>NC_091075.1:80695000-83195000 GCF_032405125.1 Capricornis sumatraensis
TGAACAGTATGAAAAGGCAAAATGATAGGATACCAAAAGAAGAACTCCCCAGGTCGGTAGATGCCCAATATGCTACTGGAGATCAGTGGAGAAATAACTCCAGAAAAAATGAAGGGATGGATCCAAAGCAAAACAATACCCAGTTGTGGATATGACTGGTGATAGAAGCAGGGTCTGATGCTGAAAAGAGCAATATTGCATAGGAACTTGGAATGTTAGGTCCATGAATCAAGGCAAATTGGAAGCAGTCAAACAGGAGATGGCAAGAGTGACCATCAACATTCTAGGAATTAGTGAACTAAAATGGACTGGGATGGGTGAATTTAACTCAGATAACAATTATATCTACTACTATGGGCAGGAATCCCTTGGAAGAAATGGAGTAGCCATCATGATCAACAAAAGAGTCTGAAATTCAGTACTTGGATGCAATCTCAAAAACAACAGAATGATCTCTGTTCATTTCCAAGGTAAACCATTCAATATCACAGTAATCCAAGTCTATGCCCCAACCAGTAATGCTGAAGAAGCTGAAGTTGAACAGTTCTATGAAGACCTAGTTAGTTTTTATAACTAACACCCAAAAAAGATGTCCTTTTCATTATAGGGGACTGCAATGCAAAAGTAGGAAGTCAAGAAACACCTGGAAAGTGAAAGTGAAAGTGAAATCGCTCAGTTGTGTCCAACTCTTTGCAACCTGTGGACTGTAGTCCACCAAGCTCCTCCATCCATGGGATTCTCCAAGCAAGAATACTGGAGTTGGTTGCCGTTTCCTTCTCCAGGGGATCTTCCCGACCCAGAGATCGAACCCAGGTCTCCCACATTGCAGGCAGATGCTTTAACCTCTGCACTTGGAGTAACAGGAAAATTTGTCCTTGGAATACAGAATGAAGCAGGGCAAAGACTAATAAAGTTTTGACAAGAGAATGCACTGGTCATAGCAAACACCCTCTTCCAACAACACAAGAGAAGACTCTACACAGGGACATCACCAGATGGTCAACACCGAAATCAGATTGATTATATTCTTTGCAGCCAAAGATGGAGAAGCTCTATACAGTCAACAAAAACAAGACCAGGAGCTGACTGTGGCTCAGATGATGAACTCCTTATTGCCAAATTCAGACTTAAATTGAAGAAAGTAGGGAATATCACTCTACCATTCAGGTATGACCTAAATCAAATCCCTTATGATTATACAGTGGAAGTGAGAAATAGATTTAAGGGCCTAGATCTGATAGATAGAGTGCCTGATGAACTATGGAATGAGGTTCGTGACACTGTACAGGAGATAGGGATCAAGACCATCCCATGGAAAAGAAATTCAAAAATGCAAAATGGCTGTCTAGGGAGGCCTTACAAATAGCTGTGAAAAGAAGAGAAGTGAAAAGCAAAGGAGAAAAGGAACGATATAAGCATCTGAATGCAGAGTTCCAAAGAATAGCAAGAAGAGATAAGAAAGCCTTCTTCAGTGATCAATGCAAAGAAATAGAGGAAAAGAACAGAATGGGAAAGACTAGAGATCTCTTCAAGAAAATTAGAGATAGCAAGGGAATATTTCATGCAAAGATGGGCTCAATAAAGGACAGAGATGGTATGGACCTAACAGAAGCAGAAGATTTTAAGAAGAGGTGGCAAGAATACACAGAAGAACTGTACAAAAACGATCTTCATGACCAAAATAATCATGATGGTATGATCACTCATCTAAAGCCAGACATCCTGGAATATGAAATCAGTGGGCCTTAGAAAGCATCAGTATGAACAAAGCTAGTGGATATGATGGAATTCCAGTTGAGCTATTTCAAATCCTGAAAGATGATGCTGTGAAAGTGCTGCCCTCAGTATGCCAGCAAATATGGAAAACTCAGCAGTGGCCACAGGACTGGAAAATGTCAGTTTTCATTCCAATCCCCAAAAAAGGCAATGCCAAACCATGCTCAAACTACCACACAATTGCACTGATCTCACACGCTAGTATGGTAATGTTTAAAATTCTCCAAGCCAGGCTTCAGCAATACATGAACTGTGAATTTTCAGATGTTCAAGCTGGTTTTAGAAAAGGCAGAGGAACCAGAGATCAAATTGCCAACATCCAATGGATCATGGGAAAAGGAAGAGAGTTCCAGAGAAACTTCTATTTCTGCTTTATTTACTATGTCAAAGCCTTTGACTGTGTGGATCACAATAAACTGTGGAAAATTCTTAAAGAGATGGGAATACCAGACCACCTGACCTGCCTCTTGAGAAATTTGTATGAAGGTCAGGAAACAACAGTTAGAACTGGACATGGAAGAACAGACTAGTTCCAAATAGGAAAAGGAGTACATCAAGGCTGCACTTTGTCACCCTGCTTATTTAAGTTATATACAGAGTACATCATGAGAAACGCTGGGCTGGAAAAAGCACAAGCTGGAATCAAGATTGCTGGGAGAAATATCAATAACCTCAGATATGCAGATGACACCACTCTTATGGCAGAAAGTGAAGAGGAACTAAAAAGCCTCTTGATGAAAGTGAAAGAGGAGAGTGAAAAAGTTGGCGTAAAGCTCAACATTAAGAAAACAAAGATCATGGCATCCGGTCCTATTACTTCATGGGGAACAGATGGGGAAACAGTGGAAACAGTGTCAGACTTTAATTTTTTGGGCTCCAAAATCACTACAGATGGTGATTACAGTCATGAAATTAAAAGACACTTACTCCTGGAAGGAAGGTTATGACCAACATATATAGCATATTGAAAAGCAGAGACATTACTTTGCTGATTAAGGTCTGTCTAGCCAAGGCTATGGTTTTTCCTGTGGTCATGTATGGATATGAGAGCTTGACTGTGAAGAAGGCTGAGTGCCAAAGAATTGATGCTTTTTCACTGTGGTGTTGGAGGAGGCTCTTGAGAGTCCCTTGGACTGCAAGGAGATCCAACCAGTCCATCCTAAAGGAGATCAGTCCTGGGTGTTCATTGGAAAGACTGATGCTAAAGCTGGAACTCCAATACTTTGGCCACCTCATGCGAAGAGTTGACTCATTGGAAAAGACTCTGATGCTGGGAGGGATTGGGGGCAGGAGGAGAAGGGGATGACAGAGGATGAGATGGCTGGATAGCATCACTGACTCGATGGACATGAGTTTGAGAGCAAAAAATTAAGATCATGGCATCCAGTCCCATTACTTCATAGCAAATAGATGGGGAGAGTTTGAAACAGTGACACATTTTTATTTTCTTGTGCACCAAACTTTCTGCAGATGGTGACTGTAGCCACAAAATTCAAAGATGCTTGCTTCTTGGAGAAAAGCTATGACAAACCTAGACATTTATTAAAAAGCAGACACATCACTTTGCTGACAAATGTGCATATAGTCAAAACTATAGTTTTTCCAGTAGTCATGCATAGGTATTAGGGTTGGATCATAAAAAAGGCTGAGTGCTGAAGAACTGATACTTTCAATTGTGGTTTTGGAGAAGATTCTTGAGAGTCCCTTGAACAGCAAAGAAGTCAAACCAGTCAGTCCTAAAGGAAATCAATCCTGAGTATTCATTGGGAGCACTGACACTGAAGCTGAAGCTCCAATACTTTGGCCACCTGATATAATCAGCTGACTCATTGGAAAAGACCCTGTTTCTGGGGAAGATTGAGGGAATGAGGAGAAGGGGGCAACAGAGGATGATATGATAGGGTGGCATCATCGACTCAATGGACATGAGTTTGAGCAAACTCCAGGAAATGGTGAAGGGTAGTTCATGGGTGTGCTCTAGTCCATGGGTTGCTGTAGTCCACGGGGTTGCAAAGTGTCAGACATGACTTAGCAACTGAAAAACAACAACAACATAGACATCATTTTCATTCACCCTGCCATCTTTCAGGTGCTATACCAGAGAGTCCAGCAAGATGATTTTATTGCTGCCATTCATCCTAGGAGATCAGACAGGTTTCACTTGGCTGCCATTCAAGGATGGCAGTCAGTTACCCTGATTCCCTCCTGTAAAGATACGATCTTGTCATTCCTGTCCTAGGTTTCCCATCTCCACCCTCTGCTAGTAGATATTCATAGAGAAAGTTGTAGAAATAAATGACAGCTCTCCTAGTCCTCAATGAATCACTCTACTACATCAACTTTTTAAAGATCTGGAGCTTGATTTCTTTCCTTTCAACATATACATTTGAAATAGTAATAAGGTCCGTAAAAAAAAAAGTATACATCCTATTGTAGACAGTCTAGGGCCAACTACAACTGGAGCCAACTTGTAATAGGAAGTAATGATTTGAAACTTTCATAAAGAAATCCATACCATATCAGAACAGAAAGAATGATCTTAACAATACTATTTAAAGATCATTAAGTTTCCTTACTGAGAAAGTGAATTAGATTTGAGAATTTTCTAAACATCACATTCACATACATATGCATAGTATTCTAAATTTTGTTTTCTCATTATGTGATCATAATCCATTCAGTTTTAATAAATGCTTTTATCATCTTCATAAAATGATGTTAAAAAATTATTGGTTTAGGATGTGGCCATCCTGCAGGAGTGAAATCCATTTGATATGTTGTCTTGGTTGAAGTATATTAAAAAAATCTGGCCTCACAGATATAAAGTTAAAGAATGGAAAACCCCAGACAACCTTGGACCACATTTTGAAATTCACTAATGTGCAGGAAATTCAAAATAATTAAGATTAGGAATTAAAGGATTGCCTTCATTTAGAAAGGAAAAGAATAAAAGCAGAAGAAAAAAAGAGAATCACAGCAGGGAAAAATAAAAGCAGAAAAAAAATATAATCAGAAACGAAAAGGAAAGTACTGACTAGATCCTCATAAATCACATAGTTATTCCTTTTCTATTCATCTGATGACTCCACCCCACAAATAAGGCAAGCCCAGGCAGCTGTCAGTGAAAATCCAACAGCAAATCAAAAAGCAAACTGGATTAAACGTTTGTACCTAAAATTAGAAGAAATGGAGAATCAAATATATTACAGAATAATGTATTCAAGAGGTTAAATTCCACCTGGTGTCAACATAATGGCAAAATACATTCCATGGTTATAATTGTCTGTATTAAGCTAGAAAACTTAATTATGACTGGCAGATGAATTTTTATGCTGAAGCAAGTATATTTGTAAAAATATTAAAAATGCTAAGGAAGGTAGATAACTATCTAAATTTGCATCTGATTTATTAAATATTAAATACTTTGGAAAGATGGGATGAATTTGCACTAAAACCTAATTGATCTTGATTAAACACATGAAAGTCTTCAGCTTTGATAAAATTGATCTGAGGAGTTAGAACCAGGACCAATACATAAAGTACTCTGGTAAGCAATATTCTCTAAGCAACAATTCGTTCCTTTTCAGCTCTTCAGATATTTGCTGTATTATAAACTCAACACAAGAACTAGGCGTACAGCAAACAGGAACTAATTAAGCAAAACTAAGTATAAACAATTCACAAAGAAACTATTGGGGTTGGAGTGGCTGAAGTGTATCATGGATATTATGTGTACAACATAACTTTATTTATAAGTTTTCATAGCTTTTAAAAGGAAACAGAATATTACAGTTTAGAAGGGGAGAAACCCTAGGAAAAATTTGCAGTGTTCTATTCTCTATGTTTTCAGATATTTTTCAGAAAGAAATGATAACCAAAATAGCAAAACACATTTACCAAACCTCCATATTCCTTACATTGTAGACAGAGAGGTAGAGAAAAATGATAAACAGGGAAAATAGTAATATATTAGAAGACAATATCTTAAAGGGGAAGGAAGCAAACATAATAGTGTTCTTGAAATGTTGCATGCCACTAATGCATTTGTTTCTTTCTTCAAAATTTCTGTACTCTGAGAACGTCTTATCTAATGCATCATTTGTGTGTGTGTGTGTGTGTGTGTGTGTGTGTGTGTGTGTGTGTGTGATGGCAGCAGCAGAAGAGCAATTGGGTGGTCACATTCTGACTGTCTTCAGTAACACACAAATAACATTAACACACAATCCTCAGTCTAAGGCAACCGACTATGATGTACCAGAAAACACAAATCAATCAGAATTTGAGTTCCCTTTATTCTGACAAGGTTTCCTAATGTAGCTCATCAAAAGTAGTTTAAAACTCAGTAGTCTTGCCACTCTGTTTGTAATAACAGGTACATACCTCAGCTGCTATCTTTTCCTTTATTGAAAAACTGACAAAGCATTACCAAATATATCTGCCTGAAATATTTGAGGCTAAGTATAAAACATCAAGATACGTGATAACAAGTGCATCTGTGATGATGTGCAGTGAAAAAAATTATGCATAAAACTGTCAAAGGCCAACAAAGCACTCCCCAACTTGGAGAGCAGTATTGAAGTTAGAAAAATAATTTTGCCCAGAAGGCAAAAATTTAATGGAAAATAAAGGCTGCAGGGTGACATTACTTCTACTCTTTCCATGAGGAGCTAAATTCTGGATAATTTAGGCAAGTTGCTAAGTCTCTCCAGGCTTCCCTGCACACATCTAGAAAAGAAGGAGGCAGACTGGAATGATTTCCAGGGTTCCTTTCAAAGCCAAGAGTCTTATGAATTTTTAGTGATTTGCAATTGTTTGGAAGAAGAAGAGAAAATTCAGATTCTTAACAATCCTCAGTTGAAAATGAAGTTTTCTTTTTTAACTCCTGGGAATTATAATTGAAATACAATGACCACAACTCTCTACAATGTATTTTTTGCAGCTTATTTTTCCAGCACTTTATGAAGAAAATAAAATGAGCTAGATGTATGCAGATGTATTTCTATAGTTAACTAATTTTCCTTTCCTATCATAGGGAGTTTGCCTTCTTTGTTATGTAATTAACAGCCACCAGTTTAAAATAAATGCTCAACCTGGACAACTGGACACCTGTTCCCATACCCAACACAGAAACCAGCTTAACCCAATGGATGTAACTTCTGTGTTGTTCCATCCTGTCCCAGTATGTTCCATTTCTATTTAAAGTTGGAATTTAAAATATCAAAATGGATCTCTAGGGCAAAATCTGCAGGTAAAATTTCCCACTTTAATTAATGTACTGGATGGTGAAATATTTATATGAGAAAGGCTGATTATTATTAATTTGATATTTTTTCCCTTCCTATACAGACTTATACTGAGATAGGGTGAGTTTTGAGACAATACTATACCTTACCTTTTATTATTTGGATTTTCTTTATTAGGTACTTTTTGGAGATGTATTACCTGAAAATATAATATGATTAGTGGAGAAGGAGGATTAGTGAATGAGTGCCAGACTAGACGTGGTCTCCCAAAGGAAACTGACAAGCCCTTGATTTTCTGTGCAACAGCTGTTGAAACAAGCAGCACCCTAGGCTGTTTGCAATTCCCCATTTCATTGTGTGAATAAGAATGAGCTTTTCCAGGCCATCATTCTTTGGGGACTCTTCTTGTTCTATGTTGAAACTCTCTAGTTGCCACTTGAGATGGAGTGAGCGCAATCCTGTGGATTGATACTGTTTATTGCTTACTTAGTTGCAGGTGCAACTTGACCTTTGAGTTAGATACTCAACCTAGTTTTGAGGGGAATTAGTACCTTCTAACATGACACAGAGAACAGATAATTATTAGTGGTCAGACCTGAAACTGAATCCCAGTTCCAAACCATTCTAATACTTCTATTACCAAAAATAAAAATCATGATAATAAGAGCTGATGCGAATTGTTTTAGGCAAGTGCAAAATGCTTTACATGTTTCTCAATTAATATTTGCAATAACCCATGGAGGCAAATACTGTTGTTCCTTGGTATTTTAAGGGGAATTGGTTCCAGAACACCCGCTGATACCCAAATTCAGTTGCTTGAGTCACTCATATAAAACAGCATAGTGAAGTGAGCACTTGGCATCCATGGATGTGGAACCCCTGGATACAGGAAGGCGAGCTGTATTATTATTAGCACAGAGAGATTAAATAATTTGTCAAATTGAAAGTGGTCATTTACATGTAGGTTTTTACTTTAAATTATCTTGTTCCTAGCCACTATGTGTGACAGTGTTATTGTTTTCCTTAGAGTCCTAGATTAGTTTCCTTGTGTAAAATAGGAATAATAATGTTTCTTCCTTATCATATATATGAGTGTTATATACATAAATATATGAGGGCTTCCCTGGTGGTGCAGAGGTTAAAGCGTCTGCCTGCAATGTGGGAGACCTGGGTTCCATCCCTGGGTTGGGAAGATCCCTTGGAGAAGGAAATGCAACCCACTCCAGTATTCTTGCCTGGAGAATCCCATGGATGGAGGAACTTGGTGGGCTACAGTCCACGGGTCACAAGGAGTCGGAAACTACTGAGTGACTTCACTTTCAAATATACACATATATTCATACAGACATATCTATGTCTGTCTCCTGTCTCTGTCTCTTTATCTCTTTTTCTCTGTCTCATCATTTAGCACAAAGCCTAACCAATGATAGGTTCTTAAAAAGCAGAAGCTCATCTTTTCTTTGCTTGTGCAAGATGCCTACTCTAATATTGAACTGAACCCAGAGAAGAAAGCAAGAATATGGTATGCATCAATGACAGACACATTTGGTTTAGTGTAGGTCTGACAAATTCATTGAATTTACTGAAGGCAAAATCAAGTCTGATTTTTTCTGATTCCTCACACAATGGCTAGGCTATAAAAATATCACTACCAGTCATTTATGAATTACTACACATTCATAATTTTTATTCATACTAATCAGTTCAGTTCAGTCGCTCAGTCGTGTCTGACTCTCTGCGACCCCATGAATTGCAGCACGTCAGGCCTCCCTGTCCATCACCATCTCCCGGAGTTCACTCAGACTCACGTCCATCGAGTCCATGATGCCATCCAGCCATCTCATTCTCTGTCGTCCCCTTCTCCTCCTGCCCACATTCCCTCCCAGCATCGGAGTCTTTTCCAATGAGTCAACTCTTCACATGAGGTGGCCAAAGTACTGGAGCTTCAGCTTTAGCATCATTCCTTCCAAAGAAATCCCAGGGCTGATCTCCTTCAGAATGGACTGGTTGGATCTCCTTGCAGTCCAAGGGACTCTCAAGAGTCTTCTCCAACACCACAGTTCAAAAGCATCAATTCTTTGGCGCTCAGCTTTCTTCACAGTCCAACTCTCACATCCATACATGACTACTGGAAAAACCATAGCCTTGACTAGACGGACCTTAGTCGGCAAAGTAATGTTTCTGCTTTTCAATATGCTATCTAGGTTGGTCATAACTTTTCTTCCAAGGAGTAAGCGTCTTTTAATTTCATGGCTGCAGTCACCATCTGCAGTAATTTTGGAGCCCCCCAAAAATAAAGTCTGGCACTGTTTCCACTGTTTCTCCATCTATTTCCTATGGGGTGATGGGACCAGATGCCATAATTTTCATTTTCTGAATGTTGAGCTTTAATCCAACCTTTTCAGTCTCCGTTTTTACTTTCATCAAGAGGCTTTTTAGTTCCTCTTCACTTTCTGCCATAAGGATGATGTCATCTGCATATCTGAGGTTATTGATATTTCTCCCAGCAATCTTGATTCCAGCTTGTGTTTCTTCCAGTCCAGAGTTTCTCATGATGTAATCTGCATATAAGTTAAATAAGCAGGGTGACAATATACAGCCTTGACGTACTCCTTTTCCTATTTGGAACCAGTCTGCTGTTCCATGTCCAGTTCTAACTGTTGCTTCCTGGCCTGCGTACAGATTTCTCAAGAGGCAGGTTAGGTGGTCTGGTATGCCCATCTCTTTCAGAATTTTCCCCAGTTGATTGTAATCCACACAATCAAAGGCTTTGGCATAGTCAATAAAGCAGAAATAGATGTTTTTCTGGAACTCTCTTGCTTTTTCCATGATCCAGCGAATATTGGCAATTTGATCTCTGGCTCCTCTGCCTTTTCTCAAACCAGCTTGACAAAACTATTATCACTTCCCTTTTTAGATAGAGTGACAGTTACAGAGATGAAATGATACAGAAAGTGACAGTAAAAATTGTTGTTGTTTAGTTCTTAAGTCATATCCAACTCTTTGCAACCACATAAACTGTAACCCACCAGGCTCCTCTGTCCATGGGATTTCTCAGGAAAGAAAATTGGAGTAGGTTGCCATTACCGTCTCCAGACAGTAAGGCTATGTTAGTACAACTACAAACCTCATGATTTTTCCTGTAAATCAGATCTCCTCTGTGGCAGACAGAGCCTAGGATTCCTTGCCCCAGATGTGCATGTGCTTTGAGTGTCAGTGGGACCTGTGATTTGCTATATCAATAGAATATGGCAAACTTAAGGGATTTTGCAGATGTAAAAAGGGTCATATATCAGTTGATTTTGCATTAATCAAAAGAGAGATTATATTGGGTGAACCGGACTTAATCATACAAAAATGCTTAAAATAAGGATGGGGCCCTCCCTGAGGTGAATGATTCTCTTGTGGACTTCATGAAGTAGGCAGCCATATTAGATAAACCTACATGGCAAGGAACTGTGGATATCCTCTAAGTGCAGTCTCTAACCATGTGCCAGAAAAAAAGCTGAGACCCTCAGTCATACAGCTGCAAGGAAATGAATTCTGTCAACAACTTATATTAGGTTGCAAGTAGATTCTTTGGGGAAGGCAATGGCAGCCCACTCCAGTACTCTTGCCTGGAAAATTCCATGGGCAGAGGAGCCTGGTAAGCTGCAGTCCATGGTCGCTAAGAGTCAGACATGACTGAGCGACTTCACTTTCTCTTTTCACTTTCATGCATTGGAGAAGGAAATGGCAACCTGCTCCAGTGTTCTTGCCTGGAGAATCCCAGGGACGGGGAAGCCTGGTGGGCTGCCGTCTATGGGGTCGCACAGAGTCGGACACGACTGAAGCGACCTAGCAACAGCAGCAGCAGCAGTAGATTCTTTCCCTTTCAAGATTGAAAATGAGAAAACAGCCTAGTTGAAACATTGATTGCAGCTGTGTGAATTCCTGAGTAGAGGACCTATCTAAGCTGTGCTCAGTCTCAAGGTACATATAAAGTGTGAGATAATAATATGTGTTGGTTTAAGTCACTAAGTTTGCAGTAATTTGTTGCATAGCAATAGAAAACTGTAGCAATATAAGAAATATTCAACTAACATTTGTGGAGTATTTTCTATGTGCAAAGTACTGCACTGAGGCCGTATTAAGTGCATATAAAGTTGTTTTCTCGAATTATTGTTCTCCAGAAAATTACAGCTACAATAGTAGAATCACACTGGTATCATTTGACTTCTAGGACATTTTATTAGTCTTTATTCATAGTCCTGTTAATCGGAACATGATAGTCAGCCAAGTAGTAGCATGTATTTCTTGAATTTTGATAAGAATTGGGATAAGAAAACTATTTTCGATTATAAGGACATTAATTTGGACATGAGTTCTCTTCTAAGTTCATATGAAAATATGATATTTAAAGTTAGCTTAATTAAATAGATATTTTAAATGATAATTTCTGGTTTGGATCCATTTGAAGGTTATAGATCTTTTGAATTTCTTTTTAATTAAATATCAGTTTATGACCATAGTTAAGTCTTATTGTCCCCTGAATTGGATCAGCATAGTTCCTAAATTAAGTGAATACAACAGATGATATAAATTCAATACTAATTTACATGAATTTTTTAGAAACAGTGTTCTTTGGATTCCAATCATGGAAATCTTGGGGAGAAAAAAAAATTCCAAATTAAATTCAAAGGTGTACAATGCTAAATAAATATGTTTTTATTGTGATCTACATTTGTATTTCTTAACTGCCATAGGATTTTCAACATTGACTTTCATTCAAATTTGTTTACATACTGTAAAAATCAATTAAGCTGTATAGGTCCTTCTTATGTTAGAGGGCACAATTTAAACTCCAGAGAAAATTTCCTAATTCCTATATAGGATGATTTTAGATCTTGGACTTTTAAGAAAGAGCTACAGAAGATACTTTTTTAAACTTTGTTAATCTCAAAATAAACAACTGTTGTAGGAGATATCCATGTTTTGGTCTTTTCTGAAACCCAGGTACCATCCAGATAATATTAAACATCAATATGCTCAAACTGTTTATAAATTAAGTGTTCAGTTCAGTCACTCAGTAGTGTCTGACTCTATGCTACCCCATGGACTGCCAGGCTTCCCTGTCCATCACCAACTCCTGGAGCCAAGTGTGCTAACATGAAATATAGAAAAAGTGCTAATTAGCCCCAATAAATTATCAATAAAAGGTTAATATTCTGAAGTGAATTTATGTAATAGTGGGTACGCTAAATCCAAGATTTCAGAATAAGTGAGACAGAGTTTATAGTAAACAGAGGAATGAATTTAAGTTTTGTTTTCCTTTAAATATAACTTTTTAAGCTCTTTACTGTCTACATTCTTAACAAACAAAAAACAACTTTCGTGGAATATCTCACATTATTGAAAAATATGCGTTCTTAATCCTCATCTCTGAGACAAAACTCTCTTCCCCTCATTTCTTTTCTTGATTTGGACTGAAAATTCATAGTGAAAGAAGGGGGAAAATATCCTTTATTCTTAGAAAACCCAAACAGTAACTGGTAGGTAGCTTTGAAATACCATTATAATTTTTTTTCTATGTAGCCAATTTTAAAGCAAAGCATGCGTGCACATACAAACAGACGCACAAAGACTTTAGTCATTAATATGACTGATTTTCTGTTTTTCTGAGTCTGTCACTTCTACTAGAAGTAGCTGCTAGGCTTGACTTCCTCCATTAATGAGATCGGTTCAGGAAGAGTGTAATTTTCCCAGTAATACTCTTGGAGAACTTTTTGACTCAACAATCCCATGCTTCAAAATCTCAAAGTTGCAGTCCATGTGTACAAACATGTACCATCAAGAGATTTCATGTCCTATCAGTTCTCTTAACCACTAGTGTCTGTATTCCCTGTTAATGTAAAGGATAAAAAAAAGGAGAAATTGAAGTGAACATCTTTTTCCTCTCAGTTTATCTGTGTTTAGAAGACCTCTCTTTCTGAGTAAAATACATGAGAGAAAACATAACTGCTTGCATGCTACCTGCATTTCATTATTTTTCAGTTTCAATTTTTGCTTGCTTTATCTTTCTTCATCATTATGGAAATTTCTCTCTGGGTTTCTGAGTTACTGTGTTTTGCCAGTTAAATCAATAAAACCCTTTATTTGAAGAAAGAATTGCATTACAGTATTGTCAATAAAGAATGGTTATTGCAAGAAGAGGCTCAGAGAAAATAATTAAGAGATGGAAATCTCTGAAGAAACTTTTGCAAACCAATTGTAGATGTAATCTATTTATGTAAATGATGGGTTTACATTTGTATAGCACCTTTCATCCAAATAAATTGCTGGGTACTTAACAATTGTGACTATTATATTCTTGAATATGAGTATATTCTTTCCTTTCTCTTAAGTTGTTTTCATGATGAAATCTTGGGTCTGCTTGATAAAGTTTGATATGGGTTATTTAAGGCAAGAAACGTAAAAGAACAGATGATCCATTTGAGACAATTAAATTACATCAATGTAGTTCAATGTGCACAAATCCCAAAACTTTGGGATTGCAAGGCTATAACTGGCCCCGTCTGACTCTATAACTGTCTGACTCTTTGCAACCCCATAGACTGTAGCCCGTCAGGCTCCTCTGTCTAAGAGATTCTCCAGGCAAGAATACTGGAGTGGTTTGCCATTTCCTTCTCCAGGGGACTTTCCTGACCCAAGGACTGAACCGTGGTCTCCTGCATTGCAGGCAGATTCTCTACCATCTGAGCTACCAGGGAAGCCCTATAACTGGGCCTAGGGAACAAAAAGTAAGTGCCTTCACTCTGTTATATTTTCTTTCTTAGAACCATGACAACGTATTTACCCACTAACATTACCTCAGCTTTCCTTTGTGCCTTTACTTTTGCCTTTCTCAATCAGAAGTGTGAGGGCTTCTTTTTGATGTGGTAATTGCAACTTTCTCCTCACCAAACTGCAATTGTTTCCAATTATTTGTTGTAGTTATTGTCCCTATATGGGGTAAAATTCAGCTTTCTCAGATTCTACTTTGGTCCTCCATCCTCCCTTTCTCTTCACTCATTTTCTTTCTTGAAAAAATAAATTTCTTTACAGGTGTCAAAAACTCCACCATAAAAAGTAATACATTTGAATCCATTCCAATAAAGTGTATGAACCTAGAACCTGTTATACAGAGTGAAATAAGTGAGAAAGAGAAAAGAAACAAATATTATATATTAGCACATATATATGGAATCTAGATGTTCAAGCTGGATTTAGAAATGGCAGAGGAATCAGAGATCAAATTGCCAACATCCAGTGGATCATTAAAAAAAAAAAAAAACACAACAAGAGAGTTCCAGAAAAACATCTATTTCTGCTTTATTGACTATGCCAAAGCCTTTGATCGTGTGGATCACAGCAAACTGTGGAAAATTCTGAAAGACATGGGAATTCCAGACCACTTGACCTGCCTCTTGAGAAATCTGTATGCAGGTCAAGAAGCAACAGTTAGAACTTGACATGGAACAACAGACTGATTTCAAATAGGAAAAGGTGTATATCAAGGCTGTATATTGTCACCCTGCTTATTTAACTTATATGCAGAGTACATCATGAGAAATTCTGGACTGGATGAAGCACAAGCTGGAATCAAGACTGCCAGGAGAAATATCAATCACCTCAGATATGCAGATGACACCACCCTTATGGCTGAAATTGGAGAAGAACTAAAGAGCCTCTTGATGAAAGTGAAAAAGGAGAGTGAAAAAGTTGGCTTAAAACTCAACATTCGGAAAACAAAGATCATGACATCTGGTCTCATGGCTTCATGGCAAATAGATGTGGAAACAATGGAAATGGTGTCAGACTTTATTTTCTTGGGCTCCAAAATCACTGCAGATGGTGACTGCAACCATGAAATTAAAAGACACTTGCTCCTCAGAAGAAAACCTATGACCAACCTCGACAGCTTATTAAAAAGGAGAGACATTACTTTGCCAACCAAGGTTAGTCTAGTCAAAGCTTTGGTTTTTCCAGTAGTCATGTATGGATGTGAGAGTTGGACTATAAAGAAAGCTGAGTGCCAAAGAATTGATATTTTTGAACTGTGGTGTTGGAGAAGACTCTTGAGAGTCCCTTGGACTGTAAGGAGATGCAGCCAGTTCATCTTAAAGGAAATCAGTCCTGAATATTCATTGGAAGGACTGATGTTGAAGCTGAAACTCCAATACTTTTGCCACTTGATGTGAAGGACTGACTCATTTGAAAAGACCCTGATGCTGGGAAAAATTGAAGGCAGGAGGAGAAGGGGACAACAGAGGATGAGATGATTTGATGGTATCACCGACTTAATGGACATGAGTTTGAGTAAGCTCTGGGAGTTGGTGATGGACAGAAAACCCTGGTGTATTTTAGTCCATGGGGTTGCAAAGAGTTGGACAGAACTGAGGGACTGAACTGAATTGAACACATATATATGTAAAATATATAGCCAGTGGGAATTTGCTGTATGATGCAGGAGTTCAAACTGGGCTTTGTGACAACCTAGATGGGTAGGATGGGCTGGGAGGTGGAAGGTAGAGGGAGGTTCACAAGGGAGGGGACATATGGATGCCTATGACTGATTCATGTTGATGTATGACAGAAACCAACACAATATTGGAAAGCAATTATCCTCCAATTAAAAATAAATAATTTTTAAAAATATAGAAACTTATACAATGACTGTATATTCAAACCAAGAAGAATTTGTAGTGAAAAATAACTTCAAGGTATGATTTTGCTGTTTGGATGAGTTAGTTGTAAACTGGATTGAGTAAATACACTAAAAATATGTGAAAGTTGTGTGTTATTCAGAGGATGATTGGCTTAGGATAGTGAAAGCAAGCATTAAGAAATAACTGCCGCCTCTCTAAAATGAATAGTAAGAGGAGTATTGAACTGTTCTCTGGGAGTACCAGTAAGTGAAGTGTGGAACTAATTGGATTCTCAAAAATTGACCCTATCAGTATTATTATTTGAGTTTTGTCAGTGTGAGCATAGAGTAGGCAGAGACCCAGTCACTGAGGACTGACCATGTTCTGGGCACTGTGGATAAAACAGAAACAGGGCGCAGCCTTTGCTTCTGATTAATTAGTGCATTGAAGCTTATGTGGCTAATTGCAATGATAAAGAAAATGAAGAGAAGTTCTTTATGGTTGCAGTTACACAGAGTAAAAGCCTATTACCCAGGATTAGACAAGGAGAAGTATATCGTATTATCATTTTCCTGGCTAATTTATCGTTTGTGACTTTAAATAGATCTTGATAGTAATGAAGGTATACCTTCAGTTCTAAGCATGAAGTCTTCTATAAGGCAGAGTAATAAACAAAATTCTCTCAGGGCAGGTACATGCCTATTTTATATCTTTCTGACTTTAAAAGTTAATTGGCTCTTAAAACATGACATCAGATATATCTCCTTACCAGAGTAGTTGAAAGGAATGATTTAAGGGTAACTTGAAATTACAAAGGGCTTCACAAATTAAATTAATTCTCTCTTGCGATTGCCTTTCTCAGTGGAAAAATATTGTCCTCCTATAAATGACAGTTAAAATGGTAGTTAAAATAAATAAGTTAACACAGAGGAAAAAAATAAAAATTAACATTATATTGGCCTTATGGCTTGATGATAAAATTTCTTCTTCCCTATTAAAGGTAACACCTTTAATTATTAGAGTTATGGCTTTCTTAAGGCATGTACATCTTTTTATATCATCAACAGCAGCAACAACATTGTTATCATTATTTTCTTTGTTACTACACTAGTCACATTAGCAGTTTGTACTAAAATATTTAATAACTTTGTCCAGATACTGACTATATGTGATAGATGGACCGCTTCTAAATTGCTGCAGTCCAGGCTTCTCTGTTCTGGTCTGTGTGTCAAAATATAGTGAAAAAGAGAGGCCTCGAAAGCAGAAGGGCAATGATTCCTCTGAGATGACTTTCATAATTTGAGCTAGGGAAGCAGTGAGTAAAACAGCTCCTTGTTGACCTCTGCACTTTATCTTTCTCTCTTTTTTTTTCCCCCATAGGTCTAATTCTGGATTTAATTCCTTCTGTTGTTTTGCATAAGCAATGTTAAAATTTGTCCTGAGATCCAGCACTAGGGGATATTTTAGCTCAGAGTCCTTTCAGTTAAATTCTGGTATAAAAAGATGCTTCTATATGATAGGGTGATATTGTATAATTTTGTTGTTCTAGCTTTTCCTTTTCTCTTATGTTTTTTGAATTATTAGGTTCAGTTGATTTGAAGTGGGGCCGTTTTGCTTATTCTAAGAATTTTGTATATTCTTATTGAGAATTAGGACAGGTGATTAGGTTGGTTTACTTATTTATAGCAGATGCAATCCAGAAAAAAACAGTATTTTCCAAACTGATCAGCAGTGACAATGTTGAACTAAGCCTTGTCATCTTGGAACAGTGAAGGTTAAAGAAATTCCCCAGACTTCTTGTGTTTCTGAAAAGGTCTGACTTGGAAAAACCATCCCTCCCACATGACATTGATAAGACTCATGGGTGCCTCCTAATTTATTGATGACAAGCCAGACACAGACCTACCAGATTCCTAGTTTTGCCTCCTAAATGATTAGCTGAAAGGCTTGCCCCATTGATCAGTCAGAACAAAATGCTAGTTAACAGACTTGGGTTAAATTTCTCTCCTGTCAGTTCCCTAAATATCAACACAACCTCAGCCTGAGCAGCATACAACCTTCCTTAACGATCTTTCCCAAGGATTTTTAAGACCTCAGGAGAAAGCACATTCTAATCTACTACCTACTATCGTGTCACCCCAGCTGTGGTGTGTGTGTGCGCTCAGTCACTCATTTGTGTTCGGCTCTTTGTGACCCCCATGAATGGTGGCACACCGGTTCCTCTGCCCATGGGATTTTTCAGGCAAGAATACTGGAGCGAGTTGCCATTTCCTTCTCCAGGGCATCTTCCTGAGCCAGGGGTTGAACCCAAGTCTCCTTCATTGGTAGGCGGATTCTTTGCCTTTGAGCCATCAAGCTTCGGAGAAGGCATTGGCACCCCACTACAATACTCTTGCCTGGCAAATCCCATGGACGGAGGAGCCTGGTGGGCTGCCGTCCATGGGGTCGCGAAGAGTCGGACACGACTGAGCGACTTCACTTTGACGTTTCACTTTCGTGCATTGGAGAAGGAAATGGCAACCCACTCCAGTGTTCTTGCCTGGAGAATCCCAGGGGCGGTGGAGCCTGGTGGGAGGCTATCTATGGGGTCGCACAGAGTTGGACACGACTGAAGCGACTCAGCAGCAGCAGCAGCAGCAGCATCAAGCTTACCACAAAAGGAACAGTATATAAGTTTTGTATACACTGGTTGTTCGGACACCTTTTCCTCTCTGTATTCTTCTCAACAGAGCCTACTGGTTGTGACTTTAAACCTGAAAGACAAGCCGTTTGTCACAAAGCTACAAAGCATTAGAGTTTTTTTTTTTTTTTTTTTTTTGCATTATAATTTTAGTATTGGTCATTAGTTGCCATTATAAATCAATAGCCAAAATCATTGTTCTACTTTATTTTGTTATTAGCTGTATTCAAGACCAAAGAAAAAACACTATAGAGCTAATAACTTACATATTTATGACGCCTGTCCATTAGTTGAAAGGTCACCCCTTTCCTTTAATACATCCTTTAAATCATGTGTTATATATTGATTACATAAGCCTTGACTTGTGAACATTGACTTCAGAAGCCAGTCAGAATATTCAACTACAGAGGAGTGGTGAATATTTATTGATAAAGAGATAAATAGAGAGGGGGGCTCTGTTTTAACAGTAATATTGATTCTTTTTGAAAGGGGTAGAAGAAACTTTGAATGAGATTACCACACCTCCTAAGATCAAAATAAAGAAAGCTTGCTTTGTTGTGGAAAATCTGTTGGCACTAAAAGAGTGTAAGAATTTTGGACATCAAAGAAATTTCAAGATGTTAGATGAATGAAGTTCAGAAAATTACTTAAATTCTGGAAATAGCAGCAAGCACACTGGGAAAGTATCAAGGAGTATTAGAGAAATGAACTTAAAAGAAGGCAAGGTCACTAAAGCCAAATTAAATCTATATGACAGGCTAAAAAAGAGTTTTATATATTCATTTAAAAAGTACTTAAGTGCTTGCTATGGCTCAGCTGGTAAAGAATCCACCTGCAATGTGGGAGACCTGGGTTCAATCCCTGGGTTGGGAAGATCTCCTGGAGAAGGGAAAGGCTACCCACTCCAGTATCCTGGCCTGGAGAATTACATGGACTATATAGTCCATGGGGTCGCAAAGAGTCAGACGCTACTGAGCAACTTTCATCATCATCATCATACCACACAGAAAAAGAGCCAGAAACCCCTGCCTCTATGAGCTCATGCTTTATCAGATATACTCAGAAATTACTGCTCTTAAAATGATATTATAAGGGCAGCTATATGTGAGTTATTACTAGGTTGACTGGAGTCAGAGAACTCTTAACAGAAGAGCCATGGTCTCAAGGAGTGACCTGGAGTGATACCCTCAAAAAAAACCTGGATCCAAGGAAGTACACTTTTGAGAGACTCCCTGTTAAACTTCAGACATGGAATATGTAATTAAAACATTCTTGGGTTAATCATTAATTGAGGAATGTGATACATTAATGTAGTAAGAAAAGATATGAAAGGAGGCTGAGAAGATAACCTTGGCATATCATATCATTTTTAGGTTAGTTTCAATAGGACATTTATCCTTGAATAATGCACCAGGGAAATGTGTGTAGTTAGGACGCAAAGGATTGGAGAAAGAAGTGGCAACCCACTACAGCGTTCTTGTCTGGAGAATCCCAGGGATGGCAGAGCCTGGTGGGCTGCTGTCTATGGGTCACACAGAGTCGGACATGACTGAAGTGACTTAGCAGCAGCAGCAGCAGCAGGACTCAAAGCAAAAGTACAGGGAACATGAAACATACCAAAGGGAAGCCAAGTAGGATATTAACAGATGGAGCCTAGTCTTGAGTTAGTTGAGCATTTAATAGTAACAATAATTAAAAAAAAAATAATAACTTGACCCAAATGCAGAGTGAAAAAATTAAACTATGTATACTTCAGAGAGAAGAAAAGTGATAACTGAATAAGGTTAGAGTCTGCTGAGCCTGCCTGAAAAAGAAAACAGAGGAGAAAAACATTAGAGCGACATCCTATTAAATCAGAAAAAAATCATAATTGGCAAAACAAAATGTTCCTGCTGTTGCCAAAGTAGTGGAATTACTCAAAGTATGGATAATGGAAAAGTTGTTAGAAGGGTAGTTTTGACATAAGTTTATGGCCCTCTTCAGAATTTTGAGGCAAGTGTTTCAAAATGTTCATTTGTACTTTTGATTCAAGATTCTGCTGAGGAGCATTTTTTAGCTGGGGGAAAAAATGATGAAAGGCTTTTCTTTACTCGGCAGATTTCCTAGGGCTAAGAATTTTCAGAGAAAGAAGCCAAAGTAAGTAAATGGGTTAAAATTCTAGAAGAGAAAGCAGGAAATTCACCATGTAAGACTCAGAGACTGTGGGGATCACCACTGCAGATTTCTGCATCTTACATGAAAATGGGTTATTATTTGCCAGGAGAGGAGGTGGAAGGAATAGTTGGTCCTGCCCCACCTTCCTTCCCAACCTCCCAAGATAAGATAAATATGTGTCATAATGAGACACTTGTTTTATTCATTGATATTAAACTTATGGATTGTAAGCTGCACAGCTAATTGGCACCCTGCTGAGGTGAAGCCAAGAAAATATTTCCTTTATTCTCATACCATCTTGGTAGTCTGAACCTTCCTTCAGATAAAAGGAAGCTTTAACAATATTATTATGGAGTGCCATAACACTAAGAATGAAAGATTGCTTATGGACACCTGGGAATTTCTTGTGTTCTCCAAATTTTGTGTCTGGTTTTGCAATCACAAGACATATACTTGTAATTATTCAGGGCCCTGTAATACAGACATACATGTATGCATATAATAATACTATTTTTTATTGATCATTCTTAGTGTGTATGTCTTAATCTAAAATATGAATAAGCTTAGGGTTCAATTAATTCAACTTTAAAGCCTAAAATAACTTTTTAAAAAAATTATGGGGAAAACCAAGTCATGAGAATAATTATCTGGGATTTCATGAGAGCCTCTGGCTGAGAGTAAGCAGAGTAAGAAATGAGGATGGTAACTTTGGATTTCATTTCTTGAGATTTTAGTAATTTTGATGCATAATTCAGTTTTGGACTTTAATTTCTTCCTGGGCTTTGATAGATGGGAGAGGAATTAATAGTATTTAAACGTTGCTGCTACTGCTGCTAAGTCACTTCAGTCGTGTTCGACTCTGTGCGACCCCATAGATGGCAGCCCACCAGGCTCCCCCGTCCCTGGGATTCTCCAGGCAAGAACACTGGAGTGGGTTGCCATTTCCTTCTCCAATGCATGAAAGTGAAAAGTGAAAGTGAAGTCACTCAGTCGTGTCCAACTCTTCACGACCCCATAGACTGCAGCCTACCAGGCTCCTCCATCCATGGGATTTTCCAGGCAAGAGTACTGGAGTGGGCTGCCATTGCCTTCTCCGATTTAAATGTTAGACATTTGAATATTTGTGTTCTTTGAGGTGTGTTTCATTGAACTGATTTCCAAATTTCTAGTAACCTCTTGGGACAAATATGAAATATTTAGGATGGAAATTATTCCAGGAAGCAATTTTATTTTTACTTTATTGGCCAGTGAGGGTAGTGTGGTCTTGAAATTAATTCTGTGTAATATTTTGATTTAATCTAATATTTTCTTGAGGCAAAAGCTAAACCCACATCCAGTGGTCCCAGGATGATATTCCAAGCAAGTTGTATTCTCAAAAAAGGAGGTGAAACTCACTCAGTTGTGTCCAGCTCTTTGTGACCCTATGGAATATATAGTCCATGGAATTCTCCAGGTCAGAATACTGGAGTAGGTAGCCTTTCCCTTCTCCAGGGGATCTTCCCAACCCAGGGATCAAACCCGGGTCTCCCATATTGCAAGCAGATTCTTTATCAGCTGAGCCACTAGGGAAGCTCAAGCTGTATTTGGTATATGGCAATTATATCAGGAAATGGGGGTAGGACCAACCTGAGAGAATAATGGTCATTTCCACCCAGGGGCACAGACACATCCTTGCTTTTAATTATTAAGGGTTAATTGTTAAGACCCACAGGTTAAAATAATAAAATCTGGGGAGTGATAGAGTGCAACTTATTTCCTGATAAATCTTTTTCCTGGAAAAATAATTTATTACAGTCCCTGGGAGAGAACAGTATTCTGAAGTTAACTTTTGCAATTCTTCCGACCTTCCAACTCTTTCCCTTGCTAATTGCCTAAAGCAATTTAAGAGAAGACAAATTGATCAACATAATAATTATTGTTGAGAATTGACTCTCGGTTATTAGTGTTTGGAGCACTGGCAATTTTTGTGTGGGCTTCTATTATAGTTTTTGTAAATTATCATGGATCTTTGCTTAGTTTCTTTTTATATTCCCTCAGTTTCATACTTTTGATAATTAATTTTAGGTCAGTTATACATACATATCACTATCTGTAACATAAAAAACCTTGTGCTAATTTTAATACAAACAGTAGGGCATTAGTTAGAAAATCGAAAATAATCTGGGTTGAACAACTTCAATAAGAATGGTTTACTTGAAACCCTTCAAAGGTTTTACAAATGATGAGATAACTTATGTAAAATATGATAGTGTGACTCAAGTCAATAAAATTTAAATATAGACTAGGATTTGGAAATATAAAAATCTAGGTTATATCAGTGGTGGTATCTGCATACATGAAAATGTCTGGATGCATGTGACTTTTCCTATGAATTTTTTTCACTTAATTTTATCTTAATTACTCTGTAGTGAGTTTTGCATTTGTAATAAGGAAAACTTAGAATTAATCTAAAAATAAAATTTTCTATAAAATGAAAATACGTAGGTTTGGGTGATTAAAAACTGTAATTCATTATAAACCAATTATTTCACTTCTGCTGGTTTGCTCTGTTTTAATTTTATGCTTAGGTGTAAAAAACAGTTTGTTCCAATTAATTCCTCTTGTTGGACATTTAATTTTACTTCCCAATTAAATGTATATTATTGGATATTGAAGTTGTGCCAAATTATTTTAGTTAATTCACCAAGCAAATGTATAGCTCTTTAATTGAAATTAAAGGTTTTAAATGAATTAGAACATAATTAAAATACAGCTTAAAAATGTATGTATGCTTATATCTTAATTCTGCATAATAAAGCTTTATCTTTTTATTATTTTGATTCCATTTTAGGAAATTATGTAGTATCATGCTTCTTTTTCAGTGCCTTTACTATATATTACTCAATTGTTATTATCTTCTATTATGTCCACTATTTCTATTTGTCCTTTCTCACTTCCATCCCTGCCCTGGTTTCTTTCTTTCTCTCTTTCCACTAGCTGTTTCCCTCTTCACTTTCTTTCTCCTTACTTCTACTCTGTCAATATTGTATTCTCTATTTAAAATGAAAGATTATGTTGTGGTCAAAACTATATTCCTCTGGTGGGAATTATGAGGTATAAAATTACCTCATTTGTATGTTTGTTGACACTAAATGAATTTCCTTATTACTTTCATATAATAAAATACACTGATTGAAATATGAGTAATAGCTTGATGAATACTTTCTGGTAACTTTGATATGTTCTTTTAGATCTTTCATTCTTTGGCAGTAATTCTTCAGCTGTTTTACTGTTTTGTTTTTTCTTTTTTATTATAATTCTGTCCAGAATGTAGAGAAGGCTTATTACATCAACAGCAGAGAAGCCTGCATGAATACACTCAAGCCACCATTTATGTCCGTAAAGTTGCGGATAATAAGAAGGTACCAGTCATTTTTGTGACTGTGACTAGTAATGATCCAGTTTGCTTTCTGACTTGCTGTTGGATTTTCACTGAGGGCTGCCTCGGCTTGCCTTATTTCATGGGGGTGGAGCCATCAGACTGGAACAGAAAAGGAATGGTTATATGAATCTAGTCAGTACTTTCTTTTTTGTTTCTGATTATATTTTTTATGTTTTTTAAAATATTTTGCCATCATCCTCTTTTTTTTCTCCTCCTGCTTTTGTTCTTGTCCTTTATAAATGAAGGCAAACCTTTAATTCCTAATCTTAATACTTTTGAATTTCCTCCATAACAGTCAATTTCAAAATGTGATACAAGGTTGTCTGGGGTTCTCCCTTCTTTAACTTATTTCTGTGAGGCCAGAATTTTTGAGTATACTTCAACCAAGATAACATACCAAATGGATTTCACTCTTGTTATATGGCCACATCCTAATGTCTGAAACTGGTGAATGTTTAACCTTAAGGGGATCGAAAACTTACAGGTGTGATTAAGTTAAGGCTTTTAGGATGGAGAGATTATTCAGGTGGCCCCAATGTAATCACAGGTATGCTTGTAAGAGGGAGTCTATAGGACAACATCAGAGAAGTGAAGATGGAATCAGAAGTTGGGAGTGGTAAGGAATGTATGCTTGCCAAAAGCTTCCAGAAAGAAAACAACTTTGATTTGCTTCATAATACCTGCTTCAGATTTCTGACCATCAGAAATGTAAGATAATATGTTTTTATTGTTTTAAGCCACTAAGTTTGTAGTAATTTGTTACAATAGCAATGGAAGACTAACACAGGATTTGTGTTAGAGTGGCTGTGTCAGGCTGGTTATTGAAGAGCTTTAAAGATCACAGAGTAAGATTGTTTTCAGATATGGAAGGGGAATTGGACGCTATTACTGTTGGTGTCTTGGCCCTGATAATTTGAGATGTTACCTTTATCATATGTAAAATTTTCATATGTCCTTGAGCCTATTTCTGGACTTTCTATTCATTTATACTAGTCTCATTTCTATTTCTAATGCAGTACCAAATTGTTTTAATTATGAAGGTCTTAGAATATGCTTTAATTTCTGGTGGGGCTAGTCATGTCTAGTTTTTCATTTTAGTGTTTTCCTGGCTAGTTTTTTTTTTTTTTTTGCATGCTTTAATTTCCACTGTAGAATGATCTTTATACATCTCTAAATTATTTTTAAAAGTTCCCCATTTGACTCTAGAAATCAGATAGGTTTAAGAACTGTTGGTGAAGAGCGCAGGTGGAAACTTTAAGGGCAGGTATGTTCTGTGTAGGGGAAATTAAACGGGATCTGTGGCAATTGCAAATTGAAAATATCAGTAAATAATTATTTGTAATCCACATGTTAATAATTGTTTTAAAAATCCAGTCTAGGCCAATTGATTTAGGAAATCTTTTAACATTAATAATCTTTACTGAAACTGATTAGCCTTTGTCATAGAAATTTCCCATTGATATGTGAGAAAAATACAAAGGTTAATCCTTTTCAGTAATCTATCCAGTGTAATTTTTCACATCTACAATTTTTTTCTCTTATATTTCTAATTTTTAAACAACTATTGACTCATAATAAATTGACAATGTTAATTTGTTTAATCTGAATGAGTAAGGAAACCAGAGATGAGATGGAGAAGATTGTAAAACAGTAAAGGAGATTCAAGGATGTCATCTTTTGCTTATAACAAAAATGTGTTTCTTCAATACAACTCATACACACATATGAAAGCAGAATTCAGGAATTGATATAGTTATTAAATAATGCTATACAGGTAAAAAAGGAAAAAAGAATAAGCTCATTGCTCACCCAAATGACTATTACTGGGTTATAATGGGCAAATCAGGTTTTTAACAATAAAATGAATAAATAGTAATTTCAGATATTAGCCTGCTTTTGAGAATGAAAGGTAGCTTATAAGTACTGTGGTGCTGTGTTAATGGAAAGTCTCTCTGGGAGTAATGCCTAACAGAACCTTCTGCACAATGAGGGAAATATTCTGTCCAATATGCTGTCCAATATGATAATTGTTAAGTATGTGAGTCTACTGAGCACCAGGAATGTGGCTAGCACAACTCAAGAATATAACTTTTAATGACATTTAATTTTACATAAAGTTTTATTTAAAGTGAAATGGAGCTAGTGACTACTGTGTACACCAACATTATTACCTCAAATAGCTGATTCAGTCTTCTTTGTTAAGAGTGGTAGTGCAATATCTAAGGTGTGTGGAGTAAAGTTGTCTCTAAAAGTAACCGACTACCTTTCTTTGACCATTGCTAGTTGATCAGTGTATAGATAGGCTTGCTTGTAACCTTTACTTAGCTATTTATTAATACAAGAGCTATTTGCTACACCTTTTTAATGATCTAGTTGTAACTCATGATTTCTTGTGAAAAATAACTCTATTAAACAATTCTTGTCTTAAGCAATCTGTACCGAACTGTTCTAGTAATAGTGCAAAATGAAAGTGAAGTCGTTCAGCCATGTCCAGCTCTTTGCGACCCCATGGACTGTAGCCTATCAGGCTTCTCAGTTCATGGAATTTTCCAGGCAAGAGTACTGGAGTGGGTTGCCATTTATGTTACATCTAAAAATTCTATAAATTCAGACTATGTGCTCTGTTTGAGCTCATAGTAAAAGTCAGTGGTGTACCACTAGACTTGGTTACTGCTATTTAATCTACTCTAGTTATTCTAATACTCTCCTGTGCCTTACAAGGGAGAATATAAAACTGAATCTTTGTGCTTTGTATGATATGATATTTCCTAGGTTGCTAAAGACCTTTTCTAAAGGGTTTTTATGACTTATATTCTAATCATACAATTTATGTCATCATAAGAATCTGAAAACTGAATGCTCATTGCTTTGTGTTCATTATTCATAGGGTATTTCTGAATTATTTCATAGATACGGAATTTTTGATGCCAAACTAAAAAAAAAAAAAATTGTCAACTTTTTGAAAATTCATGCCTGCTTTTTAAATAGAACACTAAAAGGATATAATGAGAAACTTTTTGGAGTTGTATATATAGTTAGAGACAATAAAATATTTTTATTATAGAAAATTTGAAACATAAGTAGTATTAAAGATAATGGTAAAAAGAACATAGAATACTCATCATCCAGTTTCAGTGATTATCAGGGCACAGCCAAACTTGTTTCATGTACTGTCCCATCATTCTTCTCCCACATGAAAGAAAATACCAGACATTATATTGTCATCTACTGATATTTTATCATGATTTTTAAAGCTGAGAAAATCTCATGGAGAGAGGAGTCCGGTGGGCTAAAGTCCATAGGGTTACAAAGAGTCAGAGGCAACCAAACACACATGATCTTTAAAATACAAAGTCTTTTTAAAAAGGACAATGACAAATCAAGTATCTCGTCTAAATAATAACAATTTCAGTATCATCAAATCCAGTTAGTATTCATTTTTCATCATTGTTTTATTTTTATTTTTTATTTTTATTTTTATTTTTTTTTATTTTTATTTTTTTAATTTTAAAATCTTTAATTCTTACATGTGTTCCCAAACATGAAACCCCCTCCCACCTCCCTCCCCATAACATCTCTGTGGGTCATCCCCATGCACCAGCCCCAAGCATGCTGTATCCTGCGTCAGACATAGACTGGCGATTCAATTCTTACATGATAGTATACATGATAGAATGCCATTCTCCCAAATCATCCCGCCCTCTCCCTCTCTCTCTGAGTCCAAAAGTCCGTTATACACAGCTGTGTCTTTTTTCCTGTCTTGCATACAGGGTCGTCATTGCCATCTTTCTAAATTCCATATATATGTGTTAGTATACTGTACTGGTGTTTTTCTTTCTGGCTTACTTCACTCTGTATAATCGGCTCCAGTTTCATCCATCTCATCAGAACTGATTCAAATGAATTCTTTTTAACGGCTGAGTAATACTCCATTGTGTACATGTACCACAGCTTTCTTATCCATTCATCTGTTGATGGACATCTAGGTTGTTTCCATGTCCTGGCTATTATAAACAGTGCTGCGATGAACATTGGGGTACATGTGTCTCTTTCAATTCTGGTTTCCTCGGTGTGTATACCCAGCAGTGGGATTGCTGGGTCATAAGGTAGTTCTATTTGCAATTTTTTAAGGAATATCCACACTGTTCTCCATAGTGGCTGTACTAGTTTGCATTCCCACCAACAGTGTAGGAGGGTTCCCTTTTCTCCACACCCTCTCCAGCATTTATTGCTTGCAGATTTTTGGATCGCAGCCATTCTGACTGGTGTGAAGTGGTACCTCATTGTGGTTTTGATTTGCATTTCTCTGATAATGAGTGATGTTGAGCATCTTTTCATGTGTTTGTTAGCCATCTGTATGTCTTCTTTGGAGAAATGTCTATTTAGTTCTTTGGCCCATTTTTTGATTGGGTCGTTTATTTTTCTGGAATTGAGCTGCATAAGTTGCTTGTATATTTTTGAGATTAGTTGTTTGTCAGTTGCTTCATTTGCTATTATTTTCTCCCATTCAGAAGGCTGTCTTTTCACCTTGCTTATAGTTTCCTTTGTTGTGCAGAAGCTTTTAATTTTAATTAGATCCCATTTGTTTATTTTTGCTTTTATTTCCAGAATTCTGGGAGGTGGATCATAGAGGATCCTGCTGTGATTTATGTCTGAGAGTGTTTTGCCTATGTTCTCCTCTAGGAGTTTTATAGTTTCTGGTCTTACATTTAGATCTTTAATCCATTTTGAGTTTATTTTTGTGTGCGGTGTTAGAAAGTGATCTAGTTTCATTCTTTTACAAGTGGTTGACCAGTTTTCCCAGCACCACTTGTTAAAGAGATTGTCTTTACTCCATTGTATATTCTTGCCTCCTTTATCAAAGATAAGGTGTCCATATGTGTGTGGATTTATCTCTGGGCTTTCTATTTTGTTCCATTGATCTATATGTCTGTCTTTGTGCCAGTACCATACTGTTTTGATGACTGTGGCTTTGTAGTAGAGCCTGAAGTCAGGCAAGTTGATTCCTCCAGTTCCATTCTTCTTTCTCAAGATTGCTTTGGCTATTCGAGGTTTTTTGTATTTCCATACAAATCTTGAAATTATTTGTTCTAGTTCTGTGAAAAATATGGCTGGTAGCTTGATAGGGATTGCATTGAATTTGTAAATTGCTTTGGGTAGTATACTCATTTTCACTATATTGATTCTTCCAACCCATGAACATGGTATATTCCTCCATCTATTAGTGTCCTCTTTGATTTCTTTCATCAGTGTTTTATAGTTTTCTATATATAGGTCTTTAGTTTCTTTGGGTAGATATATTCCCAAGTATTTTATTCTTTTTGTTGCAATGGTGAATGGAATTGTTTCCTTAATTTCTTTTTCTACTTTCTCATTATTAGTGTATAGGAATGCAAGGGATTTCTGTGTGTTGATTTTATATCCTGCAACTTTACTATATTCATTGATGAGCTCTAGTAATTTTCTGGTGGAGTCTTTAGGGTTTTCCATGTAGAGGATCATGTCATCTGCAAACAGTGAGAGTTTTACTTCTTCTTTTCCAATTTGGATTCCTTTTATTTCTTTTTCTGCTCTGATTGCTGTGGCCAAAACTTCCAGAACCATGTTGAATAGTAGCGGTGAAAGTGGACACCCTTGTCTTGTTCCTGACTTTAGGGGAAATGCTTTCAATTTTTCACCATTGAGGATAATGTTTGCTGTGGGTTTGTCATATATAGCTTTTATTATGTTGAGGTATGTTCCTTCTATTCCTGCTTTCTGGAGAGTTTTTATCATAAATGGATGTTGAATTTTGTCAAAGGCCTTCTCTGCATCTATTGAGATAATCATATGGTTTTTATTTTTCAATTTGTTAATGTGGTGAATTACATTGATTGATTTGCGGATATTGAAGAATCCTTGCATCCCTGGGATAAAGCCCACTTGGTCATGGTGTATGATCTTTTTAATATGTTGTTGGATTCTGATTGCTAGAATTTTGTTGAGGATTTTTGCATCTATGTTCATCAGTGATATTGGCCTGTAGTTTTCTTTTTTTGTGACATCTTTGTCAGGTTTTGGTATTAGGGTGATGGTGGCCTCATAGAATGAGTTTTGAAGTTTACCTTCCTCTGCAATTTTCTGGAAGAGTTTGAGTAGGATAGGTGTTAGCTCTTCTCGAAATTTTTGGTAGAATTCAGCTGTGAAGCCGTCTGGACCTGGGCTTTTGTTTGCTGGAAGATTTCTGATTACAGTTTCAATTTCCGTGCTGGTGATGGGTCTGTTAAGATTTTCTATTTCTTCCTGGTTCAGTTTTGGAAAATTGTACTTTTCTAAGAATTTGTCCATTTCTTCCACATTGTCCATTTTATTGGCATACAACTGCTGATAGTAGTCTCTTATGATCTTTTGTATTTCTGTGTCGTCTGTTGTGATCTCTCCATTTTCATTTCTAATTTTATTGATTTGATTTTTCTCTCTTTGCTTCTTGATGAGTCTGGCTAGTGGTTTGTCAATTTTATTTATCCTTTCAAAGAACCAGCTTTTGGCCTTGTTGATTTTTGCTATGGTCTCTTTTGTTTCTTTAGCATTTATTTCTGCCCTAATTTTTAAGATTTCTTTCCTTCTACTAACTCTGGGGTTCTCCAATTCTTCCTTTTCTAGTTGCTTTAGTTGTAGAGTTAGGTTATTTATTTGACTTTTTTCTTGTTTCTTGAGGTATGCCTGTATTGCTATGAACTTTCCTCTTAGCACTGCTTTTATAGTGTCCCACAGGTTTTGGGTTGTTGTGTTTTCATTTTCATTTGTTTCTATGCATATTTTGATTTCTTTTTTGATTTCTTCTGTGATTTGTTGGTTATTCAGAAGTGTGTTGTTCAACCTCCATATGTTGGAATTTTTAGTAGTTTTTCTCCTGTAATTGAGATCTAATCTTAATGCATTATGGTCAGAAAAGATGCTTGGAATGATTTCGATTTTTTTGAATTTATCAAGTTTAGATTTATGGCCCAGGATGTGATCTATCCTGGAGAAGGTTCCATGAGCACTTGAAAAAAAGGTGAAATTCATTGTTTTGGGGTGAAATGTCCTATAGATATCAATTAGGTCTAATTGATCTAATGTATCATTTAAAGTTTGCGTTTCTTTGTTAATTTTCTGTTTAGTTGATCTGTCCATAGGTGTGAGTGGGGTATTAAAGTCTCCCACTATTATTGTGTTATTGTTGATTTCCCCTTTCATACTTGTTAGCATTTGTCTTACATATTGCGGTGCTCCTATATTGGGTGCATATATATTTATAATTGTTATATCTTCTTCTTGGATTGATCCTTTGATCATTATGTAGTGGCCTTCTTTGTCTCTTTTCACAGCCTTTGTTTTAAAGTCTATTTTATCAGATATGAGTATTGCCACTCCTGCTATCTTTTGGTCTCTATTTGCGTGGTATATCTTATTCCAGCCCTTCACTTTCAGTCTATATGTGTCCCTTGTTTTGAGGTGGGTCTCTTGTAAGCAGCATATAGAGGGGTCTTGTTTTTGTATCCATTCGGCCAGTCTTTGCCTTTTGGTTGGGGCGTTCAACCCATTTACGTTTAAGGTAATTATTGATAAGTATGATCCCGTTACCATTTACTTTATTGTTTTGGGTTCGGGTTTATACACCCTTTTCGGTTTCCTGTCTAGAGAATAAATTTTAGAACCCACAATTTGTCTGTTAAACGCAATGTCAAAATAAGTTCTATGCATATAGATAAATGTTTGTTTCTTGTGTCTTTTGGATGAATGTACTTTTTCCATTTAACATTTTTTCTTTAGAATTTTTCTACAAAAGAGAGGAAGGTATTTCCTGTAGAATTATCTGCAGCCAGAATTTTAGTGATTTCAGAGCATTAACTAGACTTTGAGTAATACTGCCATAATTTACTCAACAAATATGCTAAAGATAGACTTTTGAGGGGTTTATATGCTTTATGATTGCTTTAGACAGTGGTGTAATAAATTGCTTTGCTGATACTTAGTCTGCATTTTTGTCAGGATGTATTTTGTATAGATACCTAAACATGGGATCATAGGGTCAAAAAGTAAAGCATATGAAATTCCAGGATACTGCCAAATTCTCTACCACTAGAGTTGTTCCCCTTTGAATTTCTACCAGCAGTGTCTCAGTATGCTTGTTTCTCCACAACTTTGCCCAGACTACATAGCAAAACTTTAGGGTTTTTGCATAATAGTTGAGAAATGTCATCAAAGTGTAGTTTTTCTTTGCATTTATCTCACTATAAGTTAGATTAAACATACAGATGAGATAACTTTATGCTATCAGGGCATTAAGTAGTAATTTTTTACCAAAAATAACATGTATGTATGCAGTGGAAGTGACAAATCAATTTTAAGGGACTAGATCTGAGAGATAGAGTGCTTGATGAACTATGGATGGAGGTTCATGACATTTTACAGGAGACAGGGATCAAGACCTTCCCCCAAAAAAATAAATGCAAAAAGCAAAATGGTTGTCTGAGGAGGCCTTATAAATAGCTGTGAAAAGAAGAGAAGTGAAAAGCAAAGGAGAAAAGGAAAGATATGCCCATCTGAATGCAGAGTTGCAAAGAATAGCAAGAAGAGATAAGAAAGCTTTCCTCAGTGATCAGTACAAAGATATAGAGGAAAAAAATAGAATGGGAAAGACTAGAGATCTCTTCAAGAAAATCAGAGATACCAAGGAAACATTTCATGCAAAGATGGGCACAATAAAGGACAGAAATGGCATAGACCTAACAGAAGCAGAAGATATTAAGAAGAGGTGGCAAGAATACACAGAAGAACTGTACAAAAAAGATCTTCATGACCCAGATAATCACGATGGTGTGATCAATCACCTAAAGCCAGACATCCTGGAATGTGAAGTCAACTGGGCCTTAGGAAGCATAAGTTTGAACAAAGCTAGTGAAGGTGATGGGATTCCTATTGAGCTATTTCAAATCCTGAAAAATGATGCTGTGAAAGTGCTGCACTCAATATGGCAGCAAATTTGGAAAACTCAGCAGTGGCCACAGGACTGAAAAAGGTCAGTTTTCATTCCAATTGCAAAGAAAGGCACCGCCCCAAAATGCTCAAACTACCACACAATTGTACTCAGTTCAGTTCAGTCGCTCAGTCATATCCAACTCTCTGTGACCCCCATGAATGCAGGACACCAGGCCTTCCTGTCCATCTCCAACTTCCAGAGTCCACCAAAACCCCATGTCCATTGTGTTGGTGATGCAATTCAACCTTCTCATCCTCTGTCATCCCCTTCTCCTCCTGCCCTCAATAGTTCCCAGCACCAGGGTCTTTTCAAATGAGTCAGCTCTCTGCATCAGGTGGCCAAAGTATTGGAGTTTCAGCTTCAACATCAGTCCCTCCAATGAACACCCAGGACTGATCGCCTTTAGGATGGACTGGTTGGATCTCCTTGCAGTCTAAGGGACTCTAAAGATTCTTCTCCAATACCACATTTCAAAAGTATCAAATCTTCAGTGCTCAGCTTTCTTTATAGTCCAGCTCTCATGATCCATTACTCATCTCACAAGCTAGTAAAGTAAATGCTCAAAATTCTCCAAGCCAGGCTTCACCAATACATGAACTGCAATCTTCCAGATGTTCAAGCTGGTTTTAGAAAAGGCAGAGGAACCAAAGATCAAATTGCCAACATCTGTTGGATCATTGAAAAAGCAAGAGAGTTCCAGAAAAACATCTATTACTGCTTTATTGACTATACCAAAGACTTTGACTGGATCACAATAAACTGTGGAAAATTCTGAAAGAGATGGGAATACCACACCACCTGACCTGCCTCTTGAGAAATCTGTATGCAGTTCAGGAAGCAACAGTTAGAACTGGATATGGAACAACAGACTGGTTCCAAATAGGAAAAGGAGTACACCAAGGCTGTATTTTGTTACTCTGCTTATTTAACTTATATGCGGAGTACATCATGAGAAATGCTTGTGCTGAAGCACAAGCTGGAATGAAGATTGCTGGGAGAAATATCAATAACCTCAGATATGCAGATGACACCACCATTATGGCAGAAAGTGAAGAAGAACTAAATAGCCTCTTGATGAAAGTGAAAGAGGAGAGTGAAATAGTTGGCTTAAAGCTCAACATTCAGAAAACGAAGATCATGGCGTCCAGTCCCATCACTTCATGGCAAATAGATGGGAAAACAGTGGAAACAGTGGCTGGCTTTATTTTTTGGGCTCCAAAATCACTGTAGATGGTGACTGCAGTCATGACATTCAAAGATGCTTGCTCCTTGGAAGGAAAGTTATGATCAACCTAGACAGCATATTAAAAAGCAGAGACATTACTTTGCCAACAAAGGTCCATCTAGTCAAAGTTATGGTTTTCCCAGGATTCATGTATGGATGTGAGGGTTGAACTATAAAGAAAGCTGAGTGCTGAAGAATTGATGCTTTTGAAATGTGGTGTTGGAGAAGACTCTTGAGAGTCCCTTGAACTGCAAGGAGATCCAACCAGTCCATCCTAAAGGAGACCAGTTGTGAGTGTTCTTTGGAAGGACTGATTTTGAAGCTGAAACTCCAGTGTTTTGGCCACCTGATGCAGAGAGCTGACTCATTTGAAAAGACCCTGATGCTGGGAAAGATTGAAGGCAGAGGAGAAGGGAATGAAAGGGGATTAGATGGTTGGATGGCTTCACCGACTCACTGGACCTAAGTATGAGTAAACTCTGGGAGTTGGTGATGGACAGGGAGGCGTGGCGTGCTGTGGTCCATGGTGTCGTAAAGAGTTGGACACGACTGAGTGAACGAACTGAACTGATTTTTTAATTATTTTTTTTAAATTGAAGGATAATTGCTTTACAGAATTATGTTGTTTTCTGTCATGTATGTATGTTTGTATGTATATGTGTGTGTATGTGTGTGTGTATATATATATATATAGTATAAAAACTTGTTGACTATAAATTGGTAAAGGTGCTTTTATAATCTGTCAACTATTTTTCTTTTTTGGAAAAAGTAGAATTTAGGCTTTTTTTTTTAATTCTTGATGCTTTAATATGGCTTCTTTAATTTGATTTTGCAAACTTTTTAATTGTCTGATAACAGTAGATCACTTTGAAAACTAAGATTGAGAAAGGAAAGAAAATATCTTTCTTTCCCATCTCAAGAATGAAAGGCTAAATAGGCAAAATGCAATCTTTAATATATACTGTGGGTCTGAGGTTTAAGAGGGCAGAAGCAGACGGGAAAGCTAAGAAAAACTCTGTTCCAAAAGGCATACCTTTTTGGTATTTCTTCATATGTCTAAAGACTCTTTGTTTTGTAGTGTTTTCCTTTCTGGGTTTCTTTTTTCTTCTTCTTCCCCCTTACCATGTATGCATCTTCCTTCCTTTAGGAGGTCCCATGAAAGCTTGGAGAAGTTAGGGTGGGATGTGGTGAAAGTCAGATAGAAAATTGGTAATTCAGGAAAATTTTGCTCAAGAATGTTTTAATAAGTTCTGGAGTAGTGTTGAGGTCCTTTAATGGACCTGAACCTTGTAGTCTGGAGTTGATGATGAGAAAGTAAAAGAGAGAGAGAAAAAGGCTGATATTCCTTGGTTTACGCAGAAAACCAATACAGCCCTTGACATAGGGCTTGCGTCACTCACGAAGGCACCTGGTACCCTCTTTAAGGGGTGAAGTGTGCCTTCACCAGAGGGTCTTAGAAGCCTGGGCAGGAGAATGAGCACTATGGGTCTCTGCTCTCCAAAGAAGTAGCCTGAGAGAGAGAGAGAGAGAGAAGGCAAGACACAGGGACCAAAGCTCTGATGGAGCAAAGGTGTTTTAATCAACATGGTGTGGGCATATATACTCTCTTACAAGGTAGTTATTCTCAGCAAAGATAAAGATTAAAATTCCAGACTTACAAAACATAGGTGATTCATATTAAAGAAAGAGGGAGTTGTAAACAATCGCTTTTACCGTATGGTTCATAAGAAGGAAGAGGGTACTTATCACCGTATTGAAAAACTAATGAAGGAAATGCCTGGATTCCTCAGCCCCCTTGGAGAGGCTTACCTCTCCTCCTGAATATTCAGGAATTAATAAGGAATAGAGGATTCCTAACAGATCCAAAACAGCACACAGGAAGCCTCTTGTTAAATGCTTCCTGACAGAGTAGTAGATCTCAGAGCCTGGCTTTGACTTCAGAGAAAGCAGACAAGTGTATCGCTCAATCAACAATCTGAACAACTTGGTGGGTCAAAAAGAAGTTTTGAAGATAACAAGGCTAAGATACTACTTACTCATCACTCTGGGGCCAAAGGACAGCGTGGTGTTGCTCCATTTTTAAGACTTCAAAATTTATCACATAGCTGGCTTAGACCTTGGGTTTCCCAACTGTTGTTTTTTAATGGAAGTAAAATTAATGTCTTCCACATGCCTGGAAGTTTATGAACCAGCTTCTGAAGATATAAAATGATAAGAGTTTTAATCTACTCAAAGAGGCACTAGAGCACAGTGATTAAAATACGAATTCTGGAAATATATCCTTAAGTCTGAGTGACATTTGGACAAGTTATTTAACCTCACTGTAACTCACTTTTTCTAAAAATTTTTAAATTTAACTATTAACAAACTTAAAATTGCACCTTGTATATAGTGAATACTTAGTCATGATTATAGTTATTTGAAATAGATCCTTTTTTAAAAATTTTCCCCTGTAATAAATGGATATGCTCTTAATCTTTTCTAATATCTCCTGTTCTACCCATAAGGCCAAGTGCAGATAGTCTTCCCTGATCACCATTCCTGTTTTTCTTGGTAGATGAAGATAGTGCTTAGTGCAATAAGCACTTTTTTTAGCTGCACAATATTTTTTTGTGCCCCGAATTAGCTGTACATACGCAATAAAGATGTATTAACCAGATATCGTGGGCATCCTTGATAGCTCACTTGGTAAAGCATCTACCTGCAATGCAGGAGACCCCCAGTTTGATTCCTGGGTCTGTAAGATCTGCTGGAGAAGGAATATGCTCCCCACTCCAGTATTCTTAGGCTTCCCTGGTGGCTCAGCTGGTAAAGAATCCACCTGCAATGCAGGAGACCTGGGTTCCATCCCTGGGTTGTGAAGATCCCTTAGAGAAAGGAAAGGCTACCCACTCCAGCATTCTGACATAGAGAATTCCATGGGCTGTATAGTCCATGGGGTCACAAAGAGTCAGACACAACTGAGCAACTTTCACTTTATATCTTTTTCAGCCAGAGATCTTAGTTTATTCATTTACAAAATATAGACTTTATCTTTAAAGATCACCATATCTGTGAAACTCATCATTAATGAATAGTCTTTACACAAAAATATGCTTTCTTTAAGGATATTTTTCTTTAAGTATATTTATAAGGAATTTCACAAATTTTCAAATACAACCCTGTATACTCTACCTACTAAAAATCTTGCAGTCAGTTATTGCTAATTCTTGGACTGGGAGGAAATTTTAGATCTCAAGTTTATAGTCCACTGAGCTTAGAGTTAATCACAGGGTGTTCTAAGATTAAATGCTATATTTATAGAATTAACAACTCTCTTTAGAAACATACCCCAATTGGTTTGCCACACATGCCAATCTCTTCAGAACCTGCAGATGCAGAAGGCCGACTGTACAATGCTGTTTTATACAAGAGATTTGAGCATCTGCAGATTTCGGTTTCCACAGGAGAGTCATGGAACCAATCTTCCACAAACATTGAGAGAACAACTGTAATAAAAATATGCAATCATTGGTTCATGGTACTACTTCTCATATAGGTTAGTGTGTTTATGTGTGTGTATATATATATGATATGTGTTTTTGTATGTACCAGTAATGTATATATGTGCCTACGTGTACATACATTTACACATACATGTGTGTTTGTTAGTTCAGTTGTTCAGTCATGTCCAACTCTTTATGACCCCATGGACTGGAGCATGCCAGGCTTTCCTGTCCATCACCAACTCCCAAAGCCTATTCAAACTTATGTCCATCGCATCAGTGATGCCATCCAACCACCTCATCCTCTGTCATCCCCTTCTCCTCCCATTTTCAATCTTTCCTGAGAAACAGGGTCTTTTGCAATGAGTCGATTCTTTGCATCAGGTGCCAAAGTATTGGAATTTAAGCTTCAGCATCAGTCCTTTCAATGAGACTGGTTGGGTTTCTTTGCAGTCCAAGGGACTCTCAGTGAGTCTTCTCCAACACCACAGTTCAAAAGAATCAATTTTTCAGTGCTCAGCTTTCTTTATAGTCCAACTGTCCCATCCATACATGACTACTGGAAAAACCATAGCCTTGACTAGATGAATCTTTGTTGGTAAAGTAATGTTTCTGCTTTTAAATATGCTGTCTATGTTGGTCATAGCTTTTCTTCCAAGGAGCAAGCGTCTTCTAATTTTGTGGCTGCAGTCACTGTCTGCAGTGATTTTGTGTAGACTCACATATATTTGTCATACACATGTATATATACATGGCATACAGAGATACATACAATGATGGCAATAGTATGTGTATATATCCTTATATTATTGGTGATTAAATCATTGCAGATTTCCGATTTACAGAAGTCAGTCACTTATAGACTGAGTTATCATTTTGAACCTGTTATTTTCAATATTACATTCATTTGGCTGTATTAGGTCTTAGTTGCTATGTTGGGATTTTTTTAGCTACAGTATGTGGAATATTTTTTGTTTTTAAGTTGTGGCATGTGAACTGTTAATTGCAACACATGGGATCCAGTCGCTGACCAGGGATCAAACCTGAGCCACCTGCATTGGGAGCACAGAGCCTTAGCCACTGGAACACCAAGGCTCAAAAACACTTAAAATATTGAGCTCTAATATTTCAATTACAGTTTTTTATAATACAAATAACTCAACTGTATTAAATATCAGTAGTCTAACATATTATGGTGAGGTAAAATACAAGAACATTTCATAAAGATACTTATAAACGCTTCTACTAAAGATTAGAAATAGAAAATATTCATAGGGATTGGTTCATATCTGTAAAAGGAGGCTTTCCACTAGTGGTGGTATGGTTTAAAGTATATGAGACATATGGTTTGTGAGAGCTTTTCAAATGGACTACAGGAGCAAAACTGGCTTTTTCATTTATTAGCAGTGTGATCTTGGACACCATTTCTTCATGTGTCAGGTACATGTAAGGGGTGTGGGACGGTGCTGGGTACATCCTAATTGTAATGAAATAGTGGAGATTCTTCCAGGTCTATAATTATATGAAATAGTAATGAGGGTTTCTTTAGCCATGTGATACTGAAGAGTATGAACTCAATGAAATAAACACTTCGGTTCTTATTTTATCATATGCATTTATAGTATAAAGGAATAGCTTACAGAACTTAGCTTGAAACTTGGTACAGTTGGAGGCAATTTGAGGAGGGTGATGTATTTTTTAGGGTTCTCCAAAGAATAGAATCCTGTTCTGGGTGAGGAGAAGTGTGTGGGGAGAGAAGAGGATTATGAGGGATGGGCTAAAGTAATATGGATGTTGTGAGTGCCCTCACTAAGCCGAGGATCCAGAGGACTGGCAGTATAATTCAGTCTGTTTCTGAAAGCCTGAAAACAAGGAAAGCTGAGGTTTGTAAATCCCAGTCCTAAGGCAGGAAAATATGAGATGAGATGTCCCAGCTGATGTAGGAATCTAGGAAAAAAGGGCAAATTCCTTCTTCTTTCACATTTTGTTCTATTTAGGCCCACAATGGATTGAATAATGTCTACTTACCTACATTCTAGGGCTTCTCAGATGGTGCTAGTGGCAAAAAGCCTGCCTACCAATGCAGGAGAGGCAAGAGACACAGGTTTGATCTCTGGGTTGGTAAGATCCCCTGGAGGGAAGTGCATGGCAGCCCATTCCAGTATTCTTGCCTGGAGAATCCATGGACACAGGAGGCTGGCAGACTATATTCCACAGGGTTGCAAAGAGTCAGAAATGACTTAAACAACTTAGCACTACATATAGGAGGGCAATCTGCTTTGAGTCCACAGATTCAAATACTAATCTCACCCAGAAACACTCTCGCAGATACAAATAGAAATAACATTTAATTTGGCACACCATGGCCAGTCGAGTTAACATATAAATTAACTTCACAGGTGAATATGGTGATAACTGGAAGAATTATACAAATTTATATCTCTAATCCTCACATATGAGATGAAGAACCATACAAAAGTTACTCTTCTTTTATATACTATTAATTTAGCTTTGGACTGAGTCAGACTCAGTAAATATTAATAGCTGTTTGCTGTGCCTGAATTCTTTATAAACAGAATTTTAAACCTGAGTATCAATTAAACAATATAGTTAAGGAATGTACTTGATGGAAAGGGCCAGTGTCTGTATATCTGATCTTTAACTCTCTTTTCTGTAGAGAGTTAAACTTTATAAATGACTGAGGAATAGAGATAAAATTTGATAATTTTAATGATACTAGCTATTGTTCCCCTAGAATAATTCAGTTAATGTTGCCATATACTGAACATCACTGAAACAATTTATCTTTCCTTTTAAGTTCATGCTGTATAAAGAATTAAATGGGGAAAAATAAATTCAAGATCACTTTTACAAGGCCAATATTTTTTGGCCAGTGTTTGAACATTGCAAAGAGTTATGTAAGTAAAGATTATTCATTTAGACAGTGTTCTCATTTTAACAATAGCTCATTTCTAGTATTTAATTACATGATGTTTCAAATGATACCATTCCAGTAGAATAGGAAAGCTTTCTCAATCACAGTTTTGAATATCTTATCGAATTAGAGGATAGAACTTTTATGTTGTGAATATAATGTAGAATATAATTTCTATTTTGAAAGTGAGAGCCGTTCAGTAGTATCTGACTCTTTGTGACCCCAGGGACTACACAGTCCATGGAATTCTCCAGGCCAGAATACTGGAGTGGGTAGCCTTTCCCTTCTCCAGGGGATCTTCCCAACCCAGGGATGAAACCCAGGTCTCCCACATTACAGGCAGATTCTTTACCAGCCGAACCACCAGGGAAGCACAAGAATACTGGAGTGGGTAACCTATCCCTTCTCCTGAGGATCTTCCCCAATCCAGGAACTGAACGGGGATCTCCTGCATTGCAGGCATATTCTTTACCAACTGAGCTATCAGAGAAGCCCCAATTTCTATTTCACTATTTGGATAAAGAAGATGGGAGAGATTAAGAAATAAATGTTTGAGTAAACATATAAAACAAGTTCAAATGCTGAAATATGCTTTTTATTAATGTGAAATAAGTTATATTAGAATATAATTGTACATTTTGTAATATTACTAGTCTTTTAGGTTTATATGAATAAAATGCAGACATGAAAAACTTTTACCAGAATCATAAAACTAGTGAGAAAATTAATATGACCAATTCCAATAATTTATTAAAACAAACTTTAGATCCATAAATAGGCTCCCCAAAATACTGATTTTAATTTTTGGTGAAAGTACAACAGCAATTTAATAGAGAAAGAGTAGTCTTTTCAACAGATGGTACTGAAGTAATTAAACATCTATGGACAAAAATAATAACCTCAATCTGTATGTCACACCTTATCCAAAAACTAACTCAGAAGGGATAAGTCTATAAACTTTTAGAAAATAACATAGGAGAAAAACTAGAGCTTGGTCAAGTGTTTTTTAGACATGACATCAAATGCATGATAAAAGAAAAAAATTGTGAATTGAATGATTAAATTAAAACTATAATCAAAATGAAAACCATTAGCTCTGAGAAGGATGGCTAAGAAGATTAAAGGACGAGTTGAATGCTGACTGAGAAAAGAATAGTAAACCCCCATTATCTGTTAAAGATTAATATCTGGAACATAAAAAGACCACTTAACACCCTTTATCAGTAAACAAGCAAACAAAAATCTCAAGCCATTCCAAACAGAAAATGGGCAAAGAATATGAAGAAACATTTAACTGAAAAGGATTTAAGGATGGCAATAAATATATGAAAAAATGTTCAACATCACTAGTCATTATGGAAATAAAATTTTAAACCAAATGACATACCTTTTGCAAGAGCTAAAATACAAAAATAGTGACAATACTACATGCTGATGAAGATGCAGAGAAAGGAAATCCCTTATGCATTGCTAGTGGTATTGTAAAATCCCCAGTTCTTTTGATATTTCAAAACAAGAGAAAAACTCAAGATTATTATTTTTTCCATGATTTACTACCAACAGCACAATATTTTAGTTAAAGCATGGCTTGAGTCTAATTTCTTATGAGTTAAACTTTAAAAATGTTTACATTATGCAACATTTATTATGCTGCTGCTGCTAAGTCGCTTTAGTCGTGTCCGATTCTGTGCTACCACATTGGCGGCAGCCCACTAGGCTCCCCCGTCCCTGGGATTCTCCAGGCAAGAACACTGGAGTGGGTTGCCAGTTCCTTCTCCAATGCGTGTAAGTGAAAAGTGAAAGTGAAGTCACTCAGTCGTGTCCGACTCTTAGCAACCCCATGGACTGCAGCCCACCAGGCTCCTCCATCCATGGGATTTTCCAGGCAAGAGTACTGGAGTGGGGTGCCATTGCCTTCTCTGTTATTATGCTACATATTGTACATAAAATATGGGTGAAACCATCAGTGTTTCTACAAATTTTAAAAATAGTATAAGTTTTAGTTAGCTAAAAGAGCTTGTAATAATAATTTTTAAATGAATAACTGCTGTAATTGGTTAAGCCTATGAATACTTACAGTGTTACCAATGATAAAGACAATGTATCCACTTAATTTTAGACTATTACTTTAAGATTTTATACTCAAATTTTATTGAGTTAATAACTTAATCTTTGGACACTTGGACAATTTCTAAGGAAAAGATGCAAAACACTGGTCATTAGTCCTTATCTATATCTATGCTTTTCTTTATTTTTATATTTTATAAAATGGGTATGGTAAAAGTATATTCAATTGCCTTGGAATGATCAACCAAAAAACTTTTCTGATATAGGTTTATGCTTATGAAATAATATTTTTTGGCTTTCTGCTATTACAAACTGATACATACTGAGTCATTTAAGTAACATACTTTTATTTTCTCACAATTCTGGAGGCAAAAATTTCGAGATCAAGGTGTCAACAGGGTTGGTTTCTTCTGAAGTCTCTCGCCTTGGTTTGTAAATGTCTATGTTTTCCTGTGTCCTTACATGACCTTTTCTTTCTGTTTGTGTTCAAATCTCCTCTTCTTGTAAGGACACCAGTCATATTTGACTAGGGCCCACTCTAATGATCTCATTTACTTAATTACTGGTTTAAAGACTAGACCGTTGTTGTTGTTCAGTCACTAAGTCATGTCTGGCTCCTTGTAACCCCATGGACTACAGCATGCCAGGTTTCCCTGACCTTCACTGCCTCTCAGTTTGCTCAGATTTGTGTCAATTGAGTAGGTGATGCTATCTAACCATCTTATCCACTTCTTAAAGATCCTATCTCTAAGTAATCACGTTGTATATGTATATTTACATATACAGAGATAATGCACATACATATACATGTATCATGCACACCAGATGATAAACATGGTTTGATAAATACCCCAGTCTTTCTTTCTAGTTGACTGATGAAAGGATTGTTCTCTTGGCTTAATTTAGGCACTCTTCTGGTCTAGAAGAAAACTACTTTGCCTCAGTACTCAAATGTATGACCTCCAGAGTTTTAAATGCTGTTATATAGCTGCTGTCCCCTAATATACTAAAAAGGGTGAGAAAATCTAAAGTTTGTAGAGATTGAAATGACCACAACTAGAATTTGTTATATGATCATACTCCACAAAGAGTGGTCCAGACTTGGACAGGTCACATCCCTAGATTATATTGATTTATTGTCAGCACATATGATAATATAACAGAACTCTGTCCCAGGAAGTTCTTTCCCAGGAAGGTAAGTGTGTAAACCAAAAAAAAAAAAAAAAAAAGCTTTACTGTTTACTTCAGGAAATTTCTATAAATCAAAATTTCTGGGCAAACAGTTTGCTCCTCTGGGCAAACAGTTTTCTTGTCAGGAAAATAGAAAGATCACTGGTGCAAAAACACATGTCATGTAAGATTTTACTGGTCAAAACCTTCACCATATTATGTCCATCAATTTCAAAATTATTATGTCACATTCCATGTTCAATTTGAACCAATTTCTTATCTTGAACTTTGAACCTGGTCTCCCAAATTTTGTAAATATCCTTCATTCATTCCTCTTTTGAGATGCAACTAGGACTGTCAAAGTGTTATTCCCTCAGAGTTAAAACTATAAGAAACTTCACTTTGCCAGGATAACAGATTTATATGTTCTTTTTGGGGATATGACAGTTAAGTACATTTTAAACCCAAATTATGAATGCTAATGTTGGGAATAATCTGATATATTTCCATTTGGTTTTGAGTACTTAACTAGTTTTTATTTCCTCAAAGTTAAACTTGTCTTTCAGATAAGTTAAGTAAAAGCTCACACAATTTATACTTTGATGATTTAACACTTAATTCATTAAACTGAGTGATTAATGAAGAAAAAAAAAGAAAAAAAAAAAAAAAGGGAAAACTCCACAGAACTGCAAAAGCCCAGTGCAGATGCAGAGGTTTATAGCAACAATAAAAAGTGTGACTGAGGAAAAAGAAAATTTTTTTTCAGAAGCTTAATTGGGTTTCTTAGTGCCAATGAAATCAACAACTACAATGCGGGGGGGAGCGGGGGGGGGCGGGCAGGTGGTGGGGAGAGGGAAAAAAAATAGAAAAAAAAAAAAAACCTCCAAAAGAATCTACAGAAATAAAAAAAATAAGAATAGTAAATGCTTTTCTTGAGTCACTGCTGTCAGAGTACTTTCCCTCACTGGGAGTCAAAGTCCCTCTTACTTCCTTAGGATGTCTTCCAATACTATGCTATTTCTGGACCTGCTGTTGGGACAGCTCAGATTCTAATTTGGTTCTACTCCTGTGTGTTCTTGCCTCCAATGTCCACAGTTATCAGAACTAGTGTGTTTTATTTTGTGGGAGCTCTCAATTGCCTTTATATATTCCATAGACACAGAGTCTGCCAAGTTGATCATGTGAATTTAATCTGCAGCTTGTACAGTGGATGGGAAGGTTTTGAGTTTTCTTCCTTCTCCACTCTGCCCCTGGGTTTCAATTGTGGTTTTATTTCCACCTCTACATCTGGGTTGTCCACTGGGGTTTGCTCATCAGGCTTCCCTGGAGGACTTGGGTTTGCTCCTGTGAGGGCCAGGTGTGGAGGTGGTGCAGCTGCTTGGGTTGCAGGGGTTCTGGCAGCACCAGGTACTCAGTAGGGGTTGGCAGCTAGGGCAGCAGAAATATAGTGCTCTAGAAGGGTTTGGCAACCAGTATTGGCCAATACGCTCTAGTATTCTTGCCTGGAGAACCCCTCTCCCTGACAGAGAAGACAGAGAAGACTGGCAGGCCACAGTCTACAGGGTCGCAAAGAGTTGGACATGACTGAAGCAACCCTATATGCATAGACACAAGACATTTTTTTAACCTGTGGCAGCTCTGCCCAGTGAGAGTTGAGCGTGAAAGTGGCACAGCTGCTTGGCTTGTGGGGACCCTGGCAGCACCAAGTATGCAGGGACATGGACTGCCTCCACTGTAGAAGTTATGGTCCTATCAGAGTCCTTTTTCCAGCCTCTTGTAGCTGGCCTTCAGAAAGCTTCTTTGGCCCGTCTTTCTCTGTAGCTCCATCCATTCAGGAACTTAGAGCTCTCCCTTGCTTGGAGCCCTTCTCTGTTGTTCAGTGTGTCAGGCACATAGATCGGGCCCCCCCTGGCTGGGGTCCTACTCTGTAGATAGGTCATCAGGCACTTAAATGTGCTTAAAGGGGCACCCTGGGTGAAATCCTTCTTTGTAGTTCATGTGTCAGGCCTTTGATGGTATGTGGGGAGAGAGAGGCTATGATAATAGCTCCACCCTGTATGTGTGACTCAGCAGTATTGCCTTGCTTCCATGTCTGTCTGGCTTTCTTCCACTAGCATTTCCCACCATGATCTCCTCCCATGTGGCGCCTGAATCTGTCAGTCCACAATCAACAGCAACCCTTATCTTGGGATTGCTCCACAATCCCTAAACTCCAGCTCCCAGCTGTCCAAGAGGCACAAAGAGTCCCATACAAGATAAACTGAAGGAGAAATAAGCCAAGACACATACTAATCAAACTAACAAAGCCTAAACACAAAGTAAGAATATTAAAAATCAGCAAGGGAGAAGCAAAAACTAACATACAAGGGAAACCTCATACACATAACAGCTGATCTTTCAGCAGAAACTCTGCAGGCCAGAAGGAAATGGCAGGATATATTTAAAGTACTGAAAGGGAAAAATCTATAACCAAGATTACTGTAACTGGCAATGATCTCATTCAGAGTTGATGGAGAAATAAAATGCTTTTCAGACAAGCAAAAGTTAAGAGAATTCAGTACCACCAAATCAGTTTTCCAACAAACGTTAAAGGGACTTATGTAGTTAAGAAATACAAAAGAAGAAAAGAGATCTGATAAACTCCAAACATTTAAGAAAATGGCAATAGGAACACATATGAATAATGCAAATGTAAATGGATAAATGCTCCAAACAGAAGACAGACTGGCTGAATGGATACAAAAACAAGACCCATATATATGCTATCTACAAGAAACCCACTTCACACCTCAAGACACATATAGAATGAAAGTGAGAGGATGGAAAAATATATTCCATTCAAATGGGAAGCAACAGAAAGCTGGAGCAGCAATCTTCATATCAGACAAAGTAGACCTTAAAATAAATAAGATTAGAAGAGATAAGGAAGGATACTACATAATGATATAAGGATCAGTCCAAGAAGAACACATAACAATTGTAAATATCTATGCACCCAACATAGGAGCACTTCAGTACATAAGACAAACGCTAACAGACATAAAAGGAGAAACTGATATGAACACAATGATAATAAGAGACTTTAGCACCCCACTCACACCAATAGACAGATCATCAAAACAGAAAATAAGGAAATGCAAGTCTTAAATGATTCATTAGATGAGATGGATCTCATGGATATCTTCAGGACATCCCAATGCAGAAGAAAAGTGCACATGAAACATTCTCCAGGATAGACCACATCTTGGGTCACAAATTAAGCCTCAGTAAATTTAAGAAAATTGAAATCATATCAAGCATCTTCTCTGACCATGATGCTATGAGACTAGTTATCAATTAAAAGAAGAAAAATAAAACTGTAAGAAACACAAACACATGGAGATTAGACAACACATTTCTAAATAACCAACAGGTTACTGAAGAAATCAGAAGGGAAATAAAACAATTTCTAGAAATACAAAGACAATGAAAACATGACAACTCAAAACCTATAGGAGACAGCAAAAGCAGTCCTAAGAGGGACGTTTAAGGCAATGCAATCCTACCTCAAGAAACAAGAAAAACATTGAATGACAACCTAACTTTACACTTAAAACAACTGGAAAATGAAAAAAAAAAAAAAACCACCAAAATTAGTAGAAGGAAAGAAATGATAAAGATCCAAGCAGAAATAAATGAAAAAGAAATGAAAGAATACTAAAGATTAATAAAACTAAAAGCTGGTTCATTGAGAAGATAAACAAAATTGAAAATCCTTTAGGCAGACTCATCAAAAAAAAAAAAAAAAAACCAGAGAAGAATCAAATCAATAAAATTAGAAATGAAAAAGGAGAGGTTACAACAGACAATACAGAAATACAAAGGATTATAAGAGACTATTATGAACAATTATGTAGCAATAAAATGGATAACCTGGAAAAAATGGACAGATTCTTAGAAAAGTTCAATCTTCCAAGACTGAATCAGGAAGAAATAAAAATTATGAACAACCCAATTATAAGCACTGAAATTGAAGCTGTGATCATAAATCTCCCAAGGAACAAAAGCCCAGGACCAGATGACTTCACAGGAGAATTCCATCAAGCATTTAAAGAAGAGCTAATGCCTATCCTTCTAAAACTCTTTCAAAAAATTGCAGAGGAAAGAACACTTCCAAACTCATTCTATAAGGCCACCATCACCCTGGTACCAAAACTAGACAAGGACAACACACAAAAAAAGAAAACTACAGGCCAATATCACTGATGAACATAGATGCAAAAATCCTCAACAAAATTTTAGCAAACGGAATCAGCAACACATCAAAAAGCTCCTACACCATGATCAAGTTGAGTTTATTCCAAGAATGCAAGGATTCTTCAATATAGGCAAATCAATCATTGTGATACACCATATTAACAAATTGAAAGATAAAAATCATATGATAATCTTAATAGATGCAGAAAAAGCCTTTGGCAAAATTCAGCACCTATTTATTATTAAAACTCTTCAGCATAGAAGGGACCTATATCAACATAGTAAAGGCCATATAAGATAAGCCTATGGCAAACATTATTCTTAATGATGAAAAATTGAAAGCCTTCCCTCTAAGATCAGGAAAAAGACAAGGTTGTCCACTTTCACCACTCTTATTCAACATAGTTCTGGAAGTCCTAGCTACAGAATCAGAGAGGAAGAAGAAGTAAAAAGAATCCAGATCAGAAAAGAAGAATTAAAGCTCTCACTGTTTGTAGATAATATGATACTGTACATAGAAAACCCTAAAGTTAATATCAGAAAATTACTAGAGCTAATCAATGAATTTAGCAAAGTTGCAGGATACAAAATCAATACACAGAAATAACTTGCAATTCTATATACTAACAGTGAAAAACCAGAAAGAGAAATTAAAGAATCAATCACATTCACCATCGCAACAAAATGAATTAAATATCTAGGAATAAACTTACCTAAGGAGACAAAAGAACTGTACACAGAAAATTATAAGACACTGATGAAAGAAATCAAAGATGACATAAACAGATGGAGAGGTATTCCAAGTTCCTGGGCGGGAAGAATCAATATTGTGAAAATGACTATAGCACCAAATACAATCTACAGATTCAGTGTGATCCCTATCAAATCACCAATGGCATTTTTCATAGAACTAGAACAAAAAATTTCACAATTTATATGGAAGCACAAAAGCCATCTTGAAAAAGAAAAAGGAAGCTGGAGGAATCAACCTTCCTGACTTCAGATTATACTACAAAGCTACAGTCATCAAGACAGTATAGTACTGGCATAAAAACAGAAATATACACCAACAGAACAAGATAGAAAGCCCAGAAATAAACCCATGCACCTATGGGTACCTTATTTTTGACAAAGAAGGCAAAAATATACAATGGGGCAAAGATAACCTCTTCTATAAATGGTATTGGGAAAACTGGACAGCTACATGTAAAAGAATGAAATTAGAATACTTCTTTTTTTTTCCATTTAAATCATTTATTTCAACACTACTGTTTTAAATTTGCACCTCATCTTGTAACATATTTCATACCTGAAGAAGTTTGATAGCAAGTACATAAAAAGATTATTTGACAACATTTTAAACAATAGTGTTTAAGGCTTATTACATGTTTCAGAAACACAGAAATGCCAGTCACAAAGAGCCTCAAAGTAAAATTTTACATATTTACACTATACATGTAAATTGGATATTCTGAAGCATTATTACTATTATTGACAATAAACTCTTAGCAATAAGGCCTCTTTAACCTTCTGGCATTCAATGGACTCTATAACTTTTATATAGGTGTGGATTTTCCAGTTTGATACCTATCTTCACCGTAAACTTCAATGGACTTTCACCAACCCTAGGACGGGCACAGGTACCCATGTACTTCCTAGTTTTTATTAGCTTATCGTCAGCGAAAACCTTATTAGTAGCTGTTGGAGTTTTATTAATAGTAATGTATTGACAATGTAAGGGTATAAATTATTTAGAGGGAAGTCTCTGAATATTAATCTCATTGAGCCTTATTTTATTTTTTTTTATAAAAAGACATTTGAAAAAATTAATATTTATTAATGATAAAAATTCTCAGTAAATTAAGAATACACGGGAACTTCTACAAAAATCTACAGGTCGCATCATTCTTTTTTTTTTTTTTTTTGAACTGAACTGAACTTTAATTAGAATACTTCTTAACCCCATATGCAAAGATAACTCAAAATGGATTAAAGACCTAAATGTAAGATCAGAACTATAAACCTCTTAGAGGAAAACATAGGCAGAAAACTCAATGACATAAATCAAAGCAAGATCCTCTATGACTCACCTCCTAGGGTAATGGATATAAAAACAAAAGTAAACAAGTGGGACTTGATTAAACTTAAAAGCTTTTGCATTGCAAAGGAAACTAGAAGCAAGGTGAAAAGGTAACACTCAGAGTTGGAAAAAATAATAGCAAATGAAACAACTGACAAAGGATTAATTTCCAAAATACACAAGTAGCTCATACAACTCAATGCCAGAAAAACAAACAACCCAATCAAAAAATGGGAAAATGACCCACACAGACATTTCTCCAAAGAAGACAAACAGATTGCCAACAAAGACATAAAGAAGATGCTCAACATTTCTCATTATTAGAGAAATGCAAATCAAAACCACAATGAGATATCACCTCACATCAGTCAGAATAGCCATCATCAAAAAGTCTACAAACAATAAATGCTACAGAGGATGTAGAGAAAAGAGAATGCTCTTGCACTGTTGGTGGGAATGTGAATTGATACAGCCACTAAGGAAGATGGTATGGAGATTCCTTAAAAAATTAGGAATCATTAGTATACATATATACTCCTACTTGTGGGTAAATCTAGCAGAGAAAGATTCTAAGATAAATAAATTCTTATATAGTCAAATATATAGCACTCAAACAGTGGCCTCAAAAGAAATCAGAAAGAGACAAACTCCAGTGAACTGAGAGACAAAAGTAAAGTAAACATTTTTGTTAAATAGACAAAAAAGTTAAATAGACTTAAATAGTTTGTAAATGTATTTACTATAAAAATGGTAACTGAGTTAATATTATAATGCTACATTGTATTTTTGCTCCTGGTGTTTAGACTTCTATGTGATAACTGTGTCATGATTTCTAGAAAAGATTTGAGTACCTAGACCTCTGTGGTTGAAAGAATAGATGATTGAATTTCTTAGTTGGAGATTTTGCATTTTAAAATGGACTTTTGAAATTTCTGGCATAGATGATAGTCTTATGTCAGAATATCCAGAGTCAAATATATACCTTAATAATAGATTTTGGAAAACTATATCATTACTGAGAATAAGATGCCCTGCTGTGGATGTAAGATGGAAAGGGAACAGACTGGAGAAGATAGATAACAGATTCTCTAACAGGCCAAGAAGGGCTGGGGTCTCCCCAGCTTTGATATGGGGAGGATTTGAGGACAGAAAGGAGATATTTTCTCAGTTTTTAGGTGTTTCCCATAAGGTGAACAGTCATTTGGAGTTGAGTTATGTTGCTCTAGCATAGTGCCCCCAGGAGAATAAACACAGTAGCATGTGTTTTTGTTTTGTTACATAAAAAAAGTTCTGATGCCAACAGGAAAGTGGCTTTCAGTGACTTTCAAAGGCAGCTTATTCCTAATGTAGTGATGCTATATAAACCAGCTGCTCCTCTCAAAATCTACTCCTAGATGCCATCACAAGGCAAAGGAAAAGTAAAGACCAATTCCCTAGTGACATATTTAAAAACTGAAATTATTAGTTAACCTCAGAAGTTACTGAGTTTACTTGAAAATGCCTAGGTTCAGTTTTTTGCAAATCACATGAAACAAGGGTTTGAAGTAGACTCTAATTTCAGTTATAAGAATATTTTTAAAATAACATTTTTGCATACATCATTTTGTGATGAGAAAATATAACTGCTAAAGGCTAAAATTTCAAAAGCTAGGGCGGTCCTAAGATGGCAGAGGAATAGGAAGGGGAGACACTTTCTCCCCCACAAATTCATCAAAAGAACACTTGAAAGCTGAGTAAATTCCACAAAACAACTTCTGAATGCTGGTGGAAGACATCAGGCACCCAGAAAAACAGCCCATTGTCTTCGAAAGGAGGTAGGAAAAAATATAAAAGACAAAAGGAGAGACAAAAGAGGTAGGACAGAGATCCGTCCCAGGAAGGGAGTCTTAAAAAAGAGCTTTCCAAACACCAGGAAACACTCTTCACCGGCAAGTCTGTGGTGAGCCTTGGAACCCCAGAGGGCAACATAACCAGGAGGAATAATAAATAAACAATTATAACCCACAGATTACATGCCCAGCAGTAACTCCCCCAGCGGAGAAGCAGCACAGATGCCTGCATCCGCCACGAGTAAGTGGGGGCTGGGCAGGGGGGCACGGGCTGCATTGCTTAGAGTAAGGACCAGGCCTGAATGCCCCAAGGGTAATCTGAGGGAACTAACCTGAGATAGCAAACCAGACTGTGGGATAGCTACCACGCAAAAAGCCCTAACCCAAAACACTGCCAGGCCCACTCACAGAACAAAGGACTGACTAGAGCTAACCAGCTGCGGACCAGCCCATCCCCTACTGGAGACAGGCAGGCAAGGGCAGCCAGAGCTGGAAGGGGCAATCGCAGCCCCAGAGATGCACCCTCTACCAAAGTGCAAGCAGGCTTCATTGCTAACCAAGACTTCTTGGGATTCTGGATAGTCGACATTCGCCTGAGAAGGTGGGCCAGTTGTCCACCCAGAAAACCGAGTAGCAGGGACGGAGGAGGTGATGCAGCTACTGTGCTTGCCAAATACCTGGTCACCTGAGTTGCTTGGACCTGGGAAGGGCACAAAACACAGGTCCAGCCGAGTCTGCACCTTTGAGAAGTACCTGAGTACCTGAACCTGAGCGGCTTAGACCTGGGAAGTGCATACAACCCAGGGTCAGCCTCAGACAGTTCCTGGCAGAGAAACCTAGAGCCTAAGCAGTGTAGACGGGGAAAGCACACATGCCATGAGCAGGGTCAAACCCAGTGTGGCTGAGACACTGGGAGCACGTGCCAGTGTTATTTGTTTGCAGCGTTCCTCTCTCCCCAGAGCACGACTGAATAAGTGAGCCTAAAAAAGTGAACACCACCACCCTCCATGTGTCAGGGAGGAAATTAGACACTGAAGAGGCCAGCAAACAGAAGAAGTAAAAACAGAGGGAACTGCCTTGGAAGTGACAGGTGCAATAGATTAAAACCCTGTAGTTAGCAACAACTACAAAGGAAGGGGCGTATAGATTTTGAGAAGTATAAGCCGGATCAAGGAACTATCTGAAAGTGAAGTATAGATGGAGAAGTCTTGAGCCTAATGTAAGAATAAGACTGAATACCAGGGGCAGTAGGCTTAAGTCTAAATCCTGAGAACACCAGAGAACTCCTGAGTCCAGGGAACATTAATTGATAGGAGATCATCAAATGCCTCCATACCTACACTGAAACCAAGCACCACCCAAGGGCCAACAAGTTACAGAGCAAGACATACCATGCAAATTCTTCAGCAACACAGGAACATAGCCCTGAGCTTCAATATACAGGCTGCCTAAAGTCACTCCAAATCCCATTGACATGTCATAACTCATTACTGGACACTTCCTTGCAGCCCAGAGAGAGAAATCCAGCTCCAGCCACCAGAACACCAACACAAGCTTCCCTAACCAGGAAACCTTGACAAGCCACCTGTCCAACCCCACCCACAGAGAGGAAACTCCACAATAAAGAGAACTCCGCAAACTGCTAGAATACGAAAAGGCCACCCCAAACACAGCAATATAAACAAGATGAAGAGGCAGAAAAATACCCAGCAGATAAAGGAGCAAGATAAATGCCCACCAAACCAAACAAAAGAGGAAGAGATAAGGAATCTACCTGATAAAGAATTCCAAATAATGATAGTGAAAATGATCCAAAATCTTGAAAACAAAATGGAGTTACAGATAAATATCCTGGAAACAAGGATTGAGAGGCAAGAAAGTTTTAACAAGGACCTAGAAGAAATAAAAAACAGTCAATATATAATGAATAATGCAATAAATGAGGTTAAAAAACACTCTGGAGGGAAACAAAAGTAGAATAATGGAGGCAGAAGATAGGATTAGTAAGGTAGAAGATAGAATGGTAGAAATAAATGAATCAGAGAGGAAAAAAGAAAAACGAATTAAAAGAAATGAGGACAATCTCAAGAGATCTCTGGGACAATGTTAAATGCCCCAACACTCGAATCATAGGAATCCCAGAAGAAGGAGACAAAAAGAAAGACCATGAGAAAATACTTGAGATAATAGTTGAAAACTTCCCTAAATTTGGGAAGGAAAAAATCACCCAAGTCCAAGAAACACAGAGAGTCCCAAACAGGGTAAACCCAAGGCAAAACACCCCCAGACACATATTAATCAAATTAACAAAGATCAAACACAAAGAACAAATATTAAAAGCAGCAAGGGAAAAGCAACAAATAACACACAGGGGGATTCCCATAAGGACAACAGCTGATCTTTCAACAAAAACTCTTCAGGCCAGGAGGGAATGGCAGAACATACATAAAGTGATGAAAGAAAATAACCTACAGGCCAGATTACTGTACCCAGCAAGGATCTCATTCAAGTATGAAGGAGAAATCAAAAGCTTTACAGACAAGCAAAAGCTGAGAGAATTCAGCACCACCAAACCAGCTCTTCAACAAATGCTAAAGGATCTTCTCTAGACAGGAAACACAGAAAGGGTGTATAAACTCGAACCCAAAACAACAAAGTAAATGACAATGGGATCATACTTATCAATAATTAACTTAAATGTAAATGGGTTGAATGCCCCAACCAAAAGACAAAGCCTGGCTGAATGGATACAAAAACAAAACCCCCATATATGTTGTCTACAAGAGACCCACCTCAAAACAAGGGACACATACAGACTGAAAGTGAAGGGCTGAAAAAGCTATTCCACGCAAATAGAGACCAAAAGAAAGTAGGACTAGCAATACTCATATCAGATAAAATAGACTTTAAAACAAAGGCTGTGAAAAGAGACAAAGAAGGACACTACATAATGATCAAAGGATTAATCCAAGAAGAAGATATAACAATTATATAAGCGCCCAACATAGGAACACCACAATATGTAAGACAAATGCTAACTAGTATGAAAGGGGAAATTAACAATAACACAATAATAGTGGGAGACTTTAATACCCCATTCACACCTATGGATAGATCAACTAAACAGAAAATTAACAAGGAAACACAACCTTTAAATGATACAATAGACCAGTTAGACCTAACTGATATCTATAGGACATTCCACCCCAAAACGATGAATTTCACCTTTTTCTCAAGCACACACGGAACCTTCTCCAGGACAGATCACATCCTGGGCTATAAATCTAGCCTTGGTAAATTCAAAAAAATTGAAATCATTCCAGGTATCTTTCCTGACCATAATGCATTAAGATTAGATCTCAATTACAGGAGAAAAACTATTAAAAATCCCAACACATGGAGGCTGAACAACACGCTGCTGAATAACCAACAAATCACAGAAGAAATAAAAAAAAGAATTAAAAATATGCATAGAAACAAATGAAAATGAAAACACAACAACCCAAAACCTGTGGGACACTCTAAAAGCAGTGCTAAGGGGAAGGATAATAGCAATACAGGCATACCTTAAGAAACAAGTCAAATAATAACCTAACTCTACACCTAAAGCAACTAGAAAGGGAAGAAGTTAAGAACCCCAGGGTTAGTAGAAGGAAAGAAATCTTAAAAATTAGGTCAGAAATAAATGCAAAAGAAACAAAAGAGACTGTAGCAAAAATCAACAAAGCCAAAAGCTGGTTCTTTGAGAGGATAAATAAAACTGACAAACCATTACCCAGACTCATCAAGAAACAAAGGGAGAAAAATCAAATCAATAAAATTAGAAATGAAAATGGAGAGATCACAACAGACAACACAAAAATACAAAGGCACATAAGAGACTAACTCTCAGCAATTATATGCCAATAAAATGGATAACTTGGAAGAAATGGACAATTTCTTAGAAAAGTACAGCTTTCCAAAACTGAACCAGGAAGAAATAGAAAATCTTAACAGACCATCACAAACAAGGAATTGAAACTATAATCAGAAATCTTCCAGCAAACAAAAGCCCAGGACCAGACGGCTTCACAGCTGAATTCTACCAAAAATTTAGAGAGGAGGTAACATCTGATCCCATCACTTCATGGGAAATATATGGGGAAACAGTGGAAACAGTGTCAGACTTTATTTTTGGGGGGCTGCAAAATCACTGCAGATGGTGATTGCAGCCATGAAATTAAAAGATGCTTACTCCTTGGAAGGAAAGTTACGACTAACCTAGATAGCATATTGAAAAGCAGAGACATTACTTTGCCAACAAAGGTCCGTCTAGTCAAGGCTATGGTTTTTCCAGAAATTGATCATTCCAGAAAATTGCAGAGGAAGGTAAACTTCCAAACTCATTCTATGAGGCTGCGATCACCCTTATACCAAAACCTGACAAAGATGCCACAAAAAAAGAAAACTGCAGCCCAATATCACTGATGAACATAGATGCAAAAATCCTTAACAAAATTCTAGCAATCAGAATCTAACAACACATTAAAAAGATCATACATCATGACCAAGTGGGCTTTATCCCAGGGTTGCAAGGATTCTTCAATATCCACAAATCAATCAAAGTAATATACCACATTAACAAATTTAAAAATAAAAGCCATATGATTATGCTAGATGCAGAGAAAGTCTTTGACAAAATTCAACATCCATTTATGATAAAAACCCTCCAGAAATCAGGAATAGAAGGAACACACCTCAATATAATAAAAGCTACATATGACAAACCTGCAGCAAATATTATCCTCAATGGTGAAAAATTGAAAGCATTTCCCCTAAAGTCAGGAAGAAGACAAGGGTGCTTACTCTCACCACTACTATTCAACATAGTTTTGGAAGTTTTGGCCACAGCAATCAGAGCAGAAAAAGAAAAGGAATCCAAACTGGAAAACAAGAAGTAAAACTCTCACTGTTTGCAGATGACATGATCCTCTATATAGAAAACCCTAAAGATTCCACCAGAAAATTACTAGAGATGATCAATGAATATAGTAAAGTTGCAGGATATAAAATCAACACACAGAAATCCCTTGCATTCCTATACACTAATAATGAGAAAATAGAAAGAGAAATTAAGGAAACGATTCCATTCACCATTGCAACGAAAAGAATAAAATACTTAGGAATATATCTGCCTAAAGAAACAAAGGGCTTTCCTTGTAGCTCAGTGAATAAAGAATCTACCTGCAGTGCAGGAGACTGGACTTTGATCCCTGGGTTGGGAAGATCCCCTGGAGAAGGAAATGGCAACTCATTCAGTATCCTTGCCTGGAAAATCTCATGGACACAGGAGCCCGGCTGCAGTCCATGGGCTCACAAAGAATCGGGCATGACTGAGCAACTAACACTAACACTTACTAAAGAAACAAAAGACCTATATATAGAAAACTATAAAACACTGGTGAAAGAAATCAAAGAGGACACTAATAGATTGAGAAATATATTGTGTTCATAGATCGGAAGAATCAATATAGTCTAAATGAGTACACTTCCCAAAGCAATCTATAGATTCAATGCAATCCCTATCAAGCTGCCAGTGGTATTTTTTTCATAGAGCTAGAACAAATAATTTCACAATTTGTATGGAAATACAAAAAACCTCGAATAGCCAAAGCAATATTGAGAAAGAAGAATGGAACAGGAGGAATCAACCTGCCTGACTTCAGGCTCTACTACAAAGCCACAGTCATCAAAACAGTATGGTACGCACAAAGACAGAAGCACAAAGGCAGAAATATAGATCAATGGAACAAACTAGAAATCCCAGAGATAAATCTACACACCTATGGACACTTTATCTTTGACAAAGGAGGCAAGAATATACAATGAAAAAAGACAATCTCTTTAACAAGTAGTGTTGGGAAAACTGTTCAACCACTTCTAAAAGAATGAAACTAGAACACTTTCTTACACCATACACAAAAATAAACTCAAAATGGATTAAATTTCTAAAAGTAAGACCAGAAACTATAAAACTCCTAGAGGAGAACATAGGCAAAACACTCTCTGACAAAAATCACAGCAGGATCCTCTATGACCCACCTCCCAGAATACTGGAAATAAAAGCAAAAATAAACAAATGGGACCTAATTAAAATTAAAAGCTTCTGCACAACAAAGGAAACTATAAGCAGGGTGAAAGGACAGCCTTCAGAATGGGAGAAAATAATAGCAAATGAAGCAACTGACAAAGAATTAACCTCAAAAATATACAAGCAACTCCTGCAGCTCAATGCCATAAAAATAAACGACCCAATCAAAAAATGGGTCAAAGAACTAAACAGACATTTCTCCAAAGAAGACATACAGGTGGCTAACAAACACATGGAAAGATGCCCAGCATCACTCATTATTGGAGAAATGTAAATCAAAGCCACAATGAGACATGATTTCACATTGGTCAGAATGGCTGCTATCCAAAAGTCTACAAGCAATAAATGCTACAGAGAGTGTGGAGAAAAGGGAACCTTCTACTCTGTTGGTGGGAATGCAAACTAGTACAGCCACTATGGAGAACAGTGTGGAGATTCCTTAAAAAACTGGAAATAGAACTGCCTTATGACCCAGCAATCTCACTGCTGGGCATACACACCAAGGAAACCAGAATTCAAAGAGACACATGTACCCCAATGTTCATCACATCACTGTTTATAATAGCCAGGACATGGAAGCAACCTAGATATCCATTAGCAGATGAATGGATAAGAAAGCTGTTGTATATATACAGAATGGAATATTACTCAGCCATTAAAAAGAATACATTTGAATCAGTTCTAATGAAATGGTTGAAACTGGAGCCTATTATACAGAGTGAAGTAAGCCAGAAAGAAAAACACCAATACAGTATACTAACACATATACATGGACTTTAGAAAGATGGTAACAATAACCCTGTATGTGAGACAGCAAAAGAGACACAGATGTGTAGAGCAGTCTTTTGGACTCTGTGGGCGAGGGTAAGGATGGGATGCTTTAGGAGAATGGCATTGAAACATGTATATTATCATATGTGAAATGAATCACCAGTCCAGGTTTGATTCATGATACAGGATGCTTGGGGCTGGTGCACTTGGATGACCCAAAGGGATGGTATGGGGAAGGAGATGGGAAGGGGGTTCAGGATGGGGAACACATGTATACCCATGGCAGATTCATGTCAATGTATGGCAAAACCAATACAATATTGTAAAATAATTAGCCTCCAATTAAAATAAATAAATAAAAAAACAAACAAAAAATAATAGTGAAAAATAAAGCATATTGCCAGGATTATGAATTTTAGACTAAGTCTGCCATTAGATACATTGTCTTGGGTATCAGGATTGGTGAATGAATGTACCTAGTTAGTCGTTAAGTTGTGTCTGACTCTTTGAGACCCCATAGACTGTAGCCCACCAGGCTCCTCTGTCAATGGAATTCTCCAGGCAAGAATACTGGAGTGGGTGGCCATTCCCTTCTCCAGGGGATTTTCCTGAACCTGGGATTGAACCCAGGTCCTCTGCATCACAGGCAGATTCTTTACTCTTAGAGCCACCAGATGGGTTGAATAGAGTCCCCTCCAAAATTCAGGCCTCCCTTAAGCTTCAGAATATGATCTTATATGGAAATAGGGTCTTTGAGGATGTGGAGTCATACTTGATCAGTGTGGGACCTAACTCAATGGCTGTGGTCCTTATAAGAAGACTAAAAAAGAGTACAAAGAGGAAAATGCACACGATGATGGAGGCAGAGGTGGGAGTGATGTGTTTACAAGCAAACACACAGCATGGACTGCTGGAACTCACCAGAATCCAGGGGAGAGGCAAGGAAGGATGCTTCTTTGAAGAAGGTCTGGACCACTGATACCTTGATCTCAACTTCTAGCCTTCCAGAACTGAGAGAGAATAAATGTCTAATCTTTTTAAGCCACTGAGTATGTAGTGCTTTGTTATTGCAGCCAAAGAAAACAAATACAGCCTCTCTGTGAAGTCCTTCAAATAATCCATCTTAGGGGGTGTGATAAAACATATGCAAATACCTGGCATTAAATCAGTTCAACCACAACAATGGACTCAGACTGGACTGCCTCCTGGAAATGTTAGGCATAGCTCTTGATTTACCTCTAGGCTGATGTTAAAACTTCTCCCTCCTGATCGCTCGAGCTGGGTGAATTTATTACTTGACGTTCTCTTGACATTGAGCATTTTTAAACTTTATTTTATTATTTTGTAAAACACATCAAATATTTTATCTGTACAAACAAATTAAAAGTTTCTACAAAAAAATAAAATAAAAGTTCAAAAGCTAACTATTGAAAATAAAACAAAATAAGACATAAAATGTTAATAATAAAATTCTAACAGATAATATACACAAATAATAAAAGTGGCTATTCATTTATTTTTACTTCCCAGCGAATCAAGATGCTTTTTCATCTTGATAGTGATTTAAGAATTATGTCTAAATATAAATTTAACGTCTTTACATCCTTGTAAAAGTAAAAACAATATGTATATGATATAAATTACAAGAATGAAAAATCCAAGATAACCTTATACATAGAATAAAATATAATAAAGGACTAGCAAGACAGAACAACAAAAAACAAGAGGTACAATAAAATGTAGAAGAAAACAAAGTGCATTAACTTTGACAGTAAATGTGAAAAGTTTGAAGTTGTTTATAGAAGAAGTAGTTTCTTGGCATGGGTTCCAAATAAAATCCATGTATATGACGCTTGTACAGCTACATTTAAGATGATACAGAAAACTAAAGTGCAAAGAATGAATAAAGCCAATCCAAAATGAAAAAAAAAATTAAAAGTGGGTGTTAGCATATTCTTAGAGAAAGTAGAATTTAAAATGGAAAATGTTAAATTGAAAAAGACATTCATATTTATAAAAAGTATAGTCCGCAAATTGTCAGGGAACGTTTAACAGGAAGATTCCTACTGTTTCTCATGAATCCTCTTTTCCTTATCAGTGGAATGGCAAGCTGCTCCCAGAACTGAGGTCATTATATGAGACAGGCTTGAGTCTCCTTTGGTAAACATTCTCTTTATGACCAAACTGCTTAGTCTCAATCCTCTTTCTTGAGATATGATTGTTTCCTGACCTTGTGACTATTATTAATCCCTTGTTCCCTTGGTAATGGTTGCTGTACGTTTGGTTTTCTGATCTGTATCATTGTTGAAAGAAATTTCTTGTACAACAGCCTATATATACTCATAGAAAGATCACTGAAGCACATTTGCTCCATCAGAGCTTGGGTCCCCGGGTCTGTCTGTCTGTCTTTCTTTCATTCATTCATTCTCTCTCTCTGGATAATTCTCTGGAGCACAGAAACCCATCATGCTCACTCTCCTGCATGGGCTTCCAAGACCCCCTCGAGAGAGCACCCTGTGCCTTCGTGAGTGATACAAGCCCTGTGTTTTCTTGGTTCTCTGTGTAAACCAGGGAATACACTTTCTCTCTTTCACTTTCTTATTGTTGACTCTGGACCAGCAAGTTCTAGTCCATTAAAGGACCTCAACAACGAATCATCTATATCTGTCATGAAACTATGAACCACCATGCAGCACATAAATATATGTAAATATAAAAATATAAAAGGATAGATAAATAGTAGAGAAAGAGGCAGAAACTCTATTCTACTATGAAATGTCACTTAATCTTTTATGGTTTGTGGAGGTAAAATTAAAACAAAAATAACATTAAACATCCTGTATATCTTACACTATTCTGAATGCTTTGTATGCATTAGTTTCATCCTCATAACACCTTTCAGGTCATATAATTACCCCAGTTTGTCATGTAAGAAGAGTGAGTAAGAGGCCCAAGCTCTTAGGCATAAAATAAGCTACAAGGATATATTGTACAGCATGAGAAATGCAGCCAATATTTTATAATTATAAATAGAGCACAAACTTTAAGATTGTGAATCACTATATTGTACACCTGTAATTTGTATTTAAAAGAGTTCCCAGCTGAGAGAGGGAGAAATAGGTAAATATGTATGTGAAAAGAGCATGGAACAGGTACTCTGATTCAGCCAAGAGTGATGAGCAAGGAGTGAGATGATGGGGAAAGCCATGTCAAATCAGAGTTATTTCTTCAGAACTACACACATGGCTGGATCAAGTAAGAGGTTCATGAAAAGCAAGTGAAGGGCGGGCCTTCCGATCCTTGAAGAAACTGATCCAACAGTGTTAAACAGGAGATGGTATTAATTTAGCCAGTCCTAGTGAAAACCACCTAGGATTAACCTCTGGGTCTGCTGTTTTACAGTTGCCCAGATTTCTCTTTACTGGAAGAAGTAGTTCATTTGTCCCATGACAATGAAGTCCTTTGTGCTTGTCTTTCTCATTAGCTAGTCTTCTGAGTTAGTTATTAAGTGGTTCTCCTTCCAAATTCACAAATGCACAAAATATAAGCCAAATAAGAACTATGAAATCTCTTAGAATGGCCCTTAATTCCCAAATGATATTTTCTTATAGAACTGTCAGTTTTAAGATGACTTGAATGTTTGTAATTAATTGAAACTGTGGTGATTCCATTATTTGGTTAAACAGTCAACCTGGTATTTGTTGACTGCACGATGCCAAGCTTTGTTTTAGGTATGGAGAATTCCACTGTAAATGAGTCAAATCCCTGATGCAGAGTATCTCTAGCCTGGTAAAGAAAATGAACAATTAAGCAAACAAATTAATTTGTGGTAGTGAGTACTTTCATGGGACAAGTTCAAAGTTCAAGAGCTCAAACCAGCTGTGTAAGGGAAGAACCTAGAAAATATGATATATAATATAATCTTGGACCTGAAAAAGCAAGATAATCAAGTGAAGATGTCACAGACCCAAAGAGATGGAGGAGGGGAATGATAATGATGGAGACTATTCTTGTAGACTGAGCATGAGACTGAAGGGCAAGGGGAAATGTGACTTAATTCAGAAGAGCTGAATTGTTTAGTATCACTGAAACTTAAAGTAGAAAAGAAGAATGTGAACAGTGTGGCTAAAGGGGTAGCAGGAGTCCAGGCAGAAAAAGGTCTAATTAACCATGTTACAAACTTTATATCATTGAGCACTGAGGGCCAATGGAAGTAGTAAAGCCATGATTATGTTATGGAAGTGACTTAATCAAATTGGTGTTTTTGAAAGCTCACTCAGGGTACTTACTCTATGGGAGAATAGGTTGGATTGGGACAAGAGTTAGGCAGGGAAACCAGTTGGAGATTTTTGAGCCTGTGAAGACTTCTAGATATGGATATTGTCATTTTCTTTAATATCCAAACCTCAATAAAATAAGATAAACCCCATCCTATGCTAAATCACTTCAGTTATGTCCCACTCTTTGCAACTCTATGAGCCATAGTCCACCAGGCTTTTCTGTCTGTGGGATTCTCAGGCAAGAATATTGGAGTGGGTTGCATTGCGTTCTTCCAGGGGATCTTCCAGACCAAGGGATCAAACCCACGTTTCTTATATCTCTCGTGTTGGCAGGAGGGTTCTTTACCACTAGAACCACCTGGGAAATCCCAAACTCCATCCTACAAACCTAGAATAAGGTTACATTGCCTCATAGTAGTACATACTTCTAGTTCAGAATTCTTCTTCAGAGACAGTTCTTATCATTTTCCCTGTCACCTCCTGTCATCTCTACTGTGCCTTGCACCAACCATTTGAGGGGGAGGGAGCAGACCAAGAGAAACTACCATTTTCTGACAAAAGTGAGAGGAAAGAAAAAGTTAAACTCAATATCATGTGATAAATATCCCCATGTGATAAATATCCCCATGCAATATTTGGCATGCACAGGACACAAAAGTAGTCCACTCTTCTGTACAATTTATAGACCAAGGGAAATGAAATCTAGGCTGTGTCCAGCCTGTGGAGCGGGATTCAGACAAAGGGAAAGATGCAGGGCAGACAGAAGGTGAGTGTGCAGGGAATGAAACGGCCCAGGAAAAGCCTCATAAGCACAAGAAGACAGGTTTTGGGAAACCACTATAAATTAGTATTGTTGGGACATTGGTACAAGATGTGAAGTCGGAAGAGATAAGTTAGAAAAGATGATCAAAATCAATCTTTTCTTTAATGGGTTTAATTCTGAAGTACTTATCAAAATTGAAATATTATTTCCATCAAAATAATGTATCAAGTTTAAAAAGTAAAATTTATACTATAAGGATTATAAAAATAGCAGGCCTCTGTCTAATTCCACCTAGAAACTTCCACTTTATGGTGTTTTTTGACATGTATTTATATATTCTAAATAGCATGCATATATTAATGTGTTTTTTTTTCTTTCTTTTTAAAATTTACTATGGACAGGGAGGCCTGGTGTGCTGCGATTCATGGGGTTGCAAAGAGTCGAACACGACTGAGAGACTGAACTGAATTGAACTGAACTTAGTTTTCTGGTCATATTTAAAAGATACTTCCCTGCATTTAAGTTGCATATTTCTCTACCTTGTCTTGTAGAAGTAAAAACATAAAGTTTAATCATTTACTTAAAGTCATAACAAACATTTTAAGTAAAGCCAGATAATTTTCAACACAAAGTAAATAGGAGTCAATATGATAAGGAAAATGAGAATTATACCATTATTTTATTATTATTTGTGTGTGTGAATGTGCGTGTGCTTGTTTTTCTGTAGAACAATAGTGCCATTTGTACAATATTTCATGATGAATTCTATATAATCTTGCAAGTGTGATATGTTGCATCTAATAATGAGTTCCTTCTTGAAGGAATAAAATACCAAAATATTTTACACTGGAATTTATTTTATGCTAATTTTGCTTTTGTGGATTTACATAGTGTGTTAGATCTCTGGGACTGGTTTTCAAACTGAATTTCAGGAGAGTGTGAGGGATGTTCTTATATGATCCCCAATATTTGTTAAAATTTTATTTATGGTTAAAAAAATGGTTTAGACATTGATATCCACTGAGAAAATGAATCTTCATCTTTCTTTCATCCTGTCCCCCATGTATACAAATTTGCTTTCTTCCATTGTGCCAAAGCTTTTGACTGTGTGGATCACAAAAAACTGTAGAAAATTCTTCAAGAGATGGGAATACCACACCACCTGACCTGCCTCTTGAGAGATCTGTATGCAGAAGCAACAGTTAGAACTGGACATGGAAGAACAGACTGGTTCTAAATAGGAAAAGGAGTATGTCAAGGCTGTATATTGTCACTCTGCTTATTTAACTTATATGCAGAGTACATCATGAGAAATGCTTGTGCTGGATGAAACATAAGCTGGAATCAAAGTTGCTGGGAGAAATATCAATAACTTCAGATATGCAGATGACACCACCCTTATGGCAGAAAGTGAAGAAGAACTAAATAGCCTCTTGATGAAAGTGAAAGAGGAGAGTGAAATAGTTGGCTTAAAGCTCAACATTCAGAAAACTAAGATCATGGCATCCACTCCAATCACTTCATGGCAAATAGAGGTGGAAACAGTGGAAACTGGCTGACTTTATTTTTTGGGCTCCAAAATCACTGCAGATGGTGACTGCAGCCATGAAATTAAAAGATGGTTACTCCTTGGAAGCAAAGTTATGACCAACCTAGACAGCATATTAAAAAGCAGAGACATTGCTTTGCCAACAAAGGTCTGTCTAGTCAAGGCTATGGTTTTTCCAGTAGTCATGTATGGATGTGAGAGTTAAACTATAAAGAAACCTGAGTGCTGAAGATTGATGCTTGTGAACTGTGGTGTTGGAGAAGACTCTTGAGAGTCCCTTGGACTGAAAGGAGATGCAACCAGTCCATCCTAAATGAGATCAGTCCTGAGCATTTTGGAAGTACTGCTGTTGAAGCTGAAACTCCAATACTTTGCCCACCTAATGCGAAGAGCTGACTCATTTCAAAAGACCCTGATGCTGGCAAAGATTGAAGGCAGGAGGAGAAGGGAACGACAAATGAAGAGATGGTTGGATGGCTTCACCAACTCAATGGACATGAGTTTGGATAAACTCCGGGAATTGGTGATGGACAGGGAGGCCTGGCGTGCTATGGTCCATGGGGTTTCAAACAGTCAGACACAACTGAGCAACTGAACTGAACTGATTGTTCCAATATACTTATACTACAATGTTTGGTTAAATAGTCATTAAAAAGATTGGACATTTTTTTTACAGCCTGGACATATCATGTACCCTGATTATTTTCCCTTTATTTTGCATTTCAGTTCTTTAATATAGTTAATAATATATTTTCATTTGCTTGCTTTCTGTCTACCTATCAATACTTTATCCCTATGATCTCTGATAAAAGTGAAAATAACTGATATATTAAAATACATCAGTTTAATTTTCTTCTAGCAGACAAGACTCTCAGGACATTTTATCCTGCTGTAGTTTCAGTTGTTCCTTTGACTTATTTCTCACACTACTATCTATAAAATCCCTTTCTTTGACCAGCATTGCATCTATTATTTTTTGAATTCTTGTTTCCTCTTTACTGATTCCTCCCCTCATTTTGGTAGACTGCATTTACCATTAGCTTTCTGAATAGAATTTCTGAGTTATGCGTTGGTTTGCTTCTATTTGACCTCATCCCTTAGGGGTTTAGGTTTCAGTTTTCTTTGAGTTACTAAGTCATCTTAAGGGTTTAGCTTATAGTTTTTTTCTAAGCTTTTAAATCATGTTCTATTAGTGCAGCTACTTTCTCTATTTCTTGTCTGCTGTTGTTGCTTTTTTCCACTCACTTTGTCCTGCTGGCTTAAGCCCTGTTTTATTCTTTTACTGTCAATTCAAAGGGTTTGGTAGGAAGTCTTTGAAATGGCCACTGATAGTCACTGCCTTTTGGTATTTATGTGCTTATGTAGCCTTTTCCCCTTATATATGGGCTGGACCTAGTGAGTCATGTATAAAGAACAGTGTATGACAAATGTAATGGGATTTCACCTCTGAGATTAAGTTACAAAGAGACCTTGACTTGGGTCTGACTTTCTGTCTCTGTTGCTCTCATTCTCATTCTTACTCTCTCACTAGCTCTGGGGAAAGCAGGTTTCTGTTTCCTGCCTTATATACAGGAGCCCACATGGCAAAGAGCAAAGGGGGATCTCTGGTCAATAATCAACAAAGAATTACAGGCCCTCAGTGCAATAGGCTGGGAGGAACTGAATTCTGCCACATGAATGAGCTTAGAAGCTGATCTTCCCACTTTCGAGTCTTCAGATAAGACTGTAGCTCCTGTTGACACCTTGGTTATTGGCTTGTAAGAAACCATGAGATGAAGGTACTCTGATAAGCTGCACCAAATTCCTGATTTCTATAGACCGAGTGTGTATGTCACATAATATGTTGAAATCCTCATTGACAAGGTGATGGTGTTAGGAGTTGGGGCCTTCGGGAGGTTAGACCATGAAGATAGCCCTCATGCATGGTATTAGTGTCCTTATAAAAGGACCGACCCCAGAGACAGCCCCTGTCCCTTCCACCATGTGAAGATACTGCAGGAAATTGTCTGTGAATCAGGAGGCAGGCTTTCAGCAGACACCAAATCTGTTGGTGTCTTGATCTTGGACTTTTGACCTTCAGAACTCTAAGAAATAAATTTCTGTAGTTTATAAGCTAGCCAGTTTATGGTGGTTTCTTATAATAGCCTGAACAGATTAAGGCAAAATAATAAATGTTTTAAGTCGCTAAATTGGGCTTATTTATTTTATAATCATAGATGGCATATATAGAGAGATTTTAAGAAGGAACAGAGAGACTTCCCTTGTGGTCCAGTGGTTGAGACTTTGCCTTCCAATGTAGGGTCTGCAGGTTTGATCCCTGATTGGAGAGCTAAGATCTTACATGCCTCGTGGCCCAAAAACCAAAATATAAAACAGAAACAATATTGTAACAAGTTTAATAAAAAATTTAAAGATGATCCACATTAAAAAAATGTTAAAAAAGGAATAGAGATTATCACATGTGTCTGATTTGTCATGTCTGAATATACACCTGCAGATTTTTCATTAAAAACCATCATATAATTTTTTAAAGAGAGTGAAATGATAATTATTTTAAAAGAGTTATTACATAGAAATCTTGTGGAGAACTTCCTGGAGAGAGCTAGACTGGAATAAAGGAAATATTGCAATGATCCAGGTGGGGAATGATGAGGACTTAATCAAGTCAGTATCAGAGGATATGGAGGAGAGAAGGCAAATATAAGAGCTTTAGTTATTGATGTCAATACAGTGTGATTCCTGAGTAGATGTTATGATTAAATAATGAGCAGATTTCTCCTGGATTCCAATCTTGATGGACTGAAGTAGATCATGGTTCTGTCAGGGTAAAGAATAGAGAAGAAGTAAAAATGGAAAGGATAATAATAAGCTTAGTTTGGGACATTCTGAACTTGAGATGCTCTGGTACATCTGCATGAAAATAATGGTAATGATGATATTAACAAGCAGCTTGCATTAAGTGCTTAATTATCAATAGGCCCTCTTTGATGAATCCTACATGACTTACCTTGTTTTATTCCTATGACAGCATTGTCTATAGTTCTTATCATTATTTTCATTTAATGATAAATAATTTGAGGATTAGACAGGTCAAATAAATTTCCCAAAGGGCACAGAGTGATTTTGAGATAATAACTTAAATATAAGCAGTCTGTTTCTAAGCTCAAGCTTCTCTCCCCTCCACACTGTTCTTATAGGACCAGCTCTCAAAAGAAAATAATTGGGCATTGTCTTCAAAAATTTTGAATTCCTTTTGGTTGCCCTGAACATTTTTATAACAAGACAATTCAGGTTCTAATTAATGACTGGGCCTACAGCCTAGAGCGTAATTATAGTTATTTAAAATTTTCTGGTGACTTATTATATTTTGTGAATCAATTACATGTAAGATATTGTTGATAGATATGGAAAAAGACAGACCTGGTTTTTAGTGTTAAATTTAATTATTATAGTACAAGCCTCCTGGGTGATGCATCTCACATTCATTTAAGTGGATTATAATAGTGACTGTTTAAATCCAGGATCTTCAGCACAAGAGGTTGTACAGGATAAAGGTCTCTTGATCTTAATTATGCTATTGAGAAATTATGACCCAAATAGTGTTACATAAATATCATTGAATTTGGTTTACTTTGACTCTGCCTTATTTAAAAAAGAAAAAAAAAATCAAATGGTTGTTTTGATGGAACGGGAAAATTTATTATATTTTCTGGAATAATCATCAATTTGGCAGAACATTGAAATTTTCAAAGCTATATATAAAGGGAAAAAGAGAGATTTGTACTCTGGCTGTTCTCTTTGGACTGCTAGAAGATGATTTTTATCGTTGAAATGAGTAAGTGAACTTTGGTGACAATTGCAGATGCTGATGGAGAGTGTAAGAAGATATTTAGATAAAGCTATAGAGATACAGAATGTTCAAGTTCAAGGGCATAAGGGAAGACTGCACACAGGCATTAATTCAAAGAATTTCAATTCATTCAGTGACCTCTTCTCTATACTGTTTGCACTGTGTCTTGTCTTATTTTTGAATCCATGTCCTGAACTGATCTTCATGCTGTCACCTTATGAAATTTGAATGCCTCTTTTAATCCAGCATTTTTATTATAAAAATGTTAAAATATACAGCAAAAAATAGTGTAATAAATCTCTAATACTCTTCATCTAGGTTTAGAAATTGTTTAAGTTTTCCATATTAGCATGTATGCAAATGTATGTGTGTATATTCTAATTCATCTTTGAGTATCGCAACATGCATGTTTAGGATTAAGGAGTTCTTTATGGACTCTTCATCACTTATCAGAAGATAATTTGATGTAATGCTTAAGAGTAAAAGCATTAGAGAACCAAGTTTACATCCTGACCATGCTACTTAACTATCTACATAAAATTGCTTTACCTTTTATGACTTGTTTTGTCATATATAAAATGGGAATGGAATGCTTTTCAACCTGACAGGATTACTGCAAGATCAAATGAGAGTGTAAGAAAAATGCCTCAGCATACTGTCTCATACAAAGTGAGGGTTCAGTAAGCAATGAAATTTTGATTAAGTACTTGTCATCGTTTTCAATCCTTGCCTCCCTGCTACCTGTTTTTGCTCTGCAGACATTACATACTCACAGCCAATATGAAATCAAATTAAGACTGAAAATGGAAATTTGAAGAAAAGTTTAGAGAAAGTATAATTCTGTTGGTTAACATATCTTTACTCAATTCAATTCAAACTACTCTGAAAAGCAAATAAAACAGAATACAAAAGAAAGTATTGCTTTCCTATGTTGTCCTTTGATGAGAATTAACAAATCTAAATTTCCTTCTGCTCAAGTTAAATTTGCATTATTTAGGAAGGATTTCATAGATAGATTTGCCTTGGAAACAAACAGAGATCATTCTGTCGTTTTTGAGATTGCATTCAAGTACTGCATTTCGGACTCTTTTGTTGACTATGATGGCTACTCCATTTCTTCGAAGGGATTCCTGCCCACAGTAGTAGATATAATGGTCATCTCAGTTAAATTCACCCATTCCTGTCCATTTTAGTTCGCTGATTCCTAGAATGTCGACGTTCACCCTTGCCATTCTCTTGTTTGACCACTTGCTATTTGCCTTGATTCATGGACCTGACATTCCAGGTTCCTGTGCAATATTGCTCTTTACAGCATTGAACCTTGCTTCTATCACCAGTCACATCCACAACTGGATATTGTTTCTGCTTAGGCTCCATCCCTCATTCTCTCTGGAGTTATTTCTCTACTGATCTCCAGTAGCATATTGGGCACCTAATAACCTGGGGAGTTCCTCTTTCAGTATCCTATCATTTTGCCTTTTCATACTGTTCATGGGGTTCTCAAGGCAAGAATACTGAAGTGGTTTGCCATTCCCTTCTCCAGTGGACCACATTCTGTCAGACCTTTCCACCATGACCTGCCCATCTTGGGTGGCCCCACAGGTCGTGGCTTAGTTTCTTTGAGTTAGACAAGGCTGTGGTCCTAGTGTGATTAGATTGAGTAGTTTACTGTGATTATGGTTTCAGTGTGTCTGCCCTCTGATGCCCTCTTGCAACACCTACCATCTTACTTGGGTTTCTCTTAAAAATGACAAATGATTTCTGTTCTTTTCCAAGGCAAATCATGCAATATCACAGTAATCCAAATCTCTGCCCCAAACAGTAACACTGAAGAAGATGAAGTTGAACAGTTCTATGAAGACCTACAAGACATTTTAGAACTAACATCCAAAAAAGGTGTCCTTTTCATTATAGGGGAGTGGAATGCAAAAGTAGGAAGTCAAGAAATACCTGGAGTAACAGGCAAATTTGGCCTTGGAATATGGAATGAAGCAGGGCAAAGTCTAACAGAGTTTTGCCAAGAAAATGCACTGGTCATAGCAAACACCCTCTTCCAACAACACAAGAAAAGACTCTACACATGGACATTACCAGATGGTCAACACTAAAATAAGATTGATTATATTCTTTGCAGCCAAAGATGGAGAAGCTCTATACAGTCAACAAAAACAAGACCAGGACTTGACTGTGGCTCAGATGATGAACTCCTTATTGCCAAATTCAGACTTAAGTTGAACAAAGTAGGGAAAACCACTAGACCATTCAGGTATGACCTAAATCAAATCCCATATGATTTTACAGTGGAAGTGAGAAATAGAGTTAAGGAACTTGATCTGATAGATAGAATGCCTGATGAACTATGGACTGAGGTTTGTGACATTGTACAGGAGACAGGGATGAAGACCATCCCCATGGAAAAGAAATGTAAAAAAGCAAAATTGCTATCTGGGGAGGCCTTACAAATAGCTGTGGAAAGAAGAGAGGTGAAAAGCAAAGGAGAAAAGGAAAGATATAAGCATTTGAATGCAAAGTCCAGAGAATAGCAAGAAGAGATAAGAAAGCCTTCTTCAGTGATCAATGCAAATAAATAGAGGAAAACAACAGAATGGGAAAGACTAGAGATCTCTTTAAGAAAATTAGAGATACCAAGGGAACATTTCATGCAAAGATGGGCTCAATAAAGGACAGAAATAGTGTGTACCTAACAGAAGCAGAAGATACACAGAAGAACTGTACAAAAAAAATCTTCATGACCAAGATAATCACAAGGGTGTGATCACTCACCCAGAGCCAGACATCCTGGAATGTCAAGGCAAGATGGCCTTTGAAAGCATCACTATGAACAAAGCTAGTGGAGGTGATGGCATTCCAGTTGAGCTGTTTCAAATCTAAAAGATGATGCTGTGAAAGTGCTGCACTCCATATGCCAGCAAATTTGGAAAACTCAGCAGTGGCCATGGACTGGAAAAGGTCAGTTTTCATTCCAATCCCAAAGAAAGGAAATGCCAAATAATGCTCAAACTACCCCACGAATGCATTCATCTCACACGCAAGTAAAGTAATGCTCAAAATTCTCCAAGCCAGGCTTTAAAATATATGAACCGTGAACTTCCAGATGTTCAAGCTGGTTTTAGAAAAGGCAGAAGAGCCAGAGATCAAATTACCAACATATGCTGGATCATGAAAAAAGCAAGAGAGTTCCAGAAAAACACCCATTTCTGCTTTATTGACTATGCCAAAGCCTTTGACTGTGTGGATCACAATAAACTGTGGAAAATTCTGAAAGAGATGTGAATACGAGACCACCTGATCTGCCTCTTCAGAAACCTATATGAAGATCAGGAAGCAACAGTTAGAACTGGACATGGAACAACAGACTGATCCCAAATAGGAAAAGGAGTATGTCAAGGCTGTATATTGTCACCCTGCTAATTTAACTTATATACAGAGTACATCATGAGAAACGCTGGACTGGAAGAAGCAGAAGCTGGAATCAAGATTACTGGGAGAAATATCAATAACCTCAGGTATGCAGATGATACCACCCTTATGGCAGAAAGTGTAGAGGAACTCAAAAGCCTCTTGATGAAAATGAAAGAGGAGAGTGAAAAAGTTGGATTAAAGCTTAACATTCAGAAAACACAGATCATGGCATCTGGTCCCATCACTTCATGGGAAATAGATGGGGAAACAGTGGAAACAGTGTCAGACTTTATTTTTTGGGGCTCCAAAATCACTGCCATTGAGACGGTGCCTGCAGCCATGAAATTTAAAGATGCTTACTACGTGGAAGTAAAGTTATGATCAACCTAGACAGCATATTGAAAGGCAGAGACATTACTTTACCAACAAAGGTCCGTCTAGTCAAGGCTATGGTTTTTCCAGTGGTCATGTATGGATGTGAGAATTGGACTGTGAAGAAAGCTGAGCACTGAAGAATTGATGCTTTCGAACTGTGGTGTTGGAGAAGACTCTTGGGAGTCCCTTGGACTGCAAGGAGTTCCAATCAGTCCATTCTGAAGGAGATCAGCCCTGGGATTTCTTTGGAAGGAATGATGCTAATACTGGAACTCCAGTACTTTGGCCACCTCATGAGAAGAGTTGACTCACTGGAAAAAACTCTGATGCTGGGAGGGATTGGGGGCAGGAGGAGAAGGGGACTACCGAGGATGAGATGGCTGGATGGCATCACTGACTGGATGGCCGCGAGTCTGAGTCAACTCCTGGAGTTGGTGATAGACAGGGAGGCCTGGTGTGCTGCGATTCATGGGGTCACAGAGTTGGACACGACTGAGTGACTGAATGAACTGAACTGAACTTCACAGATAGGCAGGGCTTCAGAGCTTCTATACAGCCCACATTTAAGTAAGGCTATAACTAGTATTTAATGTTTGTCATTAGAAAGAAACCTTTTGTCATTAGGCTGTTTTCACAGAGAATCACAACGAATCTAGTAATACTTTTGGAGGCAGTTCAAGCCCTTTATAACTTTTAGAAAAACAGGGAAAGATTGTAGAAAGATTACTGCATGTGCTGTGCCAAGTCGCTTCAGTCGTGATAGTCTCTTGGTGATCCCATTGGCTGTCACTCTCTAGGCTCCCCTGTCCATGGAATTCCTCAGGCAGTAATACTGGAGTGGGTTTCCATGCTCTTCTCCAGGGGATCTTTCCAATCCATGGATCAAACCCCCATCTCTTTATGTCTCCTGGATTCACAGGCAGGTACTTTACCACTACCACTACCTGGGAAACTCAGAAAGATTGCTAGAAGTACTATACTTAAGAGAAAGAAAACCTATTTTGGAATTGAGTCAGTGATGCTGGCTTTGCTATAGCCCAGAGTGGAGAGGTTGTTGCTTCTTTCTGAAGAGGCCAACTGAGCTGGAAGAGCAGAGAACATTTATAGAACACTAGACAGCATATTGAAAAGTAGAGACATTACTTTGCCAACAAAGGTCCGTCTAGTCAAGGCTATGGTATTTCCAGTGGTCATGTATGGATGCGAGAGTTGGACCATGAAGAAAGCTGAGCACCAAAGAATTGATGCTTTTGAACTGTGGTGTTGGAGAAGACTCTTGAGAGTCCCTTGGACTGCAAGGAGATCCAACCAGTCCATTCTAAAGGAGATCAGCCCTGCGTGTTCTTTGGAAGGAATGATGCTAAAGCTGAAACTCCAGTACTTTGGCCACCTCATGCGAAGAGTTGACTCATTGGAAAAGACTTTGATGCTGGGAGGGATTGGGGGCAGGAGGAGAAGGGGATGACAGAGGATGAGATGGCTGGATGGCATCACTGACTCGATGGACGTGAATCTGAGTGAACTCCTGGAGTTGGTGATGGACAGGGAGGCCTGGAAAGCTACAATTCTTGGTGTCGCAAAGAGTCGGGTATGACTAAGTGACTGAACTGAACTGAACTGAACTGTTTTAGTCATATACTGGCCTAATATTGTGTGTGTGTGTGTTTCTAATTTTAATTGAATCCCCACAATGACCCTAAGCAGTGTTGATTGCTGTCTTTCATATATATAAGTGAGGGATGAAGATTAAAGACACTGAGTCTTTTGCTCCATGTCACACAGCAAATAAAACAGTTGTAATTCAGACTCAAGCATTTGTTTCTAAAATCAATATTCCTTACAGTCTAAAAACAGGTCTCAAAGTGAGGTCCTCAGTCTATCAGCATTGATATTATTCGTGAGAAATACAAGTTTTCAGCTGTTGCTGTTCAGTCACCCAGTTGTGTCCAACTCTTTGCAACCCCATGGACTATAGGACACCAGGCCTCCCTGTCCCTCACTATCTCCTGAATTTTGCCCAAGTTCATGTTCATTGCATCAGTGATGCCATCTAACTATCTCATCCGCTCATGCCCTCTTCTCCTTCTGCCCTCACTCTTTCCCAGCATCAGGGACTTTTCCGATGAGTTGGCTGTTTACATCAGATGACCAAAATACTGGAGCTTCAGCTTCAGCACTGGTCCTTCCAATGAGTATGCAGAGCTGAGTTCCCTTAGGATTGACTGGTTTGATCTCCTTGCTGCCCAAGGGACTTTCAGGAATCTTATCCAGCACCACAGTTCAAAGGCATCAATTTTTTGGCACTTTGACTTCTTTACAGTCCAGCTCTTAAACTGTACATGGTCAACAGAAAGACAAAGGAAAATCTTTGTCTGCAGTTTTCAGACCTCAACCTAAATCTTCTGAATCAGAATCTCTTGGGATGGGGCCTGGCAATCTGTGTATTAACAAGTCCTCCAGGTGATTTTGAGGCACACTAAAAAGTGAGACCCCCTTGCACTGTATTTTCACTATATCCCATTATATTAGTATTTGAAATTTTGAGAAGGAAATAGGTGACAGTGATATGCAGTCCCAACTTGGCACTTACTGTTCTGATGAAAATTCTCTGAAGGTATTTTAACCACAGGCTAGATCAAGGCAAAAACAAGGTTTTTTTTTTCTGGTTAATATCTATGAAATGTCCAGAGTACTAAAATGGAGAAAATCCATTGAATTGAGTCCTAACTCCCAGCAGAGGAGCACATTGGTGGAGGGGAAAGGGAAAGGTGGATCATTCCAGTGGGGAGATCAAAAGATGGTACCTGATGAAGAACACTCAGCAGAGGATATGTTAGCTGATCCTCTTGGAATTATTGATTCTAATGGTCATTAGCAATAGATTCTTCAGAGACTACTTTGGAAAATATTTGACATATGGGGTACTGTGGTAGCTGTGATATGCCTGATGCAAAATACAAAGTACTTGTTTCTTGTATTTTATCAACTTTTAATAGAATTTACTTCTAATCCACTGTCACCAGCATCTTGCAAGTTACGCTACAGATGCCAGACTGCTACACTATCAACACTATTTGACAAATGAGTATAGCAGATCTACATGAGACTAGGCAGTGGACAAACAGAATAAATTTCCTTATTGAGGAGCTAAACCAAAAGAAGAAAGACATATAAATGAAAAAAAAAATTTTTTTTTTTTTTGATCCTAGAATCTTAGACAAAAGCAGGAGGGTAAAATTCTGTTTTCTGATTGTGTATACTAACTCCAAACTGTGAGCTAAAGGGTTAGGCTTGAAGCTGTCATTTATCACAAATCAATTAAAAATAAAGATGGTAAGCAGATGTGACATTATAACTAGAGGAAATAGAAGCAAGAATTAGACAATTTCACTTAAACAAATGAACAGATGCAGGGAAGACAGCAAAGCCAGCAAAACAAACAAACATTTGAAAGAAGAATTTTTAAATTAAAAAATGAAGTAGATAGGAACTATGTTCCTAAATTGGGATATCTGGTTTGGTGTGGTGTTTTCTATCAGTTTCTTTGGCAAAAATAATTTTTTAGGCATCTGTGATCAGCAGAAAGACTGCTAGGTTCCAGCTCTGAACCTAGCATTTAGATCTCATACATGCCTGAGTGTGGGAGGAGTATTAACACTGATCCAGGATTTCTGGACATTGACAATTCAAGATAGTGAGTGAATGTAGCAGACCTGGAATGTGGCTACTGAGGCCATGTTCGTGATTCCCACATTCCTGGAGTCTTTGGACTGCCAAAGTAAATTTGACACAACCAAGGTGGTTTCCTGCCAGGAGTAGGGTTAAGTCTTGCTTGAATCAATTTCCTAAATATCTGGTTGATTGAGAAATTTCCTTCCTAACACTAGTGTACTACATAAGGAAAATACAGAAATATGTTTAAAACAATTAAACAAGATTGAAAAAAAAAAAAGATGTAGAGAAGCTTTCTTGTCTTCTAGTTTCCTGTAAGTAGAATTGCTGAGCTACAGAGTTGTATAAGTTCCTCTTTAACCTCTTTTTACCATCTTTGGGCAAGCTGTGTATTAACAAGTCTTCTAGATAATTTCAATACACATTTAAGTGTGAGAACCATGTGGACAAACCTTTCTTATTCAAATATCTACTCTTTCTTCTGTAATAGCAATAACATCTATGCAATAATTAATTTTCAAAGCTAAATTACAGCCTTCCAGCAGAATGATACATTTGTAGAGAAATGTATAATATCCAATGGCAGTGCAACAGAGCAGAGAAAGGACTGAATTTGTAATCGAAAGATCTGAATTTGTAATCGAAAGATCTGAATTTGAATCCTGGTTCGATCATTGACTATCTCTGCTACATTGGAAAAGTCACCTAATATTTCTTATATTTTCATACTTTTAAAGTAAGATAATAATTAATGATAACTCATAGAGTGGTTGTGTTACTAATAAAAAAATATTAATCTATTCAGCTGACACTTCGTGAGCACCTACTGAGTCTGGAATGGTGCTAAGAGTTAGAGTAAACAACACAACAATCTTGTCCCTTAAGAAATAGGCAATATCAATAATGTATTATTATTATAATAATTAATACTATAATAATAATGTAATCTAGAGGTAAGCTAAGAACATAACCTATTCTGTGTCTATATGGTGGGCAAGAATCAGGAAGACTTCTCAGAAGGAATGTTCTGTTGAGAGAAAGATGCAAATTAAGTAGGAAGATGCAAGTAAAGTAGGTGGCTCAAATGGTAAAGAATCTGCCTGCAATGTAAGAGACCCAGGTTAAATCCCTGAGTCAGGAAGATCCCCTGGAGAAGGAAATGGCAACCCATTCCAGTATTCTGGCCTGGAGAAGCCCATGAACAGAGGAGCCTGGCAAGCTACAGTCTATGGAGTGGAAAACAGTCAGACATAACTAACACTAAACTGAGTAACTAACACTGCTGCTAAGTCGCTTCAGTCGTGTCCGACTCTGTGTGACCCCATAGACGGCAGCCCACCAGGCTCCCCTGTCCCTGGGATTCTCTGGACAAGAACACTGGAGTGGGTTGCCATTTCCTTCTCCAATGCATAAAAGTGAAAAGTGAAAGTGAAGTCGCTCAGTCATGTCCGACCCTCAGCGACCCTATGGACTGCAGCCTACCAGGCTCCTCCATCCATGGGATTTTCCAGGCAAGAGTACTGGAGTGGGGTGCCATTGCCTTCTCTGAGTAAGTAACACTAAAGTAAGAAGAAAAATTTTTAGTGAAAGTATGTGGTGAGTGGGGCATTCTGGGTAGCAGGAGTAACATGGGAAAATTTGGAGGTAACAAAGAGCTTTGAAGGTTAATAGGACTGCAAGGAATTGGTGTACTAACTGAGGCAGAGATAGAGTCTAGAGAAATAAACACCATTATGTAAACAGCTGCCAAATCTGTAAGGACACCATTATGTGTGGAATGTGAAGTCAGTAGTGAGGAATTTTAAAAAGACATCAGCACAATGAGATGGGCATTTTATAAAGATGATTTAGCTATATTACTTAAGACAGGGAAGGAGTGTATCTAGGTAGTCATTGAGGTAATCCAGTCAGGAGACAATGATGACCCAAACCAAGACAATGACAATGGAGATTTGAAATGATAAGGATATAGTCTAAATGACATTTGGAAACTAATAGGATATGCTTGAGAAAATATATTAATACCAGTTTCCCAGATCTTGTCAACATGTTGTTACAAAATTATTTTTAATGCCTAGATTGCATGTATTGAACTTTCACTGGCCTAACTGTTAGCAATCCATCCTCCTCAAAATGACTTTCACCCCAGAGGTAGTTTCCAGAATGCTGATTCTTATTTGCTCAAGGACAAGTCCCTGAAGTCCTTTTGCTCTGTCCTCTGTTTTGCCCTATGACTGCCTATAGATCTCTGTTACTGTAACAGATGCATGGGACAGCATCTGATTTCGGGGTACTAATTCTACAAAGCCCAGCAAAATGCAACTGAGAGCAGTCCATAACTTTAAGGATATTTTTCCAAAGGTCTAGGAAACCAGGTTCTAGGGTAATACAATACAGAAATTGATTTACAGCAATATGTGGATTCCAAGTCATTTTACAATTCCTTATCTTGCCTCATTGCCCACTATTCTTCGTGTGATCAGGAGTACTGAACTCCTGCATTGAAATTTACCAAGATCTCCACAATTTAAATTCAGACCAAATCTTTCTTCAACTCTAAAAGGGAAAATAAGGTTTTCCCTCACACCAAACAGACTTGTGACTTACTTCTGGAGCCTGAATGATAGCAAGTATGTCCATTTTTCTTCAGAAGAAACCTCATCTCCATACACGGTTTATGTTCTATTCCCAAAACCTTAACAGAAAATGTAACATAATAGAAGGCATCAGTGTATTTCTCAGAGACTAGATTATTTGGTTTTAACATTAAACAGTCTTACCCTGTGTTCTCATAGTGCAGTTTCCTTTTTGTCTCATTTCACCTGTGATTCCATAACCTTGGGGTTAAAACTCATTCATGGTAACCTTGTTATTTATATATCACTTCTTCCATGTGTGCTTGGTTGTGTTCACCTCTTTGCGACCCTGTAGACTGTATCCTGTCAGGCTCCTCTGTCCACAGGGTTTCCCAGGCAAGAATACTGGAGTGGGTTGCCATTTCCTTCTGCAGGAGATCTTTTCCACCCAGAGATCAAACTCATATCTCCTGCATTGTCAGGAAGATTCTTTACCCACTGTGCCACCTGGGAAGCCATTACTTAGGAGCAACCAGTTTCTTTAGTATTCACTGAATTGCATGAAATTTTTTTTACATAAAATTAATAGCATTTATTTTTGTTCAGTGTATCATAGTTAATAAACAGCACTTATAAATATGTTTCAAGTTATATAAACATTTAAAGCTATATACACTTATATATAAATAGAAGTGCTATTTATTAACTGTGATACACTAAATAAAAATAAGTGCTATCATTTTTACATAAAACACAATCTAAATTATTTCATACAATTCAGTGACTGCTAAAGGAAGTGGTGCTCCTTACCCAGATTAATGTGATATAAAGCACTATATTGAGTTTGTTTCTATAAGACATCAGGAATAACAATATCTGAAATACAACCTGTTTATGACAGCTTGCCTCACTAAGTCACCAATATCCTAAGCGGACATGAATATATATGATAATAAATTTTCAGTAAGGTGAAATGAAAAGGAAACTATTACACCTCTGTCAGACTCATTCTTATTCTTTTTATTCTTCTATTAGGGAATGAACATCACTCTTTTTCTGAAGTTAAAAGGAATTTTTTAGTTTTCACATCAATTTTTATCAAACTTAGAGGCAAGAGCAGCTATAAATCCCTGGTCCTAGAACCTGGACATTATAAGTCATATGGCAAACATTTCAAGCTTCTAGAAATTGATAGCTAAAGCTAAGTAATACTGATACAAGAGATAAAATTATTTTTAAAAACAATCAGAAAAAGAATAACATATAATTTAGTAATTAAGGATAGTCAGCAATTAAAACTGACTCTTATAGAAGCTCTGGAGTGGGATAGAAAAAAATTCCTTTATATTGGACTTAAATAGGAAAATGTTATTTATAGAGTCCACAGAGTGTTAGAAATGTGAAAACACTTTTCTTACACCATATATTTTATGCACCACACCCCCATCCCCACAAGGCTCATTTTCTCTATAAAATTTAGGACATTAACTTTCTAATTTCAAACCTACTTGTCCATTCCTATTAATACTAAGCAAAACTCCTTTTATTTTCTAGATCCCTTTCACCTCTCTTTCCCTATTAACTCTCAGCCCACTTGAATGATTTTCTGTCCTATTGAGAATCTTTTTCTGGCTTCTATATTCAGTTATTTGACTCCCTCTCCTTCCACTGCTGATTCAAGATGACAGATGGAAGGGAGACTGGAAATGGTTCTCTGATTATGAACTGGACTAACAATGGAATAGGAGATTACCCATGTTTTCTCAATATCCAGAAAATTCCTGGTTTCATGTTTCTTCTATGATAGGAAAATGATGCCTTTCTTCTCTGTGCTCAAGAAGAGGCCAGGGCAGTGGACCAAACACTGCTCTACCACTTGCTGCCCTGGTTGAATCCCTTCAGTCTTGACCACTCCCTATCTTCATAGGAGATAAAAGAAGAAATCACTCCAACTATTGCTTGCACACAACAGGGAGTTAATAGTTTTCCTGCCCATTTAGCTGGCTGGTTTTAGGTCAGCTGGGCTTCCCAAGTGGCACTAGTATTAAGGAACCTGCTTGCCAATGCAGGAGACATAAGAGACACAGGTTCAATCCCTGGGTTGGGAAGATCCCCTAGAGGAGAGCATGACAATCCACTCCAGTTTCTTGCCTGGAGAATCCCCATGGACAGGGGAGCCTAGAGAGCTACAGTCCATGGGGTCGCAAAGAGTCAGACACGATTGAAGTGACTTAGCATATATTTAAGTCAGCTGTCTGCGGAAACTTGTCTTTTATTATTTTGCTTTATAAATAGACTGTTTTATATATTCTTCTTTGAATATATTCATTATTTTGCAGTGGTCCTAGATTCTTAATTTTTTCTCCCATGAGATACAGTGACTTTAAATGATTTCCTTTAAATTCAGTAGCTCAGTCTTATCTGACTCTGTGATGCCATGAACTGCAGCATGCCAGACTTCCCTGTCCTTCACCATTTCCCAGAGTTTGCTCAATTCATGTCTATTGAGTTGGTGATGCCATCCAACCATCTCATTCTCTCCTGGCCCCTTTTCCTCCTGCCTTCAATCTTTCCTAGTGTCAAAGTCTTTTCCAATGAGTTGGGTCTTCACATCAGATGGCCAAAGTATTGGAACTTCAGCATCAGACATTCCAGTGAATATGCAGGGTTGATTTCTTTTAGGATGGATTGGTTGGATCTCCTTGCAGTCCAAGGGACTCTCAAGAGTCTTCTCCAACACCGTGTTTTGAAAGCATCAATTCTTTGGTGCTCAGTTTGTTTATGGTCCCAACTCTTATATCCATGCATGACTACTGAAAAAACCATAGCTTTTGCTATCCAGATATTTGTCGATAAAGTAATGTTTCTGCTTTTTAATAATGCTGATCAAGGTTTGTCATTGCTTTTCTTCCAAGGAGCAAGCATCTTTTAATTTCATGGCTGCAGTCACCATCTGCAGTGATTTTGGAGGCCCCCCAAATAAAGTCTATCATGGTTTCCATTGTTTCCCTATCTATTTGCCTTGAAGTGACAGGACCACATGCCATGAACTTTGTTTTTTAAATGTTGAGTTTTAAGCCAGCTTTTTCAGTCTCTTCTTTCCCTTTCATCAAAGGGCCCTTATAGTTCTATTTTGCTTTCTGCCATAAGGGTGGTATCATCTATATATCTGAGGTTATTGATATTTCTCCTGGCAGTCTTGATTACAGCTTGTGCTTCATTCAGCCTGGCATTTTGCATGATGTACTATGCATAGAAGTTAAATAGGCAGGATGAAAATATCCAGCCTTGACGTACTCCTTTCCCGATTTGGAACCAGTCTGTTGTTCCATGTCCATTTCTAACTGCTGCATACAGATTTTTCATGGGGCAGGTAAGGTGGTTTGGTATTCCTGTCTCTTCAAGAATTTTCCACAGTTTATTATGATCCACAGAGTCAAAGGCTTTGGCATTGTCAATGAAGCAGAAGTATATATTCTTCTGGAACTCTCTTACTTTTTCTATGATCCAATGGATGTTGTTAATTTAATCTCTGGTTACTCTGCCTTTTTAAAATCCAGCTTGTACATCTGGAAATTGTCCATTCATGTACTGTTGAAGCCAAGCTTGAAGGATTTTGAGCATCTACTTGCTGGTGTGTGAGATGAATGCAATTGTGTGGTAGTTTAAACATTCTTTGTCATTGCCCTTCTTTGGGATTAGAATGAAAACTCAACTTTTCCAGTCCTGTGACCAATGTTGAGTTTTCCAAATTTGTTGGCATATTGAGTGCAACACTTTCATAGCATCATCTTTTAGGATTTCAATAGCTGGAATTCCATCACCTCAACTAACTTTTGTTCATAGTAATGCTTCTTAAGGCCCACTTGAATTCTCACTGTAGGATATCTGGTGCTAGGTGAGTGATCACACCATCATAGTTATCCAGGTCATTAAGATCTTTTTTGTATAGTGATTCTGTGTATTCTTGCCACCTCTTCTTAATATCTTCTGCTTCTGTTAGGGTCATACCATTTCTGTCCTTTATTGTGCCCATCTTTGCATGAAATGTTCCCTTGGTAATTCTAATTTTCTTGAAGAGATGTCTAGTCTTTCCCATTCTATTGTTTTCCTCCATTTCTTTGCATTGTTCTCTTTAGAAGACTTTCTTTTCTCTCCTTGCTAATCTTTGGAACTCTGCATTCACATGGGTATATCTTTCTTTCTTCTTTGCCTTTCACTTCTCTTTTCTCACTAAGCCCTCCTCAGACAACCATTTTGCCCTTTTGCATTTCTTTTTCTTGGGGAGGATTTTGATCACTACCTCCTGTACAATGTTATGAACCTCTGTCCATAGTTGTTCAGGTACTCTATCAGATTTAATACCTTGAATCTATTTTTCACTTTTACTGTATAATTGTAAGGTATTTGATTTAGGTTTTATCTGAATGGTCTAGTGGTTTTCTCTATTTTCTTCAATTTAATTCTGAATTTTGCAATAAGGGCTTCATGATCTGAGCCACAGTCCACTCCTTTTCTTTTGCTGACTCTTTTTCTCCATCTTTGGCTGCAAAGAATATAATCAATCTGATTTTGGTATTGACCATCTGGTGATGTCCATGTGTAAAGTTGTCTCTTATGTTGTTGGAAGAGGGTGTTTTCTATGACTAGTGCATTCTTTTGGCAAAACTCTGTCAGACTTTGCCCTGCCTCATTTTGTACTCCAAAGCCAAACCTGGCACACGTAGAGACAGAAAGTGTTCCATTGCCATCCATACTTGAGAGGACTTAGTGTCTCTCACAGGGTCCTAGGTCTCTCATTCTATTCCTTCTCAATATTTCACCCTTCATTATCTGTTGTATATGCCAGAGTTACTGCCACATTGTGAGGTGGCATACATTCCCTTCTGAACCAATTTATGAATATGTAGAAAGATATGTCTGTATACAGCCTTAGCTATCCTGATTATGACTTTAGACTTTAGAAGGTATACTAGCAAAAATTCTAATTGTTCTAGTACAAAACATGGATCTTCTTGCATTTGTTTCCTGAAATTATTTATAAGACTCAGTGTCCTTTTGTAACTTCTGGTCTTATATCTGCATATCATACTTTTTTTTCCCTGTTACATGTAACCAAAAGCGGATGTATTTGCTGGCTCATCTACTATACATTTTTTTGGTTAAAAGAGTATCTTTCACTGCATTAAGTCAAGACTCTTAATGCTGTAAATTACAGCATTAATCTGAATCAAATCAAAATTGGATTAAACAAAATTAAATTTATTGGGTCCCATAACTAGGAAGCCCAATGGTTTCATGATGCAAACAATGTAATTAGAACTCACTGTATCTTCCATCATTTCTTGACTTGCTTTTATATTCTTGGTTCCAAGTGGTAACAATATGATTGCAGGATCTCCAGTTGTTATGTAATCTCAAGCCTCACAGGAAAGAGTAGAAATATCTTTTCCAGAAATAAGAGTAAAATTGTCTTCCATCTCACCAGCTCAGCTTCGGTTATGTTCTGTTCCTTAACTGTTGCTGTGGCCAGACAAAGCAATACTCCAAATTTCCAGGTCTAAATCACATGGTATTGGGAGATGCATTCAACTCTAACAGAAGCAAATGGAATGAAAAGAAAATTAGAATTTGATTGTCTGAAAGTACTGGGCAAAAACAACAGATGTTCACCATAGTCTACTTCATCTTGGTATGTGGCAAGATCCAGGAAAGAAATGGGTTGAAAACGTAATGGCCCAGATAGAAAAAAGATGGCATCATAGGGAATATTTAGCTTAGCAAGTATTTGAAAAGAAAATAACTAGGCATAGAATGATCTTCTGGATGTTAAGATTTTGAGAAAGACAAAAATGTAATAGAAAGTTTTGGGATGTTCAATATATGATATAAAAATATATTATTATTAAAGCTCAGTAGTTGTCCCAAGCAAAAGAGATTTCCAACATCAAGAAAGAAATATTTGAATACAATGTAGCAATCACAATTCTTCTAGTAGTTGTCTACCTTTCAATGCTCCAAACATTCTCCTTTTTATTGATATAGGTAACATTTTAAAATGCCATTGTCTATTATACATAGTCTATGTATTTGTTAAAAAATACCTTTGACATACACTCTGAAGTTCTGCTACAAATGGTAACTGAAAAGAATAGATCATCTTAGTTTATTTAAAAAAACATAAAATAGTTCCAGAGGGGGCAAGTAAAATATCAATAATAAAATATGTTTTATCCATTAATAAAACCTGGATTATATGAAACAATTTTAGCAAATAATAATTTTCCAAAGCTCAATGATTCAGACTGACAAAGAAAATAACATTTTGTCTCCACATACATGTTTTTTTTAAAAAAATTTTCAAGCAGACAGTAAACTTTTCATCCAATATCTGTATTTCTAACAGTGAGTGAATAAACTCAGAAGAAAATTATGCTGCATGAATATCGGTTAATTTCTAGATTAGGGTTACCTTTCTTGATGGTATAAACATAAACTGTCATAATCAAGAGTGAAAAGTTTGAATTTCGGTAAGTTTTATGGCCAGGTTTATTAGGGATTGACATATTTTCCAAAGTGCCTTGGACTGTAACTGTATTTTTTAAATTTTGTTGTAGTATAGTTAATTTACAATGTTGTGTTAATTTCAAGTGTACAACAAAGTGAATCAGATATACATATGTGTGTGTATGTGTCTCTCTATATATATATACATACATACATATATCCACTCTTTTTTGGATTATTTTCCCATATAGAGCACTACAGAAGAGTTACCTCTTCTATTCAGTAGGTTCTTATTAGTTACCTATTTTACGTATAGTAGACTACGTCAATCCCAGACTTCCAAATTATCTGACCCCTACCCATTCCCAGTAACCATAAACTTATTTTCTATATCTGAACTCTATTTGTTTTATAGATAAGTTCATTTGTAGGTTTTTTTTTTTTTATTCTACATAGAAGCAATATCATATGATATTTGTCTTTCTCTGTCTGACTTAGCATGACAGTTGCTAGGCTTTCCATGTTTCTATAAATGACATTATTTCTTTGCTTTTTATGGTTGAGTAATACTGCATTGTATCCATGTACCACATCTTCATCTATTCCTCTGTTGATAGACATTTAGGTTGCTTCCATGTCCTGGCTATTGTAAATAGTGTTGCAATGAATACTGGGGTGAATGTATCATTCTGAATTACATTTTTCTCTGGATATATGCTCAGGAGTGGACTGCTGGAACGTACAGGAGCTCTATTTCTAGTTTTTAAGGAACCTCCATACTGTTATCCAGTTTACATTCCCACCAACAGTGTAGGAGGGTCACCTTGTCTCCACACCCTCTCCAGCATTTATTGTTTGTATATTTTTTGGTAATGACCTTTCTGAGTGGCGTGAGGTGACACCTCATCTAGTTTTGATTTGCACTCCTCTGACAATTAGAGATGTTGAGCATCTTTTCATGTGCTTTTTAGCCATCTCTATATGTTCTTTGGGCTTCCCTGGTGGCTCAGAGAGTAAAGTGTCTGCCTGCAATGCAGGAGACCCTGGTTTGATCCCTGGGTCGGGAAGATCCCTGGAGAAGGAAATGGCAACCCACTCCAGTATATTTGTTTTTTTTGGAGAAATGTCTACTTAGATCTTCCACCCCATTTTTGATTGAATTGTTTGTTTCATTGACATTGACCTGCATGAATTGTTAGTATATTTTAGAGATTTATCACTTGTTGGTTGCTTCAAGTGCAAATTTTGTCCCATTCTTTGGGTTTTCTTTCTGTTTATAGTTTTCTTTGCTGTGCAAAAGCTTTTAAATTTAATTATGTCTTGTTGTTTATTTTTGTTTTTACTATTCTCAGTTCAATTCAGTTACTCAGTCGTGTCTGACTGTTTGAGACCTCATGGATTGCAGCACACCAGGCTTCCTTGTCCATCATCAACCCCTGGAGCTTCCTCAAGCTCATGCCCATTGAATTGGTGATGCCATCCAACCATCTCATCATCTGTCATCCTCTTCTTCTCCTGCTTTCAATCTTTTCCAGCATCAAGGTCTTTTCTAATGAGTCAGTTCTTGGTATCAGGTAGCCAAAGTATTGGAGTTTAAGCTTTTGCATCCATTCTTCAAATGAATATTCAGGACTGATTTCCTTTAGGATTGACTCATTTCATCTCTTTGCAGTCCAAGGGACTCTCAAGATTCTTCTCCAGCACTACAGTTGCAAAGCATCAGTTCTTTGGTGTTCAGCTTTCTTTACAATCCAACTCTCCCATCCATACATGATTACTAGAAAAACCATAGCCTCGACTATATATGGACCTTTGCTTTTTAATATGCTGTCTAGGTCGGTCATAGCTTTTCTTCCAAGGAGCAAGTGTCTTTTAATTTCATGGCTACAGTCACTGTCTGCAGTGATTTTGGAGCCCCCCAAAATAAATTATGTCACTGTTTCCATTGTATCTTTATCTATTTTCCATGAGGTGATGGGACTGGATGCCACGATCTTAGTTTTTTGAATGTTAAATTTTAAGCCAGCATTTTAACTCTCCTCTTTCACCCTCGTCAAGAGGCTCTTTAGTTCCTCTTCATTTTCTGCCATAAGGTGGTATCATCTGCATATCTGAGGTTATTGATATTTTTCCCGACAATCTTGATTCCAGCTTGTGCTTCATCCAGCCTGGTATTTCACATGATGTATGCAGGATATGAGTTAAATAGGCAGGGTGATAATATACAGCCATGACATACTCCTTTTCCAGTTTGGAACCAGTTTATTGTTCCATGTTCAGTTTTAACTATTGTTTCTTGACCTGCATACAGATTTCTCAGGAGGCAGGTAAGGTGGTCTGGTATTCCCATCCCTTGAAGAATTTTCCAGTTTGTTGTGTTCTACAAAGTAAAACTCTTTGCCATAATCAATGAAGCAGAAGTAAATGTTTTTCTGGAACTCTCTTGCTTTTCTGATGATCCAATGGATGTTGGCAATTTGATTTCTGGTTTATCTGCCTTTTCTAAAATGAGCTTCAACAACTGGAAGTTCATGGTTCACGTACTGTTGAAGCCTGGCTTGGAGAATTTTGAGCATTACTTTGTAGCCTGTGAGATGAGTGGAATTGTGTAGTAGTGTGAACATTCTTTGGCATTGGAATGAAAACTGACCTTTTCCAGTCCTGAGGCCACTGCTGAGTTTTCCAAATTTGCTGGGATATTGAGTGCAGTATTTTCACTGCATCATCTTCCAGGATCTGAAATAGCTCAACTGGAATTCCGTCACCTCCACTAGCTTTGTTCGTACTGATGCTTTGTAAGGCCCACTTGACTTCACATTCCAGGATGTCTGGCTCTAGATGAGTGACCACACCATCGTGGTTATCTAGGTCATGAAGAACTTTTTTGTATAGGTCTTCTGTGTATCCTTGCTACCTCTTCTTAACATCTTCTGCTTCTGTTAGGTCCATACCATTTCTGTCCTTTATTGAGCCTATCTTTGCATAAAGTGTTCCCTTGGTATCTCCAATTTTCTTGAAGAGATCTCTAGTCTTTCCCATTCTATTGTTTTCCTCTATTTCTTATCTCTCCTTGCTATTCTTTGGAACTGTGCATTCAAATGGGCATATCTTTTCCATTCTCCTTTTCCTTTCACTTTTCTTCTTTTCTCAGCTATTTGTAAGGCTTCCTCAGACATCCATTTTGCCTTTTTGCATTTCTTTTTCTTGGCGATGATTTTGATCACTGCCTCCTGTACAATGTTATGAACTTCTGTCCATAGTTCTTCAGGCAATCTGTCTTTCAGATCTAATCCTTTGAGTCTATTTGTCACTTGCACTGTATAGTCATAAGTTATTTGATTTAGGTCATACCTGAATTGTCTCGTGATTTTCCCTACTTTCTTCAGGTTAATTCTGAATTTTTTAATAGAGTTCATGATCTGAGCCACTGTCAGCTTCCAGGCTTGCTTTTACTGACTGTATAGAGAGCTTCCCCAACTTAGCTGCAAAGAATATAATCAGTCTGATTTCAGTATTGACCATCTTCTCTATGAGGTAGATTTAAAGAAAAAAATCTTGCTGCCGTTTATGTCAAAAGTGTTCTGCCCATGTTTTCCTCCAAGAGTTTTATAATACCCAGCTTTACATTCAAGTCTTTAATCCATTGGAATTTATTTCTGTTCATTGTTGTTGTTCAGTTGCTTAGTTGTGTCCAACACTTTGTGACACCATGAACTGCAGCATGCCAGGCTTCTCTGTCTTTCACTGTCTCCTGAAGTTTGCTCAGACTCATGTCCATTGAGTTGGTGATGCCATTCAATAATCTCATCCTCTGTCATCCCCTTCTCCTCCACCCTCAATCTTTCTCAGCATCCGGTCTTTTCTAATGAGTTAGCTCTTCGCATCATGTAGCCAAAGTGTTGGAGCTTCAGCTTCAGCATCAGTCCTTCCAATGAATATTCAGGGTTGACTTTTAGGAGTGAGTGGTTTGTCCACATGGTGTTAGGCAATGTGCTAATTTCATTCTTTTCCATGTATCTGTCCAGTTTGCTTCATTTCTCAAAGATAAACTGTCCATAAGTGTATGGGTTTATCTCTGGGCTCTCTATCCTGTTTCACTTCTCTTTATTTCTGTTTTTGTGTCAATACTGTAGTGTCTTGATTACACTACAGTATAGTCTGAAGTCAGGGAGCTGGATTCCTTCAGCTCTGTTTTTCTTTCTCAAGTTTGCTTTGCCTGTTCGGGGTCTGTTGTGTTTCCATACAAATGGCAATTTTGTTGTTGTTCTAATTCTTTTAAAAGTACCATTGGTACTTTGATAGAGGTTATATTGAATCTATAGAGTTCTTTGGGAAATATGCTTATTTCACAGTACTGAGTTTTCCAATTCAAGAACATGGTAGATCTCTCTATTTGTGTCTTCCTTTATTTCTTTCATCAGTATCTTATAGTTTTCTGAGTACAGGTTTTTTGTCTCCTTAAGTAGATATATTCCTATGTATTTTGTTCTTTTTGATGCAATGGTAAATGGGTTTGTTTCTTTTATTTTTCTTTCTGATCTTTTATTGTTAATGTATAGGAATGCAAGAGATTTCTATGTATTATATTTTGTATCCTTCAGCTTTACAGAATTTTTAGATGAGCTCTAGTAGCTGTACTTGGAGATAAGACCTTTATAAAGGGTGATTAAATCAAAATAAGGTCCATAGGGTGGATCCTATAATATAATATGACTGATGTTCTTAAGAGAAGAAATTTGGATACATGAATCAACACTAGAAGATTGAAGACATCAGAAGAAGATGGCCATCTACAAATCAAGGAAAGAGATCTCAGAAGAACTAAACAGGCTGTCTTCTTGATCTCAGATATACAAACTCCAGAACTGTGAGATTAATAAATATCTGTTTTTTAACCTATCCAGGCTGTGATGCTTTGTTATGGTGGTTCTAATACACTAAAATAGGGTTTAGAAACATTGGAGCCTCTGATATAGTGATAAAGTAATTAATTGATAAATATTGCCCTGGTCTTACTCACCATTCACTGAGTAAGCATTGTGATTGCACCATAATACACAAAAGGAAAATTTTGAGAGATGTAACAGTTAATGGTAAAAATTTACCATTAATTAACCATTAACCAAAATTTACCATTAATCTGACAAAATCAGACATGCCTTTTTGTAAGTTCAATCTGAGGGTAGTAAGGATGGATTGGATATGATGAAAAGTGGATTCATGGAAACCTGAAAGGAATACAGTTTACATAAGATGTAAGACCTCTCTAGAAGAAATAATGGGAATGGAAAGAAATGGGGAAATTTAAGTAACATGTAAGAATGTATTAACAAGACTTGGTTAGAGGATATGAATAATAAGGACTATTGGAGGAGTCAAAAACAATTTTCAAGTTCTAAGTTGAAAACTTGGATGAAAGTGCAAACATGTAGTAAAATGGTGTCAACTGGAGCAGCAACAAGTTTTAGGGGATGACTATACATTCAGTTGGAGAATATTAATATTGCTTAGTGATAGGGTCATTAAATGTCATTGAGAGGAAACAACCAGAAAGAGAAATATTTTTATATGAAATCTAAGGAGAGGAGTGTTGAAAAATTAAATAGTGGTGAACCATAGCAAATGACACTGGGGATAGGGTTGAGAGGGTCAAATATGATGAGTCCTGAAAGAAGACCATTAGATGAGACATGAAAGTGTAAAGAAACAGAGTAAACATTTTCTGCCAAGAATTGAGGAAGGGGAAGAAATGCAGACAAAAAAGAAGTTAACTTGGTCAGTTGAATCTCTATTTCTTTAATTTGCCTCTATCTTTTTTTTTTTTAAATCATTTTTCCTCTACCCAAGTAAAGAAGAGTCTTTAGTATAATTGGTTAGACATCAAGGAATTAATTGAGTTGCATTTTATTTGGGGGATCATTTACTAGTTTTAAAGTTTAGCATTGCTGTACAAAGTCTTGTTTTGCTAATGAGCCACCAGGGAAGCCATAGCAGAAATAGGTACCAGAGATAGGTACCAAAAATATATACTTGTTTCATATAATCAATTGCATTATCCAAACTGGATTAAACACACATACCCCATTATAGAAAAGATAACAGTACTTTGGGAATCTAATTTGTTTCAGCTAGTTGAATCACTTGAAACATTTTATTTTCCATATGCAATCAAGTTGATATCAGCAACAAGATATTTTGTATACCTAGACTGTCAGATAGAACACAAACACCCCTCTTTTTGGTATTTGGCCAAGGTAATCCATTCAGTCCTGTGACTCAGACATTATCTCATGCTGGAACTGATCATATTCAAATACATCTCTTCAGCTTTGAATTCTCTCCATGATTTTTTTGGCTAGTATATGTGGTTCTCTACTCAGTATATTATCTTGCTTAACTAAGAGGCAAGTCAAAATTAACACATGCAAAAACAACTCTAGATTATCTTCCCCCACCCACCTGACAAAAGAACTTATCCTCCCTGAGTCTTTCCTATTTTAGTAAACATGTTCTTTCTTTTGCTCAGATTAAAATCTCAGAGAAATCCTTGACTTACTTATTTCACAACTCATCACACTGATCAGAAAATATTATTAATTTTGCTTTCAATCTTGAATACCTTGAAGCAGCAAAATTTGTTGGAACTAGTTCAAAATACCTTCCAAATTTTACCACTTCTAGTCCCTTCTAGAGCTACTACTCTGGAGCAATATCATTAAAATCTCTTAACTTGATTATAACAATAGACTCCAAGAAAAACCACTGTTTATAATCTATTTCCCAACCCAAACAGTGCTTTCTGCCATAACAGTGGTGTCATCTGCATATCTGAGTTTATTGATATTTGTCCTGGCAATCTTGATTCCAGCTTGTGCTTCATCCACCTCAGTGTTTCTCATGATGTACTCTGCTGCTGCTGCTCCTAAGTCGCTTCAGTTGTGTCCGACTCTGTGCGACCACATAGATGGCAGCCCGCCAGTCTCCCCCATCCCTGGGATTCTCCAGGCAAGAACACTGGAGTGGGTTGCCATTTCCTTCTCCAATGCATGAAAAGTGAAAACTGAATATAGGCTAAATAAGCAGCTGATTGTTTAAAAATATAAATCATAATTTCCCAGCTCGAACCATCCTATGTTTCCCTACCATGCTTAGAAAAAAAAAAAAAAAAAAAAAAACAACAAACGTCAATCTTTGGTAAGATTTACAATAACCTTGGAGATTAGTTCCTATCTACTTTTCTGCTTATCTATCTTCAGTTCAGTTCACTCCTTCAGTCGCGTTAGACTATGCAACTCAATGGACTGCAGCATGCCAGGCCTCCTTGTCCTTCACTAACACCTGGAGTTTACTTAAAGTCATGTCCATTGAGTCAGAGATGCCATCCTACAATCTCATCCACTGTCGAATACTTCTCCTCCTGCCTTCAATCTTTCCCAGCATCAGGGTCTTTTCAAATGAGTCAGTTCTTTGCATCAGGTGGCCAAAGTATTGGAGTTTCAACATCGGCATCAGACCTTCCAATGAATATTCAGGACTGATCTGCTTTAGGATGGACTAGTTAGATCTCCTTGCAGTCCAAGGGACTCTCAAGAGTCTTCTCCAACACCACAGTTCAAAAGCATCAATTCTTCAGTGTTCAGTTTTCTTTATAGTCCAACTCTCATATCCATACATGAGTACTGGAAAAACCATAGGTTTGAATAGATAGGCCTTTGTTAGCAAAGTAATGTCTCTGCTTTTTAATATGCTGTCTAGGTTGGTCATAACTTTTCTTCCAAGGAGCAGTATCTTTTAATTTCATGGCTGCAGTCACCATCTGCAGTGATTTTGGAGCCCCCAAAAATAAAGTCTGCCACTGTTTCCATTGTTTCTCCATCAATTTGCCATGAAGTGATGGGACCAGGTGCCATGATCTTAGTTTTCTGAATGTTAAGATTTAAGCCAACTTTTTCACTCTCCTCTGTCATTTTCATCAAGACTCTCTTTGGTTCTTCTTCACTCTCTGCCATAACTGTGGTGTCATCTGTGTATCTGAGTTTATTGATATTTTTCCTGGCAATCTTGATATCAGCTTGTGCTTCATCCATCCCAGTGGTTCTCATGATGTACTGTGCATAAAGGCTAAATAAGCAGATGACAATATACATCCTTGACATAATCCTTTTCTAATTTGGAACCAATCTGTTGTTCCATGTCCAGTTCTAACTGTTGCTTCCTGACCTGCATACAGATTTCTCAAGAGGGAGGTGAGGTGGTCTGGTATTCCCATCTCTTTCAGAATTTTCCACAGTTTATTGTGATCCACACAGTTAAAGGCTTTGGCATAGTCAATAAAATAGAGGTAGATGTTTTTCTGGAACTCTCTTGCTTTTTTGATGATCCATCAGATGTTGGCAATTTGATCTCTGGTTCCTCTGCCTTTTCAAAATCAAGTTTGAACATCTGGAAGTTCGTGGTTCACGTATTGTTGAAGCTTGGCTTGGAGAATTTTGATCATTACTTTACTAGCATGTGAGGTGAGTGCAATTGTGCGGTAGTTTGTGCATTCTTTGGCATTGTCTTTCTTTGCAATTGGAATGCAAACTGACCTTTTCCAGTCCTGTGGCCACTGCTGAGTTTTCCAAATTTGCTGGCATACTGAGTGCAGCACTTTCACAGCATCATCTCTCAGGATTTGAAATAGCTCAACTGGAATTCCATCACCTCCACTAGCTTTGTTTGTACTGATGCTTCCTAAGGCCCACTTGACTTTGCATTCCAGGATGTCTGGCTCTAGGTGAGTGATCACACCATTATGGTTATCTGGGTCATGAAGATCTTTTTTGTATATATCTTCTGTTTATGCTTGCCACCTCTTAACATCTGCTTCTGTTAGGTCCATACCATTTATGTCCTTTAATGAGCTCATTTTTGCATGAAATGTTCCCTTGATATTTCTAATTTTATTGAAGAGATTTCTCTAGTTTTTCCCATTCTATTATTTTCCTCTATTTCTTTGCATTGATCACTGAGAAAGGATTTCTTATCTCTCCTTGCTAATCTTTGGAACTCTACATTCAAATGGGTATATTTTTCCTTTTCTGCTTTGCCTTTCAGGTCTCTTCTTTTCTCAGCTATTTATAAGGTCTCCTGAGGAGCAACCCCACATCCAAGGAGCAGTGGCTGTGCAGGCACAGGGGGCGCCAAGAGGAGCGACTCCACACTGAAGGTCAGGAGTGGTGGCCATGAGGAGATACCCCTCTTCCAAGGTAAAGAGCAGCGGCTGTGCTTTGCTGAAGCAGCCCTGAAGAGATATCCCACGTCCAAGGTAAGAGAAAACCGACTAAGATGGTAGGTGTTGCTAGAGACATCAGAGGTCAGACACACAAACCATAATCACAGAAAACTAAGTCAATCTATTCACACGGACCACAGCCTTGTCTAACTCAATGAAACTAAGCCATGCCCTGTGGGGCCACCGAAGATGGGTGGGTCATGGTGGAGAAGTCTGACAGAATGTGGTCCACTGGAGAAGGGAATGGCAAACCACTTCACTATTCTTGCCTTGAGAATCCCACGAACAGTATGAAAGGCAAAATGATAGGATACTGAAAGAGGAACTCCCCAGGTCGGTAAGTGCCCAATATGCTACTGGAGATCAGTGGAGAAACAACTCCAGAAAGAATGAAAGGATGGAGCCAAAGCAAAACCAATATCCAGTTGTGGATGTGACTGGTGATAGAAGCAAGGTCTGATGCTGTAAAGAGCAATATTGCTTAGGAACCTAGAATGTTAGGTCCATGAATCAAGGCAAATTGGAAGTGGTCAAACAGGAGATGGCAAGAGTGAACGTCGACATTCTAGGAATCAGCGAACCAAAATGGACTGGAATGGGTGAATGTAACTCAGAAGACCATTATATCTACTACTGTGGGTGGGAATCCCTTAAAAGAAATGGAGTAGACATCATGGTCAACAAAAGAGTTTGAAATGCAGTTTAGTTCAGTTCAGTCACTCAGTCGTGTCCGACTCTTTGCAACCCCATGAATTGCAGCATGCCAGGCATCCCTGTCCATCACCATCTCATTGAGTTCAATCAGACTCACGTCCATCGAGTCAGTGATGCCATCCAGCCATCTCATCCTCTGTCCTCCCCTTCTCCTCCTGCCCCCAATCCCTCCCAGCATCAGAGTCTTTTCCAATGAGTCAACTCTTCTCATGAGGTGGCCAAAGTACTGGAGCCTCAGCTTTAGCATCATTCCTTCCAAAGAAATCCCAGGGGTGATCTCCTTCAGAGTGGACTGGTTGGATCTCCTACTTGGATACAATCTTAAAAACGGAGAATGAACTCTGTTCATTTCCAAGGCAAACCATTCAATATCACAGTAATCCAAGTCTATGCTCCAAACAGTAACATTGAAGAAGCTGAAGTTGAATGGTTCTATGAAGACCTACAAGATCTTTTAGAACTAACACCCAAAAGAGATGTCCTTTTCATTATAGGGGACTGAAATGCAAAAGTAGGAAGTCAAGAAACACCTGAGGTAACAGGCAAATTAGGCCTTGGAATACAGAATGAAGCAGGGTAAAGGTTAATAGAGTTTTCCCAAGAGAATGCACTGGTCATAGCAAACACTTTCTTCCAACAACACAAGAGAAGACTCTACACATGGACATCACCAGTTGGTCAACACTGAAATCAAATTGATTATGTGCTTTGCAGCCAAAGATGGAGAAGCTCTATACAGTCAAAAAAACAAGACTGTGAGCTGACTATGGCTCAGATCATGAACTCCTTATTGCCAAATTCAAACCTAAATTGAAGAAAGGGAAAACCACTAGACCATTCAGGTTTGACTAAATCCAATTCCTTATGATTATGCAGTGGAAGTGAGAAATAGATTTAAGGGACTAGATCTGATAGATAGAGTGCCTGACGAACTATGGATGGAGGTGCGTGACATTGTACAGGAAAGAGGGATCAAGAGCATCCCCATGGAAAAGAAATGCAAAAAAGCAAAATGGCTGTCTGGGGTGGTCTTACAAATAGCTGTGAAAAGAGGAGAAGCAAAATGCAAAGGAGAAAAGGACAGATATAAGCATCTGAATGCAGAGTTCCAAAGAATAGCATGGAGAGATAAAAAAGCCTTCCTCAGTGATCAATGCAAAGAAATAGAGGAAAACAACAGAATGAGAATGACTAGAGATCTCTTCAAGAAAATCAGAGATACCAAGGGAACATTTCATGCAAAGATGGGCTCGATAAAGGACAGAAATGGTATGGACCTAACAGAAGCAGAAAATGTTAAGAAGAGGTGGCAAGAATATACAGAAGAACTGTACAAAAAAGATCTTCATGATCCAGATAATCACGATGGTGTAATCACTCAGCTAGAGCCAGACATCCTGGAATGTGAAGTTAAGTGGGCCCTAGAAAGCATCGGCACAAACAAAGCTAGTGGAGGTGATGGCATTCCAGTTGAACTATTTCAAATCCTAAAGATGATGCTGTGAAAGTGCTGCACTCAATGTGCCAGCAAATTTGGAAAACCAGCCGTGGCCACAGGACTGTAAAAGGTCAGTTTTCATTCCAATCACAAAGAAAGGCAATGCCAAAGAGTGCGCAAGCTACCACACAATTGCACTCATCTCACACGCTAGTGAAGTAATGCTCAAAATTCTCCACACCAGGCTTCAGCAATACATGAATCGTGAACTCCCTGATGTTCAAGCTGGTTTTAGAAAAGGCAGAGGAGCCAGAGATCAAATTGCCAACATCTGTTGGATCATCGAAAAAGCAAGGGAGTTCCAGAAAAACATCTAATTCTGCTTTATTGACTACACCAAAGTTTTTGACTGTGTGGATCACAATAAACTGTGGAAAATTCTGAAAGAGATGGGGATACCAGACCACCTGACCTGCCTCTTGAGAAACCTATATGCAGGTCAGAAAGCAACAGTTAGCACTGGACAGGGAACAACAGACTGGTTCCAAATAGCAAAAGAAATACGTCAGGGCTATATATTGTCACCCTGCTTATTTAATTTATATGCAGAGTACATCATGAGAAACACTGGGCTGGAAGAAGCACAAGCTGGATCAAGATTGCTGGGAGAAATATCAATAACCTCAGATATGCAGATGACGTCACACTTATGGCAGAAAGTGAAGAACTAAAGAACTTCTTGATGAAAGTGAAAGAGGAGAGTGAAAAATTTGGCTTAAAGCTCAACATTCAGAAAACGAAGATCATGGCATCTGGTCCCATCACTTCATGGCAAATAGATGGGGAAACAGTGGAAACAGTGTCCGACTTATTTTTTGGGGTTCGAAAATCACTGCAGATGGTGACTGAAGCCATGAAATTAAAAGACACTTACTCCTTGGAAGGAAAGTTATGACCAACCTAGATAGCATATTCAAAAGCAAAGACATTATTTTGCCAACAAATGTCCATCTAGTCAAGGCTATGGTTTTTCTAGTTGTCATGTATGGATGTGAGAGTAGGACTGTGAAGAAAGTTTCTTTTGAATTGTGTTGTTGGAAAAGACTCTTGAGAGTCCCTTGGACTGCAAGGAGATCAAACCAGTCCATTCTAAATGAGATCAATCCTAGGTGTTCTTTGGAAAGACTGATGCTAAAGCTGAAACTCCAATACATTGGCTACCTCATGTGAAGAGTTGACTCATTGGAAAAGACTCTGATAGTGGGAGGGATGGGGGCAGGAGGAGAAGGGGAGGACAGAGGATAAGATGGCTGGATGACATCACGAACATGATGGGTATGAGTTTGAGTGAACTCCATGAGTTGGTGATGGACAGTGAGGCCCAGTGTGCTGCAGTTCATAGGGTTGCAAAGAATCGGACATGACTGAGCTACTGAAGTGAACTGTACTGAACTCAGGCAACAATTTTTCCTTTATGCGTTTTTTTTTTTTTTTCCCCCGGGGATCATCTTGATCCCTATCTCCTGTACTATGTCATGAACCTTTGTCCATAATTCTTCAGGCTCTCTGACTATCAGATGTGATCCCTTGAATCTATTTCTCACTTCTCCTATAAGTAAGATTTTATTTAGGTCATACCTGAATGGTCTACTAGTTTTTCCTTTTTTCTTCAATTTAAGCCTGAATTTGGCAATAAAGAGTTCATTATACAAGCCACAGTCAGCTCCTGGTCTTGTTTTTGCTGACTGAATAGAGAGCTTCTCCATCTTTGGCTGCAAAGAATATAATCAATCTAATTTTTGTTTTGACCATCTGGTGATCCATGTGTAAAGTCTTCTCTGTGTTTTTGGAAGAGGGTGGTTGCTATGACCGACCAGTTCATTCTCTGGCAAAACTCTGTTAGCCTTTGCCCTGCTTCATTCTCTACTCCAAGTCCAAATTTGCCTGTTACTCCAGGTATTTCTTGACTTCCTACTTTTTCATCTCTATCATGCTCCTTCCTTTATCTGTTATAGGCACACCAATTTCCTTAGTGATTTGTTTCACAAATGCTATTAACAGATCAAATGCCCTCCCATAATAGGGCCTTTACTTTTGATATTTGCTTTCTTTACAATGTTCTTCTTAGAAATTCATATGATTCTCTCCCTCATATCACTAAGTTTTCTGCTTCACAATAGGTTTATCAAAACCATCCTACCTAAAGTAGCAATCCTTACACTGCTTCATTTTTCTTCTACTATATGTCACCTTTTAACATCTTATTATGCCTTAATTGATGGTTTGCTTTATTTCTTCACCACTACCACATAAGGTCACTGAAAGCTGAAAGCTTTCTGTCTTGCTTTGTGTTGCTTTCCCAGCAACATTACCATTGTGTTGTTGATAGTAAGCCCTCAGTAAAGAAGTGTATAAATGATTAAATATTTTTCTGCCAAGGAAACTTATCTTCTCACTTCTGTACCATTGAGACTCAGATAATTTACTCTCTGGGACATGATTGAGCAGCTAACATTTTCACTGTTTCAAATTGGGATTACTTTCTAGATCAAAGAGCAAGTAATCAAGCCTGAAATTTAAATAAAGGGGCTTTTAAATAAGAATTTGTAAGTACTGCATATTTCTCCCCTTCACTGCAGATATACAACTTATCACTTGGAAAGAGCACACATAATCTATCATATTTTGTTTAACATAATAGATACAGACTATTAATGCCATATGTTTCATGAGAGTGGTATTACTGGAATTTTTAAGACCTGTATAAAGAATTTTATAGAGAGCTTCCCAATAGCTATTCCATATCAGGGAATGGCTGCTCTCCAATATCTACTCTTTTTTATTAATAAACTTTAACTGTTATTGTTACTGTCAAGCACAAATTTACATATTGGGTGTGTTCTTCAAATAGCAAAATGCTGAACCCCATAATAGTTCTTGGAACTCAAGACAGATTTGGAGTCATCATCCTGTTTACAAGATGGAGTCCTAGGTGGTTAGGTGAACACAATTTGAATTCTTTATTATTCTTTCCTTTTGTTGGCATTGCTGCATTGTTGGCATTCTCTTTTCCCAGATGAAACACTTCATGAAGTTTATTGCATTTGCTAATTAGATTAGCAATTACCAATTAAGCTAAATTTCAAAGTACCAATCAGATTTTATACCTTAATTAGTTACATTATTACTAATTAGAACAGCAGTTTTTATTTAATGGATTATGTTCAAATTAAGATGATTCAGTCCATTTTTAAAGTCTACATATATTTTACTAATTGGCATAGTAATCAAGAGCTCATATTTGAATTTAATATGTCATATTAGTAAAAGTTACATGACAGTTCAAGTCTGTGTGTAATATAGGAAAGAATATTAGGACAAACAAGAGTTAACTGAATTTAAACTTTTCCAAAGTTTGAGTTGAGATGAGTAACGCTTTGGAAGACGTGTATAATCATGCTTTTGAAGACATATAAACTAATTCTTCTACTAAGAAAAACAAGAAGAGCTTAGTACCTATTAACAATAGTCAAATAACACATTTTAGAAATATGGTCCTTTCATCTGGCAGTTGGTGATTTACCTACGTTTTGGTGGGTAGTAGCCACGAATGCACTGGCTCTGCCGGAAGCATGTAAATGAAATTACAATTTTTGAAGTTTTCACTGGGTTTTGACACCTGGAATCCAAAGTTGTTCAAGTATTGATTTCCTTTTACTGACTATTAACAAATATTTTGAACAATTCTACTGCCAGATGTTTTCTTACTATATTGTACATACATAAAGAAAACATAAAATCTTAGGAGCATAATGAAATAGACATCTGTAGTAAAGGCTATATTTTATCAAGTGACTACAAAATGCTTAATTATATTAACAATGTACTACATTTACCACATTCAACTACCTTAACAGGTGGCACTAGTGGTAAAAGAATCTGCCTATCTGCAATGCAGGATATGCTGGAAGATCCCCTGGAGAAGGAAATGGAACCCCACTCCAGTATTCTTGGCTCGGAAATACAATGGACAGAAAAACCTGGCAGGTTCCATGAGGTTGCAAAGAGTCAGACTCGACTTAGTGACTAAAAACAACAACTACTTTAACTAAGTTAATGTGCTTTTGCCTGACTATACTTATCACATTTAATGATTATTTCAGTAAGTCACAACTGTTTATATTGTTTAGCATAGTATTTTAGTCCTGGATCAAACACAGAGTAGACATTTTTTAGGGGAAACACACTGATTGAAACTGCCCACCCTGGCCAGGCACCATAGTAACATTTTGCATGAGTTGTTTTACGACAGGAGGTCCTGGTAAGGAACATGGAACTAATAAGCTGCCACCAACCACAAGAGTTCAGGAAAGGTCAAAAGGAGACACATGTCCGACCACCTCCCAGAATCCTTCTCTCTGGCATCCTTCTTGGCTGGACAAGGCCTGTTCCACCAGGAAGGACTCTGAATCAGAATGATTGGCTAAATACAACCCAGAAACTAATCCCATCACCATAAAACCCCAACTGCCAGCCATGTGGCAAAGCTGCTCTCCTGGGGTCCCTTATCCTACTGCTCTCCACCCAGGTGCCCTTTCCCAATAAAATATCTTTGTCAGCACATGTGTCTCCTTGGACAATTCATTTCCGACTGTTAGACAACAGCCAAGTTTTAAGCCCTGGAAGTGGTCCCCCTTCGTGCAACAGAAAGAAATATAGCTTTTGTCATTGATAAACATGTATAAATTCTGAAACTGCACTCTGGCTCATAAAAAGTGCACTATTATATAATGCACTCCAACTCTTTGGTCTTAGTTATGATCCTAGTGTAGTAAAATGAAAAAAAAAATCAGATTAGCAAATACGTATATTTTAAGACACTAATAGTCTAAAACGAGGTCTGCTATCTAATTTGGGTAGCATATCTCTCTCTCTCTCTCTTTATATCTCAAATAAGTTATTGCGTATACCTATTCCTGAGTTGCTTATATTTGCATATCTGTCTTTTTGCAAAGGAATTTTTTCAGGATTCCATCCAAGAATCTGGCATGCAAATGGTTAAACAGGCCTGTGATCAACTCTCTTTAGAGGGGACTTTTCTGGGAAAGAAGAAAGTTGATCCAGTCTAATCTTCCTTCAACATGTTAATGACTAAAATTTTGGCAAACAAACCAATGATAATACTATTGAAATGGTTCATACTGTGGTGTGCTTTTTGGAGTTTGGACCACACTGACTATAATAAGTTATGGTAAACAAAATTCAAAGCTTTAATTTATGGAAGAGTTCTATGTATCTCTCTTTGTTGGCATCTGCTTTGAGATTATTCATTTCATCAAAACTGTTAGTCAAACTGTATTACTGGCCAGATTTCTTTCTTTCTTTCTTTCTTTTTTTTTTTTTTTGTGCCAACTACAGTAGGAAGCATTTTTACATGGTAAGGGACTATAAACAAAGTCATCTGAATGACAAATCTTGCCTCCTTGCCCTACTCCATATTTCTGATTTACATGACTGAGATTTGACAATCTGATCTTTTGTGTTATCATAGTATACACTTAGTGTTTCAGGTTAACTACATGGAACACTAAGTATTAAACAAATTATATCGTTGAATGAAAAATACAAAGTCACAACCACTTAAAGTGGCTATTATGTAAGCATATGGGACAGTGATAGCATCCTTCTTTTGGGTACAAATAGTCTAAAAAATTCATCCTTTATTTAATAATCCAATAGTTAATGCACTCTAAAAATTCTTTGTCTATTAAACTTAAGTATAAATCAGTTCAGTTTTACTAGGATTTGTGGAAGATGGATAACAATTAAAAATCCATTCGATTTTTTGGGGTGTGGGCATAGGTTAAAGAAGTAGGAAAGGAAAAACTCAAAGATTAATTTTTGTTCATCTATTTCAATACTAGTATAACATACTCCCACTTACTTTATGGTTTGATCTTCCCTTTAATTTTACTTTTATTATTTTATTTTCTTCTAGCTTTTTCTCTTTAGACATAGACTCTGCTTTCTCTCAATCATATTCATCTCTTGCATACTTCTCTCCCTACAAATAGCTTTTGTTAAATTTTTGCATGTGTCTTTCTGACTATGTTTTTGTTTATATGCATACATAAACTTTTACATTTCTTTCTCCATTTCCTCTGTTTATTTTTCCTAAAGTCCAAAAAGTGCCACTCTATTAAATAAATTACTTTTTTCTTTAACCAAATTTAATCAAAATACAATGTTGATTTGATGATCAACATTATAAAATCTAATCTCCTTCTGCCTTGCTCCCACTCCTGCCCAGTTCTCCCTAACAGAAAGGGCTTTCTGGTAGGTAAAACTGGGAAGAACTCATTAGGCTCCAAAGAATTTGAGTTAGTTTCTACTTCTTGATGCTGTAAGTCTTCAGAGGTCAGCTCTTAAGCTGTCACAGGGAAGTTTGCTGAGATTAGTTATCCAATAGAGCCAAGTAGCTCAAGTGGTAAAGAATCTTCCTGTGAAAGCAGGAGCTGCAGGAGTTGTGGATTCTATCCCTGTGTCAAAAAAATTCCCCTGGAGAAGGAAATGGCAAGGCACTCCGTTATTATTGCCTGGGAAAACCCATGGACAGAGGAGCTTGGCGGTCTCAAAGAGTTGGACACTATTGAAACAAATGAGCACAGCCCTAACTTACCTCTTACTGATGTTAATGATAACAGTTGTTTTGGTTCAGTTGCTAAGTTGTGTCTGATTGTTTTGTGACCCTATGGACTGTAGCTCACAGGCTCTTCTGTCCATGGGATTTGCCAGGCATGGATACTGGAGTAGGTTGCCATTTCCTTCTCCAGGTGATCTTCCCAATCCAGGGACTGAACACACGTTTCCTGCATTGGCAGGTGGATTCTTTACCATTGAGCCACCTGGGAAGCCCGATGCTAACAATATTGCACTCAAATATCAATCTGTTAAGGAATAAAGTGTAAGGGAAAGGATAAGGAACCTCATTATTAGATTCCTTTAAAGACCTCAATGAATTGTTATTTCTTTAACCTATCAGTGGACAATTAGGTTGTTTTTAGATTTCTGTGTTTGCAATAATTTGGTAATGAAAATATTTATGCCTACATTTTTGCATATTTGTATGATTTTTATCTCTAGGCTAAATTTCTAAAATTGAAATTGCTGAGCCAAATATTTTTTTTACATTTAAAATTTTTATAGATACTTCCAAGGTGTGTCTAAAATTTTCACTAACTCACACTCACAATAATATGTAAAGTCATTTTTAAATTATGACATTTGAAAAATTGATTATTCATTTTATTTTCATAGAATTTAGCAAAATAGCATACATACTGTCATCAATCTGTTTTTCTGTTAATTTCATATTTATATCCTAAATATTTTTCTATTAAAAATTTGTTTGTAGAGACTTCTTTTATATTAAAGAATTTTATTATTTCTCAGCATATGTGCACAAACAGTATTTCTTTAAAGTTGCCCTTTATTTTTGACTTATTCTTTATAAGTCTTTGTCCAAGCTTCCCTGGTGGCTCAGACAGTAAAGCATCTGCCTGCAATGAGGGAGATCCTGGCTTCCCTGGCTCAGGAAGAAATCCTAGAGAAGGAAATGGCAACCCACTCCAGTATTCTTGCCCGGAGAATCCCATGGATTGAGGAGCCTGGGAGGCTACAGTCCACTGGGTCGCAAAGAGTTGGACATGACTGAGCGACTTCACTCACATCAATTTATAAGCCTTTAACAGGCATATGTTCTTCGTTTTTATGTAGTTAAATTTCTTGGTGTTTTTCTTTATGGCTTCTGAACATCAGATTTAGGAAACTCTTATTTCTAGTCACTTCAAAATGATACAATAGCTATCATTTTCTGAACATCCACAATTTTGTCTGCATTGAATGGGAAAGTGGGGTGATGTACTAAGCCTGGTTGTTTTCAAATTTTCTTTCCATAGAAGTTGAATAACATTTGAGGATGGATCAGAGATAACAGAAAGTGAAGTTGAGCCACCTTAAGCTGCTAAAAAAAGGCCAAAAGCAAAGAAAAGTGTACATGAAAAGAAACCTTGGAAGAACACAGGGGTCAGAAAGTATCTGTGATTAGGAGGAGTTGATAAGCTTCTCCAAAAGAGGCTGATTCAAAGATTTTGAATTTCTTGCTATGTAAAGTACTAATAGAAGGAAAGGGCCAATAATAGGTGATATTTTCCTTAACACTGAATGATGGGAAGATTGTATCTATTTTCATTTCAATTTGCTCTGATTTCCAAAACAGCTTTGGACATAATGCTCTATTTGTAGTTCACTTACCAACAATTCACACTTATTCAAGCATAAGGAATACCTTAACATCCCAAATGTACTATTCCCTTACTCTTTGCTAGTAAATTATGCAATAAGTGTTACTTTCAAATATGGACTACTAAAGTCTGATTTGTAATCTATCATGATTGGACAGCAAGGCGATCAAACAAGTCAATTCTAAAGGAAATTAATCCTGAATATTCATTGGAAAGACTGATGCTGAAGCTGAAGCTAGCTCTTAGTCAAACTGGATTATAATTTTAAAAGATTTTAATCAATTAAATACTGTTACAATGTGATAACAACATTAAATTTACAATTTTAGAATCAAATGTTTTATATTCACTGGATTAAACATTTAAATATATAAAATATCTTTAAGCACCTGAAGCATTAGAGGAAATTTTGTATGATTTTTATAAGAGAGAAGAATTAATATGGAAAAATAAACAATTTAGGGAAAGTAGACACAACTATATTGAACTAATTGTATTGTTTCATTTTGTTATTTTATTTTGGTATCAGAAGTATCTACCATAAAATATTACATAGCAAGTAACACGATAAATATGTAAAATGCATGTGACATCAGATTAACATACATAGTAAAATGAATATCTCAAAGTGATCAGAAAAAGACCAATCTCTTCTCAAATAGGCAAAATATTTCAGTAATCAATTTAAATTAGAAACCTAACAGCCAAAGTCATGGCAGCAACCTAAAGCATTTTTGGTTAATGTCTCCATTATTATTACTTTACACTAGATTTTGAAAGGCAAAATAGAACTACAACCTCTAACTCTGGTGAGAATGTGAGGAATGGATACTCATACAGTGTTAATAGAAATAATCATTGCTATTGCTTTTAAGAAACATAAATTGTCTGTATCTTCAACATTAAAGTTTTCCCTGGTGGTCCAGATGGTAAAGCATCTGCCTGCAATGCAGGGAGACCTGGGTTCGATCCTGTGTAGGGAAGATCCCTGAAGAAGGAAATGACAACCCACTCCCATACTCTTGCCTGGAAAATCCCATGGATGGAGGAGCTTGGTAGGCTACAATCCGTGGTGTTGCAAAGATTTGGACACGACTGAGTGACTTCACTTCACTTTTTAACATTAAAAGAATAAATTAACTACCTACTTTTTTTTTTTTTTTACAGAAATACTACTTTTGGGGATATATCACATAGAGGTAAATATCCATATATGGATAAATTTAAGATACAGTTGCAGATGTAAATTATATATATATATATATATATATACATATATATCAGTTCAGTTCAGTTCAGTCACCTAGCTGTGTCCTTCTCTTTGCTACCCGGTGGACTGCAGCAAGCCAGGCTTCCCTATCCATCACCAACTTCCAGAGCTTGCTCAAACTCATGTCCATTGAGGTGGTGATGCCATCCAACCATCTCATCCTCTGTTGTGCCCTTCTTCTCCTGCCTCAATCTTTCCCAGCATCAGGGTCTTTTCCAAGGAGTCAGTTCTTAGAATCAGGTGGCCAAAGTATTGGAGTTTCAGCTTCAGCATCAGTCTTTCCAATGAATATTCAGGACTGATTTCCTTTAGGATTGACTGATTTGATCTCCTTGCATATATGTATACGTACATGTATATGTATATGTATATGTATAGATAGATAGAAATATATTACCACATTTGTTTACTGAAAAGATACTGTATGTATATGTATATGTATAGGTATAGATAGATGTATACGTATATGTATGTGTATAGATAGATAGATAGAAATACATTACCACATTTGTTTACTGAAAAAATACTGGCAAAATAATTGAATGCCTATAGATATTTACCAGGTTTTCCCTGGTAGCTCAACTGGTAAAGAATCCACCTGCAATTCAGGAGACCCTGGTTCAATACCTGGGTTGGGATGATCCCCTGGAGAAGGGATAGGCTGCCCACTCCAGTATTCATGGGCTTCTGTGGTGGCTCAATGGATAAAGAATCTGCCTGCAATGTAAGAGATCTGCAGGTGTTTGATCCCTGGGTTGGGAAGATCCCCTGGAGAAAGGCATAGCAACCCACTCTAGTATTCTTGCCTGGAGAATCCCTATGGACAGAGGAGCTTGGTGGGCTACAGTTCATGGAGTTGCAAAGTGTCAGATGTGACTAAATGACTAAGAACAGGTGTTTATCATTAGTGTCATGTAGAGATATCAAATAATACTAAGAACTGTTACAAAAAAAGATATCTCTATAGCTGTTGACTATTGTGCTAGAAATTTAAAAAGCAAAAACATTTGAGGATAATTTGAAAAAGTACAATTATATTTTGGTAAAACAGCAAAAAAATACCTTAAGTGTGTGTGTATTAATGTTACAGAAGGAAATATATCAGTCTGTTAATACTTGTTAGTGTGTGGAGAGGAAATTTAAGGTTAGGGATTTTAGAACAGCTACTTAACTTATGCATTGTTTAAATGTCTACAGAGAATAGATTTCTACTGTTGTAAATATTAAATACAGATTTAAGAAAAGTGGAAATAGACAATTGGAGTCAAAGTAAAAAAGAATGCAAAAAACAAAGGTGTTAAATTTTTTTTTATTATTATGAAACATGTTTTTTGGGTTCCTAACTTTGTATATTTTTTAAATGACTCACAAACTAAGAAGTTAACAAACAATTCTGTTGTGAATAGGTCATTTTCTTCAAACTCTTTGAGTGTAAATGTTTAGACACATATGCTGCTACTGTAAACTACATGACAAAAGTATGTTTAACTTATATAGGAATTTTTCCAGTCTATGCTTGAATGCATTCATCCTTACATTAGTTCTCAAATCAAATTCAAAAATTATATATGATTAAAGGGTTAAAAATGTGCTGCTTGCTCAGATCAATTCAGACAAATTAGGAAATAGCTGCACATTTAAATAGATTATGTTTTCATCTAATTAAGATGATTCTTAAATGGAATTTGAAATTTTCCAAGATAAAAAATATATATCCAGACATCACTGATATTCTAGTTTAGTAGTATAAAACAATTTGAAAACGAATGGAGTCCTTCCTTCCCTGGGATATCATTTGTCCCAGGCTCCATTCAGGTGGATCTAGAGCTGGTTCAGTTGAGGAGCCGACCTAGAAATATAGGGGCTTCCACCACTACTACCACCTGCTCCCACACCCTCACTAGGTACTGCTGCTAAATGGACAGGGGGAAGGGGGAATCTAGAAAAACATAGATTCAGACAACAGAAGTTTATCCCAGTCACATCGAGTCTGAATGACAGATAAAAGCAGAACTGGTTTGCTGTTCTCCTGAGTGCCTTTCCCAAAAGTGCCACATATCAGCACTTTCAGAAGTAATATGTTGACAGGATAGTTATTAAAACTATAAAAGTAGAGGAAGTGTATAAAAGTAAAACCTGGAGGCTGTCAGAGGATTGTGTTATTCATACTGGCTTCTTCCGAACCAAACAAGAGCATGGCCCCTGCTGAGATTTGCCCCTTGGCTTGGTTCCTTTGATGATGAAACCCTGACTTTCTTAATCCCTCCCACCTCTCCCCAACACAAACAGCACCAAGGAATCTGCGCTTCTATGGAGCACAGTTTAAAACAAAGCATAAAAATCACTGCTTAATTTTTAGGCCCAGCAAAAAATAATTAAAAAAATTTTTTTTGAATTGGAGAAATCTGAAATTGCAAACAGAGTTAGGAGAAATATGAAATTATATTTACTTGTGGTATCCCCCTTTATTTTTAATCATTTTCAACTCAAATTCTCCATATCTTATTAGATCAAAAAAATTAACTGACTTATTCATTTGTTTATTCATTCATTAGATCAAAATTTATGGTATATATTCAGAGTTCTCCATAGAAACAGAACCAATGAAATATACACACACATTTATGTGTGTATATATATATGTTTATATTTACTTATATACTTATATCTACCTATCTATATCTGTCTATATATCCATATACTGAGAGAGGTTTTAAATTAATATTAATAACAGCTTAAAAAGAGGAGAGTGAAAAAGTTGGTTTGAGGCTCAACGTTCTGAAAACCAAGATCATGGCATCTGGTTCCATCACTTCATGGCAAATAGATGGGGAGACAGTGGAAACAGTGACAGAATTTATTTTGGGGGGCTCCAAAATTACTGCAGATGGTGACTGCAATCATGAAATTAAAAGATGATTGCTCCTTGGAAGAAAATTTATGGCCAACCTAGACAGCATATGCAAAAGCAGAGACATTACTTTGCCAACAAAGGCCCATCCAGTCAAGGCTATGGTTTTTCCAGTAGTCATGTATGGATGTGAGAATGGGACTATAAAAAAAGCCAAATGCTGAAGAATTGATTCTTTTGAATGTGATGTTGGAGAAAACTCTTGAGAGTCCCTTGGACTGCAAGGAGATGCAACCAGTCCATCCTAAAGGAAATTAGTCCTGAATGTTCATAGAAGGACTGATGTTGAAGCTGAAACTCCAATACTTTGGCCACCTGATGTGAAGAACTGACTCCTTGGAAAAGACCCTGATGCTGGGAAAGATTGAAGGCAAGAGGAAAAGGGGACAACAGAGGATGAGATGTTTGGATGGCATCACCGATTCACTGGACATGAGTCTGAGTAAACTCCGGGAGTTGGCAATGGACAGGGAGGCTTGGCGTACTGAAGTCCATGGGATCGCAAAGAGTTGGACATGACTGAGTGACTGAACTGAACACCTAAGAAAAAAATTGTACCTTTATAGAAACACCAAGTCTGGCATTGGATGAAGCATCTAGCCAAGTCAAATACATACATGTAACCATCACACTGATTTCCAAATACAAAAAGCCTAAAAATCTGTCTTTTGGTAGAGGTGGAAAGGGAGGGAAGAAAAGGTGAGGGGCAGACACAAGGTTAACTAACTTTATTGCAAATAGGAAAAGCAAAGTAACAGGTACTTTTAAAATATCAAGGGAGCTGAGAGTAAGAAGTGAATAATTTTGTGTGAGAGAAAAAGAGGTGCATTGATGCTCAAGATGTCTTCCTCTTGTCCAGAAATTTGACCCAGAAGAGCAATTGCTCAAGTCAGAGAGAAATTTAAAGAGATGTGTGAATCTCCACCTTGGGGCTCATGTTGAACTTGTTCTAGGCTCAGTTCCAAAATATTTACAAACTTAAGCTGGGATTCAGTTTTATAGTGAAACTTAATATGCTTTGGGATCTTTCTTAGTTTGAGGCATTGTCTTTGAAAATCTCATTTCCCCAGATAGATTTTTGTTTATAAGCATTGTCTATAATTGTTTGTTTGAATAAATGTACAGAGTTTTTGGAAGCTTGGTTTTAATTGCTTTATACTGTGAGCTTTGCAGTTTTTCCTTCTGAAACTTTCATAGTGGAATCTTCAGCATATTGCAAAGTTTTTTTTTTTTTTTTTTTTTAGTTTTTGAGTTTTGGCAGCTAACTTCACTCTGAGCACAGTGGGCTGTCTTTTTTCCAGCACACTGCATTAGAGAAAAAAGTTCTTCACCCTAAGGGTTTTTAGAGTTTCTTTGTTCAGCAAAGAATTTTATCATACTCCTGAAAGTGGATCTATTTCTTTCAAGACTTAATTTGCATGATCATTGACAAATCAAGCCAGACACTAATTAGCTTTCCTATTGAAATTAACATATTTTATGTATATTAATGTGACTATCACAGGAGACATTGTCAATATAGATTTCATTTAGGAATGTTACATACCTTCCAAATAATTTGTACTGGCAGAAGTTTCTAGAATCCAATCTCATTTTGAACTATTCTCCTTACTATTTGTGTTTTGGTCACATTGGCCTTCTAGTTCCTTGATCTCTTCAAGACTTTTCTCATCTTAAGGTCTTCATATTTCCTGTTCTACTGGGCTTGGAAAACAAATTTCTCCCATAACTTGCATTTCCTCATCCTTCAAGTCTTACTTTCTGTTTTCCTTCCTAAGAGAAGCTATTTTTGACCATCCAAGCTGTAGTAGACCTCATCACCATCCATTTTTTATCTGTGGTTCATCTCTTTCTATTGCAGAATATTCTTTATTTCCATTAGATTATTTATCATAATCTTGAATTATTTTATTTATTTACTTACTCTAATAGTCTGTTTTCTCTACTTCAATAGTCTGTTTTCTCCACTCCATTAATGCTTCATTAGAACAAGGAATTTGCTTCCTTTTTCCCCAAGAGTTGCATTTTTAGCACAAAATATAAATCTTTTTATGTTTCTTAATGAAACATTGGAAACAAAACAATGTGTTCATGACAAACAAAATGCTATTGGAAGTAAGTGTCTTAGAAGATGCCATATGATTTATCATTATGTGAGATCATTTATTTACTGTAGTCTTTGCTTTTTGTTGTCTGACTTGGATCAGATTATAAACTATGTGTAGCAGTGAATAAACTGATTTATTACTGAATTCTTTGGGACATAGTATGTGCTTATAATATTATACTTTCTTCTTTATTTTAAATGAGATGTCAATAATGATACATATCAGACTCCTAAGTAAATGTAGAGAAAAAGGCCATATACAGAATCTACAAAAGAAAATGGTTCACAACTTTGGATCATTTGGTCATACCAAGGATACAAAATAAAGGATCATACTGAATGGAAAGCAAGAACACTTTGTGATTGTTATTGCTTTGGGGAGAGTTACTGCTCTGCTGGTCACCTGGCCTCCCACTTCATTCACTCCTCTCAAACCTAGAGAGGCAACACAAATAAGAACAGAATGAGACTTGAAGAATATATAAATATGGAGCTGACTCAGTCCAAGAAATACAGTCTTCTGGCCAGCAGAATAAAAATGGGAGGGACTTACATTCTCAGAAGTTTTCATTGCTGGAGCTGAACACAGTACATTTCTCCTCCTGCCTTCAATGTTTCCCATCTTCAGGGTCTTTTCCAAAGAGTCAATTCTTTTCATTAGGTGGCCAAAGTATTGGCTCTTCAGCTTCAGCAATCTCACAAGTGATGTGGATTTGATCCCTGTGTTGAAAAGATCCCTTGGAGAGGGAAATGGCAGACCACTCCAGTATTTTTGCCTGGAGAATTCTGTGGACTAAGGAACCTGGCAGGCTACAAACATACACACACTTGCATGCACATATGCATGCACACACACACACACACACACACACACACACACACACACACACAAGAAATCTTGGCTTTAGGGCAAGACTGAGCAGAAAACCAGAACTATTTAACCCTCTTAGAATTGTAGGAAGAATTCGATTTAGAAGGGAAACACCCAGTGAAACATTTTGTCATCATCCTCCTGTACTGGGTCACATATTTATTTTTCATATGGGGCTCTTTGAAGGGACCAGCTCTCTGTTCCCTGACAGCCTGGGGCACAGGTGACTCAGCCAGCTTTCTCACTGACATAGCACTCCCAAGCCTACGCTGGATTCCATGTAGTGTGAAGGACTTTGGAATTCTTCTATAACCCAGGGAGAGTTGAGGCAATTGCTGAATCTGAGTGGGCAGGTCACCAAAGGGAATCCCTGCTAGGTGGGGAGTAATCCTGCTCTTGAGGTCGTTGGGAATGACCAGTTTTCCTGAAGATGAAATGAAAGTTATACCAATACTAAAACTGTGCCAGCAAGTACTGAATCAAGGGGCATGGGGGTGCCGATGATCACATGTTCTGATCCGTCTAAGATTCAGCCCACTTGTTAACAAGCCTCAGGTTTCAACATTGAAACTCAATATTACACCTGGTGTCCAGAGGAGATCGTCACTGAAATCAGAGGAACCAGAGGATGAAACAAAATCTTACTCCTGTAGATTGCATGACTGTACTCCCAGCGTTGGAAGTTATTTAAGGTCCCACTTTCTGTATGCACTGCAGATAACATCTGGTAGCAATATGGAAATGGAAAAGAAACCCCAAAGATTAAAATTTATCAAGAAAATAGACAAGACTGAATTATCCATAGTGATTCTTTTCATTATTGGATAAGATTAAGTTTGTCAAATTGGAATATCTCTATCCTTTATCTGTTTATCTACCTACCTATTTTTTCCACACTACTGCTTCCTACTGCTAGTATGATAGATTAATAAAAGCAAGAAAAAATATGATGAAAGATTATCTTTGATTATTTGAATGCATCCCTGATAAATGCATTATAAAAAGAAAAAGATTCATATTAATGTAATCTTACAAACACAAAAAGGAAATACTTCTGGTTCTATTATTGACAGTTTCCTGCCTTATGACCCAGCAATCCCACTGCTGGGCACACACACCGAGGAAACCAGAATTGAAAGAGACACATGTACCCCAATGTTCATTGCAGCACTGTTTATAATAGCCAGGACATGGACACAACCTAGATGTCCATCAGCAGATGAATGGATAAGAAAGCTGTGGTACATATACATAATGGAGTATTACTCAGCCATTAAAAAGAATACATTTGAATCAGTTCTAATGAGATGGATGAAACTGGAGCTGATTATACAGAGTGAAATAAGCCAGAAAGAAAAACACCAATACAGTATACTGACACATATATACGGAGTTTAGAAAGATGGTAATGATGACCCTGTATGCGAGACAGCAAAAGAGACACAGATGTATAGAATAGTCTTTTGGACTCTGAGGGAGAGGGAGAGGGTGGGATGATTTGGGAGAATGGCATTGAAACATGTATCATGTAAGAAACGAAGTGCCAGTCTATGTTCGATACAGGATACAGGATGCTTGGGGCTGGTGCATGGGGATGATTCAGAGTGATGATATGGGGTGGGAGGTGGGAGGGGGATTCAGGATTGGGAGCTTGTATACACCTGTGGTGGATTCATGTCAATGTATGGCAAAACCAATATAGTATTGTAAAGTAAAATAAAGTAAAAAAAAAAAAAAAGACAGTTTCTTCAGATGAACTTTAAAGTTAAATTAGATTCGGTTTGAAGGAAAAAGCATTAAGAGATGGCTTATAAACCATCCTAAAGTTGAACATAATCTAACAGTTTATAAAACCCTTCATCTCTTCAGCTTATTTATTTTTTTAATTAGTAAATGATTTTATTGTCATTTTATATTATTTTTGATAATTTTTTGTATTGCAAAATGGTCATATAGAAAATCTAGTTAACATTTGTCACCATACAAAGCTACAGAAGAATTGTTTTTCTTATGATGAGGACTTTAAGATTTACTCTTAGCAATCTTCAAATATATAATACAGTAGTATTAACAATGTTTGTTTAATTTTTAAATACTAGTTTCTCTTTAAAAATTTGCTTTAGGATAGGAAGTTACATTTGCAGTATACTTTTCTCATTGTCCAGTTATGCTTACATGTCTCCTCATTCAGCAATCCACTTGTCTCTATTATTAAAAAAAATGTAATTATTTATTAAAAGATGTCTCCCAGAATTGTATTCTATGTTGATTTATAAATTTATTGGTAAATTCAGCAATTTAAGAGTTCAGCATTTTGATTTTTCTTTCCTTTCCTTGTTTGGACAATTCCTGTCTGGACAGTATGCTGCAGTGTTTGTGATTCCTTCCTGAGCATTTGAGCAAATTCCTGCTTTCTTATTAATTTATCACCCTCACCTTATATCTCAGAATTTCATCTGATACTCTGAGCTTAACTGGGTATGGAAACTGGGATAGCAGGATGCATATTGGAAATTCACAGACAAATGAATTAATATATTTATTCAATAATTCAGTTTCCTCCCTGATTAAGGCATTTGCTAGAGATGCTAATAGAATAAGATAGAATTTTGTTCTTAAACACCTGGTGTAGGTACTAATATGTAAATAAGCAAAAAAACTGTTCCCAAAGGAGAGCAGCAGTGACGGCTGGAAGGAAGATGCATTGGCATAATGAAGAGCTGAATGCATGCTGTTTTAGCTGTAGGACAAAACAAACAAACAAACAAACAAACAAAAAACCGAAAAACAACAAGTCATCATTCTGTGACCATGAGGCAAAGGAAAGATATGCTCTAATATGCTCATCCTTCTCTCTGCTGATTGATAATGATTCATTACAATTATTTAGCATACAGATAAATGAAATTTCAATTTTGTATTTCTATAGTTTGAGAATAATCCTATAGATGACACAGGGAGACTCATTCTACATAAAATTACTTAAATTAAGGTTTTAAGTTTAATCAACTCTAATGACTCTTTTCAAATGTAGATCAGTATTGTAGATGCTCGAGGGTATAGAAAAATGGAGAAAGAGGAGATCCGAGGGAAATAAGGAATTACAAAAAACATACTTGTATTTTTGCTGCAGTGAATTCTTAATAATTGTTATAAAGCCAGAGCATCAATACAAATTGAACACAAACCAAAGATGAGCTTGAGAGGACTTTCAATTTTGTGAAGAGATCAGATTTATCAATAAAGCAAATTATTTTTAAAAAATGGATTCTTCTGTGGCTCAGTGGTAAAGAATTCACCTGTCTTTGCAGAGGACACAGGTTTGATACCTGGTCCTAGAAGATCCCACATGCCATGCAGCAACAAAGTCTGTGCACCACAACTGTTGAGCCAACTGTACATGGGTGCTCTGGAGCCCAGGGAACTGCAATACTGAGCCCATGCACTACAACTACTAAAGCCTGTGTGCCCTAGAGCCTGTGCTGTGCAACAAGAGAAGGCACCACCATGAGAAGCCCACACACTGCAATTAGCAAATAGCTGCTGCTCATGATAGCTAGAGAACAGCCCGTGCAGTCACAAAGATCCAGCACAGCCAAAAATAATTAAAAATAAATAATGTAGACATTTAACATTGGCTATGTACGAAGCAATAAAAAGTATTGGAAATAGGAAATGAAGAATAGAGGAGGAAGGGGGAGAAAGGCTCATAATAATCCTTACCTAGCATCAGGCATTGTTTTACAGGATTACCTGAATTATTTGATTTGATCCTCACATTTATTTTATGAGATAGATGTTTTCCTCCAGTTTTACATATGAGGAAACTGAAACATATCACTGAGGTTAAACTGTCCAAGCCTGAGTGTTTATTCTATTAGTCAGGAGAGTTGAGGCCATGCTACCTATCAAAGAAACACCAAAAATTCTTAGAGGTGAACAAAATAAAGGTTTATCAAGTCTGTATCTTGTTCATGAATAGTCTTACATGGTTTAGGAAGCCCTCCTCACAGCGATGACCCAAGTTGCTTCTACATTGCTGCTATAACACTATAGTCAACACATCAGAAACACATAGTTCTTAAGGTCATCACAGACATAACCCATGTGTGATGGGGTAAGGGGAATAAGGAATTGCTCAGGGGGGATAATGACCACTACTTAAAATGGTGAACATTGCTTCCCTCATAGCCGTTGACCATACCACTCATGTGGGTCCAACTTAGTATAAAGACACTTTGATAACATAGTTGTCTTGTGTGCTCATAGAAGGACATGGATTGGTGAACATCGGACAAGTCTCTACTGCAGTTATGGAGTAGAGTAGTCAGGATTTCAGCTTAGACTTAGGGTACACTCTTAATCACTAAGTATTCCTTAGGAAGAAATATTTATAATGCAAGGGCTTCCCGGGTGTTTCAGTGGTAAAGAATCTGCCTGCTAATGCAGGAGATGCAAGAGACACAAGTTTGATTCCTGGATTGGGAAGATACCCCCAAAGAAGGAAATGGCAACCTGTTCTAATATTCTTGGCTGGAAAAGTTAATGGAAAGGGGAGCCTGGTGGACTACTGTCCATGAGGTCTCAAATAGTTGGATACTACTGAGAACACGTGCACACACAAAAAACTAAGCAGAAAAAAATCCAAACCAATATGGGAGAGTGAAAGGAGAGGACTCTGATGTGAGCACATCTCATCAAACTCTTACCAAAATCACAGGTAGCATTGAAGGTTGGCATTTGTCCTTTTGAGCAAAAAAGATGACACGTCAATACTGCACTTTATTCTAAATCAGTCTTTCTTTGTAAAAGAAAAAATGTATATTCATAGGGCTTGCTAGTCTTATTGCATAGCTTTATTATAATGTTGTTTGTGTATCTAACCTATAAAGGGGGATAAATTCTTCATGCTTTTCTCTCTTATTCAACTTTAAATGTAAAATAAAATTTACACATGAAATGCAAGCATATCTGCAAAACCAATGAAATTCAGACTAACATCAATTTAATATGACAGATAAGATTGTTTTGCTGAATCCAAATTGCAGTTCCCATTCTGACTATGATTCTGATTGCTGTGTTGCTTTTTCTTTGATTTTGGCACATCTCAAATGCTGGTCACTCTATGTGGCCTCATATTTACTACAATTGTTTCTATTTGAATAACTGGGAAACATTTGTTCATGTGGTACTTTCTAGTATCATTGGTTGTGGTGCAAAATACTGTGTTTACATGTTAAGTTGGGCTCTATTCTGTATTTATTTGCCTGTGATTTCTAAAGTTCAGTTGACTGTTGATCAGTCACTCAATTTTGTCCAACTCTTTGTAACCCCATGGACTGCAACATGCCATGCTTCCCTGACCTTCACCATCTCCCAGAGCTTGCTCAAACTCATGTCCATTGAGTCAGTGATGGCATCCAACATCTCGTTCTCTGTCATCCCCTTCTCCTGCCTTCAATCTTTCCCAACATTAGGGTCTTTTCTAATGAATCGGCTCTTTGCAACAGGTGGCCAAAGTATTGGAGTTTCAGCTTCAGCATCAGTCCCTCCAATGAACGTTTAGGACTGATTTCCTTTAAGATTGACTGATTTGATGTCCTTGAACTTCAAGGAACTCTCAAGAGTCTTCTCCAACACCACAGTTGGAAAGCATCAATTCTTCAGCATTCAACTTTTATGGTCCAAATCTCACATCCATACATAACTACTGGAAAGACCATAGTTTTGACTAAACAGACCTTTGTTGGCAAAGTAATGTCTCTGCTTTTTAATATGCTGTCTAGGTTGGTCATAGCTTTTCTTCCAAGGAGCAAGTGTCTTTTCATTTCATGGCTGCAGTCACCATCTGCACTAATTTTGGAGCCCAAGAAACTGAAGCCTATCACACTTTCTATTGTTTCATGGTGTATTTGCAATGAGGTGATTGACCTGGATGTTATGACCTTAGTGTTTTGAAGGTTGAGTTTTAAGCCAACCTTGAGTTTTTAGTCTCCTTTTTCACTTTCATCAGGAGACTCTTTAGTTCCTCTTTGCTTTCTTCCATAAAGGTGGTGTCAACTGCATATCTGAGGTTATTGATATTTCTCCTAACAATCTTGATTCCAGCTTGTGTTTCATCCAACCCACCATTTTGTATGATGTACTCTGTGTATAAGTTAAATAAGCAGAGTGACAATATACAGCCTTAACGTACTTCTTTCCCAATTTTGAACCAGTCCATTGTTTGATGTCTGGTTCTGACTATTGTTTCTTGACCTACATACAGATTTCTCAGGAGGTAGGTAAGGTGGTTTGGTATTTACATCACTTTAAGAATTTTCCACAGTTTATTGTGATCCACACAGTCAAAGTCTTTTTAGGTGTAGTCAATAAAGCAGAAATAGATGGTTTTCTGGAGCTCTCTTGCTTTTTTGTTGATCCAGTGGATGCTGGTAATTTGATCTCTCATTCCTCTGCCTTTTTGAAAACCAGCTTGAGCATCTGAAAGTTCACAGATCATGTATTGTTAAAGCCTGGCTTGGAGAATTTTGAGCATTACTTTACTAGCATGTGAGATGAGTGCAATTGTGTGGTAGTTTGAGCATTCTTTGGCATTGCCTTTCTTTGGGATTGGGATGAAAACTGACCTTTTCCAGTCCTGTTGCCACTGCTGAGTTTTCTAAATTTGTTGGTGTATTGAGTGTAACACTTTAACAGCATCATCTTTTAGGATTTGAAATACTTCGACTGGAATGCCATCACCTCCATTAGCTTTGTTCATAGTGATGCTTCCTAAGGCCCACTTGACTTCACATTCCAAGATGTCTGGCTCTAGGTGAGTGACCACACCATCCTGGCTATCTGGCTCATTAAAATCTTTTTTGTATAGTTCTTCTGTGTATTCTTGCCACCTCTTCTTAATATCTTCTGCTTCTGTTAGGTCTATACCATTTCTGTACTTTATTGTGCCCAGTTTTGCATGAAATGTTCCCTTGGTATCTCTAGTTTTCTTGAAGAGATCTCTAGTCTTTTCCATTCTGTTGTTTTCCTCTCTTTCTTTGCACTGATCACTTAGGAAGCCTTTCTTATCTTTTGTTGCTATTCTTTGGCATTCAGATTCTTTCCTTTTCTCCTTTGCCTTTAGCATCTCTTCTTTTCTCAGCTATTTGTAAGGCCTCCTCAGGCAACCATTTTGCCTTTTTGCATTTCTTTTTCTTAGGGATGGTTTTGACCACCATCTCCTGTACAATTTTACGAGCCTCTATCCATGGAATTGGCTGTAGGCAGAGTGATTATAAATACAAATGCAAACATAGACACTAAAGCTGTCCTAACAAACTCAAAATATAGCAAATGTTTTTTAGTGTAGAACTTACAGTTTTCTACAAATACCTGGGGGTATATAAGGACCTGTCCACAAACTGATAAACAATGTTTATTAGGGTGGACTCTTTAAAACAAGAGATAAACAGGCATATCTTGTTTTACTGTGCTTTATTTCACTTAGCTGATACTGATTTTTACAAATTGATGGTTTGTGGCAACTCTGTGTCAAATAAGTCTGTTGGTGCCATTTTTCCAACAGCATTAACTCACTTTGTGTCTGTCAAATTTGATAATTTTTACAATTTTTCATGCTTTTTCATTATTATATTTATTATTGTGATCTGTGATTTTTTTTTTTTATGTTCTTATTGCAAACAGACTAAGGCTCACTAAAGGCTCAGTTCTGAATAGCATTTTTACCAATAAAGTATTTTTAATTAAGGTATATCTATTTCTTGATCCACAGAAGTCATGGATAATCTAAACCAACTTGGAATTCAGTTCTTCTTGTCTGCATCCTGGTACTTTATTGCATCTGACTTGTAAACATTACACTTATTTGACATGGATTATTTTCTGCAATGCATGTGAACACATGGAAAGTAGGTTTGTTGAGCAGGCGTTGTTAAATTTACAAGTTACAAACAAGGCTAAAACCTGAAATTCTAATGGACACCTGCAGTAATAGAAATTTGTATTCTAATAAATGTTCAGGATCTTTTATTTTTAAAGTTCTGAATTATCTAAGAGCAAAATAATATATTATTTGATGAAACAGGAATTCAAGTCCAAATATCTCCATTTTATTATATTCTTCTTTCATTTTCTTTTATGTTTTTCTACCTTATTTGATGTCTATCACATCCATTCCCCTTCTTTTTTCCTCCTATCTCTGCCTTTATATGCTTCATCGGTGAATCAGCTATGGGATGCATATTGTCAGGCATTATGCTAAATAAGGTGATTCAGATGCCTAGGAAGCAGTCCTGAATTTCAAGGAGATTTCAGTCTATTGGGAAAAATAGATGGAAAAGCAATCAATAACTTACTGAGATGATGGGCCTAGCACTCTAATTGTTAGGAAAGGAAACAGCTAAACTTAACTGGAACAGGTTAAATCAAGGTCAAGAAAAGTTCTGAGGGTAGATGAGGGTCAAAAGAGCTCTCTTTTATGTGGAGTCTCTAAGGTTGTGTAGGTTATTCACATGGTCATGGAGACCTTGGGGAGAATGGCATTACAGTACATAATACAGATGAGAAAAAAATACATGCACAGATGAGGATTTTCTTTCAGGTTGAGGGCCTGTTAGTTCTGTCCAGCCTATTACTGATGGTATTACATGTTTATGTCCACTAAAAACACCTGTAGTGTTTAATAAGCAAGGCAGTATCTTGGTCCTCTCCCCAAAGATACGTTTCATGATGGAGGAATCAGCCTTTTAAACAACTGGGGTAGTTTCTTAAGCAGGTGGTCCGCAGACTAGTTTTATGAACTCATCCACATTTGCTTTGCAAATATAATGATACACCTGCAGGTTTTTTTTTTTTTTTTTTTTTTTTTTATGGGGTATAGGGGTTAATACCATGAAATAACTCTTCATAAGAGAGTGAGAAGGATTGTTGCAGATGCAGTGGTTAGGGGCTATTAACTGGGATAAGAGAGAACTCAGAATACAAGGGGTGCCTCCTGAGGTGAAATGAGAGAATAAAAACTGTGAAAGTCACAGTAGTGCCTAGGATGAAGAATTTCTAAGAATAGAGATATATAATGGTTGATTTGAAATTCTCATATTTTAATGATAACTCTCTATCACCCCACCAAATCTTTAGAGGAGACCACTGCACCCTGGTGGCTCAGAGGTTAAAGAGTCTGCCTCCAATGCGGGAAACCCGGGTTCGATCCCTGGGTCGGGAAGATCCCCTGGAGAAGGAAATGGCAACCCACTCCAGTATTCTTGCTTGGAGAATCCCATGGACAGAGGAGTTTGGTAGGCTACAGTCCACGGGGGCACAAAGAGTCGGACACGACTGAATGACTTCACTTTCACTTTCACTGCACAAGCATAATCTGCTTTGTGTGAGTGCTATTTTTTTTTTTTAAAGAAATTGAGAAAGATGCTCTGTTAGTGTTGTGCTGAGGCCACACTGTATCAACTTGGAATAGCCAATACTTTTAAATTTCAGGGATTTTGTAAGATGTTTATTAAATACAGACATTATCAAAAATTATCTTATATAAACTTATAAGCAAATAATTTGAAAGCAAATTTGATAACTACTGAAAACACCACTTTTAATTATTTTAGTGTATAGTACTACTGTTGCTGTTGAGGTTATTGATGTTGATTGTATCACTGCATATGTGAGTGTGTATTTGTGTATAGATAACAGTACTATTGTGCCTCTTTACCAAACTCTATGTTTGGTGACCTAAAAGCTTGAAATCATCATGATGAGAAAATTTGCAGCATAAAAATTGTGAAACACTACGGAAAAGGTCTTGTATTTGTTTTGTTTGCTTATTTATTTTTTGAAAGCTGATTGTTAGACATTTACCTATACACCACTTTCTTAGTGGACTATTTTATATCTTTTTTTCCTTCTTCCCTTCTTCTGTCTCCCCTTCTCTGTTTGCAATTTTGTCTTCTTCTTTCCTCTCTTCTTCCCTCCTACCTTCCTTCCTTTTCTTTATCTCTCTGATTTTCAGTTCCTTCTTTTCTTCCTTTTTGTCCACCCAGCATTCATTTTCCTTTCTTATGGCTACAATATGTTCAGTTTGCTTTTGGGACCCACCTACTGGTACTAACAGCCTGTCTACTTTGGATAACATGATTCAGTGGAGCATAGGATTTAGGGTAAACCAATCTAGACAACTACAAGTTTCAACTTCAGCCATAGCTAATTCAGGGAAATGTACTTGACTCAAGTCAGGCTATTTACAGTTGAAATTTCTGCTTGAAATTCTAGAATTTCTGTTTTAAAGGCCTAGAAAAGAGTCAACTTCTTTTCTGCTCCCTAGGTAATGACTTGAGGTTTGCTGGAAGTAATTTAGTGGCTAAAAGGAAAGGTGATTTGAAAATGAAGCCAAAACTTTTAAGGAACTTAAAACATAAGAAAGTAAAGCAGGTCTTGATTCTATCACTTGAGTCCTAGATTCAACCACATCTGAACTATTTACCTTTTTGAGCCAATAAATTGCTTTTTTCATTAAGTACTTTTTGGGAGGGCTTTAATGTATAGTTACATAAAACTTTCTAACTAAAACAGATTGAGTTCTGTGTTTTGGTCAAAGTAGTATAAATCAGAGATCATGTCTATGATGAGATAATGTACAAACTGGAGAAGCAAGAGTCAAGACAGAGCCTTTGGTGACAGCAAGGATACACGTGTGGGAAAGAGAAACTGAGCTCTCACTTGGCACCAGTGGTGAATCACATTATTTACTTTAATATATTTAACTTTATTATCTGTTAGTCCTTGGCTTTTTATAGTAGTTACGTTTCATTCTTTTGTTACACACTTATAGAATCTGTATTCTTGGTTTGCTTTATGTATCTTATCTATAGAGTTAGTTGAAATATAAATTTCTTGAGGATAAGGACTGCATATTTTCAGCTTTTAACCTCACATGACCTGTTACCTTACTTTGAAGTACTGTTCATTAAATACGTTTGACTAACTATTGTATCTTAGAGATACATTAATTTCAAAAATGTCCTGCAGTTCCACTATTTATTATGACCCTTTTAAAAATTATATACACTGTGATTCATGGGGTCGCAAAGAGTCGGACACGACTGAGCGACTGAACTGAACTGAACTGAACTGAAAGTGCTTCAGTGAAGAACAGTTAATAATTTGGGCAAATTAGATCAATAACCTCTATGATAACTTGCAAAGAAGGAGGTTAGATAAAATGATAGAAAATAATTTTTGCTGTTAAGAAGTTCATGTATAATATCATATATGAAACGAATTGCCAGTCCAGGTTCGATGCATGATACTGGATGCTTGGGGCTGATGCACTGGGATGACCCAGAGGGATGGTACGGGGAGGGAGGAGGGAGAGGGGTTCAGGATGGGGAACGTGTATATCCGTGGCAGATTCATGTTGATGTATGGCAAAACCAATACAATATTGTAAAGTAATTAACCTTCCATTAAAATAAATAAATTTATTTAAAAAAAAAAAAGAAAAAAGAAGTTCATGCAGTAAGTGGGACTTAAAGTAGTTTATTCCTAGGGTAACCATACATTCTAGTTTGCTTCTCATTCTGGTAAAGTTATTAATGGCTCTCCCTTTAAATCTCAACAGTGTTTGGATGATAAATTACATTGCTCAGTTTTTATTCCAATAGTTCTCAAATGTGGATGTTGATCTATATTACCTGGGGATAGTATTTGTTTTTAATTGTAAAATGTTCTGAATAATTTTTTAAAAATAACATAAACAACAATATCCTGTAGCTGCTGATGGTGGTAAGTCATTTCAGTATCCAACTCTGTGCGAACCAATAGAGGGCAGCCCACCAGCCTCCCCCATCCCTGGGATTCTCCAGGCAAGAACACTGGAGTGGGTTGCTATTTCCTTCTCCAATGCATAAAAATGAAAAGTGAAAGTGAAGTCACTCAGTCGTGTCTGACTCTTAACGACCCCATGGACTACAGTCTACCAGGCTCCTCAGTCCATGGGATTTTCCAGGCAAGAGTACTGGAGTGGGGTGCCATTGCCTTCTCCTAATAACCTGTAGACCCACAATCAAAATTTGAGACTTAACATTTTGCCATTATTTTCATTAACTTATTCTTTTTAAGGGAAAAACAATATCACAGTTGGAATTAAAGAATTCTTTTTTCCAAAGCCCATTTTCTTCCCTCCCTCCCCAGAGGTAACCATTAAAAAGTTGGCACATGTCCTGCCTGTATGCATTTGTGTTTGGTTATGTGTGTATTAAAAAGTTATGCTGTAGCAATGTGCATATATTTTAGTACTCTTTATGAAAATGTTACTAAGACAAACAAACAAAAAACCAATATATATTCTTATAGGAACATTTAAAAAATATGGATTTCTGAGCATCTTTTCCAGTCTATTAACTCAGAATGTTTTGAGGTTGAAACCAGGAATATATTTTGTTCTCCAAATGGTTCTGATATTCTAACAGACTTGGGAAATTTGATTGTCAGATCTCAAGCAAATTTACAATGTTTATTTGCATTTAAAATATCTGGTTTGATGGGATGGATGTCAATACTGAATATGAGCAGTGAATATCTCAGGACCAAATCTGACAACTGACATCAATTTTTCAGTGACCTTTTATTTTTTTATTTTATTTATTTATTTTTTTACTTTATTTTATTTTACAATACTGTATTGGTTTTGCCATACATTGACATGAATCCACCACGGGTGTACATGAATTTCTTTAAAATATATTGGTATAGTTTCCCTTTATAATACTAGTAGCATCTTCTCACATTGGTTTTCAGGGTTGAGAGAACTATGAAATTTTTACTTATTTCAATTCCCCAGTGAAAATGGGCCAACTAAATCATGGTGACTAAATGAGATCATAAATTGAAAATCAAATTTAAGGAATATTTACATAAATAAAAGACAATTCTGATAGCTGATAGGACTTTAGGAATGTCCCAGAATGCTTTGGAACTATTAATGTGTTCAGAGACAAAAGGTAGAGAGTATGCTCTTAGTGCACTGAATGAAGACAGCATAATATGGAAAGCACCATTAATGAGATTTCAGAGTAAAAATAGAATATAAAGTACAAATCTAAGCAAATTACTGATTCCTGGAATGTACTAAAAGGTATTTAATTTCAAAGAGATTACTTAGCTTATTAAAATCTTTACTGTATTGTATACTTAACTTCCTTAATCATTGAATGTTTTGTCTCTCTTTAACCAAAACCAACTGATGCAGTGTGCTTTGATTACATGAATGTTTATACAGTTGTCCTTGAACCCTAAAGCAAACTGTGGGTTCATTTCATACAACGGTAATAAATGGTAGAAAAAATTTAGAAGATAAACTTTGAGACTCTGCCAGAAAATTTCAAGTGACACATCTTAAACGCTTACATTTGTATTTACATGAGATGTCATAGACAGATTCTTACCACCATCCTTCATCAATCAGGATTCAATCAGAGTTAATTGGAAAGACAGAGATACATTTCCAAAGTTTCACCAAAAAATTTAACAATGTGACTTATTGTTTCTAAAAGTTACAGTGAATTTTGCACCTCACCTTTTTACTTAGTCTTTTGGAGTCTCAAGATAATAGAAAGGAATAAGAATGGATAGGATAATTTGGAAAGAAATTGTATTTGCAACTGAACTATCAAATCACCCTATAAGGGAGACAATAATAGAAAAGATTTGGCTCTATCGATTGGATAAAGATAGGCATTCAAAAGGAGACAACTGGGGATACAATAAATAATAGCTTGTCCATCAGGGGCAATGTTTCCAATTAATGCTAATAGAATCATATAGAGTTTCACAACATTGCTATTAATCATGCTTAGAATATTGTTAACGTTAGTATCTGTGTCCTTTATTAAACACCTAGAATGAAAAAGTTGGGAAAAATTGAATCATAGCTTCCTTATTGAAGGTAAGAGAGATTTTAATTGAGAATCACTTTTACAAAAAGAGTTTTAGAAGAAAAAAAATGTGGTTTTGCATTTCCTTTTATTATACAGATAGTTTTCAATTGTAGACTGACAAAAGTTTTGACTTCGTTAATCTTCTAATTAAATATTATGAGTGTCTGTATCTTTATGAAGCAATGGAGATAGGTGAATAAGACAGTGAGGCCAATGCCAATTATAGTATTCCATGATAAGGATAATGGAGGGGAACTATAAGTGCTATGGGAATATTTTAGAAAGTTATTTTAACTCAGGCTTGAAGATAAGGAAATTTTTTCCTGGGAGAGATAAGTACATGACATGAAGATATTGAAAGAAAGCTGGGAGTTATGCTAAAAGAGAGGGTTGTATGTGTGCTAAGTCGTTTCAGTTGTGTCCAACTCTTTGTAACCCTATGGACTGTAGATCTCCAGGCTCCTCTGTGCATGGAGTTCTCCAGGCAGTAATACTGGAGAGGGTTGCTATGCCCTCCCCAGGATCTTCTTGTCTCAGGGATGAAACCTGAGTCTCTTATGCCTCCTGCATTGCTAAGCAGGTTCTTTAGCACTAACACCACCTGGGCAGCCCAAAAGAGAGGGGACAAAGGATTACAGTTCTTGGTAAAATTAACAGTAAGTGCAAAGATGTATAATAAGGATAATATGCTTAATAACTAAAAGAACTCTACTTTGATAGAATCCTAAGTGAATAAGAAGTAAGACCAGAAACATAGCTAATCTATCAGGCAATGATATATACTTGAATTTTAATAATAGAAACCCACGGCCTTATTGAAGACCAGGCATGATCAGACTTTGGATTTTCAGAAAAAAAAATTTGATTTATTGTGGAGAATGGGTAAGATGAAGGCACAAATGAAAACAGGTGCAGGGAACACAGCTTTCAGTGGCCCAGGTTAGTCTGGACAAGGATAGTGACCCACTGGAGAGGTAGACAGTTTTTACAGATTTCAAGAATCACTGAGATAGGTGATATCTATATGTGTGTGTATATGTGTGTGTGTGTGTATCACTTCTTTATCCAGTCATCTGTCGATGGACATTTAGGTTGTTTCCAGGACTTGGTTACTGTGAATAGTAATGCAGTTAACGTTGGTGAGCATGCATCTTTTCAAAGTAGGATTTCCTCCAGATATATGCCCAAGTTGGCATTGCTAAATCATATGGTAACTCTAGATTTTTAAGGAATCTCCATACTGTTTTTCCATAGAGGCTGCACCAGTTTACATTCTCACCAACAGTATAGGAGGGTTCCTTTTTCTCCATGTTTTCTCTAGCAATTATCATTTTTAGAATTATTTTTGTTGTACCATTTTTTAGAAAAAAATGCTGTTAGGGAATATATGTAAACTTAAATTTTCTGGTGAAAATCCTAGTCCCCAAAATGAGATATGCTTTAACATACAAGAGAAGCAAAATCTTTCAAATAGTTTTTAAATTTTAATTTATAGTTTCATCTTACATTTCTAGTTTATCTTTTGAGATGTGCATTGTGGTTGACAGCAAACTGTACTATCTTAGCTTAAATCAAAGGACTTATTATTTCTATTGTCTGAGAGTTAGCAGGAGTTTTTCATTTCTCATAAATATATAATAGGGAAATGAAGACACTTGTATTTTCAGATTGGCACAGCAACAAGATCATCTAGAACTGGTCTATAAAAATAATGAGATTCTGATAAGTATTTTCACAGAAAATTAATATTTTGTTTTAGTCTTTTGACTAGACTATTTTAATTTCCTTTGATATATTTAAGGGAAAAAAACTCTCCTTTATTTTGCAGAAAGCATTAAGAGACTACATAAAATAAGGTTATATACTCATATTTATATCCAAAAAATTTATTATACTTTTGGCATATACATTTTGGCAGATATCCATTCTGGAAAACCTAAACTGCAAAATCACAGTTCTTTATTTTCTTCTTACACAAAGTTAGATACAAGTCAAGCAGCCTTTTTCCATCATAGCATATACTTGGCACTTTGGATGCTGTAGAAAGGAAGAAGAGGAATACCAGTGAAAGAACAGTCATCTTTCTGCTCACGGTTCATTGACCAGGACAGGGTAATAGCTGAAACTTAACTATAGGAAAAGACTGGGGAAAGCAAACAAATGCACAAATGTGCTTAGTTGCTCAGTCATGTCCAACTCTATGTGACTCCATGGACTGTAGTTCTCTAGGCTCCTATGTCCATAGGGATTCTCTAGGCAAAAATACTGAATTGGTTTGCCATGACCTCCTCCAGGGGATCTTCCCAACCCAGGCATTGAAGCCAGGTCTCCCACACTGCAGGCAGATTCTTTACCAATTTAGCCACCAGGGAAGCCCAACACACAAAATACTGAGCATTAATTAACTCTGCCACATTATAGAATTTAGGGAGCTGGAGGATCAAAGCATCCAGAATCCAGAGAGCCAGGAACCAGAGCATTTGGAGAAACAGGGACCTTGGAGGAAGGGACTCAGTTCTTAAAGAGTACACACCTTTTCACTTTTTGGCTTCTGACACTTTCTTGTATAGGTCATTCCCTCATGTGATATGTAACTGTTTAATTTGGTGTATTTCTCTAACAGATTTATATTCAGTTCAGTTCAGTCGCTCAGTCATGTCTGACTCTTTGTGACCCCATGAATCACAGCACGCCAGGCCTCCCTGTCCATCACCATCTCCCGGAGTTCACTCAAACTCATGTCCATCGAGTCTGTGATGCCATCCAGCCATCTCATCCTCTGTCATCCCCTTCTCTTCCTGCCCCCAATCCCTCCCAGCATCAGAGTCTTTTCCAGTGAGTCAACTCTTCCCATGAGGTGGCCAAAGTACTGGAGCTTCAGCTTTAGCATTATTCCTTCCAAAGAAATCCCAGGGTTGATCTCCTTCAGAATGGACTGGTTGGATCTCCTTGCAGTTCAAGGGACTCTCAAGAGTCTTCACAACACCACAGTTCAAAAGCATCAATTCTTCAGCGCTCAGCCTTCTTCATAGTCTAACTCTCACATCCATACATGACCACAGGAAAAACCATTCCTTGACTAGACAAACCATAGTCGGCAAAGTAATGTCTCTGCTTTTGAATATCTAGGTTGGTCATAACTTTTCTTCCAAGGAGTAAGTGTCTTTTAATTTCATGGCGGCACTCACCATCTGCAGTGATTTTGGAACCCCCCAAAATAAAGTGTGACACTGTTTCCACTATTTCCCCATCTATTTCCCTTAAAGTGATGGGACCAGATGCCATGATCTTCATTTTCTGAATGTTGAGCTTTAAGCCAACTTTTTCACCCTCCTCTTTCACTTTCATCAAGAGGCTTTTTAGTTCCTCTTCACTTTCTGCCATAAGGGTAGTGTCATCTGCATATCTGAGGTTATGATATTTCTCCCAGCAATCTTGATTCCAGCTTGTGCTTCTTCCAGTCCAGCGTTTCTCATGATGTACTCTGCATAGAAGTTAAATAAGCAGGGTGACAATATTCAGCCTTGACGTACTCCTTTCCTATTTGGAACCAGTCTGTTGTTCCATGTCCAGTTCTAACTGTTGCTTCCTGACCTGCATACAGATTTCTCAAGAGGGAGGTGAGGTGGTCTGGTATTCCCATCTCTTTAAGAATTTTCCACAGTTTATTGTGATCCACACAGTCAAAGGCTTTGGAATAGTCAATAAAGCAGAAATAGATGTTTTTCTGGAACTCTCTTGCTTTTTTGATGATCCATCAGATGTTGGCAATTTGATCTCTGGTTCCTCTGCCTTTTAAAAACCAGCTTGAACATCAGGGAGTTCATAGTACATGTATTGCTAAAGCCTGGCTTCGAGAATTTTGAGCATTACTTTACTAGCATGTGAGATGAGAGCAATTGTGCAGTAGTTTGAGCATTCTTTTGCATTGCCTTTCCTTGAAATTGGAAAGAAAACTGACCTTTTCCAGTTCTGTGGCCACTGCTGAGTTTTCCAAATTTGCTGGCATATTGAGTGCAGCACTTTCACAGCATCATCTTTTAGGATTTGAAACAGCTCAGCAGGAATTCCATCACCTCCACTAGATTTGTTCATAGTGATGCTTTCTAAGGCCCACGTGACTTCACATTCCAAGATTTCTGGCTCTAGATTAGTGATCACACCATCATGATTTCTGGGTTGTGAAGATCATTTTTGTACAGTTCTTCCGTGTATTCTTGCCACCTCTTCTTAATATCTTCTGCTTGTCTTAGTTCCAGACCATTTCTGTCCTTTATCGAGCCCATATTTGCATGAAATATTCCCTTGGTATCTCTAATTTTCTTGAAGAGATCTCTAGTCTTTCCCATTCTATTGTTTTCCTCTATTTCTTTGCATTGATCACTGAAGAAGGCTTTCTTATCTCTTCTTGCTATTTTAGAACTCTGCATTCAGATGCTTATATCTTTCCTTTTCTCCTTTGCTTTTCACCTCTCTTCTATTTGTAAGGCCTCCTCAGACAGCCATTTTGCTGTTTTGCATTTCTTTTCCATGGGAATGGTCTTGATCCCTGTCTCCTGTACAATGTCACGAACCTCATTCCATAGTTCATCAGGCACTCTTATCTATCAGATCTAGTCCCTTAAATGTATTTCTCACTTCCACTGTATAATCATAAGGGATTTGATTTGGGTCATACCTGAATGGTCTAGCGGTTTCCCCTACATTTTTCAATTTGAGTCTGAATTTGGTAATAAGGAGTTCATGATCTGAGCCACACTCAGCTCCTGGTCTTATTTTTGTTGACTGTGTAGAGCTTCTCCATCTTTGACTGCAAAGAATATAATCAATCTGATTTCTGTGTTGACTATCTAGTGATGTCCATGTATAGAGTCTTCTCTTGTGTTGTTGGAAGAGGGTGTTTGCTATGACCAGTGCAATTTCTTGGCAAAACTCTATTAGTCTTTGCGCTGCTTCATTCCGCATTTCAAGGCCAAATTTGCCTGTTACTCCAGGTGTTTCTTGACTTCCTACTTTTGCATTCCACTCCCCTATAATGAAAAGGACATCTTTTTTGGGTGTTAGTTCTAAAAGGTCTTGTAGGTCTTCATAAAACCGTTCAACTTGTTTCTTCAGTGTTACTGGTTGGGGCATAAACTTGGATAACTGTGATATTGAATGGTTTGCCTTGGAGACGAATAGAGATCATTCTGTCGTTTTTGAGATTGCATCCAAGTACTGCATTTCAGACTCTTTTGTTGACCATGATGGCTACTCCATTTCTTCTGAAGGATTCCTGCCTGCAGTAGTAGATATAATGGTCATCTCAGTTAAATTCACCCATCCCAGTCCATTTTAGTTTGCTGATTCCTAGAATTTCGACGTTCACCCTTGCCATCTCTTGTTTGACCACTTCCAATTTGCCTTGATTCATGGACCTGACATTCCAGGTTCCTATGCAATATTGCTCTTTACAGCATCGGATCTTGCTTCCATCACCAGTCACATCCACAGCTGGGTATTGTTTTTGCTTTGGCTCCATCCCTTCATTCTTTCTGAAGTTATTTCTCTACTGATCTCCAGTAGCATATTGGGCACCTACTGACCTGGGGAGTTCCTATTTTGGTATCCTATCATTTTCCTTTTCATACTGTTCATGAGGTTCTCAAGGCAAAAAGACTGAAGTGGCTTGCCATTCCCTTCTCGAGTGGACCACATTCTGTCAGACATCTCCACCATGACCTGCTCGTCTTGGTTGGCCCCACAGGGCATCGTTTAGTTTCATTGAGTTGTTAGACAAGGCTGTGGTCCTAGTGTGAGTAGATTGGTTAGTTTTCTGTGGTTATTGTTTCAGTGTGTCTGCCCTCTGATGCCCTCTTGCAACACCTACCATCTTACTTGGGTTTCTCTTACCTTGGACATGGGGTATCTCTTCACAGGACTGGAAAAGGTCAGTTTTCATTCCAATCCCAAAGAAAGGCAATACCAAAGAATGCTCAAACTACCACACAATTGCACTCATCTCACATGCTAGTAAAGTAATGCTCAAAATTCTCCAAGGCAGGCTTCAGCAATACATGAATCGTGAACTCCCTGATGTTCAAGCTGGTTTTAGAAAAGGCAGAGGAACCAGAGATCAAATTGTCAACATCTGCTGGATCATGGAAGAAGCAAGAGAGTTCCAGAAAAACATCTATTTCTGCTTTATTGACTATGCCAAAGCCTTTGACTGTGTGGATCACAATAAACTGTGGAAAATTCTTAAAGAGATGGGAATTACCAGACCACCTGACTTGCCTCTTGAGAAACCTGTATGCAGGTCAGGAAGCAACAGTTAGAACTGGACATGGAACAACAGACTGGTTCCAAATAGGAAAGGAGTACGTCAAGGCTGAATATTGTCACCCTGCTTATTTAACTTCTATGCAGAGTACATCATGAGAAAAGCTGGACTGGAAGAAACACAAGCTGGAATCAAGATTGCCGGGAGAAATGTCAATAACCTCAGATATGCAGATGATACTACCCTTATGGCAGAAAGTGAAGAGGAACTAAAAAGCCTCTTGATGAAAGTGAAAGAGGAGGGTGAAAAAGTTGGCTTAAAGCTCAACATTCAGAAAACGAAGATCATGGCATCTGGTCCCATCACTTCATGGGAAATAGATGGGGAAACAGTGGAAACAGTGTCAGACTTTATTTTTTTGGGCTCCAACATCACTGCAGATGGTGATTGCAGCCATGAAATTAAAAGATGCTTACTCCTTGGAAAAAAAGTTATGAGTAGCCTAGATAGCATATTCAAAAGCAGAGACATTACTTTGCTGACTAAGGTCTGTCTAGTCACGGCTATGGTTTTTCCAGTAGTCATGTATGGATGTGAGAGTTGGACTGTGAAGAAGGCTGAGAGCCAAAGCATTGATGCTTTTGAACTGTGGTGTTGGAGAAGACTCTTGAGAGTCCCTTGGACTGAAAGGAGATCCAACCAGTCCATTCTGAAGGAGATCAACGCTTGGGATTTCTTTGGAAGGAATGATGCTAAAGCTGAAGCTCCAGTACTTCGGACAATTCATGCGAAGAGTTGACTCATTGGAAAAGACTCTGATGCTGGGAGGGATTGGGGGCAGGAGGAGAAGGGGATGGCAGAGGATGAGATGGCTGGATGGCATCATGGACTCGATGGATGTGAGTGAGTGAACTCTGGGAGCTGGTGATGGACAGGGAGGCCTGGCGTGCCGCGATTCATGGGGTTGCAAAGAGTCGAACACGGCTGAGCGACTGAACTACTATAGTTGATTAACAATGTTATATGAGTTTGAGTGAAAAGGAAATTGATTCAGTTATCCATATAGAAGGCAATGGCAACCCACTCCGGTGCCCCTGCCTGGAGAATCTCATGGACAGAGGAGCCTGGTGGGCTGTAGTCCATGGGGTCGCTAAGAGTTGGCCACGACTGAAGAGACTTAGAAGAAGCAGTTCTTTTTCATTTCTTTTCCCATTGAGTTATTACAGAATATTGGGCAGAGTTCTCTATACAGTACAGTAAGTGCTTTTGGTTATGTATTTTAAATATACCAGTATGTATGTATCAATCCCAAACTCACTTTTCTTTTCAGATAACTTTTTCTTCATGGGTTAGGAAACCAATGTCATGACTTAGCTAGTCTGCTAAGATCACTTTAAGACCAGACTCTATTATTGACCTTCATAAATTCCCACATTCACTGTTGGATCACCATAATATTTGATGTGGCCAGAAATTGTTAGTTGACAGCTTGGTGATAGAATAATGTTCCCCCCTCCCCCTCCACTACCAAAAAAAAAAAAAGATGCCCATGTCTTTCTAGAACCTTTGATTGTGTTAGAAAATTAATGTTGTAGACAGAATAAAGGTTTCTAATTAACTGACCTTGAGATTGGAAGATTATACTGGAATATCAAGAAAGCCCAATATTATCATATGAGTCCTAAGTAGAATTAAGAAAATAGTAGACATAGTAGAAGAATAAGTAGAGGAGGGAAGCAGACCATTGTTTCAGAGTGGTGTGAAGCACTTGATCAGTTTTGATTGGTTTTGAAGATACAGAAGTGGGCCCAGGAAACAAGAAGTGTAGGCAGCTTCTAGAAGCTGCAAAGACAAGAAATCATATTCTCTCCAGAGCCTCCAAAAAAGTATGAAGTTCCACTTATATCTTGATTTTAGCCCAGTAAGACCCATATCAGACTTCTGACTTCTAGAATTGTAAGTTTGTATAACTTGTTATAGTGTGATAAGTAATACAGAGCCTGGTTCAAGTAAATCCTGAAAAGTCTGGACATTTCTCTTTCATAAATCCACAATTTTCTTGGTTAATAGCAGCAAGCTCTTTTGTCAAACAAAACTTATAGCAAGCACTTGTGATGTTATTGTTTATTTCTTTCTCAAGGGTGCCCATTTTCTTCATTCAAGAATCTCTGAGTCTTTGAACTAACTTAAAGTTTCTAGTTCTCAATTTTGATTGCTGAAATCAGGCCTTGTTGATCTGAACTATAGGTTTTTCATATATATTGAAACAGTGAAACATTCTTGGGCTTTTTATCTAGGTTGGTTTTAGAAACCATCAAAAATGCTTGCCTACCAACACAATTCTGATTACTGCTCTGCCCTTGCTCTCTGTTATACCAGTAGCCTCATTATCTTGCCTATACGTGTTGCTATTTGGTGTCATCTCTGGACTTCATAATCTTCATGGACCTCATTGCAATGACATTATCTCCCATTTTTATCCATAGTCTACATTGGAGAAGCCACCATGGTAATTTTTCAAGAGTATCATTAGTATGATTCTTAATGATGTTTTGAAACAGGATCTTAGGCAGCTTGTAATATGTCTTAGTTCAGGCTGTGATAATAAAACACCACAGATTGTGTGGCTTAAAACACAAATATTTATTTCTCACACTTCTCAAGGCTAGGAACCCTGAGCTACACAAAAGTTCTAGAAAACATAATCTTTTTTTTTTTTTTGAAATAGCACATTTTATTTATGAATGTTACAGCAGCATAATCTATTGTGCATTTATACAAATACAAACACAGGTACACTCACACAAGCTAAATAAAGATTAGCATATATTATTGGTGCTAAGAAATATGTTTATTACTCAAAACTTGTTTATTGAGCCCCTACTATAACTTGTGCTTTTCTGGATGTGGATGCTACATTAGTGAACAAAACAGAAAAAAATGCCCACCCTCAATGGGATTTATTTACGTGGTTAGTGTCTATGTTTATATGCATATATATTTACCCTATAATTTGTTTTTTACCATGTTAACTAGTTTTTGAGTTTTCAGTTCCTTGGTGCTAAGTTTATTCATGTAGTTATGAAACAGATTTCCAGAACTTTATCATGCAAAACTGAAACTCTATATCTGTTAAACAACAATTCCCTTTCTACTCCCTCCATCCAGCACTTGGTAAACTACCATTCTACATTCTGTCTATGAATTTGACTATGTTAGTCACCTCTTATGAGTGGACTCATACATTTCTTGTTTTGTGAGAGTGAAAGTCACTCAGTCGTGTCTGACTGTTTGCAACCCCATGGATTACAAAGTCCATGGAATTCTCCAGGCCAGAATACTAGAGTGGATAGCCTTTCCCTTCTCCAGGGAATCTTCACAACCCAGAGACTGAACCCGGGTCTCCCACACAGCAGGCTGATTCTTTACCAGCTGAGCCACAAGGAAAGCCCAAGAATACTGAAGTGGGTAGCCTATCCCTTTTCCAGTGGATCTTCCTGACCAAGGAATTGAACCAGGGTTTCCTGCATTGCAAGTAGATTCTTTACAAACTGAGCTATCAGTTTTGTCACTAAGTTATTAAAAATTCAACTTTTAGGTTATTAATCTCTAGTGTACAGCAAGGCATACTAGACATATATATATATATATATATATATATATATATATATATATATACAATGAATCTACATGTATATTTTTATTCAATGAAAATACACATACATGCACACACATATAACTTAGAAAAAGAGACAAGGTATGTATTTTGCAGCAATGCTTAAATAATATGACAAGAATTAGTATTAGCCAAACTCATCAAGAAACAAAGGGAGAAAATTCAAATCAATAAAATTAGAAATGAAAATGGAGAGATCACAACAGACAACACAGAAATACAAAGGATCATAAGAGATTACTATCAGCAATTATATGCCAATAAAATGGACAACGTGGAAGAAATGGACAAATTCTTAGAAAAGTACAACGTTCCAAAACTTAATCAGGAAGAAATAGAAAATCTTAAAAGACCCAAAACAAGCACAAAAATTGACATTGTAATCAGAAATCTTCCAGCAAACAAAAGCCCAGGTCCAGACGGCTTCACAGCTTAATTCTACCAAAAATTTAGAGAAGAGCTAACACCTGAAGGTAAACTACCAAACTCATTCTATGAGGCCACCATCACCCTAATACCAAAACCTGACAAAGATGACACAAAAAAAGAAAATTACAGGCAAATATCACGGATGAACATAGATGCAAAAATACTTAACAAAATTGTAGCAATCAGAATCCAACAACACATTAAAAAGATCATACACCATGACCAAGTGGGCTTTATCTCAGGGATGCAAAGATTCTTCAATATCCGCATATCAATCAATGTCATTCACCACATTAACAAATTGAAAAAGAAAAGCCATATGATTATCTCAATAGATGCAGAGAAAGCCTTTGACAAAATTCAACATCCATTTATGATAAAAACTCTCCTGAAAGAAGGAATAGAAGGAACATACCTCAACATAAAAAAAGCTATATAACAAACCCACAGCAAACATTATCCTCAATGATGAAAAATTGAAAGCATTTCCCTAAAGTCAGGAAGAAGACAAGGGTGCCCACTTTCACCACTACTATTCAGTATAGTTCTGGAAGTATTGGCCGCAGCAATAAGAGCAGGAAAAGAAATAAAAGGAATCCAAATTGGAAAAGAAGAAGTAAAACTCTCACTGTTTGCAGATGACATGATCCTCTACATAGAAAACGCTAAAGACTCCACCAGAAAATTACTAGAGCTAATCAATGAATATAGTAAAGTTGCGGGATATAAAATCAACACACAGAAATCCCTTGCATTCCTATACACTAATAATGAGAAAGCAGAAAAAGAAATTAAGGAAACAATTCCACTTACCATTGCAACGAAAAGAATAAAATACTTGGGAATATATATATACCTAAAGAAACTAAAGACCTATATATAGAAAACTATAAAACACTGATGAAAAAAATCAGAGGACACTAATAGGTGGAGAAATATACCATGTTCATGGATCAGAAGAATCAATATAGTGAAAACGAGGACACTACCCAAAGCAATCTACAGATTCAATGCAATCCCTATCAAGTTACCAGCGGTATTTTTCACAGAGCTAGAACAAATAATTTCACAATTTGTATGGAAATACAAAAAACATCGAATAGCCAAAGCAATCTTGAGAAAGAAGAATGGAACTGGAGGAATCAACCTGCCTGACTTCAGGCTCTACTACAAAGCCACAGTCATCTGGACAGTATGGTACTAGCACAAAGACAGAAATATAGATCAATGGAACAAAATAGAAAGCCCAGAGATAAATCCACACACCTATGGACACCTTATCTTCGACAAAGGAGGCAAGAATATGCAATGCATTAAAGACAATCTCTTTAACAAGTGGTGCTGGGAAAATTGGTCAACCACTTGTAAAACAATGAAAATAGAACACTTTCTAACACCATACACAAAAATAAACTCAAACTGGATTAAAGATCTAAACGTAATACCAGAAACTATAAAACTCCTAGAGGAGAACATAGGCAAAACACTCTCAGACATAAATCACAGCAGGATCCTCTATGATCCACCTCCCAGAATACTGGAAATAGAAGCAAAAATAAACAAATGGTATCTAAATAAAATTAAAAGCTTCTGCACAACAAAGGAAACTATAAGCAAGGTGAAAAGACAGCCTTCTGAATGGGAGAAAATAATAGCAAATGAAGCAACTGACAAACAATTAATCTCAAAAATATACAAGTAACTCATGCAGCTCAATTCCAGAAAAATAAATGACCCAATCAAAAAATGGGCCAAAGAACTAAATAGACATTTCTCCAAAGAAGACATACAGATGGCTAACAAACACATGAAAAGATGCTCAACATCACTCATTATCAGAGAAATGCAAATCAAAACCACAATGAGGTACCATTTTACACCAGTCAGAATAGCAGTGATCCAAAAGTCTACAAGCAATAAATGCTAAAGAGGGTGTGGAGAAAAGGGAACCCTCTTATACTGTGGGTGGGAATGCAAACTAGTACAGCCACTATGGAGAACAGTGTTGAGAGTCCTTAAAAAACTGGAAATAGAACTGCCTTATGACCCAGCAATCCCACTGCTGGGCATACACACCATGGAAACCAGAATGGAAAGAGACACGTGTACCCCAATGTTCATTGCAGCACTGTTTATAATAGCCAGGACATGGAAGCAACCTAGATGTCCATCAGCAGACGAATGGATAAGAAAGCTGTGGTACATATACACAATGGAGTATTACTCAGCCACTAAAAAGAATACATTTGAATCAATTCTAATGAGGTGGATGAAACTGGAGCCTATTATACAGAGTGAAGTAAGCCAGAAAGAAAAACACCAATACAGTATACTAACACATATATATGGAATTTAGAAAGATGGTAATGATGACCCTGTATGCGAGACACTCTGGGAGAGGGAGAGGGTGGGATGATTTGGGAGAATGACAATGAAACATGTATACTATCATGTAAGAAACGAATTGCTAGTCTAGGTTCGATACAGGATACAGGATGCTTGGGGCTGGTGCGCTGGGATGACCCAGAGAGATGATATGGGGAGGATGTTGGGGGTGGGGGTGGTTCAGGGTTGGGAACTCATGTACACCTGTGGTGGATTCATGTCAATGTAGGGCAAAACCAATACAGTATTGTAAAGTAAAAAAAAAAAAAAAAAAAAGTTAAAAAGAAAAAAAGAAGAATTAGTGACAACCTAGGAAAAAGTCTGAATTGGTATATCTTGGTCTAAATTACTAATTTTCTATAAATAATTTTGGTTATGAGTACAATTATAAGCTATTCCTTCTGTAGGAATACAACTGGGAGGGAAAATAGTGAATGTTAAAAAACAATACTTGAAATTATCTCATTCATACAATGTAAGTTTAGTTATTTCATGGATGAATCCTAGGCATTTTGATATGTATTCAGAAAAAAGTTACTAAACAGTGGCCAAAAGCCAATAAAATAAAATAAAGTGAGGTAAATGTAGAACCCTGAATTCACATTCCAAAAATTGGGCAGCTTTGCATTTTTTATGATCATGAATGCTCCTATTGGACAGGAACTTCCCAGAGATATAATAATAAGTTCCAGACAAATACAAAAAACAAAAACAAAAATGTGGAGAAAAGGAAACCCTCAAATGGTGTTGGTGGGACTGTAAATTGGTGCAGTCACTATGAAAAACAGTATAAAAAATCCTCAAAAAATTAGAAATTAAAGTACCATATGGCCCAGCTATTCCACTTCTGGATATAGTTCAGAAGAATAAGAAAACACTAATTCAAAAGAGAGATACAGCTCTATCTTCATTGCAGCATAATTTGCAAAAAAGTCAAAATATAGAAACAACCTAATTATCCATCAATGGATGAATGGATAAGAAAATGTGGTTTATATATAGAATAGAGGAAGAGTTGAGGATGGCAGAGGGGTAAGACACGAGGATCGTCTTCTTCCCCTAATACATAAAAAATACAGCCACATGTGGAATAACTTCTGCAGAATACTGGTTGAATGCTGTCAGAAGACCTCAGACTTCCAAAAATGCAAGATAATCTCCACAGAAAGCAGTAGGGAAAGAGCAATAAGAAAAATGGAGGGGGCAGGAGAGAGTAGAGACAAAGGAAACCAGACGGGTGGTACATCTCAAGGAAGAAGCTATGAAGGAGGGAACGTTTTTGCACACTCAGACACCCCATCAGGGGTGAGGAAAGTGGGGAGCTTCGGAACCTCAGAAGGGAACACAGCAACAGGTTCTCAGAAGGCAAAATGCAAAATGGAGACAATTAATTGTAGAGATTGTTGCCAACCAGCACTTCAATCAAGATGTAGCTTGCAGGTCTTCCATGGTGAGTGAGGTCTGGGTGCTGAGTCTCAGGCTTTGGGGGTCAGACCCTCGGGAGAGAACTGAGATTGACTGACATGAAAGTACTCTGAACAGGCTAGTATGACACAGCTGAGGGAGTCCAGAGAAAAGCCTGGACCTGCCAGAAAGGCAAGAGATCATTGTCGTGGGGACCCTCTAACTCTTCAGATCCTGCCTTCATGAATACCATAGGTAGGATGATTTGGCTGCAGTCTGCAACCCCAGATGTGGGCCATGGGCATGCTTGTGGACATGCCACAGCCAAGGCTAACACAAATGCCAGAAATTGGGGGTGAGATGGGCCTGGGGTCTGTGACCCCACGTAGGTATGTAGGTAGGTATGATGCCTGCTACAGTGGCCCCTAAGCTGTGAACAGGCACAGGTCTTCACCTACAACTTCCTGGGAGGCTATGCAGCTTGGCTCTTCGAAGGAACCCACAACCTGGGAGAGTACATGACCCACCTCAGACTGTAGGGACTTCCAGCAGTCTACATAGTCACTGCACATCCCAACTGTGGCTGCCATACCCCTTCCTCTCTCCAGTGCCACTGAGCAAGTGAGCTCCAATGAGCCTCGGCCTTCACCTCCTCTGGTATGGGCAGGGAACAAATGCTGAAGGATGGCCTACAAGCAGAGGTATGGCCAAAACCAAAGTGAAGTACCGAGGGCTGTATGACCAAAGAAGATGAAGGGAGTCCACTCCTGTAACTGCAGGTGCAGCAGATTAAATCTCTGCAATTAGTTTAAGACTGTGGACCTTGGGGACAAATGTGGACTTTGGAAGCAAGTCCAAGATTCCCTGGAGAAGGGAAAGGCTACCCACTACAGTATTATGGCCTGGAGAATTCCATGGACTGTATAGTCCATGGGGTTGCAAAGAGTTGTATACAATTGAGCCACTTTCACTTTCATAAACTGGACTAAGGCCAGATCTGATTCAGAACTGACCCCAGGGTGCCCACAGCAAGCCCAGAGACCTTCTGAAAAACACTGGAGGACTTTCTGAGTAGGCAGATTGGCTAGAGCTCACTGTGTGACAAGGACAACTGACATCACAGGAAAATATTCTTGCTACCACTCTATACATACATACTTTTTTGTTTTGTTAAATTGTTGTTCCTTTTTATTAATCCTTTAATTTTTATTTTTTACTTACTTTTCCTTCTTTTTAATGCTTTTATTTTAAAATTAGTTTTATTTATTTTTCCATATTTCTACAATAACTTTCCATTATATTGCATTTCCCTCCAAGTTTCTAGTTTTGTTTTTGCTACTCTAGTTTTTAATGTTTATTTTCATTTTGATTGCTCTCTTCTGTTTTACTTCCTCTCTTTCTTCTTTTCTTCTTCTTTGTGAGTGTAAGTTTGTGTGTCTTTATGTGTTCCTGTCTGATTAATGTTGTTTTTACCATTTGTGTTGGGGCTTTTTCTGTCTGTTGCTTTAGTTTATATGTTTTTTTTTTTAATTTTTTTCTCTTTCTTTTTTATTTTTTTATTTATCTTTTTAATTTCTTTCTTTTTCCCTTCTATGCTGTGTGGCTTGTGGAGACTTGGTGCTCCAGAAAATGGTCAGACCTGAAGCTCCAAGGTGGAAGACCAGAATACAGGATTTTGGAACACCCAAGAACTCCTGACCTCATGGAATGCTAATCAGCAAGAGCTCTCTCAAAGGCTTCCATCTCAACATTCACTAAGACCTGGCCCCACCCAAAGGTCAGCAATCTCCTGTGCTTGATATCTCACACCAAACAACTAGCAAAACATGAACACAAGCCTAGCTATTAGCAGACAGGTTGATGAAAGTTATACCAAGCTCACAGACACCCGTTAACCTAACACTGGGTGTGACACTGTCTTTTAGAAAGATAAGATCTAGCTCCAGCAACCAGAACATAGGTACTGATCTTGGCTGCCAGGAAAACTGTCCAACACTACCCACAGGGGACAAACTCCATAAGTAAGAGGAACTATGACCTTGCAGCCTACAGAAAGGAGACCCCCAAAACAATAAATTAAACAAAAGGAAAATACGGAGAAACACGCAGCAGATTAAGGCGTGCAGTAAAAAAACAAAAACAAAACAAAACACCCGAACAAACAAAGAGAAAATGGAAAGTCTATCTGAAGAAGAATTCAGAGTAAAGATGATTCAAAACCTAAAGAATAAAATGGAGGTACAGATAAATAAAATGGAAGCAAAAATTGAGAAGATACAAGAAAAATTTAACAAGGACCAAGAAGAACTAAAGAACCGTCAACAATGAACAATATAACTCAAATGAAAACTACACTAGAGGGAACCAATAGCAGAATAACTGAGGCAGAAGAATAGATAAGTGAGTTGAAATATATAACTGAAGCAGAGCAGAATAAAGAAAAAAAAATGTAGATAGTCTCAGACACCACTGGAACATTAAATGCACCAACATTGAAATTATAGGCATCTGAAGAAGAAGAGAAAAATAAAGGATATGGGAAAATATTTGAAGAGATTTTATTTGAAAACTTCCCTAACATGGGAAAGAAAGTAGGGATCCAACTCCAGGAAGTCCAGAGAGTTCTATACAGTGTAAGCCCAAAGAAACATGCCAAGACACATATTAAAAAAGTAGCAAAAATTAAACACAAAGAAAAAAATTTAAAACCAGCAATGGAAAGCAACAAATAACATAAAAGGGAATCCCCATAAGGTTAACAACTGATCTTTCAGCAGAAATTCTGCAGGCCAGAAGGGAGTATCAGGATGTATTTAAAGTGATGAAAGGAAAAAAAATTACATACAATGGGATGCTATTCATTTATTCATAAAATGAAATCCAACCATAGTGGGCAACATAGATAGACTTGAAAGTATTAGGCTACATGAAATAAGTTCAATGAAAAAATACAAATAGCATATTATTTCACTCATATGTAGAATAAAAAAAATAAATAATGCAAATGAATAAACAAGATGAAACCAAATGCATAGATACAGAGAATAGATCAGTGATTATCAGGGAGAAGGGATTTGACATTGGGTGAAGTGGGTTAAAGGGGTCAGCTGAATGGTGATAGATGGTAACTAGTCTTGTGGTAATGATCATTTTGTGGTATATACAGGTGTTGAATTATAATGCTGTACACGACACATATAATAAAAATAATTTCAAATCATATACAGTATGTTCTCTTATCCCATAGGAATATCAGAAATCAATAAGATGACTTGAAAAACCTCAAAACATTTAGAAATAACACAGTTAATTCTAAATACATAGGTTAATGAAGGAATCACAATTGAATTTATAAAATATTTCAAACTTGTGTAAATGAAAATATAAGAAATTTTGGCCCAATGCCAAGTTCTTTAAATACAGTCATACCCATTTGTAGTGACTGGCTGCTTCCCTTTTACAAGGGTAGAAGAAAAGCAGTTGAGATAAAGACCATATGCTATGGCCACAGAATATACAGTGGTTAGTGGTTCTTGTGGTCTTACATGCTCAATTATGTTCAACTCTGCAACTCCATGGATGGTAGCCCTCCAGGCTCCTCTGTCCATGGAATACTGGAATGGGTTGACATTTCCCACTCCAGGATCAAGTAGTTACTATCCACCATATTGGGGTCTTCCCAAGTGGCTCAGTGGTACAGAATCTGCCAGCCAATGAAGCAGACATGAGATGTTGGTGGTTCCATCCCTTGGTCAGGAAGATCCTGTGGAGCAGGAAATGGCAACCCACTTGAGGATTCTTGCCTAGAAAATCCCATGGACAAAGGAGAATGGCAGGCTACAATTCTTTTGTCATTGTTGTTGTTCAGTTGCTAAGTTGTTTCTGTCTCTTTGCGACCCTATGGAATGCAGCATGCTAGGTTTCCCTGTCCTTTACTGTCTCCCAGAGTTTGCTCAAATTCATGTCCATTGAATCAGTGATACTGTCTAACCATTTCATTTTCTGCCACTCCCTTCTTGTTTTGCCTCCAGTCTTTCCGAGCATCAGCATCTTTTTGAATGAGTCAGCTCTTCTCATCAGGTGGACAAAAGATTGGAGCTTCAACTTTAGCATCAGCCCTTCTAATGAGTATGCAGGGTTGATTTTCCTTAGGATTGCCTGGTTTGATCTCCTTGCTGTCTGAGAGACTCTCAACAGTCTTCTCCAGCACCTTAGTACAAAAGCTTCAATTATTTGGTTCTCAGCCTTCTTTATGGTTCAGTTCTCACATCCGGACATGACTACTGGAAAAACCATAGCTTTGACTATATGCATCTTTGTTGGCAAAGTGCTTTTTAATACACTCCACTTTTTAATACACTGTCTAGGTTTGTCATAGCTTTCCTTCCAAGGAACAAGCATCTTTAGTTTCATGGCTGCAGTCACTGTCCACAGTGATTTTGGAGACCAAGAAAAGAAAATCTGTCATTGCTTCCACTTTTTCCCCTTCTATTTGACATGAAGTGATGAGACCAAATGCCATGATCTTAGTTTTTAAAATATTGACTTTCAAGCCAGCGTTTTCACTCTCTTCTTTCACCCTCATCAAGAGGCTCTTTAGTTCCTCTTCAGTCTTTGCCATTACAGCAGTATCATCTGTGTGTCTGGGGCTGTTGTTATTTCTCCTGGCAATCTTGATGTGAGTCATCCACCCTAGCATTTAACATGATATACTTTTCATAGAAGTTAATAAGCAGGGTGACAATATACAGCTTTGTACTCTTTTCCCAGTTTGAACCAGTCAATTATTTCATGTCTCATTCCAACTGTTGCTTCTTGACCCCCCTAGAACTTTCTCAGGAAATAACTAAGATGGTCTGGTCCTCCCATCTCTTTAAACATTTTTCATGGTTTGTTGTGATCCATATAGTCAAAGGCTTTAGCATAGTCAGTGAAGCAGATGTTTTTCTGCAATTCCTTTGCTTTCTTGGGGTACTCACAAAGAACTGAACACAGCTGAACTACTAAGCATGCACACATCTTCTCTATTTATGGAAGCAGATAGCACAATTCTATCTTAAAGTGATTTGCATATGTCTGGTGTACCTGTGCCTGGCATATAATAGACATTCAATAATTGCAGTAGTATTTTTGGTAATTATTTTTATTTACCTCTGATACCATGAAACTATTACTGCCATCCCCAATACTCTTATTCTGAGATGACCTCATTTATAACATAGACTTTGTTGAGGACTCTAAGATAGTACTTCACTTTGTACATAACAGATATGCTTTGTACCTCTTTGGTTTTTGTCTTTCTTTTCACCTCTGGATACATCAAGATATTTGTGAAGCCTTAATATAAATGCTTGATATTATCCCAACAATGAACTCTCAGAGAGAACTGGACACATCCACTCTGTGTGGGACAAACATAATTCTTCAGCATTAGAAGTGCTTTTAGGGGAAGATGGTAAATAATGACACTTTGTGAAAGTCACAGAGCTTTTAGAAGATGGATGGATTTTTTTATACTTATATAGGGGCTAATGTTTGTGTCAGTGACATTTTACAAACAAATGAACAATGCTTTTTTCTTAGACTGCTAAATTTGAAACCAGAAAAGAGATGATAGGTAGCACTCATCATGTAGTTAAATTATGCTTACTAGCTACTGGATGATAAGATGCAGCTTGGGCAATCAATCAATTTTGGGGCATATTTTTAATTTCTCCAGGTATTTGTAGGGATTGATTACTATTGTTCCATTAGGTAACATCATTGCATTATTTTAAGGTTGATGTCATTAGCTGCAGACACATGCAAAATATAAGAACTAAATGTTAAAAGACAAGGTGACCTTCTATCTTAGAATGCAGATAAATAGTAAATGAGCTCTATAACCTCCAACATTGATGTTTCAAGGTAATTTAATAACAAGACCCTTAACTAAAATACTGAAGTGTGATACTATATATCACAGTCAGAGGCATTCACTGACTGTAAGGGCAATTAGTTACAGTGACTTTTCCAATCCTACTATATTAAATTTGATTAATCTATCATTGATTGAAAGATACCTTGGTTTTATTTGACATTTTCTAGGCATTTGCTGATATTAATAAAACTAGTGTATTTATAATTTTAGCCTAGAGAGATGGGTATTTATTCATTTCTAAGACAGTGATTCAGACATTATATTTAGATTTTTATGAAGTCTGTCTATGGGTCAAGGTCACATGCATGCGTGTGTGTGTGTCTGTGTATGTCTGAAAAAGGGAGGAGAGAGAAGGAGAGTTATGGAGGGAAAGAGAATTATATTGCTAAGTTCTTTTTTACTTTTGACTTTGAAAAGCTCCACCCTACCCCCACCCACCCTGTTGTCTTTTCCCATTAGACTGCTATCTCCAAGAAGGCAGAAACTAGATGTTTGTGTTCATAATGCACGAATACTTTTTGCACAGCATTATGTTCTTATAGATATTAATTCTGATTCCAAAGGAGCAGCAGTTGATATTAAAACTGTTACAAAGTAAAGAAGAGAAATGCATGGAACAAGAATTCATCTCAATTATTATAAATGGCAGTCCTCCAGTGACATTTAGGTAGTGTATCTTAGATATTAAGAACTCCAAATTCAGAGTCAGAGAAACGAGCTTGAGTCCCAGCTTTGCTGCTGAGATTTGCTGATATCAGGCGAGGTAATTAAATCTTATTTCATTCATTGATGAATGGGTAAAACAGAAGTACCTATTACATTGTCTTGTGTGAATCCTTATTATCATTGTTATGCATTTTTTCATGATGTCTATGCAAGCAATTACATTATTGAAAGTGTGTTCCATCTCTAAGATGTTCAAAAAATGTACAGCAGTCTGCCTAGTATGTGGCAGAGAGAGAACACTAAGAAAATAGCACCTGCTGCTGTTGGATGCCTACCAATGAGACATTCTTCTCACTTTTGAAAACAGGATGCTGATTTTATTCACATTTAGGGGAAGGTTGTGCTCTGCACAGGGCATGGCTAGTGATTGATATAGTCAATTATACAAATCCTATACTTTTTCACCTGGTTTAGGATTGAGCATGTGACCCTGTTCTGGCTAAAAAAAATCCGTAAGAATAACACAGCTGAGGGACTTTAGACAAAAAATTAATTTCTAATTAAAAAGGAGGGTGCATAAAGGGGCCCTTCATTTCCTTCCCACCTTTGCCTTTCAACACAGTTATTTTTGACTGAGACTTGCAGCAACTTTGGATGATTGTGAGGAAAGAGATAGGAGAATCATAAATGATTGAGAGGTCCGCCATGGTTGAGCTGCTGAATTAACGTCTGAGCTTCTTATCCTTCAAAATTTATTAATAAAATCATATGTTTAAGTCACTGACGGTGGTTATGTTGCTTGAAGCCAAAAGCATTTTAGGGCTACTGCTCTAGTTAAAATGCATGATTTTATCAAATTCTTTCTTTGGACGATCTCAAATGAAAAGTGTAATAACCTAATAAACAATATGTTTCATATATTCAGTTATTCAACACATTTCTTAAGCTCAAAAAGTGAAACAAATATTTATTAGACACTGGATGAAGGATGCTGAACAAATTAGGACAGTTAATGAGAAATAGCACCTTGTTCTGAAATCCCATGGGCTGTGAAGTATGACAAAATAGAGTTGTAATCTGGATGTTATCAATAGCAAGCTATGTGGCTGTTAGGACAACACTTAGAGTCTCTAAAAAAGAAGGATAAAATTGCTTCACCACTAACATTGCCTCAAAGATTAGTGTTTGAAGTTATGTCAATGAAAAGTTATTCAATCAATCTATGAAAGAAATGGAAAATTTTATTCAAGCCAGATTTGAGGGCAATAACTAAGGAAGAGCATCTCAGAAAGCTCTAATAACTGTTGTGCCAGTTAGAAGTCAAAACACAGTTCTGAAAGTTTTTGAGACAGAGTGCTGTACATTAAATGATGTGTTATTGACAGTTTACACAATCCAGATCTAAGTGCCATGTGGTCCTCATAAGATCAAGAAGGAATGTTATTTTTTAAGAAGTTGTTTTGTTGGTGCTAAGGGAATGTTTTACTTTATGTTTGAGCAGGTATTTCTGCCAATGGGGGATATTTGATTGATGCACAGTACATTGTGTGATGAGAGAAGAGGCCACAGGGCAGAGAAAACTGTTTAATTTTTTTTATCTTTCCATAAAATATGAGTTTTTTTCACAGTCATTAGGTTAAACCCAATATGTAGTAGTTGAATGTATGAGCAAGTGGTATATTTTGCCATTGTTCCTAATAATGATATTTGGCTTAAAGTTTAGCTTTCTAAAAAGAATGAAACAAAATTTATTTTAGAACATATCACTTAAAAAACAGTTATTAGAAATGTAGATGAAGTTGTTAAAATGTTCATGAACCAAAGACTCCTGGGAGGGTATGATCTACATTCCTTCTATTTTCTCATGGACTTTCTATGCTGCCTTCAGTTCAGTTCAGTTCAATTCAGTCGCTCAGTCGTGTCTGACTATTTGCGACCCCATGAATCACAGCACACCAGGCCTCCCTGTCCATCACCAACTCCCAGAGTTCACTCAGACTCACCTCCATCGAGTCAGTGATGCCATCCAGCCATCTCATTCTCTATCATCCCCTTCTCCTCTTGCCTGTAATCCCTCCCAGCATCAGAGTCTTTTCCAATGAGTCAACTCTTCGCATTAGGTGGCCAAAGTACTGAGTTTCAGCTTCAGCATCATTCCCTCCAAAGAAATCCCAGGGTTGATCTCCTTCAGAACGGACTGGTTGGATATCCTTGCAGTCCAAGGGACTCTCAAGAGTCTTCTGCAACACCACAGTTCAAAAGCATCAATTCTTCGGTGCTCAGCTTTCTTCACGGTCCAATTCTCACATCCATACATGACCACTGGAAAAACCATAGCCTTGACTAGACGGACCTTTGCTGGCAAAGTTATGTCTCTGCTTTTCAGTATGCTGTCTAGGTTGATCATAACCTTTCTTTCAAGAAGTAAGCATCTTTTAATTTCATGGCTGCAGTCACCATCTGCAGTGATTTTGGAGCCCAAAAAAGTGAAGTCCGACACTGTTTGCCCTGTTTCCCCATCTATTTCCCATGAAGTGATGAGACCAAATGCCATGATCTTCATTTTCCGAATGTTGAGCTTTAAGCCAAGTTTTTCACTCTCATCTTTCACTTTCATCAAGAGGCTTTTGAGTTCCTCTTCACTTTCTGCCATGAGGGTGGTGTCATCTGCATATCTGAGGTTACTGATATTTCTCCCAGCAACCTTGATTCCAGATTGTATGCTGCCTTACATTGCAGCTACTAGTCACCTATCTTTTGCTGCAATGATTTTAATGATTTAAGCCAAAATGAAATGTGTGTATGCTCACTTATTTTGTTTGAAAATAAAATTCTAGGACAATCAATTAAAATTTCCTCACCTTAAAACAAGTAATTATAACTACTCACTCAAACTGTAATTAATGCATAGAGAACATTTTATTGTGAAAAGTTTAAATGTATATAATGACAACCCACTCCAATATTCTTACCTGGAAAATTCTGTGGACAGAAGACATGAGTAGGCTACAGTCCATGGAGTTGTAAAGAGTTGGGCATGACTGACTGATTAACACACACACACACAATGACTATTATTAATATCAATATGTGTGTGAGTTTTATTAATTTTTACCTATGTTTTACTGGCATATACACAAAATCATATAAGGGAAAATTATATATAGCCAAGGTCAAGAAGCAACAGTTAGAACTGGACATGGAAGAACAGACTGGTCCAAATAGGAAAAGGAGTATGTCAAGGCTGTGTATTGTCACCCTGATTATTTAACTTATATGCAGAGTACATCATGAGAAACACTGGGCTGGAAGAAACACAAGCTGGAATCAAGATTGCCGGGAGAAATATCAATAACCTCAGATATGCAGATGACAGCACCCTCATGGCAGAAAGTGAAGAGGAACTAAAAAGCCTCTTGATGAAAGTGAAAGTGTAGAGTGAAAAAGTTGGCTTAAAGCTCAATATTCAGAAAATGAAGATCATAGCATCCGGTCCCATCATTTCATGGAAATAGATAGGGAAACAGCAGAAATAGTGTCAGACTATTTTTTTGGGCTCCAAAATCACTGCAGATGGTGATTGCAGCCATGAAATTAAAAGACACTTACTCCTTGGAAGGAAAGTTATGACCAACCTAGATAGCATATTCAGAAGCAGAGACATTACTTTGCAAACAAAGGTCCATTTAGTCAAGGCTATGGTTTTTCTAGTGGTCATGTATGGATGTGAGAATTGGACCGTGAAGAAAGCTGAGTGCCAAACAACTGATGCTTTTGAACTGTGGTGTTGGAGAAGACTCTTGAGAGTCCCTTGGACTGCAAGGAGATCCAAACAGTCCCTTCTAAATGAGATCAGCCCTGAATGTTCTTTGGAAGGACTGATGCTAAAGCTGAAACTCCAGTACCTTGGCCACCTAATGCAAATAGTTGACTCATTGGAAAATACTCTGATGCTGGGAGGGATTGGGGGCAGGAGGAGAAAGGGACGACAGAGGATCACATGGCTGGATGGCATCACCGACTCGATGAACATGAGTTTGGGTGAACTCTGGGAGATAGTGATGGACAGAGAGGCCTGGAGTGCTGCAATTCATGGGTTCGCAATCGGACACGACTGAGTGATTGAACTGAACTGAAAGATCTTGGAGCCTTATTGAATATAATCTAAAAATTAGATATATTTTCAAATCACTTAAACAGGTATTATCAATACTAATCAACTCCTCCTAAGTCACTTCAGCTGTGTTAGACTCTGCAGCCTCATGGACTGTAACCCACCAGGCTTCTCTATCTCAGCGATTCTCCAGGCAAGAATACTGGAGTGGATTGCCATTTCCTTCTCCAATAGTAATCAAAGTTAACATATATTGAGTACCTGCTATATGCTAGACACTTCTTCCTAGCACTTTTTGCATAGTAACTCACTTAAACCCTGTTGCTGTTGCTGTTATTATTCCTATTTTACAGAGATGGAAACTGAGGCACAAGGGGATTTATTAACTTGCTTAAGAGTATACAGCTATTAAGTGGTAGATCTGCGATATAATCTGGCATATGATCTAGGCATTCTGCTATAGAACCCATGCTCTTAACCATAACATACATTACTTGGAGGTGGTGAGATTTACAGTAGTCCATCATTAGTACATGCTAATGGTTCAGTTTTAAATGCTTAGGGACTCTGAAAAATAAAAAAGTCAATAATACTTTGAATAAATATTGGTACTTTCTTGTAAGAAGAAGGGTCTTCTTAGAAACTGAAAATAGATTATGCTTTGAATGTTGTTGTTCAGTCACCCAGTCATGTCCAACTTTGTGCTACTCCATGGACTGCAGCACGACAAGCCTCCCTGTCCCTCATCATCTCCTGAAGTTTGCCCAAGTTCACGTCCATTGCATCAGTGATGCCATCCAATCATCTCATCCTCTGACACCCTCTTCTTTTTGGTGTAGGCATTTCACAAAAGAGATGTACAGTTAAGCAACAACCATGAGTAAAAACATTCATGCAGCAGTGAGCTTGTAATATATAAGGCACATTAAGGACATTGATGAAAATAGTCTCAGAAAAAAAATTAAAAACCTCTTTATAGTCTATTCCTTTTGTTGTTGTTGTTTTCATGCTTCCCTCTTTCCTTCAGGGCCTCCTCTCAGTCAAATGAGGTGACAGGCTTAATAATAACTCCCCAAAGATCCCCACATCCAAATTGGAACTTTTGAAAATATTCTTGTATGGCAAAAGGGACTTTGCAAATATAATTTAGACTATGAATTTCAGAATAGATAAATTATCTCAGATTATCTGAGTGGACCCAATCTTATCCTGTAAGCTCATGGGAGCAGAAAAATTTCCTAGGTTGGAATTGAAGATGCGACAGCAGCAAAAGGCAAATGTGATGCAGGACAAGGTGAAACTAGACAGGTCCCAAGCCTGAGAGGACTCACTGTGCTGTTTCTGGTTTTGAGATGTAAGAGTCCCATCAGCGAGGGCTAGAGAGAGGTTTCTAGGAGTTAAAGTGTCTCTGGCTGACAGAAGTAAAGAAAGGAATTAATCTTACAACTTTATGGAACTGAAATTGGACAGCAATATGAAAGAGCTTAGACTGGATTCTTCCCCAGAGCCTGCAATAAGGGACAGATTCTCGTTGACACCTTGGTTTCCATCCAGTGAGACCCATCTCAGGTTTCTGACCCTACAGAAACGGTGAGAAAAAAAAAATTGTGTATTGTTGTAAACAACCAAATTTGTAGTAATCTGTTACAACAGTAATAGAAAACAAATATTGATGATGTGCTGAAGATCATATATGGACTATGGAAGAGGCAAGGGCAAGTAAGTGATAAAATTTCTGTCACTTCAAGTCCTGATGATAATGGAGACATACATAAATACTACAAAAATCTTTTTTCTTGGATTATTCAGAAGCCTGATATTTAAAATGGTTTATTTCTACCTTGTTTCTCTCTTAATGTTTAAGTAAATGAGTTGTCATTTCTTAAAGTGGAGACTTTACCTTGCCAACAACTGTCCATATAGTCAATGCTATGGTTTTTCCAGTAGTCCTGTATGGAGGTGAAAGTTGGACCATGAAATAGACGAGAGCTGAGGAACTGGTGCTTTCGAACTGTGGTACTGCATAAGCCTCTTGAGAGTCCCTTGAACTGCAAGGAGTTCAAACAAGTCAACCCTAGAGGAAATCAACCCTGAATATTCTTTGGAAGGACTGATGCTGAAGCTGAAGCTCTAATACTTTGTCCATCTCATGCAAAGAGATGACTCACTGGAAAAGACCCTGATGCTGGTAAAGATTAAAGGCAGGAGAAGGGGATGACAGAGAACAGGATGGTTGAATAGCATCACTGACTCAAAGAACAAGTTTGGGCAAGCTCTGGGAGACAGTAAAGGACAGGGAGGCCTGGCGTGCTGCAGTCCATGGGATAGCAAAGAGATGGACATGACTGAGCAGCTGAACAACATTAACAAAGTGGAGATGGAAAAGGCAGCTCACTCAAGTATTCTTACCTGGAGAATCCCATAGACAGAGGAGCCTGGTGGGCTACAGACCATAGGGTCACAAACAGTCAGACAGGACAGAGCGACTAACTCTATCCAAGTGCTTTAAAAATGGTAAATTTAAATTGATAGTCTACTCAGTTTCCTGTCTCTCCACATTAGAAGTTTTCATTTAACTGAGGTATTTTTTATCTGAGGCAATATTTATAGGAAAGTAGTGGAATTAGAATCTTGCGTACTTTGAGAGTTCTATGAGACTAGAGTTTTTATGAATTATTCAGTTCAGTTCAGTCGCACAGTCATGTCTGACTCTTTGTGACCCCATGAATTACAGCATGTCAGGACTCCCTGTTCATCACCAACTCCCGAAGTTCACCCAAACTCATGTCCATCGAGTCAGTGATGCCATCCAGCCATGTCATCCTCTGTCGTCCCCTTCAACTCCTACCCTCAATCCCTCCCAGCATCAGAGTCTTTTCCAATGAGTCAACTCTTCGCATGAGGTGGCCAAAGTACTGGAGTTTCAGCTTTAGCATCAGTCCTTCCAAAGAACACCCAGGACTGATCTCCTTTAGAATGGACTGGTTGGATCTGATTGCAGTCCAAGGGACTCTCAAGAGTCTTCGACACCACAGTTCAAAATCATCAATTCTTCGGCTCTCAGCTTTCTTCACAGTCCAACTCTCACATCCATACGTGACCACTGGAAAAACCATAGCCTTGACTAGATGGACCTTTGTTGGCAAAGTAATGTCTCTGCTTTTGAATATGCTATCTAGGTTGGTCATAACTTTCCTTCCAAGGAGTAAATGTCTTTTAATTTCATGGCTGCAGTCATCATCTGCAGTGATTTTGGAGCCCCAAAAAGTAAAGTCTGACGCTGTTTCCACTGTTTCCCCATCTATTTCCCATGAAGTGATGGACCAGATGCCATGATCTTCATTTGCTGAATGTTGAGCTTTAAGCCAACTTTTTCACTCTCCTCTTTCACTTTCATCAAGAGGCTTTTTAGTTCTTCTTCACTTTCTGTGCATATCTGAGGTTATTGATATTTCTCCTGGCAATCTTGATTCCAGCTATTCCAGCTTGTGCTTCTTCCAGCCCAGCGTTTCTCATGATGTACTCTGTATATAACTTAAATAAGCAGGGTGACAATATACAGCCTTGATGTACTTCTTTTCCTATTTGGAACAAATCTGTTGTTCCATGTACAGTTCTAACTGTTGCTTCCTGATTTTCATATAGGTTTCATTTTCATATAGACAGGTCAAGTGGTCTGGTATTCCCATCTCTTTCAGAATTTTCCAGTTTGTGGTGATCCACATAGTCAAAGGTTTTGGAATAATCAATAAAGCAGAAATAGATGTTTTTCTGGAACTCTCTTGCTTTTTCCATGATCCAGTGGATGTTGGCAATTTGATCTCTGGTTCCTCTGCCTTTTCTAAAAGCTTGTGAGATGAGTGCAATTGTGTGGTAGTTTGAGCATTATTTGGCATTGCCATTCTTTGGGATTGGGATGAAAACTGACCTTTTCCAGTCCTTTGGCCACTGCTGAGTTTTCCAAATTTCCTGGCATATTGAGCACAACACTTTCACAGCATCATCTTTCAGGATTTGAAATAGCTCAACTGGAATTCCATCACCTCCACTAGCTTTTTTCATAGTGGTGCTTTCTAAGGCCCACTTGACTTCACATTCCAGGATGTCTGGCTCTAGGTGAGTGATCACACCATCGTGATTATCTTGGTCTTGAATATCTTTTTTGTACAGTTCTTCCATGTATTCTTGCCACCTCTTCTGAATATCTTCTGCTTCTGTTAGGTCCATAGCATTTCTGTCCTTTATAAAGCCCATCTTTGCATGAAATGTTCCCTTGGTATCTCTAATTTTCTTGAAGAGATCTCTAGTCTTTCCCATTCTGATGTTTTCCTCTATTTCTTTCCATTGATCGCTGAAGAAGGCTTTCTTATCTCTTCTTGCTATTCTTTGGAACTCTGCATTCAGATGCTTATATCTTTCCTTTTCTCCTTTGCTTTTTGCTTCTCTAGGGGAGGAAAAGAGAAAAGAGTTTTTTTCCTACTGGCATGTTGATATATAAGAAGGAAAGATGTACTACTCATGAGGAAGATACTGGTAACCTAGGTTACTCGTGGGTTCTAAAATATGAGGCTATATCTCTTGCCAAGGGAAAAGTTTCCAGCATTGAGTATGCATTTACTATTAGTGTATCTTTGTGTGACTTTCTATATTCCAGGTTTCACTGTGTTCTACTGCCCTCATGTGAAATCTCTTTGGGAGGGTTAAAAACAACTGCTTAATTATAGATAATGATCATGTTAATACTCTACCTCTCTTTTCAGCATTAATCACTTTAGTTTTGTATTTATAATTATGATAACATTTAAATTTTGAATAAGTTCTTTCAACATCAAAAATGCAAATTATATCTAAAAGAAGTGGTCTCTCCTAAACAAAGTTATATCTGAAATTTAGGAAATAATGAAAAAAAACCTATTGAGCTAGGGTAAAGACTGTATTTTCTTTCCTTTATTGATTTTAAATTAGATTTTTTTTTGTTGGTTGGCTATTTTTTGTTGTTTTTACACTGAGATAATTAAAGCTATGTTGAACAGACATGTCTTTTTTTTTTTGGTGATCATATTTCTAATGATGACACTAAAAGGAAAAAAACCCAAAATTTCAAGTGCTACAGGCTTAACAGAAAGTAAAAACAGAGTTAGAGGTGTTGTTAGGTTGAGATGAATTCTAGTGATTTAAATTATATTTCTCGAATTTGTTTTGAAACTAACTCTCATGTTTTAATGTGTATGTTTTATATTATGTTGATTCCAGAATTTAGAACATTGATTGTCTCATTGTTTTTTTAAAAAGAAAAGCATGAATAATTTATTGCTCTGTTTAATTGTTCTATTACAGGACAAATTGTTTAGAATCTTCCTACCTTAACTGGTGCTACCCTAGCGGTTCAGATGGTAAAGAGTCTGCCTGCAATGCAGGAGACCTGGGTTCAATTCCTGGGTTGGGAAGTTCCCCTGGAAAAGGAAATGGCAACCCACTCCAGTATTCTTGCCTGGAGAATCCCATGGACAGAAGAGTCTGGCAGGGTACAGTCCCATGGGGTCTCAAGAGTCAGACACAACTTAGTGACTAACTCATGGCCAATTCAAGCCAGAAGCCAGGTGCTAAGCTCAAAATGGGTGGGGAAGACAGTGGAGGAGGGGAGGAAGGCATTGATTTAAAAATGCAATTAACTCTTGTACAACATGGGAGGTTAGGGGCCAACCCCCATGCATTCAAAAATCCACATATAACTTTAAATTTATTGATAACATAAGCAATCAATGTATTTTTTTGATATATGTTTCATAAGCTGTATTCTTTTTTTAATTCTCTCACTTTATTCTTCTTGAAAATGATTTTTTTAAATTTTTTAATATAAATTTATTTATTTTAATTGGAGGTTAATTACTTTACAATATTGTATTGGTTTTGCCATACATCAACATGTATCTGCCATGGGTATACACGTGTTCCCCATCCTGAACCTCCTTCCCTCCTCTCTCCCCGTACCATTCCTCTGGGTCATCTCAGTGCACCAGCCCTAAGCATCCAGTATCATGCATCAAACCTGGACTGGTGATTCGTTTCATATATGATATTATACATGTTTCAATGCCATTCTCCCAAATCATCCCACCCTCTCCCTCTCCCAGACTTCAAAAGACTGTTCTATATATTTGTGTCTCTTTTGCTGTCTCACATACAGGGTTATCGTTACCATCTTTCTAAATTCCATATATATGCATTAATATAGTATATTGGTGTTTTTATTTCTGGCTTACTTCACTCTGTATAATAGGCTCCAGTTTCATCCACCTCATTAGAACTGATGCAAATGTATTCTTTTTAATGGCTGAGTAATACTCCATTGTGCATATGTACCACAGCTTTCTTACCGATTTGTCTGCTGATGGACATCTAGGTTGCTTCCATGTCCTGGCTATTAAAAACAGTGATGAATATTGGGGTACACGTATCTCTTTCCATTCTGGTTTCCATGGTGTGTATGCCCAGCAGTGGGATTGCTGGGTCATAAGGCAGTTCTATTTCTAGTTTTTTAAGGAGTCTCCCCAATGTTTTACATAGTGGCTGTACTAGTTTGCATTCCCACCAACAGTGTAAGAGGGTTCCCTTTTCTCCACACCCTCTACAGCATTTATTGCTTGTAGACTTTTGGATTGCAGCCATTCTGACTGATACCTCATTGTGCTTTTGATTTGCATTTCTCTGATAATGAGTGAAGAAAGTAGGGAAAACCATTTAAATTGAAGAAAGTAGGAAAACCACTAGACTATTCAGGTATGACCTAAATCAAATCCCTCATGATTATACAGTGGAAGTAAGAAATAGATTTAAGGGACTAGACCTGATAGATAGAGTCCCTGATGAACTATGGACAGAGGTTTGTGACATTGTACAGGAGACAGAATCAAGACCATCCCCATGGAAAAGAAATGCAAAAAAGCAAAATGGCTGTCTGAGGAGGCCTTACATATAGCTGTGAAAAGAGGAGAGAAGAAAAGCAAAGGAGAAAGGCAAAGATATAAGTATCAGAATACAGAGTTCCAAAGAATAGCAAGAAGAGATAAGAAAGCCTTCTTCAGTGATCAATACAAAGAAATAGAAGAAAACAACAGAATGGGAAAGACTAGAGATCTCTTCAAGAAAATTAGAGATAGCAAGGGAACATTTCATGCAAAGATGGGCTCGATAAAGGACAGAAATGCTATGGACCTAACAGAAGTAGAAGAAATTAAGAAAAGGTGGCAAGAATACACAGAACAACTATACAAAAAAGATCTTCATGATGAAGATAATCACGATGGTGTGATTACTCACCTAGAGCAGGACATCCTGGAATGTGAAGTCAAGTGGGCCTTAGAAAGCATCACTATGATAAAAGCTAGTGGAGGTGATGGAATTCCAGTTGAGCTGTTTCAAATCCTGAAAGATGATGGTGTGAAAGTGCTGTATTCAATATGCCAGGAAATTTGGAAAACTCAGCAGTGGCCAAAGGACTGGAAAAGGTCAGTTTTCATTCCAATAGCAAAGAAAGGCAATGCCAAAGAATGCTCAAACTACCACACAAGTGCACTTAATCTGACAAGCTAGTAAAGTAATACACAAAATTCTCCAAGTCAGGCTTCAGCAATATGTGAAGAGTGAACTTCCTGATGTTCAAGGTGGTTTTAGAAAAGGCAGAGGAACCAGAGATCAAATTGCCAACATCCACTGGATCATGGAAAAAGCAAGAGAAATCCAGAAACACATCTATTTCTGCTTTATTGACTATTCCAAAGCCTTTGACTGTGTGGATCACAATAAACTGTGGGAAATTCTGAAAGAGATGGGAATACCAGACCACTTGACCTGTCTCTTGAGAAACCTATATGCAGGTCAGGAAGCAAGAGTTAGAACTTTACATGGAACAACAGAGTGGTTCAAAAAAGGAAAAGGAGTACATCAAGGCTGTATATTGTCACCCTGCTTATTTAAGTTATATACAGAGTACATCATGAGAAACGCTGGGCTGGAAGAATCACAAGCTAGAATCAAGATTGGAGGGAGAAATATCAATAACCTCAGATATGCAGATGACAACACCCTTATGGCAGAAAGTGAAGAGGAACTAAAAAGCCTCTTGATGAAAGTAAAAGAGGAGAGTGAAAAAGTTGGCTTAAAGCTCAACATTCAGAAAACGAAGATCATGGCATCTGGTCCCATCACTTCATGGGAAATAGATGGGGAAACAGTGGAAACAGTGTCAGACTTTATTTTTGGGGGCTCCAAAATCACTGCAGATGGTGACTGCAGCCATGAAAGTGAAAGACAGTCCTTGGAAAAAAAGTTAAGAGCAACCTAGAGCATATTGAAAAACAGAGACATTAGTTTGCTGACTAAGGTCTGTCTAGTGAGGGCTATGGTTTTTCCAGTGGTCATTTATGGATGTGAGAATTGGACTGTTAAGAAAGCACCGAAGAATTGATGCTTTTGACCTGTGGTGTTGGAGAAGACTCTTGAGAGTCCCTTGGACTGCAAGGAGATCCAACTAGTCCATTCTGAAGGAGATCAACTCTGGGATTTCTTTGGAAAGAATGCTAAAGCTGAAGCTCTAGTACTTTGGCCACCTCATGTGAAGTGTTGACTCTTTGGAAAAGACTCTGATGCTGGGAGGGATTGGGGTAGGAGGAGAAGGGGACAACAGAGGATGAGATGGCTGGATGGCACCACTGACTCGATGGATGTGAGACTGAGTGAACTCCGGGAATTGGTGATGGACAGGGAGGCCTGACATGCTGTGATTCATGGGGTCGCAAAGAGCCAGACACGACTGAGTGACTGAACTGAACTGAACTGAACTGATAATAAGTGATGTTGAGCATCTTTTCATGTGTTTGTTAGCCACCTGTATGTCTTCTTTGAAGAAATGTATATTTAGTTCTTTGGACCTTTTTTTGATCGCATCATTTATATTTCTGGAATTGAGCTGCAGGAGTTGCTTGTATATTTTTGAGATTAATTCTTTGTCAGTTGCTTCATTTGCTATTACTTTCTCCCATTCTGAAGGCTGTCTTTTCACCTTGCTTATAGTTTCCTTTGTTGTGCAGAAGCTTTTAATTTTAATTAGGCCCCATTTGTTTATTTTTGCTTTTATTTCAAATATTCTGGGAGATGGGTCATATTGGATCCTGCTGTGATTTATGTCAGAATGCGTTTTGCATATATTCTCTTCTAGGAGTTTTATATTTTCTGGTCTTACGTTTAGATCTTTAATCCATTTTGATTTTATTTTTTGTGTATGGCGTTAGAAAGCTTTAACTAATCTACTTGCCTTGATTTTCTTTTTCTTTTTTTAATTGATTTTTTTAATTGGAGGATAATTGTTTTATAATATTGTGTTAGTTTCTACCATACATCAGCATGAATCAGTCATAGGTATACGTGTATCACCCCAGTCCTGAACCTCCCTCGTATCTCCCACCCCTTTAGGTTATTAAGAACACTGTGTTGAACTCTCTGTGTCATACAGGAAACTTCCACTGGTAAACTGTGTTCCTACAATAAAGTAAGCTAGAGAAAATTCAGAAAATTGTATTAAGAAAATTGCTATTAAGAAAACTGTAAGGAGAAAATGCATTTTCAGTCCTATACTATACTTATTGATACTCTAAGTTTGTGTTATCTGTTCATAAGATGAATCATCCATCAGTAAATATATGAACATTTTTTCTCAAATGATGCTGTAAAATACTGTTCAGTTCAGTTCAGTCGTGCAGTCGTGTCTGACTCTTTGTGACCCCATGAATTGCAGCACGCCAGGCCTCCCTGTCCATCACCAACTCCCAGAGTTCACTCAGAATCACCTCCCTCAAGTCAGTGATGCCATTCAGCCATCAAATCCTCTGTCATCCCCTTCTCCTCCTGCCCCGAATCTCTCCCAACATCAGAGTGTTTTCCAATGAGTCAACTCTTTGCATGAGGTGGCCAAAGTACTGGAGTTTCAGCTTTAGCATCATTCCTTCCAAAGAAATCCCAGGGCTGATCTCCTTCAGAATGGACTGGTTGGATCTCCTTGCAGTCCAAGGGACTCTCAAGAGTCTTCTCCAACACTACAGTTCAAAAGCATCAATTCTTCAGTGCTCAGCCTTCTTCACATACCAAATCTCATATCCATACATGACCACAGGAAAAATCAAAGCCTTGACTAGATGGACCTTAGTCAGCAAAGTAAAGTCTCTGCTTTTGAATATGCTATCTAGGCTACTCATAACTTTTTTTCCAAGGAGTAAGCGTCTTTTACTTTCATGGCTGCACTCACCATCTGCAGTGATTTTGGAGCCCCCCAAAATAAAGTCTGACACTGTTTCCACTGTTTCCCCATCTATTTCCCATGAAGTGATGGGACCAGATGCCATAATCTTCGTTTTCTGAATGTTGAGCTTTAAGCCAACTTTTTCACTCTCCTCTTTCACTTTCATCAAGAGGCTTTTTAATTCCTCTTCACTTTCTGCCATAAGGGTGGTGTCATCAGTATATCTGAGGTTATTGATATTTCTCCCGGCAATATTGATTCCAGCTTGTGTTTCTTCCAGTCCAGTGTTTCTCATGATGTACTCTGCATATAAGTTAAATAAGCAGGGTGACAATACACAGCCTTGACATACTCCTTTTCCTATTTGAAACTAAGCTGTTGTTCCATGTCCAGTTCTAACTGTTGCTTCCTGACCTGTGTACAGATTTCTCAAGCAGCAGGTCAGGTGTCTGGTATTCCCATCTCTTTTAGAATTTTCCACAGTATATTGTGATCCACACAGTCAAAGGCTTTGGAATAGTCAATAAAGCAGAAATAGATGTTTTTCTGGAATTCTCTTGCTTTTTCCATGAACCAGTGGATGTTGGCAATTTGATCTCTGGTTCCTCTGCCTTTTCTAAAATCAGCTTGAACATCTGGAAGTTCACGGTTCATGTATTGCTGGAGCCTGGCTTGGAGAATTTTGAGCATTACTTTACTAGCATGTGAGATGAGTGCAATTGTGCGGTAGCTTGAACATTCTTTGGCATTGCCTTTCTTTGGGATTGGAATGAAAACTGACCTTGTCCAGTCCTGTGGCCACTACTGTTTTCCAAATTTGCTGGCATATTGAATACAGCACTTTCACTGCATCATCTTTCAGAATTTGAAATAGCTCAACAGGAATGCCATCACCTCCACTAGCTTTGTTTGTAGTGATGCTTTCTAAGGCCATCTTACCTTCACATTCCAGGATGTCTGCCTCTAGCTGCGTGATTATACCATCGTGATTATCTGGGTCCTGAAGATATTTTTTCTACAGTTCTTCTGTGTATTCTTGCCACCTCTTCTGAATATCTTCTGCTTCTATTAGGTCCATAGCATTTCTGTCCTTTATCGAGCCCATCTTTGCATGAAATGTTCCCTTGGTATCTCTAATTTTCTTGAAGAGATCTCTAGTCTTTCCCATTCTGTTGTTTTCCTCTATTTCTTTCCATTGATCGCTGAAAAGGCTTTCTTATCTCTTCTTGCTATTCTTTGGAACTCTGTATTCAGATGCTTATATCTTTCCTTTTCTGCTTTGTTTTCCACCTCTCATTTTTTTAACAGCTATTTGTAAGGCCTCCCCAGACAGCCATTTTGATTTTTGCATTTCTTTTCCATGAGGATGGTCTTGATCCCTGTCTCCTGTACAATGTCATGAACTGCGTTCCATAGTTCATCAGTCACTCTATCTATCAAATCTAGGCCCTTAAATCTATTTCTCACTTCCACTGTATAATCATGAGGGATTTGATTTAGGTCATACTCGAATGTCTTGTGGTTTTCCCTACGTTTTTCAATTTGAGTCTGTATTTGGTAATAAGGAGTTCATGATCTGAGCCACACTCAGCTCCTGGTCTTGTTTTTGTTGACTGTATACAGCTTCTCCATCTTTGGCTGCAAAGAATATAATCAATCTGATTTTGGTGTTGACCATCTGGTGATGCCCACGTGTAGAGTCTTCTCTTGTGTTGTTGGAAGAGGGTGTTTGCTATGACCAGTGCATTTTCTTGGCAAAACTCTATTAATCTTTGCCCTGCTTCATTCCGCATTCCAAGGCCACGTTTGCCTGTTACACCAGGTGTTTCTTGACTTCCTACTTTTGCATTCCAGTCCCCTATAATGAAAAGGACATCTTTTTGGGGGTATTAGTTCTGAAAAGTCTTGTATGTCTTCATAGAACCATTCAACTTCAGCTTCTTCAGCATTATTGGTTGGGGCTTAGACTTGGATAACTGTAATATTGAATGGTTTGCCTTGGAAACGAACAGAGATCATTCTGTTATTTTTGTGATTGCATCCAAGTACTGCATTTCGGACTCTTTTGTTGACCATGATGGCTATTCCATTTCTTCTAAGGGATTCCTGCCCACAGTAGTAGATATAATGGTCATCTGAGTTAAATTCACTAATTCCAGTCTATTTTAGTTTGCTGATTCCTAGAATGTCGACGTTCACTCTTGCCATCTCTTGTTTGATAACTTCCAGTTTGCCTTGATTCATGGACCTGACATTCCAGGTTCCTATGCAATATTGCTCTTTACAGTATTGTACCTTGCTTCTATTACCAGTCACATCCACAGCTGGGCATTGTTTTTGCTTTGGCTCCATCCTTTCATTAAAATCCCTTCAGTAAAATACTGTAAGATGCTAGTAATTCTAGACATCAATAATGAAAAGATATGAAAAAATTATCTTTTATTTCCAAGTATAATGATTTATGCATTGATAAAAACTAGCAGCAATATAATTCCTTTATTCTAGCCTAACTTATCGGAGAAGGCATTGGTACCTCACTTCAGTACTCTTGCCTGGAAAATCTCATGGACAGAAGAGCCTGGTGGGCTGCTGTCCATCAGGTTATTAAGAGTCTGACAGGACTGTGTTACTTCACTTTCACTTTTCACTTTCATGCATTGGAGAAGGAAATGGCAACCCACTCCAGTGTTCTTGCTTGTAGAATCCCAGGGACGGGGGAGCCTGGTGAGCTGCCGTCTGTGGGACTGCACAGAGTTGGACACGACTGAAGTGACTTAGCAGCAGCAGCAGCAGCTTAACCTATAGACTAATGAATGGATATTACAATATCTTTGACATATATTATTGCAGTCATGTTCATAGTACTCTATTGAAAGCATTGTTATGTTAAAAGCACATGTGATGAAAGGCTCTAGTTACAAAAGAGAGACATAGTGTATAGTAATATACTTCTATGAACGTGAAGTTCAGAACAATAAGAAAATCATAAAATTATTAATTTTTAATTAAATATCACTCACCTTATGCCTATGTAAGGATGGACTAGTAACTATACATATTTCATGCATTGATACCATACCTTTTTTTTCTTTTATTTTTTTATTATAAATTTATTTATTTTAATTGGAGGCTAATTACTTTACAATATTGTATTGGTAATTTTAAAAGTTTTCTTGGCTATACAGTTCATTTATGAGTTTTTTCAAATTGACACAAATCTCCAAAATTTTTTCAAATATATTTATCAAAATTAAATCCACATATAGGTGGACCTGCAAGGTTCAAACCCATGTTGTTCAAGGATCAACTGTAGTACAAAATTGAGGAAAGCCCTGAGGGAGAATGGAATTGAACTGAAAAGAAGCAGTAATTTAGGGAGACAGCCTGTGAGCTTAGGCATAGAGAAAGAGAGTGGGTGTAATTGATGTGCAAGATTCATTTCATTTCTATATGATACTGTGCTGAGTTGAGTGCCACTATGCTCAGAGGGCCAGGTTATTGTAGGGATGAACTAAACTTATAACGGAGGTAACAGATGAGTCAGGAGGTGGAAGGAAGATATGGTAAAGCTTCAATAATGACTTTAGCCAGTAAGAGTTTTGTGAAGGCCATGCCAAAATGAAGAGCTATTGAGATATGAATGAAGGAATAAAAAGGTCTTGAGTGTGTAGTCTGCTAACACCAACCTTAAATACCAACTGAAAGAACCAGGAAGAAAAGGAGTATTTCAGTAGAGCTCAGAGCAGCCATTGGACTGTTTGCTGATGCAATGACATGCTTCTCGTAGCCAGTGAGGTTACCTTGTTCCCCACATTTATCTAACTATTGAATAAGAACAGAAATTTGGTAAGAAACATAAATAAGAGAAACTGAGTTGTTGCTGAATTGAAAGACTGATTCATTACATTTTAAAAATATTTGGTTTGACTAAAAAGTGAGTTGGAGTTAAGTAAATACAGTTTTACCTGCTCCATTAAGGATGGGAAGTGAGGTGACTCAGTTGGGTCCGAATCTTTGCGACCCCATGGACTGTACCCCACCAGCCTCCTCCATCCATGAAATTTTCCAGGCAAGAGTACTGGAGTGGGTTCCCATTTCCTTCTCCAGAGGATCTTCCCCACCCAGGGATTGAACCCGGGTCTCCTACATTGCAAGCAGATGTTTTTACCATGATAGGGACCTGGGAAGAAGATCACATTCATTATTAAAGATTTATATTACTTCTGATCATCTAATTTTGGTATAAATCACTTTTAAGCTCCATTACACAGCAAAGTTTAAAATATGTATGTAAATATTTATACATCTATTAAAATATAGAAGTTACATAAGTATATATGTGAATGCACACAAACATACACAAACACAAAAGAAATCCTGCTACTCTGTCTAATATTACAACATAATTAATTTCTCTTTTCAAGAGTTGTTTGAAAGTATGCATTTAAACACATTATGTTTGTATTGTGAAATATAAATATCTATACATTTATGAATAAATTCACACTTCAGAAGCCTATATATATTCCTTCTTAGTCATAATCCTCTTGCTACACCAAGATGTCATTATAAACATGCTTTTATAAAATTATTTTCTAACTTCTATGTACACTTTATCACCTATATGTGTGCTGTGTGCTAAGTGGCTTCAGTCATGTCTTACTCTTTGCAACCCAATGGACTGTAATCCACCAGGCTCCTCTGTCCATGACATTCTCCAGGAAAGAATATTGGAGTGGTTGCCATGCCCTCCTCGCCCACTCCAGTACTCTTGCCTGGAAACTCCCATGGACGGAGGAGCCTGGTAGGCTGCAGTCCATGGGGTCGCTGAGAGTTGGATACGACTCAGTGACTTCACTTTCACTTTTCATTTTCATGCATTGGAGAAGGAAATGGCAACCCACTCCAGTGTTCTTGCCTGGAGAATCCCAGGGATGGCGGAGCCTGGTGGGCTGCCGTCTATGGGGTCGCACAGAGTCGGACACGACTGAAGCAACTTAGCAGCAGCAGCAGCATGCCCTTCTCTAGGGGATCTTCCTGACCCAGGGATTGAACCCATGTCTCTTACATCTCCTGCATTGGCAGTCAGGTTCTTTATCACTAGTGCTACCTGGGAAACCCTTAGCACCTATGTGTATTTCCCTAAATAATATGTTTTGCTGTTTTGATATTTATATCATGAAATCATACTGTATTATTAGTTTGTATCCTGCTTTTTTACCCCAACATTTTCTTAAATATGTAATCCATTGTATTGCATGGAAGCTATAGCTAGTATTTTTATAGGTACATACAATAGTGATAATTTTTGACTCTATCAGAAATATTTTATTCTATTATGAATGACATGGTTATTTTCAATACTTTGCTGTCATAAACCACACTCTTTTGATCATTCTTGTGTGTGTGTGTGTGTGTGTGTGTGTGTGTAAGTTGCTCAGTCGTAGCCAACTCTTTGTGACGCCCTGGGTTATAACCTGCCAGGCTCCTCTGTCCATGGGATTCTCCAGGCAAGAACACTGGAGTGGGTTGCCATTTCCTTCTCCAGGGGATCTTCCCAACCCAGGGATCAAACCCGGGTCTCCGACATTACAGGCAGATTCTTTACCAGCTGAGCCACCAGGGAAGCCCAAGGAATGCCAAACTATTTCCAAAATGAATTCTACAAACCAAATCATGCTTGGAAATTTTTTACTTGACTATATTATGTGTGGTTTGTGTATCCATTCCTCTAGTTTGGAATGTAGGTTGTTTTCTTTCTTTATGATTACATATGATTCTACAATGAATTTCTTTGTGAACTTTGCATACTGTGCCCAGGTTTCTGTTTCTTTCCCTATAACAAAATCTTAGATTTAAAATTATTTTTCTCAAAAGTTGAAACCATTTTGGTTAACAGTTGATGATTTTTGAGGTTCTTGATATAATTTTTGTGTTTAAATACACTCTTATTTGGGACACTTTGCATATATCTTTATTCCCTTGTCCCTTTGTGAAGCATAGTGCTGTTACTGAAAGTCTGTGGTACAATAGCATTGAAGAAGAAATAGATTTGGCAGAATCATATGTATTATTTATATATTTCCTTATGAATATATGCTATTTCTTATAAATAAGGATGTTTCCTAGAATAGTAGAAATGCTTTTCATTATATACTGTATTTATGTTCCTGAAAACTTTTTGAAAAACTATATACAATTTCTAGGAGTATCTTTTGTTCAAGAAAAAAGGCTCATGTCAAAAAATTTTTGTGTCTTGTTCTGATGTACCAAAGAGTCACACATTTCTGCTCTGACTAGAGCTAAGCAAAGCATTAAATGTAAAATATACTTGGAATCAAATGAAAGCTTAAATAATACTAAAAAGTTCCTAAATATATATCATATCTGCAACTATGCTGTGCTGATTTAAAATGGTATTGGCTATTCTTAAACATATTATAAACATTTTAAAATAACCACACAAATTTTATGAAATTCTTTGAGATTTTATTTCCAGCTATATTTTGTTTTGGATGCAGTTATTTATTTTTTATTTTTTTTATTTTTTGCTTGCTTTTATTTTTTATTTTTTTATTTTTTTAATTTTAAAATCTTTAATTCTTACATGTGTTCCCAAACATGAACTCCCCTCCCACCTCCTTTCCCATAACATCTCTGTGGGTCATCCCCATGCACCAGCCCCAAGCATGCTGTATCCTGCGTCAGACATAGACTGGTGATTCAATTCTTACATGATAGTATACATGATAGAATGCCATTCTCCCAAATCATCCCACCCTCTCCCTCTCCCTCTGAGTCCAAAAGTCCGTTATACACTGCTGTGTCTTTTTTCCTGTCTTGCATACAGGGATGCAGCTATTTTTAAAGGAAGATCATGCAAAAATGTACATTATGAACAAAGTATACTGCAAAAAAATAAAACAAAACAAAACAATAGCCATGCTAGGGGCTAGGGATTAACCTCCAAGGGAAAGGTAAATCTACTGAGACTGTATAAGATGGGACTTCACTAATGCCCGTCTATTTTATTTGGATTGAATTGGCCTACAACTAGAGCTGCGTTAACCAGAGCCCTCAATTTCTTTTTTTTCCTTTTAGAAGTGGCCTGAATGATTTGATTTTAAGTTGCCTGGGGTTGTGAGAAACAAAATCCTCTGCCATTAAAACTGCATGGTGTTTATGACCACTACACGGATAGTTTAAATAACAATGAAAAAAGTTGACTTATGAAAAATAAAGCTGGTTAATTACACCAAATAGGCTTACTGTAAAAACCACAGGTGTCTCTTTTACAAGTTTTTGTTGAGCTCTTGCCCATAGCATGTTTATATGACATGGATGGAGCTGAAATCTTTACTGTGGCCAGCTTTAAATGGGAAACATTTGGTTTACCTCCATTACAGTTCAGACCACATGTGATGTCATAGAAATGATACAACCTATGAAAGCTTGTTTCTGCCTTGAGGAATACAACATCTGCTTCATTATTTATGGAATTAAAATAAAACAATTTCATTAATGTCCTGGCAAATAACTCATTTGCTATATATTTTAAGTAGAAATATAAAGGGATTTAATCTATAGTTCTTATTATTTTAGGCTTCCCAGATACCTCAATGGTAAAGAATTCGCCTGCCAAGTGGAAGAGGCAGGTTCAATCCCTGGGTTGGGAAGATCCCCTGGAGAAGGAAATGACAACCCACTCCTCCAGGTTTCTTGTCTGGGAAATCTCATGGACAGGGGATCCTGGTGGGTTACAGTCCAATGGTGGCAAAGAGTTGGACATGACTTAGGAACTAAACAGCAGCAACAACGTTCATTTTATTTTGCGTTTAGAAATCTATGATTTCAGAAGCATTACGATATATTTAGTAAAAATCTTCTTGTTAAAATAACCTTAGTTACAGTGGATATCCATAAACTTATAAATGAGATGTGCATCACTTTATATTCTAGGACCTAAAATATTTCCTTAAGTGTGCATATACATTTTCACAGTATCATTTCATTTGCAGGTTTTAAAATTTAATTTATTTTAGTGATGCTCATCTCTTACAAGTGTAATGTATTCTGTTCAGAAGACCTTTGAATTGCAGAAGGATTGAGAATGTCTGTTTTTCTCTTTGCCTAACTCCTGACACATATATTTTCTTGATATATTTTTCATGGATATGATAAGCTTTCAAATCTGCTTACTTTTTATACTTAGAGTTTAGGTTAGTTTGCCGGGATCCGTGTTTTTCTAAATTAAACTGGCATCTAATCTTCTTGTACTTGAGTAGTTAGTACTTCTGGACTATAGTCAGATTTAGAATAGAATATTTCCGATCAGGGAGGTAGCCAATGAACCCCACAAATTACCCTATTTGGAGTAGAGAGAACAGCAAAACATACATATGTTGCCAATCACTTTTCAATTAAAACATTATATCATAAACAATCTAAAATTTACTAAATATGATAATGCTATTTCAGGTACCATACTGAATCTGTGCACAGATTGTAATGAACTATGAATTCCCTTATATAGTCACAAGTGTGCATCTATTGTTTTTTATATTTATCAGGAAAAAAATCTGTGCAAGCTGTTTCAGTTTGATTATCTTTTATATTAGTTTTATGGTAATGCTTGGAAAGCATATGTTATGTCACAAATGAAGCCCTCTGATTCTTCATCTGTTAAATCAAGCTGAAAAATCCACTCTTGTAAAGTTCAAGCTAACAGATCCTCTCTTGTAGAGTTCTTGGTGGAATTGTAGGGACTCAGTAAATGGTAAAATTATGTTATCATTGTTGCATTAATATATATATTTATAACATTTCTTATCTAGAAAATATCATTGTTTTGCAAAAACATTTTCTTCATTGACAATCTAACTAGAAGAGCTTCGGGATTCAATCTCATGTTCAGTCCAAATATGTATATACATCAATAGCTACTTGTTGTTCAATTGCCCAGTCCTCTCTGACTCTTTGTGACCCCATGGACTGCAGCATGCCAGGCCTCCCTATCCCTCACCATCTCCTGTAGTTTGCCCAAGTTCATGTCCATTGCATTGGTGATGCCATTCAGCCATCTCATCCTCTGATGCCCTCTTCTCCTTCTGCCCCCTGTCTTTCCCAGAATCAGAGACTTTTCCAATGAGTCAGCTGTTCATATCAGATGATCAAAATACTGGAGTTTCAGCTTCAGCATCAGTCCTTCCAATTAGTATTCGGGGTTGATTTCCCTTAAGATTGATTGGCTTGATATCCTTACTGTCCAGTGGATTCTCCAGAGTCTTCTCCAGCACCACAGTTCAAAGGCATCAATTCTTTGGTGCTCCACATTTATGGTCCAGCTCTGACAACCATATGTGACTACTGGGAAGACCATAGCCTTGACTATACAGAACTTTGTCAGCAGAGTAATAATTCTTCTTTTCAACACTAATAGCAACTAGTATGATCCAGATCTTAATATATTTTAAGAAAAATTTTACATAACTTTATTTCCATCAGAAGATATCTCTATCTTGTCATTATTTACATTTTAAAAAAGAGCAATCCTGGTTATTAAAGACAATAAATATAAAATTTCCCAATTAATCATTATCATAGCAGATAGAGTTTATTTAGTACCTATTACATTGTGAATCTGCTATGGCACATATAATAAACTTATTGTTGATAATACTTACAACACAAATAATATCTCATTTTCAATATGATAAAAGTGAGAGTTGAGGAAGTTATATAATTTGTTCAAACAGACCAAAATGTGAACTGAAATAACTTTGTCTGACTTCTGCTTTTCAGATTTTTCTAGAAATGCAGGCATCTTCTTTCATTGAGGTTGACTCAACTAGGAAACTGACACATATAGATTTTTCTAAACCTAAATCTATTTACCTGCATTTGGGAAGTTTAACATAAAAATACCTTAATATTGCTTAATCTGTTCTGTGCTACAGCAATACTCAATTGACTCATTTTTTTTTTTAAGGATGTTACTAATAACAGTAGAGCTTTGCTCAGCAACAACAAATTATTCCAGTCAAAATACATTCTGTATTCTCCTTTAAAGAGTAAGGCTATAGAAAATTGAACTACACAAATACTGCAACATAGTTAAGACTTTAAATGTATTTAATGAGAATGGCATTTGATATTTCATTTGCTACAGAATTACAGGACTTTAGAAGTCAAAGAGTTACCATAAATTAGTTCAAACTCAAGACTGAGTCCCAGAGGATCTGTAAAGAACTAGGACTAGAATACAAGTCTTATGCACATAAATGGTGTCCACTTACAAAGTTGAGGTTAATATCTGAATGTGTTAAAATTCAGGCTGAATGCTAGGTTCATTTGTATTTTTTTTTCTTTTATTTTTTAGTACTCATTAAATGCCTTCCATTATGTCATATATTTCAGATAATGGAAACCAGTGATGAATAAAATAGATAAGGTCCCCACTCTTATGGAGCTTATTCTTTAATGGAAGGGAATACACTTCACAAGCAAGAGAAGAAATAAATGAAAATATATTTCAGATTTTGATAAGTACAATCATGAAAAGTACCTGAAGATTAAGGGATGTGAATGTGTATGTGTATGCATGGGCATTAAGATGTGTGTGCAATACTTTAGGGAAGACTCACCCAGAGGATGTGACATGAAAACTGAGATTTCTCTGAAAAGGTACTATTTGAGACTCAAATGATAATAGCAAGAACACTGTGTGAAAATCTGTTATCAGTATGTTTCAGAAAACACAAAGGCCCTGAGGTCTATAAAAGTTTGGAAAGTTTGAATAAATAGAAATAAAGTCAATATAATTAAAAGATAATGAAGAGTGAGGCTTAGAGTTTTCATAGAGAAGGAGCCTGAGAAATAAATCTGTTTGGGAATAGAGGCTGGGAGGGTATCACGATCCTTATAAGCATACTGTTTTTACTTTGACCATAACTTTGGGAGAGCAGACAGAGATTACAGAGAGCTTAAAAACCCCACTTTGCCTCCAATTAAAATAAATGAATTTAAATAAATAAATAAATAAATGAAAAAAAAAAAAAACAAAAAAAAAACACTTTGACATTCACAAGCTACCCCTGGAGTCTGCATGGGAAAATGTAGACAGAGGTCAGATCACATACATCTGATCAGATCATGGTGCATTTTAGGTAGTTTAGATATATTCTAAGTGTAATATTAAGTGATATGATATGTTCAGTATATTTTCAAGGATCAATCTGTTACATAAAGAATTTGATAGGAAAGCTATTGAGATTAACATTCTATGATTTATTCAACCATGTATTCAACATTAAGTTCCTAATATAAGCCAAGCACTCTTCTAGGCACTGAGGAAATAGCAGTGAATCTGTGGCTCAGAGGTAAAAAATCTGCCTGCCAGTGCAGGAGACCTGGGTTCAATCTCTGGGTTAGAAAGATCCCTGGAGGATGAAATGGCAACCCACTTCAGAACTCTTGCTTGAAAACTCCTATGGACAGAGGAACCTGGCAGGCTACTGTCCATTGGGTTGCAAAAGTCAGACACGACTGAGCACACACACACAGTGAGGGGCAGGGACACAAAGTAAGTAATAAACACAAATATCAGATGGTGATAAGTACTTAATTCCAAACACAAAGCAGGAGAAAAAGACAGAAAACGATGTGTTTTCTTAACTTATACAAGTGGTTGGGCCAAGAATTTTCTGATTACATGGCATTTAAGCACAGACTAAAAGGCAAGAAGAGAGTAAGTAAGTAAACATTTTTGGAAGGACATTCAAGGCAGAGGACCACTATAAGTAAAAAAGCAGTGAGGTGGAGGTAATTTGAATGTGTGCGTGTGCATATATATATATGCACACGCACACATATATTCCTTCATTTTGCCAGAAAATTGAAAAGATTCAAAATTTTGGCTTTCTTTTTCTGGCATAGATGTTGATTAAATAAATAAAATATTTATATATTACATATTTATAATTTATCTATAATATAAATTAAAATTACATTGTAAAATCTTTAGTTATTATATATTACAGCATCTAGTATACTTTGAAAAGGGCTTTGCAGTTGGTGGTGGTGGTAAAAAACATGCCTGCCGACTCAGGAGACATAAAAGACATGGGTTCGAACCCTGGTTTGGAAAGATCCTCTGGAGGAGTGCAGGGCAATCCACTCCAGAATTCTTGCTTAGAGAAACCCATGGACAGAGGAGCCTGGTGGGCTACAGGGTCACAAAGAGTCAGACACGACTGAAGCAACTTAGCACACGCGTAAGCTTTGAAAAAGACACTACCACTCAGGAAAATAAGACACTACCATTCAAAAAGCAGAAGAATGAGAAACCTACAGTAGTAATTTTGAAATCCTGCTGGATAAATGTATTGTACCTCTGCCCTGGGGATAGGAAACATTCACTATTTAGGATACAGTCCTGCATCTGCTCTAGATTTCGAACCCATTGTTTTTCATGGTTATTGGCTTCACATGATGAATTTTTTTTTTTTCATTTTCTATCATCTCTTTGTCCTCTTCTAAGGAATTTACTGAGGAATATGTTCTCTTTAAAGGCTGAGCAATTTGGTACCCATAAATATTTGGCGTCTCATAATTCCTCTTCAAAATTCTTAAAGAGATGAGAATACCAGACCACTCCCCCTCCTGATAAATCTGTATGCAGGTCAAGAAGCCACAGTTAGATCCAGACATGCAAAAATAGACTGGTTCTGAATTGGGAAAGGAGTACATCGAGGCTGTTTGTTGTCACCCTGCTTATTTAACTTATATGCAGAATACATCATGAGACACCCTTATGACAAAAAGTGAAGAGGAACTAAAGGGCTTCTTGATGAAAGTGAAAGAGGAAAGTGAAAAAGCTGGCTTAAAATTCAACATTCAGAAATGAAGATCATGGCATCCAGTTCCATCACTTCATGGCAAACAGATTGGGAAACAATGGAAACAGTGACAAACTTTATTTTCTTGTGGTCCAAAATTACTGCAGATGGTGACTGCAGCCATGAAATTAAAATAGGCTTGCTCCTTGGAAGAAAAGCTGTGGCCAACCTAAACAGCATATTAAAATGCAGAGGCATTACTTCACCAACAAAGGTCTGTCCAGTCAGAGCTTTGTTTTTTCCAGTAGTCATGTATGGATGTGAGGGTTGGACCATAGAGAGAGCTGAGCACCAAAGAACTGATGCTTTTGAACTATGGGGTTGGAGAAGACTCTTGAGAGTCCCTTGAACTTCAAGGAGATCAAACCAGTCTATCCTAAAACACATCAGTTCAGTTCAGTCACTCAGTCGTGTCCTACTCTTTGTGACCCCATGGACTGCAGCACACCAGGCCTCCCTGTCCATCACCAACTCCCAGAGTTTACTCAAACTCATGTCCATTGAGACATAGATGCCATCCAACCATCCCATCCTCTGTAGCCCCCTTCTCCTACTGCCTTGAATCTTTCCCAGCATCAGGGTCTTTTAAAATGAGTCAGCCCTTTTTGGACTCAGAGGGAGAGGGAGAGGGTGGGATGATTTGGGAGAATGGCATTCTATCATGTATACTATCATGTAAGAATTGAATCGCCAGTCTATGTCTGACACAGGATACAGCATGCTTGGGGCTGGTGCATGGGGATGACCCACAGAGATGTTATGGGAAGGGAGGTGGGAGGGGGGTTCATGTTTGGGAACACATGTAAGAATTAAAGATTTTAAAATTAAATAAAAAAAATAAAAATAAATAAAATGAGTCAGCCCTTTGCCTCAGGTGGCCAAAGTATTGGAGTTTCAGCTTCAGTTTCATTCCTTCCAATGAATACTCATGACTGATTTCCTTTAGGATGGACTGATTGAATCTCCTTGCTGTCCAAGGGACTCACATCAGTCCTAAATATTCATTAGAAGGATTGATGCTGAAGCTCCAATACTTTGGCCACCTGATGTGAAGAACCGACTCATTGGAAAAGACCCTGATGCTGGGAAAGATTGAAGGCAGGAGTAGAGGGGGACAGGGGATAGAAGGTTGGATGACATCACTGATTCACTGGACATGAGTTTGAGCAACCTCCAGGAGTTGGTGATGGGTAAGTAAGTGCTGCAGTCCTAAGTCGCAGAGTAGGACATGACTGAGCAATTGAACTGAACTAAATAATTTGGTTTTACCATACTGGATAATAAAAAACATTCTGGTGGTATCATTCATGCATTAATCTTTGATTAATTTGATATGTTTGTTTTTTATTGCAGATCAACATTTTTTTTTCTTCATTAATATTTAAGATTAACTGAAGTTACTAGGCATAGTGAATGCAAAGATTAAGACATGTCCATAAAATTTTCCATAAAGGTGATTGATAAGAATATCAAAGTTGTAATATTGCCTAGTAAGTGCTGTGATATTAGTTGTCTTGTTCTCTGAGGCCAGTGACGAATACCACAGATAGGTTTTTACATATGGTGTTGTTTTTTCTGAACCCAGATAATTAAGTAGTTATCCAGAGAAGGAAGGAGGTTCCAACAGAAAATGTATAAAAAACAGAGAGCGCTGAGATATTGACATTCATTTGGAAAAACTCAAATGAACTTTAAAGGCTAAAATTTAGCCCATATACTCATGAGTGAGAGAAGGAAAGTTGAGTTGACATAGCTATGTTAAGCAGTTTTTATTGAGGATAATAGGGGAGATAATAACTGTTAAAATAAGTTCCAATCTGTTTTTCAGTCTCTAAGTTGTTTCAGGGATGAATAAAGAATTTGCAGGTAGTAAAAAGAGGAGAATGCGAAAGTGAAAGTTGCTCAGCCATGTCCAACTCTTTGCTACCCCATGGTTTATACAGTCCAGGCCAGAATACTGGAATGGGTAGCCATTCCCTTCTCCATGGGATTTTTCCCAACCTTGGGATTGAACCCAGTCTTCCTGCATTGCAGGTGGATTCTTTACCAGACAGAGGTGACATTGGAGACTGAGGGAAAAAGTAGAAATATTGACATATTTATGGACTGAATTTGAGTGATGCCAGTAGGGCAATGTGCAACAAGACTGAAAATGTAGAGGAGACAAAGCTTTTTGATTGGAGAGGGTGGGACTGGGAAACAATTCTCACTTTTTTATTTCACAGAAAATATTTGAAGAAGAGGAACTGGTGTGGTATATGCAGTGAGATTATCTATGTGGTGATCCAGTGGTCTATGTTTTATTCAAATATATACGTAAGTTTAAATTTGGATACCAATGTCTCGGGCTCAAGAGAAAGAAGACCATCTATATATAGGTGATGTGAACCCATAGAATAGTTAGAGGAAAAGAAACTGGTAGAGAACCACAAAATGGTAGAGAAATAGCAGAAGGAAGAAACGCTTTTTCATGGAAGTAAAGAGAGGAGGTGTTATTAATTGAGAAGATCATGCATGCTATTAACATCAAAGAGAAGTCAACCAAAGAGGTTTTCAATGAACTTGCCACTAGGAAGTAATTGATGACCTTCAGTTCAGTTCAGTTCAGTCACTCAGTCGTGTCTGACTCTTTGCAACCCCATGAATTGCAGCCCGCCAGGCCTCCCTGTCCATCACCAGCTCCTGGAATTCACTCAAACTCATGTCCATTGAGTCAATGATGCCACCCAGCCATCTCATCCTCTGTCGTCCCCTTCTCCTCCTGCCCCCAATCCCTCCCTGCATCAGAGTCTTTTCCAATGAGTCAACACTTTGCATGAGGTGGCCAAAGTACTGGAGTTTCAACTTCAGCATCAGTCCTTCCAAATAACACCCAAGATTGATCTTTAGAATGGACTGGTTGGATCTCCTTGCACTCCAAGGGACTCTCAAGAGTCTTCTCCAACACCACAGTTCAAAAGCAGCTTTCATCACAGTCCAATTCTCATATCCGTACAAGACTACTGGAAAAACCATAGCCTTAACTAGACGGACCTTTGTTGGCAAAGTAATGTCTCTGCTTTTGAATATGCTATCTAGGTTGTTCATAACTTTCCTTCCAAGGAGTAAGTGTCTTTTACTTTCATGGCTGCACTCACCATCTGCAGTGATTTTGAAGCCCCAAAAAATAAACTTAGGCACTATTTCCACTATTTCCCCATCTATTTCCCATGAAGTGATGGGACCAGATGCCATGATCTTCGTTTTCTGAATGTTGAGCTTTAAGCCAAACTTTTCACTCTCCTCTTTCACTTTCATCAAGAGGTTCTTTAGTTCTTCTTCACTTTCTGCCATAAGGGTGGTGTCATCTGCATATCTGAAGTTATTGATATTTCTCCCAGCAATCTTGATTCCAGCTTGTGCTTCTTCCAGCCCAGCATTTCTCATGATGTACTCTGTATAATAGTTAAAAAAGCAGGGTGACAATATACATCCTTGATGTACTCCTTTTCCTATGTGGAACCAGTCTGTTGTTCCATGTCCAGTTCTAACTGTTGCTTCCTGACCTGTATGTAGGTTTCTCAAGAGGCAGGTCAGGTGGTCTGGTATTCCCATCTCTTTCAGTATTTTCCACAGTTTATTGTGATCCACACAGTCAAAGGCTTTGGCATAGTCAATAAAGCAGAAGTAGATGTTTTTCTGGGACTCTCCTGCTTTTTCGATGATCCGGTGGATGTTGACAATTTGATCTCTGGTTCCCAATTGTAAATACAAAACACAGGGGTCATTCATATCATATTATAAATTGTCACAACTTTTAAAAATATTATGTATAGATCCAAAGAATTTAATCTATAGATCTGGGCTTCTTTGTTCCTAACGATATATGGCTGGGTTAAGAGATGCATGGCTTGGTTAAGAAGAAACGTTAGAGAGGGAAACTAGAGGGAAAGGATAGGTGCCAGGGCTATGCAATTTACATTCTGGACTCAGGAGTGAAAGTGTTCCACCCTTACTAGCTCCTATGATTAGGAGCCTAGAGAATGTACCTGGGTTATTCCTCAGGGCTGACATTCTGTATGGCCATACTCATTAGTCTTGTAAAATGACTAACTGCATGAGTTACATGGCTTAGTCTTTTCTCTGAAGTATGACCCATTTCCTTGCAATGTTGAAAAAATATATATATATATTTTACCAGAAGAAAGTTAAAAGTCTTTTTTTTTTTTGTAAATAAGAGTTAACAGGTTTAAAATGCAAATATGCCCAGGAAAGACAGCACTTAAGTAGTTATTGGTATTAATTTAATTTTGTTTCAAAGGTTAAGTTCAATTGCAGTAAGGGGCAGACACACATTCGATTCATGAAATGAGGGATAATTGTATAAAGAAAGAGTTTAGACTTAGAAAGCACAAGAGTAGCACTCAATTGCACCTTAGTCCCTACAGAAATTCAACAGATCAACAGAAAATCAAATCTGAAAGTACTCATGCCTTGTAGAAGCAAAACAGAGAGATCTTTATTAGCTGTAACTTTCTTCTTCTTCTTCTTTTTTTTTTTTTTTGCTTGCTTTTAACCAGTCTCACTTCATATCATGACATTTTCATACCAGAGATTTGTCAATGTACAAAAGAATTTGTCATAAGAATTGCATCCTAAAACCACATTTTGTTTTGCATATCTAATAAAGTAAATGCAAGTCATAAATACATTGGCACTTTGTCCCTCTGTCATCATAATAGGCCTTTTTATAATTTTCTATTCTTTCACATACTGACTATAATAATAGCTATTTCCAAGTGAGGAATACACTATCCCAAATGACCACAATTTGAAATGCAAATATAATTCCCTGATGTATAATAGTACACTTCATTGTTAGAAAGGGCTGTCTCTGATTTCCATTTCTGCCTCTTACTAAGCTTTTAGACATTCGGTAAATTATGGTTCCTAAGCCTCAGTTCTCATGTATACTGACTAGACATTTCTTGCAGTTTTAATGAATATTGAATAATAAGCATATGTACTACATAGTAAATACCTAGTAAATGTTAGTGAAGAGCAAGAAACCTGCCCGTAATAAAGCAGTGAGTTGCTTGCTTTTAATAGTAGAATGATATTTATTGCCTTTTAGTGTCATTTGGAAAACGACCTTTTTCCTGAATTTAAAATAGGTTGGAAAGAATAACTACAAAGCCAGATTTTTTTTTTACTGTATATAAATGCATAATATATATGCATACATATATATGTGGAACGGATTTAGTAGTAATGCAAAATTCTCAGTAATTACCAGTTTCAAGATCTTGCTTAACCAAGATAACATCTTTGCCATAAAACTCTTATTTTCTGCATGTTATTTTACTTTCTAATAAATAGTGGTAAGTGTTCAGAAAGGAAACAGAACTGGGCTTCTGGAAATGGTAACGTTAGTGACAAAGTCTATTGAAAGTATTAGGTAGACAATGCTTGAATCAGGCAAATTTGTTTGGTGGAAGCAAGGGTGAACATGCCTGATATCCACTTGCTGAGATTAGTTCTGGGCCTTAATTTGTATCCAGTAAACTAATACTTCTTTTAAGTTATTGGAAGAAAAAAGACCTCAAGAGATTGTTGATTCCTGCTTTTGTAGAATCTACCTATTCATACTAGAAAAGCATAAATTTTAGAGAAATGAAAACAGACTATTTTGTAATACTTTTGGACTATGAATTAATTTTTAAATAAATTTTTTGTAAGAAAAACAGTCTTCCTATATAACCAATGTATTTTATAACTAACCACTTATTATTTATTAACTACTACATTCTATGCATTTTTTGTATCATGGTTGCATTAGTTACTTACTGTAATTTTTTTTTTTTAAATTGAAGTACAGTTGACTTAAAATATTGTATTAGTTTCTGGTGTACATCATAGTAGTTTTATTTTTTGTAGAATTATTTTCCTTATAAAGTTATTATAAAATGTTGTCTATATTTCCTGTGCCCTCCTTGTTATTTATTGTACACCTAATAGTTGGACCTTGCCTTTCCCTCATCTATCTTGCCCCTTCCTCTTCCTCTCTCCTTACTGGTAACCACTAGTTTATTTTCTATACCTGTGAGCCTGTTTCTATCTTTTGTTCATTCATTTGTTGGTGTTATTGTTCTTAATAATAAGATTCTGCATAATAAGTGATATCAGATAGTATTTGTCTTTTTCTAGCTGATTTATTTCACTAAGCATGATACCCTCCAGGTCTATCCATGTTGTCACAAATGGCAAAATTTCATTCTTTTTTCTGGTTGAGTGGTGTTTCATTGTATAGATATATACCACATCTTCTCTATCCATTCATCTGTTGATGGACACTTGGGTTGTTTTCATATCATGGCAATTATAATTAATGTTGCTGTGAACATTGGGATACAGATTTCTTAGTCTTGCTCTACTGATGATCAGTTTAAAGCTCAGATAGTTTAAAATTTTGGCTAGAAAGCAAAATTAGTGGCAAAGCAGAGTTTCACTGCACTTATATTCTCTTTTTGTTTCTTTGTAACAGTAGATAACTGGTTTTCTAAAACCATTTAATTAATATTCTTATATGAACTGTTTCCAGTCATTTTTCCTTCTTATTGAGGAAAATGTTTGCAGTGCAAATAGAAACATATCTATGCCTATTTTTAAGGAAGTATATATTAACTCATTCTTAGTGGGACATTCAGTTGAAACTTTTTTTCCTAATATTGGTAATGCATATTCATGATATACTTCACTCTTCAGGAACAAAGTACAATTTAACATTGTTGTTAACATTTAGATTTGAAATTCAACAGACTTGAAATCAGGAATTAGTGACATCACTTCCTAAGTAAATTGCTAGGTAAATTTTGCTGTTTCCTAATCTATATAAACCACATTTTTCTCACATGGAAAATAACTATAATAATATCTCATTAAAAGTGCATGCGTGCTTAGTCATTTCAGTCATGTCTGACTCTGCAACCCCATGGACCATGGCCAGCCAGGATCTTCTGTCCATGGGATTCTCCAGGCAAGAGTACTAGAGTGGGTTGCCATTTCCATTTCATTAAAAGTATTATTAAAGAAAACACTACAGGTAAAGCAAAAGGTAAGCATGTAACAAATGGTCCCATTTGTATTGTCTTTAAACTTCAGAAACTTGATTTAGTCAAAGGCCAAACTACATTTGTTTTCTCTTTTACAACTCATTTTTTTAACAACAAAATAAAATATATTTCATTTCTCCAAACTCACCATTTCTTTCTTTTGGGACTATCCAAATGCTCAAATGTAATAGCCAGGGAATTACAGTATTTCTCAAAATCAGGGGTAGCAAATAATTCATCTGTAAAGTCCAGAAGTAAATATTTTAGACTTACCTGGCCATGTGGTCAGTTGTAAATACTCAGCTCTATCATTGTAACATAAAGGTAGCCATGGATAGTATGTAAACCAAGAATATGACTGTTTCAAACTTTATTTTCAAAAACAAGGTGTTGGTGTATTTGGCCTGTGGGTCATAATTGGCTACCTCTGATATGAATTATTGATAAATAAGCAGCAATATTTACTGCTATTCAGCATATACATAATCACTTGTGCCAGTGTGCTCAGTCATTAAGTTGTGCCAGACTCTGTGCTTGTAGCCCACCAGTCGACTCTGTCCATTGCATTCTCCAGGCAAGAAAACTGGAGTGAATTGCCATTTCCTTCTCCCGAGAATCTTCCCAACCCAGGGATCAAAACCCAGTTTCCTGCATTGGCAGGCATATTCTTTACCATTGTACTTATGCACAAACATTTAAAAATACTACATACACTAATTATTTACTTAAAGAAGATTATCTGCTTTTATCAATTGACACTGTTGTATGCATTATTGTGTCTCTTTTTTAATGTAATTGTGGATTTAGAGTAAAGGGCTCTTAGTAAGGGAGTGATGTAATTAAAAAAAGGAAATATCCGTTAATAAAATTATCTAGATCAAACGAATTCTTTCTAATCACGGTATAACTTTCAGTAATACTTGGTTGAATATTCTATTATTCTTTTACAGTGGGACATTCAAAAGTTATCCTGTTTTGTTATGTTGTTTAGATCCAAGAATTATAAATGTATCATCAAACTTTAGAAACATTTAAATTTTATTACATTTTAAATATCTTCTTGCGATCTAGGGCATTAATATGCAGAAAATGAGGACAACCCACATTGGCTTCAAAACTAACTGTTCACTGCTTATTTCACATTTGTAAAGTGCTATGGGGGCTATGGTACGGACCTGACAGAAGCAGATATTAAGAAGTGGTGTCAAGAATACACAGAAGAACTGTACAAAAAAGATCTTCATGACCCAGATAATCGCAGTGATGAGATCACTCACCTAGAGCCAGACATCCTGGAGTGCGAAGTCAAGTGGCCTTAGGAAGCATCAGTACGAACAAAGCTAGTGGAGGTGATGGAATTCCAGTTGAGCTATTTCAAATCCTAAAATATGATGCTGTGAAAGTGCTGCAGTCAATATATCAGCAAATTTGGAAATTCAGCAGTGGCCACAGGACTGGAAAAGGTCAGTTTTCATTCCAATCCCAAAGAAAGGCAATGCCAAAGAATGGTCAAACTGCTGTACAACTGCACTCATCTCACATGCTAGTAATGTTCAAAATTCTCCAAGCCAGGCTTCAACAATACATGAACCATGAAATTCCAGATGTTCAAGCTAGATTTAGAAAGGTCAGAGGAACCAGAGATCAAATTGCTAGTGTCCTTTGGATGATCGAAAGAGTAAGAGAGTTTCAGAAAAAAATCTACTTATGTTTTATTGACTATGCCAAAGCCTTTGATTGTGTGAGTCACAATAAACTGGAAAATTCTGAAAGAGATAGGAATACCAGACTTCCGGGGTCCAGCCTCGGTGGATCCAGGAAATTCGAAGGTGGGGACGGAGTCGGCGTCTTTGGAAATAACTTATTTAATTACAGATAGAGAGGGATTAGAAAATTAGCAGAGAAAAAGAGGCTGAATAACTTGGTTCACATGGAGTACCAATCACCACCTACATAGGCCGCAGGCATCTTCCCATTCTCCCGAAGGAGAGGAGGCACTGAGGACCCCCCGGTCCAATCTTAGAAGCCCAGGCAAAATTAATAGGCTTGATGGGTACCCATGCACCAGATGGGAATTCAGCCAGAAAATAGTAGGAGAGAAAAAGGGGCTGAATAACTTGGTTTATGTGGGATACCAATAAAATTCGAAGACAAGGAATTTGCACCATTTACGTTGGGCCACCGGTGCCACTTGAATATTGGAAGGTGCCCCTCCTTGGGCTCCTTCTTGTGTGGGCTTGAAAACCAGGGCAAATAAGTAGACTTGGAGGGCACCCACGCTCCAGATGGGAATTCAGCCAGAAAAACAGGTAGCAGAAAAGAACGACATGAGGGAATCAGTCTTTCCAGAAACTGATCTGATTTCTTAATTTGGGTTTGCTTATATACATTTTGCTACATATAGGGATGAATACAGAGTCACACAGGGGTCAGCAGTCCTGACCTTTATCAAAATCAGGTGCTTCACATAAAAAGGCCTTAGGGATTTTATGATTCTTTCTTTCTGATAACCAAAAAACTTATTTTTTCCAAGAGTGTTTTTTTCTCAAACCAGGCACCACCCTCCAAATAAAGTTACATTCCTATAGGGTGAAGGTGTAGTGAGTTACAATCAAGAAAGGAATTTATTTAACCCAAGGTTAACATGATTAATCTTAAAGGTTAATGCTTATTTCTCCTATATGCTTAAAGGTTATTACTTATTTCTCCTATATGTTAGTCATATTCATTATAAGGGCAGGGAATATGGAGATTTAGCAGCAAACATCAGCCCAACAAATGAAAATCCTTTTACCAATGCTCCCCTTAAGATCTATTTTATCTTAAGACAGTGATGAAGTTACATTTTTACATAGCAAGGACACAGTGGTTTATAACAAAGTACAGTGATCTATTATAAAAGAGAAAATTCATTAACTCAAAAAGTCTAGTATTTGTAACCTTAAAAACTACTATATTTCCTTTTCTATATTCCAAATACATTGATTAATATATTCCCCGGTGCCTAAGGATATGGAGGCCTGGTGGCAATCACTGACTCAACAATGAGAAAAGCCCTATGCTAATTAAGACTCTCAAAATACTCCAAAACTCTCTGTGCTGTTTATGGTTGAGAGGTAGTAAACAATCATGTGCCCAGTGGCAGGAGTATAGATAATCCTGTCACACAAGCTAGTCTGTCAACAGAGAGGTTTGACCTAAGACACCCTTGTCCCACCCAGTGCAGGGAATTAGCAGCAATTATTGACACAACAATGAAAAACCCTTCACCAATATAATTCCTAACCAACCCACTATACTAATAATTTCCAACTCCCCAAAAGAATTTGCCTTTAGTAAGTCTAAAACATCTCATGCCTCTCAGATTGAGAGGCTGTAAACAATCACATGTGGCCAGATGAACCTATACAGGCGGGCTAGATAACCTTCAGAGGACTCCGTAAGCTGAAACACTCTTGTCATGCCCAACAATTTTTATTGCCTTGGAGCTACACGTTTACTCCTTCTCCGAGAGAAACGGTTATTGGGGAGAGTCCCCCATAAAGTCAGAGGTGTAGGTGAGAGCATAAAGCAGACTCTGGTTTTGGGATAGATGCTCGGGAACAGGGGGTTTCCTGAGGCTTGATCACACCTTTGCGTATGCCAAGCCTCCTTCCTCATGACCTTTGCCATGGGCGGAGTTCCTCACGCTGGCCCCCGGCACCAGACCACTTGACCTGCCTGTTGAGAAACCTGTATGCAGGTCAGGAAGTAACAGTTAGAACTGTACATGGAACAACAGACTGGTTCCAAATAGGAAAACGAGTAAGTCAAGGTTGTATATTGTTACCCTGCTTATTTAACTTATATGCAGAGTACATCATGAGAAACGATGGGCTGAATGAAGCACAAGTTGGAATCAAGATTGCTGGGTAATGATAACCCTGTATGCAAGACAGCAAAAGAGACACAGATGTATAGAACACTCTTTTGTACTCTGTGGGAGAGGGAGAGGGTAGGATGATTTGGGAGAATGGCATTGAAACATGTATAATATCATATACGAAATGAATCGCCAGTCTAGGTTCGATGAAGGATACAGGATGCTTGGAGCTGGTGCACTGGGATGACCCAGAGGGATGGTATGGGGAGGGTCGTGAGAGGGGGGTTCAGGATTGGGAACATGTGTATACCTGTGGTGGATTCATGTTGATGTATGGCAAAACCAATATAATATTGTAAAGTAATTAGCCACCAATTAAAATAAATAAATTTAATTTAAAAAATGAAAATAATAATAAAAAAGAAAGTGAAAGTGAAAAAAAGATTGCTGGGAAAATTATCAATAACCTCAGATATGCAGATGACACAACCCTTATAGCAGAAAGCGAAGAACAACCAAAGAGACTCTTGATGAAAGTGACAGAGGAGAGTGAAAAAAGTGACTTAAAACTCAAAATTCAGAAAACTAAGATCATGGCATCTGGTCTCATCACTTCGTGTCAAATAGATGAGGAAATAATGGAAACAGTGTCAGACTTTATTTTTTGGGCTCCAAAATTCCTGCTGATGGTTTCTGTAGCCATGAAATTAAAAGATGCTTACTCCTTGGAAGAAAAGTTATGACCAATCTAGACAGCATATTAAAAAGCAGAGACATTACTTGGCCAACAAAGGTCTGTCTATTCAAAGCTATGGTTTTTCCAGTAGTCATGTATGGATGCGAAAGTTGGACTATAAAGAAAGCTGAGTGCCAAAGAATTGATGCTTTTGAACTGTGGGGTTGGAGAAGACTCTTGAGAGTCCCTTGGACTGAGACAAGATCCAACCAGTCCATCCTAAAGGAAATCAGGCCTGAATATTCACTGGGAGGACTAATGCTGAAGCTGAAACTACAATACTTTGGCCACCTGATACAGAGAACTGACTCCTTGGAAAAGACCCTGATATTGGGAAAGATTGAAGGTGGGAGGAGAAGGGGATGACAGAGGATGAGATGGCTGGATGGCATCACCGACTCAATGGATATGAGTTTGAATAAACTCCAGGAATTGGTGATGGACAGGGAGGCCTGACATGCTGCAGTTCATGGGGTCACAATGAGATAGGACTGAGCAACTGAACTGAACTGAACAGATGAGGTCTAAAAATAATAATACTCAAGAACTCTGGTCTCTAAAATACTGCATGTGGAATAAAGATTTAATATTACTTTCAAAGATCAATTGGATATCACTCATATAATGATTCTACAAATGAGAATATATGCAGGATGAAAGTGAATTTTGTTAGGGTTACTTAGCCAAGCCTTTTTGAAGCAGAGGAGTTTTTAGCTGCTTTTAGCAGGAGAGAAGGAGAAAGTACAGTTAGAAATCTTTAGTTCTCAAATCTTATCTATCAACTAAGTCAAAATCCTATCACCCATTAAAAGTACCTTCCACATATATTTTCTCAATATTTATGATAAATTTAATTTTGAAAAATTATTTATTACCATAAAGTAATTTCCTGCAGACTTTTTGAGCAAAGGTTTCATAGATAAATTTAATCTTAGTACAGTAGCCCTTTCTCCTAGGCTATATTCAGAGCTTCCACTCATTTAAAGCATATAATTTTTTATAAAAGATTGCAGCTATGAAATAGCCTCCTGTTATAAGCAAATCATAATGATGAAAAATATCACCTCTATTTTGGTACCTGTATGAAATTACCAGCAGTATTTCATATAGATGAAAAAGTGTACATTGACATTTAAATCTATTATATATTATGCCCCTTTCTATGTTTTTGATTTAGTAGTGTAAACCTTCATACAACTTTACTTTTTACTCTATGTATTATAATTATAGGGAATACATTTTGTAGTATAAATTGAGCTTGTGGGTAATTTTTGTTATTGGAAACATCTTCTGGAGGAGAAAAAGGACTTTATATTCTTGTAACCACACAGAAAGATTCCATTTTCAATTGCTCTCAGTCTCTTAATAGACAAACCTCCTCAAAAAATAATATTATAGGCCCTTTGAGCCAAGCTAATATTGTACTCAGGATGACTGTGTTTAAATCCAGGTTCTCAGTGTCATCTATAGTTATAACCCTAACAAGTCCTGCACAGTTGTTCCTTAAATGTCCAGAAGAAAGATGTTTTTGGTTCTCCACTGTTCTCTTCATGGTGAAGAGGTCAGCTTCACCTTTAGATGTAACCTTCTGTTTGGCAGTACTAGTTATGTACACTTTGGGAATAGGTTTGTTTCTCTGTAGAATTCTTAGGGTCTGCCATTGAATAAAAGAAAAAAAAAAAACATTTTCAATGGAAGTTGTGTTTGTGTGGAGAATAAAATAAGAGTTTGCCTTCTATGTAGTTTCCGCCCCCCCTCCCCTTTGAGGTTTTTTACCTGACTCCTGTTTCTACTTTTTGAAGTAGCCTGTGAAAGTTTAATAAGCGGTTTGTGAAATCCTTAAGGAATGCAAGCCTTTTTGTGTTCTGTTGTTGAAATATAGAACTGATTCTCACTTGATGTCAGAAGTGCTACCTCTATTAATAAGTTGTCAACTGTTCCAAAATACATCTTTTTGAAGAACACTTTTGAATCGGAAAAATAGACTAGAATAGAAATATAAACAAAACAAAAAGTAGAACATTAGCCATTTATGATTTTTCTACTTTTGCCTAGTAGCAATGCAAGACTAGGCAAAAGTTTACTTCTTTTAAACATACTTCTCCAAACTTCTTTTTTTAATTTATAGAATTTACTTATTTGAGCAGTTTTGGATTTACAGAAAATAATGAGCTTTACAAAGAGTTCTTGTGTATTTCTCTCTCCTTCCTGCCTCCCCCCAACCTCAATAGTTTCTCTATTACTAACCTCTTGCATTAGTGTAGTACATTTGTTACAGCTGTTGAACTAATATTAATATATTATAATGAACTACAGTCAGTAGTTTACATTAGGGTTCAGTCTTCATGTTGTATAGTTCAATGGGTTTGGACAAATGCATAATGTCAATATTACACAGAATAGGTCTATTTTCCTATAAACACCCTGCTCTCTACCAGTACATCCTTCCCTCCCTAAATCCTGGCAGCTACTGATCTTTTTTACTGTCTCTAATTTTACGTTTTTCAATATGTCATACAGTGAAAACCATGTAGTATGTAGTCTTTTCAGTCTGGTTTCTTTCACTGGGCAATATGCATTTAAGGTTCCAAAATGTCCTTTCTTGGTTTGACAGGTCACTTGTTTTATCACAGAATAGCATTTTATTGTATGGATTTATCACAGTTTATCCATTCACCTATTGAAAGTCATTTTGGTTGCATCCAATTTGGGGCAATTATGGTAAAACCGCTATAAGCATTTGTGTGTGGGATTTTGTGGATTTAGGTAAATACTTAATGAGTCTGATTGCTCAATCATGTGGTAAAACTATGCTTAGTTTTGTAAACAAAAACCTTGCTAAACTATCTTTCAAAGTGGCAGTATCATTTTGCAGTCCCACCAGCAAAGAATGACAGCTGTTGGTGCATATTCTCACCACCATTGGTGTTGTCATTGTTTTTGATTTTAGCCATTCTGTAGGTGTGTGCATGCATGCATGCTAAATCACTTCAGTTGTGTCCGTCTCTATGCAACGTTATGGACAGCAGCCCACCAGGCTTATTATTATTATTATCTTATTATTTTAATTTGCAATTCCCTACTGACATATAGTATTGAGCATCATTTCATATGCTTATTTCCATTTGGATACCTTCTTTCATGAGGTGATTGTTCAGATTGCCTGCCTACATTTTAATTGTGTTGCCTGTTTCCTTATTATTGAGTTTCCAGAGTTCTTGCAGATTTGAGGGATATGAATCCTATTTTGCAGATATTTTCTTCTATTGTGTGACTTGTCTTTTCTTTTTTTTTCCTATTTTCTTTTTTCTTTTATTTTTTAATATATAAATTTATTTATTTTAATTGGAGGTTAATTACTTTACAAAACAGTGTCTTTGCAAAGTAGACACAAAGTCAGGTTAAAAAACCGTTATAAATTTTAATGAAGTACAACATAAGTTTTTTTCTTCATGAATCATTTGTTTGGTATTATATCTAAAAATTCATTGCAAACCCAAAGTCATCTTGATTTTCTACTCTCTTATCTTCTAAAACATCGTTCTTTTGCATAAACAATTCAGTAATAAGGAAACAAAAACAGTTTTCTTTCTTGCTTTCTAATATAAAAGGTTTTTTTTTTTTTTTTTTTTTTGTCTAATTGCATTAAATAGGAGTTTCAGAATGATTTTCTATCAGAGATCTGAGAAGGGACATCCTTACCTTGTTCCTCATCTTAAGGGAAAATCATCTAGTATCTAACTATAAAATATGTTACTTTTAGTGTTTTTGGTGGGTGTTCCTTGTGAAGTTGAGGAAGTTCCCTCTACTTAATATGGAGCCTACAAGGGGAGAATATATTTTCTTGCTTTTTCCAACTTCTAAGGACTTCTATATTTCTTGGCCTTCTTCCATATTTAAAGCGCATCACTCAAAACTCTACCTCTTACCTCTTTATAATAAACTGCTCTGTGATTACATTTGACTCCCCCAGATAATTCAGGTTAATTGTCTCATCTCAAGATCCTTAATTTAATCGCACAATAAAAGTTCCTTTTGCCTCATAAAGTATCATATTTATAGCTTCTGGGATTAGAGCATAAATATCTTTAGGAAGCCTTTGTCAACAACGGTAAGCTTTTTTTGCTTCCATGTTTCCTATTTAAGTCTTCCATATTCCTTTTAATTCAACAGAAATATTACTTCCATGGTGAAATATTTTCTGAAAATTTAATAAGATTTATTTCCTCCTTCCTTTGTACAATTTTGCTCATAGTGATGCTTTCTAAGGCCCACTTGAGTTCACATTCCAAGATGTCTGGCTCTAGATTAGTGATCACATCATCATGATTACCTGGGTTGTGAAGATCTTTTTTGTACAGTTCTTCCATGTATTCTTGCCACCTCTTCTTAATATCTTCTGCTTCTATTAGGTCCATACCATTTCTGTCCTTTATTGAGCCCATCTTTGCATGAAATGTTCCCTTGATATCTCTAATTTTCTTGAAGAGATCTCTAGTCTTTCCCATTCTGTCGTTTTCCTCTATTTCTTTGCATGGATCGCTGAAGAAGGCTTTCTTTTCTCTTCTTGCTATTCTTTGGAACTCTGCATTCAGATGCTTATATCTTTGCTTTTCTCCTTTGCTTTTCACCTCTCTTCTTTTCACAGCTATTTGTAAGGCCTCCCCAGACAGCCATTTTGCTTTTTTTGCATTTATTTTCCATGGGGATGGTCTTGATCCCTGTCTCCTGTACAATGTCATGAACCTCATTCCATAGTTTATCAGGCACTCTATCTATCAGATCTGGACCCTTAAATCTATTTCTCACTTCCACTGTATAATCGTAAGGAATTTGAACAAAGGGGATGAACAAAGCTAGTGGAGGTAATGGAATTCCAGCTGAGCTGTTTCAAACCCTGAAAGATGATGCTGTGAAAGTGCTGCACTCAATATGCCAGCAAGTTTGGAAAGCTCAGCAGTGGCCACAGGACTGGAAAAGGTCAGTTTTTATTCCAATCCCAAAGAAAGGCAATGCCAAAGAATGCTCAAACTACCGCACAATTGTGCTCATCTCACATGCTAGTAAAGTAATGTGCAAAATTCTCCAAGCCAGACTTCAGCAATATGTGAACCGTGAACTCCCTGATGTTCAAGCTGGTTTTAGAAAAGGCAGAGGAACCAGAGATCAAATTGCCAACATCTGCTGGACCATCAAAAAAGCAAGAGAGTTCCAGAAAAACATCTATTTCTGCTTTATTGACTATGCCAAAGCCTTTGACTGTGTGGATCACAATAAACTGTGGAAAATTCTGAAAGAGATGGGCATACCAGACCACCTAACCTGCCTCTTGAGAAATCTGTATGCAGGTCAGGAAGCAACAGTTAGAACTGAACATGTAACAACAGACTGGTTCCAAATAGAAACAGGAGTACATCAAGGCTGTATATTGTCACCCTGCTTATTTAACTTATATGCAGAGTACATCATGAGAAATGCTGGACTGGAAGAAACACAAGGTAGTATCAAGATTGCCGGGAGAAATATCAATAATCTCAGATATGTAGATGACACCACCCTCATGGCAGAAAGTGAAGAGGAACTAAAAAGCCTCTTGATGAAAGTGAAAGAGGAGAGTGAAAAAGTTGGCTTAAAGCTCAACATTCAGAAAACGAAGATCATGGCATCCGGCCCCATCACTTCATGGGAAATAGATGGGGAAACAGTAGAAACAGTGTCAGACTTTATTTTTGGGGGCTCCAAAATCACTGCAGATGGTGACTGCAGCCATGAAATTAAAAGACGCTTACTCCTTGGAAGAAAAGTTATGACCAGCCTAATTAGTATATTCAAGAGCAGAGACATTACTTTGCTGACTAAGGTCCATCTAGTCAAGGCTATGGTTTTTCCTGTGGTCATGTATAGATATGAGAGTTGGACTGTGAAGAAGGCTGAGCACTGAAGAATTGATGCTTTTGAACTGTGGTGTTGAAGAAGACTTTTGAGGGTCCCTTGGACTGCAAGGAGATCCAACCAGTCCATTCTGAAGGAGATCAACCCTGGGATTTCTTTGGAAGGAATGTTGCTAAAGCTGAAGCTCCAGTACTTTGGCCACCTCATGCGAAGTGTTGACTCATTGGAAAAGACTCTGATGCTGGGAGGGGTTAGGGGCAGGAGGAGAAGGAGATGACCCAGGATGAGATGGCTTGATGGCATCATGGACTCAATGGACATGAGTCTGAGTGAACTCCGGGAGATGGTGATGGACAGGAAGGCCTGGCGTGCTGTGATTCATGGGGTCGCAAAGAGTCGGACACGACTGAGTGACTGAACTGAACTGAACTGGTACAATTTTGACTTATTTAAATTTTTGGACTCATGTAAGACTTTCTTAATTCTTCTCGTTGTCCTTAGTGTTATTTCCTTTTAATTATTTTTTCTATAGCATTGTGATCTTGCAAATACTATCCATTCAACAAATATTCATTACACCCTTATTATATGTCAAGTCTTGTGTAGGTACTAAGAATAATACAATTAGCAAAAGAGGCACCTTTCTTATCTTTTTTTTTTTTTTGATGATAATATATTGCTTACATAGACAATGATTAAATTATAAATCCAAGCCCAGAATAGAAAAAATATATGGGGAAAAAATTAAAAACTTATCTACTGTTGAGTAGAAATGCAAATCTAAAAATTTCTACTTTTTCTAATTTAATTTTTTATTCCTATATTTGATTTACAATATTATGTTAGTTTCTGGTGTCCAACAGTGATTCAACATTTTTAATATAATCAGCTTATAGTTATTAGAAAATGTGGTCTATATTCTGCTTTTGAACTGTGGTGTTGGAGAAGACTCTTGAGAATCCCTTGGACTGCAAGGAGATCCAACCAGTCCATTCTGAAGGAGATAAACCCTGAAAGATTTCCTTGGAAGGAACGATGCTAAAGCTGAAGCTCCAGTACTTTGGACACCTCATGAGAAGAGTTGACTCATTGGAAAAGACTCTGATGCTGGGAGGGATTGTGGGCGGGAGAAGAAGGGGATGACCAAGGGTGAGATGACTGGATGGCATCAAGGACTTGATGGATGTGAGTCTGAGTGAACTCCGGGAGTTGGTGATGGACAGGGAGGCTTGGCATGCTGCGATTCACGGGGTTGCAAAGAGTCAGACATGACTGAGCGACTGAACTGAACTGAACTGAACTGATTCTCTGTGTTTTCCAGTATATTCTTCCAGCCTGTTTATTGTGTACATATAAGTTTGTACCACTTATTAACCTGCTGGCTCTAGCCCCTCCACCCTTCCATCTCCTCACTGGTAACCACTAGCATATTCTTTCCATCTGTGAGCCTGCTTTTCTTTCATTGTATTCACTATTATGTTTTATAGACTCCACATATGAATCATATCATACAGTATTCTTCTTTCTCTGACTCATTTCACTAAGCATAATACTCCGCCATATTCAGCCATGTTGATGCAAATGATCATTTTTTAAATTATTGAGTAGTATGCATTGTATATATATATGTAAATATGCACATATATATATATGCTGCTGCTGCTGCTGGTAAGTTGCTTCAGTCATGTCTGACTCTGTGCGACCCCATATACAGCAGCCTACAGGCCCCGTTGTCTCAGGGTTTTTCCAGGCAAGAACACCAGAGTGGGTTGCCATTTCCTTCTCCAATATATATGTGCACATATATATATATACATATATGTACACATATACATCATCTTCTTTATCCATTCATCTGTTTATTGACATTTAGGTTGCTCCCATATCTTGGCTACAATAGCAATGTGATCTTGAAAATACTATTCATTCAACAAATATTCATTGTACCCTTATTATATGTCAAGTCTTCTGTAGGTATTAAGAATAATACAGTAAGCAAAAGAGGCACCTCTTTTATCTTTTTTTTAATGATAATCTATTGCTTACATAGACAATGATTAAATTATGAATCCAAGCCCAGATTGGATTTTTTTATCTTCCCTTATAATTTGATGGCTATTTTTAATGTTATGTTTGGATTCCTTTCTCATTTTTGTTTGTGTATCAATTATAGATTTTTGATTTGTGATTACCATAAGGTTTATATATAATTATTTATCTATGAATGATTACATAGCTGATTTCTTAATTTCAGATACATTTTAATGACTCTGTTTTTATTCTCTCCCCCTCATGATTACTGCTTTTGTTAGGTTTGTGCAAGATTGATTTACTTCCTTTACTGTATATTTGTCTTTATCAATGAGCTTTTAAAATTAGGTCCCATTTATTTACTTTGGCTTTTTTCTCCCTTTGCTTTGAGACAGAACCAAAAAATATTGTTATGATTTATGTCAAAATGTGTTATGCCTTTGTTCTCTTTAAAAAGTTTTATGGCTTCTTGTCTTACATTTAGGTCTTTAATCCATTTTGTTTGTTTTTGTATAGGTGTGGGAAGGTGTTCTAATTTCAATTCTTTCCATGTAGCTGTTCAGTTTTCCCAGCACCACTTATTGAAGAGACTGTCTTTTCTCCATTGTATATTCTTGCTTCCTCTGTCATGGATTAAATGACTATGTGAGTTTACTCCAGGGCTCCTTGTTCTGTTCCATTTATCAGTGGGTCTGTTTTTATGCCAAAACCATAGTGTTTTGATTACTGTGGCTTTGTAGTGTAGTCTGAATTCAGGAAGATTGATACTTCTATCTCTGCTTTTCTTTCTCAGGATTGTTTTGGCTAGTTGTTGGCTTTAGTGTTTCTAACAAATTTTAAGATTAGGAAGCATCTCAAAGCTTGTGTTGGTCTGCTGGTGTTGGGGATGGGACCCAACCAGATATAGACTGGTGCTGGTCTTCTGATGGGTGGACTAGATCCTACCACAGCATGCTGTGGGGCTCCAATTGTCCTGGGGTTAATGTCAACTTGCTGGTGGGTGAGGCTGGTCCTGAAGCTAGAGCAGGCTTCCTGGTATGTATGACCAAGGCCTAGGGAATTCTGGGTTGGGGCCTGCCCATGAAGGGGAAGCCTTGGTCCTAGGGTCTCTGGTTGCTGGGTCTCTGGTTGCTAGGTCTCAGACCTAGTGCCTGTGCGCCTGTGTGTGGAGCCATGTCCTTTGGTGGGCAGAGCTGTGTCCAGGGGTGGCTTTAGTCTCAGAGAGTCTTATGACTGCCTGTCAGCTGCTGGGTGGGGCTGTGCCCCTGCATGCATAGTTGCTTGGCCTGAGACATCCCTGTACTGGTGCCTCCAGGCTTGTGGGTGAGGGTGGGAATGGATGCTGAAACTAATAAACTATATGTTCTCAGTTCTGTTCAGTTGTTCAGTCGTGTCTGACTCTTTGTAACCCCATGGACTGCAGAATGCCAGGCTTCCCTATCCATCATCAGCTCCCAGAGCTTGCTCAAACTCATGTCCGTCAAGTCGGTGTTGAGCTTTTTTTTTTTCTAATAAGCTATATGGAGGATTCCAAGATGGTACTCACCAGTACTGTGTGCATGTGGTAGAATAAGCACATAATAATGACTATTGCCAGTGTCTGGGTCCTCCAGGTGAGCTGCTATCACTTCCTGCCTCCCCAAGAGCCTCGCCAAGATCAACTGGTAGGTCTGACTCAGGCTCCTTTCAAATTACTGCTTCTTTCTTGAGTACTGGAGTGAGACTTTGTATGCCCACTTTAAATGGAGTATCTATTTCCCTTAGGTAATCTGAGACTCCCTAAAGTAGACCCTGCTGGCCTTCAAAGCCAAATATTCTGGGATCTCATCTTAGCGCAGGAACCTCAGGCTGGGGAGTCTGATATGGGGCTCAGACCCCTTACTCCTTGGGGAGAATCTCTTCAGTTGTAATTATTCTCCCATTTGTTGGTCACTCACCTGGGGGTATGGGCCTTGACTGTAGTGTGACTATGCCCCTCCTTCCTGCCTTGTTTGGCTCCATCTTTATATCTTTAGTTGTAGAGTATCTATCTTTTGTTGTAGAGTATCTATCTTTTCTGGTAGGTTCCTGTCTTTTTCTCCTCTAGTTGCTCTGTTAATATTTGTGATTTGGGTGTGTGTGCAAGAGGAGGTGCTCCAGGGTCTTTCTGCTCTGCCATGTTGAGAGCTTTACCTCAATTCATTTTTGTAAGTTAATAGAGCTTGTAAGTTACAAAAATAACTGTAATATGGGATAGATTTATTGGAGATATTATTATATTAATGGAGATATATTACATAATAATATAATATATTAATGGAGATATTATTATATAATGGAGATAATATTATATGAGTTTAATAGTGGAACTGAGCTGGTCTGGTGAAGGCAGGAGTGGTGATAATGACGATAATGGTGGAAATTGGGAACAGCTTAGATTTTTACAAGGATATTAAGTAATACTTCAAGTTCAGGAGATGTTTCAAACAGAGAGAGCAGTTTATATGGAGGTGTTGTGAAAGGAAAAATTGTTCAAGGAACTTAAAGAAGATCAGAGTGACAAAGTATGGAGAAAACAGAGAATGGAATGGGACTTTAGAAACAGGCAAGAGCTAGCTCTCAAATGGCTAAGTCATGTTACTGGTTCTCATTCAAAACTGGTTTTAAGTAGTGATTGCCATGATTATATCTAGGCTTGAAAAGGAATCACCATATTTCTCTTTTAAAAATACTTGATAATTCCTTTTAGTCTATCCTACAGTAATTTTTCATACTACCTTCTGTATATCCCTACCGGTTAAGAAGAGTTTTGTTATGATTTCCTGCTGGCAGTCTATTTACTGTAAGAATGCAGGTTTTCAAAATTTCTTTAAAGAAAGATTCATCGAACATGCATTTTCAAGTTGAAGGGGAGTAGAGTGTTAGATGCTTTATTTCCTGTGGAAACCTCCTTTGCACCACTTTTTGCTTTTTGTGTCAAAGTTAACAGTTTCCCAGTTTTCCCAAACAGGCTGCAAAGAGGTCAGAAAAGGTGCTTCGGTCATGATTGTAAACTGAATTACCAGGAACATAGTAGGTGTTCAGTTCAGTTCAGTTCAGTTCAGTTCAGTTCAGTTGCTCAGTCATGTCCGACTCTTTGCGACCCCATGAATCACAGCACGCCAGGCTTCCCTGTCCATCACCAATTCCCGGAGTTCACTCAGACTCGCATCCATCCAGTCGGTGATGCCATCCAGCCATCTCATCCTCTGTCATCCCCTTCTCCTCCTGCCCCCAATCCCTCCCAGCATCAGAGTCTTTTCCAGTGATTCAACACTTTGCATGAGGTGGCCAAAGTACTGGAGTTTTAGCTTTAGCATCATTCCTTCCAAAGAAATTCCAGGGCTGATCTTCTTCAGAATGGACTGGGTGGATCTCCTTGCAGTCCAAGGTACTCTCAAGAGTCTTCTCCAACACCACAGTTCAAAACGACCAATTCTTCGGCACTCAGTTTTCTTCACAGTCCAACTCTCACATCCATACATGGCCACTGGAAAAACAACAGCCTTGACTAGATTGACCTTTGTTGGCAAAGTAATGTCTCTGCTTTTGAATATGCTACCTAGGTTGGTCATAACTTTTCTTCCAAGGAGTAAGCGTCTTTTAATTTCATGGCTGTAGTCACCATCTGCAGTGATTTTGGAGCCCAAAAAAGTAAAGTCTGACACTGTTTCCACTGTTTCCTCATCTCTTTCCCATGAAGTGATGGGACCAGATGCCATGATGTTCATTTTCTGAATATTGAGCTTTAAGCCAACTTTTTCACTCTCTTCTTTCACTTTCATCAAGAGGCTTTTTAGTTCCTTAAATGAATTTAAATGAAACAGATATATTTAGTTCAATTAAAAATGTTAAAGACTATTTTCTTACACTTAATGCAGTGAACTATAACATTTTACACAGAGAAATGGAATTTTACCAAGAAGAATGGTGGCATTTGTTCTCTTTTTTATTGCCATAGTAACAATGTACTTCCCGTGTGTCCTCATAATATTCACCAATTTTCCACCATTCTGTTTTTAAAAATAGGAAGAAAACACACTGTCCATCTGGAAAGAAAAGAAAATAATGATGATAAAATTAAATATAATTTGAAATAACATATGCAATCATTTTTACTGAGTGCCACCATATTCAAAATAGTAAAAGATGTATTTTATAGTATAATATCATCAGTTTGAAAACTCATGGGAAAACATGACATCCCACATGTATTTACCATTCAACATGATGATTTTGAGGTTTTATGATTATATTTCTGTAAGAAACCATGGTAACTTAGGTAATGGCCTTTTCTGACTATCTCACAAACCTCAGGTTACCTGTAGAAGGTGAGAATCTTTTATACTATCTTGCCTCACTAATTGTCTCAGACCAATACAGCTGTTGTTTTCTTCAGGACACTTCCACCAAAAAATTATATTAACTAATGTTAACATGTTTTTTGTATCTAATGTGTTATGTGTCTGATTTGAAATCTACTTCTCATTTTAATAACATGAATCACAGCAGGAGCAAGTAAATTTAGGATATGTAAGAGATTGATCTGACACTTTATTTAGCAAAGAGAAAAAAATATGTGTCCTTTGGAGTAGCAAAGGATAGGAATGAATGTTTGTTAATTGTGTGTGTGTATATATGTATATGTGTTCATACATGCATAGATGTCTATACATAAGCATATAAATTAGGTTATTTTTGTGTATATATGCATATAATGACAAACATACAAATTAATTGCATAAGCATAAGGAATTAAGCATAACCCATATAAACAATTATCCACTTTGCCCATAGGACAGATATTTTCCCATTTCAATGAAGGCAGAAAAAAGTAATTATTATGTATTTGTTTATATATTATAATAAAGAGTAACTTCTCTCAATAACTGTCTCAGATTCATTGACTAACCAAATTCAAAGAAAGGTATAAATAGATAGTAGAAAGCCCAACAATTTTGGACCCAGGCGTAGTGCATTTGACCTTGTGCAAGTTTCCTAACTGTTCCTATATAAAGTATGGATAATGATGATATGTGCTACCTTGTAGCATTAGTTGTTATGAGGATGAATTGGAAAAGTGTTTATATGGTAATCAGAGGATGCTATTCCTCTCAAAATTAAAATTAAGTAATGAAAGAATTGAGTTATTTGAGAATAAATCATAATCTCCAGTATCTCTGTGTTTTTGATTTGATATCATTTTTAAGGTAAACAGAAAAGGAAGTTGTATGCCTGGTCCATGTCAGGTCAGAGATATGAACTCAGTTCTTTTAATTGCAATGAACAGTGATCTTTTCAAAATGCCACAGCTAACTGAAAATTATATTTGGAAAGGTATCCCTCCGATGAACAATTTAAAGTACATTAATTAGCTTCTGTCAGCAAAGATATATTCCAAGGTAAATGGACATAGGGAGAGTATGATGGGAAGTTGTATCAGCAAAATTCTACATTACAAAGAAAAAGTCTGGAGGGCAAATATGAATAGGAGTATCAATTATTGGGCTCAATCCCAGGTTCAGAAAGATCCCTTGGAAATGAAAATGGCAATCCACTCCAGTATTCCTGCCAGAATAACGCCATGGACAGAGAAGCCTAGTGGGCTATGATTGATGGGGTCACAAAGATTTGGACAAAACTGAGTGACTGAAACACACACAGCCAAGGAACTATACTTATATCATTAATGTTGCTGTTCAGTCACTAAGCACTTAATATTTAAATATTCAGTTCAGTTCATTTCAGTCACTCAGTCGTGTCTGACTCTCTGTGACCCCATGAATCACAGCATGCCAGGCCTCCCTGTCCATCACCAACTCCCAGAGTTCACTCAGACTCACGCCCATCGTCCATCGAGTATGTGATGCCATCCAGCCATCTCTTCCTCTGTAGTCCCCTTCTCCTCCTGCCCCCAATCCCTCCCAGCATCAGAGTTTTTTCCAAAGAGTCAACTCTTCACATGAGGTGGCCAAAGTACTGGAGTTTCAGCTTTAGCATCATTCCTTCCAAAGAAATCCCAGGGTTGATCTCCTTCAGAATGTACTGGTTGGATCTCCTTGCCTTTCCAAGGGACTCTCAAGAGTCTTCTCCAACACCATAGTTCAAAAGCATCAATTCTTAGGCGCTCAGCCTTCTTCACAGTCCAACTCTCACATCCATACATGACCACAGGAAAAACAATAGCCTTGACTAGACAGACCATAGTGGGCTTTTGAACATGCTATCTAGGTTGGTCATAACTTTTCTTCCAAGGAGTAAGCGTCTTTTAATTTCATGGCTGCAGTCACAATCTGCAGTGATTTTGGAGCCCCCAAAAATAAAGTCTGACACTGTTTCCACTGTTTCCACATCTATTTCCCATGAAGTGATGGGACCGGATGCTATGATCTTTGTTTTCTGAAAGTTGAGCTTTAAGCCAACTTTTTCACTCTCTACTTTCACTTTCATCAAGAGGCTTTTTAGTTCCTCTTCACTTTCTGCCATAAGGGTGGTGTCATCTGCATATCTGAGGTTATTGATATTTCTCCCGGCAATCTTGATTCCAGCTTGTGCTTCTTCCAGCATAGCATTTCTCATGACGTAGTGTGCATATAAGTTAAGTAAGTAGGGTGACAATATACAGCCTTGACATACTCCTTTTCCTATTTGGAACCAGTCCGTTGTTCCATGTCCAGTTCTAACTGTTGCTTTCTGACCTGCATACAGATTTCTCAAGAGGCAGATCAGATGGTCTGGTATGCCGATCTCTTTCAGAATTTTCCACAGTTTATTGTGTTCCACACAGTCAAAGGCTTTGGCATAGTTAATAAAGCAGAGATAGATGTTTTACTGGAACTCTCTTGCTTTTTTGATGATCCAGTGGATGTTGGCAATTTGATCTCTGGTTCCTCTGCCTTTTCTAAAACCAGCTTGAACATCAAGAAGTTCATGGTTCATGTATTGCTGAAGCTTGGCTTGGAGAATTTTGAGCATTACTTTACTAGCATGTGAGATGAGTGCAATTGTGCAGTAGTTTGAGCATTCTTTGGCATTGCCTTTCTTTGGATTGGAATTAAAACTGACTTTTTCCAGTCCTGTGGCCACTGCTGAGTTTTCCAAACTTGCCGACATATTGAGTGCAGCACTTTCACAGCATCATCTTTCAGGATTTGAAATAGCTCAACTGGAAATCCATCACCTCCATTAGCTTTGTTTGTACTGATGCTTTCTAAGGCCCACTTGACTTCACATTCCAGGATGTCTGGCTCTCGATGAATGATCACACCACTGTGATTATCTGGGTCATGAAGATCTTTTTTTCACAGTTCTTCCGTGTATTCTTGCCACCTCTTTTTAATATCTTCTGCTTCTGTTAGGTCCATACTATTTCTGTCCTTAATCGAGCCCATCTTCACATGAAATATTCCCTTGCTATCTCTATTTTTCTTGAAGAGATCTCTAGTCCTTCTCATTCTGTTCTTTTTCTCTATTTCTTTGCATTGATCGCTGAAGAAGACTTTCTTATCTCTCCTTGCTATTCTTTGGAACTCTGCATTCAGATGCTTAAATCTTTCCTTTTCTCCTTTGTTTTTCACCTCTCTTCTTTTCACAACTATTTGTAAGTCCTCCCCAGACAGCCATTTTGCTTTTTTGCATTTCTTTTCCATGGGGATGATCTTGATCCCTATTTCCTGTACAATGTTATGAACCTCAGTCCATAGTTCATCAGGCACTCTATCAGATCTAGTCCCTTAAATCTATTTCTCACTTCCACTGTATAATCATAAGGGATTTGATTTAGGTCATATCTGAATGGTTTAGCAGTTTTCCCTATTTTCTTCAATTTAAGTCTAATTTGGTAACAAGGAGTTCATGATCTGAGCCACAGTCAACTCCTGGTCTTGTTTTTGTTGACTGTATACAGCTTCTCCATCTTTGGCTGCAAAGAATATAATCATCTGATTTCGGTGTTGACCGTCTGGTGATGTCCATGTGTAGAGTCTTCTCTTCTGTTGTTTGAAGAAGGTGTTTGCTGTGACCAGTGCATTTTCTTGGCAAAACGCTATTAGTCTTTGCCCTGCTTCATTCCGCATTCCAAGGCCAAATATGCCTGTTATGCCAGGTGTTTCTTGACTTCCTACTTTTGCATTCCAGTTCCATATAATGAAAATAACATCTTTTGGGGGTGTTAGGTCTAAAAGGTCTTGTAGGTCTTCATAGAACCGTTCAACTTTAGCTTCTTCAGCAATACTGGTTGGGGCATAGACTTGGATAACTGTGATATTGAATGGTTTGCCTTGGAAACAAACAGAGATCATTCTGTCGTTTTTGAGATTGCATCCAAGTACTGCATTTCAAACTTTTTGTTGACCATGATGGCTACTCCATTTCTTCTCAGGGATTCCCACCGGCAGTGGTAGACATAATGGTCATCTGAGTTACATTTACCCATTCCAGTCCATTTTAATTCACTGATTCCTAGAATGTCAACGTTCACTCTTACCATCTCTTGTTTGACCACTTCCAATTTGCCTTGATTCATGTACCTGACATTCCAGGTTCCTATGAAATATTGCTCTTACAGCATCGGACCTTGCTTCTATTGTCAGTCACACCCACAGCTGGGTATTGTTTTTACTTTGGCTCCATCCCTTCATTCTTTCTGGAGTTGTTTCTCCACTGATCTCCAGTAGCATATTGGGCACCTAGTGACCTGGGGAGTTCCTTTTTCAGTATCCTATCATTTTGCCTTTTCATACTGTTCATGGGGTTCTCAAGGCAAGAATACTGAAGTGGTTTGCCATTCCCTTCTCCAGTAGACCACGCTGTATCAGACTTCTCCACTGTGACCCGCCCGTCTTGGGTTGCCCTGTGGGCATTACATATAATTAATAAAATTATTGATATCATCAATAAATATTGTCTGTAGTAATAAAATTAGTGACTGTGTATATACATATATATATTTATATTTATTGTATATATCTGTTTGCTGATTGAATTTTGATAAATATTCAGTTAAATCTTCCCAGTGTTGTTCTTTATTGATCAGATGACTAGATATATGCCAAATTTTTGCATCAACCTTGAAACATTAAATATGTTTCCCTATCCTTGAAGATTCCTTAGAATAAGCAAAGGAATATATAAAATAACATGTTAATAGTAACATAAGAAAGCATGATATTCAGCTAAAGTTACTAGCACTAAATAGCTGTTCTGTCTATACCTTTAAATTCCCTGTGCATTAACAGTAAGATAATCATTTGTGAAGGAAACACAGATGCACGTGTACACACACAAGCACACACTTAACGATTGACATTCTTACCATCATTTTCAAAAAGATTTTGAGCAGGACATTAGCCCAAAGACAATAAAAAAAGAACAAATTCCAAACCCATTAGGGAGAGAAATTACCTATGGGGCTGGACTTGATCTGATATATACAGCAAAATTGGGTATAGCAACTTGAATAATGACCCGGAAGACTGACAGGGTGATTGATAGACTTCTGTAAACCCAGGGGGCTCGTATAGGATTCCTTCGCTCTCTGTCTGGAGTTGCAGCAACTGGCATGGTTCCTTTAATCTGCAGCTGAAGTGTATCAGAATATATGATAAATTAACATGGATTTTTCTTCCTTTTCTCGCTGGCAGTTTTATAAGAATAGGAAAAACATACTATTAGACATACACATTAAACAATTTTGTTGTATTTAATAATTATATATTTCCTCTGTGATTTGTTTACTTATTGTCTATGACACTTCCTGAGCTTAGTTTTATCTTGTTCTGCTAAATGAGCAGACACTTAAATAGTTGTTCATAGCATCTATTAGCCTATTCTTTACCCTTCTCTTTATCATTCTTGCTCGAAGATTAAATAGTCCTTTTCTTTTACTAACAACTTGGTTATTCAGAAGTCATGTGTGGAGTGGGTATGTGAGCATACATGAACTGACTTTGCTGCTCTATGGTTTAACAGTTGGATGACTTGGATCAACCTTGACCAAGCTACCCTTGCTGCAGTTTCTTACTTGTGAAATAATAATAATAATGAAACCTCACGGGATTAAAATGAAGATAATACTGCAAGCAAATCCCCTAGAACACTCACTGTAAGTACCCAGAAGGGCCAATTCCTTCCATGTCCATTTTTTCATGAGTATAGCTATTTGCATGACTATGTTTTTATGTTATTTTTCTTCTTTATAACAATGAGCGGAAAAGAAAGCTTACATTTACACCCTATTTACACATGAAAAAACAGATATTTGCCCAAGTTCACTTAACTAGAAAGACCTAGAAACAGTAATCTTTAGAGCATAATCTTAGTAATCTAGCACTTATAATATATAGAATTTTAGATTAATAAAAAGGAATAGATGATTTTGGTACTGACTGCAATGGCCAAGCACTTAATTTCCATTTTTAAAAATATAATCCCTTCCCCTGCACAGTCCTAAAAGGTACATATTTAAGACCAAATTTAGACTCATGAAAGCTAATTAACTAGCCACTGTTCATCTAGCCAATATGTGGTAAATTTCAGATTAAAATCCAGAAAATAATAACCTTAAAATCTATACTCCCTTCAATTGTGCTGACTTTCATGCTTGAAGAGACCTTTGGGAAAATTTATGTTAACCTTCTCTTTTTAGAAGAAATTTTGTTTAGGAAGCGACTTATACAAGGCAAAGCCTTGGTCTCAAACATGGTCTCATATATGTTCATTAGATTTTTAAAATCTTTTTTTGACTTATTGTTTTATTTTAAACACATTTTCATATTTCAAATATTGTCCTTTGTCTCTCAGTCTTCCATTATTTTTGAGTCTACATGTTCTTAGGTGATACTTTATATCAAGAAGAGACCATAGGTTTTTAGCCTTCAGCTGATCTCTAGTGTGGTATTTCGTAACATGCTACTCAGCGTTTTCATCTCTTCATATGGGTCTATATTGTGAAGAATGCAAGTGAATAATTTTAAAGTATCTGGCAAATATTAGGTGACAAAATGATCATAACTGCTTGTATCTAGCCTTGAGAGAACTGCTTACAGTTACTTCTAGTATACAAAGAAATATAATGATTATCTTAAAGATGTATGTATATAATTTATCCTTTTTTTATCAGAGAGTCTATATTTGTCAGGGAGTCTATATTTTTAGTTGCCCTTGTAAAAGTACCCCAGTTCTTTCCTTTTGTGTTTTTTTTTTTTTTAATTTCCAAAAACTCTCCTTTTCCGATCATCTACTCTTTAGCCTGATTGCCTGAGTAATCTTCTAGTTTCTCAAAATAATAGCCAAGAAGTTTTAAATATGGCCTTCTTCCCAGATACATGAAATATAGTTGTCATAATTACTCACTTTTGACAAGATGACATATTTTGCCATCATAATATAACTGAGAATTCTTAGTTCTGTCAATATAAAAGGAGTGCTAAAATGTCCATTGTTTATACCAGGCCTGAAATGGATGAAACTGAACACATTAACAAGCTTATAATTGATTTTAGGATCAATGTCTTCCTTGATAATCTATTTTTCTTTATGATACTACTTTGTAAAAATATACCCAGCCATGAGTAGAAAGCAAGTTTTGTCTGAATAGTCTGTTATTGAGGTCAGAAGCTATCAGCATTGCTTTGTATATGAAGCAACCCAAGACTTACACACCATCCCTACTGTAAAGGCAACTCTTGCAGCATTTTTATTCCCTTCTCCCTTTCACTCTCCTGGTGTATAATTGATCCTTCCATAAACTCTACTAGATAAAGTATCTCACTCAATATGGCTTTTAAAACTAATGATAAAATGTAAACTAACATGCTGAGGACTCAGTTAATACTGTCTTTTCCTCTGCCTTCTATAATGTTTAATAAAATAACTATTTCAGTAGCACATGCTCCAATCCCCACCTCACCCCACACACAGAGTGAGGGCAAGAATTAAGACTAAGTATTGTTTCTCTAGAATGAGTCTTGCTCCAGGATATGAGTTCAGTACATGCTAACTTCAGACAGGAAGTTTAGGTATTACTGTTCCTGTTTTACAAGTAAGGAGAAGAAGTTTGATGTCAGTTTGAACCAGTTTATTGGTACTAACACAGTGAATAGTTATTTTTGCAATAAAATTAATTTGCCAACTATTTATTAGAAGATTCATCAAGCTACTTTTGTATATAAATGTACATGCTTGTTCATCATAGCACTGAGTGTGTGTCAGAGAAGTCAATTTCGACACTTTCCAGAATGCCCTTTTCTAAATGGATATACAATATCATTATTGCTGTAATCAGCAATGCTTTTTTTTTCTTCACAACGCTTTCAGTCTCCTTCCTTCAGATTCTCTGTGCTCTTGATATTGCACAGCATCCCTCTAGAGTAAGGGTGCTGTCATTGCACATTCTGTGGAGAAGATGTAAGCTGTGGACAAATGAAAGCTACTGCTGTGTTTTATTTGGCTTCATAGAGATAAGCACTCTAAGGTCAAGATATGCTTTTATGTTCCTGTGCTCTTTATTAATTGCTTTAAATTATGATTAGAGGTCAAAACACAGGAGTCCTTCTAATTTATTTCCTAATTATAATGTGTGTATGTGTACACATGTAATGTCCCAGAAGGCAAAAAAAAAAAAAAAAAAAAAGTAATATAAAGGGAATTTAGAGACAAGAAATGTGAAGGAAAACATAGTGGCATTTTTTTTGATAGAGTGGTATTTGTTCAAGTATGGTTTGTGGCCATGTTGAAGGCAGTTTGTCAGTTTGAAGAGAAAAAAAATCCAAAGTCCATTAAACAATTTGTTCACAGCCTTAAACAAATCTGAAATGTAAAGCTAATTTTTATTTTCCTAGAAATACCATTACTCATACAGTTAATGATAACTATGTCCTCTAAAGCCGGGGTTCCCAACCGGTGGGATCTAATGTCTGATGATCTGAGGTGGAACTGATGTTATCATAATAGAAATAAAGTGCATAATAAATATAATATACATGAATCATCCCCAAACCATCTCCCACCCCCCTGGCCCATGGAAAAATTGTCCTCCATGAAACCAGTCCCCAGTGCTAAAGTGATTGGGGACCATTGCTAAGGTTATATATGTCTTTTCCAGGACAATATTGGTTTGATATTTGTAAATATCTAGCTAACAGGGTACAGTTTGTCTCACCTAATGTATTTTCATGCCACTTTCATGCTACTGTTAACATTATTAAATTTGTATTTTTTTATTCTTATGTTGCATAATATCCCCAATACTCAAAATGAACCCATGACTGAAATGTGGTTCACTGAAGCATGACAAGTGATAGAAAGAGTTACATAAACACGACAACCCAAAATACCATCATAAATAGAGAGTGAAATGATCTCCAGTGCTGAATGTGAAATGAAAACTCTATATATGCTGGGCCACATAAATGTGCAAGTGGCAGGATTTCACATAGGCAGCAAGAAAATAAAAGTGCAAATAGAAAATGCATTTATGAATATCTTAAAAAAATTGAATTATACATGTGTATACCTGTGGCAGATTCATGTTGATGTATGGCAAAACCAATACAATATTGTAAAGTAATTAACCTCCAATTAAAATACATAAATTTATATTAAAAAAATCAACAACAACAAAAATTGAATTATATTTGACTGGAGACTAATTTACCACTATTCTCCAGTTTATTTTCCATTGTAAAGCCTTGTCAAATAGGGGCATAAGTGTCTGGCAAGATCATTTCTTTAAGGATTAATTGATGTGTTTCCCTTGTTTCCTAGTGAACCATCCAGCTTATAGCCTGAGAAATATTCTACTCTCCTTGACTGCATGAGTAAGTACAGTCACCCACTTCAGAACCATCCACTGAAAGTCTCGCATGATACAGATAGGGAAGGAAAGAGAGAAGAAAGGGAAGAAACTGGGACAGGAGATGAAAGAAAGGAAGGAGCAGGCACCAAATGGAGAGAGAAAGAAAGCAGGAAAAGAAGGGCTTGTCTTGTCTGAGGAGTAGACAGAAAACACCTTCAGTATTAGGCACCAGGAGATTGCATGGATGCTAGCTAACTGTGGAGTGATATTTTCCAACACTGCAGCCTTTTGATCTGAACACAGTTGCAATATAACTGTCCTGTAACCTGAAGAGTCTAGCTTGATTCTGTCCACTCTCAAATGTCACCTTACCTGTGACTAATCACCGTCCTAGACTAGGACGCTTTCTGTACCTCCTTAGTAGAGGGAGAATTAGACATGAGTTGTCTAGTGGACTGGTGGTGGTGGTGATGCTCACTGATTACAGGAGTGGGAGAAGGAAGAACTGGGAATAATAAGTTGGAAATTGTCATTGATTCTTTTATCTTTGATCCACTAAACTAAGGAAGATTTTAAAAAATAATATGCAAAAAATATCATGCTTAAATAATTTCCATGCAATAAAAATGAATAATTTTTTGCTAAAGGTACAGACAACACCAAAAGTTGTGGAAGCACTTAAGGTTTCACACTGCAATATTAATGACAACATTACAAAGAGAAAATAGAAGTTATTGACAAATCTTTTCTTGAATGATATTTTAAGATAATGCATAATATTAACTATGTATTAAAAGAAGAAAATTAATTACTATATGGTAGGTGTCTGTAGATATTTTGATAACCATTCATTGAAGCCAACTGTGCAAATTAATGAAAAAATTATTGGCCCAAGAACTATATAGATATGAGAGAATCAGTGTTGATAGCTTTCTATTCTGTTTATCAATGAGGAACTCATGGTACAGGAGAAGAAATTTTTTATTTCGTTACCATTTATTTTGTGACTTTGGTTTTTGTATCTGTGGTCTTGTAAGGAGAGTTTGGAGGAGGGTAGGGGATTACTTTGTGGATCAGTTTGAGTGCCCTTTAATAATAATCTACATACCACTGCATTCATAGCATTTTGTGAACATCAATATGATTCCTGGCTTTGATTCCATATATGAAGAAACAGTAAAAATGTTAATTTACTCTCAGTGTGGCCACTAAATTTTTTGCTTAGTGAAGAAGAGGGCAGTGACTTCAAATCTGCTTTTCGATGTTAACGTATTCTCTTTGTGCTGGGTAAGGAACCTATAAGAGTTTTTGAAAATTTTCTTAGTGTTAATATGCCCTATCCACATACCACTATGATCCCTAAATGATATTTACATATTTAAAATAATTTCTTTTCTAGCATATCAACCATATATATTATGTTAAATAACTTAAATCTATCCTATAGAGCTGAAATGACAAAATCTTCAATCTTGAAGATCAGATGTTAAGATTTATCAGGTTGACTGTGTAGAAAATTCTTTACCTTTGATATTTTGATTAACTTCCTATTGGCTATTATATTTTATATTTGTTGAAATATGGCAAGAGATACTATGAAGTGAAACTAAAAATTACATTAAAACATAGTAAGAAAACATGTCAAAAAGAATTCTGGAAAGGAATCTAACAGAGTGAATTAGAAACATACCCATTGATCTTCAAATATAGAGTATTTAAGCATTTCTCTCATCTTTAAAATTAATTTAGAAAATTAATATTTTTAAACTGATTAGTCCTTAGCTATGCAGGAGCCGTATTTAAACAAGGGGAACTTTTAACATTCAGTCTTAATGCTGTCTTCTTATCCACTAATTTCAGGTCTTACTGAAGCCTCCTCATGCTTGTATGTGTGTGATCAGTGGATTCAGCATTGAACAGGTTTAGACTAGTTTTGATGAAGTTCATCGTGGGGAATAAGTTGGTGTAGAATAAGATGCTTATGTGTAGAAGAATCACAATACAACATGTGATATTTTAAAGCTAATTTGTTAAGTATAACTCAAAAGGATATATAATCAGAGAAAATGTGTCATTGGTTTTATAATGGCTCAATATTTTTACATCATATTGTGTTTTTTTTCTATATATATATATATATATATTTGTTTTACAGTATTGTATTGGTTTTGCCATATATCAACGTGAATCCACCACAGGTATACACATGTTCCCCATCCTGAATCCCCCTCCCTCCTCCCTCCCCATACTTTTAATTAAGCCTGGTTTTTAGTTTATAGTTTAACAGGATTTGAAAAAATAAGGAAGTGACATTTGTATTATTTATTTCCACTTTTAATTTACAGATTATGAAATATTTTCATTTAGTTAATTTCTCAAGAAAAGATAAGTTTTCTAAATGTTGTAGAATGGTAGTATAACAAGTTGTGATATGAGGTAAGAGAAGCTTTATTAAAAAGTACAATTGAAATAGAAGGAAGGGCTCTGTTACCATAGGATGAGGGATATTCATTGTCAGCTCCATCATTTGTTTAAACCAAATGAATATCATTCATTGCTGAATACTCAGAGGGGATTATAAATCAGAGTGGGAAAAGTAGCTTTTAAGAAGCAGGCTCCTGAGAACTCTTGTTGGCTTTGGCCCTGTAAAAGCAATTAAATCATCTATTGAGAGATAGTAGCAAATGTCTGTTGTGTTATGTAAAGGCATCTTAAAAGACAGATTTTTAAAATAAAAATGAGAAATATTAATATGAAAGATTGCATTAACGTAAAAAGCCAGATGTTGTACATTAGAAAGTATTCAGTCTAGAGAATTCTGAGAATTTAATGGATGAAAATCTTTCAGTTATGCAGAAGCACTTGTTGAATTTCTTGAAACTAATAAGTTGTAGAGCCACCCAAGATGGATGGATCATAGTGGAGAGTTCTGACAAAACATGGTCCACTGGAGAAGAGAATGGCAAACCACTTCAGTATTCTTGACTTGAGAACCCCATAAACAGTATGAAAAGGCAAAAAGATAGAACACTGAAAGGTGAACTCCCCAGCAATTCCAGAAAGAATGTAGAGACAGAGCCAAAGGAAAAACAACACCCAGTTGTGAATGTGATTGGTGATGAAAGTAAAGTCTGAAGCTATAAAGAGCAATATTGCACAGGATCCTGGAATGTTAGATCCATGAATCAAGGGAAATTAGAAGTGGTCAAACAGGAGATGGCAAGAGTGAACATCGGCATTTTAGGAATTAGCAAACTGAAATGTACTGGAAAGGATAGTTTAACTCAGAGGACCATTAAATCTACTACAGTGGGCAAGACTCCCCTTGAAGAAAGAGAGTAGCCCTTGTAGTTAACAAAAGAGTCCGAAATGCAGTACTCTTGTACACAATCTCAAAAACGACAGAATGATCTCTGTTCATTTCCAAGGCAAACCGTTCAATATCACAGTAATCCAAGTCTATGCTCCGACTAGTAATGCTGAAGAAGTTGAAGTTGAACAGATCTATGAAGACATACAAAACTTTCTAGAACTAACACACAAAAGAGATGTCCTTTTTCATTATAGGGCACTGGAATGCAAAAGTGGGAAGTCAAGAGTTACCTGAAGTAACAGGCAAATTTGGCCTTTGAATACAAAATGAAGCAGATAAAAGGCTAACAGAGTTTTGCCAAGAGAACACAGTAGTCATAGAAAACATCCTCTTCCAATAACACAAAAGAAGGCTCTACAAATGGACATCACCAGATATCAATATTGAAATCAAATTGATTATAATCTTTGGAGAAAAAGATGGAGAAGCACTGTATAATCAGCAAAAACAAGACCGGGGGCTCATTGTGGCTCAGATGATGAATGCCTTATTGCCAAATTCAGACTTAAGATGAAAAAAGTAGGGAAAATCACTCGACCATTCAGGAATGACCTAAATCAAATCTCTTACAAATACACAGTGAAAGTGACAAATAGATTGAAGGGAATAGATCTGATACAGTGCCTGAAGAACTCTGGATGGAGGTTCCTAACATTGTACAAGAGGCAGTGATCAAGACCATCTTCAAGGAAAAGAAATGCACAGAGGTAAAATGATGGTCTGAGGAGGCTTTACAAATAGATGAGAAAAGAAAAGACGTGAAAGGCAAAGAAGAAAAGGAAAGATATACCCATTTGAATGCAGAATTCCAAAAAATAGCAGGGAGAGATAAGAAAGCCTTCCATAGAGATTAGTGAAAAGAAATAGAGGAAAATAATAGAATGGGATATGCAAGAAAATTCTCTTCAAGAAAATTAGAGATATCATTTTATGCAAAGATGAGCACAATAAAGGACAGAAATGGTATGGATCTAACAGACGCAGAAGATATTAAGAAGAGGTGGCAAGAAAGCACAGAAGAACTATACATGAAAGATCTCCATAACCCAGATAACCACAATGGTGTGATCACTCACCTAGAGCCAGACTAGAATGTGAATGTGAGTCAAGTAGTCATTAGGAAGCATCATTACAAACAAAGTTAGTGGAGGTGATGGAATTCCAGCTGAGTTATTTCAAATCCTAAAAGATGATGCTGTTAAAGTGCTGCACTCAATAAGTCAGAAAATTAAAAAAACTCTGCAGTGGCCACAGGACTGGAAAAGGTCAGTTTTCATTCCAATCCCTAAGAAACGTAATGCCAAAGATTATTAAAACTACCACACAATTGCACTCATCTTATGCACTAACAGAATAATGCTCAAAATTCTCCAAGCCAGGCTTAGACAGTACGTGAAACGTGAAATTCCAGATGTACAAGTGAGATTCAGAAAAGGCAGAAGAACCAAAGATAAATTGCCAACATCAATTGCATCATCAAAAAAGCAAGAGAGTTACAGAAAAACATCTGCTTTATTGACTATGTCAAAGCCTTTGACTGTGTGAATCACAATCACAACGAACTGTGGAAAATTCTTCAAAAGATGGGAATACCAGACCACCTGACCTGTCTCCTGATAAATCTGTATACAGGTCAAAAGCAACAGTTAGAACTGAACATGGAACAACAGACTGGTTCCAATTTGGAATAGGAGTACATCAAGGCTGTATATTGTCACCCTGGTTATTTAACTTATAGCAGAGTATATTATGAAAAATGATGGGCTGGAAGAAGCACAAGCTGGAATCAAGATTGTGGGAGAAATATCAATAACCTCAGATATGCAGATGACACCACCCTTAGAACAGAAAGTGAAGAAGAACTAAAGAGCCTCTTGATGAAAGTGAAAGAAGAGAGTGAAAAAGTTGTCTTAAAACTCAACATTCAAAAAAAAAACCAAAAAACAAAAACAAAAACAAAAACTCAACATTCAGAAAACTAAGATCATGGGATCTAGTCCCATTACTTTTGGCAAATAGATGGGGAAATAATGGAACAGTGACAGACTTTGTTTTGGGGGGCCCAGAATGACTGAAAATGGTGACTGTGGCTATGAAATTCAAAGATGCTTGTTCCTTGGAAGAAAAGTTATGACTAACCTAGACAGCTTATTAAAAAGCACAGACCTTGCTTTGTCAACAAAGGCCCATTAGTCAAAGCTATGGCTTTTCCAGTAGTCATGTATGGATGTGAGAGTTGGACTATAAAGAAACCTGAGCACCAAAGAATTGATGATTTTGAACTGTGGTATTGGAGAAGACTCTTGAGAGTCCCTTGGACTACAGGGAGATCCAACCAGTCCATCCTAAAGGAAATTGGTCTTGAATATTCAGCTTGTGATTCTTCTAGCCTGGCATTTTGTACAATGTTTTCCCATATAAGTTAAATAGGCAGGGTGATAACATATTCACTGTCATACTCCTTTCCAATTTTGAACTAATCACTTGCTCCATGTCCAGTTCTAACTGTTGCCTCTTGACCCACATACAGGTTCTCAGAAGACAGGTAAGGTGGTCTAGTATTCCCCTCTCTTCAAGAATTTTCCACAGTTTGTTGTCATCCACGCAGTCAAAGGGTTTAGCATGATCAAAGCAGCCAATGTTTTGCTGAAATTCCCTTGCTTTCTCTGTGATCCAACAAATGTTGGCAATTTAATCTAGGTCCTCTGCCATTTCTAAATGCAGCTTGTACATGTGGAAGTCCTCAGTTCACATACTGGTGAAGTTTAGCTTGATGGATTTTTGAGCATATCCTTGCTGGCATGTGAAATGGGTGCAACCATGTGGTAGTTTGAACATTGTGTGAGTTGCCCTACTTTAGGATTACAATGAAAGCTGACCCATTCTAGTCCTGTGGCCACTGCTGAGTTTTCCAAATTTGCTGACATAGTGAATGTAGCAGTTTCACATCTTTTAGGATTTGAAATAGCTCAGCTGGAATTCTGTTCAATTGCTTTCTTCCTAGTAATCCTTCATAAGGCCCACTTGACTTCACATTTTAGGATGTCTGACTTTAGGTTAATGATCATATCACTGTGGTTATCCAGATCATTAGGTCCTTTTTTGTATAGTGCTGTGTATTATTGCCACCTCTTATTTTTTCTTTAAATATTTATTTATTTATTTGGTTGCATCAGTTCTTAGTTGTCACATGTGGGATCTTTGTTGGGGTGAGCAAGCTCAGTAGTTGGTACCTTGGGGGCTTAGTTGCCCCACAGCGTGTGGGATCTTAGTTCCCCAAGCATGGATTGAACCTGCTTCCCACTGTATTGGAAGGAGATTCTTAACCACTGGACTGGCCGGAAAGTTCCCTTGCCACCTCTTCTTAATCTCTTCTACTTCTGTTAGGGGCTTACATTTTCTGTCCTTTATCTTAGTGTCATATCTTTTTGCCTTTTCAAACTGTTCATGGAGTTCTTATGGCAAGAGTACTGGAGTGGGTTACCATTTCCTCTTCCAGTGGGCCAGGATTTGTCAGAACTCTTTACTATGACCTCTCCATCTTGGGTGGCCCTGCATGGCATGGTTCTAGTTTCAGAGTTATGCAAGCCGTTTTGTCATGACAAGACTGTGATCCAAGAAAGGATATTAAACCATTACAATATTTTCAATTCTTTTGGTTTTCTTCAATATGAGACTATACTCCCAACTAAATGTTACTAATTTTTCTCCCTTCTTGTCACCAAGATCTAAAACCTGACTAACCAGATGCTTACATAGACTCTAGGTATCCATGTAGCAAATCTCTTCCCCCACCATCTGAGAAACACCATAAAATAAATTTTGAGGACTTGATAACCTTGAAGGACTCATAACCACAGTAGACTATGTCTAGAACAGATTTCTTCCTCCACAATCTGCTGATTGGCTCATCAAGAAGTCTGATAAAGTCCTCAAGTCTTGCAAGCTCTTAGAGGAGAGATACCTGAACACTGACATCTTATTTAGTTCAGTTCAGTTGTTCAGATGTATCCAACTTTTTGCGACCCCATGGACTATAGCACACCAGGATTCCTTCTCCATCACCAACACCAGGAGCTTACTCAAACTCATGCATCAAGTCGGTGATGCCATCCAACCATTTCATCCTCTGCCTTCCCCTTCTCCTCCTGCCCTCAATCTTTCCCGGCATCAGGGTTTTTTCCAATGAGTCAGTTCTTTGAATCAGGTGGCCAAAGTATTGGAGTTTCAGCCATGTAATTAAAAGACACTTGCTCCTTGGAAGGAAAGTGTGATAAACCTTGACAGTTTATTAAAAATTAGAGATATCATTTTGTTGACAAAGGTCCATATCGTCAAACCATGGTTTTTCCAGGAGTCATGTGCAGCTATGAGAGTTAGACCATAAAAAAGGCTGAGCACTGGAGAACTGATGCTTTTGAATTGTGGTATTGGAGAAGATTCTTTAGAGTCCCTTGGACTGCAAGGAGATCAAACAAATGAATCCTAAAAGAAATCAACACTGAATATTCATTGTACAGAATGATGCTGAAGCTGGAACTCCAATATTTTGGCTACATGTTGCAAAGAGCTGATTCATTGTAAAAGACCCTGATGCTGGGAAAGATTGAAAACAAAAGGAAAAGGGGGTGGTAGGGGGTGAGCTGGTTATATAACATCACTGACTTAATGGACATTAGTTTGAGCAAACTCTGGAAGATGGTGGAGGACAGAGGAGCCTCATGTGCTGCAATCTACGGAGTTGCGAAGAATTGGATATAACAGCAACTGGACAAATGTTGACCATGCATGCCACATGAAAGCATCCTTTCTAATAAAATGTTGGTAACATAATTGATTTTTCATATTCATTTGTTACTTACAACTTGCCAAGTGTTGCAAAATAGCTCAAAAAATAATTAAAAGGGTCAGAGTATGATAACCTGCTTGGGTGTGCTACAGTGGTTCAGCACACAATTTCTTTCTACAATTGTCTTTCCTTTGATCAAAGATAATGTCAAATAAAGGTTCAGTTCATTTCAGTCACTCAGGCGTCTCTGACTCTTTGCAACCCCATGGACTGCAGCATGTCAGACTTCCTTGTCCATCGCCAAAAGTCCAGAGCTTGCTCAAACTCATGTCCATCGAGTTGGTGATGCCATCCTACCATCTCATCCTCTGTTTACCCCTTCTCCTCCTGCCTTCAATCTTTCCTAGCATCAGGGTTTTTTCTAATGACTCAGTTCTTCGTATCAGGTGACCAAAGTAATGGAGCTTCAGCATCAGTCCTTCGAATGAACATTCAAGGTTAATTTCTTTTAGGATTGATTTGTTTAATCTCCCTAAAGTTCAAGGGACTCTCAAGAGTCTTTTCCAACATCACAGTTGAAAAGATCAATTCTTTGCTCAGCTTTCTTTATAGTCCAACTCTCACATCTATATGTGACTACTGGAAAAACCATAGGTTTGACTAGATGGACCTTTGTTGGCAAAGTAATGTATCTGCTTTTTAATATGCTGTCTAGGTTGGTCATAGCTTTTCTTCCAAGATGCAAGCATCTTTGAATTTCATGGTTGCAGTCACCATCTTCAGTGATTTAGGAGCCCCCCAAAATAAAGTCTATCACTGTTGCCATTGTTTTCCCATTTATTTGCCAAAAGGAATGGGGCTGGATGCCATGATCTTAGTTTTCTGATTGTTTAGTTTTAAGCCAACTTTTTCACTCTCTTCTTTCACTTTCATCAAGAGGCTCTTTGGTTCTTCTTTGCCTTCTACCATGAGGGTGGTGTCATCTGCATATCTGAGGTTATTGATATTTCTCCTGGAAATCTTGATTCCAACTTGTGCTTCATCCAGCCCAGCATTTCTCATGATGTACTCTGCATATATGTTAAATAAGCATGGCGACAATATACAGCCTTGACGACCTTATTTCCCAATCTGGAACTAGTCTGTTGTTCCATTTCCAGTTCTAACTGTTGCTTCTTGACCTGCATACATATTTCTCAGGAGACAGGTAAGGTGGTCTGATATTCCCATCTTTTAAAGAATTTTCCTCAGTTTGTTTTGATCCACATAGTCAAAGTCTTTGATGTAGTCAATAATTCAAAAGTAGATGTTTTTCTGGAACTCGCTTACTTTTCCAGTGATCCAATGGATGTTGGCAATTTGACCTCTGGTTTTCTGCCTTTTTTGAATTCAGATTGAACATCTGAAAGTTCACCATTCACGTACTGTTGAAGTCTGGCTTGCAAAATTTTCAGCATTACTTTGCTAGAGTGTGAGATGAGTACAATTGTGCAATAATTTGAACATTCTTTCTCATTGGCTTTCTTTGTGATTGGAATGAAAATAAACATTCTAGATCAGAAGTTGAGGTTTCTCTCATTAGATTTGGCTTCATTATTTCATAGATATTGTTTGAATGGTGATTTATGCTTATAGATCTTCTAAAATTTACTTTGCTGGAACTTTTCACAAGGAATCTCAGGTATAGTTTTAAAAACCTCTTAAGTCTGGGCAGCCAACCCAAGAATTCATCATTTTGTTTTACCTACAGTAGTTATAAATTTGGGTGAATTTCTCTCTTCTAGAGATTCTTAAAATATCCTAAGTTCCCTGTGTCTGAAAAGAAATGCTCATACTTACCAATTGTTAACCTGAGCTAGGTACTACACTAGTTTTCCTACTTAGGGCTTTGTGAGTTTTGGCTTCATGAATTTAACTTGAACTCATTAGTAGTGTCTTTTTAAGTGTTCACTCACTTGTTTGTGTCTGACCCTTTTATGACCCCATGGAATATAGCCCACCAGACTCCTATATCCATGACATTTTCCAGGCAAGAAGACTGGAGTGGGTTGCCATTTCCCACTCCAGGGGATCTTCTCAATGCAGGGATTGAACTCCTGCCTCCCGAGTCTCCTGCACTGTCAGATGAATTCATTACCACTAGTGCCACCTGGGAAGCCGTTTAATAGTGTCTAATCATATGTGATTTAAAACATCATTCCCAAATACATTTCAGCCAAAATTCTGTTGTTGGTGGTGTTCTTTTTTTTTTTTTAATTACCAGTATTTTCAATTATGTCCTGCTAACAAAGGAAGATAGATACTCACTGAACCTAAACCAAGTTTATATTGCCATAAAATAAGAATATTCAGTCAATAAGAGTTTACAAAATGTGATGGGATCTGGATTAATATATTTATGTTTGTAAGAACATAGTCTACTAAATTGTTAGAAGTTATAGAGAGAATAAGAAAAAACAAACAAACAAAAAAAGGGTTCCTCATATCAAGAAAATAGGTTAAGTCAGCAGTATTGGATGTGAGAGTTGGGCTGTGAAGAAAGCTGAGTGTCAAAGAATTGATGCTTTTGAACTGCTGTGTCGGAGAAGACTCTTGAGAGTCTCTTGGACTGCAAGGAGATCCAACCAGTCCATCCTAAAGGAGATCAGTCCTGGGTGTTCATTGGAAGGACTGATGCTGAGGTTGAAACTCCAGTACTTTGTCCACCTCATGCGAAGAGTTGACTTATTGGGAAAGACCCTGATGCTGGGAGGGATTGGGGGCAGGAGGAGAAGGGGATGACAGAGGATGAGATGGCTGGATGACATCACTGACTCGATGAACATGAGTTTGAGTGAACTCCAGGAGTTGGTGATGGACAGGGAGGCCTGGCAAGCTGCGATTCATGGGGTCACAAAGAGTTGGACATGACTGAGCGACTGAACTGAACTGAACTGATTCATAATTCATTCTTTATGAGTTCTTTGTGGCCTATGTAATTCTGTTCTGATAGATTCTGTGTCGTCTTGTGAACCTGTTTGCTTCTACATTAGAGTTAAGAAAACCCTGACTGTCCAATGGTATGGTCTCAAATAAAGTTATATAAGGAATACCATATGAAATATATGTTCAAGAGTACCTGGTACAGTCATTTTCTAAGAGTCTCTGAGACAGTCCTTTTTTTGTAAACAGCATTCTGCTCTGTAGCTGATTTGAAAGTGCTTTCAGCGAAGTACTGCTGCTGCTGCTGCTAAGTTGCTTCAGTCGTGTCCGACTCTGTGCGACTCAGGCTTCCCCATCCCTGGGATTCTCCAGGCAAGAATACTGGAGTGGGTTGCCATTGCCTTCTCAACAAAGTGCTAGAATAAAACAAAAAACTATGTTGAGAGAATGCAAGACTTTAAACTAGTGATTAATTTACCATGGATAATTTTCAAAAACAAAAAATCTGATGAAAGTTCATTAAAAAATAAATGCAACTGACAAGGATATTTGCTTGCTCTTGGCATACAAAACAAAAAAAATCCACATGACAATAAGTGATTTTTAGCATATACATAAGAAATAATAAGAACAGCTTAAAAGTGAAAGAAGTCTTATTTTTTAACTAACTAAGGTCATGATAAAGTCAAAATAAAGCACAGGGAACAACTGTGACATGACACAGAATTTTTACCTTCCAGGCAGATTATTCAGAAGGCCAAGATACACATTTTGCAAACTCTTATTAAGAACAAACCAGTAATTCAAGAAAATATGTCATTTTAACAGAGAGAAAACCAGATTCTAGTTTTGTATCAATATACTACTTAATATAAAAGTACTTTTCAAACAATTATTATTAATAAACCCATCAAACCTTTGGTAGCTTTGAACACAACAAGTAAAATTGTCTGTCTGTAGAATTTTACAACTTACTATTCCTATTTATGTTTTGTTCTACACATTCCTCTTTCTCACAGGGAGCAACTAATCAGCTAATCATTTTATACTGGGATTAAACTACTCCCTTTCCCCCTAACTAAAGCACTTCCTGAATCCCCTACACAGAAATTTGTTTTTCTCTGCCAGTTTCTTCTGGTAGAGTCTCATTAACATATACTGGACATAAATATGTTAACTTACATTTTACAGAGTGAGATATAGAGTAGATAATTGTGACCTGTTTGTCATAGACCTCAGAGATCAAAGCTATCAACATATTTTTTCTTGCAACCTGGCAAATGTGTAGATATGGCTAACATGACACTTTTAAAAAATGTATCTATGATTTGAACATAATAGAGATGGGAAGGAAGAATAATCTTTTTAGTTTCATTGATAGATATATGACAATATTTATATTTTATTAAAAGATAAAAGAATACACAGTTTCAAAATGTAGTTTCGAGTCTGTTTGGTAGAAGTATGTTCTGAAGAGATAGCTGTGATATCAGAAAACCTTCTGAAGTAGTTACAGCAGACTGAAGGGTGAGACTGTGTCAGAATGTAGATTGATATGATACATTCCTTCCTTCTTGGAAAAAGACTTGTGAAAAAAAGTGCCTACTGATATAGTAACAATTATTAATTACAGAGCTAACACATTAAATATATGATTATTACTATGTAATAATATGGAAGTTGATCCTAAATAGCTATTAATACATGCTAGGAGTCAAACATTCTATTCAAAATGCTTTAATTAATAAACATTTAGTATTTCTACAAAGTAAAAGTAAAAGTCAGGTTGGTCTCAATTTTTTAAAGCTATAAATTGGACTGCTAGTTTTCATAATGCGTATATTGAGCATTTGTAATGTGTCTAATTTTTCCATGCAAATGACATAACACAACATGACTTTCTAAAGAAGATCAATAACAAAAACAAAAGTTAGATGTCTAGAAGAACCATTTCACTAGATTCTGTAACATGCTTCTTAATATAAGAATAATTATCAGTTAGGTATTGCGCTAAGTCACCCTGGTCACATCCGACTGTGTGACCCTATGGACTGTAGCCCACCAGGCTCCACTGTCCATGGGGTTTTCCAGGAAGGAATACTGGAGTGGCTTGCCATTTCTTCCTTCAGGGAATCTTCCCTACCAAGGGATGGGACTGAGTTTCTTAGGACTCCTGCATTAGCAGGCAGGTTCTTTACCACTAGTGCCACCTGGGAATAATTATCAGGTGTTACATATCTGTACAGGAGGCAGGGTTCAAAACCATCCGCTAGAAAAAGAAATGCAAAAAGACAAAATAGTTGTCTGTGGAGGGTTTACAAATAGCTGAGAAAAGAAGAGAAGTGAAAGGCAAAAGAGAAAAGGAAAGATGTATCCAACTGAATGAAAAGTTCCAAAGAATAGCAAGGAAAGATATGAAAGCCTTCCTAAGTGATTAATGCAAAGAAATAGAGGAAAACAGTAAGACGGGAAAGACTAGAGATTGCTTGAAGAAAATCAGAGATATCAAGGGAAAATTTCAGGCAAAGACAGGCACAATAAAGGACAGAAACAGTATGGACCTAACAGAAGCAGAAGATATTAAGAAGAGGTGGCAACAGAAAAACTATGTAAAAAAGTCTTCATGACCTAGATAACCACGATGGTGTGATCAGTCACCTTGAGCCAGACATCCTGGAGTGCAAGTCAAGTGGGCCTTAGAAAGCATCACCACGAACAAATCTAGTAAGGTGATGGAATTCCATGTGAGCAATTTCAAATCCTAAAAGATGATGCTATGAAAGTGCTACCCTCAATATGCCTGCAAATTTGGAAAACTCAGCAGTGGCCACAGGATTGGAAAAAGTCAGTCTTCATTCCAATCCCAAAGAAGGGCAATGTCAAAGAGTGTTTAAACTACTGCACAGTTTCATGCATCTCACATGGTAGCAAAGTAATGCTCAAAATTCTCCAAGCCAGGCTTCAACTGTACATGAACCAAGAACTTCCAGATGTTCAAGCTGGATTTTAAAAAGGCAGAGGAACCAGAGATCAAATTGCCAACATATGTTGGATCATCAAAAAAGCAAGAGAATTCCAGAAAGACATCTACTTCTGCTTCATTGACTATGCTAAAGCCTTTGACTGTGTGAATCAAACAAATTGTGGAAAATACTTAAAGATATGGGTATACCAGACCACCTTACCTGTCTCCAGAGAAATCTGTACACAGGTCAAGAAGCAAATGTTAGAAATGGACATAGAACAACAGACTGGTTCCAAATTGGGAAAAAGGTGTGTCAAGACTGTTTATTGTCACTGTGCTTGATTAATTTATATGCAGAGTACATGTTGTGAAATGCTGGACTGGCTGAAGCCCAAGCTGGAATCAAGACTGCCGGGAGAAATATCAATAATCTCAGATATGCAGATGATACCACCCTTATGCCAGAAATCAGAGAGGCACTAAAGAGCCTCTTGATGAAAGGGAAAGGAGAGAGTGAAAAAGCTGGTTTAAAACTCAACATTCAAAAAACTAAGATCATGGCATCTGGTCCCATCACTTCATGGCAAATAGGGAAACAGTGGAAACAGTAAGAGGCTTTTTTTCCTTGGGATCGAAAATCACTGCAAGTGGTGACTGCAACCATGAAATTAAAAGACACTTGCTTCCTGGAAGAAAACATATGACCAAGCTAGAGAGTATATTAAAAAGAAGAGACATTACTTTGCCAACAAAGGTCCGGCTAGTCAAAGCTTTGTTTTTTCCGGTAGTCATGTATAGATGTGAGAATTGGGTAATAAAGAAAGCTGAGCACTGAAGAATTGATGGTTTGAGCTGTGGTGTTGGAGAAGACTCTTGAGAGTCCTTTGGACTGCAAGGAGATTAAACCAGTCAAACCTAAAAGAAATCAACCTTGAATGTTCATTGGAAGGACTGATGCTGAAGCTGAAGCTCCATTTCTTTGGCCAACTGATGTGAGGAACTGCCTCAATGGAAAAGACCCTGATGCTGGGAAAGATTGAAGGCAGGAGGAGAAAGGGATGACAGAGGATGAGATGGTAGGATGACATCACCAACTTGATGGACATGAGTATAAGTAAACTCTGGGAGTTGGTGATGGACAGGGAAGCCTGACATGCTAAGCCCATGGGGTTGCAAAGAGTTGGACAGGACTGAGTGACTGAACTGAACTGATTATATTTATGAGAAATGCTATCACTGAAAATAAAAATAATTTTTTTAGTATTTTGCATGTTATTTTAATTTTTAAAAATTTATTTGTTTACTTTAATTGGAGGCTATTTACTTTACAATATTGTGGTGGTTTTTGCCATACATTGACATGAATCAGCCACTGGTGTGAAAACCAAGAATTTTATAAAAAATTGTCATTTGAGATTTGCAAGAGAGTAAGTTTCATGTATGAGAAATCTATGAATGTAGAATTGCTTACTTTAATTATGAAATAATTTAAGTTTAATACAGATTTCATAAAATTAGTTGTAGAAATTGCTACTGATAAGCAATTAGAACTGAATTTTGAAAAGCAGCATAGTTTAGTTCAGTTCAGTTCAGTTGCTTAGTCATTTTCAGCTCTTTGAAAACCCATGGACTGCAGCAGGCCAGGCCTCCCTGTGTCCATCACCAACTCCGGGGCTTACTCAAACTCATGTCCATCAAGTTGGAGATTCCATCCAAACATCTCATCCTGGCGTCCCCTTCTCCTCCTACCTTCAGTCTTTTCCAGCATCAGGGTCTTGTCAAATGAGTCAACTCTTCACATCACATGACCAAAGTATTGGAGTTTCATCTTCAGCATCAGTACTTCCAGTGAACTCTCAAGACTGATCTCCTTTAGGATGGACTGGTTGGAACTCCTTGCAGTCCAAGGGAATCTCAAGAGTCCTTTCCAACACTAGAGTTCAAAACCATCAATTATTTGGTGCTCAGCTTTCTTTATATTCCAACTCTCATATCCACACATGAATACGGGAAAAACCATAGCCTTGACTAGATGGACCTTTGTTGGGAAAGTAACATCTCTGCTTTTTAGTATGCTGTCTAGGTTGATCATAACTTTTCTTCCAAGGAGTAAGCATCTTTTAATTTCCTGGCTGTAGTCACCATGTGCAATGATTTTGGAGCTCCCCCAAAATAAATTCTGCCACTGTTTCCACCATTCCTCCATCTATTTGCCATGAAGTGATGGGACTAGACTGATGCTAAAGTTGAAACTCCAATACCTTGGCCACCTCATGTGAAGAGTTGACTCATTGGAAAAGACTCTGATGCTGGGAGGGATTGGGTGCAGGAGAAGAAGGGGACGACAGAGGATGAGATGGCTGGATGGCATCAATGACTCGATGAACATGAGTTTGAGTGAACTCCAGGGGTTGGTGATGGACAGGGAGGCCTGGTGTGCTTCAAGCTAAGTGAATCAAGTCCAGGGATTTTTTCCCACTGCTATGCCCATCTTTATTATAGATTTTTTTTGATACATATATATATATATATTTTTTTTTTTTTTCCTAGCATTTCTACTTGGCTATTTTTTCCCTAATGGTTTGTACTATTCTGGAAAATCTTTACCTGTTCATGGATTTGCTCAGTATTTCTGTTAGATTATTTAAGTATTAATGATAGTTATTTTTAAAATCCCTGTTTTATAGTTCCAACACCTAGGCTTTCTTTCATCTGGTTCTATAGACTGTTTTCTTCCTTGACAATTAATTCCTTTTTGTTACTTTTCTGTATATCTCATAATATTTGATTGAATGCTGGACACTATGTGTAGAAGAACAGTAGAATCTGAGATAAAAATATTTATGGCTGGGAAAGGGTACCTTTCTTCTTGTCAGGCCATTACAATGGTTTCTTGTGTTAATCTAGTCTGTAGTTGAGCTGGGTTAGGGTTTTCATTGTTGATATATCTGCATTTAATAAACTGTGGGATTCAAATCCCTCCAGTGGCAGAGTATTGCTACCTTGTTTATTATGTGGGTGCAATAGTTTGCTAGAGCTTCTGGAACAAAGTATCACAGACTGAGTGACTCAAAACACAATTTTATCCCCTCATAATTCTGAAGGCTGGAAATCTGAGATCAAGATGTCAGTAGGGTCATTCCAGACCTCTTTTCTAGCTTCTAAAAATTCTTTGTTTTGTGGTAGCATGACTCCAGTCTTCACATGACATTTTCTCAGTGTAGGTGTCTGTCCCCAAATTTCCCCTTTTTGTAAAACCACCAGATATACTGAATTAGGGACCCTCCCTTCTGAAGTATTAACTAAATACATGTATAATGTTCCTATTTCAAATAAATCCAACTTCTAAAATATTGGGATTTATGTTTTCAATATACGAATTTTGGAAGGGACAAGATCAATTCATAAGAGTAAATATGAGAGTGCTAGACCATTCTACTCAGGCCTCCATCTTCTCTTCTCACCAGATCCTGCACACCTGTATCACAGAGGGGTGACTTGCCTTGACCCTTCAGCTATGGAAGATTGTTATGACTTGTTTTCGAATGCAAGTCTTGTTTTGGGAGGAGGTGGAGGGTGGGCAGATGTGCTCCTTTTTTAGTCCTAAGCAGGTCCTGTGTGTCTGAGACTCATGAATGAGACTGTATCTGAATTCTTCATCTTTTACTCATAGAACACAAATTCTATCACATGTATGATTCAGAGTCTATAGGGCAGGTGTGTTCCTTCTCATCCACCCATACAGCAGCCATAATCTTCCTTTTTTGGGTAAGGAGTCTTGGATATCAGGTGAATGCTCTGTTCTTACTGTACTGGCAACAGTTTCTAGTTTTATGTAAGTGCAGCTTCTAGACTTGAGCACATTCCCTGCCCTGGCCCCAGTGGCAGATGGTTTTGGCCTGTTATTACTTCAGAGTGGAACTGAGAGGAAGTGGCAGGTTTTGTATCCCTCCCTCAGAGGTATCTGACCTTTGCAAGAACCAGGAAGTAGAAGAGAATTTTGTTCAACTCTAACCTAAATATAGCCATGTAAAAATAGCTTTGGTGGTTCAAATGGTAAAGAATCTGCCTGAAATGCAGGAGGTGCAAGTTCAATCCCTGGGTTGGAAAGATTCCCTTGGAGAAAGAACTGGAGACCCACTCCAGTATTCTTGCCTGGAGAATTTCATGGACAGAGGAACCTGGTGGGCTACAGTCCATGGAGTTGCAAAGAGTCAGACAGGACTGAGTGATTAACACTTTCAAAGATAGCTTTAGCTTCCCCCCAAACCAGCAGCAGCCCATTTTTGCCTTTGACCTGGTGAAGTCCAAGTCAGTGTTGGACTTTTCCCATCAAAGCAGAGTTAGATCCCAGGCAAGAGAGAGTCTTTGCCTCTTCTTCAGAAGCAGCTTGCTTTTGTTTTGTTTCAGAAAAAGGTCTGGCAAGTTTGTGCCCTAGCAGCAGCTGGTTACCATTTTGCATGAATGACAGCTTGAGTCATTGATATGTTTCTCTAAGTATGAATGTGTGTCTTTGTTCAGTCACTCAGTCATGTCTAACTCTTTGCACCCTTAGGGACTATAGCCTGCCAGGCTCCTCTGTCCATGGAATTTTTCCAGGCAAGAATACTGAAGTGGGTTTCCATTTCCTACTCCTGGGGCTTTTCCTGACCCAGAGATCAAACCCACATCTCTTGTGTCATCTATGCAGGTGATTTCTTTACCACTGAGATACCTGGGAAGCCTGCAAGTATGGATATTCCACTATCAATACTCCCTGCATGCCTGTGCCACAGGGGAACTCATTTGTTTCTGTTGCCCTGTCTCCAGTCTTTCTCATGAACACGTGGTGAAGACCTATAGAAAAGAGCTGTAGGATGGGGGCAACCTCACCTTGTATATGAAGCTCCCATGTAATTGACACAGTGATTCTAATGCACAGAAATGTTTACCACTCAGAATTAAATTTACCTTCAGTTCAGTTCAGTTCAGTTGCTCAGTCATATCTGATTCTTTGCAAACCCATGAATCGCAGTACGCCAGGCATCCCTGTCCATCACCAGCTCCCGGAGTTCACTCAGACTCACATCCATCGAGTCAGTGATGCCATCCAGCCATCTCATCCTCTGTCATCCCCTTCTCCTCCTGCCCCCAATCCCTCCCAGCATCAGAGTCTTTTCCAATGAGTCAACACTTCGCATGAGGTGGCCAAAGTACTAGAGTTTCAGGCTTAGCATCAGTTCTTCCAAAGAAATTCCAGGGCTGACCTCCTTCAGAATGGATTGGTTGGATCTCCTTGTAGTCCAAGGGAATCTTAAGAGTCTTCTCCAACACCACAGTTCAAAAGCATCAATTCTTTGGCACTCAGCTTTCTTTACGGTCCAACTCTAACATCCATACATGACCACTGGAAAAACCATAGCCTTCACTAGACAGACCTTTGTTGGCAAAGTAATGTCTCTGCTTTTCAACATGCTATCTAGGTTGGTCATAACTTTTCTTCCAAGGAGTAAGCATCTTTTAATTTCATGGCTGCAGTCACCATCTGCAATGATTTTGGAGCCTAAAAAAGTAAAGTCTGACACTGTTTCCCCATCTATTTCCCATGAAGTGATGGGACCAGATGCCATGATGTTCGTTTTCTGAATGTTGAGCTCTTCAAGAAAATTAGAGATATCAAGGGAACATTTCACACAAAGATGGGCTCAATAAAGGACAGAAATGGTATGGGCCTAACAGAAGCAGAAGATATTAAGAAGAGGTGGCAAGAATACATAGAAGAACTGTACAAAAAAGATCTTCATGACCAAGATAATCATGATGGTGTGATCATAATCATGATGGTGTGATCAGTCACCTAGAGCCTGACATCCTGGAATGTGAAGTCAAGTTGGCCTTAGAAAGCATCACTACGAACAAAGCTAGTGGAGGTGATGACATTCCAGTTGAGCTCTTTCGAACCCTGAAAAATGATTCTGTGAAAGTGCTGTACTCAATATGCCAGCAAATTTGGAAAACTCAGCAGTGGCCACAGGACTGGAAAAGGTCTGTTTTCATTCCAATCCCAAAGAAAGGCAATGCCAAAGAATGCTCAAACTACTGCACAATTGCACTCATCTCACACATTTCATATGCTAGTAAAGTAATGCTCAAAATTCTCCAAGCCAGGCCTCAGCAATACATGAACTGTGAAATTCCAGATGTTCAAGCTGGTTTTAGAAAAGTCAGAGGAAGCAGAGATCAAATTGCCAACATCCGCTGGATCATGGAAAAAGCAAGAGCGTTCCAGAAATAACATTTATTTCTGCTTTATTGACTATTCCAAAGCCTTTGACTGTGTGGATCACAATAGACTGGAAAATTCTGAAACAGATGGGAATACCAGACCACCTGACCTGCTTCTTGAGAAACCTCTATGCAGGTCAGGAAACAAGAGTTAGAACTGGACATGGAACAACAGACTGGTTCCAAATAGGAAAAGGAGTATGTCAAGGCTGTATATTGTCACCCTGCTTATTTAACTTCTATGCAGAGTACATCATGAGAAACACTGGGCTGGAGGAAGCACAAGCTGGAGTTAAGATTGCCGGGAGAAATATCAATAACCTCAGATATGCAGATAACACCACCCTTATGGTAGAAAGTGAAGAGGAACTAAAAAGCCTCTTTATGAAAGTGAAAGAGCAGAGTGAAAAATTTGTCTTAAAGGTCAACATTCAGAAATTTACCTTATTACCTTGTTAACTTCAGTTCCTTGTTGAATTTAAAAAAATAATCAGACTTTTCTCATTGTTAGGGTTGGAGTGACATTCTAGTGCAAACTGACACAACTTAAGTGTTAGCAGAACTCTTTCTAATTATATCTTGAATTATTCTTCTAGCTATTATTTCTTACTTTCCTCAGAAGTACTTATTTTTTAAATTTCAGGTTTTCATTCTTTGTCTTTCATAGTTCCTTTATTTTTTTACAACTTTTTCTCCTTGTCTGTCTCTTCTGTGTTATCTACTCTAGATCTCTGAAGATTGTTTTCTGCAAATAACTTTCTTCTTGTTTCAATGGATATTTTAAAACTGCATTTTCATCCTTACTCATGACAAACAGCTAGCATTTTATTCCAAAGAATCTCAAGTGTTGGCTTTCCTTTTTGTATTACACTTTCTTCTTTGTTGCTAGTCACTCAGTCGTGTCCAACTCGATGCCATGGACTGTATCCTTCCAGGCTTCTCTGTCCTTGGGGATTCTCCAGGTAAGAATACAGGAGTGGGTTGCCATTTCCTCCTCCAGACACTTCTTTCTTTATATCTGCTTACAACCTATTGATGACAATGCAGAATATTTTCTAACATATCTTAAGGTATACTGTAGAATCTTTTCCTGATAAAGTTTTCATTTGTTTCAGGATGATGTTCTTTTTATTCTATATTGTAACACTATTTCATTCTTTGTCCCCTAACCTTGCCTACTTTGAAATTATTATTTAATTAGAACTCACATATTACCCAGAAAGCATGAGTGAGATCTGCAGTTTTGATAAGTGTTCTTTGCAATCTTGGTAAACTTTCTATGGCATTGTTATGGCAAGAAGGCAAATTGTATTATGCGAATTCAAGTGTAATTTTTAACAGGATTCTGATAATAGTTAGCAACTGGAAGTGAAGGATACTAGGCAACATCAAAGGACACCCACACTAATAAGTACAGGTCTGCTGCCTTTTGATCAAGAAATTGACTGTGGATTGGAGTCACTTTCTACCTGCTTCCAAGAGTAGCAAGTTCACTTTGTTTTGAAAGATAAAGAGGCAAAAATTGTTCAATTAATTGAGTTTGCCAGGGTAGCTCCATGGCTTTAGTTACTTAAAAGTTTCTCTTTATTTTTGGCAATAAGTTTAGAGACTTGGCTGTAACATGCAATAGAAAACGTCTTTCTCCTCTCCATTTATAGGCATCTAGAAGGAAGATTTTAAAAGTTGGATCAGAGACAATTACTAGTCAGACTTCATTTTAAAACTGAAAACCTTACATGAAATTTCAGACAATGACGTATATTCTATGGTCATCATATTGATGCTAAAGTTGGTGATTTTGATAAAGCAAATAAACAGCTGTTTGTTACTGATACACTGTGAGAGGTATGCAGTACTTAATCATTAAACTGCATCTGTGATTTAATCAATTGTTGTCATATATTTATTGAGTGCCTAACAGGCAGTCTGAGCTATCAGACCTCCACTGTGGCTTCACACTATGAATTTCAGAGCTTTGATATTTGACAGAGGATTCTTCAAGTGGCCCTACTTAAATTTGGCTTTCAAGCTGTTACCTAGTTAGATAAAATATAACTTTTGTCAATTTTAATCTGTGCTAGGGAAGAACATCTAAATTAAAATCAAACAGAAACGGTGTGCTCATTTCCCTTTTAGTTTTTCTCCCATGGTGACAAATACTTTACTCTCTAAGCTTGGAAGATACACAGCCCAACTCTGTGCTGTGATGCTTAGATTATCTTTTCTGTATTTCTAGGGACAGTCCAGTTGGGTCTGAGTTCTTTGACTTCTGTTTGGGATTTGCTGGAGATAGCAATGGGACACTGAAATATTGGTGAAAAGCAGTTCTGGAAAATACTAAACATTCTAGAATCTTAATCATAAATTGAAACAATGTGGTAGATATGGGGGCTCCCAGAATAGAACAAATCTTTCATGTGAAAGCCATCTTGTTTTAGGGTTTGAGGTCAGTGAAGTGAGATTGGTGACTAAGAGCTGTTAACTAAATACCTTGTTTCAAACATATTAGATCTTAGTACCTACACAACCACTCCCCTCATTTCCCACCTTTTCAAGCATGATTAATCTAGAGTATGGAGAGTTTAACAGCTTATCATAACTTCCAGTTGGTACAATCATATTTTGTACTCAGGGCTTCCCTGATGACTCAAGTGGTAAAGAATGTGCCTGTAATGCAGGACATACAGGGGACACTGCAGATGTGGGTTTGATCCTGGAGTCAGGAATATCCCCTAGAGGAGAAAATGTCAACCGACTCCAGTACTCTTGCCTGTAGAATCCCACTGACAGAGGAGCCTGGGAGACTACAGCTCATGGGGTCACAGAGTCAGACATGACTGAACATGCATGTATGCATATTTTTCACTTAGATCTTTAGGAGTAAAAATTTAGTATTCTTTCTCCTCTAATACTTTACTTACAGTATGTAGGATACCATTTAGGTTTTGGAGTTACATAGAACAAAGGTCCATCTAGTCAAGGCTATGGTTTTTCCAGTGGTCATGTATGGATGTGAGAGTTGGACTGTGAAGAAAACTGAGCACCAAAGAATTGATGCTTTTGAACTGTGGTGTTGGAGAAGACTCTTGAGAGTCCCTTGGACTGTGAGGAGATCCAACCAGTCCATTCTGAAGGAGATTGGTCCTGGGTGTTTTTTGGAAGAACTGATGCTAAAGCTGAAACTCTAGTACTTTGGCCACCTCATGCGAAGAGTTGACTCATTGGAAAAGACTCTGATGCTGGGAGGGATTGGGAGCAGGAGGAGAAGGGGACAACCGAGGATGAGATAGCTGGATGGTATCACTGACTCAATGGATGCTAGTCTGAGTGAACTCTGGGAGTTGGTGATGGACAGGGAGGCCTGGCGTGCTGCAATTCATGGGGTTGCAAAGAGTTGGACACGACTGAGCACCTGAACTGAACTGAACTGAACTGAAGAACTTGTTTGTCTCTTCAAGGTTTAAAGTCTAGTTGGGGGATTTAGATGTATCAATTTTAATCATCAATTTGTATAAAAGTTAGAACATGAAAGTAGTCATTCCAATAAGGGGGAAAGCTTCATAGCAGAAAATATTCATGAAAAAATATTCATGATTTAGAACTTTAACTTATAATATTACAATCACTACAATGATTATAATTCAAAACAGAAGCATGTCATACTAACATCATCAGAGCTAAGGAAAAACAAAGTTCATCTTCTTTCATTTCTGTTTCTGCTTGAGATGGATAGTCAAGCAATTGCTTTTTAAATATTTAGTTAACATGGTAAACACAGTTAAGACAATAGTGTCTCTCTGGAGTAGCCTAAAAGTGCCATGAATATGGAAGCTATTTAAACCACACTAAAAGCTCACTCAGCATCTGTGGCTTCCAGGATTTCAGGAATGAAGAGTACTGGGTACCATCTTTACTTAACCTTACATGAACATCAGTGGGCTAATTCTTCTACACGGTTACAGAATACTTTTGATATTCTGCACAAGAGATAATTATTATCTAGGAATATTTTAAAACTTTAAGACATGTATTGCTCAAGGAAAAGAATAAGAAAGGAACTTTAAGAAAGGAGGTGAGTAATGAATTACAAGGGTAAACCAGGAAATAAATGATAAATGCTTTTGGAGCAATGAATCCATCAGTGGGCTAGAACAAACAGTTTCAGTTTTAGGTGTATATGAAGATAAGCCAGGAAAGGTAAATAGTTGCCAGTTTGTGAACAATCAGTTTAAAATGGGAATTGTTTGGTAGGTGATTGGGAACAATAAAACATTTGAGCAATAAACTGGAGAGTTCTAGTGGTAGTACAGTGGTTAAAACTGACTGAGGTGCATTCTATCAAACAGTAGAAAGAGAGCCTGAAGGCTGAGTTTTTATTATACGACAAAGAGCCTCAAAATATCAGTGGCTCACAACAATGGACATTTATAGCTTCTCTTTCATAGTTTTTCAGGTCAGCTGAAGCTCTTTGCCTTCAGGTTGCCAGTTGTCTAGGCTTGCTTATAGACTGCAGGTTGGGTTCAGGTCCCAGGTCCCAGGTCCCACAGCTTCTCATCCTGAGATCAGGGTATACCAGGTCATTTTCTTAGTAATGACACTCAAGCACAAGCAGAAATACCTGCTGAATCTCAAAGCCTCAGCTCAGAAGTAATTATTGTCATTCTTCTCCACTTTCCACTGGCCAAAATAAGTCAATGGCTAAACTCAAGATCAATAGGGTGAAAACATTTACTTTGCACATTTTAGTAGTACCTCAATGGAACATGACAAAAGTTGTGGCACTATCATTGTGATTTAGGGGGAAGTAAAGAAAAGGGACCAAGGACTAAATCTACCACATAGAAAGTGACTCCTTGGGTACCTACTTGACAAATCTGGACTGACGGTGACAAGAACCTTAACTGGTATTATAACAAAAGATTTCTAATTATATGATGGGAACAATTCAAGAGACATTTCTAATGAATGAGGCTTTCTGATCCTCCTGATATTTCCCCTCAGGAATCCTGGGAAAAAAATTCAAATCAATACAAAGGACTCAGTGGAACACATGATATGTAATTTTTCTTAAAGATATGAAACTTGAAAGTTGTGATGATCTTGAAAAGCAACTAGGGCCAGCTTCAAAATTCATAATCTCAGCTATCATGCTGTGTAACTATCAGTGAAAGTATTTCCAGAAATAAAGCAGAGTATGGATTGAATGTATGGAGACTTGGTTAAGTCATCATTGTTTTAACTGGAAACATTGCTTCAGCCTCTCCTTGTACCTACTGGAATCTGAGGCTTCACAGCTGAATTCTACCAAAAATTTCGAGAAGAGCTAACACCTATCCTACTCAAACTCTTCCAGAAAATTGCAGAGGAAGGTAAACTTCCAAACTCATTCTATGAGGCCACCATCACCCTAATACCAAAACCTGACAAAGATGTCACAAAAAAAGAAAACTACAGGCCAATATCACTGATGAACATAGATGCAAAAATCCTCAACAAAATTCTAGCAATCAGAATCCAACAACATATTAAAAAGATCATACACCATGACCAAGTGGGCTTTATCCCAGGGATGCAAGGATTCTTCAATATCCGCAAATCAATCAATGTAATTCACCACATTAACAAATTGAAAAATAAAAACCATATGATTATCTCAATAGATGCAGAGAAGGCCTTTGACAAAATTCAACATCCATTTATGATAAAAACTCTCCAGAAAGCAGGAATAGAAGGAACATACCTCAACATAATAAAAGCTATATATGACAAACCCACAGCAAACATTATCCTTAATGGTGAAAAATTGAAAGCATTTCCCCTAAAGTCAGGAACAAGACAAGGGTGTCCACTTTCACCGCTACTATTCAACATAGTTCTGGAAGTTTTGGCCACAGCAATCAGAGCAGAAAAAGAAATAAAAGGAATCCAAATTGGAAAAGAAGAAGTAAAACTCTCACTGTTTGCAGATGACATGATCCTCTACATGGAAAACCCTAAAGACTCCACCAGAAAATTACTAGAGCTCATCAATGAATATAGTAAAGTTGCAGGATATAAAATCAACACACAGAAATCCCTTGCATTCCTATACACTAATAATGAGAAAGTAGAAAAAGAAATTAAGGAAACAATTCCATTCACCATTGCAACAAAAAGAATAAAATACTTAGGAATATATCTACCCAAAGAAACTAAAGACCTATATATAGAAAACTATAAAACACTGATGAAAGAAATCAAAGAGGACACTAATAGATGGAGAAATATACCATGTTCATGGATTGGAAGAATCAATATAGTGAAAATGAGTATACTACCCAAAGCAATTTACAAATTCAACGCAATCCCTATCAAGCTACCAGCCATATTTTTCACAGAACTAGAACAAATAATTTCAAGATTTGTATGGAAATACAAAAAACCTCGAATAGCCAAAGCAATCTTGAGAAAGAAGAATGGAACTGGAGGAATCAACTTGCCTGACTTCAGGCTCTACTACAAAGCCACAGTCATCAAAACAGTATGGTACTGGCACAAAGACAGACATATAGATCAATGGAACAAAATAGAAAGCCCAGAGATAAATCCACACACATATGGACACCTTATCTTTGACAAAGGAGGCAAGAATATACAATGGAGTAAAGACAATCTCTTTAACAAGTGGTGCTGGGAAAACTGGTCAACCACTTGTAAAAGAATGAAACTAGATCACTTTCTAACACCGCACACAAAAATAAACTCAAAATGGATTAAAGATCTAAATGTAAGACCAGAAACTATAAAACTCCTAGAGGAGAATATAGGCAAAACACTCTCAGACATAAATCACAGCAGGATCCTCTATGATCCACCTCCCAGAATACTGGAAATAAAAGCAAAAATAAACAAATGGGATCTAATTAAAATTAAAAGCTTCTGCACAACAAAGGAAACTATAAGCAAGGTGAAAAGACAGCCTTCTGAATGGGAGAAAATAATAGCAAATGAAGCAACTGACAAACAACTAATCTCAAAAATATACAAGCAACTTATGCAGCTCAATTCCAGAAAAATAAATGACCCAATCAAAAAATGGGCCAAAGAACTAAATAGACATTTCTCCAAAGAAGACATACGGATGGCTAACAAACACATGAAAAGATGCTCAACATCACTCATTATCAGAGAAATGCAAATCAAAACCACAATGAGGTACCACTTCACACCAGTCAGAATGGCTGCGATCCAAAAATCTGCAAGCAACAAATGCTGGAGAGGGTGTGGAGAAAAGGGAACCCTCCTACACTGTTGGTGGGAATGCAAACTAGTACAGCCACTATGGAGAACAGTGTGGAGATTCCTTAAAAAATTGCAAATAGAACTACCTTATGACCCAGCAATCCCACTGCTGGGCATACACACCGAGGAAACCAGAATTGAAAGAGACACATGTACCCCAATGTTCATCGCAGCACTGTTTATAATAGCCAGGACATGGAAACAACCTAGATGTCCATCAGCAGATGAATGGATAAGGAAGCTTTGGTACATATACACGATGGAGTATTACTCAGCCGTTAAAAAGAATTCATTTGAGTCAGTTCTGATGAGATGGATGAAACTGGAGCCGATTATACAGAGTGAAGTAAGCCAGAGAGAAAAACACCAATACAGTATACTAACACATATATATGGAATTTAGAAAGATAGCAATGACGACCCTGTATGCAAGACAGGAAAAAAGACACAGCTGTGTATAACGGACTTTTGGACTCAGAGAGAGAGGGAGAGGGCGGGATGATTTGGGAGAATGGCATTCTATCATGTATACTATCATGCAAGAATTGAATCGCCAGTCTATGTCTGACGCAGGATACAGCATGCTTGGGGCTGGTGCATGGGGATCACCCACAGAGATGTTATGGGGAGGGAGGTGGGAGGGGGTTTCATGTTTGGGAACACATGTAAGAATTAAAGATTTTAAAATTTAATAAAAAAAAAAAATAAAGCTTAACATTCAAAAAAAAAAAAAAAAAAAGAATCAAATTCACAGATTCTCTTCAGAAATGACTGTGACTATAGGTAATGCAAAGTACCTGGAGGTTACAAGAGGTTTTCCCAAGAAAATTTTAACGTGCCCTGTTTTGGCCAAATTCAACAGGATGTATTTACAATTAGACAATTTAACTAATTTGTTAATTGCATGGATTATTCTTTTCTTAAAGCTCCCTTATATTGTCATTTTTGGATATTATCAATTTTTTCATGAATCCAGGCTAATTTCTTCATGTATATAACTGAGAAGAGAAGTAAGGACTGTGATAATATGTGGTATGAAAACTTAATGAAAAGATAAATACAAATATGAAAACAATTATTTTATTTAAATGGATGTTAGGATATGACCATGACATATATAGAAAATAAGTTGTAGACAAATTTTAAATGTTAAAATGGATCTTTAAACTTGGAATAACATTTGATAACATTTGAAACAAAAATCAAATTGATTTAATTGAACTGAACTTTAATTATATTTAGACATAATTATTATTAGTTAAGTAAATTTATGCCAGCTCTTTATCATAAAGCTATTATTTTTATGAACAGGAAAGAGATAATTTGGTGAAAAAAATCTGTCAATATTATCTTTTGATATCATATGGAAGGATCAATAGGTTTCTTCAATGTGCTTATCGGTACTTATTTTGGTGTTGTATGATTATAGTCTAGCAAAACATTTCTGTGTATTTTTCTCCTCTCTTAAGTCATGCATGCTATTTTTCAATTATTAAAATAATAAAAGAAAAAGAGGAACAGCATTGCATTTTCCCACAATCACTTCTATGACCTTTTTAAATTTACCTTTTTAATCTCACATAAGGGAAGACTGCATATAAGATAAGCATAAATAAACCTGCTAAAAAATGAAAAAGAATACTTTAGAATATTATAACAGAAAAAAAATACTTTGTTTATAAAATATTATTAAATTAAATATATTTTCCACTATTTGCAAACTATCACTAAGGCAATATTTGGAAGAATGATATGCAAAACTCAGTGAAATTATAACTGCTACTGCTGCTACTGCTGCTAAGTCGCTTCAGTCGTGTCTGATTCTGTGCGACCCCATAGACGGCAGCCTGCCAGGCTCCCCCGTCCCTGGGATTCTCCAGGCAAGAATACTGGAGTGGGTTGCCATTTCCTTCTCCAATGCATGAAAGTGAAAAGTGAAAGTGAAGTCACTCAGTCGTGGCCGACTCTTAGCAACTCCATGGACTGCAGCTCCCCAGGCTCCTTCATCCATGGGATTTTCCAGGCAAGAGTACTGGAGTGGGGTGCCATTGCCTTAAGCTAAATATTTTCTAGATATAGAGATCTTAACATATGTGAAAGCAAAATTTTAACCCTTCAGGGCTGTTGAAAAGCAATAAAAGTTGTTGAATGGCTTGAACTTATATTCTAAAGTCAAACCAAAGATTTGAATGCTTCCCACTGGTACAGAATTTATAGCTTAACCTTGATTTTCCTTTATCAAGAGTGATGAAATGCAAAGTGTTGAAACAGAAGAGCAGAAATTGATCAACAAAATGTCAATAAGCATTATGTTTACGCAACATGAATAGGGCCTATAAGTACCTAAAACTCACCATGAATCAAAATATGAAGTTGGAGTTTAGAAAGACATAAAAAGGAAATCTGCATTTAAAAAGCAGTTATATTTTTCCTTCAGTCTTTCGCAGTATCAGTTCAGTTTAGTTCAGTTGCTCAGTCATGTCAAACTCTTTGTGACCCCATGAATTGCAGCACACCAGGCCTCCCTGTCCATCACCAACTCCCAAAGTTCACACAAACCCATGTCCATTGTGTTGGTGATACCATCGATCCATCTCATCCTCTGTTGTCCCCTTTTCCTCGTGCCCTCAATCTTTCCCAGCATCAGGGTCTTTTCCAGTGAGTCAGCTCTCCACATCAGGTGGCCAAAGTATTGGAGTTTCAGCTTCAACATCAGTCCCTCCAATAAACACCCAGGAGTGATCTCCTTTAGGATGGACTGGTTGGATTTCCTTGCAGTCCAAGGGACTTTCAAGAGTTTTCTCTAACACCACAGTTCAAAAGCATAAATTCTTTGGAGCTCGGCTTCTTTATAGTCCAACTCTCACATCCATACATGACCAATGGAAAAATCATAGCCTTGCCTAGACGGACCTTTGTTGGCAAAGTAATGTCTCTGCTCTTTAATACGCTGTCTAGGTTGGTCATAACTTTCCTTCCAAGGAGTAAGCGTCTGTTAATTCCACAGCTGCAATCACCATCTGCAGTGATTTTGGAGCCCCCCAAAATAAAGTCTGACACTGTCCACTGTTTCCCCATCTATTTCCTATGAAGTGATGGGACTAGATGCCATGATCTTCGTTTTCTGAATGTTGAGCTTTAAGCCAACCTTTTCACTCTGCTCTTTCACTTTCATCAATAGGCTCTTTAGTTCTTTTTCACTTTCTGCCATAAGGGTAGTGTCATCTGCATATCTGAGGTTATTGATATTTCTCCCGGCAATCTTGATTCCAGCTTTTGCTTCCTCCAGCCCAGCGTTTCTCATGATGTACTCTGCATATAAGTTAAATAAGCAGGGTGACAATATACAGCCTCGATGTACTCCTTTTCCTATTTGGAACCAGTCTGTTGTTCCATGTTCAGTTCTAACTGTTGCTTCCTGACCTGCATACAGGCTTCTCAAGAAGCAGGTCAGGTAGTCTGGTATTCCCATCTCTTTCAGAATTTTCCACAGTTTTTTGTAATCCACACAGTCAAAGGCATTGGCCTAGTCAATAAATAGGTGTTTTTCTGGAACTCTCTTGCTTTTTTGATGATCCAGCAGATGTTTGCAATTTGATCTCTGGTTCCTCTGCCTTTTCTAAAACCAGTTTGAACGTCTGGAAGTTCAAGATTCACATATTGCTGAAGCCTGGCTTTTGCAGTTTCAGTGGTCGGCAATTGAACAAGGATAGCTACATGTCAGAATCTGCAAAGATGCCCATCTTCTAAATTGATCAGAGTTGAATTCTTTAAAAGAGTGCAAAAAATGTTAATGTTTGTTTTTGTAAAATGTCCTTATTAATATAAACTAACACAACAGAAACTTCTGTAGCTGACATATTAGTTGAATATAAAATTTGTTATTTTTCGGTGGGATCATAAATTGCTTATTTCAGAGCATTATATTTATCCCTGTATTGTATAATTTTATTGTAAACTTTCAGGTTTATAATATGTAAAATTACATTTTGTTCTTTAAAAAATTTAAGAGCTATATAATATCAGGCTTCCCTGGTGGCTCAGATGGTAAAGAATCTGCCTGCAGTGCAAGAGACCCGGGATTGTTCCTTGGGTCAGGAAGATCACCTGGAAAGGGAATGGCTCCCCACTCCTGAATTCTTGCCTACAGAATCCTATGGACACAGGAGCCTGGTGGACTATAATCTAAAGGGTTACACAAGCACACAGCACATAACATAATGTCAAGGAGGAATTAATAGTATTTTATTATTGCCTGAAAATGCATATATATTTTTACAAGCTTTCTAAAATGTTTGTTTATGAATTGTTTTAAACAATCAGTCATTAAAGAGATGAGACCCCATAATGATGAATCCTCTGAGAGAAAATGAAAATTCAGCAGTCTCTGAGCAAGGTGTAGGATATTAAAAAAAATAAAAATAGATTTTGTTTTTTATTAGCATTGAATATCAAACATTATGGAGTGAGAAATATATACATATATAAGCAATATAAAAGTATTTTGGTTATGAACAAATGAAAAAATTTTATATGAAAAGATCAGCATAATTTAGCTGTAGTCACATAGAATTAAGCCAAAATTAAGATTTTGCCAGTCACTGCTTACGTGATTATGGGTTGATTATCATTCTCCTTTAGACTTCATTTCCACGTCTCTTAAGTGAGGGAAATTTTTAAAAAAATAGCTTTAATCTAGTGAGAAAATTAGATTCTATGTACAGATAGCTTAGTTTTTTCTATGTACAATGTTTGCCATATAGTAAACTAAATAAATAGTCTGTTACTGTAATTATTGTTATATTATTCTCATTACAAAAATATATTGTGTGCCAATACCTAACACCTGAGACCTGATAATTTGCAGAGCATAGCATTAATTTTGATGATTTAATCCAATTATTCTATGTAATTTTTTTTTGTACTTAAGAAAATTTACTTATTTTAACTAGATCTCTTGGTAATTTTATTTATGTGTGTGTTAGTCACTCACTCGTGTCCAACTCTTTGCATCCCCACGGACTGAAGCTTGCCAGGCTCCTCTGTGCGTGAAATTCTCCAGGCACAAATATTGCAGTGGGTTGCTATTTCCTCTCCAGGGTATCTTCCCAACCTAGGGATCAAACCCCGGTCTTCTGCATTGCAGGCAGATGCTTTACTGTCTGAGCATACTAGGGCAGCCCATGGCTTTCCATTTTCATCTCTGGGCTAAAGTTTTCCTTTAAATTCCACATTCACTTCCAACTGAACACTGGATACATAAACATATATCTCTCTCAGGTTCACATTCGAAATTGAACTCTTGATCAGACTGATAAATTGCACATGCACAGCCACTTCCCCTGCTCCACAAACACACACACACACACACACAAATAAGAACAGCACTAACCAAGCAACTACATCTGAGTAGATTAAGGCACACTGTCATTTATTTCTCTCACAAGTCTGCCTTTTGGGTGGCACTAGTGGTAAATAACCTGTCTGCCAACACAGGAGACATGAGATACAGATTTTATCCCTGCGTCAGGAAGATTCCTGGAGGAGCTCATGGCAACCCACTCCAGTATTCTTGCCTGGAGAATCCCAGCCAGAAGAGTCTTTCTGGAGTCCATGATAGCTTGTCTCTGCTACACTTGGTATCAGCTGGAATCAGGAATCACCTGAAGGTGTCTTCACTCTCGTATCAGTTGGTTGGTGCTGGCTTTCAGCTTCGAGGCTGTTGGTTTGAGTACCTTTCCTCCCAGGTAGTCTTTGCTTCCTTACAACCTGATGGTGGCTTTCAAGGATGAACCTCCTGAGAGTGACCTGAGAGTGAGATAGCCTTTTATGATCTAACTTCAGGGGTCAGGCAGTATCCTTTACCCTACATTCTTATTTGGTAACATAGCCAAAAGGAGCCAACTGGGTTCAAAGGAAGGGAAATAGTCTCCCTAAGCTACTTCCAGAATTGGGTGCAGGATCAGAAATCCTACTATTTCCAGAAGTGGATGTATGATCAAAAATATTGTGTTGCTACTTTTTTTTTGGGGGGTGGGGGGCAGGGGATACAATCTGACAAACTGATCAAGAAACAGAATATCAGTACCATTCCTTTATCACTCATCCAGATTTATTTGCTCAAACCTCAAACCAAGGAGTCAGCCTTAACGTATTCTTTTCTTTGACTCTCACATCAGTAAGTCCAGCTGGTGTTATCACTCATATTATTATCTTAGATTCCCTTCCTCCTGTCCTTTTGCTTTGTCCCTACCAATCCAAACATATTTTTTGTTTCTCCTAAACTTCACCAGTAAGCTTCTAAAACATCACCTGCTACTTTGTAGTCCCTGTCCAGTCCTTTCTCCGCATAAGTGCATTACATTTAATAACAGAATTTTCCTAATGTCACTTCCTTGGTTAAAACAGCCACACATAAGCTTTTCTAATATAGAAAAATGATATGGGCATATGAATCACTCCAGTCATGAGAGTTGTGTGTGATAGAAAGAGTAACAATTATGTCTCAATCACCTTTGATTGTTTAAAGATTAGTTAAAGTCAGTTGTTTTCTTCCTTGAAATGATAAGGAAAAGATTAACTTGTGTCTTTTTAAACAGTCAGAGCACCATATGTTTTATTATTATGTCTCAAAAAGTATATTATTGTTTTCTCCTATTAATGAATATATGGATCATAAACTTTGTTTCTTTTTCTAAGCACCATTTGGATTAGGTCCTAGAGCTCTAATTTTCTATCAATTAAGTGTTTCCAGCATATACTCACATAAGGCAAATAGCCATCTTGAAAAGAGACAGATGTTTATACATTATTTACTATTTCTGTTGTGCTGCTTCATGTTCATATAAAATGCATTTATTTTTTTTTAAATGCATTTATTTTTATATCAACTGAGGAAAGAAAATAATAGGATTTTAGCTAAGTTAAAAACATATTTCTCGATATCCTTGTAGTCTATCTGCTTTTTCTGCTTGATCTTTCTTATACTCAATAAAACATTTACACAATAAAAATGATCCCTTCAAAATCTATAATCTGTAATACAAAATATATAATATTTATATATATTTATTCATACCCTTCTTTGGCAAGATTTTTAAATTGTTATAATTTTTTTCTTTAGCCATTGCATATTTTATGTAATGAAATTCACACAAGGAGCTTGAAAACAGTATAATTTATATTTTATAAAGGCTTATTTTTCTTTTATTCTTTCCTTTGCTAGTGGCAGTCTTCATAGTGACAGCTTTTATTTTTCTTTCAAACTTTGAAATTGCATGTATTATGTATGCCTGGGGCATACATGTATGCCTTTAAGTAATATATGGATGGTTTTGTTGATCAAAAATTGGACAGATATGCTAAATTTACTGGTAAGATTTTACCTGTTTCCAATTCACAGTCTTCTAACAATTCTTTAGCAACTTCATGAAATTGTGTGCTATTTTAGTTTAATAGGTACTTTACATTAAAGTTATTAACACAAACAAACTTTGGGGAAATGGTCTTCCTTAATAATTTTTTTTAAGTATTGAATTTTAAAAAATCAGATGTTTCATCCAGTGTATCTCAGAATTTTTTCTAATTACCTCAATTCTGAAACATCATTTTTCAAATTAGTTTGCATTTAAAATGATCATATCAAAACCTTACATTTTATAGAAACTTTATAAAGAGTAATAAGTATCCTCCCAAGAGACAACTTACTTAATTTATTAGAAAAAAAAATGATAATCTACAGGACACAGTTCACATTATATAATAATGCATGTGAGAAAGCTTTTGCTAATGAAATTATTCATTATCTGTTCTCTAAATTTTTCTTGTAGCTGAGATATAATTGGCATATAACATTATATTAGTTTCAGCTGTATAACATAATTGTTCTGTAATTGTATATATTGCAAAATGACTAAAACAGTAAGTCATCTATCACCACACATAGTTACAATTATTTTCTTGTGATAAGAACTTTTAAGATGTACTTCCTTAGCAATTTTCAAATATACAGTGTGGTACTATTAACTTGCGCTCTGGATTCCAAGGCCATGGTGTTAATAATCCATTGCTTAGTAACAATTAGACACAGACTTAATTTCTTAGAACACATATTATCTCACTGTTTCAGGAATCTAGTCATAACTTAAGTGAGGTGTCTTCTGCAGAATCTCTCACAGGACTACAGTCTGGATTTGGGCCAGGGCTAATTTCAATTCTGAATATTCATTAAAAGGACTGATGCTGAACCTGAAGTACTTTGACTACCTGATGCAAAGAGCCAACTCATTAGAAAAGATGCTGATGTTGGTAAAGATTGAGGGCAGGAGGAGAAGGGGCCAACAGAGGACAAGATGGTTGGATGGCATCACTGACTCAATGGACATGAGTTCGAGCAAACTTGGGGAGATAGTGAAGGACAGGGAATCCTGGCATGCTGCAGTCCATGGGGTCTCAGAGTGCGACATGACTTAGCAACTGAATAGCAATCTCACTGGAAGGTTTGAGTTAAGACCTGTTTGGTAAGTTCATGTAGTTTTAATAAAATTCAATTTTTTACAGTCTATTGGGCCTCAGTTCCAAGGTGGCTATTGCCTGTTTCTTGCATCACCAGAATATGCAAGTTGAGAAAGCAGTAGAGAACATCAGCAAGAAAGAAATTTCAGTCTTATTAAACTGTTGGATTTTTCATATTTCTCTACTGATTTCATCCTAAATGCCCACATAAAGTGTTTTAAATTAGAAATAGATTTTTAAATTAGATATTTCACAGTAAATAATAGCATTATCATTCATAGGTTCCATCTTTATCCCTAGAACTATAAGATGGATGCATGTCATTTTTTTCAAGGGAAGAAGAACTTGCCCCCATAGAGAGGAGTGTGGAAAACATTGTTTTATGCTTATAAAGGGTCAAGATACCTTCTCTTTATTTCTTTTTTCTCTCTTGGTGAAGGGTGTCTTCCTTAATTTGGCCCTTAGATCTGTGAATAAAATTTCTTCTGAAAACGGATAACCCCATGTGTACGATCTACAATCTAGAGAAATCTTCAAGTTCCTGGGCCTCATTCCTCCTTGAAATGAAAGTACCTAAGAAATAACCTTTACAGTTTTTCTGGCTCCTTGAGGGCTTAACCCAGACACCTACTGGTGGCCATATCCATTTAGCCCTTGAAAGAGATAATAAATTACATTATTCTTTTGAATTAGGGCAATTAACTAGACAAATGGCTATGGCTCTAATTCTAATAGTATGTGAACTTGTTACTGGGAGACAGGGCTTTTTACCTGAATATTAAGAAATCTAGGAAAGTTTTATTTCTCCACAGTAATTTAATCAGTTGTGTGTTATCTCATCATTTTTGTCATATTCTGGGCTTCCCTAGTAGCTCCCTGTAAAGCATCTGCCTGCAATGTAGAGCCTGTCAGGCTACAGTCACTAGGGTCACAAAGTGCCAGACAGAACTGAGCAACTAACACAGACATTTATTATGTTCTATTAATGAGAAGAAGTCACAGGTCCCAGCCACTCTAAAGAAGGGAGGCGGAGATATATTTGTGGGCCACTTGAAGGTCTGTGCACCAAAGCCACCTTTGCAGACATCAAATAGGTTGAAAATAATTATAGCTAAAAAAATCATATACATTTATTTGTAACAATAAAGTTTAAAAATCCAGTTTTACATCAACATTTCCTGGAACAGAAATTTTGGCTCAATCTGAATGAAAAATTTCCAAGTTGTTGAAACTTTATTAGACCAATAATGAATCTACATAACATACTTTTCAGTTCAGTTCAGTTCATTTCAGTCACTCAGTCATGTCCTACTCTTTGTGACCCCATGAATCGCAGCACACCAGGCCTCCCTGTCCATCACTGACTCCTGGAGTTCACTCAAACTCATGCCCATCAAGTCAGTGATGCCATCCAGCCATCTCATCCTCTGTCATCCCTTTCTTCTCCTGCCCCTAGTCCCTCCCAGCATCAAAGTCTTTTCCAATGAGTCAACCCTTCACATGAGGTGGCCAGAGTACTGGTGTTTCAGCTTTAGCATCATTCCTTCCAAAGAAATCCCACGACTGATCTCCTTTAGAATAGACTGGTTGGATCTCCTTGCAGTCCAAGGGACTCTCAAGAGTCTTCTCCAACACCACAGTTCAAAATCATCAATTCTTCAGCACTCAGCTTTCTTCACAGTCCAACTCTCACATCCATACATGACCACTGGAAAAACCATAGCCTTGACTAGACGGACTTTTTTTGGCAAAGTAATGTCTCTGCTTTTGAATATGCTATCTAGGTTCATATCTTTCCTTTCAAGGAGTAAGTGTCTTTTAATTTCATGGCTGCAATCACCATCTGGAGTGATTTTGGAGCCCCCCAAAATAAAGTCTGACACTGTGTCCACCGTTTCACCATCTATTTCCCATAAGGTGATGGGACCAGATGCCATGATCGTAGTTTTCTGAATGTTGAGGTTTAAGCCAACATTTTCACTCTCCTCTTTCACTTTCATCAAGAGGCTCTTTAGTTCTTCACTTTCTGCCATAAGGGTGGTGTCATCTGCATATACTTTATATCTGGCTAAATTATATAAATTGATGAATTATATAAATTCAGTATTATTGGCTTGCTTTAAAAGGTCTTGTTATCATCTTTATGAAGTCAATACATTTATAAAAAATATTAGTGGTAAACTCTACCTTACACAAACATAACAGTTTATAATGTGCTTATTCCCTTCATAACAATATGAGAAATATGGTTTTTTAATTGTCTTTAAGAAAATTGAACTGAAGAATGATTTTCTAATTTACTCATGGTTTACTAGCTACCAAAGCAGGATAAGGTCTTTTAACCCAGGTTTCCCAATATGATCAAGGGTACTTCATATATATCTCAGCATTATTTGATGCATTTGGCCAATTTCTTTGTATTAATGTAGACTTCTTTAATTTAATTTCATGATGCGTTCTTTGGTTTTGGATTTTTCTTTCTTTATTGTGTTTTCTTCTATGTCTTTTTTGCTGACTGTTTCTTTTTCATAGAGCCTCAGGTCTTTGCATTGTACCTTTTTTTCCCCCTCATACTAAATACACTTACTTTGTTTAACTCATGCCATCTCCCTGCCTTTGAAACCATTTATACCCTTATCTCTCCCAAAAATATATCACCAGCTCTGATTTCATTTTTGGGTTTCAGTACCCATAAGTATGAATAACAATCTACTATACATGTACATTTGAATATCTCTTGATCATCTTAGTCCTAATATGACCAAAATTATTTTTTTTCTTATCTTCAATAAACTTGTTCCTCTTCCAATATTCATTGTTTTAAGTAAATAACACCACCACCCACTAGTTGCTCAAGGGAGAAATTAGAACAACCCTTACATGTAAGTGAACACCACATCCTACCAATTTTGCCACAAAAATAATGGCTCAACTGTGACAAGTTACCTCCATCTCTACCCCCCCAACCTGTCTTAATCATTTTGCCTTATCTTCTATAAAAATTGCTATTGTACTATCGTTCCCAACTAATCTAATCTGCCAGTAGCAGCCAAAATAATCATGAAATATAACTTGGGTGATACCATTTATCTGATCAAATTTTTCAATAGCTTTGTATTGCATTCAAGAGGAAGGAAAAAAAAAAATCTTAACGTTGCCCTCATGATACATTTCTAGTTTTACCTTTTGTGGATCTTACTATCCACTTACTCTTTCTACTTTGGCTTGCTGGCAGGGTCTGAGCAATTCTTTTAGGTCTTAAAAATTTTATCTCTCTTTTTTGAAGCACAACTCTCTATTAGTTGACTCCTTTTACTCCATACTCCAAATAATTATCTAAGCTATTCATGCTTATTAATAAGTTTTGGCTTAAAGTTAATTTCTCCAAAAACTTTCCATTATTCTTTTAATAAATTCCTTTAAAAAATAATCTCAGAGCATCAATTTCCTTTCCTTCATAGACAATATTAGTTTCCAAAACCAGTTGTTTGTTTCTGTGATTATCAATATGTTTTCTCCTTTAACTGGACAATGAATAGTAAACGTTGTTTCTCTTTTTTATCTTTTGCTTGGATTTTATTGCTAAAGTGTAGTAGAATAGATAGTACATAATGAGGGATAATTTTGATGTAATAGCCTCCCAAAATTTTATTTTTCCAAAATAATAGAGTATATTTATTTTCATTGTTCTTGATAACTTGTGGATTATCTCTTTTACCTCCTACTGTTTTTACATCCATCTTATCTCTCCAGGATGTGTTTTATCAGTTCTTCCTCAAAGCATTTCAAATCAGTTTGGTGACCCTTTGTTGTGGAGACATGCAATGTCTGTGTAATATCACTGTCAAGCTTCAATACTTTATAATTTATTTTTCTACCTTAATATTTTCTAACCTTATTGACAGTAAACTCATTTACAATAAATTCTAATATGTAAACTCAAATCTCTTCTATAATTTCTTCTGAGACATTTTTTTACAATCTTGTATTCCCATGGTTTTCTAATTTACCCAGTAATTGTTCTTTACTTTTTAGTAATTTGAATTTAATAACTTTAATAATGACCATAATGGCACAAGAGTAACTGTTAAAATTTCCATGATATTTTTCTATTTCAGTAACTCCATTAATCACACGTGAAGAGAATGCTTCTCTTTCCTAAAACTGCAGGAGATCTAAACTCAGCTTTTGTATATTTTTTGTCAGGTGAGGAGAGAAAAGATAGTTAAAGGATCTCAATCCCTCTTTGCCGGAGTGAGAACTTACTGCAGTGAGAATTTATGTAGGAAGTTGACTACAAGAACTGAACATGAGGTCTCATTTTCTTCCTTACAAGAAGAAAGCCTGTATTTTCAGAATTGGGGGTTGGACAGAGCATTTAATTGAGCCCATTAAATGCTAAGTATGTACCTAATTTTTTAAAATTAATGCAATATTATTTTCTCCCAGAAAGGAATCTGAGATATTAATGATCAAGTCATCATCTTTTATGGGTGAAAACACAGTTCATTTGGCCAGTTTGTATTTGGTGACTTTGTCAATAGTTATGTAAAAAGAGCTAATTCAGTACCTTAGAAGGCAGATTCCTTAAACTTTTTCTTCTTTTCACAGAAAGTTTTGTGTAATGGCGTATTGCTTGCAAAATCAACTTGTAGAGACTCCATAGGAAGAAGGAAACATAGATATATGCAATTATTTGGGGGACAGATTAAAAAATTTTAATAGTTAGGTTTGAGTATGATTATACTTTTCATTGTCAGTGTCTATATACATTTCCTCTTTCATTTATTTGCAGTGTTTCTTTCACCAAAATTAATCATACTTTTAAAATAGGAGTTATAAGAGACTCAGACAGAAATGAGTCTTAATGGTGATAGAACTTTATAAGTGGTGCCAAATTTCTTTTTTCTCACTTGACTTTAAAGTACATCATAAATATAATTCAATTGTCTACATGTTAAATACTGTTAAGGATTAAATAAATATTATTGTCTTATTTCTAACAGATTTATAGAGAATAATCAATTACACTCTATGGTGGGCTCTGAACTTATTTAATGTACATTATTGGGGCTTCCCAGGTGGCACTAATGGTAAAGAACCTGCCTGCCAATGCAGGAGCTGTAAGAGATACGGGTTCGATCCCTGTGCTGAGAAGATCCCCTGGCAGAGGAAATGGCAGCCCACGCCAGTATTCTTGCCTGGAGAATCCCATTAACAGAGGAGTCTGGTGGGCTATATTCCATAGGGTCACAAAGAGTTGGACACGACTGAAGAGACTCAGCACACATAATAAACATGCACAGTAAAAATCTTTGTTCACTGTATTCTGATCATCAACTTACAATTCTTAATTTTATTCTGATTCAGTCAGGATTTTCAATATTTTTTTTTGCTGAATATCTTTCAATTATGAGCATTTGTACTGCATTCATTATGGTCAATTGCTTGCCATTAGCTCACTCTCTTTGCACTTCTACGTAATTCCCTCTAGTGGAGTCTCTTGTGCTTGCTCCATTCCTGTGCGCTCTGTACAGTTCTATGCTTGATTCATCCTTGGGAGCGTCAATGTCATCAAATATTATATCCCTTTGTTTCCATTCTTTGAATTCTCTTTGTTTTTCTATGCTGGGCTCTTCTTCCTGGCCATACTAGTATCTTTTCTTTGCAACCAAGGGCAAAGCACCTAAAATCTTGACTGTGAAGCATTAACTTGCTATTTATTTTAATCTGAAAAAGAATCACTCACCCTACTGAACTGTTATTGCTCTGTTTATATTTTCATACTGAAAGCAATGCCCATGTTATGTGTTCAGTCATTCGTTACACAGAATAATGAAGGCAACCAATATATGTTATCTCTGTTTATTTTAAATTTATAAAAATCTGTGCTTTTATGACATAATTGACATGATAGAGCCTTTAACAATTCTCTATTAACAGTAAAGAAAAAATTAGTTCTCAGTTAACTTTTTATTTTGCTTATATATTCTATAAAAAGACAGTTACTTATAATATGCATATGTAAATATGTTTGTGTGTGTGTGCTACGCTGCTTCAGTTGTGTCTGATTCTTTGCAACCCTGTGGACTGTAGAATGCCAGGCTCCTCTGTACATGGGATTCTCCAGGCAAGAATACTGGAGTGAGTTGCCATGCCCTCCTCTAGAGGATCTTCCCAAGCTAAGGATCAAACCTGTGTCTCTTACTTCTCCTGCATTGGCAGGCAGATTCTTTACCACTAGCGCCACCTGGGAAGCCCACATATGTGTGTATATATGACACATAATTAAACCTTGTAGAGAGTTGAACACTATAATATTATAGAAAAATCAAATAATGAAACTATTTTAAAAATAAAGTTACAATGGTTCTAAACATCATTCAAATTAAACATTTCTAAATAAATACTGATTATTAGGAGTTATTTCTGATAGATAACAGTTATTTTACTAAAGTAACTTTTTTATACTCCATGCCCCAAAATGCACAGTTTAGTCTTACACAACCAAAAAATATCTTAAAATGGAGCAATAAACCAAAGCCTATTTTTATCTAATTATACTTTTCCCTTCATAAATCAAGGAGACTATGAATTGTGGTGAAAAATTCAATTAACATTTGGTATATCACATACCTTATTTTTGAAGAAGAAAATTATCTTAGGAAGATATGGAAATTTAATATTAATTGAGATATAATTGATTAACAACATTGTGATAGTTTCACATATACAGCAAAGTGAATCAGTTATACATACACATCTATTCCTTTTCAAGTTCTATTCCCATTTAGGTTGTTGCGTAATACTGAGCAGAATTCACCTGTGCTATATAGTACGTCCTTTTTGGTTATCCATTTTAATTATGGCAGACTGTACAAGTCAGTCTTAAACTCCCTAACTATCCCATCGATCCTCCCTTCCCCTTGGTAACCATGCGTTTGAAGCACAGGTTATTTTTAATGTTTAGTTGTTTGTGATACAAATTTTGAATAAATACATATTCCCAGGTGGTGCTGGTAGTAAAACAACCCACCTGCCAATGTAGGAGACAAGAGACATAGGTTTAATTTCTGATTTGGAAGACCCCCTAGAGTAGGGCATGGAGACCCACTGCAGTATTCTTACATGGAGAATCCCATGGAAAGAGGAGTCTGGTGGTCTATGGTTCGTAGAGTTGGACATGACTGAAGCAGCTTAGCAAACACATGCACACACATGTTCAACATTTGCATTACAGGTATCATCATGTGGGATTCAGAATACTTGGAAATAGATTTAACTGAAATAATAAACATAGTTCATCCATTAAAAATTATAGTTAATAATTATAATATGAAATTAACCTACTTTATATGCCAATTGTAATTTATCATAATGATTTATATGCTTTGTATTTTTTTGTATTTTTATATATTATACTCCATATAAAGTTATTAAAGATATTTTTCTCTACACTATAAAATATATCTTTGTAATTTATTTTATGCAATGTAGTTTGTACCTCTTAATTTCCTACCCCTTTCATGCCCCTCTGACTTCTCTCTCCCCATTGGCAACCATTTGTTCTCTATATCTGTAAGTCTTTGTTTATTATGCTATATTCATTTGTTTTATTTTATAGATTCTATATATTAGTGCTAGCATATGGTATTTGTCTTTGTTTGTCTGACTTATTTCACTGACATAAAACCCTCCATCTGTGCTGTTGCAAATGCCAAAATTTCATTCTTATTGTGTAGGTATACAAAAAATGTTACTCAGTCATAACAAAGAACAACATTTTTATGTATATCTTTGTGTATGTATATACATAATATGTATTATGAATATATATATACATGTATATATATTCACAGACACATACCATATATTCTTTATTAATTCATCAGTTGATGGACACTTAGGTTGCTCCCACATCTTCACTGTTATAAATATTGCTGCTATGAACATTGGGGTGCATATCTTTTCAAATTGTGTTTTCATTTTCTTTGGATATATAGCCAGGAGTGGAATTGCTAGTAGTCCTGTTTTTAGGACTAAATTGCTAGTAGTTGTTTTAGCAACTAAATTGCAACTACTAATTGCTAGTAGTTGTTTTAGCAACCCCCTGATAGCTCAGTTGGTAAAGAATCTGCCTGCAATGCAGGAGACACCAGTTCAATTCCTGGGTGGGGAAGATCTGCTAGAGAAGGGATAGGCTACCCAGTCCAGTATTCTTGGGCCTCCCTTGTGGCTCAGTTGATAAAGAATCCGCCTGCAATGTGGGAGACCTGGGTTCAGTTTGTGGTTGGGAAGATTCCCTGGAGAAGGGAAAGGCTATCCACTCCAGTATTCTGACCTTGAGAATTCCATGGACTGTACAGTCTATGGGGTCACAAAGAGTTTGACATGACTGAGTGACTTTCACTTCACTTCATACTTTTCCACAATGGTTGAACCCATTTATGTTGCTACCAACACTGTACTACATTTTCTTTACATACTTGACAATGTTTGTTATTTGCAGTATCCTAAATGACAATCATTCGGTAGGTATGAGGTGATACTTCACTGTGTTATTTTTTTTTCATATTCTTTTCCGTATAGGTTATTACAGAATATTGAGTAGAGTTTCCTATGCTATACAGTAAGTCCTTGTTGATTATCTATTTTATACACAGTAGTTTATGTATGTTAATTCCAACCTCCTAATTAACTCCCCTTCACCTTTCCTCTTTGGTAACCTAAGTTTGTTTCCTATGTCTGTGTCTGTTTCTGTTTTGTAAATAAGTTCATTTGCATCATTTTTTAAAATTTCACATTTAAGTGGTTTATATGATATTCATCTCTCTTAGTCTGACTTACCTCACTAAATATGGTAATCTCCAGATCCATCCATGTTGTTGAAATGCCATTATTTTATTCTTTCTTATGACTGAGTAGTATTCCATTGTATGTATATACCACGTCTTCTTTATCTATTCATCTGTCAGTGGACATTTAGGTTGCTTCTATTTCTTGGCTATAGTAAATAATGCTGCAGTGAACATTGGGGTGCATATATCTTTTCAAATTAGAGTTGTTTTTTTTTTTTTTCTTTTCTGGATATATGCCCAGGAGTGTGATTGTTAGTTCATATAGTAGCTCTTTTTAGTTTTTGAAGAAACATCCATACTGTTCTCCATAGTGGCCATACCAATTTTTATTTCTACCAGCAGAGTAGGAGAGTTCCTTTATTCCATGCCCTCTCCAGCATTTATTATGTTTAGACATTCTGATGATGATCATTCTGACTGATGTGAGGTGATACCTCATTGTAGTTTTGATTTGCATTTCTCTAATAATTAGCAATGTTGGATATCTTTTCGTGTGTTTTTGTCCATCTGCATGTTTTCTTTGGAGAAATGTCTGATTGACTTCTGCTAATTTTTGGTTGGGTTTTTCAGTTTCTTTGAGTTGTATGTGCTGTTTATGTATCTTGAAAATTAATCCATTGTCAGTAGTCTTGTGCAAATTTCCTTGTAAGTGACTGTTTTCCCCATATAACCTTTAGAATTCTCTACTTTATCTTTTACTTCTGCCATTTTAATTATGATGTGTCTTGGTGTGGCTCTCTTTGGGTTCATCTCATTTGGGACTCTGTGTGTTTCCTATACCTGGGTATCTATTTCCTTCTTCAGGTTTGGGATGTTATCAGTCATGATTTCATCAAATACATTTTTAAACCCTTTCTCTTTGTCTTCTCATGCTGGGATCCCTATAATGTAGATGTTAGTATTCATGATGTTGATTCAGAGGTAATTTAAACTAAACTCATTTTTAAGTTTGTTTTTCTTTTTGCTGTTCAGATTGGGTGATTTTAATTATTTTAACTTCTAGATCACATGGATACTTTTGTATCATTTAGTCTTCTGTTAATTCCTTTTGGTATGTTTTTCATTTCAGTTTTTGAAAACTTTATGTGGTAAATTATCTATCTCTGTTTCACTAGTTGTTTTTTCAGAGAATTTTCCTTCTTTATCTGTTTTAAACAAATTCCTCAGTCTTCTCATTTTCTTCCTTTTCTGTCTCTGTGAAAATAGGTGAAACAGTTTCCTGTGCTAGTCTTGAAGGGGTGTCCTTTTGTGTAAGCATCCCTATGCAGTCTATTTGTGCCCTGTGGCTTTGTTGGGAGAGTTGGATATGAAGTGAGTACAGGTTACATCTTCCCCTCAAGGTATACTGGCAGCTATCACCTTGGTGGGAGTCAGGACTGGAAGCAGAGGGGCTGGAGCCAGAGCCAGGTATGAACTAGGGTTTCTATGCTCAGTGGCTATCCCTTCCTTCTCAAGCGTGAAGACTAGTCCCAAAGTACTATAGCAGAAGCCCTGAGGGTAGGGTCCAAGCCAGTTCTGTCCTCTCTAAATATGTGTTCTCTCTACTCCTAGCTATCATACTTTTGTCCCAGAGGGGAGCAGTTCTGGAACAAGAAGAGCTGGAGTGGGTGCCCAGTGTAAGGCAGTGAGTATGCTAGGATGGTCTCAACAGCCCAGTCAGAGCTCTAGACATCTCCTAATCTATCATCTCTGTCAGTGCCACTAAGGGTCAACATTGCCCCCTTTAGTGCTTTGCAAGGTCCCAGACAGCCATACAGCTCCCTTCTACCCACCTGTGTTTCCTTCCCTGCTACAACGGCTTCTGACTTAGTAAGGAGCTGCACTGAAGCTAGAAGTGCTGAAATGGGCACTTGGTGTGGGAAAGGGCATGTGCTAGAGTGGTCACGGAAAACCAGTCAGAGTGCTGGGCTGTTTCAGTCTGCTTCCTCCACCTTGTTCCTGGGAGTAAGCAAGCATATATACACATGAATGGAGTCTAGTTCCTTACAGCCCTCTGTTATCTCACTGCTTCTCAAACCAGCAAGTTCAGTTCAGTTCAGTCGCTCAGTCGTGTCTGACTTTTTGCGACTCCATAAATCGCAGCACGCCAGGCCTCCCTGTCCATCACCATCTCCTGGAGTTCACTCAGACTCACGTCCATCGAGTCCATGATGCCATCCAGCCTTCTCATCCTCGGTCGTCCCCGTCTCCTCCTGCCCCCAATCCCTCCCAGCATCAGAGTCTTTTCCAATGAGTCAGCTCTTCGCATGAGGTGGCCAAAGTACTGGAGCTTCAGCTTTAGCATCATTCCTTCCAAAGAAATCCCAGGGTTGGTCTCCTTCAGAATGGACTGGTTAGATCTCCTTGCAGTCCAAGGGACTCTCAAGAGTCTTCTCCAACCAACAAAGTGAGCTCATTTTCCCATTGTTGGATGCCAGGGGTGTGGTGTCTAATACATAGTTCAAAAAGCTCGCTCAGTAGGGAGGATCTCCAAGCCTATGCAATCCTCCTCTTCTTTTGTGACCCCTCCTAGGGGTCCAGGTCCAAACATGATTGCATCTTATTCCTTCCTACCTGACTCCACATGGGTCTTTCTTGACATTCTTAATTGTAAAAGAGTTTTTCTGCCAGTCTCCAGTTTGTTTTCTATGAGGATTACTACACATGTAGGTGTAATTTTGATGTGTTCATGTGGGAGGTGAGATCCATGTCCTCCTACTCTATCATCTTAATCTCCTCCTCCCACCTCCTTCTGCTTTGGCAAGGGCTGTTTTGCATAGTCAGCATATTGAAAAGCAGAGATTTTACTTTGCTGACAAAGGTCCGTCTAGTGAAAGCTATAGTTTTTCCAGTAGTCATGTATGGATGTGAGAGTTGTACTATAAAGAAAGCCGAGCACTGAAGAACTGATGCTTCTGAACTGTGGTATTGGAGGAGACTCTTGAGAGTCTCTTGGACTGCAAGGAGATCCAACCAGTCAATCCTAAAGGAAATCAGTCCTGAATTTTCATTGGAAGGACTGATGGTGAAGCTGAAACTCCAGTACTTTGACCACCTGATACAAAGAACTGACTCATTTGAAAAATACCCTGATGCTGGGAAAGATTGAAGGCAGGAGGAGAAGAGGATGACAGAGGATGAGATTGTTGGATGGCATCACTGACTCAATGGACATGAGTTTGGATAAGTGCTGGGAGTTGGTGATGGGCAGGGAAGCCTGGTGTGCTGCAGTCCATGGGGTCACAAATAGTTAGACCAGACTGAGTGACTGAACTGCTGTTCTGCATTACTTCTGACTTCCTATAAATACCTTAGCATTGAATTCTAATACAAAAAAAAAAAAAGATATAATGGAAGCAAATGAGATGCATGTCATAGTTTGAGGAGAAAATAATCATGAAGAGTATATTTTGACATAATTTTATGAGGTCATGTATTTTTTCAGTTCCAGCAAAGGGGAAAAGAGTCAAATAGAACAATAATATGTGAATATTAAGTTAATTTTATGTGTTCAACTTGACTGGGTCATAGGGTGTCGAGATATTTGGTTAATCATTATTTCTGAGTGTAAGATTATTTCTGAATGAGATTAACATTTCAGTTGGTAGACTTAGTAAAATAGATTGCTCTTCCCAGTGTAGGTGGGCATCATCTAATTCATTGAGGCCTGAATAGAACGAAAATGTAGAGAAAGTGAGAATTTTCCTTCTCTGCCCAATTGTTGAGCTGAGACATTGGTCTTTGCTGCCCTTGGACTGGGTCTTATACTACCAACTCTCCTGGGTCTACAGGTTGCATACAGCAGATTGAGGGACATAGATTTCATAACTGTGTATAACAAATCCTTATAATAAACCTCTTTATATAGACAGACATAAGTATATTATTGGTTTTGTTTCTCTGGTGATCCCAGATTGATACCGTGGGTAAAATGAAAGTATTTTACCTAAAGAAGTGTTAAAGGATTCATCAAGGATACAAATTAGGAAGAAGAATTTTCACATAAAGTCATTAAATTCATATTTGTGTCATGTGTGCTCAGTCGTATCCAACTCTTTGCAACCTCATGGACTGTAGTCCAACAGGCTCCTCTGTCTAAGGGATTTCCTAGGCAAGGATACTAGAATGGGTAGCTATTTCCTCCTCCAGGGGGGTCTTCGCAACCCAGGGATCAAACCCAGATCTCTCGCATCTCCTATGTTGTCAGGTAGATTCTTTACTACTAGTGCCACCTGGGAAGTGAGCTAGAATATAGTACAATTATTTGTTGCTTCTCTGAGTATTTTGGTGAAAGGAAGGATGCAAGAAAAAAGGAAGAAAGGAAGGAAGGATGGAAGGGAAAGAAAAGCAGAGAAAAGGGAACAGAAATCTACAAATTCTAATTCAATTTAGAAAAAGAATAGAGCTCTTGTATTCTTATGGGAAAAAAAGCTGTTTTTTTCAAGTCTTCAAATGACTAACGTATCCAAACAAAGGGCTCATGCAAAGATGAATTGTAAAAATGAAAACTATTAAAATGTTTTGTTAATGATGAAAGAACTCTATGGTTCAGGGTGGACCATGATGGTATGGACAGCTGTGTTGACATTAAAAGGTTCATGCTCTCACAATGGCTGTATCCAAGAAAATGGACAGAGAGGTATAAATCATAATAGTTCATGGTGATGTAGGAACTGTGAGCATTCTTAATTTTATATGATTTTGCAGATAACTGTTTTGGAATGCTGAATTGGAAAAGGCAAATGTATATTACATGTATCATTGTCTAGAAAACCAAAGAAAAAAGATAAATTCATAGTATGTTAAAGAAAAATCAAGGGACATAAAAAGAAAAAAGTCTCTCTTATGAATATCTAATTTCCAGACATATAATTAATCCAGAAAAAAAAAAAAGATAGAATCTTCAAATATACTTTGACCTATTGGAAAATTCTATATAATGAAAGTAATTATTAAAGGATAATTTTTCATACCAAAATTTAATTTTAACAGCCTAACAAAAAGCCACTGTTAATTGCTTAAATGGCAGAAAGCCAACCAGAGCAACATCACTATATGAACCTTTTCTAGCAATGTTATTTTTCTTTTAGTTAAGCATGAAGCATAATAATATCAATATTAATTTGAATTCATCCACATGTAAAATGATTCAAAATTGATTTTAGGTAATATTTTTCTTTAGTAATATATTGTTTTATATAAAGACTACTTCATTGAAATTATAGTTTGATATCTCTGTTTAGCCCTAATGCATTTTTTAAAAATATAAAACTTTTCATAATTGCTTTATAATATTATTTTTGTCATATTTTTACAAGATCAGTGATATTCTTTCAATTGTGCATCAAAAGGAAACCTAAGGAAAAAAAAATTAGACCTATAAAACCTGCACTTGCTTTAATCCTCTTACTGATTTCAACAATATTCAACACCCTGAAAGTATTTAGGATACTGATATATAACTTCTGTTATGCAGTATCCTAGAAAAGAGAGAACTGGTCTGTACAGACTTTTAATGATAAAAGATAACTACTTTCATATCAAAAATGAGTTTTCTGATCATTTATCGGGTTGTTATTCTCTGTGTCATCAATAGTAATTAGTGTATTAAAACAGCCATTTTATAGAAATCAGTTAATAAATCAATGAGACTAAAATTTGCAGGAAAGTCTATGCTTCTCTCTTTCATGAACAGGCTTCAACAATTGCTGCAGAGAAGAATGCAAAACAGGCCTGAAATACCAAACATGGCTGCAGAAAGGAGATGGTTAGTGCTACACTTGACAAGCATGACTGTTTTCCCATATGCAGGGAATTATTAAGTCAGTAGATTCGATGCACATGAGATTGGGTGGACTCTGGGAGTTGGTGATGGACAGGGAAGCCTGGCATGCTGCGATTCATGGGTTTGGTTGTAAACAGTCGGACACGACTGAGCAACTGAACTGAACTGAACTGAGAAGTACTTAGTACTAGATTTTTTAAAAGGGCAGTCAAATATTCCAAATATTAACCTTATATGGAAACACAGGTTATAAAAGCGATATAAAGGTATTTTCTAAATTATTTCTATATTTGAGTTTCTTAAAAAATAACGTTTTTCACTTTTCATTGAAAATAAACCATTCTCTATCTTGCTTTTTTTATTCTTTCTATGTCCTTTATGATTACTATCATGTTCATATTTTCACCACTTATTAGCATTTTGCAATATTACTACTAACTAGCTCAGTTGGTAAAGAATCTGCTAGCAATTCAGGAGGCCCCAGTTTGATTCCTGGGCTGGGAAGTTTCCCTGGAGAAGTAGGAGGCTACTTACCCCACCATTCTTTGGCTTCCCTTGTGGCTCAGATGATAAAGAATCTGCCTGCAATGTGGGAGATCTGGGTTCAATCCCTGGTTTGGGAAGATCCCCTGGAGGAGGGTGTGGCAACCCTCTCTAATATTTTTGCCTGGAAAATCCCCATGGAGAGAGAAACCAGGCAGGCTACAGTCAATGGGGCCATAAAGAGTCGAAGGTGACTGAGCAACAAACCACTACACTACTATTGTTATACTGCAGACAGACATTTTTGAAAATTCTTTTCTTTTTTTCTGAGAGAAACTAGATTACTGAAAGCAATGGGGAAAAGAGACATAAACATTTTCTGCTACTATCTTTGAAGTGCCTACTAAAGCTTTTATTACTAGTTGACACAGCTGCCAGAATTACTGGCCCTTTTCTCTGGGATCTGGGACGAGAACATGTGTCCCCTGTGTTTAGAGTGAGAGAATCATTATGAGGGGTAAGGGCTAGTGGTTCCTCAAGGAGGTATCATTTGCTGATGGACAAAGTTGAACAAAATTATTGAGTTATTCAAAGAATGTAAAAATTAGTGGTGAAAGAATTGAAGGCATAACTATGTTTCTCAAAGTTTTTGCAGAGTATCCCTAATGGCATAGGATAATAAACCAAGGGACACCTTGTGGACTGCGTAGTGTCCAATTGCCCCATTCTTTAAAGTTTATGGAAATTTCACATTCAACTCTAAAAAGCATCTGTATCTTATCATAAAAGATGTTTTACATTACTTACCATATGAGATTTTTTATTTCTATTTTGCTTAATGCCTAAAATAAATGTCTGAAAGATTTAGGTTGAATGGAGAAATGTCATTGTATAACAGGTTCCTTGTCTGAGAAATTTCCTTTTATTAAAAAAAAAATTAGAAATATATATCAGTTCAGTTCAGTTCAGTTCAGTTCATTCGCTCAGTCGTGTCTGACTCTTTGAGACCCCATGAATTGCAGCATGCCAGGCCTCCCTATCCATCACCATCTCCCGGAGTTCAGTCAGACTCACGTCCATCGAGTCAGTGATGCCATCCAGCCATCTCATCCTCTGTTGTCCCATTCTCCTCCTGCCCCCAATCCCTCCCAGCATCAGAGTCTTTTCCAATGAGTCAACTCTTCGCATGAGGTGGCCAAAGTACTGGAGTTTCAGCTTCAGCATCATTCCTTCCAAAGAAATCCCAGGGCTGATCTCCTTCAGAATGGACTGGTTGGATCTCCTTGCAGTCCAAGGGACTCTCAAGAGTCTTCTCCAACACCACAGTTCAAAAGCATCAATTCTTTGGCACTCAGCCTTCTTCACAGTCCAACTCTCACATCCATACATGACCACTGGAAAAACAATAGCCTTGACTAGACGGACCTTAGTCAGCAAAATAATGTCTCTGCTTTTGAATATGTTATCTAGGTTGGTCATAACTTTTCTTCCAAGGAGTAAGCATCTTTTAATTTCATGGCTGCAGTCACCATCTGCAGTGATTTTGGAGCCCCCAAAAATTAAGTCTGACACTGTTTCCACTGTTTCCTCATCTATTTCCCATGAAGTGATGGGACCGGATGCCACGATCTTCGTTTTCTGAATGTTGAGCTTTAAGCCAACTTTTTTGCTCTCCTCTTTCACTTTCATCAAGAGGCTTTTTAGTTCCTCTTCACTTTCTGCCATAAGGGTAGTGTCATCTGCATATCTGAGGTTATTGATATTTCTCCTGGCAATCTTGATTCCAGCTTATGTTTCTTACTCCTTTTCCTATTTGGAACCAGTCTGTTGTTCCATGTCCAGTTCTAACTGTTGCTTCCTGGCCTGCATACAGGTTTCTCAAGAGGCAGATAAGGTGGTCTGGTAATTCCCATCTCTTTTAGAATTTTCCACAGTTTATTGTGATCCACACAAAGGCTTTGGCATAGTCAATAAAGCAGAAATATGTATAGAGAGATACAAATATAAATGTGAACCAATATTTCCCAGGTTAATGAGCTTTGTCAGAGGAATCCCTGAGAGAAGTGCTAGAATAAAATTTCCAAAGAGGCAGCTCCTTACAGTGCTGAAATTTTCAATGAATGAATCTTACTATTTTAGAGTTTATTTAATTGTACCATATGCCAGTGAAAGGTTCACTGACTTACTCCTCAGTCTATTTTACTAGACTACACACATATAGTAAAGATAACTCATGCATTCTTTTTAACCACTAACACTACAATTTTTGTCACATGTGGAAAATTATTTGTATTTCTATTAAATAATATCATCAAGTGCCTTACAACAATTTTCAGTTAAGCTCATAGTTCTTAGATGTGAAGCATGTGTACTCAGTCTAGAAAGATAGCTGCTAAATAATCTGAGTTGGTGAGTAACTTGTTAGGTAAACAATACATTTACAATAAGTAAACAATAAGTTCAAATAAGTTGAAACCTTTCAACTTATCCTTTGCCAGAACATCATTATTTTTCTCATTTTAAGAAAGCAGCAAATAAGCGTTGGCTAATGCATTCCACAGCCAAGTAAGCATTTATCTGTATCTGAAGAAAACTTATGTCACTTCATATTCCATTATAAATATGGCCAAAAGAGTTTAAATTATTTTTTTGTCTCATATAAGCTTATCTTTTTCTTCCCAACTGAAAAAAAAAATTGAAAAATTCTTTAAAATTCATTTCATAATTAAATCTGTTTTCACACATATAATTTTTTTGTGTATGGAAAACAAAGTAAAACAAAATTACAAAATAACCAAATTGTTAACTATTCATAAGAATTCAAGGTATTATTCTGGTTGATTTCAGCCTGTTATTCAAAATATTTTCTAAGCATTACAAAATGAGGACACATTCCCCCCAACCCCCGCAGCCTGGCTTCTTTCTTTCTTTCTTCTTTTCTTTTTTTAACCAAAAATAGACGCATCAGTATCTGCAATGCAATACTTCATAAAATTTCCCATTGCATGAACTTATTTGTCTGACATAAGTTTAACATTGAAAAGAAGCTTCAGTTATTTTTATTTGCTAAGTCACAGGTAGAATCTCATTTTACTAATTCAAATGTGTGATAAATAGAAATTAATTTTTATAATTCTTTTATTTTGGAGCCCTATTCCAGAAGAGTGTCAAAATTTATAATCCAAATTATTTCACAGTCTTTCCTTTTCTAAGTACTGTGCCAAGTTTCCCCAGTCCTTACCTAATCTTAGGGCACTGGAGGGTAGTCTAGGCATTTAGTCCTAAGTGTGCTTTTTCAGTGCTGACTTCTATCAAATCCTGTGTTTTCATGCTGGTTCTCATAGTCAATCTATTTAGATTCCTACTAAATCATTGCTGATTCTCATCTGGGTTCACAAAGTTCAGCAAAAGTCTTCTCTTTTGCAGTACCATACTCAGGCAGAGAGAACTGTTTCTCTTTTTTACTCACACAACATTGTGTTTGGAGAACTTTTTGAGCCTCAGCCCCCATTGGCCTAGAAATTCCATATAACTATTTTTACTTTTCACAGATTTGGTGTTACATGGATATTATTCTTCTGGTGCTGGACACTCTGGGACCTAAGGTACTGTGTGATGCTTTCTAAGGCTCTATCTGCATAACACAATTTAGTTATCTTTCCTCGGAGACTCACTAGTTTGCTAAGGTGTTACTGAGAGACAAGGTAACAGTTACAGCCTAGTCTCAGCTGCATCAAACATGTCCCAGATGAATGGATTGTATAAAAATAACAAAGAGTAATACAAAATAAACTGGACTGACCATTCCTGCTTTTACATGCTTCCCCCCCACCCCCAGGCCCCCGTTACATAGAAAGGTAGTTTTTCTTTTCCCAATAGCCAGCTTTTCCGCTTACCTGTGTTTTGCATTCTATCTTTTTCTTTCTTAGGTGTTCAGTCACTCAGTAGTGTCCCACTTTTTGTGACCCCCATGGACTACAGCACACTAGGCTTTCCTGTCCTTCACTATCTGCCGGCATGCATGCATGCCAAATTGCTTTAGTCATTTCCGACTCTTTGCAACCCTGTGGACTGTAGCCAGCCAGGTTCCTCTGTCCGTGGGATTCTCCAGGCAACAATACTGAAGTGGGGTTCCATTTCCTCCTCCAGAGGATCTTCCTGACCCAAGAATTGAACCTACATCTCTTAGATCTCCTGCATTGGCAGGAGAGTTCTTTACCATTAGCACCACCTGGGAAGAACTCATGTCCATTTAGTCAATGATGCCATTTAACCGTCTTATCGTCTGTCGCCCCTGTCTCCTCCTGCCCTCAGTCTTTCCCAGCATAAGGGTCTTTTCCAATGAGATGAGTCTTCGCATCTGGTGGCTAAAGTATTGGAGCTTTAGCTTCAGCATTAGTCCTTCCAATCAATATTCAGGGTTGATTTCCTTTAGGATTGACTGGTTGGATCTCCTTGCTGTCCAAGGGACTCAAGATTCTTCTCCAGCACCATAGTTCAAAAGCATCAGTTCTTTGGCACTCAGCCTTCTTTGCAGTCCATCTCTCATATCTGTACATGACTACTGGAAAAACAATAGCTTTGACTGTAAGGACCTTTCTTTTTTCTTTCCTTAGGCACTTATTTATATATTTAACTTATTCCGGTTTACTGACTCATTCTGATAATGATGATGATAATGGCTGTATCAATCAGGGCAAAACAAGGAAGAGTGAACTCATGCCAGATAGGGTACTAGAGAGAATATATTGGGTGGGCCAAAAAAATCGTTTGGGTTTTCTGTAACATCTTATGAAAACCCCAAACAGAATTTTTGAGCAACCCAACAAAACTGGACACTAGTTATAAAGGTGACAAAAGACATGAAAAACTTGGTAATAATAAGATATCCACAATTTAGCTAAAAACTATTACCATCCACATGGTACAATTGGAAAAGATGGTGCTACCAGAGTCAGGGCCTGCTAGTCTCTAAGTTTGCTTCCACAGTGAAAGAGAGCTCTTGCCAAGACCTGGCATGGAGCCCAGTGAAAGAGAAAGATAAATATCCTGATTTTTTTCTCTCCTCTAATGTTCTGCCACTGCATCTGAAACTAATTATAAGCCAATGGACAAAGGATTCCAGGAAATGGACAAGTCAGATATCTGTGGTGTAGAGCAAAGAACGAGATAACAGGGAGTGGGTCTGAGAGTAAGTGAATCAGTCACAGGTCCACGTGCCAAGGATAATAGAAAATGTAATATTTATCAACCTTTGATATTGATACTAACATCTCCACTTTACAGAAGAGAAAGTGAAAACAACACCGTTTTAAAAAAATGGTAATAAGGACAACAAACAGGTTGCTTATGGGGCTGGAAGAACAGATGAGATGGAGAGAAAGCATTAATCCTTCTTTTAGTCACTTCTAGCTTTATTAGCTTGTTAAAAAGGAACATAGATACCTTCAGTATGTTAAAAAAATAATGTGAACATGATTATGCAACTCCCTTTTAAAAAATATGCTTAATTTCCACTTCTTCCTCAATTTACTTTTCCATTTCTCTCATCTTTTTCATTATCAGACTTCTGAAAAAGCTTTTTGTAAGTTGTCTCTTGTTCCAACTTTTACTCACTCTATCCCAGTCTATGTGTTCTAATCCTCTCACTCCATTGAAACAATATTTGATAAAGACCCCAAATAATATTTTATCATGACATATAATGAGTCTTTTTCATTCTTTTTTACTTGGTCCTTCTCTTTTACTTGAAAAACATTTCTGTCTTTTAACATAACAGTCAGTACAGTTATTTTTGTTTTCTAGGCAGTAAGTTGGAGAATGGAGAAAAAGAAGGCAAAACCCAAATCTTCTAATGTCCTTTATGAATATATCATATATTTCTATCTCCCTGGCTAGAACTAAGTCACGAGGACCTATCTAGAGTCAAGGAATTCTGGGATATAAAATCTATTCAGTTCAGTTCAGTTGCTCAGTCATGTCCAGCTCTTTGTGACCCCATAGACTGCAGCACACCAAGCCTCCCTGTCCATCACCAAACCCCAGAGCCTACTCAAACTCATGTCCATTGTGTCAGTGATGCCATCTAACCATCTCATCCTCTGTCGTCCCCTTCTCCTGTCTTCAATCTTTTCCAGCATCAGAGTCTTTTCCAATGAATCAGTTCTTCACATCTGGTGGCCAAAGTATTAGAATTTCAGCTGGTGGCAAAATGCTCATGGAAAGAATGGAGTTCTGTTATTTAAAAAAAAAAAAAAAGGATGAATTTTTTGAGGTTCCTCTCACTTTCTACCAATAGATTATGTTTTATATCTTCAGTTGTCTTATAAAATAGTAAGTGGATCATAACTACTTAACAGAATGGAGTTGAGTATGTGGAGAAAGGATGTGATAGTATATCTCAGATTGCTAAATACAAATAATTTTGCTATTCCTTGACCTCCCATACACACAGACACACACACAGAATACTAAAAATAAATGCACAAAGGAAACATTAAAGGAAACTCACTTGAGAGTTGTGATCATGAGAATTTTGACTTTCATGTGAAATATTGTATGATTTTCTTTCCCCTAGAAATATTCAGGTGCTCAACTATAAGCAACAAAATGGTATAGGTTAGAGTTCAACAAGAGCTCTTCTTAGGGTAAAAAAGAGAGGGATAAAGGGACAAAAGAGTTGGGAGTGTTAAATGTGGGGAGAATAACCATCTAAGATAGAGGTGAGAGTTCAAGGATTGAAGAGATTGGGTGTGGCTAATTCATCTATGTCCATGTTGAAGTTGCTGAGAATGATAATGAGGTAGGAAAAAATTCTTTGCCTTGAGAGATGTCTTCAACAAATAATAAGGAAGGAATATTGCAGTAGATGCTAACAAGGCACAAGAGAGGGTGGCACAGGAAGTTGACACAAGCTCTGGTGCTGTTTAGTCACTCAGTTGTGTTAACTCTTTGCACACCCATGGATTGTAGCCTTCCAGACACTACTGTCCATAGGATTTCCTAGACAAGAACACTGGAGTGGGTTGACATTTCCTTCTCCAGGGGATTTTCCTGACCCAAGGATTGAACCCTTGTCTTCTACATTGGTGGAAGAATCCTTTACCACTGAGTCACCTGGGAACCTCAACATCAACTTTAAATAGCATCAATTCCCTCAGAAGAAGGTAGTGAGGTTAATTACATGAATGAAGCATTAAGGAGGAAGGAAGACACCTATCTCTTGATCCTGAGGTTTGTGGAATGAAAAAAAAAAAAAAAGACTTTCTGTTAACAGAAATTCAGTGGAAGAATTTCCATAAGAGGTAGCCAGGTTTCAATAACATTTAAAGTTCTCCAGTCATAAGAGTATTCCAAGAAGCCATGACATAGGTGAGTTTGATGATCACAAATTAGAAGGTTAAAATGCATGAAGGAGTGAGGAAGATAATTTGGTAGATGAGGGTGTGTAGACAACAGCGCTGGAGCCATGGATACAGGGTGCTAGAGCAACTTGGAGGAGATACCCCACATCCGAGGGCAAAGGAAAAGCCCCAGCAAGACAGTAGGAGGGGCAAATTGTATTTAGAACAAACTCATACCTGCCAGAGACATTCAGAGAGCTAAAAACAAACCTTGTGTGCAGCTTGTGTGATCCAAAGACCCCACAGAGACTGAGACAGAACTGTGTTTGAGTGTCTCCTGTGGAAGTATGGATCAGCAGTGGGCTGCAACAGGGGCAGGGGCTTTGGGTGCAGCGGACTTGGGTATGGCATAAGCCATCTTGAAGGAGGTCCCATTAACCCAACCATAGAGCTGCCAGACTTACACAGGACTAGGGAAATAAACACTTGGAGGGCACAAATAGAACCTTGTGTGCACCAGGACACAAGAGAAAGGAGCAGTGACCCCACAAGAGACTGACCCAGACTTGCCTGTGAGTGTCCAGGAGTCTCTGGCGGAGGTATGGGATGGTGGTGGCTGGCTGTAGAGTTGGGGGGCACTGAATGTAGCTGTGCCTGCATGAGACCTTTTGAAAGACATCACCATTACCTTTATCATCTCCATCATAGTTTCAGTTCAGTCGCTCAGTCGTGTCTGACTCTTTGCAACCCCGTGAATCGCAGCACGCCCGGCCTCCCTGTCTATTAGCAACTCCTGGAATTCACCCAAATTCACGTCCATCAAGTCAGTGATGCCATCCAGCCATTTCATCCTCCATCGTCCCCTTCTCCTCCTGCCCCTATCCCTCCCAGCATCAGAGTCTTTTCCAATGAGTCAACTCTTCACATGAGGTGGCCAAAGTACTGGAGTTTCAGCTTCAGCATCAGTCCTTCCAAAGAACACCCAGGAATGATCTCCTTTAGAATGGACTGGTTGGATCTCCATGCAGTCCAAGGGACTCTCAAGTGCCTTCTCCAACATCACAGTACAAAAGCATCAATTTTTCGGCGCTCCGCTTTCTTCACAGTCCAACTCTCATATCCATACATGACTACTGGAAAAACCATAGCCTTGAAGAGTTGACTCATTGGAAAAGACTCTGATGCTGGGAGGGATTGGGGGCAGGAGGAGAAGGGGACGACAGAGGATAAGATGGCTGGATGGCATCACGGACTCGATCGATGTGAGTCTGAGTGAACTCCAGGAGTTGGTGATGGACAGGGAGGCCTGGCGTGCTGCGATTCATGGGGTCACAAAGAGTTGGACACAAATGAGCAACTGAACTGAACTGAACTAACTAGATGGACCTTTGTTAGCAAAGTAATATCTCTGCTTTTCAATATGCTATCTAGGTTGGTCATAACTTTTCTTCCAAGGAATAAGCGGCTTTTAATTTCATGGCTTCAGTCACCATCTGCAGTGATTTTGGAGCACCCCAAAAATAAAGTCTCACATTGTTTGCACTGTTTCTTCATCTGTTTCCCATGAAGTGATGGGACCAGATGCCATGATATTCATTTTCTGAATGTATGGATGAATTTAACTCAGAAGACCATTATATCTACTTCTGTGGGCAAGAATACCTTAAAAGAAATGGAGCACCATCATAGTCAACAAAAGAGCCTGAAATACAGTACTTGGATGCAATCTCAAAAATGACAGAATGATCTTTGGTTTCCAAGACCAACATTCAATATCACTGTAATCCAAATCTATGCCCCGACCAGTAATGCTGAAGAAGCTGAAGATGAATGGATCTATGAAGACCTACAAGACCTTCTAGAACTAACATCCCCAAAAGATGTCCTTTTTATGAGAGGGAACTGGAATGCAAAAGTAGGAATTCAAGAAACACCTGGAAGTGACAGGAAAATTTGGCCTTGAAGTACAAAATGAAGCAGGGCAAAGCCTAATGGAATTTTTTAAAGAGAACACACTGGTCATAGCAAAAACCCTCTTCCAACAACACAAGAGAAAACTCTACAAATGGACATCACTAGATGGCCAATACAGAAATCAGATTGATTATATTCTTTGCAGCCAAGACGAAGAAGTTTTATATAGTCAGCAAAATCAAGACCAGGAGCTGACTGTGGCTCAAATCATGAACTGCATAATGTCAAACTGAGACTTAAACTGAAGAAAGTAGGGCAAACCCCTCGACCATTCAGGTATTAACTAAATTAAATCCCATACGATTATACAGTGAAAGTGACAAATAGATTCAAGGGATTAGATCTGATAGACAGAGTGCCTGAAGCATTATGGATGGAGGTTCATGACACTGTACAGGAAGCAATGATCAAGATCATCCCCAAGAAAAAGAAATGCAAAAAGGCAAAATGATTTTCTGAGGAAGCCTTACAACTAGCTGTGAAAAGAGAAGTGAAAGGCAAAGGAGAAAAGGAAAGATATATCCACTTGAATGCAGAGTTCCAAAGAATATCAAGGAGAGAAAACAAAGCCTTCCTCAGTGATCAATGCAAAGAAATAGAGGAAAACAATAGAATGGGAAAGACTAGAGATCTCTTCAAGAAAATTAGAGATACCAAGGGAACATTTCATGTAAAGATGGGCTCAGTAAAGGACAGAAATGCTATGGACCTAACAGAAGCAGAAGATATTAAGAAGAGGTGGCAAGAATACATAGAAGAACTGTGCAAAATGATATAATATTAAAAGACTCTTACTCCTTGGAAGAAACTTTATGACAAACCTAGATAGCATATTAAAAACCAGAGCCATTACTTTGCCAACAAAAGTCCATCTAGTCAAGGCTATTGTTTTTCCAGTAGTCAGGTATGGTTCTGAGAGTTGAACCATAAAGAAAGCTGAGCGCTGAAGCACGGATGCTTTTGAACCTGGTGTTGGAGAAGACTCCTGAGAGTCCCTTGGACTACATGAAGATACAACGAGTCCATCCTAAAGGAAATCAGTCCTGAATATTCTTTGGAAGGACTGATGTTGCAGCTGAAACTCCAATACTTTGGCCACCTGATGGGAGGAACTGACTCATTTGAAAAGACTCTGATGCTGGTAAAGATTGAGGTTAGGAGGAGAAGGGGTCAACAGAGGATGAGATGGTTGGATGGCATCTCTGACTCAGTGGACATGGGTTTGAGTATACTCTGGGAGTTGGAAGTGGATGGGGAGGCCTTGCATGCTGCAGACCATAGCATTGCTAAGAGTTGGACATGACTGAGCAACTGAACTGAACTGAGATAACAATTTCATAAGTAGTGATTATGGGAATAAATGGCCTGTGAGGTATCAAAGCCTCAAATCTCATAATCTGAAATAAAGGTGAACCAAACAACATTTTCCTAGTCTTTGGGCTTTTCGAGCTTTTCCAATGATTTACTAAGAGGCAGCTCATTGAAATTTCTACTTTTTAAATGGATAAGGATGGATCTTTGTTATAGTTACTTGTGCAACTTTACTAGAATTCTTCATAGATTTATCCCTACTAGATTATGCATACTCTATGAAGTCCAAAAAGCACTCAATATTGTTAACAATTATATTCCTAGGACCTAGCATAGTGCCTGGCTTGTTTCCCTGGGGCTCCTAGTGCAAAACCTTGCGGGGCCCACAATGATAGTATAAATATTAGAGAATGAAATGAGTTTTGTCATGTTTTGTTACAGAGCCTCTTTGTTTATTTAATTGTGGAAATTGCATGATTTCCACAAGAACATATATTTCTCTCCTTTTCTTAAAATGTGATATTTTACTGGTATAGCTTTTGCTTTTCAATTCTTTAGAGGCACGGGAATACAGAAACGATTTTCTAATGATAACAAGGTGATAAGGTTCTGAGAGCAGATAATTGAAAGAGACAGTCTTTGAGTGGAGAGTAGTCAGAACTGTGGAGAAAATGACATACCCTCTCTAACGGAAGCAGCCTCTTCTCTCTTCTAGCAGATTATCTGGCCTATTCAGATGCAGTCCTGAGTTGTTTAGGAGGAAAGAAATCTAGATTTGTATATGAAATCCCTTGATTTTTTAAAATGCTGGTTCAATTTTTTAAAGCAGTGCAGAAAAAATATATATATAATGTCAGATGAACATATTTGAGCTCTCAACCTCAGTCTACATTTGCAATATTCCCCAAGTATTTGTTGAAATAAATGAAGAAGATAATTTTCTTTAACTTACTTTAAATATTTTGTTATTATTAAAGGAAGATTCCTTTTAATCAAGCAAATTAATATTACATACTTTTTGAACTTTCTTATTCAAAGGTTTTTTTTTTTTTTTTTTTTTTCAGGTTCTGAAAGGTAACATTGAGGAGAGGATGGCAACCCACTCCAGTATTCTTTCCTGGAAAATCCCATGAACAGAGAAGCCTGGCAGGCTACAGTTCATAGGATTGCACAGAGTTGGATACGACTGAAGAGATTTAGCACGCACGAATGTAAAGGTAACATTCTCCTATATTCAGAAGCTTTGTTTTACCCAGAATAAAGCCACTGTGAGATTGTATAATCACATATTTATTGTGAAATTATTTTTCATATCAATCAGTTCAGTCATTCAGTTGTGTCTGACTCTTGGTGACCCTATAGACTGCAACACCCTAGGCCTCACAGTTCTTCGGTGCTCAGCTTTCTTTACAGCCCAGCTCTCACAACCATACATGACTGCTGGAGAAACCATAGCTTTGACTAGATGAACCTTTGTTGGCAGAGTAATGTCTGCTTTTTACTATGCTGTCTAGTTTGGTTATAACTTTTCTTCCAAGGACCAAGTGGCTTTTAATTTCAAGGCTGCAGTCACCATATGCAGTGTTTTGGAGCCCTCCAAAATAAAATCTCTCATCATTTCCATTGTTTCCCCATCTATTTGCCATGAAGTGATGGGACTGGATGTCATGATATTAGTTTTCTGAATGTTGACTTCTAAGCCAACTTTTCCACTCTCTTCTTTCACTTTCATCAGGAAGCTCTTTAGTTCTTCTTTGCTTTTTGCCATAAGGATGGTATAAACTGCATATTGAGGTTATTGATATTTCTCCCAGCAATCTTGATTCCAAGTTATTCTTCATCCAGCCCAGCTTCTCACATGATGTACTCTGCATATACGTTAAATATTCAGAATAACAGTATACAGCCTTGACGTACCACTTTCCCAATTTGGAACCAGTCTGTTGTTCCATGTCCGGTTGCTTATTGACCTGCATACAGATTTCTCAGGAGGCAGGTAGGGTGGTTTGGTGTTCTCATCTCTTTAAAAATTTTCCACTGTTTCTTGTGATCCACACAGTCAAAAGGTTTGGCATATTTAACAAAGCAGAAGTAGATGTTTTTTTCTGGAGCTCTCTTGCTTTTTCGATGATCCAACGGATTTGGCAATTTGAACTTTGATTCCTCTACCTTTTCTGAATCCAGGTTGAACATCTGAATGTTCATGGTTCACCTACTGTTGAAACCTGGCTTGGAGAATTTTGAGCATCACTTTACTAGCATGTAAGACGAGTGCAATTATGTAGTAGTTTGAGCATTCTTTGGCATTGCCTTTCTTTACGATTGGAATGAAAATTGGCCTTTTCGAGTCCTGGGGCCACTGCTGAATTTTCCAAATTTGCTGGCTTATTGAGTGCAGCACTTTCACAGTATCATCTTTTAGGATTTTAAATAGCTCAACTCGAATTCCGTTGCCTCCACTAACTTTGTTTGCAATGATGCGTCCTACATCCCACTTACTTCACATTCCAGGATGTCTGGCTCTAAATGAGTGATTACACCATCGTGGTTTTCTGGGTCATGAAGATCTTTTTTGAATAGTTTTTCTGTGTATTCTTGCCACCTCTTCTTCATATCTTCTGCTTCTGTTAGGTCCATACCATCTCTGTCCTTTATTGAGCCCATCTTTGCATGAAATATTCCCTTGGTATCTCTAATTTTATTGAAGAGATATTTAGTCTTTCCCATTCTATTGTCCTCTATTTCTTTGCAGTGATCATTGAGGAAAGCTTTCTTATCTCTCCCTGCTATTCTTTGGAACTCTGCATTCAAATGGTATATCTTTCCTTTTCTCCTTTGCCTTTCACTTCTCTTCTTTTCTCAGCTATGTCTAAGACCTCCTCAGACAACCATTTTGCCTTATTGCATTTCTTTTTCTTGGGGATGGTCTTGATCCCTGACTCCTGTACAACGTCACAAACGATAGTTTGACCATAGTTCTTCAGGCACTCTGTCCATCAGATCTATTCCCTTGAACCTGTTTGTCACTTTCACTGTATAATCATAAGGGATTTGATTTAGGTCATACCTGAATGGTCTAGTGTTTTGCCCTACTTTCTTCAATTATAGTCTGAATTTGTCAATAAAGAGTTCATGATCCATACCACACTGAGCTCTTGGTCTTGTGTTTGCTGACTGTACAGAGCTTCTCCATTTTTGCTGCAAAGAATATAATCATAATATTATAAGCAAATATAGTCTAATTTCAGTATTGACCATCTGGTGATGTCCATGTGTAGAGTCTTGTGATGTTGGACGAAGTTGTTTGCTATGAACAGTGTGTTCTCTTGGCAAAACTCGATTAGTCTTTGCCCTGATTCATTTTGTCCTCCAAGACTATATTTGCCTGTGCATTCTAGTCCCCTGTAATGAAAAAGGACATCTTTTGGAGGTGTTTCTTCTAGAAGGTTTTTTAGGTCTTCATGAGTTCAGTTTGGTTGCTCAGTTGTGTCTGACTCTTTGCGACCCCATGAATCACAGAACGGCAGGCCTCCCTGTCCATCACCAACCCCCAGAGCTCACTCAAACTCATGTCCATTGAGTTGGTGATGCCATCCAGCCATCTCATCCTTTGTCATCCCCTTCTCTTCCTACCCCCAAACCCTCCCAGCATCAGAGTCTTTTCCAGTGAGTCAACTCTTCACATGAACTGGCCAAATTATTTGATTTTCAGCTTCAGCATCAGTCCTTCCAGTGAACACCCAGGACTGATCTCCTTTAGGATGGACTGGTTGGATCTCCTTGCAGTCCAAGGGTCTTCATAGAACCGTTTAAATTCAGCGTTACTGGTTGGGGCCTAGACATGGATTACTGTGATACTGAATTTGCCTTGGAAACAAATAGAGATCATTCTGTCATTTTGAGATTGCATCCAAATACTGTATTTAGGACTTTTTTGTTGGGTATGAGGGCTACTCTATTTCTTCTAAAAGAATTCTTGCCCACAATAGTAGATACTGGAATTCACCCATTCCAGTCCATTTTAGTTGAATGATTCCTAAAATGTCGACGTTCACTCTTGCCATCTCCTGTTTGACCACTTCCAGTTTGGCTTGATTTATGGACTTTACATTCCAGGTTCCTATGCAATATTGCTCTTTACAGCATCGGATTTTACTTCCATCACCAGTCACATCCACAACTGGGTGTCGTTTTTACTTTGGACCCGTCTCTTCATTCTTTCTGGAGTTATTTCTCTACCCATCTCCAGTAGCATATTGGGAACCTACCGACCTGGGGAGTTCATCTTTTAGTGTCCTATCTTTTTGCCTTTTCATACTGTTCATGGCATTCTCAAGGCAAGAAAACTGAAGTGCTTTGCCATTGCCTTCTCCAGTGGACCATTTTGTGTCTGAACTCTCCACTATGACCCATCCATCTTGGGTGGCCCTAGATGGTATGGCTCATAGTTTCATTGAACTAGACCAGACTGTGGTCCATGTGATCAGTTTGATTAGTTTCTGTGATTATGGCTTTCATTCTAGGCTTATGGAAGCTTCCTGATGGGAGACCCAGCTTTCCTGAGGGGGAAACTGGGTCTTGTTCTGATGGCCAGGGCCAAGTTCAGTAAATCTTTAATCCAATTTTATGTTGATGTGTGAGGCTGTATTCTCTCCCTGTTGTTTGACCTGAGGCCAAACTATGGCGGAGGTAATGAAGATAATGGTGACTTCCTTCAAAAGGTCCCATGCAGACACTACTGGACTCAGTGCCTCTGAACCTGCAGTAGGCCACTGCTGATCCTTGCCTCTACCGGAGACTCCTGGACACTCATGGGCAAGTCTAGGTCAGTCTCTTGTGGTGTCACTGCTCCTTTCTCCTGGGTTCTGGTGCACAAAAGGTTTTGTTTGCACCTCCTAGAGTCTGTTTCCCTAGTCCTGTTTAAATTCTGACAGCTCTATGGTAGGGTTAATGGTGACCTGCTCCAAGAAGGCTTATCCGCTACCCAGGTCTGCTGCACCCAGAGCCCCTGCCTCTGTAGTAGGCCACAGCTGACCCATACCTCCACAGAAGAGAGTCAAGCACTTAAAGGCACATCTGACTCAGTATCTGTGGGTTTTCCTACTGTGCACAAAGTTTTATTTGAACCCTCCGAGCATTTATGACAGGTCTAGAGTTTGATTCCAAACACGATTTTGCCCCTCCTACTGTCTTGTTGGGGCCTCTCCTTTGCCCTTGGATGTTGGGTATCTTTATTTGGTGGGATCCAGCATTCTCCTGTCAATGGTTGTTCAGTAGCAAATTATAACTTTGGAGTTCTCTCAGAAGAAGATGGGCGCACATCCTTCTACTCCATCATCTTGGATATATGCAAGATATTTTATGATTTTATACATACTTTATGATTTGTTCTGATCTCTTCCTAAAGATGACAATAATATATTCATCTAACAAAATTGTTTTTGAAGACCTTATAGAGTTAATAAATTATTTTACATATCAGATTTAATTATTACCAGTAAAAAGCAATTTCACAGTCAGATCGCTCTTCTCTCAGGGGTGTAATCAATGAATGAAGAATACTATTAGTAGGTTTTCATATTTCTCATAGCTATGATGGTCTATAAATAATTCCCATCGTGGTTTTCAAAACTAATTCAAAGTAGCAGATTTGAGATTTCTCCCAAAACAAACTAACAGCATGTCAATAAAAATATGGCCATCTATTTTACATAAAAATCTATACACAGATGTTTTAAAAAAACATTTATCTCCAGTGTAGAAACATATTTTTGAGTATATAAACTTATTATGAAACTAATTTTCATAGCCATAGATTAGCATGAAAGTAATCATTTATTACTATGAGGGGTCCTCTATCATAAAAAGAGTAAGAGACTGAATATGCAAATAGAAATGACCAGACCAAATATTAAAATTAAACTCTAATCCACAAACTCTGCAGTAATCATTCCCAGAAAACAAATAACAACGTTTTTTACCAATTTTCCCCAAATGATTCCCTTATTTTACTCTCACTCACAATTTAAGGCCAATCAAAATGAGAGAGGTTTGCTCTTCTAACCAATTAGGAAAGATGCCCCATTTCTATTAGCCTGCCTTCAGAATAAGCAGACCAACAGTCTCCAATTAGAGCCTGCCCTTTTTTTCACTATAAAGCTTCCACTCCCACCTGTCTTGAGTCTTTGCCAAATGCAAGTGATGGCAGATGATTCCCTTGCTTTAGAGCAACATCTGATATCCATGACTTGTTACCACTTGGGTGGTCTATATTTCCACAGGAGTTATATAATTTTCTTTCAAATGTACACAAGTAAGCAAAAGGATGATCAATATTGAATGTGCTAGAAGATCTATGAGATAAAATAGGGTGATATTTTATAAATTGTAATAGGTTAGTGTTCTAACCCTAACCCATGAACAGTATGAAAAGGCAAAAAGATAGGACACTGAAAGATGAAATCCCCAGGTCGGTAGGTGTTCAATTAACTACTGGAAACCAGTGGAGAGATAACTCCAGAAAGAACGAAGAGACGGAGCCAAAGCAAAAACAACACCCAGATATGGATGTGACTGGTGAGAGAAGCAAGGTCTGATGCTGTAGAGAGCAATATTGCAAAGGAACCTGGAATGTTAGGTACATGAATCAAGACAAATTGGAAGTGGTCAAGCAGCAGATGGCATGAGTGAACGTTGACATTTTAGGAATCAGTCAAACTAAAAGGGACTGGAATGGGTGACTTTAACTCAGATGACCATTATATCTACTACTGTGGGCAATAATACCTTAGAAGAAATGGAGTGTCCATTATAGTCAGCAAAACAGCCCAAAATGCAGTACTTGGATGCAATCTCAAAAATGACAGAATATCTTTGTTCGTTTCCAAGGCAAACTATTCAATATCACTGTAATCCAAGTATATACCTTGACCATTAACACTGAAGAAGTTGAAGTTGAATAGTTCTATGAAGACCTACAAGACCTTCTAGAACTAACACTGCAAAAAGATGTCCTTTTTATGATAAGGGACTGGAATGCAAAAGTAGGAATTCAAGAAACACCTGGAGTGACAGGCAAATTTGACCTTGGAGTACAGAATGAAGCCGGGTAAAGCCTAATCGAGTTTTGTCAAGAGAATGCACTGGTCATAGCAAAAACCCTCTTCCAACAACACAAGAGAAAACTCTACAAATGGACATCACCAGATGGCCAACACAGAAATCAGATTGATTATATTCTTTGCAGCCAAGATGGATAAGCTTTATACAGTCAGCAAAATTAAGACCAGGAGCTGACTGTGGCTCAGATCATGAACTTCATAATGTCAAATTGAGACTTAAACTGAAGAAAGTAGGGCAAACCCCTCGACCATTCAGGTATTAACTAAATCAAATCCCATACGATTATACAGTGAAAGTTACAAATAGATTCAAGGGATTAGATCTGATAGAGTGTTTGAAACATTATGGATGGAGGTTTGTGACATTGTACAGGAGGTAGTGATCAAGATCATCCCCAAGAAAAAGAATTGTAAAAAGGCAAAATGATTTTCTGAGGAAGCCTTACAACTAGTTATGAAAACAAGAGAAGCAGAAAGCAAAAGATAAAAGAAAGCTATACCCATTTGAATGTAGGGTTCCAAAGAATAACAAGGAGAGATAAGAAAGCCTTCCTCAGTGATCAATGCAAAGAAATAGAGGAAAACAATAGAATGGGAAAGACTAGAGATCTCTTCAAGAAAATTAGAGATACCAAGGGAACATTTCATGCAAATATGGGCTCAATACAGGACGGAGATGGTATGGACCTAACAGAAGCAGAAGATATTAAGAAGAGGTGGCAAGAATACACAGAAGAACTTTGAAAAAAAGATCTTCATGACCCAGATCATCATGATGATGTGATCACTCATCTAGAGCCAGACATCCTGGAGTTTGAAGTCAAGTGGGCCTTATAAGCATCACTATGAACAAAGCTAGTGGAGGTGATGGAATTCCAGTTGAGCTATTTCAAATCCTAAAAGGTGATGATGTTAAAGTGCTGTACTTAATAGGCCAGCAAATTTGGAAAACTCAGCAGTAGCTACAGGACAGTAAAGGGTGGGTTTTCATTTCAATCTCAAAGAAAGGCAATGCCAAAGAATGCTCAAACTACACACAATTGCACTCATGTCATATACTAGCAAAGTAATGCTCAAAATTCTCCAAGCCAGGCTTCAGCAATATGTGAACCATGAACTTCCACGTGTTCAATCTGGTTTTAGAAAAAGCAGAGGAACCAGAGATCAAATTGCCAACAGCCGCTGGATCATTGAAAAAACAAAAGAATTCCAGAAAAAAAAAAAATCTATTTCTGCTCTGTTGAGTACGTCAAAGCATTTGACTGTGTGGATCACAATAAACTGTGAAAAATTCTTAAAGAGATGGGAACACCAGATCATCTAACCTGCCCCTTGAGAAACCTGTATAGATACCAGGAAGCTACAGTTAGAACTGGACGTGGAACAACAGACTGGTTCTAAATAGGAAAAGAGTACGTCAGGGCTGAGTATTTTCACCCTGCGTATTTAACTTATATGCAGAGGACCTCATGAGAAACACTGGGCTCAAAAAGGGCTAGCTGGAATAAAGATTGCCAGGAAAAATATTAATAATTCAGATATGCAGATGACACCACCCTTATGGCAGAAAGTGAAGAACTAAAGAACCTCTTGATGAAAGTGAAAGAGGAGAGTGAAAAAGTTGGCTTAAAGCTCAACATTCAGAAAACAAAGATCATAGCATCTGGTCCTATCACTTCATTGAAAATCGATGGAGAAACACTGGAAACAGTGGCAGACTTAACTCTGGGGGGATTCAAAATCACTGCAGATGGTGACTGCAGCCATGAAGTTAAAAGTCTTACTCCTTGGAAGAAAAGTTATGACCAACCTAGACAGCATATTAAAGAGCAGAGACATGATTTCGTCAACAATGGTCCATCTAGTCAGTTCAGCTCAGCTCAGTTCAGTTGCTTCGTCGTGTCCGACTCTTTGCGACCCCATGAATCACAGCACGCCAGGCCTCCCTGTCCAACACCAACTCCTTGAGTTCACTCAGACTCACGTCCATCGAGTCAGTGATGCCATATAGCCATCTCATCCTCTGTCATCCCCTTCTTCTCCTGCCCCCAATCTCTCCCAGCATCAGAGTCTTTTCCAATGAGTCAACAATTCGCATGAGGTGGCCGAAGTACTGGAATTTCAACTTCAGCATCATTGCCTCCAAAGAATTCCCAGGGCTGATCTCCTTCAGAATGGACTGGTTGGATCTCCTTGCAGTCCAAGGGACTCTCAAGAGTCTTCTCCAACACCACAGTTCAAAAGCATCAATTCTTTGGTGCTCAGCCTTCTTCACAGTCCAACTCTCACATCCATACATGACCATTGGAAAAAAACATAGCCTTGACTAGATGAGGCTATGGTTTTTCAAGCAGTCATGTATGGATGTGAGAGTTGGACTATAAAGAAAGCTGAGCACCAAAGAATTGATGCTTCTGAACTGTGGTGTTGGAGAAGACTCTTGAGAGTCTCTTGGACTGCAAGGAGATCCAACTGGTCCATCCTAAAGTAAATCAGTCCTGGTTATTCACTGGAAGGACTGATGTTGAAGCTGAAGTTCCAATACTTCGGCCACTTAATGTGAAGAGCTGACTCACTTGAAAGGACCACAATGCTGGGAAAGATTGAGGGCAGGAGGAGAAGGAGATGACAGAAGATACATGATTGGATGGCATAACTGACTCAATGGACATGAGTTTTGGTAAATTCCGGGATTTGGTGATGGACAGGGAGGCCTGGCATGCTGCAGTCCATGGGGTCGCAATGAGTCGGACACAATTGAGCGACTGAACTGTACTGAACTGAATATTTATTAGCCTACTTTAAGTGCATCTTCTTGTTTAAATCTTACAAAAATCCCATGAAGTAGAATTTATCTTTTTTTTTTTTAATATGAGGAAACTGAATCTTTGAGTACATAATGACTTCCTAAATTCATGTGACTATTGGAAAAACTGAATCCATTCCCTGTAATTATCAGAATCAGGTGCCCCTGCCACATGGGTTATTCCTTTCTTTGGCATCAGGAAGTTAGAGGTTTAATAGAGATCAAATTTATACAAATGTGGAAGGAACTGAGGAAGTGATAGTCGGGAAAGGGAAGCTGGAGGATCAGAGTATTCACTCACTCTAACAGCCTGAGCTACTTATATGGGTAGACAAGAGGACAAGCAGAGCATGTGGGAATGTCTGAGAAAATAAGATCATCAAATCATGCAAAGGAGACCATGAAGAAGTTGAGCATGGCCACATCTGTGGAAACTTCCACCTCTGTGGAAGATGCTGGCAAACATGTTGGTGCATTTGAGGCTGATTTTGGTTGGTTAGGACAGCAGCTGGGGAGACTGGTTGAACATAGAGTAAGAGAGGACTAAGGACAACCTGGGACCCATCATTTCTCTCACTTCAGTATTCAAAAGAATATAAAACAGTCTATTAGTCATTTCTTTTCTGCGCTAAATGTCTCAACACAATGATCACATTGGTATGGACATTTATTTATAGATTAAATTATTTTTTTCACTAAATATAATATCATTCTGTCCTCCAGTCTCCTCAGCACACTCCTCTCCACTTTTTCTTTGCCTCTTTCTCTCAGTATTCTCTCTCTACATCCTTAGATTCCCTACCCTGCCCTTCTTAGGCAGTTCCTTTTTCCTCAGATTTTGTCATTATTTTCTTTCAAATAAATCCTTACATGACCTATAGCCACGTCTATATAACTTGTTTTGTTCTGTATAAATTGGATACAAATCCATTAATAAACTGAGCCTGCTATCAATTGAGTGTCTTTATGGATATCCCATATCCTATAACATAAGACTGATTCTAAATGGGGTGTATAGACCCTACTGAAAACAGGGGAAACTTTTGGTGTAAGAATACTTGCATTTGTTAAGTAACACAATGCATATAACTACTGGCCTCATAAAAGGATGTGTTTTCTGAGAAAACTACAGGTTGTAGTTTTAAAAATTAATAAGCTTCTATGGCAGGGGCTGACATCTTAAAGAAGAACTCCTCAGAAGGGAATAATGCATGCTTGTACAGCTTCAAAGATGTGTGAAGTCATGGATGAGGTTGGGTGTTACAGGGTCTCATGGCAGCAAAAGCGTGGCATATGAAAGAATTCTCCTTTTGATATAACTCTTTAATTTTTCAAAAGTCTGTTTTCTATGATGCAAGACACAGAATGATACATTTGTGACATACATATCTCAGATTCTGAATATATAATGTGAGTCGATATACTTCTCTGCTAAAGTTTAATAACTTTATTAATTATGGATGCATGCTATCTTTCAAAAAACTCTCATATTTTTGTTTTAGTTTATATTCACTCAAGTATTATATGAATTTATATAACAGTATTAAATGATTAAGCTACATTTTTTTATAATAGTAAACTGTATTAGGAATATGGATTTGAAAGTATAGATAGTAAAGGACCCAGAGGTATCAATAATACTCCAGGTGGAGCAGAGACAAAATCAAAACAAATTTCTCCATGACAAGTAATTATATCCCTGGGCTATAAAACGAAACCTCATTGGTGAACTTGAAAAAATATAGTCTTTGGACTCAAATTCACGAGTTTTCATTACTTTTCTTAGTTCATAGTTTTTCATTTGTGTTTTTTGAATAAGCAAAGATGCCTTAAAAATGTGCAAAGAATGTGTTGCTGTTTAGGGGATTATATTAAAAAATGATATCATTTTAGGGGCAGCAGAAAATGATGTCAAAAATCATAAACTCAATAGTTCTTTAGTCTTTCTTTGTTTCAAACAATAAGAACATTCAGAAGTAAATTTTAGGTTGTTTTAAATAAACTTTTGGAGAAGGAAATGGCAACCCACTCCAGTATCCTTGTCTGGAAAATCTTGTGGATAAAGGAGCTTGGTGGGCTGCAGTCCATGGGGTCGCAGAGTCAGGTACGACTGAGCGATTAATACTTACTTACTAAATAAACTTTATTCTTGCACACAACTATTAGAACATCTTATCAGAACATAAGAATATTGCTTTTGTCAGAGTTTGCACTGTATGAGGTAGTGGCAGCATTACTGACTAATTTTTGTGCAGAAAGTCAACTGAGAGACATTATATAGAACATTCTTTTAAAATTAAGATAAGATATAAGTCATATTCAATCAGTCACTGTGATATTATAAAGGCATGGCTCTTTTTTCTTTTTATTCATTTATTTATTAATTTTTATTTTTATTTTTACTTTACTTTACAATACTGTATTGGTTTTGCCATACATTGACATGAATCCACCACAGGTGTACATGTGTTCCCAAACATGAACCCCCCTCCCACCTCCCTTCCCATAACATCTCTCTGGGTCATCCCCGTGCATCAGCCCCAAGCATGCTGTATCCTGCATTGGACATAGACTGGCGATTCATTTCTTACATGAGAGTATACATGTTTCGATGCCATTGTCCCAAATAACCCCCCCCCCCGAGTCCAAAAGTCCGCTCTACACATCTGTGTCTCTTTTGCTGTCTTGCATACAGGGTCATCATTGCCATATTTTTAAATTCCATATATATGTGTTAGTATACTGTATTGGTGTTTTTCTTTCTGGCTTACTTCACTCTGTATAATCAGCTCCAGTTTCATCCATCTCATTAGAACTGATTCAAATGTATTCTTTTTAGTGGCTGAGTAATACTCCATTGTGTATATGTACCACAGCTTTCTTATCCATTTATCTGCTGATGGACATCTAGGTTGTTTCCATGTCCTGGCTATTATAAACAGTGCTGCGATGAACATTGGGGTACATGTGTCTCTTTTAATTCTGGTTTCCTCAGTGTGTATGCCCAGCAGTGGGATTGCTGGGTCATAACACAGTTCTATTTGCAATATTTTAAGGAATCTCCACACTGTTCTCCATAGTGGCTGTACTAGTTTGCATTCCCACCAACAGTGTAGGAGGGTTCCCTTTTTCTCCACACCCTCTCCAGCATTTATTGCTTGCAGATTTTTGGATCGCATCCATTCTGACTGGTGTGAAGTGGTACCTCATTGTGGTTTTGATTTGCATTTCTCTGATAATGAGTGATGTTGAGCATCTTTTCATGTGTTTGTTAGCCATCCGTATGTCTTCTTTGGAGAAATGTCTATTTAGTTCTTTGGCCCATTTTTTGATTGGGTCGTTTATTTTTCTGGAATTGAGCTGCATGAGTTGCTTGTATATTTTTGAGATTAGTTGTTGGTCAGTTGCTTCATTTGCTATTATTTTCTCTCATTCAGAAGGCTGTCTTTTCACTTTGCTTATAGTTTCCTTTGTTGTGCAGAAGCTTTTAATTTTAATTAGATCCCATTTGTTTATTTTTGCTTTTATTTCCAGAATTCTGGGGGGTGGATCATAGAGGATCCTGCTGTGATTTATGTCGGAGAGTGTTTTGCCTATGTTCTCCTCTAGGAGTTTTATAGTTTCTGGTCTTACATTTAGATCTATAATCCATTTTGAGTTTATTTTTGTGTGTGGTGTTAGACAGTGATCTAGTTTCTTTCTTTTACAAGTGGTTGACCAGTTTTCCCAGCACCACTTGTTAAAGAGATTGTCTTTACTCCCTTGTATATTCTTGCCTCCTATTTTTAAAAGAGACTGAAAAAAGCAAAGGCCATAAATCTATTGCATTTTTTGTTATTTTTGTTTTGTTTTTTGGTGATAGTATCCAACAATCATTGTGCTAACATCCTTAAAAATGCAAATATTTTGTTCCTAGAATATTCCAGAAATTATACAAATAAGCCCTAAAAAATAAAACGTGTGCTTTCTTGTTTGTGATACATATTTTCCCACATGTACATATATACAATTCACGTGAAAAATACCCTAAAATTTAAGCATGGCAATGGAGAAGGCAATGGCACCCCACTCCAGTACTCTTGTCTGGAAAATCCCATGGACAGAGAAGCCTGGTGGGCTGTAGTCCATGCGGTCGTGAAGAGTCGGACATGACTGAGCAACTTCACTTTCACTTTCCACTTTCATGCATTGGAGAAGGAAATGGCAACCCACTCCAGTGTTCATGCCTGGAGAATCCCAGGGATGGGGGAGCCTGGTGGGCTGCTGTCTATGGGGTCGCACAGAGTCGGACACAACTGAAGCGACTTAGCAGCAGCAGCAGCAAGCATGCTAAGAGAAGCAAATTGTTATAAACTTTAACAGCATAAAAACACTATGATTCAAGCCAATTTGTCATCATCTTCTAAGTATTTTTCTGTAACCAATTTATTATATTCAAAACTGTCATGTCATCCCATACCTTCTTGTCCCTTACCTTACTTTTCTTCCCTTTCTTTTTTCAACAAGAGAAAGCCACTGCTATGCTCATTTTATGATTTGTTCTATTACAATTGTGTGTCAATATTTCTGGTTCTGTCATTACTACTGACAGTATATATAAAGTTGCACTGTCTTTGTAGCAAAGATTTTCTCTATAACCCTTGATAGACCTCTTCAGGCCAGCTTTAAACACAATATAAAATGAGTATTTTGTTTTTTTAATTGGGAAGGCTCTCTCAGTCTATAATATATCTTTCTGTTGTCTTATATGCCATTTTCAATCTATATTTGTATAGCAGACAACTCAGATACTCACTTTTTGTTACTGTTGACAGTACAGTTGAAATAAACACATATAGGATTAGCTGAGTATATTTGTTTTCTTGATATTTCTAAGGTAGCTCAGAAAACAAATTACTTACTGTTAATGAAAATGCAGCATTACTTATTTAAAGTTGTTACAAGAATTGTGCTAAATTATCAAAGAGAATTTTTTTTCTCATGTTGTTTCTACAGAAAATGGTTACTTTTTTAGTCCAGGCTTTCCTAACCCTCGGTAAGTTTATGATGCCTCCATTTCCCCAAGTAAAATAAATTATATAATACAAAAAGGATTTCTTCTGTATAAGTGAATACTAGCTCGTTTACCCACTTAAAGAAAAAAGGTAAATAGAGAAGTTAAAGGGTTAAAAGACCAATATTAAATTAGAGGGGCAAATAAATAAATTAATTAATTAATAAAGAAGAAGAGAGAAAAACAAATTTAATGTTGGAAAAATAGGACAGCAATGCAAGGGTGGAAGTGACACAATCCTAAAGCACTTTATGCATTTCAACCCCTGCCGTATTCCAACTGTACACTTTTATACTATGAATCTACAAATGCCCTAGATCCTGTGTCTGAAATATAGATTATGCTTTTAATATCAAAGGCACAAACTGTCACATTGTCATTTGGTAGGGATCAGTGCATTTTGGACTTTGTAAAATAATGACTGTATGTGTTTCTGGTCACTAATTTGACCATGTGTGTCTTATTTATTTGGTGATTTAAAAATAACTTTGATTATAATTAAAGATCTCTGGTGAAGTGATTTTGCTACTTATCAACTGGTTGATCTTTTTATATATTCTTAGAACAAAAGAGAAAACTACTCCATTATAAGTATTGTGAGATATTGTCAGTGAGAGGGTTTAGCTCGAGGCAACATATCTCAAGACATTTATTGCCAAAAAAAGGAATTTGTGGCTCCTGCATATCTATAAATTTGTCAATAGATTAACACTTATGATCTGTTAGCTTTCATTTTTGAGTTAAGATATACTTACCTGTGCTTTATTAGATTGCAAAGGTAATTTACAAAGTGTAGTCATTAACCTTTTACCTAAAATTGAAGCAAAAGTAATATAGTATGTTGGTTTTCAAAAGAATTTATACCATGATATTTTAAAAAACAATTGGAAAGCTATGAAAACAAATACTTAAATGTAGCTACTATATTTTGATTTTGGTACCTCTGGGACTCTAGGCCAACTAAACCCTTTTGACTTATAGTACACTATAGGAAAATCAATACAAGAAACAAGCTGCTACGATGTCTGCAACAACCAGCCAAATTACACAGAAAGTTGACTTATTCTTCAATCCAAAATTCCATTCCATAGGTAATGCCAATAGTTTGGACAAGTTTGTAAAGTGCCTGTGCTACTGTTCAATTTATTCAAATTGTTTGCAACCAAAATGGCAGCAGATGCCACAGGTGTGGTCCAGAAAGTCAAGGTAGTCAAGCCTTATTTAACCCTTTAATTCAAAACACAAATTCTTTCTTAATTGATACTGTCATAAAGGAATACATTTTCTTTTTTGGTTCTTCTGGATGGTCTAAGAATTTAATTTATGTGAGACAGATTAACAGAAGAAAATTTTTCTTAAAAATAGTAATATGAAAGAGACCCAAGAAAACTGAGTAACTCCCCAAAATGGGGCGAGTTACCCTCACTTTAAAAAGCTACTGCAGCTAAAGACTAAAGAGGATGCTGAGGGTTGTGGTTGGGACTTCAGAAGGGAAGAAGGAAATTTACATGGAGAAATAAAAATATTTGGTAGACAATTGTTTGCTGACCCATATAGAGAAAATGGGACACAGAGTGAACTCTGGTCTTTGGACCTTGCTGAGTTTCTCCTGTCATAACCAGCCCATATTTTTGCAGTTACATCTGGTAATAGCTCTGTTCTAGGAACAAGCCATTTTTATTTTTTAATTGAAATATAGTTGATTTACAATGTTGTGTTAGGTGTCTGGTATACAGCAAAGTGATCATAGATAGATAGATAGATAGATACACACACACACACATATATATTATTTTCCAGATTCTTTTCCACTATAGTTGATTACAAGGTATTGAATACAGTTCCTTGTGCTATACAGTAGGTTCTCCTTGTTTATCTATTTTATATATGAGCATGTGCCAAATTGCTTCAGTCATGTCTGACTCTTTGCCACCCCATGGACTGTAACCCACCAGGCTCCTCTGTCCACGGGATTCTCCAGGCAAGAATATGGGAGTGGGTTGCCATTTCCTTCTCCAAGGGACTTTCCCAACCCAGGGACTGATCCAGGGCCTCTTATGTCTGCTGCATTGGCAGGCCGATTCTTGACCATAGCACCACCTGGAAGCCCATTTTATATATAGTAGTTTATATTTGCTAATCCCAAACTCCTAATTTATTACCCCTCGCTGTCCCTTTTCCCTTTGCTAACTGTAAATTTGTTTTCTATGCCTGTGGGTCTATTTCTGTTTAGTAAATAAGTTCACTTGTATCATTTTTGCAGATTCCACATATAAGTGATATCTTGTGATATTTGTCTTTCTCTGACTTACTTCACTCAGTATAAGAATCTCTAGGTCCATCCATATTTTCTTTATCCATTTGTCTCTCAATGAACATTTAGGTTTTTTTCATGTATTGGCGATTGTAAATAGTGCTGCTATGAACACTGGAGGCCATGTATCTTTTAAAATTAGAATTTTCTTTTTCAGATTTATTCCAAAAAGTGGGGTTGCTGGATCATATGGTAATTCTCTTTTTAGTTTTTAAGAAACCTCCATACTGATCTTCAAAGTGGCTTGACCAATTTATATTAGGGATGGACTCTTGATCTAAATTCTTTTAGTCATTTAAGGGGGAGAAAACAAGAAAAATTTCCTGACTCTTTGGTTTTTTAAATATAGTCAGCCTAAATTAATCCTGTCAAAGTGACACATTTCAGGATGGGATATTTTGCTCCCATACATGTCAACCAATGTCTGAAGATGAGTCAGAGAATACTGGTCTGCAGGTAGGGTTTACAAGTCCCCTGGAGATACTGATCTTCTCATCCCATAAAGAGGCTGTGCAAGGCCTGGGGAGCCAGTGAGCTTGTGCTAATTGTTCACCTTGTCCATTTATCCCAGTGTGCATGCAAAAATTATTTCTTTTGTATGCCATGACATTAAAAAAGTCTCAAAACTATTTTTTCCTAGAGAGATTTTCTTCTAAGGTAGAAATAGGTAAGTGCATCTTGCACATGAATAATAATTACTTAATTTGTGAATATTTTTCATTGTAATTCCTATAAGATGATGGGGGTATGGGGGGGTTTGCTATCAATTCACCAAGGAGCCATGCTTGTGCTATTTAGCATTATGGAAACCACAATCCTACTTTAGATTACTACTTAAGCAAGAGCTGTGCTGTTGGTTCCCCTTTCTTCATTCTGTGCCCAGCTGCTTCAGTAATGTCCAACTCTTCATGACCCCATGGACTGCAGCCTGCCAGGCTTCTCTGTCTATGAGATTCTCCAGGCAAGAATACTAGAGTGGGTTGCCATGCCCTCCTCCAGTGAATCTTCCCAACCCATAGATCGAACCCACATCTCTTATGTCTCCAGCACTGGCAGGTGATATCTTTAGCCCTAGTGCCACCAGGGAAGCCACTTCTTCATTCTAAAATATAATGCAATTCTGTTTCTTTCCCTATTTTCTTTCTTACTACACAAAAGTCAGTTCAGTTCAGTTCGACTCAGTCTTGTCTGACTCTTTGAAACCCCATGAATAGCAGCACGCCAGGCCTCCCTGTCCATCACCAATTCCTGGAGTTCACCCAAACTCGTGTGCATCTAGTCGGTGATGCCATCCAGCCATCTCATCCTCTGTTGTCCCCTTCTCCTCCTGCCCCCAATCCCTCCCAGAATCAGAGTCTTTTCCAATGAGTCAACTCTTCACATGAGGTGGGCCAAAGTATTGGAGTTTCAGCCTTAGCATCAGTCCTTCCAATGAACACCCAAGACTGGTCATCTTTAGGATGGACTGGTTGGATCTCCTTGCAGTCGAAGGGACTCTCAAGAGTCTTCACCAACACCACAGTTCAAAAGCATCAATTCTTCCTTGCTTAGTTTTCTTCACAAAGGTCACATTGATGCAAACACTCTTTCTAAACTTGCTAACCTCACCCACTTTCATCTACTCTGTAGATGTCTTTCACTTCTCTAATACAGTAAGTTATCTTTTCACCAATGTGGTTCACTCAATATTATACTGTTTGTTTTTATCCATAGACAAATAGAAATAACTTTTTTATTCTCATCTCTGGTTAAGCAAAAGCCTTTTAAATATCAGAATGACATATTGGATTTTCTATCCTGATATTTAGGGGAAAATAGATGCCATCATTTGTTGGATACTTGTAATATTGTATATATTTTTGAAATTATCTGTATTAACTGTGAAAATCGGGTCCATTTTGCTGTTTCTAAAAATCTCATATCAGCAACAGTAAAATCCAACTAATAGTCAAAAATACAAGGCTGGCTTTTTTCAATTTGAATTTTCTCTAGCCAAAAATTCTTATTGCATGTAGCTATAAATATAGTTTTCATTAAAATGAAAATGGCGGTCCATTGATAGATATTTTTCTCAGCCAGTCGTAAACACTTAGTATATCTCTTTCTGTCTTTAAGAACTACCCAGAAAAGTTTCTATCAGAATTATTATTCAAGTGTTTTTGGTTGAAAAGTTTTAACTTTGTTTTAAACTAGTGGAATAGTTTTAAACATTGGCTGAACATAACAAAGATGGTAAAACACTTATTCACTATGATCAAGAAACACATTAGGGATTCTGAAACATCCTCAGAAATTCTAAATATTCAGGTGACCACATTAAAGTGAGGAAGATGATGCTGTGGAAGTGCTGCACTCAATATGCCAGCAAATTTGGAAAACTCAGCAGTGGCCCAGGACTGGAAAAGGTCAGTTTTCATTCCAATCCCAAAGAAAGGCAATGCCAAAGAATGCTCAAAATACCACACAATTGCACTCATCTCACATGCCAGTAAAGTAATGCTCAAAATTCTGCAAGCCTGACTTCAGCAATACGTGAACCTTGAACTTCCTGATGTTCAAGCTGGTTTTAGAAAAGGCAGAGGAACCAGAGATCAAATTGCCAACATCTGCTGGATCATCAAAAAAGCAAGAGAGTTCCAGAAAAACATATATTTCTGCTTTATTGACTATGCCAAAGCCTTTGACTGTGTGGATCACAATAAACTGTGGAAAATTCTGACAGAAATGGAAATACCAGACCACCTGACCTGCCTCTTGAGAAATCTGTATGCAGGTCAGAAAGCAACAGTTAGAACTGGTCATGGAACAACAGCCTGGTTCCAAATAGGAAAAGGAGCACATCAAGGCTGTATATCTTCACCCTGCTTATTTAACTTATATGCAAAGTACATTATGAGAAATGCTGGACTGAAAGAAACACAAGGTGGAATCAAGATTGCTGGGAGAAATATTAATCACCTCAGATATGCAGATGACACCACCCTTATGGCAGAAAGTGAAGAGGAGCTAAAAAGCCTCTTGATGAAAATGAAAGAGGAGAGTGAAAGAGTTGGCTTAAAGCTCAACATTCAGAAAATGAAGATCATGACATCCAGTGCCATCACTTCATGGGAAATAGATGGGGAAACGTTGAAACAGTGTCAGACTTTATTTTGGGGGGCTCCAAAATCACTGCAGATGGTGACTGCAGCCATGAAATTAAAAGACGCTTACTCCTTCGAAGAAAAGTTATGACCAACCTAGATGGCATATTCAAATGCAGAGACATTGCTTCACCGACTAAGGTCCTTCTAGTCAAGGCTATGGTTTTTCCAGTAGTCACGTATGGATGTGAGAGTTGGACTGTGAAGAAGGCTGAGCACCGAAGAATTGATGCTTTTGAACTGTGGTGCTATATATTTGCTAGATATTTCCCATATGTATTTTAAGTGTTTTGAATCCTTCAGGATCCATGCCACTCCAGTTATTCCACCTATTAAAATTTATCTTTGATGTGTATCTTCAGATTATTATAGAAAAGTAAAAAGAGGTCACAGGTGAAAATGCTCACATGAAAGGTGAATACGCAGCACATAAACTATGGATACTGGGTAGACTCTATAGAATCAGAAGTAAATTGTAAATAGCCATGGTCAGCTGAACCTTGAGAATTATCCATAGAACTAGAAATTTCTACTGAAAAGAATGTGATTTCACTGTATCATATTTCTTATTGGTGGTTTATAGTATGTGCTTTTATGGTTTTGACTTTAATAAGCATTGACTTGTGAACCTACTTTGTGCTACAGACTAAGGTGGAGACCAAGATGATCGTGACTCAGTTTGACCCTTCGAAGAAGCTCACAGCAGTGGGAAGGGTAGTAATATAGGTTTTTTTTTTTTTTTTTAAATTAAAAACAAAAGCAGAAATACATGGCTGTCTTTGTTGAGGTCAAATGGTATTTGCAGACTGTCAGAACTTCATGAATTTAGCCATGCCAGCAAAAGCAATTGTAGTTGGGGAAGTCTTCTAGGAAGTGAAGATTTGATTGGATCCTTAAAGAATGAGGAAGGTGAGGTGAAGTCGTTCAGTCGTGTCCGACCCTTTACAACCCCGTGGACTGTAACCTACTAGGCTTCTCCGTCCATGGGATTCTCCAGGCAAAAATATTGGAGTGGATTGCCATTTCCTTCTCCAGGGGATCTTATTGACCCAGGGATTGAAACCGGGTCTCCCACATTGGAGGCAGACGCTTTAACCTCTGAGCCACCAGGGAAGACTAAAGAATGAGGAAAATACTTCTAAACAGAGAGGAGATGGAGATAGCGTTTCAGGAAGCAGGCAACTTTCCAGGAATAACAAAGAGCTAGGGATCTGTGGTGAACTGATTTCCAATGGCAAATAGCTGGTGAAAAGATGGGAATGGAAGGCTGGAGCAAGAAGGGAAGGGTGGTCCTCTGCCAGGTAGCTGTTATAGGAACACTTTCAAGGCTGCCCCTCTCCCCTGCATGGCAGGTCTGAGGAGGAAGGTGGCACCACCAGGGCTGTATGAAAATTTATTGTTGCTAATGTTATTCTGTTTCTTTTTTTGGGGGGGGGGTGAAGGAAAGTTATGACCAACCTAGACAGCATATTGAAAAGCAGAGATATTACCTTGCCAACAAAGGTCCGTCTAGTCAATGCTATGGTTTTTCCTGTGGTCATGTATGGATGTGAGAGTTGGACTGTGAAGAAGGCTGAGCACCGAAGAATTGATGCTTTTGAACTGTGGTGTTGGAGAAGACTCTTGAGAGTCCCTTGGGCTGAAAGGAGATCCAACCAGTCCATTTTGAAGGAGATCAACCCTGGGATTTCTTTGGAAGGAATGATGCTAAAGCTGTAGCTCCATTACTTTGGCCACCTCATGTGAAGAGTTGACTCATTGGAAAAGACTCTGATGCTGGGAGGGATTGGGGGCAGGAGGAGAAGGGGACGACAGAGGATGAGATGGCTGGATGGCATCACGACTCAATGGACGTGAGTCTGAGTTAACTCCGGGAGATGGTGATGGACAGAGAGGCCTGGCGTGCTGTGATTCATCGGGTCGCAAAGAGTCGGACACGACTGAGTGACTGAACTGAACTGAACTGATACAAATTTAAAAGGAGGTTTCTCTTAAAATACTGTGTTGCCATAATGACACCTGGTTTCACCTGAAGTTAACTGTTCTCAAACCTAGAGATAACCAATGCCTTTTTCTTATGGAAATGTTTATCGTAAGCTATGCTAATGTACTATGCATTTATTCCAAACTCTGTCTTCAAGTTGGTTCCACCTCTTGGCTCAGAACCTACTTGACAGACCAGTATGTTATACTCAGATATTTTTCCTCTAATCTATGTAAATGAAACTATCTATATGGTGATCTGCCCTTCTTCAAGATTCAAGTTAATCATTTTATGGCCTAGAATGAACAATTTGGTGCCAAGATTATCCCAAAATGCATCTTATGGGTGAGGGGCCTGGTGCCCTTTTGAGTTATAAGACATTCCTTTCTTTCATTAACAGACTGCTAGTGACTATATAACATCCAGCTGAAGACTAGCAGGGGGGTACTCTTTCTGACCTCTTCTGATGCCTATGTCAGAAGCTTTCCCTATCTCCTGTATATACTTTAATAAAACTTTATTACACAAAAGCTCTGAATGATTAAACCTCATCTCTGGCCCCAGATTGAATTCTTCTCCTCCGGGGGCCAAGAATCCCAGCGTCTTTGTGTGATTCAACAACAACCTTTCAGTGGCATCACTGACTCGATGTACATGAGTTTGGGTGAATTCCAGGAGTTGGTGATGGACAGGGAGGCCTCGTGTGCTGCGATTCATGGGGTCGCAAAGAGCTGGACTCGACTGAGCAACTAAACTGAACTGAACTGAAAGTCCTATGGAAGAGGTTTGTCTGTACTTTGACTTTTTGTAAAACTTCATTAGCTCAACTTTTGCCTAAGATCTAATTTCCATGAAAATCTACCTGTACTGTCTAGAATATGGTTACCACTCCCTCTTACATAGACCCAGGAAAAACTGACATATCATAGTTTTATTGTCCTTCTTTGTAGGAAAGCAGTTCTTAAGCCTCCTTCAAAACAGAAAATAGCTCTCTCTGTTCCTAAGGACCTAAAGTGTTTCCATGACAACCAACATCTCACCCTCCAAGAACCCTTTCACTTTCCCTGGAGATCTCAGAGGCACCACTGTGTGTTGGCACATTTTCCTAACAATAACAGACCTATTGGTCTGTGACCAATAGGATTAAATTGCTACAATGTTTGCTGATGAATGTTTCAAGATTGACAATGATCTCCAACTTCAGAACTATTGATTATTTGCCAAAACTCATGTAGACCATCTGGCTAGATAGAGTGTCATCTGGAAACACCATCACAGAGTTGTTAGGTTTGACCTGGAGGCCATGTGAAATCAATGAGATGAACTCTATTACCAAGCTCCAGGGGTATGTTAGGTCAAGAGTGAACATCAGGATGCCTTTGTTTAAGGGATCAAGAAAGTTAAATTGAGTGAATTCTAGGAGTGGAGGTGACACAGGAAACTGAGAGGAATGTTAGAGTAGCAGAAGAGAGTAGAAGAAGAGGGTAGTGTTATGGAAGTGCACATTTTCTGTTGCACTCAGCAATAAGGATATCCTTAGTGACCTTTTCCCAAAATTATTTTAGTAAAGTGTTAGGGGACCAAAAACATTTAAGAAATGAATGTAATGTAAGAAAAAGAAGACTCAGTAATCTTTCAGGGGCTTTAGTAGTAAAAAGAAAATGAAAGATATTGGAAAGACACAGGGTAAAAAGTGTCAACAAAATTTTATTTTTCAGGATGGAATAATCTTGTGCATGTTTAGCAGCTGAAAACAAGAGAAAAAAAAAGAGTGACAGAAATTGAGTACACAGAGTAAAATGGGGCTATTTGACAGAGTAATACTTTTGAAGAAATAGGAAGAAAGATGAAGGTGTTGTCATCGAGCAGAAATAGGGTATCCAAAAAAAAAATAAAAAAAACCCTTATCTTCTTCCAAGAAGAGAAGTAAAGAGATAAAAGTAGGTTAAGGAAAAAAATAATAATAAAAAGGAAGGAGATAAAGAGAAAGCAGAGAAGTACTCTGGTAGCTGAAAGAGAATTAAATTTTAAAAATTTATTTTATTGTGAAAAATGGTAGCATATGTTTTGTTCTGATGATCAGGCTCTAGGGTATAATGTGCCTGATGTGTCAGTAGGATCATGCTTGTAGATTATCCTTGTAGTAAATTATGCTTGATGATGTTATTTTTCCTAAAGAAGCAGATTAAATCTTCTGCTACTAGTGAGAAAAAAAAAAAAAATCCTATTTTGCACGATTAAGTTCAACTTCAAAATATATACTGTGCCCAGTGCTGTCAGAGCAAGATAATAAGACTAAATGAAACAAAGCACAATTTCTTATACTACTGAGTATTTCAGAGTCCAGAGAGATGGCAGGGGACTCAGTCATATAGGGCCTGTAGTCAACTATAAGGACTTTGGGCCTTACTTTGATTAAGATGGAAAACTATTGAAGAGTCTTACAGGATAAAACACTGGAATTACAGGATATAACATATTTTAAAATGGTCACTGTATATGCAGCAGAGAACATACTATATAGGTTTAGGGACAAAACACAGTGAAAACAGAAATCTATTGTGATTATTCAGTGAAAGATGGTGTTAGACTAGACTAGGGTTGTTGTAATACAAGAGTTATATAAGACTGATTAGATTCGATGCATATTTTAAAGTTAAGAGAGATGTTAAATTGATGCAAGTGCTGCTGCTGCTGCTAAGTCGGTTCAGTCGTGTCCGACTCTGTGCGATCCCATAGACGGCAGCCTACCAGGCTCCTCCGCCCATGGGATTTTCCAGGCAAGAGTACTGGAGTGGGTTGCTATTGCCTTTGAGAGGTGCCATTGCAAGTGAGATGTCAAAAAATAGAATCAAGGTTGATTCTGAGATATTTAACTTACAGTTACTGAGTTATAAGGGCTTTCCAGGTGGCACTAGGGGTAAAGAATGAGTTAGAAAACTATGAGTTTCTTTTTTGTTGTTTTTGTTTTTTGCGGAGTGGGGGGAGTAAAGTTAACATGGAGATGTCAAGTGGCCAGTGTGAGATCTGGGATTATGAGGGAAATTTTGTTGGAGAGGCAAGTATAGGTCTAGTCAGCATGTTAATGTCATTTAAGGTTATGCAGCTGGATGAGATAAGCAAGGAAGTGAGTGTAGATAGAGGAGTGGTGGAGTCTGAAACAGTGCCGATACTTTAGAACCTGGAAGACTAAGAGACATCAGCAAAGAGGACTATGGAAAAGTTAACTCTGAGGAAATAAAAATAAAATAGACATGTACTCTAGAAATCAAGGGAGAAGAAATTACAAGTATGAGTTGGTGCTGAAAAATGGAGTGTCATTACAGTTAATAAATTAGGAAGAGAATTAAGAGTTTTCTATTGATTTTGGCAACCTGGAGGCCATTGGTGACATTGCAGATAACAGTTAATCTTTGCCAACAGAGGTCCGTCTAGTCAAGGCTATGGTTTTTCCTGTGGTCATGTACGGATGTGAGAGTTGGACTGTGAAGAAAGCTGAGCACCAAAGAATGGTGCTTTTGAACTGTGGTGTTGCAGAAGACTCTTGAGAGTCCCTTGGACTGCAAGGAAATCCAACCATTCCATTCTAAAGGAGATCAGTCCTGGGTGTTCATTGGAAGGACTGATACTGAGGCTGAAACTCCAATACTTTGGCCACCTCATGCGAGCAGTTGACTCATTGGAAAAGACTCTGATGCTGGAAGGGATTCAGGGTAGGAGGAAAAGGGAATGACAGAGGATGAGATGGCTGGATGGCATCACCGACTTGATGGACATGAGTTCGAGTGAACTCCGTGAGTTCGTGATGGACAGGGAGGCCTGATGTGCTGCCATTCATGGGGTCGTAAAGAGTCAGACACAACTGAGCAACTGAACTGAACTGAACTGAACCAGGATAAAAGTGTGACTGGACTGAGTTAAAGAAAAGAGACAAATTGGGAATGATGGGTACATAGGCTACTTTTAAAGAGTTTTAAGCAGAAAGCAGGAAAATGCATTGGTAACTGGAAACGAATGTGAGGTTGCAATTTTCAATTTTTTTTTTAATGAGAAATACTAGCATATGTTTTTGGCTGATGTTTTAAGTCACAAGAAAGAATTAAAAATGCAAGAGAGAAAGAAAAAGCATCAGACCAGTGATGGGATCCAGTGCAAAACAGAAGGACTTGAATTTGCGTGGGATTATGAACAGTTTATCCCTGTCAACAGAAGAATATAAGTAGGAAGCAAGATCAGTTGGGAGATAGGGTGGTGATAGTAGTGGAATTTGTGAACTTTCTCTTCTGATTCTTACCCTCCGAGGAAAAAATATAAACAAAGGTCATCACCAAAAAGTGAGAATCATTAAGACGTGTTGGATGCTCACTGAAAGAGAAAGAACTATAATTTCTACTATATCTATGTGATAATACATTGTTTTCAATCTCATCAAGATCTCTGGTCTGCTGATTCTGTCACTTTTTCATCATCCATTAGCCCCCACTTTGCTTCACTTCTTTTTTTACCACATAGCATGAGAGTTTCTGCTATGAGTTTCTGATCAGATCCTGGAAAGTACTCTTAACTTCTTGGCTCCTTCAGTTCAGTTCAGTTCAGTTGCTCAGTCGTGTCCGATTCTTTGCGACCCCATGAACCGCAGCATTCCAGACCTCCCTGTCTATTACCAACTCCCGGAGTTTACCGAAACTCATTTCCATTGAGTCAGTGATGCCATGCAACCATCTCATCCTCTATTGTCCCCATCTCCACCTGCCCTCAGTCTTTTCCAGCATCAGGGTCTTTTCAAATGAGTCAGCTTTTCACATCAGGTGGCCAAATTATTGGAGTTTCAGCTTCAACATCAGTCTTTCCAATGAACACCCAGGACTGATCTCCTTTAGGATGGGCTGGTTGGATCTTCTTGAAGTCCGAAGGACTGTCAAGAGTCTTCTCCAACACCACAGTTCAAAAGCATCCTTTCTTCAGCACTCACTTTTCTTCATAGTCCAACTGTCATATCCATACATGACTACTGGAAAAACCATAGCCTTGACTAGATGGACCTTTGTTAACAAAGAAATGTCTCTGCTTTTTAATATGCTGTCTAGATTGGTCGTAACTTTCCTTCCAAGGAGTAAGCATCTTTTAATTTCATGGCTGCAATCACCGTGTGTCACGATGTTGGAGCCCCCCAAAATAAAGTCAGACACTTGACTCCTTAAACTCCACTCATGTGTGGCTGATGAGGGAAATAAACATTTGGTTCAGTGAAAAAAATCTCATTTAGTTATGATTGTATTCATGCTGCTGAGTGCTATAGGAGAACACTAGCAGACAGGGTTGTATGATTTCATTTTAATTACATAATCACGGACTCAATTGGTAACTTCATGCTTACAGCACACCTAACTATTTTACCTAGAAAATTTGCTTGTTCATTTCATGACCATGATTTTTCTCTCTTCGTAACTTACTGATGTCTCTTCCTCTCCTCTTCCTTTTAAAATAATGACTTTACCTCATATTTCACTAAGAAAACTAAAGCTGTCCAATGGGATTCTTTCCATCACCAAATTTATAAATCAACCTGCAGCTGCAACCATATTTTCCTCATTTTCACTAAACATTGATGGCAAGAAAGTAACTCACTTTCTCAAAGCCCAAATCTTCCATATGTGTGACTGATCCTGTTCTTCCTTGTCTTTGTAAAGGCACATCTCTGCTATTTTCCATCTGTCCACCATATTATAATTCTAACTTTGTTGCCATCAGCATACTGCCTATTTTTTATTTGTTTATTTTTGGTAAAACTCTCAGTACTTCTTGTATTTAAACCTTAATGAATTGAGTAATTTATTAAATCAAAGATATGCTTGGTTTTCTTAAAAGTTTCAAAGATGTAGAAAAATCCATACAACACTTGTAATGTGTCTCAATGATTCCAAACATCATTATGTCTACACATATTTCTAACACAAATTATCACTACCATTTGCTTATGCAATTCTCATTTACTTTCATCCTGGTATTGTAACTACAGCTAATAACCAAGCAGAGCCTCACTTGAGAGAGGAAGGTAGGGTAGTGATTCTGGCTATGCCAGAATGGCTATGCCAGTTGATTCTTTCCCAGAAACCAACTGTGTCCCCAGGTGATTGAAACTCATCCTGGCATTAGGGGTGTTGTGTTCCTTCTCAGCTTAAGTTTTGCCAGTTATTTCAATAGCACATTCGAAATCCTGCTGCCAGGAGCCAGCATGGAAGATCCCACCCATGACAAGGTCATGCAGAGAGACCTGACGGACAAGGCGTGTCAGATCTCAAGGGGTCCTCTGCCTGAGCATCTACCCTGAAACCAAATCTATCTGTTTACTGTCTGCTATACTATAATCTTCTGACATTACAGGGGGCTATCCCCGACCACCTTTCTCTGGAAAAAGTTAACTTAGAGCTCCAACTGGTCTTCTGCATATGAAAGGAATGTTTCAGCTCAAACCCCTTTGATAGCTCTCTAACTTGCCTGATAGATTTAACTATGCATGTGATTGTTTATGGCCCCCCAACCGCGAGAGGCATGCAGCTTAAAACATCTTAAAGATATAGAGCCTTTTCTAAAGAGCTAAGAATTATATTGGTGATGGGTTTTCATTGTTGAGTCAATGACTGCTGCCAGACCTCCATAGTCTTCATCTTTTAGGCACCTGGAGGATATTAATCTGTGTGTTTGGGATATAGAAAAAGGAATATAGTAGTTTTGATGTTAGCAACACTAGAATTTTGAGTTAGTAAACTTCCTTTGTTATAAATCACTGTACTCCCCTTTCTTTGTTATAAATTGTTGTGTCCTTGCTACGTAAGAATGTAACTTTATTTAGTGCTTTCTGAGAGTGGCACCCGACTTTGGAAAGAACAACACTTTTAAGGGCAAATAAGTTTTCTGGTTGACAGACCATTATCAGACAAGGGATGTAAAATGCTAATAGGCCTTCTGGCCAGAAGATGATGTAAATCACCTAAGACTTGTGCATATAGCTAGGTATGCAGAGAGAAAGCCTGGTCTTGATAAGAGTCAGGGCTGCTGATGCTGCATAGTTTTGTATTATCCATTGATCTCTATGTACAACCAAAAGTATAAAAAAGCTTTTCCAGACAATAAAGGATGGACCAGTCACTGAAAAGACTGATTTCCCCCATGTGGTCTTTTCTCTCTTCTTTTCTGGCTGAATTCCCATCTGGGGCATGGAAGCTCACCATGTATACTTACTTGCCCTGGCTTCCAAGACCCACGCGAGAGGAAGCCCAAGGCGGGGCACCCTCCGCTATTCAAGTGGGCACCGGTGGCCTATGTAGATGGTGCAAACCTCTTGTCTCGAGGTTTTATTAGCTTTCTGCATAAACCAAGTTATTCAGCCTCTTTCTCTCCTCTTTTCTCTTAACTGCAAACTCTTTCCTTATCTCTCTCTAAATCTATATATCTCTCTCACCACACCATCCCCACTTCGAATTACCCTGGATCTACCGGGGCTGACCCCAAGCATCCTGCCTATTAGCAAAGACTTCCTTTGTCAGTGAAACTTAAATTTCATTTTTGAAATTCAGGATCTCTGAGTCCCAGAATTTGTTAGTTTTCTTTCAGTTTGGCACCATACATTGTATCTTTATTTTTGTTTTTAACTTTTGACTTTTGCTTTAATCTAAACAACTCTGATTTAGTGTATCTGCTGTGCTAAATCTCTTCAGTCGTGTCCATCTCTTTGCGACCCTATGGACCGCAGCCTGCCAGCCTCCTCTGTCCATGGCATTCTCCAGGCATAAATACTGGAGTGGGTTGCCATGTCCTCCTCCAGGGGATCTTTCTGACACAGGGATCAAACCTGTGTCTCTTACATCTCTTGCATTGGCAGGCAGGTTCTTTAATGCTAACGCCACCTGGGAAGCCAGTATGTCTGGGGTGGAATAAACAAATCTTTAGTTTTTCATGATTTTATCTGCTTATCTATGGTATAATCTATCAGAATTCATAAAATAGCTACACTAGAGATATGTTCTAGCCTATCCTCATTTAAAAGACCTTTCTAATTTCTCCAAATATGCCTCATTTCTGTATTCCTCTTATTGTCACTAATTCTTGATAGAGCTAGTGTATAACCACTGTCTACTTCTACACTTAAGTAGAAATAATATTCCTACTTTGTGTGGAAGACAATGTTTATTGTATTATATTGTCACCCTGCTTATTTAACTTATATGCAAAGTACATCATGAGAAATGCTGGGCTGGATGATGCACAAGCTGGAATCAAGATTGCCAGGAGAAATATCAATAACCTCAGATATGCAGATGACACCATCCTTATGGCAGAAAGTGAACAAAAACTAAAGAGCCTCTTGATGAAAGTGAAAGAGGAGAGTGAAAAAGTTGTCTTAAAGCTCAACATTCAGAAAACTAAGATCATAGCATATGGTCCTATCACTTCATGGCAAATGGATAGGGAAACAGTGGAAACAGTGGCTGACTTTATTTTTCTGGGCTCCAAAATCACTGCAGATGGTGACTGCAGCCATGAAATTAAAAAACTGCTTGCTCCTTGGAAGGAAAGTTATGACCAGCCTAGGCAGCATATTAAAAAGCAGAGACATTACTTTGGCAACAAAGTTCCGTCTAGTCAAGGCTATGGATTTTCCAGTAGTCATGTATGGATGTGAGAGTTGGACTCTAAAGAAAGCTGAGCTCAGAGTTGGACTCACAGAAAGCTGAACTGTGGTGTTGGAGAAGACTCTTGAGAGTCCCTTGGACTGAAAGGAGATCCAACCAGTCCATCCTAAAGGAAATCAATTCTGGGTGTTCACTGCAAAACTGATGTTGAAGCTGAAATGCCAATACTTTGGCCACCTGATGCGAAGAGCTGATTAATTTGAAAAGACCCTGATGCTCGGAAAGTTTGAGGGAAGGTGGAGAAGGGGACAACAGAGGATGAGATACTTGTATGGAATCACCAACTATATGGACGTGAGTTTGGGTAGGCTCCGGGATTTAGTGATGAACAGGGAGGCCTGGAGTGCTGTAGTTCATGGGGTTGCAAAGAGTTGGACAGGACCAACAACTGAACTGAACTGAACTGAGTCCTCTTCACTCAGTCTTCTATTTAAGATGAGTGATATATGCTATTGAAGATTTTGAGAAAGGAACTGAATATACATGGATGGATTTTGAATTAATTAAGAGTATGAGTGAAATGTCCTTAAAGTAAAAAACAAAATAAAAAACCTGCAAAGACTCATTGGACCTATCAATAACAGAGGTTTATTTCACTCTCAAGTTTTGGCTTAGATGTTGGGAGAAATTTCAAGGGTACTAAGCACGCTGGCTGAGGGACCTCTATTTTCTTCAACAACTGGCTTCCATTTTGTCTATTCTTGTTGTCACCATTATCCAACAAGCAGAAAAGAGAAAGGAGGAAATGGAGGGAAAGAAGCTTTTTTTTTTTTTTTTTCAAGATGTCACCTCTGTGTTGCACATATTCCTCTACTCTCAATTCAGTTGAGACTATGGCCACTTAACCACAAGAGAAACTCAGAAATTTTCTTTGTATTTAAGCTTTTTTGGCTCAAAGTCAAGGAGAGAGGTAGGTCATTAGTAGGTGGATGGATGGGTAGTGAAGAGTGATGAGCAGTTTCTTCTCCTCTGGTCACTCAATTATTAATGCATATTGTCTCCCACACTTTTCTCCTAAAGGTAGTACAAAGTTCCATTCTGCACAAAGTTCACCATCTCTAGGTAATATGGAATGCTCTACATTGAGTCTGGATATTACTCTTCAAGGTTTGGTGACATATACATTGATAGAGAAATTAATATCCCTAGTTCACACACACACACGTGCACACACACACACACATACAAACACAACTCACTAAAACACAGTATAATGGAAAGAGAATATTGTCAATAAAAGTGCTATTTTGGCCGTTCAGAATTGGATAGAATAGGCAACACATAACTCTTCCTAGTTCATACTAACGATGGACTCCTATTTAGGCAAGAATTATAAAGACTTTCTCAGTTGTTGGTGGAAAAGTTCCTTGGTTAGAATCTGGTTCTTGACTCATTTGTCCAAGCTTTTGGTTTGCCTTCTGAAGATGTTTTTTTATGTCTAGAGTGTATTGATTGTTTATAATAATTCATGCTTCTCTTTCTTTACATTTCTATGTCTATTCTTCCTTCTTCAAAGTAACTAAGATTGCATGAAGCTATTTAATAGGAAAAGAAAAATAGTTTGGCTGGGAAGAAACATTATAATGATCTTTGCCAGCATATATGAGAAATCCTAAGGATATTTCTTAGAAAAAGTCTCTGGAAAGTAATTTTATCTGTTTTGAGTAGACAGAATACTACAGGAAAACTAGTATTTTCAGTGCTATTGGGTACTCACACTCCCAGTTTATAGCTAATTCAAATTGTAAATCATAAGATAAGAAAATGTCCTTTGGGAAAAAACTGTTCCATTTGGCCTCTGTTTGAAACCTGGCTAATTCTTGCCTGTATCCATTAGTGTCTTTCAAGATCTTGATAAAAAGCCCAAGTTGACGTCACAGAGTACTGCACACTTACCATTTCTGAACTATTTATATGTCTGGAAAGCATGTGGTCTGCCTTCCACAATGTTGCAGCTGACCAAATACTTTGTCATGAGATAATAAGGGTTCAGTTCAGTTCAGTCACTCAGTCGAGTCCAACTTTTTGCGACCACATGAATCCCAGCACGCCAGGCCTCCTTGTCCATCACCAACTCCTGGAGTTCACTCAGACTCACATCCATCGAGTCAGTGATGCCATCCAGCCATTTCATCCTCTGTCGCCCCCTTCTCCTCCTGCCCCCAATCCCTCCCAGCATCAGAGTCTTTTCCAATGAGTCAACTCTTCGCATGAGGTGGCCAAAGTACTGGAGTTTCAGCTTTAGCATCATTTCTTCCAAAGAAATCCCAAGCATGAACTCCTTCAGAATGGACTGGTTGGATCTCCTTGCAGTTCAAGGGACTCTCAAGGGTCTTCTCCAACACCACTGTTCTTCAGTGCTCAGCTTTCTTCAGAGTCCAAATCTCACATCCATACATGCCCACAGGAAAAACCATAGTTGGCAAAGTAATGTCTCTGCTTTTCAATATGCTATCTAGGTTGGTCATAACTTTTCTTCCAAGGAGTAAGTGTCTTTTAATCTCATGGCTGCAATCACCATCTGCAGTGATTTTGGAGCCCCCCAAAATAAAGTCTGACACTGTTTCCACTGTTTCCCCATCTATTTCCCCTGAAGTGATGGGACCAGATGCCATGATGTTCATTTTCTGAATGTTGAGCTTTAAGCCAACTTTTTCACTCTCCACTTTCACTTTCATCAAGAAGCTTTTTAGTTCCTCTTCATTTTCTGCCATAAGGGTGGTGTCATCTGCATATCTGAGGTGATTGATATTTCTCCCTACAATCTTGATTCCAGCTTGTGCTTCTTCCAGCCCAGCGTTTCTCATTATGTACACTGCATATAAGTTAAATAAGCAGGGTGACAATATACAGCCTTGACATACTCCTTTTCCTATTTGGAACCAGTGTGTTGTTCCATGTCCAGTTCTCACTGTTGCTTCCTGACCTGCATAGAGGTTTCCACGAGGCAGGTCAGGTGCTCTGGTATTCCCATCTCTTTCAGAATTTTCCACAGTTTATTGCAATCCACACAGTCAAAGGCTTTGACATAGTTAATAAAGAAGAAAATTATTTTTTTCTGGAACTCTCTTGCTTTTTCCATGATCCAGCAGATGTTGGCAATTTGATCTCTGGTTCCTCTGCCTTTTCTAAAACCAGCTTGAACATTAGGAAGTTCACCGTTAACGTATTGCTGAAGCCTGGCTTGGAGAATTTTGAGCATTACTTTACTATCATGTGAGATGAGTGCAATTGTGCGGTAGTTTGAGCATTCTTTGGCATTGCCTTTCTTGGAATGAGGTTCGTGACATTGTACAGGAGACAGGGATCAAGACCATCCCCATGGAAAAGAAATGCAAAAAAGCAAAATGGCTGTCTGGGGAGGCCTTACAAATAGCCGTGAAAAGAAGAGAGGCGAAAAACTAAGAAGAAAAGGAAAGATATAAGCATCTGAATACAGAGTTCCAAATAATAGCAAGAAGAGATTAGAAAGCCTTCTTCAGCGATCAATGCAAAGAAATAGAGGAAAACAACAGAATGGGAAAGACTAGAGATCTCGTCAAGAAAGTCAGAGATACCAAGGGAACATTTCATGCAAAGATGGGCTCGATAAAGGTCAGAAATGGTCTGGACCTAACAGAAGCAGAAGATATTAAGAAGAGGTGGGAAGAATACACAGAAGAACTGTACAAAAAAGATCTTCATGACCCAGATAATCACGATGGTGTGATCACTAATCTAGAGCCAGACATCCTGGAATGTGAAGTCAAGTGGGCCTTAGAAAGCATCACTACAAACAAAGCTAGTGGATGTGATGGCATTCTAGTTGAGCTATTTCAAATCCTGAAACATGATGTTGTGAAAGTGCTGCACTCAATATGCCAGCAAGTTTGGAAAACTCATCAGTGGCCACAGGACTGGAAAAGGTCAGTTTTCATTCCAATCCCAAAGAAAGGCAATGTCAAAGAGTGCTCAAACTACCATACAATTGCACTCATCTCACATGCTAGTAAAGTAATGCTCAAAATTCTCCAAGCCAGACTTCAGCAATAATAAAGGCTACCAGGTCTAAAAACTAACTTTTTTTTCCTTGCTGCTTACAACCCACCTGAGAAGTCAATACTTTATTTGAGATTTTTATGATGGAGGATGATATTAAGTACCAAATTATGTTTTAATTGTGACATAGCATAAGTGGCTGTAACAATTAACCCCCAAATTAGAGTCATCAATAAGAGAAAATTTAACTTATCTTTCATGCAAAAATTCAGAGGGATATGAAGCTTCTGTGGTAGTTAGATGGCTGACCAAAAATATGATCCAGAGATGCAGCCTGGTGGAGTGTCTCTGTTATCATTGATATGTAATTTACATCTCTCATATACTGCTTGTTTCCATCTCTCTGAACCAAGAAGGAAGAAAGAGAAGTAGATGATAATATATTTTCTTTTTAAGGATGGGACCTGGAATTTGTTCATACCATTCAATCACTTACTCTGAACCATACCAGAAGAAAGAAAGACTGAGCAATTTGGTCTCTAGATGTCCATTTGTCTTGTCCTCCTTGGGAAGAGGTACAGTTCTAAAGTTATGAAGGGAAATGTGATACTGAAGAAAATTAATAGTCTCCATGACATCTACTGAGAGGATAGATGTGTTCTTCCACTGTTTATACTCTATGTAGAAAACATGTTGGGATTGAGGCCCCAGATCTTCCATTTGAAGACTCCTGAAAGTGACTTTCTTAATGTACTGACTTGAAATGGTTGAAAGTGCTGAGAGAAACTTTTTTTTTTTTCTTCTTATGCTTTGATAGATAAATGAAGCCTGTTCTTCAGACTCAATCTACCCTGTGGATTTATACTGTGCTTCAGAGGAAAAGAAAAACGTAAGGAAGCATATATTGGCCACAGGTCTAGCTTCAGTCTTGGCCCTAAACTCAGCTATACTCATTTGACAGACAGAGGCTCCAGAGACTTCAACATCACATGGGCTAAGGCTTGAACCCTGATCCCCTGATCAGCTCTGTTAGCCCTTGGCTCCCACTTGCATCCCCCTCCCCTCTGCTCCATGGTGGATTGACGAGACCAGGCATGCCACCTCATTAAAGCTCATTAATTGGTCTCTGCCTGGCACCCAGCCCAGATGGCCCCTCTACCCTACCCAATGTGGCACAGGTCAGGCTGGCATGCAGCCACCCCTTCCTCCTTTTTGGGTCTCAGCTTTTCCCTTCTCACCAACCTGATCCCTGGGGGCACTGGCTAAGGCCAGCAATTGGTCCTTCCCATCATAGGCAAAGCTACTGATGGAATCTCATGTTTACTGAGCACCTGCTACTGACTGGGTTCCATCCCTGGGTCAGGATCCCCTGGAGAAGGGAATGGATACCCACTCCAGTATTCTTGCCTGGAGAATTCCAAGGACAGAGGAGCCTACCATCCATGGGGTCTCAAGGAGTCAGACATGACTGAGCAACAAACACTTTTAGCTTTAGTAGTTATAATTTTTTTTTTTAATCTCAATAGCTTTACTCATGAATATTTATCATTTGATTCTGAAACTGGTAGGGAAAATAGAATATAATTTATCTATCCTCTAAAAATTCACAATCTCCTATTTGTTCTTTAACATAGATTTCTGACCTGCCAAAAGCTCCTTCAGTCTACTGAAAGTTTTCATATCTGATTCACCAATGGTCATCATGTTGCCTCAGCACATAGATATCTTTTAGGTATTAACTTCCCTAACCTCTTAGTTATTCTTGTTAGAGTTAGGTGCTTGATTTTTATTTAACTGCTTTCTTATTTGTTCACACGATTTATTACTTACCTGCTACTCTTATTATCTCACTAGTTGATTCTTCCTCTTTGATTCTTCTTTGTTTATCCAAATTCTAATTAAGTACTGAGAATTTTGTTTGTTTTTACATTCACTCTGTAGTTAGTTTTCCTACTATTTACAAATATTTATTCTCCTTTTCTCTTTTACTGCTAACCTCATAATGAATGATTTTAACTTTTCATCCCATTGGCCAAGTGGCTAACTTTTGTCAACATTGTGTGAGAAGATTTGCTATATGCTATATTTGCTATATGCTATAGCTGAGCAGGAGCTAAAAGCAAAAACATGCTTTGGCTTAGTTTCTCTAGCTTTTCCCCTCTGGTACAAGAAAGGTCATGTTCTAGATTGGAGCTGTCCCTTCACCCTAGTCTATAGAATTGGAGTACAAATGTAGAAAACTCAAATTTACCCAAAGATAAGAGCAGAGAAACAGCCACTCCTCAGAATACATGCAAAAAGAGTGAAACATAAACCTGCACTGTTAACCATGTGTCTTTGGGGATGTTTGTTACACAACATAAATTATCAAAGCTGACTAATACAAACATTGGCACATAGAAGGGTTGTTCTACTAAAACAAAGAATTAGTGCATTTAATATTGGGATTGGGACCAGTAGAAGGAAGAAAAAATTCCTCCCCCAAACTATTATTAGACACTAAAACTGCCCTATATTATGCAGTTAGGAAAAAAAAAATCGACTGTGAAAATTTGAAAGGCAGATAATATGTCTAATAAAACTATGGCTTTGACCTATAGGTTTTGGAAATTAAATGCTATTATGAAGGCTAGGTATTATGCTGCACTGGATAAAGTGATTCCAATAAGAAATGAGCCCAAGTTGTGTGCGTGGGGGGGTCTTCTTGCTTTCAAGAAAGGATAAGAGCAAAATTAGAGGGTTTTTTTTTTTTTAATATATCTTAGACTTGCAAAGTTAGGAAATATAAAGGATTCTCATCTATAAATTGTAAATACAAAAGGGAGAAATGTTTTGAGACCCAAAACCTCATGAATATATCTTCAGATCAAAGAACAAATTATGGACATAGCTATTGAGACACATGCTCAAGGGAAAACATAAGTCATAAGTGTGGTTCTTTGTTAAAAACCTCAGAATAGATTTTTAATATATTTTATTTATTATTACACAGGGCCTCTCTGGTTATTACATGACCTCTAATAAATCCTTTTAGCTGAGTAAAATAGTTCAGAAAAGTTTAAGCTAAGAGTGTGATCAAGTGAAAACCATGTATACTGAAAATATCTAAAATTAATATAAGGAGAAAAGCAGGTCTCCACAATAGGTGTTTCTATGGCTAATAGAATATTAAGCTGACTAGCATCAAATTGGTAGAAAATATAGTTCAATCCTGTTTTTGAGAGATTTTTACCTTAGAATCACTACTAGTTTGTATGAAGAGTTTGTGACCGTTCAATATGTAAATGAACTTTTGGCTTCCACTTTCTATTAGCAAGAAAATGGCAGAAAACTCTCATCACATGTAGCCAAGGAAACTAGTCAAAATGAAACTTTCCAGAAAGCAAGGTTTAGACCTATGGAGAAAAATGAGCTGAAGAATTCCTCCCAGTGGACAGAACCAAAAACTAATTGAGAAACATGCTCAACTACCAAGAAGAGGGATTTCTGTAGTATTTGTCTAGCTGAATTTCAGATATTGTTGGACCAGTGATTGATTGCTGTGTCTCTCTCATTACTCTCTTTTCAAACAGTAATGCTTTTTGGTGGATATTCTACCATTTTGTGATGGATGTGTGAGCTGGAGGGGTGCCATCCTTTAGAGATAAAGTAGAGATTTATCACAAAATGATGGACTATAAGTCTGATCCCATAATTGGGTAAGACATTTAAGATGTCTTCCTTGGGGTGTGTTTTCTGTGCAGGGGAAAAGGAAATAAATATTTGTAACTAAGAGAATGTGCTGTACTGTGTTTAGTCGCTCAGTCGTGTCGAACTCTTTGCGACCGCATGGACTGTAGTGCACTAGGCTCGACTGTCCATGGGGATTCTTGAGGCAAGAATACTGGAGTGAGTTGCCATGCCCTCCTCCAGGGGATCTTCTCAACCCAGGGATAGAACCCAGGTCTCCTAAATTGTGCTAATGCATTATTTTTCATCAATATTTACTTCTTCATTCCTCCTTCCCCAGCCCCTGCAATTGGAGAAAATATTTCCCCATTCCGTTTATTCTAAACTTGCACTGAAACTTGATTGGCCAAAAGAACATAGACAGTCATAATGTTTGGCAAGCTAAAATATTAAAAGTGATTTCACAGGGGGTCTTTGCTTCTTGACCTCGTTTCTTCCATAAGAAAGGCATAATTAATGTAGGGGTTGCTCTTTAACCTACATTCCAGAATGAGAAGAAACAGGGAACAGAGAATCAGAGCACCTACAATCTATATATGTATGTGTGTATGGTGGTGGTTTAGTTGCTAAGTCGTGTCCAACTCTTGCAACCCCATGGACAGAAGAGCCTGACAGGCTACAGTCCATGGGATTCTCCAGGCAAGAATACTGGAGTGGGTTGCCATTTCCTTCTCCAGGAGATCTTCCCTACCCAGGGACTGAACCCAGGTCTCCCACAGTGCAGGCAGACTCTACTATCTGAGCCACGACGGAAGCCCCATGGTAAAAAATTAACGAAAAATTTGAATAAGTTAATGAATAAGTGAATGAGTGGGAATGGGTTAGGGGATTGAGAAATATGATAAAGATTTGGAATGGTCAATGGTCACCTTGAGGAAAGGCAGATGAAATAAACACAGATTTCTAACCAGTGTTTAAGGTCCAGCTATGGCTGGAGAATATCAATGTAATACATTGATTGACAAATATTGACAAACGCATCTACATTTGTCATCCTTTTTTTTTTTTTTTTCTCTAGTGTAGCATAGCAACAAAGGTAACTTTGCGATCAAAAAAGGAGGTTTGGTCTTTATCCAGCTTTAGGGCTTTTTGTTATGCAGATAAGGTAAAAGAGAGGAATATAGGGAACTGACTGTATTTATGAGCAGTTTAGGTAATATACAGTACAAATCCGACTGGGTGGAGAAGAGAGTGTTGAAAGAGACTACTGATAGATTGCAGAAAATGAGGGAATTAAAAGAGGTGAAGTTCAAATATAGCATAGTTAAGGAAGTCAGAACAGTGGAGGAAAGCAGTTACCATCAAAGTACAGTGCATTACATGTTAGTTTTCTGAGGTTAAAAAATGACAAGTGATGCTTACTTCTAGAATGTAACCTTATATATATATATATAAGTACTGAAGTATGAAATTCACTGGAGATCAAGGAAAGGTGAGGATGGGTTTTGGATAACACTTTTTTCTAGATTTAGAACTGAGCCAGAATAACTTCCTCTATTTTATTTTATAAACCTCAACTTTTCCATTACTAAATAATTTAATTCAGTGCAATTCAAGAGAGATTTGTTAAGCATGTGGTTCAGACTCTACCTAGGCCTGTGTGAATTAAGGAAGTCACCCATTCCTCTGGGCAGAGAAAACCCTAGACCTGAGTGCACAGTTTGGGAAACACAGCATGGACTATATTATAGCTACTACTGCTTCTTTAGTGTTAGTATTGTAGACTGAAAAAAAAAAAAAAGAAATGAGAGTTGTGAGTTACGTTTTATCTGGGACAAAATGAGGACTATAGCTTGAGAGATGAGGTCTCAGATAGTTCTGAAGACCTGCTGCAAAGAAGTGGGGGGAAGGTCACTGTTACCTATGATTTTAGTGAAGGGGGAATACCTTCAGTCAAGCACATATTTGGCAGAAGCTTGCTGCTAGTTACGAGGAACAGATGTCACCTTTAATGATTTTAGTACTTTTCTAGATATAAGACAATGTAAAAATTTGAATTCATAAGATCTTTTCCTGAAAATATCTGACTATGTGAAGGCTTGTTCTGCCGGTTTTTTCAAGAGCACAGAGTACCTCATTCCTGATCTCTACCTGGAACTCCTTTCAGGATATGTTGAAGGTCAACAACTGCAATGGCTAGTGACTTAATCCTTGTAGAGGCAGATGGCAAGTGCCAGGTTTTAGCTGGAAGTACTTCTGTGCTTGGTACATCTTGTACAAATGTACATTGTGGCCTCCAAAACACTGTATGAAAGAAATTGTGAGAGGAAAGGCAAGGCAAGGCAAGGAATATTACTGAGTCCCTAACAGGTACCAGCCATTATGCTAGGGGTTTTAAACATGTTATCTCTTTTAATTCTCACCATACCATGTATAGTCAGAAGTTATCTCAATGTCACAAGTATGGTAATTGAGTTTCAATAAGGTAAGTAGCCCATCCAAGTTTTAACCAGCTTTATTAAGTGGTAGAACTGTAGTATGAGCTTTTTTTTTTTTTTTTCCCATTTCAGTAGTTGAACATCAGAACACATGGCTTAAAGCAGTACATTTTAGTTTTCCTCATAATTCTGTGGGTTGTCTGGGCAATTCTTTCAATCTGGGCAACCTCACTCATATATTTGGGACAGATTGAGTGTCTGGGAAAGCTAAGGATCTATCTCCATATTGTATTTCTTCATTCAGGAAGCTAGTCTGAGATTGCTCATATGGTGGAGGGATTTTTAACCAAGTGAAAAGACTCTGATGCTGGGAGGGATTAGGGAAAGGAGGAGAAGGGGATGACAGAGGATGAGATGGCTGGATGGCATCACTGACTCGATGGACATGAATTTGAGTAAACTCCGGGAGTTGGTGATGGACAGGGAGGCCTGGCATGGTGCGATTCATGGGGTCCCTGAGTGACTGAAATGAACTCAACTGAACTGATGACAATCACCCAGTGTTCAAACACTTTTTAATACTCTATATTGTATTTCCTAATATTCCATTGAATAAAGCAAATCACATGGCTAAGCCCAAATGGAGAACCTTTCTCCACTTCTTAGGAACAAGAGAGGCAAAATCACATTGCCAAGTGATGCACAGTTTGGAAAAGGAGGAATTTATGGGCACTTTGCAATCTGCTATATGAATTTAATTTTGAACTCATGCTTTTTCTACCATATCATATTGTTCACTGACTGTTCTTATTAATTCTAAGGTGAAGACATCATTGTACAAGTCCTTGTGGAACTGTGTAAATAAAAGGAAACTGATATGTATTTAAAACCTGTATTACATACTTAGTACCATTCAAGGAGGGCTTCCCAGATGATGCGAGTGGGTAAAGAACCCACTTGACAATGCAGAAGATATGCGAGATGAAGGTTTAAGCCCTGGGTTGAGAAGAGCACCTTGAGGAGAGCACGGCAACCCACTCTAGTATTTTTGCCTGGAGAATCCTATTGACAGAGGAGCCTGGTGGTCTTCAGTCCATAGGTTCACACAGAGCTGGACACGACTAAAGCGACTCAGCACATACACAGAACACCATCCTAGGAAGTTCTCATTATCTCATATCCATATTAGGGAGCTGGTAATCTGGGGAATAATGGCCCTCTTCAAGCAGTCTAGAAGTTATTAAAGGTAAAACATGTTTTAGAAATTCAAATTAAGTAGCACAGAATCAAATACATGATTGTAGAGATGTCATATACCTATAACTTTTATCTAAAATTTTTTGTCATATTTTGGATGAGGAGATTTTCCTCACAAAGATTCTATTATATAATAAAACAGAGTTAATTTCAGGCTGTAAAATATGCCCACCACTATAATCACAAATATTCTAAGAAGAAAAAATACACATATGCATGTATAATGCATAGCATTTGGCCAATTACTTGTAGTAATTAATTGGATGTATATGGTTAAGTGGATACCATAATTTCAAAAATAATTTCAGGATGATCTTAAAATGTCTGTTAAATACAATCAGTTTGACTTAATCATTGTTATCAATAGCACTATTTATACCAAGTTCCAGTCTTTGAGTTAGATGCCATTCACAGATTTTCTCTTTTAATCCTCACAGTAACATAAATCAGGTAATATTATTACTCTCACTTCATGTACAAGAAAGTCTCTGAGGAAAAGAAAATTTAAGCAAGTTGCCCACAGTCCTATTAGTTAGCTCTACAGTAGAGCTGAGATTTTAGTCCAGTGGCTTTGCTGCAGAGTTTGAACATTTAACTAATCAAATTTTCCTGTTTCAGTTTGCATCACTTCTTTTTATGACTAATTAGTTAAAGGTCACATCAACCACATCAGTTTGGTTCAATTCAGTTAAGTCGCTCAGTCATGTCTGACGCTTTGTGACCCCATGAATTGCAGCACACCAGGCCTCCCTGTTCATCACTGTCTCCCGGAGTTCACTCAAACTCACATCCATCAAGTTGGTGATGCCATCCAGCCATCTCATTCTCTGTCATCCCCTTCTCCTCCTGGCCCCAATCCCTCCCAGATCAGAGTCTTTTCCAATGAGTCAACTCTTCGCATGAGGTGGCCAAAGTACTGGAGTTTCAGCTTCAGCATCATTCCCTCCAAAGAAATCCTAGGGCTGATCTCCTTCAGAATGGACTGGTTGGATCTCCTTGCAGTCCAAGGGACTCTCAAGAATCTTCTCCAACACCACAGTTCAAAGGCATCAATTCTTCGGTGCTCAGCTTTCTTCATAGTCCAACTCTTGCATCCATACATGACCACAGGAAAAACCATAGCTTTGACTAGATGGACAGCATTCACTAAACCTTTAAAGTAGCCCCGATTTTTTGCTGATATGCTATCATGGCCAAGAATAAAGATGACCAACTCAAAGAGTTTACTACTGCTCTATTTAATCCATTTGTAAAGGAAAATTCAGGAATAAACTGTGGTGCATTCTTTAAATTCTCTCAAATAGTCTATTCTTAAATATATATATATATATATATTCTATTCTTTTGGGGGGAGATATTTAAAAGCTAATTGGTGCTTTTCACCTGAATACAAATTATGTTTGACTAATAATATAAATTTGTGTGAGGTCTGGTAAGGCAGAACCCTTCTTCCTGAGGTACTTGGCTGTTAGAAACAAATTTTGAAAGTGTTCAGATGTCTGGCACTGGCCTTCCTGCATCCCTTGTGAGCAGGCTGAAGTGGTTGGATGCTCCATCAAGTGTGTGAACCTGCAAACTGAAGCTTTGGCTACCTTTTCTCCTACTTCTGTGACTGAGAATTAGTTGTGATGGCAGTGAGTGGAGTTGGTAGCAGCAGCTTCTTGCTTCTTGACTGTCTCAAGTGGTCCTTTCAGAGATGACAGCTCCCATAACAATAAAGGAACTGCAGTAAATGTGCCTGAAAAACAAAATTCCAAGCTAAATGTATATTTATCTCATTCATAGAAACAATATAATTTATACAGATATGTGAGAATTTATTCTTCAGAATATAGAACTGTAAATCACTCAGAAGGTTTCTTTGAGAATTAATTATTCTATTTGGACATGTAGTATTACATACTATTTCGTGTGTGTGTGTGTGTTTTACCCAGCTGTTTGGATATGTTGTAATTTAAAATGTTATTATATAGTTGTGTGATGGTTGCATCACGTTTTAGAATATAATCTGCTCTATAATCTATAGTTTGCTTCTTTATTTTCATAATATTTATATCTGATTAGAATGGATCAAGTACTATTTCCACCTGGAATGCATTTACTCTGGTTTTTTTTTTATCAGATTATATGTAGAAGATTAGTGTTAGAGAAACTGTCCAATCCAATTTTACAGGTGATTAAATGGAGGTTGAGAGTTTAAGGGACTTTATCTAGTAAACAAACACATTTATTTAGTGTCACATTGGGAACTAGGAACTCTGACCAGAACAGCAGAGTTCAATATTCTTTATACTACCCCACACTGCTAAAGACAGGGAGAAAATTACAGAGGAAATAAAGGAAACAGAAAATGAGATTAGAGCAGTAGCTGTTAATTAGGATGCGTTCCAGGATCTTTCAGGTAAACTTTTCCAAAATATGTACATACAGCCCAGTACATTCCAAGATGACCGAATTTGAATATTTTGAGATTGAGATGTCTAGCTGACACAGATGTGCACAGCCATTTAAGAACTACTGGGCTAGAGGAGATTCTATGTGGTAAAAGTCAGTCTGTAAAAATCACTCCTGAAATGCTTTGTTTGAACTCAATTTTAGAACCGTATATTTATTATTGGGCATAGCATAAGACACCACTGACCAGATTCCTTCTTGAAATTCTTTCCTCTCTTGGTTTCTCAGCTTTTCTTCTGGTTTTCTATTTCTTGACTGATTTCTTCAAGTCTACTCTGTGTATTCCACTTCCTCTGATTGCCTTTTTTAGTTTGTTTGCTTTTTACCTTATAAACCACAGGAATTTATATCTCATGGTTTGGGGGATGAAAGACTGAGACCAGTGTGGACATGGTCAGGTGAGGGACCTTTTCTGGGTTGCACACTCCTTGCATCCTCACATGGTGAAAGGGCAAGGAAGCTGAAGAGACTTTTTTCTTTTTTCCTTTGCATGGATTAATTGAATTTAATTAATTAATTAAATTTTACATTTTTTGTAAATATATATTTAATTGAAATATAGTCAATTTACAGTTTATTAGTGTCAAGTTTTTGCCCGGTAATTCAGTTAGAGTGTAGAGAATTTGCCTACAATGCAGGAGACCAGGTTCTATCCCTGGGTGGCGAGATCCTCTGGAGAAGGGACTGGCTACCCACTCAGTATTCTTGCCTGGAGCATTCCATGGATAGAGGAGCCTGGTGAGTTATAGTCCATGGGGTCACAAAGAATCAGACAGGACTGAGCAGCTAAAATAACACTTTCATATATATTGTTGTTGTTCAGTTGCCCAGTCCTGTCTGACTCTTTGTGACCCCATGGACTGCAGCACACCAGGGCTCCCTGTGCCTCACTATCTCCCAAAGTTTGCCCAAGTTCATGTCCATTTCATTAGTGATGCCATCCAGCCATCTCCTTTGATGCCCTCTTCTTCTGCCCTCAATCTTTCCCAGCTCCAGGGATTTTCCAATGAGTCATCTGTTCACATTAGATGACCAAATCACTGGAGCTTCAGCTTCAGCATCAGTCCTTCCAATGAGTATTCAGGGTTGATCTCCTTTAAGATTGACTAGTTTGATCTCCTTGCTGTCCAAGTGTCTCTCAGGAGTCTTCTCTAGCACCACAGTTTGAAGGTGTCAATTCTTTGTCATTCTTCTTTCTTTATGGTCCAGTTCTCACAACCATGCATGACCATGGGGAAGACCATAGCCTTTACTATATGGACCCTGGTCGGCAGAGTAATGTCTTTGCTTTTCAACACATTTTCTAGGTTTACCATAGCTTTCCTTCCAAGAAGCAATCGTTTTCTGATTTCATGGCTGCAGTGAACATTTGCAGTGATTTTAGAGCCCCCAAAGAGGAAATCTATCACTGCTTTCACCTTTTCCTCCTCTATTGGCCATGTAGTAGTGGGGCCGGATTCCATGATCTTAGATTTTTTTTTAATATTTAAAGTCGGCTCTTTCACTCTCCTCCTTCACCCTCATCAAGAGATTCTTTATTTCTTCTTCGCTTTCTGCCATTAGAGTGGCATCATCTGCATATCTGAGGTTGTAGATGTTTCTCTTGCCTATCTGGATTCCAGCTTGTAACTCAACCAGCCTGGCATTTCTCATAATGTGCTAAGTTAAACAAACATAATTTTTCAGATTATTTTACATTATAGGCTATCACAAAATACTGGGCATAGTTCCCTACTTTATATAGAGTATTGTATATGTATTCATCCCAACCTCTTAATTTATCCCTCCACCTTTTTCCCTTTGGTAACCGCAAGTTTGTTTTCTATGTCTATGGCTCTGTTTTATGAATAAGTTCACTTGTTTTGTTTTTTAATTTCACATATAAGTGATATCATATGATATGTCTCTCTGTCTGGCTTGCCATTTGCAGCAACATTGATGGATTAAGAGATTATCAGGCTAAGTAAGCCAGATAAAGAAAGACAAATATCATATGATATCACTTATATATGAAATAAAACAAAGAAGGTACACCTCTACTTGCCTTTTGAATGTAGGTGTCCTCAACTACAATGAGAGCAGTGGTTCTCAAATGGAGCAATTGTACAACATCAGGACCCACTCTTCATTGTCACCCCTGGGGGTTCACTACTAGCATCCAATGAGTAGAAACTGAGGGTGCTGCTAAACACTCTACGATGCACAGGACTGTCCCCATAACAAAGGCTTTTCTAAATGTCACTAAATATTAATAGTGACAAACTTGGGGCACCTTGAATTAGAAGAATGTAACATTTGTGTGCTTAGGATCATTTTTGACTAATACAGAGTAGGTAAAAAAAGGCAAGAATTTGTGTGTAAAGTGACTTTCAAATGTTTATTCTTTTACCTTTCATAATAGAGCCATAATTATAAATGTGTAGCCATTATGGAGCATATTTGAGGACAAAAACTGCTTCTCATTCATTTTCATATCTACAAAACCTAGGATATTAAGTAGTTTGTTTTATTCAATTTTTAAAATAGCCTGAGAACATGGAAATTGGAGTTGGAATCTACCAAAATGGTCACTGTGCCATTATGTGACTTAATCTGAAGGTAAATAATAAAAAGCACTAGTATCAACTTCATATTTTGAAACTTTTAATAGTGGGCAATAAATTTACTGTAAGATACAGGATAAAAGAATTTAAAAAGCATTTATAAAGCAACACATCATATCTTTATCTTCCAGATTTACAAGCTCTGATCTTTGGCTTCCTGTTCCATGCTCAAGAGAAAGAATAAAGTAGACAGGGTTCTTAGTAACAAGATGCTTTCAAGGATATTTCACCCTTGGTTTTATGCTTTGTAGGAAGAGAAAAGGATATATTCTTGTGAACTTTGTGTTCAGTGATGGATACATTGTGATTAGATTATGACTGACCTGAATTCAGTAATGCTGTTTATCAGGCTCTAAGGTAAGAGAACAGAGCTCTTTTAATTGAAATGGATTTTATTTCAATTTCATAATGCCTAACATAGAATGAGAGGGATGAGAACTGTAAGAAGAAATTCCATTTCTCATTATCTCAGTGATTACCAGCTGGTAATGTTTTATTTTACTAAATTAGATGTTTTATTAAATAGATAAGAGAAACCATAAAAATAACAAAAAATAACACAAAAATTGTAGAATTATATACAGTGCTTATTATTTCTATAAAATGTGTTGATTTGGTGTCATATATTTTTTGAAAAAAAAGATTTAATGCTTGGAACGTGCTGAAATCTAAAAGGCCTTATCTCATGCTTAGCTAATTATTTTGACAGGGGTCTAACTGATGTGCACTTTTACATGCAAACGAGTTTGTGGCAAACTCCACAAGAATTCCATAACTAATTTTTATCTCCACAGAGAGATTAAGCAGTGAAAGCTAGCAATTAGAATTCAGTGACAATGTTTTTCTCTGCAATTGATTAGTGTATGCAATGTTCATCTAGTAGAAGGACTCTAAACAGTTCCACCAATTATTTCCTTTTTAGAACCTCATACTAATGTGCCATCTATGTATATGTAAGCCTGCTATATATTTTTTTTCTTCCAACCCTCTGAAGCATCTAGTCTTTTTGACGCACACTCCTCCTGGTAAATTTTCCAATTTGATTCTCTCTTCCTTATGATCCTTTTTCCTTTTCTTTCTTCATTGACTTTTTATGCTTAGTCACTCAGCTGTGCCTGACCCTCTGTGACCCCATGAACATTAGCTCACCAGGCTCCTCTGTCCATGGGATTCTCCAGGCAAGAATACTGGAGTGGGTTGCCATTTCCTTCTTCACACTTGGTTTCTAACTGTTCTTATGTATCCTTGGCTGAGAGTGTTGCCAGGGTTTTAGCCCTGGTTCTCAATGTATTGATATATCAGAGATACTATCATTCCCCACACTGTCATGTCTTAAAATCTTGATAAATCATTCAATTTTCCTTTTTCATGTATTCAAAATGTTAGTACTCAGCTGTGTTCCACTTTTTGTGACCCCATAAACTGTAGCCTGCCAAGCTCCTCTGTCCATGGACCCTCCAGGCAAAAATATTGGAGTGGATAGCCATGCCCTCCTCCAGGGGATCATCCTAACCCAGGGATTTAACCCACATCTATTGCATTGCAGGTGGATTCTTTACTGTCTGAGCCACCAGAGAAATGGTTGTTTACTTTTAGTTTTGTTTCTTTCCTTTTTTAATACTTTTGCAGCTACTCCGTTATATATACCCATGAACTTGTGCCAAAGAGTCTGAATTTTTGTTTTCCTTATGTCTATGCCTTCATTTTGAATCTATTTTATTCAGTACCTCAAAAAAAATTTTTCAGAATCATGGCTACTTTCATCATATTACCTCTCAGTTCAAAATCATCAGTTGACCCCATTTTTCCTTGAATCAGACCCTTCCTATTTGAAGAATTTGATATTACCCATAAGCCTCCTAATTTCTCTCTCTTATTTGATTTTTGATGGTCCTCAACACATTTTTCAAAATTTGCTCACTAAATTTGTCACTTTTCACTTTACTCAGGCTTTCCTAGGCTTGGAATAGTCTTTGTTCATTTAATATAACTAATTATAATCTTTCAGAGGCCATCTCAGGTCACACTTTATATTCAAGTCCTATGATAGATATATTCCCCCTAGGAACATAGAGGTTCAGTTATTTATGTGATATCTTTCAGACGCTATGATGTAAACTTTTAGGTTTCTTGCTTTGCTTTATTGGTAACTTTTGAACACACACACACACACACATACACACATACATACATGCATATATATCTGGCTTCCCAGGTGGCTCAGTGTCAAAGAATCTGCCTTCCAATGCAGAGGACATTGGAGATGTGGGTTAGATCCCCTTGTCGGCAAGGTCCCCTGAAGAAGGAAATGGTAACCCACTCCAGTATTCTTGTTTGGACACTCCCCATGGACAGAGGAGCCTGGCAGGCTACAGTCCACGGGATCACAAAGAGTCAGACATGACTGAGTGTCTAAGCACAGCACACAACATCTGTCTTACACAGCTAGTTCCTATTCTGTGAATGGGTAGGAGGAAAATGAAAGAGAACCCTGGATCTGCCCATGGGGGCAGAATAGGCTACAAAGACCACAGTAGCAGCAAGTCTCAACCTTGTTTTGTCACTTACTTGCTGTGGGACCTTTGAATGAATCATTTAAAATCTCTCAATTTTTCATATGCAAAACAATGATTCATCTGCCTTCTAAGCTCAGATTATTTCCGTGTTGTAAAAATATATTTCATATGTAAACATTTTGGTGACTGTTAAATACTAACAAATAAGTATGATTACTATTACTATTTTTCCAATGCAGTACACGAAAAGGCTCATGCTAAGAGTTGACTCATTGGAAAAGACTCTGGGAGGGATTGGGGGCAGGAGGAGAAGGGGATGACAGAGGATGAGATGGCTGGATGGCATCACCAACTCGATGGACATGAGTTTGGGTGAACTCCGGGAGTTGGTGATGGACAGGGAGGCCTGGCTTGCTGTGATTCATGGGGTCACAAAGATTCGGACACGACTGAGCGACTGAACTGAACTGAACTGAACTGAACATGAAAAGGCCCAAATTGTCAACTCTGCCATTGGCAAAGAAAGAAAGTGAAGTCGCTCAATCTTGTCTGACTCTTTGTGACCCCGTGGACTGTAGCCCACCAGGCTCCTCCGTCCATGGGATTCTCCAGGCAAGAATACTGGAGTGGGTTGTCTTTTCCTTCTCCAAGGGATCTTCTGGACCAAGGGATTGAATCCAGTCTCCTGCATTGCGGGTAGACACTTTAACCTCTGAGCCACCAGGGCAGACTAACAAATAAGTATGATTACTATTACTATTTTTCCCATGCAGTACACGAAAAGGGCCAAATTGTCAACCCTGCCATTGGCATGTCAGGATTAGAAAAGCATAGAAATACCTCATTCCTATTTATCGTAACTACCAGAGGAGCACTTAGAAATATATTTCAAAGTCAGACTTTCTAGTAGCTAGATGGATTAACATAGTATCTCAAACAATATTAGGCAAATTCTGAACTATGCTGAGGTATGTTACACATGAGGAAGCAGATTAACTGACCAATGTATTTTAGGTTAAAATTCTCAAAACCAATACAGTATTGTAGAGCAAAATAAAGTAAAAAAAAAAAAAAAATTGTCACTGGAACCGTAATTTAAACTAAAGCTAGGTACATAGAAAAAACAAAACAAAACCCAAAATGCACAAAGCATAATATTGTGTTTTTCCTTATAGAAAAATTGAAAAGTAGGAATGAATGCTAGTTTTGGTATAATAATTACATGCACCAGATATTTTAAAGTATGCACAAAGTAACATATGGCTTAGCTGTTCAGCTACAATGAAAATGTGGATTTTTAAGAATAAAAGTTAGCTTGAAAAGCAGCAGGCAACAGTAATCTCAAATCCCCTCTATACTCGTAAAGTGGAGAAACCATCTGCACTGTGTGTAAGCTGATGACCTTGGATTAATTCAAGCAATGTCATTACCCAATTAGTTGAGGAAGGAAAGATACTTGGGAATTACAATTACAGATCCATTAAAATTGTGCAGTGCTTTTATTCTCAATATTTATTAAATCACATCTGTCTGCTAATCATTATATGATGATTTTTTTTTCACATAAAGGAGACTCAATTTGATAGGTAAAACAGTGAGCCAGTCCTGAATAGGCTAATTATGCTACTTGAGCATACTTCAAGTATGTCTGTTCTGAAAAAATATTAATAGCTCCTTTTTAATCTCTTGACTCCTTAGATGGTAATAGCTCTATTTGAATAATCTCCTCAATTATAATGAACTATTTGTAACCAAAGTATAAATATAAATATGCATGCCAAATTATGTAGTAATTTCATGGTTTTCTATTCTACTTATTCTTCTTTTATAGTGACCCTGCTGTTTCTCTAGGGGTCATGCCAAAGAAACTAATAGTTCTTGGACATTTTAATTTTTGTTTGTTGTTATTTTATTTAAATGGAAAGCTTAAGTTTCACAGTGGACTTAAACAGAAATTTTCTAAGTAACTATCATTTCTCATCATTTAATTTGAGAAGGTTAATGACAAGAATGTAATATACACAGAAAACCTTACATGTAGAAGAAAATGTATAGTTATGACATTTATGTATACAATATACGTAAATGTGATACAATTATACACGAAAATCCAAAGTAATGTTAATTAGACTGCTTTGAAAGACAATGCTAAAATTGAAAAAAACTCATGCTATTTTAATAATAATATACAAGAAAAGCTGCATGACAATTGTCATTAGACTTTTTTATGATTTTTATAAGAACATTTTCTCTTCATGTGGTACTGTTGTTAAAAGAGATGAATAATGGCACTCATTTACGGCATCACTGACTCAATAGACATGAGTCTGAGCAAGCTCTAGGAGATGGTAAAGGACAGGGAAGCTTGGCATGCTGCAGCCCATGGGGCTGCAAAAGGTCATACAATGTTAAGCTGAAAAACAACACAATACTTGTCTCTATAATTACCTTCAGTGGAAAAGAAAGAGTGGCTTTAAAAAACAAGTATTCATTGATTTATTCATACAAAAATTATTAATGAGTGCCTGTGTTATTTCAGTCACACGTCTACACATTGTAGATACAGCTAAGAAAGAAGCAAAGAGAGCCAAGAAAGACTGGTATTCCAGAGGAAAAGTCAAGAAATATTTTATGGTGGGACTTAGCACAGAGGAGGTTATTGGTGACTTTGACAACAAAGATGTTAAGCGAATAAAGGTGACAGGAGATGACTAGGGAGAGTTCAGGAATTGAGGATCAAGAATTAGAAACCATAAGTACTGACAACTCCTTTGAAGATTTCATCATGAGGAGAGTGTCTTGGTCAGTTTTAGCTGCTTTAACAAAGAATCATGGATGATCAACAGAAATCTATGTCTCACAGTCTTGGAGGCTGGAAGTCTGAAATCAGGGTGCTAATGTGGCTAAATTCTGTTGAGAGTTCTTTTCTTTGTTGCAGACTACTGAATTTTTGTTGTATCATGTGACAGTAAGACACAACAGAGCTTTCTGGTCTCTTTTTATAAGGACACTAATGCCATCATAAGAACTTCACGACTTAATCACCCAAAAGACCCACTTCTGAATACCATCATGTGGGGATTAGATTTTAATGTAAGAATCTTGGGAGAACCCATTCAATCCTAACAGAGAGATAGGAAAGGACAGTATCAGCAGAAGGCTATAAGATCAAGGAGAGTTGGATGGTTGGTTTTAAGATGGGAGCTGTTAAAGCATGATTTATCTTTGAGCTATGATTCAGATGTGAGGGCAAAGGCAATGACACAATAGATGGACTTAGTTATGGACTCATAACTGTAGGAGCAAAGTCTTGAGCTTGTTTTTAGGATCCAAATCATACATGAGGGTGACTGCTGATTTCCTCTGGAGTATAGATAGAGTATGTGGGCACTAATGGAAGTTCATTCACTGATTTGGTGTTTGAGGAGGAAGATGTCTGATTGTATCTTTTTTATTTTTAATAATGGTATCATCTGAGAATGAATGAAGCTAATGAATGAATATGTGACTGAATGAATAAATACTAAATTAGAGATGAGTGTCAAAAATGCACTAAATTTTAAAAAATACTGATTAAACTTCTATAAGATGAAGTATGTATAAAGTACTGATAGACACAAAGCAAGAATATTATTGATTGAATTAGAACATAAGACTTCTGTAAACGTAAAAGACTTCCTTTATGTAGAATTCAATTGAAAGTTCAAATGACTAGTTTATTAGTCTGTGATAAGCAATGATAGTCACAATGTTCACAGTGCTGATTGACTCTGACATATTGCAAGATTCTCAAGAGCTTTCTAAGTCAATAAGGAGAATTCTGTATAATTTAACTGCTGTTCATTGTATTTTATCATATTTTAAAATTTGTTGTCTGACGCAGGATACAGCATGCTTGGGGCTGGTGCATGGGGATGACCCACAGAGATGTTATGGGGAGGGAGGTGGGAGGGGGGTTCATGTTTGGGAACACATGTAAGAATTAAAGAATTTAAAATTAAATTAAAAAAATAAATGATAAAAAAATAAATTAAAAAAAAATAAAATAAAATTTGTTAAATCCAGAACTACAAATTCTCTGTGGTTCAAGGCTGCAGAAAATTCCCTCTGGGAAATTTAGTATTCAGAAATAAAGCTTGATCACTCCTGTCAATTTTTAGTTGTCTCCTAGGAGATGGTGAATCTCAAACAAGGCAAGGAATTCAGTTTTAAACTTCTGAATCACTTAATTTACATTTTAATAATGAATTACATTAAAAATGTTACCATTTGAAAGAAAACTTTTTGTTGATTAAAAAATTAGAAATAAGGAACAAAAGAAGAAAAAATACTCTGAGCACTGACAAGACAATTTTGCTGACATCTGTTTGATAAAATGTTGGAATATAGTGTCTGCGTATGGCTTATCTTACACCTATGATTGATTTCTATTCAATTGACATAGTAGTTGGTAGAACTTTGTAATTCTTAGAAAGACCCACATATTAATAGTCACTGAGAAGTTTATCTCTGCTATCTTAACTTTTCTACTCCTAACAAAGACCCTCTTGACAGTGGTCTTACTGTCAAGGCAGAATGAGCATATAGCAGGTAGTAATTTGCAAAAAAAATGAACATTAATGAAGGAAAAAATAGAAAAACATAACCAAAATTTAGTAACATATGATTTTATAAGTGAGGCTATAATGCTTATGTTACATAGAATGATTTTAATTAGAATATGGTTGTTGTTTAACTGCTAAGTTGTGTCCCACGTTTTTGTGACCCCATGGACTGTAGCCACTGTCCATGGGATTTCCCAGACAAAAATACTGGGATAGTTTGCCATTTTCATCTCAAGAAGATATTCCCAACCCAGGGGTCAAACCCACCCTCCTGCATTGCAGGTGGAATCTTTACTGCTAAGCCACCGGGGAAGGCCTTAGAATATGGTATAGTTGAATAAACACCAAGCACCTTTAGAATATTGATTCTGCTACTAAATATTTCCAGACATTGAGTGAATCATTTAATTTCTCTTAAAATAAGTTTCATCATATCAAAAATTTAATGATATCTAACTCATAATTTCAGTCAGTTTCATCACTCAGTGAATCCGATTCTTTGTGACTCTATGGACTACAGCATGCCAGCCTTTCCTGTCCATCACCAACTGCTGGAGCTTACTCAAACCCATGTCTATCGAGTCAGTGATGACATCCAACTATCTCATCGTCTGTCATCCCCTTCTCCTCCTGCCTTCAATATTTCCCAGCATCAGGGTCTTTTTCACTGTGTCAGTACTTTGCATCAAGTGGCCAAAGTATTGGAGCTTCAGCTTTAGCATCAATCCTTCCAATAAATATTCAGGACTGATTTCCTTTAGGATGGACTGGTTAGATATCCTTGCTGTCCAAGGGACTCTCAAGAGTCTTTTCCATTACCACAGTTCAAAAGCATCGATTCTTCAGTGCTCAGCTTTCTTTATGATCCAACTCTCACATCCATGTATGACTACTGGAAAAACCATAGTGATACAGACCTTTGTCAGCAAAATAATGTTTCTGTTGATTATTATTATTTTTAATATAAAATTATTTATTTTAATTGGAGGTTAATTATTTTACAATATTGTATTTGTTTTGCCATATATCAACATGAATCCACCACAGGTATACACGTGTTCCCTATCCTGAATCCCCTTCCTCCTCCCTCCCCGTACCATCCCTCTGGGTTGTCTCAGTGCACCAGCCCCAAGCATCCAGTATCATGCATCAAACCTGAACTGGCAATTCGTTTCATATATGATATTATACATGTTTCAATGCCATTCTCCCAAATCATCCCACTCTTTCCCTCTCCCACAGAGTCCAAAAATCTGTTCTATATATCTGTGTCTCTTTTGCTGTCTCGCATACAGGGTTATCGTTACCATCTTTCTAAATTCCATATATATGCATTAGTATACTGTATTGGTGCTTTTCTTTCTGGCTTACTTCACTGTGTTTTTGAATATACTGTTTAGGTTGGCCACAGCTTTTCTTCCAAGGAGCAATCATCTTTTAATTTCATGGCTGCTGTCAACAGCTGCAGAGATGTTGGAGCCCAAGAAAATAAAGTGTGTTACAGTTTCCATTGTTTCTCCATCTATTTGCCATGAAGTGATGGGACCAGATGCCATGATTTTATTTTTCTGACTGTTGAGTTTTAAGCCGGATTTGGAAATGGCAACCCACTCCAGTACTCTTGCCTGGAAAACCCCATGGACGGAGGAGCGTAGTATGCTACAGTCCATGGGGTCGCAAAGAGTCAGACACGACTGAGTGACCTCACTTCACTTCTTTTACTTTCATCAAGAGTGAAAGAGTGTATTTTATATACCATTTACCTTTAGTCTCAGAAACTTCATTTAGCAATTTTTGTAGTTTAGTTTCTATGAGAATAAAGTCTCTCAGCATATATTTACTTGAAAATGTCTCAATGTTTTCTCAAATTTTACAGTATATTTAAACTGGATAGGTAATTCTAGATTTATGTGTGTGTGTATATATATATATATTTTTCAAAACTTAAAAAAAATTACACCATTGTCGTTTTGCCTTCACTTACTCTGATCAGAATTGAGCTAGCATTATTATTAATACTCCCCTGTAAATAAAATATTTGTTGTTGCTGTTGTTGGCATCTTTCCAAGTTTTACTCATATTTGGTGTTCTGCAGTTTGATTATGATGAGACTGAATGTGGGTTTGTTTGTATTTATCAAATTTGGAGTTCTCTGAGTTTCTTAGATTTATAAATTATATATTCTTTCAGCATTTCTTTAAGCATTACTATTTTTTATTTTCCTCTCTTTATCCTATTCTTATAGACACAATTTTTTATTTTGTTTCTCTGTTTTATATATTAGATAAATTTCATTCTACTATCTTTATATTTCCTCTCTCTTTGTCTCTCTTCACCAACTTCAAAGTTCTCTAAAGCTTGCAAATTCTTAAATTCAGATATTGTATTTCCTGTCTCAAAATTTACAGTTACTGTTTATAATTTCTATTTCTCTGTTGAAATTATCCATCAGTTTGATTATTATGACCAGATTTTCCTTTAATTCCTTGAACATTTTGTGCTAGCTACTTTAAATTCCTTGCTTATTCATCTAAACTCTGTTTTATTTAAGTGTATGCTTCTGTGTGCTGCTTATTCTCTTGAATGTGGGCTAGATATTCCCATCCACATTTATTAATTTTTACTGTTGTCTGAATGATTTATTTTAGATACACTAGTTCCTGTTACTTTCCTCTGGAAGTTTTGCATTCTAGATGACAGTTATGTGACTCACTGATTAACCTGTAATCTTGAAGTCTTGATTGTATGATTTCTTAGAACAGATATATGTTTGTTTTGCCTATAGTCTCAGAGTGAATTCCTTAAACCTAAGAAAAAGGTTTCACCATTCTTAGATTTCAGTAGGAAACCCATGTGTTTACCAAACATCTAAAATATACGAGTGTTAGCTAAATGTTTTCTATTGGACTTCTTTTTTTAAAAAATTTAAATTTATTTATTTTAATTGGAAGCTAATTACTTTACAATATTGTATTGATTCTGCCACACATCAACATGAATCCGCCACGGGCATATGTGTGTTCCCCATCCTGAACACCCCTCCTACGGGGGTTCAGGATGGGGAACACGTCTATTGGACTTCTTATAGTCTTCCTCATGCATGCATACTTTCTGAGCATTTTATATACCTGTTTTGTGGTTTTCTCTCTGTGTGCCCTTCTCTTTCAATTTGTTTTATTCCTTCAGTTGCTAGCAGTCTGGAAGCTCTAAACTTTATCTTGTGATAACCTCAATCTAATAAGTCTGTGACTATTCCCTGAATTTTAGCTCCTCCATGACCTTCAGATGGACCATCTCAGGAGGAAATCTGTAGAAATATAGATTTAATCCAATCTGATTCCTTTTTCTTAACAGTCAAATTCACTTGAATTTTTGTCTAATTTTGTTTATTCTATACTGCTTTTTATGCTTTGTTCAAAAGTTATGTATACTTATGATCTGCCCAAAGTAAATTAAAAACTACTCTACCAATACCAGTCTTTCTATTATATCATAATGATTAATGATATCTATATTGTCATTAGTAGTGACTATCACATGCTAAAGTTTAAAGATTCAATCTGTAAAGTAATATATATTATATGGAAAATTTATTTTAAAAATGTAAGGTGCTACCTAATATGCATTGGTATATTTTAGGTTATAGTAAATATGCTAAGTGGTTTAAAGTAAATGCATTTTCATTTAAGTAAAATTTAGCTTACTAATACAAATAAAGTTCCTCAAGCAAGCATACCATTAGGAGAAACTAATAGCATATAATGGAGGTGATTTTGCTTTCAGGTTTTCATTCATTTGTATAAGTTAAAATGATTTTCCAATTTTAAGTATTTAAATATGGCCACCACATACAACATGAAGTAAACTTTGAGAATTCATGAAATGTGAATTCAATGTTGTCTCTGATTACATAGGCTAAACAAAATGTAGCTAGATGAGGGAAAGAAAATCTGTGACCAAAAGTTCATGGTGATAAAATTGTCTTGAAACTTCAGAAACCTTCAAGAAGAGAGAATTTTTAAATTAGAATTGTGAGGAAATTTTGAAGTGGAATATATTGGCCAGCAAAAAGTATAATTTATAGTTGTTAATGGTAGTATTTCAAATAATTTAAAGTTTTTATTTTCCTAAATATATTTTACTCTAAGTAATTTAACTCATTACTTCCAAACAGAAGAAGACAATGTGGAATTAGTGACAGATTTCCTCTTCTTGGGCTCTAAAATCACTGCGGATGGTGACAGCAGTCATGAAATCTGAAGATGATTGTTTCTTGGCAGGAAAGCAATGAGAAACCTAGACAGTGTATTGAAAAGCAGAGATATTACTCTGCCTACCAAGGTCTGTATAGTCAAGGCTATGGTCTTCCCAGTGATCATGTATGGTTGTGAGAGCTGGACTGTAAGAAGACAGAACGCCAAAGAATTGATGCCTTCAAACTATGGTGATGGAGAAGTTTCCTGAAAAGTCCCTTGGATACCAAGGAAATCAAACCAGCCAATCTTAAGGGAAATCAACCCTGATTACTTGTTGGAAGAACTGATGCTGAAGCTGAAGCTTCAGTATTTTGGTCATCTGATGTAAACAGTCAACACATTGAAAAGTCCCTAATGTTAGAAAAGATTGAAGGCAGAAGGAGAAAGAGTTATAGGATGAGATAGCTGGATGGTATCACCGATGCAACGGACATGAGCTTGGGCAAACTTCAGGAGATGGTGAGGGACAGGGAAGCCTGGCGTGCTGCTGTCCATGGGTCACAAAGAGTCATACACACCTGGGTGACTGAAAAACAACAGTTAAGCCCTACAGTTACTTATAAGTTATTTCGATATTCTGAATAATCCAAGATTATTATTTCAGCACTCCCTGGTCTTTCTTTACTTGTGGTCTTCAGTATCTCCTAGGTCAACCACTGTAAGGTATTGTCTACTTTCAGATTGCATGTACTGGCTCCCCAGAGTAGATCTTTTTTTTCATTCTGAGCTGAACAAACTGATTTAATTTCCCAATCTCATTGATAGAATCAACTGTATAATATCATTTTTCTTATTTTATAATGTGAGATTGCAAGACATAGAGCTGTACCTTCACAGTTTGTTGTTGAATGGAAATACAGAATGCATTCTAATCTTGCACATCATATCTAGAGCATTGTGCCATTATACAAACAATCACCTCCAATTGAGCTTGGAAATGGGAGCATCTTACAGCAAGCAATATCTATCCTGGATTGCTGTGAAGTTCATTCACTCCTTACCCAAAGCTTTGCAGCAACCCAAGTTGCAAGTATAAAAAATATGACTCTTCTATCATTTTTTTTCCCCCTATGCTCTGTCTATTTTGCCATTTTGACAGCCAAAGTCCCACAAAAGATTTAAGGGGAAGAATTTAAAAAGATTTCAGGGGAATTGTGTCTCCCTCCTCTTTCTCTTAAGCACCTTTTATTGTACATCTGGGGCTTTGGATATTTTATTCCGTAAACTTCTTTCAAACATTCCTTTCTGAGTTGTACTCTGCCATATGCTATCATTTGACTCTTCTATACTAAACAGGCAGAAAAGAGATCCTGGCTGCTTGTGGTATAGTATCAATCTTTTATTTAAATACTCACATGTCTAAGTATAGCAGCCAAAGTTCATTGCTTGTATATTTCTAGATCACACACATGTTTAATTTTTGCATTCAATATATGGAATTGGAGCTGAAAAAGAAAATAGTGGGAATGTTTTCAGGGTCAAAGTTGGACTGGCAATGATTTATCAAAGACAAAATAAAGTGTCTGGATACTGGGTGCATTTTTTTTTTTTAACTTTTGCCTGCTGAAATTTATCAAAGATAATTAACATGGAACTAAATCAAGATTATTGTTCAGCAAACACACATTTCAGGTCTAGTGTATGTCAGGAACTCAGATACTGAATAAAAAGTTTTCAAAATAGCATATCTTGAATATATCTAGATATTAATTTCCAACATGATTTACAAGTTTGAGTTATAGTATAAGAAAACAATCCTTTGCTATTCTGACAAGACACATTCAGTGTCTTTCTTCCTCAAGGATCTGTTGTCCTGAGTATGAGAGCTGAAGTTTCCAATATAAAGAATACCATCCATCCACTTTTAGCCTTTCAATTTGTCAAGGGATATGTTTGTTGATCTATAAAAGTTTATTCTTAAACTTTAATAACTCATTTAAAAACTCATTTTACCTATTTTTCCTATGCTAGTTCTTCTAATGTTTTCAAAGCTCTTTTGTCTTTTATAGCATACATAGGGGGTCATAATGAGGGATATAGTGAATAGAATAAGCCTAAGATTAGGCTTAATTAATTCATTAAGTTAATTCATTTCCCCTTGAAACTGGCTCTGCAGTAAGTCATTAGGGAATAGTAAATTCCTTAATGAAATCCTCAAATATTAAATCAGAACACAAAGAAAGTGAGAGTTTTAAAAAATATTTCAGAGTCCAAAAATTTCAAAAACAAAATAAAAAAAAAAAGAGCAAACAGGTAGAAAAGTCACTATTACCAAACTAGGGGGAACAAAAATAAGTTTAGTACTAAGAAAACATCAGAACTATTTTGCTTAATGTACATCAAAATGATTTTTTTTTTCTTCCTGAACAAATACATTAGCTATGCCACCCATTACTTAAACAATTTGAAAGAAGCTCACAATAGATAAGGAGATGGAAATGGGTGGATAATCTCATCCAGAGGAGAAATCTACAGTATAACTCTTCTAATTTCACATAATACTTCATGGAAAAGACATAACAGAAGAATCATAATCATATCATTGCCTCTTTACTTTGGGCTGTACTTTACATACACCTCAATAAATTGACTTTTATACCATCAGTGCAGTGTTTCCAACAGATAACTTTATGGTGTAAGTTTTATAAATGTTCTTCTTAAAATAGAAGTCAACTTAAACACTTAAAATAGTCAACTTACTGCAAGTTGACTAGAATACAGATCATACATATCAGGGTTGTTAGGAAACTGAAGGTGATTTTTATCTCTGTATCTATATCAATTAAAAAAGAAAACAGAACTTGAGGAGACAGAAAAGCTATGACTAGAGCAATGATACTCAAAACTTGCTTTTAGGACTCTCTTATTGCGTTAAAAAATTGTTAAGTACCACGAAAAAGCTTGTATTCACATGAATTATATCTACCAATATTTATTATGTTGGAAGTTAAAAATCAAATGTTAAAGAATGGATAATAGTAATTTTACTATGATAGCATAAAAAATTCCTTAGATAACTACAATCTTCAAAATAAAAAAAGTGGTAAATTGATTTTTGAATAGTTTTGCAAGTCTCTTTAATATACGGTAGAGTAGAAGATAATATTTTTCTATATATCTATGAATTCAACTGACTATATTATTTTGGTTGAATAACATTAAGAAAATCTGGCTTTACCAGGATTTATAAATGCAAAGGGAAAAAATGTTTCAATAGCTTTTTTACTTGTTTTGGAATATTCTTTGATTCTACATCAAAACTCAACATAGGTAATTTCTTAGAAATCAGTAAATAATATTAAACAATATCAATGAAATATACATTCTTACCTTAAAGATTATCATCTCTTTTGCACTTTACTTGGATCATTTCTCTATGCCTTGTTTTATAACATCATATTATGGCCACTTGGAAAATATTTGTTTACTGAGTTAAAAAAATTTCTATAACTCATTATAGAAATATATAAAACTATATTTTATTTAAAATATGTATTTATTATATATTTATATAATTATTATATATTATTATATGTAATTTGTATGTACTTATATATAAATATAGGGCTTCTCTGATGGCTCAGATGGTAAAGAATCTGCCTGCAATGAAGGAAATCAGGGTTTGATCCCTGAGTCAGGAAGATCCCCTAAAGAAGGGAATGGCTACCCACTCCAATAGACTTCCCTGGTGGCTTAGACAGTAAAGCATCTGCCTGCAATGCAGGAGACCCGGGTTCAATCCCTGGGTTGGGAAGATCCTGTGGAGAAGGAAATGGAAACCCATTTCAGTACTCTTGCCTGGAAAATTCCATGGACTGAAGAGCTTGATAGGCTACAGTCCACAGAGTCACAAGAGTCGGATACGACTGAGCGACTTCACTTTCACTTTACCCACTTCAGTATTCATATAATTATAATTTATAGTTATATAATTGTTATAAATATAATTTATGTATAGTAGAGTATTATAATTTATAATACTAGAGAGCCTCTTGATGAAAGTGAAAGAGGAGAGTGAAAAAGTTGGCTTAAATCTCAACATTCAGAAAACTAAGATCACAGCATCCAGTCCCATCGCTTCATGGCAAATAGATGGGGAAACAATGGAAACAGTGACAGACTTTATTTTAGGGGGCTCCAAAATCATGGCTGAAGGTGACTGAATCCATGAAATTAAAAGACACTTGCTCCTTGGAAGAAAAGCTATGATCAACCTAGACAGCATATTAAAAAGCAGAGACATTACTTTGCCAACAAAGGTCCATCTAGTCAAAGATATGGTTTTTCCAGTAGTCATGTAAGGATGTGAGAGTTGGGCTATAAAGAAAGCTGAGCACTGAAGAATTGATGCTTTTGAACTGTGGTATTGGAGAAGACTCTTGAGAGTCCCTTGGACAGCAAGTAGATCCAGGAGTTCATCCTAAAGGAATCAGTCCTGAATATTCATTGGAAGGACTGATGCTGAAGTTGAAACTCCAATAATTTGGTCACCTGATGCGAAGAGCTGACTCATTGGAAAATACCCTGATACTGGGAAAGATTAAAGGCAGGAGGAGAGGGGACGACAGAGGATGAGATGGTTGGATGGTATCAGCGACTTGATAATCTTGAGTTGAGTAAGCTCTGGGAGTTGGTGATCATCAGGGAAGCTTGGCATGCTTCAGTCTTTGAGGTCGCAAAGAGTTGGACACGAGCGACTGAGCTGAACTGATGAATATAATTATAGATTTTATTTGTTATATATTTTATTTAAACATGATTTGATACATTTTATATTTTATATAAATTGGCAAATTCATTATATAAATCAAATATCAAAATATAATCTTTATTAATATTACCTCTGATTATGTCAGAAGATTCTTTACTTCTTCAGAGGTTTTAAGTTTATAGAAGTGGGTGGGCATTTTCCCAGCTTCAACTTTTTGCTTAAATTCTTGACAGCATGCCTGTCATTTGCTTTCCTGGGCACGACAGGCTGAGTTTGTTTATTTTTGAGAAAATGTCTTCCATGCACCCAAGTCTCAATACTCATAGATTGTGTGTCAGACAGCCTTCCAAATGACAATGGTGTTTTATGAAAAAATGCACTTGCTTTTGGTTCAGTGACACAAGGAAACAAATTTTCATGCAAGTTTTCTGTGAGATAATAATTGTATTTAATTACATAATAGAAATGTTTTTTTTGTATATTTCTCATATCATTGCACAGAAAATTTAAAAGATACCCATACTCAAGGGCTGCTGCTGCTGCTGCTAAGTCACTTCAGTCGTGTCCAACTCTGTGCGACCTCATAGACGGCAGCCCACTAGGTTCCTCCATCCCTGAGATTCTCCAGGCAAGAACACTGGAGTGGGTTGCCATTGCCTTCTCCAATGCATGAAAGCGAAAAGTGTAAGTGAAGTCTCTCAGTCGTGTCTGACTCTTTGTGACCCCATGGACTGCAGCCTACCAAGCTCCTCTGTCCGTGGGATTTTCCAGGCAAGAATACTCAAGTGGGTTGCCATTGCCTTCTCCGACTCAAGGGTTGAGATTTAATAAAATCAGTATATTCACTGCTTCCTCATGGACATTCTTAGTTGAGATTTGCATTTTTTTTTAACCACATGTGCATTGTATTGAAGAATGCTTAACTGCTCATAAAGGCTTGAATTAGTCCTCTGATTTATGTTAAGATACCACCACTTTTACCCACCTAAAGAGTAGGACTTTGACTGTGTGGATCACAATAAACTGTGGAAAATTCTGAAAGAGATGGGAATACCAGACCACCTAACCTGCCTCTTGAGAAATCTGTATGCAGGTCAGGAAGCAACAGTTAGAACTGGACATGGAACAACAGACTGGTTCCAAATAGGAAAAGGTGTACGTTAAGGCTGCATATTATTACCCTGCTTATTTAACTTATATGCAGAGCACATCATGAGAAACACTGGGCTGGAAGAAACACAAGCTGGAATCAAGATTGCCGTGAGAAATATCAGTAACCTCAGATATGCAGATGACACCACCCTTATGACAGAAAGTGAAGAGGAGCTAAAAAGCCTATTGATGAAAGTGAAAGAGGAGAGTGAAAAAGTTGGCTTAAACCTCAACATTCAGAAAACCAAGATCATGGCATCTGGTCCCATCACTTCATGGGAAATAGACGGGGAAACAGTGTCAGACTTAATTTTTTGGGGCTCCAAAATCACCGCAGATGGTGACTGCAGCCATGAAATTAAAAGACACTTACTCCTTGGAAGAAAAGTTATGACCAACCTAGATAGCATATTCAAAAGCAGGGACATTACTTTGACGACTAAGGTCCATCTAGTCAAGGCTATGGTTTTTCTTGTGGTCATGTATGGATGTGACAGTTGGACTGTGAAGAAGGCAGAGTGCCGAAGAATTGATGCTTTTGAACTGTGGTGTTGGAGTAGACTCTTGAGAGTCCCTTGGACTGCAAATAGATCCAACCAGTCCATTCTGAAGGAGATCAGCCCTGCGATTTCTTTGGAGGGAATGATGCTGAAGCTGAAACTCCAGTACTTTGGCCACCTCACGTGAAGAGTTGACTCATTGGAAAAGACTCTGATGCTGGGAGGGATTGGGGGCAGTAGGAGAAAGGGACGACCGAGGATGAGATGGCTGGATGGCATCACGGACTCGATGGACATGAGTCTGAGTGAACTCTGGGAGTTGGTGATGGACAGGGAGGCCTGGTGTGCTGCGATTCATGTTGTCGCAAAGAGTCAGACACGACTGAGCGACTGAACTGAACTGAACTGAACTGAAAGAGTAGGACTGAGCAACTACCACTTTTGTTTTTGCTTTTCCACTGTCATTGTAATGTCAACACATTGAAGTGATAAATAATTTCTTAGTATTGTCATTGAAACAATTTCGGTCTTAACTACCTCCTGAAATAGTATAAGGGATACCTGCTGCTGCTGCTGCTGCTGCTGCTAAGTCGCTTCAGTTGTGTCCTACTCTGTGCGACCCCATAGACGGCAGCCCACCAGGCTCCCCCATCCCTGGGATACCTAAGATTCTCTAAATCATACTCTGAGAAATTGCTGCTTTAAAGCAGGAAAACAGAAAAAATGATTCAGCTTTCTAGCTGAATCATCTTTTTATTCTGAAAACTAGTGTTGAAGTCTTTGAGAATAATTGGGACATAATAAGGCTAAAAGGCATGTGATTTGGATTTGTTATCCTGTCCAATAAGGAAATCAATTGTGTGTATTCCTGGAATTGGAAATGTCAACAGGAAATTAACCTGCTTCCTGAAGAGTCCAAACTCTTTCTAGAACATTTTCTTCATGAATCTTCTGCAGTAAGAATTGCTCTAAAAATAAATACAGACTCTGTTAACCTGTACAAAAGAAGGTAAATGGCTGCTTTTTCCTTTGGGAGTTTTCTGTACTTTTTTTATTTCTTATTTTGCAAATCTAAATGCAAATTTCTTAACCAGCATTTATATGAGACATGTTAAGGTGCTGAATGAGCAATGATTAAAATTAAACAACAATGTTGTTTCACTATGAGAATAACGACCATAGATGCCAGAATACTCAACAAGTCTGGTTTATGACAGATTATGGCATAACTATTTAGAGCATTCTATTACATTCTCAAAGGTGTCTCAGAATGTATAATTTTGATTTTTGTTTGTTTATTTTTATTTTTACTGATTTTTATTGGCATATAGTAGGGCTTCCCTAATAGCTTAGTTGGTAAATACACCTGCAATTCAGTAGACCCCAATTTGATTCCTGGGTTGGCAACATCCACTGGAGAAAGGGATAGGCTACCCTCTCCAGTATTCTTGGGCTTCCCTTGTGGCTCAGCTGGTAAAGAATCCACCTGAAAGGCAAGAGACCTGGGTCTCAGAGTGCATGATTTTGATTTTTTTTGTTGTTGTTCTTATTTTTACTGATTTTTATTGGCAGATAGTTGCTTTACAGTGTTGCATTAGTTTCTACTGCACAATAAAGCTAATTAAACTGTACAGTGAATCAGTCATGCATATACATAGATCTCCTCTTTTTTAAAATTTCATTCCCAATTACTTCACCACAGAGCACAAAGTTCCCTGAGCTATATAGCAGGTTCTCATTAGTTATCTATTTTATATATAATATCAATAGTGTATATATGTCAGTCCCAATCTCCCAATTCATCCCTCCCCATCCCTCATTTCCCCCACCTTTGGTGTCCCTACATTTGTTGTCTGCCTCTGTGTCTTTATTTCTGCTTTGTAAATAAGATCGTCTATGCCAATTTTTCAGGTTTCACATATGTGCATTAATATACAGTATGTGTTTTTCTCTTTCTGACTTGACTCTTTATAACAGTCTCTATGTCCATCCACATCTCTACAAATTACCCAATATCAATCATTTTTTAAGCTAAGTACTATTTCTTTGTATATATTTTCCATGTCTTCATTATCAATTCCTCTCTCTGTTGATGAACATTTAGCCTGTTTCCATGTCCTATCTATTGTAAATAGTGCTGCAGTGAACATTGGGGTGCACACATCTATTCAAATTATAGTTTTCTTGGGGTATATGCCCACTATTGGGATTGCTGGGTCATATGGTAGTTCTATTTTTGTTTTTATAAGAATTTCATTTTGTTATCCATAGTGGCTATATCAATTTACATTCCTACCAACAGTGCAAGAAAGTTCCATTTTGTCCACACTCTCTCCAGCATATAATGTTTGTAGATTTTTTAATCATGGCCATTCTGACCACTGTGAGGTGATGCCTCATTGTAGTTTTTTTTGAAAGTCCTTAATTTTTATTTTTTTATTTTTATTTTATTATTATTATTATTTTTATTTTTTTATTCTTACATGTGTTCCCAAACATGAACCCCCCTCCCACTTCCCTCCCCATAACATCTCTGTGGGTCATCCCCATGCACCAGCCCCAAGCATGATGTATCCTGCGTCAGACATAGACTGGCGATTCAATTCTTACATGATAGTATACATGATACAATGCCATTCTCCCAAATCATCCCACCCTCTCCCTCTCCCTCTGAGTCCAAAAGTCCATTATTCACAGCTGTGTCTTTTTTCCTGTCTTGCATACAGGGTCGTCATTGCCATCTTTCTAAATTCCATATATATGTGTTAGTATACTGTATTGGTGTTTTTCTTTCTGGCTTACTTCACTCTGTATAATCGGCTCCAGTTTCATCCATCTCATCAGAACTGATTCAAATGAATTCTTTTTAACGGCTGAGTAATACTCCATTGTGTATATGTACCACTGCTTTCTTATCCATTCCTCTGCTGATGGACATCTAGGTTGTTTCCATGTCCTGGCTATTATAAACAGTGCTGCGATGAACATTGGGGTACATGTGTCTCTTTCCATTCTGGTTTCCTCAGTGTGTATGCCCAGCAGTGGGATTGCTGGGTCATAAGGTAGTTCTATTTGCAATTTTTTAAGGAATCTCCACACTGTTCTCCATAGTGGCTGTACTAGTTTGCATTCCCACCAACAGTGTAGGAGGGTTCCCTTTTCTCCACACCCTCTCCAGCATTTATTGCTTGCAGATTTTTGGATCGCAGCCATTCTGACTGGTGTGAAGTGGTACCTCATTGTGGTTTTGATTTGCATTTCTCTGATAATGAGTGATGTTGAAAGAATAAAAATGAGAAATAACAATCTCATTGTAGTTTTGATTTGTATTTCCAGAGTGCACAATTAATTATATGGTCACCTTATCTATAAAAGGTCACTGAAATTATTTTACACATGCCCAAGGCTTTAGCCTTTTCTTTCTGTTACCTTCTGTAGGAAGTTAATTTAAGTAGAATATAAGCTAGGCCAATTGTGATAATCACAAATAATATCAGAAACATAATTTCTAAAATAAATGGCACATTAACATTTCTTTTAATGGTGAATAGTTCTCTTAATAAATTAAGCCTGAAATAATTTTCAGTAGACAAAACCTGTAAAATCAATCAGAAATTTTAGAGAGGAGGGAGTGAGAAAGTGAGCATATTTCTTAAATCATCAAAACACAGCAGAACATATTGGTCAGCAATTACTAAAATAATAGTTTGAGACAAACCACCCCAATTTGCAGTGGCTTACAAAAGCAAATATTTATTTCTCTTGCTCAGAGTTTTGTGAATCAGCAGAATTACCTTTCTTTTAATCTGCAGATCTATCAGACTCATTTACAAGGTAAAGTTTGGATCAGACAGTTCCACATCTTTCTCACTCTTTTTTGACCTAAAGGATAGCTGGGGCATGTTCTTATGAATTATAGCAGGAGACCGAGAACCAAGTCAAGCAAGTGCAGTTTAGTTTTTCAACAAATGTACTAAACTTCACTGGCCAAGCATGTCCTATGGGAAAGTCTTACCACACTGGGGCAGGAAAATTATACACCCTCCACAGTGGGATGGCACTGAAAAATTACACAGCAAAGTCTGGGGATATATACTTTACTAAAGAAAAGTGAATAATCTAGAATTCTTCCTTTAACTCAAAGTAATTGAGGAGAATTGAGGAGTGTAATCATTTAGCTGACTCATAAGAATGAAAGGTTTGCAAGCATGAAAAAGACATAGCGCCAAGGGCTGAGGAAAAGCATCCCAAGTCCCTTGTTCTAGGTTGAATTTTGTTTCTCTAAAAGCCGTGCTGAGATTCATGGGGTCGCAAAGAGTCGGACACGACTGAGCGACTGAACTGAACTGAACTGAAAAGGTCTGTTGAAGTCTTAGTCTCTGGAACCTGGGAATGTGATCTTATTTGGAAATAGCATCTTTGCAGGTGTAGTTAAGCTAAGGTCATTAGGGTGGGTCCTAATCTATTATGACTTGTGTCCCTACAAGAAGTAGAAAATGCCAAATGGAGACAGAGAAAAAGTGGAGGTAAGGCCAAATGATGACAGAGGTAGACATTGAAGTACTGCTGCGGCAAGCCAAGAAATAAAAAGATTTTTGCAAAGCACCAGAATCTAGAATAGATAAGACAGGATTCTCTGCTATAGGTTTAGGAGGGAGCCTGGCCTTAACAACACCTTGATTTTGAGCTTTGATCCTCCAGAAGTGTGAGACAATACATTTCTTTTGTTTCAAACCACACCATTTGTGGTAGTATGTTATGGCTTTCCTAGGAAAATAATATATCCTATAAAACCCAGCCACCCTGACATGGCCTGATGAGGAGATACATATACTGTGTAGGCCTGGAGTTAGTGTCCAGGTGCTATTCAGGTAAAATAAAGAAACTGCAATTCTGGACCCCAAAGAACTGGGAGTGAGTCAAAGATAAACAATGAGTTAAGATGCCTGGCATGGAAATACCTCTACTTGAAATGGTAGGGCTGCCTTAAACCAGAAATGTATCTTTAACCTTGAAGCAGCAGGATATAATTGCTAACCAAGGTGTTTAGAACTTGTGGCAGAGTAGCAGGAGTGATGAATAGCATTGGGGTCTGTGATATAGCAACCTTTCACCAAATTCCAGTGGAATTTAGCGACAGTAATTGTTAAAAGCATTACCTGACGCAGAAATTAAAACTTTCCAAGTCCTGTCTTCCCCTTTCATCTCACCAGTTGCCAAGTGGCAAACGGTACTGTGGACAGCTGGCATTTCTTCAGACAGATCTTTTCAGAGAGTTGGTTTTTGGACAAATCCTTTCTCTACAGACTCTTGCTTATATTTATTTTGATAATGGATACAGGGGATACATTTTTACATTTATATTTTTCTTACTAATTTGCTTTAAGACTTATTAGGAATCTGATCTTTAATTTTTCAATTTATAGTTAATTCTATAATTTTATGCAAGTCTGTGAATGGTAGGCCAGTGATAATATTACTTACAATTTTTTCTCCTCAGATAATATGATTCATAAATTTGGTTTTCTAGGAGACCTATTTAAGAAATGATATCCTAAATCAAGTCAGGAAACAGTGAGAAAAATGTAGCAAGAAGGATAATACAGTATTCTAATGATGTCATTTAAAGCACTACTTTTGTGCTGTCTTTGTTGTGTTCTCAGTTTACATTGATAATAGCCAAGATCATAAGAGCTTTCATGACATTCATCAATCTGCTATCAGTATTTTACTATGGTTAGAAAGTATTTATGGATCAAATTACATCAGTTCCTTATTGATCCAACTTTGAAAAAAGTGCTTCAAAGTTTAGAGTTTAAAAACTACCATGAGATTAGGCTGAGTGAAAAATGGTCTTTGAAAGTATAAGATTCAAATGCAATGTATAAAAATGAAGTCCTCCTTTCATCTATATTTTAGCAATTTTTTCAGATATTACTATTCTTCTTCAAGTTTTGTGATAAACACCAGTCTGGCAAACATGAGGACACTGCCCTTGCATTCAAGGAAACACATGTTCATTTAAAGCAGATTTTTATAAACACATTGATAAGCTTTTACAAAAAAAACTGTATCCAGATGCTGTTGCTATAGTAAGTATGAAATTATCTTTCTTTATTAAAAAGATGGCTTTTCTAGTCTAAACTAGTGGTTGTTTGAAAAATAATTTGATCTTTTTCTTAACTACTGCCAGAAAGTTAAGCCTGATATCAACTATGGAAAAAGAAAATTGCTGCATTTGGAAGGTATCAAGCAATCTTAAATGCAGAATGCTATCAAAACTACCTACCAGGTCAATTTGCTAAGTTAAGTGTTGATGCATTTTGCAGCTGATGCACTCTGGCAGGACTATTCAAGGAGCATAAATATTCAAAATCATACATTTGATAGAAAAATTCCAAGTAGACAACTGACAATATATGTTCTAAAAACATTCGTGGCTAAAATCTTATCTTCCATGCTCTGTGGTGCAGAACTCTGGAAATCAGTTACGTATGTGGGTGCTTGGAGAGAGCTAAGTATTTTCCCATCTTTAGAAAAAAAAAAAAATTACCCTGCCAGGAGGCATTCTTTTATAGATAGGGTGGTTCCTCTCTTGAGCAAGAATATAAACTATACTTATCAAGTTGCTTAAAAAATGTTTGCCTTGACCTAGTATGCCACCTGATATGAAGAGCTGACTCATTGGAAAAGACCCTGATGCTGGGAAAGATTGAGGGCAGGAGAAGGGAACGACAGAGGATGAGATAGATGAATGGCATCACCAACTCAGTGGAATAAGTTTGAGTAAACTCTGGGAAATGGTGAAGGACAGAAAGTCTGGTGTGCTGCAGCCCATGGGGTTGCAAAGAGTTAGACATGAATGAGCAACTGAATAACAAAGTGTGTGTGTTACATAGTTCTGTTTACAATTGGGTGCAAATAACCTGTGCATTGTAGAAATTTGCAAGATAGTTTAATTTGAAGTATCATTCATCTTCTCTCAAAACGTGACTAACATTGTAACTAATATTCATAAGAGGTATGTATGACATTGAAATATGGTTGTGAGACAGTTTGTTAAAAAAATAATATTTGATGATCACAGGTGTGTAACTCAAACAAACGAAGCCATGCATAGAAAGAAAGAAGAAAGCCATGAAATATCTTTAATATGTCTAAATATAGACATAACTTATATTCAGAGTACATTATATGAAATGCTAGGCTGGATGACTCGCAAGTTGGAATCGGGATTGCTGGGAGAAATATTAATACCCTCAGATATACAGATACCACTTTAATGGCAGAAAGTAAGATGAACTAAAGGGCCTCTTGATGAAGGTCAAAGAAGAGAGTGAAAAAGCTGGCTTTAAACTCAATATTCAAAGAACAAAGATCATGGCATCTGGTCCTATCACTTTTTGGCAAATAGATGGGGAACAGTGAAAGCAGTCTAAGATTTCATTTTCTTGGGCTCCACAATCAATGCAGATCATGACTGTAGCCACAAAATTAAAAGACACTTACTCCTTGGAAGAAAAACTATGAGGAACCTAGACAGTGTATTGAAAAACAGAGACATCACTTTGCCAAAAAAGGTACGTATGGTGAAAGCTGTGGTTTTTCCAGTAGTCATGTATGGATATGAGAGCTGGACTGTAAAGAAGGCTGAATGCTGAAGAATTGATGCTTTTGAACTGTGTTGCTGGAGAAGACTCTTGAAAGTCTCTTGGACAGCAAGGAGATCAAAGCCGTCAGTCTTAGGGGCAATCAACCCTGAATATACATTGAAAGAACTAGTGCTGAAGCTGAAGCTCCAATACATTGGCCACCTGATGCATAGAGCTGACTCATTGAAAAAGACCCTGATGCTGGGAAAGATTGAGGGTGGGAGGAGAAGGGGACAGCAAAGGAAGAGATTGTTGGATGGCATAATTAACTCAATGGACATGAGTCTGAGTGAACTCAGGGAGATAGTGAAAGACAGGGAAGCCTGGCATGCTACAGTTCATGGGGTCACAAAGAGTCAGACATGACTTAGCAACTGAACAACAACAAAAATGTGTAAAATTAAATATTTTTATAGCAATATACAACATCAATGCAAATAAAATGCAAACTTATGACAAATAAAGCCAATATGGGTAATATAACAAGAATTTCTTCTGACTGATGAGAAATAAATATAAGCTTCAAGAGTTGGCAATGAACAGAGAAGCCTGGTGTACTATAGTCCATGGGGTCACAAAAAGTTGGACACAGCTAAGCGACTGAACTGAACTTAAACATAAAAGAAAAATAAGAAGCTAATAAATATATAATTTAAAATAAATGGAGTGACTTTACCAATAAAATATATAAAAACATGCTCAATCTCAATAAATGTCAAGTAAACAACAATTAAAATAGTACTGTAATATAGTTTTCAACAATACAGTTAGTGTTTAGAAATGACATTAGCAGCTATTGGCTGATGATTCTGTGACAGAGATAAGTAGCTCTGTTGGGAATATAAATTGTTAAAATCTTTCTGGAAAGCAGTTTGCTAGGAATAGCATTCTAGCTCTGGTGGCAAGATTTTGTCACTATACTCTGCCTTCCTTTTGCAAAGGAAAATGACTTTATACAGATATTTATTTGTTGCATAGTCTCTGAAACTTTTAGGATCTTCCCCAAATTTCAATGGCCTATACTGTAAATATCTTAAAAAATTTAAATATACAAACATTATTACCCAGAATTTCTAGGATGTTAATACCCAAAAAACTCTACCATTTGTATATATGTATAGGTATAATTGTTTACAAATTCACATTCTCACACACATATGTATAAGAATATTTACTGCAAATTGTTCATCAAACCAAAAACGAGAAAATGAGAAAAATGTGTTTCAGGTGATATCTATTGAGTAATTGTATAAACATATTTATGTGTGTGTAAACATGTATATATACCTATATGTTCGTGAGTGTCTTTATAAGTAACACCTGTAAGAATGTCAACAGCAAATTTTAAAGTACCGAAGCTCTTTAATTTATATGTATATATAGATTGATTTTGCTAATAGCTGTATATAAATATCTGCTTCCTAGGTGGCTCTGGTGGTAAAGAACCCGTCTCCCAGTGCAGGAAATGTAAAGAGATATGGGTTTGGTCCCTGTGTTGGGAAGATCTCCTGGAGGAGCTCATGGCAACCCACTGAACTATTCTTGCCTGGAGAACCCCTTGGACAGAAGAGGCTGGTGGGCTACAGTCCATAGGGTCATGAAGAATTGGACACAACTGAAGTGACTTAGCATGTTCACACATACACACACACATATTTACAAATTTAGTACTTATGTATATAATAGAGATTATATAAAGAAATTGTACTTTAAGTGTGTGTTACCAATATTTTCATTTAATCTCATCTCTTGGATATACTTCCGCTTATTACATATTATTTTTTTTAAACTACATGTATAATATAATTTGACATATATGGATCTGGTGCTGATGACTGATTTGTCTCTTAGTAGTATTGTTTTTCCTTGCATTTTAATGTATCTCATATATTTTTCTTGAGAAATGGACATCATTTGTTAGATAGAAAGAAGTATAGTACATAGATATTGCATCTGGCAATGTTTTCCTTTTGCTACATTTCTAGTTCAGAGTATGTGATCATCTAATTTGGAATTGAGTTAGGTTTGAGGTTTTTTTGCTTTTCTAGTTATCCTCTCTCATTACAACACTGGCTTCAGCTACCTCTGGTGGTACGTTGTGTTCAGTGTGGGAGATGGTTTGCTTGGAGAATATTTTATTTCCTGATTATTGCTCTCCTTTCTGCTCTAAGTTTTCTCATTGTACTAGTCTTCAGATACTTTTTCTACTGTTCTCATGAAGCCTCTGTGTCAGATAATCTCTGTATTTTGCAGACATAGATGTGTAGCCTACTGATTCTGATTCTGGGCATACTTCTGAACCTAGTATGTATTTCTTCTTTTCCTCTAGATTTTGGATCTTTTTCTTCTTCCCCTCACAGGTGCAGTGAAATTTTATTTACGCACTATGGTAGTGGTGTTAGTTGCCCTTCCTTCCATATGACACCACCTTTATGTCTGAAAGCGAATAGGAACTAAAGAGCCCCTTGGTGAAGGTGAAAGAGGAGAGTGAAAAAGTTGACTTAAAACTCAGCATTCAGAAATCTAAGATCTTGGCATCTGGTCCCATGACTTCACGGCAAAACAATGGGGAAACAATGGAAACAGTAACAGACTGTATTTTCTTGGGCTCCAAAATCACTGTGGATGGTGACTTGCAGCCATGAAATTAGAAGACGCTTTAACAACAAACTATATGTTAAAGTGTTTGTTTTGTAGAGAAGATAGGGGATAAATGCCCAGATCAGCTTCCTATTGTTTTTGTGAGTCCACTGTCATATTGTAAATGTCACACTGTTTCTGTGCATGCCTCTTGTTCACATTTTTACTAATAATTATTGAACAAGAAGAAAAATCAACAATCTGATACTATTTATGATGAAAAAAGTAGACATGTTAATCACTGGCTTGTGCTCTACTGCCAATAAGTAATTTATGCCCTGTCATTTCTATAAATCCACCTTATAATTTCTAACTTATTTTGGGACTTCCTTTTTAATAAGAATGCCACAGCATGAACTGATGCATGATTGTCTCTTGAAATTATATATTAACTGTGATTATTATTATTAGTCATTATGACTTCATTATACAACTGCAGGGCCTAGTAGATCCTGTTATAGATATGGTATAATGATAACTATGTTATTTTTAATATGGTACTGTAAGAGTCACCTCATGTCTATAGCACTGACTAAATGTTAGGTGGCAGTTTTAGACTTACAATATTTATTATGCTTCTATGAACTTAACTTTTTGCTTGACGGAAAAGAGTCACTAAGTCTAACTCAGACAATCCTCTCTTTTTCATATCTTAAATGTGAAAATGGATTTAATCTAATTCCCATCCATCTGATAAAGATCTATATCCAAAGTTACTGAAAACACTGGTAAATATTGTATTATTTCTATCACATCTTGAAGAAAACAAGAAAAGAAAACAAAACAATGATTTGTAATACTGCAAAATTTGAGGTTGAGAAACATTTGTCAGCAGCACAGAATATGAACTGAAGTATTATCCCTTTTTTAGGGACTAAGTGTGGTCAGGAGCTGGTTTAATGATGAGATGAGATGGTACTAGAACCAAAAGATAGAACTGAGTCAAAATGGAAACTAAGGGCATATTGTTTCCTTCTATGAAAAATAATAAATGTCCTTTGTCTTAATTTCCCATTGTCTCTTCCCATCTATAGATATTCTCCTTTCAGGGCCTGATGGACCTCTGATCTTACTTTTCTGTTTTACTATATTGGTATTCACTTAAAATGCTTTGCTCTAAATTCTATTTTCTCTCTTTTCATCACTTAACATGTCATCTTTCTTCCCATAATTCTAAGACAATAATGAATATTATAGTATTATAAGTAGAAATTATCTAATAGTTTATTAATAAATTGGAGAATTCTAAGTTCTTTCAAATATGATTCCTTTCTCTGCTCATAAATATAATGGTTTCTTATTTGTATTATGTCATTGAAGATACTGCAAATATAATGAGAAAAGACCTCTTCTTTCTACAGCTTATCTTGAACCAGTGAAGAATGGCTTCTAGAATGGCACCTTTTAGAACTTTATGATCAGTCTCTGCAATTTCAACCTAAAGGTAGGGTCTATTTGTTGTGTTGTTCACTTGCCAAGTTGTGTCCAAATCTTTGTGACCCCATGGACTGCAGCATGCCAGGCTTCCCTGTCCTTCACTGTCTCCCAGAGTTTGCTCAAGTTTATGTCCATTGAATTGGTGATGTTATCCAACCATCTCATCCTTGGTCACCTCCTTCTTCCCCTGCACTTAATTTTTCCCAGCATCAGGATTTTGCTTAAATTTATTCTCTAAGGCTAAGTTACCTTGGTTTGGGGCTATGGGATGTTTGTCTTTGGGAAAATCTCAGTGTAAAGAATCATCCTGTAGTGCAGGAGACCAGGGTTCAATCCCTGGGTTGGAAAGATCCCCTGGAGAAGGGAATGGCTATCCACTCCAGTATACTCGCCTGGGAAATCCCATGGACAGAGAAGCCTGATGGGCTATAGTCCATGGGGTCACAAAGAGTCAGACATCTCTTATTGAAAAATATAAGAACTAATAAAAGTACATTTGAATGTAGAGTTTCTTTCCATTTATTAATTTGTACTGTAGTTGCTTTTCAATGTTTCATTAGTATCTGCTGTACATCAGAAACTTATCCATATATCCTCTCTTTTGTAGATTTCCTTCCTAATTAGGTTGTCATAGACTATTGAGTACAGTTCCCTGTGCTATACAGTAGGTTCTCATTAGTTATCTTTTTCATACATAATAGTGTATATATGCCAATCCCACTCTCCCAATTCATTCTGCCCCCTCTTTCCACCTTGATAACTGCAAACTTGTTTGCTAAAATGTAGAGTTTCATGTGACAGCCTCAATGAAAGTGAATGTCTCTCAGCCATGTCCAATTGTTACAGTCCATGGGATTCTCCAGATCAGAATACTGGAGTGGGTAGCCATCCCCTTCTCCAGGGGATCTTCCCAGCTAGGGATTGAACCCAGGTCTGCTGCATTGCAGGTGGATTCTTTACCAGCTCAGTCACCAAGACAGCCTCAATAGTTATACTCTATCCAGGTTAAATATTTTATTCCCTAGTGCAATGGAGAAGGCAATGGCATCCTACTCCAGTACTCTTGCCTGGAAAATCCCATGGACGGAGGAGCCTGGAAGGCTGCAGTCCATGGGGTTGCTGAGGGTAAGGCGCGACTGAGCGACTTCACTTTCACTTTTCACTTTCCTGCATTGGAGAAGGAAATGGCAACCCACACCAATGTTCTTTCCTGGAGAATCCCAGGGACAGGGGAGCCTGGTGGGCTGCCATCTATGGGGTCGCACAGAGTCGGACACGATGGAAGTGACTTAGCAGTAGCAGCAGCAGTGCCACTTTCTCTAGTGTCATAAATGAAGCTCAATATTTTTCAAATTCTTTCAGTTCAGTTCAGTTGCTCAGTCATGTCCGACTCTTTGCGACCACATAAATCGCAGCAGGCCAGGCCTCACTGTCCATCACCAACTCCCGGAGTTCACTCAAACTCACATCCATTGAGTCAGTGATGCCATCCAGCCATCTCATCCTTGGTCGTCCCCTTCTCCTCCTGCCCCCAATCCCTCCTAATATCAGAGTCTTTTCCAACGAGTCAACTCTTTGCATGAGGTGGCCAAAGTACTGGAGTTTCAGCTTCAGCATCAGTCCTTCCAAAAAAATCCCAGGGCTGATCTTCAGAATGGACTGGTTGGATCTCCTTGCAGTCCAAGGGACTCTCAAGAGTCTTCTCCAACACCACAGTTCAAAAGCAAAAATTCTTTGGCACTCTGCCTTCTTCACAGTCCAACTCTCACATCCATACATGACCACAGGAAAAACCATAGCCTTGACTAGATGGACCTTAGTCAGCAAAGTAATGTCTCTGCTTTTGAATATGCTCTCTAGGTTGGTCATAACTTTTCTTCCAAGAAGTAAGCGTCTTTTAATTTCATGGCTGCAGTCACCATCTGCAGTGATTTTGGAGTGCAAAATAAATAAAGTCTGACACTGTTTCCACTGTTTCCCCATTTATTTCCCATGAAGTGATGGGACCGGATGCCATGATCTTTGTTTTCTGAATGTTGAGCTTTAAGCCAACTTTTTCACTCTCCTCTTTCACTTTCATCAAGAGGCTTTTTAGTTCCTCTTCACTTTCTGCCATAAGGGTGGTGTCATCTGCATATCTGAGATTATTGATATTTCTCCCAGCAATCTTGATTCCAGCTTATGGTTCTTCCAGTCCAGCGTTTCTCATGATGTACTCTGCATAGAAGTTAAATAAGCAGGGTGACAATATGCAGCCTTGACGTACTCCTTTTCCTATCTGGAACCAGTCTGTTGTTTCTTGTCCAGTTCTAACTGTTGCTTCCTGACCTGCATACAGATTTCTCAAGAGGCAGGTCAGGTGGTCTGGTATTCCTATCTCTTTCAGAATTTTCCACAGTTTTTTGGGATCTAGATTCCTTGGAGAAGGAAATGGCAATCCACTCCAGTACTATTGCCTGGAAAATCACATGCACAGAGGAGCCTGGTAGGCTACAGTCCAGGGGGTCGCAAAGAGTCGGACACAACTGAACGACTTCATGTTCAAACAGTCAAAGGCTTTGGCATTGTCAATAAAGCAGAAATAGATGTTTTTCTGGCACTCTCTTGCTTTTTGATGATCCAGTGGATGTTGGCAATTTGATCTCTGGTTCCTCTGCCTTTTCTAAAACCAGCTTGAACATTTGAGTGTGATTGTATATAAGAAAATTGTTCTTTTATAGCCACTGAGTGATATTGTAAACAATGAAAAATATTACTGTACTATTATAATATTATAGAACTGGCATGTGGTTTATTAATCAAATGGTACCTAAACATATTTTAAAACTAGAGTACATACATGTGTGAGAGAAATGTTTCCATTCTAGAGACAATGGTTGGTGTACATAATGATGTGTAAAACTCCCTTAAGTAGTGCTAAAACCTTTCAGAAATCTGTAGTACAGAGACTGCTGTAGTACAGAGCTAGGAGGTATTTTTAAATAGATAATTCTATTCCATGTTTTCCCTTCTGCACAATAGATAAACTTGTATCCACCCTAAAAATTTCACAAAACATTGTAAAGATTACCTGAAATTTTGAATTTACAATAATAGAAAACATGAAACATTCCACAAAAAGGTAAGCAAACTTCTTTATACTCTTTGAATTCATTTTATAAACTATCTTGTGTAGAATTGTTTGCACTGTTTGATGTTGATGAGGAAAAAACTAGCTAGCTATTCTGGAATAGCGAGTTTGAAGGTGGAATGTTGTTATTTTAGAGATATTGAGAAGCAGTAAGGGTCTTTTCAATATCTTGTTTTCTAGTACTGAAACTGAGCCAAATGCAAAGATCCTTCTGGAAGTCAATGGGAGTTCTGAACACAAGCCAGAGCAAGATGAGAAAAATAAAGCAAAATGAGGAACTGGCCTGAAGTCAACTGTTTAAAAAATGAAAGTAAAACTTTCTGATATGTTCCCCTAATGGTAGATAATTACATATTATATTTTAGATGGTTTTCAAAGTGCCTTATTCATTCACTAGTCAGTGCACCTTATGATCTTTGAATGAGATCAGAGTATTGAAAGACTTGTCTTTTAAGTTCAATTAACTTTAGTGTGGGAACACAGGTACCATTGAGAGAGTTAATCCATTGCCTTTCATGGAATTTATATGGGAGGGAAGAGGAGTATTAATAGAAGGAATGCATGAGCCAATTTTCAATTTTCTTTTATTATTCTAAAATATTTTATCTGATAGACACTAGGGAAAAAATTATCTTTCTTTTGGTCAAACATTTTCTTTTTCAAACATATTTTTGCTTTTGAAATCTTGAACTCCTCATACAAGATTATAAGAAAAGAACCTGAAATATACAGCACCAAACCTTCATTTCTACAACATTTTTGGAGTTTGATATTATTATAAGGCAGAAATAATATAGGGAAGAAGATTAATTTCAACTTTCAACTTTATTAGTATTATAGAACTATTTACAAACATTTCACCCTGTAAAGCATCTGCCTATAATGTGGGAGACCCAGGTTCAATCCTCTGGAGAAGGAAATGGCAACCCACTCCAGTACTCTTGCCTGGAGCATGGTAGGCTACGGTCCATGGGGTTGCAAAGAGTCAGACAAGACTGAGCGACTTCACTTCACTTCACTTCATACCTACTTTTCAGGAAGCATCATATACAAAATTAAGTTGTCAATTCCCCTTTTTAAATTGTTCCCCAGTTTGAGTCATTTTGTCATTATCCATGAGTTGCAGAAATGAAAACACTGAATTTACCTTGTCTGTGGATTCTAAGAGCACACAAGTAATCAGATACTCTTCCTGGCGAGAGTTCAGGCATGGTACAAGGAGCTGAAAAGCATGGCACACTGCGGAGAAAAAGAACTCTAGATAAAAATAACCTATTCACATGGAAAATTAAATAAGTATAAAACTTTTAAAACAGGAATGGAAAAGAACAAGAAATAATCATGAAAGCTATTTCTTAAAAACTATGTAAGATAAAAGATATTTCTCTTCATTTCATAATACATGGGAGATATAGATAATGTATTGGAAAGAGAATTCCAGAGGTAGGATTGCTTATACAACAGTGCAAATAACCCAATCTTGATTATTTAAAGCAATTTTCAGTAATATAGATATAAAATTTAAATGCCTTATTCACTTAACTGAAATATAATGAAAAAGATAATTCTCATTTTGCATTGATATTTTCTTATAAAATTAATGTATACTCGCAGCAGCAGTAGCAATACTGAAAATTTGAAAAAAATGGATGAGTTAAAACGGAAGTAATATTTGCCTATAGGTACTGTAACTAGAGAGGAATATGGATAACATTTTAGCATACTTCCTCCTTGTATTTCTAAGCATATGTATTGTATATACACTTTCCTTCTTATTCTTTGCACTTAAAACATTTTGACTCATTTCAATAAAATTACCCAATTATCTTAAGATTCTCTGGTACATTTGTATTACTATCAGATGTTTATAAACTAAAAGCACTTATTTATAATTTAGAAAAGTTCATTTACATGCTGATTTTATTTTATATTAACAACAACCCCTTAAAATGGGTAGGCAAAAGTTTTCTCTACATCTTTTAAAACTAATACCTAGGGAATCTGACTACTATGATGGTTGGATCTAGGTCTCCTAAATCTTAATTGTATGCTTTTCCTTCATTAAGAGATAATGTACCATACGTCACTGGTACTTTAATTATTAAAAAGCTCTCTGGAAGGAATCCAGATGGAACATATATTATATCCCCCCAAAATGTCAGAAGTTCAAATATGGGTTCATACTTTTGAATGAAACAATATAGTGAGAAAGAAAAGGATTTTGGCTCAACATATAATCATTTATTTCCAAAGTCTATAAATCCTGAGTGTATTTTGATCTGTTTTAAAAACACAGATCAAATACTAATAAAATGTTTTGAACAACAGCAGCCAAAAAAGTTATTGACAGTTTTTCACTGTTGATACATTTCCAAGCAATTTACTCTCCTTGGCAGAACACAGGAGACAGTTCTACTCTTCAGTGACTAGCTAATGTTTTAAACATATTGTACATCACAACCTTTTTCTTAACCCAAATTAAAATGGAAATAACTACAATTTGAAAAAAGGACAGAGTGTGGAAGAGCTAATTAAACTTTGGACAGAAAGCTCATAAAACTGTTGTTTAGAAGAGAATAAGCAGGTTATCCACATTTAGCACATATTTTCATATTAAAAAAAAACTCTTTAAGAAAACATACCATCTGTTATGTTACCACTGATGCAAAAGATATGAACTTCAAGTGCTGAAAATAGCTAAGACTTATGCAAAATTTTTTTGTTTTATTTTAAAGTAATTAGTTGATAATATAATTGCAGTGTGCTAAAATGATCTGTAATCCTTATTTTTAAAGAAAAATATTAGCAATTTGATTAAGACAGTTAAGAAATTAAATTTATTACTGTTTTGTTCCTATCAATAATAGTATGTCTTGCTTATTGTAGATCATAGAAAATACAAGAGTTTTAGTGTGTAGTTGCACTAAGAAATTAGAATTATTGAAAAATAAAGAGAACAACTAGTGTCTGGATAGTGATGGAAAGTATACACTATTCAGTATTTGGTAAATTAGGGTTAGGGTTTCACAATTTATGTCTTTTTCAGAAAGATATTCTGATAGCTAGTACGTGTCTGACTCAATAAATATTTGCTGGTTGAATGAATGACTGCATATACTGATGTATCAGTTCTGAGACAGCAAAAGAGACATAGATGTATAGAACAGTCTTTTGGACTCTGTGGGAGAGGGAGAGAGTGGGATGATTTGGGAAAACGGCACTGAAACATGTACAATAACATATATGAAACAAATCACCAGTCCAGGTTCGATGCATGATACTTTCCAAGAATTTCTAAGCATCTGAATTAACAGTGTTTGCTACTCCTTTTGATCTTCATCAGCCTTTTGTTTTCTTTTTTTTTCTATTTTTTCTTGATATTCAGGGAAAAGGCATTGTGTTAGAGAATAAACTAAATCAACCTGGAGAAAATTATTTTGCTAAGAAACGGAAGTTGGAATAAAAAAGGGGGTGAACTACTAAATGTGGTTCAGTAGGGAAATGGCTACTGTGAAAATATGTGGAGACAAATTGATAAACTAATCCATTGCCCATGTTTATATCATTCTGTCTCAAAATTAGTGCAGTCTTCCAAAATTTATCTCTGTGTTAAGCCGCTGGCACAACACAGAGTATGATTGTTTCTTAAAAAAGGCTAAAAACTACCCTATCATTTTAATAGCAGGGATCTGTGTGTTTAAATAAAATTGATGAATGCTGAAGAGTTCTTTCAAGATTCTTTTAAAATGTGAATACAGTAAGTAGTATTGAGAGAAAAAAAAAATATTGCTCATTCCATGCATCCAGTTCACTCTGACTTCTTGTGGTGGTGCTACTACTGTTCTAAGCAGGCAGACAACAAAGTCTGGGCATGAATGATCAAGTTAGAATTCAACCAGGCTGTCTATGCTATACTTTAAGAGAGTATTCCTTAAAGAAATCCATATATCCTTAAAGATATATGGATGTCATTTATTATCTTTTTTCTTTCAACCTTGTCAACTTGATTAGCTTTCCAGTAATAATATTTCCAAGAATGCTTCTTTATGGAGCAGGTTCTGGAATTGGAGCTTATCACACTGAGGACTGGAAAGAGTAGACTGCAACATGCAGTTCTACATATCTAGTGTAAATGCAATATGTTGTATTCAAACTTGGCACCTCGTAGATAGTTCTGTTTCTCTGTCTCACATGGATGTAGGTGTTATTCATATTCTTCAGGGGTTCTCTAACTACTGTGTAATGTGTCATAATTACTTTGGTAAATTTGCAAGTAGTTCTTAGCCACGACTTTGAGATAACCAAAGAGAGATCAATTGCCACATTTATACTGTAAAACTCTAAAAGGCAATTAAATTATTTAACATTAAAAATGTGAGAGGCAGGAGAAGATTGAGGAGCTGATTGGACAGAAGATGATGAGTAATGTTGATTTAACTATAGAGTCCTGAACTTGGAATACTTCTAAGAAGCACTGCTTTTATTTCACATGCTGTGCCTTTTGATATTTACATAAATTTGGAATTAATAAATGGGAGAGAGTGTTTTCCAGGAAAACAATTTGCCTGTGTATTTTTTTTTTTTTTTTTTTGTGAATGAGATCATCTATATGAAGGAATTGATACAGCATCTGGTCAGAAGTAAGAGATGAATAAATATGTAATAATAGCCATCATTATTGAAAGGGAGGGGAATGATTAGAGAATCTTTTGGGGGACATTTGATGCAGAACAGCTCGGGTATCCCATATGAAGATCAGGGCTCCTCGTGGTTATATTTCTTCAGTGTGAATGATGTATGTAAAGTAAAAACAGTAAACAATTTAAAAAATGTATCATCAATTATTTTCTATTTCTACCCAAGAAACTTTCATCAAGACACACATCTCTATACTTAATGTGAATATATCTGTATATATCAACCCTTTAGTGGTTACAGAATTTTCACAAGTAACCTAATTAATTTTAAAAGAAATATCATTTTGACTCACACTCATACTTGAATTTGTGAGAGTATTATAGCCAGATAAATAAATGATATTTTAGCACTTGTGTCATTGTCTTTTGCTGAGAGAGAGAGAGAACAGAAATGATAACTATTATTTCATTGTAATTCAGTAATTTGAGTAAGCAGAAGTCTGCAGCCTTATATAGCTCTGCTCAATTGTTTTAGGCCCTAGGGTGATATCCATCCTCAAAAGAATTTATATCAGTTGAGGGAGGTGAAAGGGTCAACATATTATTAACAAATATTGTAAAATATCAATTCAGTTTATCTCTAGGTAATCTAAGAAGTGCATTTGTTCTTTTCATCTTAATATTTTATTTAAGAACATTTGAGGTGCCTTAGTCAAAAGGCTCATTTCTCTAGTAATCAAAACGAATGACTGGGCACATGTGAATTTGGGAAATAATAAGTGTTTCCTGTGTGTGAAACTCTATGTTAAGTAAGGTCATTTCTTTTCAGAGTCAGTTGAGAAAATCAATAAAAAGGTATTTGCTTTTGTTATAAAGCAAAACATTTAAGATGCTGTAATAAAGATTAATTTGCTTTCTGTGTAGGTGGAAGATGATTTCTTATTTTAGTGGTGCATTGGATTATACTTCCTAGAATAGGTGAGGTTTTAGGCCTCCAGTGAAGAATAGGGGTTCAACTCCCCAACAGGAGATTTGGTAGGAGAAACGGGGCCTGTTGTAGACAGAGAACAGCAGGAATAAATGAACAGAGGTGCGAGAGTATAGAGAGAACTAAACATTATAGACTGTAATGCAACTTTACACCCATGAAAGTGGCTAAAATTAAAAGAAGACAGAGTCACAAATGCTGGTGAGCATGTGAAGAAATTGGAACCCCCAAAAAACCTGCTAGTGTGATTGCAAAATGGTGCAGCCATATTAGAAAACAGTTTGGCATGCTTCAAAATGTTAAACATGGAGGTACTATTTCCTGCAATCGTAGTCCTGGGTACATACTGCAATGAATATGAAAACAAATGTAGTTCAGTTCAGTAGCTCAGTTGTGTCCAACTTTTTGTGACCCCATGGACTGCAGCACAACAGGCCTCCCTGCCCATCACCAACTCCTGGAGCTTACTCAAACTCATGTCCAAAGAGTTGGCGATGCCATCCAACCATCTCATCCTCTGTTGTCCCCTTCTCCTCCTGCCTTCAATCTTTCCCAGAATCAGGGTCTTATTCAGTAAGTCAGTTCTACACATCAGGTGGCCAAAGTATTGGAGTTTCAGCTTTAGCATAAGCCCTTCCAATGAACACCCAGGGCTGATCTCCTTCAGAATGGACTGGTTGGATCTCCTTCCAGTCCAAGGGACTCTCAAGAGTCTTCTCCAACACCACAGTTCAAAAGCATCAATTCTTTTGTGTTCAGCTTTCTTTATAGCCCAACTCTCACATCCATACATGACTACTGGAAAAACCATAACTTTGAGAAGACATACCTTTTTTGGCAAAGTAATGTCTCTGCTTTTTAATATGCTGTCTCATTTGGTCATAGCTTTTCTTCCAAGGAGCAAGTGTCTTTTAATTTTAAGACTGCAGTCACCATCTGCAGTGATTTTGGAGCCCAAGAAAATAAAACCTGTCACCATTTCCATTGTCTTCCCATCTATTTGCCATGAAGCGATGGGACTGGATGCCATGATTTTAGTTTTCTGAATGTTGAGTTTTAAGCCAACTTTTTCACTCCTCTCTTCCACTTTCTTCAAGAGGTTCTTTAGTTTTTCACTCTGCCATAAGGGTGGTGTCATCTGCCTATATGAGGTTATTGACATTTCTCCCGGCAATCTTGATTCCAGCTTGTGCTTCCTCCAGCCCAGCGTTTCTCATGATGTACTCTGCATAGAAGTTAAATAAGCAGGGTGACAATATACAGCTTTGATGCACTCCTTTTCCTATTTGGAACCAGTCTGTTGTTCCATGTCCAGTTCTAACTGTTGCTTCCTGACCTGCATATAGGTTTCTCAAGAGGCAGGTGCATACAATTTCTGCTTCTGTTAAGTCCATACAATTTCTGTCCTTTATTGAGCCCATCTTTGGATGAAATGTTCCCTTGGTATCTTTAATTTTCTTGATGAGATCTCTAGTCTTTCCAATTCTATTTTTTCCCTCTGTTTCTTTGCCTTGATCACTGAGGAAGGTTTTCTTCTCTGTCCTTGCTATTCTTTGGAACTCTGCATTCAAATGGGTATATCTTTCCTTGACCGAAATCAAATCCCTTATGATTATATAGTGGAAGTGACAAATAGATTCAAGGGATTAGATCTGATAGACAGAGTGCCTGAAGAACTATGGATAGAGGTTCATGACATTGTACAGGAGGCAGTGATCAAGACCATCACCCAAAAAAAGAAATGCAAAAAGGCAAAATCGTTGTCTGAGGAGGACTTACAAATAGCTGAGAAAAGAAAAGATGCAAAAGTCAAAGGAGAAAAGGAAAGATATACCCATGAAAACAAATGTCCACCCAATTATGGTAACATTATTCTTGATAGTTACAAGCTGGAAACAATTTATATTTTAATTAACAGATGGATAAAATATTATTTGGCCATAAGAAATGCACTTAGTACTCACACATTGTACAACATGGATGAAACTTGAAAGCCTTATGACAGTTGGAAGAAGCCAGATGTAAATGACCATATTTTGCATGATTCAGTATATATAAAAATGTCAAGAAAGACAAATCAAGAGAGACAGAAAGTATATTAGTTGCTGCAAAGGACTGTGAAAGCGTAGTGAATGGGAAGTGAAATGACTATCAAGAAGTATGAAATTTCTTTATAGGATGATGCAATGTTATAAAATTAAATCATTGTTATAGTTCCACAAAGTTTTCAATAGACTAACAACCACTGCATTGTATACTTTAAAAGGGTTAATTTTGTGGTCTGTAAATTCTATCCTAATAAAGTTGTGTAAAAATAGAATATAGTTTGGTATTCAAGTCTTTATTTTCAAATGTAGAAAAGTAGATTAAGGCAAATTTTCATGATTCTATGCAGGGATCACTAATTTATTACTTCTGTATTCAGCAGGGAACAATTGCACATTTTTAAAACATGGTGCAAGTACTAATACCTAACATCTTGTGAGTGCTTAAATATTTCCAGGATCTGAGGTAAGTGTCTTACATGAAGAAACTCTTAACTCTCTCAACAGTCCTATGGGGTAGGCTACATTATTATTCCCAGTTCACAGAGAAGGTAACTGAGTCGTGGATAGTTTAAACACATTGGTAATTTGTGGGGACACCAAGATCTGAATTCCCAATTTTTGTACCTATACAACAATGCCTTTTAACATGATCAGAATTGCATTCTATGAAGAACACTCTCATTGGGGTGCTTAGGGTGAATTAGTTTAGTCTCTAGCGGCTATTAAAATTGTCCAAGTAAAAGACACAAGCAACCTATGGCAATAACAGTAAAAAATTATATCAGAACAGTTGAGTTTTGAAACAGAAATACTGTTCATAAAAGCAGCTTTGGCTTGAAGTGCAAATATAAGTGCAGAATGACTATGACTTAAATGTACTTCTCATAAAAAATAGAAAAATTCTATATTTCTAAGGCATGGTAAATTTAGAAAATTTGACTATTAGTGGCTAACTACTAAAGAAAACATGTTCTACCATTAAATATTTGTAAGTAAAGGAGTGATCCTCTTTTGTTTGCTGAAACATTATAATGCTCCTGGTAATTACAGATCCACCTATTTTTTGTGTTACCCTATCCTTTTTTTAAAGCTTTTCTTAGTAGGGTGGAAAGCTCATAAGCTTTAAACTATGGCTCTGTAATGACACAAATGTTTTCTCAGTCTTTAAAACACTTTGGGGAACTCTTAAAATTGTATCACTGCCTATTTGAAAACCCAACCCAGTGCTAATTGTTAATGTGCTATTTTACACTGTGGCTTAGTGTGTTACAGACCTTAAATAAACACCACCATAGAAATACCAAGTCAAGTTGGATTATGGAGAGACTGTAAATTCTGCTCTAAAGTATAGAAATGGAAAATACTAGGAAACTTCCCAATATTTTATGTATGTGTTCTAATTTTCAAGTTTCTCATGATACCCAATATCAAAGAACCTTCTGAGTAAGAACTTAGCAGCAGATGAAACAGCAACAACCACAGCTAACAAAAACAACAAACAATGAAGAAAAGTATTAAATAACAAAAGAAAAATAGGTGGATCAACTAAAAAAAGAAGCAACAAGCTTGAGAGGTGGTCTTGTTAATAAGGTGGAAAAAAATTAAGCCAGAACATTGAAGAAGTATTCAGTCTTATTTGCAAGCTTTATTTGTGGCCAAATAAAAGCCAGAAATGCATGAAAAGTTTTCCTCTCTATGATGCTGTAGTATTTTGAATTCAACGTTGTCACTTTATATAGAACTTGGATTAAATTGAATGGTTCTGTTGTCTGTAACCCTTAAAATACCTGAATAAAATCAGTCTTAAAAGAGAATTGAGATGCTTGTTCCTACCATCAATACTATTCTGGTAGTTTACATTATAACAATTCACCTATTGAACAATATTGAGTGTATATTTTGTGGTAGGCATTGTGATAAATAGTGGTCTTGAACAATGAAAAGGGCAGCATCTGTCTTCCTGTTTCTAATCACTTAATGAGACTGATGTTCTAGTAAATATTTACTTCATTGTCTCATAAGAATAATGAATGTGTACATGTATGTGTGTGAACACATTAAATAAAAGACTGAGGAATGAGTTGGGTTTAAAAGAGCAAAGACTTTCATAATATAGTGAAACTGAGATAAGACCTCAGAGTTATTCAGGAGTTAAAAGTTTGTCTGAGAGAGAGTAGAAAGTTCCACAAGCTTGGAAGTTTATTTTTGCACAAATAAAAAGAGCATGGCAGGTTAAAAGTCACAAATACTTTGCATAGTGTGATGAGGTGGGTTTATAAATCACTCATGTATTAGTTCTAAATCAAATATACACAATATAGAATTATATAGCAGTTTTAAAGATAAAAAATGGTTTTAATTTTTAAATTAATTGTTGCCATATTTTGTTATTTATCAGAACCAATTCTTAGAATTATTCAAGTTGAATCCTTATGCAGAAATTTGACTAGCAGTATTAATTTTAAAGGAGAATCTATATAAACATTCATATTCAATAAGTGAAGAACTGTTTTGGAGATAGTATGCACAATTTGGTTTCAGATTTGATCTTATTTCTCTTTTGATCCTTTGACTCTGAGGTGTTTCAACACAAGTATGATATCTTTCTCCTCTTTGGTTAGTTTTCCTTTTAGAGTTCTGTTCATGTCATCCTGAAGAACCCAGACTTCTATGCTTCAGAAATGATTGATTCTGTTTCAGTTCATCTTGGAATGATTTTTTTGCTCTAAAAGAGCTTAAGAAGCCCTCCCTTTATCAAAGTAGACTCAAAATGCTGATAGAGCAGACAGAAAACAAGAGAGAATACCCTTATAGAAAATACCTAGATTAGAGAAAACATTGCCTCATTATGGAGTCAACTCTGAGATTAACAAAATTGCAATTTGAACAAAGCATGAGTAAAGATTAAGATGTATTCATAGAAATTCAGAAAGAAAAAAAGTAGCATCTTACTGAAGTCCAGGCCTCTTAAAACTTCTAGTAAAGGATCAAAAGATTGTCTTTTAACTCTAAACAACTAGTACCAGTTTTTATAAGTATAATACATTGATTGTAATATTTATATTAAATGAGGCTTAGTTTTTTTTTCTAAGTTTGCTGCTTCGAAAACCTCTTGTGTTGTCATTCCATTTTTTCTCCAACAATGATATATCTATTATGTCAGATTGATTCTGTCAAAGAGAAAATAAAGACAAAAAACTAATAATCATTTATTTAATATCTATAAAATAATCTAGCTGTTTGATTTTACTTTTACTGAAATAATATATATATATATATAAACAAACATTAAATTCATTCCCAAATTAGTAACAATAAAATGAACCATTCATACTGTAAAATCTGTTTAATAAGCAAATGATTTCTTTTGCCAATTAAACTTTCATATTCAGAAACTTATTATTCCTTTTTCCTCTCAAAATATTCTGTAAGATAGTCTCATATTCTTTTCTATTTAAAGACTTACAAGGATCTGTAGATTTATATGATAAAGATGCATCATATTAGAGGATTAGAATTTTGCAACTAGGATTATGACACATTGATAAAAATTTAAAAAAAGAGACTTGTGAAGGAAACAAAAAGAATACTTCTTTCCTTTTTACTTTTTTTTTTTTCAATTCTCAATGCATATGGGAGAGGCTAGGATGGGAGAAAGGGTCAAATTTAATGGTAAAACACAGAGAAAACTGAAAGTTCGGAGAAAGGAACTAGATTCAGATTTTCCAAATTATTTGTCTATTATCACTTGCCACCTGTAACTAAAATAATAAGCATCAAGGGTTTATTAAAAAATGAGTGAGACATGGCCCTGTTTAGGTTGGTCAAGTTATTTTCCCCCTTTGGTAGATAGAAGCTTTATATTTAGTAAGCATGATTATTTAGGCTTGAAGTTCTCTTTCAAATCTAAAGATGTAACTCAAGTGCTAAATAATAATTTTAAAATATTTTTAGGTTTCTTTCTGTCATTAAAAGAAAAAATAGTACTCAGCTCTAGTTTTATAATAAATCTATATATTATGATGTCTAATATCTGTGTCTCGCTTTATGTTAGACGCTCAGTCGTATCTGACTTTTTGTGACTGCATGGTAACCCATCAGGTTCCTCTGTCAGGATTCTCCCAGCAAGAATACTGGAGTGGGGAACCATTCCCTTCTCCAGGGGATCTTTCCAGCCCAGGGATTGAATCTGCATCGCCTGCATTGCAGGCAGACTGTTTACTACTGTCTGAAGCCATCAGGGAAGCCCCTTATAGAGTATTTTAAATGCCACAACATAGTGATAACAAAGGTCGTTGCATTATTCTTTTAGTACAAACCTAATGGCACCCCACTCCAGTACTCCTGCCTGGGAAATCCCATGGACCCAGGAGCCTGGTAGGCTACAGTCCATGGGGTCCCTAAGAGTCGAACACTACTGAGCGACTTCACTTTCACTTTTCACTTTCATGCATTGGAGAAGGAAATGGCAACCCACTCCAGTGTTCTTGCCTGGAGAATCCCAGGGACGGCGGAGCCTGGTGGGCTGCCGTCTATGCGGTCGGACAGAGTTGGACACGACTGACGCGACTTAGCAGCAGCAACAGCAATTGAATTATTAGATTAATTTCTGATGTGAGGGAAATCTTTGGAAGGAGAATAAAGACAATCTTTATTCCAGCCGTTTATGGCTCTTACCTTTTTTTTTGTTTCTTGGCTTGATATCCTCTGTTTCTAATATACAAGTCCAAAATGCCTGCATAATATGGTAAAAAAACAAAAAAAACAAAAAAACTGGGCTTTGGACATTCTTTTAGTGAGGTATTAAAATAAAAAGTAGAATATTAGGAAGTAAAGTAAAATATAATTTAAATGTTTTGGCAGAAAAATTACCACAAGCCAATTTTAAAAACAACCCCACTCTCCTGATACATTCTAAGGTGGCTGGTCTGGAGTGTGCCTTGATGACCTAGTGCTTAGCATGTAGTAATTTGTACAATAAATATTTATCTGAAATGTTATTATTTAAATAAAATTTTATTATACTTCAAGGAAAAATAAAACAATACTATTTCTTTAGGTCTAGAGGGAGGTTGGGAGACAGGATGTTTTGTTCATCTATCATAGCAAGTCTTGTTTTCCTAGCCAAAAATGTTATATGTAACACAATGGTAGGCATAATGAGGAAAAATTCTTATTTGCATAAAAGATGAATTAATTGACTTTGGGTTTAGCTTACTTTTAAACTATTTATTATTTATTTTCTGTTTACAATTTTTTCCTAAGTTAAATGACTTATCTGTATGCCCTCACTTATCCAGTGATGTCTTTGATCAAAATTGCCTATTTCTGAGATAGCAAGAAAAAGCGTGCTTTGTATGTTAGGCACTGAAAACAAAAAAGAAAATAGAAGGGCATTAACATAATACAGTGGAGAAGGCAATGGCAACCCACTCCAGTACTCTTGTCTGGAAAATCCAGTGGACGGAGGAGCCTGGTGGGCTGCCGTCTATGGGGTCACACAGAGTCGGACATGACTGAAGCGACTTAGCAGCAGCAGCATAATACAGTATTCAGTAGAAGCTCAAAAACATGGAATAAGGTTGAGTTTATTAGTAGTTCTGTGATATAACAAAGTTATTTTTTGACAAGGCATTGTTAACTCTGCGTGTTTCATAGTCTTTCTTTAGTGTGGCATATTCAAAAAAATTCAGAGAGAAAAATGCTATAGCTCATGAGAAAATGTATTATTTAACTAACAATGCCTCCATGTAGCCCAATTAAATATGGCACACCTGAGGTATCTGACTGACAAATCCAGAATCGTTACAGTTTCTGAAGCAGAGGAACCTCTGGAAGACATAACAAAAACTAATAGCAGTTATTTCCTACTCTACATGAGCAAAACATCCATCACAAGGATAGGAAACAGCCTCTGAGACCTTTTTAATGAACTGTCTTGGGGGAAAAGGTCTCATCCATAGTTACATAGCAAAAGTGTTACAACAAAACATTTTGTTTCTTCTTTGCTCACATCACAAGATAATGTCATGAAGACATGACTTTGAGACTCTTTAGCTGATACCATTGTCTCTTAAATACAAGACCTGAATTTGAGAACAGTAAGAAAGTGCATATTTAAGCAATGGGATTCTTTTTTTACAATCATGTTTTAAAGTTATCCCATAGTAGCTCTGACAGCATGAGAAATAAATTTTTTTGAAAAGTAAAATCAAATAAAGGAAAAAAAGAGCATGTAACAAAGATCCAAATGCTCAGAAAAACAAAAGAGGTTATAAAATTATATTCAGTAGTCTTACCAGTTTACACTGGCTTCCATATAGTTTTATTCATAGTGATATTAACAGATATTGACAGACCAGTGGTGCATTCAATGACTTCTAAGGAGCATCATGGGGGTTATCAACACATAGCATTAATTTCCCTGCATCTGTTATCTTTTCAAAGTATTTCAAATAATATGATTGTCACTTGCAAGTGTTCTATCATTAGGCTAGGATTTGTGTTTCCCAAGGGTAATGATAGATATATGTACTAAAATATTCATATTGTAGTGCTTATACTAGTTGGTACTCACTTAAATAAGAGTAACCTCAGGTTTACATTTCAATGTACCTTTTCTTTCACTTTCAGTAACTAAATATCTTTAAAAGGAAATAAAATATTCCTTCATAAACATTTGTGTAAATCAAGGGTAAATCTACTTGTAATGTGTCTCCAATAAATTGTCTCCATGCAAAATGTATTATTAACATTCTTTTTATTTCTAAAACAGTGAAGAATTTGAAATATAAACCAAATAGTCAATAAATAGGGAATTTAAAAAAATGAAATTATGTAGAGTGGCAAGTCTTAGACTGCATATTAACATTTTAAATACATGGTTTTATGTTGGTTTTATTAAAAATAAAATATCTTTCCTTAGGAATTTATCTAGATATCTGATTCATAATATATCATGAAAGATTAATAAGATATTTCAATATTCAATTAAATTTTATTTAAGCTCATAGTTACTGTGCAATGTTAACATAGTATTATAACAGTATTGCAATTATTACAATCTTAACTCAGTATTCACTATTATAATAGTTGACTTCCAAGCTAATAACAAAATATTAAGGTTATGATTATATTCCTTTTAGAATTGTAGTCATTTAGTCTTTCATTTTGGGGGAGGTGAATGGGAGAGTTGAACTGAGATGCTGGCAAATTCAATTTCTAATCTTTTTTCTCTTATCAATTTTCTTAATGCTTGTATCCTTAAATACTTTCTCACAATAATTTGAATTTATTTCAATCTCTTATACCACAAATATACACTTTTCTCTTAATATCTGTCTAATTCCTCTCCCTTCATTCTTGAATATTCTTGATATATTCTATGTATATATCAGTCATATTCCTTGAGTTGCACCCTTGTTTTGTTACTCCTGATGCCTTTCTTTCCACTCTCAGGCTCAGGATATGGTTTCTGTTTTTTCCTCTTTCTGTTGCATTCCACTTGCTGATATTCAGCAGCACAATTTTGCAAATAGTTTATCTTCCATCTCTTTGAAATGGGTTCTTCAAGACTGAAAAAGCAAGCCATATCCCTGAGGCACCTTTTAAAAACAGAATGTGTTGGGAAGAAATCTACCAAGTGGATTTGAGAAATAACACAGATTCTGCCATTAGTAGTTTTTAATTCTATGTTATCCAATAGGATAATCAGTAGTCACATGTGGCTACTGAAAACTTGAAATGAAAAATGAGATTAAATGAAAAGAATGAAATCTAAATACAGTTGAACTATATCCAATAAAGATTAGTATCTGAATTGAGATGTGATGGAAGTATAAAATACACATTGGATGGATGTTCAAGACGGTATGAAAAGAATGTGAAACTTTTCACCCTTCATTTTACCTTTTAAGCTTTTTCCAAAATATTCATAATATTGTTTAATTTCACACTATAATTATTAATTTTTTATTGTGTATTGAGGTATAGCCAATAAACAATTCTGTGATAGTTTCAGGTGAACAGTGAAGGGACTCAGCCTTCCATATACATATATTCATTCATGTATACAAAAAAGTCTTTATTCTCATGTCCTCTGATAGAAATAAACATGAGGTGATGTTGGTTAGTATGTTTATGTACTTAACTTGTTTTAAAAATGTTATAATGTTATAGTATATGGCTCAACCTTCTTCTTTCTAGAGGAAAATGCTAGTTTAGCTTTCAGTTTTCAGGAAGCAAGATCATTAGACTTAAAAGAAGTTTTTCCCTCCAAATTTAACTTTTTACTGTCATTTTCTTTGGAATAGTGAATGAAATTATTCATGAAGGGAAAGAAAATAACTTAGAGAACTGCAAACTGAAAAAAATAATTTTATGCTGATGATTTAATTAGAAATTACATTTATATATATTTTAATATAGACATTTTTATTCTTATAATACCCATCCTATGCAGCATATTTTTAAAATAAAAATATTTGTGCAGAAAATTTATGAACATCAGCTATCCAAGTGAAAATGAAGTTCACTATCTTCATAAAAATAAAATAAAATATATGCTGTAAACTGACATAATTTATTGGATATTACAAGCAAAATCAGAATTAGCTAATTTATATAATGAAAAAGGCAAAATGATAGGATACTGAAAGAGGAAATCCCCAGGTCAGTAGGTGCCCAATATGCTACTGGAGATCAATGGAGAAATAACTTCAGAAAGAATAAGGGATGGAGCCAAAGCAAAAACAATACCCAGCTGTGGATGTGACTGATGATAGAAGCAAGGTCCAATGCTGTAAAGAGCAATATTGCATAGGAACCTGGAATGTCAGGTTCATGAATTAAGGCAAATTGGAAGTGATCAAACAAGAGATGGCAAGAGTGAATGTCAACATTCTAGGAATCAGTGAACTAAAATGGACTGGAATGGGTGAATTCAACTCAGATGACCATTATATCTATGACTGCAGGCAGGAATCCCTCAGAAGAAATGGAGTAGCCATCATGGTCAACAAAAGAGTCCGAAATGCAGTACTTGGATGCAATCTCAAAAACTACAGAATGATCTCTGTTCGTCTTCAAAGCAAACCATTCAATATCACAGTTATCCAAGTCTATGCCCCAACCAGTAATGCTGAAGAAGCTGAAGTTGAACGGTTCCATGAAGACCTACCTGATCTTTTAGAATTAACACCCAAAAAAGATGTCCTTTTCATTATAGGGGACTGGAATGCAAAAGTAGGAAGTCAAGAAACACCTGGAGTAACAGGCAGATTTGGGTTTGGAATGTGAAATGAAGCAGGGCAAAGACTAATAGATTGTTGCCAAGAAAATGCACTGGTCATAGCAAACACCCTCTTCCAACAACACAAGAGAAGACTCTACCCATGGACATCACCAGATGGTCAACACCAAAATCAGATTGATTCTATTCTTTGCAGCCAAAGATGGAGAAGCCCTATACAGTCAACAAAAACAAAACCAGGAGCTAACTGTGGCTCAGGCCATGAACTTCTTATTACCAAATTCAGACTCAAATTGAAAAAAGTAGGGAAAACCACTAGACCATTCAGGTATGACCTAAATCAAATCCCTTGTGATTATACAGTGGAAGTGAGAAATAGATTTAAGGGCCTAGATTTGATAGATAGAGTGCCTGATGAACTATGGAATGAGGTTCATGACATTTTACAGGAAACAGGGATCAAGACCTTCCCATGGAAAAGAAATGCACAAAAACAAAATGGCTGTCTGGGGAGGCCTTACAAATAGCCGTTAAAAGAAGAGAGGCAAAAAACAAAGGAGAAAAGAAAGATATTCCCATCTGAATGCAGAGTTCCAGAGAATAGCAAGAAGAGATAAGAAAGCCTTCTTCAGCAATCAATGCAAAGAAATGGAGGAAAAGAACAGAATGGGAAAGACTAGAGATCTCTTCAAGAAAATTAGAGATAGCAAGGGAACATTTCATGCAAAGATGGGCTCGATAAAGTTCAGAAATGGTCTGGACCTAACAGAAGCAGAAGATATTAAGAAGAGGTGGCAAGAACACACGGAAGAACTGTACAAAAAAGATCATCATGACCCAGATAATCACGATGGTGTGATCACTAATCTAGAGCCAGACATCCTGGAATGTGACGTCAAGTGGGCCTTGGAAAGCGTCACTATGAACAAAGCTAGTGATGGCATTCTAGTTGAGCTATTTCAAATCCTGAAAGATGATGCTTGAAAGCGCTGCACTCAATATGCCAGCAAATTGGGAAAACTCAGCAGTGGCCACAGGACTGGAAAAGGTCAGTTTTCATTCCAATCCCAAAGAAAGGCAATGCCAAAGAAGGCTCAAACTACTGCAGAATTGCACTCATCTCACATGCCAGTAAAGCAATGCTCAAAATTCTCCAAGCCAGGCTTCAGCAATACGTGAACCGTAAACTTCCTGATGTTCAAGCTGGTTTTAGAAATGGCAGAGGAACCAGAGATCAAACTGCCAACATCCGCTGGATCATGGAAACGCAAGAGAGTTCCGGAAACACATCTATTTCTGCTTTATGACTATGTCAAAGCCTTTGACTGTGTGGATCACAATAAACTGTGGAAAATTCTGAAAGAGATGGAAATACCAGACCACATGACCTGCCTCTTGAGAAATCTGTATGCAGGTCAGAAAGCAGTAGTTAGAACTGGACATGGAACAACAGATTGGTTCCAAATAGGAAAAGGAGTACGTCAAGGCTGTATGTGGTCACCCTGCTTATTTAACTTCTATGCAGAGTACATCATCAGAAACACTGGATTGGAAGAAACACAAGCTGGAATCAAGATTGCTGGGAGAAATATCAATAACCTCAGATATGCAGATGGCACCACCCTTATGGCAGAAAGTGAAGAGGAACTAAAAAGTCTCTTGTTGAAAGTGAAAGAGGAGAGTGAAAAAGTTGGCTTAAAGCTCAACATTCAGAAAACGAAGATCATGGCATCTGGTCCCATCATTTCATGGGAAATAGATGGGGAAACAGTGGAAACAGTGTCAGACTTTATTTTGGGGGGCTCCAAAATCACTGCAGATGGTGACTGCAGCCATGAAATTAAAAGATGCGTACTCTTTGGAAGAAAAGTTATGACCAACCTGGATAGCATATTCAAAAGCAGAGACATTACTTTGCCGACTAGGGTCCATCTAGTCCAGGCTATGGTTTTTCCAGTGGTCATGTATGGATGTGAGAGTTGGACTGTGAAGAAGGCTGAGAGCCAGAGAATTTTTGCTTTTGAACTGTGGTGTTGGAGAAGACTCTTTCTGAAGGAGATCAGTCCTGGCATTTCTTTGGAAGGACTGATGCTAAGGCTGAAACTTCAGTAATCTGGCCACCTCATGCGAAGAGTTGACTCACTGGAAAAGACTCTGATATTAGGAGGGATTGGGGGCAGGAGGAGAAGGGGACGACAAAGGATGTGATGGCTAGATGGCATCACTGACTTGAGGGACGTGAGTTTGAGTGAACTCCGGGAGACGGTGATGGACAGGGAGGCCTGGCGTGCTGCGATTCATGGGGTCTCAAACAGTCGGACACGACTGAGCAACTGAACTGAACTTAACTGAACTGATATAAAGAAAAATTTTCATAACTATGAGTTAGTTGAATAATGAGGAGACAGATTTTATGTTAACAAATGGCTTCTGGGGTTTAGATTTAACTAAAAAAATATTCAGAATAGATGATACTAAAATATTCAGTGTTTGTTATTAAGTTTTCTCATTGTTTCAAATATTTAGTTTATCAGAAATTAGTAATGGAGATGTAGAATATATCCCCAGTTTGAATTGAGCCCATGTTATTGTCCGTAAATATATATCTCTCTGGTCCTTTGAATAACCAATATTTAGGGTCTTTGATGAATATCAAGTGAAATAGTCCATTTTTTATTAGTAATATTTACAATAAAATAAAATTTTATTTATGCATTTAAACCATTTATATTCTTCTAAAATGAAGAATATTCTTTTACATATGAAGAATATGAGTATATCTATCATTCTAGATATGGAAAGCAAATATGTAAGCTGGGTTTTAAGGCAACAGATCCAACCTAACTTATGAAAATTGAATGTTTAATTAGTAAGAACAAAATAAAACATATCCAAATGGAGAATAGAAAGAAATTTGTCTAAGGCAATAGAAAACTAAATAAAGCCATGGCAATAACTCCAGACATACCATGAATTTAGTTTGAGTTAAGAAATTCTGATTTTCTTTTCTATGGACTATTAAAAATTATGGTCTTGCTGTTAATGCTGTCTTAGTGGAAAACTGATACATGTCTATGAGGCAGCAGGTTAGGATTCCTAAACCGAAAATAAATACTGTCTTAATCTGCTTTGGCTTCCATTAAAAACAACAACAACAACAACGAAAAAAACCTTACACGGAGTTGCTTAAACAACAGAGATTTATTTCCTTGCATCTATAAGCTCCCCATCAAGATAATGGCTGACTCACTTCCTGGTAAGAGCTCTATTCCCAGCTCGTGAAGAAACCTGACTTATCACTGCGTTTCACACGTGAAGTGAAGTGAAAGTCGCTCCGTCGTGTCTGACTCTGCACCTCTATGGACTATGCAGTCCATGGGATTCTCTAGGTCAGAGTACTGGAATGGGTAGCCTTTCGCGTCTCCAGGGGAACTTCCCAATCCAGAGATGGAACCCAGGTCTCCCCCATTGCAGGCGGATTCTTTACCAACTGAGCCACAAGGGATGTTCCATTCACATGTGAACACAGATAGAAAGTGGCCTCTCTCTCTGCCTCTTTTTATGAGTCTATAAACCCTATTGGATTAAGGACATATCTTTTTGACCTCATTTAACCTTTCAGTTCAGTTCAGTCGCTCAGTCGTGTCTGACTCTTTACGACCCCATAAATCGCAGCAGGCCAGGGTTCCCTGTCCATCACCAACTCTAGGAGTTCACTCAAACTCATGTCCATCGAGTCAGTGATGCCATCCAGCCATCTCATCCTCTGTCATCCCCTTCTCCTCCTGCCCCTAATCCCTCCCAGCATCAGAGTCTTTTCCAATGAGTCAACTCTTCGCATGAGGTTGCCAAAGTACTGGAGGTTCAGCTTTAGCATCATTCCCTCCAAAGGAATCCCAGGGCTGATCTCCTTCAGAATGGACTGATTGGATCTCCTTGCAGTCCAAGGGACTCTCAAGAGTCTTCTCCAACACCACAGTTCAAAAGCATCAATTCTTCGACGCTCAGCTTTCTTCATGGTCCAATTCTCACATCCATACATGACCACTGGAAAAACCATAGCCTTGACTAGACGGACTTTAGTCGGCAAGGTAATGTTTCTTCTTTTAAATATGCTATCTAGGTTGGTCATAACTTTTCTTCCAAGGAGTAAGCGTCTTTTAATTTCATGGCTGCAGTCACCATCTGCAGTGATTTAGGAGCCCCCCAAAATAAAGTCTGACACTGTTTCCACTGTTTCCCCATCTATTTCCCATGAAATGATGGGACCAGATGCCATGATCTTCGTTTTCTGAATGTTGAGCTTTAAGCCAACTTTTTACTCTCCACTTTCACTTTCATCAAGAGGCCTTTTAGTTCCTCTTCACTTTCTGCCATAAGGGTGGTGTCATCTGCATATCTGAGGTGATTGATATTTCTCCCAGAAATCTTGATTCCAACTGGTGCTTCATCCATCCTGGCATTTCTCATGATGTCCTCTGCATAGAAACTAAATAAGCAGGGTGACAATATACAGCCTTGACATACTCCTTTTCCTATTTGGAACCAGTCTGTAGTTCCATGTCCAGTTCTAACTGTTGCTTCCTGACCTGCATATAGGTTTCTCACTTAATATGCCAGCAAATTTGGAAAACTCAATAGTGGCCATAGGACTGGAAAAGGTCAGTTTTCATTCCAGTCCCAAAGAAAGGCAGTGCCAAAGAATGCCCAAACTACCACACAATTGCACTCATCTCATACGCTAGTAAAGTAATGCTCAAAATTCTCCAAGCAGGCTTCAGCAATACATGAACTGTGAACTTCCAGATGTTCAAGCTGGTTGTAGAAAAGGAAGAGGAATCAGAGATCAAATTTAACCTTAATCACCTCCTAAAGACCCTGTATTTTCAAACACAGTCCCATTGGGGGTTATGGGTACAACACATGAATTATGGAGGGACATGCAATTAGCCATAGAAAATACTGTGACCTATATTCAATCACAAAAGTTAGTAATAATGCATTTGTTGATTGTCTAATTCAGCAAATACTAGAAGAATATCTTTCCCACTTGCTAAGTTTCTGGAAGGCATCAACATTGCATACCTTAGCACCTGCCTCACATTAATTTGAACAATTCAGCAACTCTGAAAAGAGTTCAGCAATTTTCTATACAAGTTTAAGTGTTAAATGTACCTGATCCTATCCTTAAAGGAGAAAACTTTATGCTGCAGTAGCAAAACCATGGATTCTTTCTGAAACTGTTTTGCCTGTGGATTAACTCTTCATTCTAGACAGTTTGCTAAACCAGAAATTTTCCTTAAAGCCATACATTTATGAATTTTTTATTATACATGTATAGTCTCTTTCCCTTTTCTTTGTTACATTTTCACAGGTAAATGATATTGATAATACAGCAATAATTCTTGCTGGTCATCTCAAAGGCACATCCATGTTTTCTATAAAAATACCTAAATAAATAAGCATTGACATTTAATAAACTTGTTTTCAGTTAGTTAGAGACACCAGTTTAAGTACAGTGTTCTCAGCCTTGTAAAGATTGAAAGCATGGTAGCAATGTTAATTTTTATTATTTAGTTCATAGATATTTTCTTATCATGTAAAACAAATGTGTAATTTTGAATAAAATGTAATATACTTAGCATTCTTTTCAGGAAGACTCTATTTTTTTTAAAAAAAAACAAGTGTACCTTTTCCTACATGTACAAAAGGAGAACCTTATATGAAAATGGAAGCTTCTTGGGAATTTACTGAAAATCTTGTATAGGACTTTGCTCTACCACACAGAGAAGAAATGACAGAGAAGAAAGTGGTTTGTGAAATAAATCAATTTTACATGGATTTTGAGTGACTGAAGGATCCCCAACTGGGACCTGAAATGCATTGCTTTCATGTAAGCACCTACTATTTTCTACCAGTTGCATAGTAGACATATACAATACTTTGTTTTTAATAAATTTTGCAGCAAAATACTACAAATGCAAGCCATGGTTGTAATGTTCTCTTCAGTTAGCATTTATAAGTACAAAAACTTGCCCTGGGTTAAATGCCAGGCAACTTCCTGTGTCTAGAATGCCATCATCTACTGAAAATCAGCAATGTAACTGAAGATTCATTTCATCTTATTTATTTTTTGCTTATAAACTTTCTCTTGTATCTTTAATTTTTTGTAAAAGTTTGGAAACCTTCTCATAATACATTTAACTAACAAATAACTAGCTAAATAATTAACTAGCTAACTAACACTGCCTGTATAATACCTTCAAGACTGTTATCTACCACCTGAACAAGAGTAGATATAACACATTCATGAAAGTGATTCATTATCATTGATTCTAAAGATCTGGAATTCCAGAGGCAGGACAGGGAGTCTTGAGGGTGTATACCTGCATTTTGGGGGTTTGTGGAAAGGATTTTGCTTACTTTAAAAAATCCTTCCAGTTCTACAAGCTAAGTATTAGTCATTATTTACCAGATTGAAAATATGGCTTTGCACTTCAGCTCACAAAAACTCTCTTTAGATTAAAAGACAAGCAGCTTTCCCTGCCTACAAGTTCAAACACTTCTACTTGGTCTTCAAGATCCAGTGTGATGTCAGTTGTGATAATGAAGTTTTCGGTGACTTCTCTGTGTATTTAATCCTTTCTCTTGCTTATGCCCTCATTAAGAAATCAGAAACTGTAAAAGGTGTGAGACTTTACCCAACCTCAAGGTAAATAAGTTAGTCTCTCAGATTTTTATAAATTACGGTGGAAAATCCAAGATTTTTGGTCCAAAATACAAGAAAGTTTCTTAGTACAGTAACAGTGAAGTGAAGTTGCTCAGTCGTGTCCGTGTCCGACTCTTTGTGACCTCATGTACTACAGCTTACCAGGCTTATCTGTCCTTGGGATTTTCCAGGCAATAGTACTGACTGGAGTGGATTGCCATTTCCTTCTCCAGAGGATCTAACCAACCCAGGGATCGAACCCGGGTCTCCCACATTGTAGACAGACACAACCATCTGAGCCACCAGGGAAGTACTGTAGCCAGAGTTATATATTGTGCCAGTTATCTGAGCCCCAATTCCCTGAGCCCCAGTTCCCAGAGAGATGAAAAAGGGCTCGATATTGCCTGTCCATGTGGCATTTAGGAAACCTCAGTCTTGCAAATGGGCTGCTGGAAAAGTGTTCACCTTCTCCTGTAGAGAGAGAGATTATCCTATTTTACCAGAATATAGGGATATCTATGCTAAGGAAGAGAGGAATGTATTTCTATCTTCCTTGTCCTGGAGTGGAAATAAACCTGGGGTTTTGGGCAACGGGAGATATCTCTCTTTCTTACCATGGAATTTAGGAGAAAAGTGAAAATGTTAGTCGCTCAGTTTTGTCTGACTCTTTGCGACCCCTTGGACTGTAACCCTCCAGACTCCTCTATCTGTGGACTTCTCCAGGGAAGAATACTGGCATGGGTAGCCAGTCCCTTCTCCACGGGATCTTCCTGACCCACAGATCAAACCCAGGTCTCCTGCATTGGCAGGCAGATCCTTTACTGTCTGAGCAGCCAGAGAAGCCCATATGGAATTTAGGAGACACCAACTGTAAGTATCTTTCACTTAGAACAATATTCTTGAAAAAGCAGTATGAGGAAATTGACTGTTATTGATATGCAGGAATATGAATTATCTCCCCAAATCAGTATCTGGCAACTACCTTTTTTAATAACATGTTTTCGTTTCTGTCTTAATAATCTTATTTATGTTTTTCACTCTCTCAGCTCTTGGTACAATACACAATTTATAATAGACATTCTGCAAATGGGTTTAAGGAAATAATATGCATGATTTTATTAAAGAAACTGAACATGTTTTCTTATTTCTACTGACAATATACGTCACCATTAACTCACACTTGTGCTAGTAATCATCTCTTTCACAATCTTTATTCTTATTTTAATTATTTTATTGGAGTATAATTGATTTACAATGTTGTGTTAGTTTCTGCTGAACAGCAATATGAATCAGTTCCACATACACATAAATCCACTCCTTTTTAGAGTACTCCTGTATAGATCTTTACCAAGTATTGAATAAAGTTCTCTGTGCTATTCAATAGGTTTTTATTAGCTATTTTTCTAAATATAGTTGTGTGTTTATATTGATCACAACCTCCCAATTTGTCTCTCCTTCCTTTTGTTTTTGTAATCAGTCTCTTTCAAGTGTGATGTGTTTTACGAAGTGCTTCCAGATTTTTTTTTAAGCAAATAAAATAATAATATGACCAAAAGACCTATGAAATAGAATGAAATTCTGAAGGCTCATAATCAAAACTATCACATGCTTCAAAGATTTTCCCTCTATCATTAGTAAAAAAAAAATAAATAAATAAAAATAAATAAAACCAATAAGGGATATGTTAAAAAAAATTTTTGAATATGAGGTGTTCTGTTGTAATTTTCTTTGTATTAATGCTTCTTGGAATTTTCTGAGCTCCTAACTTCTATGAGTTTATATTTTTCAGCAAATACGGAAAATGGCATTATTTCTTCAAATATTTTGTTTCATATGTTATCTTAGATTACCCTATAATCTTTCCATTCATGCTCTTCTCAACTCAACTGTATTATACAGAATAAACACTTAATAAATTTTTTATTCAAGGTATAACTGATTTTTTTAAAGAGTGTCAAAGGTCACATGTAAGATTCCAACCCATCAATACTAGTATTTCAAATGTATTTAATGAAAAAATAATCCATTAATTTACTTTTAGAGATTGATTGTAAAATAAATACTTGAGAAACAAAGGAAATCAGAATTTTCTAAGTACAAATTTGAAACACTTCTTCAGAATTAAAGTTAGCTCTTAAAAACTTAAAATTTACATAGAGTAAAATTTAGTGCTCTTATTTCACACTTCTGTGAGATTTAACAAACACATAGTGACATATTATTACAAACACAATCAATGTACAGAATAGATCCATCACCTCCAAAGTAATCTTCTTTAATACATACACACACACACCCCCCCCGCCCCACACACACACATATTTAGAGGTCCGAAGTCCAAAATGGGTCTGGGTCTGCCTAACTGGGCAAAAATTCAAGTGTTGCAGGGTTGTTTTCCTCCTAGGAGTTCTAAGAGAGACTCTCTCACCATGTCTTTTTAAAATTTTTATAGACTAGTTGCATTTCCTTGGTTCATGTCTCTATTCCATTAACTTCAAAACCAGCAAGATTGGGCTGGATCCTTTTCACATTATTGTCTTTCTGATTCTGCCTTCCTCCTCAGTCTCACAAAGGGCCTGGTGATTACACTGAGCCTACTTGATTAAGCCAGAGTAATCTCATTATTTTTATTTAAATTTTTGTAAATTAATTTAATTGGAGACTAATTACTTTACAATATTGTAGTGGTTTTTGCCATACATTCGCATGAATCAGCCATGGGTGTACATGTGTCCCCAATCCTGAACCCCCCCTCCCACTTCCCTCCCCATCCCATTCCTCAGGGTCACCCCAGTGCACCAGCCCTGAGCGCCCCGTCTCATGCATCGAACCTGGACTGGCGATCTATTTCACATGTGGTAATATACATGTTTCAGTGCTATTCTCTCAAATCATCCCACCCTTGCCTTCTCCCACAGAGTCCAAAAGTCTGTTCTTTATATCTGTGTCTCTTTTGCTGTCTCACATATAGGCTCAACGTTATGATTTTTCTAAATTCTATATACATGCATTAATGACTGTATTGGTGTTTTTCTTTCTGACTTACTTCACTCTGTATAATAGGCTCCAGTTTCATCCACCTCATTAGAACTGATTCAAATGTATTCTTTTTAATAGCTGAATAATCCATTGTGTATATGTACCATAGCTTTCTTATCCATTCGTCTGCTGATGGACATCTAGGTTGCTTCCATGTCCTAGCTATTGTAAACAGTACTGCAATGAACACTGGGGTACACATGTCTCTTTCAATTCTGATTTTCTCAGTGTGTATGCTGAGCATTGGGATTTCTGGGTTGTATGAGAGTTCTATTTCCAGTTTTCTAATGAATCTCCATACTGTTCTCCATAGTGGCTGCACTAGTTTGCATTCCCACCAACAGTGTTAAGAGGATTTCCTTTTCTCTGCACCCTCTCCAGCATTTATTGTTTGTAGACTTTTTGATACCAGCCATTCTGACCGGCATGAGATGGTACCTCATTGTGGTTTTAATTTGCATTTCTGTGATAATGAGTGACCTTGAGCATCTTTTCATGTGTTTGTTAGCCATCTGTATGTCTTCTTTGGAGAAATGTCTGTTTAGTTATTTGGCCCATTTTTTGATTGGGTCATTTATTTTTCTGAAATTGAGCTGCATGTGCTGCTTGTATAATTTTGAAATTAATTCTTTGTCAGTTGCTTCATTTGTTATTATTTTCTCCCATTCTGAAGGCTGTCTTTACACCTTGCTTATAGTTTCCTTCATTGTGCAAAAGCTTTTAACAGCCTTAATTGAACTATATCTGGAAAATGACTTTTACCATGTAAGATAAGATTCATAAATTCTGGATATTAAAATGTAGATGTATTTGGAGGGGACCTTATTCTGCCTATTACAGGATAGTTTACATTATCTGGTTTTCTGGAAGTATAATATTTTTTCCTTCTTCTTTGATATTTCCTGGCTTATGATTTTGAAAAACAAATGATATAGTCTCTACTTCTGCTCGTTTGAAGGTACAAATTGAATGCTCACCTTATAGGCTTATCCTTTTATTTATAATAATTTTTGGTGGAGGTTGAGGTTTAAGCAACATGACTTGATCCAAGGTATATTTCAGTATATCTAATAATAAACTCAGCTATAATGGAATGCTAATATATTTATGAAGTGTGTAATTGTGTTTCAAAACCATTTTAAGGAAGCACTGTAGCATAGTAGAAATAACTTGGCACCAGAGTTCAAATAAGCTATTAGTTACTTGTACCACTAATGAACCTAAAATTCCTAATGCTGAATTTCCCTTTACAATATCTCATCCTTATTTACTATTAAGATATTTTCTTCTCATTTTCATTTTGTCTAACGTGTCAAATCTGCACAGCTAGACTCAACTGATGTTACTTAAACATTGCCAACTTCTGCTTTCTGCACTGATATCTATAGAATTATATTTGTATGATTAAGTTCAGAAAAGAAATTAGTCTCTGTGATCTCTGAACAATTTGTGTTCATACTGAAAAAAAAAAAAAAAAAGACAGGAATCCTAGAAATTATGCTCAGGTTACATGACATTGAAAAAAATACATAATTTTATTCAGTTACCTGCTCAATTTTATGTCTTTATTATAGAAATCATATTGTGACAGAATAAGAATTATATTGTAATTATGACTTTTTTTACCATTTCAAAAAGTGATTAATTTAGCTATTTTCAGGTACTTGCAGGACAAATTATAAGTTGGTAAATTTGAGGTCACAACACTATTAATACTAGTTTGAAAAAAAATGCAAATTTATTTTAGGCTATCATTCAGAGAGACAGTAGGATACATATTCTCACTAATAAAATTTTATTATTTTACAAAAACATTTCTATACACAATGCATGTTTTAATGGACTTTGTAAATTAGCTATCTTAGGCAGAAAAGAAAAAAGAATAAAACTAGGACCTCTGCTAGCATGTCTCTCCAGTATTTGTGGAAGCTTTTTTGTCCACATGAGAAGTATTTTCAAATTCCTTTTCTTCCATTCATCCTTTAAGCGTGAGCTTGGTTTAACTTACATAATAATATATGAACATTAGTTCTGAACAGCTGATTTTCCTTAATATATTTAGAATGTTTTGAGATCATTTCAACTGCAGTCTGCATTGTCTGACAAATCTCATTAAAAACTTTTCTGAAAGAAGTATATGCTTCACATGGAAAGATTGCTTTAAAATTATTATGGGTTATTTTTCACAATATATTGTTTGATCAAAGTCTTGAGTATTCAAAGCTTAAGTTTAAGCTATTTTGTCTGAAGTGTTTGGATCATAAAGGCCAAAGTAATAATATTGTGTTCAGCTATATTTCAGATTTTGAAAGTTTATACTTTTAACTCATAGAAACCTCATAGAATTTTTCTATAATATTTAAATTTCAAATAATGGGATTTTTAAAATTTGCAGTTTTATATCTAATTATAAAGATAATTATTGGTAATCAGTCTAAACATAGATATATTGAACTGTCTACACAAAATATATTTTGACAGACTACTGAGGATGTCTTATGCTCCTAGTTTCATTCATGATTTTGACCACTTGACTCAGTTTACTTAAGAGATTGAAATGTGATAATCTGATAACTTGTTTTCACAAAATGGAACAATAAACTTTCCTACCATATTAACATTTAAAAATTGTATATGTAGAAGCAACAAATGCCTTCTGAATTATTTTACCATGCCATAAATAGGGAGATATTGAAGCACTTTATAATGAAACATAACCTTCTCTTTTCCTGTGTGAATCTCATTGCCTCCCAATACTAATATTAATGATTTTTTTTCTATTCCAAAAGAGATGAACTAGAATATTTGGGTTATGTTCCAGAGTGTAGCTTTTCTGTTTAGTAATTTACTGTATTAGCACACAGAGTTGAAAGTGAAGTTTTAATTATCTATAGATGACTCTTGAACAATGGGTGGCATTAGGGTGCATCCTTGTCAAGGCAGTAAAAAATTTGGGTATAACTTTACAGTCTGTCCCCCTTATCCATGGTTCCACATCTCAGATCCTGTAGTACTATACTAAGTAATTATTGAAAAAAAAATCCACATACAGGTGGGCTTATATAGTTCAAACCTGTGTTGTTTAAGGGTCAACGACATAATAAAAAAAAAATTACAACTGATTCTTTTATCCATGGTAGTTAAGTTCTGTAAAGTCTCACAAACACTGAATTAGCAAACACTGAATCAATGTTCCTAGTGGAAATGTGTGTGTGTGTGTGTGTGCATGTGTGTGTGTGTGTGTGTGCACATGCACTCAGTCATGTCTGACTCTTTGCAACCCCATGGACTGTAGACCCCCACCCAGACTCCTCATCCATGGTATTTTCCAAGAATACTGGAGTGGGTTGCCATTTCCTTCTCTAGGGAATCTTCCCAACCAAGGGATCAAACCCATGTCTCTTGTGTCTTCTGCATTTGGCAGGCAGGTTTTTTACCACTAGAGTCACCTGGGAAACCCAGTGGAAATATACTCATATCTATTGATCTGCCTACCTAAATAAACATATTTATCTTGCATAGAATGTAATCACATTATAAAAACAACTCATTATGGTAGATATTTTGTTTTTATTTTACAGAAAAGAAAACAAAGTTTCTGAGTAAGTCACCTGCCTGAGGATCCCCTCCACATAGGAACAAGTGCCAGAATTGGGCTTCTAACCCTATCTGACTGGCCCTAGAGCAAGCGTTTCTTGCTCTAACCATACTCCCCACTATGATCTCCATTCCCTGACAACATATGTATGAAAGTCAAAGAAGAAGACAATGTTGCTTCCTGCCACCTCAAGTGGGAACATGACATTTGGGCAACTCAATCTTTTCCCTTCATTTTGCACATGTAGGCAAATCATCCCACAGAACTGCAAATATTGATTTAAGAGTTACAAATAAATGTTAGCTTTTAGACAAACTGACATATACAGGATCAGTAAATAATGAAGGTCAATTCTGCTTTTTAGTATCCCTTCTTCAGTTCAGTTCAGTTCAGTTCAGTTCAGTCACTCAGTCGTGTCTGACTCTTTGCAACCCCATGAATCACAGCATGCCAGGCCTCCCTGTCCATCACCATCTCCAGGAGTTCACTCAAACTCATGTCCATCGAGTTGGTGATGCCATCTCATCCTCTGTTGTCCCCTTCTCCTCCTGCCCCCAATCCCTCCCAGCATCAGAGTCTTTTCCAATGAGTCACCTCTTCACATGAGGTGGCCAAAGTACTGGAGCTTCAGCTTTAGCATCATTCCTTCCAAAGAACACCCAGGCTGATCTCCTTTAGAATGGACTGGTTGGATCTCCCTGTAGTCCAAGGGACTCTTCTTAGGTTATGCAAATAAAAATACATGTAGGACAAATTAAAGCAGGATACAATGAAGAGAAATTTCAAATTTAATTATCTTGGAATAATGTTATACATACCCCCAAATCAAAGTATTTTCTGCAATTATAGTAATGACTTTGGAGTGGCCCACAGAATTTCTCTGAGACTAACTTTGGTAAAAGCTTAGGGCCTCCTTAAGCTCTACTTTTATTGTTGAAAATTTGTGACAACAGGTACAAAACATCGGATACCTGCATTGTGCTAGCTACAACGTCCTTTATGTTTACTGCTTCATTTAACTTTTGAGGCAAAACCATGAAGTAAGTTTAGCTATTTATTGTTCAGTGAGTGAAACAGTCTTATACAAGTTAAGCAACTTTTCTAAGCTAACGAAATTAGCGTGTCTGAGTAAGAATCCTGAAAGCAGCTATCTAGGACCACAAAGCTCACGATCTCCACTATTCCACTTAGCTTCCTAGACAAAATGCTTTATGAGACACATAACTCTTAATTAGATTTGTGTCTTTAACTGTATGTCTGTTTTTCTCAGATGAAAGTTCTGTGAAAGCATAACGAAGGCTTTCTGGCCCAGCATTTTATCTCTTGTTTGTAGTGTAGTGAATGGCATATCATTAACAAGCTATGAATATTTGTTGATGCTATAAATGAAACAATGCTTTAATGATTTCCTAGTTATATAGATTAGCTTCCCAAAGTTTTTAGGTAACAACATTTTTCAGCTCAGATTTTTTTTTTTTTTTGGCCTTGTACAGTCTGCCAAAATGAAAACTTAAATTTTATCATTAATGATTACTGAAGTTACTTTTAGGCTTTTTAGGATATTTCTGTATGCAACACAGGGCTCTCTTTTGAACCATTTCCTGCCATTACTGTGCTCATTGATGACTTTCTTTATTCTACCCTCTAAGTCTACATTGTTGGCAAACCTAGGCTGAACACTGTGCCCATTCTTAAACAGCCATCTGCATGTGCCCAAGAAAAATAGCAAAGAACAGAAAAAACCCTGTCAAGCTCTTGTCCTTTGCCAATTTCTTCATTCAACTTCACAGTGTACTATGAGTGCTAATATAAAGTGGGTATTCTGATGATTTCACTTCTCAATAGTCAGCAGTTTAAAGAAGCAGGAAGAACAGAGGCACAGAAAAAAGAAAACAGCTAGAGCTATCAATACAAGCTACTGGACTGATATATGTTACTATATTACATTTGAGGGCAAAAGAATACTTGACAGAACATATTTTAATATGTGTATCAATATATATGCATGTTTAGCCTTAAATTTTGTTATAAATATTTAGAAATACATAGAAATATAATAGAGAATGATTGCAATAGCTTATATTTAGAGAACTTGACAAATGAAAACCGTATAAGAAGGAAAATCTTCTAAACGTTATCTTATATGAATATTTACACTTAGGCAAAAACAACATTTTTAGAGAAGTTTAGAGCAAAAACACTATTTTAATTTACTTATATGGAGCTATCCTTATAATTAATAACTGTTTGTGATTCAGAAAAATCATGTGTTTACTAAGACATTCATAGAAACAAATAGTTTTTTTTTTCTATTTTTTGCCTACATTTAAAGAAAATGTTTTGAGAAAGTGTTAGTCATTCAATCATATATAACTCTTTGCAACCCTGTGTACTGTACTCCACCAGGTTCTTCTGTCAATGGGATTCTCCAGGCAAGAATATCGGACTGCGTAGCATTTCCTCCCCAAGGGGATCTTCTCCACCCAGAGATCAAACCCAGGTCTCTCAGATTGGAGGCAGATTCTTCACTGTCTGAGCCTCCGGAAGCTTCAATTCTCCTAGCATCATCTTTTCATTTTAGCTTTCTGACTATATACATACATATGATAAAAGTAGAGTTTCTTAGAATTAACACTTTAATAAACTGGAAAAAAATCCTTGTTGCTCATGAGTCCAGTGGTTTTCAGATATGTTCTTTAGAGGTGAAATTTCTTCATCAGTCCTCCAAGGAAGCTGAAGGTGGTAATGGCAAGACCAAACAGAGAATCTGTTATTAGTTTACATTTCAAGGTTTTAAATAAGAGATTATCCTGCTTATTAGGGCTAAGAAAAAAATTGAGTCATTTATCTAGTCCACCTTCTTTAGCACTAGACCAAACAATTATGGAATGCTTAAGAATATATTCTTGGCATATTACAAAGAATTTGTGTTGGACAGTATGACATATTGGGAGGACATATTACTACACATACATTGTAGAGTACACAATGTTCTATAGAGATTCTAATCAAGGACCTCTACTCACTTGCTTAATGAGACCTATAATCCATACATCATTGAATCTGACTATTAATTTTGGCTATTGTTTTTTCACTCTGTACTTGCACAAATAACTGGCACATAATACAGTCTTAATCAATGTTTGTTAAAAGAACAAATACTTGCAGAAAGTATTCCTAAGCAACTGAAGTTCCAACACTTATGTAATATCCAGTCAGAAAATACTTATTCCCTCACCACATTTTTGTTTTTCATAAAAGAGAAAAAAGCTCAGCTTCTTTTCTCAAGGAAGGAGTAGTCTTCTAAATGTTTATAAGCCATCTTCTGTCACCTTACTCACCTCTCCTTCTTGATGCTGAAAGACTTACCTGATTTATTAATTTCATATCTATTTGTTCCCCTTTTCAATATATCCGTTGCCATCATAGCATTCTCATTGTTGTGCTCTCCCACCTCCTCTGATTCTTATCCTCTGGCCCAAACCTCCAAGTGGGTGAAGTGGGTCCTGAGGACGCGTGTTATGCTTCTCTCTCCTTTCTACCTGAATAAGACAGGCTTATGTGGGTCTAGAAGTTTCAGTCCCAAGTGGGATAGAAGATACCATCATATTCTGTAATCTAGCTCTACAAGTGAGAATTAACATTTATGTTAATTCCCATTTGAATTTTTGAGTCTGTTGTCATTTGATCAGAACTTGAAAGGGAGAAGGGAAGATAAATTAACATGTTCAAACTACAAGCAGTATATAATATTTTCTCACACTTATCTAATGTGCAGTATATGTCAGATTCTTTTAAGCACTTTACATAAATTAATATATTTAGTCTCCACAGTAGCCGTTTGAAATATATAGGGTTCAAGTGAGTAAAATCAAACAAACAAATAAACAAAAAATCCCCTGAGGTTAGGTAACTTCCTAAGGTCATATGCAGGAAGTGGCAGAACATAGAATCACACCCAGTAGTGCAGATACAGAATACCTAAAACACTATGCTATACTGTCTTTAATATTTTCTAGTCCCCTTCAATTATCTAGAAGTATATCAAATTAGAAGATCAGGGCTCTGGTTTCCATGAATCCACTATGACCTAGAAGTTTTATTGCTTTGTGTAATACTACACTTTTCTACCCATTAAAAGAAGCTGCTGGCATAATAAGAAGGAAATGATGGATTTGGCTGTGGATATATTTAATAGATTAGGATAATGGAAAAGTTCAGTTGAAATACAAACTCTTAGATTACAAACCTTGGCTAACATTCTTTTTTTGGAATAGATCTTTTGGAGTTATCTTGCTAAAAATGAAGAGAAATAAACTCCTCTACTTTTTAAAAGAGTTTTATAGTTTTCAAGACCTTTCTTTTTCCACAATTCATTATGACATTTGTTACTTGGGGTGGTCAGTTATCATGATATCTAGTTTATAGAATTTAGAAAAAAGCTCAAAAAGGCTAAATATGATATATAAGTCTACAAATTTGTGCTAATTATCATTAATTTAGGTTACATAAAGAAAGTGGTCCCCAAAGCTTGGGTGATATTAAATTTTAAAATGTATATTATTTTATTATTCTTATAACAGAAAACAGATTTGACAAAAAATGGAGAGAGAACTATATGTGATGGAAAACTTCATAACCATTTAAAATACAATAACAGATATGAAAGCATAGAAAATGTGGTTTCTTGAGCTGTTCACACAAATAAGCATACAATTTCTTCTTCGAATCATGGAATTGAATTTTCAATATTTTTTTTCCTTTATATAGGGTAAAATACAGTAAACCCTTGAACAATATGGCAGTTAGGGGCACCAACCCTCCTCACAGTTGAAAATTCAAGTATAACTTTGCAGTCAGCCCTCTGGATCCATAGTTTACACATCTGTGGATTCAACCAATTGCAGATTGTGCCATACTCTAGTAGTATTTATTGAAAAAAATCCACTTATCAAGTGGATCTATGCAGTTCAGATCCATTTGTTCAAGGGTCAACTGTACATTTAAGTGATCTCTGCATAATATAGATTTTATTATTTCAGATTTTAGCAGACTCTTCATTGGAATAGTATTATATTAATGGTAACAGCTAAAACTTATTGCAGTTTGTCTGTGTGACAAGATTTGTCCTTATTGTTTCACATACATACCTCACTTCATCTTTAAACAGACTTTACACATAGTTTCTGCAATGGCCTAGTGGAGGCTGAATCGCCGAGTAACTAAGAGCTGAAACTCTGGAGCCAAACTGCATAGCTTTGCTCCACCAGTAAATTTGGGATGATCTTGGGCAATTTATGTCATTTCTCCGGAATTTATTTCCTCTTCTCTGAAAGGGAAATAATAATTTGAACTTAACTCTTAAGATTGTTTTGAATGTTTAAACAATGCCTGGCAAAAACTATCTTTTGGTGACTGTAAGCCACAAATATCATTTTTAGAAGGAAGAAACTGAACTTTAGAGGAGAAGAATTGCCCAAAGTGATGTAGCTAGCCTCTGTAATTAATCTATATTTGAGACCCTCCTTGCAATAAATGCAGTCACCAACCTTCCAGGTTTTAATCTTTGGCTCATTTGGATGCTGACTTTTCTATCTTTTCTATAAAGGTCTGGTGTCCCTGTTTTTGTTTTTTTCCCCCCAGCAGTTCATTTTCAGTTCATTTACTGTCCATAGTGAAATGATTAGTTTTTCCTCCAGAACTTGGAACTCCATGAATAGCCACAGTAGCAACAATCATGTAATTAATTATGTGATTCCTGTGAGCAAGGCAGTGTTAAGTGCCTTACATATTTTTATTTCATTTAATCATAAGAGTAACAGTGTATGTTGAATATCAATATTATATCAATTTTAAAGGTGTGGAGTCTGAGATGCAAGGTAATAGCAAATTGCTGCAGGACACACAGCTTGTACGTTCCAGCTGGAATTTGAACTCAGATCTTCTGTCCTGAGATAAATATTGTAGCTTCTGTATTATAGGATATGATGGAGGTTATCTCTGAGAATTTGAGTCTGTAATACTCAATTTTTAGTTGCTTACTCGGTTCCATACAGCTTATATAACATGATCACTATCAAAAAGAGGATGCTATTAGGAAGCAAGGAACATCAGCATTCCTTAGAAGTGCTGAAAAGCACAGCACAGACAGATATGCTAAATTTACACAACACTGGAGTAATAACTCAGCTAATGGGAAACATGAAGCCAAGAGCTAATATCGAATAATGGTTTTGAAGAAAAGTTAAAAAAATGCATTCTTAGGAATTTTTGTGAGTTTTGGTTAGATCTGAAGGGTCGATACAATATTCAGCAGAATACTCCTTCTTTGCTGTCTGCTATGCAGCAGTTTGCAAATTATTAGTTTTCCTTGCTGATGTTTCTAATTTAGTTATATTTCTTGGCTTATGTTAGAGCACATTTTAAAGCATACGTCTTTGTAAGAACACGCACCTGATTAAAATAGCTGTTTCTACTCCAGGCTCTGATGTTTCCCAGGTTTGACATTCTCTGGACCATTGATATATTTGCCTCTAAAATAGCAGAAGCAGATGTAATTATCAATGCACCTGCATTTCCGATGTATATCTGGCATCTGTTACTTTGGAATTATTTTTTTAAAATAAATTTTAATGGATATATGTAGTAGGCATCTTTTGTATTTTCTCCAGCATTCATTTATCCTCCTTTTAATAATATGTGATTTCTCTCCAAAGGGCTTTGTCTGCTTTCACATTTCACTCCGCTCATTTACTCTCCATAGGTCCAGGGTTTTGCTCTTGGCCCATTTATGATTATGTTACTTGACCACAATGACTCATTGTGTTATACTTTTATATATGACAATAATGATGATGGAAAGGCAACAGCAATGGCAAAGATTAGGAAGAAATTCTGGCCATGGGAAATTGGATGTGGGAATTACCATATAATCCACTTGATTTTTTCCTACCATTTAGTCTATACTGTGCACTGTTTTCTTAGATTTCTGTTCACACCAGAAGTTGAGAAATCTGAATGTGTAGTAGTTCTAATAGAGCTATTTGACCAATGTTGAAGGTGAGAATAAACTGAAATTAACAAAAAATAACAAAAGAGCTAACATTTACAGAGTATTTAGAGGCAATGTTCCGAATACATCACATGTATTAACTTACTATATTTAAAAGTAATTAAGTAATATGATTCTTCCATTTCCACCAAGTATACATAATTACTCCACTTATTGACTTTGGCTTTCTGATCCAGGAGAAGAAATACACTATACTGAATAATATATTTGCCAAAAAGGAACATGACTTAATGAGGAATGAGAAAGCTATGTTGTGTCTTCAGAGTGAATGTTGAGTGTGATACATTCAAAGAAATAAAGGATGAAAAATAAATTGGGTTCACAATGTGAATATGTGGCCAATTGAATTTAAATTTAATTCTGTAAAAAGAAGGAAACCAAAACATGTTTTTATGCAGTATTCTAACATAGGAGCTTATTGTGAGAAGAGTGTAGAAGTGGACTGGGTTGATTGCTTTAGATTTGTCTTCTGTGTAATACTGTAAATAGTTTTTTCCATATTTGACTGCTTTATATGTTAAGAAAAAAAGATACTTTAAATCCATATAGTGATGTAAAATACTTATTATTATCAAAATAAAGGATTTTTAATGTCTTGAGATAGTGGATACTTTTTATGTTCTGTGAAGAAAGAGAAACAAAGCTAGAAGAATCAGTGTTACAAATCTAGTTAGAAGAGATGAGGCAGTAAGAGACATACTTGTTGATAAGATAAATAACTGTGATAAGGATCAATTGATCAGTTTATTGCCTCTCAGTGGCATAATTTCTGTGTCAGCTGAACTAATATAAAGCTTTGCCAGTAGAAGTGCAGGAGGAGGAAGGGTTTCTCCTCCTAGTTTCTGTTGTGTTCCTATCACCTTGTACCTTCTGTAGCTCCTGACTCTGCAGTTCAAGGCAGCCAGCAGCATTCAGCAGCAAGCAGCTTCCTTTGGCAGTCCTTTGGTCTGGTTCATAGCAAATTCTGAGGAACGGCACCTCCCAGTGGGAGGCTTCTCCTGGCACCCAAGAGGGCAAGTTTCCAGCGAGTTCCAGAGCAAGGTTTTCCAGCTAGTTGCTCCTACACATCACCAGAGCAAGTGCTTTGCCATTAAAAACAAGTCATGGTTATGCCTTTTCCAGGGAGGTCTGGGTCTCAACCTTGGGCTGGAGGAGGAGGAGTAATTAAGGAGGGAACACTTCCTTGGGTGTTCTCTCTTGCCCACAGGAATAATGACTGTCTTACTTTTGGTAACAATAGTAGAATATCATAGACTAGGTGCCCTAAACAATAGAAATTTATTTATTATAGAATGGAAGTTCTGGAAACTTGAGGTCTGAGATCAGGGTGCCAGCAAGATCAAGTTCTAGAAAAGCTCTTCTCCTAGGGTTCCAGACTGCTAAGTTCTCTTTGTGTCCTCACATGGCAGAGAGCAGAGAGGAGAAGCAAGCTCTCTCATGACTTTCATAATGCAAACATTTATTCACGAGGGCTTCACTCCTGTGGCCTTATATAATGCTTGTTACCTCCCAAAGGCCCTACCTCCTGATACCATCACACTAGGGTTCATGGTTTCAATACATTAATTCTGGAGGGAGAAAAGGGGAAATGTTTATTACTACTATATTATGTGATATTATCTTTGCTATTATATTATTAATTATATCTTTGCCTCCTATCTTATTCCTAATTTTCTTTATGTCTTACTAGCCAATCCTTTGTTACTCCAGTCTCCTGCTATAATTAATAATTCTTTATGTTAAATTCTCCTTCTTCAAATTATTGTGTTTTTACTTCCTGATTAGAGATAATTAAATGACAGAAAACAGTTATTTGCACTAAACAGATAAATAACATATAGCTATCTATAGCCTCTGACCACTATAATGTTTCCAGTAAGTTTTGTCCTTGCTGATTCACCCTTCAATACTGATTAAAAAATAAATAAATCCAAGATTTAAAATATATGACTTTGAGCTTCGCTCAAATTATTTTAAATTGTATTAAAGATATTACTTCTGTGACATAGAGTTACTAGCTAACTTACGTAGTTAACATATAGAATACAAACTAAGAACTAACCACTCATACCCTCTCCTTACAAATTTGATCTTATTAAGTGAACAACTAGCATTGCTCCACTTTTTTTTTTATTGACTTTTAAATGCATTGTTAAGGATAAGTCACTCTAATGTGGTTTAAATATGTTGTTGTTGTTGTTGTTCAGGTGTCCAGTTGTGTCCAGCTCTTTGTGACGCCATGGACTGAAGCACACCAGGCCTCCCTGTTCCTCACCATCTCCCAGAGTTTGCCCAAGTTCATGTTCAGTATAGATTTCAGTGTACACTCAGTATGCTGTACTGTGGTGTGCTGTACTTAGTCACTCAGTCATGTCCAACTTTTTGTGACCCTATGGTCTGTAATCCACCAGGTTCCTCTGTCCATGGGGATTCTCCAGGCAAGAGAGTGGGTTGCCATGCCCTCTTCCAGGGGATCTTCCTGACCCAGGGATCAAACCCATGTCTCTCATGTCTCCTTCATCAGCAGGCAGGTTCTTTGCTTCCAGTGCCACCTAATTTATAAGATGGAAATGTTTTAGAATGATTTTTCTTTAAAAAAAAAAAGTCTTTAAAAGCATCCTAATACATTTCTAGGGAAATCAAAGTACTTTAGTGTATATAAATATGTTAATATATAATTGCTGGAAACTACAAAATAAATGACTTTGAATTCATTGTCATCTGCCAGTCAAACTCTTCATATCAAACTTAATATAGTGGACAGAATGTAGTTTTCTTTAACTCTAAATATTTCAGCTCTACCATTCTGCATGAGGAGAAATTTCTTAGAGTAGCTTTTCTATTTACTGAGTAGTTGTTTTTTCTTATAATAATTGTACCTGCAGTTATTTTTTGGCTCCAATTGAAATGCTATAAAATGTTTTCATAAGCTCCCATTTAAAAGTATTTTCTTATTGAGTAATTGCAATATAAGGGCCTGCAATTGCATTAAGCATTTGGAATGAATAGAAAAGAATTGAGTGAAAGCAAAATGAATCCATTAAGCCTCTGTTGAATAAAGGCAGGTCAATAGAGAGAAGTCCTAACTCAAAACATTTATTTATATAACTGTACAAAATGTTCATTTCTAAATCTTGCAGGTAAAGCAAAAAGAGAGGTGAACTTTATACAACCTGAAAGATTATCCCCAGATGTCCTGGGGAGATAAATGTTTGTGTCATGGTAGTTCCCTAGAGGGAGGTTACAGAACCCCACCCAGTGTGACTCTCCTGGCATAATAGACTTCAGGGAGATGAGAAGAAAATCACAGAGATGTTTGTGAATCAACAAATTGACCCTATCATCAGAGAGCTATCTAAACAATCTTCTTTGATCCAATATAATTTAGCTGGAGAATGTCATTCAGAAAGAATGAAGGAGGCAAGGGGAAATTTTACTTATGCCTTAGGAGATAAACAAGGAGAAAAAATATTTTAATTGTATGTGCTTTTTTTTAACAGTGAAAACAATGCTACTTTGTAATGTTTCATAATGTTATAAAATATAGTTGACAAATTATCTCACGTTCAGAGGGATGCCCTCATGTCCAACATTTTAATTTTTCATTATCCATTTTGGTCAGATCCTAGAGTTCAGGGGTTTCTAATACTACAATTTTTCCTGGAGGTTTCAATGAATATTTTAGTGTTCAAGAACCCTAGATTGTTGCCCTAAAAGAAACTTACTTAACAAACTGCATAGAAATACTTAGCAATCATTTTCAGTGTGTGTCATTTCCTAACTCCAAATGATTTGGTAACTCTGATAATGGTAACTGTTACTGAAGTATTTGATAACCATTATATTTAGGTCAAGGTTTCCCAGGTGGTATTAGTGGTAAAGACTTGTATGCCAATTCAGGAGATGCCAAGAGACAGAGGTTTGATTCCTGGGTTTGGAAGATCCCCTGGAGGAGGACATGGCAACCCACTCCAGTATTCTTGTCTGGAGAATCCCCTGAACAGAGGACACTGGTGGGCTACAGTCCACAGGGTCACACAAAGTTGGATAAGACTGAAACAACATAGCACACATGCGCACATATTTAGGTAAAAGACTATATTGACCACATCTAAATTGTTTACCTGTGAAAAACGATACAGCTCTTTTTACATCTTATCTTTTCTGGGGTCAGATAATGAAAAACCTATTAAAATATACTTACTACTTTCCTTTCTTGATCTTTATAAAATTGAAATGTATTTATCATTAACCTTATTTTTGTTTTCAGTCCTATACATAGATAATAGAAGATTTAGTTCTGAACATTTAGGATTTTTTCATATTACAATGCACATCTTTTGGTAGCTTTGAAATTTCTGTAGACTTCTCCAAAGCTCTCATTTTTACATTTTCAAATGTTGGTAGATAACTTTTAATTCAAGAAACATTCATGGATGATTGAAATATGATATATCCTATGGGATATTAGACTAAATAAGATATAATCTTCATCCTTATAGATTTTGGATATAAAAGTAAATGTATTTTGACATTTTTCATTTTTCAAGATATTATTCAAACCATTTAAATAATGCTTTTGTAAATTTATTGTAAAAACTCTCAAAATCTTTTTAAGTTATGGGCATTAAAAAATATATATTCTCCTTGCTCTGACAAAGTCATATGGCATTTTCTGTCATCTGGATGGTAATACTAAAGTTGTTTGTAGTATAAATTACCATACTTTTATTTTTCATATGTGCTTTGCTTAGTTGAATTTCAAATCTACTAATCTACCAAAATATTCAATAGAGTACACAAGGATTAGTGCTTTCCTTAGCTCCTCCAAATTCTTTAGTTATTACATGCACAGTAATAACCACCTTGAAGCAGCTCATTCAGTGGAGCCAGCTGCTAGGGTCATGTCCTAAATACAGCTTAAACAGCAGGCTCCAATCTGATGAAACCTGACCAGTAATCGTGGAGCAAACAGAAGCACAGCAGCCAGTCATAGTTAAGATTCAGCAGGCACACAAAGCTTCTGAAAGCACCTCTTCTGCTTTGACATTATCTATAGGTCCAATCCTCAATATGCTGATTCTATCATAATACAGAAAATTGGTTAATTCCCTCTGGAAATTAGCAATGAAAAAAGTCTCCCCTTGAATCGCTCTTGCTTCTTCTTTTGATTGGTTGATGTTATCTTTCCTTTACAAGAGGATAAAAGAAACATTTTTAAAGTGTGTCCATTTATAAAACATCTGCACACTTTCTGTAGGTTTGCAGTGCACAACAAGGCTTGTACAAATGAAATGAAGTAAGTATTCTCCAAATCTAATTAGACTATTCTTTAAAAAATCATGGTTTCAAGAAGATTTTTTTAATTAATTCTTGTAAGAATAAAGTGAAAGTGTTAACCTCTCAATCTTGTCCAACTCTTTGAGACCCCATGGACTGTAGCCTGCCAGGCTCCTCAATCCCTGGAATTCTCAAGACAAGAATACTGGAGTGGGTTGCCGTTCCCTTCTCCAGTGGATCCTCCCAACCCTGGAATTGAACCCAGATCTCTTGAAATACAGGCAGATTCTTTACCATCTGAGCCACTAGGGAAGCTTTGTAATGATATGCAGTTTTAACTTAGAACCATATTTTAAGTGCAAGGTGAAGAATTCTGAATGGTCTCTGTAGTTATCTCCTGCTTCTTGAATACATTTATGGTATCCCTCTCTACTGTAATATAGGCAGGTGCGTGCACACACACACACACACACACAAACACACATGCTACAGTATCCTGATTATGTCACACATTAACTGTAACATGGTAAAATACTGGCAACTACTTACATGAAAACTCATTATAGTAAAATGCATGTAGAGAGATTTTTCTATTACGATAATTCTGAAGGTGATGATTTCAAGATTTGTGGGTTGCTGAGTGTACCCTACACTGGCTACTTCCTTTGCCTTTTGCAAACTAATTCAGATGATATCAGTTAAATGTACCACAATATATGTAATTACTGTGACCTTTAAAATTGGAAATAAGTCAGTCAGTTTTCTTGTGATATTAGTGCACTAATGAATCTTTCTCTTTAAAGGAACAAGGAGATAGTTTTCATGTAGAGTTGTTTAGAAACAAGGAATCCCTTATGTCTTTCTATCTTAAACCTAATACATACACTTTTCTTATTAGTGTATTTGATTAATGCTACTTCATTTGTCTTTTATGCCAAATATACAGTTTTCTTCTTTCACCTTCCCCCACCACCCAAGATAAAGATCACTGCATTTTAAGTGGCCTTGTTCCCAGTGTTCAACACAGCACCACCAGCCAATTTAGAGGTAGGTTTAATGAATAGTTTTGATTAAGATAATGATACTTTTCTAGTTACTATTTACAGACCATTTAACAACAATGATCACTTTTTAATTTTCTAGCATACCTTGTGGCTTGTATGCAAATTTAAAAGAGATAACTACAATTAAAAAAAAACAAAACTGTTTTGATCCTAACCTTTATGATTTGGCTGTCTTCTTGACTAATTTTGTAGCCATTTCCCTATCTCAAGTGTCAACTATAGTTTATTTTGATGAGTTTACACAGTTTTAAATTCATTTTCCTCATTATTGAGCAATTTTCCCCTTTTATTCTCACTGGTATTCAATTAGAAACTTATGACCATAGGGTAGAGAAAAGTTTTAACGACTTGAACATTAATTTTATCTATTGTCACTATTTCAAGTAGTCATATTTAGTTCATTAGGTTGGTTTCACTATACTTTTAATCTTAAATAACGGTTCTTAGTAAACCCATGTGTGTGGATCTGTAGGACTTCAATGAACTCCCTCTACAAATCAAATTTATATCTCTCACTCTCTTCTTGTAATAATGGTGATACAAAGCAGGGCCTTGAATGTGCTACTGTTAGTCCAATAGGTCCTAATTCAAATATGCTAGAGATGAATCTTCAAAGAAGTAAAATAGTATTACTACTTCTACAATTATCGTCACTTCAATAATAGCTACAAATCTACTAGACATATCCATTAAATATTTACTCTGAACTTAATGATGACATTCCAATTAGGGCAATTGTATTATTTATCTATGATGTAGATGTAGAAAATTGTGATTTAAAAATTTGAGTAATATGGCTAAGCAACCCACTCCAGTACTCTTGCCTGGAGAATCCCATGGATGCAGGAGCCTGGTAGGCTGCAGTCCGTGGGGTCCCTAAGAGTTGGACACGACTGAGCGACTTCACTTTCACTTTTCCCTTTCATGCTTTGGAGAAGGAAATGGCAACCCACTCCAGTGTTCTTGCCTGGAGAATCCCAGGGACGGGGGAGCCTGGTGTGCTGCCATCTGTGGGATCGCACAAAGTTGGACACGCACTGAAGCGACTTAGCAGCAGCAGTAGCAATGCTATTAAATGATAGAGCTGGAACTCAAACCCAGGTCTATAGTGTTCCAAATGAAATTCTCTTAGCCCTTATATTTACCCTTCACATTCCAGGATATCTGGCTCTAGGTGAGTGATCACACCATTGTGATTATCTGGGTCATGAAGATCTTTTTTGTACCGTTCTTCTGTGTATTCTTCCCACCTCTTCTTAATATCTTCTGCTTCTGTTAGGTTCATACAATTTCTGTCCTTTATCAAGTCCGTCTTTGCATGAAATGTTTCCTGGGTATCTCTAATTTTCTTGAAGAGATCTCTAGTCTTTCCATTCTGTTGTTTTCCTCTATTTCTTTGCATTGATTGCTGAGGAAGGCTTTTTTATCTCTCCTTGCTATTTTTTGGAACTCTACAGTCAAATGGGAATATCTTTCCTTTTCTCCTTTGCTTTTCACTTATCTTCTTTTCACTATTCTTTGTAAAGCCTTCTCGGACATCCATTTTGCTTTTTCGCATTTCTTTCCCATGGGGATGGTCTTGATCCCTGTCTCCTGTACAATGTCATGAACCTCCGTCCACAGTTCATCAGGCACTCTTCTATCAGATATAGTCCCTTAAATCTATTTCTCATTTCCACTGTATAATCATAAGGGATTTCATTTAGGTCATACCTGAATGGTCTAGTGGTGTTCCCTACTTTCTTAAATTAAAGTCTGAATTTGGCAATAAGGAGTTCAAGATCTGAGCCACAGTCAGCTCCTTGTTTTTCTTTTTGCTGGCTGTATAGAGCTTCTCCATCTTTGGCTGCAAAGAATGTAATCAATCTGATTTCAGTGTTGACTATCTGGTGACGTCCATGTGTAGAGTGTTCTCTTATGTTGTTGGAAGAGGATCTTTGCTATGACCAGTGCGTTCTCTTGCAAAACTTTATTCACCTTTGCCCTGCTTCGTTCCATATTCCAAGGCCAAATTTACCTGTTACTCCAGGTGTTTCTTGACTTTCTAATTTTGCAATTCAGTTTCCCATAATGAAAAGGAAATCTTTTTTTGGTGTTGGTTCTAAAAGGTCTTTTAGGTCTTCATAGAACCGTTCAACTTCAGTTTCCTCAGCGTTACTGGTTGGGCCATAGACTGTGATCTTGAATGTTTTGCCTTCCAAATGAACAGAGATCATTTGTCACTTTTGAGATTCCATCCAAGTACTGCATTTCCGACTGTTTTGTGGACCGTGATGGCTATTCCATTTCTTCTAAGGGATTCCTGCACACAGTAGTAGATATAATGGTCATTTGAGTTAAATTCACCCAGTTCGTCACTTCGTGGCAAATAGACGGGGAAACTGTGAAAACAGTGACTGACTTTATTTCTTGGGGCTCCAAAATCACTGCAGATGGTGACTGCAGCCATAAAATTAAAACACACTTGCTCCTTGGAAGAAAAGCTATGACCAACCTAAACAGCATATTAAAAAGCAGAGACATTACTTTGCCAACAAAGGTTTGTCTAGTCAAAGCTATGATTTTTCCAGTAGTCATGTATGGATATGAGAGTTGGACTGTAAAGAAAGCTGAGCACTGAAGAACTGAAGAATTGATGTTTTTGAACTGTGGTGTTGGAGAAGACCTTGAGAGTCCTTTGGACAACAAGGATATCCAATCAGTTCATCCTAAAGGAAATAAGTCCTGAATATTCACTGGAAGGACAGATGTTAAGCTGAAACTCCAATAATCTGGCCATGTGATGCGAAGAACTGACTCATTTGATAAAACCCTGATGCTGGGCAAGATTGAAAGCAGGAGGAGAAGTGGATGACAGTAGATGAAATGGTGGAATGGCATCACCAACTCAATGGGCATGCGTTTGAGTAAACTCCTGGGGTTGGTGATGGACAGGGAGGCTTAGCGTGCTGCAGTCCATGGGGTCACAAAGAGTCAGACAAGATGGAGCGACTGAACTGAAGTGAACTGAATGCTGTCTTCTTTAGGTTTATTTGAAAGTTTTCCATCCTGTTATTTTTTTTGGAAGAGTTTGATGAGGACGAGGTATTAATTGTTCCTTGGATGTTTGATAGAATTTGTCATCAAAGTTAACTAGTCCCGGAATTTTCTTTGTTGGGGAATTTTGATTTCTGGTTCAGTCTCCTTGCTGGTAATTGGTCTGTTTGAAAATTTGACTCTTCATGATTCGGGCTTGGAAAGGTGTTTGTTTCTAGGAACTTATTCATTTCTTTTACATTGTCCAATTTGTCGGCATATATTTGTTCATAGCAGTCTCTATGATACTTGTCATTCTGTGATCTCACTTGTAACATCTCCTCTTTTATTTCTGATTTTATTAATTTGAGTTATCTCTCCTGTGAGTCTAGCTAATGATTTGTTAATTTCGTTTATCTTTTCAATGAACCAGCTGTTTGTTTCATTGATTTCTTTTTTCATTGTCTTTTCAGCCTCTATTTATATGCTGATCCTTTTCCTACTAACTTTTGGTTTAGTTATTCTTTTTCTGGTTCCTTGAAGTGTAAATTTTGTATTTATTTGAGATTCCTATTCTGAATATTTTTAACTTCACTATTTTACATAATGAACGTCTAAAGTCTGACTGGTTCTAAGTTCCAGTGAAGAAAATGTTAATAAAATTTGTCTAAAAATGATGCAATAATCTTAAAATGCACTAATTTTTGCATGCAAATATGTAAACATCCATTTAAAATGACAACATTATGCTCTCTAGAAATTAGTAAGATGAGGTACCTGGATTTTTATCATCTTTCATATTTTATTGATTGATTTTCTCTGGGAAAACAAGAAAGGTAAAATGATGACAATTTTTTAAAAAAGTAGTTACATGCATACAAAGAAAAATATGTCAACCTAATCAGAAAAACTTAACATATTTATTTGAAAATCTGTGATTTGTTGTCTTGCCAGCAACAAGCATTATTACTGATTAAATGTATTTCTTAACTCAATGAGCTAAGATTTAAAGTAGCTGAGATCAAATTAAATCCTGCCTTCTAATGTGTTGAACTGTCATCAGTCACTGAGTTACTTAAATTTACAAATATTAACCTGTGAAAGAGGGACATGAATGAATTCTGCTTAGTCTGCTCTTATTTGAAAATACATAATGATGAGACATTCCTCTGGGTAATAAAAGCAGCAAAAAAAAGAAAAGGTTATTAATCAAAATGTGAATTTTTGTACCCTAATTACTAATTATTTCTAGTGTTGACCTAATTAGTGAAAAAGTTTCAGTTTATAAGTAATATAAGTGGTCATTACATTATATGATATCCTATTTCTATATTTAATTTTTTCTTTTTCATTTAACAAATTGGCAATATTTTAAACTGCTTAAAGCTGTCTATACCATATATAAGTTTACTGTCTTTTTCAAATATGTCTTGGACTGATATTAATGCTACATCTTCATGGTAGTCCCATAGTTTATCATGCAACTAAAAATGAGATGGCACTCTGAAAGTGTTAAACAGTTTTAGTAGCCCTTTTTTTTTGTTTGTTTGTTTTCTTTTTTTCCAAATTAAAGTTTTAGTAAACTTATATACAGTCAGCAAAAACAAGACCAGGAGCTGACTGTGGCTTGGATCATGAACTTCTTATTGCCAAATTCAGACTGAAATTGAAGAAAGTGGAGAAAACCACTAGACCATTCAGTTATGACATAGATCAAATCCCTTATGATTATACAGTGTAAGTGAGAAATAGATTTAAGGGACTAGATCTGGTAGACAGAGTGCCTGATGAACTATGGATGGAGGTTCATGACATTGTACAGGAGATAGAGAGCAAGACCATTCCCAAGAAAATGAAATGCAAAAGAACAAAATGCCTGTATGAGGAGGTCTTACAAATATCTGTGAAAAGACTGAAAATGAAAGGAAAGGAGAAAAGGACAGATATAACCATTTGAATGCAGAGTTCCAAAGAATAGCAAAGTGAGATAAGAAAGCCATCCTCAGCGATCAATGCAAAGAAATAGAGGAAAACAATAGAATGGGAAAGACTAGAGATCCCTTCAAGAAAATTAGAGATACCAAGGGAACATTTCATCCAAAGATGGGCTCAATAACAGACCGAAATGGTATAGACCTAACAGAAGCAGAAGATATTAAGAAGGGGTGGCAAGAATACACTGTTCAAAAAAGATCTTCATGACTCAGATAATCATGATGGTGTGATCACTCACCTAGAGCCAGACATCCTGGAATATGAAGTCAAGTGGGCCTTAGGAAGCATCAGTACGAACAAAGCTGGTGAAGGTGATGGAATTCCAGTTGAGCTATTTTAAATCCTGAAAGATAATGCTGTGAAAGTGCTGCACTCAATATGCAAGCAAATATGGAAAACTCAGCAGTGGCCACAGGACTGGAAAAGGTCAGTTTTCATTCCAATCCCAAAGAAAGGCCATGCCAAAGAATGCTCAAAGTACTGCACAATTGCACTCATCTTGCCTTTTGTTTCAGAGTGTGACTCTTGGCTGGTGAAGTTCTGGTTTGGTTTGGTTTGAGTGCGGAGTCATCTGGTACATACTGCTTGAGCTAATATGGGAATTGCTCGTTCTAAGGTTCCACACTCCACCTGGAAACCACTTGGAAAAATAGATTTTTTTTTTTTTTTTTGGACTGGTCAATCTATAGCTATGACAAGAAAAATGGCCTAAATATTAGATCTTTACTAACAATAGGATAGGAAAATGGGCTAAAGTTCCCTTATATCTAGGGTTTCCTTCTGTAATTAATAGCCTGGGGCTGATCAAACTAAGACACTCATTTCCCTAGAGTGACAATCCCTACTGGGACCAATCTGCCCTTGTTATAAGGACCAACTTGAGCACTATCTGGTATAAATTCTGGCTATAAAACAATGATCACAGAAAAATATTATTTTTGACAATGTGATCACAGTATTCTTTAGAATCCAGAGAAAGCTTGAAGAAAAAAATTATCTTTTTAAGAATTCTTGCCCTGAGGAAATAATTCTACCTGGAGTGCGAGAGACCTGGGTTCAATCCCTGGGTCAGGAAGATCCCCTGGAGAAGGAAATGGCAACCCACTCCAGTACTCTTGCCTGGAGAATCCCATGGAGGGAGGAGCCTGATAGGCTACAGTCTATGGGGTCGCAAAGAGTTGGACACGACTGAGCGACTTCACTTTCTTTCTTTCTCTTATGCACTAGTAAAATAATGCTTAAAATTCTCCAAGCCAGTCTTCAACAATATGTGAATTGTGAAATTCCAGATGTTCAAGCTGGTCTTAGAAAAGGCAGAGTGACCAGAGATAAAATTGCCAACATCTGCTGGATCATTGAAAAAGCAAGAGAGTTCCAGAAAAACATCTATTTCTGTTTTATTGACTAAGCCTTTGACTGTGTGGATCACAATAAATTGTGGAAAATTCTGAAAGAGATGGGAATACCAGACCACCTGACCTGCCTCTTGAGAAACCTGTATGCTGGTCAGGAAGCAAGAGTTAGAACTGGACATGGAACAACAGACTGGTTCCAAATAGGAAAAGGAGTACGTCAAGTCTGTATATTGTCACCCTGCTTGTTTAACTTATATGCAGAGTATATCATGAGAAACGCTGGGCTGGAGGAAGCACAAGCTGGAGTCAAGATTGCCGGGAGAAGTACCAATAACCTCAAATAGGCAGATGACACCACCCTTATGGCAGAAAGTGAAGAAGAACTGAAGAGCCTCTTGATGATAGTGAAAGAGGAGAGCGAAAAAGTTGGCTTAAAGCTCAACATTCAGAAAACGAAGATCATGGCTTCTGGTCCCATCACTTCATAGGCAGATAGACGGAGAAACAGTGGAAACAGTGGCTGACTTCATTTTTCTGGGCTCCAAAATCACTGCAGGTTGTGATTGCAGCCATGAAATTAAAAAACGCTTACTCCTTGGAAGGAGAGTTATGACCAACCTAGAAAGTGAAGTTGCTCAGTTGTGTCCGACTCTTTGCAACCCCATGGACTGTAGCCTACCAAGCTCCTATGTCCATGGGATTTTCCAAGCAATAGTACTGGAGTGGATTGCCATTTCCTGCTCCAGGGGATCTTCCCAACCCAGGGATCAAACCCAGGTCTCCCATATAGTAGACAGACGCTTTACCATCTGAGCCACCAGGGAAGTTCCATGACCAACCTAGAGAGCATATTAAAAAGCAGAGACATTACTTTCACAACAAAGGTCTATCTAGTCAAGGCTATGGTTTTTCCTTTGGTCATGTATGGATGTGAGAATTGGACTATCAAGAAAGCTGAACATTGAAGAATTGATGCTTTTGAACTGTGGTGTTGGAGAAGACCCTTGAGAATCCCTTGGACTGCAAGGAAATCCATCCAGTCCATCTTAAAGGAGATCAGTCCTGGGTGTTCACTGCAAGGACTGATGTTGAGGCTGAAACTCCAATACTTTGACCATCTGATGCTAAGAGCTGACTCATTTGAAAAGACCCTGAATCTGGGAAAGATTGAGGGCAAGAGGAGAAGGGGACAACAGAGGATAAGATGGTTGGATGGCATCAACTCGATGGACATGGGTTTGGGTGGACTCTGGGAGTTGGTGATGGATGGGAAGGCCTGGCATGCTGTGGTTCATGGGGTCACAAAAAGTAGGACTAGACTGAGCGACTGAACTGAATTGTACTGATATCAATCTGTACCCATTGTTCTGCCTATCATCTCTTTTACTTAATATCTGATCTTAATTTTATTGGTTTAATAACTCAGTAGATGTTGTGAGTGAGAGATTATGTTATTTCCATTCTGAGTTTAAAATAAAAAAGTGATAAAAGGGCTATATTTACTAACATTACTATCACCAATAATTTGTGAATCTAAAGTGTCTAATATTGAGTCCTGCAAGGACTTTATTCCTCAGCCACCTTTCTTTGCCTGTATGTACAAGGTTTAGAAGATGAATGGTGTTATTTACTTGGTGCCCTTCGGGGAAAATTAAATATTTATTCAAAGTATGTTTTTTCCCCTGATAACAAAACCAATAAACAAGTACTTTGATTGATGAATATTAGCACTTCTTATTGTAAGATGTATGGATTCCTTATAGCTTGAAGGCAATTTTAAGCACAGTTTTATGGGAAAAGAAGTGGCATTTGTTTTAGTTTTGAGGATTTAAAGAAAATGTTTCTGGGACAGGAGTAAAGAAAGTTGGATTCTTGACCCAGCACTAACATCTTTTGGCTAAATCACCTTAGTAACTCACTCTGTACTTAACTCAATTTTCTTTTTTCATTTCAAAATTGAAATTAAAGTAATACTTAAAGTATTCATATATAACATATCCTGGCACTATAGAATTCAAGGAAAAAAAATATTCTTATACTACAGATAAATGCTTGTGTGTAAAGTTGCTTCAGTTGAGTCTGATTCATGGTGATCCTATTGACTGTCACCCGCCAGGCTCCTCAGTCCATGGGATTTTCCAGGTAAGAATACCAGAGCAAGTTGTTATGCCCTCTTCCAGGGACAAATAACTACATATAACATATTATACTTAAGACACAAAATAAACTATGTTGACTAGATGGTTTTGCCTGAAAACGCTTCCATGATTTTAGTATTGCTTATTTTTCCTCACTTTGACTTATATTCTACTTAAGCACTTGTAACTTAATATCTTTTGTAGACACCTTTGAATTATTTTCAAGTGTTTAGATGAGAGATTATATGTCCATTATAAAAGCTTTGAGGAAGAAACTATTTAATTATTATTTTTTTAAATTATTATTCATCATCATTATTTACTCATAAATTTTATAAAAAAAATTCAGAATTTCTAAAGTAAATACAGTTCAAATCTTACATCTACCACTTAATGACCAATGTGATCTTGAGCAAGTTATATATCAATTCTTTTGCTTCATTTATTGTTTTATAAAACAGGAGTAATACCAATGTTTTAAGGTTGTGTGAATATGAAATGAGAACAGTTGCCATATGTAACTCTTCCAGAGTTTCCTGAATTAGTATGAGGGTACTTTCCATTATACATATTCATGAGTTTCTTTCAACTCCAAATCATTAAGGAGAAGTTAGGATAAAGGATGTTTCCTTCAATAAATCAGCTGTAAGACCAAAAACTTTCTAAATTATTGACCTGTTAATTTTAAAGATTATGGAGATAAACAGAAAAATATTGAGATAAGGGTAGATTAACCATATTCTCCCATATCACAGAAGAGGTATAGATTAAAAAGTAGAGATTTGTTTTTCTCAAAAAATTTCCTCTGACTACCTCAGTTTTTTTAGTTAGTTTATTTTAAAATTTGAAGTCCAAACTTTTATGTAAAGAAAATATTTAATCTCAGAGTATATTAACAAAAGAAATATTTTTATATACAGTTTTTACTGTAGGTTCTTTAGAGAAACTGTAACTATCTTTTCCATGGTTCAAAGCTTTATTAAATGATATTATTTGGGTCTCAAAAATGTACCCCATTTGGCTAAAATACCCAAGGGAGAATAAATTTTGTAATAGATGTATAAAACTGGAGGCAACTCAATTTTATCTGGGATTCTTGGCAGTCAATGGGATTTTTAATAGACTCTTTGGTTTTACATCTGCATATCATTTAGTTAAGTAAAAAATGTCAAATGCAGTCTTATATTCCACAATTTATTAATATTAGTTTTGCTTTGGAAAACTATTTATATACATTCTACTAGCAGAGTCAGACAGGACTGAAGTGACTTAGCAGCAGCAGCAGCAACAGAGTTATTCAGATGATGAGTTAATTCTTAAAGAATATTTTAAAACGTATAAAATCCATTATATTAAATAAAATGTAATTGTCTTTGCTCCACTTGCCATAAAAAATATACTATAGACTATATTAAACACCATAAATTTATTTTCCCACAGTTCTGGAGGTTGAGAAATCTGAAATCAAGGTGCTGGCCAATTCAGCTCTTGGTGAGAATTCTCTTTCTTGTTTGTAGAGTGCTGCTTTCTCATTGTATTCTCACGTGTTGGAGAAGGAGCTCTGGTGCCTTTTCTTTTTCTTTTGGGGTCCCAGCCCTTTAGATTAGAGTCCTGACTCTATATCCTCATTTACCCTTATCATCTCTTCTCCAAATACAGTCCAATCACATGAGTGTTAGGACCTCAACACATGAATTACCAGGGGGTGATAGAGTGGGCACAGTCCATTAGCGATTTCAATAATCCATTGTGATTCTACATACTATTAAAGTGTGTCAGTTTGTATCTGTGTATTTGAACACTTTGGGTTTCATTTTTATTTCATCAGTTATTTACTTAGTGTTGATTATCCAGGCTCTATTCTAATGTGAGGAGAAGGAAATGGCAACCCATTCCAGTATTCTTCCCTGGAGAATCCATGGACAGAGGAGCCTGGCAGGCTACACAGTCCATGGGGTGGCCAAGAGTCAGACACAGCTGAGCAACTAACATACATATCCCCGTGAGAGAACCGAGATTAGTTAATCCCATCTCCCGGAACTCATGGTTAACATTGTTACAAGATGAAAATGTGAATGTTTCAGTCAGAACACAGATTGGCACCTGCACAATACATTGAGCAGAGTTGGCTTTGAACAGCTAAAGAGAACTGGAGAAGTAGGAGGAAGAGGAAATAGCATTTTCAGAGATAATGATGGTGCAATAAGGAAAATCTAACTAATTTGTGATGACTGTGGAAGAATGATGAAAAATGTTACTAAGAAAATATGGCAGGACAATTTGATGAGAAGAGTTATCTACCAAGTTTTTACATTTTCTCTTTTTAAGAGGAGTTGTGGAAAACCATTTATCTTGGAATCTAGTAATAAATATATCCAAACAAAATAATTGTTCTAGTGTTTTTATAACTGATCGTTCACTTTAAAATTTATCATTATAGTAATTGAAAGGTGATGAGGTATAATGGGTCTGATATACCATCTGTGAGTAAAAATTTTAATTAACTGACCATCAGAATTTTCTGTTGCTAGGAACATTGTAAGATTAAGACTAGAGTGAGTATAACAACAATTTTATTAATTCTGAAAAATCAGAAATGTATTGAGCTGAGTTTTTATGTGTAAGGCAGAGTGCTCAATGAATTACATATATTTTCTCCTTCCAGCCTTACCATAATTCTACAAAAGAGATAGAGTTATCTCCATTCAACAGATGGGAAATTAAAATCTCAATGAGATTCAAGAATTTAACCAAGTTCTCTCAGCTAATAAGTAGGATTCCAGTCATATCTATCTGACTTAAAAGTCCCTTCATTTTCCATTACTTTACCTTCCTCCTCTTGAGAAAGGCACTTAGTTTATTTCGACTTGCATCCCTTAATTGATTGAGGATTATAACTCAGACACCCTTAGTGGAGAGACTTCTGTAGCACCAGTCTGGACATTTCAAAGACTGTCAGTGAAAAGAGTTGGTTCAGAAGATATTAGCTGCAGTGTTTTCTTTAGTCTTGTGAGGAAGCGATGATAATGAGCTACTCATGAACCTTCAGGTTTTTTCTTACTTTCATACTGTGATTTCTATTTAGGTAAACTAAAGAGAATTAATTTTCTAACATATAACTTGATCTTTTTAAATATAAGATAGTTTATTCCAAAGCAGTGTATTATTATTATCAATGTGAATGATATCTTACATTTAAAAGGTATGTTATGACTCAGTGTCCATAAATACTATTAATATTCAGTTTGTAAGTTATCTGTGGAAATTGCATAAAAATTAAAGCTTTATTGCAAATACATCAGCCTTTTTTCAACATCTTTGTATGTTTTAGAATACATGAAACTTACCAAGTTCAGTGTTTGAAGACTATGATAGACACGAGCTTTTTGAGAACAGGTGAAGTGTGTGACTTGCTCTCTAAGTAATCACAGTTGCCACTCACTAAATCTATCACATAACTCTATTGTAAACATTTTCCCAGAATTTAATATTATCTGTCTTCTATGCTGTTGTTCTTATTTGCTTCACTGTCATTTCCAGGAAGGAAGAGACTTCTATCTGTTATGTTCTACTTCTAAATTTCCTACAGTACTTCCCAGGAAGTTTTTTGGTGCTCAATATGAATCTTTATTGGGTTAATTATTTGTTTGACTTTCCTATCTAATATTAATAGAATGCTTAATAGTATACTCTATGAGATCAGAGCAATTGCCATCTATCATATTTATTTCTGTGTTAAATACATCTAGAACAACATTTAGCACATCACAAATGATAATCAAAATATACTCAATAAATATATACTGCTTAATAATAATTACAGCATTTATATGACATTTTACGTATTAGTATATTGAAACATAGTCTTCTCTGGTTGCTCAGTGGTAAAGAATCTGGCAGGAGACTTGGGTTTGATCCCTGGGTCCGGAAGATTCTCTGGAGAAGGAAATGGCAACCCACCCCAATATTCTTGCCTGGGAAATCCTATGGACAGGGCCTGGTGGGCTACAGTCCATGGGGTTGCAAAACGTCTGACATGACTTAGTGGCTAAACAACAACAATAACAGTATTGAAATCTACAGTTTTGCTAGTATGTCCCCATAAAGGGCTATTTCATATAACCTGACTGTACAAAGTCTGTTTCTATCTGAGTTATTTCTTACAGGAATCCAGTAAGGGAATTATTATTAATAAGGCAAAAACAATAGACTATGATAGCTTTGGTCGATGAAAGAGCAGACTTGAGAACAATTCATCTTGGGAAAGCAAGACTTGTTAAATGTAGAAAGACATTGTTATTTCTTTTTTCTTTCTTGTGTTGAATATAACCTGGATTCATCTTCTATAATCATAACCCTGAAATGGCTCTTGCATCTTTTCATGAAGTCTCATTACATATCAGGTGTAGCTTTACCTATTTATACACAAATTTACTTCTACTCCTCAGTCAATAACAAGCCATGTTAATCAAATTTCTTAGTTTAAAACTCTGGAATCCACTTTGATTTGTCTTTTTTGTCAACCTTATCCATCCTACCAGTGAGTACTTTCAGTGCAGCTCCACCTCTGTGTCCACCATCTCTTGTATTACCACTTAGTACAAATCACCTCTATCTCTCACTTTAATAAAATCTTTCATGCATGAAATCATATTGCTCAGAAAGCAGTAAGATATACTCTTAGTCTTGAAACTAATTTACAAAAACTGAATTAATACAAATAATAAACAATCTTACCTCTTTCGTTTCTTTGTAGAATATGAATTATTTATCAAATTTTTAGTGTTGTTGTGGTTTAGTTACTTAGTCTTGTTTGACTCTTTGTGACCACATGGACTATAGCCCACCAGGCTCCTCTCTCCATGGGATTTTCTAGGCAAGAATACTGGAGTGGGTTGCTATTTCCTCCTTCAGGGGATCTTCCCAGTCCAGGGATTGAACCTATGTCTCTAGCATCTCCTGCGTTGCAGGGGGATTGTCGACTGCTGAGCTACCAGGAAAGCCAGGTATACAAATTAAAATAATGTGGTTTTATGGTGTTTATACATTTAAACAAAATACATATAAGGGATATTGTTATGAAGAAATCTAAGCAATCATTTATTGATTTATAAGTTAAAAATACAGATTTTATAATCATCCATGTAGTGTGAAGATAAACTAGATTTTTAATGATGATCTTAAATGCATGCTAGTTTAGAAAACAATGATAATAAACGTGACAGATACATTGACTAGTTCTTACTGCTGATATTTGATTGCTATGTACGTAAATCCCAAGCTGAAGGCAAAAATATTTACTATAGGGGAGAAAAAACACTAATATGATGTAATTAATTACTGTCAATTAGGCATATTTTAAATGGTGTATTTGGTTGAATCAAAGTAACCTGATATAATAAATGCTTCTTGATTTTTTTAGGACACATGGATTGTCATCAGCATGATTCTAAATGTAGAGTTTAATGGTTCCAAGTATAAACAAAAAGAAACCAAATTGAAGAAAACTGAACTATGAGTCATTAATATATGTATTATGACAGAATTATAGTCTACACTGCTTATGAATGTATTTTATATTTGAAAAATACTCAGACGATGCTTACATTTCATTGCTTAATCAATATATTATACCATAAAGATTATTACAGTGTTTCATTATGACTACAGTGAAATTTTGCTTATAAGAAATCATTTTAATGCTTTAATATGTGGAATAATTCTTAAATATTGAAAAATTTAGTGTTTTTCTCATGAAAACATATATAAGAAGTGTAAAAATGTGTATTAGAAAATTACATTGTATTTCTTCTATAAACATCTATAATAAAATGAAAAATACATAGTTGGCATTTGTCCTCAGGGCTTAAAAAAACTTCTAAATTCCTTGGAATTTTCTGAGTGACAGGGTTAAAGAAGCATCTTTTTTTCTATTTATAATAAGCCCCTTTTATGGGCTTCTCAGGTGGTACAGTGGTAAAGAATCTACCTGCAATCTAGGAGACACTGGAGAGCACATTTGATTCCTGAGTTAGTAAAATCGCCTGGAGAAGGAAATGGAAACCCACTCCAGTATCCTTGCTTGGAGAATTGCATGGACAGAGGCGCCTGGTTGGGCTGTAGTCCTTGGGTCACTAGCAGTTAGACATGACTAAGCAACTGAGCATGCATGAATTTCATCCGTACTTGAGTTTATGGAATAAGATGGCAGAATCTTAGGGCCCTCTGGATATTTTCAGAATAGATGCTGGTCTCCAGAAAGTTGAAGGAATATTTAGAGGGTTATAACTTTCAGCCCCACTGCAGAGTTGGGGGTGAGAGTGAGAGAGAACTGGAGGTTGAGTTAATCAACAACTGTCACCTATTTAATCAGTCATACCTATGTAATTGCATTTTTATACTGTTCATGTGGTTCTCCTGGAAAGTATACTGGGGTGATTTGCATTCTGTCCTCTGAAGGATCATGTTTGATCAGAACTCTCCACTATGAATCGTCCATCTTGGGTGGCCCTGCAAGGCATGGCTCATAGCTTCATTGAGTTACACAAGCCCTTTTGCCATGATGAGAGATGGTAAGACCAGACATTCTGGAGTATGAAGTCAAATGGGCCTTAGGAAGCACTGCTGTCAATAAAGCTAATGAAGGCAATGAAATTTGAGCAGAGCTATTTAAAATCTTAAAAGATGATGATATCAAAGTGCTGCACTTAATATGTCAGCAAATTTTGAAAATACAGCAGTGGCCATAGGACTGGAAAATGTCAATCCTCATCCCAATTCCCAAGATAGGCACAAGAATTTTCAAACCACCATACAGTTCTCCTCATCTCCCATGCTTGTAAGGTTATGCTCAAAATTCTTCATGCTGGGTTTCAGCATTATGTGAACTGAGAACTTCCAGATGTCCAAGCTGGGTTTAGAAAAGGCAGAGGAAACAGAGATCAAATTGCCAACATTTGATTAATCATAGAGAAAGCAAGGGGATTCCAGAAAACAAAATAAAAACATATACCTCTGTTTCATTGATTATACTAAAGCTGTTGACTGTGTGGATCATAACAAACTGTGGAAAATTCTTAAAGAGAGGAGAATACCAGATCATCTTACCTCTCTCCTGAGAAACCTGTATGTGGCTCAAGACGCAATAGTTAGGACCCTGTATGGAATAACAGATTGGTTCAGCATTGAAAAAGGAGTATGACAAGGCTGTTTATTGTCACTCTTTTATTAAACTTATATGCAGAACACATCATGACAAATGCCAGGCTGGATGAGTTATAAGCTGGGATCAAGATTGCTGGGAGAAATATCAACAATCTCATATATGCAGATGATATCACTCTAATGGAAGAAAGCAAAAAGGAACTAAAGAACCTCTTAATGAGAGGACTTCCCTGGTGGCTCAGATGGTCTGCCTACAATGTGGGAGACCCAAGTTCAATCCCTGGGCCAGGAAGATCCTCTGGAGAAGGAAATGGCAACCCACTCCAGTACTCTTGCTTGGAAGATCCAATGGCCAGAGGAGCGTGGTAGGCTACAGTCCATGGGGTTGCAGAGTGACTGAGTGACTTCACTTAATGAGGGTGAAGGAGGAGAGTAAAAAAAAAAGATAGCTTAAAACTAAATACTAAAATAGCTAAGATCATGGCATCCAGTCCCATCACTCATGGCAAATAGAAGTGGAAAAGTTGGAAGCAGTGACAAATTTCCTTTTCTTGGGCTCTAAAATCACTGTGGATGGTAACTGCTGTCATGAAATTAGAAGTTGATTGCTTCTTGGCAGGAAAGCTCTGACAAACCTAGACAGTGTGTTAAAAAGCAGAGACATCACTTTACCAACAAATGTCCATATTGTCAAGGCTATGGTCTTCTTAGTAGTCACATATGGTTGTGGGATCTGAACAATAAAGAAAGCATAGTGCTGAAGAATTGATGATTTCAAGCTGTGGTGCCAGAGAAGATTCTTGAGAGTCCCTTGGTTAGCAAGGAGACCAAACTAGTCAATATCAAAGGAAATCAACCCAAAAGACTCACTGGAAGGAACAAGGCTGAAGCTGAAGCTCCAATACTTTGGCCACCTGATGTGAACAGCCAACTCACTGGAAAAGACCCTGATGCTGGGAAAGATTAAAGGCAGTAGGAGAAGAGGGCAACAGAGGATGAGATGTTTGGATGGCATCACCAATGCAATGGACATGAATTTGGGCAAAATCCTGGAAATGGTGAGGGACAGGGAAACCTGGTATGCTGTGGTCCACGGGGTTGTGAAGAGTCAGACACAACTTGGCAACTGAAAAACAGTCTATGTAACTAAACCTACTGGTTAGTGAGTACATTGAGATACTAAGAAGTGATGTACCTAGAGAAAGCATGAAAACTCCATGCCCTTCCCTCTTGCTTTGTATCCCTTCCACTTGGCTGTTTCTGTGTTGTATCTTTGATAATAAACTAGTAATAGTAAGTAAAGCATTTTCCTGAGTTCTGTGAATCATTCTAGCAAATATCAAACTGATTTATAGCAGTCAGTCATAAATATGGGAGGCATAAAACTTGTGATTGGCATCTGAAGTGTGTGTGTGTTTGTTGGGGGGGGCGGTTGGGTAGCTTTGTGAGACTGAGCCCTTAACCTATGGAGTGTTAACTACAGGTAATTAATGTCAGTATTGAGTTGAATTGTAGGACACTCATTTGGTGTCCAGAAAGTGGGGGAATTTGTTGGGTGATGAAAAAATCCTCACACTTGTGTCAAAAATGTGAATAAATACAGTTTGTAGCATCCACACTATATTAATGTAAACATTGTACTTTTATCAGTTAGATGTGGAACACTCTTTTTGCTATTTAAGATGTTCCAAGTGGAAAAGAAAGCCTTGGTTCAAGAAATTATTATAAAATCATATTTTTTAAAAGTGTCTCAGAAGGCCAAATATCTAGACCAAAAAAGCTTCAAGTAACTTATTAGAAGAAATGTTTAGTTTGTCTAGCATTAAACTCCAAAAAAGTCAAGCTTATATGGACACATTTTAGCATGCCTACTGAAGTACATATGTAATAATTGTAAAATTACTAAATCATTATCTCATCTCCTTTTATCATAAATTGATTCATACCTCAATCGAATATATGACTGGTAGTTTCCAAGTTTAGGACAGTTCAGTTCAGTTCAGTCCCTCAGTCGTGTCCAGCTCTTTGCAACTCCATGAATCACAGCACGCCAGGCCTCCCTGTCCATCACCAACTCCTGGAGTTCACTCAGACTCATGTTCATTGAGTCAGTGATGCCATCCAGCCATCTCATCCTCTGTCGTCTCCTTCTCCTCCTGCCCCTAATCCCTTCCAGCATCAGAGTCTTTTCCAATAGGTCAACTCTTCGCATGAGGTGGCCAAAGTAGTGGAGTTTCAGCTTTAGCATCATTCCTTCCAAAGAAATCCTAGGGCTGATCTCCTTTAGAATGGACTGGCTGGATCTCCTTGCAGTCCAAGGGACTCTCAAGAGTCTTCTCCAACACCACAGTTCAAAAGCATCAATTCTTTGGCTCTCAGCCTTCTCCGCAGTCCAACTCTCACATCCATACATGACCACTGGAAAAACCATAGCCTTGACTAGATGGACCATTGTTGGCAAAGTAATGTCTTTGCTTTTCAATATGCTATCTAGGTTGGTCATAACTTTCCTTCTAAGGAGTAAGCGTCTTTTAATTTCATGGCTGCAATTACGATCTGCAATGATTTTGGAGCCCCCCCAAATAAAGTCTGACACTGTTTCCACTGTTTCCCCATCTATTTCCCATGAGGTGATGGGACCAGATGCCATGATCTTCATTTTCTGATTGTTGAGCTTTAAGCCAACTTTTTCACTCTCCTCTTTCACTTTCATCAAGAGGCTTTTTAGTTCCTCTTCACTTTCTGCCATAAGGGTGGTGTCATCTGCGTATCTGAGGTTATTGATATTTATCCCAACAATCTTGATTTCAGCTTGTGCTTCTTCCAGACCAGCATTTCTCATGATGTAGTATGCACATAAGTTAAATAAGCAGGGTGACAATATACAGCCTTGACGTACTCCTTTTCCTATTTGGAACCAGTCTGTTGTTCCATGTCCAGTTCTAACTGTTGCTTCCTGACCTGCATACAGATTTCTCAAGAGGCAGGTCAGGTGGTCTGGTATTCCCATCTCTTGAAGAATTTTCCACAGTTTATTGTGATCCACACAGTCAAAGGCTTCGGCATAGTCATAGTCAATAAAACAGAAATAGATGTTTTTCGGGAACTCTCTTGCTTTTTCGATGATCCAGCGGATGTTGGCAATTTGATCTCTGGTTCTTCTGCCTTTTTAAAAACCAGCTTGGACATCAGGCAGTTCACGGTTCATGTATTGGTGAAGCCTGGCTTGGAGAATATTGAGCATTACTTCACTTTCATGTGCGATGAGTGCAATTGTGTGGTAGTTTGAACATTCTTTGGCATTGCCTTTCTTTGGGATTGGAATGAAAACTGACGTTTTCCAATCCTGTGGCCACTGCTGAGTTTTCTAAATTTGCTGGTATATTGAGTGCAGCACTTTCACAGCAACATCTTTCAGGATTTGAAGTAACTCAAATGAAATTCCATCACTTCCACTAGCTTTGTTTGTAGTGATGCTTTCTAAGGCCCATTTGACTTCACATTCCAAGATGTCTGGCTCTAGGTGAGTGATCACACCATCGTGATTATCTGGGTCATGAAGATCTTTTTTGTACAGTTCTGATCTCTTGAGAAAAAAATGTATGAATATTCAGAAGTCACTATGTGAACTAAGGAACAAATAAAAATAAAAATAACTTATTTTAACATTATTTGAAAGAGAATATCAATCTTTTTTTAGCTTAACTCAGTTGTATTATTGAGAGGTAAAACCTCTTGTAATCAAATGTTTTAAAATTTAACTTATGTTTGTTACTGATATTATTTGACCATAATGATAGACATTTTATAAAAAAATATGACAAAGTACATTCAATAAAACCAAAGGAATATAAACACTTATTCAAAATCTCAAAAATGATATCTTGAATTTATAATTAAAGCAGTATTTCAAATCAATGGGAAAAGGATAAATGCTTTAATAAATGGCCTGGAAAATTGGCTATAAATTTGAGAAAAGGGTTTAACTCCCTCCCACGTGCCATGTAAAAACTGAATTTTAAAAGAATTAAAGAGAAATTCAATAAGCTTAAATATAAAAGGAATTAAGTAAATGCAAATATATTGAAAATTTGGGAGTGGAAAATGCTTTAAGTAAAACATAAAATCAGAACTCTTAAAAAAAGCAATAATGAGATGACTATTATCTTATAGCCTATATTTACTGAAGAGCTAGTAGAAAAATGAAAGGCTGGAATAAATGTTTATGATGGATATTATTAACAAAAAATAAACTCCATAATATAAAATTTCATTCAATGTTGTACAAAACAAGTATTAATTCAACTTGCCAATGTGCAAAAGTGATATGAATATATAATACTAAAGTGGAAAACCCATAAATTCTAATACAAATAAAATAATCCACAATTTCACATTTAGTCAGCAATGAAGAGAGACATAACATCCCAGTGTTTAAATATAGGAAAATCTTTTAAAATTCTATGGTATTTATTTTTGCCAAGTGTTGGAGCTGAGATTCTGGCAAAACACTCTCCTAACACTGTCAGAGGAAATTTAAAATTAGACAGACTTAAGTAAATACGCATCCCTTTTGCTTTAGCAATTCTGCTTCTAAAATCCATCTAACAGTAATATCAATACATGCAGAGAGATGCATGCACAAGGATGTTTATTGCAATATTTCTTGTAATAAAGGGGGAAAAACATTGAAAATTCAATTAGAAAATAGTTAAAGAATTTAGGACATTATCTATTGTGTAAAATGTCATGCTGCTTAAAAAAAATTTTGATTAGACCTTTATGTTGACACAGAAAGTTGTTTATGTTTTAAATTTTAAAAGCAAATTGTTGAATCATACATATATCCTTTTTTCATATTCTCTCCCATTATGGTTTATCACAGGATATTGAATATACTTCCCTGTGCTATAAAATAGGACCTGATTGTTTTTTTTTTTAATTTAAATTTATTTATTTTAATTGCAGGCTATTACTTTACAATATTGTATTGGATTTGCCATACTTCAACATGAATCCACCACGGGTTTTCCTGATTGTTTATCCATCCTCTATATATACTAGTGTGCACCTGATTTTCCCAAACTCTCAATCCTTCCCTCCATGCTACCCTTTCCCCCTGAACCATATACATAATATGATCCTATCAATTTAAAATACAAAATGTGTGTGTATGTGTGTGTATGTATGTGTATGTCTGTGTATATATACACACCTCAACCATACAAAAAGGAACGGCTGGATGTATCAAGTTTTATCTCTTGGTTTGGGGCATGAATGATAAGGAGGGGCTTCCCAGTTGGCTCAGTGATAAAGAATTAGCCTGCCAGTGCAGGAGACACGGGAGATGCTGGTTCAATGCCTCGATGGGGAAGGTCCCCTGGAGGAGGAAGTGGCAACTCACTTCAGTGTTCTTGTCTGAACAACCCCATGAACAGAGGAGCCAAGTGGTCTACAGTCTATGAGAGTTGCAGGGTCAGACACTACTGAGTGATTGAGCAGACACACATACCTGAATGGTGAGGACAGAGGGGGTGCTGATGAGAGAGGACTTTCAGATGCTAATAGTATTCTTAATTTTATAATTTAAAAAGTGTATTTGTTATATACCAATTTTAAGAGTAAAAATGATACACTCCTGCTTTCAGAAATATATTTCATATTCTGCTTTCATTTTAATCAGGGATTCTAATATTTAATTAATATCTTCTTCCAATGAACTTTTGGTCTTCAACTGTACAACAAATGCTCTGTTAACATTTCAGAACACTTTTATATTTATCCTTTCTGAATATAAATGCTTTGGTATCCAATTTACTAAAAATATAGCTCAATTTGTGTAAGTAACTGGGAAATCCAAATGAGTAATTTACATATTAATATTACACTTAATGAGTTATTACATCACTGTTAAAAAAAAAAAGTTGTAGAAAACGATGAATTAGGAATTCATTGGCTATGCAAATTTATAAATTGTTTGCTGTTTCCCTGCAACAAATATCCTATCATTAACATGGGAAAAATGCTTCTCTATCAAATGTTTTTATTTTCTTCCAGTTTATTGGTCATAATACTTTATCATGAACATATTACCTAGTTGGAACAACATAGTTGACATTTCCTTGTTAGTCAGCCAATTTGCAGCAGACGGTTGTGAGTGGAATATCAGAAGGACCAGAAAAATAATATCTAGTGATGCTTGATATCTAGACTGCAAAAATGGTCTGAAGCTAGAAAAGCCTATATGCAAGCAAATATTGTTCTGTTAGTATATAGCGCCACCCAGTGTTACAGAATTCTCTGTGGAGCACTCTACAGAGGAGGCTCTCGTGCCCAGGGAAAACGGAATACAAACCACTCTATGTGAGCTTCATATTAATATGTCATTTTAATGTTTTTAGGGACATTGCACATGCTGGCTGATCAGAAAACATTAAGTTAAAAAACAAAAGCAGCATGAAACAAACTGAAATGGTCACTCCAATCTCTATATCCTGGTAATTATTCTCTTTCTCGATCTTTGTTGCTTGAAAGAGAAAAAGTCCATGAATACTGTTGCAGTTTTATTAATTCACAGTGTATTTCAAGGTACTTTAAGACGTTCCAAAGAGATAATTCCAATAGCCATTGTAGATTCACATGTACTTCATGTTTCTGCATGTATGAAATGATAACTTTTCTTTGGAATTAAATTACAGATGAAAATGAGAATGCATTTTTAGTTTTCTATACTGACTTTTAACGCAGGGATTTGATGCTTTAGAGACAGCTATTGGCAATCAAGCAAACAATGAGAACATAAATATTCATATTCAGGAAGATGTAGAAATAAAACATAATAAGAAGACATTGCTTCATTACTTATTTGCTGTAGTGATAAATAAAAAATTAAATTTCCTGTCCTCAGACTCATATGCATTTGATAAGAGTAACTCTATCTTCTAAGAAAAAAACCCTTCTCATTTTACTTAGTTTCTTGAGTGTTCTTTAAAGTGCTGCTCTACTTTATCTTGCTGCCTTTTAAAAATTTGTCTCCATTGTTGCCTGAAAATATATACCCATTGCCTTCACCTAACTTAGGCTGCTTCTTGCACAGCCTACAGTCACATCACATTTGCGGTTTCTATAAACTCATAAATTTTCCTCATTTAAATTATTCTCTTTACAGGTTTTCTCCCTAATATGGTTTTATTTTCCTCCACTTGAAATATTTCAGTTAGCACTTAGCAAATGTAACCTGCTTTTGTTCTTCTTGCTCTTACCCTTGTTACCATCATCATTATCAATTTCACTCCTCTTTCATTTCTTAGGCCTTGTCTCCTGGTATGTTGACTTCTTTTGTTGTGTGTCTTTCTTGGTTTGTTCTTTTTATTCCCATACCATCAATGTGATCTAGGCCCTTGTTACCTCAAATTGCTATTACAAATTTATAGTATTTAACCTCTGTTATTTTCATCTGCTTTCAATCCAACCTACACAGAATAAAATTTACACATTAAAAATGTTTCTTATTGTCTTTCCAAACAGGCTACTTAAAGGTAAGAACCATGCCTTTCTGTACATACTGTCGGTATTTGACACTGTGTGTACTTATTTGATCCAGGTAACATCAGGAATAACTATGTGACCATGGTGTAACTATGCACTAATACAAAGCAAACTACTGATTATGATTAAAATTCAGTGGTGTTAGGTGGAAAGATTCATGGAATTTACATCATTTTGTCAGTGGAGGTTTTCTCTTTTCAGATGTAAACTTATGTCAGCTTTTTCGCAACAAAGTTAGTTTAAAAATTCTTTCACAGTGTGTCTGTTTTTGTATGAGTACCACCTTGTTTTGATTATTGTAACTTTGTACTACTGTCTGAAGTCTGGGAAGGTTATGCTACTGGTTTTGTCCTTTTTCCTCTAGATTGCTTGGCAATTCTGGGTCTTTTTGGCTCCATATAAATTTTAGGAATGTTTGCTTTAGTTCTGTGAAAAATATCATGTATAGTTTTATAGGTGTTGCATTAAATCTGTAAATTGCTTTGAGTAATATGGCATTTAAAAAAATGTTAATTCTTCTAATCCAAAAGCATGGGACATCTTTCCATTTCTTTGAATTATCTTCAATTTACTTTATCAATGTTTTATAGTTCTCAGTATGTAAATCTTTCATCTCTTTGGTCAGGTTCATTTCTAGTTTTTTTTTTTTTTTTATGTGACTTTGAATGGGATTTTTATTTATTTATTTTACTTTTCTACTTTCTTTTTTGGGTATTTTGTTGTTAGTGAAAAGAAATGCAACAGATTTGTCTTTTGATAATGTATCCTGCTACCTTGCTGAATTCATTTATCAGTTCTAATAGTTTTTGTCTCCAGGCTTAGGGTTTTCTATATACAGTATCATGTCATTCGCATATAATAACAATTTTATCTCTACGTGTCCTTTGCTAGATGAATGCATAAGAAGATGTGATTAATTTATACAATGGAATATTACTCAGCCATAAAAATGACATAATATCATTTGCAGCAATTTGATTGGGCCCAGAGATTATTATACTAAATGAAGTAAGTCAGAGAGAGAAAGACACGTCATACAATATCAGTTTTTTGTGGAATCTAAAAAATATTATACAGTGAACTTATTTATAAAACAGAAATAAACTCACAGGCATAGTAAATAAAATGATTTCCAAAGAGGAAAGGTGGGGGAGGGATAAATTAGGAGTTTGAGACTAATAGATATACACTACTATATATACAATAGGTAAATGACAAGGTCCTACTGTTTAGCACAGGGAACTATATTCAAAATCTTATAATAATCTTCAGTAGAAAATAATCTGAAAAATAGCATATACATTATATATATTTAAACTGTTTTGCTGTACAACTGAAACTAACATACCGTTGTTAACTAACTATACTTCAGATACTAGAAAAAAAAAATCTTTTACCCTAGCCTGAGTAGAGCAAGAACATTGACCCCACTGAGAGAAATACACTTCCAGGGATCTGGTTAAATAGAAAAGGAAAGAAGTATAACACAATCATTAACAAAACTAACAAGTTTAAAGAAAAGAATAAAGGACAATGGTTAATGATGTAAGACTCAATGTAAGTTTGGCAAGGCAGCCAGGTATATAAAACAGGATCAAATGCATACAAAATGGAAACTAGTCATAGTCTGAAGCAAACTCTTAATTCAACTATTCTAGATGTATTCCCTGTTTCTGGATAAGAAAGAGAAGCTGTTATTGAAGTATATTTTATAGTTATTTATAGATTTTATGCAGTAAAATTTAAATATTTTAATAACTATGTTTAAACTTTTTTTTAATGAACAATTTTATTGTCTTTACTCACCCATAGCTAAATATTATTTATAGTATCTAGATATCTGCAAAAGATGGATATTGCCTGATATTTAGGGTTTAAGCTTTGGTGTCTAGATGAAGGGGAAATCTATGCTGATGAGGAACATAGGCAATAGTGAGCTCTCAAGGGGTTTCTGATTAAGATGGCTTTGTGAATTCACATTTTTCCCTTTCTTCCAAACATGACATAACTGAAATTTAGAAAATATTTTCATAAGTTGGTAAAAATATTATTAGCATCCTAAGGTTAAGAACTTTAAGTAAGCAGAGGGATCATCACATTTCACCCCATGTGGAGTGAAGATATTAAGTTGGCAGATCACTTGGGTCAGAGGAAAAAAACCATCTACTTGATATGGATATGAAGGCTGGAATAAGACTATGCATCCATTCAGGAAAAGAGACCTAAAAAAATTGAACATTTCTAAGAGCTATCGCTTTTATAAAGCTACTCATCTTGAAAGGATGGGGAAAGTGAAGAAATCATCACCTATGGAGTCTGGGATGAATTGCCTGTTAGCCCAGTGATTGGATCTGAAGTAGCCCTGGGTTGTTGCTGTATGAGAGCTGATATAAATCCTAATTCCAGAATTGGGTTGGCGAAGCCAGGTGGAGGCAGATCCAAAATCACTGGACAAAGATAGAGGGTGGAGGGATAGGGAGAGGGAGGGAGGGATAGAGGCTTTGTATGTGAGACTTTTGCAAATATTTCAAGCATATGAGGAGTGCAAACACTGAAAAAAGTTGACCAGCAAAATCAACAGTTGAGAAATAGGAGGAAAGCAATGAAATGAAAACATTAGAGAACTTTCAAAATGATTTTAAAGTATATTGACAATCTTAAAAGAGACAATGTAAAATATATAACATCCCTAAAACCAGTAAGAAACTATAAATCAAAGAATCATGTAAGAACTACTGGATATTAAAGTTCAATTGAGATCCTGGATAATAAAATATAGTAACATATAAAAATACAACTTCTTATGGCACTATAACTGTCCTCATAACAAACAGGTAGAGTGTACTGAGACGTTCACATGGAATTCAGCATAGAATAATAAAGAAATTAAACATGAGGAAGAGAAATTGAGAGTATAGAAAATATACTTAGGACTCAACTATAGCTAATGTGGCTCAGAGGTTAAAACGTCTGCCTGGAATTCAGGAGAACCGGGTTTGATCCCTGGGTTGGAAATATCCCCTGGAGAAGGAAATGGCAACCCACTCCAGTACCCTTGCCTGGAGAATCCCATGGAGGGTGGAGCCTGGGAGGCTACAGTCCATGGGGTCACAAAGAGTCAGACACGACTGAGTGACTTCACTTTCATCACTTTTCTTTCATAGCTAATGTGAAAGGACAGTAGATGGAAAGCTTATCCTAAGTGAAAATACCTAAGATTTTTTCAGAATTGAAGAATTATCTTAGTCTTCAGACTGAAATACACACAGACTGCTAAAAGGATAAATACAATTAATCCATACCTACTCCACTGTAGTGATACTGCAGAACATAGTAAAGAAAAAAAACATCTTTAAAGCTGTAAGAGAGAGAAAAGGAAAACTGATCACACACGAATGACAAATAGTCTGAAAACAAACTTCTTACCAAACAAAATGGATGGCACTCAGCAATGAAATATTACATTAAAAAAACTGAGAGGAAACATAAACAAACATACATATAGACACACACTACTATTTCTGGATGTCTGAATAGTTAGGCTTACCTATTTTAGTTGGCTTTCCTTAAATAAAATAAAACATATTGAAAATAACATTTACTAAAAATTAATCCTTTATGTAGATTTTAGAAAATACAAAACAATTCTAAAAATCCAATTACACAGCTGTTAAATCAAGATGCCATTTATTGTTTAGAAATTTCTATAGCCTTAAATGACATATTTAGAGCCAATATTCTAACATTTTCTACAATTAAAAAAAGTAATGGTGCAATTTATTTAAATTATAGTTACAAAAAAAGAAAGCAATCTTTAGATTCTAACTATTTATTGCTTCATAATAAAACCATTCCAAACAGAGTGGCTTAAAGAAACAACTTATTTTCCTCACAATCTAATATGTAAGAATTTGGAAGGTGATTGGTCAGATGGTGTGCCTCTGAATGTAGTATCTGTCAGCTGGGGCTGCTAAAGCTGAAAGGAGCACTCTTAAGATGACTTATTGCTTGCATGTTAGGCACCTTGGCGCTCCTTGGACTTGATTTCTCTGTTTCCATGTAGTTCCATCCTCCATGGCCTTTGAAATTGGCTTGGGCTTTCTAAAGCTGAAAGAAACCAGTTAGTACTGTCCACATCCTCTCTGGATATATCCTTCCCTGAATTCATTATAAAACATTTTCTGTGTTATCAAAGATTTCAGTTTCATTAAACTTTTCATCAGTACATGATCTAGTCTGAATATAATTTCCTCATTGTCTTTCCAGTCTCTCCTTACAGTCTTTTTAAGATCATTCCTGGTTCCTGTCTCTATTATGTCTGTATCCTGCTTCCAGTTAACAAAATCCATGTGAAAAAAATGTGTAGCAAACACTATGGAAAAAATTATTTTATTTTGTTCCAACTATTTGTTTTAGAGGTTCTGGAAGAGAATGATTCAGCTGGTTTGTTTAAATGATGTTGATGGGGAATTGAACTTTCACTTTTATGATTTTTTTGTTTTAACTCAAATGTCTGGAATCTTGATGATTCTGATCTCTTTTTCTTTCTCTCTCTATGCCTGTCTCTACAAGATAGCTCACATTCCATGAGCATGAACTTTGAACTTTTCAAAGCATGTTGGTGTCAGTGTAATTGCATTTCATAAAGCTGATCAGCTTCCAAATGTCAGGCAGTAGAAGATTCCAGGCTAGTTAATGTGAACCCCTGGAACTGGCACTGTATCAATTCTGTTGTACTCTATAGTCAAGGTGGTAATAGGACTTTCCAGGTTAAAAGTGATGTATACAGGGATATCCATCTCTTCATGAGAGACTAACAATGCCACATTACAGACAAGCATGTCTGATAGATGATAACCCGTGACCTTCCTTAGAGAGTATAATCTCTCACAATTATCATCCTTTAATGTAACTCATGTGTAAAAGTAATAAAATATTCAGGTATACAACTGTTTTAGTCTGTGTGTTAGTAGTTCAGTTGTATCTGACTCTTTTGCAACCCCATGGACTATAGCCTGCTAGGCTCCTCTGTCCATGGGATTCTCCAGACAAGAATACTGGAGTGGGTTGCCACTCCCTTCTCCTGGGAATCTTCTCAACCCAGGGACTGAACCAGATAGACCTGCATTGGGGGAGACCCAGGTTCAATTCCCAACCAATATCATGTAGACAAACCACCTGAATCATTCTCTTCCAGAATTTCTAACACAAATATTTGGAGCAAAATGAAATAATTTTCCATGATCAGTCTGTGGCATCTTGTTAAAGTAGTCGTGGGTGGCTTCTAAGTAATAAACATTGATTCCTCATATTTCTAAAGAGTAGGAGCCTGAGATCAGGGTGTCAGCATGGTCGAGTTTTGGCGAGGCCTTTCTTCTGCTGTCTTCTCATTGTACCCACAACAGGACTGAAAACAGAGAGGGGAAAGCTGCCCTAGTTTGCGCTCATAAATTTAATTTTATTCATGACAACTTTCTCCCTCATAAGTAAATCCCCTCCCAAAGGTTCCACCACCTAATACCATCATCTTGGACATGAGGTTTTCAGCAAATGGATTTTGAGAAGATGCAAATATTCAGACTATGGCAGCCATTAAAAGTTAACACCTGAACTTTCTAATATGAATATTTTAAGAGAGTCAGAATTTCTAATCAAAATCTGTGAAATCTGGAAGATATTTAACAAATTTTCATCAAAGGATAACTCCATATGGAATATTATTATAAGGAAACATTTTAGAACATAACTTTACCTTTAATATATAGTAAATAAATCTATATATAGTAAATATAAGAATATATAGAAAAGAGATGTCTTTGCTACAAGAATGATCTCCTAAATATCAAAAAAGAATTATACTAATCTTTTTTCTTTTTCATATTACCTAAAACATGATAATTTTCTTTGAGTTGTATAATTCCACTGAATTTTAAAATAATTGAAGATGAGGTAATACGAAGAGCTTAAATACAGATTCCATAAATCATTTCTCATCGTTATTAAAATAATCATTCTGTATATGAGATTTTACATTGTTATTGAATAACAGTTGATTAGGTTATCTCAATTTAAAAGGAAAGCCCATGGCTTTCATACTCAGACAGTGTTCTTTATGACATGAATATTCATCATTTCTTAAGATGTGGTATTAGCAGTATGTATAAGATCCCTTGTCCTGTACTCAGAGTTAGGTTTTTTACATGTTTAACCTCTTTCTTTCAATTTTATAGTGCACAAAATACTACTTCAGCATTATTATTTGGTTTCATTTTATCCTTGATCTTAGTCATATCATTATACTGTGAAACCACAGCAGCTGATTAATAATATAGGACCACTTGTCTTATGTGGCCATTAAAACTCTGTTTTATTTTCAGTGTTTTATCAATACATTTATTTAATTGTATTTCCATTTAAGATGTATTTATTTAGTAAATGTATTGGAAAACTGTTAGAAAAATTCACTTACATAAAATATAATAGTATAGCAAGCAAACAATCATTAAGAATCAGTCCTTCAAAATCCCACTTGAAATGGTTCTAAGAAAATGGTTAAAAGCTAGATAAATTCAATTTCACTTTCTTTGCACTGCTGTGTTCCAGGTAGCTCACCAAGGGAATGTGGTGATTGTCTGGCTGGCACAGCAAGAGATGCTCTGAAGATAGCCTGAAGTTGGCTCTGTAGAATCTTGCTTCTTTCACAAACACACACATACATACACACAGACACAGACACATACACCCACTTTCTTTGGATACTCAGCGTGATGCTCAGTAAGCATAGATATGAGAGGCTAACAAAGAAGAAATGCTGTTATTTATTATTCAGGACTCTCCTGGAGTCTCTTGCCACTTAGAGTTAACATACTTTCATATGAATTATTTAACTCTTCTTGGTGGTTCATTCCAGTTAAAACCAAATCAGTCAATATATATGTCAAGAAAAATAGCATTAAAATCTCCAGATTCTTATCAATCTAAATCCTTTTAAAAATATGGCTAAACAAGGCTTTGTGAATAATTCCTATGCACCTTGAAAAGATATTAGAATTTATCTCTAGAAATCTTTCTGGTCCATTCTCAAATCTCCATAGGCATATTTATCAACATTGTCAAAATATTGTTAGCAAAACAAGTGTTCTTGATTGCTGCTTTCGTTTTGTTAATATTTTTTCACTCTTTGTAATACTTTGAAAAGATTGTAAAAACAGTAGGAAAGAAAATACTTACTAACCCAATGATCCACAAAAGATGTAAGGAACCATGAATATGTGCTTGGAAGAACACTGTTTGTTCCTCATATGCAATTTTTTTACTGTTATTTTGAGGGAGAATTCTGTGTTCAGATGTAGAATTTTAAATTTTTCATTCCCATTACTGAAAAGAAGATATACTTTTATGTTGGCTGCTATATTTATTATTATGATATAAAAAACTACCACAAACAATGGTTTAACACAACATGCTAATTGGTGTGAATCAGGAGTCCTGGCATGGGTTAGCTCAGGTAACAAAAAAACAGAGCTAAACAGTAGTTAAAGCAGAAAAACAAAAACAAACCAAACAAACTGATTTTATTTAGGACTTTTGCAATACAGGAAAAGAGACCTTATTGTAGACATGGACACAATTCTTAATATAGCATGGATAAATGGGGATTTATAGCCAACCAGCAGGGTGGGGGTCAGTAGATGGAAAATTACTAAGAGGAAGCATCAAGTGTAACCTGATTGCTTAAATAATTTACTTCCTTGTGGTTGTAGAACTCACAGTGGCTTACTTCTTCAAGCCAGCAAAACAGTGAGTCTCTGATTTCAGGAAAACCACCAGTTGCTTTCTTAAGGGCTTAAACCTGATTAAATTAGGTCCACCTAGGATAATCTCTTTAAACTCAAAATTAAACAGTTTAAGACTAATTTCATCTGCAAAATACCTTCACTTTTGCTCTATTCCGTTGGCTAGCAGCAAGTACAGTTGTGTTCCTGCTCAAGAGGAAGGAATTATACAAGGCTGTGAGTCACTGAGGTTACTTTAGAATATGTCTACTACAGTGACCTACAATTCAGCTCAAGTAGTGTGCTCAGTTATGTCTGACTCTTTGGGACCCATGGCCTGTAGCCTGCCAAGTTTCTCTGTCCATGAGATTTCCCAGGCAAGAATATTGGAGTGGGTTGCCATTTCCATCTCCAGTTACCTTAAGAGAAACTATATCATTGACAGAATGAATCTTCAGTAGGAATGCTCAGAAATATCACTGTTTTCTATCACAAACCTATGTATTTTATTTCTATCAAAAATTGTAATGGTAAAATAAAAATAAAAAAATGAACAACATATACATTAATCTTTGCTTATAATTAAACATTTAACAAATATGTGTAGAATTAATGACTAAAGGGCATTATCTGTATTTTGACTTTACTTTTCAGCAATGAGATTATTAATTCTATATCAAGACAAATAATTCAAAATAACTGGAATGATTACAGTTCCAATTATTATCCAGAAATTTAGTTCCATGATCTTACATATTGTTATGGCATATGGCAAACATGATACAGCTTAGCTTTTTCTTTCTCTCATTACAGTATTTCCCACCATGCACATCTGCTACACATCAACTGCTTTCCTCTTTTTCCATATGCGTCCTTTGTTTTGCCATTTTGATATATTTTTTACAATATTACACCCATATAGAATGCTGTATTCTCCTATTCTGTGCATCCAAATCCTACCTTCTCATCAAGGCTGAGTTTTAAAGCAAGTTATCTTCATACTACATTATTTGTGGAGAAATTTCTGAAGAAAAAAATAGCTCCCTTTTCTGAACTTTCATAGTTCTCTTTTGGGCTATTATTTTAATGCACTTATAGTAACTTTACCTTTTTAGGGGTGTTTGTGTTTGCATAAGAGAATGTGTGTAACATGCTTAATAGCATCCCTGAGGCTTGAAAGTGCTTGAAAGAAAGAAAAAAAGAGAGATAGTGCTAAGTCATGTCCAACTCTTGCGATCCCATGAATCATAGCCCACCAGGCTTCTCTGTCCATGGGGCAAGAATTCTCCAGGCAAGAATGCTGGAGTGGGTTGTGATTTCCTTCTCTGGGGGAACTTTCCGACCCAGGAATTGAACCCAGGTCTCCCTCATTGCGGGGAGATGCTTGACCGATTGACCTACATGGAAAGCTTATTATTAAGCACTTAATGCATTATAAATTTACTTATATAGATGTTAAGAATATATATATATATATATATATATACATCAATATTTTTTTCTCCCATACGAGTGTGTCGATGGAGAAGGCAATGGGACCCTACTCCAGTACTCTTGCCTGGAAAATCCCATGGACGGAGGAGCCTGGTGGGCTGCAGTCCATGGGATTGTGAAGATTCGGACACACCTGAGCGACTTCACTTTCACTTTTCACTTTCATGCATTGGAGAAGGAAATGGCAACCCACTCCAGTGTTCTTGCCTGGAGAATCCCAGGGACGGCGGAGCCTGGTGGGCTGCCATCTATGGGGTCGCAAAGAGTCAGACAGGACTGAAGCGACTTAGCAGCAGCAGCAGTGTGTCAAACTTTTTTCTTCTATGGTATTCGTCTCATTCCATTTTACAACCATAAATAAGTCATAAAAATAATTTATTTTTCTCTTTCTATTCAGTAATACTGCACTATACAGGCATATCTTGGCTTGGAGATACTGTGGGTTTGTTTCCAGACCACAGTAATAGAGCAAATTGAGCCATAAAATGCGTCATGCCATTTTTTTTTAAATTTCCCAGTGCATGTAAAATATGTATTTACATTATACTCTAGTCTATTAAAAGTACAATAGCATTTGTCTAAAGAATCAATGTAAATGCCTTAACTTAAAAATATTTTTGCCAAAAATACTAACCAACATCTAAGCTTTCAGCAAGTTGTGATCATTTTGCTGAAATGTGATGTTGATGGCTGCTGACTAATTAAGGTAGTGGTTGCTGAAGTTTGGGGTAGCTGTGACAATTTCTTACATTAAGACAACAGTGAAACTTACTGCATTGATCCACTCGTCCTCTTATGAATGATTTCTCTGTTGTATGCAATACTGTTTGAAAGCATTTTACCCATAGAACTCCTTTCCAAACTAGAATCAGTCCTCTCAAACCATGCTATTGCTTTATCAACTAAGTTTATGTAAGATAGTAAATCTGTTGTCATTTCAACAATCCATTAACTTCACTGACTTACCTGGGTACACTTCATGATGCCCCAATACAATTACAATGGTAACATCAAAGATCACTGATCATTGTAACAAATAGTAAAATAATAATGAAAAATTTTGAAATATTGTAGGAATTACCAAAATGTGACACAGAGACACAAAGTGAGCAAACGCTGTTGAAAAAATGGTGCTAATAGACTTGTTTGACACAGGGTTGCTACAAGTCTTCAATTTGTCAAAAATGCAATATTAGTAAATACAATAAAGCAAAACAAAAAAGAGGGTTATGTCTTATAATGCATAATAGTACTATGTAAGAATTATATGAGAAAATTTCGTAATAAGGTTAACATGGACAGACTGTTCTTTAAAACAACAGATTTAAAGGTATAATATAAACTCTTTATGTTAATCATAGAATAAGTCTGTAATTGTTTACTGCCATTTTTGGCTTACACTGATTTATTATTGCCCATTTATAACTTATCAGTTCAGTTTAGTTCAGTTCAGTTGCTCAGTCATGTCCAACTCTTTGCGACACAATGAACTGCAGCATGCCAGGCATCCCTGTCCATCACCAACTCTTGGAGTTCACTCAAACTCACGTCCATTGAGTCGGTGATGCCATCCAGCCATCTCATCCTCTGTCGTCAACTTCTCCTCCTGCCCCCAATCCCTCCTAGCCTCAGAGTCTTTTCCAATGAGAGAACTCTTCGCATGAGGCAGCCAAAGTACTGGAGTTTCAGCTTTAGCATCACTGCTTCCAAAGAACACCCAGGACTGATCTCCTTTAGAATGGACTGGTTGGATCTCCTTGCAGTCCAAGGGACTCTCAGGAGTCTTCTCAAACACCACAGTTCAAAAGCATCAACTATTCAGCGCTCAGCTTTCTTCACAGTCCAACTCTCACATCCATACATGACCACTGGAAAAAAAACCATAGCCTTGACTAGACAGACCTTTGTTGGCAAAGTAATGTCTCTGCTTTTGAATATGCTGTCTAGGTTGGTCATAACTTTCCTTCCAAGGAGTAAATGTCTTTTAATGTCATGGCTGCAGTCACCATCTGCCGTGATTTTCGAGCCCCCAAAATAAAGTTTGACACTGTTTCCAATGTTTCCCCATCTATTTGACATGAGGTGATGGGACCAGATGCCATGATCTTTGTTTTCTGAATGTTGAGCTTTAAGCCAACTTTTTCACTCTCTTCTTTCACTTTCATCAAGAAGCTTTTTAGTTCCTCTTCACTTTCTGCCATAAGGGTGGTGTCATCTGCATATCTGATCTTATTGATTTTTCTCCTGGCAGTCTTGATTCCAGCTTGTGCTTCTTCCAGCCCAGTGTTTCTCATGATGTACTCTGCATAGAAGTTAAATAAGCAGGGTGACAATATACAGCCTTGACGTACTCCTGTTCCTATTTGGAACCAGTCTGTAGTTCCATGTCCAGTTCTAACTGTTGCTTCCTGACCTGCATACAGGTTTCTCAAGAGGCCAGTCAGGTGGTCTGGTATGCCCATCTCTTTCAGAATTGTCCACAGTTTATTGTGATCCACACAGTCAAAGGCTTTGGCATAGTCAATAAAGCAGAAATAGATGCTTTTTCTTCTCGAACTCTCTTGCTTTTTCCATGATCCAGCAGGTGTTGGCAACTTGATCTCTGATTCCTCTGCCTTTTCTAAAACCAGCTTGACTATCAGGAAGTTAACAGTTCACATATTGCTGAAGCCTGGCTTGGAGAATTTTGAGCATTATTTTACTAGCGTGTGAGATGAGTGCAATTATGTGGTAGTTTGAGCATTCTTTGGCATTTCCTTTCTTTGGGATTGGAATGAAAACTGACCTTTCCCATCCTGTGGCCACTGCTGAGTTTTCCAAATTTGCTAACATATTGAGTGCAGCACTTTCACAGCATCATCTTTCAGGATTTGAAACAGCTCAACTGGAATTCCATCACCTCCACTAGCTTTGTTCACAGTGATGCTTTCTAAAGCCCACTTAACTTCACATTCCAGGATGTCTGGCTCTAGGTGAGTGATCACACCATCATGATTATCTTGATCATGTAGATCTTTTTTGTACAGTTTTCTATGTATTCTTGCCACCTTGTTTTAATATCTTCCGGTTCTGTAGGTCTCTACCATTACTGTCCTTTATAGAGCCCATCTTTGCTTGAAATGTTCCCTTGGTGTCTCTAATTTTCTTGAAGAGATCTCTAGTCTTTCCCATTCAATTGTTTTCCTCTATTTATTTGCATTGATTGCTGAAGAAGGCTTTCTTATTTCTCCTTGCTATTTTTTGGAACTCTGCATTCATATGCTTATATCTTTCCTTTTCTCCTTTCCTTTTTGCTTCTCTTCTTTTCACAGCTATTATTAAGGCCTCACCAGACAGCCATTTTGGTTTTTTTGCATTTTTTTTTTTCCATGGGAATGGTCTTGATTCCTGTCTCCTGTACAGTGTCACGAACCTCCATCCATAGTTCATCAGGCATCTATCTAGCAGATCTAGTCCCTTAAATCTGTTTCTCATGTCTACTGTCTAATCATAAGGGATTTGATTTAAGTCATACCTGTATGTTCTAGCGGTTTTCCCTACTTTCTTCAATTTAAGTCTGAATTTGGCAATACAGAGTTCATGATCTGAGCCGCAGTCAGCTCCTGGTCTTGTTTTTGCTGACTGTATAAAGCTTCTCCATCTTATACTGACAGTTAAATTTAATGATTTTAAATATTTTTAAAATTCAACTTGGACTTTTTAGATATCTTGTTTTATTATTATACTAATAGTATGTGTGCCTTAAAAGTATGATGGATCTCATCAAGTAATTTTGCAAATATTACTTAATATTACTGCTCAACATTTTAACTTTCATCTTCATTTTATTAAACTTTCACCATATACTTTTAGCGAGAGTTTTTTGATACTTTTGAGTGTTATAGTCCAGCACTTTTTTTCATCATTATCTCCTGGTTATTTGCCATCTTTCAAAGTCCAAAACTCAGTAGATGATAAAATGTGGCAACCCTCTGTGTATGTGTGTGTGTAAAATCTATTTTGATCTTTCTCACTTTCATATCAGCCAATGGCTCTTCAAGGCACAAATATTCACTTATTCACGTTTGAAGTGTCAGAGTTTTCTTTCTTTGTCTTCTGTTAGGCTTGCTTAAGCCACATGACATTAACTCAGATGGCACTTTCAAACTGCCAGGTTTATACCATTTCTTTGCAGATACTTTTTGACCATTTGACTTTTATATCACTCACCAAAAACTCAGGCTTTCAGATTTTTCTATAACTTGCCACTTGTTTTCTACTGTTTCTATTGTTGTTCTTACACATCACCCTAAAAAGAAAGGAAGTGACAGTTGATGATTATTTTTTCCTGCCAAGCCAATCTTCACTCTCTGATTCAAGTATTCTTTCTAACACTAATATTTTTATTTGAACATATTTTTTTTTGGTGTGTTGCTTGTTTTGAAATGGTTTGAGTTTTTTTTTTTTTTAAATTTTTATTTTTACTTTATTTTACTTTACAATACTGTATTGGTTTTGCCATACATTGACATGAATCCACCACGGGTGTACATGAGTTCCCAAACATGAACCCCCCCTCCCACCTCCCACCCCATATCGTCTTTCTGGATCATCCCTGTGCACCAGCCCCAAGCATCCTGTATCCTGCATCAAACATAGACTGGCGATTCATTTCTTAAATGACAGTATACATGTTTCAATGCCATTCTCCCAAATCATCCCACCCTTTCCCTCAGAGTCCAAAAGTCCTCTCTACACATCTGTGTATCTGTGTCTCTTTTGCTGTCTTGCATACAGGGTCATCATTACCATCTTTCTAAATTCCATATATATGTGTTAGTATACTGTATTGGTGTTTTTCTTTCTGGCTTACTTCACTCTGTATTATCGGCTCCAGTTTCATCCATCTCATCAGAACTGATTCAAATGTATTCTTTTTAATGGCTGAGTAATACTCCATTGTGCATATGTACCACAGCTTTCTTATCCATTCATCTGCTGATGGGCATCTAGGTTGTTTCCATGTCCTGGCTATTATAAACAGTGCTGCGATGAACATTGGGGTACATGTGTCTCTTTCACTTCTGGTTTCCTCGGTGTGTATGCCCAGCAGTGGGATTGCTGGGTCATATGGCAGTTCTATTTGCAATTTTTTAAGGAATCTCCACACTGTTCTCCATAGTGGCTGTAGTAGTTTGCATTCCCACCAACAGTGTAAGAGGCTTCCCTTTTCTCCACACCCTCTCCAGCATTTATTGCTTGCAGATTTTTGGATCACAGCCATTCTGACTGGTGTGAAGTGGTACCTCATTGTGGTTTTGATTTGCATTTCTCTAATAATGAGTGATGTTGAGCATCTTTTCATGTGTTTGTTAGCCATCCGTATGTCTTCTTTGGAGAAATGTCAATTTACTTCTTTGGCCCATTTTTTGATTGGGTCGTTTCTTTTTCTGGAATTGAGCTGTAGGGGTTGCTTGTATATTTTTGAGATTGTCAGTTGCTTCATTTGCTATTATTTTTCCCATCCAGAAGGCTGTCTTTTCACCTTGCTTATATTTTCCTTTGTTCTGCAGAAGCTTTTAATTTTAATTAGATCCCATTTATGTTTGCTTTTATTTCCAGAATTCTGGGAAGTGGATCATAGAGGATCCTGCTGTGATGTATGTCGGAGAGTGTTTTGCCTATGTTTTGCCTAGGAGTTTTATAGCTTCTGGTCTTACGTTTAGATCTTTAATCCATAGAAAATTACTAGAGCTAATCAATGAATATAGTAAAGTTACAGGATATAAAATCAACACACAGAAATCCCTTGCATTCCTATACACTAACAATGAGAAAGTAGAAAAAGAAATTAAGGAAACAATTCCATTCACCATTGCAACGAAATGAATAAAATACTTAGGAATATATCTACCAAAGAACTAAAGACCTATATATAGAAAATTATAAAACACTGATGAAAGAAATCAGAGGACACTAATAGATGGAGAAATATACCATGTTCATGGAATTGGAAGAATCAATATAGTGAACATGAGTATACTACCCAAAGCAATCTACAGATTCAATGCAATCCCTATCAAGCTACCAGCGATATTTTTCACAGAACTAGAACAAATAATTTCAAGATTTGTATGGAAATACAAAAAACCTCGAATAGCCAAAGCAATCTTGAGAAAGAAGAATGGGACTGGAGGAATCAACCTGCCTGACTTCAGGCTCTACTACAAAGCCACAGTCATCAAGACAGTATGGTACTGGCACAAAGACAGAAATATAGATCAGTGGAACAAAATAGAAAGCCCAGAGATAAATCCACACACATATGGACACCTTATATTTGACAAAGGAGGCAAGAATATACAATGGAGTAAAGGCAATCTCTTTAACAAGTGGTGCTGGGAAAACTGGCCAACCACTTGTAAAAGAATGAAACTAGATCACTTTCTAACACCACACACAAAAATGAGCATATTTTTTAACAAAAATGTATGTACTCTTTTTGCTATCCATGCTTCTTGGTTCACAATTTATCCAATTCTCAACATTCAACTCTTGGCAATTATAGCATTCTCATCTCAGCACTTTCTCATAATTTAATATATATTTTTGCAGATTCCCATAGATCAATCATTCCAGTCTTCTTCAATACTTCTTTGAATATCTTTGCTTCTTACTCTCAATTTCCTCTTATTATTTTATTTTCTTTTGCTCACTTTATTACGTGGAACCGACAGCCAATTAAAATATGTCAAGCTGCCAAATCTTCCCTCAGCAGGCAAAATCTGCTAAGTTTCCTTTCAAATTACAACAGCTTTTCTTTGCATATATAGCATTCCCATTGTGTTCAAATTGTAGGCTTCTCTGGGTGAAGACCAGCCTATTGGAATGTTTGCTCTGTTAAACCCTAAGTTGGTATATTTATTAGAGCCATAACACAATCTTGCCTTGTTGAATATTGTTTCTCAAAGGACCATGGGCTTATTTACAATAAAACTTTGCTTTTTAATGCAAGCCTAGATTCTGAAGGCATATGATTAAATTCACATTCTAGTAAATAAAATAAGGTGTTGATCATAAAATAATCTCTTGTAAAAATACTTAAAAAATACTGCCACATAAAAGTTGTAGGACTTTAAAATAAATGTGTAATGATCATCAAATCTATGTTCACCATAGGTGAAATCCTTGGAAGCTATGAGAATGCTATATATTAAAAATGTTCACTCAATTATTCACTTCTTGATTTAGTAGAAAGTTCCTGCTCTCACGTAGCTAACATTTTTTTTCCATAGATGATAAAGACAAACAACTGTGATAATAAGTGAACCATATATTAACCAAATGGTCACAGAAACTAAAGAGAAATACAAAGAATAGGAAAAGCAAATAAGAAGTTTCAGCAGGATGGCACTTTATAATATTAAATAAGTTGTTAGTTGAGAAAGTGAAACTTCAGCAAAGACCTAGAGGAAGTAAGGGTGAATCCATGAAAATATATTTCTTTCCTTACTTTCTTTCACCAAACACAGGTTCTGCTGCTCACCACTCAATTCCATTAATTCAGGATGTAAATGTCAATAGAAAGGAAAGGTACTTTAATTAGAAAAGAAATTTTACTCATGTCCTGAAACCAGCTCTAAAGATTCTGCTCAGTCATGATAGTTTTTAAAAGGAAAAGGGGTGGAAGAATCTCAGTGAATCGTTGAGGCAGGAGTTTGAGTTCGGCATTATTCTCCTCTGTGTCCAGGCTGGCTGACACTCCAGAAGCCAACTTTCTTGTGTGATTTGCTTGTGATATTGCTAAGGGGGTTGTTGGAGTACTGGGCTGTTTATTCTTAAACTACTTAATTCTTTCTTCTTACTTCTTTTTATCTAGTAAAATAACAAGTTAATTAGGTTCTTTCAAGTTTAGAGGGGAACAGAAATGGGCAAACAGGAAAGGGGCAAAAGAGCTACTTTCATTTCTTCCTCCCTACCTCCTTCCTTTTTCTCTCTTTTCTTTTTCTTTCTTCTTCTTCTGGTATTCCTAGTACATTTGTTATAATTTGTGCAGCTGTCCCAAAGTCCTTGAATACTATATTCTTCTTTTGTTAGTCTTTATTCTCTTTATTTTGGATTTTCAAAGTTTCTATTGATAATATGCTGTAGTGCAGACTTTTTTTCCCCTCAGTGTGTCCTATCTACTAATGAGCTCAATAAAGGCCTCCTTCATTTCTCTTACAGTTGCTTTTATTTGTTTATTTATTTATTTTTATATTTAGCATTTCTTTTTGATTCTTTCCTTCTCGGAATGTCTCTCTCTCTGACTACATCCCATCTGTCATGGAATGTTGTCTACTTTATCCATTTGAGTCCCTAGCATTTTAATCTTAGTTGTTTTAAGTTCCAGTCTGAGTATTCCAACACCTCTGCCACAGCTGATCCTAATGTTTACTCTGTATTTTCTAATTGTGTTTTTTGCCCTTTGTTAGGGCTTCACTGGTTGCTTAACAGTGAAGAATCCATCTGTAATGCAATGTATATTGTCACCCTGCTTATTTAACTTCTATGCTGAGTACATCATGAGAAATGCTGGGCTGGATAATGGACAAGCTGGAATCAAGATTGTGGGAGAAATATCAATAACCTCAGATATGCAGATGACACCACCCTTACTGCAAAAAGCAAAGAAAACTAAAGGGTCTCTTGATGAAAGCAAAAGAGGAGTGTGAAAAAGTTGGCTTAAAACTCAGCATTCAAAATACTAAGATCATGGCACCTGGTCCCATCAATTTATGGCAAAGATGGGGAAACAATGGAAACTGGCAGATTTTATTATTATTATTATTTTGGCTCCAAAATCACTGCAGATGGTGACTGCAGCCATGAAATTCAAAGATGCTTGCTCCTTGGAAGAAAAGTTAATGAGCAACCTAGACAGCATATTAAAAAGCAGAAACATAAATCTTCCAACAAATGTCTGTCTAGTCAAAGCTATGGTTTTTCCAGTAGTCATATATAGATGTGAGAGCTGGACTATAAAGAAAGCTGAGCACCAAAGAATTAATGCTTTTGAACTGTGGTGTTGGAAAAGACTCTTGGGAGTCCCTTGGACAGCAAGGAGATCCAATCTGTCCATCCTAAAGGAAATCAGCCCTGAATATTCATTGGAAGGACTGATGTTGAAGCTGAAACTCCAATACTTTGGCCATGTGATGTGAATAACTGACTCATTTGAAAAGACCCTTATGCTGGGAAAGATTGAGGGTGGGAGGAGAAGGGGATGACAGAATGAGATGGTTGGATGGCATCACCGACTCAATGGACATGAGTTGGAGTAAATTCCCTGAGTTTGTGATGGACAGGGAGGCCTGGTATGCCACAGTCCATGGTGTCTCAAAGAGTTGGACACAACTGAGCAACTGAACTGAACTGAACTGCGATGCAGGAGACTCAGGAGACATGCCTTTTGGTATGCCTTGTAATTTTTTTCGTGACAGCTATATATGATAAAAGGACCTATTGCAATTAGGCTTTAGTAGTATAGTGGTGAGGAGTCAGGGAAGGGGAATCATCCTTTAGTCCCAGGATTAATCTCAGTCTTTGAGGAACCCATTCCTCTTGGCTGTAAACTTCACAAGAGTTTCTCAGATTTTTTTCTTTTTTCTCCCCCCCCCCCCCGACTATGTGGGACAGGATATCTGGAATCAGCTGGATTTGAATATTCCCCTTCTCCATACCCTGATAGCTCAGTTGGTAGAGAATCCGCCTGCAATGCAAGAGACCCGGGTTGGATTCTTGGATCAGGAAGATCTGTTGAAGAAGGGAAAGGCTACCTACTTCAGTGTTCTGTTCTGGAGAATTCCATGTACTATATAGCCCATGGGGTCACAGAGTCAGACACGACTGAGTGACTTTCACTTTCATTTATCCACAGGGAATGCTAGAGGCAGCTGGTGTCCAGGATTCCCCTTCCCCAAGTCAAGTAGGCTCTGACAATCCCCTCAAGTTAGGTTCTGGTTAGTTTCAACTGAGGCCAAGCATTTTTTTAGAAGAACAGTTTTCTATCGTATTTCAAAATGGTTCCTCCTGCTTGAAGTATAACAGTATTTTCCTCCTTAATTTACTGAGAACCCAGTTAAGTTCCTGGAGGTAAAACTCACAGAAGTATGCAAACTCCCACCGCTATGACTGGGACATTCTAGCGTTTCTAATTCTAAGAATTATCCACAGAAAGCTTCCAGCAATCAGTCGTTTCCAGTTTAGTTTTTCCTACCAAATTACTGATCCTGACAGCAGTTTCTACTCATAAGTCTCTGCTCTAGTAAGTCACAACTCCCAGTATTCAACTGTGTGTCTCTGAAATCTCAGGGCTTGCAGTTTTTCCTGTGTCTTCCCTTTTCTTACAGATTCAAGAAAAGTTATATTTTATTCTGTTTATGTTTTTACTTTTACTAGTATAGGGTAGTGGCATAGCTTTTTCCATGCAGAATTAGAAACAAAAAGTCAAGTCATCGTTTTTTCTTTCTTTATCCTCCCTCTTTTACAGCCCTCTTTCCCTATCTATGCATTTTGAAGAGGAGCTTTAGGTTACATTTGAATTTTCCTGGTTACTAATCATGTCAGTTACTATCTCATCCTTTTAATGAACAATTAATTTTATTTTTTTGTAAAGTTCAAGTTTCTGGCCAAGTTTTCAAAGTGGTCTGACTTTCTTGGAGATTGACAGGAGTTCTGTATATATTATATAATATTATATTTTGCAAGTATATTCTCCCACTCTCAGGTTTGCCTTTCCACACTTTTAATGGTGTCTTTTGATAACTACTTTATGAATATATTATGTTATATTCTAAGATCTTTGTTGCTTTGCTTTACATATTTAGAAATTAAAATAATATTATTTTCCTGAACAGTTACATATTTATCTCAGCTTATATACTGAAAAGATTGCTATCTCATTTTTTTTTTTCAGTCATCTTGAGATATATATGGGACTGTTTCTGAACTCTCTTCTTTGTTTCCTTATCTACTTAGTTTTCCTCTGATATTATCGCGTGTATATTAGCTTTTTGTCACTATTGTTTCTGTTGCTGCTCAGTCACTCAGTTGTGCCCAACTCTTTGCAACCCCATGGACAGCTGTACACCAGGATTTCCTGTCTTTCATCATCTCCATGGGTTTGCTCAAACTCATGTCCATTAAGTCAATGATGCCATACAATGAACTCATCCTCTGTCAACCCCTCTCCTCCTGCCCTCAATCTTTCCCTGCATCAGGGTCTTTTCCAATGAGTCAGTTCTTTGCATGAGGTGGCCAAAAATATTGAAGCTTCAGCTTCAGTATCAGTCCTTCCATATATATTCAGGGTTGATTTCCTTTAGGATTGACTAGTTTGATCTCCTTGCTGCCTAAGGGACTCTCAAGAGTTTTCTCCAGCACCAGTTTGAAAACATCAATTCTTTGGCACTCAGCCTTCTTTATGGTCCAACTCTTATATCCATACATGACTACTGGAAAAATCATAGCTTTGACTATAAAGAAAGGACCTTTTCAGAGAAATGGTATTTCTGCTTTTTAATACATTATCTAGATTTGTCTTAGTTTTTCTTCCAAGGAGCAGGTGTCTTTTAATTTTATGACTGCAGTCACCATCTGCAGTGATTTTGGAGTCCAAGAAAATAAAGTCCGTTACTGTTTCCATTTTTTCCCCAGCTTTTTCCCCCATCTATTGTTACAAACTGCCATTACTAAAACAAGGTAACGGTTATCTTACAATTCTGAGGGTCAAAGTGGGATACTGTTCTCACTGTCATAAAACTGGAGTTGGCAGGACTGGATTTCTTTCTGGGATTGCTGTTTTCTCGCTTATTTAGCTTGTTGGCAGAATTTGATTTCTTGTGGTTGTAGGACTGAGAGCCCCTCTAGGTTTATGGAAATTATATGCTTTCTTTGCTTCAAAATTCAAAGCAGTGTTGGATTGAGTCTCTCTCAGACTTTGAATCTCGTGTCTCCTTATCTATCATCACATTTCTCTCATTAATTCTTTTGCCTTTCTCAACCATTTTTAAGGATGGCGATTAAATTGGACCCACCTAGATGATACAAGTGAGTCATCCTTGTTTAAGTTTCTTAACCTTAATCATAACCACCCCCCCACCACCAAAAAAAGAACAAAAAACTCTTCGACCATAAAATTAGCATATGCACAGTTCCTGAAAGAACATGAAAATCTTTAGGGGATCATTACTCTGCCTACCACATTGTTTAAATCACTGTAACATTATTTCTAAATTTCTTGAATTCTTCTTCTTTTTTTTTTTTTTAAATCAGTGAAATTCAGATCATTTCCCTAATGATTCAGTTCAATTCAGTTTAGTCGCTCAGTTGTGTCCAACTCTTTGCTATCCCATGAATTACAAATGCCAGACCTCCCTGTCCATCACCAACTCCCGGAGTTCACTCAAACTCATGTCCATCGAGTCGGTGATGCCATCTAGCCATCTCATCCTCTGTCGTCCTCTTCTCCTCCTGCCCCTAATCCCTCCCAGCATCAGAGTCTTTTCCAATGAGTCAACTCTTTGCATGAGGTGGCCAAAGTACTGGAGTTTCAGCTTTAGCATTGCTCCTTTCAAAGAACACCCAGGACTGATCTCCTTTAGAATGGACTGGTTGGATCTCCTTGCAGTCCAAGGGACCATCAAGAGTCTTCTCCAACACCATAGTTCAAAAGCATCAATTCTTCGGCACTCAGCTTTCTTCACAGTCCAACTCTCACATCCATACATGACTACTGGAAAAACCACAGCCTTGACTAGACAGACCTTTGTTGGCAAAGTAATGTCTCTGCTTTTGAATATGCCATCTAGGTTGGTCATAACTTTCCTTCTAAGAAGTAAGCATCTTTTAATTTCGTGGCTGTAATCACCATCTGCAGTGATTTTGGAGCCCCAAAAATAAAGTCTGACACTGTTTCCCCATCTATTTCCCATGAAGTGATGGGACCAGATGTCATGATCTTAATTTTCTGAATGTTGAGATTTAGGCCAACTTTTTCACTCTCCTTTTTCCATTTCATCAAGAGGCTTTTTAGTTTCTCTTCACTTTCTGCCATAAGGGTGGTGTCATTTGCATATCTGAGTTTATTGGAGCTACCTCACATCCAAGGTCAGGGGCGGCAGCCGAGAGAAACTACCCCATGTCCAAGGTCAGGGGCGATGGCTGAGAGTGCTAGGCTGCCACAGTGCAGGAGTGGCAGACAGGAGCTACCCCGTGTCCCTAATGATTACCTTAAATGTTAAAACACATTGTTTCAGGTGATAAATGTGGAATTTTGTTCTTAGCCTGTACAAAATATTCAATATATTTTGTATCATTGTATTTTATCAAGGGAGACTGGGTCATTTTCTCTCATGGAACCATAGTGAAAATCTTCCATAAATGGCTTGTAGTTCCTCAAGTCAACCTCAAACCCCATTATTTATACATTATAGTATTTTCTTCTCAGGTACCCTCTCCTTCTTGTATACCTGTCCAGTTCCTGCTCATCCTTCATGTCTCAGTGCAGGCATCACTTCCCCTGGGAAGACCTTCCTGGGAAGAAGGGAGCAGCAGCCTGGCTCCTTCTCACCTTTCTGTCTCCCATGCTAATGCACACACCATCATCCGTCTTTATAAATAAAGATGACAGACCCTAAGTTTATTTCTGCTATTTTATTTTATTTTTTAAAATTATGTATTTATGCCTGCACTGGGTCTCCATTGCTGTGCTCGGGCTTTCTCTAGTTGTGGAGAGTGATGATTACTCTTCGTGGGTGGTGCAGTGGCTTCTTTGTTACAGAGCATGGCTCTAGGTGCTCAGGCTTCAGTATTTGCAGTGCATGGGCTTAATTTCTCCATGGCATAGGGGATCTTCCCTGACCAAAAATCAAACCTGTGTCCCCTGAACTAGCAGGCAGATTCTTAACCACTGGACCACCAGGAAAGCCACAATCCTGGTCACTTTGACTCAGGCATGATTGTGTGCCTCTGCCAAGATGTTGTAGCTCCAGGGGACAAGGCTCTGTCCTTCTGTCCCTCTGCCCAGTCGGAGCACATGATAGAGAACAGGTGTCTTTGGATGGGTGAGCTGAATGATGAAGAGGAAGTTTTTGTCTTGAGAGATTTATGGTACCTGGAGAAATCTCACTTCTTGCCCAGGCCCAAACTTGCTTTCTGCCTTCCTCAGAGAAAAATGTTTGATCCTCTCAGCCACATTCTACTCAGTCTAGCCTTCAAAACTCTCCATCATCTCAACTACTGCACCTATTTCTCATACATTCTCTATTCCAACAAAGCATTTTCCTCATGATTATATGAGCAAGACACATTTTCATTTTCCTTCTAGTCTTTACATATGTTGTTCCTTTTCACAGGAAGTCCATCTTTTTCTCTAATTCTAAACCATTTTTTAAAGACTTTTAAAAGTTTAGAATACATTTATATTTACAGGAAAATTACAAAGATGGTACCAAGTATAGCAAAGAGCTGATTCATTTGCAAAGACCCAGATGCTGGGAAAGATTGAGGGCAGGAGGAGAAGGGGACGATAGAGCATGAGATGGTTGGATGGGATCACCGACACAATGGACATGGGTTTGGGTGGACTCCAGGAGTTGGTGATGGACAGGGAAGGCTGGCGTGCTGCAGTCCATGAGGTCGCAAAAAGTCGGACTCGACTGAGCGACTGAACTGAACTGAACTGAACATTATTCTAAGTCTAGAAATGTGATAGGCATTTTTTCCACTTTTTTTCTTCTTACAGTAAACTTTCCTATTGCTTAATTTTAGAATGATCTTGTTTAGTACCACAGAGAAATATATTCTGATGTTTTAATTACATTATATTGAACTATATTAAATTGGGATTATACTGACCCTAAAGACCAATTTCAGAGAATTGGTGTTTTACATTATTGAGACCTAATCAGAAATACTGTTTTATCCTCACAGTTATTTATGTTTTATTTTTTCCATTGTTTAAAGAATTTCTTTAATTTCTCTGAACATAGTTTTCTAGTTGCCCTTAGAGATCTTAGTATATTTCTTAAATTTTTATTTTTAGATTTATTCCTAACGATTTCGGAATAAATTTTAAAATTCACATTGTATTTTAAAATACTGCACTATTTAAAAATGCTCACTATTGCACATTGTGTTTTAAAATATATTCCAATTTTAATAGTTTGACTTCCTACTGGAAATTTGTAATCTATCTTTAAGAATTGTTGTCATTCTAGTTGAAAAACACTTTATACTCCACTCACATACAGCTTTACCTGCTCCAGTTTGGGCACTTCAGGTTCTTAGCACTAGTTTAATGTCGTTGCCTCATATGAGTAATTAACCAAGTCATATCTCTAGTTTCCTGAAATAAGAAAAAAAATGCAATATTTTCAGGGTGACTTCAGAGATAAGGGTATGTGTACTAAAAAAAATATCATTCTTTCAGGTTATAATTTAATGATCTTAATTATAAGTAAGGGTGTCAAAAATGAAAAATAGGACATCATTGACACTATTACTATTTCACTGTAGTTTATATAATCGTGTTATTAACTTAACATTTTAATTCAAATTCCAGTATTAGTTATTATGTTTGTGCTCTTCTGTGCTCAGTTGTGTCTGACTCTTTGTAGCCCAAGGACTGTAACATTACAGTCTCCTCTGTCAGTGAGCATCTCCAGGCAAGAATACTGGGGTGGGTTACCACTTCCTAATCCAGGGGATCTTCCCAACCCGGGGATTAAAACCTCATCTCTTGCGTCTTCTGCATTGGCAGGTGGATATTTTCACACTAGTCTCAGCTGGGAAGTAAAAATACATAGCTTTTAACAATTTGCTTGCTTTTTTCTGCCAACTTTTTCTTACTCATAGATCTATTGACATTACATTTCTGGTCATAGCAGCCACTTATGGAATCTTCTAAAAATCTGTGTCATTTCATGCTTATATGTGTTTTTCATGTTATTTATTTTAGTTAGAATCCTTTTACCTCTTTCAGCAAAGTCAGAAATCTTCTTCAATGCCTCATCAACTTCAACCTTTTTTAAAAATTTTACTCATCCTTACAATCAGAATTAAGGAGTCCCTCCTTTGGACTCCTTATGAACTTAATTATTGCTTTGCTTTATCAAAAATAGTAAATTTCATAAGTATTGGGATTGTTTCTGATTTCATTTTTTATTATCTGGGAACAGTCAGAGTTCCTTTTGTGTAGTGAGCATTCACTGCTTATTTTTAGCTTAAATCATGCTTTCTTGTGTGTAAAATGCAGTATTTTAAAACTTGGTTATGTTGAATTGAAGACAGTGAATTGTCTGAATGGCTATTTCAGATTTCAATGTTTATAGTTATATATAAACTAGACATAGATCAACTTCTGTGTTATTCTCAACAAACAAGCTGTGCTTTGTGTCCTCATTTCTTTGAACTTGAATTCTGTCACGTTTCAGGGAATAAAGAGGTTCAGAATTTGCCAATCCTGGGAACTTTGTGAAACATTTGTTTCTCTAAGAAGTATATCTGTGGTTTGTGTGCTAATTCACTTCAGTAGTGCCGACTCTTTGAGAGTAGACAGTAGCTCTCCTGGCTCCTCTGTCCATGGAATTCTCCAGGCAAGAATACTGGAGTGAGTTGCTGTTCCCTACTCCAAGGAGAAGTAATGCCATCCTAAATGCATCATTTAGTAAAGCATCTTAAACCCTAAACGTAAATGTCTCTCACCATTTTAAGTGTTCCTCTTCCCCAGCGTTGTGTAAATGCAAAGCACATCCCAGTTTGTGGCAACTTTTCAAAGGAAAGGGAGGGCATATCTGAGATACAGCACTGAGCTAAAAAAAATGAAAGAAATTCAATGGAATCCAAGGAGAGAACAGGTTTTATATCTCACAGATGAGTTGGAAAGATAGATGAATATGAATCTCTGCATTTGAATACCTAAAGCCTTTTATAGTATTATATCTTTTGCTCTCAAGCATACAATTCTTGTCATTAAAATACTTTCAATATTTTATTTAACAAAAAATACTCTGAACTACTGTATGGATAAGAGAAACAGACACATTAAATTGTATCTTCAAATATAAAGATGCAGAGAGAATTTCCAAAAAGCAACTCAGTGGGTTAGGTAAAATGTAAGTGTTACCTAGTAGTGTATAAGTGGATGTGGTTAATTCTTCTGGAGGATAGGTCACAATTTCAGATTAAATTAGTATGCTTTTTTAAAATTTTTCTCTCTTTTGAAAGATTTCTGATCATTTTACTGTTTCTTTATTCATGAACATTGGAATATGGTCAGCCTTTTTCCTATTCTAGGCAATATTTATAGTAATTTGTGTCTTCTTTAAATGCAAGGATTATCTAATTAGCATATTCATTCAAAAGCAAATATTTTGGCGTACATATCATGTGTCAGGCACTATGATATATGTTGGGACATATCTGTGAACAAACCAAATAGGAAAATAAATCTGATTGCTTGAAGTCTAGAAAATTCTTTGATAGAAATTAAGAAATGTAATAAATAATTATTGACAGAAATTTAAAATATAATGAATCAATAAAATATTATATGTTTAATGGTGGTAAATACCAAGAAAAAAAATGTAGACTCACTTAAGAGGGATGATGGATATTGAGGGTGGAAATGGGTAGTAAGTTTCAGAAATCAAGACACACATTGATAAAATCAGTTTTGAGCAAAGACTTGAAGGATGTGGTTGAGTTGGTCATGTGGATTTATGCAGAACAGTTTTAGAGGGAAATGGGATAACACAGGATCATGCAACTTGCTGTATGCAAACCGTCTGAAAGGAAATTATATGTCTATGACAGAGCAAGACTCTAAAGTGAAACTCTTACATTTTTTGTCTGTTTTTGAGAGTATTTTAAGTGCAAGGAAATTCACTTTGTATTACAACTTTGTGATTTCCAATCCAATAACAACCCTTCAAGGTAGTTCTATTGTTCCTATTTAACGAATGAGAAAATTAGTCTCAGAAAAATGAAAGATAGTTAAATCACTCATAATGAGTAAGTGGTGGGGCTCGGAGTTCAATAGTAGCATTTGTTTATGTGAGTTTATTTAAATTTTGAACTCTTCTCATTATGTGAAATTTTTGTTATATAAAACTCCATGAATATAGCTTGTTCTTTTTTTTTTTTCTGACAACCAGATTTTGCATAGGAAATTCAATATTTGTTTTTAGTAGTTTTAAAATACATTAATGAGAAACTTGTCAAAAGAATTTTATTCAAGTTACCCTGGGTAATTAGAATTTAGAGTCCTTGGGTTTTATTTCATCTTCATCTATATGAATTAAAGTATACCATGGCTTTGAAACAAAATCCTGTATTGGGGTATCTATGTATTTTAACTTGATAAGTAAAATAGAGAATATTATTCATATTTCTGATGATATTGGTCATCTTGGCAATATAATTGAAACCGATTATCATGTCCCTTTTTAAAATAGTCTATGTTTATTTCGAAAATGAGGTGTTTCCAATTTGTACAATTAATCAGTTGCCTTTATAATGTATTGGAGTGTAAGTCTCATCCAGGTAGGTCCATGCAGGCCACTCCCCTTCTTAAACTTATTATTTATATGATATAGTGGTTTTATGTAATTAATGGTTTGACTCTATTTCAAGCTTTTTGTTTGTATTTTATACTTTACCAGAAAAAATAGCTTATCCCCACTACAATAGACAGCTAATGGTATCCTTTAAGTAAAATTTATTTAAACTAGTTAAACTGACAGAAAGCAAATTTCTATCTTTGGAAAAAAATACATTTTACCCTCTAAGAAGCTAACTAACTATAAGATGTTTTGTTGATTATTATTTTAGGCAACAACCAAAGAAAAGGCAATTGTATGGTGTTCCTTGTACATATAGCAAATACAGGATTCATTTAAGATAAATTGGACTTTTGGGGTTATGACATAGAGGAGATGAAAAAGAAAATATAATCTATCTTAATTGATTTCATGAAGGATTCAATGACTCATACTTTCTACAATTTTTTTTTATGCATGTCTTAGTGACAATGATAGATGGCTACTTTACTATACTGTTCTTCAAGTATCAAATGTTGCACATTTAAATTATTTTTTTATGGTAAAGAAAAAGTCATCCACTATATCCAATTTGAAAATGCAGTTAACTGGAAACTTGATAGTTTTGATACTCAAGGAATCTGACTGAAATTCTTACTGATTCTGCTTTTACTGTTTTTTTTTTTTTTTTGACCTAGAAACCAGTCTTTTGATTTTCAGATTCACAGTTACTTCTGTTAATGCCGATATCTCAGTGGTTCTTCTTTCCCTAGTGCAGCCTTTTATTGAGAGTTTGTGGTTCATTGTCTCTATGCTTTTCAAACTCAGGAGAGTTAGATGTCACAAAATACCTTTCTTTATCTCTCTTTTTCTCTCACTCTTCTAGATTTTAAAAATAGCTTCTGAACTCTCTCCTGATGTCCCTCCAATCTGTTCCTTATATTATTGGTTATATAGACTTTCAAAATGCAAATCTTATTTCATTACTATCCTGCTTACACTTTATTTATATTATATTATCTGTAATGGGGCGGGGGGGGGGGGGACTGTTTGGATTGGCACTCAGGGTTTTCCATGTCCTGGCTATGCATCAATCCTTATCTTTTGCTACTGTGAGATATGTTCTAGATAGTTGTATTTTCTGAAATATGTTATAATGTAATTATTTATTTAAATAAAACTTTTCACATATTTTCGGCCTTACAGTTATTGAGAACTTGAATTTTATGACACTCATCCTTGGATTGAGTTATCACTTTCGTTGCCTGACATGTTCTTACTTTGATGTGTTAAATTTTCTTATTCTTTTAAATATTTTAATTTGAAGTATTTTAAAAGGTAATTGTAGTTTAGCAGATTATTGCATAAAGGAAAATGAGTAGTGAAAGGGCACTCAGAAGTGCTGCAGTATCATTTCAACACTACCACCTACTAGCCACCTGACTGTAAACCCCAGATTCATTATCTACAGAGACAGAAAAATGATTCTACCCTGCCTACTTCCAGATTGTGAGGGTCATAAGTGATGAGATATATAAAGATACTTTGTGCATTGTGCATTGTAAAAATAATATCCATTACTGCTATTAAAATTAGGTGAAATTACTGAAATTTATTTTACATTTTCAGTAAGCACAGTGATATGAATGGCAATGTTTGTTAAAAAAATAATGTTGCTCAAATATGCTGCTCTGTGAAAGCTTTTGCCTGATGGCACTTTTGAAAACTGTCTTCTGTGTTGTTATGGAGAAGGTTGTGTGTATATTTCTGTGTTTGTGTGTGTGTGTGTCTTTATTACTTACTATAAGACACAGTTATGAATTTCTCCTGTTTATTATTTAAGGATCTGATAAAACTATGTTCATTTGCTTCAGATTCACATACATAGAAGAAATTCCAATAATTTTAATAATCCTCATATTTTCTATAGAAACGTATAATATTAAGTAATAAATTAAAGTTATATTGACAATAAATGTTAGTGTCACAATAATGATCATTTACACATTTCAATGATAATGAAAGTATAAGGAATGAAATCAAGATATTTTTGTTTGCATTACATACATTTCTAAATATCAAAGATCAGAATAGTTCTCAGACATTCATTTTTTAAAATTATTTTAAAGGGAGACAGAAGGAAGAGTGTCTGAGACATTGATGGATGTTTTATACCAGGAAGCAAGTTTCTGAGGCTTGAATATATCTTACCAATTATCAACAGTAGCTTTGCTTTCACCCTCTGATCATTACTTCAGTGTGAAAAGAAAACTAATAAGTGATACTGGTGTTGCAGACACTGACATGACCCAAGAAGTGTTGTCTCTGGGAAAGTGAAAGTGGTACTACCTGTAACAAGAATGATTAATTTCTGTGAGGTATGAGTAAAAGTATCAGAATATTAAACTTTTGAGATCAAATTTGAGGCAGGTGAAGAAGATACTGAGTTACAATAAGGACTTTCTATCTTGCTCCACACTACTTTTATGATTTGCTACATTTTCCTGTTCATGCCCATAAATTCATTTTGTATTTCTTAAAAATAAAGCAAGAATAGTTCTTTAATACTTCACAAATGTCAGGCTCATTTAATCGTTCTTTCCTTACTAGTTTTCAAAACAATGTCCTTAATAGTCACATAAACTCTATAGATTTGGTAATACTTGCTAGTAATTTAATTTAGTGACATTACTTTCATTTTAGTCCCAATTTCCTAGGGAAATTATAATAGTTTTAGAATGACGTAAGTTCTGCTTCCCTTTCTCATCTTATTTTCCTTCTTGACCCTTAGTTTATAATTTAAGCAGAAAACAAAATGAAGATCTTGTATATGTATGTGTGTGTGTATACACAAACTCACACACACACATACACACACATATATATATATATATATATATATATATATATATATATATATATATATAATTCTGAAAAAAATATTGAAATCAACCTCCATGTCTGATAGTGTTATTGTTGGCTAAGTTGCAAGGTGCTTTTGAGAAAAAAAGAAATATCAATATTTCTATTCTCTCCATTTATTCCGGCTTACACTTCAGCAGTGCAATTATATTAACCTGCTAATGAGCACTCATTATTACCTGGGTCTGCACTAGAGACTTTATTGGCAATTTCATATTTAATCCTAATAACTGTGCTACAGATGATAGCATTGAGGCCCACACTGGCTAATTTTCCCATATTTATCCAGCTCATCTGACTGTTGAAAACAGGAAATCCCATTAAGATCTGTGTGACTCTAAAACCAACGCTCTTTTTATTACTAAAGATAGCCTCTGGTTTTTAGCTCCTAAAATTCATTTTCTGAATCAGCAATTTGGCTTGCACTTTGTGAGATTTTTACATGGTTTCCTCTTTCATTTTTTTCTGAAGGGACTTGCTATAGAGAATGTTAGGGTATATTAGGCAACTAAACAAGAGAAAGTCAAGAATCCAGTCATCCATCAACCAGTTTTTAACAGTTAAGCCCCCACCCTACCACCATCATTCCAAGTCCTAATTTTCATAAGCAGAAATTGAAGATAATTTAAAAAATAGATCTTGTATGATAATTCAATAAGATAATATGTAAAATATTAATACAAATATTTACCATGGTGCTTTACACATTGTCAAAGTTCATATGTGTATTATTACATGGCATTTGTTTAGAATTTTGAATTTTTTCATTAAAAAATGTAATTATTTTTATGTGCCTGTGAGATTTTTTTCCTCCTTGATGACACTTTTTTATGCAGAGATTTCTGAAAGCAGTTGTGACATAAGAGAACCTCTGGGGTTGGGGGGGGGGAATAGAAACTACTTCCAATGTTCATGACAGGACTGGGGTGACTAGAGGTCCCTGAATAGAAAAGTATGACTGATGAATGCAGTGATTTCTGTAGCAAAAGCCATTCCTTTACAGATTATAACATGCAAACTCTTTTAACTTCTAACGTGTATTTTAGTTGAGCTAAATTGCTCAGTTGCTAAGTCATGGCTGACTTGTTGCAAACCCAAGGACTGCAGCATGCCAGGTTTCTGTCTTTCAGCATCTCCTGGAGTTTGCTCAAACTCATGTCCAATGAGTTGGCGATGCCATCAAACCATCTTGTCCTCTGTCATCCTCTTCTCCTCCTGCTTTCTATCTTTCCCAGCATCAGGATCATTTCCAATGAGTCAGCTCTTCATGTAACTGAGAGGCACATGCTGTTTCCTGATTTCAACATGTGGGTTAATTTGATATTGTATGTGCATGATTTTATGAGGCATTGGAGAGTTCTTGTTTTTACTAATAGCACACCATCCTATTTTTGTTTCTGAACATTTTAAAAATAACAGGATGTGGTCCTTAAATGTTCATTAGTAGGATATAGCCAGTCAAGTGTTGGCAATTGTTTAACAACTAGTCTGTTAGGGTAAAAGAAACACACACACACACACACACACACACACACACACACACAAGTACAACTCTCCCAACAAACATACAAAAAAGGCCTTATTTAAATGTTTCTGTTCTAGCATTCTTTCTACTTTCAACTTGCTCTCATCAAATTCATACCTTAAAAGTTCTTTGTCAAGTGCAGCTTAACAACATTATATCTTTGCTTAAAAGTATCCAAGGATAATTTTTTAAATCACTTACTGAGTACTTTGGGCTTCCCAGGTGGTGCTAGTGGTAAAGAATCCACCTGCCAGTGCAGGAGATGTAAGAGACATGGGTTCAATCCTTAGGTCAGAAGATCCTCCATAAGAAGGGCATTGCAACCCCCTCTAGTATTCTTGCCTAGAGAATCCCATTGACAGAGGAGCCTGATAGGCTACAGCCAAGGGTCACAAACGGTTGGACACAACTGAAGTACTTAGCACTGTGTAGTTCACCTAATATACCAGGTCGGCTGTGACATGTCCTCTGACTGTTTCCAGGCACATATTTAGTCATGCTATGCCTTGTATTTTATGTTTCTGAAGATTCAAGTTAGTTTTGTCCTCCCTCTCACCCCCACCCCCCACATTGGTAACCTGTACTATTTTATTAGCATTTACTGTCTCTTATTTCTGCAATATCCTTTTCTTCCCTCTGAGTCTAAATATCTTTCAGTCAGTTCAGTTCAGTAGCTCATTCGTGTCCAACTCTTTGCCACCCCATCAATCACAGCATGCCAGGCCTCCCTGTCCATCACCAACTCCAGGAGTTTACTCAAACTCACGTCCATCAAGATGGTGATGCCATCCAGCCATCTCATCCTCTGTCATCTCATCCACTGGAAAACCTCCAGCCTTTATTAGACGGACATTTGCTGGCAAACTAATGTCTCTGCTTTTGAATATGCTATCTAGGTTGGTCATAACTTTCCTCCCAAGGAGTAAGCATTTTTTAATTTCATGGCTGCAATCACCATCTGAAGTGATTTTGGAGCCACCAAAAATGAAGTCTGACACTGTTTCCACTGTTTCCTCTTCTATCTCCCATGAAGTGATGGGACCAGATGCCATGATCTTCGTTTTGTGAATGTTGAGCTTTAAGCCAACATTTTCACTCTCCTCTTTCAATTTCGTCAAAAGGCTCTTTAGTTCCTCTTCATTTTCTGCCATAAGGGTTGTGTCATCTGCATATGTGAGGTTACCCGGCAATCTTGATTCCAGCTTGTGTTTCTTACAGCCCAGCGTTTCTCATGATGTACTCCGCATAGAAGTTAAATAAGCAGGGTGACAATATACAGCCTTGATGTACTCCTTTTCCTATTTGGAATGAGTCTGTCATTCAATGTCCAGTTCTAACTGTTGTTTCCTGACCTGCATACAGGTTTCTCAAGAGGCAGCTCAGATGGCCTAGTATTCCCATCTCTTTCAGAAATTTTCCACAGTTTATTGTGATCCACACAGTCAAAGGATTTGGCATAGTCATTAGAGCAGAAATAGATGTTTTTCTGGACCTCTCTTGCTTTTTCGATGATCCAGCAAATTTTGGCAATTTGATCTCTGGTTCCTCTGCCTTTTCTAAAACCAGCTTGAACATTTGGAAGTTCACAGTTCACGCTGAAGCCTGGCTTGGAGAATTTTGAGCATAACTTTATTAGGGTGTGAGATGAGTGCAATTGTGCGGTAGTTTGAGCATTCTTTGGCATTGCCTTTCTTTGGAATTGCAATGAAAAGTGACCTTTTCCAGTCCTGTGGTCGCTGCTGAGTTTTCCATATTTGCTGGCATATTAGGTGCAGCACTTTCACAGCATGACCTTTCAGGATTTGAAATAGCTCAACTGGGATTCCATCACCTCCACTAGCTTTGTTCATAGTGATGCTTTCTAAGGCCCATTTGACTTCACATTTCAGGATGTCTGGCTCTAGGTAAGTGATCACACCATGGTGATTATCTGGGTCGTGAAGCTTTGTTTTTGTACAGTTCTTCTGTGTATTCTTGCCACCTCTTCTTAATATCTCCTGCTTCTGTTAGGTCTATATCATTTCTGTCCTTTATCAAGCCCATCTTTACATGAAATATTCCTTTGGGAACTCTGATTTTCTTGAAGTGATCTCTAGTCTTTCTCATTCTGTTGTTTTCCTCTATTTGTTTGCACTGATCACTGAGGAAGGCTTTCTTATCTCTGCTTGGTATTCTTTGGAACTCTGCATTCAGATGCTTATATTTTCCTTTACTCCTTTGCTTTTCACTTCCCTTCTTTTCACAGCTATTTGTAAGGCCTCCTCAGAGAGTTATTTTGCTTTTTTGCATTTCTTTTCCATGGGGATGGTCTTGATCTCTGTCTCCCATACAATGTCATGAACCTCCATCCATAGTTCATCAGGCACTCTGTCTATCAGATCTAGTCCCTTAAATCTATTTCTCACTTCCACTGTATAATCATACGGGATTTGATTTAGATCATACTTGAATGGTCTAGTGGTTTTTCCTACTTTCTTTAATTTCGGTCTGAATTTGACAATAAGGAGTTCATGACCTGAGCCATAATCAGATTCTGGTCTTTTTTATGGTGGCTGTATAGAGCTTCTCCATCTTTGGCTGCAAAGAATATAATCAATCTGATTTTGGTGTTGACCATCTGGTGATGTCCATGTGTAGAGTCTTCATGTTATTGGAAGGGGGGGTTTGCTGTGGCCAGTGAGTTCTCTTGGCAAAACTCTATTAACCTTTGCCCTGCTTTCTTCCTTACTCCGAGGCCAAATTCACCTGTCACTCCAGGTGTTTCTTGACGTCCTACTTTTACATTCCAGTCCCCTATAATTAAAATGACTTCTTTTTGGGGTGTTAGTTCTAAAAGGTCTTCTACGTCTTCATAGAACCATTCAGCTTCAGGTTCTTAAGCATTACTGGTTGGGGCATAGGCTTGGATTACCGTAGTATTGTATGATTTGCTTTGGAAATGAATAGAGATCATTCTGTCATTTTTGAGATTGCATCCAAGTACTGCATTTTGGAGTCTTTTGTTGACCCTGATGGCTACTCCATTTCTTCAGAGGGATTCCTGCCCATAGTAGTAGGTATAATGGTCATCTGAGTTAAACTCACCCATTCCAGTCCATTTTAGTTCACTGATTCCTAGAATGTCAACATTCACTCTTGCCATCTCCTGTGTGGCCATTTCCAATTTGCCTTGATTCATGGACATAACATTCCAGTTCCTATGCAATATTGCTCTTTACAGCATCAGACCTTGCTTCTATCACCAGTCACATCCATAACTGGGTATTGTTTTTTGCTTTGGCGCCATCCCTTCATTCTTTCTGGAGTTATTACTCCACTGATCTCCAGGAAGATATTGGGAACTTACCGACCTGGGGAGTTCCTCTTTCAGTATCCTATCATTTTGCCTTTTCATACTGTTCATGGGGTTCTCAAGGAAAGATATTGAAGTGGTTTGCCATTCCCTTCTCCAGTGGACCACATTGTGTCAGATCTCTCCACCATGACCTGTCCATCTTGGGTGGCTGCACAGGGCATGGCTTAGTTTCACTGAGTTAGACAAGGCTGTGGTCCTAGTGTGATTATATTGACTAGTTTTCTGTGAGTATGGTTTCAGTGTGTCTGCCTTCTGATATCCTCTTGGAAAACTTACCATCTTACCTGGGTTTCTCTTATCTTGGTCATGGGGTATCTCTTCACGGCTGCTCCAGCAAAGCGCAGCCACTGCTCCTTACTTTGGATGAGGGGTATCTCCTCAGGGCTACCCCTCCTGACTTTGAATGTGGAGTAGCTCCTCTAGGCCCTCCTGCCCTCATGTAGCCACTGCTTTTTGGATGTGGGGTTGCTCCTTTACTTGACTACTATAATTCATCCTGTCACTTCCTTTGGAAAGTTGATTCTCAGTTCAGTTCAGTTCATTCACTCAAAAGTGTCTGACTCTTTGTGACCCCATGAATCGCAGCACGCCAGGCCTCCCTGTCCATCACCATTTCCCAGAGTTCACTCAGACTCACGTCCGTTGAGTCCGTGATGCCATCCAGCCATCTCATCCTTGGTCGTCCCCTTCTCCTCCTGCCCCCAATCTCTCCCATTATCAGAGTCTTTTCCAGTGAGTCAATTCTTCACATGAGGTACTGGAGCTTCAGCTTTAGCATCATTCCTTCCAAAGAACACCCAGGACTGATCTCCTTCAGAATGGACTGGTTGGATCTCCTTGCAGTCCAAGGGACCCTCAATCAACTGCAATTTGGAATAGCTGTCTCTTCTTCCAGTTCATATACTCTGTACCCCTCTGTGATCACTGCATTTCATATTAGGTCATGAGACTTCAGAATTAAGCCCTGTAACTGTTGAATATTAGGAATTTTATAGAGGATCCTGGTGGGCTATGGTCCATCAGATCACAGAGTCAGACATGACTGAAACAACTTAGCACATGTACAGACAATACTTATTTAATGGATAAGTAAATGAATAAGTAAAATATACTAAAGAAAAGTTTTCTGATGTTTCCCACTGGAGCAAAATGTCTACATACATTGCAAATGTTTCAAATGCTTTTATAGAGAAATGGGAAGGAAATGCTCATGTTTTAAAATATTGTATATTTAAATATTCTCTTCAGAAGAAGAAGCTGAAGTTGAACGGTTCTATGAAGACCTACAAGACCTTCTAGAATGAAAACCCAAAAAAAGATGTCCTCTTCATTATAGGGGACTGGAATGCAAAAGTAGGATGTCAAGAAATACCTGAAGTAACAGGCAAATTTGGCCTTGGAATACAGAATGAAGCAGGGCAAAGGCTAATAGAGTTTTGCCAAGAGAACTCACTGGTCATAGCAAACACCCTCTTCTAATAACACAAGAGAAGACTCTACACACAGACATCACCAGATGGTCAACACCAAAATCAGATTGATTATATTCTTTGCAGCCAAAGATGGAGAAGCTCTATACAGTCAGCCAAAACAAGACTGGAAGCCGACTGTGGCTCAGATAATGAACTCCTTATTGCCAAATTCAGACTGAAATAGAAGAAAGTAGGAAAAACCACTAGACCATTCTAAATCAAATTAAATCAATTTGATCTAAATCAAATCCCTTATGATTATACAGTGGAAGTGAGAAATAGATTTAAGGGACTAGATCTGATAGACAGAGTGCCTGATGAACTATGGATGGAGGTTCATGACATTGTACGGGAGACAGAGATCAAGACCATCCCCATGGAAAAGAAATGCAAAAAAGCAAAATGACTCTCTGGGGAGGCCTTACAAATAGCTGTGAAAAGAAGAGAAGTGAAAAGCAAAGGAGAAAAGGAAAGATATAAGCATCTGAATGCAGAGTTCTAAAACATAGCAAGGAGAAATAAGAAAGCCTTCCTTAGAGATCAATGCAAAGAAATAGAGGAAAACAACAGAATGGGAAAGACTAGAGAGATCTTTTCAAGAAAATTAGAGATAGCAAGGGAACATTTCATGCAAAGATGGGCTTGAGAAAGGACAGAAATGGTATGGACCTAACAGAAGCAGGAGATATTAAGAAGAGGTGGCAAGAATACACAGAAGAACTGTACAAAAAGATCTTCAAGACCTAGATAATCAAGATGGTGATATCACTCATCCAGAGCCAGACATCTTGGAATGTGAAGTCAAGTAGGCCTTAGAAAGCATCACTACAAACAAAGCTAGTGGAGGTGATGGAATCCCAGTTGAGCTATTTCAAATCCTGAAAGATGATGCTGTGAAAGTGCTGCACTCAATATGCCAACAAATGTGGAAAACTCAGTAGTGGCCACAGGACTGGAAAATGTCACTTTCCATTCCAATCCCAAAGAAAGGCAATGCCAAAGAATGCTCAAACTACCACACAATTACACTCATCACACAGGCTAGTAAAGTAATACTCAAAATTCTCCAAGCCAGGCTTCAGCAGTACATGAACAATGAACTTCCAAATGGTCAAGCTGGCTTTATAAAAGGCAGATGAACCAGAGATCAAATTGCCAACATCCACTGGATCATCGAAAAAGCAAGAGAGTTCCAGAAGAAAAAAACATCTATTTCTGCTTTATTGACTATGCCAAATCCTTTGACTGTGTGGATCACAATAAACTGTGGAAAAATTCTGAAAGAGATGGGCATACCAGGCCACCTGAGCTGCCTCTTGAGAAACCTGTATGCAGGTCAGGAAGCAACAGTTAGAACTGGACATGGAACTACAGACTGATTCCAAATAGGAAAAGGAGTACGTCAAGGCTGTATATTGTCACCCTGCTTATTTAACTTCTATGCAGAGTACATCATCAGAAACGCTGGACTGGAAGAAGCACAAGCTGGAATCAAGACTGTTGGGAGAAATATCAATCACCTCAGATACGCAGATGACTCCACCCTTATGGCAGAAAGTGAAGAGGAACTAAAAAGCCTCTTGATGAAAGTGAAAGAGGAGAGTGAAAAAGTTGGCTTAAGGCTCAACATTCAGAAAATGAAGATCATGGCATCCGGTCCCATCACTTTATGGGAAATAGATGGGGAAAAGGGGAAACAGTGTCAGACTTTATTTTCGGGGGCTCCAAAATCACTACAGATGGTGATTGCAGCCAAGAAATTAAAAGATACTTACTCCTTTGAAGGAGGGTTAAACCTAGGTAGCATATTTAAAAGCAGAGACATTACTTTGCCAACAAAGGTCCGTCTAGTCAAGGCTATGCTTTTTCCAGTGGTCATGTATGGATGTGAGTGTTGGACTGTGAAGAAAGCTGATCGCCAAAGAATTGATACTTTTGAACTGTGATGTTAGAGAAGCCTCTTGAGAGTCCTTTGGACTGCAAGGATATCCAACCAGTCCATTCTGAAGGAGATCAGCCCTGTGATTTCTTTGGAAGGAATGATGATGCTAAAGCTGAAACTCCAGTACCTTGGCCACTTCATGCGAAGAGTTGACTCATTGGAAATGACTCTGATGGTCGGAGGGACTGGGGGCAGGAGGAGAAGGGGACGACAGAAGATGAGATGGCTGGATGGCATCACCGACTTGATGGACGTGAAGTTTGAGTGAACTCTGGGAGTAGGTGATGGACAGGTGCTCCTGGCGTGCTGCAATTCATGGAGTCTCAAATAGTCATATACGACTGACTGTACTGAACTGAAAGTACTTGCCTAGGACCATAAACGACTTTGGTAAATTTCAACATGAAGGTTCTTAAGGGCTTTAGAAAGGCTCCTTACACATTTAACCAATACTTCTCAGGATAATCTTTCTCAGACAGTTTCATTCAGTACGGAAACTTGACTCTCCCTTTGTCACAACAATGATTTTTAGAACTCAGATCTCTTATTTTGAATAATAAATCTAAGTATTCTTTTTATGCTTTCCAATGATTCACAAAACCAAAGAGACAACTACCCATGATAAACCATTTTTTCCTGATTGAATAAGGTTTTGATAACTTTTCACCAGGAAAAATTTATTCTGTTTTTATTTATTATTTATTAATAAATAAATTTATTTATTGAGGCCAAGCACTGTTTTATTCACATGATTTTGCTTTTAAAAATGCTACCTACTGACCTTAGAAATAATAAGCCAATGGACAATGATTCAATCAATAGAAAGGACCACTTAATAAAAAGCGATGGGAACACTTGAGGAAAAAATAGATGTTTTAAATATTATTTTTTCAATGAGTTTCTTAAACAGTTCTCTGAATTCAGTATTCATGTGAGTGAACTGCTTTGTTAGCAGCCCAATTTAAAATCTATAGCAGTGTTTTCAATGTCTGCTGATAATCTAATGCTATTTCAATCAACAGAGAACATGAGATTTAAAAAAAAATATCTATTTACTATAATCATATAATTGTATATCAGAAAAAATACCCTTCAGTTCAATTCAGTTCAGTCTCTCAGTTGTGTCTGACTCTGCGATCCCATGAATTGCAGCATGTCAGGACTCCCTGTCCATCACCAACTCCTGGAGTTCACTCAGACTCACGTCCATTCAGTCAGTGATGCCATCCAGCCATCTCATCCTCTGTTGTCCCCTTCTCCTCCTGCCCCTAATCCCTCCCAGCATCAGAGTCTTTTCCAATGAGTCAACTCTTCACATGAGGTGGCCAGAGTACTGGAGTTTCAGCTTTAGCATCATTTCTTCCAAAGAAATCCCAGGGCTGATCTCCTTCAGAATGGACTGGTTGAATCTCCTTGCAGTCAAGGGACTCTCAAGAGTCTTCTCCAACACCACAGTTCAAAAGCAACAATTCTTTGGTGCTCAGCTTTCTTTACAGTCCAACTCTCACATCCACACATGACCACTGGAAAAGCCATGGCTTTGACTAGATGGACCATTGTTGGCAAAGTAATGTCTCTGCTTTTGAATGTGCTATCTAGGTTGGTCATAACTTTCTTTCCAAGGAGTGTCTTTTAATTTCATGGCTGCAGTCACCATCTGCAGTGATTTTGGAGCCCCTGAAAATAAAGTCTGACACTGTTTGCACTGTTTCCCCGTCTTTTCCCCATGAAGTGATGGGACCAGATGCCATGATCTTCATTTTCTGAATGTTGAGCTTTAAGCCAACTTTTTCACTCTCCTCTTTCACTTTCATCAGGAGGCTTTTTAGTTCCTTTTCACTTTCTGCCATAAGGGTGGTGTCATCTGCATATCTGAGGTTATTGATATTTCCCTCGGCAATCTTGATTCCAGCTTGTGCTTAAATTAGTCTTTATTTCTTTGTGTTATCTGGAATTGTATGCCATAACTATGACATATGGAGTTATCACATCAAAGAAAAGCCTAAATCATTTTTACTTTTTCAATTCAATTGGAAAAAGCTCATTTCAAAACAGAAATGTAGGTGATAACTTATTAAATGCTTTTAAAAATATACTATCTTCCAGAATTTTCTAGGTAGGTCCCTGGAATGTCAAGTTCAGGGTTTACTTGCTTTATGTGATAGAATAACTGGGAAAATTATGCATTGAATTTATCAATTGCTTTGAAATTATATATGATACAGAGTGTTTCTTTCATTCTTCCTGTAAATACTGTAGTAAAATATTTTCTTTCTTAATTAAGATTTTTGAGGTATTTTTCTTTATGGTCTCAAATTATAAAATTATTTGTACTATCTTACATTAACTGTAATAGGTCTAGGGAAATATAATTAAATTTTTAGCTATAAAAGCAATATCAATGTCATGCAGAATTATTTTTAATATAAGTAAACAACCATTTATTAAGAAGTAAGTAAGGAAAGGCAATTTACTATCATCCATGAAGCTGAACTGGCAGAATGCTAAGGAAAGTAAAGTGGCTCAATCGTGTTCAACTCTTTGTGACGCCATAGACTATAGCCTACCAGGCTCCTCTGTCCATGGGATTTTCCAGGCAATAGTACTGGAGTGGGTTGCCATTTCCTTCTCCAGGGGATCTTACCCACCCAGGGCTCAAACCCGGGTCTCCTGCATTGTAAACAGACACTTTACCGTCTGAGCCACCAGGAAGTCCTAAGGAAAGCTCAGAGATTGCCAAGTTACTCTTTACTTACTGCTGATCCAGAAATATTAGGGAACTGGTTTTGCTTTATTTTTCTTGTATTAATATGCATCAGTTCAGTTTAGTTCAGTTCAGTTGCTCAGTCGTGTCTGACTCTTTGTGACCCCATGAATCGCAGCACGCCAGGTCTCCCTGTCCATCACCAACTCCCAGAGTTCACCCAGCCTCATGTCCATCGAGTCAGTGATGCCATCCAGCCATCTCAGCATAAGTTCTCAATAATGAGCAAAATTTAAATTCAACAAAAATATCAAGCTCAATATTTCCAGATATTTGTTTTAAGAATATAAACATGAACAAGGCATGGTCAGTTCAGTACAGTCACTCAGACGTTTCTGACTCTTTGAGACCCCATGAACTGCAGCACGCTGGGCTTCCCTGTCCATCAGCAACACCCAGAGCTTGCTCAAACTTGCGTCCATTGAGTTGGTGATGCCATTCAACCATCTCATCCTCTGTCGTCCAGATCTCCTCCTGCCTTCAATCTTTCCCAACAATATAGTAGAGTAAGAACATGGTGGCAAGCGTACACATCAGTGTATTTATTATATGTTCTGCAGAAGTACAGCAAGAAATAGTATTTTTTAATAGTCTTTATTTAAATTTTTATCTAAGTCATAAAAGCATTTAGTTTTTACAGCTTGATATATGGGTTGCTATTGGAACTCTAACTCATTTCATAAAGTATATAGCTTCAGGGAAGCAGAGACTTTGTCATATTGCTCTCACTGTGCATATACTTTCAGCTGATTCAACATACCATACTTGTGTACCAAAATATCTCCAATATAGTTATTGTTATAATAAAATACATTTAAATGTAAAATTTTATTATATTTTCTATTGAAAAAATTATTATGAAAATCTTTATACACACTAACATAGCACTATGTAGTCCTTAAGAATTATCAAAGTTAAAAATGAATGATATATTTTTCTTTTATATTGCTCTAAATTTGTTGATGTTTTCTTGAATGACAAGTGATTATAACCAATAACCTGTTGATGAACTAATATTAAACTGAAAATGTATATAAATGTTTATTCTTTCAACATAAACCTTTTACAATAAGTGAGAGTTAATGCTTTTCAAAAGAAATTTGTGCTATGATCAACATCAATATGAAAACAGGTATGTAGAATTGTAGAAGTTATCATATGATTTTATTTTCATAATGAGATTAGTTAACACCTTTAAAAATCTTATATAATGCACATAAAAGGGCTTTCTGGTGGCTCACTGGATAAAGAATCTGCCTGCAATGCAGGAGATCTGGGTTCAATCCCTGGATCATAAGATCTCCTGAAGAAGGGAATGGTAACTCATTGGGGTATTCTTGCCTGGAGAATTCCAGTCCATGGGGTCACAAGGAGTTGGAGAGCACTGAGCAAATAACTTTCAATGCACATAAAAACAAACAACCAAAAATAAGATAATTGGAAAAAGGATTTTTTTCTTTCTTTTGAAAATCTTATAAAGAAAGAGATTAAGGAGAGGTTTAAACCAATTTACTAATAGTTTCAAAAACATTCCTGTTAGTTTCTAAATGTTTATTAGCAACATTTCAGTAAAAGCATGTGTGAACAGTTTGTTTGGGTTAAACATGCTACTCAGCATAAGTCATCACAACCCCTGATGGGTTGCTTTCTTTTAGATCTATACATCTTATATCTCACAGTATATTTTTCAGGTATGATTGTCTTTAAAACACAGTTGTGAATTATACTTGTATTGGACAAGGTCATAAATTCATTACCACAAGTTTCTAAATAAAGATATTCAAAAATAGAGATGCATAAGCATAATCAATTATTTCTTTCATTGATATATCAATATTAGATTTTAATGAGGCCTAAAACCTTGTTTAATAATTGAAGTTAAAATATTGTGTATCCTTTAAAAATCTCTGTCATTCATGATTATAATGCAAATGATATCTACAGTGGCATGACATTTATAAATAAATTCATATTAATATTTGAAAAGGCAACAAGTCTAGCTCAATAATTTCTATACCTTTATAGCAATGGACTCTTTCTTTCAGACTTTTTCTTTGTGAAAAAACAAAATGTATTTGTTGTTTGTTGTTCAGTTGGTAAGTCGTGTCAGACTCTATGACTTGATGCACTACAACACAACAGGCTCTTCTGCCCGCCATTATCTCCTGGAGTTTTCTCAAATTCATGTCTACTAAATTGGTGATGCTATCAAACCATCTCATCCTCAGCCACCCCCTTCTCTTGTTTCCTTCAATCCTTCCCAGCATCAGAGTCTTTTCCAATGAGTTAGTTTTTCACATCAATAACCAAAGAATTGGAGATTCAGTATCAGTACTTCCAATGAATATTTAGGGTTGATTTCCTTTAGGATTGACTGGTTTGCTCTCCTTGCTGTCCAAGGGACTCTCAACAGTCTTTTCCAGCACCAAAATTAGAAAGTATCAATTATTTGGCCCTCAGTCTTCTTTATGCTTCAACTCTCACATTCATACATGACTACTGGAAAAACCATAGCTTCAACTATATGGACCTTTGTCAACAATACGATATCTCTGTTTTTTAAAATAGTATTCAGATTTCCTCCCAAGGAGCAAAAATCATTTAATTTCATGGCTGTAATCACCATTCACTGTGATTTTTGGAGCCCAATAAAATAAAATCTGTCACTACTCTCATTTTTTGCCTTCTCTTTGACATGAAGTCATGGGGCTGGATAACATGACCTTAGTTTGTTTGTTTGTTTGTTTTTTAATGCTAACTTTCAAGCCAACTTTTTCACTCTTCTCCTTCATCCTATATAGAGCTTCTTTAGTTCCTCTTCACTTTCTGACATAAAATGGCATAATCTGCATATCTGAAGTTATTGATATTTCTCCAAGCAATCTTGACTCCAGCTTGTGATTCATCCAGTCCAGCTTTTCATGTCATGTACTCTGTATGTTAGTTAAAAAAGCAGAGTGACAAATGCATTCTTGTTATACTTCTTTCCCAATTTGAAATCAGTCTGTTGTTACATATCTGGTTCTTTTTTTTAAAATATAAATTTATTTATTTGCTTCATGACCCACATATGATCATATGTTAATAAAAAAAATATTATGATGTGGATAGATTTGCTGTGGACTTTGTATTATCTGTGGAGAAGGAAATGGCAACCCACACCAGTATTCTTGCCTGGAGAATTCCATGGACAGATGAGCCTGGTGGGCTGTAATCCATGGAGTCACAAAGAGTCAGAGCTGACTGAAGAGACTTGGCATGCATGCATTGTATTATCTGTGAGAAATCCAAATCACCTAGCACCCTCTTCTTTGATCTTCTCAATATCTGAAATGCTCTGGACTCTGGCAGTACGGTTTGAAAAGCATTCATTTGAATAATAAAAGTTATCTTCCCTTGGGTAAATGTGTGTGTGTGTCTGTATATACATGTGCATATATATATATATATATATATATATATATATGTATATGTACATGACACATTCCATCAGTTGTACTGTTTTATCTTCTATACCTAGAATTGCATTTTTACTCCCTTTTATTCTAACAATTTAGTCACCTTCTTCTCAACTATGTCTTAACACATACAATCTGCAAAAGCTTTACTTATAACCCTCACTAGTATCCCTAAATCTGAGTTTGATCACAGCCATCATTCTTAAAATGAATACTCATGTATAGAGATTATGAGGACAAATTCAGGCATGCTACATTTTATTTCCTGATCTCTCTTCATTTGAAAGATATTTCTGAAAATCTTCTAGCATATAGGTCCCCTTGATGTAAAAAGTAATGAATATAGGACAAATGTTGGTTGGACTGGTCTCAGAAGCTTAATCTACCCTTGGACTTTCCAATTATCCCTCTACAGGAAATATTGAGAATATCTATATCCCAGAAAGTGTCTTTCTATGCAGACACCCATTTTAACAATTATCATTCCTGAGCTTGATGTTGGCGATAATAGATAATCGATAGGGAGTATTTTAACTTTTTCTGGAGACTGTTTCAAATCTGACATAGAGAAAATTCAGTGTGTGCCAGCCTCCTGAGTAATGCTCAGATGGGGAGATATGTACATTGCCCTCTACTATTATCTGTCTTTATGATTTAATTCTTTGTGCATAGTTAATGAATTATAATGGCATTTTAAAAATCATTATATTATATATAATCTTGAGATATATTTTCTGAGCATATGTTCAAGTCCCAGTTATTGCTATTTAAACTGTAATAACTACTATTAATTTTCTTATATTAAAAAAGCTATTACTAGCAGATATTAATTCAGAGCACAAAAAATTCAAACAGAAAACAGATGTGTTATAGGCAGTATACATTTTCTTAAATTATTAATAATCTTATTATGACATATTTACCTATATTTCTTTTAAAGTTAGTGAACAAAAACTTTTGTAGAAACAAATGTCTAATGTATCCTTTTAAGAAACATACTTCTTCTATCTAAAGAAGTTGGGAATGATATTGCATGGCATCATCTGTGCATCCACAGGGCTGCCTGTGTGACTCTGGTTGGCTAACCAGGCCTTTATTCCAAGTTACAGCACTGTATATAGATACTGTCATATGACAAAATCTTTCCACTCAAGTTGACCCATGGTCATTTAAACAAATGAAAGAATGCTAATGAAAGAGAACATAGTTGGACATTGTGTCTAGCCTCTCTTGGAAACAAACTGAATTTTTTATTGTTAAAATAGAGAATATATTTGCCCAGCTATTGTATGTTTCATTTTTTATTTAAAAAAATTTCCCATATGATTATCTCAATAGACGCAGAAAAAGCCTTTGACAAAATTCAACAACCATTTATGATAAAAACTCTCCAGAAAGCAGGAATAGAAGGAGCATACCTCAACATAATAAAAGCTATATATGACAAACCCACAGCAAACATTATCCTCAATGGTGAAAAATTGAAAGCATTTCCCCTAAAGTCAGGAACAAGACAAGGGTGCCCACTTTCACCGCTACTATTCAACATAGTTCTGGAAGTTTTGGCCACAGCAATCAGAGCAGAAAAAGAAATAAAAGGAATCTAAATTGGAAAAGGAGAAATAAAACTCTCACTGTTTGCAGATGACATGATCCTCTACATAGAAAACCCTAAATATTCCACCAGAAAATTACTAGAGCTAATCAATGGATATAGTAAAGTTGCAGGATATAAAATCAACACACAGAAATCCCTTGCATTCCTATACACTAATAATGAGAAAACAGAAAGAGAAATAAAGGAAACAATTCCATTCACCATTGCAACGAAAAGAATAAAATACTTAGGAATATATTACCCAAAGAAACTAAAGTCTTATATATAGAAAACTATAAAACACTGATGAAATAAATCAAAGAGGACACTAATAGATGGAGAAATGTACCATGTTCATGGGTTGGAAGAATCAATATAGTGAACACGAGTATACTACCTAAAGCAATCTATAGATTCAATGCAGTCCCTATCAAGCTACCCACGGTATTTTCCACAGAGCTAGAACAAATAATGTCACAATTTGTATGGAAATACAAAAAAACCTCGAATAGCCAAAGCAATCTTTAGAAAGAAGAATGGAACAGGAGGAATCAACCTGCCTCACCTCAGGCTCTACTACAAAGCCACAGTCATCAAGACAGTATGGTACTGGTGCAAAGACAGAATTATAGATCAATGGAACAAAATAGAAAGCCCAGAGATAAATCCACACACCTATGGACACCTTTTCTTTGACAAAAGAGGTAAGAATATACAATGGAGTAAAGACAGTCTCTTTAACAAGTGGTGCTGGGAAAACTGGTCAACCACTTGTAAAAGGATGAAACTAGAACACTTTCTAACACCATACAAAAAATAATCTCAAAATGGATTAAAGATCTAAATATAAGACCAGAAACTATGAAACTCCTAGAGGAGAAGGTAAGCAATGCACCTCCGACATAAATCACAGCAAGATCCTCTATGACCCACCTGCCAGAATACTGGAAAGAAAAACAAAAATAAACAAATGGGACCTAATTAAAATTAAAAGCTTCTTCACAACAAAGGAAACTATAAGCAAGGTGAAAGGACAGCCTTCAGAATGGGAGAAAATAATAGCAAATGAAGCAACTGACAAAAAATATACAAGCAACGCCTGCAGCTCAATTCCAGAAAAATAAAAGACCCAATCAAAAAATGTGCCAAAGAACCAAACACATTTCTCTAAAGAAAACATATATATGGGTAACAAACACATGAAAAGATGTGCAACATCACTCATTACCAGAGAAATGCAAATCAAAACTGCAATGAGGTAATATTTCATGACAGTCAGAATGGCTGCTATCCAAAGTCTGCAAGCAATAAATGCTGGAGAGGGTGTGCCGAAAAGGGAACCCTCTTACAGTGTTGGTGGGAATGTAAACTAGTACAGCCACTATGGAGAACAGTGTGGAGATTCCTTAAAAAACTGGAAATAGAACTGTCTTATGACCCAGCAATCCCACTGCTGGGCATACACATGGAGGAAACCAGAATTGAAAGAGATACGTGTACCCCAATGTTCATCGTAGCGCAGTTTATAACAGCCAGGACATGGAAACAACCTAGATGTCCATCAGCAGATGAATGGATAAGAAAGCTGTGGTACATATACACAATGGAATATTACTTAGCCATTAAAAATACATTTGAATCAGTTCTAATGAGGTGGATGAAACTGGAGCCTATTATACAGAGTGAAGTAAGCCAGAAAGAAAAACACCAATACAGTGTTTTTGGTTATATAACGCATATATATGGAATTTAGAAAGATGATAAGAATAACCCTGTATATGAGACAGCAAAAGAGACACAGATGTATAGAACAGTCTTTTGGACTCTGTGGGAGAGGGAGAGGGTGGGATGATTTGGGAGAATGAAATTGAAATATGTATAATATCATATAAGAAACGAACAGCCAGTCCAGGTTTGATACAGGATACAGGATGCTTGGGGCTGGTGCACTGGGATAACCCAGAGGAACGGTATGGGGAGAGAGGTGGGAGAAGGGTTCAGGATGGGGAACACATGTACACCCATGGTGGATTCATGTTGATGTATGGCAAAACCAATACAATAATGTAAAGTAATTAACCTCTAATCAAAATAAATAAATTTAAATGCAATATTGTAAAGTAATTAACCTCCAATTAAAATAAATGAATTTATATTAAAAAAAGAGAAAAAAACTTTTTCCTAAGCTATATTGCTTCATTTTAATAGAAAGATATCTGACCACTTAATCACATAAACAGATTCGTACATAAATAGTGGGACAGATTAAAAATGGCCACAACTTCTTTGCCATCCCTTCCTTTGAAAGATGCAAACTATATTCCATCCCCTTGAGTCTAGGCTTGGAACATGACAGAACTAATGCTTGCCAGTTTGGGACCTAACTTTTAAGAGATTTGAAATTCCTGTTTCATTTTTCTTGGAGCACTGACATTCATTTGATAATTCAGGCCATTCTGTGTGCAAGATTTTTGAAAGCCTATGGTAAACATGGGCTTCCCTGGTGACTCACCTAGTAAAGAATCTGCCTGTAATGTGGGAGACCTGGGTTTGATCCTTGGGTTGGAAAGATCCCCTGCAGAAGGAAACAGTTACCCACTTCAGTATTCTGGCCTGGAGAATTACATGGACTCTATAGTCCATGGGATTGAAAAGAGTTGGACATAAGTGAATGACTTTTACTTCACTTCATTGTAAACACAGACAGGCCTTGAAGGGAAGTAAGGAGAAAGACAGAGACAAAGTGATAGAGAAGTTCCACCAGCTCTAGCTGTTCCAGTCCCAGCTATTCAAATCATCTCAGCAGAGACCTCATATATTGATAAATTGAGATAAGCCTCTAAACTCCACCCATATTCTTGACCACAAATACTGAAATAAAATGATGATAAATTGTTTTAAGCCATTTGATTTTGAAGAGTTTAAAAAAATGGAAAAAAAATGGTGACATAATTATTAAAGATTTTTTTTGTGATTTTATTTTTATTTCCCAAGTTTTCTGTACATAGAAGGTATTATTTCTGCAGACAAACAGACAACCTGAGTGGTACATGTCAATATTAACTCACTAATTAGTTTTTGGTTGACTTTGCCACTGTTCTAAGTACTATAACTGAGAATACAACCTCACTGTTGACTATATTTGGTATAGACAATTTCTATCTCTCTACTTCTATTCCACTGGCCAGGGAATACCAGATTCCTTACAATTTAGTCTTTCATCTCTATGTATTTACAAAATAGTACTGTCTGTGAATATTTTATATACCATTTAAAACTCTGGCAGAGTTTGTGATAGTTTACTTGCCAATAAACATTCTTATATATGTGATTTAGATATTTCATAAAATTTCATAATTTTTCTTAAGTTCTCTTATTTAGTGTTTGTATCCATGCTTGATAAGTTACTTCAGTTGTGTCCAACTCTGTGATATCTTATGAACTGTACCCTGCCAAGCTCCTCTGTTCATGGGATTTTCCAGGCAAGAATATTGGTGTCGGTTGCTATGCCCTCCTCCAGAGGATCTTTCCAGCCCAAGAACTGAACCTGCAACTCTTATGTCTCCTGCATTAGCAGACAGGTTCTTTACCACTCAGTTCAGTTCAGTTCACTCTCTCAGTCGTGTCTGACTCTTTGCGACCCCATGAATTGCACCACCTACTTTTTATCAATTTGGTTACTATATATTTTCAATATATATTTACCTATATTAAAAATGTCTAGAGCAGTTTTAGTCTCACGGCCATGTTTAAGGCAAGAAGATTTAAAAATGGCAACACCTACCTTTGCCATTTTTTGACAAAAATTTAGTTATTTTACAGAAATCCCCAACATACTCTGCTATACCTCACTGGCCTGAATTATGTCATCTTCCTCACTCCCTCAGCTCCTCTGGTTCCAGAACATTGTGTCTGGAGAGATGCATTTTTAGGATGGCCCATTTCCATCTCCCCAGACTTGAGATTCTTTTACAGTAAAATGAGGAAATTGATAGCCAGTTTACCATCATATACTCTTTGTTAAAAACATTTGTTTTGTTTTTTTTGTTTATTTTTACTGAAGTATAGTTGATTTACAATATTGCATTAATTTATGCTTTACAGCAAAATAATTCATGTACACATATCTATATACACATACACACACACACATATATATATAAACATATATATGTATTATTTTCCATTAGTTTACCAAAGTGTATTGAATATAGTTTTCTGTGCTAGACAATAGGACTTTATTGTTTATCAATTCTGTATATAAAAACTTATATCTACTAACCCCAAGCTCCCACTGCATCTCTCCATCAGCTACCTCCCACTCCACAACCCACAGTTTGTTCTCTATGCCTGTGTTTCTGTTTCATAGATAGGTTTCACATGTAAGTCATATCATGTAATATCTGTTTTTATGACATACTTAGTAAGATAATCTCTACTTGTATCAGTGTTGCAGCAAATGACATTATTTTCTTTTTATGTCTGAGCAAAATTCCATTGTGTATATGTACCACATGTTCTTTATCCATTCATCTGTCAGTGGACATTTAGATTGTTTCAATGCCTTAGCTCTTGTGACTAGTGCTTCTATGAATACAGAGGTGTATGTATCTTTTTGAATTACAGATTTATCTCAATATATGTCCAGGAGTAAGATTGCTGGATCATACGGTAGTTCTGTTTTTAATTTTCTGAGGAATCTCTGTACTGTCTTTCATGGTGACTGCATCAACTAACATTCCCACCAACAGTGTAGGAGGGTTCCCTTTTCTTCACACCCTCCCCAGCATTATTTGTAGATTTTTTGATAATGGACATTCTAACTACTCTGAGGTTGTACCTCATTGTAGTTTTGATTTGCATCTGTCTAATAATTAGTGATGTTGAGCCTCTTTTCTTGTGCCTATTGACCATCCTTATTTAATTCTTTTCAAAAATATCTATTTAGATATCTGCCCATTTTGGAATTGAGTTTTTTATTATTTTTTGTTGCTAAATTGTACAATCTGTTTGTATATTGTGGGAAATGTCATAACATTTGAATCTTGTTAGTCATTTCATTTGCAATCATATCATATGACCCTTGTCAGTCATATCATTTGCAATTTTTTTTTCCCATTCTGTGGGTTGTCTTTTTGTTTAGTTTATGGTTTCCTTTGCTATGCAAAAGTTTGTAAGTTTGATTCGAACTCATTAGTTTATCTATTTATTTTTTATTTCTATTGCCTTGGGAAACTGGACTAAGAAAACATCCATGTGATTTATGTCACAGAATGTTTTGCCTATGTTCTTTTCTAGGAGTTGTATGACCACTGTCTACTCTTAATTCAATTTATAAGACATACTTGTTGTGTTGTGCTGTGCTGTGCTCAGTCTCTCAGATGTGTCCAATTCTTCGAAATCCTATGGACTGTAGCCCACCAAGATCCTTTGTCCATGAAATTCTGCAGGCAAGAATAATGAAATGAGTTGCCATTTCCTATTCCAGGGGATCTTACTGACCAAAGTTTCCTGTGTCTCCTGTATTGTCAGGAGAATTCTTTACCACTGAGTCTCTTGGGAAGCCCTGGCTCTGGTTGAGAAATAGATAAGCAGTAAGTAGATAGGGAAAAAGAAAGAACAAAATAACAGTAGTTAATGCAAATTAGGTCTATAGAAATGGAAGAATAAGGATTTAACATTTCTTATTTTAATTCAAAGTATCCTGTAGTCATATCACTGCAGATGGTGACTGCAGCCATGAAATTAAAAGATGGTTGCTCCTTGGAAGAAAAGTTATGACTAATCTAGATAGCATATTAAAAAGCAGAGATATTACTTTACTGACAAATGTCCATCTAAGTCGAAGTGAGAGTTGGACTATAAAGAAAGCTGAGCATCAAATAATTGATGCTTTTGAACTGTGGTGTTGGAGAAGACTCTTGAGAGTCCGTTGGACTGCAAAGAGATACGACCAGTCCATCCTAAAGGAAATCAGTCCTGAATATTCCTTGGGAGGACTGATGCTGTAGTTGAAAGTCCAATACTTTGGCCACTTGATGGGAAGAACTTACTCATTAGAAAAATCCCTGATATTGGGCAAGATTGACGGCAGAAGGAGAAGGGGACAACAGAGGGTGGGATGGTTGGATGGCATCACTGACTCAGTGGACATTAGTCTGAGCAAGCTCTGGGAGTTGGTGATGGACAGAGAAGCCTAGCATGCTGCAATCCTAGAGGTCGCAGAGTCGGACACGACTGAGAGACTGAACTGAACTGAACTGAAACGCAGCATCCACTTTGCAGCCCGTGCATTCAGAAGCTATTTTGACTTTCATGTTTTATTATTTTAAGAAATATATTCTGAAAGGCTGTCAAGTGAAGTGAAAATTGCTCAGTCGTGTCTGACTCTGTACGACCCTATGGACTGTAACCCACCATGTTCCTCTATCCATGGAATTCCCCAAGCAGGAATACTGGAATGAATTGCCATTCCCTTCTCCAGGGGATCTTTCCAACCCAGGTGGATTCTTTACCAGCTGAGCTACCAGGGAAGCTATAGTTACTTAGGTTATAACTGCTATCAATAGTGACTTCTCTGGTGGACTTGGGAAAATTCCATTGGAAACCTTCTGGAAAGGATTTTCCATTTTAAGTGTGATTCAGCATATTTATGATTCATGGAAAGAGATCAAATATCATTATTAACACAAATTTGAAAGAAGCTGATTTTAACGCTCTTGGATGACTTTGAATGGTTCAAGATTTTAATAGAGGAAGTAACTACATTTGTGGTGAAAATAACAAGGAAGCTAAAGTTAGAAGTGGAAGCTGAAGATATGCTTGAATTGCTCCTATCTCATGAAACTTTAATGGATGAGGAATTTTTTACAGATAAGGAAAGAAAGTGTTTTCTTGAGATGGATGCTCTTGATCAAAATTCTGTGAAGATTGTTGAAATCACAACAAAAGGTTTAGAATATTACATAAGCCTAGTTGGTAAAAAAGGAGCAGAGTTTGAGAGAACTGACTCCAACTTTGAAAGTTCTACTTTATGTTAAATACTATCAAATAGCATTGCATGCTACAGAGATATCTCTAATGAAAGAGTCAAGCAATATGGCAAACTTTATTGTTGCTTGATTCTTAGAAATTGCCTCAGCAACCCCAACTTTTCAGCAGCTACCACCATAATCAGCCAGTAGCCAGCAACACTGAAGTAGGATCCTCCACCAGCAAAAGAATTATGACTCATTGAGGGTTTAGGTGATATTTGGCAAATTTTAGCAGTAAAGTATTTTTAAATTAAGGTATGAAGATTATTTTTTAAAATAATGCTGCTGCACACTTAGACTACAATATCGTATAAATGTAAAGTTTATAGGCACTGGGAAATGAAGCAAGTCATGTGGCTCACTTTATCGTAGCATTGGCTTTATTGCAGTGGTCTGGAAATAAACCTGTGCTCTCGGATCCCACATATGCCTGTACTTTCTATTTATTTACTGCGAGACATTGGAATTCATCTATATAATGCAACTCTAACATTCTTACTTCATTCTTAAAAACTTGGATGCTTTCAGTATGGCACTTTACCCTCAAAATTGCTATATGCTATGTACTATTGCTTAATGTTTCTGGCTTTAATCCAACATGCTTATCTCAGTTCATAAATTACCTGCATTTAGAGTACAAGTAATTTTTTTTCTTTTCTTTTCTTCAGTCGTTAGAAAAGAGCTAAGTTTCAAGTATTAACTGAGATTATATTTATCATCATCCTAAATTTTAATAAACTTTTTGTCCCAAATATAAAGTAAAAGAAAAAAAAATCATGTGATTCCCTAAGTTTGTAGTCATAGGATAAATGTTTGACTTGAATTATGCTGCAGCAATTATTATCAGAGACAGACTGGTCAAAACTTAAAAACAAATGGAAGCAACTTTATTTACCCTTTCTTTTCTTTTTAACTTCACTTCTTGTTAGTAGTCCTGCCTATTGCATGCCTCACTCTCCTCATTTGTATCACATTTTAAATATTTTTGAGCAAATGTAAATCAAACACTGTGAATACAGTAGTGAACAAGATAGAAATAATCCTCGTGATGAGAAAACTTGTGACGTAGTGAGGGATACTAGAAGGTTCTTGTTCTAAGGGTATTATATTTTTGTTCTCAGTCTAAGAAAGTGTTGTTTGTAATTATCATTCAAGATTTTTAAAACAGTTATGGTTAATGTCTCCCAGAAGGAAATGTTAATAATGCTGTGCTTAGTTCAAAATATTTATGAAAATTTAAGAACTGTCTCTAGAGGACTAATATGAGACAGCCAGCACACTACTATATAGGAATATAAAATGAGTTGCCATTGTTTTCCAGTCTCTAAATACTGTCCTGCTCTTTGAGAGAACACAGACTGCAGCACTCCAGGCTTTGCTGTCCTTCACTATCTCTCGGAGTTTGCTCAAACTCATGCCCATTGACTCAGTGATACGATCCAACAATTTTATCCTTCGTTGCCCCCTTATCCTCCTGCACTCAATCTTTTGCAGCATTAAGGTCTTTTCCAATGAGTCAGCTCTTCATATCAGGTGTCCAAACTATTGGATCTTCAGCTTCATCATCAATATTTCCAATGAATATTCAGGGTTGATTTCCTTTAGGATTCACTAGTTAGATCTCTTTGCTGTCCAAGGGACTCTCAAGAGTCTTCCCCAGCACCACAATTTAAAAACATCAATTCTTTGGTGCTCAATCTTTGTTATGGTCCAACTCTCATATCCATACATGACTGTTGGAAAAACTATAGCTTCAACTATATGAACCTTTGTTGGCCAAGTGATGTCTCTGGTTTTTAATATACTGTATAGGTTTGTCATAACTTTTCTTTCAAGGACCAAGCTCATGGCTTCGGTCACCATCTGCATTGATTTCTGATGCCAAGAAAACAAAGTCTATCACTGTTACTACTGTTCCTCCATCTATTTTTCTTAAAGTGATGGGACCAGATGCCTTAATCTTAGGTTTTTTGAATGTTGAGTTTTAAGCCAGCTTTTCCACTCTGCTCTTTCACCCACCTCAACCGGCTCTTTAGTTCCTGTTCACTTTCTGCCATTAGAGTGGTGTCATCTGCATATCTGAGATTGTGGATATTTCTCCCAGCAATCTTAATTCCAACTTGTGATTCATCCAGGGCAGCATTTTTGCATGATGTACTCTGAATAGAAGTTAAGTGAGTAGGGTGACAATATACAGCCTTGATGTACTCCTTTACTATTTTGAACCAGACATGGTTCTAACTGCTGCTTCTCATCTTGCATACAGGTTTCTCAGAAGGTAGATAAGGTGGTCTGGTATTCCCATCTCTTGAGAAGTGGTCCAGTTTTTGATCTCCACAGTCAAATGCTTTAGCATAGTCAATGAAACAGTAGTGAATGATTTTCTGGAATTCTCTTGCTTTCTCTCTGATACAGTGGATATTAGCAATTTGGTCTCTGGTTCCTCTGCCTTTTCTAAATCCAGTTTGAACATCTGGAAGTTCTCAGTTCACATACTGTTGAAGCCTAACTTGAAGGCTTTTGAGAATTATATTGCTGGCATATGAAATGAGTGCAATTGTATGGTAACTTGAATAATCTCTGGCATTACTTTCTTTGGGATTGGAATGAAACCTGGCCTTTTCCAGTCCTGTGGCCACTGCTGAGTGTCACCAATTTGCTGACATACTGAATGCAGAACTTTAACAACTTCATCTTTTAGTATCTGAAATAGCTCAGCTGGAATTCCATTACCTCCATTAGCTTTGTTCCTAGTAATGCTTCCTAAGGCCCACCTGACTTCACACTCCCAAATATCTGGCTCTAGGTAAGTGTCCATACCATCGTGGTTATCTGGGTCATTAAGATCTTTTTGTACAGTTCTTCTGTGTATTTTTGGCACCTTGTTATAATTTCATCTGCTTTTGTTAGGTTCTTGATGTTTCTGTCCTTTATTGTGCCCATTCTTGCATGAAATGTTCCCTAGGTATCTCCAGTTGTCTTGTAGAGATCTCTGATCTTTTTCATTCTATTGTTTTCCTCTGTTTCTTTGCATTGTTCCCTTAAAAAGGCTTTCTTATCTCCTTACTCTTCTCTTAATCTCTGCATTCAGTTGAGTATGTCTTTCCTTTTCTCCTTTGCTTTCCATTTCTCTTCTTAGCTATTTGTAAGGCCTTCTCAGACAACCATTTTGCCTTGTTGGATTTATTTTTGGGGTGATGGTTTTGGTCACTGCTTCCTGTACAATGTTATGAACCTCCATCCATAATTCTTCAAGCCCTCTGTCTACCAGATCTAATTCCTTGAATCTATTAGTCCCTTCCACTGTCTAATCATAAGGATATTATTTAAGTCATATCTGAATGGCCTAGTGGTTTTCCCTACTTTTTTTTTTTTATTTTAATGCTTAATTTTGTAATAAGGAGCTCATGATCTGAGTCACAGTCAGTTCCAGGTCTTGTTTTTGCTGACTTTATAGAGTTTCTAAATCTTTGGCTCCCCAAAAATGTAATCAGTCTGATTTCAGTATTTACCATCTAGTTATGTCCATGTGTAGAGTTGTCTCTTGTGTTGTTGGAAGAGGATGTTTGCTATGATCAGTGTGATCTCTTGACAAAGCTCTGTTAGCCTTTGCCCTGCTTAATTTTGTACTCTAAGGCCAAACTTGCCTGTAATTCCAGGTATCTTTTGACTTCCTACTTTTGAATTCTAGTTCCCTATGATGAAATGGGCATACATTTCTGATGTTAGTTCTATAAAGTCTTGTAGGTCTTCAAAGAACTGTTCAGCTTCAGTTTCTTTGACATTAATCTTAGGGGCTTAGGTATGGATTTAATGATATTGAATGGCTTGCCTTGGGAACAAATTGAGATCATTTTGTTGTTTTTGAGATTGCACTCAAGTACTGCATTTCAAACTCTATTTTTGACTATTTTTAGGGTTATTCCATTTCTTCCAAGACATTCTTGCCCACAGTAGTAGATATAATGGGCTTCCCAGGTGGCTCAGCTGATAAAGAATCCACCTGCAATGAAAGAGACCCCAGTTTGATTCCTGAGTCAGGAATATCTGCTGGGGAAGGGATTGGCTACCCACTCCAGCATTCTTGGGTTTTCCTGGGGCCTCAGCTGGTAAAGAATCTTCTTGCAAAGTTGGAGACCTGGATTTGGTCACTGGGTTGGGAAGATTCCCTGGAGAAGGGAATGGGTACCAACTTCAGTATTCTGGCCTGGAAAATTCCATGAACTGTATAGTCTATGGGGTCGCAAAGAGTCAGACACAACTGAGGGACTTTCACCTTTACTTTTCAGTAGATGTAATGGTTATCTAAATCAAATTTTCTCATTCCTGTCCATTTTAATTCACTGATTCCTAAAATATTGATGGTCTCACTTGCCATCTCCTGCTAGACCATGTCCAATTTACTATGATTCTTGGATGACATCACAATGCAATGGACATGAATTTGAGCAAATTTTGGAAGATAGTGAAGGAGAGGGAAGTCTGATGTGCTGTAGTTCATGGGGTTGTAGAGTCAGACACAATTTAGTTACTGGACAACAAAAACATGGACTTAACATTCCAAGTTCCTATACAATATTTTTCTTTACAACATCGGACTGTGTTTTCACTACCAGGCATATCCATAACTGAGTATCATTTATACTTTGGCCCAGGCTCTTCATTCTTTTTGGAGCTATTTCTCTGCTTTTCGCAGTAGTATATTAGATACTTACCTGCCGGGGTCCAGCCCCAGTGGATCCAGGGAATTCGAAGGTGGGGACGGCGTCGGAGTCCTTGGAAAAATGCATATTTAATCACAGATATATAGAGAGATTAGAAATGGATAGTGTAGTAGGAAGATTAGTGGAGAAAAAGAGGCTGAATAACTTGGATTACGTGGAATAGCATCCATGCTCCAGATGGGAATTCAGCCAGAAAAACGAGGAGCAAGAAAGAACGACATAGGGGTATTAGTCTTTCCAGAAACTGATCCATTTTCTTTATTTTTAGGTTTGCTTATATACCTTTTGTTACACATAGGGATGAATACAGAGTCACGCAGGGGTCATCAATCCTGACCTTTATCAAAAGCAGGTGCTTCACATAAAAAGGTCTTAGGGATTTTATGATCCTTTCTTTCTGATAACCAAAAAACTTATTTTTTCCAAGGGTGTTTTTTCTTAAACCAGGCACCACCCTCCAAATAAAGTTACATTCCTATAGGGTGAGGGTGTAGTGAGTTACAATCAAGAAAGGGATTTATTAAATCAAGGTTAACATGATTACTCTTAAAGGTTGATACTTATTTCTCCTATATGTTAGTCATATTCATTATAAGGGCAGGGAATATGGAGATTTAGAAGCAAACATCTGCCCAACAAATGAAAATCCTTTCACCAATGTTCCCCTTAAGATCTATTTTGTCTTAAGATAGTGATAAAGTAACATTTTTACATAGCAAGGACACAGTGATTTATAACAAAGCACAGTGATCTATTACAAAAGAGAAAATCCATTAACTCAAAAAGTCTAGTATTGCTAACCTTAAAAACTACTATATTTCCTATTCTATAGTCCAAATACATTGATTAATATATTCCCATGTGCCTAAGGATATGGAGGCCTGGCAGCAATCATTGACTCAACAAGAGGAAAAAGCCCTATGCTAATTAAGACTCTCTAAATACTCCAAAACTCTCTGTGCTGTTTATGGTTGAGGGGTAGTAAACACTCATGTGTGTAGTGGCAGGAGTACGGATAATCCTGTCACACAAGCTAGTCTATCAGCAGAGAGGTTTGACCTGAAACATCCTTGTCCCACCCAGGGGAGGGAATTAGCAGCAATTATTGATGAAACAAATGAAAAACCCTTCACCAATATAATTCCTAACCAACCCACTATACTAATAATTTCTAACTCCCCAAAAGAATTTGCCTTTACTAAGTCTAAAACATCTTGTGCCTCTCAGATTGGGAGGCTGTAAACCACATGTGGCCAGATGAACCTATACAGGTAGGCTAGATAACCTTCAGAGGAGTCCGTAAGCTGAAACACTCTTGTCACGCCCAGGAATTTTTATTGCCTTGGAGCTGCATGTTTACTCCTCTGAGAGAAACGATTATGGGGGAGAGCCCCCCATAAAGTCAGAGATGTAGGTGAGAGCATAAAACAGACTCTGGTTTTGGGGTTAGATGCTTGGCAACAGGGGGTTTCCTGAGGCTTGATCACGCCTTTGCAGATGCCAAGCCTCCTTCCCCATGACCTTTGCCATGGGCAAATTTCCTCATGCTGGCCCCTGGCACTTACAACCTGGGGGGCTCATCTTCCAGTGTCATATATTTTAGCCTTTTCATATTCTTTATGGCTTCTTGAGACAAGAATATTGGAGTTGTTTGCCATTCCCTTCTCCAGTGGACCACGTTTTGTCAGAACTCTACACGTTGACTTGTGTGTCTTGGGTGTCCCAGCATGGCATGACTCATAGCTTTGTTGAGTTACACAAGGCTGTGATCTATATGATAGGTTTGCTTAGCTTTCTGTGATTGTGGTTTTCATTCCAGAATCTGAAGACTTGTCTGCCTTCTGATAGATGAGGATAAGAGGCTTGGGAGGGACTGACTGTGGGGAAATCTGGGTCTTGCTCTGGTGTCAGGACCACACTCAGTAAATCTTTAATCCAATTGTCTGCTGATGGGTGGGGCTATTCTCCTTCCCTGCTAGTTGTTTGGCCTGAAGTGACCCAGTCCTGGAGTCTACAGGCTCAATGGTAAAGCTATTGGCTAAATTTGGCTCAGCTGGTAAAGAATCCACCTGTGATGCCAGAGACCTGGGTTTGATCCCTGGGTTGGGAAGATCCCCTGGATCAGGGAAAGGCTACTCACTCCAGTATTCTGGCTTGGAGAAGTCCATGGACTTTATAGTCTATGGGGTCTCAAAGAGTCAGACGCGACTGAGTGACTTTCACTTCACTCAAAAGAGGACTTATGACAGCATGTGCCCACCAGGACTTCTGATGCCAGTGCCCCTGTCCCCATGGCAGGCCACTGCTGATGCACATCCCAGCAGGAGACCTTCAACCACTCACAGGAAGGCCTACCAAAGTCTCTTGTGGGGTCACCACTCCTTTCTTCTGTGTCCTGTTGAATACAAGGTTTTATTTGTGCTCTCTTGGTGTTAGTGGCTCAGTTATGTCTCTGATTTCCAGAGAAGCCTGCCAGGCTATAGTCCATGGGGTGACAAACAGTTGAACATGACTCAGCCACTAACACCAAGAGTTTCTGTTTCCCTCAGTCCTGTGTAAGTTCTCTAATCAAATCCTGTTGTCCTTCAAAGTCAGATTCCCTGGGGATTTCCAGCTCTTTGCTAGACCCCAAGTATGAAAGTCTTATGTGGGGCCTAGAACCTTCACAACAGTAGGTGAGCTTCTTTGGTATTATTGTTCTCCAGTTTGTGGGTTACCCACCAGGCATGTATGGGATTTGATTTTAACATGATTGCGCCAGTCTTATTGTCTGATTGGGGCTTGTACTTTGAACTTAGATGTGAGGTATCTTTTTCTGGTGGGTTCTAACACCCTCCTGTTGATGATTGTTCAACATCTAGTTGTGATTTTGGTATTCTCCCAAGAGAAGATGAGTACATGTCCTTATGGGGAGCTAGATAAAATAAAGATTAAGACAAAAGATTCCAGAAGGTAGGCTGTAAAGGATATCAAAATTATATTAGATACAGAGCTCTTCATCTACACATGTTGAGTGCACATGCTTTGCTTTTACTTATATGTATATATGTTTTAAGAATAAAAAAAAAGTTTGAGCATATAAGTATAGTGGGGCTTCTCTGGTGGCTCAGACAGTAAATAATCTGTCTACAACATAGGAGACCTAGGTTCGATCCTTGGGTCAGGAAGATCCCCTGGAGAAGGGAATGGCAACTCACTCTAGGATTCTTGCCTGGAAATCCAAGGGACAGAGGAGCCTGGTAGGCTACAGTCTGTGGGGTCATAAAGAGATGGACATGACTGAGTGACTAACACTTTCGCTTTCATTTTCATATGCATAATGAACCAGTGAAGAGAGAGTTTAAAGAAAAAGAATTAATGACTATATTACATTGGTAACTTGCTATTGGTTCTCATCTGGATGAAATCATTTCACTCATATCATGTGTCAGTGACAAACTCCTAATTATTCATACCTCATTTACTGTGACTATTGGTATTAGATATAAAATGAGAAAATAAATTCAATACCCTTAAGACACACTATTGAGAAAATGAATTGAAGGCTGAAATTTAACTAATTAAGTAGTCAATGTGTGTATAATTTTGATCATATAGCTGTACACTTAGAGGGAATTATTAACATTATTTAGCCCTTTCCATTCTTATCTTCCCTTCAATTCAAAATAATGAGTGGTTTGATTTATAGTTAGCTTATTCATTCAAATATATAATTGTTTGTTTCTTATCTCATAGAATATTCTGTACTTCATTTCATAGATATTTGGGGCTGACAGGTCTAAAACAGAATATGAGACCAATTGCAGATGTTACTGCATTAACATTGATTATAGCTAATGGGCTATTCTTCTGCTCTGGAACATATTTCCTCTAATTATTTTTCTTCTTCCACCAAGAGAACTCTCACTTCACTAGCTCAGGTAGTTGGGAAATACTAGGCATCATTTGGCATTATATTTTTAGGTTATTTGGTGAAAAAAGAAACTGAATAATATACCTAATAAATAGGTTGAATATTTTGTGGATGAGTTAAAAAACAAACCAAAAAAAAAAAAAAACAGAAGAAATAATTCACTGATTTGCTTGGAATGAAGAAAATTTTATGTTTTCCCATATAACTCTTATGCTATTTATCTTACATGATTAAAGAGTTTTACCCTACCTACTGACCTTGTTCAAATAGACTTATGTCTGAGCCAGACCATGCATCCTAATATACCGCAAATATTCATCTAAATATATACTATTCAGTTCAGTCAGTCACTCAGTCATGCATGCCTCTTTGCAACCCCATGGACCACAGCATGCCAGGCCTCCTTGTCCATCACCAACTCCCAGAGTTTACTCAAACTCATGTCCATCGAGTCAGTGATGCCATCTGTCTCATTCTCTGTCATCTCCTTCTCCTCCAGCCTTCAAATTTTCCCAACAGCAGGGGCTTTTCCAATAAGTCAGTTCTTCACATCAGGTGGCCAAAGTATTGGAGTTTCAGCATCAGTCCTTCCAAGGAATATTCAGGACTGATTTGCTTTAGGATGGACTGATTGGATCTCCTTGCTGTCCAAGGGTCCTCAAGGGTCTTATCAAACACCAGAGTTCAAAAGCATCAGTTTTTCAGTGCTCATCTTTATTTATACTCCAACTCTCATATCCATATATGACAGCTGGATAAACCATAGCTTTGACTAGACCAACCTTTGCTGGCAAAATAATGTCTCTGCTTTTTAATATGCTGTCTGGTTTGTTCTTCCAAAGACCAAGCATCTTTTAATTTTATGGCTGCAGTCACCATCTGCAGTGAAAATATTGGAGCCAGTGTATATAAAGTCTCTGACTATTCCCACTGTTTCTGCATCAATTTGCCATGAAGTGATGGGGCTAGATGCCATGATATTCATGAAATCTCTTCAAGAAGATTAGAGATACCAAGGGAATATTTCATGCAAAGATAAGCACAATAAAAGGCACAAATGGTATTGACCTAAAAGAAGCAGAAGATATTAAGAAGAGGTGGCAAGAATACACAGAACCATACAAAAAAAAAAAGATCTTCAGCTAATGACCCAGCTAATCACGATGGTATGATCAGTCACCTAGAGCCAGACATCTGGGCATGTGAAGCCAAGTGGGCCTTAGGAATTATCACTACAAATAAAGCTAGTGGAGGTGATGGGATTCCAATGGGATTATTTCAAATCCTAAAAGATTATGTTGTAAAAGTGCTGTAGTCAATTTGCCAGCAAATTTTGGAAACTCAGCAGTAGCCACAGGACTGGAAAAGGTCAGTTTTCATTCCAATCTCAAAGAAAGGAAGTGCCAAAGAATGTTCAAACTACTGCACAATTGCACTCATTTCACATGCTAGTAAAGTAATGTTCAAAATTCTCCAAGCCAGGCTTCAACAGTACATGAACCGTGAACTTCCAGATGTTCAAGCTGGATTCAGAAAAGGCAGAGGAATCAGAGATCAAACTGCCAACATCCATTGGATCATTGAAAAAAGCAAGAAAGTTACAGAAAAATATCTCCTTCTGCCTTATTGAATATGCCAAAGCCTTTGACTGTGAGGATCACAACAAATTCTGTAAATTTTTTCAAGAGATGGGAATACCAGGCCACCTTACCTGCCTCTTGAGAAATCTGTATTCAGGTCAGGAAGCAACAGTCAGAGCTGTACATGGAAAGGACTGGTTCTAAATTTGGAAAGAAGTATGTCAAGGCTGTATATTGTCACCCTACATATTTAACTTATATGCAGAGTACATAATGAGAAATGCTGGGCTGGATGAAGCACAAGCTGGAATCAAGATTGCCAGGAGAAATATCAATAACCTCAGATATGTCAATGACACCACATTTATGGCAGAAAGTGAAGAAGAACTAAAGAGCCTCTTGATGAAAGTGAAAGAGGAGAGTGAAAATGTTGGCTTAAAACTCAGTATTCAGAAAACCAAGATCATTGCATCTGGTCCCATCATTTCATGGCAAATACATGGGGAAACAATGGAAACAGTGAGAGATTTGTTTTGAGGGTTCCAAAATCCCTGGAGATTGTGACTATAGCCATGAAACTAAAAGGTGCTTGCTCCTTCAAAGAAAAGTCATGACTAATCTAGAAAGCATATTAAAAAGCAGAGACCCTACTTTGCCAACAAAGTTCCATCTAGTCAAAGCTATGGTTTTTCCACTGGTCAGGTACGGATGTTAGAGTTGGACTATAAAGAAAGTTGAGTGTCAAATAATTGATGCTTTTGAAATTCGGTGTTGGATAAGACCTTTGAGAGTCCCCTGGACTGCAAGGAGATCTAGCCAGTACATCCTAAAGGAAAAGAGTCCTGAATATTCATTGGAAGGATAGATACTGTAGCTGAAACTCCAGTACTTTGGCCACCTGATGCAAAGATCTGACTCATTTAAAAAGACCTTGATGCTGCGAAAGATTGAAGGTGGAAGCAGAAGGGGATGACAGAGGCTTAGATGATTCGATGGCATCACCAGCTCAATGGACATGAGTTTGAGTAAGCTATAGGAGTTGGTGATGGACAGGAGGCAATTTGATCTCTGGTTCCTCTGCCTTTTCTAAATCCACCTTGAACATTGGGAAGTTAATGGTTCATGTACTGTTGAAGCCTGGCTTGGAGCGTTTTGTGCATTATGTTGCTAACATGTGAGATGAGTGCAATTGTGCAGTATTTTGAACATTCTTTGACCTTGCTTTGCTTTGGGATTGGAATGAAAACTGACCTTTTCCAGTCTGTGGTCACTGTTGAATTTTCCAAATTTGCTGGCATATTGTGTGCAACACTTTCACAAAATCATCTTTTAGGATTTGAAATAGTTCAACTGGAATTCCATCACCTCCATTAGCTTTGTTCATAGTGATTTTTTCTAAGACCCACTGGACTTCGCATTCCAGGATATCTGGTTCTAGGTTACTGATCACACCATTGTAGTTATCTGGGTCATGAAAATCTTATTTGTATAGTTCTTCTGTGTATTCTTGCACCTCTTTTTATTATCTTCTGCTTCTCTTAGGTCCATTCCATTTCTGTCCTTTAATGTTCCCATCTATATATCTAAATATAATTCTATAATCTGACGATAGTAATTTTATTAGAGGCTTTGAAGATATTCTTTAAAATTAATTTTTTTGGAACTCTTTGACCAATAAATTCAACTAGACCTATAAAGGCAGTGTGATAGAGTGCATTAAAAATGCAGATTTTTGCATGAAACAAAACGGGTTTAAAATTCTGCTTTATGGTTTATAACCTGAGTGAGCTTTCAAATTGTTTTAATCATGTGCTTCAGTTCCTCATCTATAAAACAGAGATAGTAATAGTACTTATCTCATAGAAAAATGTAAAACTTATGTGAGTCAGTACTTATAAAGCACTTAGAACTGTATCTGAGGCATATTAATGATGGTATGCTGGTTGTTGCTATAATTATCATCATCATCATCCTTCTCCTTTATACCCAGTCCTATTCTGATTTTTTTCTCTTCAGTTCAGTTCAGTTCAGTTCAATTCAGTTCAGTCGCTCAGTTGTGTCCAACTCTTTGTAATCCCATGAATCGCAGCACACCAGACCTCCCTGTCCATCACCAACTCCCAGAGTTCACTCAGACTCACATCCATCAAGTCAGTGATGCCATCCTGCCATCTCATCCTCTGTCATCCCCTTCTCCTCCTGCCCCCAATTCCTCCCATCATCAAAGTCTTTTCCAATGAGTCAACTCTTCGCATGAGGTGGCCTAAGTACTGGAGTTTCAGCTTCAGCATCATTCCTTCCAAAGTACACCCAGGGCTGATCTCCTTCAGAATGGACTGTTTGGATCTTCTTGCAGTTCAAGGGACTCTCGGGAGTCTTCTCCAACACCACAGTTCAAAAGCATCAATTCTTCGGTGCTCAGCTTTCTTCACAGTCCAACTCTCACATCCATACATGACTATTGGAAAAACCATAGCCTTGACTAGACGGACCTTAGTCAGTAAAGTAATGTCTCTGCTTTTGAATATGCTATCTAGGTTGGTCATAACTTTTCTTCCAAGGAGTAAGTGTCTTTTAATTTCATGGCTGCAGTCACTATCGCTTAATGGTATTAAAAAAAAAAAAAAACCTCAAAATACAAAATTATTTTTTATTTTAAAATCATTTTTTACTCTCAGTCAAGTAATTGCCTATTGTTGATATCTCCTTTCATGTTTCCATTGGTATGCAATTTATATTTCCACTATCAATGTAGTTCAGAATCTGTTTTTGACTAATATAATTACATGAATCTCATAATTGAACTTCTGCCTACCTTTTTTCCTTCAGCATTTTTAAGTGCCTTCTCTAAACTTTTTAATCCAAATTACTTGCTACTGTCAAAGTAATTATTCCAAAGTGTGTCTGTAATCATAAGAAAATCCTGTTTAAAGCAAACAAAATTTCTTATTAGACACAAAATAATAGGTAACTTGAAAAGCATGGATATAATTTCTAGAGCATCTCTCAATGTAATTTCTAGATTCATTTCTTACTACTCCACTTCATGGAGGATATATTCCCAGCCAAGCAAAATTAATTAGTATTTCTGGAACACAGTAGTTTTCTTATAACAAGTTACTGAATTTTTGAAGTCAATTTGCAGACTCCATTTCTGAGAATTTAAGCACAAACTGGAAAATAAATAAAACAGAGGTAAACTAGAATATTATGGCATAAATAATGGGTAAAACACTAAGATGTGACCTCTTAAAAACATCTTGAAGTATTTGAAAGGCTAATCTATGAATGAGAAATTAGGTATCAGTTTTTAAGGCCTCAAAAATGGACATAGAAATGATGGAACACATACAGAGATTTATCTCAGTTCGAGTGAGGGAAAAACTTTAACAGGAGGAGTACTTGCAGGTAGACTATTCATCATAGGCTAATTAACATTTCTTTTTGTTGTTGAGTTTTTTTTTTTTTTAAGTGTTTTATTTTCATACAATATGAATTCAAAAAAAGAGAGATTTGAGTCAAATTTCCTGAATGATTTGCTAAAATAAAGTGTTCTTAAAATAGGGCCCAAGTAGTGTAGTTTAAGAAATTTCAAGCAATATCATTTATATCTGTTTACATGCCTTTTTTGATAATACTAATAGTATCTTTATAATAATTTTTACTTTCCTTCTCAAAATTATCATAAAAATTGAAGGAAACAAAGAACAAATGGACAAAATGTATTTCTAAATATTATTAAATTACAGAGGGTTCCCCCCCCACACTCCTTATTTAGGGCTTTATATGGGAGAAAAATAATCCCTTTACTATTATAGTGTTTTTTTTTTTTCATAAGTAAATAAAACTGGTCTGCTTGTGGCCTTGATAAAATAACCAGATATGCCCTTCCAATGCAACTAAAAAACTAGGCATAAAATGAGACAACTTTTTTAGACATTAGTAAATGAGCAATAAAAATCTTTATTTTTAGAACTAGCTAAATGCTAGTCTTTACTCTCTCCTCAGAGGCACATTTTATACCAGAGTGCATAAAGATAAAAGTAAGAGCAGGCTTTGGTAGTTTTTTGAGATGAGGAGGCAGAGATGAATATTATAAGCTGTTAAAATGGTTAGAACTTGTGGGACAGTGCACTATAGAGAAAAGAACTCTGAAGTAGAAAACTCAGATCCTGTATGAAGTCAGCTGCATTTTCTTGGGGGGTGGGGTGCAGAAGTTTAGAATATACAAGCACAGAATCTGCAAAGATTAGAGCAGAGTAGTGACAACAAACCTGAGAGGTAGAGACATGCAAGTGTGCACAGACCTGAGAATTGTTTCACTTCTCACCAAGTCACTGTAGAGATCTTATTGTGTATTTCAGATGTTTAGTTTCAAAGTCCAGAATGGCATATTTTAAGAAAATGTAACTTGGTAGAGCAACTATGGAGAACGGTATGAAAGAAAGAAAGAAAGTGAGGTCACTCAGTCGTGACCGACTCTTTGCGACCTCATGAATTGCAGCACACCAGGCCTCCCTGTCAATCACCAACTCTTGGAGTTCACTCAGACTCATGTCTATCAAGTCGGTGATGCCATCCAACCATCTCATCCTCTGTCATCACCTTTTCCTCGTGCTTCTCTGTTCGTGGGATTTTCCAGGCAAGAATACTGGAGTGGGTTGCCAGTATAGAGGTTCTTTAAAAAATTAAAAATAGACTTGCCATATGATCCAGCAATTTCATTTCTGGGAATATATATGAAAAGAGAACATACTTCAAAAAGATGCAGGCACCCTAGTGTTCATTGCAGCACTGTTTACAATAGTCAAAACATGGAAGCAACCTAAAATCCATCAACAGAGGAATAGACAATGAAGATGTGGTACATATGTATAATGGAATATTCAGTTCAGTTCAGTCACTCAGTCATGTCCGACTTTTTGCCACCCCATGAATTGCAGCACGCCAGGCCTCCATGTCCATCACGAACTCCTGGAGTTCACTCAAACTCACATCCATCAAGTTGGTGATGCCATCCAACCATCTCATCTTCTGTCATCAACTTTTTCTCCTGCCTCCAATCCCTCCCAGAATCAGAGTCTTTTCCAATGAGTCAACTCTTTGCATGAAGTGGCCAAAGTACTGGAGTTTCAGCTTTAGCATCATTCCTTCCAAAGAACACGCAAGACTGATCTCCTTTAGAATGGACTGGTTGGATCTCCTTGCAGTCCAAGGGACCCTCAAGAGTCTTCTCCAACACCACAGTTCAAAAGCATCAATTCTTCTATACTCAGCTTTCTTCACAGTCCAAATCTCACATCGATACATGACTACTGGAAAAACCATAGCCTTGACTAGACGGACCTTTGTTGGCAAAGTAATGTCTCTGCTTTTGAATATAATATCAAGGTTGGTCATAACCTCCTTCCACAGAGTAAGCATTTTTTAATTTCATGGCTTCAATCACCAACTGCAGTGATTTTGGGGCCCCACAAAAATAAAGTCTGACACTGTTTCCACTGTTTCCCAATCTATTTCCCATGAAGTGATGAGACAAGATGCCATGATCTTCATTTTCTGAATGTTGAGCTTCAAGTCAACTTTTTCACTCTCCTCTTTCACTTTCATCAAGAGGCTTTTTAGTTCCTCTTCACTTTCTGCCATAGGGGAGGTGTCATCTGCATATCTGAGGTGACTGATATTTCTCCCAGCAATCTTGATTCCAGCTTGTGCTTCTTCCAGCCCAGTGTTTCTCATGATGTACTCTGCATAGAAGTTAAATAAGCAGGGTAACTATATACAGCCTTGATGGACTCCTTTTCCTATTTGGAACCAGTCTGTTGTTCCATGTCCAGTTCTAATTGTTGCTTCCTGACCTGCTTATAGGTTTCTCAAGACGCAGGTCAAGTGGTCTGGTATTCCCATCTCTTTCAGACTTTTCCACAGTTTCTTGTGAACCACACAGTCAAAGGCTTTTGCATAGTTAGTAAAGCAGAAATAGATGTTTTTCTGGAACTCTCTTGCTTTTTCCATGATCCAGCGGATGTTGGCAATTTGATCTCTGGTTCCCCTGCCTTTTCTAAAACAAGCTTGAATATCTGGAAGTTCACAGTTCACATATTGCTGAAGCCTGGCTTGGAGAATTTTGAGCATTACTTTACTAGCGTGTGAGATGAGTGCAATTGTGCGGTAGTTTGAGCATTCTTTGGCATTTCCTTTCTTTGGGATTGGAATGAAAACTGTCCTTTTCCCGTCCTGGGACCATTGCTGAGTTTTCCAAGTTTGCTGGCATATTGAGTGCAGCACTTTCACAGCATCATCTTTCAGGATTTGAAATAGCTCAATTGGAATGCCATCACCTCCACTAGCTTTGTTCGTAGTGATGCTTTCTAAGGCCCACTTGACTTCACATTCCAGTATGTCTGGCTCTAGATGAGTGATCACACCATCATGTTTATCTTGGTCTTGAAGATCTTTTTTGTACAGTTCTTCTGTGTATTCTTGCCCCCTCCTTTTGATATCTTCTGCTTCTGTTAGGTCCATACCATTTCTGTCCTTTATCGAGCCCATCTTTGCATGAAATATTCCCTTGGTATCTCTAATTTTCTTGAAGAGATCTCTAGTCTTTCCCATTCTGTTGTTTTCCTCTATTTCTTTGCACTGATTGCTGAGAAAGGCTTTTTATCTCTTCTTGCTATTCTTTGGAACTCTGCATTCAGATGCTTATATCTTTCCTTTTCTCCTTGCTTTTCACTTCTCTTCTTTTCACAGCTATTTGTAAGCCCTCCCCAGACAGCCATTTTGATTTTTTGCATTTCTTTTCCTTGGGGATGATCTTGATCTCTGTCTCCTGTACAATGTCATGGATCTCCGTTCACAGTTCATCAGGAATATTACTCAGCCATAAAACAGAATGAAGTAATGTGATTTGGAGTAACATGGATGGATAAAGATTATATATTGAGTGAGTAATCAATGATAGATATCATATGATATCACTTATATTGGAATATTAAAATAATGGTACTAATGAGTGTATCTACAAAATAAAAATAGAGTTACACATGTAGAAAGCAAACATGGTTACTGGGGTAAGGATGTGCTTATTTCCTCAGTCATGTCTGACTCTTTGAGACCCCATTGACTGTAGCCTACCAGGCTTCTCTGTCCATGGGCATTCTCCAGACAAGCCTACTAAAGTGGGTTGCCATGGGCTCCTCCAGGCGATTTTCCCAGCCCAGGGATCAATTCTAGGTCTCTCACATTGTGTGCAGATTCTTTACAGTCTGAGGCACCAGGGAAGCTCACACCAAGGTGTAAGGGAGAGAGGGATAAGTTGGGAAATTGGGGTTGATATATAAACACTACTATGTATAAAATTGGTAGCAAATGATAATAAAGACCTACTGTATAGCACAGAGAACTCTACTCAATACTTTCTAATAGCTTATATGGTAAAAGAATGTAAAAAAGAGTGGATGTGTTTATAACTGGTTCGTTTTGCTGTACACCTGAAACTAACTCAACACTGTACTCCAATGAAATTTTTAAAAACAAAGTAGCCAGGAGAGTAATTAGGAACACAAAAGGAAGCCAAAATAATTTCTTAGATCTATCAGGTCAAAGTATCCAAAAGAATTTTCCCAGCTCGCCTCCGCTTTTGGTTAGGTATGTGACCACTGCTGAGGAGTTCCTGGTGGCTGAGATGGTAAAGAATCTGCCTGCAGTATGGGAAATCTGGGTTTGATCTCTGAGTCAGGAAGATCCCCTAGAGAAGGGCATGGCAACCCACTCCAGTGTTATTGCCTGAAGAATTCTGTGGACTGAGGCAGCTGGCGAGCTACAGTCCATGGGGCTGTTAAAAGTTGGACAAGACTGGGCGACTAACACACATACACAAGACTGCTGTCAAGTTCTGATAACTTTTAGCGATTGAATTGCTTCCTTTAATTTTATATAAACAAATATAGTAGTTTTTTAGATTCAACCTAGACACTGTTTTTCTTGTTGTTAGGTGAACTAATCCAATATGTTTCCAATACAGTTTCATCGATGTCTAAGATGCTTTGAATTGGGTTTCTATTATCTCAGTAATGCAATTCTGAATACTCTATTTGTAATTTTGAATGATATTGCTGTTCTTAAAAACGTGTTTAATTTGTGAAATCCCAAAACAGCATGCTGTTAAACTAAATACCTCAAGTGACAATTACTTTCTTTAGAAATGAATTTTACCAACTAAAAACAAACAAACAAAAAAATAGTGAATAGTGGCAGAAATGTTTTATAATTTACAGTGAACTTTATACATGTGTTTGTTCTTAATATTTATCTACTTCAGTAGTAACACCATATATATAAGACATATATTGTGAACTATGAGGAAGAAACTGGTTGTCAGCTGAGACACACATTTCAAAAGTATATTAAAAAAATCATTTAAAAAATCTTATATATTTTCCATATAAATGCATAAGAATTCACAGGAAAACACATTATTTACAATAATTATTATAAATCTTACAATTTTTCTTATCAGCTGTGAATATAGAAAAACTGTTGGAATGCAGATATGAACATAAAAATACGTCTAATGTCTTTTAAAATGTGTAAGAATTAATCAAAAAATGAAATGCAATTAAGGGCTTGAATAAAATACAATAAATTTGAGAAAATGAAAAAAATAATAGGTTTTAAACCTTAGATAATAAATTTAACAATATCTGCCTTCATTTTGTGTAGGTATAAAAATGTGTGCATTGAAATAATCCTTTTGTACATCACTTTTCCCCACCCCTCACTCTCTGGATGAATTGAAATCTGGAAGCCATAGAAAGAATATTGAAACTATAATCAATTGGATTACTTCATATCTGTCTACAGCATCAACATCAACAGTTGAAAATATCATTCCTAATATAGTTAGAGGATCAAGTGGGATTAATAACAAATATATAGATGCCTTGGGCATTAAAAAATTTGATAGCAATGCACCATTTATGGAGTTATTCTTATCTTGACATGCTGAAAGTCTGATAAAAGTTAAGTAGATTTTCCACATAATTATATTATAAAATTGATGTTAGTATTTGAATAGGTAGAAGTACATTATAAGAAATGCCACCTGATAAATTTGATAAAATATTCCAGCAAGTTTAAGGGAAATGTGGTGGCTATTTAGAAGTGAAGAGTCTGTAGGATGTTTTATAAAGTTTTATTTTGTTAAAATACTTAATTTCAATAAGAATTGATACAAAATTAAAACACACTCAAGTATGATCTAGACCTAAGTATATTTTTTAATGATATATTTTGTAGCTATTTAATCAAACATTTTGCATGAAATACATGTTGATAACAGGCTGCAACAAAATCAACTTCTAGTTTACAAATAGTGGTGATTTTTCATTTTACTCCCTTTGTCATTGTTTTCTAATTTTCACTTTAAAACTTAGGTTCTTTTTCTGTCAGACCTGAAAACAAAGGAAAAGAAATTTGTACTCCAGCTTGCCTACTGTTTCTATTAAATCCTATATACGTGTTTGTGTGCATGCTCAGTTATTTCCAACTCTTTGTGACCCCATGGATTGTAGCCCATCAGGCTCCTCTGTCTATGGAATTTTCTAGGCAAGAATACTTGAGTGGGTTGCCATTTCTTCCTCCAGGGGATCTTCCCAATGCAGAGATCGAACCACTGTCTCCCGTGTCTCCTGAATTGTAGGATGTTTCATAAAGTTCTACTTTGTTAAATTACTTAAACAATTTCAATAAGAATTGATACAAAATTAAAACACACTCACTATGATTTAAAATACCAATCCACCATGGCAGGTGGATTCTTTAACACTGTACCACTTGGGAAGTCATCATTATGCAGAGCAGAAAAGTGAATTCAAAAATATATGCTATCGTGTTTCTTAATATTTTAAAACCACTGAAAGGGACTTCCCTGGTGGCCTAGTGTTTAAGAATCCACCTTGCAGTGTAGGGGATGCAGGTTTGATCCCTGGTTGGGGAACTAAGATCCCACATGCCTTGGTGAAACTAAGCCCACACTACAAATACTGAGCCCAACACAGCCATAAGAGTTGGACCATAAAGAAAGCTGAGCCCTGAAGAATTGATACTTTTGAACTGTGATGTTGGAGAAAACTCTTGAGAGTCCCTCAGACAGCAAGTAGATCAAACCAGTCCATCCTAAAGGAAATCAGTCCTGAATATTCATTGGAAGAACTTTTGCTGAAGCTGAAACTCCAATACTTTGGCCACTTGATGTAAAGAACTGACTCATTTGAAAAGACCCTGATGAAGGGCAAGATTGAAGGCAGTAGGAGAAGGGGATGACAGTGGATGAGATGGTTGGATGACATCACTGACTCAATAGACATGCGTTTGAGCAAGCTCCAGGAGTAGGCGATGGACAGGGAAGCCTGGCATCCTGCAGGCCATGGAGTCACAAAGAGTTACACATGACTGAGCCACTGAACTGAACTGAACCTGTGGAGGGAGTGGGGGGATTGTGGTGAAATAGAAGTTACCAGCCAAGTGTCTGTGGGGTTTCTAAACTTTTGTCTTCTGAGCTGGTGTTCCTAACCTCTTGACAAATGGAACACTCTAAGAAAAGTTATAAGGAGAGCATTTCAAAACCAAGAGTTCCACTAGTGAGTTGTTTTAACACTGGAGTTGTGTTACCACTGTTTCAAGGCAATGCTGATCAATATAGAGGATATGTACACTTACCAGCAGCCTACCACACTTCCAGGATTCACATGTGCATTACCTGATCTCTTAATCACTACGTTTAAAAGACTTTTCAAACAGACCTAGTTTGCTGAGAATAATTCAGTTTCCATAAACATACAGATATAACTAATAATGTTATTTTCTAGACATATTTTGTGTGAAAATATTGGTTTTAGTCATGTATGGATGTGAGAGTTGGACCATAAAAAAGGCTAAGCAATGAAGAATTGGTGATTTTGGATTGTGGTGCTGGAGAAGACTCTTAAGAGTCCCTTGGACTTCAAGGAGGTCAAGCCAGTCAATCCTAAAGGATTTCACCCCTGAATATTCATTGGAAGGACTGATGCTGAAGCTGATGATACAATAATTTGGCCAACTGATGTAAAGAGCTGACTCTTTGGAAAAGACCCTGATAATGGGTAAGATTGAAGGCAGGAGGAGAAGTGGATGACAGAGGATGAGATGGTTGGATGGCATCATTGACTAAATGGACATGAGTTTGAGCAAACCCTTCGTGATGGTGAAGGACAGGGAAGCCTTGTGTGCTGTAGCCCATAGGGTTCCAAAGAGTCAGACGCATCTTAGCGACTGAACAACAACAGTTGAGAAAATCATGGAAACTGGTCCTCTTACAACTGCACAAGAAGTTGCTGAAGAGCTCAGCATCAACCATTCTACAGTGATTCAGTACTTGAAGCAAATTGAAAAGTTCAATAAGTGGGTGCCTCGTGAGCTGACTGTAAGTAAAAAATCTCATCATTTTGAAGTGTCTTCTCCTATTCTATGTAACAACAATGAACAATTTCTTGATCGGACTGTAACATGTCACAGAAAGTAAGATTTTACATAAGTCACAACAACCCCAGTGGTTGGACTTAGAAGAAGTTCCAGAACATTTCCCAAAGCCACACTTGAACGAAAACACTGATTGATGGTCTGCTGCCCATCTGATCCACTACAGCTCTCTGAATCCCAGCGAAACTGTTACCCCTGAGAAGCATGCTCAGCAAATCAATGAGATGCACTGAAAATTGCAATGCCTGCAGCTGGCATTGGTCAACAGAATGGGCCCAATTCTTCTCTAGGACAATGCCCGACCACGTGTCACACCATCGGTCAGTGCTTTGAAAGAATAGGGCTACGAAATTTTTCCTCATCCACCATATTCACCTGAGTCCTCGTCAACCTACTACCACTTCTTCAAGCATGTCAACAATTTTTTGCAGAAAAAATGCTTCCACAACCATATGGATGCAGAAAACACTTTCAAAGAATTCACTGAATCCTGAGACATGGATTTATATTCTACAGGAATAAAGAAACTTATTTCTCATTGGCAAAAATATGTTGACTGTAATGATCTCTATGGTGATTAATAAAGATGTGTTTAACTAAATTATAATGATTTAAAATTCATGATCTGAATTTGTAATTACATTTGCACCAACCTAATAACAGGGAAACTATTTGTTACTATATGAAGTTAGCAATGCTTGTAATGATGATAGTCAAAGTAGTGAAAATTAGTTTTATGTACGCATGTTCCATTTAATGTTTATTAACAGAATTTACATAAAGGAGCCAATTCTAAGTCAGAATTGAAAATATGAAGATTCTGTAGTCCCACAATACTTTCTTTATAATTTGAAGTTTAAGGGAAGAGAGATTATGAGTATTCCTCATATTTAGATGTCCAGAATATCTTTTCAACTCTTTGTTTGGCTACTATTGATCATCAGTTTGGGGTAGCAGTTTTCTGATATGATACAGGCTAGAGATGGCTCTGAGTATAATTTAAATTGAATTATAATATGGATTCATTCTAGAATTGTTTGATGTATTTCTACTATCAAGGTAGAACACATCTTACCACTAAATCCTAATGTATGTTTAGAATAATTTAGAATAGTATTTTATCTTATTTGGATAATTCATTCAAAATATCAATATACATAGAAGCAGAATATTATATTCTCTGATAATTTTCACCCCATTTTCATATGACAACATCTTTTGAAGTATATTACTATTAGATCTATCTAAAAGTAAATAGAATGCTTTTATACCTAAGTTTCTCTGAACTCTATAGAAGTAATTTTTATGCAGATACCTGGTAAGCAGTTATTATGAAAAATTTTCTCACCATCAATAGTTCATGGTTAGTCCTGGAATGGGTCTGGAGATTATAATACAAACAGAAAATGAAAAAATTTGCTAGATGTTTCTTTCTTTTCTTACCATAATTGAAGGTATAGATAAAAACAAACCCTCAACATTTATTAACAAGTTAACGTAATTTTGATGTAGATTTTTTTAAAAAATCTACTTTAACTTTTGTGTATATGTGATTGTTAAAGACTTCCTAATGAATTATTTTATTCCCACGTTAGGAATACTATGTTAGAGAAGAATGACTCTACAACAGTAATTAGAAAATTTTAAAAAGTAAAACAGTAGGACTGAAACACTTAACCCCAATACCATGGTATAGCAAAGATCATGAGAAACTTCCTCTCACAGGAAACGATACTACCTCATTTAAACACTTGTAGTTTTCCTCACTTCAAAGGCTTTTATTAATTTCTTGACTTTCTTGAACGCATGTTTTGGTTAGGTCGGAAAGACTATACAGAGTTATGGATTCTGTTTGTTTAATGATTTTTTTTTAATACTGATCTACAGTGAAATTATAACAGAAAATAAGATAGTAAAAATGAGGTTTTCCTAAGTACTTTTAATAGTATTTAATGATAATGTTTAGAGAAAAGTGTTTCTTCCTAATTTGCTCTCTGTAGGGGTAGCCATAGTTAGAACCATATTTGAATGCTTAATATACTCAATTTTATAGTGCAAATACCTTTGGGAAAGTTAGACAGTAAATTATATATCAGATGCTTCTTTAGGTATTTGATGATATTGAATGTGTACTCTTAAATTCATTCTGGGTGATTAGCTTCCCAAACATTTGGAAATTAAGATAAAAATATTCTATATGAATATATTTATGATATTTCTAATAGCCTTTCAATTATAAAGTGGACTTTTTTGTGAGGAACTGAATCCTTACTATTATAGATGTTTTATGTTTTATTAAACATAAAAATTGATAGGATTTGTTAGAAAAGTAGTAGTAAAAACCAAATGAATAATTAGATTTTCTTTATTTTTTATTGTTGAGATTTATATTTAATTCTATTTCATACATATATGAAAGTGAAGTAAAAGTCTCTCAGTCGTGTCCAACTCTTTGCGACCCCATGGACTGTAGTCCATGGAATTCTCCAGGCCAAAATACTGGAGTGGGTAGCCTTTCCCTTCTCCAGGGGATCTCTGCAACCCAGGGATTGAACTCAGGTCTTCTGCATAACAGAAAGATTCTTTACCAGCTAAGCCACAAAGGAAGCCCCTGTATATATATACCATTACATAATACTGCAGGCATTCTTTTTTGACTTATTTTCACTAATGTTAATTTCACTATTTCTTACTTTTATTATTATTATTATTATTATTTTACTTTACAGTACTGTATTGGTTTTGCCATACTTTGATGTGAATCCACCACAGGTGTACATGAGTTCCCAACCCTGAACCCCCCTCCCACCTCCCTTCCCATATAATCTCTCTGGGTCATCCCAGTGCACCATCCCCAAGCATCCTGTATCCTATATCGACCCTAGACTAGCAATTTGTTTCGTACATGATAGTATACATGTTTCAATGCCATTCTCCCAAATCATCCCACCCTCTCCCTCTCCCACAGAGTCCAAAAGTCTGTTCTTTACATCTGTGTCTCTTTTGCTGTCTCGCATACAGGGTTATCATTACCATCTTTCTAAATTCCATATATATGCGTTAGCATACTGTATTGGTCTTTTTCTTTCTGGCTTACTTCACTCTGTATAATCGGCTCCAGTTTCATCCAAAAAAATAGATTATGATTAGATCATAATCTATTTTTTTAAATTGTGATCTGTCCTCTTAGTAGATTTTTAAATGTATTCTTGTTCAGTTGCAAAGTTGTGTCAAACTCATTGCAACCCCATGAACAACAGTATACCAGGCTTCCCTGTCCTTCACTGTCTCTCAGAGTTTGCTCAAGCTCATGGCCATTGTGTTGGTGATGTCATCCAAATATCTCATACTTTGACACCCTCTTCTCCTGTCCTCAGTCTTTCCCAGCATCAGAGCCTTTTTGAATGAGTTGGCTCTTCACATAAGGTGGCCAAAGTATTGGAGCTCAGCTTCAACATCAGTACTTCCAATTAATATTCAGAGTTGATTTCCTTTAGGATTGATTGGTTTGATATCTTTGCTGTACAAGAAACTCTTAAGAGTATTTTCCAGCACCACAGTTCAAAAGCATCAGTTCTTTGGTGCTTAACCTTTTTTATGGTCCAACTCTCACATCTATACGTGACTACTGGGAAAAAAAAAACAAAACATAACTTTCACTATATGGACCTTTGTTGGCAAAGTGATGTCTCTGTTTTTTAATATTCTGTCTAGGTTTGTCATCTTCCTCCAAGGAGCAAGAGTCTTTTAATTTCATGACTGCAGTCACCGTCCACAGTGATCTTGGAACCCAAGAATATGAAGTCTGTCACTATTTCTACATTTTCCCCATCTATTTGCCATGATGTGATGGGATTGGATGTCATGATCTTAATTTTTTGACTGTTCAATTTTAAGCCAGTTTTTTCACTCTCTTTGTTCACCCTCATCAAAGAGGCTCTTTAGTCCCTTTTTGCTTTCTGCCTTTAGAGTGGTATAATCTGCATATCTGAGGGTGGTGATATTTCTCCTGGCAGTCTGATACCAGCGTGTGATTTCACCCAGCCTGGCATTTCACATGATGTACTCTGCATATAAGTTATATAAGCAGAATGATAATATACGGCTTTGACATACTTCTTTCCAAATTTTTAACAAGTTTGTTGTTCCATGTCCGGTTCTAACTGTTACTTCTTGACCTGAATACAAGTTTCTCATGAGGAAGGTAAGGTGATCTAGTATTCCCATTTCTTTAAGAATTTTCCACTGTTTGTTGTGATCCACATAGTCATAGATTTTAGCATAGTCAATGAAGTAGAAGCAGATGTTCTTTCTGGTATTCTCTTGCTTTTGCTATGAGCCAATGAATGTTGAAAATCTCTGGTTTCTTACCTTTTCTGAATCCACCTTGTACATCTGGAAGTTCTCAACTCACCTGCTCGTGAAGTTTAACTTGAGGGATTTGATGGATTACCTTGCTACCATATGAAATGAGTGCAATTGTGCAGTGGTTTGAACAATCTTTGGAATTGCCCTTTTTTTTTTTTTTTGGATTTGAATGAAAGCTAACTTTTTCCAGTCCTGTGGCCATTTTCCAAATTTGATGACATATTGTGTGTAGCAATTTACCAGTGTCATCTTTTAGGATTTGAAATAACTCAGTTGGGATTCCATCACCTACGCTATCTCTGTTCATAATAATGTGTCTAAGGCCAAATTTCATTGAGTTAGACAAGCTGTGTTCCATGCGATCAGATTGGCTAGTTGTCTGTGATTGTGGTTTCAGTCTGCCTGCCCTCTGATGCCCTCTCTCAGCGCTTAACATTTTACATGGGCGTCTCTTACCTTGGATGTGGGGTATCTCTTCACGGCTGCCCCAGCAAAGCACAGCCACTGCTCCTTACCTTGGACTTGGTGTACCTCCTCACAGCTGCCACCCATGAGCTTGGGCGTGGGATAGCTCTCCTCGGCTGCTGACCCTGACCTTGGACGTGGGGTAGCTCTCCTCAGCCGCTCCTGCACCATCACTCAGCTGCCACTCCTATGGCAGAAAGTGAAGAAGAATTAAAGGGCCTCTTGATGAAATCGAAAGAGGAGAGTGAAAAAGTTGGCTTAAAGTTCAACATTCAGAAAACTAAGATCATGGCATCCAGTCCCAATACTTCATGGCAAATAGATGGGGAAACAGTGGCTGACTATCTTTTGGGGCTCCCAAATCACTGCAGATGGTAATTGCAGCCATGAAATTAAAAGACACTTACTCCTTGAAAGGAAAGTTATGACAAATCTAGACAGCATATTAAAAAGCAGAGACATTACTGTGTCAACCAAGGTCTATTTTGACAAGGCTATGGTTTTTCCAGTAGCCATGTATGGATGTGAGAGTTGGAGTATAAAGAAAGCTGAGCACAGAATTGATGCTTTGGAACTGTGATGTTGGAGAAGACTGTTGAGAGTCTCTTGAGCTGCAATGAAATCCAACCAGTCCATCCTAAAGGAGATCAGTCCTGGGTGTTGATTGGAAGGACTGATGTTGAGGCTGAAACTCCAATATTTTGGCTACCAGATGCGAAGAGCTGACTCATTTGAAAAGACTCTGGTGCTGGGAAAGACTGAAGGCAGGAGGAGAAGGGGATGACAGAGGATGAGATGGTTAGATGGCATCACCGACTCAATGAACATGAGTTTGGGTAAACCCTTGGAGTTGGTGATGGACAGGGAGTCCTGGCATGCTGCGGTTCATGGGGTTGCAATGAGTCGGACACAACTGAGCTACTGAACTGAACTGTAGGCCAAATTGACTTCACACTCCAGGATGTTGGGTTCTAGGTGAATGACCACACCATCTTGATTATCCAGGTCATTAAGACCTTTTATTTGTGCAATGCTTCTGTGTATTCTTTCCACCTTTTCTTAATCTCTTCTGTTATGTTCTTAATGTTTCTATCCTTTACTGTGCCCATCCTTGCAATAAAAATGTTCCCATGATATCTCCAATTTTCTTGAAGAGATTTCTAGTCCTTTCCATTCTGTTGTTTTCCTCTGCTTTTGCATTGTTCATTTAAGAAGGCATTCTTATCTATCCTTGTTCTTCTGTGGAACTCTGCATTCACTTGGGTATGCTGTTCCCTTTCTCCTTTGCCTTTCATTTCTGTTCTTTTCTCAACTGTTTGTAAAGCCTCCTCAGACAACTATTTTGCCTTCTTGAATTTCTTTTTCTTGGGAGTGGTTTTGGTCACTGCCTCCTGTAGTGTTATGAATCTCCATTCATGGTTCTTCAGGCACTCTGTTTACTAGAATGAATCCATTGAATCTATTTGTTACTTCCACTGTATAATCATAAAGAATTTGATTTAAATCATATCTGAATGGCCTAGTGGTTTTCCCTACTTTCTTCAGTTTAAGCCTGGATTTTGCAATAAGAAGCTCATGATCTGAGCCACAGTTAACTCCAATTATCCTTTTCTCCTGACTGTATAGAGCTTCTCAATCTTCAACTGCAAAGAATATAATCAATCTGATTTCAGTACTGGCCATCTGGTGATGTTCATGTGAAGAGTTGTCACCTTTGTTGTTGAAAGATGGTGTTTTCCAGGCCCACTGTGTTCTTTTGGCAAAACTTTGTTAGCCTTTTCTCTGCTTCATTTTGTTGTCCAAGGCCACACTTGTCTGTTATTACTCCAAGTATGTTTTGATGTCCTCCTTTTTAATTCCAATCCCCTCTGATGAAAAAGACATCTTTTTTGGGGGGGTCTTAGTTCTAAAAGTTCTTGTAGGTCTTCACAGAACCATTCAGCTTGAGAACTACTGAGTAGGGCACAGACTGGGATTGCTGTCGTGTTCAATGGTTTGTCTTGGAAATGGACTGAGATCATTCTAACATTTTTGAGACTGCACCCAAGTAATTCATTTCTGCCTCCTTTGTTGACAATGAAGGCTACTCCATTTCTTCTAAGGAGTTTTTATCTACAATAGTAGATATAATGGTCATCTGAATTAAATTCTCCTAGTCTGTCCATTTTGGTTCACTAATTCCTAAAATGTCACTGTTCACTCTTGCCATCTCCTCCTTGACTATATGCAGTTTACCTTGATTCATGGACATAACATGCCAAGTTCTTATGCAATGTTATTCTTTACAGCATTGGAATTTACTTTCACCATCAGACATATCCATAACTGAGCATTATTTCTGCTTTGGCCTACCCTCTTTATTCTTTCTGGAACTATATCTCTACTCTTCCCTAAAAGCATATGGGACACCTACCAACCTGGGGAACTCATCTTCCAGTGCCATATATTTTTGCCTTTTCATTACTGTTCATGGGGTTCTTGAGTCAAGAATACTGGAGTGGCTTTCCATCCCCTTCTCCAGTGGACCATGTTTTGTCAGTATGCTCCACCATTACTGGTCACCATGATGAGTCTGTCTTTGATGGCTCTGCATAGCATGGCTCATAGCTTCATTGAATTATACAAGGCTGTGACCCATGTGATCATTCTGGTTAGCTTTCTGTGATTGTGGTTTTTGTTCTGGTGGCTGAGGCATTGTGGTTTTTGCTTCTGTATGCATTCTGATGGAGGAGAATAAGAGGCTTGTGCAAGCTTTGTGATGGGAGTGACTGGCTGTGGGGAAAGCAGCCTTGCTCTGGTGGGCAGGGCCATGACCAGTAAGTCTTTAATCAAATTTTCTGCTGATAAGTGGTGCTGTGCTTCCCTCCTTGTTAGTTGTTTGCCCTGAGGAAGCCCAAACCTGGAGTCTAAGGTAGGGCTACTGGTGCCTTCCAAAAGGACTTATGCTAACATGCCCTTTCTAAGACTGATGCTACCAGGTCCCCTGACCCTGCAGCAGGCCAGTGCTGACCCTTGTCTCTGCAGCACACACTCAAACACTCACAGACATGTCTACCTCAGTCTCTTGTGGGGTCATTACTTCTTTCCCCTGGTCCTGGTACACACAAGGTTTAGTTTGTTCTCTCCAAGAGTCTTTGTTTCCCCTAGGCCTGTGGAAGTTCTGTGATCAAATCCTGCTGTCCTTAAATTTGTCCTACAGGTCAAATCCTGTAGCCCGTCAGTCTCCCTTGTCCATGGAATTTTCCAAGCAAGAATAATGGAGTGGGTAGCCATTTCTCCTCTCCAGGGGATCTTCCTCACTCAAGGAATGAACCCTGGTATCCTGCACTACTGGCAGATTACTTACCATCTGAGCCACCAGGGAAGACCTTTTAAATATATGCATGTGAGTGTACGTGCTAAGTTGCTTCAGTCGTGTCAGACTCTACGACCCCATGGACTGTAGCTCATCAGGCACCTCTATAGATGAAATTATCCAGGCAAGAATACTGGAGAGGTTTGTTGTGCCCACTTCCAGGGGATCTTCCCGACCCAGGGATCGAACCCACATCTCTTTTATCTCCTGCATTGGCAGGCAGGTTCTTCACAACTAAGGCCATCTATTATTAACTATAGGCACAATGTTTTACAGTAGATCTCTAGAACTCATTCATCCTATATAACTGAAACATTCCTTGTTTTTCTTGCTAACATTATGTTCTTAAAATTCAATTTTGTTCTGGCATACAACTGTAGTTCACTGGCTTCTCTGCCCTAAAGTACTTCACTATAAGAATATGTCATAATGTTTAAATAAAAATGCTGTAGATTCAGACTGGTGTTCTTCTACTTCTTCTTCTTCTTCTTTTTTTTTTTTTTTTATGCTACTGCAGAAGTGCTGTTGTGTCGTTTCTTCATCTTGTCCCAGGGCGGCTTGTGTGCAAGAGTTTTTCTAGGGTAATAGATCTACCAGTGAAATTGCTGAATTATGTGGTTTTTACACCTTTATTATTTCTGAGGATGTCAAATTGTTTTTCAAAGTAGCTGTGTCAATTTGCCCAATTCCCAATGTTCTGGTTGCCCACTTCTTTGTAGAAACATGATTTTAAAAGACTTTTAAGTGAGAGATCTTTTATCATAGTTTAAATTTTCATTTCTCTAGTTACTACTGAGATTATTTTCTTATGTTTATTGGCTACTTGGGCTCTCTCTTCCATGACATGTCTGTTTGAGTATTTTACCTATTTTTTAAAATTAATTTTATTGGGAGTATAGCTGCTTTATGATAGTGTGTAACTTCTACTGTACAGTAAAGTGAATTAGCCATATGTATACACATATCCCCTTTTGTTAGATTTCTTTCACATTTATGTCACTACCGAACATTGAATGGGGTCCTTGAGCTATACAATAAGTTCTCATTAGTTATCTATTTTATGCATGGTATCAATAGTGTATAGATTTCCTTTATTTTAAATTATTTTTATTTTCTTAAGTTTTAAAATTTATTTGTTTTTATTGAGGCATAGTTGATTTATATTGTTGTGTTAGTTTAAGGCATGTAGCAAGATAACTTAGTAATATATATCTATGTATCTATTTTTTCCAATTCTTTTCCCTTATAGATTTTTACAAAATATTGAGTATATTTTCCTGTGTTATAAAATAGGTCCTTGTTTATCTTAGAGCAGTTTTCCTTTAAAATCAAAACCTAGACTTTTTTTCACTGACTAGGGTGAGTACAATTAATCAGAGTAAAACTCAATTTTCCCTAGTATGAATACATTTTACAAATGTTCATTTTTATTATTCTAAATAATTTTTAAAATTTACTGTGATAATCATTTTTGCATTTTACCTGTCAAATTCATTGATTCAATAAAGGTGAATAATATATTAAATTCATCTTTTCATACTTTATAGGCATAGTGGCATTGTATGATCAACATCAAAGGTCTGTTTTATTTATTTTTTTTAAATTTACTTCCATCTATTAAACAAAATTTGAAGACCAAGTGGTTTATATTTAAGCTAGTTGACAGGAATGCTTGTGTCTTCTGGATTTAATTTAGTCATTTTCATTCAATGACCATGAAGAGCCATGTTAAACTGAAGTGTTGTTAAAGTGAAGTGCTCTGGTATTTAGAAACCACAGTGGGGTTAGGGGAGTGTTAATTGCCACAGAATAAAGACATGAATTATGACATCTAAATGCAATGCTGTTTATTGAAAAGTCAGGGATAAAAACCTAGAGAAATAATCTTCCAAAGTGGACCAAATATCAACTTATAAGCTAAGTAGCATAATTTATTTTGATTGCACTTGCAGGGAGCATGCAAATTTCAAAGCAAGCATAATTTTACAAGGCACTCTTAATGGATTGTTCCCTTCTGCCCAGTATGATAGATATGCTGTAATAATCAACTAAAAAGCAAAGGGATAAGAAAACAAAAGCACTTATAATCATTTTCTTATAAGAACCAGTTTAATATGCATAGGATATAATTTTGCAAATAAAAACATTTGTACTAAGGATGCAATTAATATTATAAATAAAATAATTTGAATATATTTGAATATATACTTTCTGAATGTATAATGCTATAAAATGTGGGTTCTGTTGTATAGTAAAGGAACTTCAAGTATCTGAGAAGGCACTCAAACTATTGTTAGGTTGATCTTTGGCAAAGTTGTGAAGATGCTAAGACTATCTTTACAAGTATCAAAATAGTATGCTTTGTTCAATGATTTAGCAGTGATAGAAAGTATTATTATTATTACTTGTCATTATCTTCAGCAAGCCCAACAATGTTCTGTACTGTCTGCAAAGACACTAATTTGGAATAAAGAGCACATATGAATTTCTTAATTTTTTTTTTTTTTTTTCCAGGCAACGATACTGGAGTGGGTCACTATTTCCTTCTCCAGGGGATCTTCCCAACCCAGGGATCAAGCCATACTTTACCGACTGAGCTCCAAGGGAAGCCCAAACTTCTTCAGATATTTTTTTAGCAGTAATATGTAGTCTTTCAGAGCTATGTGTGCTGGCAACACACATTTCAGAGCTATGTTGTTCTAATAAGAATAAGAAGTATTTTGGATTATCCAGGATGAGAAGTAATCCAGCAAAGTAAATAGTGTTCATACGTGAATCTCCTACAGTAGAAGGAAGATGGAGAAGAAGAGAGAGGGAGAGGGAGAAAAGGAGAGACAATGATTAGAATTCCCTGAATGTGAACATACAAAGTGGGACAGACTAGCATATTTATGTTTTTAGGGGAAATAACTAATACCAAGAAGAATTATGATTCTTACAACAACTGGAATTAAAATTAAATATTGAAAGGAAAAACGACTAATCATTAAAAAATTCCAGGTAATACAACTGTTCAATTTTAGGCCATTTGAGTATCTTCATCAAAAGATGACTTAAGAATATGAGGTGTGGCCAATTCTCAGTGGAGCAAGGCAGAAATTCACAAAACAAGTAACACTGAAATGACTCTGTGTCAGTGAGGATTTTATAAATTCTGTAAATAAAACAAATTTGACTTATGGAAAATTATTTAAAGTTCTAAGACATTCAGACAAATTTCATGAGGTTAGGATTCAGCTGTATATAAATAAAGCCAGAAAATATTTAGGATGCTATTATGTCTCTTTTCTTTCTTTTTTTAAAATTTTATTTTTACTTTATTTTACTTTACAATACTGTATTGGTTTTGCCATACATTAACATGAATCCACCACGGGTGTATACGAGCTCCCAATTCTGAATCCCCCTCCCACCTCCCATCCCATATCATCCCTCTGGATCATCCCCATGCACCAGCCCCAAGCATCCTGTATCCTGTATCGAACATAGACTGGCATTTTTTCATTATGCTGTAATGTTTTTACACCGTTTGGCCTAAGCAAAATTATGCTGAGTATGCTTTCTAGAGGTAAGACAGTATGCAAAGTATTTATTTCTTTAAAGGTAACAAGAAAATAAATAGATGAGTGAAAAATGAGATCAACAAGCAGCTATCACAGTCCCTATGGATAACACCTTTCTAACAAAATAATGTGGGAAAATGTCCTATGAAAGAAATTTTTCTCATAGATGTGACCTCAAAACTTGGTAGTAAAATTCCATTGTCTGAAGGATATACAAGGCAAAATAAAGTAAAACCCACTTCCAGGGGAAATGGTAGGATTCAAAATAAAGTAATAAAATCTTTTTAAGAAACAGTTTTATAAATTGCTTGTCCTTTGCTTGTGTTACTTCACAATATTTTTAAATTATTTTATGAGAACTTTGTATGTGGAAAACTTATATCATGATGATCTTCAACCTTAGTTGAAATAAGGCGCCATATTTATATTCTTATTATGAAATTTTATGGGATTTTATCCTTCTGAAGATTTATATGACTCTGAAATGCAATCTGTAGAGAAAAAAGAAGCAGCAGCTTGAACTGTATATGGAAAAACAGACTGGTTCCAAATAGGAAAAGGAGTATGTCAAGGCTGTGTATTGTCACCCTGCTTATTTAACTTATATGAGAAACACTTGGTTGGAGAAAGCACAAGCTGGAATCAAGATTGCCAGGAGAAATATCAATAACCTCAGATATGTAGATGACATGACCCTTATGGCGGAAAGTGAAGAAAAACTAAAGAACATCTTGATGAAAGTGAAAGAGGAGAGTGAAAAAGTTGGCTTAGAGCTCAACATTCAGAAAATGAAGATCACGGCATCTGGTCCCATCACTTCATGGGGAATAGATGAAGAAACAGTGGAAACAGTGTCAGACTTTATTTTGTTGGGCTCAAAAATCACACAGATGGTGATTGCAGTCATGAAAATAAAAGACACTTACTCTTTGGAAGGAAAGTCATGACCAGCCTGGACAGCATATTAAGAAGCAGGGACATTACTTTGCCATCAAAGGTCCATCTCGTCAAGGCTATGGTTTTTCCAGTGGTCGTGTATGGATGTGAGAGTTGGACTGTGAAGAAAGCTGAGCACCAAAAAATTGATTCTTTTGAACTGTGGTGTTAGAGAAGACTCTTGAGAGTCCCTTGGATTGCAAGGAGATCCAACCAGTCCATCCTAAGGGAGATCAGTCCTGGGTGTTCATTGGAAGGATTAATGTTGAAGCTGAAACTCCAATATTTTGGCCACCTTATGCAAAGAGCTGACTCATTTGAGAAGACCGTGATTCTGGGAAAGATTGAGGGCAGGAAGAGAAGGCGAAGACAGAGGATGAGAAGGTTGGACAGCATTATGGACTTGATGGACATGGGTTTGGGTAGACTCCAGGAGTTGTTGATGGACAGGGAGGCCTGGCATGCTGTGGTTCATAGGCTGGCAAAGAGTCGGACATTAATGAGTGACTGAACTGAACTGAACACTCTTGGTTAGAACTTAGTGTCAGCTATTAATGATTTTGTTTTATCATATTTGTTTTCAGTCTGTCTAATATTATTCTAGTGTTTTCACTCACTGGCTAGTTAGCAGTTTGAAGGTGTGGATTATTTGTTGTTTATAACTTCTACATAACATTAAATATAATGTGTATAAAATGCATATAGTATGTATTAAATATATACTTATGCATCCACTAACTCTCATTTTACTACAGGTATATTGTATCATTTTGTGTGTGTGTGTATATATGTGTGTATGCTTAATGCATTTCTAAAGAAACATTTAGAGTAGTGACATGTTGAAGCAGAACATGAAACAACAATAAAATCTGTGTAAATCATCACTTTAATACAAAATTCTTCTTGTTTTTATCCTTGCTTTCATGTTTTATAAGGACTAAATAATTTTGAAATTAAAGTCTATTTTTTTTTTTTTTTTGCAGAAAACTTTACCGTTTTTTCTTCCTGTTCTTTTTTCCTACTCATTTTCACTTTTTCACCAACATAAGCTGTGTTTATTACAGTGTTGTTTTAATATGGCATGTGTTTAAAAATGTATTAAATAAATGTATATTTACAGTCATTGATATATTACATTTTTCTCACATAGAAATTTTAACTGAAAGGGATTGAAGTTAAAGGGCAGTTCATGTAAATTTGGACTTCTCAGGTAGCTCAGTGATAAAGAATCCATCTGCCAATTCTAGAGACAATGGTTTGATCCCTGGGTCAGGAATACCCCCTGAAGAAGGAAATGGCAATCTACTCCAGTATTTTTGCCTGGGAAATTCCACAGACAAAATAGGCTGGTAGGCTACAGTCCATGGGCTCACAAAGACTTGGACATGACTAACCAACTGATCCCACATGTAAGTTTATATGATTCAGATTAATTACATTTGAAGTAATTTTTCAGAAAGTTTACATTTCATTGACTCTTTTGTTCTTGGCTTGACTATTCTACAGAAGATTTGAATTTATTTTTTTCCACAGAAAGTGTTATAACATTTAATATTCCATTCTTAGACTATGTACATGGGATAAACTTCCACACAGAACAAAACTTTTTTGAATACCTCCTTTTCTTGAGATCCTTATAAGAGTATTCACTTGCATAATTCATATATTCAAGATAATTTTATAATATGTGCCTTGAAAGTGAAAGTGAAATCACTCAATTGTGTCCAACTCTTTGCTACCCCATGGGCTGTAGCCTGCCAGGCTCCTCCATCCAGGGGATATTCCAGGCAAGAATATTGGAGTGGGTTGCTGTTTCCTTCTCCAAATATGTGCCTTAGTATAGTTACATTTTGAATAACCTTAAAAACACAGCTTAGAAATCTATGATGATTTTAAGCATTGAAGTATTTTATTTTAGCATCATAAACTATTTTAAAATATTATGCATAATTTATTAATGTTTATTATTACCAGTTCATTAATAAAACATTTGTTCATCAATTTCAGGCTAAATTGTCATTTTTTATTGAATATATTCTATCATTTTCTCAGGCATCAATTTCATTCTTTAAACAGCCATTACACTTTTAGATCACCATATTCCTCTGAACCACAGGGAGACCTGGCGTGCTGCGATTCATGGGGTCGCAAAGAGTCGCACACGACTGAGCGACTGAACTGACTGACTGAATTAAAAATAACTCTTGATTACTGAACCACCAAAAACATCAATAGTTAACACATGCTCTTGGAAAAACCTATTTTGCAAAGCTGCAGAAACATGCACATATATTTGCTTTCCTGAAAGAACTGAAATCCAGCCCCCACAGAAAAGATTGTGATGAGGTTTTCAATCTCAATAGGAAGCTAGACACTGGCCCAAATCATGTAGTTTGCTCCAATACAATTTTGTATGCTGTTATTATTTTTAGTTGATTTTTCAAGACAATAATTTTATTTGGATACTTAAATTTTCAGATTTGTTAATATTTTAAGATTTATTTTGAATTTTCATGAAGTTATATTCTAAAATACTACCTAGCAATGCTATTATAACTGCATAATTAAAAAAAAATAATCCATGAACTCAAAACATTTCAGATATATTGGAGTTTTCTATTTTGGTTTAAAATAAAATGACTCACTCATCACTTAGCTCACAATAAGCAGGCAGCAAACTAGTTGTTTGACATAAAGATACCATCTTCCTTATAATATATTCTACTTAAGCCTAAACTGCAAATTGAGAAGTTCAGTCTCTACTATGAAAGGCACTAGTGTCTGACATTCTTCTGAAATAAGACTTTATAATATTTTGCATTTTTATATATAATTATAATTAGTATGTCACTAGCAGGATATTATCGGAGAAGGCGATGGGACCCCACTCCGGTACTCTTGCCTGGCAAATCCCATGGACGGAGGAGCCTGGTAGGCTACAGTCCATGGGGTCGCTAAGAGTCGGACACAACTGAGCAACTTCCCTTTCACTTTTCGCTTTCAGGCATTGGAGAAGGAAATGGCAACCCACTCCAGTATTGTTGCCTGGACGGGGGAGCCTGGTGGACTGCTGTCTGTGGAGTCACACAGAGTCAGAGACGACTGATGCAACTTAAGAGCAGCAGCAGAAACAGCAGGATATTATAATTTTTGTCATTTGCAGAATGATCACTTTATCATCAATGTCAATTCTCAGTAAAGAGTATATTTAGAAGGCAGCCATGTTCAACATTATACCACTAACACCAGTGCTAAGGAAAGAATATATTTGAATTTGAATGATTGACATTTGTCCTCATATTAAACTTGTCATGACTCATGAGCTCTTTTCTAAAATATATGGAACTTCTTGTGTTCCAAATAAGTACCTCAGCCACTTACTTTGATGATACAAAATTGTTTATTATTAGTGAGGAAAAAACAAAAAGAAATAATTTCTTCCCGGGATACCATAATGTTTTGAAACACCAGTATAGTATTCTGTCTTTTGTTATGAATTTGACAGAGAACAAAACAAATAAAAGCAAATCTTATCTGACATTTGTTTCTAGAGAAAAACTGCACCACCCTCCCACATGCACAATTTATAAGTAGTATGTTTGTAAAGGTTATCTATATATATAAAGTCTTCTTTTATTTATTTATTTTTTTACATATGTGTCAGTTGTCTATGGACTTCCTTTCTTTCCTAGAATCCAGTCTTAGCCTTAAATTTCAGGAGAAGATAAAGAGGCAATCATATTCTACATGTCTAATGAATATGCTGTTTTCTTTTCTATATCATGTAAAATATTTTCAAATAAATATCTCTAGTCTTACAAAATGATTTTTTCTCTCAATTTGATGTTTAATTTAGCTTTCATATATTTATTTAAAAACAAACTATGCAAACTAATAATAATTCTAATTATTATTAGCAAACTAATTGGGTATATATTCTAAAGTAATTACAAAATCTTTGGAGAAAGAAAATAGCTGTTCACCAATTACGTCCAAACTTATGGCCAAATAAATTTCACTCATTTTTTTTTCTTACTTTTCCTTTTTGAAAAATCTAAGTTGCTTCCTATTTACTGAAAACATAATTCTCTATTAGTTTGGAGAAAGATTGAATACATTTATAATGGATAAGACTGATATTACATTTTTTTAAATAAAGTATAAGTCAGAAGCTAGTGATTTTAAAACAAAAATGTGTTAGCCTTAATCATGATGTGGTAGAGGTCACTCCACCATTAGACCATAGACTTTAATCTGCATCAACATGTTCCCTATTATTTTCCTAAATCTATACAATCAACTAAACAATAAATCAAGCCCAGTTTGTAATGTTCATCCATTTCCATGGTGTAAACACTGCAGCTATGCCAGATACCAAGCAACTAAGGTTACTCCAGTGTTTAAATTTTAGTGATTTTTGTAATTTGGTTGTTAAAACAGCCATTACTAAAAATTAAATTGTACAAACATATAATTAAATTTTATATTATAAACAAAGCTCATAATTATTTAATTTTTACTATTCCTATTTATCTTACTGATTTATAATTTTGCCTATGCTCTTGATGTTATATCTGTTGCATGCATAAAGTAAAAATATTGTGTCATGATATATTGCTGAATATCTCTTCCCAAATTCATGTTCAGAGACAGCTCTCTTAGCAACTTAGAATCTGGTATGGTTGCATTGTTTACACCATGGAAATGGATGAATATAAAAAACCAGGGCTTGATTCATTGTTTCATTGATTGTGTAGATTTAGCAAAATAATAGATACCATGTTGATACAGATTAAAACCTATCATATCTGTAGCCATTGTGTTATAAACAACACCAAAATTTTTGACCAAATATTACCTCAATATCACCTCATTCTTAAAATAATCTTATTTAGCTAAGAATTCACTTATGTGTAGTTTAAATTCTGTCATTGATCTTCATTGTTTCAAAATGTCTTACCTATTAATGTAAATTAAGATCACAAATAATATTAATAGTGGAACTTTGTTTGATAATCACTGACCTGAGTGATTTTTTTTTCCCCATTCATTACTAATCAAGCATTAATCTGATTTTGTGAACTTTTCATAATGCCAAAGTGATTTTTCTGTTGCAGTTTTTTTAAGAAACTGCCAGTCACACTGATGATATAGGAGTACATTTTTTAGGTGTACATATTTTTTAATAAATTTGCTGTTTATAAAATTATGTAAAGGAATAACTGAAAATAGTGTTAATCCTCAAATGTTACTGTGAATTTTACTAACATGCAATAGGTATACATGCACACACACAATGCAACTTCATCCCATACATATTTTCCTTTCTTTGTAGAGCCATTTGTAAGCATTTACCACCACATGACTGCCCACATGATAGTTTAGGTACTTACTACATCTTACAGGAGAACTGAAATAATCTCTTACCTCCTTTACCCAATTTTCACCTTATCACTACTCCCTGCTTTTGTGAGCTTTACAGTCTAAGTCCATTAAGAAGTACAGAGTTTTTTCCTATACAGTTTGTGGGGTGTTCCATGACTTCATGACTTTGTTTCTCATGTTTGTTTAGATTGAAAAGCTTTTTCTTACTTTTTGACTACTGAAATTTATCCATCATGATCTGGAGGAAGTGTTTAGTGTACATAGTAGTTCAGTTTGGTTCAGTTCATTCACTCAGTTGTGTCTGACTCTTTGAGACCCCATGTACTGCAGCATGCCAGGCCTCCCTGTCAATCACCAACTCCCGGAGTTTACCCAAACTCACGTCCATTGAGTGGGTGATGCCATCCAACCATCTCATCCTCTGTCATCCCCATCTCCTCCCACCTTCAATCTTTCCCAGCATCAGGGTCTTAACAAATGAGTCAGTTCTTTGCATCAGGTGTCCAAAGTACTGGGGTTTCAGCTTCAACATCAATCTTTCCTATGAACAGTCAGGACTGATCTCCTTTAGAATGGACTGGTTGGATCTCCTTGGAGTCTAAGGGACTCTCAAGAGTCTTCTCCAACATCAGTTAAAAAGCATTAGTTCTTCAGTGCTCAGCTTTCTTTATAGTCCAACTCTCACACCCATGCATGACTACTGGAAAAACCATAGCCTTGACTAGACGGACCTTTGTTGGCAAAGTAATGTCTCTGCTTTTTAATATGCTGTCTAGGTTGGTCATAACTTTCCTCCCAAAGAGTAAGCATCTTTTCATTTCATAGCTGCAGTCACAATCTACAGTGATTTTGGAGCCCCCCAAAATAAAGTACATAGTAAGTTCTACATTAATTATCTCTTCATTAATATTTATCCCTTCTATCATTTTTGCTTCAATTTATATAAATCCTAGTTTATTCAAATGTTAAGTGGATTATTACTCCCTTCTGCACATACTTATTCATATCTAATATGTGTTAGACACTGCTTTACAAGTAGGGTGGGATCAGGACATTTTCAAAGGTAGATGTTTCTGAACTCATGGTGACTGTTGAAGAGGCATCCTCTAGATTAGAGATGAGAAGATGCTAAGACTGATTCATTGTGAGCATGTGTCTTAGTCAGCCTGGCTGTTATAACAAAATACCATAGATGATGTGGCTTATTCAACAGCAGACATTTATTTCTCACAGCTGTGGCAGCTTCTAGCTGCATCCTCACATCCCAGAGAGAGGAAGCTCTGGTGTCTCTTGCTCTCCTTATAAGACTACTAATCCCAGGATAGGGGCTTCCCTGCTATGACCTCATCTAAACCTAGTTATTTCTCAAAGACCACAGGTACTAATACAATCACATTGGGAGCTGGCACAACAATATATGAATTTGGCGGGGGCAGAGGGGGCAGGCAGGGAACACAAATTTTAGTCCACAGAAGCATTTCAACTGATGATGCTGACAAGATGATTAAAACTTAACAAATTTCCCCTTAACTTCTTTATGATTTTATCCATTTATGTGCCTTAAGATGACATTTCTCTTTAAATTGTTCATTGTCCTTCCTTTGCATGGGGCCTCCATAGTTTGTAATCCATTACCTAAGGATGGATTGAATACTGCAAGAGGAAAATATCAAATGTGTGAGTTTTTTTTTTTTTAATGTTTTAAGGTTGCAGTTAATGGATTTCACATATTTAAGAACTCAGCTTATAGAGCAGATGTTTATATTTTGTTAAAGAATAAATCGTGGTTTGGGTGAATTTTGGAAAAATAAATACATAGTTAAGAGACTTTAAATTGGAAATATACATTGCCTATATATAAATTTTATTTGTCACCAAATAAATTTATTAGTTTTTTTTGAAGACATGATAGAGGAGTACTGATTGCTATTGTTTTCTTTGAGTAGTGCTCAAGGAAACTCTAACTGGGGGAAAAAAAATCGATTTATATCCAATAGCATGTTTCAGAAAGGTTTTCATCATAAAGATAAATTATTACTCCCTTTGCATAATATTTAGTATATTTCCATTGATAATAAGCCAGACATGATCACTGATTCAGTTCAGTTCAGTTCAGTTCAGTCACTCAGTCATGTCCGACTCTTTGCGACCCCATGAATTGCAGCATGCCAGGCCTCCCTGTCCATCACCAACTCCCAGAGTTCTCTCAAACTGAAGTCCATCAAGTCAGTGATGCCATCCAGCCATCTCATCCTCTGTCGTCCCCTTCTCCTCCTGCCCCCAATCCCTCCAAAAATCAGAGTCTTTCCCAATGAGTCACCCAAAGTACTGGAGTTTCAGCTTTAGCATTGTTCCTTTCAAAGAACACCCAGGGCTGATCTCCTTTAGAATGGACTGGTTGAATCTCCTTGCAGTCCAAGGGACTCTCAAGAACCTTCTCCAACACCACAGTTTGAAAGCACCTGTTCTTCGGTGCTCAGTTTTCTTCACAGTCCAATTCTCATATCCATACATGACTACTGGAAAAACACTGCTTAAAAAAAAAATAAATAATATTTAATTGAAATGAGATGATCATCAGCATTTCAAAGCAGGCATACCTTATTTTATTGTGCTTCATTTTAATTGCATTTTTTACAAATTAAAGTTTTGTGGTAATCCTGCACTGAGCAAGTCTATGGGCACTACTTTTCCAACAGCATTTTCTCCCATTCTGTCTCAGTCACATTTTTATAATTCTCACAATGTTTCAAGCTTTTTCATTATTATTATATTTGTTATGACAATCTGTGATCAGTAATCTTTGATATTACTCTTATAACTTGTTGGAGGCTCAGATCATGGTTAGCATTTTATTAGCAAAAATAAAGTGTTTTTAGTTGAAGTATACATATTGGTTTTTTGATATAATGCTAATGAACACTCAATATACTTCAGTATAATGGAAACATAACTTTAATATACACTAGGAAGCGAAAATGGAGAAGGAAATGACAACCCACTCCAGTATTCTTTCCTGGAGAATCCCAGGGACAGAGGAGCCTGCTGGGCTGCCATCCATAGGGTCACACATAGTCGGACATGACTAAAGTGACTTAGCAGCAGGAGCAATAGTAAGCCAAAAAATTTCTGTGACTCATTTTATTGTGATATTCACTTTATTGCAGTGGTCTGGAACTGAACCTTCATTACCTCCAAAATATGCCCATATAGCTAGAGTGCATACTGGTTAATAGCATGCATATACATATATAAATATAGATATTAATATCCACATTAATATTAATCTATACATACATGCATATACATATCTAAAGACGTGTGTATATACACATATGTTAAATTTGTGCATATATATTTACTGTAGCACATATGCATATATATATATAGTATACATAAACTTAGAAAGGTTTTTAAGTATTTTAAAATTAAAAATCTATTATGTTCTTAGAACATTGATAATTTAAATAAGGTTATTTTCAGATTAAGTATTTTTGAATTAGTGCAATAAGTTGGAAGACCAGTGTTGTGATATGATCTATCAGGAAATTTCAGTGTGTAAGCCCTGAGGTGAAGTAATACATGTTCTTCAGTCACTTACCATTAAGTGAATGTACTTTTTGTTTATATTAGCCCTCATGCTATTAGGTAAAAGTGGTTTAATTGGGTAAAGGTAAGGACTATCTGAAGAGCTATAGACAGAAGTTCATAACTTTACAGGAGGTGGTGACAAAAACCATCTCAAAGACAAAGAAATGCAAGAAGGAAAGTGATTGTCTGAGAAGGCTTTACAACTAGCTGAGGAAAGAAGAGAAGTGAAAAGCCAAGGAGAAAGGGAAAGATGTACCCAACTAAATACAGAGTTCCAGAGAATAACAAGGAAAGACAGGCCTTCTTAAATGAACAATGAAAAGAAACAGAGGAAAACAATAGAATGAGAAAGACTAAGAATCTCTTCAAGAAAACTGAGATATTGATGGAACATTTCATGAAAGGATGGACACAAAAAAGGACAGAATGTTAATTACCTAACAGAAGCAGAAAAGATTAAGAAAAGGTGGTAAGAATACACACAAGAACTATACACACACACACACACACACACAAATCTTCAGGACCCAGATAACCATGATGGTGTGATCACTCACCTAAAACTAGACATCTTCGAATATGAAGTCAAGTGATCCTTAGAAAGCATCACTACAAACAATGCTAGCAGAGGTGATGGAATTCTAGTTAAGCTGTTTCAAATCCTAAAAGATGATGTTGTTAAAGTGCTGCTCTCAATACATCAGCAAGTTTGGAAAACTCAGCAGTGGCCACAGAATTGGAAGAGCTCAGTTTTCATTCCAATCTCAACAGAGGGCAATGTGCAAACTACTGGAAAACTGTACTCATTTCACATGCTTATAAGATTATGCTCAAATCCTTCAAGCTAGTTTTTAGCACTACATGAACGAAGAAATTCCAGATGTACAAGCTGAATTTAGAAAAGACAGAGGAACCAGAGATCAAATTGTCAATATATGTTGGATCATAGAGAAAGTGAGGGAAAAGATCTGCTTCATTAACTATGCTAAAGTCTTGACTCTGTGAATCACAACAATCTGCAGGAAATTCTTTAAGATCACCTTACCAGTTTCCTGAGAAACCTATAAGTGAATCAAGAAGCAACAGTTAAAAACCTTACATGGAACAACTGACTGGTTCAAAATTGAGAAAGGAGTACATCAAGGCTGTATATTGTCACATTGCTTAGTAACTTCTAATAAAAGTCAATCATGCCATACTGGGCTGGATGAATCACAAGCTAGAATCAAAATTTCTGGGAGAAATATCAACAACCTCAAATATGCAGATGATATCACTTTAATGAAAAAGAGTGAAGAGGAACTAAAGAGTCTCTTGATGAGGGTGAAAAGAGAGAGTGAAAAACGCTGGCTTAAAACTCAACATCCAAAAAAACTAAGATCATGGCATTTGGTCCCACCGCTCCATGGAAAATAGATGGCTAAAAAGTGGAAGCAGTGACAGATTTTCTTTTCTTGGTCTCCAGAATCTCTGCAGATGGTAACTGCAACCATGAAATTCAAAGACACTTGCTCCTTGGAAGAAAATGTATGACAAACCTAGACAGCATATTGAAAACCAAAAACATCACTTTAGACAGAGACATCCATGTAATCAAAGCTGTGATTTTTCCAGTAGTGGTGTACAGATATAAGAGTTGGACCATAAAGAAGATTGAGCACCAAAGAATTGATGCTTTTGTGTTGTGTTGCTGGAGAATACTCTTTAGAGTCCCCTGGACTGCTAGGAGATCAAATCAGTCAATCTTAAAGGAAATAATCTCTGAATATTCATTGGAAGGAATAATGCTGAAGATGAAACTCCAAAACTTTTGCCACCTGATGTAAAGAACTGATTCATTGGAAAAGACCCTGATGCAGGGAAAGATTCAAGGCAAAAGGAGAAGAGGGCTGCAGAGGATGAAATGGTTGGATGGTGTCACTGACTCAATGGACATGAGATTGGGCAAACTCCTGGAGATAGTGAAAGACAGAGAAGCCTTGTGTGCTGCAGTCCAGTCCGTGGAGCTGCAAAGAGTTGGACATAGCAGCTGAATGATAGCAACAATTTATCTAATTGGGAATATGTTAATATTTCTAAATAAGAGAGTAATTTTTCTTCCATAATCTCTCAATTTCCCCTTAGACCACTTTGTATCTGGTTTCTTTCACCCCTTCTCCTATGCTGGAAAGTACTGAGTTGAAAATTTTAAGATAAGCAGCTTCCTTATCCTAGCATTGAAAGTAAAAACTGCTATCATTTCTAAGAGAGAAAATAACTTTTTTCTTTAAGGCAATGCTTTATATCTACTTAACTCCGAATTTTCTTATCTTTTTACCCCCAAGACGGCCTAAATTTTGCTCAGTTTGTGCCTCAGGGCACACCCAACTCACTTCAGATGAAGCCTCCTTGGTCTAAGGGGAAGTCAATTCCCCTCATTTGTATTTGGCTTAGAAAATTGGCACGTGACCCATATATTGCCAATAATTCATGAGAAAAGTTTGTTAAGGGTCTTCTGGAGAAATATTTGCTACATGAAGTTAAGGTCTTTTTTTTTTTTTTTTTTGAGGGAATACTTTCAAATCATATATGGTGCTTAAAGTTACTTTACATAGACTCTAGCATAGAGAGTGAAACTTCAAGGAAATGAAAACAATCTGTGTCTTTGTCATCATGAAGTTACTGAATTAAATGAATTTGAAACATGCCCTACCTAGGGACTTACCTAATTCATAAACCATTTTAGGTCAATATTTCTATTACTTATAGTGAAACTATCCTATTAGATACTCAAAGGAAAATGACATTATTGATTAATTATTAAAAGAACTTGAAATCGTGCTGTTTTTCTAGTGGAAATATTAAAAATTAATAAAACTACAATACTTCTATTTATGCTTATTGGCCTAAAGCCATCTCCATGTGAATGAAACAGAGCTTCAGCAAATTTTGATGTATTGGCTGAAACTCTGAATACTACTTAAGACTCTATGACATAGGGTTGAGTTAGGAAACAAACTCCCTTCCCAAGAAAACCGATAATATTTTCCTAAAATAACTACTTAGAGTCAGAGACTCTAAGTTTGGAATGAAGTTTCTTTCTGGGGTGGAACATAAAATTTGATCTTGAGGACAGCAGACATAGTTTAGAACAAAAGGAACTTGCACTGGAAGTTTCCAGTGGGAGCCGGCATGAGTTGATAATCCTTTCTTTAAAAACGTTCAGTGAAAAGTTCAGTTTACTTAAAAATTTCACCTTTCTTCCTTTAGCATTGGAACTTTTTTCTAAGTTATTTATATGTTATATGATATCTGAGTGTGTTACTTTGTGAAGGCTAAAGAGGTAAGATGGCAGGGGAAAGAGTGCTTTCTATACCTTAAACTCTGCCAGAATCCTACAGAGATGACTTTTTTCCCCCCAAAGAGCTAAGGCTCAGTTTTCCAGGTTGATGAGTGATATCAGAGGAAAAATACTTAATATCCTAAAATTTCTGAGAGGAAAGGAAAGAAAAAGGCTCAGCAAATTTCTTGTCTATATAATAACCAGAATGTAATTCCTACCTAGCAGACAGACATACTTGCCAGAATATTTAGAAACATGACAAAGTGCTGGTGTCATCGTTCACTTATGTTACGGTAAGATGAATCTTCTGATTTTATTTAAATTCTAGTTTTGAAATAGAAAGGAACACAAGAAGTTGTGTGTGATATTGAGTGAGATTTTTACTCCTTTTTCTCATTCCTTGATGTAGTTAAACTGTGAACTCAGTAATTCTTTTAAGTGGATATAATTCTGAAATGAATTATGTTATCTTAAAAAGTAGTGCCTGAGTCTGTTTGTTTTGTGAAACTGGAGATTATTGGGTAACAAGGCATGTTTCAGGAGAATAATCAAGAGCATGAAAGGAAATCCTATATCACAGAGTTCCAAAATAGACCCTTACTCTAAGGAGAGGACTAGAATTATTTTGTCCCAGTTAAAAATGAACGATAGCTCTGGTAGTGGAAACTGTTGAAAAGTGAAAGCAAGTCACATAAGAAACAGGAGATGAAGTTAAATAAAAAAGAAAAGATCTTTAGATAAAAATACAAATGAGGGTATAAAGGAGAGATAAATGATTCGGTGACTGGATGTAATTAAAAGGTTAATGTTGGTTCAATAAGCATTCTAATATTCTACTTTTTAAATTTAATTTTTATTTTATACTGGATTAAAGTTTATTTACAATGTTGTATTGTGTTAAGTGCACAGCAGAATTGTACATATGTTGTACATGTGCATATACCCATTCTTTTTCAGTTTCTTCTCCTATACAGTTTATTACAGGATATTGAGTAGAGTTCTCTAGGGTATACAGTAGGTCTTGTCATTTATCTATTTTATATATAATAGTGTGTATATGTTAATTCAAACTCTTAATTTATCCCCCTTTCTTATGTTTCTCCTTCGTTAACCATAAATTTGTTTGCAAAGTTTGTGAATCTGTTTCTGTTTTGTATATAAGTTCATTTTTATTTTTATTTTTTTAAATTTCACATGTAAGTGATATCATATGATATTTGTCTTTTTCTGTCATATTTCACTCAGTGAGATAATCTCTAGGTCCATTTATGTTACTGTAAATGGTATTATTGCATTCTTTCCATGGCTGAGTATATGTATAAGCCATATTCTGGCTTATATATGTATCCCATCTTCTGTATCCATTCCTTTACTCATATACATTTAGATTGCTTCCATGTCTTGGCTATTGTTAATAGTGAACATTGGGGTGCATGTATCTTTTCAAATTATGGTTTTCTCTGGGTCTATGTCCAGGAGTTGTATTGCAGGATCATATGTTAGCTCTGTTTTTAGTTTTTAAAGGAACTCATACTGTTCTCCCTAGTGGCTGTACCAATTTACATTCTCACTCCCTGTGTAGGAGGGTATGCTTTTCTCTACACTCTCTACAGCAATTTATTATCTGTAGACTTTTCAATAATGGCCATTCTGACTGGTGTGAGGTGATGCCTCATTGTAGTTTTGATTTACATTTCTCTATTAATTAGAGATGGTGAGCATCTTTTCATATGCTATTTGGCCATCTATGTGTCTTCTTTGGAGAAATATCTATTTAGACCTTCTGCTCAGTTTTTGATCTGGTGTCTTATTTTTCTTGTAATAGAGATACCTGAGATGTTTGTAGATTTGGAAGATTAATCCTTTATCAGTCACTTCATTTGCAAATATTTTCTCCCATTCTGAGAGTTGCCTTTTCATTTTCTTTATAGCTTCCTTTGCTGTGCAAAAACTTATAAGTTTAATTAGATCCCATTTGTTATTTTTGTTTTTAATTTCATTACTCTGGGAGGTGGGGCCACAAAGATACTTCTGTGATTTATTGCAAAAAGTGTTCTGCCTATGTCTACCTCTAAGAGTTTTACAGTATCTGGGCTCATATTTAGGTCTTTAATCCATTTTGAATTTCATATTGTCTTCTGTTTAGAGCTAGCTGCAAGTACTTTTTCCATTTAAACAAGTCAAAATAAATTGCTTTGTTTTTCTCACTTGAAAGAAATTTGAAAAAATACATACGTCAAAGTTGCATCACTGCCAGGTAGGTCACCTCCAGTGATTTAGGCAGGATATAAATGCCCAATATATCTGGTCAAACTTTTACTTTTACATGTAAGGAAGCTTAGGATCAGAAAACAACAGATATTAAGGCAGCTAGGTGGTGAAGGCAGCTAGCTTGGTGATTCAGTGGTAAAGAATCTGCCTGCCAATACAGGATCAGTTCAGTTCAGTTCAGTTGCTCAGTTGTGTCCGACTCTTTGTGACCCCATGAATTGCAGCATGCCAGGTCTCCTTGTCCATCACCAACTCCTGGAGTTCACTCAGACTCACATCCATCGAGTCAGTGATGCCATCCAGCCATCTCATCCTCTGTCGTCCCCTTCTCCTCCTGCCCCCAATCCCTCCCAGCATCAGAGTTCTTTCTAATCAGTCAACCTTTTGCATGAGGTGGCCAATGAATTGGAGTTTCAGCTTTAGCATCATTCCTTCCAAAGAAATCCCAGGGCTGGTCGCCTTCAGAATTTACTGGTTGGATCTCCTTGTAGTCCAAGGGACTCTCAAGAGTCTTCTCCAACACCACAGTTCAAAAGCATCAATTATTTGATGCTCAGCCTTCTTCACAGTCCAACTCTCACATCCATACATGACCACCACAGGAAAAACCATAACCTTAACTAGAGGGACCTTAGTCAGCAAAGTAATGTCTCTGCTTTTCAATATGCTATCTAGGTTGGTCATAACTTTTCTTCCAAGGAGTAAGCGTCTTTTAATTTCACCATGGCTGTAGTCACTATCTGTAGTGATTTTGGAGACCCCAAAATAAAGTCTGACACTCTTTCCACTGTTTCTCCATCTATTTCCCATGAAGTGATGGGACTGGATGCCATGATCTTCGTTTTCTGAATGTTGAGCTTTAAGCCAACTTTTTCACTCTCCACTTTCACTTTCATCAAGAGGCTTTTTATTCCTCTTCACTTTCTGCCATAAGGGTGGTGTCATCTGCATATCTGAGGTTACTGATATTCCTCCCGGCAATCTTGATTTCAGCTTGTGTTTCTTCCCGTCCAGAGTTTCTCATGATGTACTCTGCATATAAGTTAAATAAGCACAGTGACAATATACAGCCTTGAGGTACTCCTTTTCCTATTTGAAACCAGTCTGTTGTTCCATGTCCAGTTCTAACTGTTGCTTCCTCACCTGATATACAGGTTAAATCCCTAGATCAGGAAGATTCCCTTGGAGAATAAAGTGGCAATCTGCTCCAGTATTCTTGCCTGGGAAATCCCAAGGACAGAGGAACCTGGTTGGCTAGAGTCCATGGAGTTTCAAAGAGTTGTACACAGCTTAGTGACTAAACAGTAACAACAAAGTTGGTGGAGGAGCCAAGACTAAATGGGATTCCCAACTTCTGGATGACTTGTACCTGGGGCTTCCTTTTACCTATGCCAGCAAATCTTTAAACTGCCCAATCCAAAATCTGACTTTCGTTTAATTCTTTTATTCCTTGTGAATAACTTTCTTTATAAAATTGTTTTAATAAACTTTTCACGTATAAAAATGATCAGAGATATGCTAGAATAATATCAGCTTGTATTGTCACATAGATAGCATGAGCCTTGAAATAACAACTTGTGACATGATAAATTGGAATATACACTTCACTTCTTTCAGGACCTTTAAGTTTGTGATCATAATTCCCATTTAGATAATTTTAAATGCCAGAAACCGGTTGAATGTGTATCTTTATGTATCTTTTTATATGCAGATGACACCACCCTTATGGCAGAAAGTAAAGAGGAACTCAAAAGCCTCTTGATAAAAGTAAAAGAGAAGAGCGAAAAAGTTGGCTTAAAGCTCAACACTCAGAAAATTAAGATCATGGCATCTGGTCCCATCACTTCATGGGAAATAGATGGGGAAACAGTGGAAACAGTTTCTGCCTTTATTTTTGGGGGGCTCCAAAATCACTGCAGATGGTGATTGCGGCCATGAAATTAAAAGACACTTACTCCTTGGAAGGAAAGTTATCTCCAATCTAGACAGCATATTAAAAAAACAGAGACATTACTTTGCCAATAAAGGCCTGTCTAGTCAAGGTTATGGTTTTTTCAGTGGTCATGTATACATGTAAGATTTGGACTGTGAGGAATGCTGAGTGCTGAAGAATTGATGCTTTTTAACTGTAGTGTTGGAGAAGTCTTTTGAGAGTCTCTTGGACTGCAAGGAGATCCAACCAGTCCATTCCTTAGGAGATCAGTCCTGGATGTTCATTGGAAGGACTGATGCTGAAGCTGAAACTCCAATACTTTGGCCACCTTATGCGAAGTGTTGACTCATTGGAAAAGACTCTGATGCTGGGAGGGATTGGGGGCAGGAGGAGAAGGGGACAACAGACGATGAGATGGCTGGATGGCATCACTGACTCGATGGACAAGGGTTTCGCTGAACTCCGGGAGTTGGTGATGGACAGGGAGTGTTCATGGGGTTGCCAAGAGTCGGACATGACTGAGCGACTGAGCTGAACTGAACCCTTTTTTCAGAGGTTTTCCATGGAGCAGCAGTACCATCAAAATTTCTTTTGATGGTACTGAACAAGGGGACTTTATTATTTTCCTAGAGCTGCTATAACAAATACCACAAACTTGGGGGCTTAAAACAACAGAAATATACTGTCACTGTTTTTGTGGTTAGAAGTTGAAGTTAAAATTGTCAATAGGGTTGGTTTCCTCTTGCTGCCTTTGGGAGAATTTGTTCCGTATCTCTCTCCTAGGTACTGTTGGTTGCTCACAATCTTCAGAATTCCTTGACTTATAGATGTAGTTCTCCAATCCCTGACTTTGTTTCACACAGCATTCTCTTCTCTGTGTTTTTATATCTTTTTATTATAAGAACACCAGTCATACTGAATCAGAATCCACTAATCAAGTATGACCTCATCTAAACTTGTGGAGAAGGCAATGGCAACCCATTCCAGCACTCTTGCTTGGAAAATCCCATGGACCGAGGAGCCTGGTAGTCTACAGTCCATGGAGTCTCGAAGAATTGGACACGACTGAGTGCCTTCACTTTCACACTTCACTTTCATGCATTGGAGAAGGAAATGGCAACCTGCTTTAGTATTCTTGCCTGGAGGATCCCAGGGACAGAGGAGCCTAATTGGCTACCATCTATAGGGTTGCATAGAGTTGGACACGACTGAAGAGACTTAGCAGCAGCAGCAGCATCTAAACTTGGTAGCATCCATAAAGACTCTACTTCTACATAAGATCATCTTCACAAATACTGGGGGCAGCTTCCCAGATGACACAGTGGGAAAGAATCTGCCTGCCAAAGCAGGAGACACAGAAGACTTGGGTGCAATCCCTGAATCAGGAAGTTACTGTGGAGTAGGAAATGGCAACCCCCTCCAGTATTCTTGCCTGGAAAATTCTATGGACAGAAAGGAGCCTGGTGACCTAAAATCCATGAGGTCGTAAAGGGTCAGACACAACTGAGCATGCACAAATACTGGAATTTAGTCCCAACATATCTTTATGGGGAAAATGGATTGCCCCATGACATATACCAGTATATTTACTCTGACTTATGTTAGAGTAAATATACTGTGTGGGCACAGGAGGGCCGAGAGGAGCTACTCCACGTTCAAGGTCAGGAGGAGTGACCTCATCAAAGGTAAAGAGCAGTGACTACATTTTGCTGGAGCAGCCATGAAGAGATACCCCACGTCCAAGGTAAGAGAAACCCAAATGAGATGGTTGGTGTTTCAAGAGGGCATCAGAGAGCAGACACACTGAAACCATAATCACAGAAAACTAGCCAATGTGATCACATGGACCACAGTCTTGTCTGACTTAGTGAAACTAAGCCATGCCATATGGGGCCACTCAAGACAGACGGTTCATGGTGGAGAGGTCTGACAGTATGTGGTCCACTGGAGAAGGGAATGGTGAACCACTTCAGTATTCTTGCCTTGAGAACCTCATGAACAGTATGAAAAGGCAAAATGATAGGATACTGAAAGAGGAACTTCTCAGGTTGGTAGTGCCCAGTACGTTACAGGAGATCAGTGGAGAAATCAGTCCAGAAAGAATGAAGAGAAGGAGAAAAAGCAAAAACAATACTGGGTTGTGGATGTGACTGGTGATAGAAGCAAGGTCCAATGCTATAAAGAGCAAAATTGCATAAGAACCTGAAATATTAGGGCCATGAATCAAGGCAAATTAAAAGTTGTTAAACAGGAGATGGAAAGAGTGAACGTCAACATTCTAGAAATCAGCAAACTAAAATGGACTTGAATGAGTGAATTTAACTCAGATGACCATTATATCTACTACTGTGGGCAGGAATCCTTAGAAGAAATGGAGTAGCCATCATGGTCAACAAAAGAGTCCAAAATGCAGTACTTGGATGCAATCTTAAAAACAACAGAATAATCTATGTTCATTTCCAAGGCAAATCATTCAATATCACGGTGATCCAAGCCTATGCTCCAACCAATAATACTGAAGAAGCTGAAGTTGAATGGTTCTATGAAGACCTACAAGACCTTTTTATAAATAACACCCCCAAAAGATGTCCTTTTAATTATAAAGGGCTAGAATGCAAAAGCAGGAAGTCAAGAAACACCTGGAATAACAGGCAGATTTGCCCTTGGAATGTGGAATCAAGCAGGGCAAAGACTAATAGAGTTTTGCCAAGAAAGTGAAAGTGAAAGTGAAGTCACTCAGTCGTGTCCGACTCTTTGCGACCCCATGGACTGTAGCCTACCAGGCTTCTCTCTTTATGGGATTTTCCAGGCAAGAATACTGACGTGGGTTACCATTTCCTTCTCCAGGGGATCTTCCTGACCCAGGGGTTGAACCCAAGTCTCCCGCATTGGAGGCAGGCACTTTAACCTCTGAGCCACCAGGAAAACACACTAGTAATAACAAACACCATTTTCCAACAGCACAAGAGAAGACTCTACACATGGACATCACCAGATGGTCAACACCGAAATCGGATTGATTATAGTCTTTGCAGCGAAAGATGGAAAAGCTCTATACAGTCAGCAAAAACAAGACTGGGAGCTGACTGTGGCTCAGATCATGGACTGCGTAATGTCAAATTCAGACTTAAATTGAAGAAAGTAGGGAAAACCACTAGGCCATTCAAGGATGACCTAAATCAAATCCCTTATGACTATACAGTGGAAGTGAGAAATAGATTTAAGGGACTAGATCTGTTAGACAGAGTACCTGATGAACTATGGATGGAGGTACATGACATTGTAAAGGAGACAGGGATCAAGACCATCCCCATGTAAAAGAAATGCAAAAAAGCAAAATGGCTGTCTGAGGAGGCCTTACAAATAGCTGTGAAAAGAAGAGAAGTGAAAAGGAAAGGAGAAAAGGAAAGATAGTCTCATTTGAATGCAGAGTTCCAAAAAATAGCAAGGAGAGATAAGAAAGCCTTTCTTAGTGATCAATGCAAAGAATTAGAGGAAACAATTGAATGGCAAAGAATAGAGATCTCTTCAAGAAAATTAGAGATCCCAAGGGAATATTTCATGCAAAGATGGGCTTGGTAAAGACAGAAATGGTATGAACTTAACAGAACCAGAAGATATTAAGAAGAGAGCAAGAATACACAGAAGAATTGTACACAAAATATCTTCATGACCCAGATAATCATGATGGTGTGATCATTCACCCAGACCCAGACATCCTGGGATATGAAGTCAAGGGGCCTTAGAAAGCATCATTATGAACAAAGTTAGTGGAGGTGATGGAATTTCATTTGAGCTATTTCAAATCCTGAAAGATGATGCTATGTAAGTGCTGCACTCAATATGCCAGCAAATTTGGAAAACTCAGCCATGGCCACAGGACTGTAAAAGGTCAGGTTTCATTCCAATCCCAAAGAAAGGCAATGCCAAAGAATGCTCAAACTACCTCACAATTGCACTCATCTCACACACTAGTAAAATAATGCTCAAAATTCTCCAAGCCAGGCTTCAGCAATACATGAACTGTGAACATCCAGATGTTCAAGCTGGTTTTAGGAAAGGCAGAAGAACCAGAAATCAAATTGCCAGCATCTGCTGGATCATCAAAAAAGCAAGAGAGTTCCAGAAAAACATCTATTTCTGCTTTATTGACTATGCCAAAGCCTTTGACTTTGTGTATCACAATAAACTGGAAAATTCTTCAAGAGATGGGAATACCAGATACCTGACCTGCCTCTTGAGAAACATATATGTACGTCAGGAAGCAACAGTTAGAACTGGGCATGGAACAACAGACTGGTTCCAAATAGGAAAAGGAGTACGTCAAGGCTGCCTATTGTCACCCTGCTTATTTAACTTCTATGCAGAGTACATCATGAGAAACGCTGGGCTGGAAGAAGCACAAGCCAGAATCAAGATTGCTGGGAAAAATATCAGTAACCTCATATATGCAGATGACATCACCCTTAAGTGGCAGAAAGTGAAGAGGAACTAAAAAGTCTCTTGATAAAAGTGAAAGAGGAGAGTGAAAAAGTTGGCTTAAAGCTCCACATTCAAAAAACGAAGATCATGGCATCTGGTCCCATCATGTCATGGGAAATGGATGGGGAAATGGTGTCAGACTTTATTTTTTTGGGCTCCAAAATCACCTCAGATGGTGACTTCAGCCATGAAATTAAAATATGCTTACTCTTTGAAAGGTAAGTTATGACCAACCTAGATAGCATATCAAAAGCAGAGATGATACTTTGTCAAGAAAGATCTGTCTAGTCAAGACTATGTTTTTTCCAGTCATCATGTGTGGATGTGAGAGTTGGCCTATGAAGAAAGCTGAGCACTAAAGAATTGATGCTTTTGAACTGTGGTGTTGGAGAAGAGTCTTGCAAGTCCCTTGGACTGCAAGGAGATCCAACCAGTCCATCCTAAAAGAGACCAGTCCTGTGTTCATTGGAAGGACTGATGCTGAACCTGAAACTCCAATACTTTGCCCACCTCATGCAATGCACTGACTCATTGGAAAAGGCCCTGATGCTGGGAGGGACTGCGAGCAGGAGGATAAGGGGACGACCGACGATGAGATAGCTGGATGGCATTACCGACCTGATGGACATGAGTTTAGTTGAACTCCGTCAGTTGGTGATGGACAAGGAGGCCTGGTGTTTTGCGATTCATGGGTTCACAATGAATCAGACACGACTCAGCAAGTGAACTGAACTGATGTTAGGGCTTCCTTATATCATTGAATGTATTTAACTTTTTATTTTATATAGGAGTTTAGCAGATTAACAATGTGATAGTTTTGGGTAGACAGTAAAAGGACTCTGCCATACATGTAACATATCCTTTCTCCACTAAATTCCCCTCTCATCCATCCAATGTAAGATATTGTGTGAATATTTTACACAATATCTTCATGCTGTTAAATACATCATTGCTTGATTAGCCAAAATCAACCAATACCCTATGGAGTATAATATTACAAAGGGACAGAGTGTAGACAGGTCCTCCTGGAGAAAGAAGGAAGGTACTAAGAAAGAAATGAAGAATCTAAGGCAGCTCTCAAGATCATGATTTGGGCATTGTGTCCAGCTCATAATCTTGAAAACCTGTGTTGTCTTCTCTTCAGGACATTTTATAAAAGGATATTTATGTACCTTATATTTTTAACTGAGACTAGACTTGTATGCAAACAGTTGCAATAGAAAATATAAGCAGTGTATTACAGTAAAAGCTAAACTCTTTTCAAGTTCTGTAATTATCATTTTGAGGAATTAGGGGAAAAGAAAGTTGATCAAATAGAAAGCTGCCAAAGACAGTTGTATAGGAAGTTAAAAGATTTTGTGCTATTTGATTATTTAACTTACGTGGAAAACGTATTTGTAAAATAAAGAGAATCCATGATTAAAAGATGTTTCTATATAATATATACTGATAAGTTTTCAAATCTGAATTTTAAAGTTCAGCTTTGAGATGTTTATTTTAGAAACTATTTTCAAGTCATAGTAAAGAGACTGTTTCATTCACAGGAGTCATAAAATTATAAGGGGTCTTCAGAACGTAAGGGGATATTTAAGTATAGTAAATCAGCATCCTTGAGATATTCTAAATCAGACATAAAGAAAACTGCATTCAAATAGAGGATTAAAGTGGCCCTGCTGAGACTATCTTCTGTGGACTGGATAGGCATACTGATAAATAACATGCATTTTGAGGCAAGATAATTTTTTGTCCTTTCAGCTTGTCAGAGATTAATGACAACAGGCATTTGTTTTGAATTTTTTATTCTTATTTCTATTATTGTGAACTCTTGACCAGAACTACTTATGTTAATAAATCTAATTTACAATATGAAAATACAGAAGCTCAAAAACATATGTGATTTATCCATTCACTTCTAATTATGAAGATGAAAATATAGTTAAATATATACATAGATTATGTTGTTAACTAGTGTTGCAGGAAGTATCTATTTATACTTAAAATTATACAAGTAAAAGTATGTTTATAAAATATTATATGTTGACAAACTTTGTAAAGACATTTTTTAATCATCATAGGTTTATTTTTGCTATACAGTGTTTATTTAAAAATACTGATTTGGTTATTTTCTTATAAATAGCCAGGTTTTTGATAGCTTATGGTGAACAGTGTCAAATTCATGTTCTCAGAAGATTTTACTTCAAGACTAGGGAACAGGCTTGATCACTCAAGAGCTTTTGTGTAGCAGAGTTTTATTAAAGTATGAAAAAGAAACAGATAAAGCTTCTGACATAGACATCAAAAGAGGGATGAAGAGTGCCCCCCTCGCTAGTCTTTAGCAAGGGAATTATATACTTTTTTAAATTAACTATTACAATAAAGCAAAATAATGTCTCAGGTTGAAAAAATTTTACCAGACCCACTCCCACAATTTACATTTTAGGTTAACAGGATTGTAGTTTAGCAATAGAAATATCCTACCAGACCCACTCTCATAATATACATTCTAAAATATCAGGATTAGTCAGAGGTTTACACTAAGGAGAAACTGTCCTCAAACAGCATACATTGTTGTTATGTAATCCCTAGTACAGAGTTTAAACTGTGTTGTTTGTTGTGTAATCATCAGTTCAGTTCAGTTCAGTTTTCACTGCGTTAAAAAAAGTCCTTTCCTTGAAATGGAGAAACCTCTCCATGGGAAGCCTTCAACTGAGGAAGAGGAGAGAACTCTGAAGACCCAGCAATTAGACCGATTGTGAAATGCAGCCTAAGAATAAGCCCAGGACAGGAAGACATTGTCTTGAGGGTCAAACTGCAGACTCAGGACTTTTGGAGTCAGCAGAAGCAGGTCCACATAGATTATCATCTGAAAAGTAAAATTTGAAAGACATAAAATGATATTGTTTAGTTTCGGTCAGGGTGCCACTTTTTAACTTGAGTGTGGTGCGCCCAGGAATCAATTCCTGGCACCTTGACAGTTGTGAGATAAGAAAGAATAACCTAGTAAGTGCCTTCCCAGAGGTGCTCGAGATATTGGCCTCCAGATCCCAAAGTCTTATGAGGACCTTGGTGCCTGGCTCAAATGGTGGCGTTTTTGACTCAGAGGCTGGGTCAGAAGTCACCTCTTGGAGTTTCCATAATGTCTCTTGAAAAGCTGAAAGCTGAGTCACATAGTTAATTCTAAGGCTTCAGGGTCTATGACAATATCTGTGCATAAAAATGGTCTGTCATAGAGACAGTCCCTTCTTCTGTTGGGGGTGCAATTTGAGCCCTCATTAAAGCTATGGATAGAACTGTAAACCAACTACCTTGTGTTTCCTGAGTTAGCTTACATGGATGTCTATTAATAAAGTCATTAGCCTTTTCGACCTTTCCTGAAGATTGGGGTCTCCAGGAACAGTGTAAGTGATATTTCATTCTTCGAGCTTTTGACACTCCTTGAGGTACAACAATTTTAAAGGCAGAACCATTATCACTCTGGAGGCTTTGCAGCAGCCCAAACCTGGGAATAATTTCATGGATTAAAATTTTTATAACTTCCTTAGCCTGTTCACTATGGCAGGGAAAAACCTCAATCCATCCAATAGAAGTATCTACCCAGACGCATAAGCAAGAAAATCTGTTTGTTTTTGGCATATGAGTAAAAGGAACCACAGCCTCATTTATTATTTGTAAATCTTGAACTAGTCTCCATTTATCATTTGACTTTTTCACACTCAAAATAGGAGTGTTGCATAGACTATTACAGGGAATTAATAGCCCCTGCTTTTTAAAATTCTCAGTGATGGGTTTTATCCCTTCCTTAACCTTGGGTTTATATCTTCCCTGGTGGCTCAAATGGTAAAACATCTGCTTACTATGCGGGAGAGCCAGGTTTGATCCCTGGGTTGGGAAGATCCTCTGGAGAAGGAAATGGCAACCCACTCCAGTACTCTTGCCTAGAAAATCCCATGGCTGGAGGAGTGTGGTAGGCTACAGTCCATGGGGTTGCAAAGAGTCAGAAAGCACTGAGGAACTTCACTTTCACTTGAGTTTTAATGGGTACTGCTTTTGATGTGGAAATAGGTGAGGGTCTTTGAGCCTTCTAGTGACAGGTATAGCATTTTGTGCTCGACCTACAGTTTTTCCATCAAACCACACTTTAGGATTTACATTTTGTTCAATTAGTGGGAGAGAAAGAGCAGGCTCCTTATTCATGAACACAGAGGCCTGAACCTTGCTCAGTATATCCCTCCTCAGAAGGGGTGAGGGAGACTCCAGCATAAACAGAAACATGTGAGAAAACAGCACAGAGTCCTAGTTGCAGCTTAAAGGATGACTGAAAAAATAGCGTTTGGCTTGTCCTGACAGTCCCACTACAATAGTGGATTGGGAGGAAAGTGGACCAGAGGCTTCAGTGAGCACAGAGAAAGTTGCCCCGCTGTCCAAAAGAAAATCAACTGATTGGACCCCACAGTTACTAATACCTGGGGTTCCTCAGGTGTTGTTAGAATGGGAGCTTGTGTGGGGACCCATGGGCTCCTTTAATCCTGATTGTCTTCAGAGCCTGACCTCTGGGGCCTACACCTCTGAGGGAAGTCTCTCCTCCAGTATGGTCTTTACAGACTGGACAGGGAGCAATGAGCAGCTTAGGTGCCTGAGCGCAACTTCACTTGAGATGCCCCTCCTTTCCACAGTAATTGCAAGCCTGTCCTTTTTCACCTGGGTTCCTCTGGGCATTTTTCTCTTCAGGCTGATTCATAACATTTTTCACAGCCATCACTAGAGCCTGGGTGTTTTCTTTGTCTTTTTTTCTGTTCTTGTTTTTCCTCCTCACATTCTCTACTGTAATATACTGTTTCAGCCAGCTGCAACAGTTTTTTTAGAGAATGATTCAGTCCAAATGCCTGTTTTTATAACTTATGGCATAAATCTGGAGCTGACTGAGTGAGAAATTTATCTTTTAAGGTTGTCTCTCCTTCTGCACTCTCAGGAGAAATATTAGTGAACTTTTGAAGGCCTTCCCACTGTCTCTCTAGGAATCTGCCAGAAGCTTCCTTCTCTCTTTGTTCTGCATCAGCCAGTTTAGCATAATTTGGAGGCTTAGTTTGAGCTCTCTTAAGCACTTCAATAATGCAATTGATGAAGTGGGTCCACTCCCATATCCCTTTCTATTTGTGATAATCCCAATCTGGCTTTGCTATGGGAACCACTTGTCTCCCCATAGGGAGGAGAGGTATTTCATATTCCCTTATTCCCCTGGCCTCATTCTCAAACCATTCATCTCCAAAAGCAGTAGCTTCCCCCAAAACTTGTACTCTAAAGTCAGGAGTCCGCATCTGCCCCAAGACATACATTACTCTCTCCAAGTAAGCTCATAAAGTAAAGTTAGTCCTGTAAAGGCTTCTGTGTACTTTTCTGGATCCTCTAGACAGTCTCCCAGATCTCTCTTTATCTGTTGTATCTCTGGGTCTTTATGGATTGGTTATTTTTCCCAGTGGGGGCCTCCTGAAGAGGCAGTAAGTTGTGTGGCTGTTCCCCAGCCCCTCTAGCTACCCTTTGCATATGATATCATGGATAGATTAGAGAAACCTGCTTTTTCTCATCCTCATCCTCTTTCTCATCCTTAGTTTCATCCTTAGTTTTGGTTGTCTGCACCTCCTCTACTTTGACTGTCTGAGTTCCTATCGAAACTAAAGTAGTCTGAGGCTGCGTTGGAACTGGGGTTGTTTGAACTTTTTTTGAGACTGAGGCATCCTTTCCTGGAGGGATTCCTTGACCCTCAGCTTGCTCAGTTGTGAGTGCCTGATACAAAGGTAGAGGCAGAGTAAGAGGACAGGAGGGAGCTGAAGCCTTTACCCCCAAATCTGTACCCTTAGGACATAAGTCTGGCATATCTTGCAAAGAGAAAAAGAGTGATACATATGGCATTTCTACCCATTTCCCTTGTCTTCTACAGAACCAGTCTAGTGGTAAAACAGTATCTTAATTAAGAGACCCTTCAACTGGCCATTGTCTGCTGCCCTCCAACAGATATTGTGGCCATGCAGATTTGCAAAAGAAAGTCAGGTGTGTCTTCTTTAAACTCTGGGGGGTCAAACTTATCCCTGTTTTTCAGGACACAATCCAAGGGTTTGAGTCTGGAACTTTGACTAGCACCCATCTGTAAGAGAGAAAAGAGCAGTGACCAGCACCTTTGCTTCCTTCCATTGGAGATGTCCCTCCCTGCTCTAGATGGAGGTGTAGATAGACTTTCCATTGAAGCTTTCCTTCCTTCGCCAGACTTAGCCTGTCCCTTACTGACACAGGGGCCTTACTCATCCCTCCCGGTTCTACCACGGATGTGGCATAGAGATGCACCAAGGGAAGATCCAACGGGCATCCTGAGTTGATTTCTAGTTCCACACCACCACAACCTTTGTTTGATTTGCTAGAGTAGTTTCCTGGAATGTTTCCCAAGCTAGTACTACTAGGGGAAGCATCCATCTTATGTGTGCCCATTCACATTTCCTGATTACATTCCTGGCTGAGGTAGAAGGGATGAATCATTGCTACATCAGTAAACCACAGGAGAGCTTTATCTAGTCTGCTAAGAGTTAGTACTACCAAAGGAAGAAACCCACTGTACTTCCATACTGGGATTCTGAACCTATATTTTTAGAAACCTCATGCTCACTAACAGCACTTCCATCCACATAGTTTGGAGGCACAGTTACAACAAGGACTCACTAGTTACACTTAACTTCTTAACATATTCCTACCTAGTCTGGGTTCTCATGACTACCAAGCATGGAGTCTAAGTAAAAGCACATAGTAAAAGCATGAATCACAAGTCCATTGAAAGTCCATGATCAAGACAGATTAGGTTAATAGTTCAAATTTCCCATGCAACTATTAAATGGTCAAAGAAACCAAGAAAAGCTGACCGAGAAAGGAAAATCTGGCCCACACACTTCGCCCACATCTGGTTGCGCCCCTCACAGAGACCTTAGGTGTCTCTTGGTACTGGCAGGTCAGTATAAACTCCATAAAGGGCTTGCCTTTGGGGGCTGCCTTCATTCATTATGAGTCACCATGGAACAGGGCTCATCACTTGCCTCACATAGGGCACACAATCACACTGAAGAGTTAGTAAGGTAAAACAGAAAACATGTATACTGAGAAAGCAGAAAGGCTAGAGCTCTGAGTGTTCTTACCTTGTCCTGAAGATCCCAGACGAGCCTCCAAGATGATAGCTTATAGTGAACAGTGTCAGGTTTATGATCTCCAAAGAAGAAGATTTAACTTTGGAACCAAGGACCAGGCTTGATCACTCAAGAGTTTTGTGCAGCAGAGTTTTATAAAAAAGTACAAAAAAGGAACAGAGAAAGCTTCTGATATAGACATCAGAAAGGGTACAGAGAGTGCCCCCCGTGGTAGTCCTTCAGTTCAGTTCAGTCGCTCTGTCATGACCGACTCTTTGCGACCCCAGGAATTACAGCACGCCAGGCCTCCCTGTCTAGCCCTAACTCCTGGAGTTCACTCAAACTCACATCGAGTCAATAATGCCATCTAGCCATCTCATCCTCTGTCTTCCCCATCTCCTCCTGCCCCCAATCCCTCCCAGAATAAGAGTCTTTTCCAATGAGTTACCTCTTTGCATGAGGTGGTCAAAGTACTGGAGTTTAGCTTTAGCATCATTTCTTCCAAAGAAATTCCAGGACTGATCTCCTTCAGAATGGACTGGTTGGATCTCCTTGCAGTCCAAGGGACTCTCAAGAGTCTTCTCCAACACCACAGTTCAAAAGCATCAATTCGTCGATGCTCAGCTTTCTTCACAGCCCAACTTTCACATCCATACATGTCTATTGGAAAAACCATAGCATTGACTAGACGGAACTTTGTTGGCAATGTCTCTGCTTTCGAATATGCTATCTAGGTTGGTCATAACTTTCCTTCCAAGGAGTAAGCGTTTTTTAATTTCATGGCTGCAATCACCATCTGCAGTGATTTTGGAGCCCCCCAAAAATAAAGTCTGACACTGTTTCCACTGTTTCCCCATCTGTTTCCCCTGAAGTGATGGGATCAGATGCTATGATCTTCGTTTTCTGAATGTTGAGCTTTAAGCCAACTTTTTCACTCTCCTCTTTCCCTTTCATCAAGAGGCTTTTTTATTCCTCTTCACTTTCTGCCATAAGGGTGGTGTCATCTGCATATCTGAGGTTATGGATATTTCTACTGGCAATCTTGATTCCAGCTTGTTCTTCTTCCAGCCCAGCATTTCTCATGATGTAGTCTGCATAGAAGTTAAATAAACAGAGTGACAATATACAGCCTTGACATAGTCCTTTTCCTATTTGGAACCAGTCTCTTGTTCCATGTCCAGTTCGAACTGTTGCTTCCTGACCTGCATATATGTTTCTCAAGAGGCAGGTCAGGTGGTCTGGTATGCCCATCTCTTGAAGAATTTTCCACAGTTTATTGTGATCCACACAGTCAAAGGATTTAGCATAGTCAATAAAGCAGAAATAGATTATTTTTGGAACTCTCTTGTTTATTCAGTGATCCAGCAGATGTCGGCAATTTGATTTCTGGTTCCTCTGCCTTTTCTAAAACCAACTTGAACATCTGAAATTTCACTGTTTATGTATTACTGAAGCCTGGCTTGAAGAATTTTGAGCATTACTTTACTATCATGTGAGATGAGTGCAATTGTGTGGTAGTTTGAGCATTCTTTGGCATTGCCTTTATTCGGGATTGGAATGAAAACTAACCTTTTCCAGTCCCGTGGCCACTACTGAGTTTCCCAAATTTGCTGGCATATTGAGTGCAGCACTTTCACAGCATCATCTTTCAGGATTTGAAATAGCTCAACTGGAATTCCATTACTTCCACTAGCTTTATTCATAGTGATGCTTTCTAAGGCCCACTTGACCTCATATTCCAAGATGTCTGGCTCTAGATATGTGATCACACCATCATGATGATCTGGGTCATGAAGTTCTTTATTGTACAGTTCTGTGTATTCTTGGCACCTCTTTTTAATATCTTCTGCTTCTGTTAGGTCCATACCATTTCTGTCCTTTATCAAGCCCATCTTTGCATGAAATGTTCCCTTGGTATCTCTAATTTTCTTCAAGAGATCTCTAGTCTTTCCCATTCTGTTGTTTTCCTCTATTTCTTTGTACTGATCTCTAAGGCAGGCATTCCTGTCTTCCCTTGATATTCTTTAGAACTCTGCATTCAGATGCTCATATCTTTCCTTTTCTCCTTTGCTTTTTGCTTCTCTTCTTTTCACAGCTATTTGTAAGGCCTCTCAAGACAGCCATTTTGCTTTTTTGCATTTTTTTTCCCATGAGGATGGTCTGGATCCAGTCTCCTATACAATGGCATGAACCTCCATCCATAGTTCCTCAGGCACTCTGTCTATCAGATCTAGTCCCTTAAATCTATTTCTCACTTCCACTGTATAGTCATAAGGGATTTGATTTAGGTCATACCTGAATGGTCTAGTGGTTTTCCCTACTTTCTTCAATTTAAGTCTGAATTTGGCAAAAAGGAGTTCATGATCTGAGCCACAGTCAGCTCCCAGTCTTGTTTTTGCAGACTGTGTAGAGCTTTCATTCTTTGGCTGCAAAGACTATAGTCAATCTGATTTTGGTGTTGACCATCTGGTGATGTCCATGTGTAGAGTCTTCTCTTGTGTTGTTGGAAGAGGGTGATCGCTATGACCAGTGCGTTCTCTTGGCAAAACTCTATTAGCCTTTGCCCTGCTTCATTCCGTATTCCAAAACTAAATTTGCCGGTTACTCCCGGTTTTTCTTGACTTCCTACTTTTGCATCCCAGTCCCTATAATGAAGAGGACATGTTTTTTGGGTGTTAGTTCTAAAAGGTCTTGTAGGTCTTCATAGAGCTATTCAACCTCAGCTTCTTGAGCGTTACTAGTTGGGGCTTGGATTATCGTGATATTGGATGATTTGCCTTGGAAACAAATAGAGAACATTCTGTCGTTTTTGAGATTGCATCCAAGTAATGCATTTTGGACTCTTTTGTTGACCATGATGGCTACTCCATTTCTTCTGAGGGATTCCTGCCTGAAGTAGTAGATATCATGGTCATCTGAGTTAAATTCACCCATTCCAGTCCATTTTAGTTTGCTGATTCCTAGAATGTCAATGTTCATTCTTGCCATCTGTTTGACCACTTCCAATTTGCCTTGATTCATGGACCTGACATTCCAGGTTCCTATGCAATATTGGTCTTTACAGCATCGGACTTTCCTTCTGTCTCCAGTCACATCCACAGCTGGGTATTGTTTTTGCTTTGTCTCCATCCCTTCATTCTTTCTGAAGTTATTTCTCCACTGATCTCCAGTAGCATATTGGGCACCTACCAACCTGGTATGTTCCTCTTTCAGTATCCTATGATTTTGCCTTTTCATACTGTTCCTTACCACGGGGACTATATACTTTTAAAATTAGTTATTACAGTAAATCAAAAGAATGTCTCAAATTTGTAAAAATTTTCCTAGACCCACTCCCACAATTTACATTTTAGGAAAACAGGATTAGCACTTTAGAACAGAAAGATCCTATCAGACCCACTGCCATAATATGCATTCTAAAACATCAGGATTAGTCAGGTTTTCAGTAAGGAGAAACTGTTCTCAACCTGGATACATTGTTTTTGTATAATCCTTAGTACAGAATTTAAAATGAGTTGTTTGTTGTGTAATTATCAGTTCTGGGGTTAAAGAAAAAAAAAAAACTTTTTATGTGAGTAAGACTAAGGAATGCAGAGGAAAAAAAGAAAAAAAAAGAAAAAAAAACTTTGTCCTTTTCTTTTCCTTGAGAACTCCAGACTCCTCTCTCCTCAGGGACCCCCAGACTTCTTATCAACCTGCCTGGAATTAACTCTTTCAATTTCCTGTTTTAAAAGGTTTTTTATTTTATTTTTATTTTACTTTACAATACTGTACTGATTTTGCCATACATTGACATGAATTTGCCACAGGTGTTCATGAGTTCCCAATCCTGAACCCCCCTCCCATTTCCCTCCCCATATCATCTCTCTGGGTCATCCCACTGCACCAGCCCCAAGCACCCTGTATCCTGTATCAAACCTAGACTGGTGATTCATTTCTTACATGATAGTATACATGTTTCAATGCCATTTTCCCAAATCATCCCACCCTCTCCCTCTCCCACAGAGTCCAAAAGTCTGTTCTATACATCTGTGCCTCTTTTGCTGTCTCTCATACAGGGTTATCATTACCATCTTTCTAAATTCCATATATATGTGTTGGCATACTGTATTGGTCTTTTTCTTTCTGGCTTACTTCGCTCTGTTCACTCTGTAAAAGTTTTGTTCAGTTCAGTTTAGTCACTCAGTGGTGTCTGACTGTTTGTGACCCCGTGGACTGCAGCACACCAGGCCTCCCTGCGGGCTTTCTAATATCTACTGATTTTCACAGCTTATTAATTTATTGTTCACATTTTATTTTTTCATCTGTACATTTTTCTACTATAACTCATTTTAAAATTATTTTGATATTTTCTAATGTATTCATTTTCATACTTCCATTTTTGAATCTTACTATTTTTGTATTAGATCTATGTTTTCAAATGTATCTTATTAATATTGGATCTGAGAATCTGGATAGAAATGCCTAAGAAATTTCCAAGAGGATTTAGGTAGAGGCTCATATTTTTAGAGAAACATCTCTATTTTCTTTCTATTTCATTCTACTGATTTGATGAGTTTTATTTATTTATATCTAATTATTTTGCTTATCTGATCTTTAATTATATGTGTAAGAAGCTTTGCTTTCTGTCAAATTTTCTTTATTTTAAATAAAAATCAACTGTGGTAACCTTAATGGGAAGGAAGTCCAAAAGGGATTGAATTTATGAATGTGTATGTCTGATTCATTTTGTTGTACAGTAGAAACTAACACAACATTTTAAAACAAGTATATTCCAATAAAAAATAATTTAAAAGTTAAAGGACCATAATTCTATATTGTACTGTAAAAGTGCAGACATTAATTACCAGTGATTTAATAGGTAGGCATGAATATACTAAATATTTGGAGTGTCCAAGTAGAAAGAAACACATGCAAATATTCCAATACATTATATCAAGAAAAAGTCTGAGATGGGGGAAAAAAGTCTTGAAAACTCTTAATTAATATTTCTGGGGAATATATTTTTATTTCATTTTTTGAACTAGAAAATCTTTCATGCAATTATTTTAGATAAGTAAGATAGTTCATTTTGGAGGTTAGAACTGTTACAGAAGTACAAACATATACGTATCTTAAAACATTTATGAGCTCATGCAAGACCCCTCCTCCCAGCACACATTCAGACACCATGTTAGGTATAACTCACCTCTGGATGACTCAGTGTGCATCCAGCAGCATTATATTTAGTTCATTATTAGATGAAAACATGTACAATGGTTATTAGTGAGTCACAGGTGAGATGTGGTAAGGAATAACATGTGGGAAAACAGAGTATTATTCTGAGAAGAGCATGTAACTCCTGGTCTTCAGAGGATTCTAGAATGATGTTTGGTGATGTCAGTGCTGGGCTTCAGTTCTATCTAACAGTGTCTGATGACCTGATAAGGAAGATCTGCTAAAGCTAATTAAGAGAAGGGACCTCGGAGCTTCCTGGAGAAAATTTCCTAAGGAATTCATAGTAGTCAGGTAACTCAGTGTTATTTCCTGATGGAAAGGTTTGGATGATCAGGAATGCAGCATTCTGGGATATCTTACTAGGATTTTTCTTCCTACCTTGCACCCTATGGGGCTTTCCAGGTGGCTCAGGTGGTAAAGAATCTGCCTGCCATGCAGGAAACCTGGGTTTGACCCCTAGATTGGGAAGATACCCTGGAGAAGAGCATGGCAAGCTACTCCAGTATGGTTGCATGGAGAATCCCATGGACAGAGGAGCCTGGCAGACTACAGCCCATGGCATCACAAACAGTTGGAGATGACTGAGCAATTAAACATAGCACAGTTGCATCCTATAATCTTCTCATCCAGCACATTTGAAGTATATGGAGGGATTAAAAAAAAAAAAAAACTATATGTGAAACCACAATAGCTTTTTTCCTAAAAGACTGTGTTTTGGTACAAGGTGCTAAATTTTAACAGAAAATGATAGAAAAATATAATTGATTAGCTTCTATAGGAAACATATACCTTTACAAACTTCTATGTATTATATGCTTTCTGGATTATAGTACTTAGCTCCAGAAAATTTTGAAAATATCAGGGTGCCTGTGGTCCCTGTGAAAACGTAAGGGCCCAGTTAATAAGGGAAAACATAAAAACAGTACCAGCAGAAGTAGAATTGTGCCTCTAAGGAGCAGAAACGTTATATGGATGTGTAATCTGTAGCATCCTTCTCCAGGGGGTCTTTCCAACCCAGAGATCAAAGCCAAGTCTCCTGTATTGCAGGTGGGTTCTTTACCACCTGAGCCACCAGAGAAACCCAAGAATACTGGAATGAGTAGCTATCCCTTCTCCAGCAGATCTTCCTAACCCAGAAATTGAACCAGGATGTCCTCAATTGCAGGCAAATTCTTTACAAACTGAGCTACCAGGGAAACCCCTAAAAAGATAATGCTGTGAAAGAGATTCACTCAATGTGCCAACAAATTTGGAAGACTTGGCAGTGGCCACAGGAATAGAAAAGGTCAATATTCAGTCCAACCCCAAAGAAAGGAAATGCCAAAATTGCTAAAACTACTGCACAATTGCACTCATCTCACATGCTAGAAAAGTAATGCTCAAAATTCTCAAAGCCAGGCTTCAGTAGTACATGAACTTTGAACTTCCAGATGTTCAAGCTGGATTTAGAGAAGGCAGAGCAATCAGAGATCAAATTATCAGCATCTGTTGGATCACCGGAAAAGTAACAAAGTTCCAGAAAAACGTCTACTTCTACTTTATTGACTTCACCAAAGCCTTTGACTGTGTAAATTACAACAAACTGAGGAAAATTTGTAAAGAGATGGGAATACCAGACCACCTGATCCGCCTCCTGAGAAATCTGTATGCATGTCAAGAAGTAACAGTTAGAACTGTACATGGAAAAACAGACTGGTTCCAAATCAAGAAAGGAGTACATCAAGGCTATATACTCTCACCCTGCTTATATAACATATATGCATAATACACCAGGCGAAATGTTGGGCTGGATGAAGCACAAGCTGGAATAAATCTTGCTGGGAGAAATATCAATAACCTCAGATAGGCAGGTGGCAATAGAGGGAACTGACTGTGGTTCAGATAATGAACACCTGATGCCAAATTAAGACTGAAATTGAAGAAAGTAGGGAAAACAATTAGACATTCAGGTATGACCTAAATAAAATCCCTTATGATTATCCAGTGGAAGTGGCAAGTAGACTTAAGGGGTTAGATCTGACAGAGTGCATAAAGAACTATGGACCAAGGTTTGTGACATTGTACATGAGGTAGTGATCAAGACCACCCACAAGAAAAAGAAATGCAAAAAGGCAAAATGGTTGTCTGAGGGGGCTTAAAAATAGCTAAGAAAAAAAGAGAAGAAAAAGCAAAGGAGAAAAGGAAAATTATACCCATTTGGATGCAGAGTGTCAAAGAATAGCAAGGAGAGATAAGAAAGCCTTCCTCAGTGATCAATGCAAAGAAGTAGAGGAAAATAATAGAATGGAAAAAGCAATTCTCTTCAAGGGAACTTTTCATGCAAGTTCAGTTCAGTTCAGTTCAGTCGCTCAGTCGTGTCCGACTCTTTGCGACCCCATGAATCGCAAGATGGGCACATTAAAGGACATAAATGGTATGGACCTAACAGAAGCAGAAGGTATTAAGAAGTGGCAAGAATACACAGAAGAACTATACAAAATAGATCTTAATGACACAGATAACCACAATGGTGTGATCACTCACCTAGAGCCAGACATTCTGAAATGTGAAGTCAAGGGGTCTTAGGAAATATCACTATGAATAAAGCCAGTGGAGGTGATGGGATTCCAGTTGAGCTATTTCAAATGCTAAAAGATGATGCTGTGAAAGTGCTGCACTCAATAAGCCAGCAAATTTGGAAAACTCAGCAGTGACCATAGGATTGGAAAAGGTCAGTTTTCATTCCAATCCCAAAGAGAGGCAAAGCCAAAGAATGTTCAAACTATTGCACAATTACACTCATCTCACCCACTAGTAAAGTAATGCTCAAAATTCTCTAAGCCAGGCTTCCACAGTATGAAAACTATGAACTTCCATATGTTCAAGCTGGATTCAGAAAAGGCAGAAAAATTGTCAACATCCATTGGGTTATAGAAAAAGCTAGAGTACTTCAGTAACATCTACTTCAGCTTTACTGACTATGCCAAATCCTTTGACTGTGTTCAGTTCAGTTTACTTGCTCAGTAGTGGCAGACTCTTTGTGACCCCATGGAGTGCATCATGCCAGGCCTCCCAGTCCATCACCAACTCCCAGAGTTTTCTCAAACCGACCTCCATGAGTCGGTGATGCCATCCAACCATCTCATCCTCTGTTGTCCCCTTCTCCTCCTGCTTTCAATCTTTCCCAGCACTAGGGTCTTTTCAAATGAGTCAGTACTTCATATCAGATGGCCAAAGTATTGGAGTTTCAACATCAGCATCAGACCTTCAAGTGAATATTCAAGACTGATTTCCTTTAGGATTGACTGGTTGGTTTACTGCTCAGTAAATCTTTAATCCAATTTTCTGTTGAAGGATGGGGCTGTAACTGTGACTGTTAATTGAACTGGGGCCAAACTATGGTGGAGGTAATGAAGATAATGGTGGACCTCCTTCAGAAGGTCCCATGCATGCATTCGTTCATTCAATGCCTCCAACCCTGCAGCAGGCCACTGCTGACCCATGACTCTGCCAGAGACTCCTGGACACTCACAGGCAAGTCTGGATCAGTCTCTTGTGGGGTCACTGCTCCTTTTTCTTGGGTCCTGGTGCAAATAATGTTCTGTTTGTGCCTTCCAAGAGTCTGTTTCAGCAGTCCTGTGTAAGTTCTGGTTCCTGTATGACAAGGTTAATGGCAAACTCCTCCAAGAGGGCTTATGCCACACCCAGGCCTACTGCACCCAGAGCCCCTGCCCCTGCAGCAGTCCACTGCTGGCCCATGACACACAAATACAGTTCTGTCTCAGTCTCTGTGGGGTCTCTAGGCCCTGGTATGCACAAGGTATGTTTGAGCCCTATGAGCATCTCTGACGGGTATAGGGCTTGATTCTAAATGTGATTTTGCCCCACTATCATCTTGGTGGGGCTTCTCCTTTGGCCTTGGATGTGGGGTATCTCTTCAAAGTCGCTCCAGAGTGACACAGCCACAGCTCCAAAACTACATAACCACCACGGCAGTGTGTACCATCTTTCTGGGTCTTCTCTGCCCTTGGATGTAGGGTGTCTCCTCATAGTCACTGCAGAACCATGCAGGCACTGCCCCAGCACTGCACAGCCACCACTCCACACTGCTTTGACTATGTGGATCAAAACAAACTGTGGAAAATTCTTCAAGAGGTGGGAATACCAGACCACGTGATCTGCCTCCTAAGAAGTCTGTATGCAGGTCACTGAAGCAGCAGTTAGAACTGTGCATGGAACAAAAGACTGGTTCCAAATCAAGAAAGGAGTACATCAAGGCTGTATATTGTCACCCTGCTTATTTAACTTATTTGCAGAGTACATCATGTGAAATGCCAGACTGAGTGAAGCACAAGCTGGAATCAAGATTGCTGGGAGAAATATCAGTAACCTCAGATATGCAGATGACATCATCCTTATGGCAGAAAGCAAAAACTAAAGAGCCTCCTGATGAAAGTAAAAGTGGACAGTGAAAAAGTTGGCTTAAAACTCACATTCAGAAAACTAATATGATGGCATCTGGTCCCATCACTTCACGGCAAATAGATGGGAAGACAGTGAAAACCATGAGATAATTTGTTTTTGGGAGCTCCAAAATCACTGCAGATGGTGACTGTAGCCATAAAGTTAAAAGACACTTGCTCCTTGGAAGGAAAGCTATGACAAACCTATACAGTATATTAAAAAGCAGAAACATTACTTTGCCAACAAAAGTCTGTCTAGTCAAAGCTATGATTTTTTCCAGTAGTCATGTATGGATGTGAGAATTGGACTATAGAAAAAATCTGAGAACCGAAGAATTCATGCTTTTGAACTGTGGTGTTGGAGAAGACTCTTGAGAGTCCTTTGGGCTGCAAGGAGATCCAGCCAGTCCATCCTAAAGGAAAACAGTCCTGAATATTCTTTGGAAGGACTGATGCTGTAGCTGAAACTCCAGTACTTTGACCACCTGATGGGAAAAACTGACTCATTGTAAAAGACCCTGATGTTCTGGAAGACTGAAGGTGGGTGGAGAAGAGGACGGCAGAGGATGAGATGATTGATGGCATCACCAACTCAACAGACATGAGTTTGAGTAAGCTCTGGGAGCTCATGATGGACAGGAAAGTATGGCGTGCTGCAGTCCATGGGATCAGAGTTGGGCACGACTGAGCGACTGAACTGAATTGTCTAGTACACTATAGTGCCCAATATAAAAGTGTGTCAATAAATGAAGAGAAAATTTTTAGATCCTTTATGGAAACAACCTGAACATTCTCATTAATTAACCCCTTGTGAGACATCTTCAAACTATGCAGGAGAATCTTTCCCAGAGGCTAGAATCCATCTTGAGTTGGAGAAGGAATCAGAGAAAAGTGGGAGAAATAAAGATAAATAAGTGACAGAAAGTTAGTTGCTCAGTTGTGTCTGACTGTTTGCAACGCTATGGACTGTAGCCCATCAGTCACCTTTATCCTTGGGATTCTCCATGCAAGAATACTAGAGTGAGTTACCATGCCTTCCTTCAGGGGAGTTTCCTGACCCAGCGTTGAAACTTGTGGCTCCTTCATTGCAAGTGGATTCTTTACCTTCTGGTAGGTGATTGATAAGTGATTGACGGGTGATTGAGAAATGATAGATGGCTGATGGATAAAGACAAACTGAGTTTGGTTATTTTGGTAAGGCTAGTAAGGACTAAAGAAATCTATATTGCCAATGTATATGGTATTCTATGGTGCTGAAAAAATTTAACTACAAGGTTTTATTTTTTGAATTATGAAAATAGTTTTGTCTTGCCTATGGAATATATGGTTGAGGTTGATATTTTCATTGTCCATTTATATGGCATATGTAAAGAAAGACATTTGAAACTTAAAAGAACTGATCAAACTGTCTTCTGTGTACATTTCCACTTAATGAAATTGATATAAGTGTCCTGAGCTTCCCACAGAGCCACAAGAGATTTATAAGATCAAGAAATTGAAAAAGGATGGGGAAGTACTAATCCCAGGACCACGGATGCTCTGGTCTCTTGTACCAAGCTGTTCCTAGAGGATGGTATCCTTCTGTCAGTGTGCTTGTGCCTGCCTGAGTGGGTAAGGTAGGAAAGGGCCTGGGGAGGAAGTGTCCAGACAGTGAGTTGCCATAGAACTTCAGCTTGAGGTAGTCATGCTGGAATAGCTTTGTCCAAGATCTATGGTTAAAGAAAGAGAATGAAATCTCTGCTAATACCCAAGATATATTGAAGAAATTGGCCCAAATCACTTAAAAACTGTCAGATCATAGAACTGAAACTAAGTCTTTTCTCTATTTCCACGCTTTAGATATTAAGTTTACATATGAATACTTTCGTATCAAGTACAAACGGGTAAACAAACAACAACAACAAAAAAAACCCTGTCTGAATCAAGTCCTCTAATGAATCCCTTGTCTCTAGATTCATGTTGATATTTGACAGAAAACAACAAAATTCTGTAAAGCAATTATCCTTCAATTAAAAAGTAAATAATTAAAAAAAAAAAAGCAAAACAGTGTTTACAACATCAGTTCAGTTTAGTCACTCATTTGTGACTGACTTTTGTGACCCCATGGACTGCAGTACACCAGGCTTCCCTGTCCATCACAAACTCCCAGAGATTACTCAAACTCATGACCATTGAGTGGGTGATGCCATCCAACCATCTCATCCTCTGTTGTCCCTTTCTCCTCCTCCCTTCAATCATTCTCAACATCAGGGTCTTTTCTTTCTTTCTTTCTTTTTTTTTGGTGATGCTTTTTAAAATTTATTTATTTTTAATTTTACTTTACAATACTGTATTGGTTTTGCCATACATCAACATGAATCTTTTCCAATGAGTTATTTCTTCGTATCAGGTGACCAAAGTATTGGAGTTTATAACATAGGCCTCAGCTAATTTTCTACCATTATTTAAAAGTAAGGCACCCATTTTTGAGTCATTTATTGATCACCTCCAGGTGTTGGAACATCCAGTACCATTTGATCAGAATAATTTTCCCGTTTTGACCTCCTTGAATAGTCTTGTTTTTAATACTCTGATGAAAATACCTGCTTATTTGGAAAATTTACTTGGGATCTTACATTTATGAGAGTGCTTATTAGTTTTGAAAGAAATTTAGCATTTCCCTCCCCCTTCATTTGAAAGACAGTATCATGTAAAAATAGAAGGTAGTCCATTATGGATGTTTAGTTCAGTTCAGTCACTCAGTGGTGTCCGACTCTTGGTGACCCCATGAATCGCAGTATGCCAGGCCTCCCTGTCCATCACCAACTCCCAGAGTTCACTCAAACTCACGTTCATCAAGTCAGTGATGCCATCCAGCCATCTCATCCTCTGTTGTCCCCTTCTCCTCCTGCCCCCAATCCCTCCCAGCATCAGAGTCTTTTCCAATGAGTCAACACTTCGCATGAGGTGGCCAAAGTATTGGAGTTTCAGCTTCAGCATCAGTCCTTCCAGTGAACACCCAGGGCTGATCTCCTTAAGAATGGACTGGTTGGATGTCCTTGCAGTCCAAGGACTCTCCAGAGTCTTCTCCAACACCACAGTTCAAAAGTATCAATTCTTTGGTGCTCAGCTTTCTTCACAGCCCAACTCTCACATACATATATGACCAATGGAAAAACAATAACTTTGACTAGACAGACCTTTGTTGGCAAAGCAATGTCTCTGTTTTTGAATATGTTATCTAGGTTGGTCATAAGTTTCGTTTCAAGGAGTAAGCGTCTTTTAATTTCATGGCTGCAATCACCATCTGCAGTGATTTTGGAGCCCCCCCCAAATAAAGTCTGACACTCTTTCCACTATTTCACATCTATTTCCCATGAAGTGATGGGACCAGATGCCATGATTTTATTTCTCTGAATGTTGAGCTTTAAGCCAACTTTTTCACTCTCCTCTTTCACGTTCATCAAGAGGCTTTTTAATTCCTCTTCACTTTCTGCCATAAGGGTGGTGTCATCAGCATATATGAGGTTACTGATATTTTACCCGGCAATCTTGATTCCAGCTTGTGCTTCTTCCGGCCCAGCGTTTCTCATGATGTACTCTGAATAGAAGTTAAATATGCAGGATGACAATATACAGCCTTGATGTACTTCTTTTCCTATTTGAAACCAGTCTGTTGTTCCATGTCCAGTTCGAACTGTTGCTTCCTGACCTGCATATGGTTTTCTCAAGAGGCAGGTCAGGTGGTCTGGTATGCCCATCTCTTTCAGAATTTTCCACAGTTTATTGTGATCTACACAGTCAAAGGCTTTGGCATAGTCAATAAAGCAGAAATAGATGTTTTTTTGGAAGTCTCTTGCTTTTTCAATGATCCAGCAGATGTTGCCAGCTTGATTTCTGGTTCCTCTGCCTTTTCTAAAACCAGCTTTAACATCAGGAAGTTCACGGTTCACATATTGCTGAAGCCTGGCTTGGAGAATTTTGAGAACTACTTTACTAGCGTGTGAGATGAGTGCAATTGTAGGGTAGTTTGAGCATTCTTTGGCATTGCCTTTCTTTGGGATTGGAATGAAAACTGACCTTTTCAAGGCCTGTGGTCACTGCTGAGTTTTCCAAGTTTTCTGGCAGTTTCACAGTATCATCTTATGGATGTAGTATATGAAATAAAGTCAACATGAATGACCATCAATACATTCAAGTCCAAAGAAAATGCTTTTACTTGCAACAAAAAATTGGTGAATAAATTTTAGTACATATAAGATATTTATATCCATAAGATTTTATTTTTATTATTTTCAGGTTTGGGGAATATTTTTTAAATAACAAACTCTATTAATTTGGATAAGAAGTAATCTACTACACTTAGTAAATTTACATGTCATTAAAATCAATCTACCAATATGCTTCAATTCAAAATTTTGATGGGAAGAGGAGTAGATATTTAAAATAGATACATTCTAAAACATAGGGAATGCAGTCAGAATATAACATTCTTTGACACTGAGATCAAAGGGTAAAAATATATGTGAGCATCTATAAACAAGCAAGGTTAATTCCCTGGAGCTGAAATATTCTACAAACTTTTCAGACTGTCATTCTGACAAAATGCTTGTAATACAATGTTGTTGTTGCTAACTGAATTTGCCATGGACTTAGAAATTAGGAAGGAGATCTTGGCATGCCAATAGTATAATTCACTATGTTTTTAATTACGAGTGAATACACTGATAGTTTTGTTAAGATATACCTTTCTATAAATTTATTTCAAATTTATATGAAACATAAATCATATGAAATGTGGCAATTTATGATCTAATATGTTTGATTGTCTAATAATAAACCTGTAGTATTTCTCATTAGGAAAAGAACCTCCTCTAATGCCTAGAAGGAACAGCAGGATACTCACTCTTTTTTTATTGATCCCAAATCACAAAAAGAGTGATCACATATTAGACATCAAAGGGATGGATATAATTATGTATCGAACATGCACATGTGGAGATTTGGGATATATTAATGTGTATGACTTTGATATGCTTCATTATGGATAAAAGCTCTTGTGCTGGGAAATAGGCAAGATTATATTCTTAGATTCACTTTATCAAAATTCATTCTATAGGTAGTGGAGAATTTAACACATGCAATATAACTGAAAAGAGAAGAGTTCTTTTCAAGGGCAAACTTTTGTTAGATATTTTATATGCTCATTATGGTTGAAATTGGCAAGTGACAGATGAATTTAAGCTTTGGTTTTAAATCTGATATCAAGGAATGATTCGAGGTTACATTTGAAAGTCTAATTCTCGGTATGTACTCAGTGATTCTTTTCATACTGTTCAAACTCCCTGGACTATTGTTAAATTTGATAATATCCTAAAATTTGGTTATTACATGGTTTGCTTATGACTGATACATTTGGGACAAGAAGTACACAACAAACAACAGTTTATATGTATCCTATAACATATAATTATAAACATTTTATATGTGTATATGTATATAATCTTTAAAACTAATACTATCTATTTAATGTTAGATGTTAAACTTGGCTTAAAAGTGACATTTTATCTTTTATTTTTCATACAGAGGGCATATGTTTCATTTGTTAAGAAACAATCACTGTATGAACTAAAACATTTGAAGTTTACTGTCTCATGAAAATTTGATACTTTAAAACTGTATTGGAAAAATAAATTTCAGAGCATGAAACATTTTATTATTTTAAAATCAGAAGGCTTTTAATCCTCAAAAGAAATGCATCAAGAATTATAATTCCTTTATTATTCAATCTTAGACCTTCAGAATAAAATACAGAGTTCTATTCTTAAACATTTTCCCTAGTTACAGATATCAAGTTAAACCAGAATTTCTAGAATCAACAAACTTGTGTGTTTGGCATAATAAACCAAAAGTATATATATGTAACATAGGATAAAAGTGGGAAAAAAAACTTTTGAATTCGATTTTCCTAGATTTAGATTCTATCTAATTGATGCTTTTGAGCTGTGGTGTTGGAGAAGACTCCAGAGAGTCCCTTGGATGGCAAGGAGATCCAACCAGTCCATTCTGAAGGAGATCAGCACTGGGTGCTCTTTGGAAGGAATGATGCTAAAGCTGAAACTCTAGTATTTTGGCCACCTCATGCGAAGAGTTGACTCATTGGAAAAGACTCTGATACTGAGAGGGATTGGGGGCAGGAGGAAAGGGGATAACAGAGGATGAGATGGCTGGATGGCATCACCGACTTGATGGACCTGAGTTTGAGTGAACTCTGGGAGTTGGTGATGGACAGAGAGGCCTGGCATGCTGCGATTCATGCGGTCACAAAGAGTTGGACACGACTGAGCGACTGAACTGAACTGAACTGAATTTTAGATTAGATATTTAATTTCCATTAACATTAATTATTCTTCATAATTTTTTTGAATACAATAAATTTGCTTTCTAGAACCAGGTGATTTTTCAATGATATAAGCAATCTAGCTGTTCTTTTAATTTTTTTTAAAAAATTAGCTACAGGGTGCCCATTTTCACCACTACTATTCAACATAGTTCTGGAAGTTTTGGCCACAGCAATCAGAGAACAAAAGGAAATAAAAGGAATCCAAATTGGAAAAGAAGAAGTAAAACTCTCACTGTTTGCAGATGACATGATCCTCTACATAGAGAACCCTAAAGACTCCACCAGAAAATTACTAGAGCTCATCAATGAATATAGTAAAGTTGCAGGATATAAAATCAACACACAGAAATCCCTTGCATTTCTATACACTAATAATGAGAAAGTAGAAAAAGAAATTAAGGAAACAATTCCATTCACCATTGCAACGAAAAGAATAAAATACTTAGGAATATATCTACCTAAAGAAACTAAAGACCTATATATAGAAAATTATAAAACACTGATGAAAGAAATCAAAGAGGACACTAATAGATGGAGAAATATACCATGTTCATGGATCAGAAGAGTCAATATAGTGAAAATGAGGATACGCTCCAAAGCAATCTATAGATTCAATGCAATCCCTATCAAGCTACCAGTGATATTTTTCACAGAACTAGAACAAATAATTTCAAGATTTGTATGGAAATACAAAAAACCTCGAATAGCCAAAGGTTTCTTGAGAAAGAAGAATGGAACTGGAGGAATCAACTTGCCTGACTTCAGGCTCTACTACAAAGCCACAGTCATCAAGACAGTATGGTACTGGCGCAAAGACAGAAATATAAATCAATGGAACAAAATAGAAAGCCCAGAGATAAATCCACACACATATGGACACCTTATCTTTGTCAAAGGAGGCAAGAATATACAATGGAGTAAAGACAGTCTCTTTAACAAGTGGTGCTGGGAAAACTGGTCAATCACTTGTAGAAGAATGAAACTAGATCACTTTCTAACACCACACACGAAAATAAACTCAAAATGGATTAAAGATCTAAATGTAAGACCAGAAACTATAAAACTCCTAGAGGAGAACATAGGCAAAACACTCTCCGACATACATCACAGCAGGATCCTCTATGATCCACCTCCCAGAATACTGGAAATAAAAGCAAAAATAAACAAATGGGATCTAATTAAAATTAAAAGCTTCTGCAGAACAAAGGAAAATATATGCAAGGTGAAAAGACAGCCTTCTGAATGGGAGAAAATAATAGCAAATGAAACAACTGACAAACAACTAATCTCAAAAATATACAAGCAACTTATGCAGCTCAATTCCAGAAAAATAAACGACCCAATCAAAAAATGGGCTAAAGAACTAAATAGACATTTCTCCAAAGAAGACATACAGATGGCTAACAAACACATGAAAAGATGCTCAACATCACTCATTATTAGAGAAATGAAAATCAAAACCACAATGAGGTACCACTTCACACCAGTCAGAATGTCTGTGATCCAAAAATCTGCAAGCAATAAATGCTGGAGAGGGTGTGGAGAAAAGGGAACCCTCCTACACTGTTGGTGGGAATGCAAACTAGTACAGCCACTATGGAGAACAGTGTGGAGATTCCTTAAAAAATTGCAAATAGAACTGCCATATGACCCAGCAATCCGACTGCTGGGCATACACACCGAGGAAACCAGAATTGAAAGAGACACATGTACTCCAATGTTCATCGCAGCACTGTTTATAATAGCCAGGACATGGAAACAACCTAGATGCCCATCAGCAGATGAATCGATAAGAAAGCTTTGGTACATATACACAATGGAGTATTACTCAGCCGTTAAAAAGAATACATTTGAATCAGTTCTGATAAGATGGATGAAACTGGAGTCGATTATACAGAGTGACGTAAGCCAGAAAGAAAAACACAAATACAGTATACTAACACATATATATAGAATTTAGAAAGATGGCAATGATGACCCTGTATGCAAGACAGCAAAAAAGACACAGCTGTGTATAACGGACTTTTGGACTCAGAGGGAGAGGGAGAGGGTAGGATGATTTGGGAGAATGGCATTGAAACATGTATACTATCATGTAAGAATTGAATCACCAGTCTATGTCTGATGCAGGATACAGCATGCTTGGGGCTGGTGCACAGGGATGACCCAGAGGGATGTTATGGGGAGGGAGGTGGGAGGGAGGTTCATGTTTGGGATCGCATGTACACCTGTGGTGGATTCATGTCAATGTATGGCAAAACCAATACAGTATTGTAAAGTAAAATAAAGTAAAAATAAAAATAAAAAGCCACAATGATAATAATAATACTATGTGATTATTAAGTAGCAGTCATTCTTCTGAAATACATATACATATTAACTCCTTTAACTTTCTCTACAATACTTTATACTGTTAAAGATGGAGAACTTGACACATGGAGTAGTATCTTGCCCAACCACTCACAGCTAATGTGTGAAAGCTTCAGTATTCAAATGGAAACAGGTCCTGTTCAAGAGTTGAGTATGGCATCTTCAAAGGTCAACAAGAAAATTTCAAAGACAAGCAAACACAGAAGAAGAACTCATTAAAGAAATGCCACTTCTGACTCTCTACATTTTCTACAATGAGGTATTTTTTGTACAATATTTACCAACAGCAATATTCTTTGTTCCCAAGGAACACACACAACTTTTATTTCAATAAAGTTAATACTCTTCAACTGTTTTTTTTTTTTTTGTAGACAGGTAGTAAATCATAAATTATAAAACAAAAGCTTCTATTTTTTAATTTCTTTTCCACCTAAGAATTCTTGTCTTATATTTTTCCATTATATACACAATTCTTGAATCTTTAGATCTTGTATAACTCACTAGATAAAACTGTGTTTGTCTAGCACTTAGAGTTGAAGTACTGCTGGACAGGCTACCCACTCCAGTATTCTGGCCAGGAGAATTCTATGAATTGTATAGTTCATGAAGTCTCAAAGAGTCAGACACGACTGAGTGATTTTCACTTTTCACTGCTGGATAAGCAGAAAATAAAAGTGTAAGATAAAATTGAAATAGAAACGTGTTATGTGAAAGTAAAGGGAAAAGAGAAAGAATAGCTTAATGAAGAATAAACATTGACAATTAGGAAATAAAACACATAAAGGAGGAAACCTATATTCTGAACACTGATGTTGTCCAAGATCAGATGTCACAGCATAAGGGAACCAGGACATTTTCTGTTCATAACCAAGAGGACATGATGATATTTTGGAAATATATAGACAAGTAGATAAAAACAAAGCAAAATGTCCTTAATTAGTTAGCATGGATAGACTGATTAATCACTTAACAAATTCAGATAAATTAAAGCATGTAATTTAAGTAAAATGGTATAAAAGTTGTGTTTTGATAAATTTTATTAAAATTCCTTTTAGAAATCATCAACAACCCCTTGAAGGACTGTACATGAAACATCAGTTCTATTAAGAACTCAATTTACTTGCAAAGGGTTATAAATACCATAGTTTTAGCTAAATGCCTATTTATAAATGCCACATCTTTCCTGATAACCTTCTTTGTCAAAGTTCTCCTAATTTCATTAAAAGTAACATAGCCCTCGTAATGAAAACCTTACATCATTGTAATGTATAATGTTATTTCCTGCCTTCTCTGACTACCTTAATGCTATTTTAAAGGACAAATTCAGGTTCAAATTCACTTGTGAATCATCAAGCAAATCATGTATGATTTGCCTACAAATGCTTAGGTTATTGTTTACCTTAAATCAAGTGAAAGAATATTGATATCTGATTACATGTCCTTTTCCAAGGATATCCTGTGTCTCCTGCATTGCAGGTGGATTCTTTACCACTGAGGCCCCTGGGAAGCTCACTGGAAAAGAGCTGAGGGTAATTAATAATAGCCCCATTAAGAATGAATTGGTGAAGCCAAAGCAGGAACAGTGCTCAGATGTGGATGTGTCTGATGGTGAAAGTGAAGTCCAGGACTTTCTCATAGAACAATATTACATAGGAACCTGGAATGTTAAGTCCATGGATCAAGATAAATGGGATGTTGTAAAGCAGGAGTAGGCAAGACTGAAAATTGACATCTTTTATTTATAAAAATAAAATTCAGGAATCAGAGAAATAATGTGGGTGGGAATGGGCAAGTTCTAGAAAAAATATCCACTTCTGCTTCATTGACTATGCTAAAGCCTTTGTGTGGATCACAACAAACTGTGAAAAATTCTTAAAGAGATGGGAGTACCAGACCATCTTACCTGTATCTTGAGAAACCTGTATGTAGATTAAGAAGCAACAGTTAGAACCAGACATGGAACAATGGACTGGTTCCAAATTGGGAAAGGAGTACAACAAAGCTATATTTTGTCACCTTGCTTATTTAACTTATATGCAGAATGCATCATGCAAAATGCCATGCTGGATGAATTACAAGCTGGAATCAACATTTCAGTGGGAAATATTAACAATCTCAGATATTCAGATGATATCACTTAGTGGCAGAAAGTGAAGAGAAAGTAAAGAGCCTCTTGATGGGGGACAAGTGGGAGAGTGAAAAAGCTGGCTTGAAACTCAACATTTAAAAAACTAAGATCGTGGCTTCTGGTCCCATCACTTCATGGCAAATAGATGGGGAAAAAATAGAAACAGTGGCACGTTTTGTTTTCTTGGGCTCCAAAATCACTGTGGATGATGACTGCAGCTATAAAATTAAAAAAAGTTTGCTCCTTGAAAGAAAAGCTATGACAAAGATAGACATTGTGTTAAAGAGCAGAAACATCACTTTGCCAGCCAAGCTCTGTCTAGTCAAAGCTATGGTTTTTCCAGTAGTCCTGTATGGAAGTGAGATTTGAACCATAAAGAAATTTGAGCACTGAGGAATTGATGCTTTTGAGCTGTGGTGTTGGAGAAGACTCTTGAGAGTCTCTTGGACAGCAAGGAAATCAACACAGTCAATATTAAAAGAAATCAACCCTGAGTATTCATTGGAAGGACTGACACTGAAGCTGAAGTTCCAATACTTTGGCCATCTTATGCGAAGAGCTGACTCACTGGAAAAAAACCCTGATGCTGGGAAAGACTGAAAGCAAAAGGACAAGAGAATGGCAGAGGGTGAGATGTTTAGACTGACTCAAGGGACCTGAATTAGCAAACTCTGGGAGATATTTGAGGACAGAGGAGCCTTGCATGCTACAGTCCTTGGGTCTCAAAGAATCAGACAGGACTTAGAGACAGAAGAGCAACAAAAACAATCTTTGCCCACAAGAGAGTGGTCACAACTCATCTTTCACTCTACCAGTGATCATTTTGGAACTGGATTCTTGGCTTATTTTCTTTACCACCACCACATATTTTGACAAGTTTTTAGAACCTTTACAATCAATTTAGAGTGTAAGGGCAGTCTCCAATTTAAATATTAAAGGTAAATTCTCTCATGCTGCTTCTTTTTTTTTTTCTTTTTTTCATGCTGCTTCTTAATGAAAAAAAAAAATTCATTCTGAAATAATGCTTCAGTGTAAAGGCTCTGGGGTCCATTTGTTGTGACTGGGGGAGATTTGAGGCCCAGGCTGACATGCACGTTCCGGGTCCAGTTGTTGGACATCTAACTGTAAGGGACCTACATATCACGAGTTTGGGAACTCACATTGGACTATATTTGGCAGCCATTTTATGTCACTGTTAATCTTTTTAGGTGGCAATAGGAAACAGATTAAAGAATGAATTAAAATATTGTTCTGTACCGAGATGGAAGAGACTATGTAAAGATAATAAAGGAAAAAAAAGGAACAAAAAAGAGATTCAATTCAATCTAAACTTTCATTTCACAACTAATACATAGGATTTTCCCATTATCCCTGGCTCAGGGTTAGTATTTTACAACAGGAATGGGGTGAAAAGATGTCTGCTCCTTGCTTCTCCTTAAAGGGGATTGTAATATGGCATCATTGTGCCCTGTAACCAAATATTAGTTAATTACCATAGGAAAAGTTAAATGCTGGCTACAAAATATAATAAAGTAAAGCTTTAGAAATAGAAATATATTGTCACACACACACACACACACACAAAAATTCAAAATAAATTCTCTCCTGTAAAGAAATGCCTGAGATGTTAGGTCTTTCCTTAAGTATAAATTTACTATTTCAGTCTGATGCAACAATAATAATTAAAACAGTATAAACATTGATTACCTTAAACTTGAACAATGTTTTATGCTAAGTATCAGTAAATGCTGCAAAAGGAAAAAAAAAAAAAAAAACAGTGTATTTCAAAGACATGTTTCTAGGTCTCGTTGATTTTGTTCCAGCTCTACTTGGTGAGCCAAAATAATTCCAAACCTAGTGGAGAGTAAGAGACCACAGCATAGGTTGAGTAACCCAGAATACTATTATCTGACCAAGACAGCTATGCCGGAAGGACATAAGTGAACTTCGTGATGAAAGACAAGGCAGTATTGGAAAAGCATATACAATAGGGAGGGTGTTGCCGGGGTCCAGCCCCAGTGGATCCAGGGAATTCGAAGCGGGGATGGCTTTGGTGAGGGAAAAAACTTATTTATTTACTAATATAAGATTAGATTAGGAAGAAATAGTATAGTAGGGAAATTAAGTGGAAAAAAGAGGCTGAATAACTTGGTTTATGTGGAAAGCCAATAAAGTTCCAGACAAGGAGCTTGCACCATCTACGTTAGGCCACTGGCTTCTGTTTGAATATCGGAGAGTGCCTCACCTTGGGCTGTCTCTCTTACGGATCTTAGAAGCTGGGACAAGTAAGTATACATGGCAGGCCTCCACACCCCAGATGGGAATTCAGCCAGAAATTAGAGTAAAGAGAAGACAGGGTGGAAACCAGTCCAGTGACTGGCCCGGCCTCTATTGTCCAGAAAGGCCTTTTATACCTTTTTGATTGTACATAGAGATCAATGGGTAATACAAAATTATGCAGCGTTAGCAGCCCAGGCTGTTAACAAAACCAGGCTTTTCTCTCTGCATACCTAGTTGTATACGCAAGTCTTAGGTAACTTACATCATCTTCTGGCCAAAAGGGCCAATTAACATTTTACAGCCTTTTTTCTGATAAGGGTTTGTCAACCAGAAGACTTATTTCTGTTGTTCTTCTCAAAGTCTGGTGCCACTCTCAGAAAGCACTAAATAAAGTTACATTCTTACATAGCAAAGATATAGCAATTTATAACAAGTAAAAGGAGTACAGTGATTTATAACAAAAGAAAAGAAATTAACTCAAAAGTCTAGTGTTGCTAACATCAAAACTACTATATATCTTTTCCCATATCCCGTTTACATTGATTAACATCCTCCCAGGTGCCTAAAAGATAAAGAATATGGAGGCCTGGCAGCCATAATTGAGTCAACAGTGAAAACCCGTCACCAATATGATTTTTAGCTCTTTAGAAAAGGCATTGTATCTTTAAGATACTTTAAGCTTTGTGCCTCTCGTGGTTGGGGGGGCTGTAAGCAATTCACAAGCCTTAAGAGGTCCAGGGGAACCTGTTAGGCAAGCTAGAGAGTTATCAGAGGGGGTTTAACTGAAACATCCCTTTCAAATGCAGAAGACTAAAGCCCTGGGTTGACTTTTTCCAGGTTTGGGGGGGGGGGGCTTTTTCCAGTGTGTCAGAAGAGTGGAAAAGCAGAGTACAAAGGCTGGCAGATTTTTGGTTTTGGGGGTACATGCACAGGAAATACCAGGGGGATACCCTGAGATCTAACTCTCCTTGCCCATCAGATCTCTGCCACATGACCTTGTCATGGATGGGATTCCTCACGCTGGCTCCTGGCAGGGTGTATCTGAAGAAGGTGAAAAGAGATTAGTGACAAGGAACTATTGTAATTTGTCAGCTGAGATATCCTAAAAATGTCCTTGTTCTTGAACAGAATGTTAAGGTTAGACACTATAGGTAATAGGAGGTAATTTACACAAACCTTTGGTAACATATCTATTTAAAATTTAGAGGTGTGAAGCTTTGTAGTTACTCGGTCAGTTCAGTTTCTCAATCGTGTCCAACTTTTTGCGACCACATGAAGTGCAACACGCCAGGCCTCTCTGTCCATCAACAACACCTGGAGTTCATTCAGACTCACGTACATCGAGTCAGTGATGCCATCCAGCCACCTCATCCTCTATCGTCCCCTTCTCCTCCTGCTCTCAATCCCTCCCAGCATCAGAGGTTTTTCCAATGAGTCAACACTTCACATGAGGTGGCCAAAGTACTGGAGTTTCAGCTTTAGCATCATTCCTTCCAAAGAAATCCCAGGGCTGATCTCCTTCAGAATGGATTAGTTGGATCTCCTTGCAGTCCACGGGGCTCTCAATAGTCTTCTCCAACACCACAGTTCAAAAGCATCAATTCTTTGATGCTCAGCTTTCTTCACAGTCCAATTCTCACATCCATACATGACTACTGGAAAAACCATAGCCTTGACAAGACAGACCTTTGCTGGCAAAGTAATGTCTCTGCTTTTGAATATACTATCTAGGTTGGTCATAACTTTGCTTCCAAGGAGTAAGTGTCTTTTAATTTCATGGCTGCAGTTACCATCGGCAGTGATTTTGGAGCCCCCCCCCCCAAATAAAGTCTGAAACTGTTTCCCCATCTATTTGCCATGAAGTGATGGGAACAGATGCCATGATCTTTGTTTTCTGAATGTTGAGCTTTAAGCAAACTTTTTCACTCTCCACTTTCACTTTCATCAGCGGTTTTTTAGTTCCTCTTCACTTTCTGCCATAAGAGTGGTGTCACGTGCATATCTGATTTTATTGATATTTCTCTTGGCAATCTTGATTCCAGCTTGTGCGTCTTCCAGCCCAGTGTTTCTCATGATGTAATCTGCATAGAAGTTAAATAAGCAGGGTAACAATATACAACCTTGACGTACTCCTTTTCCTATTTGGAACCAGTCTGTTTTTCCATGTCCAGTTCAAGCTTTTGCTTCCTGACCTGCATATAGGTTTCTCAAGAGGCAGGTCAGGTGGTCTGGTATTCCCATCTCTTTCAGAATTTTCCACAGTTGATTGTGATCCACATAGTCAAAGGGTTTGGCATAGCCAATAAAGTAGAAATAGATATTTTTCTTGAACTCTCTTGCTTTTTAGATGGTCCAGCAGATGTTGGCAATTTGATCCCTGGTTCCTCTGCCTTTTCTAAAACCAGCTTGAACATCTGGAAGTTCACGGTTCATGTATTGCTGAAGCCTGGCTTGGTGAATTTTGAGCATTACTTTACTAGCGTGTGAGATGAGTGCCATTGTGCGGTACTTTGAGCATTCTTTGGCATTGCCTTTCTTTGGGATTGGAATGAAAACTGATCTTTACAGCCCTATGGCCACTGCTGAGTTTTCCAAGTTTGCTGGCATATTGAGTGCAGCACTTTCACAGCATCATCTTTCAGGATTTGAAATAGCTCAACTGGATTTCTATGACCTCCACTAGCTTTGTTTGTAGTGATGCCTTCTAAGGCCCACTTGACTTCACATTCTAGGTTGTCTGGCTTTAGGTGAGTGATCACACAAGTGTGATTATCTTGGTCATGAAGATCTTTTTTTTTTTTTTTTTTTTTTGTATAGTTCTTCTGTGTATTCTTTCCACCTCTTCTTCATGGTTTACCAGATACAATGTTTGGGAATAATTTTACTTATTTACTTTTCAATACACTTTGAATATATTGCAATCATTCCATATAAGAAATCATGTTTGCTTTTGTATCGTTTTATATTATGAAAAGTATCTACATTAGTAAATACATTTTCTGATATTTCTAGTGATAAAATGTCTTTACTTGAAGTAATGCTTATGAAGATTTTTCTTCCTCTGTGCATATTATTTGTATTATTTCTAATTTTTGTATAGTAAATAACACTATGAAGAATAATTTACTTAAATCTTGCATATTTGTCAGACAATTTATGTGAGATAGTTTCTTTAAAGTAGAATCTCTGAGTCAAGAAAATAATCTTTTAGAGTTGTGAAACTTTAGAAATTTTTAAAATAAAAAAAAAAATGCCAACTTATTCTTCCACCTGGAGAGTAAAATAGTAGAAATTTTTGTTTAGAACTCATATAAACCAACCTTTTCCTTAAGGACTTCTATGATTTTAAACCTTACTGTGAAGGAAGGTGTCATCTTTGAAGTGCTTTCAAATTTGTTTCCATTTATCAGACATTAGAATTTCTTCCTTTTGAATTATGTATGTATCTATTTGTTCATCTATTACTTCTGTTCAGTTCAGTTCAGTTCAGTTGCTCAGTCCTGTCCGACTCCATGAATTGCAGCACACCAGACCTCCCTGTCCATCACCAACTCCCGGAGTTCACTCAAACTCACGTGCATCAAGTCAGTGATGCCATCCAGCCATTTCATCCTATTGTATATTTAATTACTAATGTACAGTATATGCTTCTTGGGCTTCCCTGGTGGCTCAGATGGTAAAGAATCTGCCTGCAATTTAGGAGACCGGGGTACAATCCCTGGGTGTGGAAAATACCCTGGAGAGGGGAATGGAAACCCACTCCAGCATTCTTGCTTGGAGAATTTCATGGACAGAGATATCTGGTGGCCTACACTCCATGGGGTCATAAAGAGTCAGACATGACTGAGAGACTAACACACAACACACACACACACACAGATCTTAAATAATAATATTATTTTGTTATATAATTATTAATTTTGTTTTAAAAATAAAAGGCTGTTTGTGCCCTACTCTCTTTTTAGACGGATGTACTAAAAATTTACCCACATGTAATATTTTTAAAATTATAAATATTATATAGTCATAGAAAATGTATATCATGTGTGCTTTTATAACATACATGCGTTATAATTCATCTAGTGCTACAATTTCTTCTATCAGTCACAAATATATTTTGTAGATCTTTGTTGACTGAAATAGTTTTAGTTTAAATTTTCACCTGTTATCTTTAACATCTGCATATCTGAGATTATTGATATTTCTTCTGGCAATCTTGATTCCAGTTTGTGTTTCATCCAGTCCAGTGTTTCTCATGATGTACTCTGAATAGAAGTTAAATAAACAGGGTGACAACATGCAGCCTTGACATACTCCTTTCCCGATTTGGAACCACTCTGTTGCTCCATGTCCAATTCTAACTTTTGCTTCCTGACCTGCATACAGGTTTCTCAAGAGGCAGGTCCGGTGATCTGCTATGCCCATTTCTTTCAGAATTTTCCACAGTTTATTGTGATCCACACAGTCAAAGGCTTTGGCATAGTCAATAAACAGAAATAAATGATTTTCTTAACTTTCTTGCTTTTGCAATGATCCAGCTGATGTTGGCACTTTGATCTCTGGTTCCTCTGCCTCTTCTAAAACCAGCTTGAACACTCCAGGATGTCTGGCTCTAGATGAGTGATCACACAGTCATGATTATATGGGTCGAGAAGATCTTTTTTGTATAGTTCTTCTGCATATTCTTGCCACCTCTTCTTAATATCTTCTACTTCTGCTTCTGTTATGTCCATAACATTTCTGTCCTTTATTGTGCCCGTTATGCATGAACTGTTCCCTTGAAATCTCTAATTTTCTTGAAGAGATCTCCAGTTTTCCCCACTCTGTTGTTTCCTCTATTTCTTTGCATTGATCACTGAGGAAGGCTTTCTTATCTCTCCTTGCTATTCTTTGGAACTCTGCATTCAAATGGGTATATCCTTCCTTTTCTCCTTTGCTTTTCACTTCTCTTCTTTTCAAAGCTATTTGTAAGGCCTCGTCAGACAGCCATTTTGGTTTTTTGCATTTCTCTTTCTTGGGGATGGTCTTGATCCCTGTCTCCTGTACAATGTCACGAACCTCATTCCATAGTTCATCAGGCACTCTATCAGATCTTGTCCCTTAAATCTATTTCTCACTTCTACTGTATAGTCATAAGGGATTTGATTTAGGTCATACCTTGCTGGGAGCTATGTTAGGCATTACTGACAGAATGGAGGCATGGCCCCAACTCCCTCTCCTTGTCCCTCAGGCACTGACCTGGGATGAAGGAGTTAGGCCTTGTGATTCTGACTTGTTTTTTTTGTTTTTTTTTTTTGTTTTTTTCCTTTCCTCGGGTGAGTTGACTGAAAAGAATATTAAGGTTCTTATTGTTTTTGAGAGGAGCATGAGAAGGCAAAGTCTTCTGCAGCTGTGCTCAGAGAATAATTTGTAAAGTTAATCATTGACATTTGTTCAAGGACCTTTAGAAAAGAGTGTTCCAGGTTGAGCACGTAGGCTGCAGCATGAGGCCATGGGAGAGATTGCTATCTGAAACCTATTTGTGAGGGAAATGTTTATGGCAAATGAGTTTGCTGAATTTAGGGGTTAGGAATAATTAAAATAGAAGCTAAAGATTTAAGGAATGTTGTAATGTTAGCATATTTTACTATAGCTTATAGAAATTAGGAATTTTGGCGATATTAGTGGTTAGAAGCCTTTTTAGAGAAAGTGAGCTCAGGATACTAGGGGCAAACAGGATATAGAAAGATAAGAAATAAACTGAGGAATGTGGTATGCAGCCCAGACATTAGCATGAGTTATAATGTATTCACAAGGACACATGAGAAGAAGTAGATAAGAGAATCACTGAGGCAGGAACTCCTTTTGAGGGGCAACAATGATTTATGGAGACAACAAATCTGGGTCAGGGGGAACTGAAAATGTCAAACCTCTGACCTAATGCTTTTTTAAAAATATAAAAGAGAAAGCTTGAAATAAATATGCAGCCCAAGAAAACTGAGAGGCTGCATCATTTCTCACCAACACCGCCCATCCCTTCAGGCTGATTCCCTGGCTGCTGGAGCCGGACTCCAGCAAAACCTGAATGGTCTAGTGGTTTCCCCCACTTTCTTCAATTTAAGTCTGAATTTGGCAATAAGGTGTTCATGATCTGAGCCACAATCAGCTCCCGGTCTTGTTTTTGCTGACTATATAGAGCATCTCCATCTTTGGCTGCAAAGAATATAAGTAATCTGATTTTGGTGTTGACCACCTGGTGATGTCCATGTGTAGCCTTTAACTCTATTAGCCTTTTTCCTGCTTCATTCTGTACTCCAAGGCTAAATTTGCCTGTTACTCCAGGTATTTCTTGACTTTCTACTTTTGCATTCCTGTCCCCTATAATGAAAAGGACATCTTTTTTGGGTGTTAGTTCTGAAAAGTCTTCTAGGTCTTCATAGAACCATTCAACTTCAGCTTATTCAGCATTACTGGCCGGGGTATAGACTTGGATCATCGTGATATTGAATGGTTTGCCTTGGAAATGAACAGAGATCATTCTGTCATTTTTGAGATTGCATCCAAGTACTGCATTTCAGACTCTTTCGTAGATATAATAATAGTCATCTGAGTTAAATTCGCCCATTCCAGTCCATCTTAGTTTTCTAATTCCTAGAATGTTGATGTTCACTCTTGCCATCTCCTGTTTGACCACTTCCAGTTTGCCTTGATTCATGGACCTAACATTCCAGGTTCCTAAGCAACATTGCTCTTTACAACATCAGAACTTGCTTCTATCACCAGTCACATCCAAAACTTTAATGTTGTTTTTGCTTTGGCTCCATCCCTTCACTCTTCCTGGAGTTATTTCTCCACTGATCTCCAGTAACATTGTGGGCACCTACCGACCTGGGGAGTTCCTCTTTCAGTATCCTATCATTTTGCTTTTTCATACTGTTCATGGGGTTCTCAAGGCAAGAATACTGAAGTGATTAGCCATTCCCTTCTCCAGTGGACCACATTCTCTCAGACCTCTCCACCATGACCTGTCTGTCTTGAGTGGCCCCACACCCAAGATATGCAGGTGACACCATCCTAATGGAATAAAGTGAAGAAGATCTTATGAGTCTATGGATGAAAGTGAAAGAGGAGAATGAAAAAATTTGCTTAAGGCTCAACATTCAGAAAACTAAGATCATGGCATCCGGTCCCATCACTTCATGGCAAATAGATGGAGAAACTGGAAATAGTGGCTGACTTTATTTGGGGGGGCTCCAAAATCACTGCAGATGGTGATTGCAGCCATGAAATTAAAATTTGCTTTCTCCTTGAAGAAAAGTTATGACCAACCCAGACAGCAAATTAAAAAGCAGAGACATTACTTTGCCAACAAAAAGGTCCATCTAGTCAAGGCTATGGTTTATCCAGCAGTTATATGGAAGTGAGAGTTGGACTCTAAAGAAAGCTGAGAGCCGGAGAATTAATGCTTTTGAACTGTGGTGTTGGCAAAGACTCTTGAGTGGCCCTTGAACTGCAAGGAGATCCAACCAGTCCATTCTAAAGGAGATCAGTCCTGGGTGTTGATTGGAAGGACTGACATTGAAGCTGAAACTCCAATATTTTGGCCACCTGATATGAAGAGCTGACTCATTTGAAAAGACCCTGATGTGGGAAGGATTGAAGGCAGGAGGAGAAGGGGAAGACAGAGGATGAGATGGTTGAATGGTATCACTGACTCAATGGGCATGAATTTGGGTAAACTCCAGGAGTTGGTGATGGACAGGGAGGCCTGGAGTGCTGCAATTCATGGGGTCGCAAAGAGTTGGACATGACTAAGCAATTGAACTGATACTGATCTTTATCATATTACTATGCTATATTTTATCCTTTCCTCAATTTTACCATTTAAAAGCAATATTAAATTGAATTTCAACATAGATGGCCATATTTAGATTACTACTAGCATATATAAATATTTATGTTGTGAGTATAATCTTGTCAATAAGTAATTTTTAATTTTCTGTAAAATTATGGAAAACATCCTTTTTTGCTATACAGTGAAAATCATTTCAAACTTACATATCGTCTATTATAATTGTTCCTATTTAGAAAGTAAACATAAAAAGTTCAATTTTTTTCTTCAGGGAGCTCATATAGTTTGTGTAGAAATAACCTTAGTTTTTGATATTCTGAGTTAAGCATCCTAGAAAATAATATTTATGCTGTTGTGTCTGAGAAATCACTCCAAAGTTAATGATTAGTTGGATGTTACTGATATTTTTTTTTCCCTCCTATTCTCAGCTTTCTGTGTTTTGTTTTTCTCTCCCTTCTTTTATTGATTTATGATATTTAAGATGTATTTCTTCTATTAATTATTTTCCAAATCTAGGCCCTGATCTGGTTTGTGATTTATTTGGTTTATTTATGCCGGAAAAACAAATTAATAGCACAAGGACTTCATTTGGCCACAGCCATGCATTTTTTTATTGCTGCTTTTCCTGTGTGTGTTTTGGTGCTCAGAGTCATTTTCCTTTAAATTTCAATGCTTTTTAATGAGATTTCTTTTCTTTCTCACAGTCCCCTTGACTCCCTATTGTTTTATGCTCGTCAATTAATTCATAGTATCTATTGTTTCCTGTGGGTAGGTAAATATTTATTCCTTTTACTATGTTGGATTGTCCTTGCCATAAATTACTCCAATGCTAGCTCATCCTCTGTTTTCCCTTCCTCAAGTAACCAAGACCAAGAGTTTGCATCTCTTCTTCAACCTGTTAGTGGGGACAGACAGAAATGGGTAAGGCATTATCCTAATCCACTAGAACTCGATGAGTTCAGGTGTAAATTTTTTTTCTATTTCAGCTTCCTAACCAAGCTTTACCCACAATTCACTCCATTATTGTTTCTCTCCTCTGGATATCACTGTTGATCAGTTTCTATTCATCATGAGTTTTGAATTGTCTGATTTCACCTGTGCTCCCACCACCATTATTCTATTTCTGTATATTTAACTGAATCTGAATCTCCTTCTAATTTGTTTAGCAGTCAGGAAATAATACACTCTATCATTTTTTTCTTTGTTTTTATTAATAATTTCAGAATATTAACTATTTCCTAAGATTTAAGTGGGACTTCCCAGGTGGCGCAGTGGTAAAGAATCTGCCTGACAGTGCAGGAGAATAAGACTCGGGATCAATCCCTAGGAGGGATTGGTAATCCACTGGAAAAAGGAATGGCAACCCACTCCATTATTCTAGCCTGGAATATCCTATGGACAGAGAGCCTGGCAGGCTACAGTCTATGGGGTCACAGAATTGGACATGACAGAGCAGCTGAGGACACTCAGCACACTATAATCCAACTGTTGTTGTTGCTTCTGAGTTGCTAAGTTGTCCATGAGATTTTCCAGGCAGGAATACTGGACTGGGTTGCCATTTCATCCTCCAGGGGATCTTCCTAACCCAGGGATGGAACCTATGTCTCCTGCATTGGCAGGCAGATTCTTTACCACTGAGCCACCTAGGAATCAAAAATTAAACAATAGCTGTTTGTAAATTAAAAAAAAAAAGAAACAAATGAACAAACAAACTAGTATATCTTTATTCAACATTTCTCATTCATTTCATATCAGTAGTTCTATTGGTGAATGCTACCTCATTTCTATATTACAAATGTTAGCACCACTGTCCTGTAACAAAAATCTGAATGTTATTACTTTCTGTCCCCAAAATGGGCTGTATACTTAATGGCATTTTAAAATTTTACAACTGAGAAATTATAAAACAGTAACAGGCTTTTAAGTTTCAAAGGACATCTCTGAAATTTGCCTTGTGTGTTGTTATTTAAGTATTAAGGCACTAGGCACAAGGGGTTTTGATTTTGTTGTTGTTGTTGTTCTATCTAAGAGAGACATCCAGATAGATAAAGATAAAATAATACTAGAGAGAATCTTGAAAATTTTTGATGAATTATTGTGACCTTCCTTGAGATCAAAATAAATAAATTCTGAATAATTTAACTCCACAGAACAAAAAAAATCAAGCAGGAGTCTTAATCAATGCCCAGGACATGAAATGTAATACCACTGGGATTTAAACAATAGGTTACAGAAAGCTGACAAGTTTTTACATTGTTCACATTATAAGAATAACAAAGACTCTTTTAATTATTAATTAATTATTAATTTACATGATTCAATGTTTTTGAATTGATAAGTTTTGTCATAATCAGACTGCTTAATTTTTCTCCAGGAAATGTATTTTTCCTTCCTTCTTTCTCTAGTACCTTTCTCTCCTGTCCAGTTGTCAAAAAAAAAAAAAAATCAAGAAAATACAATACAGATTATTTTTGCCTAAAGTTTCTCAACATCATCTCAGATTTTGATATGACTGCCATCAATCATTATTTCATTCTTATTAAATTATCTTGTTTAATATTTTCTGTTTGTATTATAAAGTACAGTTCTTTTGTATTATAAAATAGAGTTCTTTAAAAGTACTCTAGAAAACCTAGTTATATTAAAATGACAGCAAAATCTCAATACACAGCCTGTAAGTCTCAATGAATTTCACATGGAGTGAATCTCTCCATGATCACATAGTGTTCCTCCCTCCTCTTGAGGTGCCCTGGGGTTTGTTACAAGGGGCTTTGTTGTCTTTTATATCAATGTAATTGCCATATTGTAGTATCTCAGATTTATTTGTGTGGAACACTTGTCAGTGAGGACTGTCATCATTTTCTGTTTCTCTCTGCTATTCAAAATTCAACACTGAGATTAGAACAGAACAGGCATTTTCTTCTGCTGATAATAGATGATATGTAATGAAGAACATCACAGTCCCTGTCCATCTTTATTTTCTATTTTATTTTTTCTGTCTTGAATCCTATCTAAGCAGAATGAACTCCAGTGGGACAATAAAATTCTATAATAGACACAAAGAAAAAAATGTTAGAGGTTTATAATTTTCATAGAAGGAACAGTATCTGCCACTCTGTTTTTCAGAGCAGGCACTCACCTACTCTTGGGGAGATGATGGTGTTTTAGCAATAAGATTTTTGTTACTTAATTCATGTGGGTATGTGTGTTTGATTCTGTCTTCCTCCTGACAACTTCAGAATTGTTTATTATGTGCCCCTGGTGATGTGTAGCAGTGCTTGTCAGGGCTCAGTTTTCTCGACAAGCCAGCTGAGCCAGCACTACAGCTAAAAGTGAACACTGTCAAATACATCTATATGTTGCTGCTGATTCTTGTAGGAAGAAGCCTGAGTTACTCTTTCTCTTGGGTATGAATTAAACTAATACATTTGGAAAAATTTTGTCCAGTTAATTCTAACATTTCTCTCCTAATCTTTCATCTTCTCTGAAAGTACCTTTAGTCCTCATGTATCTCCATATTTTCAATACCTTTTATTTTTATAGAGATAAAATTCACTCAACTCTTTTAAACTGTACAACACAGCTTTTAAAAATATATATATATATATTCATAAAGTTCATCTATGCTTTGCTGACTTTGTATCAACTCTCTTTCCCACTGTTGTTCTCTTTACCAAAGCATAACACTCTGTTTCTGGAACTCATTCTCAGCTACAAGACTTTCCACAGCCTGAACATTTCCATATATTTGAACTCTATGTCATTGCACTAACTGAAACCTGTTTGTCTGCTAAAAGTATAACTCCTGTTACAGCTTTCTCATTATCTTGTATCCCTCTTATATTAGCTAAGAAACAAGGATGATATCCAAGTCACTCCTGAATGTAGCTTCAAGATCATTAGTGCACCACCCTCACATTAAAAACATCTGTTCCATTGAGCATTATGCCATCTGGCTGTGTCTATTCCTCCAACTACTCAATTTTAGTCACTATTTTCTCAGTTACTGAAGAATGCAGTACCTAAAATGAATGAATTCTCTGGACTCTAAATTTAGCCATTATTTTCATTGACTATTACTTTCAAATGGACTGTATTAACATACTAGATAACAATACAGATTCTTGTTTCCCAATATTAAATACACCTTGACTGCTTCCTACTAAATGTTTTATTTTCGGGGAGAGCATAAAGATGGAGGAGGAATAGGATGGGAAGACCACTTTCTCCCTCACAAATTCCTCAAAAGAACATTTCAACGCTGAGCAAACTCCACAAAACAACTTCTGTAGGCTGGCAGAGGACATCAGGCAACCAGAAAAGCAGACCATTGTCTTCAAAAACAGGTAGGAAAAAATATAAAAGACAAAAAAGGAGACAAAGGAGGTGGGGAGGGAGCTCCGTCCCGGGAAGGGAATTTTAAGAAGAAAGGTTTCCAAACACCAGGAAACACTCTCCCTGCAGAGTCTGTGGCGAGTCTTGGAAACACAGAGGGCAACATAACAGGAAGGAAAAATAAAGAAATAATTAAAACCAAGAGATTACAAGCCCAACAGTAACTCCCCCAGTGGAAAAGCAGCACAGACGCCTGCATCCGCCATTGGGAAGTGGGGGCAGGGCAGGGACGCGCGGGAGGCGCGGGCTGCAGTGCTTTGTAAGAATCGGGCAGGAACGCCCCACGCACAACCAGAACGATCTAACTTGCACTAGCAAACCAGACTGTGTGATAGCTACCGCACGAAAAGCTCGAACATAAGACGCCAGGACCGAGCACAGAACAAAGGATGGAACGGAAAAAGCCGGCTGCAGACCATCCCCCGCCGGGGACAGGCAGCCAGAGCCGTAAGGACTGGAAAGGGGCAATTGCAGACCCAGAGAGACTTTACTTACCTAACTGCAAGCAGGCTTCTTTGCTAAGACTTCTGGGGGTGCTGGACAGTCACAGTCTGCCTCACGGGGGACGCCAGCGGTCCACTGAGAAAGCTGAGCAGCAGCGGCAGAAAAGGTGACAAGCCGCGGCGATCACGCTCGCCAAACTCCTGAGCTACTCGGACCTGGGAAGGGCACAAAGCACAGTCCCAGCCGAATCTGTGCCTCTGAGGGCTGCCTGAGCGCCAAACCTGAGCGGCTTGGACCGGGAAGTGCACGCAGCCTAGGGCCGGCCCCAGACGGTTCCCGGCTGTGCATTGTAGAGCCGGAGTGGTTTGTGCGCCGCGAGAAGGGACAGGTCAAGCGGGGCTGAGACACTGTGAGCAGACAGTGCTATTTGTTTGCAGCATTCCCCCTCCCCACAGCGCGACTGAACTAGTGAGCCTGAAAAACCAGCAAACGGAAGAAGTTAAATAGAGGGAACCACCTTGGAAGTGATCCCACACGGCCCAAAACATCAGAGAAGGGCCAGATATATTTTTACTATTTTTAAAATCATTCCTTTTTTTTTCTTTTTTTTTCTAACTTTTTTTTTAATTGTTAAGTCTTCTATTTCTCCTCTAATTTTTATTACTATAACCTATTATTACTATTAAAAAAAAAAAGACTTTTTTTTTTTTTTTTAAGGCAAACACCATATATAGCCTTTGGATGGTTGTTGGTGGGTTTTTTTTGTTTGTTTGTTTGTTTGTTTTTTGTTTGTTTGTTTTAATAATTCTTTTTTTTTTCTTTCTTTCTTTCCTCCTTTTTCCTTCTGCTTCTTTTCTTTAATAGTGTATTTTTGAAAATCCAACCTCTACTCTAGATTTTTAACCTTTGCTCTTAGGTTTTTGTTGTCAATTTTGTTCATTTAAAAACCCAAACTTCACTACCCAAGTTTACCTGAGAGCGAGATTACTGGCTTGACAACTCTCTTCTCCTATGGACTCTCCTTTTTCTCCACCAGGTGGCCTCTGTCTCTTTTCTCCCCCATCTCTTCTCTATCCAACTCTGTGAATCTCTGTGTGTTCCAGATGGTGGAGAACACCTAAGGAACTGGTTACTGGCAGGATTTGTCTCTCTCCTTCTCATTCCTCTCTCTTATCCTCCTGGTCACCTCTGTCTACTTCCTCCCTCTCCTCTTCCCTGTATAACTCCATAAATACCTCTGAGCGGGCCAGACTATAGAGCACATATAAGGAAGTGACTACTGGCTAGCTTGCTCTCTCCTCTTTTGATCTCACCGCATCTCATTCCAGTTACCTCTAACTACCCCCTCCATCTTCTCTTCTCCTTGTAACTCAGTAAACCTCTCTGAGTGTCCCTCAATGCGGAGAAACTTTTCATCTTTAACCTAGATGTTTTATCATCGGTGCTGTATAGATGGAGAAGTCTAGAGGCTACTGTAAAAAGAAAACTGAAGACCAGAAGCAGGAGGCTTAAATCCAAAGCCTGAAAACATTAGAGAACTCTTGAATTCAGGGAACATTAAGCAATAGGAGCTCATCAAATGCCTTCATACCTACACTGAAACCAAGCTCCACCCAAGGGCCAACAAGTTCCAAAACAAGACATATCACTCAAATTCTCCAGAAACACAGGAACACTCCCCTGAGCTTCAATATACAGGCAGCTCAAAATTATTCTAAAACCTTTGATGTCTCATAATCCATCACTGGTCACTCCACTGCACTCCAGAGAGAAGAAACCCAGCTCCACCCGCCAGAACTCCAACACAAGCCTCCCTAAGCAGGAAACCTTGACAAGCCACTGATAGAACCCCACCCACAGTGAGGAAGCTCCATAATAAAGAGAACTCCACAAATTACCAGAATATAAAAAGACCACCCCAAACGCAGCAATATAACCAAGATGAAGAGACAGAAGAATACTCAGCAGGTAAAGGAACAGGAGAGTTGCCCACCAAACCAAACAAAAGAGGAAGAAGTAGGGAATCTACCTGAGAAGGAATTCCGAATATTGATAGTGAAAATGATCCAAAATCTTGAAATCAAAATGGAATCACAGATAAATAGCCTAGAGACAAGGATTGAGAAGATGCAAGAAAGGTTTAACAAGGACCTAGAAGAAATAAAAAAGAGTCAAAATATAATGAATAACGCAATAAATGAGATCAGAAACACTCTGGAGGCAACAAATAGTAGAATAACAGAGGCAGAAGATAGGATTAGTGAAATAGAAGATAGAATGGTAGAAATAAATGAATCAGAGAGGAAACAAGAAAAATGAATTAAAAGAAATGAGGACAATCTCAGAGACCTCCAAGACAATATGAAACGCTCCAACATTCGAATTATAGGAGTCCCAGAAGAAGAAGACAGAAAGAAAGATCATGAGAAAATCCTTGAGGAGATCATAGTTGAAAACTTCCCTAAAATGGGGAAGGAAATAATCACCCAAGTCCAAGAAACCCAGAGAGTTCCAAATAGGATAAACCCAAGGCGAAACACCCCAAGACACATATTAATTAAATTAACAAAGATCAAACACAAAGAACAAATATTAAAAGCAGCAAGGGAAAAACAACAAATAACACACAAGGGGATTCCCATAAGGATAACAGCTGATCTTTCAATAGAAACTCTTCAGGCCAGGAGGGAATGGCAAGACATACTTAAAGTGATGAAAGACAATAACCTACAGCCCAGATTACTGTACCCAGCAAGGATCTCATTCAAATACGAAGGAGAAATCAAAAGCTTTACAGACAAGCAAAAGCTGAGAGAATTCAGCACCACCAAACCAGCTCTCCAACAAATTCTAAAGGCTATTCTCTAGACAGGAAACACGAAAAGGGTGTATAAACCCGACCCAAAACAATAAAGTAAATGATAACTGGATCATACTTATCAATAATTACCTTAAACATAAATGGGTTGAACGCCCCAACCAAAAGGCAAAGACTGGCCGAATGGATAGAAAAACAAGACCCCTCTATATGCTGCTTACAAGAGACCCACCTCAAAACAAGGGACACATACAGACTGAAAGTGAAGGGCTGGAAAAAGATATACCACGCAAATAGAGACCAAAAGAAAGCAGGAGTGGCAATACTCATATCTGATAAAATAGACTTTAAAACAAAGGCTGTGAAAAGAGACAAAGAAGGCCATTACATAATGATCAAAGGATCAATCCAAGAAGAAGATATAACAATTATAAATATATATGCACCGAATATAGGAGCACCACAATATGTAAGACAAATGCTAACAAGTATGAAAGGGGAAATCAACAATAACACAATAATAGTGGGAGACTTTAATACCCCACTCACACCTATGGACAGATCAACTAAACAGAAAATTAACAAAGAAACGCAAACTTTTAATGATACATTAGATCAATTAGACCTAATTGATATCTATAGGACATTTCACCCCAAAACAATGAATTTCACCTCTTTTTCAAGTGCTCATGGAACCTTCTCCAGGATAGATCACATCCTGGGCCATAAATCTAAACTTGATAAATTCAAAAAAATCGAAATCATTCCAAGCATCTTTTCTGACCATAATGCATTAAGATTAGATCTCAATTACAGGAGAAAAACTACTAAAAATTCCAACATATGGAGGTTGAACAACACACTTCTGAATAACCAACAAATCACAGAAGAAATCAAAAAAGAAATCAAAATATGCATAGAAACTAATGAAAATGAAAACACAGCAACCCAAAACCTGTGGGACACTATAAAAGCAGTGCTAAGAGGAAAGTTCATAGCAATACAGGCATACGTCAAGAAACAAGAAAAAAGTCAAATAAATAACCTAACTCTACAACTAAAGCAACTAGAAAAGGAAGAATTGGAGAACCCCAGAGTTAGTAAAAGGAAAGAAATCTTAAAAATTAGGGCAGAAATAAATGCTAAAGAAACAAAAGAGACCATAGCAAAAATCAACAAGGCCAAAAGCTAGTTCTTTGAAAGGATAAATAAAATTGACAAACCACTAGCCAGACTCATCAAGAAGCAAAGAGAGAAAAATCAAATCAATAAAATTAGAAATGAAAATGGAGAGATCACAACAGACAACACAGAAATCCAAAGGATCATAAGAGACCACTATCAGCAGTTGTATGCCAATAAAATGGACAACGTGGAAGAAATGGACAAATTCTTAGAAAAGTACAATTTTCCAAAACTGAACCAGGAAGAAATAGAAAATCTTAACAGACCCATCACAAGCACGGAAATTGAAACTGTAATCAGAAATCTTCCAGCAAACAAAAGCCCAGGTCCAGACGGCTTCACAGCTGAATTCTACCAAAAATTTAGAGAAGAGCTAACACCTATCCTCCTCAAACTCTTCCAGAAAATTGCAGAGGAAGGTAAACTTCCAAACTCATTCTATGAGGCCACCATCACCCTAATACCAAAACCTGACAAAGATGTCACACACACACACACACACAAAAAAACTACAGGCCAATATCACTGATGAACATAGATGCAAAAATCCTCAACAAAATTCTAGCAATCAGAATCCAACAACACATTAAAAAGATCATACACCATGACCAAGTGGGCTTTATCCCAGGGATGCAAGGATTCTTCAATATCCACAAATCAATCAATGTAATTCACCACATTAACAAATTGAAAAATAAAAGCCATATGATTATCTCAATAGACGCAGAGAAGGCCTTTGACAAAATTCAACATCCATTTATGATAAAAACTCTCCAGAAAGCAGGAATAGAAGGAACATACCTCAACATAATAAAAGCTATATATGACAAACCCACAGCAAACATTATCCTCAATGGTGAAAAATTGAAAGCATTTCCCCTAAAGTCAGGAACAAGACAAGGGTGTCCACTTTCACCGTTACTATTCAACATAGTTCTGGAAGTTTTGGCCACAGAAATCAGAGCAGAAAAAGAAATAAAAGGAATCCAAATTGGAAAAGAAGAAGTAAAACTCTCACTGTTTGCAGATGACATGATCCTCTACATGGAAAACCCTAAAGACTCCACCAGAAAATTACTAGAGCTCATCAATGAATATAGTAAAGTTGCAGGATATAAAATCAACACACAGAAATCCCTTGCATTCCTATACACTAATAATGAGAAAGTAGAAAAAGAAATTAAGGAAACAATTCCATTCACCATTGCAACGAAAAGAATAAAAATACTTAGGAATATATCTGCCCAAAGAAACTAAAGACCTATATATAGAAAACTATAAAACACTGATGAAAGAAATCAAAGAGGACACTAATAGATGGAGAAATATACCATGTTCATGGGTCAGAAGAATCAATATAGTGCAAATGAGTACACTACCCAAAGCAATTTACAAATTCAATGCAATCCCTATCAAGCTACCAGCCATATTTTTCACAGGACTAGAACAAATAATTTCAAGATTTGTATGGAAATACAAATAACCTCGAATTGCCAAAGCAATCTTGAGAAAGAAGAATGGAACTGGAGGAATCAACCTGCCTGACTTCAGGCTCTACTACAAAGCCACAGTCATCAAGACAGTATAAGACAGACATATAGATCAATGGAACAAAATAGAAAGCCCAGAGATAAATCCACACACATATGGACACCTTATCTTTGACAAAGGAGGCAAGAATATACAATGGAGTACAGACAATCTCTTTAACAAGTGGTGCTGGGAAAACTGGTCAACCACTTGTAAAAGAATGAAACTAGATCACTTTCTAAGACCGCACACAAAAATAAACTCAAAATGGATTAAAGATCTAAATGTAAGACCAGAAACTATAAAACTCCTAGAGGAGAACATAGGCAAAACACTCTCAGACATAAATCACAGCAGGATCCTCTATGATCCACCTCCCAGAATTCTGGAAATAAAAGCACAAATAAACAAATGGGATCTAATTAAAATTAAAAGCTTCTGCACAACAAAGGAAAATATACGCAAGGTGAAAAGACAGCCTTCTGAATGGGAGAAAATAATAGCAAATGAAGCAACTGACAAACAACTAATCTCAAAAATATACAAGCAACTTATGCAGCTCAATTCCAGAAAAATAAATGACCCAATCAAAAAATGGGCCAAAGAACTAAATAGACATTTCTCCAAAGAAGACATACGGATGGCTAACAAACACATGAAAAGATGCTCAACATCACTCATTATCAGAGAAATGCAAATCAAAAACACAATAAGGTACCACTGACACAAGTCAGAATGGCTGCAATCCAAAAATCTGCAAGCAATAAATGCTGGAGAGGGTGTGGAGAAAAGGGAACCCTCCTACACTGTTGGTGGGAATGCAAACTAGTACAGCCACTATGGAGAACAGTGTGGAGATTCCTTAAAAAATTGCAAATAGAACTACCTTATGACCCAGCAATCCCACTGCTGGGCATACACACCGAGGAAACCAGAATTGAAAGAGACACATGTACCCCAATGTTCATTGCAGCACTGTTTATAGTAGCCAGGACATGGAAACAACCTAGATGTCCATCAGCAGATGAATGGATAAGAAAGCTTTGGTACATGTACACAATGGAGTATTACTCAGCCGTTAAAAAGAATACATTTGAATCAGTTCTGATGAGATGGATGAAACTGGAGTCGATTATACAGAGTGACGTAAGCCAGAAAGAAAAACACCAATACAGTATACTAACACATATATATGGAATTTAGAAAGATAGCAATGACGACCCTGTATGCAAGACAGGAAAAAAGACACAGCTGTGTATAACGGACTTTTGGACTCAGAGGGAGAGGGAGAGGGTGGGATGATTTGGGAGAATGGCATTCTATCATGTATACTATCATGTAAGAATTGAATCGCCAGTCTATGTCTGACGCAGGATACAGCATGCTTGGGGCTGGTGCATGGGGATGACCCACAGAGATGTTATGGGGAGGGAGGTGGGAGGGGGGTTCATGTTTGGGAACACATGTAAGAATTAAAGATTTTAAAATTAAATAAAAAAAATTAATTTAAAAAAATAAATAAATAAAAAAATAAATGTTTTATTTTCATAATTCCTTCTCAATGAAAACTATTGCAAACTTTTATCACTCTTTTCAAGCATATTGTGAAACACATCATCACTTATTCATGTCAAGATACCGTTTCAGAACTTCATGAGAAAATAGAAATAGTGATCAAAATTTTAACTATATAATACTACATTTAGAAAAGGCTTTGTCTTAAGGTAAGGCTTTGTCTCTTCTTTCCCACTTTCTTAGTGATATTGATCCATTTCATTATCCCAACTCTCTCATACATTTTCAGTTTGTTCAGTCCTCTGTATTGACGTTGCCATATGTTTAAAGGTGATCATATATATGAAAACCTTAAAAAACATAAATTTTAAAACAAACTTAAAAGCCTTGCCTCAAATTCTTATACTACACCAATTATTTTATCTGTGTTGTCCCTTCCATAGCCATATTTCTTTGTAAATGTTGCTTACTTTTACTGTTTCAGAAACTCTGTCATTCCCAGAGCCTGGGAATCTCAATTTTATTTCCACCATACAACTTATTCATTGTTGTTCAGTCACTACATCATGTCTGACTCTTTGCAGCCCCATGGGCTGCAGCATACCAGGCTTCCCTGTCCTTCACCATCTCCCAGAGATTGCTCAAACTCATGCCAGCAAAGAGATGTCTCTGCTCTTTAATACACTGTCTAGGTTGGTCATAGCTTTTCTTCTAAGGAGCAAACGTCTTTTAATTTCATGGTTGCAATCACCATCTACAGGGATTTGGGAGCCAGATTACACTTTGTCTTTGTTGGAGCTGTTAGAATTTAAAAAATATAGACTGAGTAGTTTAAGAAACGTATTTCTCAGATTTGGAAGCTGCAAATCAGGTTCTTGGTGGAGTCTACAGATGACTGTCTTTTCATATTCTCTCACATATAATTAGCAGAGAAGGAGAAAGGGGGAAAGGGAATGAGAGAGAGAGATAGAAGGAGAGAAGGAGAGAGGAAGTCCTCTGTGTCTCAAGACTGGAATGCCATCATGAAGGATCTATCCTCGTGACCCAATCACTTCTCAAACACGCTACACACAGGTACAATCACATTGGGAATTAGGGTTTCAACAAAATGAATTTGGGGACACATTCAGTTCAGCTCAACTCAGGGCTCCCTGGTGTTTCAGATGGTAAAGAATCTGCCTGAAATGCAGGAGACCCAGGTTCAATCCCTGGGTCGGGAAGATTCCTTGAAGAAGGAAATGGCAATTCACTCCAGTATTCTTCCCTGGAGAATTCCATGGACTAAGGAGCCTGGTGGGGTCCAGTCCATGGATTTGCAAAGAGTCAGACACTACTGAGCAACTAATACTTTCAATTCATAGCTTTATTTATTCCAAAATATGACTTTGTTTCTAAATGCAGTGAAACTTTTGAGAATGTTACAGTTTTTGAAATACTGAATTTTGAGTAACATCTGAATTATCAGATACTACTTATGCCTCTTATAGCTTCTGTTTAGAACCAGAGAGTAACATTCTACCCACATTCTACATTTTGAATCTTTTATGTCTAAGCTCAAAGCCAGCTGAAGCAAGATAGAATAGGTTTACTGTTGCCTGGAGTAAACCAAGGGCAGAATGGAAAGAAATAATTGTGAATAAATAATAATACTTCTCAAATTTCTGTGTATAAGTGGCAGTAACCTTTATGACACAGAAGGCAGGATACCCATCTATATTCTTTCCTTCTTATTATAGGGCATAGTCATTTATTTTTAATTGAAATATAGTTGATTTATAATGTATTAATTTCTGCTATACAGCAAAATGACTCAGTTATGCATATATATATGTATATATATACACACACACACATTATTTTAAAATATTTTTCCACTCTGGTTTATTAAAGGATATCAAATATAGTTCCTTGTGCTATACAGTAGGACCTTTTTGTTTTCCATTCTATATATAATAGTTTGCATCTACAAATCCCATGTCACCCTGCTTATTTAACTTATATGCAGAATACATCATGTGAAATGCTGGGCTGGATGAAGCACAGGCTGGAAACAAGATTGCCAGGAGAAATATCAATAACCTCAGATATGCAGATGACATCACCCTTATGGCAGAAAGCAAAGAAGAGATAAAGAGTCATCTGATGAAAGTGAAAGAGGAGAGTGAAAAAGTTGGCTTAAAACTCAACATTCAGAAAACTAAGTTCATAGCATCCAGTCTCATCACTTCGTGGTAAATATATGGCAAAACAGTGGTAACAGTAACATACTTTATTTTTGTGAGCTCCAAAATCACTGCAGATGGTGACTGAAGCCATGAAATTTAAAGATGCTTACTCTTTGGAAGGAAAGTTATGACCAACCTAGACAGCGTATTAAAAAGCAGAGACATTACTTTGTCAACAAAGGTCTGTCTAGGCTATAGTTTTTCCAGTAGTCATATATGGATGGGAGAGTTTGAACATAAAGAAGGCTGAAGACTAAAGAATTGATGCCTTTGAACAGTGGTGTTGGAAAAGACTCTCGAGAGTCCCTTGGAATGCAAGGAGATCCAAGCAGTCAATCCTAAAGGAAATCAGTCCTGAATATTCATTGGAAGGATTGATGCTGAAGCTGAAACGCCAATACTTTCGCCACCTGATGCAAAGAATTGACTCACTGGAAAAGACTCTGATTCTGGGAAAGATTGAAGGCGGGAGGAGAAGGGGATGACAGAGGATGAGATGGTTGCATGGCATCACTAACTCTACAGACATGAGTTTGAGTAGGCTCCAGGAGTTGGTGATGGACAGGGAAGCCTGGTGTGCTCTAGTCCGTGGGTTTGTAAAGAGTCAAACACAACTGAGTGACTGAACTGAATCCCAAACTCCCACTCTATTCCTCATCCATGGCCCATTTATTTTGCCAACCACAAGTCTGTTTTCTGTTTCTGAGTCTGTTTTGCAGATAAATTCATCAGAGTCATATTTTAAATTTGACTTCTACATGATATCATATCATTTGTCTTTCTCTTTCTGACTTACTTCACTTAGTATGATCATCTTTTGTTCCATCCATGTTGCTGCAAATGGCATCATTTCATTCTTTGTTATGACTGAGTAGTATTCCATTATATATATGTACCACATCTTCTTTATCCATTCATCTGTCAATGGGCAGTTAGGCTGTTTCCATATCTTGTCAATTTCAAATAGCACTTCTATGAACAAAGAGACGTGTTTATCTTTTTGAATTATAGTTTTGTGTGGATATATAGCCTGGAGAAAGAAATGACAACCCTCTCCAGTGTTCTTCCCTGGGAAATCCCATGGATAGATGAGCCTAGCAGGCTACAGTCCATGGGATCACAAGAGTCAGACTCAACTCAGTGGTTAAACTGTCATCACCACCATGGATTTATAAGGGATACTAATAATTTTTTATTGGAATATAATTGCTTAACAATATTGTATCATTTTCTTCTGTACAACAACATGAATCAGCCATATGTATACATATATCCATTTCTTCTTGAGCCCCCCTCCTATCCTCCCTATTCCACTCCTCTAGGTCATTACAGAATATTGAGCTGAGCTCTCTATGCTATAAAACAGCTTCCCACTAGCTATTTGTTTTATACACACACTGTATACACATGGTAGTGTGTACAAATCAATGCTACTCTCCTATCACATATCAATGTACCAATCAATCAATCAATGTACATATCAATGCAACTTGTCCCATTCTCCTTCCCACCCTGTGTCTACAAGCCATTCTCTGTGTCAGCACCTCTATTGCTGCTCTGAAAATAGGCTCATTAATACCATTTTCTAGATTCCATATATATGCTTTGATATACAATATTTGTTTTTCTCTTTCTGACTTCACTCTATATGACAGGCTCTAGGTTCATGCACATCACTACAGCTGACTCAATGTTCCTTTTTAAGGTTGAGTAAAATTCCATTGTTTTTAATGAAGGTGCTATAGCTTCATTTGCCTAGAAATACCCAATATCAATATATCTGATCTCTGGAGACTTCCTGGAACTTCTCATGAAATAAAACACATTGGACTTCCCTGCTGGCTCAAACAGTAACTAATCTGCCTGAAGTGAGGAAGACCCGGGTGCTGTCCCTGGTTTGGGAAGATCCCCTGGAGGAGGCCATGGCAACCCAATTCAGTATTCTTGCCTGGAGAAATCCCAGGGACAGAGTAGCCTGGTGGAGATGACTGAGTGATGAAGCACAGCACAGAGCATCTTATTCTTAAATCAATACAGCTGGCCCCAATCTTTAGTTTACATAGTCTCTCCAGTCCAGAAAACTAATGTTACTTTTTCTTTCTGTGAAACTATTTGTTCAGGTTCCAAATCTGAATTCTCCCACCCACACCTTATCACCACAAAAGCTTAGGTTTTGGGCATTCAAACACCAGATAAGACTTACAGATTTTACTTCTTTGGGCTGTGTTCTTTCCTCATTCGGGGGCAATGAGAATAAAACATCAACTTGAAAGCATGGATAGGATACATGAAATACCAGGGCGAAATGCAGATGGGATATCATCTTTCAAAGAGTATCACTTCATAAAAATAGTCTGCTGCTGCTGCTGCTGCTAAGTCGTTTCTGTCGTGTCCGACTCTGTGTGACCCCATAGACGGCAGCCCACCAGGCTCCCCTGTCGCTGGGATTCTCCAGGCAAGAATACTGGAGTGGGTTGCCACTTCCTTCTCCAATGCATGAAAGTGAAAAGGGAAAGTGAAATCACTCAGTCATATCCAACTCCTAGCAACCCCATGGACTGCAGCCTACCAGGCTCCTCCGTCCATGGGATTTTCCAGACAAGAGTACTGGAATGGGTTGCCATTGCCTTCTCCAAAAATAGTCTATGATAGCTTATACCTATACGCTTTTTCTTTGTACCATATTTAAACACTTAGTCTTTACTTATAACCAGAAAAGGCAGAAATTGTATTAAATCTAAAGTTGGTATAGAGGATGAAATTGTTATTGTCTTCAGAAGAATCATAATATAATCAGAATTATTTTGAGAACTAGAAGTACACTTTGATGTAATTAAATAAGTATGAGAGGTTAAGTGCTGAAGGTTACACATATGAATAAGAACAATATTAGGAAGTCATAGTAATGATAAGATATTTCTCTGTTCCTGAATGGTATAATTCCCTTTACTATTGCAGTGAAGTTAAAATAAACATCATTTTTGAAAAATGTTGGCTGTATTCCAGACTCCTAGCATTTGGTGCTATTTAAATGTCCAAAAATTTCCTGATAATTATTATCTCAAAAATAGTGATGCCAAAATTTAAAGAAGGTAAAATTAAGCAAGTTATAATTATACTTGCACCAAGTCAAGGATTACTATCAAATACTAAAATACAATTATACACTAGATGTGTTTTTAGATAGCAGAGTCCTTTACATTATTTCCCATTTCATGTTATTTATGAAAGAGCCAGAAATGTATGTTTTTTATTATGCACCATCAGTAAAAGTATAATTTTCAGATAATTTTAAAAAGAAGTCATATTCTTAACAGAACACAGTAAATAAGCTATAAATTTAGGAAGAAGGAAAATCTATGCACTAAAGTTGAGCTTTTCATTTTTCCCCTAAAACTAATTCCTTACAATTGGGTCTATTAGATTACATTGTCTCTTTTATTAAAATTAGTGCCATAAGGCATTTTGTTTAACTTTATTTCTAATTTTGTTAGTGAGGTTCTCCTCTTACATTCTTTAAAGTTTTCAAAATTTATACTAATTTCTAATTAAATCTTTTATTTCTTTTCACTGTTTGCCATGAAGAAAAGAGGGTGTCCAAACACTGACTACCCAGTTACATAGAAGTAGTGCTAGGGTATTACATGAAATGTCTTTTCTTTGATTAGATGTAGCTCAGATGGTAAAGGATCTGTCTTCAATGCTGGAGACCCAGGTTAAATCCATGAGTGGGCAAGACCTCCTGGAGCAGGAAATGACAACCCACTCAAGTATTCTTGCCTGGAGAATTAATGGACAGAGAAGCATAGTGGGCTACAGTCCATGCAGTGGCAAAAAACTGGACATAAGGGAGGAACTAACAGTTTCAATTTTTCATTTTTTCAGGTTGTCAAATTCCATTGATATTAAGTGTCTCTAAAGCACTGAAAAATCAAATTTATGAAAGGTAAATTAGGTGGCCAGAAAGTGTGCCTGCAGCCAGAGTTTAAAGCAGAAATTAGAAGAAATATGAGAGGTTTCAAATTAAAAATTCTCCTTAAGGGAGCTTATGAGAAGGACGGAGTTTTGCTGGATAATAACTAATCACAGTTGTTTGGAATCACACCATACCAAAGAAAATCTTACCTGTAAGTTCGCTGTGCTTTAAGGAAGGTATCACTATTCAGATGGTGGCTGTGAACACAAAGACAGACAATGTGGCCTCTAATGGGCAACACTCAATAACCAAAATCTATCCACAGGTACTCAAAGTTAATTACTACTTCTCCAATATTACAAGCTATAAGTTAGTTATGTATTTTTTTCAAATCCTTCTACTAAATCACTGGCTAGCCTACTGGGAGAATCATTAACAAATATAAATAAATCCCTCTTCTTCCTCACCTTGGAGCACACATTGGAAACTGTCCATGTGAGAGCTGTCTGGATTACAAATCAGTGCCTGTAATTTGGAGCATTTATTTTTGTAACTTTCATTTAGAGATCCTATTTTAAACCACTATGTGTTTGATTTTTCAATTGCATATGAGCATGTATTTCTATGTTAGCTCTCTTTCAATAGCCAAACAGACTTCTAGTCATCAATTATATCTGTCCTTCAGGAAATTTACAAAGATCTTTGAGATTTGCATCAGATTTCCCCAAGTATTCAGGAAACTAAAAAAACCCCTACATTTTATGTAACAATTCCAAACATACATAGATGATTGGGTTAAAAATCTGTCCCACCATATGTGCATTATGGTGGAAGGGAAAAAAAAAAGCAGAAAAATTAAAAAAAAAGTTTACTTTATATATTTTAAGAAATTCAAAGATGATATTTATTTTTGTTAATCTGTATCTTAGGGTAGTTTCTCTTCTTATAATAAATTCTAATCACTACTTTTGATATTGGCTCATTGATATGATTAAACGCCTGAATGTTCAAAATTATTATCTTACTCTAACCACCACTACCCGCTGCCAGCAATGTTTTATGGAATCTCTCATATAATGGAACCATCAGTTTTCATAGTCACTCAGACAAGAAATCCCAGTGTCATGTTAAATTCATTCTCTTACACATATTTTACTTTCAGACCATTTTTTGGTCTTCTTAATTTTATATTTCATTTACTTAAATTTTGTGATTCATGCACTTAACATATTTATCAGATGTCTACCATGTGTCAAGAAATGCTGTTGCAGTGGATATTTACTCAAGTAACAAAATAGACAAAAAACCTTTGCTTTCAATTTGCTTATACTTTGGTAGGTGAGAAACATTGAAAAATTAAGAGAAGTAAAATATGTGTTCTATAAGATGGCAATGTCTAGGCAAGAAATAGAGTAAAGTTACAGGAAAATAAAAAGAAAAAAATTAAATATTTGATTTATATTTAAAATTTTACTTGGTTGAGCTTCCCGGGTGGCTAAGTGTTAAAGAATCCACCTGCCAATGCAGGAGACACAAGAGACAAGGATTCAATCTCTGGGTTGGGAAGATCACTTGGAGAAGGAAATGGGAACCCACTGCAGTATTCTTGCCAGGATAATCTCATGGACGGAGGAGCCTGGCTGGCTACAGTCATGGGGTCACAAAGAGTAGGACATGACTGAGAACACTTACACTTGAATTTCATTTTTGTTGTAGTAATATAGACTATGGGTGGAGGCCAGGAAGTCCAAGAAAACAGAAATAAGCAGAAAGTAAAATTTGAAGGTTATTATGAGCATGAAGAAGAAGAAAAAAAGAGAGGTGAAAACCAAAGGAGAAAAGGAAAGATATAAGCATCTGAATGCAGAGTTCCAAAGAATAGCAAGAAGAGATAAGAAAGCCTTCTTCAGCTATCAGTGCAAAGAAATAGAGGGAAACAAAAGAATGGGAAAGACTAGAGATCTCTTCAAGAAAATTAGAGGTACCAAGGGAAAATTTCATGCAAAGATGGGCTTGATAAAGTACAGAAATGGTATGGACTTAACAGAAGCAGAAGATATAAGAAGAGGTGGCAAGAATACACAGAAGAACTGTACAAAAAAGATATTCATGACCCAGATAATCATGCTGATGTGATCACTAATCTAGAGCCAGACATCTTGTAATGTGAAGTCAAGTGGGCCTTAGAAAGCATTACTACGAACAAAGCTAGTGGAGGTGATGGAATTCCTATTGAGCTGTTTCAAATCCTGAAAGATGATGCTGTGAAAGTGCTGCACTCAATATGCCAGCAAACTTGGAAAACTCAGCAGTGGCCACAGGACTGGGAAAGGTCAGTTTTCATTCCAATTCCAAAGAAAGGCAATGACAAAGAATGCTCAAACTACTGCACAATTGCACTCATCTCACATGCTAGTAAAGTAATGCTCAAAATTCTCCGAGCCAGGCTTCAGCAATACGTGAACCATGAACTTTGTGATGTTCAAGCTGGTTTTAGAAAAGGCAGAGGAACCAGAGATCACATTGCCAACATCCGCTGGATCATGGAAAAAGCAAGAGAGTTCCAGAAAAACATCTATTTCTGCTTTATTGACTATGCCAAAGCCTTTGACTGTGAGCATCACAATAAACTGTTGAAAATTCTGAAAGAGATAGGAATACCAGACCACCTGACCTGCTTCTTGAGAAATCTGTATGCAGGTCAGGAAGCAACAGTTTGAACTGGACATGGAACAGACTGGTTCCAAATAGGAAAAGGAGTATGTCAATGCTGTATATTGTCACCCTGCTTACTTAACTTATATGCAAAGTACATCATGAGAAATGTGAGAGGGTAACAGGCAGGAAGGCCAGGGCTCTCCAAATGGAAGAAATAGCTTGCAAGTGTCAGACATTTTTATCTCTCTTTAGCGGCAGGAGGAAACAAAGTAGCAATATTTTTTCCTTTATACAAATTTAAAAGGAGTTTTCTCTTAAAATTCTGTGTTGCCAGGACACCTGGTTTCACCTGAAGTTAACCAATGCCTTTTTCTTATAGAAATATTTATCTTAAGCTATGCTAATGTGCTATGTATTTACCCCAAACTCTGTCTTCAAGTCGGTTCTGCCTTTTGGCTCAGAACCTACTTGATAAACCAGTATGTTATACTCTGATATTGTTCCTCAAATCTATGTAAATAACACTATTTGTATGGTGCTCTGCCCTTCTTCAAGATTCAAGTTAATCCTTTTATGGCCCCAAATGAACCATTTGGAGCCAAGATTATCCCAAAATACATCTTATGGGTGAGGGGCCTGGTGCTAGTCTAAGTTTTGAGACATTCCTTTCTTTCATTTACAGACTGCTGGTGACTATATAACATCCAGCTAAAGACTAGCAGGGGGGTACTCTTTCTGCCCCCTTCTGATGCCTATGTCAGAAGCTTTCTCTATCTCCTTTATACTTCAATAAAGCTTTGTTACACAAAAGCTCTGAGCGATTGAGCCTTGTCTCTGGCCCCGGATTGAATTCTCCTCTGGGGGCCAAGAATCTTGGTGTCGTAAGTCAAAAACATCCTTTCAAACGCTGGACTCGAAGAAACACAAGCTGGAATCAAGATTTCCGGGAGAAATATCAATCACCTTAGATATGCAGATGACACCACCCTTATGGCAGAAAGTGAAGAGGAGCTAAAAAACCTCTTGATGAAAGTGAAAGAGGAGAGTGAAAAAGTTGGCTTAAAGCTCAACATTCAGAAAACGAAGATTATGGCATCTGGCCCCATCACTTCATGGGAAATAGATGGGGAAACAGTAGAAACAGTGTCAGACTTTATTTTGGGCGCTCCAAAATCACTGCAGATGGTGATTACAGCCATGAAGTTAAAAGACGCTTACTCCTTGAAGAAAAGTTATGACCAACCTAGATGGTATATTCAAAAGCAGAGACATTACTTTGCAGACTAAAGTCCTTCTAGTCAAGGCTATGGTTTTTCCTGTGGTCATGTATGGATGTGAGAGTTGGACTGTGAAGAAGGCTGAGCGCCCAAGAATTGATGCGTTTGAACTGTGGTGTTGGAGAAGACTCTTGAGAGTCCCTTGGACTGCAAGGAGATCCAACCAGTCCATTCTGAAGGAGATCAGCCCTGGGATTTCTTGGGAGGGAATGATACTGAAGCTGAAGCTCCAGTACTTTGGCCACCTCAAGCGAAGAGTTGACTCATTGGAAAAGACTCTGATGCTGGGAGGGATTGGGAGCAGGAGGAGAAGGGGACGACAGAGGATGAGATGGCTTGATGGCATCACTGACTCGATGGACGTGTGTCTGAGTGAACTCCGGGAGATGGTGATGGACAGGGAGGCCTGGCGTGCTGCGATTCATGGGGTCGCAAAGAGTTGGACATGACTGAGCAACTGAACTGAACTGAACTGATGAGCATTCAAGTGAAAATAATGGTGACTTTGCCATGGTGGATGCCCTGAAAGTGATAAAAAGTGAAAGATACTTGAAGTGATTTTAACAAATAAGAAGAATTCCTAGTTGATGAACTCCAGTAAAGAAAGAGTAAAGAAGAGTCAAAGTAAGCTGAGGATTTCTATGCAACTAAATTATGCTAAAGATACCTTTCACTGAGATAGAAAACATTGTTATCAGAAGAAATTTTGGAGGAAAGATTTGGAGCTTAACATTAGCAACATTACATTTATAATGTCTTTCAAACATTCAACTGGAAGTATTAAGTCAGCAGCTAGATTCCACAATGTGGAATGAGGGGTGCTCAGATGATTGATTGATTAATAGCAGATTGGCAAACTTTTTGGAACTCTGTACATAGATGGTTTTTAAGCTTAATAACCTGTACAGAACAAATGTAAATAGAAAAGATAAGTTGTATGGGGGCTGAATTCTGAAGTACTCAGTGATTCAGAAATCAGAGAAATGAGAAAATAATTAAAGAAGAAATAATTATGTAAAATGATACCCAGTTAGCCAATATGACACAGGAGGATGTAGGACAAAAATGAACAGTATGATGTCAAGGAAAGAAAAATTTCAAAGAATGACTTACTTACCTGGTAATATAATTTTAATTAAACCTTTTATTTTGAGATAATTTATATTCAGTTCTGTAAACTATTATAGATACTTTCAGTATCCCGTTTATCCAGATTCCCCTCCACACACTAATGGTATAGTATCACTACCTGGATATTGACATTGCTACAGTCAAGATATAACATATTTCCATCACCAAAATGATCCTTCCTGTCGCCCTTTTATGGCAATACCAACCTCCTACTTCCTGCTCACTTTTGGAAACTGTTGATGAGTTCTCCATTTTTGTAATTTTGTCAATTCAGTAATATCTAAATGGAATCATCTTAAGATTGGGGATTTTTACTCAGCCTATATCCCTTCAAATCGTTGTGCATATCAAGAGGCAATTATTATTATTATTATTTTTTTTTACTGCTGAGTAGAGACCCATGGTATGAATATACCACAGACATGTTTAACTATTTACCCATTAAAGGTATATTTATTATTTCTAGTTTTGTCTGTTATCAAAAAAAGCTGCTATGAACTATTAAGTGCATTTTGTTTATGTGTGATCATAAGTTTTTGGTTTACCTTGGGGTAAATTTGATACTTTCTTAATGCTTTTAAGAGTTTTCACTTATAATTTCTGGAGTGATGTTGAAGTTTCTTTTCTTTTCTTGGGGGGGGAACTATATTTGATTTTAATATCAGAGTGACACTGATTTCAAAATATGTGTTGGGAAATATTTCTTCACTTTCATTTGGGGTTAATTCATATTTAAATTTTTGATAGAATTCAGTGACACCATTGGATCTAGAGATTACTTTTGGGAGGAGTTTTATTTATGCATCAAATTTATGTCATGGTTATAGAATTATTCAGATTAGCTATTTAATATTGATTGTTATGTTAATCTGTGGTTTTCAGAGAATTAGTCTTAATGTTCTAAATTGAATTTATGAACTAATTTGTTCATAGTATTTTTAAAATCTTTTTTATTACAGCAGGATCTGTAGTGATAGTCCCCTGTTTAATTTCTGATATTAGTGATTTATCTCTTCTCTCTTTTTATTTGTGTCAGGTTTTTAGAATTTTACCTATTTTTTAAGAATCAGGTTCTCTTGGTTTCTTTAATTTTCTCTTTGGTTTTCTTACTATATATTCTAATACAAGCAATTAGTGTGATAAATTTTCCTTCCAGCACTGCTTTAGCTACATTCTACAAAGTCTGTGGGTTCCTGGAGTGGTATTTGTAAAGCTATTGTCTCTTATCTATCTCCTCTATGAGTTTTTAAACTAGATTTTGTCAATGGGCCTGGGGCAGCTATTGGTCAGCAAGACCAACCATTGGGAAAGTAGCTGGATGTAAATACAATCAGTTCAGTTCAGTCGTTCAGTCATGTCCAACTCTTTGTGACCCCATGAATTGCAGCATGCCAGGTCTCCCTGTCCATCACCAACTCACAGAGTTAACTCAGACTCACATCCATCAAGTCAGTGATGCCATCAAGCCATCTCATCCTCGGTCATCCCCTTCTCCTCCTGCCCCCAATCCCTCCCAGCATCAGAGTCTTTTCCAATGAGTCAACTCTTCTCATGAGGTGGCCAAAGTACTGGAGTTTCAGCTTTAGCATCGTTCCTTCCAAAGAAATCCCAGGGCTGATCTCCTTCAGAATGGACTGGTTGGATCTCCTTGCAGTCCAAGGGACTCCCAAGAGTCTTCTCCAACACCACAGTTCAAACGCATCAATTCTTGGGCGCTCAGCCTTCTTCACAGTCCAACACTCACATCCATACATGACCACAGGAAAAACCATAGCCTTGACTAGATGGACTTTAGTCTGCAAAGTAATGTCTCTGCTTTTGAATATACTATCTAGGTTGGTCATAACTTTTCTTCCAAGGAGTAAGCGTCTTTTAACTTCATGGCTGTAATCACCATCTGCAGTGATTTTGGAGCCCAGAAAAAATAAAAAGTCTGACACTGTTTCCCCATCTATTTCCCATGAAGTGATGGAGCCAGATGCCATGATCTTCGTTTTCTGAATTTTGAGCTTTAAGCCAACTTTTTCACTCTCCACTGTCACTTTCATCAATAAGCTTTTTAGTTCCTCTTCATTTTCTGCCATAAGGGTGGTGTCATCTGCATATCTGAGGTGATTGATATTTTCCCGGCAATCTTGATCCCACCTTGTTTTTCCTCCATCCCAGCACTTCTCATGATGTACTCTGCATATAAGTTAAATAAGCAGAGTGACAATATACAGCATTGATGTACTCCTATTTCTATTTGAAACCAGTCTGTTGTTTCATGTCCAGTTCTAACTATTGCTTCCTGACCTGCATACAGATTTCTCAAGAGGCAGGTTTGGTGGTCTGGTATTCCCATCTCTTTCAGAATTTTCCAGTTTATTGTGATGCACTCAATCGATGGCTTTGGCATAGCCAATAAAGCAGAAATAGATGTTTTTCTGTACCTCTCTTGCTTTTTCCATGATCCAGTGGATGTTGGCAATTTGATCTCTGGTTCCTCGCCTTTTCTAAAACCAGCTTGAACATCAGGAAGTTCATGGTTCATGTATTGCTGCAGCCTAGCTTGGAGAATTTTGAGCATTACTTTACTAGCATGTGAGATGAGTGCAATTGTGCGATAGTTTGGCCATTCTTGGCATTGCCTTTCTTTACTTAGGAAAAGTAAAAACTACCGAATATGGATATCCTTGCTTCTGTTCTTAAACTTATCTGACAGATAACTTCAGAGAGTAATGGTTGATGTTTTACTTCTTTATCCCACAAGACTAATCTAATATGATGCTACATAGAGAAGGATATTTGGGGAAATCTAAGCTCCTGCTTAACCAATCTGCCAAAGCAGAATTCAGAGCAAACCTCTTGACAACTTGAAATTTAGGTAAACTCTCTTAATCATACTTACAAATAAAGATAATAGCAAAATTGTGCTTTGCCTAATAAGATGGAACTATTAAGATTGAGTTACCATGAAAAACCAAAAACATGGTGACTATTTTCAATAATTGAGGATTTACAAAACCATGTTATTAAGGCAACATTAAGCATTATCTCTACTGTTATGGCCTCTTGGATTGACTTGTTATAGATTTGTTATAGACTTGGATTACTATTTATATTGTGTAAGGGCAAGCATGGCTAGCTTCCATCCACAGTTTGGAGTACTGCCTTCATATGATAAGTAATACACCCTTCTACTTAGGTCTATTAGAGCTAATCCCTTGAATCTACTTGTCACTTCCACTGTATAATCTTAAAGGATTTGATTTAGGTCATACCAGAATGGCCTAGGGCTTTCCCTACTTTCTTCAATTTAAGTCAGAATTTTGTAATAGGGAGTTAGTGATCTGAGTCTAAGTCAGCTCCTGATCTTGCTTTTGTTGACTGTATAGACTTCTACATCTTCAGCTGCAAAAATTATAATCAATCTGATTTTGGTACTAACCATCTGCTGATGTCCTCATGTAGAGTCTTGTCTTGTGTTGTTGGAAGAGGGTATTTGCTATAATCAGTGTGTTCTCTTGGCTAAATTCTGTTAGCTTTTGCCCTGTTTCATTTTGTACTCCAAAGCCAGACTTTCCTGTTAGTCCAGATGTCTCTTGACTTTCTACTTTTGCATTCCAGTCCCCTATGATGAAAAGGACATCTTTTTTTGATGTTAGTTTGAGAAGGTCTTGTAGGTCTTCATAAAACTTTTCCATTTCAGCTTCTTCAGCATTAGTGGTTGGGGCATAGACTTGAATTACTGTGATACTGAATTGTTTGCCTTAGAAATGAACTGAAAGCATTCTGTAATTTTTGAGACTGCACAGAAGTACTGTATTTTGGACTTTTTTGTTGACTATGAGGGCTACTCCTTTTTTTTTTTTTTTTTTCAGGGATTCTTTCCCACCATATCACCTGAATTAAATTCACCCATTCTGGCCCATTCTTGTTCATTAATTCCTAAAATTTTGATATTCCCTCTTGCCATATCCTGGTTGTCCACTTCCAGTTTACCTTGATTCATGGACCTAACATTCCAGATTCTTTTACAATATTGTTCTTCTCATAACTTGATTTTACTTTCACCATCAGACACATCCACAACGGGGTATTTTTTTCTGCTTTGGTTCAGCCTCTTCATTCCTTCTGGAGCTATTTCTCCATTTTCTCTAGTAGCATGTTGGGCACCTACTGCCCTGGGGAGTTTATGTCAGTGTCACTTTTTTTTTTTTTTTCCCTTTTCATACTGCTCATGGAGCTCTCAAGGCAAGAATGCTGAAGTGGCTTGCCATTCCCTTCTCTAGAGGACCACACTTAATCAGAACTCTCCACAATGAGCCTTCTGTCTTGGGTGGTCTTACATGGCATGGCTCATAGTTTCAATGAGTTAGACAATGCTGCGATCAATTTGGTTAGTTTTCTGTGATTGTGGTTTCCATTCTATCTGCTCCCTGATGGATGAGGATAAGATGCTTGTGGAGGCTTCCTGATGAGAAGGCTTCCTGATGGGAAGGCTTCCTGATGGGAAGGTTCTTGATCTCGTGGGCAAGGTCATTCTCAGTAAATATTTAATTCAATTTTCCACTGATGGCTGGGGTGTATCAATGGAGGTAATCTGACCTCCTTCAAAAAGACTTATGCCAGAATCAGAGACTCCTGGACATTCACAGGGAAGTCTGGCTCAAAGAACAGTATGGACCTAACAGAGACAAAATATATTAAAAAGAAGTGGCAAGAATACACAGAAGAACTATACAAAAAATATCTTCAGGACCCAGATAACCATGATGGTAGGATCACTCACCTAAAGCCAGACATCCTGGGGTCCAAAGTCACGAGGGCCTTAGGAAGTATCACTACAAACAAAGGTAGCATTGGTAATGGAATTCCAGCTAAACTATTTTAAATCCTAAAAGATGGTGATGTTAAAGTGGTATACTCAATAAGCCAGCAAACTTGGAAAACTCCACAGGACTGGAAATGATCAGTTTTCATTCCAATCCAAAAGAAGGGCTATGCCAAAGAATGTTCAAACTACCATACAATCACGGTCATTTCACATGCTAGCAAAGTAGTTCTCAAGATCCTCCAAGCTAAGCTTCAACAGTATGTGAAATGAAAACCACTAGATGTACAAGCCTAATATAGAAAAGGTGGAGGAACCAGAGATCAAGTTGTCAACATCCACTGGATCATTGAAAAAGGAAGAGAGTTCCAGAGGAACATCTACTTCTGGTTCATTGACTGCTATAAAGCCTTTGACTGTGTTGATCACAAAAAAACCTGGGGAAAATTCTTCAAGAGATGGGAATATCAGAATACCTTATCTGTGTCCTGAGAAACATGCAGGTCAAGAAGCAACAGCTAGAACTGGACATGGAACAACAGACTGGTTCCAAATTGGAAAAGGAGTATGTCAATGCTGTATATTGTCACTCTGCTTATTTAACTTATATGCAGAGTACATCATGTGAAATGCTGGGCTGGATGAAGTACAAGCTGGAATCAGGATTGCCAGGAGAAATATCAATAACCTCAGATATGCAGATGATACTACCCTTATGTTAGAAAGCAAAGAGGAACTAAAGAGTCTTTAGATGAAAGTAAAAGAGGAGAGTGAAAAAGCTGGCCTAAAACTCAACATTCAGAAAACTAAGATCATGGCAACTGATCCCATCACTTAATGATGAATAGATGGGAAAACAATAAAAACAGTAACAGGTTTTATTTTCTTGGGTGCCAAAATCACTGCAGGTGATGACTGCAGTCATGAAATTAAAAGACGCTTACTCCTTGGAAGAAAAGATATGACCAGTCTAGACAGCATATTAAAAAGCAGAGACATTACTAATAGGGTCTACATGGAGGCTCATTATTAAAATGGCTCATTATGTTGATCTCTCAAACCAAGAATAAAATCACAGTGACTCTTGAGACTGACCAAATTACCCAAACAGTTTGTTTTCTCACTGGTGCCTACATTCTCAAAGCTATGAGACCACCAGATTCCAGACCTCCAGCTATATGACCACGGGACTCAACTACAGGCTAAAAATTAACCATCCCTTCAGAGAATTTTTCTTTGGTGGGGAATAAGAAAGGCCCCATCAGAAAGGGAGAACACTGGTTCTTCTTAAGGGCCAGTTACCCTCTCCTTTCCTTCTAATAAATTTCCCTTTTCCCTGACCTCCCTGCTCAATCTCTTTTTCTCTGCACTAACCTTACTGCTTTGCCAACAAAGGTCCATCTAGTAAATGCTATGGTTTTTCCAGTAGTCATGTGTGGATGTGAGAGTTGGGCCATAAAGAAAGCTGAGCACTGAAGAACTGATGCTTTTGAACTGTGGTGTTGGATAAAACCCTTGAGAGTCCCTTGAGCTTCACGGAAATCAAATCAGTCAATTCTAAAGGAAATCAGTGCGGAATATTGATTGAAAAACTGATGCTTGAAGATGAAGCTCTGATACTTTTGCCACATGATGCAAAGAGCTGACTCTTTTGAAAATACCTGATGCTGGGAAAGATTGAAGGCAGGAGGAGAAGGGGAAGACAGAGGATGGAATGGTTGGATGACATCACCGAGTCAATGGACACGAGTTTGAGAAAGCTCTGGGAGATGGTGAGGGATGGGGAAGCCTGGCACACTGAAGTACATGGGGTTGCAAAGAATCGGACATGACTGAGCTAGTGAAAAATAACTTAGGTCAGTCTTTGGCAAGCATTCAGATGGGACACGTAATCATTCTGTCTCACAATTCTGAAACATTCGTGTAGCCATTTTTCTAACTGTATTTGTTCTGAGTTATTTATCATCTACCCAAATTGTTAGTTATTGCCATGAATTAATGACTTATAGCTCTGTAAATACTTTTTCCTAAAAAAAGAAAAGAATAATAAGTCTATACCCCTTTTTGGAAGATTTTTATTCACCTCTCATCTTTAGGGTCACTACTGAATGGAGCAGCAGTGAGATCACTGTCTGCTTTTAACTGTCAACTTAAAAAAATATTAATAATCTGCCTTATGACCCAGCAATCCCACTGCTGGCCATACACACTGAGGAAACCAGAATTGAAAGAGACACGTGTACTCCAATGTTCATCGCAGCACTGTTTATAATAGCGAGGACATGGAAGCAACCAAGATGTCCATTAGCAGATGAATGGATAAGAAAGCTGTGGTACATATACACAATGGAGTATTACTAAGCCATTAAAAAGAATACATTTAAAATACAGTTAAATCAGTTCTAATGAGGTGGATGAAACTGAGTCAATTATACAGAGTGAAGTAAGCCAGAAAGAAAAACATCAAAACAGTATACTAATGCATATATATGGAATTTATTTATTTATTTATTTCTTTTATTTATCTTTGTTTTTATTTATTTATTTATTTATTTTAATTTTTTTTTTTAATTTTAAAATCTTTAATTCTTACATGCATTCCCAAACATGAACCCCCCCTCCCACCTCCCTCCCCATAACATCTCTCTGGGTCATCCCCATGCACCAGCCCCAAGCATGCTGTATCCTGCGTCAGACATAGACTGGCGATTCGATTCTTACATGATAGTATACATGTTAGAATGCCATTCTCCCAAATCATCCCACCCTCTCCCTCTCCCTCTGAGTCCAAAAGTCTGTTATACACATCTGTGTCTTTTTTGCTGTCTTGCATACAGGGTCATCATTTTCGTCTTTCTAAATTCCATATATATATGTTAGTATACTGTATTGGTGTTTTTCTTTCTGGCTTACTTCACTCTGTATAATCGGCTCCAGTTTCATCCATCTCATCAGAACTGATTCAAATGAATTCTTTTTAATGGCCGAGTAATACTCCATTGTGTATATGTACCACAGCTTTCTTATCCATTCATCTGCTGATGGACATCTAGGTTGTTTCCATGTCCTGGCTATTATAAACAGCGCTGCGATGAACATTGGGGTACATGTGTCTCTTTCAATTCTGGTTTCCTCAGTGTGTATGCCCAGCAGTGGGATTGCTGGGTCATAAGGTAGCAAAATCGATTAAAGATCTAAATGTAAGACCAGAAACTATAAAACTCCTAGAGGAGAACATAGACAAAACTCTCTGAGACATAAATCACAGCAGGATCCTCTATGATCCACCTCCCAGAATTCTGGAAATAAAAGCAAAAATAAACAAATGGCATCTAATTAAAATTAAAAGCTTCTGCACAACAAAGGAAAATATAAGCAAGGTGAAAAGACAGCCTTCTGAATGGGAGAAAATAATAGCAAATGAAGCAACTGACAAACAACTAATCTCAAAAATATACAAGCAACTTATGCAGCTCAATTCCAGAAAAATAAATGACCCAATCAAAAAATGGGCCAAAGAACTAAATAGACATTTCTCCAAAGAAGACATACGGATGGCTAACAAACACATGAAAAGATCCTCAACATCACTCATTATTAGAGAAATGCAAATCAAAAGCACAGTGAGGTACCACTTCACACCAGTCAGAATGGCTGCGATCCAAAAATCTGCAAGCAATAAATGCTGGAGAGGGTGTGGAGAAAAGGGAACCCTCCTACACTGTTGGTGGGAATGCAAACTAGTACAGCCACTATGGAGAACAGTGTGGAGATTCCTTATATATGGAATTTAGAAAGATGGTAACGATAACCGCGTATGTGAGAGAACAAAAGAGACACAGATGTATAGAACAGTCTTCTGGACTCTGTGGGAGAGGGAGAGGGTGGGATGATTTGGGGGAATGGCATTGAAACGTGTATAATATCATATATGAAATGAATCGCTGGTCCAGGTTTGAAGCATGATGCTGGATGCTTGGGGCTGGTGCACTGAGATGACCCAGAGGGATGGTATGGGGAGGGAGTAGGGAGGGGGGTTCAGAATGGGGAACACGTGTATACCTGTGGCAGATTCATGTTGATGTGTGGCAAAACCCATACAATATTGTAAAGTAATTAACCTCCAATTAAAATAAATACATTTATATTTGAAAAATAAATAAAATAAAAATATTAACAATCTGAAAGCTGAGAATTAAGTTTTATTTCGTGGGAATTTTTGGTATTGAAATCTCGGGAGATAGCATCTCAAGTAACCCTGAGAGAACTGCTTCAAGGAGGAAAAGAGAGGACCCAAGTTATATAGAAGTTTTGCAACAAAGGACAAATAGTCTGAACATCAGAAGATTGTTGTTAAAGAAAAATAGAAAATCCAAGTTAAGGAATTTAGTGATTTTATATGTATAGGAAGGTGCAAGAATCTGGGTTCACTGAAATCACTCCTTTGACATGCACCTCAGCTATCTGGGACCAGTATGTGTTGTACTGCTGTGCTTAGTCACTCATTCATGTCTAACTCTTTGCGACCCCATGGACTGTAGCCCATTGGAATATCCTGTGGTGTTTTTCTCATCCTGAGCTTCCCTGTAGCTAATGTAGGGAGTGGCTGTAATCTGATTCTGATGGCTGCTAAATGGATATTCTTTTCCTTCCTGTGTTTCCTTAGGACTCACCAGCTCACATTGGAGGGCTGCAGTTGTTGATGACTATGACATCCTTGTTTACTGATATGGCAGGAAATATTCCATTTCTCACAAATATATACCATATTGTGTATAACCATCTGTAACTCTAACTGAATTATTATTTCCAGGTAAAGTGGTCATAGTGAATTTCCCATGAGATCATAATGCAAATTGTGAGAGAAAGAAATGTTGGAGAAATGGGAGCTGTGAGAAACAGAGATCATTTTTCATTTGGGTTACTTATACATTTAGTACCTGTTCTATACTGATACAGTATATACAACTTCCATTTGATAATGGAATACTTTAAAATGCACAGCCGGGTAGGTCAGAAAACATCTCAGTTCATGAAGGGGAAGATCAGTTTTCATGATAAAATCTGACCCATGATTGTGTGATTAAATTCTACTAGGACCCAGTAGTAAGTCAAATGTTATTTCTTTAAAAAATGATTTTTTTTTAAGAAGAGGGGATAGCTTTGCTCCAATGTCTCAAAGGTTGCATATGACATCTGTTGTATCTATCAGCTATAGATAGGTCAAGATCCATCAAATCATTTTAGTTATATGACCCAAGGGTCAGAGTTGTATGTTCCTATTTAAGAGATTTATTTTCCTATGGGTTTTATCTGAAACTGGAAAGCTTTTAATTTACTCAGTAAATGGATATAAGTAGAAAGTGGAAATTACATATATGTTTCCTGGGAACTCTAAAGAGGTCCACTAAGTTTTGCACAGCTTTTTAAATGGTAAGAGAGGCCAGATGTAGAATTTGAACAGGGTCCTTCCTAAAAGGGACCTGACTTCCCCTTCATTTCAGAGGCTCTGGATCTCTGAACTGAAAGCTCAATTTTGTGGAGTGGAATTCAGAGGAGCCATTTGTGGAGGGGCCATCATTGTCTGTTTTGGTGATTAAATTTAGACTTTTGGTCACCGGACCCAGGATATTTCTAGTTATAAAATCAAATAAATATTTTAAAATTTAAAATAAATAAATAAATAAATAATAAAATAAAAATAAAATCCACTGATTAAAAAAAAAAAAAAAAGAGTTTAACAGGCAGCCCATCCTGACATCACGATGCATTATCCAACACAAAAGATCTCTCTTTCTCACAACTTTCTGATTAACATTTGGTCTCCTGGTTACTGTGGTAATCACACCAACCTTGTCTGTGACACTTAAGTATTATCACTTGGCCCTGTCTCTCTGGAATCATATAATCTCCTTTGAGAATTTTCTATTGCCATTCACATCCTGTAAAGAAGAGCCACTACCAAGATCTGAAAGCTTTGATAAACAAAATATAAAAGTCCAGGTTATGAATGAGGGAAAAGTTAAAAACTGATAAATGGAAATGAAAAAGAAGTAAATAATTATCTAGTATTTACTGACAGCCTACTTTATCTAAAATAGAACCTTGCCAGAACAAAGTTAATTTTAAGGTAACAAGTATATTGAGATTAGTTTTTGGGGTAACTGTTTTAATATTTCACTGGAAAGACACCCTATATCTAAACAGTTTATTTATGTTATTTAAATCCAGAACCCATGCTCTAACAATTACCTCAAATATATAGGAAATAAAAGAGCAAGGAGTAATAAATCAGCATGGAGTCACAAAAGTGTCATTAAAAAAGACTACCATAAATTCCCCTCAAACTAAGTTACCTAATATTGTGACAAGTGCCACAGTATTTGTTTCCAGGGGTTTATAGATGTACAAGACAGTGTACCACTTTTTTAATCCCTTTATGTGTTCTGTCTGAAGCTGCTATATATTTGATTATATTCCCGGAGAGAATATGGCTCTTTTTCCTCAGGTATGTGGCAGGAAGTGCTGCTTGTGTCACTCGCCTGTTGAGTATGCCATACATATAACTGTATTCTTGTATCTATTTCAAGTTGTTTAGGGTAGTCTCTTGTGTCTTGATGGTATTATCTGATTTTATATATTAATGTCCTGAAACTGGATATTCATTGTCTGATACTCTTTATAAACTATAGAAAATCAAACATCCTAAACTGGCATAATTTTCATCAGCTACAATTTTAGAGAAATGGGTTGAAGTGTTCACCATGCTATTGGCTCATTATTCAAGCATAACTGTTAAATAAAAGTGTCATAGTTGTTTTTCTCTCATTCACCATGTCTCTGTAGTGTTTAAAATGCTCAATTTTTTCATATTCAGCTATTCTATCTTTCAAAATTCCCATACAGTTAGTGTCAGGTGAAAAGAAAAATTTGAGGTAAATTATTTTATCATGAATATAGAACCCCTAGTCTGAACAAAACTCTTTTGATTTTATGTATTATGCTTAGTCACTCCGTCGTGTCTGACTCTGTGACCACATGGACTGAAGCCCATCAGGCTCCTCTGCCCATGGGGATTCTTCAGGCAAGAATAGCTTCCCCACCCAGGTAATTGAACCCAGGTCTCTAACATTACAGGCAGATTTTTTACTATCTGAGGCACCAGGAAAGTCTTGATTTTAACAAGGGTTTTTAAATTAGAGATTTCATGCGAATATGAAATCATTTTAGAGTTGCAGTTATTTTTACCTTCAAATTGCTCCTGAATCATTGTATATGACTCTGAGTTATTGGCTGACCATCAGTTATGCAGAACAGTTCAGTTACATCAAAAGAAGATAAGACACAAGCAGACTCATGAAATATGATTGTTTAGCTTCCTGTTTTGTCTCAGGTCTCCATGTCTCCAAAGTCCTAATCTTGCTTTTCCCTTTCTCATGTGTTCTCAGAATACATTCTGATTCATATTCCAATCCTTTCTAGAGAATGATGACCCATTAGTTATCTTCAAGATCCTTTAATAAACCTTCTTTGTTCAATATTTAATCATTACTTTTAAAAGGCGTAATTTTCATATTTTTTGAAATAAATAGCGATAATAACCATAGTAAAAATGTATGTTTCTTAAACTCCTCTATCCACTGTATCTCTTTATATCCAGGTCTGCACTTCTTGAGAGAATAGACTGAATTTACTGAGGCAATTGTTTCATTTCCTGTTTGTTTCTGAACATTTTACCATCCACTATGCCTCACCTATGGTCATCTCTGCTGAAGTTACTTTGACAGGGTTATCAGTGACATAGTTTGTGAAATGGGAAAGGATACAATTCATTCAGTCTTTTTTTTGTTATTAGTCTCTCTAAACATTATTGCTGCGAGACACTCTCTCCTAACCAATGTTATTGACTTCCTATCATCATTCTCCTCTGGATTTTCCTGCTGTCTTTTTGGCAGGTTATTCTTATCATTTTTGGACCTCTCTCTTAAGTGCTGTTTCTGTTCTGTGCTGCATATTCTTCCGAGATAAACTGCCATGATTTCACCCAATGGTTTTTGTATTGATGTCTTCAAAGCATATGCTTATTCCATCAACACCATTGGCCTCTAACTCAGTATATATCATTGCCTAATGCCTTTGGATCAGTCTATACTTAGTTTGACCCACAGTAAATCAAAATCAAAATGTCTGAAACTGAATTCCTCCTTCCACATCCATCTTTTACTTTTCTGCCCACTCTCAATTCCTTTTCTTTTTCTTACAAAACAGTACATTTTATGTGTCATCCTTTAATTTATTTGTTTTCACCATTCATTTCAATAAGTTACTAAATAACATCAGTGATGGGCTTCCCTGGTGGCTCAGACAGTAAAGAATCCACCTGCAGTGAGGGAGACCTGGGTTCAATCCCTGGGTTGGGAAGATCCCTTGGAGGAGGGCATGGCGACCCACTCCAGTATTCTTGCCTGGAGAATCCCATGGATAGAGGAGCCTGGCAGGCTACAGTTCATGAAGTCACAAAGAGTCAGATATGACTGAATGACTATCTACAACAACAATATCATTGATGCCTCTATAATATTTTTGAAATCCATAATCCTCACTGGATTCTCAATTCCATTCACATTATTTTTTGTTTCAACCAGGGGAAAAGGAGGCAGTGTGTTATCCATAGTTATACTTGACCAAATTTTTAAAATATTCAATGCCATACAGGATAGATTTCAAAACTTTAACATATATTAATTACAACCAGATATCTTCATACTATTCTGTTAAATTTTGTTACCTACTGAAACAGTTAAGATTTGGTTTGGCTGCATGTAAGAGAAATCCCCTGGTAATTTTTAATTTATTTTTCTCAGCCAATAATAATTCTGAGGTAGACAGCCCAGACTGAAATAGTATGTCAGGAGGAAACATTTTTTTCCCCAAATCTTGTAATGTTTTTCACATATAAAAGGATGATTTAGAGTAATTCTGGTCTCTGGCATCTCTTAAAACTTTATTTTCTCTACTCCAGGGAAGTGAAGGTGCTTTGACTGATAGTTCAGTGTGTCTGCTTAGCCTTATTATTCCATGTTTCCTTCCTTGCAGGTGAGCTGATCATAAAAAATAAACATTCCTCACTTCTCCTCCAAGGGAAAATTCTGTGTTGTATCTCACCACACAGAGATACAAGCCCTAGCTCAGCATTGCTTGTGACTAGGTAAGTAAGTTTGCCTAATGGTGATATTTAGTTAGCAATCTGGCTCTCATATTAAGCAACACAGTTCAATCAAACATTATTCAGTAATAATGAGAATGCCTGCCCCTCTCCTTATTTTGTCTTTTGTTTGATCTCTCAAGTTAGTCATGAGCTGTTGGGACTTCTTAGAACATTAACACAATGAAGAAATCATTGAGAGTGCAAACTCATATCTTTCTGCTCTGGACCCTGCACCATATATCTCTCAACCTCAAGGTCACAATAGGACTAATGCATTTCCACAAAGTTCTTTTAAGTTTCCAGTAGGAAAGAGGAGGAAAAAGCAACACATAAAATGACTGACCATGTTCCTTTTGGTCATGAAAATAATGGCTTTACAGGAATTCTTGTCTAATATACTTCTACTTTGTCCAAAACTGGATACACGGTCACCTTTAGCTTCAAGAGAGCCTGAGAAGGAGATTGTTTATTTTGACAGCCTAAGCAAATCAGACCCATTAAAAAAAAAAAAAAAAGCTAACTGAAAACAGAAAATCAGGAGGAAAAATAATATTGTATCAGTAACCCTATATGTTTCCTATATAATGTCAAATTGTATAATATTACATAGGCAGCATGAATTCTATATAGACAACAAGATACGCAAACTCCATGCCTCAAGAATTACTGCCCACCTTGTAGATTATTGAACTAACCAAACATTTTAATTCCAAGTCTCCTCATATGATCTTTGTTGTTTCCATAATGTCCACTCTTACTTTATTTACCTATTCTGCAAGATTCAGCCAGGCACTATCTATTTCATAAAACCTACTCTTTGTCAGGTTGCGGTAGGAATGTCTCTTAAAAAGCTCCTTGCACTCTGTACTTATGTTTATAATACTAAATTGCAAATATCTGGTAAAAGGTTTATTGTCTTATTTGGGTCAACGTATTAAAATGCTAAAACAAGTGCCTTATACATTATACATGTTTTAATAATATTGCCTATTATTATTTTATTTATTCCATTTCTTCATTTTTAAAGACTATGCAGTGAACAATAGAGACGCATTTGATCTCAAAATAAAGTGTGTGCATTTATAAAAATGCTCTCGAATTTGTTTTCCTTTTTGTATGCTTCATTTATATACTCTAAAAATTCTAAGATTTGTTTAAGCAACATTCCTCCTAGACTACAAAGCCTTAAATCAGAGTATGAATCATAATAATCTCTTAATATTTTATGCACATGTAGCACACACTGATTTGGACTCAGTTGTGCCTCACATCAATCAGGTTTGCTGTCTTAGGATATGTTTTCAGAGATATTATCTAGCTATAAAACTTTCCATATTACTTTCTCCTAAAAAAGACGTCCTGATGATAAAAAAAAAAAAATCCTGCTAAGTCAGTAATAAAATAACTTCAGTGTAACTGATTTTCTAGGGTGTTTAAATCACAACACAGAGCTATCTTCCTTTCTAGTTGTTTACGGAGTCCACCTGAAACCTGAAGATTAGACAACTGAAGAGATAAAGGTGTAAAAAAAGGATATGTATGCGTGAGGAGATGGAAATGGGAAGCTTGTTAGGTACCCTCTTTAAAGGTCCTCTCATCTTTCCGTATGTTAACTTATCTCTGTTGATGTTCCAATTTTTGAACTAATACCATCCCCTCTTCTGGTTTTTCCATTTCAAAGCTTTGCAGTCATTGGTGAAGCATTTAACATGTCCATGCCTCAGTTATATTATCTGTGAAATGGAGATAATAATAGCAAATATCTGGTAAAAGGTTTGTTGTATTATTTGGGTCAACATATTAAAATGCTAAAATGAGTGCCTTATACATTCAGTTCAGTTCAGTTCAGTTCAGTCGCTCAGTCATGTCCATCACCAACTCCCGGAGTTCACTCAATATAATGCCTTATACATGTTTAAATAATATTGGCTATTATTATTGTATTCATGCCATTTCTTCATTTTTAAAGACTATGCAATGAACAATAGAGATACATTTGATCTCAAAATAAAGTGTATGCAATTATAAAGAATTGATAGCAATTCTCAGTGCATCAGATCAAATGAATATACCCCAAATCAGGTTCACAGAGATTTGATGACATGTGCTATCACAGATGTGAAGACAAAATTTAATTATGGTTAAAAATAAGTTTGGGTATGTATAAGCTTTAAAGTTATTGCTAGGAGAAGGCAATGGCAACCCACTCCAGTACTCTTGCCTGGAAAATCCCATGGACGGAGGAGCCTGGTAGGCTGCAGTCCATGGGGTCGCACAGAGTTGGACACGACTGAAGCGACTTAGCAGCAGAAGCAGCAGCAGGAGCATTCTGATTTTTCTTTTTTCTATTTATTTATTTATTTATTTATTTATTTTTGGTCTTGATTTTGGCCACCTCATGCGAAGAGTTGACTCCTTGGAAAAGACTCTTGAGAGTCCCTTGGACTGCAAGGAGATCCAACCAGTCCATTCTGAAGGAGATCAACCATGGGATTTCTTTGGAAGGAATGATGCTAAAGCTGAAGCTCCAGTACTTTGGCCACCTCATGTGAAGAGTTGACTCATTGGAAAAGACTCTGATGCTGGGAGGGATTGGTGTCAAGAGGAGAAGGGGACGACAGAGGATGAGATGGCTGGATGGCATCACTGACTCAATGGACGTGAGTTTGAGTGAACTCCGGGAGTTGGTGATGGACAGGGAGGCCTGGCGTGCTGCGATTCATGGGGTTGCAAACAGTCGGACACGACTGAGCAACTGAACTGAACTGAACTGAGTTTTGCAAGATTGTGTTTATACCAGAAACGATTAGTTCTTCATGTGGACTTGAACACACCATGGACTTGAGTCCATATGATTAGGCTTCCTAATCTAAGCTGATTAGGCTTCTAAGTAGTGTGTTCTTAGGGAAATCATTGAAACTTTGCTAACTTTATTAGTAAAATAAAGATATTTGTATCTGCTTTGTTTTTATGAGAATTTATGTGAGGAATAACTAAAATATAAAGTCCTCATAATAGTTCATGTCATGTGGTAGAAACATAATAAGTTTGTAAATGTAATAATTCTTAGCATAATTACTCAAGCTCATAAGTTAACTATATATTATAAATAGCTAGAAGATGACTTATTAATTCATAATTACAACCATTACTACCTAGGAAACTATTGCTTCATATCTTCTAGTGAGTACAATATCTCTTAAAAAAGAAATCTATTTGGAAAAACAAAATCAGAAGACTGGTAATCATAGTCTCTGAGAATGAAAAATTATTTTTATGGCAAAAATATTAATGATATCACTTTGATAACCTGGTGATTTTGTCTTCTTGAAAGGGGTGAATATTTACCCAAGTTTGGACAGACTAGTCCTTAAAAGAAAGGTCTATAATTTGAGTAACGCTTGAATGTGTCAAGTCTTTCTCACTGAAATCTGATTTCTAAGTCCTAACTTCACTGTGTACACTTTAACTAGGCAAGAGGGGTAGTAGGAAGTGATTTTAGGATTAACATCTGTAAAAATGAAGGGAAGAAAGCTAACTGAGCAAAGGAACAAGCTGAACTCTTTTGCAGCCCTTAATATATGTTCAGACAACCCCACAGACATAACTGGAACAAGAATTGGCCTTTAGATTTCATGAAATAGGTGTAAGAATGCTATATTTTTGCTGTTGTATTAATAAGTTTTTGGATGTGGGTTGCCCTAAGGAGAGGGTTGGTGACTAATGGTAAATCAATCAGCACTCTTAAAGGGGGATGACAACCAAGAGTACCTGCCAGCAGCGATTCCAGTAGCTGTGCAATAAGGCCTTCAAACCTTAAGGACTTTTGGGAGGTATCACATGATATTTAATACACAGAAGAGCCATGCCAGTGAATGACAGGATATTTCACCTACTAGACTAGTAAGGGCCACTTTAACAAGACATAGTCCCAGCATAGCTGTTCTCCTAGTATCTTTACTAGAATAGATGAACATAGCCTTTGTCTCTAGTAAAGCATTCACTTATCTAGTATGTTCTTTTTAATCCCAGTCAATAAATAGTGTCCAAAATAGTTTACATTTTTGGGGGAGGTAAGAAGTTCGTATATTATGTGGTCCCAGAGTTGAGTTAATTTTTCTGTTTATCAAAAGACCATGATAAGTATTGAAATAGCATATAACAAACAGCGCTGATCATATCAATCCTTGTCTCTTTTCACATTCGTTTGTGTAAACATATTTTATGAATGGCAAACCACTATGAAATTGCTAATGAATATTGATTATAAATTACTGCATGTACTAACTAGGTCTGTATGTATTTTGGTTCTTGTCAGCTTTATCATTTCACTTGTTACTTATTTTACTTTATTTTATTTAGCCTTGGTGAATATGGTTTTAAATTTACTCTGCATCTAAACATGGAAGACATTGTGGGTGGTATTTGTGACAGCATTTTATGTTCAGTTATGTGTAAAGAAAAATGCCAGTGGGTACAGTGTTTGTAGATATAGAACAAATCTACCAAATTCATTGTGACTTTGTAAAAATATTTATTTCTATAACGTATTCAGGTATAGGCTATTGATGCTACTTTCTGAAGCCTTAACTTTGATCTAGGAACTTATGTTTAATTTTTTGTCCACTGCTGCTGCTGCTGCTAAGTCGCTTCTGTCATGTCCGACTCTGTGAGACCCCAGAGACTGCAGCCCACGAGGCTCCCCGGTCCCTGGGATTTTCCAGGCAAGAACACTGGAGTGAGTTGCCATTTCCTTCTCCAGTGCTGAAAGTGGAAAGTGAAAGTAAAGTCTCAGTCGTGTCCCACTTCGACTTAACCAAAACTCTAAATCTTACAGTGCTGAGAACAATTAGTACATCATTCTTCCATACTGCTGAAAAAAAAAAAAAAGAAAATTGTATTCTGTCATGGGTATAAAGTTACATAATTGCAGTCAACCCACATAAAATAAGAAATGAAAAAAAATAAATGGGATATAAATATGATAATTAGGCATTAATTCATACCCTTTTATATCTGTAAAATGTATTTATAAATCATCTGATTGACTTTAGACTACAACTATTTAGGAGCAAACTGAAATTAAAGGATATTTAATGTTGTTCATAGTAAATTAAGATGAGTGAATAAGACTCCTTCTGGTAATTTAAGCATGGATATTTCAATTAAAAAAATTATATATGGTAAACTGGTGCTGCACCAAAATCACCATACCTCAAGAGAACTATAAGATTTACATAAGATAAACCAGAAAAACAACAACAAAAGAAAACCTACTTTAAACTTTCATGCAAGCACAAATCAGCAATAAAAACTTACCTGTAAGTTTGAAGTACAAAACCTGTTAACCATAGACACCAGAGGGAATTCTGGGAAACTATCCATATAGGTGAATTATATTTCATATGATTTACACATATATATTTTTTCCCACTAATTTCCAACTGAAATTTCATTTTCTTCCATTATGTATATATATCAGGCAATAAATTATGGTAATATTAGTGATGCCTGTAACTTTCTCAGTAGGAAAACTCACAGACATTTTCATATTGTATTACAGCAACTGCAAATATGTCCTAGTATCTTTTATTCTTATTTTATTTTGAATTATGATAGTTAATAAATCTGCCAATAATTTACTTAACATATTATCAAGATGCATCTGTTTAACTATTTTCTTGTTCAATTGCTCAGTCCTGTCCTACTCCTTTGTGACCCCATGGATTGCAGCACACCAGGGTTCCCTGTTATTCACTATCTCTTGGAGTTTGATCAAACTTTTGTCCATTGAATCAGTGATGCCATCCAACCATCTCATCCTCTGTTGTCCCCTTCTCCTTCTGCCTTCAGTCTTTCCCGGCACCAGGGTCTTTACCAATGAGTCAGTTCTTTTCACAGTGGCCAAAGTATTGAGAGCTTCAGCTTCAGCATCAGTCCTTCCGATGAATATTCAGGACTGATTTCCTTTAGAATTGGTCTTGGGCTTCCCTGGTGGTTTAGAAGATAAGGAATCCTCCTGCAATGCAGGAGACCTGGGTTTGATCCCTGGGTTGAGAAGATCCCCTGGGGCAGGAAATGGAAACCCACTCCAGTGTTCTTGCCTAGAGAATCCCAATGGATAGAGGCATCTGGTAGGTTATAGTCAATGGGGTCACAAAGAGTTGGATATGACTGAGTGACTAAGCACAGCACAGCTTATTAACAGCAGAGAGAGGATTGATCCTAAAGGCTACATATCATAGTTCTGCCTCTATTAACTTTGTTTTCTTAGGCACATCACTTCATAATGATGTGGCACAATTTCTATATCCTTAATAGGGAAAAAACACATATCTACCTTTCAATACTTTGGGAGCCTATAAGGAAGCAGTGGGAAGAATGCATCCAGAATGAGTGTTCTTTTTGCAAACCTGAGAGTTTAAAAGTCCAGTGTAATAAGACTAGCAGTTTTCAATCAAGATATTTAACTGAGAAGATAGTTTAAATAACTGAACACATGATTGACCTGTGCTTGGTATCCTAGTCTTTCAATTAAGAATGATGGAACACTCTAAGTTATAACTTTCTATAAAAGATTATCAATTATAAGTGCATGTCCCTTATGTTTAAAATAAACCTTCAGGAGAGAGTGCCCCTGCAGAATCACCAAAACTTCATTTCTAACCTTTGGTATGTTTTGACTGTTTTTCATTATAATTTTATTGATAAAACCTTGACAAGAAATAGAGATCCTTTAACCTTCCTGGTTATTAAGTAAAAGAAAATGCTTAAGCTGGAATTCATTACGTACCTTGAACCTATAAAGTAGAAAACTAATATTCATGACTTTATATTCATTGAAAAACCTTAACCTTTAGGAATCATTAGTTTTCAGTATAGTCCATAAAGTTAAACCGAGCAGCACAAGGGCAGATGTGGAGAATCAAGGGAGGGGAGTAGATCATGAACAGCATTTCCATTTAACATTGGCTAAGCAACATTCCTTGATTCTCCAGGCTCTCAGCAAGTAGCAAAACATTTTCAGAGCTCAGATTCCTCAAGGAATCTACCAGGGGAAGTATGTGGCTTTCTAAAACAACACAAATTGGCAAGTCTACCAGGGTATATGGGACTTAAAGTTGTGCAAATATAAATATCCTTCCCAAGGGAAATCAGTTGTTAACTTCATTTGGAATAATAGGAAGATTTCCTGTGTGTGTGTGCTTTTGTTTTCTTTTAGAGAGTCAAAAAGTTATCTAGTAAACAAAGTTCAGAGGTTTAAAATGACAGTTGTTTCCTGAATGTCTGTTCAGGGTTGGCTTGATTGTTTTGCAGCTTTGGGTTGGGTTATAGTGATCTTGGGCTTCCCTTGTGGCTCAGCTGGTAAAGAATCTGCCTGCAATGTGGGAGACTTGGGTTTGATCCCTTGGTTGGGAAGATTCCCTAGAGAAGGGAAATCTGGAGCTACCAACTCCAGTATTCTGGCCTGGAGAATTCCATGGGCTGTATAGCCCATGGGGTTGCAAAGAGTCTGACACGACTGAGCAACTTTCACTCACTCACTCACTCACAGTGATCTTCACTCCTGAATTTTGTGTCTGCAGGCAGGCTGGCTTGGGGTTGCTTATCTAGGATGGCTTCAGTTCTCCTGCACCTGTTCCTCACGTTCTCTCCCATAGGCTCAGATTTGGTCTTATATTGGTGACAGAATTATTAATACAAGGGAAAGAAGACTGGACATGCAAAAAAGGCAAGCATGCACTTTTCAAGTTTTTGCTTATATCATGATTGCTGACACTGATTGACCCAAAGCAAGTCACATGCATGCTTAATCACTGAGTCATGTCCAACTCTTTGTGACCCCATGGACTGTAGCTTGCCAGGCTCCTGTGTCCCTGGGATTCTCCAGGCAAGAATACTAAATGGTAGCCATTCCCTCTTCCAGGGAATCTTTCCAACCCAAGGATCCAACCCCCACCTCCTGCAATGCAGATCGACTCCCTACCATCTGAACCACCAGGGAAGCCATAGAGGAGACATGGAAAGGCAGATGCTAATTTCATCTACTCACAGATAATAAACTAGATGTAGTCTTTCTGTTATTAATTAATAAATGCTTTGGAGAAGGAAATGGCAACCCACTCCAGTACTCTTGCCTGGAAGATCCCATGGACGAAGAGCCTGGTAGGCTATAGTCCATGGGGTCGCAGGGTGTCGGACACAACTGGGCAACTTCACCTTCACCTTTCCTCCAAATAATTATCCTAAAAGGGAGAAAAATGGGTTTGTTTCCATTTTTTTCAGATGAAATTAGTCTTTTCTTGTCTGATAATTAACATAGGATTCCAGAAAAGAAGGGGCTTCCCTTGTGGCTCAGCTGGTAAAAAATACACCTGCAATGCGGGAGACCTGGGTTCGATCCCTTGGTTGGGAAGGTCCCCTGGACAAGAGAAAAGCTACCCACTCCATTATTCCACCCTGGAGAATTTCACGGACTGTAAAGTCCATGGAGTCTCAAAGAGTTGGACACAACTGAGCAACTTTGACTGACTTTCACCAGAAAAGAAAGACATGAACCCTTAGTAAGATCTATCTAAGCTACTCTTCATCTGAACCTACTTCAAGGATAGCTGATCATACTTTAGCCTTCTATCTGCAATTTCCAACAGCTTCTTGAGTATATATTATGAGCTGATAATGAAGTTTTATTGCTCCAATTCACCCCTGAAATTCTTTGTTGTGGGAGACTGGGTCTCATTATAACTGTAAAAGTATGCCTTCAGCCAGTTCATTCTCCCTTTCTTTTGGAATACCTTGATTACTGATACATTTATTTCTGATTTAATCCTAAACTTAATTTAAATCACTTTATCAATACATCTATTACATGGTCAAGGAAAGACTCTTAACTCTCATCTCTTTTGCTTTGTAATCTATCTCATAATTCATTGTTTTTATCTGGTATAACCCACTAGACAGTATTGTGTGTGTATATGAATTTACTTTAAGCTTCTAATTTATTCTTTGCTTCTATCTGTCATCGTTGGTTCTTTTATATTTATGTCTACTATTGATTGTTTGCTGAGCTCCCATTTCCCTTGAGAAAAGAGTTATTAACTGTGTGATCACAAATCAGTGCATCTTTATAGTCGAGAACACTAAGGCTCAGCAGGGTGAAGTGGCTGGTGCAACATGACTAAGTATGTAAGTGAAAGAGGAAAGATACAAAACCCAGTCATCTCAAAACATCATATTTATTGGCTGTTCATTCAGGGAACCAAGTCAAATTTAGCAAACTACATTTGAGAAGCAGATTATTTTCTTCGGAAAAAAAAAATGACTATTTCTTCAGCATTTAAATTGACTTCAAGCATAAGCTCTTCTCTAAAAGGGAGCTAAATTATGCATAATAATTAAATATAAATAGCTATACTGTAAAATAGAAAATTATATGTACCATAAAAAAGTACTAATGTATTTTTTAAAGACCAACTTTTAACTGTGTAGTTCACAGTATAATATTATTGGGTCAGGACAGTAAAGAGACAGTAGACATCACAACTTTGCTTTCTCAATTCTAATAAGCTTGAATTTTCCATTAACATAGTTGAAATTTTGAATTTTTGATGTGTGATTTACAACTATGTTTTCTGTTGCAGGATACTATTTAGGTATTTTTGAAGCATGCTATATGATATTTATTCAAACAGTTGTTAAAATATTCACTTTTATTGTGTAAATTCTAGACTGACAGATATTTTTTGTATGACACCCTTGTCTCCAGAATAGATAGCATTTTTTCAAGAATATATGAAGAAGGTAACAAGGGCAAAAGGTGAGATGAACTGAATGGGGTGTTGTTAGTCTGCATATGAGGATATTCAGGAAGAGGATTGGAAAGAAAAAAAATGAACATTTAAAATTCTTTTCTTTTAAATTTGTTTTAAATGAATAGGCAAAACAAAATAAGCTAGTAACTTTTTTTTAACGAGTAATAAGCATGGCTCTTTCATTTATCTGTTCATTTTGGTTTACTCCCTCATCATTAATACAATCTACAGGCCTGGAGTATTAGAACCACATCAAATTGAGGGTGGGAAAGATGTTAATAGTAACTTTAATTTTCAACTAATTTACTAAGTGGACAGAAATATTTGACATAACTAGGCAGCTTAAAAAAGTAATTTTGGTCTGCCACTGTAGTGAAGGATTTGACATATTTTTAACTGAAGAGAAAGCCATTGCTTTAATAGTTAGAAACTGATTTCTAATCCTGTTGGAAGAGATGCAATTTTTACTTATATATATGAAGTCAAAAGAGAGAGCATTTTATGGGGCTAATCTGAACCAATCATCTTTAGCAGAATGAAAATTGTCATGCAGCATTTTAACACTGTTGTCTGCTTAATGTTCTGTGGTTCTGTGATTTTTCATGTAGGGTAAGTGTAATAAAAACTAAAAAGTTTTCAAAAGTGAAGTTTTTGTTAGAAAGGACATTATTGGGATAACAGGCAAATCTTGAATGGGGTCTTAGGATTACATACTAGTAATGACCATGTGCTGGAATCAAGATTGTCGAGAAAAATATTAATAACCTCAGATATGCAGGTGACACCACCTTTATGGCAGAGAATGAAGAGGAATTACACAGCCTCTTGATGAAAGTGAAAGAGGAGAGTGAAAAAGTTGGCTTAAAGCTCAACATTCAGAAAATTAAGATCGTGGCATCTGGTCCCATCCCTTCATGGGAAATAGATGAGGAAACAGTGTCAGACTTTATTTTGTTGGGCTCTAAAATCACTGCAGATGGTGACTGCAGCCATGAAATTAAAAGACGCTTACTCCTTGGAAGGAAAGTTATGACCAACCTAGATAGCATATTCAAAAGCAGAGACATTACTTTGCCAACAAAGGTCTGTCTAGTCAAGGCTATGGTTTTTCCAGTAGTCATGTATCGATATGAGAGTTGGACTGTGAAGAAAGCTGAGCACCGAAGAACTGATGCTTTTGAATTGTGGTGTTGGAGAAGACTCTTGAGAGTCCCTTGGAATGTAAGGAGATCCAACCAGTCCATTCGAAAGGAGATTAGCCCTGGGTGTTCTTTAGAAGGACTGATGCTAAAGCTGAAATTCCAGTAATTTGACCACCTCATGCAAAGAGTTGACTCATTGGAAAAACTCTGATGCTGGGAGGGATTGGGGGCAGGAGGAGAAGGGGATGACCGAGGATAAGATGGCTGGATGGCATCATTGACTCGATGGACATGAGTTTGAGTGACCCCCAGGAGTTGGTAATGGACAGGGAGGCCTGACATGCTGCAATTCATGGAGCTGCAGAGTCAGACATGACTGAGCGACTGAACTGAACTGAACTGAATGATCATTATTAATTTCCTGATTTGGTGTTTGTATTGTGGCTTATTTAACTTATATGCAGAGTACATAATGAGAAACACTGGGCTGGAAGAAGCACAAGCTGGAATCAAGATTGCTGAGAGAAATATCAATAACCTCAGATATGCACATGACATCACCCTTATGGCATAAAGTGAAGAGGAACTAAAAAGCCTCTTGATAAAAGTGAAAGAGGAGAATGAAAAAGTTGGTTTAAGGCTCAACATTCAGAAAACGAAGATCATGGGATCTGGTCCCATCCCTTCATGGAAAATAGAGGGGGAAACAGTAGAAACAGTGTCAGACTACTTTTGAAGGGTCCAAAATCACTGCCGATAGTGATTGCAGCCATGAAAGTAAAAGACGCTTATTCCTTGGAAGGAAAGTTATGACCAACCTGGATAGCATATTCAAAAGAAGAGACATTACTTTGCCAACAAAGGTCCGTCTAGTCTGGTTTTTCCTGTGGTCATGTATGGATGTGAAAGTTGGACTGTTAAGAAAGCTGAGCGCCAAAGAATTGATACTTTTTAACTGTGGTGTTGAAGAAGACTCTTGAGAATCCCTTAGACTGCAAGGAGATCACTCCTGGGTGTTCTTTGGAAGGTCTGATGCTAAAGCTGAAACTCCAGTACTTTGGCCATCTTATGCGAAGTGTTGGCTCATTGGAAAAGACTCTGATGTTGGGAGGGATTGGGGGCAGGAGGAAAAGGGAACGACAGAAGATGAGATGGCTGGATGGCATCACCAACTCAATGGACATGGGTTTGGGTAAAATCCGGGAGTTGGTGATGGACAGGGAGGCCTGGTGTCCTGCTATTCATGGGGTCTCAAAGAGTCGGACACGACTGAGGGATTGAACTGAACTGAACTGAACTGAACTGATTGTGGTTATGTAGGAAAAGGTTTTATTTTTGTAGTTCAAAACATGATATAGTATGCAAAAGTGAAGGGGCTTAGGTCAGCAATTTACTCTTCAATTGTTTCTGAAAACCAAATTATCTTTCCACTAAATTATAACTCTTTAAATGTTTGGGATCCTGTCAAAGATCAATAAAATATTTTAAATTTGGGGATGGAGAAGGGAGGGGCATGCAGGATGGGGAATACGTGTATACCTGTGGTGGATTCATGTTGATGTATGGCAAAACCAATACAATATTGTAAAGTAAGTAACCTCCAACTAAAATAAATAATTTTATATTAAAAACTGACATTTTTAAAACAAGTTTCAAAGATACTATACTATATAATGATAATATTTTATGTAAGTGGTTGTAATTTAATTCTTGAGTTAAGAATATTTTATTATAACCTTTTTTATATTTATTTTTAACTTTGACTCTTTAAATTTTAATAGATATAAGATCTGTAATTTATTTATAAATTCTCAAGTAATATCAGATAATAGTAACTCTGGATAATGTCAATCTTAAATGTAGCAATGAAATGATAAATCACATATTGAAGTTCACATAAGCATATTATAAATAAAATAATATCCTACTTAGAAAGTGACACAATTTGGGCTATTTAGCAGGGAAAGAAAAGTTCTGAAATAAAATAACAAAGAGTGACACAACCTGAATATGTTATGAGATGAAGTCAAATATTTTAGGGGTCATAAACAACTCGCCTAATCTTGGTATATAGAGTGAATGACAGTGAAGGGGCAACTTAAGACTAGAGCTTAGTCAAAAACAGAAGTATAGCAGGCTGAAATAATGCAGAGTACAAAAATCAGTTTAAGAAGAGGGAGTGAGGATATCAAAAAAGAATGCAAGAACATGCAAACAAACAAACAAACAAAAAACTAGATGACATATAGCATTACTAGTTTCATTGATAGTCTTCTTTCAAATGTTAGAATTTTGTTTTGTAGGCTTATAGATAGAACCAAAAGCTACAATGATTTTATGTAATAATGAGTTGATTTCTTCCAAAAAGGCATGTACCTTTACAATGGCTTGCATTTGCCAAATAGAGTTAAATTCATTTGCTCAATGAAAATTGTAAAAGCTTCTTTTTTTTTTTTTTTGAAGAACATTTTTACAAACTTGCCTTGTATGATTTAGTACAGAATTTTTCAGTTGATCAGTTATAAAACAATTGACTGACAAGGAGGCCTGGCATGTTGCGATTCATGGGGTTGCAAAGAGTCGGACACGACTGAGCGACTGAACTGAACGAAATACTATGTTTGAAGCATAGTGTGTTAGTCTTTATTCATTTACTGATTTCTTTAATGGATTCTGAATATCCCTAAAAAGTATACTTTTACTTTTAAAACTTTGTAAGCTTTATGGACAGAAATCACCGTGAGTATATTTACAAATAGTTACTTTTACTAAATATTCTAGTTTTGGATATTAGTCCATATCAATGAATGTGTATTTAATTTGGACAGCATATTGAAAAGCAGAGACATTACTTTGCCAACAAAGTTTCATCTAGTCAAAGCTATGGTTTTTCCAGTAGTCATGTTTGGATATGAGAGTTGGACTATAAAGAAAGCTGAGCACCAGAAGAAATGATGCTTTTGAACTGTGGTGTTGGAAAAGACTCTTGAGAGTCCCTTAGACTTCAAGGAGATCAAAACCAGTCAATCCTAAAGGATATCAGTCCTGAATATTCATTGGAAGGATTGATGCTAAAGCTGAAACTCAAATACTTTGGCCACTTGATGCAAAGAACTGATTCCTTGGAAAAGACCCTAATGCTGGGAAAGACTGAATGCAGAAGAGGATGACAGGATGAGATGGTTGGATGGCAACACCAACTCTATGGACATGAGTCTGAGCAAGCTCCAGGAGTTGGTGATGGATAGGGAAGCCTGGCATACTGCAGTCCAAAGGTCACAAACAGTCGGACATGACTGAGTGACTGAACTGACTGACTAATATTTAATTTAATCCTTTACAGTTTTATTGTATTTATTCTTTGTACTCAGGCTTTTAAAGTAGGTCAGTTACAAACAGCAAATTTAAGGAGTTATTTTCTGTGTATTATTCAATTGCTCTCTTTGTCTTTTACTGCAAAATTCAGTGAATTTGTCTTTAATATAACTGACACATTAGATTTATTTTATGTATTAGTTTGTGCTGTTTCTGTTTCTATGCCAAGACACTTGAACCACAGAAATTGTAAGATAGTCAATGTGGTGTTCTAGAAAGCTAAGTTTTGGGGTCCCTGTATGGGCTCCCCTGATAGGTTGTTGATAAAGAATACACCTGCAATGAAGGAGACCTTGGTTCAATTCCTGAGTCAGGAAGATCTGCTGGAGAAGGGATAGGCTACCCACTTCAGTATTCTTGGGCTTCCCTTGTGGTGTAGCTGGTAAAGAATCTGCCTGCACCATGGGAGACCTGGGTTTGTACCTGGGTTGTGAAGATCTCCTGGAGAAGGGAAAGACTACCCACTTCAGTATTCTGGCCTGAAGAATTCCATGGACTGTATGAGGTTGCAAAGAGTCAGACACAGCAGCGACTTTCACACTTTCCACACTTTTCACATGCGGCAATAGATATGTAATAAAAATCATTAAAGTATTAAGGGAAAAAAACTGCTTAACTAAATCCTTCTCTTATATTACCTTATTTAAAGGAAGTATTTATTATTACTCTAACCACAGGAATGTATTGGGCCTCTTGTAATAATAAGTACTGTAATGAACTATTGATATACAAGACAATATTTATGACTTCAGACATCTCATGGTCCTATAGGGACACAGCATTTTATGTATGTGTGTGTGTGTGTATATATATATATATATAATATCTAAATACATAAACATAAATAAATTGTATTTATTTATAAATAAATATTAAAATAAAATATACAAAATAAATTTTTTAATAATTTTATTATAATTATAATAAATTATGTATTTAATTTTTAATTTAAATTTATTTATTTTTAAATAATTTAAGTTATTAAATTTTATTAAATTTAAATTTATTTTTAAATAAAATATAAGATTTTATTATAATTTTTAGAAAATTTTATAATTTTTTTATTTATTTTTAAATAAATACAAATAAAATATATACATAGGAATAAAAATTATAAAACAATTATACACATTATCTAAGTGAGGGATTTGTACAAAAAGCATGCTAAGTATTACATAAAAGTTTGTGAATATAATGAAAAGCAAATATTATGGAAATGGCACTAAGGACTATGGGTATATGTCTGGGATGATATGGAAAGAACTGGGGCTTTTTTAGTAGGTCTTAGAGTATGGCAAGGTTGAAATAGTTTGACAGCTGTGTGAGTATTGTAAAAATGTCTGATTAATGAAAAATATTATTTCAAGTATGGCACCATCATTTTATATGAAAATGAAAACCATACAATGTCTAAAAGTAAAAGCTCATTTTATTTCCCAATAGATGAACTAAATTATGTGAAAGTCACCAAATGTTGACATTTCATTGGAGAAAAACAAACACATACAAACTCTTCCTTCATGTAATGCAGTTGTTTGACAACTACTGAATAGATTGTCTTATTAAGAGGTACAATTATGTGGTAGGCCTTTCCCCTTCCTCTCTTCCCTTCTTCTCCTTGACAATAGTGTAAATATCAGGCTCTCATGAAAGCTCAGAATAAACAATCTTTCCTTAAATTGGAGACAATCTCTAAGTGTTTGTTAACAAAGGTGGTGTAAATTACTAGAGATTGCACAGGATTGTAGTTAAGAAGAATTGCATAGCAAGCACAGACTATTCAAGCTCAAATATGAGATTTGACTTTTTCTGTGTGACCTTGAGCTATTTCATTATTTTCTCAGAGCCTCAGTATTTTTATTTGTAAAATGGACTTGAAAGTAAGATGTCTATCATAGAGTTGTTAAGATTAAAGGAATTAGTTCGTGGAACATGGTTAGAACAGTGCCTTCCCTATAATGGGCATTAGCATAACAAATTATGATCTTGAAAAGATATTTTCTGGAGAGAACTGACCACTGGAATTACTTATTTCTTCTTCTTACCCTATACCTTTCCGAATTCCCAGGATACCATACTTCTAGGGGCATTCAGTAGGAAACCATGAAACTGAAGGACAAATAGCACAGGGGAAATCTGAATAATGTGAGACATAAGACCAGCGATAAGAAGAAGAGGAAGGAGTTCAGTATGGTAGAGGTTGCTCTAAAGACACTGAGAAGGACAGCAATTTATACTTTATTGTCAATAACAGCCTAACTACCAGTAAAGAAAAGCAAGTGAGGGAAAAATAGAGGGATAGAGGAACAGAGGTAGCTGCCAATCTCGACCTGATGAGGATATGGTAAAAGACTGGAATTTACAATCTGTATTGAAAGAAAAAAAAAAAAAAAAAGTTAGTGATGATATGCCTTTTCTAAGTAGTAAGAAGTAAGTCCATTAAACTGTATTTTAAGTCCAAATAAAATACACTTGATATGATAATATAAAAGTAAAGTCCAAATAAACTATATTTGCCTTTTCCTTTCAGGCTAAGGTGTTACTAGTGCTGCTATTAACAGTTGTTGTCCAGTCCCTAAGCTGTGTCTGACTTTTTGTGACCCCATGAACTTCAGCACTCCAGGGTTCCTGTTCTTCAGTCTATCACAGCTACTACTGCTGCTGCTAAGTCGCTTCAGTCGAGTCCAACTCTGTGCGACCCTATAGACAGCAGCCCACCAGGCTCCCCCGTCCCTGGGATTCTCCAGGCAAGAACACTGGAGTGGGTTGCCATTTCCTTCTGCAATGCATGAAAGTGAAAAGTGAAAGTGAATTCACTCAGTCATGTCTGACTCTTCACGACCCCATGGACTGCAGCCTACCAGGCTCCTCCGTCCATGGGATTTTCCAGGCAAGAGTACTGGAGTGGGTTGCCATTGCCTTCTCCACAGTTTCTCAGAGTTTATGATAATTCATGTCCACTGAGTCGGTGATGCCTTTCAGCCATCTCCATCCTCTGTTGTCCCCTTTTACTCCTTCCTTCAATTTTCCCCAGCATCTGAGTCTTTTCCAGTGAGTCGGCTGTTTGCATCAAGGTGGGCAGACTACTGGAGTTTCAGATTCAGCATCAGTCCTTCCAATGAATATTCAGTTTATTTCCTTTAGGCTTGACTTTTTTGATCCCTGTGCTGCCTTAAGGGACTCTCAAGAGCCTTCTGCAGCACCGCAATTCAAAAGCATCAATTCTTCAGTACTCAGCCTTCTTTATGGTCCAACGCTCACATCTACAAGATGATGTCTCTGCTTTTTATATGCTGTCTGGTAGCTCAGAGGTTAAAGCGTCTACCTGCAATGTGGGAGACCTGGGTTCGATCCCTGGGTTGGGAAGATTCCCCTGGAGAAGGAAAGGACAACCCACTCCAGTATTCTTGCCTGGAGAATCCCATGGACAGAGGAGCCTGGTGGGCTACAGTCCATGGGGTCGCAAAGAGTCGGAAAAGAGAGCGACTTCACTTTCACTTTCACTTTAGGTTTATCATAGCTTTTCTTCCAAGGAGCAAGCGTCCTTTATTTTCATGACTGCAGTCACCATCTGTGGTGACTTTGAAGCCCAAGGAAACAAATTCTGTCACTGCTTCCACTTCTCCCCCATCCGTTAGCCATGAAGTGATGGGACTGAATGTCATGATCTTAATTTTTTGAATGTTGGGTTTCAAGCCAACTTTTTCACTCTCCTCTTTCACCTTCATCAAGAGGTTCTTTATTTCCACTTTGCTTTCTGTCATTAGCGTAGTATCATCTGCATATCTGAGGTTATTGATATTTCTCCTGGCAATCTTGATTCCAGTTGTGATTCATGCAGCATGGCATTTGGCATGTAGTACTCTGTATATAAGTTAAATAAGCAAGATGACAAAATACAGCCTTGATGTGCTTCATTTCCAATTTTCAACCAGTCCGTTGTTCCATGTTCAGTTCTTACTGTTTCTTCATCTCCTGCTTATAGGTTTCTCAGGAGACAGGTAAGATGGTCTGGTATTCCCATCTCTTTAAGAATATTCCACAGTTAGTGTTATTCACACAAAGTCTCAGACTGTAATCAATACAACAGAAGTAGATGTTTTTCTGCAATTCCCTAGCTTTTCTATGATCCAACAGATTTCTTTGATCCAACAGATTTGATTTGCATACTAGTTCCTGTGCCCTTTCTAAACCTAGCTTGTACATCTGGATGTTCTCAGTTCACATACTGTTGAAGCCTAGCTTGAAAGATTTTGAGCATTACCTTCCTAGCATATGAAATGAGTGCATTGTATGGTAGTTTGAATATTCTTTCACATTGCCTGAGATTAGAATGAAAACTGATCTTTTCCAGTCCCGTGGCAACTGCTGTGTTCCAGATTTTCTGGCATATTGAGTGCAGCACATTAACAGCATCATCTTTTAGATTTGAAATAGCTCAGCTGGAGTTCCATCACCTTCACTAGCTGTGTCCATAGTGATGCTTCCTAAGCCCACCTAACTTCGCACTATGGGATATCTGGCTCTAGGTAAGCGATCAGACTGTCATGGTTATCCGGGTCATTAAGACCTTTGTTGTATAGTTCTTCTGTGTATTTTTTCCACCTCTTCTTAATCTCTTCTGCTTCTGTTAGGTCCTTGCCATTTCTGTCCTTTATTGTGCCCATTTTTGCATGAAAAGTTCCCTTAGAATCTAATTTTCTTGAGATCTATTGTTTCCCTGTTTTTTTTTTTTTTTTTTTTGGAATCGTTCATTACAAAGGCTTTCTTATCTCTACTTGCTAGTCTTTGGGACTTCATATTTAGATGAGTATACCTTTCCCTTTCTCCTTTGCCTTTCTCTTCTTTTCTCAACCACATGTAAGGCCTCCTCAGACAATCAGTTTGCCTTCTTGCATTTTTTTATCTGGCGATGGGTTGGTCACTGCCTTCTGTACAATGTTAGGAACCTCCATCCATGGTTTTTCAGGCACTTTGTCTCTCAGATCTAATCCCTTGAATCTATATACCATGTCCACTGCATAATCAGAAGGGATTTGCTTTAGGTCATATCTGTATGATTTAGTGGTTTCCTCTACTTTCTTCAATTTAAGCCTGAATTTTGCAATAAGGAACTCATAATTTGAGCCCCAGTCAACTCCAGGTCTTGTTTTTGCTGACTGTATGAATCAGCTCCATCTTTGACTGCAAAGAATATAATCAATCAGATTTTGGTATTGACCATTTGGTGATGTTCATGTGTAGAGTTATCTGTTGTGTCATTTGACGAGGGTGTTTGCTAATGACCAGTGCATTCTCCCGGCAAAATTCTGTTTGTCTTTGCCCTGATTCATTTTCCACTCCCAGGCCAAAGTTGCCTCTTATTCCAGGTAGCTCTTGATTTCCTACTTTTGAATTCCAATCCCATATGATGGAAAGGACATCTTTTTTTAGTGTTCAATCTAGAAGTTCTTGTAAGTCTTCATTGAACCACTATTAACAATACACAGAGATAATGTTAAAAATCAGAATATTATTGTGTGATTTTAAACAATTTATAAATAATATTAAAATAATGTGTACTTTTATATTTCTCAAGTATGATGCAAGTATAAAGAACTTATGAGTACATAGTATTTCTTCATTTTCTAATTGAAGAGACTCCTTCTCAGTGTAGAGTGACATGCAGTTTTCACAATCAGGTGATAATTTCCATCTTTTTCTCTTTCACAAGCATTTCTTTTTTTCTATTTGCAGGTTCTTGCACTGTCATTTAGGTTTCCAAAATTTCAGAATTTGTGCCAATTGTTAAAAATTTGGTCCATTATCTATTCATTTCCTCCATTTACTTACTACTGTTTAATCACATAATATTATTGTGCCTTAGTTCTCCCTGGAAATCTGTGCAATTAAAAACAGATAACAATGTTTCAACTATGTACCTTTAACTTTGGTGATGAGCTTAGAGTTTTTAGAAATTTGCTTTGTGTCCTGTGCTATCCACTTAATTTCACTCATAGTAGAGGCTTTTGAGTGCTTCATAGGTGGTGCTAGTGGTAAAGAACCCATTTGCCAATGCAGGAGGCATAAGAGAAGTGGGTTTGATCCCCTGCAGAAGGAAATGGTGACCCACTTCAGTATTCTTCCTTGGGAAATCACATGGACAGAGAAGTTTGGTGGGCTACAGTGTGTGGAGTCACAAAGAGGTGAAAACTTCTTAAGCAACTTACCACGCACATACAGAAGCTTTTGAAATGTTTCCCCAAATTAGGAATTTAGTGATCTTAAGTTAAAATCCACAAACTCTAATGCTTAGTATTCTAAAAGGTTTTCATTTGACAGAAAGATTTTTTTTTATTTTCAGAATTTTTGTTTGCTCACTGAAAAAACAAAAACAAAAAAGGATAGGATTGTTTTGGAAAATGAATATGCCATCTAGCCAAATGATCAATCAGAGAAGTTTGAGTGCAGGAATAGGATTAAACTTTAAAAAAAATAGGTATAAATATCAGATAGTAAAAATTTTAAGAAGCATAAATGCTTATCTCTTTCTTGTTTTTAACAAAAAATAATAAAAATATTTTGTATTTTTATGACTCTTCTTATTAACTTTTTATGTTCTGGCTAACCAGGCTTCCCTAGTGGCTCATACAGTAAAGAATCTGCCTGCAATGTGGGAGACCTGGGTTCTATCCCTGGTTTGGGACGATTCCCTGGAGAAGAGAATGGCTACCTACTCCAGTATTCTTACATGGAGAATTCGATGGACAGAGGAGCCTAGTGGGCTACAGTCCATGGAGTCTCAAAGAGTCAGAGACAACTAAATGACTAACACTTCCACACATCTCTGACTTACTAAAGTGAGCATTCTCTTTTACTGTGGATGTAAAACTCATGAAATAATTTTAATTTTGTTGGTTACTATATAAGAAATAAACATATAAAATGTATGTTATATTTTTTTTTCAGAGAGGCTTTTCAAAATTCTTTTAGTAATCCAAGTGTATTATTCTTGTTATGATATAATTTCATAAACCTTATGATTTGTCTAGACTTCATTTTTCATTCTAATGATTACCTCCTGTAAGTAGACTATTGTAATAGAAACAATTATTGTGAAAAAATAATTATTATTCTTAAAACACTGAAGGCACATGATAATTTTTCTTGATTATTTACAGTTGCTATTCTAAAAGAAGAAATTACAAAAGAAAACTATTTATAAACTCATGTTTTAAATGAATTCAAATCAGTTTCAAGTGTTTGAAATATTATTCATTATTTTATTATTAATTTAGTATATGTTGTATTATTCATGTGGTTTTGATTCTCATTTGCAAGGGAAATATTTTGAAGTAATTCAGGGCACTTTATCCAATTCTGAAGAAAGTCAAATGATAACTAAGCAAAGCATATTTAATTGACAGGTGAATACATGTTTCATAACCTATTTAATCACAACTATTAATATGTAAAAATTGAGGAAAATTTAAATGACTAAACAATTGTTCATGTTATTTATCATTCACCACATTTATTCCCATATATTCATAATTGGAAGAGCTGACCAGACCACTGCTTTCAGCAATTTCAACAATTTAGCCTTTAGATCTTTAAAGTTTACTCTCAACATACTGCAATTAATTCCTTAGAGTTAGATATTAGGTAAATCTCATATTTGTTAAAAGAAGTATATGATTTAATTTACTGGGGAAAAATGCACTGAAATCAAGTGTTATAGAAATCATTTTTAAAGTTGAAGTACACATGCCAGTCAAACCATTTCCACTGTGTTCTTAGCATTGCCTTTTATCACAATAACATGTTCAATTTTTTAATTTATCAAAAAAGTTGGAAATTTTAAATTACCCTCAATAACATCTAGGAAGTTTGCCACAGGGAATATTTAAGCAGTTGTTTAATACATCACAAGGAAAATAAATAAAACTGAACTAAAACCTGAAAAGCCTGAACTAGTTCAGAGTTCAATAAGAATTGTTTACAAGAAGTTGACAATGCAGAATTCTGAAAAAGATACATATTTTTTTAGTACAAATACATCTGAGGTGTTGTGAACTTGTACATAAAATTAAGACTTTAACCCATAAAATTCTCACTTTTTTCATTCTTAAAATTGTGGTGAAAAACACATGTCATAAAATTTACGATTTAACCATTTCTACAATTATTTGCTAGTCATTTAAATATTATGCCTTAAGAAGTTCCTTCCAATACTTTCTTAGAATTCTCTGACAAGTAGAATTTTCTATGATGATAGGAATTGCATTTCAGGGAATATAGGCTTTTGAATTGTGGTGCTGGAGAAGACTCTTGAGAGTCCCTTGGACTGGTTGGAGATCCAACGAGTCCATCTTAAAGGAGACCAATCTTGGGTGTTCATTGGAAGGACTGATGCTGAGGCTGAAACTCTAATACTTTGGCCACCTCATGTGAAGAGTTGACTCAATGGAAAAGACCCTGATGCTGGGAGGGATTGGGGGCAGGAGAAGGGGATGACAGAGGATGAGATGGTTGGATGTCATCACTGACTCGATGGACATGAGTTTGAGTGAACTCCAGGAGCTGGTGATGGACAGGGAGGCCTGGCGTGCTGCAATTCATGGGGTTGACAAGAGTTGGACACGACTGAGCGACTGAACTGAAGCTAGCAAAATATTGACTTTACTTGCTTCATTCATCATTATTTGTTGAAGTACCACCATATTCCTGTGTGCTTAACACAGACATGTATATAAAGTAACTAAGCAATAACACACTTGAACTGTGATGAGTTGCTGGGAGGAAATTCAATGAAATACAACCGAAAGAAAAATGTGCTATTCAATATAAAGACTGTTTTCTTCTGGGATCCCAATAAAAAAGTAATTTGAAGATGAGATAATATTAATCAATTCAATCATTTAAATGCCATGGGGAAAGATAACATATTAGTAAACATCTAACAGATAAAGTATGTTCATATTAAGAGTCAAAGTCACTGACAGTGTAACAAATCATGTTATTAGACAGGAATCTAAGGATTTTTTTTTTTTTTTTGGGGAAAAGTAAAACAATAAAGACTTACTCAAATACAAAGACTTTCTGCATTTAATTACTGGGAATTTTTTACCATGTGATAAAAACAAAAAATATTAAAAAGCAGAAATAAACAAAGCACAGCTTTGAAAAAGAAATAATTCATCTGAACCTAGAAGAAAATAAATACAAACTAGAGTAAAATGGCATTGTTGTACATCTAGATCCTAGAAATATATTTGGTAAATTCCTATTTATGAAATTTGTGCCTTTTTTATATTTACAGTATAATGTCCTATTTCTGTTTTACTGAAAATAAATAAATTAGAAGTTTATAGTTATGATTATAAACAACTTTGAGATCTATTGTGCCCTTTTTCCAGATACCAACACATAGATATTACAAAAGCATGTAATGTTATATAATTGTTTGGGGAAATGTCACTCTGTACAGAAACTACTCTTACTTGCTAGTTGATGTATCTATTAGAGATAGCATATCCAGTGACACTGTCTCAAATGAAGCAACATATTGTGAGAATATATTAACAAAGACAGTTATAATTCAAGAGAGGCAGTAAGTGAGAATATTTCAAAGCAATCAGTTGTACCTATAGAATGTTATTGCATGTTCAGGTTAAAGATCTTTGTTTCAGTCTTTCAGTCAATAGATCTTGCATTCTGAATGACTCTTTCAAAATGAAAAATCACACTAGAATGGCATGAGTGAGAAAAACTGTGCATGAGATATGTGAATGCTAACTAAGTCTGCCTTCTTTAAAATATAATGGAAGGTAGCAGAGGAAAAACAATAACAAACTTCAATCTGAAGTTCTTGGTATACTTTAACATCTGTATCATTATATTACAAAAACAAGGCTGATTTAGGAACTAAAAGAGGACCATGGCTGACTTGGGGTGTATAGTCATACTTGTTCAAGTTTTTTTTTTTTTTTCATTCAATTATTCATTTGTTTATTTATTAACTTTATGTATTCACTTTAGTTAAAGTTGTTATTTAAATCATTCTTTGGCTAGTCACTTAAATATTATGCCTCATGAAGTCCCTTCACATAGTTTCCTAGAATTCCCTGGTAGTATAATTTTCTGTGATGATGGAAATATTTTATATCTGTGCTGGCAAACATGGTTAAATAGTGGCCTTGTGAGGCTACTGAGCCCTTAAGATTTGAGTAATATAACAGAGACATTAGTTTTAAATTTTATCTGCTTTATTTATTTTAGTTGTACTGGGTTTTCATTGTTCTCTGTGAGAATTCTCTAGTTGCAGCAAGTGGAGTCCTCTCTCTAGTAGTAGTGCAGGCGTCTCACTGCAGTGGCTTCTCCTGTTTCAGCACAAGAGTGCTAGGCCTCAGTAGTTGTGGTGTGTGGGCTTAGTTGTCCCATGGCATGTGGAATCTTCATGGACCAGGGATTGAACTTGTGTCTTATGCATTGGCAGGCAGATTCTTAACCACTTGACCATAAGGGAAGTTCTAAATTTTATTTACTTTTAATTAAAATTTAAATGTATAAAGACATATATGGCTAATGGCTACTCTATTTACAAGCACAGATCCAGGCAAAGGGACTTGTACATATATTGGACAAAAAGGTTTTCTCTTCATCCTTTTGGTGAGAATTAGGAAAGAGGGCTCACTTAAGTACAGCTTTAATTCCTACTATAGTTTTGAATTGGTATTCAGTTCAGTTCAGTTCAGTCGCTCAGTCATGTCCAACTTTTTGCAACCCCATGAATTGCAGCATGCCAGGCCTCCCTGTCCATCACCAACTCCAGGAGTTCACTTAGACTCACGTCCATCAAGTCAGTGATGCCATCCAGCCATCTCATCCTCTGTCGTCCCCTTCTCCTCCTGCCCCCAAAACCTCCCAGCATCAGAGTCTTTTCCAATGAGTCAACTCTTTGCATGAGGTGGCCAAAGTACTGGAGTTTCAGCTTTAGCATCAGTCCTTCCAATGAACATCCAGGACTGATCTCCTTTAGGATGGACTGCTTGGACCTCCTTGAAGTCCAAGCGACTCTCAAGAGTCTTCTCCAACACCACAGTTCAAAAGAATCAATTCTTTGGCGCTCAGCCTTCTTCACAGTCCAACTCTCACATCCATACCTGACCACAGGAAAAACCATAGCCTTGACTAGACGGACCTTAGCCAGCAAAGTAATGTCTGCTTTTGAATATGCTATCTAGGTTGGTCATAACTTTTTTTCCAAAGAGTAAGCATCTTTTAATTTCATGGCTGCAATCACCATCTGCAGTGACTTTGGAGCCCCTTAAAATAAAGTCTGATACTGTTTCCACTGTTTTCCCATCTAATTGCCTCATGATCTTAGTTTTCTGAATGTTGAGCTTTAAGCCAACTTTTTCACTCTCTTCTTTCACTTTCATCAAGAAGCTTTTTAGTTCCTCTTCACTTTCTGCCACACTTCCTTATAATTATCTTAGAAATTGACATTTATCATTCACTATTGGATATATACTATCCATACTTTAATAACATTTTCATACAAATAAGAAAGACTTTCTCAATGATCAATGCAAGGAAATAGAAGAAAACAATAGAATTGAAAGACTAGAGATCTCTTCTAGAAAATTAGATATACCAGGGAATATTTCATGCAAAGGTGGGCACAATAAAGGATAGAAATGATATGGACCTAACAGTAGCAGAAGATATTAAGAAGAGTTGTCAAGAATATGCAAAGAATTATGCAAAAAAAGATCTTTAGGACCCAGATAACCATGATGGTGTGATCACTCACCTAGAGCCAGACGTCCTAGAGTGAGAAGTCAAGTGGGCCTTAGGAAGCATCACTACAAACAAAGCTAGTGGAGGTGATGGAATTCCAGTTGAGCTATTTCAAATTCTAAAGTATGATGCTGTGAATGTGCTGCACTCAAAATATCAGCAAATTTGGGAAACTCAGCAGTGGCCACAGGATTGGAAAAGTTCAGTTTGCATTCCAATCCCAAAAAAGGGCAATACCAAAGAATACTCAAACTAGCACACAATTGCACTCATCTCACATGCTAGCAAAGTAGTGCTCAAGTCTCCAGGTCAGGCTTCAACAGTATGTGAACGGTGAACTTCCAGATGTTCAAGCTGGATTGTGAAAGGCAGAGGAACCAGAGATAAAATTATCAACATCCTTTGAATCATAGTTTAAAAACAAGAGATTTCCATGAAAAACATCTATTTCTTCTTTATTGACTATGCCAAAGCCTTTGACTGTGTATATCACAACAAACTGTGGAAAATTCTTCAAGAGATGGAAATAGACCACCTGACCTGCCTCCTGAGAAATCTGTATGCAGGTCAGTATGCAACAGCTAGAACTGGATATGGAACAATAGACTGGTTCCAAATCCAGAAAAGAGTATGTCAAGGTTGTATATTGTCACCCCACTTATTTAACTTATTTGTAGAGTACACTTGTGAAATGCTGGGCTGGATGAAGCACAGGCTGGAATCAAGATTGCCAGAAGAAATATCAATAACCTCAGAAACACAAATGACACCACCTTTATAGAACTGAAGAGGAATGGAAGAGCCTCTTGATGAAGGTGGAAAAGGAGAGTAAAAAACTGGCCTGAACTCAAAATTCAAAAAACGAAGACCATGGCATCCAGTCCTATCACTTCAAGGCAAATAGTTGGGGAAACAGTGGAAACAGTGAGAGAGTTTATTTTGGGGGCTTGAAAATCACTACAGATGGTGACTGAAGCCATGAAATTCAAAGATGCTTACCACTTGGAAGAAAAGCTATGACCTACCTAGCCAGCATATTAAAAAGCAGAGACATTACTTTGCCAGCAAAGGTCCATCTAGCCAAAGCTATTGTTTTTCCAGTAATTGTGTATGGATGTGAGAGTTGGATTGTAAAGAACATTGAGTACTGAAGAATTCATGCTTTTGAACTGTGGTGTTGGAGATGACTCTTTAGAATCCCTTGGACTGCAAGCATACAAAAATCAGTCAATCCTAAAGGAAATCAGTCCTAAATATTTAATGGAAAGACTGATGGTGAAGCTGAAACTTCATGACAACAGAGAATGAGATGTTTACATATTATCAGTGACCCAATGGATATGAGTTTGAGCAAGCTCCTTGAGTTGGTGATGGATAGGGAAGTCTGGCATGCTGCAGTCCATGGGGTCTCAAAAAGTCAGACACAACTGAGCAACTGAATTGAACCGTCAACGGAAAACTGCTTTTATGACCGCCATTTGTTCTTTTTTTTTTTAATTTAAATTTATTTATTTTGACTGGAGGCCAATTACTTTACAATACTGCATTGGTTTTGCCATACATCAACAAGAATCAGCCATGGGTGTACACATGTTCCCCCTCCTGAACCACCCTCCTACCTCCCTCCCCGTACCACCCCTCTGGGTCATCCCAATGCACCAGCCCCAAGCATCTTGTATCCTGCATCGAATCTGGACTAATGATTCATTTCATATATGATATTATACATGTTTCAATGCCATTCTCCCAAATCACCCCACCCTCTCCCTCTCCCACAAAGTCCAAAAGAGTGTTCTATATATCTGTGTCTCTTGCTCTCTCGCATACAGGGTTATCGTTACCATCTTTCTAAGTTCCATATATATATGCATTAGTATACTGTATTGGTGTTTTTATTTCTGGTTTACTTCACTCTGTATAATAGGCTCCAGTTTCATCCACCTCATTAGAACTGATTCAAATGTATTCTTTTTAATGGCTGAGTAATACTCCATTGTGTATATGTGCCACAGCTTTCTTATCCATTCATCTGCTGATGGACATTTGTTCTTTTTTTTCCTTCTCAATGTTTTATATTTTTTTATATTTTTCATTGAAGTATTGTTGATTTACAACATTTTGCCAATCTCTGCTGTATAGAAAGTTGACTCAGTTACATATATACATACATTGTTTTTTAAAATATTATTATCCATTATGGTTTATCGATGGATAGTGAATAAATTCCCTGTGCTCTACATTAGGACCTTATTCTGTATCCATTCTAAGTGTAATAGTTTACATCTACCAACCCCATCTCCCAGTCCATCTGTCTCTCTCCTTCCCCACCCCACCCCAGTAACCACAGTCTGTTCTCTCTGTCTATGAGTATGTTTCTGTTTTGTAGATAGGTTCATTTGTGCCATATTTTAGATTCCACATATAAGTGATGTCACATGGTATTTGTCTTTTTCTTTCTGACTTACTTCACTTAGTATGATAATCTCTAGTTTTGTCCATGTTGCTACAAATGGAGTTATTTCATCTCTTTATGGATGAATAGTATTCCATTTTATATATGTATCATGTCTTCTTTATCCATTCATCTGTTAATGGACATTTTGGTTGTTTCCATGGTTTGGTTATTGTGAATAGTGCTGCTATGAACATAGATGTGCATGTATCATTTTAAATTATAATTTTATCTGAGCATATTCCCAGGAGTGTGGTTGTTGGATCATATGATAATTCTATTTTTAGTTTCCTGAGGAACCTCCATACTGTTTTCCATAGTGTCTCTACCAATTTATATTCCCACTAACAGTGTAGGAGGGTTTCCTTTTCTTCACACCCTTTCTAGCATGTGCTACATGTAGACTTTTTAATGACGGTAATTCTGACTGGTGTGAAGTGGTTCCTCATTGTTATTTGATTCTCATTTCTCTAATATTTGGTGATATTGAGTATCTTTTTATTTTCCTACTCTCCATGGGTATGTCTTATTTGAGAAATGTCTGTTAAGGTCTTCTGCCCATTGTTTAGGTTTTGTTGTTGAGTTTTAGGACTCAACAACATTTTGCCAATCTCTTCTATACAGAAAAGTGACTCAGCTACACACATATGAACATTCTTTTTTTAATATTATTTTACATTAATAATAATTAGTCATTATTAAATGTTATTGTCCAGAAACTTAGTTTTTTGGAGATTAAGACTTTGTTGCATCATGTGCAAATATTTTCTCCCATTTGGTAGACTGTCTTTTCATTTTTCTTATGATTTCCTTTGCTGGGCAAAAGCTTGTAAGTTTGATTAGGTCCCATTTGTTTATTTTTGTTTTTATTTCTATTGCCTATTTCTATCTGCTTTGTATTGTAGATCATTCACAGATACTAACAGTAAAAATTCTAAGAGCTTCTTGTTCATCTTCACATGCATCAGTCCTCTGTTTTGGACTTGCTCCTAATACTTCTCTGACATTTTAAAACTATTTTTAAAAGTCAACAATTTATATACCCAGTTATTCTCCAGCCTCACCTTCCCACTATATGGTGACTTGCCAGGCCACTTCATTTTTAAGAACATCAACTCTCTCTTTTTCAGCCTCTTTCTTCCTCTTAAAAATGAAACAGCTATACTCATATCTAATTTTATTCAGGTCAAATCACAATAGAAACCCAGTCTCCACTAATAAAGCCAAGGAAAATTTAACTTTATAAAACTATAATAAACAGAAGAAATTAACTCCAAATGATTCCTCCTGTTCAACTGGAAAAAAAAAAAAGAATAGGAAAATATCTAGAAATAGAGTCAGAACAGCAGTGTTTTAGTTTCTATTTCTCTCCATTAGAAGAATTAATTATTAAAAGAAAACTGAAGAGCTTATCATTTGAGATATCTTTTGGTGAGTGAATCACAGTGAAGATGTGCAGATAGTGGAAATCATCACCATACTTGACTTCTATTTCAGGTTTGACAGCCTTCATGATGCATAGCAGAAAATTTTCATCTATTTCCTGCACCTGGCAAATAGGCCTCCAGTGTGTTATTTACTAAAGACACCACTTCTGTTCTTTCTTCTAGAATCCACGCTATATCCTCTTGATCATCATCTTTTTTCTAAATAACATGTTTTTTACACCTGAGAATCAGCAGCTACAAGTGTGTAGTCCTGCCAAAGCCACACAGTACATTCCAACAGAAGATACAGCTTGAGTATACGTAATACATTCCAGTACACAATAAATGACCATACTTGTTAACAGAGAACATTATTTTGGCACAAATCAGATGAATATACTTGTTTATATGAGGCTTTTATAATTATATACAAACGCTAGAAATTAATCTATAAAAATCCAAAAAATGATTATGGTCAAATATTGATGGGTAAAGGGAGGAGGAACTTAATTAAAAACAGATGATAATCATCCATTTTATAAGTAAATGTTCCTATTTAAGATTTTACTATGTGCTAAAATTCCATTTTATCTCATTTTAAGAATATGAACACTATGTAGCTTGTATCATGGTTGAAACCAGAATTTGGTAATTAAATTCTCTTATTTAAGCTGTAATACTAACTTATGTAATTCTAAATTCTATATTCATCATACTGCTGCTGCTGATGCTAAGTCGTGTCAGTAGTGTCTGACTCTGTGCGACCGCATAGACAGCAGCCCACCAGGCTCCTCTGCCCCTGGATTCTCCAGGCAAGAACACTGGAGTGGGTGGCCATTGCCTTCTCTTATATTCATCATAGTATGGTATAATAGTATAGCACATATACACAGTATAGTATTGAGAGTAATAATACTATATTTAATCCAAAAATTCCTGAACATTGTGTTATAAGTCTTAATAGTTTTTATTTCATAATAAACAACATTTGTGAGAAATCTTTAGGTTATATACATATGGAGAAACTGTTCATTAACCATACATTCTTTTTCTTTTTTATATTTGTCTATGTGAGATCAACAACAAAGAAACAAAAGGCAATCAATTAAAATCTTATTATGTATTATCCATGCACTTCTGAGGCTCTCTGAGTTTAAAGCATTTAACTCAAGAGAAATGTACTTTTTTTTTTCCTTAATGTTGTTGTGAATGTTATCAACAAAAATCAGAGGGAAGAAAAAGCTCAAAGCTGGTGTGATTATAACATACGATCAGTGAAAGTCAAATTTCCAATCCTTGACTGCCAGAGGTGTAAATGAGCATCTGAGGCTAGTGCTAATTACAGCAATCTAAAGACAGAAACTGCTGTTCCTAAATCTAGGAAGCAAAGTAAGATCTAGCATTTATTTCCAAAGTGCATAATTTAAAACTTGTTCCTGTGATACTATGAGTTTGATCTTTCTAATGATGATTTCCACTTAAATTACCCTTCTAAAGCTTTGTTATTTGAGTTGTTTTAAAAACCTTTATAAATAAGTTGTAATTACTATCAGTGCAAATGTATCTTTAATTATTAATATTCTTTGACATGATTTCTGATGATCCAAGTCAACTGAATATTCAGAATAATTTCACTCTTTGTCTTTCAAAAAATACTGCTAAGAACCCATATTAATTTTGGAAAGGATGCATTGAGTTGCCAATATGGATGATTAATTTGAATTTTGAGGGTGAGGAATTGGCATTGTTGAAGTACGTAAGCATAAGTCCTTTTTTTCCTATCTTATCTCTTACAGGTAGATGAAACAGTCTGCTATAGTCTAAAACAGGAAAAAACATGGGCTCATAAAATGAAATGGCTGAATATGTTACTCATCCCTTTTGAGCCTCAGTTTTCCATAGAAAATGAAGATAAAAGCTTTTTCAGTGGGATTATTATGAGGATGAAATGGATTTTTATGTGTACCATACTGAGAAAAATGCCTCACGTGTAATAAGTCCTTATTAATTTTATTGTAGTCATTGAACATTTGACAGCTTTCTCTATACTGACTTGTTCTTCTCTACTTAAAATTATATTAAATTTCCCTATCCTAAAACCATGTTCTATTGATGCTTTGATCTGTAAGATGCCTAATGTTCTCTTTGTCCTTTTGCAAACTCCATAATAGAATAATTTATAGTTATTAACACCAATAATAATATATTCCATTCACTTTCACACATACATGCAATTTACAGACATGGGCTTATAACGCTGCTGCTGCTGTTTAGTTGTTCAGTTGTGTCTGACTCTTTGTGACCTCATGAACTCTAGCCCCCAGGCTGCCCTGTCCATGGGATATCTCAGGCAAGAATACAGGAATGGGTTGCCATTTCCTTCTCTATGGGATCTTCCACACCCAGGGATCAAACACACATCTCCTGCTTGACAGGCAGATTCTTTAACACTGAACCACCTGGGAGGGTCAGGCTTATAATGCTTAATATTTTAGCCATGCTTCTCTTCACTGACTTATTTGTTCTAACATCTTTACAGATTAGCAAATTTAGAAATGTATTATCATTTTTCATGGCCAAAAATTATAGTACCATAATTCTTTATTACTTTGGTAAACATGCTGCATTACTCCTATTTTTAATTATTTATTACTTCCCCTTTTGGAAAAGCAATGTGGTATAGAGCTTTGAATCAGAAGTTCTAACTCTATACTGCTAGAGTGCAAATCTTGTTCCTACTACTTAATAGTTGAGTAATATTTGATAAACTACTTACTTGTTATAAGCAGAAAATTGTTATTGTACACTGTAATGGAAAATCTTACTATTTCATAGCATATTTAGATCTGAATCACATTCTCATTTCTAGAAGCCATTATCTAAAGGACAGGTCAATCCCCAAGTGGAAAGACTCTAAAATACCACTTCAAGTACATGCAGTATCTATATCCCATTCTTTCCATGATTGTACACTGGAAAAATAGGAATGCCCATATTAGATACACAGGTTAGATACTCATTCTGAACTGACACTGGTATCATTATATCAAAAGCCAGTATAGTCCCAGAAAGTATTAACACATAGTTAGTTGGCCACTGGGTGATAAATTGAATCTTAAATAAACTTTTTCTTACAGGGTTTATTTCCCTTCTTCATTAGTGTACATATGGTATGGATATTTTTAGCAGCTGACAGAATCCTCCCATAAATCCTTGACCTGAGGAACAAAGAGCCATTGGGATTGGAGAGGCTAATTTCCTATTTAATTCACTGTTCTTACTACTGCAAATGCCATGAAAATTGGTGGATATTATTGAACAATTATTACAGACTAAGACACAGCTCCAATTACAGTTCTTGTACAGGAGATGGTGACTTTATTATAACAGATTGCAGATGCTCTAGGTCTCAGTTCAGTTCAGTTCAGTTGCTCAGTTTTGTCCGAATCTTTGAGATCCCATGAACTGCAGTAAGCCAGGCCTCCCTGTCCATCACCAGCTGCCGGAGTTCACCGAAACTCATGTCCATTGAGTTGGTGATGCCATCCAGCCATCTCATCCTCTGTCATCCCCTTCCTCTCCCTCCCTCAATCTTTCCCAGCATGAGGGTCTTTTCAAATGAATCAGCTCTTTGCATCAGGTGGCCAAAATATTGGAGTCTCAGCTTCAACATCAGTCCTTCCAATGAACACCCAGGACTGATCTTTAAGATGGACTGGTGGGATCTCCTTGTATTCTAGGGGACTCTAAAGAGTCTTCTCCAACACTACAGTTCAAAAGCATCAGTTCTTCAGCACTCAGCTTTCTTCACAGTCTAACTCTCACATCCATACATGACCACTGGAAAAACCATAGCCTTGACTAGACAGAACTTTGTTGGCAAAGTAATGTCTCTGCTCTTTAATATGCTGTCTAGGTTGGCCACAACTTTCCTTCCAAGGAGTAAGCATCTTTTGATTTCATGGTGGCAGTCATCAACTGCAGTGATTTTGGTGCCCCCCAAAATAAAATCTGTTACTGTTTTCACTGTTTCCCCATATATTTGCCATGAACTGATGGGGCCAGATGTCATGATCTTCATTTTCTCAATGTTGAGCTTTAAGCCAAGTTTTTCACTCTCCTCTTTCACTTTCATCAAGAGGCTCTTTAGTTCTTGACAGAGGATGAGATGGCTGGATGGCATCACCAACTCGATGGACATGAGTTTGGGTGAACTCCAGGAGTTGGTGATGGATAGGGATGCCTGGCATGCTGCAATTCATGGGGTTTCAAAGAGTCAGACATGCCTGACTGAACTGATCTGAACTTAGAGCATTATTAGAAACAGAAAAATTGAGTGGATAGAACAAAGTTCACATACATTTTCTGTCACCACACAGGCTTGATCGCCCTACTTATATCCATCATCACAATGATTTGTTAAAATCAGTGAACCCATGAACCTATATGGACATATCACAGTCACTCAAATGCTAAAGTTTGTTACAGTTCACTCTTAATGATGTATATGCTATGAGTATGAATGTATGACATATAATCATCATTACAGTATTATACAGAATTGTTTCATTTCTAAAAATCCAGACAGACTGATTCACCATGTCAGAGTCCCCCAGACATCCAGTTTCCCCATTGCTTCGACCACAAAAGAAAAAAGACACTCCTCTGCCCCTGCCTCCACCGCCCACCTGAAAAGTCCAACAGACTCTAAGATGACTGACAGCAGAGATCTCGGAAGAAACTTAATGTACAAATAAATTATTCAGATGGACCTAATGTAATATCTTGTAAACAATGTATGCTCTCATCTTGTTTGACCTCTCGATATAATGTTTGCTCCTTTGTAGCATTACAACGTCCACCCTATCTTATGGTGCTTGTGACTGTAACCACTTATTGGTATGATAACTATGGTCTTGCTGTGTTACAACAACTACAAGATTTAATGCAATCACGATGGTTTGTGGGCTTACTTATCTTAAGAATATCAGCTTTAATAACAGCAGTTACTTCTGTTACTTCAACTACTACTGTTACTGTTACTGTTGCTGTGGCAGCAATGCCATTGGCTCAACAAGTGCATACTACCCAGTATGTTGATACTATGTCCAGGAATGTTTCTTTGGAGTTGGCAACACAGGAGGTTATAGATAGAAAGCAAGAAATGAAGGTAGATGTCCTGGAAGAAGTGGTAACACATATTGGGACTGAATTACAGGCATTAAAAGTGAAATTGGCACTGTCCTGTCATGCCGACTACTGGTGGATTTGTGTAACACCCCTGAAAGTAAACGAGACAGATTATAACTGGGAGAGGATTAAAAACCACATTTCAGGGGTATGAAATAGTTTCAACATTAGTTTAGATTTAGGAAAACTTCACAATCAGATAAAGATCATAGAACACTCCTGATTAGATTTTACTGCCGCAGGAACAGCAAATGACTTTTTCCATACACTCTCTAATTTTATTTCAGGAAAAAAACATTATGTCTACTATTCTTAGCTATGCTGCTGTGGCCACGCTAATTCTGCTTCTCATAACTAGTCTTCCTTGTATTGTCAGATCTCTTCGACAGAGCACTCAAAAGCTCGTGACTGAATTAAATCTGGCTGTCTTAAAAAATAAGAAAGAGGGATATGCTGGGAGCCAGCACGGGAGATCTCACCCATGACAAGGTCATGTGGAAGAGACCTGATAAGCAAGGCTTCAGGACTCAAGAGACCCCCTGGACCTGCTCGAGCATCTACCCCAAAACCACAATCCGTCTGTCTTACTATTTTGTGCCTTTCACCAAATCTTCTGACATTAACAGGGGGCTATCTCCAACCACTTTTCTCTGGAGAAAATCAACTTAGGGCTCTAGCTAATAAGTCTCCTGGACATGAAAGGAATATTTCAAATCAAACCCCTCTGATGGCTTTCTAGCTTGTCTGACAGGTTTACCCAGACTCTTTCAGCTAGGCATATGTTTATTCACAGCCTCCCAACTGTGAGAGGCATGGGAAGCCTAAAAATATAGATCCTTTCAAAGAGTTAAAAACTATTAGAGTAGTGCTGGTGTAGAATTTCACTGTTGAGCCAATGCTTGCTGCTAAGTTCCCATATCTCTTATCCACTGTGCACCTGGGAGTGCATTAGTTAACATAGTTGGAATGCAAGAAAAACAAGTGTAGTCTTGAAATTAACCATATCAGACCTTTGAGCTAATTGGTTCTTTCTTTGTTATAACTCACTACACCTTTGCTCCGTGAGAAATGTAACTCTATTTAATACTTTCTGAGGCTGACATATATTAAAAATAGAAAGAAAAAACATTTCAAGGGAAAATAAGTTTTCTGGTTAAGCAGCCTTTATCAAAAGAGGGCCATAAAATGTCCACAGGCCTTCAAGGCCAGAAGATAATGTACACAACATTGTTTATGGGAAAGGAATGCAGAAAAAAATCCTGGTTGGGATGTAATGTTTGGGTTGACTCTCTATGACTTTGCATCTTTCATTTCCTTCTATGTACAAGTCAAGGTATAAAAGCTTCCCTGAAAAATAAAGTGATGGAACAGGATCACTTCCACAAAAGCCTGGTTCCCCCATGTCTTTCTTTCTTTCTCTCTCTTACTCTCTTTTTCAGGCTGATCCCTTGGAGAATAGAGGCTCTCTGCGTTCACTTTCCTGCCTGGGCTTCTAAGACCTGAACAGGAAGCCCCTCTGTGTCTCTACTCCCTTGGGAGACTGGGAGGGTGCCTGCGGCCTATGTGAACAGAGCAAGTCCCTTGTCTGGGACTTTATTGGCTTTCTGTGTAAACCAAGGAATATCAGAATCTTTGTTTCTTCTGTTTTCTCATCGGCAACATTATCTTTATCTCTCTCTAAATCTCTTCACCGACGCCATCTCTCCTGAGGGTTCCCCTGGATCCTGTGGGGGCTGGAAACTGGCAAAACATATGCATACTTTTACAGATTTATTTCCATTATTGGTTGTTGCAAGACATTGAATACAGTCCCCTGTGCTTTATAGTTGGTCCTTGTTTACTGATTTTATATAGAGTACTGTGTATCTTTTAATTCCAAATTCCAAATTCACTTCTGCAAACCTTTCCCCTTTAGTAATCATAAGTTTGTCTGCTAGGTCTATGAGTCTGTTTTGTAAATAAGTTAATCTGTGTCAACTTTTAGACTTTACGCATAAATAATATCATATGATATTTGCCTTTCTCTAACTTACTTCACCTAGTACAATAATCTAGAGGTCCATTCATGTTGCTGAAAATGGCATTATTTTATTTTTTAAACAACTGAGTAGTATTCCATTGTATACATGTACCATTTCTTCTGTAAATATTTATCTGTCAGTAGACATTTAGGTTGCTTCCATGTCTAAGCTGTTTTAAATTAAATAACACTGCTATGAACATTAGGCACATGTATCTTCAGAAATTAGTGCCTTCTACAGATACATGCCCAGGAAAGGGATTCCTGGATCATATGGTAACTCAATATTTAGTGTCTTAAGAAAATTCCATTCTGTTTGTTGTAGTAGCTGCACCAATTTTCTTTCCCACAAAAAGTGTAGAAGGGTTACCTTTTCTCCACACTGTCTTCAGCATTTATAGTCCATAGGTGTTTTGAGGATGGCCACTCTGACTGGTGTGCAGTGATATCTCATTGTAATTTTGATTTGTATTTCTCTCCTTATTGTCAAATTCAGACTTAAATTGAAGAAAGTAGGGAAAACCACTAGACCATTCAGGTATGACCTAAACCAAATCCCTTATGATTATACATTGGAAGTGAGAAATAGATTTAATAGACTAAATCTGATAGACAGAGTGCCTGATGAACTATGGATTGAGGTTCATAACATTATACAGGAGACAGGGATCAAGACCATCCCCATGGAAAAGAAAGGTAAAAAGGCAAAATGTCTGTCTGGGGAGGCCTTACAAATAGCTGTGAAAAGAAGAGAAGTGAAAAGCAAAGGAGAAAAGGAAAGATATAAGTATCTGAATGAAGAATTCCAAAGAATAGCAAGGAGAGATAAGAAAGCCTTCCTCAGTGATCAATGCAACGACAGAATAGGAAAGACTAGAGATCTCCTCAAGAAAATTAGAGATACCAAGGGAACATTTCATGCAAAGATGGGCTCGATAAAGGACAGAAATGGTATGGACCTAACAGAAGCAGAAAATATTAAAAAGAGCTTGCAAAAATACACAGAAGAATTGTACAAAAAAGAGCTTCAAGACCCAGATAATCATGATAGTGTGATCACTTACCTAGAGCCAGACATCCTGGAATGTGAAGTCAAGTGGGCCTTAGAAAGCATCACTATGAACAAAGCTAGTGGAAGTGATGGCATTCCAGTTGAGCTATTTCAAATCCTGGAAGATGATGCTATGAAAGTGATGCACTCAATATGCCAGCAAATTTGGAAAACTCAGCAATGGTCCCAGAACTGGAAAAGGTCAGTTTTCATTCCAATCCCAAAGAAAGGCAATGCCAAAGAATGCTCAAACTACTACACAATTGCACTCTCCTCACATGCTAGTAAAGTAATGCTCAAAATTCTCCAAGCCAGGCTTCAGCAATACGTGAACCATGAACTTTGAGATGTTCAAGCAAGTTTTAGAAAAGGCAAAGGAATGAGTGATCAAATTGCCAACATCCGCTGGATCATGGAAAAAGCAAGAGAATTCCAGAAAAACATCTATTTCAGCTTTATTGACTATGCCAAAGCCTTTGACTATGTGGATCACAATAAACTGTGGAAAATTCTGAAAGAAATGGGAATACCAGACCACCAAACCTGCCTCTTGAGAAATCTGTATGCAGGTCAGGAAGCAACAGTTAGAACTAGACATGGAACAACTGATTGGTTCCAAATAGAAAAAGTTGTATGTCAAGGCTGTATATTGACACCCTGCTTATTTAACTTATATGCAGAGTATATCATGAGAAAAGCTGGACTGGATGAAACACAAGCTGGAATCAAGATTTCCAGGAGAAATATCAATAACCTCAGATATGCACATGGCACCACCCTTATGGCAGAAAGTGAAGAGGAACTAAAAAACCTCTTGATGAAAGTGAAAGAGGAGAGTGAAAAATTTGTCTTAAAGCTCAAAATTCAGAAAACTAAGATCATGACATCTGGGCCCATCACTTCATAGAAAATAGATGGGGAAACAGTGGAAACAGTACCAGACTTATTTTTTGGGGGGGCTCCAAAATCACTGCAGATGGTGAATGCAGCCATGAAATTAAAAGGCACTTACTCCTTGGAAGGAAAGTTATGGCCAACCTAGATAGCATATTGAAAAGCGGAGACATTACTTTCTCAACAAAGGTCTGTCTAGTCAGTGCTATAGTTTTTCCTGTGGTCATGTATGGATGTGAGAGTTGGACTGTGAAGAAAGTTGAGCACCAAAGAATTGATGCTTTTGAACTGTGTTTTGGAGAAGACTTGAAATTCCCTTTGACTGCAAGGAGATCCAGTCAGTCCATTCTAAAGGAGATTGGTCCTGAGTGTTCATTGGAAATACTGATGCTAAAGCTGAAACTCCAATAGTTTGGCCACCTAATGTGAAGAGTTTACTCATTGGAAAAGACTCTGATGATGGGAGGGATTGAGGGCAGGAAGAGAAGGGGAAGACAGAGGATGAGATGGCTGGATGACATCACTGACTCAATGGATGTGAATCTGGGTGAACTCCGGGAGTTGGTGACGGACAGGGAGGCCTGGCATGCTGCAATTCATGGGGTCGCAAAGAGTAAGACACGACTGAGCGACTGAAATGAACTGAACTGAATAATTAGCAATATTGAGCATCTTTATGTTTCTCTTGGCCATCTATATGTCTTCTTTGGAGAAAGGTCTGTTTGAGTCTTCTGTCTATTTATTGATTTGGTTGTTTCTGTCTTTTTTTTTTTTTTTCGTCTTTGTTTTTGTTATTGAGCTTCATGAGCTCTTTGTATATTTGTGGGATTGTAGATCACATTGTTTTCAAATGGTTTCTACCATTCTGTAGGTTGTCTTTTTGTTTTGTGTATGGTTTTCTTTGCTGTGAAGAAGCCTTTGAGTGTAATTACGGTCCAGTTGTTTTTTCCCATTAGTCTAAGAAATGGATTGAAAAAATTAGTCCTGCAATTTTTGTTAAAGAGTGTCCTCCGTTCAGTTCAGTTCAGTCCAGTCGCTCAGTTGTGTCCGACTCTTTGCGAACCCAGGAATCGCAGCATGCCAGGCCTCTCTGTCCATCACCAACATCCGGAGTTCACTCAAACCATGTCCATTGAGTCGGTGATACCATCCAGCCATCTCATCCTCTGTCGTCCCCTTTTCCTCCTGCCCCCAATCCCTCCCAGCATCAGAGCCTTTTCCAATGAGTCCACTCTTCTCATGAGGTGGCCAAAGTATTGGAGTTTCAGCTCTAGCATCATTCCTTCCAAAGTACACCCAGGGCTGATTTCCTTTAGAATGGACTGGTTGGATCTCCTTGCAGTCCAAGGGACTCTCAAGAGTCTTCTCCAACACCACAGCTCAAAAGCATCAATGAGTGTCCTATTCCTATATTTTATTCTTTTTAATGGTTAATGGTAAGTGAGATTGTTTCCTTAATTTCTCTTTCTAATAAGTTTTTGTTAGTATGTAAATATACAACAGACTTCTGTATATTAATTTTGTATCCTGTAAATTTACAAAATTCATTGTTGAGTTTTACTGGTTTTCTGGTGGTACATTCAGGATTTTTTTTTTTTTTTCTAATGAAAAGTATTATGTTATCTGCAAACAGTGACAGTTTTAGTTCTTCCTTTTTAATTTGGATCCATTTAATTTCTCTTCTCATCACTGTTTCTAGGACTTCCAAAACTATGTTAAAGGAAAGTGGTAAGAGTGGACATCCTTGTCTTGTTCTTGATCTTAGAGGGAATGATTTCAGCTGTTCATCACTGTGTATGTTGTTACCTTGGGTTTATCAGATAGGGCCTTTATTATGTTGAGGTGGTTTCCTTCAATCCCCACTTGCTGGAGAGTTTTTGTCATAAAGGGATGATGCATTTTATCAAAAGGTTTCTCTACATCTGTTGAGATGATCATATTTTTTTTTTTTAATTCTTCAGTTGTTAAAGTGGTATAGCACATTGATTGATTTGTGGATACTGAAAAATTCCTACATCCCTGAGATAAATGCCACTTTATCATGATGCATAATACTTTTCATTTATTACTTCAGTCAGTCTGCATTTTTGAAAAACCTTTTTCCATCTTTATCAGTGATATTTGTCTATAATTTTATTTTTTGTGGTATGTTTCTTTGGCTTGGTATCAGGGTGATGATGGCCTCATAAAGTGAGTTTGGGAGTGCTTCTTCCTCTACAAATTTTTGAAAGGGTATCAGAAGGATAGCTGTTAATGCTTCTCTAAATATTTGATAGAATTCATCTGTGAAGCCATCTGGTCCTAGACTTTTATTTGTTGAGAGTTTTTTAATCTTACTTTCAATTTCAATACTTATGATTGTTTTGTTCATATTTTCCTTTTTTTCCATGTTCAGTTTTCAGATATTATACCTTTCTAAGAATTTGTTTATCTTTTGTAGGTGGTCCATTTTATTGATATATACTTGCATATAGTAGTCTGTTATGTATCTGTGCTCAGTCGCTCAGCTGTGTCCAACTCTTTGTGACCCCATGGACATTAGTCAGGCTCCTCTGTCCATGGAATTTTCCATGCAAGAATACTGTACTGGGTTTCCATTTCCTACTCTAGGGGATCTTCCCAAACAAGGGATCAAACCTGCATCTCTTGCAACTCCTGCATTGGCAAGCAGATTTTTTACCACTGTACCAGCTGGGAAATTGTATTTCTGTGGCATCTATTATAATTTCTCCTTTAACATTTCTAATTTTATTGATTTTTTTTTTTCTTGGTGAGCCTGGCTAAAGGTTTATCAATTATGTTTATCTTCTCAGAGTTAGCTTTTCATTGCCTTGCTCTTTGCTATTGTTTCCTTTATGTTTCTTTTGTCTATTTCTGCTCTGATTTTCATGATTTCTTTCCTCCTACTAACTTTGGATTCTGTTTGTTCTTCTTTATGGACTTTCATTAGGCATAAGTTTAGTTTGTTCATTTGAGATTTTTCTTGTTTCCTGAGATAGGATTGTATTTCTGTAAACTTCCCTCTTAGAACTGTTTTTGTCAGGTCTTATAGGTACTGGATTGTTGTGCTGTCATTGCTATTTGTCTCTAGGTAGTTTTTGATTTCCACTTTGATTTCTTCAGTGATACATTGTTGTTTGTTTTTTTTTTTAAGTAGCATATTGTTTAGCATACATGTGTTTATGTTTTTACATTTTGTGTGTGTAGTTGATTTGTAATTTCATAATGTTGTAGTCAATAAAGATGCTTAATGTGATCTCAGTTTTTAAAAAAAATTTGCTAAGGCTTGCTTTGTGGCCCAGCATGTGATAAATTCTGGAGAATGTCATATGTGAACTTGAGTAGAATGTGTAGTCTGTTGCTATGGGAAGGGATGTTTTATAAATATTTAGTCCATCATGAAGATCAGAGTGCAAATGAAATATAGACTAAAAGTCAAACAAGAAAACAAATAGAAAAGATTACTGAAATTGAAAGCTGGTTCTTTGAAAAAATTAAAAAAAATCAGCCTTTATCTAGAATCATCAAGAAAATAAGGGATTAAAGGTAGAAAAGCAAAGGAAAAGGTACAAGGAGCACCACAGAAATACTAAGGGTCTTAAGAGACTACTACAAACAACTACATGCCAATAAAGCAGACAACCTAGAAGAAATTCTAGGACAAATTCTTAGGAAGGCACAATCTCCCAAGACTGAACCATGAAAAAATAGAAAACACAAATAGATCAAATATTAGTAATGAATCAATAGCCTTAAAACATCCAACAAACAATAGATCAGGACCAGATAGCTTCACGGGTGAATTCTATCAAACATATGGAGAAAAGTTAACATCTGTTCTTCTCAAAGTATTGCAGAAAATTACAGAGGAAGGAAAACTTCTGAACTATTTCTATGAAGTCAGCATCACCCTGATATCAAAACCAGACAAAGATATCACAGAAAAAGAAGATTGTAGGCCAATATCTGATGAACATGGATTCAGAATTTTTCAACAAAATATTATCACACCAAATCCAATAATACATTAAAAGGATCATACAAAATGATCAAGTGGGACTTATCCCAGGGATGTAAGATTTTTTCAATAAATATACTAAATCAGTGTGATGCACCACATCAATAAACTGAAGAATAAAAACCATACAATCACCTACATAGATGCAGAAAAAAGCTTTGGACAGAATTCAACAGCCATTTATGAAAATGACTCTCCAGAAAGTGGGCATAGAAGAACATACCACAATATAATAAAGGTCATATTTAACAAATCCAGAGCTAATCGCATCCTCAATGGTGAAGAGCCAAAAGCATTTCCTCTAAGGTAGGAACAATAGAAATATGTCCACTCTTGCCACTTTTATTCAACACAGTATCAAATTCTTAATCACAGCAACAGACAAGAAGAGAAATCACAGGAAATCCAACTCAAAAAGGAAGAAAGAAAACTCATTATTCACAGATGACATGGTCACATACTTAGAAAATCTTAAAAATATTACCCTAAAAGAGATACCATATTCTTGGATTGGAAGAATCAGTGTCATAAAAATGACTATATTATCCAGAGAAATCTACAGATTAAATGTGATGACTGTCAAATTAAATGTCATTTTTCACAGAACTTGAAGAAATAATTTTAAAATTTATATGGAACCACTAAAGACCAGGAATAACAAAATAAGTTTTGATAAGGCAGAACAGAGCTGATGGAATCATTCTCCCTGACTTCAGACTATATGAGAAAACTACATCATCAATACAGTATTATACTGACACTAAAACAGACACATAGATCAATGGAACAGAAATAAACCCATGCACCTGCGGTCAGTTAATCTATGACAAAGGAGGTGAGAATATGCAATAGATAAAAGACAGTCTCTTCAATAACTGGTGCTGGAAGAACTGGGCAGTTATAAGTAAAAGAGTGAAGCTAGAACATTCTCTAAAACTATATATAGGAATAAACTCAAAATGGATTAAAGACTTAAATATAAGACCAGAAACCATAAAACTCACAGATGAAAACAGAACACTCTGTAACAAAAATTGTAGCAATATGTTTTTATCTGTCCTCTAAACAAAGGGAATAAAAACAAAAATAAATGAGACCAAATCAAACTTAAAAGCTATTTTACATAGCAAAGTAAACCATTGACAAATTAGAAAAGATAGCCTACTGAATGGGAGAAAAATATCAGAAAACAAAGTGATCAATAAGTATTTAATATCTAAACTATAAACAGTTTATATAACTCAACTTTAAAAAGTTAAAAAGTGCCGGGGGCCAGCGTGAGGAACTCCGCCGATGGCAAAGGTCATGAGGAACGAGGCTTGGCACACGCAAACACGTGATCAAGCCTCAGGAAACCCCCTGTTCCCGAGCATCTACCCCAAAACCAGAGTCTGTTTTATGCTCTCACCTACACCTCTGACTTTACGGGGGCTCTCCCCCATAACCGTTTCTCTCGGAGAAGGAGTAAACGTGCAGCTCCAAGGCAATAAAAATTCTTGGGCGTGACAAGAGTGTTTCAGCTTACGGACTTCTCTGAAGGTTATCTAGCCCACCTGTATAGGTTAGTCCGGCCACATGTGATTGTTTGCAGCCTCCCAATAAAAAGCAATAGTCAGATGACCTTATTAGACATTTTTCCAAAGAGGACATGCAGATGGCCTATAAGCACATGAAAAGATGCTCAACATTGCTAACCATCAGGGAAATGCAAATCAAAACCACAATGAGATAGCACCTCACACTTGCTGGAATGGCTAAGAACACAAATAACAAATGTTGGTGAGGATGTGGAGAAAGAAACTTTGAACATTCTTGGTGGACATGTAAATTGGTGCAGACACTGGAAAACTTAATAAAGGTTTCACACACACACACACACACAAACTAAAAATAGAACTACCATGTGACTCAGCAATTCCAATAGTACATAAACATTATTTTGAAAAGATATGTGCACCCCACTGTTCATAAAGGCATTATTTACAATTGCCAATATATGAAGCAGCCTAAGTGCACCCCACTCCAGTACTCTTGCCTGGAAAATCCCATGGATGGAGGAGCCTGGTAGGCTGCAGTCCTTGGGGTCGCTGAGGGTCAGACACGACTGAGCAAATTCACTTTCACTTGCATGCATTGGAGAAGGAAATGGCACCCCACTCCAGTACTCTTGCCTGGAGAAACCCAGGGACAGGGGAGCCTGGTGGGGTGCCATCTATGGGGTGGCACAGAGTCGGACATGACTGAAGTGACTTAGCAAGTGTCCATCAACAGATGAATGCATAAAGATGTGGTATACACATGAAATTGAATACTATTTTGCAATAAAAAATGAAAATTTGTCATTTACAGTGTGGATCGACTTGTAGATTATTATGCCATGTGAAGTAAAGTCGGATGGAGAAAAACAAAAACTGAATATCATTTATATGTCAAATCTAAAAATACAACAACCGAGTGACTATAACAAAAAAGAGACTTGCAAATATAAAGAACAAGCTAGTGGTTACCAGCGGTGAGAGCAAAGGTAGGACAGCAATATAGGGGTAGGGAATTAAAAGGAGCAAACTCTCCATGTATGAAATGAGCTATATTAGACAACATAGGGAATATAGTGAACATTTTCTAATAACTATAAGTGGAGTATAACCTTTAGATATTGTGAATCACATTGTATACTGTAAGTTACATAATATCGATTGTGTATCATATATATTTCAAAATAAAAAATAAAGCAATTTTTAAAAATTTTAAAAGATGAAATTTGTTTATTCATTTAATGCTTTGTCAGAACAAGTTTTGGTAAACTTGTAAACCTTTGAGATCAACTTACTTAGTAATTTTTTAGCCTATCTATTAGCTACAAAATTGAAATATTTCAATATCTGGCTCATATAAAGTAATGAGAGAATCCTTATATTTTTAGGTGGCATTGATTATACAAAAGTTCAAGTCAGGTCAGCTAAACATCTACTCAATATTCTTCTCCAGCCAAGGTAGGATACATCTGTGATCCACACCTTCACTTTAGGCAGATATGCCAGATCACAAATGTGATGTTAGTAAGCTTTCTGTGAATTAAATAGCATTGGGCCTTTTTGTTTGTTTGCTTATTTTTTATATTAATACATTCAAGGGGCACAAACTTTGATTTTAATCAGATTAAGGGGTCAAAAGAGGTACTACACAGTTTAAGACTCGGTCCTCTTATTGTGCTCTGTCTCACTATGCCTATGGCTTGTATACTGGAGACAGATACAGTCCTAAACAATAAGGCTATTACATCATTAACTGATCTTTCCTAAGAGTCAATCAAAGAATGATGAATGTGTGTGCTTGTTACTGTGTAAGTTAGTTGTTACCAGCTGAATTATTCTATCATAGTAACAGCATGCAACTATATATGATTTCTCATATCTTTTAAACAAATAAAACACACTAAATCTAAATAAACTTTATTTTTCCTGTTTCCCTTCTTTCAATGGCAGATATTACCCCAGACACTCTTTTGAGATCTTTAACAAATAACAACTCCATATAATTATATGGGCTTCCCTGATGGCTCAGACGGTAAAGCATCTGTCTGCAATGCAGGAGCCCCCTCGGTTTGATCCCTGGGTTGGGAAGGTCCACTAGAGCAGGGAATGGCACCCCACTCCAGTATTCTTCCCTGGAAAATCCCATGGACGGCGGAGCCTGGTAGGCTACTGTCCGTGGGGTCGCAAAGAGTCGGACATGACTGAGCGATTGTACTACTGTACTACATAATTATCAAAGACATCCTGCAAGATAAATACTATTATTCCCATTTCACATGTAATGAAAGTGAAGCACAGAGAAGTATATATTCCTAAATTGTATAGCTAGTAAGATGTGGAGTTAAAACTTAATCTTGGGCTGCTTACTCCACAGTTTGCCTTAAAAAAAAAAAAATAAATAAAAAGAGTCTGAGCTTGCCTACATGGCTATAACATACCTCCCCACCTCCCCACCAAAATATGTTTACAGTTTCGGAGCCAGCTTTGACTATAGGGTCAAGCTTTGTCTAACGCGATACGAACAATAGTGATATGTCAACATTGATATAGTTTCTTAGACAAGAATGAGCCCTGGAGATCTGATGTGCATTGTCCATCTAGTCAGCAATAACGTATTGTATGCTTAAATGAGTTAAGATAGTAGACCTCATGTTAAGTGTTTGTACCCTAATCAAATAACATCTTTTAAAAAATGTGTTACATGCAATTTTAGGTGTTCCATTTCAAAATCAATGGGGGATCCTTGATTTGTTTGCCGCTTTCTGCGTGCTGCAACTAATGGTGGGATTTAGGGTATTCATAGTGGATAGATGCCACATGTTGAAGAAGGAAAAGACTACGTAGGCTTTAAGTGAAAGAGATATAATTTTGTCACATCTAAGGTGTTTTTTTTTTTTAATAGAAACTGAGCTTATGCCCTGAAAAATGAAGGAAAATTTTTTATGAAGAACGTGTACACTGATACACAGTTTACTTCATCCTAGTCATGAAAGTACAACATCAAGTTTATCTTGCTTGTTTTGCAATTTTGCTTCCTTACATAAAAGGTTATCTTTAACATATATAGGAAAAATCCTACCCAATGAGCCCTGTGTGTAGATAATCTTTGCTTGGCTTTTGTAGCTTTAAGCAAATCCTCTCAAATACATTTCTTCTTGTCACTGAAAATTATCCTAAGTAATGTGTCCAAAACCTCTCAGTGTTTGTGCTCTGTTGTACTGTGAGTCCTTCTAAATTAGTTAGAAAGGTTGTGCATTAAACTTATTTCTTCTGACATTAAATAACTTTCATAGAATAAAAATTAGGTACTCACAGTTCTAATGAGGTGGATGAAACTGGAGCCTATTATACAGAGTGAGATAAGTCAGAAAGAGAAGCACCAATGCAATATATTAATGCATATATATGGAGTTTAGAAAGATGGTAATGACAACCCTATTAGCAAGACAGCAAAAGAGACACAGATGTAAAGAAGAGACTTTTGGACTATGTGGGAGAAGGTGAGACTGGGAAGATATGAGAGAATAGATTTGAAATGTGTATATTACCATTATGTAAAATAGATGACCGGTGCAAGTTCGATACATGAAGCAGGTGCTCTGGGACAACCCAGAGGGATGGGATGAAGAAGAAGGTGGAAGGGGGGCGGTTCAGGATGAGGACACCTGTACACCATGGCTAATTCATGTCAATATATGGCAAAATTATGTCGAGATGGCATCACCAACTCGATGGACATGAGTTTGTGTAAACTCTGGGAATTGGTGATGGACAGGGAGGCCTGGCATGCTGCGATCCATGGGGTCACAATATTGTAAAGTAATTAGCTTTCAGTTAAAATAAATATATATATTTTTAATTAGTGACTCAATTATCAACTCTTCTTTATTATGGTTTCATCTCCATTTTTAGCAGAAATTTCTCTGAAATTTCAGACTTCCTCCTCTTTTCTACATTTTTAGAGTATGTTCATTATTTCCACTTGGATCTACATAGGTTTATCTACTCACCCAGAAGTGTCATAATTATATCCATTGATATTATTTAATTTGTAATTGTTATTTTAAAGATATACTTATCCTTAAAATAGTTTCATATCAATAGCAAACATAGAAAATTTATTTACTTATGTTTAAGCAAACATCCACTGGATCATCAAAAAAGCAAGAGAGTTCCAGAAAAAAATATTTATTTCTGCTTTACTGACTATACCAAAGCCATGACAGTGTGGATTACAATAAACTGTGGAAAATTCTTAAAGAAATGGGAATACCAGACCACCTGACCTGTCTCTTGAGAGACTTGTATGCAGGTCAGGAAGCAACAGTTAGAAATGGACACGGAACAACAGACTGGTTCCAAACAGGAAAAGGAGTACATCAAGTCTGTATATTGTCACCCTGCTTATTCAACTTATATGCAGAGTACATCATGAGAAATTCTGGGCTGGAAGAAGCCCAAGCTGGAATCAAGATTGCAGGAGAAATATCAATAACCTCAGATATGCAGATGACACCACCCTTAAGAAAGTGAAGAGAAACTAAAAAGCCTCTTGATGAAAGTGACAGTGGAGAGTGAAAAAGTTGGCTTAAAGCTCAACATTTAGAAAATTAAGATCATGGCATCTGATCCCATCCCTTCATGGTAATTAGATGGGGAAACAGTGGAAACAGTGTCAGACTTTGTTTTGGGCGACTCCAAAGTCACTGCAGATGGTGAGTGTAGCCTTTAAATTAAAAGGCATTTACTCCTTGGAAGGAAAGTTATGACCAACCTAGATAGCATAGTAAAAAGTAGAGACATTATTTTGCCAACAAAGGTCCGTCTAGTCAAAGCTATGGTTTTTCCAGTGGTCATGTATGGATGTGAGAGTGGGGCTGTAAGAAAGCTGAGGGCCAAAGAATTGGTGCTTTTGAACTGTGGTGTTGGAGAAGACTCTTGAGAGTCTCTTGGACTGCAAGGAGATCCAACCATTCCATCCTGAGGGAGATCAGTCCTAGGTGTTCATTGGAAGTACTGATGTTGAAGCTGAAACTCCAATACTTTGGCCACCTCCTGTGACGAGCTGACTCATTGCAAAAGACCCTGATACTGGGAAGGATTGGGGACAGGAGGAGAAAGGGATGACAGAGGATGAGATGGTTGGATGACATCACCAACTTGATGGACATGAGTTTGTGTAAACTCCAGGAGTTGGTGATGGACAGGGAAGCCTGGTGTGCTGCGATTCATGGGGTCACAATGAGTCAGACACGAGTGAGCAACTGAACTGAACTGAACTGAAATCATAACATCTTATTATTCTAGAATAAGCATAGCACAACTTACAAGATTATTAGCAAGACAGAGGTCTTACATTTCTTTTAAATTGTAAAGGAATGGTTATTAGGTTTCTATTAACTGGAAATTTCACAAAAAGTTTGGCAAAGTTTTAGTATCCTGAAATAAATAAAGATGTTTTATACCACTATGTGTGATTTGAAAAATTTTCCTCAAATATAGGAAAAAATGCTCAAAATAATTAAATTTGAGCATTATACCTTCAAAATTGCAAGGTTTTAGTGGTTTTTAGTGTCATTTTAATAGCAATAATTATGATTATTGACTTCAACATGTCATATACAATTATCTTCCAATTATAAATGTAATGTCTTCTGTCTGAATTTTCCTATCCAAAGTTCTATATTTTTTAACCAAGCTGTTCTATTGTAATTAAGAAACCCTCTAGTCGCATTTTAAAGAATTATGAAAGCTGCTCCACAGGAAGTATCATTCCACAAAGTAATTGGCATCAACAAAGCTGCTGTTAGTATTATTCCATTCATATTCACCAATAGGTTTTCCTTCTAACTTTTTACTTGCTTGTATTAAATGCCATCTATACTGTGTGAGAGTCGGACTGTGAAGAAGGCTGAGCGCTGAAGAATTGATGCTTTTGAACTGTGGTGTTGGAGAAGACTCTTGAGAGTCGCTTGGACTTCAAGGAGGTCCAAGCAGTCCATCCTAAAGGAGATCAGTCCTGGATGTTCATTGGAAGGATTGATGCTAAAGCTGAAACTCCAGTACTTTGGCCACCTCATGCAAAGAGTTGACTCATTGGAAAAGACTCTGATGCTGGGAGGAATTGGGGGCAGGAGGAGAAGGGGATGGCAGAGAATGAGATCGTTGGATGGCATCACGGACTATATGGACGTGAGTCAGAGTGAACTCCGGGAGTTGGTGATGGACAGGGAGGCCTGGCGTGCTGTGATTCATGGGGTCACAAAGAGTCGGACATGACTGAGCGAGTCAACTGAACTGATCCTTGTTATGGGTCTCCGCTAGTAGCTCAGCTGGTAAAGAATCTGCCTAAAATGCAAGAAACCTGAGTTTGATCCCTGGGTTGGGAAGATCCCCTGGAGGAGGGCACTTTCAACCCACTCCAGTATTCTTGCCTGAAGAATCCCCATGAACAGAGAAGCCTGAAGGACTACAGTCCATGAGGTCGCAAGAGTAAGACAGGACAGTGACTAAGCATAGCACATCCTTGTTATGATACACCTCTCATTTTATATCAATATACATCTCATTTGATAATGAGGATATTTTTGTTTGTTTGTTTAAGTCACTCAGTCATGTCTGACTCCTTGCAACCACATTTCTGGCATTGACAGGTGGATTCTTAATCACTCAGCCACCTGGGAAGCCCCTTGGAAGCCCCTGGGATATATAATTCAGTGTTTTTCTTTCCAGTTCTTCAATTTGCTGAAAACTTGTTTAATAAAATTTCCATCCCTTTTTAAAGTCATAAAATTACTCCATTTTTGTCCTGTTAGGTAGTTAGAATAGGAAAAAGGAGTCCAGCATGGCAGTGGCTTAAAGACAAGGAAAGGAAAAGCCTGAGACAATAGAACAAAGGAAGGTCCAAGGACAAGAGTGAGGACCAGAGGTAGAACAAACAGCACTCCTGGCTAGCCCCATTTACATAGGGAAGACCCAGGGGGAGGAAAAAGCATATAAAAAGAGAAGCCAAACGTCCGGGGCTCTCTCTCGCGTGTGCACTCTCTCACTTGCGTCTTTTGGGTCTGCATGCCCTCATGCCTTGAGGATGTATTTTCCTTTATTTTCTAAATAAAACTGAGCTGTAACACAGAGCTGTAACATGATCTGTCTGAGAGCTGTAACACAGTTTGTCTGAGACCTGAGACACAGTCTGTCTGAGAGCTTTAACGTCCGTTGCTTCAAATTTTTTTGTGACGAGATAGAACAGAGGAAATTACACACTGCCACAACAGTCCCTTTAATTTTCCTAAATTTGTGTATAGCACAAAATTCTCAAAATGTGGATAACATTAGAATTATATGACAAAATTCTATGTAAAATGCAGAATTTACCTTTAGGTAATATATCTCTTGAATTCCTAACTTATGTAAAATAAAATTCCATGATTCATACCAATTTCACCATTTTTAAGGTAATGGAAATTTAAAATATATTTTCATTGCTGGAGTACATGTGAAGAATTGAAATTTCCGATATAAATGTACGCTGCCTCAGTAAAAAAAAAAAAAAAAAATCCAATAATAAGGAAATTATCTGACAGTATTTATTAAAAATATATACACTCTGACAAATAATAGTTACCTGGCTAATATAAGCTACATAAATAAATGACAGCAAAAATAAATATATATACACCTAAATACACATGCATATGTCTAGTTTTTGTAGCATTGTTAGAAATCTGATAATAAATCAATAGAAAATGTATTTAAATGAACTATGTAATATGCAATACTTAAATGTTAGATATATTAGCTTCAGAAATTTTTCATGATATTATCGCCTGATTCAATTTTTTTAAATCCAATAAAAGAAACTTAGTAGATGTGTTATAAGTATATTTTAGGCTTCCCTAGTGGTTCACTGGTAAAACAAAACAAAACAAAACAAAACCCTGCCTGCCAATGCAGAAGATGTGGGTTTGATTCTTGGTCAGAAAGATCCCATGGAGAAAGAAATGGTAATCCATTCCAGTGTTCTTGCCTGGAGAATCCCATAGACAGAGGAGCCTGGTGGCCAGCCCATGGGGTCACATAAGTTGGACAGGACTTAGTGACAAACAATAACAAAAATAGATACATTTTACTTTTGTGTATATGTGTGTGTGTGTGTGTGTGTGTGTCTGTGTGTATGTATGAATATATATAATGTATGTAATATATGCCACATTGTTAACATTGATTATGGTTAGGGAATTGAAGAGGAGAAAGAAAAGCTTCACTTTCATATGCTTAGGTTTAATTTGAACTGTTACAAAAATCTTGTTCACTTTGATTTTCTAAAAGCAATATAGAATATAATTCACAATGTTACAATTCAAAGGATTAACATTTTTGAATGCTAAGAAGCATATGAAAGCATTATTAATAAATAATAAATTTTAATAAAATCTCTTCTAAATTACTTCCTATTTTAGCATTTCTCTCATACATAGTAGAAAGCTAGAAAGTTTTGCTAATATTTGTCATGACAAAGTGCATTTTATGGGGCTTAATTTGGAGAAAATATTTTTAATGTATAAAATTTTTCAGACGGATAACTTTTGGGACTCCATCTCTAAAGTCATCTGTAAGTTGGTGTGCTTTAAAACATTATGAATACAAAAGCAGTCAGTTAATACAAAATGACAGATACTGGTGGACTATTTCATAGATTAACAGCTAGCATCAAGTCTTGCTAGGTCCAAGCTGTTTATTACAGCCTTGGACTTGAAAGAATGCATAGGCCACATTCAGGTTTCTAAGCACATTTAATTCAAGTGACAGAAACACATGATTATATATCCAAGCCTACTATTGAAATTGCAAGCTTATCTTTCAGCTGCTCTACAGCTTCAAGCTGTAGAGATATAAAATGCTAGCCTTGGGACAAGTAGTTGGAGCATCACCAAACTTTGATGAACAAAGAACTTCCCAAGTGCCATTTTTTTTTTCCCTGATGACAAAGAAAATTTTTCATTTTTATAACATTTTCTCCCCAGTTTTTAATTAATATCAGGTACAGGTGGTATAAGGGATAACCACAGTAAATCACAAAAAGGGTTATGAGCCTCCAAAGAACTACTATTAAATATAGGCAGGTCATAAAACAATGCTTTAGAATGATGGGACTGTCAGGTGTCCACATTTTCAATCTATAATTTTGAAGCTGGTATCTCTACATCTGCAAGAGGAATTTTAGATTATACTCTGGAAATTTGTTGTATTTAGAAAAAATGTTCAATATCTGATTAAAATACAATTTATTTCAATGATTTGTTTTCCCTGTATATCTTTACATTTTTTCAAATATATTTAAGATTCAAAACAGGATGGGCAGCTTCAAGTTCGTGAGTTTCCTCAAAATATAGGACAATATTAAGGTTTTACTACTTCCATTTATTTTGAAAATGAAGCAAATCTCAGTGAAAACTAAAAAGCCTTTATAATTATATTCTCACACTGAAAAACATGATAATAAAACACAAATATACATGAAAGTATGTTTGTGAACTTACAAGAATCTTAGTATCACATTTTCATGGAGAAGTATTCAATGTATATTTGAACTATGTTGCTGTATACCTGAAATTAACACTATGATAAATAAACTATACTTCAGTAAAAATAAGTATATAAAAATAAAAAATTTAATAATCTATCTCTAATTCTTACAATCTTTTCCTGGGAGGTAATTTTTTAATTTAATTGTATTTATTTTTTAAATATAATTTCATTTAAGATGGAGGTTGATAGGCATTTTTAAAAATATGTACACCTATCATTTTCTCCCTTGCTCCTTTATTTCCTTTCTTCTTCTCTTTCATTCTTCTTTATTGACTTACACTTCAATCTAGACATCAAATAGATAGTTGGAGGAAAGAATAAATAAAGTGTTTCAAAAATTGTGATCACACTATTGATAGAGTTAACATTGAGTTAGCATTGATGGAGTTAAAATTGAACAAAAGTCTATTGTGTTTGCTCAAGCTACGAAAACAAAACATTGCAGACTGATGGCTCAAACAGTAAGCATTTATTTTCTCACAGTTCTAAACCCTAGAAGTTCAAGATGGAAAGGTCAGCTAGTTTAATTTCTCCCAAGACCTCTTGGTTTGCAGACAGAGGAAATCTTATTTTGTTCTCACGTGTTTTGCTCTGTATTCACATATCCCTTGTGTTTCTCCCTTTTTTTTATAAGAGCATTAGCTATAATAAATGAGGACTCACCCATATGACAACATTTACCTCTTTAAATGACCATAAAAAGGTCAGTTTTCATTCCAATCCCAAAGAAAAGCAATGTCAAAGAATGCTCAAACTACTGAACAATTGCACTCATCTCATATGCTAGTAAAATAATGCTCAAAATTCTCCAAGCCAGGCTTCAACAATATGTGAACCGTGAACTTCCTGATGTTCAAGCTGGTTTTAGAAAAGGCAGAGGAACCAGAGATCAAATTGCCAACATCCACTGGATCATGGAAAAAGCAAGAGAGTTCCAGAAAAAACATCTATTTCTGCTTTATTGACTATGCCAAAGCCTTTGACTGTGTGGATCACAATAAACTGTGGAAAAATCTGAGAGAGATATGAATACCAGACCACCAGACCTGCCTCTTGAGAAATCTGTATGCAGGTCAGGAAGCAACAGTTAGAACTGGACATAGAACAACAGACTGGTTCCAAATAGGAAAAGGAGTACATCAAGGCTCTATATTGTCACCCTGCTTGTTTAACTTCTATGCAGAGAACATCATGAGAAACGCTGGACTAGAAGAAACACAAGCTGGAATCAAGATTGCTGGGAGAAATATCAATAACCTCAGATATGCAGATGACACCACCCTTATGGCAGAAAGTGAAGAGGAGCTAAAAAGCCTCTTGATGAAAGTGAAAGAGGAGAGTGAAAAAGTTGGCTTAAAACTCAACATTCAGAAAATGAAGATCACTGCATCCGGTCCCATCACTTCATGGGAAATAGATAAGGAAACAGTGGAAACAGTGTCAGACTTTATTTTTTTGGGCTCCAAAATCACTGCAGATGGTGACTGCAGCCATGAAATTAAAAGACACTTACTCCTTGGAAGAAAAATTATGACCAACCTAGATAGTATATTCAAAAGCAGAGACATTACTTTGCTGACTAAGGTCCACCTAGTCAAGGCTATGATTTTTCCATTGGTCATGTATGGATGTGAGAGTTGGACTGTGAAGAAGCCTGAGCGCTGAAGAATTGGTGCTTTTGAACTGTGGTGTTGGAGAAGACTCTTGAGAGTCCCTTGGACTGCGAGGAGATCAAACCAGTCCATTCTGAAGGAGATCAGCCCTGGGTGTTCTTTGAAAGGAATGATGCTAAAGCTGAAACTCCAGTACTTTGGCCACCTCATGCAAAGAGTTGACTCATTGGAAAAGACTCTGATGATGGGAGGGATTGGGGGCAGGAGGAGAAGGGGACGACAGAGGATGAGATGGCTTGATGGCATCACTGACTCGATGGATGTGAGTCTGAGTGAACTTTGGGAGTTGGTGACGGACAGGGAGGCCTGGCGTGCTGCGATTCATGGGGTCGCAAAGAGTCGGACATGACTGAGCGACAGAACTGAACTGAACTGAACCTCTCTAAAGGCCTTATTTCCAAATATAGTCACTTTCTGAATTTTACTTGAGGCTAGGACTTCAACATGAAATTTGGGGGTATACAAATAATTTCATAACAATGAAAGCATTTCCCCATGCCATTAAATAGTTTTAAATTGCAGGATGTTCTAGTATATTGATACAAAATTATTTAAACCATTTCCTATTGTTCAACAGTGATTGTTTTTCTGAATTTTTACAATAGTAAAAAGTGATGTAGGTAATTTCCTTAGAAGAAGAAGTAACTGTGTGCATCTTAGGTTACTTTCTTGGGCTCAAAATCCTAGAGGTGAATTTATTCCATCAAAAGTTACAAATATAATTTCTAAAATTTCAAAACTTTCCCCCCAAATTTAATTGCCTACCAGCAATTTGTGACTTTTGTGTTTGCATAACTTAACCAAAGCAAGTTACTAAAAGATTGTGCTGTGCTTTGTCACTCAGTAGTGCCTGACTTTTTGTGACACAATGGACTTTAGCCCACCTGACTTCTCTGTCCATGGGGATTCTCCAGTCAAGAATACTGAAGTGGGTTGTCATGCCCTCCTCTAGGGGATCTTCCCAACTCAGGGGTCTAACCCAGGTCTCCAGCATTTTAGGCAGATTCTTTACCATCTGAGCTACCAGGAAAGCCCAAGAACTGGAGTGGGTAGCCTATTCCTTCTCCAGGGGATCTTCCCAACCCAGGAACTGATTTGAGGTCTCCAGCATTACAGGCAGATTCTTACCAGCTGAGCTATCAGAGATCATTAAAAGATTATTTCTATTTAAAATGCAACTGTTCTATTTAGAAATTTTTTTTATGTATTATGTGATTGATTATATTTATCATACTCCTAAAGTTTTTATTAGCATTTAGTATTCTTTTATCATTTTTATTAGCATTATTTGTGATAGGTGTATATTTACAACAAAATTTCCTTTCCTTTAGTTTTTAAAGGAATTCTCCTTACAAAGGATATTAATATGTTATTTTTCAAAAAGTATATTCACAGTATTGCTTATGGTGTTCTTACATTTTCATTTTTCTTTAAACCTTAGAAGCATTATTTGCTTTATAATATGAATTAAGTTTCAATATTCATGGCTAATTACACATGCCATCATATTAATTAAAACTTTATTGACTACATTAAGCATATCTATTTTACCCTCATGAAAAACTTTCTCCACTATTTTCATTTTTCTGTAATGATTTCAATTACTATTTTACTAAGAACTTCCAGAGGCCTCCAACACATCTTCCTAAATAGAACCTGTATCCAACATTCTATCTTTTCTCCTATCTTTATGGATGGATTGTTCATGCTTCTACTGTGTCCAATAGCCATCCTTTGTACACTAGATATCATCCTTTGACCACTGTTGGCAATAGCCTAGCAATTCTACCATAATGTGTCTATCATTCACCCCTTCTACAGATTTATCTCCATTAGCATTCAAACTTGTATTTATATTATCCACAGAAAAACAAAACACACACACACACACACGTTTCCAGACTCCACCCCTTCTTTCTGCTGGCACTATGTCATTGAAAGATTTGTGTGTTCTATGTAGGCTTGATTATTCATCTCAGTTTATCTGAGTTAGTCACAGTTTGCATACATTGTCCTATTCAATACAGGGGTTTTCCAGAAGATAATGATCCTGTGTTAATTAGTAAATTGAATACCAATCCTGATTCTATCTTCATTGCCTTTCTCCTATTCTTTTTTGAATTCTTATCATTTTGATTTTTCCCACTATTGCACAGAAAGTAGTTTTATCAATTTCATGACCTCCATCTTTTATAGTCATCAACTTCTGGGAATTAATTACTGTCACTATCTGATATTTTGGGACTCTGACATCTTCAATAAAATTAGGGAATCTGTTTCAATGGCAGTATCTCCTGTCTTCATTTCCACCCTACAGAGGACAATCCCACCAGTGTATTTCAGATATGTTGGTAACCTACTTATCAATGCATAGGTCAGTGGTGGTAAATGTTCTCTGAGCTCTGTCAGTCAGATGTAATTGAAAACTTGCTGACTGAGTAAAATTCTTTGAATCTGCTTCAAATTTTCTATCTTAACACTTTATTAAGTGAGGCAGTGGCACAGAATATGAACTTCTTATTTCCAAATTCAGACCTAGAGAAAGTAGGGAAAACCACTAGACCATTCATGTATGACCTAAATCAAATCCCTATAAAGTGGAAGTGACAAATAGATCTAAGGGATTAGGTCTGATAGACAGAGTGCCTGAAGAACTATGGATGGAGGTTCATGACACTGAACAGGAGGCAAGGATTAAGACTATCCCCAAGGAAAAGAAATGAAAAAAGGCAAAATGGTTGTCTGAGGAGGCCTTGCAAATAGCTGTGAGTAGAAGAGAAACAAAAGACAATGGAGAAAAAGAAAGATATGTCTATTTGAATGCAGAGTTTCAAAGAATAGCAAAGGGAAATAACAAAGCCTTTCTTAGCCATCAGAGCAAAGAAATAGATGAAAACAATAGAATGGGAAAGTTTAGAAATCTCTTCAAGAAAATTAGAGATACCAAGGGAACATTTCATGCAAAGATGGGTATAATAAAGGACAGAAATGGTATAGACCTAACAGAAGCAAATGATATTAAAAAGAGGTAGCAAGAATAAACAGTAGAGCTATATAAAAAAATATCTTCAAGACTCAAGTAATCAAAATGGTGTGATTACCAACCTAGAGCCAGACATCCTGGAATGTGAAGTCAAGTGGGCCTTAGGAAGCATCACTGAAAACAAAGCTAGTGGAGGTGATGGAATTCCAGTTGAGCTACTTCAAATCCTAAAACATGATGCTGTTAAAGTGCTGCACTCAATAACCCAGCAAATTTGGAAAAGTCAGCAGTGGCCACAGGGCTGAAAAAGGTTGGTTTTCATTCCAATCCCAAAGAAAGGCAATATCAAAGAATGATCAAACTACCACACAGTTGCACTCATCTCACATGCTAGTTAACTAATGCTCAAAATTCTCCAAGCCAGGCTTCAACAATACATAAACTGAGAACTTCCAAATGTTCAAGCTGGATTTAGAAAAGGCAGAGGAACCAGAGATCAAATTGCCAACATCCTCTGGATCACTGAAAAAGCAAGAGAGTTCAAGAAAAATATCTACTTCTGCTTTATTGACTATGCCAGAGTCTTTATGTGGATCACAACCAACTGTGGGAAATTCTGAGAGAGATGGGAATACCAGACCACCTGTCCTGTCTCTTGAGAAATCTGTATGCAGGTCAGGAAACAACAGTTAGAGCTGGACATGGAACTACAGACTGGTTCCAAACAGGGAAAGGAGTACGTCAAGGCTGTATATTGTCACCCTGCTTATTTAACTTATATGTAGTGTATATCATGAGAAATGCTGGGCTGGATGAAGCACAAGTTGGAATCAAGATTGCTGGGAGAAATATCAATAGCCTTAGATATGCAGATGACACCACACTTATGGCAGAAAGTGAAGAAGAACTAAAAAGTCTTTTGATGAAAGTGAAAGAGGAGAGTGAAAAAGTTGGCTTAAAGCTCAACAATCAGAAAACTAAGATGATGGCATCTGGTCCCATTACTTCATGACAAATAGATGGGGAAACAGTGTAAACTGTGTCAGACTTTACATTTTTGGGCTCCAAAATCACTGCAGATGGTGACTGCAGCCATGAAATTAAAAGATGCTTACTCCTTGGAAGAAAAGTTATGACCAACCTAGATGGTATATTCAAAAGCAGAGATATTACTTTGCTGACTAAGGTCTGTCTAGTCAAGGTTATGGTTTTCCCAGTAGTCATGTATGGGTGTGATAGTTGGACTGTGAAGAAGGCTGAGTGCCAAAGAATTGATGCTTTTGAACTGTGGTGTTGGAGAAGACTCTTGAGAGTCCCTTGGACAGCAAGGAAATCCAATCAGTCCATCCTAAAGGAGATCAGTTCTGAATATTCATTAGAAGCAATGGTATTGAAGCTGAAACTCCAATTCTTTGGCCACCTGATGCAAAGAACTGACTCATTTGAAACTACACAGATACTGGTAAAAATTGAAGGCAGGAGGAGAAAGGGATATCCGGTGATGAGGTATCAGAGGACTGATATCAAAGGACTGATCGACTGTACTGAAATGAACACTTTAGTACTAAATATTTTCAGGTTGTGTTAGCACAGGCTGAACATAAATGCAAGTTTTAATTAACCAGCTGACTAAAAAGTGAGGTCCTCTCTCTGCTGAATAAGCTAGTGCTTGTAATCCAGATTCATTGCCAAGTGTGCTCTATTACTAGATGCAGTCCAACAGACCATCATATTTTTTCCTCCTTAGTCATCCAATACCATCAGTGTCCTTTCCCAAACGTAATTCCCATGTTTCTATCACAATAAATCATAAATTTCTAGCAAATATTTTAGTGTATAAATCTTACCAGAGTTCAGATTTAATTCTTATCCCTTTGAGATCAGGTGAGTTTTGACTCACAATGTCAAAAGATGGTAGAGATTAGTCTTAAAAAGATTGACATTACTTTGAAAAAGTCTATTTTTCCTTGGGATTTCAATCTATACTCAGAATTTCACCTGACTAGATTGTGAGTTTAATATAAGCTATAATATAGCAACTTCCAAAATCATATTCTAGATCAGATCTTCAGCTAAGTCTTCTCTATGATTAAAAGAGAAAACCTTCCCCTTAATTCTGAAACATCAAGAACAGAGAAGGACTTCAGGCCAGAAGAAATATGTAAAATCATGTTATCTTGGTTTTAGAGACAAAGAGAGAAAATTATATTTTGTTTAGGCATGTTTGAGTCTCTATCTCATATATCTGAATCAGTATCTTGATAGTACATCCACAGTTTCTCTGGATTTGCATCTGTTTTTCTTAAAGAATAAAACTGTGTTTTGGATTATTTCACTATGAATTAAGCACAGCACAGATTGCATGAAAATTGATTATTTGGAAGCAGAGTTCTATTCTAAAAGAAAGCATTCTAAAATGATTCAAAGATAAACTTAGTTCCCTTTTACAAATTTCTGCTTATATGGCTTTAATAAACAGTTGTCACAGTATCTCAAATGTACCTGCTATAAAACCAAAACATAACACTACACAACACAACCAGTAATAAAAAAAAAAAACAAAAAAAAAAACCACACATTTCACAGATCTGATTTGGCTAGAAGCACTAGTTTTCTAGGCACAAGGGATCTTGAAGTAAAATAAAGTATAAGCAGTTTATATTCTAGTTTATATATATATGTATATATTAATTTGAAAGGAAAGTATACAAGAAAGAAACCCTGGGTGTATTATCCACTGCAAGAGCAAAGTCCACATTTTTAGTAAGTAAATTTAAAGATTGTTTTCTGTTTACACAAAGGGGTACCACTAAGCTTGGCAATGGAGCCCATAGGTAAAATTACTTTTATCTTGCTTTTGGGCTGCACCTTATAGACCTGCAAGCCTTATGTTGACAGTCACCCAGCCTTGAGAACAAAGAAAGAGCCTAGAAACTGTGACAGAGACATCAAAGATTTTTTGGAAAGGGGGTATTCCATATCTGTAACACCATACTGTGTGCTCTAGACAGCAAACAGAACCTGGCAGCAAACTTGGCTACTCAGGGGAGGAGGGGGCTACCATTTAAAGTTGAACTAGACATCAGGTTGGCTCATTTGTTACCAGGGAAACCAGAAGCAGAGTCATGTCCCTCACTGCCCCTGTGATGGTTAACGACCATCACAAGGACAGGTGTTTCCATTTAAAGTTACAAGTGGAGCCATTCCTAAGACAAGGGCACCCCACTCCAGTACTCTTGCCAGTAAAATCCCATGGACGGAGGAGCCTGGTAGGCTGCAGTCCATGGGATTGCTAAGAGTCAGACATGACTGAGTGACTTCACTTTCTCTTTTCACCTTCATGCGTTGGAGAAGGAAATGGCAACCCACTCCAGTGTTCTTGCCTGGAGAATCCCAGGGACGGGGGAGCCTGGTGGGCTGCCATCTATGGGGTCGCACAGAGTTGGACATGACTGAAGTGACTTAGCAGCAACATGATATACTCTTGCCTGGAAAATCCCATGGACGGAGGAGCCTGGTGGGCTGCAGTCTCTGGGATCGCACAGAGTCAGACACGACTGAATGACTTCACTTTCACTTTTCACTTTCATGCATTGGAGAAGGAAATGGCAACCCATTCCAATGTTCTTGCCTGGAGAATCCCAGGGTCGGGGGAGCCTGGTGGGCTACCGTCTCTGGGATCGCACAGAGTAGGACACGACTGAAACGACTTAGCAGCAGCAGCAGCAGCAGGGATATGGTGCAAGAATGTTCATGTGAGTAGGGTGTAAGGGAGGCAGGGACTGGTCAAGCAGGAAACATACAGAGAGCAAGAGAACAGCCATCTTGAGTGATCTGAACATTCAACTCCATCCTGACATACCCTGCACAACCATAACGACCTTGATCTGTCCCTCTTCCATGACATCCCTGATGTATAGAGAGGTGCACTGCAACCAAATACTAAAAATTCAATATAGACACCAGCAGCTAAAGAGTATAAAGAGTAAACGAGGAGATTATTGGGTCAATTTCTCATGAAAGTCCAGAGGAGAATGCCATTACCTCACTGTAGACCCAGCAATCAGACTCATTTTGCAGTTAGGCCACCATGGTTGCTCATTCCACACACTGATTCCCTCCACTCAGACTAAGGAAAAAATGTAAGATGTGTAACAGGCACAGTGCAAGGCAGATCTTGACCATTAAGCAAAATCTTAGCAGTAACAACATTCTGAGATAATGCCATCCCTGCCTGTGGTTTTTATCCTTACCTGCAGTATGATACCACTCATCCACCCTCAGTCCCCACAGTCCTTGCAAGAAATTCACAGGGTTCCCCAGCTCACTTCAGAAAAACTAGCACTGACAGAAAGAGGTCAAGTCACCCACAGGTTATGTCCCTCCCTTGGGGACCTTCTGCACTGAGGCATCTTTAGTGTCTTTTCTTAAATTTAAATCCCATGTCTTCATTCCTTTTCATCAAGTGGTCTTTGTGACTTGGGCCTTTTTCTGATCTCACCTCTGTCATTCTCCCACTGTAGCTGGGATGAACACTGACTGGTGGGTAGGTGCAGGCTAAGAGGCTGTGGTCTATCCCACTTGCAGTGCCCAAATACTGTTATCCACCCTCTGGAGTTGACCTCCAACAAGGGTCCTTGTGTTCAGGGTTGTTCTAACTAACAGAACCTGAATTTGTTCAGAAGCAATGGAAAATTATTCTTTAATCAGAGAGTGGAGAGTTAGGAGCACCTGATCTCCTGACAAGCCATGGTCAGGGATGCTTTATAAGGCTCTCCTCAGCTGGGAGGGAGCAGAATTCTCAGAGCTCTTGTTGCATAGGCATAATTGTGCTGCTCAGGCTCCAGAACCCAGTGCACATCTCCGTTTAAGGCCCAGTGACACCTCCATCTTGAATAGAGGTGTCTGGGTGCACCGTCTGTACCTGGCCTGGTCCTGGAGCTGAAGTGCTGGTGCAGCCATTTCCCAATAGGAATGGTGGTCTGAAGGGCTGGTGTGAGGCCTCTGAACATGGCACCCAGTGAGCTAGTGAAGCTAGACTACGCACAAAGGGGGAAAAAAAAAAAAGGTTAAGCTTTATTTTATTACCCAGATTCTATTTTATTTCATGGCGGTTGATAATGAGCCTTGCTGGTGACCAAATGAGCAACAGGTAATTTAGGTGCAGGTAAATTCGGTAATTGGGGACTAAACTCTTGAAAAAGACTACAAAAATTAGTGGACAAATTATGATAATATCATCTTAAAAGCATCAAAGAACTGCCATGGTAGCAAGAAATTGCAGGCCTAGAATCTGGAAGAGGAAAGAAAGGCAATTCTGCACCTAGGGTCAATTTTGACACGTTGGCAGGCTATTATTTCAAACAAAAGATTCTAAATCTTCCTTTAAGTCTTCTCCAGAGAGTCTAGCAGTCATGTTCAAGGGCAGCTGTGCATTAGAGAATAAAGCTTAAGAACTTTTACAATCTGTGGGACACTGCCTCGAACTAGAGATACAGAATGCTTCATGTTAGAGGTCAGAGATCAGACAATTTAAAAAGTTTTCACCAAAAACATTTCACCATATGCCCGTAGAGTTCTATGTTGTGGTTTCATTTCCAGGTCTTGAAAAAGCAGTTGGAATAAACATAAGTATTAAACCATATGTGACAAATGGAGTAATAACTATTGTGTGAAAGAGAGTCTAGGCTTTAGCCCTCTTTACCAGAGTAGCTACAGCAATATTTCTAATTACATATTCACACCACATGGATAAATTACAGAAGTTCATCCCACAACCAAAGACTAAAATGCAACTCCCGAGCAAAAACAAAGGTTCTGAAATAATGATATTGGATTACCAATTTAATCAGGTAGAGTCTAATTGGCATTATATCAAAATATGACTTCTTTAATAAAGACAACTTAAATGGCAGTGAGAACTACTGGTAAAAAAGTTATCTGGCAATCTTTTCCCACCTTTAATCACTATAAGTGATAAGCAGATGAACGTAGTGACAGTTTGCCTTCACCCAGTATGCACAGCATTTCACTCTCATATCTGTCTACCTTAAATTTTCTGCCATCCTAATTTAATTCACAGTGAAGTTGATCATCTCTGAAGACCAAAGACCTCAAGCTGGTCTATTACCTTCATGATAGTCTGCTGATAGGAAATGGTGAGGGGAAGAAACAGATACCATAAATAACTTAGGAACACTTAAAATTCTAGGGGTTATAGATCAGGCCTATGAAATTTCTTGTACTTCAGTGAATTTTTTGTCTGAGTTGTGTTGGAAAATCCCCTTAGTGAAAGATGAATAAATGTATCCTGTATGTACTACCATCTGGTGATGTCCACATGTAGAGACTTCTTTTGTGTTGTTGGAAGAGGGTTTTTGCTATGACCAGTGCATTTTCTTGGCAAAACTCTGTTAGCCTTTGCCCTGCTTCATTTCACATTCCAAGGCCAAATTTGCCTGTTACTCCAGGTGTTTCTTGACTTCTTACTTTTGCATTCCAGTCCCCTATAATGAAAAGAACATCTTTTTTGGGTGTTAGTTCTACAAGGTCTTATAGGTCTTCATAGAACCATTCAACTTCAGCTTCTTCAGCATTACTGGCTGGGACATAGACTTGGATTACTGTGATATTGAATGGTTTGCCTTGGAAATGAACAGAGATCATTCTGTCATTTTTGAGATTGCATCCAAGTACTGCATTTTGGACTCTTTTGTTGACCGTGATGGCTACTCCATTTTTTCTGAGAGATTCTTGCCCACAGTAGTAGATATAATGATCATCTGAGTTAAATTCACCCATTCCAGTCCATTTTAGTTCACTGATTCCTAGAATGTCTACTGACGTTCACTCTTGCTGTCTCTTGTTTGACCACTTCCAATTTGCCTTGAATCATGGACCTGACATTCCAGGTTCCTATGCAATATTGCTCTTTACAGCATTGGACCTTGCTTCTATCACCAGTCACATCCACAGCTGGGTATTGCTTTTGCTTTGGCTCCATCCCTTCATTCTTTCTGGAGTTATTTCTCCACTGATCTCCAGTAGCATATTGGGAACCTACTGACTTGGGGAGTTCCTCTTTCAGTATCCTATCATTTTGCCTTTTCTGTTCATGGGGTTCTCAAGGCAAGAATACTGAAGTGGTTTGCCATTCCCTTTTCCAGTGGACCACATTCTGTCAGACCTCTTCACCATGACCCACCCGTCTTGGGTTGCCACACGGGCATGGCTTAGTTTCATTGAGTTAGACAAGGCTGTGGTCCTAATCAGGTATGTGATTAGATTGACTAGTTTTCTGTGAGTATGGTTTCGGTGTGTCTGCCCTCTGATGTCCTCTTGCAACATCTACCGTCTTACTTGGGTTTCTCTTACCTTGGGCATGGGGTATCTCTTAATGGCTGCTCCAGCAAAGCATAGCTGTTGCTCCTTACCTTGGATGAGGGGTATCTCCTCACTACCACCCTTCCTGACTTTCAACGTGGGATAGCTCCTCTAGGCCCTCCCGTGCCCATGCAGCCACTGCTTCTTGGACGTGGGGTTGCTTCTCCCGGCCACCGCCCCTGGCCTCAGAAGCTGGGTGGCTCCTCCTGGCCGCCAACCCTGACCTCGGACATGGGGTAGCTCCTCTCAGCCATTCCTGTGCTGTCGCAGCCTGGCGCTCTCGGCCAATGCCCCTGACCTCGGACATGGGGTAGCTCCTCTTGGACACTGCCCTTTGGACATGGGGTCCTCCCAGCTTCTGCTCCTGAACTCAGATGTGGGATAGATCCTCTCGGCCATGCTTAGTGCACTGGTTGCAGCCACAGAAATCAGATTGATTATATTCTTTGCAGCCAAAGATGAAGAAGTTCTATACAGTCAACAAAAACAAGACCAGGAGCTGACTGTGGCTCAGATCATGAATCTTTGTTACCAAATTCAGATATAAATTGAAGAAAGTAGGGAAAAATGCTAGACCATTCAGGTATGACCTAAATCAAATCCCTTATGATTATACGGTGGAAGTGAGAAATAGATTTAAGGGCCTAGATGTGATAGACAGAGTGCCTGATGAACTATGGAATGAGGTTCGTGACATTGTACAAGAAACAGTGATCAACACCATCCCCATGGAAAAGAAATGCAAAAAGCAAAATGGCTGTCTGGGCAGGCCATACAAATAGCTGTGAAAAGAAGAGAAGTGAAAAGCAAAGGAGAAAAGGAAAGATATAAACATCTGAATACACAGTTCCAAAGAATAGCAAAAAAGAGATAAGAAAGCCTTCTTCAGCGATCCATGCAAAGAAATAGAGGTAAACAACAGAATGGGAAAGACTAGAGATCTCTTCAAGAAAATTAGAGATACCAAGGGAACATTTCATGCAAAGATGGGCTCGATAAACGACAGAAATGGTATGGACCTAACAGAAGCAGAAGATATTAAAAAGAGGTAGCAAGAATACACAGAAGAACTGTACAAAAAAGATATTCATGACACAGATAATCACGATGGTGTGATCACTCATCTAAAGCCAGACATCATGGAACGTGAAGTCAAGTGGGCCTTGGAAAGCATGGCTACGAACAAAGCTAGTGGAGGTGATGGAATTCCAGTTGAGCTATTTCATATCCTGAAAGATGATGCTGTGAAAGTGCTGCACTCAATATGCCAGCAAATTTGGAAAACTCAGCAGTGGCCACAGGACTGGAAAAGGTCAAATTTCACTCCAATTCCAAAGAAAGGCAAGGCCAAAGAATGCTCGAACTACTGCACAATTGCACTCATCTCACATGCTGGTAAGGTAATGCTCAAAATTCTCCAAGCCAGGCTTCAGCAATACGTGAACTGTGAACTTTGAGATGTTCAAGCTGGTTTTAGAAAAGGCAGAGGAACCAGAGATCAAATTGCCAACATCCACTGGATTATGGAAAAAATAAGAGAGTTCCAAAAACAACATCTATTTCTGCTTTCTTGACTAGGTCAAAGCCTTGAACTGTGTGAATCACAATAAACTGTGGAAAATTCTGAGAGAGATGGGAATACCAGACCACCTGACCTGCCTCTTGAGAAATCTGTATAAAGGTCAGGAAGCAACAGTTAGAACTGAACATGGAACAAGAGACTGATTACAAATAGGAAAAGGAGTACATCAAGGCTCTATATTGTCACCCTGCTTGTTTAACTTATATGCAGAGTACATCATGAGAAACGCTGGACTGGAAGAAACACAAGCTGGAATCAAGATTGCTGAGAGAAATATCAATAACCTCAGATATGCAGATAACATCACCCTTATGGCAGAAAGTGAAGAGGAACTAAAAAGCCTCTTGATGAAAGTGAAAGAGGAGAGAGCAAAAGTTGCCTTAAAACACAACATTCAGAAAATGAAGATCACTGCATCTGGTCCCATCACTTCATGGGAAATAGATGGGGAAACAGTGGAAACAATGTCAGACTTTTTTTTTTTTTTGGGGGGGGGGCTCCAAAATCACTGCAGATGGTGACTGCAGCCATGAAATTAAAAGACGCTTACTCCTTGGAAGAAAAGTTATGACCAAACTAGATGGCATATTCAAAAGCAGAGACATTACTTTGCCGACTAAGGTCCGTCTAGTCAAGGCTATGGCTTTTCCACTAGTCATGTATGGATGTGAGAGTTGGAATGTGAAGAAGGCTGAGCGCTGAAGAATTGATGCTTTTGAACTGTGGTGTTGGAGAAGACTCTTGAGAGACCCTTGGACTGCAAGGAGATCCAACCAGCCCATTCTGAAGGAGATCAACCCTGGTATTTCTTTGGAAGGAATGATGCTAAAGCTGAAACTCCAGTGCTTTGGCCACCTCATGCAAAGAGTTGACTCATTGGAAAAGACTCTGATGCTGGGAGGGATTGGGGGCAGGAGGAGAAGGGGACGACAGAGGATTAGATGGCAGGATGGCATCACTGACTCGATGGATGTGAGTCTGAGTGAACTCTGGGAGTTGGTGACGGACAGGGAGGCCTGGCATGCTGCGATTCATGGGGTCGCAAAGAGTAGGACACGACTGAGCAACTGAACTGAACTGAACTGATTTTGTTTCTATTTATTGTTTTTTCTGCTAATAGACAATTGATTTTGATTAATTTGCTAAGGAAGTGTATACACATGTGAGGAAGATAAAAGCAACCAGAGTGCATTAAAAGGTTAAGATAAACTCTGAAATAATAGGGTGATAATTTTAACCAGAATAAATAAGAGAGAATCAGTGGGTGAGGTGATAATGCTATGCTGTCATAGTTAAGATTGTAATGCAATGAGCAAACTAATAATTCAATGCTGGAATTTCAAAAGGAACTATATAACAAAGCAGGTCTTTGTGAAACAGAGTACAAGAGCATTTGATTGCTTAGTTTTGTTTCTTAATATATTCTCAAACTTCTGAAAATAAAATGCTAATAAGAACATTGTTAGGAAACTTTAAATAATTATAATAACTAGTAAAATATCAGATGTCGGCATTGTTTTAGATCAAACAATATTGTTAACTTAGATATTGAAGGATGTGAGGATAGGCATTTAAACTTAAGGTTTTATATTTCCAATATTTATTATAATATTTATAATAACATTTTTCTTATGCATGAAAAAATAACAAAGAAAAAAACAAAGAAAAACTCTAAACTTTTAAAGCCATTGTACATTCAAAAACCTTCACCTTGCTTGACTTCTTTCTTGTTAGAGATAGGTAGTAACTATTCTCAAAAATATCTGTTCTCTTGTCTGAACCATCACTCACTTCTCTGATAACTCATACCAGTTATTCTACCCTGAGTTTTACTGTTCTACCTGCCTCTATTATTTCTACTTTTCTTATTCCTTAGAACTATATTCTAGGTTCTTTTCACTCATTTGACAATATCTATATGGAAAATGTCCTACTCTCAGATGTTTAAATATTTTATGTGCCATTATCTGCATGTAATGATTTAGAGACTCAGGATCTGGAATAGACTAGACTTGAGTACAATTATTTTATTACTAATTACTAATTATATTACTAAATATGTGAGTTATTTACTATCTTAAGTTTTGAAAAAGCATTGTTGCTGTAAATGGAAGACCTCTTCTTCTCCTCTCAGAGAAATAACTAACAATCATGATTTCTGCGCATTCTAAGACAATAAGTAAATCATGATGATATGTAAGTTTCATCTCATCACATGGATAAGAGACTGTCCATTTTGCACATTTCTTCCATGTCTCGCCTATGCATCCATCACCCTCCACCATGTGACAGAACACTCACTACCTCAGATTGGTTGTGACCCTGGTGGGGGATGGGAGGGTCTCCAGAAAGCTTGGTATATCCACAAGATACATACAAGGAGCTGTGTACTTGGAGCTCCCTGGCCCAGAATCCAGTGTTGCTGAGCTTCATGTACATCTTCCAAGAATTTCATGTGAGGAAGCTTAACTGTGCCTTAATTTTCTTGCCCTGTAATTACAAATTACTATAATACCTTCTTCATAGGGATATTGAAAGATGAAATGAGTTAATACAGACAAATGGTTTAGAATATTGCTTTGCACGTAGGTACAAGATATATTTTAGCATTTGTTATTCATGTGAGTTATAGAAATTGGCAGTAAAAGAGCATTTAAATCTTTGCATCTCCTTCTATGCTTGATTTTCTCCCATACTTTGCAATCTAACTTAGAAGGTCAACCCTTAGACACCTCAAACTTATTTACATATATTATTAAAGTTTCTTTCAGTCCAGCAAAAACATTAAGTATATCTTGTTTAAGTGCATTTGTTTAAATTTGGCAGGAAGTATGTATTAGTCCCTAACCCCAATTTAATGCCATGCTCTTTTTTGACTGAAAAACAACAACAACAACAACAACAACAAAAACAATCATAATCAAGACTCTAGTGTTAGATTTTTTTTTTTTTTTTAAGTGAAACTAGTGCTGAGGGTGTCTTATATCTAGAGATTACCAGCATGGTTTACTCTGGTTTTCCAGAACTCAGGCCTTACTTATCACATAAAAATAATATCTTTTTTTTTTTTTTAACTTTTCTTTCCACTTCTTCCTCTTGCTCTCCCTCTCCTTTGTTTTTCTCCTTCTTTCTGTGTTTCTGATTATACATCAAATCTGAGGTCTTTCTCCAGAATAAAGTCATCTCTTTCATATCCTTGGCCCATACATTGTTCGTTAATTATTACAACTGAGATAGGGCTTCCTTTTCTGAAAAGCAGCTATATCTCTTAAAAACACAGGTTCCAGAGTGACCTAAAGACAAATTTACATGTTGCTCCTTTTCCTCCCCTTTTTTGTTCCTTTTCTCTTCACTTTTATTCTACCTTAGATTTAGAATCCTGGTATCATGATGTCTCCATAGTCAGTAGTTTGTGGATTTGTAGTTAGACTAGGTCTCTCACAAATGATGACCAGTGATCTTGGAAAAAAACTATGGCTGCATCTGTAAATTTTATGAGAATGTACTTAATAATTGGTCAGTTCTACCCTACTAGTCAAATTGAGGGGTTTCACCTTTTGCCTTTACTGCCCCTCTGTTTATAAAAATCAATTATTTGGTTTATTCTTCAAATGTCCTTGGCCTTTTACAAGGTCAAAGTTCCACATTTGCCAATTTAATGATCAGCAAACAGTTTTAAATGAATTATCTCAAACCATCTGCTGGGCAAATTATTTTTTTAAATTCATATTTAACATAAATGCAAACACCAAACTTGCTAGTTTTGTATATACTCTCTTTTTTTTCTTTTGACTTTGATAACTCTTATCCATTCATCCAACCAGTGTTCCATCAAATAACTCATATAAACAGTCTAATATAAAGCTGCTAAAAATTTAACTATTTAATTGTATAGATAATACATGGAGTTTTTTAGTTATCTTGTGTTTTTCAAGTAGAAACATTTTGCAAACTTTTCTGCTATCTTCATTGAACAATATGAAAGTCTTCCCAGTCTTTTGGTCTACATGTAATTCATTATTTTTAATGACTGAATAGCACTTCACAGTGGAGCTATATCACAATTTATATAGTTATCTTTCCAATAATAGTCACCTTCTATATTTCTGCTTTTTTCTTCCCCTGAAAACAATTCTTACAATTATATTTGTGATACATAAATCATTATATAATGTTATTTTATTTCTATAGAGTAGATGTCCTAGTACTGTATATTATGTTTAAAGGGAAAATTCATTTAAAAAAATTTTTATTTTGGGCTGTTTAGTTGCTTGTCTTAAAAATAACTGACATTTTTGCAAGTAATAGACATGTCATTTTCTAGTAATTTCCAAGAACATCTATGTGCTTTTAAATTTTTTAACAGTTTGAAACATAAAGGATAATAATGTCAACATTTATTTTTATTTGCAGTTTTCTGAATATTTGTACATATAATGACTTGTATTTTTTGGTGAATTTTTTTGATTAATTTTCTCTATAACACCTGACCATTATTTTTTATTAATATTTCATCTTTTTCATTTTCATGTTTAGAGATACTTTGAACTTATCTGTATTACAAATCTTTTACATTGCTGTATATTTGTTATTAATATCTATGTAGGGTGGTGTTAATATCCAACTTATCTTGTTGGTCTCTTTTTCAAATATTATTGTTCTTTGCCTATTTACTGTAGTTTAATTTTAGTTAAGGTTTGTGATGGTTTTGCAGTAGTGGACATCAAAGCCTTCCCCACGTGAACCATCACATGAACATAGACTATATTCCCCTGAAAAAGTACAGAAAGGAATGTTCCCACTCTTTCTTTTCCATATATTCCCCAAGAATTACAAAGAGGAATAGGATTCAGCCAAAATTCTCCATTCATTTTTGTGGATTAGTGAAACTACTTAATATTATTAAATATTATTTAAATTTCAACTGAGGATAGAGAAGAGGCAAAGTTCTTTAAATCAGTTTCCAGGCACCTGCCAAAAGAACTGGAGGATAAATTAAAATAGCAGTTTTTGTTTTTTTTTTTCCCCCTAGAACTCAGGACTTCATTTGCCTCTGAGCTCATATTATCATGTGAGTCAAAAGAGGCACATTTTATTGAGTTTTTAGTTTAAAGGAAAGGAGAACTTTTTTTGATTATAGTCTTCACAGAGTCCCTTGTTTCCACTGTATCTCTTTATTTAGAGCTATTTTGTTGATGTAACTAAAGGGGAAAATAACATGTAGTTGATTATGGTTAATTAACATTTTCATGAAATAGTTATCTGTTATTTCATGTTATTAATATCTGACAAAAGTATATTTATGAAATGGTGCTTAAAACTTCTAATCAATTTTATATAACATTACATATTTTCTTTACACTTGGAATCTACAGAAATTAAGCCTGTCTTATAGAAGAAATATGTTTTATCCAAGGTCACATTTGACTTGATATTTTTTTGTCATTTGTTGTGTGCATTGCCTATGATGAACAAGAATTTAGGTTGTGACCATTCCTTTCAGTAATGAAAAATATATTTTATAAAAAAAATACAGTTCAATGAATTGTTAGTGCCTCCAAAACTGAATAACATAGTTACAATGAATTCCTTATGTGAAGAAAAATGACTGACATGATGCCAAACTTCTGAATTTGTATGCATTGAAATTACTGTTCCAGATAGAGTGGAGAAGGGATGAAAGAATTAATAAATTTTATTAATATGGTATTTTAAAAAGTGTACATTTTCTTCATTTTTAGGACTGATATATCATATCTGACACATTATTTTTGTGTCCTTCACAGTGAGTTACATTTCATCTTTTGGGTTATTGGCATAAGGAAAAAGAGATAGTATTGCTGGGGGCTGTTAACAGTTTCATGCATTTTAACTGTGACTCAGCATCCCTATTACATATGCTCAGCTTCTGACTTTTCAGTATTATTCAAACATTTGCAGCAGAATTCAGAGAGGTCACATTTATTCTTCTTTGATCACAGATGATTACCTGGAAAGATCATTCTTTTCATGAATCAACATGGAATATATTTAATTTTTCCATGAAATATTTAATCTGTGATAAACATATTTTCACATCATAAATATTCTTAAAAAGTAATAAAATTATGATCTTTGCCAAATCATGATATCCTTTGACTCATTTTATTTATGTACACAACTATGCAGTGGAAGCGAGAAATAGATAGAAGGGACTAACTCTGATAGACAGAGTGCCTAATGAAATATGGACAGAGGTTCATGATATTGTACAGGAGACAGGAATGAAGACCATTCCCAAGAAAAATAAATGCAAAATAGCAAAATGGCTGCCCGAGGAGCCCTTACAAAGAGCTGTGAAAAGAAGAGAAGTGAAAAGCAAAGGAGAAAGGGAAAGATATACCAATTTGAATGCAGAGTTCCAAAGAATAGCAAGGAGAAATAAGAAAGCCTTCCTCAGCGATCAGTGCAAATAAAGAGAGGAAAACAATAGAATGGGAAACACTAGAGATCTCTTCAAGAAAATTAGAGATGTCAAGGGAACATTTCATGCAAAGATGGGCTCAATAAAAGAGGGAAATGGTTTGGACCTAAGAGAAGCAGAAGATATTAAGAAGAAGTGGCAAGAATACACGGAAGAACTGTACAAAAAATATCTTCATGACTCAGATAATCAAGATGGTGTGATCACTCACCTAGAGCCAGATATTCTGAGATATGAAGTCAAGTGGGCCTTAGAAAACATCACTAGAAACAGAGCTAGTGGAGATGATGGAATTCCAGTTGAGTTATTTCAACTCCGAAAAGATGATTCTGTGAAAGTGCTGCACTCAATTTGCCAGCAAATTTGGAAAACTCAGCAGTGGCCATAAGACTGGAAAAGGTCAATTTTCATTCCAATCCCAAAGAAAGGCAATGCCAAAGAATGCTCAAACTACCACACAATTACACTGATTTCACACACTAGTAAAGTAATGCTCAAAATTCTCCAAGCCAGGCTTCAGCAATATGTGAGCCATGAACTTTGAGATGTTCAAGCTGGTTTTAGAAAAGGCAGAGGAACCAGAGATCAAATTGCTGACATCCACTGGATCATTAAAAAAGTAAGAGAGTTCCAGAAAAAAAAAACCCAAAACATCTATTTCTGCTTTCTTGACTATGCCAAAGCCTTGGACTGTGTGGATCACAATAAACTGTGGCAAATTCTGAGAGAAATGGGAATACCAGACCACCTGACCTGCCTCTTGAGAAAGCTGTATGCAGGTCAGGAAGCAACAGTTAGAAATGGACATGGAACAATGGAGTGGTTCCAAATAGGAAAAGGAGTATGTCAAGGCTGTATATTGTCACCTTGCTTATTCAACTTATATGTAGAGTACATCATGAGAAACACTGGGCTGGATGAAGCACAAGTTGGAATCAAGATTGCTGGGAGAAATCTCAATAACCTCTTATATGCATATGACACCACCCTTATGGCAGGAAGAGAAGAAGAACTAAAAAGCCTCTTGATGAAAGTGAAAGAGGAGAGTGAAAAAGTTGGCTTAAAGCTCAACATTCAGAAAACGAAGATCATGGCATCTGGTCCCATCACTTCATGGCAAATAGATGGGAAAACAGTGGATACAGTTGCTGACTTTATTTTTTTGGGCTCCAAAATTGCTGCAGATGGTGATTGCAGCCATGAAATTAAAAGATGCTTGCCCCTTGGAAGGAAAGTTATGACCAACCTAGACAGCATATTAAAAAGCAGAGACACTACTTTCCCAACAACGGTCCATCTAGTCAAAGCCATGGCTTTTCCACTAGTCATGTATGGATGTGAGAGTTGGACTATAAAGAAAGCTGAGCTTCAAAGAATTGATGCTTTTGAACTGTGGTGTTGGAGAAGACTCTTGAGAGTCCCTTGAACTGGATGGAGATCCAACCAGTTCATCCTAAATGAAATCAGTCCTGGGTGCTCATTGGAAGGACTGATGTTGTAGCTGAAATTCCAATACTTTGGCCACCTGATGCGAAGAGCTGATTCATTTGAAAAGACCCTCATGCTGGGAAAGATTGGAGGCAGGAGGAGAAGGGGACGACAGAGGATGAGATGGTTGGATGGCATCACCAATTTAATGGACATGAGTTTGGGTGAACTCTGAGAGTTTGTGATGGACAGTGAGGCCTGGTGTGCTGTGGTTCATGGGGTTGCAAAGAGTTGAACATGACTGAGTGATTGAACTGAACTGATACAACTATACATACTTCAAACTATACTTGCATATTTTATGTCTTAAAATATTTTTCTTTTAGAAAATGTTACATAACTGTATATCCTTAAGTTAGTATGAAAAGCAGATTTTGACTTTTACTAATGAATATAAATTTGAGGTCTGGTTAACAAATAGAGAAAGGACAACTTCTGTTTGTTTTGCTCTGTCCAATCACTGTAAACAGCATTGTTACTTCTGTGGTGCTATTCTCATTGATGTGACAAAAGCTGAACTGAATCTTACAACTTTCGTAAAAGAAGAGATATTACTTGAACTTTTGTGAAAAAAGAGATATGGTTTGTACTTTTGTAACAATTATCTTATGGAAACAATATATTATTAATATGTATTTGAATATGCAAATAAAACATTTTATCAGTTCCAAAATTTTTTCCGTTATGATTCCAGATTTTGAATCTATGATATAATAGTTCAAACTTTAATTATCAAATGGACAGAATCTGCAAAAAATAGGAAATAGAAACTTAGGTTTTATGATGATTTTAAGCTCTGCCATCGAACACATTATATACCACTACTGTCTTAAGACTAAGAGCACTCAGTTTTCATAAGTCTCTGTTATTTGATCCACAATCAAGAGTAGTTTGCAGGAGTTAAAAAACTGTATCAATAAAATAAGCTGCATGCTTTTATTTATTTTTTTTCTGATTTTAAAATTAAAAAAAAAAGTAAAAATTACCTATTTATGACTGTGCTTGCTAAAAAACTTCACATGTATCACAGAAAGTAGCACAAAAACTCATTTAGAGTTGTTGTTGTTGTTTTTTTTAAGAGCATTAACTTGTTAGAAATCTCAAGTTATCTGTCTTACAGTCTAACTTGCATCTGGTCTGGCAAATTGCCTTTTCATGGTATCATTCACTTGGTTTTTCTATTTATTATATTTCCTATAAAATGGCAGAATATAATAGAGATTTTATTAGAGTTATAATCAACTTTGGGGGATAAGAATACTAATTATTCTTTGTACTTCCTATTGTGCTACATTATAAAGCATAAAATGGCAGTTGTTCCATGTTTATTAATATAAGTATTATTTTGTGGATGAAGTACTGTAGCCCAATCACTCCACTGCAAGATTTCCTCACTAAATTTTCACAGAATCATTTAATATTATATTGACAATTGTTTAGATTCATTGTTCCATTATATGTTGTAAAATGTTAATATTTTAATTCTACTTTTAATTCTGAATTTATTAGACACATTTTTCTGTAAAGAAAAATTTCCCATTTTAATCAACTGGTTCTGCTGAAATAAAATCATTAGAGATAGACGACATAATGCTTGATTCTATTCTTATATTGTCAGTTTTCAGATTAATGCATTGCTGCCTTAACAACGTCTAATACCATATTGTTATATATTTATAATTTTCTTAAATATAAATTATAATCTGTCTGGTTCTTAAACTATGTCAACATGGGCCAGGGACAGAGCCTTTGAGTGAGCTCCTGTATTCTTTGGACAGGGTGCTTTTAAAATTTGATAGTATTCATGCTTTCTATTTCATCTGGGACATTTCTGTTCCATATCTGAATTAAAACATTTAAAATATTTTAAATTAATTTAAAATTTAAAGTGTTTTCTTCATGTTGAAAAACCAATACAAAACTAATACAATATTATAAAGTAAAAAAAAAAAAAAGAAAAAAGAAGAAAGAAAGAAAAAAACCTGCTTAGATTAATGTTAAAGAGTATACTGCCTATGTTTTCTTCTATGACTTAAAAAAAAAAAAAAAAAACCCTCATTATTTTCACTTGAAAATTATGTTGAGAGGTTGTTGTAGTTGGGGATTTAGAAATGCAAAGCACTGCTTAAGAGTTAACTTTTCTAGGCTTTTGAATGAAAAGACCAAGAAATTAAATATATTATAGAAAGAACTTTGTATACTTGTATAATTGTTCCATTAATTTAACATACAGGTAAGTCCATTTATTCCTTTTGTTTCCTGTTTTAAAAGAGTACTCTTTTCTTTTTGACATATCTTTTATTATTATTCCAGGTAAATTTCATACTAAAATAATTTTAAAAATCATGAAAACTGAAATTGCAGGCAAATTTTGTTCATACATAAATTTTAATTCTAAATAAAATATCACAGTGAGACTTCTGTTGTTTGACATGTTATTAGTAACGTTATGTAACCATAACCCTTCAATTTATAAAATCTACAATTGGAAGAAGGTGATCAAAATGTACAAAATTCCAGTCATAAGATAAATAACCTCTAGGTATATAATGTGTAATGTCAATGTGATAGCTATAGCTGTATAATAGACAGCAAATGGTTAAGAGAGTAAATCCTGAGTTCTCATAACAAGGAGAAAATATATTTATTTTATTTTTTTCCTCTTTTTTTTCCCTCTTTTTTAAATCTTTATGAGAAGATAGATGGAGCTGTACTTACCATAGTAATTATTATTATTATTATTTTTTACTTTACAATATTCTATTGGTTTTGTCATATATCAACATGAATCTGCCACGGGTGTACACGTGTTTCCAATCTTGAACCGCCCTCCCACCTCCTTCCCCATGCCATCCCTCTGGGTCATCCCAGTGCACCAGCCCCAAGCATCCTATATCCTGCATCAAACCTGGACTGGCAACTCATTTCTTATATGATATTATACATGTTTCAGTGTCATTCTCCCAAATCATACCCCCAACCCCGCCACAGAGTCCAAAAGACTGTTCTATACGTCTGTGTCTCATAGTAATTATTTTTAACATACATAAGTCAAATATCATGCTGTACTCCTTAAACCTATACAGAGATGTATGTAAATGATTTCTCAATAATACTGATGTGGGGTTGGAGAAGATTATAGAAGTGTAAAAGTCTCTAGCAACACTGATCTAGAAGTATTAAAGGACATTAGTTATTCTTAGTGAATGAATAATGGAGCTATGCTGCTGATCTTACAGACATTAAAAGGGTAAGAGGATATAAAATTTTCATGCAAGCCAACTTAAAAATTTATATGTAATAGACAAATTCTTAGAAAAACACAACTTTACAAAGCTGTTAGACATTTTAAAATGTCTAAAAATTCCAGTATCGATATAAGAAACTGAATCTTAATAAATATGATAATGCTGGGTGGTGATGATATTTGAAGAACCTGTTAGACCTTGGCTTCAACTTATATATTGTAAGAGTTTAATTTACCTAAAACCTGGATTCTCTCCCCATTTCTTATTTTTCTTGACAAGAGAAGGAAATAGCTAACAGGAGTTGAGAGATGGAACTAGGCAAGCTCACTTTAGGTTTTGCTCCCCTTTATTCTGTTCTGACTTCCTGCTGAGATGAAGACTTTTGGTCTGCTCTTTCTCTGCAGTTAATAGACTTCTTGCTTTTCCTGAGGAGATCTGCAATTGTCCAGTGATATCTGTAAGTGGGAAAGCAAACTGTCCTCTGGGACAAAACATTAGCCAGGCTGTAAGTCTGAAAACCTTTTCACTGACTGAGTATACCAATAATAAAAGTCATATTTAGAGGGCTTCTCTGGTAGCTCAGCTGGTAAAGAATCTGCCTGCAATGCAGGAGACCGCGGTTTGATTCCTGGGTCAGGAATATACAGTGGAGAAGGGATATGCTACTCACTTCCCTATTCTTGGAGAAGGAAATGGCAACCCACGCCAGTGTTCTTGCCTGGAGAATCTCACGAACTGGGGAGCCTGGTGGGCTGCCATCAATGGGGTCGCATAGATTCGGATACGACTGAAGCGACTTAGCAGCAGCAGCAGCCCCTATTCTTGGGCTTTCCTGGTGGCTCAGCTGGTGAAGAATCATCCTGCAATGCTCAAGACCTAGGTTCGATCCCTGGATTGGGAAGATCCCCTGGAGAAGGGAACTGTTACCCACTCCAGTATTCTGGAAAATTCCATGGACTGTATAGTCCATGAGGTTGCCAAGAGTCAGACATGAAAAAACGTTGGCAAAACTGTCAGTTTGAAAACCTTTTCACTCACTGACTGTATCAATAAAGAAGTGATATTTAGAGCTTCATCTGCCTTAAAAAATAAGGTACATAAACTAATATATCTGAAAAATAGTATCAAAATTATATAATGAAAGATAATAAGACAAGAATCTGACAGTCTAATATAAAAATGGGCAAAATCATAAATCAGCATTTAACAGCATAGAAAACTTAAATGGCAATCTGTTAGAACTACTAATAGTAGTAATACTGTCTAACACCTAATATACTTCTCAGTTACCAGGTAAATGCAAAGTATTTCCATAATATGAAAACATGTTATTGCATCTAGATAATTAAACATTAGTAAATTGGGCCTTATCAGATGTTAGTGAGAATATGAACTGTGGTACACAGTGTTCAGCTGTACATACACACATATCTGGTGTGAGGTATCCCTCTGCAAGGTAGAATAAAGCAAACATTCCTTTCCTGTTAAAATAGGTATAGTGAAAGAACTTATTTTGGCCTATGAGATATGAATGTAATTTGAGATTGGGGATACTCCATGTATTAGATCTTTGGAGTGATATTGTCAACGAGTAACATCTACAGCAATACTATGACAGAAATGTAATGTAAAAGTTCTAAGCTGCTGATATGGGGGCATCATTTGTTATTTTTACATTAAGTGATTAGATAAATGACTGCCAATGAGTCATGCCTTCTAGTATCTATACTCTTGTGTCATTCCCTTCCAGATTACTCAAGGCATGTCTACTTTACTTACTTTGACCAATGGAAAATCAACAAGTATGAGGTTTGATAAGGCTTTAATTATTGGAACACTGCAATATTTTGAAAAAACCTGGTCTATCTTCCTTAAGGATTTGGTCCCATGTAGAAAGATGCCACCTTAGAGGGAGAAGTCAGCCATCTCAGTTGTTTCAGACATTTGAGCTGAGAAACAAGATATGAGAATGAGGCCATTTGCATCATGTAATTTTAATACAATAGGGAATGAAAAAAAAAATAATTGAACTTTTAGAGTTTAGTATAGAAACATATATTAAAGTCAATAAATTTATCTACATTTTTACCAGTATTCTATATTGTTCTGACTATTTATACATGTAAAGCTGTATATAATTTTAAGTATTGTGCTTATAAACTAAAAGCTACAAATATCAACAAGGAAATTTAATACCACAGAAATGGGGTGATAAAATGTTCATTATTGAAAGACTCAGTATTGTTAAGATGAGAGTTCTCACAAAATTGATCAAGAAATTAAATGTTATCCCACTCAAAATACTAATAGGCTTCTTTGAAGATGAAAAGCCGATTTTAAAATGTGTATGTACAGAGGAGTCTGGTGGGCTACAGACCATGGGGTAGCAAGAGTCGGACATGACTTCGCGACTAAACAACAACAATAAAAGGCAGAGTATTTAGAATAGCCCCAACAATAGGAAAGACACAAGATTTTGGAAGGACTATACACCTATTTTTGACATTTGGAGCAAAACTGTGTTTATTAAGTCACTGTGGTATTGGTTAGTAGACAGACTTACAGATTAAATTAACAGAGAGTTCAGAAATAGATTTCTATGGTCAGTTTATTTTCAACAAAGTTGTCAGGTACAGTGCTTAATGAATAAAATGTGAAAGTGATTATTTTTGTTTTACTAGGATTTGTTGTGTTTAGTCACTCAGTCATTTCCAACTATTTGTGACCCCATGGGCTGCAGCATGCCAGGCTTGTCTGTATTTCATCATCTCCCAGGGTTACTCAAACTCGTGTCCACTGAGTCGATGATGCCATCCAATCATCTCATTCTCTGTTGTTCCCTTCTCTTCTTGCCTTCTATATTTCCCAGCATCAGGATCTTTTCCATGAGTTGGCTATTTGTATCACGTGGCCAAAGTATTGGAACTTCAGCATCAGTCTTTCCAATGAATATTCAGAATTGATTTCCTTCAGGATTGACTGGTTTGAACTCATTGTAGTCCAAGGGACTCTCAAGAGTTTTCTCCAGTATCACAGTTGGAAAACATCAGTTCTTTGGTGCTCAGCCTTCTTTATGGTCCAGTTCTCATATTTGTACTAACTACTGGAAAAACCATAGCTTTGACTAGATGGACCTTTGTTGGCAAAGTAATGTCTCTACTTTTTAATACACCTTCTATGTTTGTCATAGCTTTTCTTCCAATGAGCAAGCGTCTTTTAATTTCATGGCTGCAATCATCGACTGCAATGATTTTGGAGCCCAAGAAAATAAAGTCTGTCACTGTTTCCATTGTTTCCCCATCTATTTGCTATGAAAAGGTGAGACCAGATGTGATGATCTCAGCGTTTTGAAGGCTGAATTTTCAGCCAGCTTTTTCACTCTCCTTTTTTCCCCATTCATAAAGAGGCTCTTTAGTATTTCTTTGTTTTCTGCCATTAGGGTGATGTCACCTGTATATCTGAGGTTACTGATATTTCTCCTAGCAGTCTTGATTTCCACTTGTGCTTCAGCCAGCCCAGGATTTCACATGATATACTCCACATATAAGTTAAATAAACAAGGCGACAATATACGGATACGATGTACTCCTTTCCCAGTTTTGAACTAGTCTCTTGTTCCATGTCCAGTTCTAGCTATTGCTTCTTGAGCATCATACATGTTCCTCAGGAGACAAGTAAGGTGGTCTGGTATTCCCATCTCTTTAAGATATTTCCGCAGTTTGTTTTGATCCACACAGTCAAAGGCTTTAGCATAGTCAATGAAACAGAAATACATATATATATATATATATTTTTTTTTTTTTCTGGAATTATCTTGCTTTTTCTATGATCCAACTGATGTTGGCAATTTCATCTCTGGTTCCTCTGCCTTTCCTAAAGCCAGCTTGTACATCTGGAAGTTCTTGGTTTACATACTGTTGACGCCTAGCTTGTAAGATTTTGAGCATGCCCTTTCTTGAACGTTAAATGGGTGCGATTGTGCAGTATTTGAGCAATCTTTGGCATTGCCCTTATTTGGGATTGGAATGAAAATTAACCATTTTCAGTCCTGTGGGCACTGCTGAGTTTTCTATACTTACTGGCATATTGAGTGCAGCACTTTAACAACATCATCTTTTAGGATTTGATATAGATCAGCTGGAATTCCATCACCTCCACTAGCTTTGTTTGTAGTGATGCTTTGTAAGGCCCACTTGACTTTATGCTCCATGATGTCTGTCTGTAGGTGATTGATCTCATCATTATGGTTGCTCAGATGATTAAAATATTTTTTGTTTAGTTTTTCTGTATTCTTGTTAGCATATTTTTGTTAGTTCTTCTTAATCTCTCCTACTTCCATTTGGTCCATACTATTTCTGTCCTTTATTGTGCCCATCTTTGCATGAAATATTCCCTTGTATTTCTAATCTTCTTGAAGAGATCTCTACTCTTTCCCATTCTATTGTTTTCCTCTATTTCTTTGTATTTTTCACTTAGGAAGATTTTCTTATTTCTCCTTGTTATTCTTTGAAACTACATTCAGAGGGGTATATGCTCACTTTTCTCCTTTACCTTTCAATTATCTTCTTAGCCATTTGTAGGGCTTCTCAGACAACTATTTTGGCTTTTTGCATTTCTTTTTCTTGGGAATGGTTTCGATCCCTGCCTCCTGTATAGTGTTCTAAACCTCCATCAATACTTCTTCAGACACTCTGTTTATCAGATCTAATCCCTTGAATCTATTTATCACTTCCACTGTGTAATCATAAGGGATTTGATTTAGGCCATACCTGAATGGTCTAGTGGTTTTCCCTACTTTCTTCAATTCATGTCTGAATTTTGCAATAAGGAGTTCATTATCTGAGCCACAGTCAGGTCCCAGTCTTTTTTCTACTGACTCTAAACAGCTTCTCCATCTTTGGCCACAGAGAACATAATCACTCTTATTTTGGTATTAACCCTCTGGTGATGTCCATGTATAGAGTCATCTTTTGTGTTTTTGGAAGAGGGTGTTTGCTATGACCATTGTGTTCTCTTGGCAAAACTCTGCTAACTGTTGCTCTGCTTCATTTTGTACTCCAAGGCCAAACTTGCCTGTTAGTCCAGGGATCTCTTGACTTCCTACTTTCACATTCCTTTCCTCTATGGTGAAAATGGCATCCTTTTCTTGGTGTTCTAGAAGATCTTGTAATTCTTCATAGAATTGTTCAACTTCAGCTTCTTCAGCATTAGTATTGAGGCATAGACTTGGATTACTGTAATATTGAATAGTTTTCCTTGAGAACAATCAGAGATCATTTTGTCATTTTTGAGATTGCATCCAAGTATTGCATTTTGGACTCTTGTTGACTATGAGGGCTGCTAGATTTCTTCTAAGAAATTCTTGCCCACATTAGTAGATATAATGGTCATCTGAATTAAATTTGCCCATTCCAGTCCATTTTAGTTCACTGATTCCTAAAATGTCAGTGTTCACTCTTGCCATTTCTTGTTTGACCACTTCCAATTTACTTTGACTCCTGGACCTACCTTCTAGGTTCCTATGCAGTATTTTTCTTTACAGCAATGGACTTTACTTTCACCACCAGACATATCTACAACTGGACAATATTGCCACTGTGGCTTAGCCTTTTCATTCCTTCTGGAGCTATTTCTCTATTCTTCTCCAGTAGCTTATTGGGCACCTGCCAACCTGGGAAGTTCATCTTTCAGTGTCCTATCTTTTTGTCTTTTCATACTGTTCATGGGGTTCTTAAGGGCAAGAATACAGAAATGATTTGCCATTCCTTTCTCTAGTGGACAATGTTTTGCTAGAACTCTCCAGCATGACCTATCTGTCTTGGGTGGCCTTACATAGCATGGCTCATAGTTTCATTGAGTTAGACAAAGCTATGATCCTTGTGATCAGTTTGGTTAGTTTTCTGTCATTATGGTTTTCATTCTGTCTGCCTTCTGATGGATGAGGATAAGAGGCTTATGGAATCTCCCTGATGGAAGGAACTGACTTTGAGTAAAACTAGGTCTTGCTCTGGTGGGCAAGGCCATGCTGGGTAAATCTTTAATTCAGTTTTCTGCTGATGGGTGGGTGAGTAGGGCTGTGTTTTCTCTCTGTAGTTGGGTATAAAAGGTTAAAAAAAATAAAATTTTTTGGCTTGAGAAAAACTAGGTTTTAAATTTTAAAAATTAAAAAAAAACAGATTTGATTTAAAACAAAAGTAATTGTTATATTTATCAGTAAGTTCAAATAATCTTTTAAAACTTGTAGTTCAAAAATATTTCTGCAGACTACAGGAGGCAAGGGTAATAAAATCCTACACAATTTGCAATCCAGCCAAGGAGAAGGGGAAAACAGAAAACTTCCTATAGGCTTTTACAATTTGTCTTCAGAGACTATGTACTTCCTAGATTCCCAGCAATCATTCCCCTAGCTGCTGGAAATGTTGGCTGCTAAAATCACCCTGATGGGTCCCTCTCACAGAAATGCTTTGAGCTAAACAATTTGCATCAATAATTCATTGATTTGGGAATATAAAAGTCTTGCCTCCCAGCCTCAGAGCAGGGCAACTCTGCAGTGTCTGCAGTGTCCAGCCAGCTCCAGAGCTCCTTGATTTTCCTTTATGCCTTCATTGTGTTAATCCTGACTACTTGCCCCAGTAAATCCTCTATATGCAACTCCAAGTGAACTTTATCCAAAACAAACTCTATCCTAAAAAAAAAAAAAAAAAAGGTTCAGATCTCAATTCTTATGTCTTACTATTCACAGATCATTTACACTTTTAAGCAACTGTGAGTTAAAAGACAAATATATAACTCTCCCACTCCATGTATAACTTTTTGCTTCTAGACAACAGTGGCTTAATTTTTGTTACCATTTGTTCTCAGTTCCTTATGTAACTACTTAATATCACAGTTCAGTGTTTCTAGGCACACAGCCAGATTACAAGTCCAGCTATAGATTTTTAACATTATCCTCCCCCAAGCCAAATACACTTAAATGAGTATTTAATTGAATTAATTAGAAAATCATCACTGGTTTAAATAATATTTTTGTTTTCAGCATTGGCAAAAATCCCAACATTTAAAAACTGAATTAAATGTGTGTTACCAAAAATTCTGAAAGAAATGGGAATACCAGACCACCTGGCCTGCCTTTTGAGAAACCTGCATACAAGTCAGGAAGCAATAGTTTGAATTGGACATGGAACAACACGTAAAGGAGTATGCCAAGGCTGTCTATTTTCACTCTGCTTATTTAATTTATATGCAGAGTACATCATGAGAAACGCTAGGCTGGATGAAGCACAAGCTGGAATCAAGATTATCAGGAAAAATATCAATAACCTCAGATATACAGATGATACCATGCTTATGTCAGAAAGTGAGATGAACTAAAGAGCCTCTTGATGACAGTGAAAGAGGAGAGTGAAAAAGTTGGTTTAAAGCTCAACATTCAGAAAACTAAGATCATGGCATCCTGTCCCATCACTTAATGGCAAATAGATGGGGAAAAAGTGGAAACAGTGGCTGACTTTACTTTTAGGGGCTCCAAAATCACCGCAGATGGTGATTGCAGCCATGAAATTAAGAGACGCTTACTCCTTGGAAGGAAAGTTATGCCCAACCTAGACAGCATATTAAAAAACAGAGATATTACTTTGTCCCCAGAGGTCCATCTAGTCAAGGCTATGGCTTTTCCACTAGTCATGTATGGATGTGAAAGTTGGACTATAAAGAAAGCTGAGTGCTGAAGAATTGATGCTTTTGAATTGTGGTGTTGGAGAAGACTCTTGAGAGTCCCTTGGACTGCAAGGAGATCCAACCAGTCCATTCTAAAGGAGATCAGTCCTGGATGTTTATTAGTAGGACTGATGTTGAAGCTGAAACTCCAATACTTTGGACACCTGATGTGAAGAGCTGAGTCATTTAAAAATACCCTGATGCTGGGAAAGTTTGAGGGCAGGAAGAGAAGGGGATGACAGAGGATGAGATGATTGAATGACATCACCAACTCAATGGACATGGGTTTGGGTGGACTCTGGGAGTTGGTGATAGACAGAGAGGCCTGGCATGCTGCGGTTCATGGGGTCGCAAAGAGTCAGACATGACTGAACAACTGAACTGAATTGAACCAAGAGTAGGGTGACATAAATCCAACTCAGAATGTTAGCTATAAATGAAGTATTGTTAGAGAATCATAAAGTTACACATATAGATAGCAGATGAAGATATAGCATATAATATATAAATAAAATTGCAACAGAAAGCAAGGGTTTATAATGAAAAAATGTTTATATTTTGCATCTGACATTTTTTAGGAAGCAAAATTTAATTCTACAGAAATTAATCTCTATAACTAAAAGTGCAGTTCTTTATATGTTATTTTAAGAGCTATGTGTATTAAATGTGTCATTCAATATGCATTGTATTTCAAATTGTAGAATGTTTTATGCAGATCAGTTTTTAATTTACAAAATTATTATTATTCAATAGCTATAATCTGTTTAATATTATTACACCCCAAATTATGGTTAACTTCTGCATATATTATTGCTTGTAAAACCAGATTACTATTTCTAATAGCTTAATAATACTCTCCCAGAGGGATGGTATGGGGAGGGAGGAGGGAGGGGGTTTCAGGATGGGGAACACATGTATACTTGTGGTGGATTCATGTTGATGTATGGCAAAACCAATACAATACTGTAAAGTAATTAACCTCCAATTAAAATAAATAAACATATTACAAAAACTTAAAAAAATACTCTTTTTTAAATTGAAGTATAGTTAATTTACAATGTTGTATTAGTTTTTGGTAAACAGCAAAATGATTGTACACACACACACACACACACACACACGCATTCTTTTTCAGATACTTTCTGTTTACAAGATATTGAATATAATACCATGTATTATACAGCGTGATCTTGTTTATTATTTTTATATAAAGTAGTGTGTATCTCTTAATTTCAAATTCCTAGTTTATCCCTATATCCCTTTTCCCATGTAGTAACCATAAATTTGTTTTTTATGTCTGTGAACTGTTTCTCTGTGTTAAATAAGTTAATTCGTATCACTTTTTAGATTCCACACATAAATGACCTCTTATGATATTTGTGTTTTTAAAATGGCTTTCTTGACTTAGTATGATAATCTTCAGGTCCATCCATGTTGCTGTAAATGACATTATTTCATTCTTTTTATGAATGAAATGGCTGTATATATATCACATCTTCTTTATCCATTCATGTGTCAGTGGACACTGAGATTGCTTCCATGTCTTGACAATTGTAAATAGTGGTGCTATGAACATTAGGGTACATGTATTTTTTGAATTAAAGTCTTTTTTGGATGAATGGCCAGGATTGGGATTTCTGGATTATATTATAACTCTATCTTTATTTTATTTGATTTTATTTTAAGGAAGCTCCATACTGTTCTCTATAGTGGCTGCACTAATAATATTCACATCAAGAGTGTAGGATAGTTCCTTTTGCTCAACACTCTCTCCACCATTTCTTATTTGTAGGCTTTTTGATTATGGTAATTCTGACCAATTTGAGGTGACACTTCACTGTAGTTTTGATTTGCATTTGTCTAATAATTAGCAGTGTTGAGCATCTTTGTTGTGCTTGTTGGTCATCTGTATGTTGTCTTTGGAGAAATGTCTATTAAGGTTTTCTGCCTATTTTTTTGATTGGTTTGTTTGGTTTGTTGATACTGAGTTTTACTGACTGCTGGTATATTTTTTGAGAACATTGCATTGTTGGCAAATATTTCCTCCCAGCTTGTATGATATCTTTATGTTTCATTTGTGGTTTCCTTTGCTGTGCAAAGCTTTTAGGTTGAATTATGTCCTATTCATTTATTTTTGTTATTTTATTTCCATTACTCTAGGGGATTAATAAAAGAAAAAAATATTGCTGCTACAGTTTATGTCAAAGAGCATGCTATTTATGTTTCCCTCTAGGAGTTTTATAGTATCCAAGGTCTATAACCCATCTTGAGTTTATTTTTGTGTATGTTGTTAGAGAATGTGCTAATTTCATTTTTTTATATGTGTCTGTCAAGTATTTCCAGCATTAGTTACTTAAGATACTGTCTTTTCTTCATTGTATGTTTTTATTTCCTTTGTCAAAGATAAATTGACCATAGATATATGGGTTTATTTCTGGGTTATCTTTTCTGTTCATTAAGTACTATGTTTTTGTGCCAATACTATGCGGTTTTGATTACTATAACTTTGTAGTATTGTCTAAGTCTGGGGGAGTTATGCCTACGGCTTTGTTCTTTTTCCCCAGGATTGCTTTGACAATGCTGGACCTTACTGATTCCATATAAATATTAGGACTTTTTCTTGTTCTAGTTCTGTGAAAAATGTCATGGGCAATTTCATAGAGATCACATTAAATCTGTAGATTGCTTTCAATAGTATGGCCATTGTAACAATATTAATTCTTCCAGTCCCAGAGAATGTGATATCTTAACATTTCTTTGAACCATCTTCAGTTTCCTTTAATCAATGTTCTATAGTTCTCAGTGTATAAGTCTTCCCCTTCTTGGTCAGGTGTATTCCTAAGTTTCCTTTGTTTGCTTTTTGATGTGATGTTTAAAAGTGTGTGTGTGTGTGTGTGTGTGTGTGTGTGTTTTGTTAACTTTCTCTTTTTGATGGTTCATTGTTAGTGTAAAGAGATACAACAGATTTCTTTATGTTAGCCTAGTACACTGCTACCTTGCTGAATTTGTTTTTCAGCTCTAATAGTTTTTATGTGAGTTTTTAGAGTTTTCTATATATGTACAGTATCATGATATCTGCCTACAGTAACAATTTCACCACTTTCCTTCCAATTTGGATACCTTTTATTTCCTATCTGACTGCTATGCCTGAGACTTCCAATCCTGTGTTTAATTAAAGTGGTGAGAGTGGGCATCCTTGTGCCTTTTCAGATTTTAGCAGGAAGTCTTTCATCTTTTCACTCTTGAATGTTATGTTATCTATGGTTTGTCATAAATAACTTTTTTATGTTAAGATATATTCCCTCTATATCCACTTTGGTGAGAGTTGTTACCATGAATGGATGCTGAATTTTATCAAATGCTTTTTCTTCATCTATTGAGATGATTATGTGATATTTGTCTTTTCTTTTGTTGATATGGTGTATCACGTTGATTGATTTGTATATGTTGAAGCAGCCTTGTGACACTGAAATGAACCGAGGTATGGTATATGATATATGATTCTTGGTATATGGTATAGTATATGATTCTTTTTATGTGCTGTTGGATTCAATTTGCTAAATTTTGCTAAGAATTTTTTCATCTATATTCATCATAGATATTGGTTTGTAATTTTTTTTTTTTTGGTAGTGTCTTTATCTGGTTTTGATGTCAGAGTGATAATAGATTCATGGAATGACTTTAGGAGTGACCCCTGCTCTTCAATGATTTGGAAGTGTTTGAGAAGGATTAGTATCAGTTCTTTGTATATTTGATATTTTCCAAGTGAACTCCTTTGATCCTGGCCTTTGTTTGAAGGGAGATTTTTTGTTTGTTTGTTTGTTTGTTTTTAACAGGTTCTCTTTCACTTTTTGCTTTAAAATAAAGAATAAACAAATAATGAAAAAAAATAAGGTGAAGGGGAGAGAACGCCAATTTTGAAAAAAAAAAATTGTATTGTCACAAAATAGTTTTGCCATAATGTAATTTTGACTTGAATTAGGACATTTATTCAAAGATATTTTGATGGAAAAAGAACTAAAGGGCAGTTTTGTATTTAAGTGCCACTGCATAAAATATTTATTTAACAATCATATATAAAAGAGGTGCTAATAACATTTTTACTTCAAAGAAGAGGAAATAGAGCATAGATCTTTTTCACCAGCCCAGTATTAAAATACAGTCTGTTCATTCACTCAGTCATGCCTGACTCTTTGCGACCCCACAGACTACATCACACCAGGCTCCCTGTCCATTACCAACTTCTGGAGCTTGTTCAAACTCATGTCTGTCGAGTCAGTGATGCCATCCAACCATCTCACTCTCTATCATCCCCTTCTCCTCCTGTCTTCAATCTTCTCCAGTATCAGGGACTTATTCAGTGAGTCAGCTCTTCACATCAGGTGGCCAAGGTATTGGACATTCAATTTCAGCATCAGTACTTCCAAAGAATATTCAGTATTGATATCCTTTAGGATTGACTGGTTTGATATCCTTGCAGTCCAGGGGACTCTCAAGTGTTTTCTGCAACACCACAGTTCAAAAGCATCAATTGTGTGGCACTCAGCTTTCTTTATAGTCCAAATCTCACATCTATACATGACTACTGGAAAAACCATAGCTTTGACTAGATGGACCTTTGTTGGCATCTGCTTTTTAATATGCTATCGAGGTTGATCATAGCTTTTCTTCCAAGGAGCAAGCATCTTTTCATTTCATGGCTTCAGTCACCATCTGCAATGATTTTGGAGCCCAAGAAAATAAAGTCCCTCACTGTTTGCATTGGTTCCCCATCTATTTGCCATGAAGTGATGGGACCAGCTGTGATGATCTTAGTTTTTTAAAGGTTGAGTTTTTTGTTTGTTTGTTTGTTTTTTGAATGTTGAATTTTATTTTATTTTTATTTTTTTAATTTTAAAATCTTTAATTCTTACATGTGTTTTAAGCCAGCTTTTTCACTCTCTTCTTTCACATTCATCAAAAGGCTCATTAGTTTCTCTTTGCTTTCTGCCATAAGGATGTTATCATCTGCGTATCTGTGGTTATAGATATTTTTCCTTGCAGTCTTGATTCCAGTTTGTGCTTCAGCCAGCCCAGAATTTCACATGATGTACCCTGTGTATAAGTTAAATAAGCAGGTTGACAATATACAGCCTTGATGTACTCCTTTCCCAATTTGAAGCCATTCCATTGTTCCATGTCCAGTTTTAATTGTTGCTTCTTGACCTGCATACAGATTTCTCAGGAGGCAGGTAAGGTGGTCTGGTAAAAGTCAGAGTCCCACAATGTTTCTGACAGCAAAATTGAACATTCACCTCTATGTTACATAATTGCTTATAGAAAACTCTTTAGAAGCCTAAGTAACTTTATATTATGGATATTCTATAACTATTATATATAGCATAAAATGTCAGTTATAACTAAGACCAAACAAAGCATTTTTACTATTGAGAATTATACTAATACTGTTGCTTTCACCTCTCTGAAATATTGCCATAATTTTTAGGTAAAATCTACATATGCAATTTCTGTTTCCTCCCAAATCAATTAAAGCCATCAGTATTATTTTTATATCCGTTTGTCTGAGATTAAGATGTTGGGAAAGGATTTTACTTTGCATACGACAAGATCAAGAATGCGACTAAGAAATAATGTTTAAAGGACATAGAATTAATTCTTTCTCAATGTATAGTATATGATTTTATCACTTTAAAATATCACAGATAGATTTATAAAATTTTAACCACGGTAATAATAATTTTCAGTATACTTTCTTTAAATATATTGAATATTTTTATGTCCTACCTAATTTAATTCCTAACTGAATGGAACTTCCAGAAACTTGCTATAAATTAATATTCATGCATGGTCTGCTACAATAGTATAAAAACTTATATAATCTTTTTTTCAATCATTGCTCATGGATTAAGTAAATTTCTCTAAATTTGGTTTTAATATTACTTTTTTCATCTATTTTAAACTGCCAAGCACAATGCAGTGTGCATGCTTAGTCACTCAGTCATGTCCGATTCTTTTGCAAACCCATGAACTCTATCTAGCCCACCAGGCTCCTCTGTCCATGAGATTTTCCGGACAAGAATACTGGATTGGGTTGCCATTTCCTCCTCCCAGAAAATCCTCTTAAGCCAAGGATGGAGCCCACATCTCTTGCATCTTCTGCATTGAAGGTGGATTCTTTATCCACACAGTCATCGGGGTGTAGTAATCAAATGAAATGGGAAAGTAGACTGTGTGAAAGTTGATTGAAACTAGATTGTGAAAGTAATTTCTTTTCAATAGGTAGGGAAAATTTTATGATGCCATTAAGAATTTTTATTCTAATGCTATTTCTTAGTGATGTATTGCCTAGCTGTCAAGCACATATGGTCTAAGCAGACAAGTGTTTCTTGTTTTAAAACACTGAAAAACCAGAGAAAACAAAGTACATGACCAATGAACTGCTTTAACGTCTACCAAATATGACTATGGAAAATAAATTATTTAAAGAGAGAAACAAGGAAATCCTCTATAAAGAAAACCCGTTTTTCTTAATTAAAAAAACTTACATATATAATGCTAAAGAAAAAGCAAATTCTCTTTTTTATTATTCTGAACAATGTATGTGTAGGAAGATTGATGACATAACACTTCCCAATGTGAATCATAATAATTCAGGCAATTAATGAATCAATGAAAAATTTAATGAATGGAACCCTGTACTAAGTCCCTTTATATGTTTTGTTGGTTATAATATTCACACTAACCCACTGAACCAGCCATTGTTATCAGTTGATACATTTGGGGCTTAGAAGGCTTAAGTGACATGCACAGATGATTTAGCTAAAACATAATAATAAAGGTATAAATGATATAAATCTGAGTCTTCTAACTCCTAGTACTGTGATTTCTCTAACACACCATACTATTCTTCAGATTTACAACATGTAACAATTAGTTTATGGCTGCTCTTGCTTCTGCAATGGATTGATTAATATAACCAGAAAGCAAAGGATCTTCAGTACAGTTAGTAATGATGAAGTGAAGTGAAAGTCTCTCAGTCGTGTCTGACTCTTTGCAACCCCATGGACTATACTGTCCATGGAATTGTCCAGGCCAGAATACTGGAAGGGGCAGCTGTTCCCTTCTCCAGGGGATCTTCTCAACCCAGGGATCAAACCAAGGTCTCCCAAATTGCAGCTGGATGCTTAACCAGCTGGGCCACAAGGAGAGCCCAGTAATGATAAAAGACAAGCTGAAATTAAGGGAATGAATGACATAAAACTTTTATTTAGAGAATAGATAGATAAAGAAAAAAATAATTTTAGACTGCATTTAGAGGGTGAAATGAATACATGAGAGAAATTGAATCTCATGTAAGTACTGTAAACCAGTGTATACAAAGAAGGTATTTAGAAAAGAGGAATACAAAGTAAATTGCTATGGATATATATATTTAAATTTCTCCATTTAATTTCCTTTCTCCTATCATTTGGGTTTATTTGACTGTGACTCTGAAAATTATACTCCACTTATCATTAGAAGCACATAGTAGTATTCATCTAGAATTAATCTTGCTTGTACCCTGAACAGAATAGTCTCAAATAGTTGTTTTGAACATAAATTATTAATCTAATTTACTATGATGCATCAAAAGTAGAGGATGAATTATTTATATTGCTTAAATAGGATACTGTTTTTAACTGCATATAGATATTGAACTTATTTCTATTATTTTGTGAGATAACATCAACACATAATTTTTTGTTGTTTAAAAAAATTTTTTTTTCATGAAAAGTGATTTGTTTATATGTGTCAGGAATTAGGAGGTAGACATTGTTGATAAGGTCACTTTTCTGCCTCCCACCAGTCTTCTTATAGGGCCTTGAGCTTTTGCTGGGATAAGGAGCAATTTAAAAATTAAGAGCCAGTTCTAATTGGGTATTATTGATTAAAAATTGAGGGAAAATCAAAGATCATGAATCTTATAAATTTCATCCAGGTGGTAGCATGATGCAATCAGGATTAGAGTTACTATATAGAGAGTTACTATTTGTAAAAATCAGGAATAGAGTTACTAATAATATCGATTAACTATTATATTATCTGTGAAATCATAGTTTAATGTATTGGTTTGCATTAATTTAAATGAATATATAAGTAAATATATAGTTATTTCATTATAAAATATCAGTGTTTACTGTCCCAGATAATTTTTAGATTGCCATTTATTAAAAAAAAAATCATGTGAATGAGACATGTTCAGGAAAAAAATGAGTAGCATAAAGGCAGTTTTAGAAGGATATAAAGTTTGAGGTAAGATTGCGGGTTGTCTTAAATACTAGATTATAGAGAAGAGGGACTTCCTTGGTGGCTCAGACAGTAAAGAATCTGCTTGCAATGCAGGAGATCCAAGTTCAGTCCTTGGGTTGGGAAGATCCCCTGGAGAAGGGAATAACTACCCACTCCAGTACTCTTGCCTGGAGAATTCCAGGGACAGAGGAGCTAGCTGGGCTACAGTCCATGGGATTACAAATAGTCAGACATGCCTGAATAGTCATGTCTGAATAGTGAGACATGACTAAAACTTTCACTTCACATTTTTAGAGAGAAATTTTATCTTATAATACATGAAAATTGAAAACTGATCACATCAAGATAGGTAGTAATTTTAATGAAAGTGATATTTAATTAAATCTGATCCAGGGGTATAATTTGTGATTAATTAAAATGGACTCTGATAAAATGTTTAGAATAGTACTATGATTATGCATATATGAAGAGATTCATGCCCCCAAAACATAGTTACACTGGAAAGGAAGGGATGAATGTGAATACTGTTGAAAGGGCAAAGCTTTTAGATTTTGATGCAAGACTAAAAAAAGAAAAAAAATGCAAAGGTAAATCTTTAGTTTGTATAATAAATTGTTAGACTTGTGAATATAACTATGATTAAAGGATAGGATGATTTTAGTTTTGGTGGTTTTAGGTGCATTTGTTCAGCCAAATAAAATTAAGTAGAAATTATTTATATGTATGTTACATGCTCATTAGGTTATAAGAAATGAAGATGAGGCATATTCACTTATTCATATTTTACATAATAAACATATGAGATATACTTTTTATATGCATATATAAAATATGAGTAGTAGATTTTTCCAAGTGATTGAGAAAGAAGAGACAAGGAAGGAACTGTGGAGAGGCATGATGAAAATCGCAAGTCCTGAAAATGAGGGGAAAAGATGAGTTTATCAAGAAAAAGATAACATTAAAAAAAAAATGTTAAAAAGGAAAACGATAATAAGGCTATTAAAGGCTTTAGTGAGCAAAGGGAAATGTGATTATAGAAAATACCATTGCAAAAAGTGACAATTATTTTATGTATCAAATAATTACATTGAAGTTTTTGAAAATAACTTTTTACTTCTGTTTTTCTACTTTGTATACTCTATAAGTATACATTTTTTGTTTAACAAATTATTGACCATAGAAAACTAATGTAATGAATGAATTCTTGTTAGAAATGTGGAGTAAACCTTTCATGACTGAAAGAAAATTAGGTAAATGGCATTAAGTTTAAATTTTGGGGGAAAAAAGCCATAAATTAGAAAACTTTTCTTGTAGTTTAATGAATTTCAAAATAAATTAAAGTGATTGAGCAGTTTATATTTGATTGTAACAGTGTTGTCAGTTATTAAACATTTGACAATATTCAGTAATAAGACAGAACAAGAGATTTTAATTTTTTATTGTTAGTCTTTTTTTTTTTTTTCTTTCCAAGTTTATAAACTAGTCTTAAATTTAGCTTGGATATTTTAAATTTATATCCCAAACCTACCTTTCTGGGACTTTAAATTGTTTTAGGACTAGTAACTCAGAGTAAACTCATTCTTAGAAAACTCTTAGAAACATGAGATAGAATAGTTTGCATTTCTGAATAGTTCAAATTTGGAAGGGTTGAAACTTCTTTCCTTGAATTCAGCCTACCTGGGCCTCAGCAAATGGTCATAAACTGGAGTCTGACCCATAAAAATACATGTACTATGCTTTCTTGGTAGATATAATGCCTTATTGGACAGTTATTTTAATTTGAAAGAATTAAAGCCATGCAGTTAAAATGGCACACATTCTAAAACATTAACCACACAACATATTTTACATTGAAAAATAAGACTGACTTTACTAGTATGTTTGACTTATAATCCTTATCAAATTTTATTCTTAATTTGAACAACACTAAACCCACTCCATTTACTTACTCTGAAATATTACAATGAATATTCTACAATTAGCAAAGTTACCAATGACCATACCCACATCTTTTTCTTGTCACTTTTGCCTTGTTTATAAAGTGCTTTTATTGGTTAAATTGACTGCAGTTTGTTATTACATTATAAAAAAATATTTATGCAATACTAACTTAAAACAACGGCTTTCTGGTGGCTCAGGGTTAAGAATCCACTGGCCAACGCAAAAGACACAGGTTGTATCCCTGGGTTGGGAAGATCCCTTAGAGAAGAAAATGACACTCAACTTCAGTATTCTTGCCTGGAATCCCATGGACAGAGGGGCCTGGCAGGCTGCAGTTCATAGGGGATTGCAAAAGAGTAGGACACGACTTAGTGAGTAAACAATAACTTAAACATTAGGTTAACCTCAACTAATTCACTTTCCAAACTTGCTTTACATCATGTTCCTTGTGTCTGTTAATAACACAATTGTACTCCCAGCTTTACTTTGACTACTTTTTATTTCTTCCTCCTCCGCCCACACTCATTTTTCATTTAACATGTTGCCTATTCTCAACTATTTCATGCACGATTTCTTCCTTCTGCATCCACATGACCAATACTGTACTGTATTAGCTGAGAATCTTAATCTAATTTCACTTGAGCATTTTTTCCCATCAAAAGTTGTCTTTGAAAATGCTGCAAGAGTAATCTTCGTATAACATAGCTCCATTTGTGTATTTCAGAACTCCAAAGGCCTACAGAAACCAATGTGAACCCATAGTATTTCAGGACATAGTTGTAATCTCAAAATCTCCTACAAAGTGATTTTACATATTCTTTTTTCACATATTATTTGTCCTAGGACCTGTTGACATATATGCTATGAAACCTTAATTTCCATGACAGATTTTCCATGCTATATTTAAAAATATCACCATTGATGCCCTGTGTTTGCTAAGATTGCATTTGAATGGTTTACATGATATACTCGACTATATTCTTATTAATAAAACATGAATTTTATTTTAATCAGCTAATAAAATGTCCTGAGAGTGGTAATACAGGGTTTGTTCTACTGCTTGAGAAAGTTAATAAAGATCCAACTTTTATATAAAAATAAAATTAAATATTTAAATATAAATGTATATTTTTATAAATTTATATAAATTTAAGTTTATATAAATATAAAATTAAATAAAGATACCAATCCACCACTTCCTTCTCAATCTTGACTCATAATCATTATCCTGAAGTTTGGAAGATGATATGATTTTATGAATCATATCAATCTGTAGTGAGGAAGAAAGAGAAATAAGCAAATGTTACATTCAAAACTATCATTGTGCCCAGGTGGTGTAGTGGTGAAGAATCTGCCTGCCAATGCAGAAGACACAGGTTTGATACCTGGGATGGGAAGATTGCTTGGAGTAGGAAATGGCAAGCCACTCCAATATTCTTGCCTGGAAAACTCCATGTACAGAGGAACTTGGTGAGCTACAGTTCAGAGGTTGCAAAGAGTTGGACATAACTGAGCACAGCACAACATATATACAACCCTTGTTTTAAGGACAAGTGAGATTTTTAATGTTGTCCGTAGCTGTTTCCTACACCAAGGGGGAAAAAAATGGTTTCTTGTAAGAAAGGAGGAGAGTGAATGTATTAGACAATGTTGTCTCCAATACACCTACTCTCCTCTCCAAAACCATATTTTCAATTCTTATTCATCATTAAAGTTCAATTAAATCCAATATTCAAAGTGAATCCTATCCTAATTCTAAAATCTAGAATTACCTCTCTATATCCTGAAGTTTCAAGGCGATTTCTTCTATGATGTCTTCTCTTTTATCTTGAAATGATATGTTCATTTATTTGTATTTATATATGTGTATGAAGTAAAAATACTAACAAAAATGTGAGATGGCCCCTCTGTTCTCCTGTGAAGCACTTTGACACTCAATTGTCTTGTTGTTGTTCAGTCGCTTAGTTGTATCCAACTCTTTATGACTCCATTGACTGCAGCATACCAGGCTTTCCTGTCTTTCATCATCTCCTGGAGCTTGCTCAAACTCATGTTCATTGAGTCAGTGATGCCATCCAATCATCTCATATTCTGTCGTCCCCTTTTCCTTTTGCCTTCAAACCATCCCAGCATCAGGGTCTTTTCTAATGACTCAGCTATTGCATTCAGTTCAGTTCAGTACATTTTAGTTTCTCAGTCGTGTCCGACTCTTGACGACTCCCTGAAACGCAGCTGGCCAGGCCTCCCTGTCCATCACCAACTCCCGGAGTTCACTCAGACTCTCGTCAATCCAGTGGGTGATGCCATCCAGCCATCTCATCCTGGGTCGTCCCCTTCTCCTCCTGCCCCTAATCCCTCCCAGCATCAAACTCTTTTCTAGTGAGTCAGCTCTTCACATGAAGTGTCCAAAGTACTGGAATTTCAGCTTTCACATCATTCCTTCCAAAGAAATCCAAGGGATGATCTCCTTCAGAATGGACTAGTTGGATCTCCTTGCAGTCCAAGGGACTCTCAAGAGTCTTCTCCAACACCAGAGTTCAAAAGCATCAATTCTTCAGTGCTCAGCCTTCTTCACAGTCCAACTCTCACATCCATACATGACCACTGGAAAAATCATAGTCTTGAGTAGACAGAGCTTAGTCAGAAAGTAATGTCTCTTCTTTTGAATATGCTATCTAGGTGGGTCATAACTTTTCTTCCAAGGAGTAAATGTCTTTTCATTTCATGGTTGCAGTCACCATCTGCAGTGATTTTGGAGCCCCCCCCCCCAAATAAAGTCTGACACTGTTTCCACTTTTCCCCATCTATTTCCCATGAAGTGATGGGACTGGATGCCATGATCTTTGTTTTCTGAATGTTGAGCTTTAAGCCAACTTATTCACTCTCCTCTTTCACTTTAATCAAGAGGCTTTTTAGTTTCTCTTCACTTTCTGCCATAAGGGTGGTGTCATCTGCATATCTGAGGTTATTGATATTTCTCCCAGGAATCCTGATTCCAGCTTGTGTTTCTTCCAGTCCAGCGTTTCTCATGATGTACTCTGTATAGAAGTTAAATAAGCAGGGTGACCATATACAGCCTTGAGGTACTCCTTTTCCTATTTGGAACCAGTCTGTTGTTCCATGTCCAGTTCTAACTGCTGCTTCCTGACCTGCATACAGATTTCTCAAGAAGCAGGTCAGGTGGTCTGGTATTTCCATCTCTCTCAGAATTTTCCACAGTTTATTGTGATCCACACAGTCAAAGGCTTTGGCATAGTCAATAAAGCAGAAATAGATGTTTTTCTGAAACTCTCTTGCTTTTTTCATGATCCAGTGGCTGTTTGCAATTTGATCTCTGGTTCCTCTGACATTTCTAAAACCAACTTGAACATCAGGAAATTCATGGTTCACATATTGCTGAAGTCTGGCTTGGAGAATTTTAAGCATTACCTTACTAGCATGTGAGATGAGTGCAATTATGCGGTAGTTTGAGCATTCTTTGGCATTGCCTTTCTTTGGGAATGGAATGAAAACTGACTTTTTCCAGTCCTGTGGCTCTGCTGAGTTTTCCAAGTTTGCTGGCATATTGAGTGCAGCACTTTTACAGCATCATCTTTCAGGATTTGAAACAGCTCAACTGGAATTCCATCACATCCACTAGCTTTGTTCATAGTGATGCTTTCCAAGGCCCACTTGACTTCACATTCCAAGATGTCTGGCTCTAGATTAGTGATCACATCATCATGATTATCTGGGTCGTGAATATCTTTTTTGTACAGTTCTTCTGTGTATTCTTGCCACCTCTTCTTAATATTTTCTGCTTCTGTTAGGTCCATGCCATTTCTGTCCTTTATCAAACCCATCTTTGCATGAAATGTTCCCTTGGTATCTCTAATTTTCTTGAAGAGATCTCTAGTCTTTCCCATTCTGTTGTTTTCCTCTATTTCTTTGCACTGATTGCTGAAGAAGGCTTTCTTATCTCTTCTTGCTATTCTTTGGAACTCAGCATTCAGATGCTTATATCTTTCCTTTCCTCCTTTGCTTTTCACTTCTCTTCTTTTCACAGCTATTTGTAAGGCCTCTCCAGACAGCCATTTTTCTTTTTTGCATTTATTTTCCATGGGGATGGTCTTGATCCCTGTCTCCTGAACAATGTCACGTACCTCATTCCATAGTTCATCAGGCACTCTATTAGATCTAGGCCCTTAAATCTATTTCTCACTTCCACTGTATAATCATAAGGGATTTGATTTAGGTCATACCTGAATGGTCTAGCAGTTTTCCCTACTTTCTTCAATTTGAGTCTGAATTTGGTAATAAGGAGCTCATGATCTGAGCCACAGTCAGCTCCTATTTGCATTAGGTTCCCAAAATATTGGAGCTTCAGCTTCAGTCCTTCCAATGAGTATTCAGGATCAATTTCCATTAGGATTGGCTGATTTGATCTCCTTGCAGTCCAAGGGACTCTCAAGAGTCTTCTCCAACATCACAGTTTAAAAGCATCAATTCTTTGGCGCTCAGCCTTCCTTATGGTCCAGCTCTCACATCCATACATGACTACTGGAAAAACCATAGCTTTGACTATATTGACCTTTGTTGGCAAAATAATGTCTCTGCTTTTTAATATGCTGTCTATGTTGGCAATAGCTTTTCTTCCTAGAAGTAAGTGTCTTTTAATTTTATGGCTGCAGTCACCGTCTGCTATGATTTTGGAGCCCAAGAAAATTAAGTCTCTCATTGTTTGTATTGTTTCCCCAATTATTTGCCATGAAGTAATGGGACCAGATGCTATGATCTTCAGCTTTGAATGTTGAGTTTTAAGCCAGCTTTTCCACTCTCCTCTTTCACTTTCACCAAAAGGCGCTTTAGTTCCTTTCAGTATCTCCCATAATGATATTGTTATCTACATATCTGAGGTTATTTATATTTCTCCCAGGCAATCTTGATTCTGGCTTGTGCTTCATCCAGCCCAGCATTTTCATGATGTACTCTGCATCCAGCCCAGCATTTTCATGATGTACTCTGCATATAAGTTAAATAAGCAAGATGACAATATACAGCCTTGACCTACTCCTTACCCAATTTTGAATGAGTCCTTTTTTCTATTGGCTTAGTGAATTCACAATTTCTATCAGATTACATGTAGTTGAATCTTGGTTAAAGAGCCAAAATTCCCTACATAGAAATTCTCTACACGTTGTTCAGGTATTCCTTAACAAGATAAATGAAAATGACTGATATTTCACTATTTTTATTCTAATGTCCAAGAGTTATAAGTTTTTGGATGGGATTCATTCTCACAGGCTGAATCTGATGCATATCCATGTAATGTCTTGACTCCTATGGAGAGATAGTCTCAATAGGAAATCATTAGGTAGTTCTTAAATGCTACTCTGGCTTTGAATGCAGGCACAAAGTTTCTCAAACACAGAGCAGTTTCAGTTTCTTTGTTGATTTTAATGTGGGCCTACTCTTGCCTATGTATAAATGTTGGGTAAGATAGAACTCTTCATTTTACAACAGAAAAATTTGGTGAAGACAGTGAGAGTGCATAACATAAATATTATAGGCATACATATATTTCATATTTATTAAATTTTTAATATATGTTCTATTAGAGCAACTGAATGATAACTAAAATATGCCAGTAACTGTTTCTACTCAAAATTTCAAGATTCATAAGCAAGCAGTATGTGAATCTAATAATCTCTGCAAAAATTCATTCTTTGCAAATTTCTAATATAAAAAATATTGTATATTATAAAGATAAATTTCACATTGTTTTAAATTTCACACCAAATTTTGACTTTGTTTTTGGTATAATCAAATGTTTTTTGAAATATACTTTCTCAAACAAGAGAATTGATGTCTACCAAAAATGATGCTTATGTCCATCTCTACAAATATAACAATTTTTCCAACTAAGAAAAAAATCTTCCTGTCTCTGATTAACCTAAACTATAAAGAGATTTATGTGTAAAAATTATGCATGGATAAAATATATAGAAATTAGTTGTATTTTATGAAACACAAATCTTGTTTTGCCTGGGGTAGGCTTGGTTTATGCTCATTGTACTTGTTTAATTAGTAATAGAGTTCTCTTTTCACTATCATAAAAGTGCCATTTTGAAGATGAATTAACTAGACATTTTGTCTGCTTTTTACATAAAATGAAATATTCAAATTCCCAAATTAAGTGTATTTTTTTCAGGTAGCCGAATCTTTTCATTTCAGTGGTTAGGTCATTATTTGCTTTATGTTTAGTTGAAATACATGTAAGGAAAAAATAATACAGAATAATTTCCTTTCTTCTTAAAGAATACACAGAAAATAAGTCATGTTTTGTTTCAGTGTAGTCCATGGATAATACTATTGTATTTATACCTTTGTCCCTATTATATGAACTTGATTTTTAATTCTCTGATGGTTGATATTGCTAACATTTTATTTTTAGCTTATTTACCTTTATTCCTATCAATAATGTATCTATTTTTATCAACTGTTTTTTAACGCATTCATTTTAGCTATCTATGGCTTCCATATGTTCTTTCTTGAAGTTTGCAGAGAAAAAAAAATCTATGTGACAACTCTAACTTGGCAATTATTTTATCCCTGTATCCCTGTAAATAATTTTCTAAATATTTAGTCTTTGCATCTCATTTAAAATGTTATTGTTTTTAAAATAGATGATCTCTAGTATCTGGTTAGTAATAATATATTTATGTCTCTAGAATCATTTCACTTATTTTTTTATATTTTATCTAATTAGAATTGTTGATGCTGAAAAAATTATTTATTTACCTTATGGTTACACCTGTCACTATTAGATCCAATGAACATAAAATAAAATTATAAGATATCTATTTTCTAAAATTTTCACATTATAATGGAGGAAGAAAAGTATACATTATTGTAAAATAATGTCAATTTTTTTCAAAGATCTGCTTAGTGCATAACATGTTTATACAAGCATATATATGTGCATGCATATAAGCTGGAGAAGGCGATGGCACCCCACTCCAGTACTCTTGCCTGGAAAATCCCATGGACAGAGGAGCCTGGTAGGTTGCAGTCCATGGGGTCGCCAAGAGTCGGACACAACTGAGTGACTTCACTTTCACTTTTCACTTTCATGCATTGGAGAAGGAAATGGCAACCCACTCCGGTGTTTTTGCCTGGAGAATCCCAGGGACAGGGGAGCCTGGTGGGCTGTGTCTATGGGGTCACTCAGAGTCGGACATGACTGAAGTGACTTAGCAGCAGCAGCAGCAGCATATAAGCCACCCATACAAACATACTTCACTCCTATGCTATTGTCTAACATTAAGTCTGGACAATAGGCTGCTGCTGCTGCTATATACCATCCTTGCTGATTGACTAAGGTTCAAAAAAAGTTGCTGTGGATATTTAAGAACTTTAATAATTCTTAGTAAGTTTAAAGTATACAAAGTGAAATGGAACTGAAAGAAATATTCTAAGTTATAATGCCCTTTGGTATGCTATAAGTTATTTATTTTACCCATAAAAGTATTGCAGCTAGGTGTTACTGACCCTAATCTGGCTAATCAAAAGTATTTTTATCTCCAGGAAACTAGCTGAGTGAAATCAAACAAAATGTGTGGCTGATGTACTGAATGGAGGAGCCAGAAAATCATATGCCCAGATGTAAACTTTCTTACCCCATGATGATGTTAAAGTGTTACCTTATCACAATTGTGATATTTTTAATAAACTGTCCTTGATAGTGGTCAATCCATAGATTTCTTTTCTGGATACCTAGCTGCAATGGACAACCAGAGATAGTGTCAAACAATAAAATAAAAACATGCTCAAATATTATGAGACTTTAGTAATAAGAATAACATTTTTTTTTTCCTAAATGACTCATAGAAGCTATTACAGAGAAGCTGATACTGTAGCCTTATGAATGTAATTCTCCTGGTGGAGGAGGAGGAGGAGGGACAAATATTTAAAGACATATTCCTAGAGCTTGGCATAGCTCAGGCCACTTGACGATGACGTTTTCCCAAACCATATGAATATAGGCACAGATGCTTTCATACATTCTTATTTATCATGCATAAATTTAAAAAAAATCTTTCCAATATTGCAAGTGGAAATCGTACTTTATTTGAAGTTTCATCTGATTTAAAGTCTTTACACACAGATGGTATACTATATTGCATCAAAATTGGCATTTTCAGTATTAGCTTCTGTATTTGCTTATGTTGCTCTTGGCATGATTTCACATTAAGTAGAAGTTTTTGAGAAACAAAATATGGCATATTTGAAAATAAGACCTTTACCCTCCATCTTATTTAATCTTATTGGTATACACCAGTGCTTCCCTGGTGTATGTATTTCAACATATCCAGAATCCCATTTTAGCTTTCTCTTTCTATTTATAGCCCAGAGTTTTGCCTTTTATTTCTAACATACATCTTGGAATTGAGAGCAATAAACAATAATTTTTCTGAGAAATATCATTTAATTTTACTAATTTAAAATTACATTAATAAACCCTTTGTGTTGTCAACACCTGGCATATCATATTTGTATCATTTTTTCTAAAGATTGTGTAATATAATATTAGCCAAGATGAATCACTGTGTTTTCCATATTAAAGTACATTTATTTAAAGGGAAAATATATTTTCTGTATACACTATTCTCAGTTTCTAATGTAATAAAATTAAATTGCAATTGTTTTCTATGATTTCCACTTATTTATTTGCTTCCCTTTGGAGCATTTATTTTCATTTCTATTTCCCCTACATGAGATTGAGTTTAGAATTTCCCATATCTTGACTAGTTCTCTAGCTCTTTTGTTATTAAATTTCAAGAGTCCTCATAAGCAATTTAGGAACAAATACAGTCAGGTATGAAAACTTCAATATGGATGACTTTATTTCATTTGCAACAAACAGATGTATGTTAACAAGAAGGAAACAAATAGAAAACAATATGTTCTATCTCCTGAGCATTTTCAGAAACATCACCACCTACTTTAATAAGAAATACTTTATGCTACATGTTCTAATTTATATTACTTTTGTATGTTAAATCTTTGACCTATCACAGATATTTATTCAATTGTCTTTTAGTTATCTTAAAATCATTATTTATCTTTAATGGGCCTAAAAACAGATCTGTGTGCTTGGTTTTGATTTCCACATCCAGGGTGTATCTATGAAGTTATTGTATTTACTTATCTCTCTTTCAATTTTTTGATATAGAAAAATTAGAACTGTCTCACTGTGTATGTGTCTTTAATGACAGCAGTATTAACATAACCACTGTTTGGTGGAATGTTACACTCTGAATCTGAGTTTGCTAATGATTAGATTCAGGTTAAATATTTTTTTTTTTTCTAACAGTACTACTAAAGTAATATTTCCTTTTCACTGTATCACATTTGGAGGTGCATATGTTACTTATCTTATTACTGGTGATGTTAAATTTCATTATCTGATGAAAGTGGTATCTTTCAGAACTCTCTGTTACAAAAGATATCTTTTTATTCCCTTTATTGTATATCAGTATAAGAAATTGAATGGGTGATAATTTTGAAAATTTATAGTGCTGATTTTCTAATTATCTTGTTCTGTCAAAATTTAGTAGCTATTGTTCATCTGTAAAGAATCCTCTTTCCAGTCTTCATATTTCACTATGAATTCATGGATTTTTTTCATTCAATACTACACTATAAGCCACGTGCCACTATTTTTAATGCTGAATCTCAAAATTGAGAGCCAGCTCAAGTATTTCCCTTTGTTATTTACATGTTCTGTTTAGTCTCTTAACATCACCTTGCTTTTTGACAGAACAAAGTATTCCACATTCATCTTACATTTTTGCTGTCCCTTACATGGAATTTGCAAGTTATTTAAAGGGTTCTAATTTCTTTTAGTTGATTGTTATAGATAACAATCATTATGGAGGTGATACACAGTACTGAAGTATCATAGTTTCAAGTCTTTGCAGAGGACAAAGCTAAGAAATATCTTTTTAAAAGATGAAGGACTAATATCACTATTTCCAAATTGAATATAGAAAGCACAGCATTCTTCCTTGTTCTTTCCACTTCCATTATTGTAATCTCCTTTTCCAGGGTGACACACTGGGTTTCCCAAAACATCAATATCTATGCTGATCTGTTCTGTCCTACAGCACACAAAAAGTTCATTGCAAAATAACTATCAATACCATGACCAAAAACAAACCTGTTAACATGCAAGATATTTTGTATTTCAGTTTTCCTTATGATAGATTTACACTCAGGGTGTCCTGGCAGGCCACGAGGTACCAATTTTGCCTCAATTTTTATTTTTTTCTGTACTGTTACATTATCAATTTGATATAAAGATAAGATATGTTCCTGCTCTATATTAAAGTTTAATCTGACTTTAATTTTAGTAATTGACTTTCAACTTTATTGTAATACATGTAAAATATTATCATACTAAAAAGACAACATAATAAGAGCAATACCAAAAATATATAGATATCCCTAAGATGCCTATCCTATTCCCATGCCCCTATAATTTGATTCTGATTTTTCTCTTCTGTTTATTCTTCTAAATAAGCAAGCATATTTTTGTTTCCCTAAACAAGAAATTTTGTACTACATACTATTTATACATTTTTACACTTAACCATCTTGCTCAAAAACAAAAACAATATATTCTTAATATGACAGCATTGTTGTTCAATCACTAAGTCCTGTCTGACTCTTTGTGACCCCATGAACTCAGCATGCCTGGCTTCCCTGTCCATTACTATCTCCCAGAGTTTGATAGGCCAGCTGTGATGGACCTCTCCCAAGGTCAGGTGCAGTGACCAAGAGTGCCAGGCTGCATTGGCACAGGAGTGACCGAGAAGAGCTAACTCAGGTTCAAGGTCAGGGGTGGTGGCCAAGAGGAGCTGCCCCACGTCTGAGGTCGGGGCAGAGGCTGAGAGGAGCTACCCCCCAGCTGAGGTAAGAAGGAGTAGCTGTTTCACTTTGCTGGAGCAGCCGTGAAGAGATACCCCACACCCAAGGTAAAAGAAACCCAGGTAAGATGGTAGGTGTTGCAAGAGGGCATCAGAGGACAGACACACTGAAACCATAATCACAGAAAACTAGGCAATCTGATCAAACAGACCACAGCCTTCTCTAACTCAATGAAACTAAGCCATGCAGTGTAGGGCCACCCAAGATGGGAGGGTCATGGTGGAGAGGTCTGACAGAATGTGGTCCACTGGAGAAGGGAATGGCAAACCACTTCGGTATTCTTGCTTTGAGAACCCCATGAACAGTATGAAAAGGCAAAATGATCGGATAATGAAAGAAGAACAATCCGAGTCAGTAGGTGCCCAATATGCTACTGAAGATCAGTGGAGAAATAACTTCAGGAAGAATGAAGGGATGGAACCAAAGCAAAAACAATAGCCAGTTATGGATGTGACTGGTGATAGAAGCAAGGTCCGATGTTGTAATGAGCAATATTGCATAGGAACCTGGAATGTCAGGTCCATGAATCAAGGCAAATTGGAAGTGGTCAAACAGGAGATGGCAAGAATGAACCTCAATATTCTAGAAATCAGTGAACGAAAATGGTCTGGAATGGGTGAGTTTAACTCAGATGACCATTATATCTACTACTGTGGACAGGAATCCCATAGAAGAAATGGAATAGCCATCATGGTCAACAAGAGTCTGAAATGCAGTACTTGGATGGTATCTCAAAAACGACAGAATGATCTCTGTTCGTTTCCAAGGTAAACCATTCAATATCACGGTAATCCAAGCCTATGCCCCAACCAGTAATGCTGAAGAAGCTGAAGTTGAATGGTTCTATGAAGACCTACAAGACCTTTTAGAGCTAACACCCAAAAAAGATGTTCTTTTCATTATAGAGGAATGGAATGCAAAAGTAGGAAGTCAAGAAACACCTGGAGTAACGGGCAAATTTGGCCTTGGAATACAGAATGAAGCAGGGCAAAGGCTAATACAGTTTTGCCATAAGAATGCACTGGTCATAGCAAACACCCTCTTCAACAACACAAGAGAAGACTCTCCACATGAACATCACCAGATGGTCCGAAATCAGACTGACTATATTCTGTGCAGACCAAGATGGAGAAGCTCAATACAGTCAGCAAAAACAAGACCAGGACCTGAATGTGGCTCAGATCATAAAAACCTTATTGCCAAATTCAGACTTAAATTGAAAAAAGTGAGGAAAACCACTAGACCATTCAGGTATGACCTAAGTCAAATCACTTATGTTTATACAATGGAAGTGAGAAATAGATTTAAGGGCCTAGATCTGGTAGACAGAGTGCCTGAAAAACTATGGATGGAGGTTTGTGACATTGTAGAGGAGACAGGGATCAAGACCATCCCATGGAAAAGGAATGCAAAAAAGCAAAATGGCTGTCTGGGGAGGCCTTAAAAATACCTGTGAAAAGAAGAGAAGCAAAAAGCAAAGGAGAAAGGGAAAGATATAAGCATCTGAATGCAGAGTTCCAAAGAATAGCAAGGAGAGATAAGAAAGCCTTCCTCAGTGATCAATGCAAAGAAAAAAAGGAGAACAACAGAATGGGAAAGACTAGAGATCTCTTCAAGAAAATTAGAGATATCAAGGGAACATTTCATGCAAAGGTGGGCTCGATAAAGGACAGTAATAGTATGGACCTAACAGAAGCAGAAGATATTAAGAAGAGGTGCCAAGTATACACAGAAGGACTGTACAGAAAAGAGCTTCATGACCCAGATAATCATGATGGTGTGATCACTGATCTAGAGCCAGACATACTGGAATATGAAGTCAAGTGGGCCTTAGAAAGCATCACTATGAACAAAGCTAGTGGAGATGATGGAATTCCAGTTGAGCTATTTCAAATCCTGAAAGATGATGCTGTGAAGTGCTGCACTCAGTATGCCAGCAAATTTGAAAAACTCAGCAGTGGCCACAGGACTGGAAAAGGTCAGTTTTCATTCCAATCCCAAAGAAAGGCAATGCCAAAAAATGTTCAAACTAAAACACAGTTACACTCATCTCACATGCCAGTAAAGTAATACTCAAAATTCTCCAAGCCAGGCTTCAGCAATATGTGAACCATGAAATTCCAGATGCTTAAGCTGGTGTTAGAAAAGGCAGATGAACCAGAGATCAAATCGCCAACATCTGCTGGATCATGGAAAAAGCAAGAGAGTTCCGGAAAAACATGTTTCTACTTTATTGACTATGTCAAAGCCTTTGACTGTGTGGATCACAATAAACTGTGGAAAATTCTGAAAGAGATGGGAATACCAGACCACCTGACCCACCTCCTGAGAAACCTATACATAGGTCAGAAAGCAACAGTTAGAACTGGACATGGAACAATAGACTGGTTCCAAATAGGAAAAGGAGTACGTCAAGACTGTGTATTGTCACCCTGCTTATTTAACTTATATGCAGAGTACATCATGAGAAACGCTGGACTGGAAGAAACACAAGCTGGAATCAAGATTGCCTGGAGAAATATCAGTAACCTCAGATATGCAGATGACACCACCCTTATGGAAAAAAGTGAAGAGGAACTAAAAAGCCTCTTGATGAAAATGAAATAGGGGAGTGAAAAAGTTGGCTTAAAGCTCAACATTCAGAAAACTAAGATCATGGCATCTGGTCCCATCACTTCATGGAAATAGATGGGGAAACAGTGGAAACAGTGTCAAACTTTATTTTTGGGGCTTTAAAATCACTGCAGTTGGTGACTGCAGCCATGAAATTAAAAGACTCTTACTCCTTTGAAGGAAAGTTGTGACCAACCTAGATAGCATATTGAAAAGCAGAGATATTAGTTTTTCAGCAAAGGTCCATCTAGTCAAAGGTATGGTTTTTCCAATGGTCATGTATGGATGTGACAGTTGGACTGTGAAGAAGGCTGAGCACCGAAGAATTGATGCTTTTAAACTGTGATGTTGGAGAGGACTCTTGAGAGTCCCTTGGATTGCAAGGAGATCCAACCAGTCCATCCTAAATGAGATCAGTCCTGAGTGTTCATTGGAAAGACTGATGCTGAAGGTGAAACTCTAATACTTTGGCCACCTCCTGCGAAGAATTGACTCATTGGAAAAGACCCTGATGCTGGGAGGGATTGAGGGCAGGAGAAGAAGGGGATGACAGAAGTTGAGATGGTTGAATGGCATCACTGACTCGATGGACATGAGTTTGAGTGAATTCTGGGAGTTAATGATGGATACCGAGGCCTGACGTGCTGTGATTCATGGTGTTGCAAACAATCGGACACGACAGAGCTACTGAACTGAACTGAACTAAGAGTTTGTTCAAATCCATATCCATTGAGTCAATAATGCTATCTAACCATCTCGTCCTTTGCCAACGCCTTCTCTTCTTGCCCTGTCTTTCACAGTATCAGCGTTTTTCCCAATGAGTCAGCTGTTTGCATAGGTGGTCATTGTAGTGGAGCATCAGCTTCAGCAGCAGTCCTTTCAATGAGTATTCAGCATTAATTGCCTTTAGGATTGACTGCTTTCATCTCCTTGCTGTCCAGGCAATCTCAAGGGTCTTCTCAGCACAATTTGAAAGCATTAGTTCTTTGGTGCTCAGCCTTCTTTATGGTCTAACTCTCACATCCATACATGACTACTGGGAAAACCCTAGCTTTGAACATACGGACCATTGTTGTCAAAGAAATGTCTCTCTTTAATAATGTTCTCTCTAGGTTGTCATAGCTTTTTTTCCAAGGAGCAAGGTTTTCTCTTATTATTATTATTATTATTTTTTTAATTTCGTGTCTACAGTCAGCAACCACAGTGCCTTAGGAGCCTACGAAAGTGAAATCAGTCACTGTTCCACTTTTTCCCCATCTATTTGCCATGAAGTGGTGGAAACAGATGCCACAGTCTTAGTGTTTTAAATGTTGAGTTTTAAGCCACGTTTTCACTCTTCATGAGATATATATCATTCTTTTTATATTTTCATATTTCTCCATTATACAAAAGCTCTATGGGTTAATTAACAAGGTTTCAATGGATGAGTATTAAGATTTCTACTAATATCCTTTTTTTTACAAATAACACTTTCATTACTGACTTCCCTTACTGTGGGTATGTTTATGTGTATATGTGTATTTGGTAGAGTATTTCTAGACTTAATTGTTAGAGGAAAGATATTGTTTCAAAAGGTAAATTCATATGTAATTTTGTTAGATATTCTGAATCCCAGTTTAGAGAATACACTATACAGTACTTATTGTTTGAGTTTACTGCCCATCCAGTGGTCTTAGTTCCAACTCACCTACAGAGGAAGTAAATTAAGATTCATGCATAACTGATTCAAAGTGAGCAAAAGATCAGAGCAAACATTTCATCAAAGATAAAGAAATGGCAAAGAGCAAATGAATATATGTTGAACATAATTTAGTCATTAGGGAAATGAGAAAGCCACAAGTTATCATTTTGTACATTGTAATGTCTAAAATATTTGTCAGTATCAAGTGTTAGGAAGGATGGGAATAGTCATAAAATGGTACAGCCATTTTGAGAACTAATTTTATACTTTGTCATAAATGTAAGTATACATCTACCATATAATTTCTTAATATTACACCCATGTATTTAGATAATTATATCTATTTAATCCTAATTGTGGAAAATATATTACAAACCTGTAGATAAATATTTATAGCAACTTTATTCACAATTGATAAAATAGGAAATACCTTAGATAAAATTTCATTAGTGAAAAAATAAATAAATGGAGGCATGTTGGGTGTAAGGGGAGAGGTTATCCCTGAAGGGCTAGCATAATATGATTTGGGGTGATGGGACTGCATAAAACTGTGTTGGTAGCCATACATCTATACATTGGTTATAATCCACAGAAAAGTTCATCACAAAAACTAATTTTATTCTATAAATACATTCCTTTAAAAAAATCAACAAGTATATGCCAGGAGAGATAGAATAAAAACAATCACAAGTGAATCTAACTATAATTTAAATAAGTAACATCTACACTGAAGAGGAAGATAAATATAGGAGTTGAACTAAATAGTTTTGGAAAACATTTTAAATTGAAATACAGTTAATGTACAATATTGTGTTAGTTTCTAGTGTACATGAAATATTTCAGTTATGTATATTGATATATGTAAAATAATCTGATTGAATGAAATGAATTCTTTTTCACTGTTGATTAGTATTCCATTATGTGTGTGTGTGTGAGTGTATGTGTATATACACATACACATACACATCTTCTTTATCCATTCATATCTTGGACATTTAGGTTTCTTCCATGCCTTTGCTGTTGTAAAAGATGCTGCTATTAGCATTGGGGTGCATGTATCTTTTAATATTACAATTTTGTCCAAATATATGCCCATGAATGGGATTGCTAGATCATATGGGAACTCTATTTTTAATTTTTTTTTAAAGAATATTCATAGTATTCTCCACTGTGGCTGCAACAGTTTACATTCCCACCAACAGTATAGGAGAATTCCCTTTCTCCACACCTTCTACAGCATTCGTTATTTGTGGAATTTTTGACTATGGCCATTCTGACTGGTGTGATGTGGTACCTCACTGTAGTTTTGATTTACATTTCTCTAATAACTAGAGATGTTGAGCATCTCTTCCTATGCTTTTTGACCACCTGCAAGTCTTCTTTGGAAAAAATGTTTATTTATATCTTCTTTTCATTTTTTGATTGTTTGTTATTGAGTTGTATGATATAGTTTTATATTTTAGAGATTAAGCCCTTGTCAGCCACATCATTTCCAAGTATTTTTTGCAAGTCCATGGGTTGTCTTTTCATTTTATTTATGGTTTCCTTTGCTGTGCAAAAGCTTGTAAGCTTGAATGTCTCATTTGATTATTTTTTTGCTTCTAGTTCTATTTTCTTGAAAGACTGACCTGCTATTGATTTATGTCAGAGAATGTTTTGCCTGTATTTTTTTTTCCAGTGGTTTTATGATGCCATGTCTCTAAGTCTTTAAGTCAATTTGAGTTTATTTTTGTGTATGGTGTGTATTTTAAGTATGATATGAGAGTATTTTGTAAATTCATCAATTTACATGCAATTGAAGCTGTCCAATTTTCCCAGCACTACTAGCTGAAGATACAGTTTTTTGTGCATTGTATTTCCTTGCCTTCTTTGTCAAAGATTGACTGTGGATGTTTGGGTCTATTTCTGGGTTTTCTATTCTATTCCATGTGTATGTAGTTGTACCAGTATCACACTGTTGTGATTACTGTAACTTTGTAGTATTGCCTGAAGTCTGGGAGGGTTGTGCATTCTGTTTTGTTCTATTCCCTTAGGATTGGTTTGGCAATTCTGGTGTTTCTTTGGATCCATATAAACTTTAGGATTATTTGTTCTAGTTCTGTGAACAGTGTTATGGATTATCTGATAGGTGCCACATTAAATCTATAGATTGGTTTGGATAGTATGGCCATTTTAACAATATTCATTCTTTCAATCCAAAGCATGGAGTATTTTTTTCATTTCTTCAAATTATATTTAGTTTCCTTTACCAATGTTTAATTGTTTTTAACATGTAAATATTTCACTACCTTGGTCAAGTTTATTCCTATGTAATTTTTAATGTGATTTTAAAAGGTGGTTTTTAAAATTTTTTTTGCATTCTCTTTTTTGATCTTTAATTGTTACTGTAAAGGTATTAAACTGATTTCTGTGTGCCAAACAGCACCTTAATTCTGCTACTTTTGTGCACCTAAAAAAGAGACTTAATTATTTTATCATTTTGTTGAGATGGTAATTCAGTTCAGTTTAGTCGCTAGGTCTTGTCCAACTCTTTGAGACCCCATGAATTCCAGCACACTAGGCTTCCCTGTCCATCACTAACTCCTGGGGTATACTCAAACACATGCCTATCATGTTGATGATACCATCCAACCATCTCATCCTCTGTAGTCCCCTTCTCCTCCAGCCTTCAATCTTTCCCAGCAGCAGGGTCTTTTACAAAGTCAGTTGTTCGCATCAAGTGGCCAAAGTACTGGAGTTTCACCTTCAGCATTAGTCCTTCCAATGAGTATTCAGGACTGATTTCCTAGTCCAAGGGACTCTCAAGAGTCTTCTCCAACACCACAGTTCAAAAGCATCAACTCTCCAGTGTTCAACTTTCTTTAGAGTCCAACTCTCACATCCATGCATGGCTACTGGAAAAACAATACCTTTCACTAGATGGATCTTTGTTGGTGAAGTAATGTCTCTGCTTTTTAATATTCTGTCTAGGTTGCTCATAGCTTTTCTTTCAAGGAGCAAGCATCTTTTAATTTTATGGCTGCAGTCACCATCTGCAGTGATTTTGGTTGTGAGAGTTGTACTATAAAGAAAGCTAAGCGCCAAAGAATAGATGCTTTTGAACTGTGGCACAGGAGAAGACTTTTGAGAGTTCCTTGGACTGCAAGGAGATCCAACCAGTCCATCCTAAAGGAGATCAACCCTGGGTGTTCATTGGAAGGACTGATGTTGAAGCTGAAACTCCAATACTTTGGCCACTTGATGCTAAGAACTTATTTGAAAAGACCCTGATGCTGGGAAAGATTGAAGGCAGAAGGAGAAGGGGATGACAGAGGATGAGATGGCTGTAATGGCATCACTGACTCAATGGACATGAGTTTGAGTAAACTCTGGGAGTTGGTGAGGGACAGGGAGGCCTGGCATGCTGCAGTTCATGGCGTCACAAAGCCGGGCACAACTGATCAACTGAACTGAATTAAGGAGATGGTAATTAATTACCTATAAATACAGGTTTATTGAAGTAAAAATAACAGAGAAAAACACATCCCAGTCTTTAATACATAGTTATACAATTTTGAAAAAAAATTATTTTTAAGGTTAAATTTTTCATGATTATGAGCTTACATTTTGGGGTTTTATCTACATTTTGGAATAATGTTGGATAAATAAATAAATTTAAGTAAATCAGAAAAAACATAATATATATTTTTTATCTCCTGGAGAAATAACTATTTTTTTTGTGCTTCCAAATCTCTAGAATCTTGACAACAGTAAAACTATCTGAGACAGATTTCTTCATATTACATTATGTGTGCATTAGTGACCAGCTGTGTCCAACTCTTGACAACCCCATCGATTGTAGCCTGCCAGATTCCTTTGTCCATGGAATTCTCCAGACAAGAATACTGGTGTGGGTAGGTGGGTAGTCACACCCTTCTCCAGGGGATCGTTCCAACTCAGGGATCAAACTCAGGTCTCCTGCATTACAGATAGATCCCTTACCTTCTGAGCCACCGAGGAAGCCCTAATTTATTCATATCTTTGGAAAGAGAAAAAAAAGAGAAGGGAAAAATTCAAAAAAGAAAGAAACTGAAAGAGGGATTTTTTTTTTTCTAATTTCCTAGCAATAACTATAGATATAGCCCTGAGAAGAATTCTCTTACCTCCTACTGCTGAAGAATTTCAGGGTGGATAGATTTTTCTCTTAATTAAATGAATCGTGAAAGTGAAAGTGAAGTCGCTCAGTCGTGTCCGACTCTGCGACCCCGTGGACTGTAGACTACCAGGCTCCTCTGTCCATGGGATTCTTCAGGCAAGAGTACTGGAACGGGTTGCCATTTCCTTCTCCAGGGGATCTTCCCAACCCAAGGATCTAACCCAGGTCTCCCTCATTGGAGGCAGACACTTTAACCTCTGAGCCACCAGGGAAGTTACTTACAAATCAAAACGCCTATGGAAAAACTTTAATGAAATGGCAATAGTAAAAGAAGATATAAGCTAACTGACTCATATTAGTTAAAAATTAAAAATTCTCAACTTGTACCTTAAGAACATGGAATAATTCTCAAAAGCATGTGAACTGTATATTACAATCAATTATATACTCGCTGGCCATAAAACAAGTTTCAACAAACTTCAACCATCTCAGATAATGATGGAAATAAACTAGATAGAAATGCTATAAATATAACTTAAAAATACACAAATATTTGAAAATTAAGCCTTAGTCGTATAAATAATCCAGTAAATACAAGAGAATAATACAATTTAGAAACATTTTGAAATTAATAAAAGTAAGAATATGACCTAAAAATCTGGTGGAAATGAAGTTAAAGGAATGTTTATGGAAAATGTAAGATTATAGTTCATATATTAGAGAAAGTATTACAAGTATCAAATTCAATTATCTAAGTTTTACTAAGAAGACTACCTAATGAAATCCAAAGAAAGTAGAATGAAAGAAATAATAAAAATTAAAAGTAAAATCTGTTAAATAAAATATAAGTATATATTAACAAAGTAAAAGTTTAGTTTTTTTTTTTTTTTTTCCATTTAAAAAAACCAATAAAAATAATAAACTTCAATAGGAGGTTCCTCAATAGGAAATAAAGGCAAAAATTTTTTTTTAAATTGCCAGAATGAGGTATACAGAGGGGGATGAGTGAGTGCAAGTCACTCAGTAGTGTCCAGCTATTTTCAATCCCATGGATTATACCATCCATGGAATTCTCCAAGCCAGTACAGGCAGCAGAATTCTCCAGGCCAGAATATTAGAATGGATAGCCTTTCCCTTCTCCAGGGGATCTTCCCAACCCAGGGATGAACCCAGGGCCCCTGCATTGCAGGTGGATTCTTTACCAGCTGAGCCACCAGTGAAGCCACGGAGGACTATATCAAATTGTAAATATATTAAGAAGAAAATAAATTAGTATAATATGTACCCTAATGTCAAAATTTGACAATGTGATTAAATGAATACTCTCTTGAGAAGAACAACTTATTTAAATTGAAACAAACAAGTAGACAAAAACAAATCTGAGTATTTATATGTAAACTAAAGAAACAGGATCTGTTTCTTTCCACTAAGAAATGCCCTTTACCTGATAATAATGTATGTATTCAATAATATATTCTCTCAAAATGAGTCAGAAAATGTTCTATTTCAGTTTTCTGAAATATTTATTAGATTCCTTCATTTACTCTCTGTGTTCCATGGTGTATTATAGCTCAATACACTTATATATATATAAATCCATTCTGGATGTCATATGAAAAATGGATTTTAAAGAAACAAATTGAGAAATTCTCGTAGGAATCCAGGTGATGGTTGATGGTGTCTTGTATTGAAAAATCAATAGAAATGGAGCAAAGTAGGAAGATACAGAAAGTACTTTTTTTTGAAATGTAATTATCAGGACATTTTGAGATGGTATGGAGATAAGCAAGTTAATATGGGGAGGTTAAGATAGGGCTAGAAACAAATGATGTATTTTTAGAAGAACAGAAAATATTGGGTAGCAAGTCCTTAAATTATCTTTAAGTAATTATTTCCCAGAGTAAGCCCTTATATAAAGAAGGAAAAAAAAAAAAAAAAAACAAGGAAAGTGGTAAAACAACTCCCAGTTCAAACTTTTATAACATATGGATTTTAATATATTCTGGTACTTAACTTGTATTCACAATGTAATTAAATTTTGTTTGCTCTAGTTATGTGCTTAGTATGCTTATATCTTTTGTCATAAATTATCAAACACACTGCACAGCTGGCAAAAATTTTTTACAAAAATGCCTCATTAGAAATCACCAACTTATCTTCAAATTCTCTGAACATGTGGTGCAAAATTTGAATTCATGCAGTTATGTGTTAGCTGCAGACAGCCTGACTCGTTGATCTCGCTGTGTGATAGATATGTTTTAGGGGTGGGTTGTTGAGAATGATGATTTTTTTGCCTAGCTGTTTAAATATTTTATGATTAAAATATGCCTTTTTCTTGTTCTGATTAAGTACTCAGCAGAATATTTTCCAAAAGGTTTTTTTTTTTTTTTCCATAATGTTAACAAGATCTAGTGAACTTTAAAAAAAAAAAAATTGGGTTTCTTTTCTCAAGTTTCTATATTTTTCATCTATTATTTTTTAGCATTACTTTTGGAATTGGCATATTATAAGTTGTTGCTTTAGAATGATAGCTTATTTTCTAATTAGTTTTCTTCTCATAACTAAAAGTAAATTTAGATATATACATTTACAACAGAATGTTATTCTATTAGTAAAAATATTTTTTAATCATTCCAAAATATAGTTAGCCACTATATTTACTGTAACTTGACTTTAGCCCTGTTAAAATATTGCAAATCAGACTTTTTTCTGATTGCAAACATTTTTAATTATTTTAGTATTTGGTTAGTTTTTCATTTTTGGTCTCATTCAACAAAAAAGTTTGCTTAAAGATGGCTGAGATGCTTTATAGTTAAAAATAAATCTATTTTTTAATTTGTTCCCTATTTAGATTACAAAGCATTTATCTTATGACTGTATATGCCAGTCATAATTTAGTCAGATATAGTTGACTTATAAATCTAATATCCATATTAAATTATCAGAACTTAGTGTCTACGTACTACTACTAAAAAGAAACAAAAACAAAAACAAAAAACTATAGAATGGTGTTCATAATTTTGACTCAACAGATCTCAAGTTTTTTATCCTCACTAAATGATTTCAAAGTTGGATGGTTCATTCATAGCTTTGCTTTTCTGGTTAGTCTTGTAATATTTTACTTCCCATGTTCAGCATTAGTCAAAAATAGGACTGCATGCTTTTGAGTCCACATGCTCTTTTTATCTCTGGTTTTTACTGCTGTGTTTCATAAGACTGAATGAGGTTATCATCATCTGTGCTGTGCCATACTTAAACACTCAGTCATCTCTGCCTCTGTGATCGCATGGACTATAGCCCACCAGGCTCCTCTGTCCATGAGGATTCTGCAGGCAATACTGGAGTGGGTTTCCATGCTGTCCTCCAGGGGATTGTCACAACCCAGAAATTGAACCCAGGTCTCCAGCATTGCCAGCGGATTCTTTACCATCTGAGCCACCAGGGAAGCCCAAGAATACTGGAGTAGGTAACCTATCCCTTCTCCAGGGGATCTTCCACACTCAGGAATAGAACCAGGGTCTCCTGCATTGCAGGCAGATTCTTTACCAGCTGAGCTTCCAGGGAAGCTCTATAATTATATACAGTAATGCAACTGTCTTCTAAATAAAATATATCACTGCACTAAAAGTTTCTTCTGAAAACAATTGTTTCTCCTAATAGCTGGAGAGATCATTTTAAAATTTCAAGTTCAATAATGTCATTTGCTAAAAACCTTTGGTGTCTTTGGATTGCTTTAAGAAAATAAATTTATTAAAAAATAAATAAAATAAAATAAACTATATATATATATTTGACAAAGTCTCTGCATATAATTATCGCAAGTGGCAGATTGTTCTATATCCAGCCTGTGTGTATCTCAGTCTCAGTTCACTCTACCTCTCTCTAGTTCCAATAATAAAAATATTTGATATTCTTTTTCTTTCCAATTTCTGTCCTTATTTTTGTTTTGCAGAGTAATAATTGATATACAATATGGTATTAGGTTCAGATATACAATGTAGTGTTTCAACATTTGCATACATTATGAAATGAACAGCATAATAAGTCTAGTTACCAACTGCCACTTTACAAATTTATAGAGTATTAGTGACTATATTTTTCATAATGAACATTGCATTCCCATAAGTTACTTTAAACCTGGAAGTTATACTTCCTAATGCCCTTCATCCATTTCAACCATCCAACCCCAACTTCCCTCCCCTTTGGCAGCCACCAATCTGTTCTCTCTATCTATGAGTCTCAGTTTTATTTTGCTTTTTGTTTGTTTGATTTTTAGATTTCACAAATAAGTGAAATGATGTGGTATTTGTCTGACTTACTTCACTTAGCTTAATATTTTCAAGGTCCATCTATGTTATCACAAATGGCACGATTTCATCCTTTTTATGACTGAGTAATATTTTATTGTGTGTGTGTGCTTGTATTCTTTATTCATTCATTTATCATTTGGCATTTAGCTTATTTCCATATATTGATTTTAAAAATAATGCTGCAGCAAGCAGAGGAGTACATATGTCTTTTTGAATTAGTGTTTTCATTTTCTTAAGATAGATACTCAGTGGTAAGATTTTGGATGATATAATAGTGCTATTTATTTTTTTAAATGAAACTTCCATATTGTTAGTCAAATTGGCTGGATCAATTTTAATTCTCACCAACAGTGGACAGTTCAGTTCAGTTCAGTTCAGTCACTCAGTCGTGTCCGACTCTTTGTGACCGCATGAATCGGAGCACGCCAGGCCTCCCTGTCTATCACCAACTCCCGGAGTTCACTCAGACTCATGTCCATTGAGTCAGTGATGCCATACAGCCATCTCTTCCTTTGTTGTCCCCTTCTCCTCCTGCCCTCAATCCCTCCCAGCATCAGAGTCTTTTCCAATGAGTCAACTCTTTGCATGCAGTGTCCAAAGTACTGGAATTTCAGCTTCAGCATCATTCCCTCCAAAGAAATCCCAGGGCTGATCTCCTTCAGAATGAACAGGTTCGATCTTCTTGCAGTCCAAGGGACTCTCAAGAGTCTTCTCCAACACCACAGTTCAAAAGCATCAATGCTTGGGCGCTCAGCCTTCTTCACAGTCCAACTCTCACATCCATACATGACCACTGGAAAAACCATAGCCCTGACTAGACGGACATTTGTTGGCAAAGTAATGTCTCTGCTTTTCAATATGCTATGTAGGTTGGCCATAACTTTTCTTCCAAGGAGTAAGCGTCTTTTAATTTCATGGTTGCAATCACCATCGGCAGTGATTTTGGAGCCCCTCAAAATGAAATCTGACACTGTTTCCACTGTTTCCCCATCTATTTCCCATGAAGTAATGGGACCAGTGGCCATGATCTTCATTTTCTAAATGTTGAGCTTTAAGCCAACTTTTTCACTCTCCTCTTTCATTTTCATCAAGAGGCTTTTTAGTTCCTCTTCACTTTCTACCATAAGGGTGGTGCCATCTGCATATCTGAGGTTACTGATTTTTCACCTGGCAATTTAGATTCCAGCTTGTGTTTCTTCCAGTCCAGCGTTTCTCATGATGTACTCTGCATATAAGTTAAATAAGCAGGGTGACAATATACAGCCTTGACATACTCCTTTTCCTATTTGGAACCAGTCTATTGTTCCATGTCCAGTTCTAACTGTTGCTTCCTTACCTGCATATATTGAACATCCACTGGATCATGGAAAAAGCAAGAAGTTCCAGAAAAAAACATTTATTTCTGCTTTATTGACTATGCCAAAGCCTTTGACTGTGTGGATCACAATAAACTGTGGAAAATTCTGAAAGAGATGAGAATACCAGACCACCTGACCTGCCTCTTGAGAAACCTATGTGCAGGTCAGGAAGCAACAGTGGAGGAGTTCCCTTTCTTCCACATTCCTGCCAACACTTGTTGTTTCTTGTTTTTTTAGTCATTGTAACAGGTGTGAGGTGATGTGTCATTGTGGTTTTGATTTGCAAATACCCTGATTTGTGTCATTGATCATCTTTTCATGTGCCTATTGACCATTTGTCATCTTCAGAAAAAAATGTCTTTCAGGTCTTCTGCTAGTTTTTTTTTAAACTGGACTTTGGGTGCATATGTGTGTTAAAATAACACACATTTTATATTTTGGATTTTAACAACTTCTCAAATATATGATTTGCCAATACCTTCTTCCATTCAGTAGGCTGCATTTTCATTTTGTTAATTGTTTCTTTGCTGCATAGAAGCTTTTAGTTTGATATAGGCCCATTTGTTTCCTTGGACTTCCTGATAGTTCAGTTGGTAAAGAATTTGCCTGCCAATGCAGGAGACCCTGGTTCTATTCCTGGGTCAGGAAGATCGGCTGGAGAAAGGATAGGCTAACCATTCCAGTATACTTGGACTTTCCTTTTGGCTCAAATAGTAAAGAATCTGTCTGCAATATGGGAGACCTGGGTTCAATCCCAGGGTTGGGAAGATCCCCTGGAGAAAGCAAAGGCTATCCACTCCAGTATTCTGGCCTAGAGAATTCCATGGAGTGCATAGTCCATGGGGTCACAAAGAGTCAGACAGGACTGAGAAACTTTCACTTTCATTTGTTTATTTAAGCTTTTGTTCCATTGTCTTTGAAATTAGATTTTTAAAAAATCACTAAGACTAATGTCAAAAGCTTACTGCCTATGTTTTCTTTTAAGAGTTTTAGGATTTCAGATCTTGCGTTCAATTTTGTATCCTGAACCTGTAATGTCTAAGAGATTTTGTTGGGATCTTTAGGGTTTTCTCTATGAAATATCATGTCATCTGCAAATAGTGGCAGCTTTATGTCTTTCTTTGCAATTTATATGCCTTTAATCCTTTAATTTGGATTTATTTCTAATTGTTCTGGCTAAAGTTCCAATACTATGTTGAATAAAAGTGGAGAAATAGGAGAGAAATTGTTGTCTTTTTCATGATCTTAAAGGAAAAGCTTTCATATTTTCACCATGAAGTACGGCATTAACTGTGAGTTTGTTATATATGGCCTTTATTATATTGAGGTACATTCCCTCTATACCAAATTTGTTGAAATATTTTTTTACCATAAGTAGATATTAAATTGTGTAAAATGCTTCCTCTGATCTATTAAAATGACATTATTTTTATTTTTGATTTTGTTAATGTGATATAAAGTTGTGATGATTTGCAGATGGTGAGCTACCTTTGTATTCATAGATAGATCCACATTTATCATGGCGTATGACCTATTTAGTGCATGATATTTTCCATTTGTTAATATGAGGATTTTTATATCTATGTTCATCAGAGAGAGGCTTGTTTTTTGTTTTGCTGTTGTTTATTGATGTCATTGTTTGTATTCAGCTTTGCGTTAATGCTGACCTCATAAGATGAGCTCAGAAGCTTTTATTTCTCTTCAAATTTTTGGAAAACTTTGAGAATGATAGAAATTAAATCTTTGAATATTTTAAAGATTTCACCAGTGAAGGCATCTAGTCTTGGAATTCGATTTGTTTGAAGCATTTCATTACTGATTCAGGTCCTTTACTAGTGGATTTTCTATTCATATTTTCTGTTTATTCATGATTCAGTCTTGAAAGATTGCAAATTGCTAAAAATGTATTCATTTCTTCTATGTTTTCCAGTTTGTTGGCATATAATTGTTCATCAGATCAGATCAGATCAGATCAGTCACTCAGACATGTCCAACTCCTTGTGACCCCATGAATCACAGCACGCCAGGTCTCCCTGTTCATCACCAACTCCTGGAGTTAACTCAAACTCATGTCCATAGAGTCGGTGATGCCATCCAGCCATCTTCCCCTTCTCCACCTGCCCCCAAACCCTGCCAGCATCAGAGTCCCTTCCAATGAGTCAACTCTTCGCATGAGGTGGCCAAAGTACTGGAGTTTCAGATTTAGCATCATTCCTTCCAAAGAGATCCCAGGGCTGATCTCCTTTAGAATGGACTGGTTGGATCTCCTTGAAGTCCAAGGGACTCAAGAGTCTTCTCCAACACCACAGTTTAAAAGTGTCAATTTTTCGGCGCTCAGCTTTCTTCACAGTCCAACTCTTGCATCCATACATGACCACTGGAAAAACCATAGCCTTCACTAGACAGACCTCTGTTGGCAAAGTAATGTCTCTGCTTTTGAATATGCTATCTAGGTTGATCATAACTTTTCTTCTAAGGAGTAAGCGTCTTTTAATTTCATGGCTGCAATCACCATCGGCAGTAATTTTGGAGCCCCCAAAAATAAAGTCTGACACTGTTTCCACTGTTTCCCCATCTATTTCCCATGAAGTGATGGGACCAGATGCCATGATCTTCGTTTTCTGAATTTTGAGCTTTAAGCCAACGTATTCACTCTCCTCTTTCACTCTCATCAAGAGGCTTTTTAGTTCCTCTTCACATTCTGCCATAAGGGTGGTGTCATCTGCATATCTGATAGTAATGTCTTATGAGACTTTTTATCTCTGTCATATCAGTTTTATCTTCTTCTCTGTTCCTTCTGATGCTACTTATTTGAAATGTGTCTTGGTGACTCTAGCTGAATGTTTGTCAATTTTGTTTACCTTTTAAATAGACCAGCTCTTTTTTTTATCGATCTTTTTATTATTTTGGTAATCTCTATTTCACTTATTTCTATTCTGATATCTGTGATTTCCTTTCTTCTACTCAATTTAGTCTTCATTTTCTCTTTATTTTTTTAATTTTTTAAATTAATTTATTTTAGTTGGTGGCTAATTACTTTACAATATTGTAGTGACTTTTTACCATACATTGATATGAATCAGCCATGTGTTTACATGCATTCCGCATCCTGAACCCCACTCCCACCTCCCTCATTTGCTCTTTTTTTTTCTGGTCCCTTTAAGTGTACAGTTAAAATTTTTATTTGAGATTTCTCTTGATTTCTCCAGCTAGGCCTGTATTGTTATGAACTTCCCTCTTATAACTGCTTTTTGCTGAATCTCATAGATTTTTGTTTTCATATGTCAATGTTTCATATTTCAAACATTCCATATTTCTGTTTTCATCTGTTCTATAGGTATTTTATTAGTTTTTCTTAGATTTCCCCTATGACCCAGTAATTGTTCATTAATATGTTGTTTAATCTCCACATATTTGTATTTTTTCCAGTTTTCATCTTGTAATTGATTTCTAGTTTCATACCACTGTGATCAGAAAAGATGACTGATATGATTTGAATCTTCTTGATGTTAGTGAGACTTGCTTTGTGACCTAATATGCATTCTATCCTTGAGAATGTTCTAATGTGCACTTGAGAATTGATATTCTGCTACTTTGGGATGGAATGTTCTATATATATCAGTTAAGTCTATCTCTCTAATGTATTATTTAAGGTCATTGCTTCTTCATTGATTTTCTATCTGCATAACTATTTATTGATATAAATGAGGTGGTAATATCTCCTTCTATTATTGCTGTGAATTTCTTCCTTTATATCTGTTAATGTTTGCTTTAACTATTCTGGAGCTCCTATGTTAGGTGTGGATTGTATGTGCCCACTGTATTTAGCAAGGTTGCTGAAGCAAGGTTGGAGATGGGGAGTAAGCTTTAGCAGTGAAATAGGGGAATGCCTTGTGCATGCTTGGCAACCAGCTTTAGGCTGAGGGTGATGAAATGCTGCAACTGCTAATGCTTGACAACCTCACCCAGTGGTGGAACAGTATCATGGGTGGAACCACCCACCCATGCTGATAGACTTTTGCTACAGAGCAGTAAAATGTTGCAACCATTTCTACCTACCTGTCCCAGGCAAGAAGTTGAGGAATGATGTAAATGCCCACATTCTTTGGCTTCAACAAAGCAGTAAGATAGTGCCATTTGTCACCTCTAACTGTCTTAGAAAGGTGGCCAGAGTGTTCTGCATACTTCTAAAGCTTTGTGCTTGGTGCCAGCAGTTTACGTTGAGGAAGTAGTAATGGCATCTACCAGATTCTCTGTCTCTGGGGAGCATTTGTCCCTTGCTCCTCCAGATGACAATTTTAGGTTAGCAAATGGATCTCCACTTAATGCCTAGGTACATTTCAAGATGCAATTTTTCGTCCTTTGCTGTGGAGATCAGTTGTGGAGTTCATCGAATTTTGAGACCTTTGCAGAGAAAAATTATCCATATACAGCTACATATTTAGTGCGTCTGTGGTAGGAGGTGAGATCAGGATCTTCCTATTTTGCTGTCAGTGTTAATTTCAGCAACTTGAGCCTTTTAAGCCTTGTTCCCAGTATCTGAAACCCATTGTGTCCATTTTTTTCCAGATCCTTCTTGATCCAACTAACTCTGACTTAATCTTCATATTTGAAAACAACCTTTCTGGTCTTAGGAAAATTTCCCATTATACTGCAGTTTAAATCAAGTTTCTTACTAACATATTTGTAGTAACTTTCAAGCTTCCTTATAGTGGGTACCACTTTTGCTTTCTGTTTTGTTTTAATTATTGTATAGTTCATGGAAAGAAGTTTGGTTGTCCCTTTGGTCATCAATTTGTCTTGTAACTATTATAGTATTTTTACTGGAGAATTGGTTCTTCTCTAATGGTGGGAAGGACTCACAGATGGGACATGGAGGCCTAGAAAACACAGTAAGAGTTTATTAAGTGATATTACACTCTCAGGAAGGAGAGTGGCCAGGCTCATGTGAGCAGCTGAATCAAGTTCCTTTTGGCAAGCCAGCTGTATGGGATATGAAAATGATTGGGTTGAATATTCATTGAGGAAAGAAGGATTTGGGGTTGTATATCCTGGTTTTTGTCACAGTTCACCTTCCCAAGGAGAGGAAGTGGGTTTTCCTTATTTGGTCTTGATCAGAAGTGGCCTTGCCACATGGAGAGTACTTCTTACTGCAAGGCTAGTTATATTGTAATTAGAGCATAATGAATAAGATGTTACATTCCGATGCTAGAGAGTCCCAGTTTTACACATTTCTTTCTTTGTCTATAGGAACCCTGTCACCACAAGGTGTATTTTCCTGCCACCTGGGCTGTACCCCTTTCTATGCTCACATCTAGTTACCTGCCTGCTCTAACAGTATCTGCTAAATTTTAAGCTCATAGTCAATAGGTGCTGGCCTAGTGGTAAAGAATTCATCTGCATTGCAGGAGCTGCAGGAGATGTGGGTGAGATTCCTGGATTGGGAAGATCCCCTAAAGACGGGCATGGCAACCCACTTCAGTATTCTTGCCTGGAGAATCCCATGGGCAGAGAAGGCTGGTAGGATACAGCCCACAGGTTCTCAAAGAGTTGGACACGACTGAAGTAACTTAGCACACATGCACAGTAGTTGTTGAATTAAAGAATAAATGGAAATCACAATGTGATCTAAATATATATTTTCCTGTTTTTTAAATAATATAATTATATCAAGATTTGTAAGTAAGAAAAAGTAACTATTTTTATATTAATAGACTTTCTCTAATTCTTTATAATATAAAGTTCATTTATATCAATTGTGCTTGGAGATTTTTAAGTACTTAACATCAAGATACAAGAAATATATGAAAACTACTATTAGAATTTTTAAGTAATCCAATGTAAGGCAAAAATATACAGTACAGGGAACAATGTCTATAGTAAGCACTCAATAAATTAACTTAAGCTCTTGATTTTTAAAAAGATACCGTTTTTGCTGGAAAAAAAAGAATATTATATTAAAGAAGTATTTTCATTACGTGGTTTACTCGAGAACGCTGCTTCTTTTTGGTTTGGAGCAAGTATGCCTCTTCTTTTCCTGTAGCACTTCTTACTAAAGTGATCCTTTGCATGGAAATAATGCTTTCTTACCTCCACTAATCCTGAACCCAGCAGTGCTTCAGATTTAACAGTTCATTGATGAATGACAATCACAGCAGTTACCGGGAATATACAGTTTATCAGAGGAAAGAAGATAAAATTTTTGAGTATTATTCTTCCATCTCAGCTAGTCAGGCAAAATACTGAACAAAAGGTGAACCCCAAGGGTACATGCTGTATGCAAGAAGTAAGTGTAGCATCAAAGGACAACTGTGACTTGACCTAGGAGTTAAGATTGTTCTAACAGCAGTATCTTATATATTTGCTAGAAAACATGGTACTAATCTTTCCTTTGTCCTATCTAAAGCAAGCTCCATACTTTATCATAATTTTATGAATATGACCCTCATGTTACTGTCCTTGGTATGGGCTGAATGCTTGCATTTCTCTCAAAATTCATATTTTGAAACTCCACTCTTAGTACAATGGTATTAGGAGGTTGGGCCTTTGGGAGGTAATTAGGATTAGATGAGGTCATGATGGTGGAATCCTCAGGAGTGAAATTAGTGCTTTTATAAAAATCATCAATGAATCTGCCACAAGGATACACCTCCAATTAAAGTAAATAAATTTATATTAAAAAAAAAAGAATCATCAATGAGCTTACTTCCACTCTTGTCTTTCTGCCATGAGGATACAAAAAGAAATCAGCAGTCTGAAACCCAAAAGAATGACCTCCTCAGAATTTAACTATGCTGGCACTCTGATCTCTGACTTCTGCCTTAAGAAATAAATTACTGTTGTTTAAGCCACCAAGTCTATGACATTTTGTTATTGCAGCCACAAAATGGACTAAGAAAGCCACTAATACCTATGGCTTAGAAAGAACACCCAAGGTAGTATTTCTTCCTTGCTTGCCCCTAATTCCAGCCCTGGGGCTCAGACATATACCTCCCTGGAGAACTCCATGGCCTTGACTCATTAAATGGCTGTGAAGCTGCTCTGGTGACGTGTCAGAGCAACCGGCTGGAAATCCTCACTCTGGAACTCCTCACTCTGGAACTTGCTGGAAACTTGCCATCCGGGGTGACTGGAAAAGCCTTCGACTCTGAAGTGCTGCTCCTCAGAATTTCCTGTGAACCAAACTAAAGGACTGCCTAGGAAAGGAGCTTGCTGCCAAATGCTGCTGGATGCTTTGAACTGCAGAGTCAGGAGCTACATAATCTACAAGGTGATGGGAGCACATCAGAATCAGGCAGAGAAAGACCCTCCCTCTTCTGGAAGGCAGGTCTGGCTCAGTCCCTGTGGCATCTTTGGGTCCTGATGTGCACAAGGTTTTGTTTGAGCCCTCTGAAACTTTCTGGCGGGTAATGAGTTTGATTCTAAACGCAATTTTGCCCCTCCTACTGTCTTGCTGGGGCTTCTCTTTTGCCCGTGGATGTGAGTTATCTTTTTTTTTTTTTTTTTGATGAGGTCCAACATTCTCCTATTGATGGTTGTTTAGCAGACCGTTGTAATTTTGGAGTTCTTGCAGAAGAAGAGCACAAGTCCTTCTACTCCATCATCTTGAGACAGAAATTACTTTTCTGACAAAGGTCCCTCCAGTCAAAGCTGCAGTTTTTTCAGTAGTCGTGTATGGATGTGAGAGTTGGACTATGAAGAAAGCTGAGTGCTGTGCTTTTGAACTGTGGTGTTGGAGAAGATTCTTCAGAGTTCCTTGGACAGCAAGGAGATCCAACCAGTCCATCCTAAAGGAAATCAGTCCTGAATATTCATTGGAAGGACGGATGCTGAAGCTGAAACTCCAATCCTTTGGCCACCTGATGCAAAGAACTGACTCACTGGAAAAGACCCTGATGCTGGGAAAGATTGAAGGCAGAAGGAAACGGAGGTGACAGATGGTGAGATAATTGGATATCTTCACCGACTCAATGGACATGAGTTTGAGCAAGCTCAGGGAATTGCCGATGGACAGGCAAGCCTGGTGTGCTGCAGTCCATGAGGTCACAGAGAGTTGGACATGACTGAGTGACTGAACTGAACTGAACTCTGGAATCTCTAGTAGCAACGTTTCATATTAGTTCAGCTGACAAAGAAGAAATTATGCAGCTAGATCATTGTGGATAGTTAAAGGTAAGTTCTTTATCTTAGCAATGAGTGTGTCTTTTATCTCTTCTAACTATATTTGTGTAACACTGAGACTCCTACAATCTTTCTCTTCCTTTCCTAACAGAATATATTAAAAAAATCAACTCTAAATTCGTGAACCTTTTTTTTTTTTTATTCCTGTCTGTTTTCCCATTATAGTTAACTGTAAAGAGGTAAAGCTTTACCTTCATAACAAAGTTTTCCAATTTTGAGTAAAATTACTTTAATTAACATTAATAACCATAAGGCTGTTGTTGTTGTTCAGTCCGTCAGTTATATCTGAATCCTTGTGACCCCAAGGACTGCAGCACAACACACTTCCCTGTCCCTCACTATCTCCCAGAGTTTGCTCAAACTCATGTCCGTTGAGTCGATGATGTCACCCAACCATCTCATCCGATGTCACTCCTTCTACTCCTGTCTTCAAAATTTTCCAGAATCAGGGTCTTTTCCAATCCATTGGCTCCTTATATCATGTGGCTGACTACTGGAGCTTCAGCTTCAGCATCAATCCTTCCAATGAATAGTCAGGTTTAATTTCCTTTAGGATTGACTGATTTGATCTCCTTGCTGTCCAAGGGTCTTAAGAGTCTTCTCCACACTCACAGTTCGAAAGCAGCAATTTTTCAGCATTCAGCCTTCTTTATAGTCCAACTCTCACATCCACACATGACTACTGGAGAAACAATAGCTTTGACTATATGGACATTTTTCAGCAAAATAATGTCTCTGCTTTTGTAATACACTACCTAGATTTATCATAGCTTTTCTTCTGAGGAGCAACCCTCTTTTAATTTCCTGGCTGCAGTCACCATCTGCAGTGATTTTGGAGCCTCAGAAAATAAAGTCTGTAACTATTTCCATTGTTTTCCCATCTATTTGCCATGAGGTGATTGGATTGGGTGCCATGATCTTCATTTTTTGAATGTTGCATTTTCAGCCAGCTTTTTCACTCTTCTCTTCTACATTCATCAAGAGATTCTTTAGTTCCTCTTTGCTTTCACCATTAGGATGATTGTCATCTGCATATATGTTATTGATATTTCTCCTGGCAATCTTGATTCCAGCTTGAGCTTCATTCAGCCCAACATTTCATATAATACACTCTGCATATAAATTAAATGAATAGGTTGACAATATACAGCCTTGACATACTCCTTTCCAAATTTTGAACCACTCAGTTGTTCCATGTCCAGTTCTAACTATTGCTTTTTGACCTGCATACAGGTTTCTCAGGAGGCAGGTAAGGTAGTCTGGTATTCCCATCTCTTGAAGAATTTTCCACAGTTTGTTGTGATGCACACAGTCAAAGGCTTTGGCATAGTGAATAAAGCAGAAGTAGATATTTTCTGGAATTCCCTTGCTTTTCCTAGATCCCAACAGTTGTTAGCAACTTGATCTCTTGTTCCCCTGCCTTTTCTAAGTCCAGCTTGCACATCTGAAAATTCTCAGTTCAAATGGTGTTAAAGCCTCTCTTGAAGGATCCTGAGTATTACCTTGCTAGTGTGTGAAATGGAGATTTTAAGGCTTTCTATTTCCTTCATTTTAATAATAAGCAGTATTACACATTTAAGCACTATACGGATTTTAAATATACACCAAGACTGTTAAGGATGGGAGAATTGCACATAAATCAGGTTTAAATGTAAGAAGTTTACCTTGACTTCTATTTGGATAATAGACTGAATGATAACTGTTGAAGCAAAGGAACAGCTATTACAAAAGTCAATATGAGAGATGATGGTTAGGGTTGTGGCTGTGCTAGGAAAGTATAGACATAACTTGTAGATACTATGGGCTCAGTTCTGGATCAGTGCAATAAAGCAAATACCACAATGAAGTGACACACATAAACTTTTGACTCTTCAGCGCATGTTAAAATTATGTTCACACTATACTGTACTTTATTAAGTGTGCAACAGCACTATGTCTTAAAAATACAAACCTTAATCTAAAAATCTTAATGCTAAAAAAATATTAACCATTCTCTGAGCCTTCAGCAAAATAAATCTTTTTGTTGGTGGGGGGTTTTAATATTCTGAGAATTATAAAAATATGACACAGAGACATGAAGTGAGCAAAGGATGTTGGATAAATGGTCCCAGCAGATCACCACAAGGTTGCCACAAACCTAATTATAAACAATGTAGTATCTATGATGGGCAATAAAGTGAAACACAATGAAACAGGTATCTGTATCAGATTTAGGACACAATTTGAAGATAAGCACAACAGGAATTTTCTGGTGCTTGGATATATAATGTGAAAGACAATGAGGTTCAAAGGTGATATCAAAGATTTCACTTGATTAGTTCAATTTTGTCAAAAAATATTTGACATAAATGTTTAATGAGGATTATACAGCATACATATATGTACTAAAAGCAACATATCATTTGTCTTTTGCCTGTCATTTCTTGCCTTTCTTGAAACCTGATAATTGCTCTATGAATATATTAGTTGCTATTGGATTTTCAAAAGGTATGGAAAATGATCATTAAAACATCTATATTCCTCACTTATTAAAATTCATGTACCCAGCTTTGGAGCATAAATTGTTACACCCATTTAGAAAAAGTGATGTGGCAATAAGGTATCAAGACTGCTAATGAGATTTTGTCAAGTAATTCCACAAGTGGGGACTTAGCCTATATAAGTTATTAGTATATTAGTATATTAGTACACCAATTAGTAGAGTTAGTATATTAATATCAACATCTTTTCAGTAATATAAATGAAGATGATTCCTATTAAGCTAAATCTCCGTCAAGGGTGAAGGTAAAACTAAGTTTTAAATTTATTCAAATTTTTAAAATGTGTGCTCTGGCACACACTTCTACAAAATAATAAGAGAGGTAGTGGGAGCATATCAAAAGAAGACGTACAATACAAAGGGAATTCCCTTGATTACAGTGAAAAGAGTTTTAGAATTGCAGCAGTGCAACATGACAAAGGAGTACACATTCCAGATTGAATTAGGAGTCTAGAAGCTCCAAAAGTGATGAATGAAACAGAAATTTAGATGGTATGTTTTAACAAATTGAGAAGTGTTCTAGGAAATGTAGGAAAGTTGGCACTAAATTATTGATAGGAATAAAGAAAAGTAAAGACAAAAAAATAAAGTAATATTAACTTCATAAAGGTGAAAGTTATATAATAAAGTTAATTTAATAATACTCTCATAGTGGGTTGAATAGTATCCCTCTAAAATAAATGTTGATGCAGACTCTCAGGATGTGACTTTATCAGAACTAGGATCCTTGCAAATGTAGTCAAGGATTAAGATGAGGTAATACTGGATTACAATGGATCCTAATTTCAATAAAAGTGTCCTTATAAGAAACAGAAAAGGATGCATAAAGAGACACAGAGAATCAGGCTATGTGAAGATGCAGACAGCAACTTTAATGAAATAAAAATTAATTAATAAAAAATAAAATAATATAGGTAACCAACAAGTATCTACTGTATATCACAGGGAACTCTGCTCAATACTCTATAATAACCTAAATGGGAAAGGAATTTAGAAAATAATATATATACATATATATGTATAACTGATTCACTCTTTGGTACACCTGAAACTAAGACAATATTATTAATCAGCAGAAGACCTGAGTTTGATCCCTGGGTCAGGAAGATCCCCTGAAGAAGGGAATGGCAACCCATTCCAGTATTCTTGCCTGGGAAATCCCATGGACAGAGGGGCTTGGAGAGCTACAATCCATCGGGTCACAGAGAGTCAGACATGACTGAGCTACTAACACACACAAACACTCCAATATAAAATAAAATGTTTTCTTAAGAAAATAGAGTAATGCATCTGCAAGCCAAGACATGTGAAAGAGTGCAACAAGGTACTTAAAATTAAGATAGAGGCAGGGGATGGTGCTACCTTAGAGCCAAGAGAAGGAATCAACCTTGCTGACTTCTTGAATTTAGATTTCTGTCTTTCTGAGCTGAGAGAGAGAAAAAAAAAAAATCTGCTGTTTTAAGCCACAAAGTTTGTAGTAAGTTGCTATGGCAGCCTTAGGAAAATAATGCAATGCCTTAACTCATTCTATTTGTAAGTATTACTTACTTAAGATGTGATCAGTAGCATTATTTTGTTACAATTAATATTGACACATGTGGGTAACTGACATCTGTGTGTACATCTGGGGAGATTAATAAAAACATTCAGTCCTTATCTTCCATATGGAACATGGCAGAGACTAGTTATATCTTCATTAAGCACAGACTCTTTCTGGAAAACAGCTAAGCATCAATTTGTAGTCTTTTAAAAAGTAGAGGGTAGTTATTTGACTATGTCTATTAAAACATGGCTTCAAGTGATATATATTTCCCACTCTTGCTGCTAAAACTACACCATATTTTACAACTATCTCTTCCTTATTTCCTTCATTAATTAGCCTTATGGACAATTCAGCTAAGACTTCTGAGTTTTGCTTAAGATCATGTGTAAAGAAACAGCCAGTAGACCTATTCAAATTGGATTGTATGAGTTGCAATATGCATGTGTATAATTATATATCATCCACAGGTGCTATACAATAGTATTTTGGATGTTGTCAATTAAAATTGACTTGGTAAAATTGGTCATGGTAGAAATCTATCAGGCAAGGTTCAACAAGAAAAGACACGTGAGTGCGCTCAATACATGATTCTGTACAGGGGTATACTGGAGCCTAACAGGATTCTTAGAAATGGGGTTGTTCAGCAACTCTAGGGTTTTTTGTTTTTTTTTTTTTTTTTTTGGCTAGTGAAGCATAGTATCTTTGCCTATTTCCCAATTCATTTACCTTGCTTTCTCTTCTTAAGATGGAAGAAGAGGAACAAAACAGTCAGTTGTATTACAAACAGACCACATATATCTAAACTGTCTGTGTTAAGGTACCAGTTGTTAATGGGAGTTCACTAGGGTTATCCAGCTGCTTAGTTTTTGGAAGACTTGGAGTCTTACAGATGTTGCAACTTTTCTAACAAAGAAAGTTAGTAAGGGTTGAAGAGTGAGGAGTTGAACTGTAATGCAGTCCATGTCTCAAGAAAGAGAGTAGGGGCACAAGTTCCAGTTGCCTCTTTGTCTAGTAGACCAAGAATAAACTCCAGGAATCATTTTTGGAAAATCCTACTTAGCACAATGTAGTGATTTTTTTTTTAAACTTTGCTAAGCTTTTGAGATTTAGGGATCATTAATTACAACAGCTATTATTTGAATGACAGGAGAAATATTTAGGTGATTTCTTCAAATGAATGATCAAAAATGAACAGTATTATTATACTGTTTGCATTTCTAGTTAAAACCTGAAGAAAGTCCAGAAACACAACTTACAGCTTTGAAAACGGCTGATTCTTTAGTGTGGGACAAACAGGAGAAAAAAAAGAGACATTGGGTAGCTGTGTTTGTATAATAGGCCTTCATGGAATTGGTTGACTTTGCGATCCTTATTCACATTTTGCTTTAATAGTTAGCATTGCGTTTTAATGGGAATACAGTATGATTATAAACTTTTTTCCATAAAATTGAGAGTATTCATATGTTCTTACCTCCAATATGTATTTCTGAAGGTCCAAATAATGTACTATTAAAGAAGGAGAAGTATATTAATTGTGAAATAGAGTTATTATTACCACAAAATTGCACTCATCTCACATGATATGCTCAAAATTCTCCAAGCCAGGCTTCAACAATACATGAACTGTGAACTTCCAGAGGTTCAAGTTGGTTTTAGAAAACGAAGAGGAGCCAGAGATCAAATTGACATCTGCTGAATCATCAAAAAAGCAAGAGAGTTGCAGAAAAACATCAATTTCTGCTTTACTGACTATGACAAACTTCTGACTGTGTGGATCACAACAAACTGCAAAATTCTGAAAGAGATGGGAATACCAGACCTCTTGACCTGCCTCTTGAGAAACCTGTATGCAGGTTAGGAAGCAGCAGTTAGAACTGGACATGGAACAACAGACTGGTTCCAAATAGGAAAAGGAGTGTATGTAAAGGCTGTATATTGTCACCCTGCTTATTTAACTTATATGCAGAGTACATCATGAGAAATGCTGGGCTGGATGAAGCACAAGCTGGAATCAAGATGAAAATTGAAAATGAAATCTCTCAGTCGTGTTCAACTCTTTGCAACCCCATGGACTGTAGCCTAACAGTCTTCTCCGTCCATGGGATTTTCCAGGCAAGAATACTGGAGTGGGTTGCCATTGCCTTCTTCAGGGGATCTTCCCAACCCAGGGATTGAACCTGGGTCTCCCAAGTTGTAGGCAGACACTTTACCATCTGAGCCACCAGGGAAGTCCATGGAATCAAGATTGCTAGGAGAAATATCGATAACCTTAGATATGCAGATGGCACTACACTTATGGCAGGAAGTGAAGAATTAAAGAGCCTCTTGATGAAAGTGAAAGAGGGGAGTGAAAAAGTTGGCTTTAGGCTCAATATTCAGAAAAGTAAAATCATGACATCCAGTCCCATCCCTTCATGGCAAATAGATGGGGAAACAGTAAAAACAGTGAGAGACTTTAATTTAGGGGGCTCCAAAATCATTGCAGTTGGTAACTGCAGCCATGAAATTAAAAGATACTTACTCCTTGGAAGTAAGTATCTTGGAAGGAAACCTAGACAGAATACTATGGTCATATTATGACCAACCTGGACAGCATATTAAAAAGTAGAGAGATTACTTTGCCAACAAAGGTCCATCTAGTCAAGGCTATGGTTTTTCCAGTAGTCGTGTATGGATGTCAGAGTTGGACTATAAAGAAAGATGAGTGCCTAAGAATTGATGCTTTTGAACTGTGGTTTTGGAGAAGACTCTTGAGAGTCCCTTGGACAGCAAGGAAATCCAACCAGACCATTCTAAAGGTGATCAGTCCTGAGTGTTCATTGGAAGGGCTGATGTTGAAGCTTAAACTCCAATTCTTTGGTCACCTGATGTGAAGACCTGACTCATTTGAAAAGGCCCAGATGTTGGGAAAGATTGAACGCAGAAGGAGAAAGGGATGACAGAGGATGAGATGGTTGGATGGCATCATTGACTCAATGGACATGAGTGTGAGTAAATTCCAAGAGCTGATGATGGACAGAGAGGCCTGACATGCTGTAATCCATGGGCTTGCAAAGAGTCAGACATGACTGAGCGACTGAACTGAACTGATACTAGTAGAATAAATCCTATGAAATTATACCCAAAAATGACAGGGTTGATAACTTATGGTGACCGAAGTTGGATTCATGATTTCTAAAGATTTAGCTGTGGGAACAGGGACCAGGCTTTATCACTCAAGAGCTTTTGTTTAGCAGATTCTTATTAAAGTATAAAAAGGGGCAGAGAAAACTTCTGACATAGACATCAGAAAGGGTAAGTGGGTACCTGAGTCGCTAGTCTTAGAAAAGGAAGTTATATATTTTTCAATTAGTTATTGCATTAAATCTAAAGAATGTCTCAAGGCTGTAAAGATCTTACTAAACCCACTCCCCACAATTTACATTTTAAAATAATAGGATTAGTTTGATTTTTTTCAGGAAGAAGAAACTGTCCCAACGCAGGATTCATTTTTGTTATATAATCTTTAGTATAGAGTTTAAACCAAGTTGTTTGGGGTGTAATCATCAGCTTAAAGAAATAATTAAAAAAAAAGTTTTATGTGTCTAAGACTAAGGAATGTAGAGAAAAAAAAAAAGTTTGTCCTTTTCTGCTCTTTCAGAGTTCCAGACCCCTATCTCCTCTTCAAGAGCCCCAGACCCCTCTCTCCTCCTCAGAGACCCCAGACTTCTTATCAGCCTGCCTAGGAATTGACTCTCTCATTCCTCCTTTTTCTTTTAGGATAATTATGTTGCCAAGGGAAAGGGGCATCATTTTTCTTCCATTAGTACTTCCTGCTGCTCAGGGGTGTTGTTCCTAAATTGTTGAGGCAACATATTCTCCTAACTCTCATATTAAGGGTTTCTGAGCCTGGGAACCAAGAGATAGTTGGAGGAGGTTGTGGCATTCATAAGAGCCTGGACAACCATATGTAACTTAAAAGCTTTCAGACGATGAGAAACACAACCTGTTTTATAGTTACAGGTGTAATGCAAAATAGTCATTAAACCAAGTTAAAATAAAAAGTTACATTATGTCCATAGTTACATTGATCCATTTTAGGATTGCTAGATGTCATCAGATCAAGATGCGTCACATATGATTGTCGTTGGTGAAGGTATTCGCAGAGCTGAAGAAAGTCTTTTCCTTGAAGCAGAGAAACCCACCAAGTGAAGCCTTCAATTGATGAGGAGGTTGAAAAGGTGAAAGCTGAGTCATATAGTTAATTCTAAGGCTTTAGGATCTATGACAATATCTGTGCACATAAACAGTCTGTCATAGAGACAGTCCCCTCTTCTTAGGGGCAGTTTGAGCCCTCATTAAAGCTATGGATAAAACTTTAAATCAACTGTCTTGTTTTTATTGAGTTAGCTTACATGCATGTCTTTTGATAATGTCATTAGCCTTTTCAACTTTCCTGAGGATCAGGGTCTCCAGGAACAGTGTAAGTGATATTCTATTCCTAGAGCTTTCAACATCCCTTGAGTTACAGCAGCTTTAAAGATGGAGCCATTGTCACTCTGAACTTTAGAGTTTAAGATCCCACTTAAATCATGAGGAGTCAGTACAGTAAGATTTTGCCCATTAATAAACTTATAAGCTTCAGGCATTAACAAAACAATAGTAGTGATTACCCTTAAGGAATGTGTCCATAACCTTTTTTTCATTAAGAAACAAACTAAAGCCTGATCCTATGGGCAAGCTCAAAGTGGGAGCCTACAAGAGAGAAGTCTGAAGAGTCTTAAGAGCCTTTTGAGATGCTGGGGATCAAACCAGCTTATCAGTTTTGGCCTGCTGAGTTTCAGTTATAAGTTTATATAAAGACCAGGCAAATTCCTCATAACCTGAAATACAGATGCTGCAGTAGCCTATAATGCCCCCAAATCCTTTCAATTGTCTTAAAGTCATAGGTAGAGAATGATTAAATATAGGTTTAACTTTAGAAAGCATCCTTCCATTTACCATTTGACATTTTTATACTCAAAATAGGAGTGTTCCATGGACTGTAACAGGAAATTAATAGTCCTTGTTACTTTAAATTTCCAATGTGTTTTAACCCTTCCTTAACCTCGGGCTTTAGTGGGTACTACTTTTGATTTGGAAATAGATGAGGGTTCTTGAGCTTGATAATGACAGGAACAGCATTTTGTGACCCACAGTTTTTCTATCACCACACACTTTAGGATTTACATCTTGTTCAGTTAAAAAGACTGTGTTCCTTATTTATGGAAACAGAGGCCTGGACTTTGTTCAGTATATCCCTCCCCAGATGGTGTAAGCAAAACTCTGGCATGATTAGAAACTCAAGAAAATAGCACAGAGTCCCAGCTGCAGCTTAAAGGATGGCTGAAATAATAGCATTTGGCTCATCCTGACAGTCCCATTACAGTAGTGGATCAGGAAGAAAGTGGACCAGGGGCTTCAGTGAGCACAGAGAAAGTTGCCCCAGTGTCCAAAAGGAAATCGACTGATTGGCCCTCCACAGTTTTTACTACCCAAGTTTCCTCAAGCATCATTAGGTTTGAAGCTTGTGTGGGGACCCCTGGGCATGTTTAGTCCCAATTGCCTTGAAAGTCTGATGCCTGGGGCCTACACTTTAGAGGACAGTCTCTTCACCAGTATGGTCCTTTGCAGACCAGACATACAAGCTTGGGGTGGCTTAGACACCTGAGGGCAATCCCACTTGAGATGCCCCTCCTTTTCACAGTAGTACCAAGTCCATCCCTGGTCACCTGGGTCCCTCTGGGCTTTTTTCCTCAGGTTGTTTCAGAGTAGCTTTAACAACCATGTTCAGGCTCCAGTCTTTTGTCTGGTTCTTTTTTGCCTCCTATTTTCCTCCTCATATTCTAGCTGCAACAATTTTTCTAAAGACCAATTTCATCCAAACACCTTTTTTCAGAACTTATGACAAATATCTGGAGAAAACTATCTTTTAAGATCATTCCTCCCTGAACTTTCAGGATCAACGTCAGTAACCTTGTGGAGAGTCTTCCATAGTCTATCTAGGAATTTACCAGGAGTTTTCTTCTCTATCTGTTCTATGTCCCTGTCTTCCGGTAGGGAGGAGGGATATTTCATGTTCCCTCTTTCCCCTTATCTCACATTCAAGCCATTCATCTTCAAAAGCAGTAGCTTCCCCCAAAACTCAATCTCTAAAGTCAGGAGTCAGTTTCTGTCCCAAGACATACATTACATCTCTCCATGTAAGGTCACAGTAAAATTAGTTCTGTAAAGACTTTTATATACTTTTTGGATCGTTAAAATAGTTTTGACCACAATTGGTACTGCTTGAATTTCTACCGAGACTAAGGCAACCCCTCCTGGAAGGGTGGCCTGATCCTCAGCCTGTTGAGTGGGGAGCCTTGGATACAGGGGCAAAGTAAGAGGATGGAGGCAGCTATATGTTCCAAACTCAAATATGCACTCTTAGGACACAAGTCTGGCATGTCTCGCAGAGAGATAAAGAGCAACATGTATGTCACTTCTACCAACTTCCCTTATTTTCTACAGAACTGATCTAGTTGTTAAAACATTATCATAATTAAGAAAGCATTCAACTCACCAGCATTTCCCGTCTTCCAAAGGATATCATGGCTATTCTATGCCACAGAAGATTAGACATGTCTTTTTAAACTTGTCCCAGGTTTTTTTTTTTTTTTTTTTAATATATATATTGTAAAGGAGTGGTTCTGAAACTGCTAGCTTCCATCTGTAAGAGAAAAAAGCGGCATCCACACCTGTGGCTTCTTTCCACCAGAGGCACCGTTCCTCCTCTAGATAGGGATGTAGACAGATTTTCTACCTAAGCTTTCCTTCCCTGGTTGGACTTAGTCTGTCCCTTACAGATGCAGGTGCCTTACTCATCCCTCCCGGTTCTACTACTGAGTTAAATTGGAGATGCACCAGGGGTAGACCTGATGGCATCTCAGGTTCATTTTCAACTTCTAGGGGAAGCATTCATCTTATGTGTGCCTGTGCTTATTCCTGAGTACAGTCCTGGCCACAGTAGAAGCGGTGAGTCATAAAGGGATGAACAACAACCAAGATGTCCATTCTGAGTGTCACTACACCAGTATATATGATAGTAAAAGAGATTGTGGAGGGTTGCCCAGCAAGAAAAAAGTGATTTTTGTCCTCAAGCTACTAGGTCCAATCCTTCCAGTTCATTTCTGCAAATTCCACAAAAGGAATATCTAAGGAGTTGAGACAAAAGTCACTGTAGAGCTTTCTCTGATCCACTAACAGTTAGTACTACCAAAGGAGGAAGCCCCTTGTACTTCCAATATGACCAGAGCCTGCAATTCCTGATCTCTGTCCTCAAAAAACTCATGGTCAACAGCAATGCTTCTATCCACATAGATTAGAAGTGTAACCATGACAAAGACTCACTTTCAGGTCACTGGCCCTTGAGGCAGGCAGGCAAGAGAGTGACCGTTAGCCTGAGAGATGTTCCTGGAGCTAGAGTTGCACTTCACTCTGAAACGTGCTCTTAGTAAGTCTGGGTTCCTCATGACTACCAAGCTTGGGGTCTAAGTAAAAGTACATAGTAACAGCATGGATCACATTGAAAGTCTATGATCCAACAGATTACGTTAGTAGTTCTAATTTCCCACACAATTACAAAATGAGCAAAGAGACCAGGAAAAGTTGACTGAGAAAGGAAAGTTTGGTCCACATACTTCACCCGTTTTTTGCCGCTCCCCTCACAAGGATGTTGGGTGAGGGGCACTGGCATTGACAGGTCGGTATTAACCCCAACAAGGCTCCCCTTTTTGGGACAGTCATTACAAAGCACCATGAAACCACAGAGCAGGGCTTATCACTTGCTTTGTGCAGGCTGTGTTATTCATTCACACAAGCACACTGTAGAGTTAGTAAAGTAAAGCAGAAAACATGTACACTGAGAAAGCAGAGAGGCTAGAACTCTTGAATGTTCTTACCTTGTCCTGAAGATTCCCCAAGGTGATAGCTTACAGTGAACAATGTTGGATTCGTGATCTCTGAAGAAGAACTTCAGGACCAGGGACCAGGCTTGATCACTCAAAAGCTTTTGTGTAGCAAAGTTTTAAAGTATAAAAAGGGACAGAGAAAGGTTCTGACATCAGAAGGGGAACAGAGATTGTCCCACTTCCTAGTCTTAGAAAAGGAAGTTACATACTTTTACAATTTGTTATTAAAATAAATCAAAAGAATGTCTCAAAATTGTAAAGATCTTACTAGACCCACTCCCACAATTTACATTTTAAGATAATAGGATTAGACTGAAGGGTTTCAAGAAGGGGAAACTGTCCTCAAGCAGGATACATTGTTGTTATATAATCCTTAGCACAGAGTTTACACTGAGTTGTTTGTTGTGTAATCATCAGCTTAAAGGAAAGAAAAATGTTTTATGTGTCTAAGACTAAGGAATGTACAGAAAAAATAAAAGCGTGTCCTTTTCTCCTCTTTGAGAATTCCAGACCCCTATCTCCTCTTCAAGAGCCCCAGACCCCTCTCTCCTCCTCAGGGATCCAACTTCTTATCAACCTGCCTAGGAATTGAACTCTCAGGATCTTTCTCAGATTAGGCTATTATTAATTGCTTCTACTTACACTTTATTTCAAACTTCTGCAATAAAATCTAATCATGTATGTGACTGAGATATACAAATCAAGAGGGATCTAAATTTCTTTTAGAGATATTCAGTCCAGTTCAGTTTAGTCACTCCGTCGTGTGTGACTCTTTGCCACCCCATGAACCACAGCATGCCAGTCCTCCCTGTCCATCACCAGCTTCCAGAGTTTACCCAAACTCATGTCCATTGAGTTCGGTGATGCTATCTAATCATCTCATCCTCTGTTGTCCCCTTCTCCTCCTGCCTTCAGTCTTTCCCAACATCAGGATCTTTTCAACTGAGTCAGCTCTTAGCATCAGATGGCCAAAGTATTGGAGTTTCAGCTTCAACATCAGTCCTTCCAATGAATACCCAGGACTGATCTCTTTTAGGATGTACTGGTTGCATCTTATTGCAGTCCAATGGACTCTCAAGAGTCCTCTCCAACACCATAGTTCCAAAGTATCAATTCTGTGCTTAGCTTTCTTTATAGTCCAACTCTCACATTCACACATGACTACTGGAAAAACCAGAGCTTCAGATGGACCTTTGTTGGCAAACTAATGTCTCTGTTTTTTAATATGCTGTGTAGGTTGGTCATAACTTTTCTTCCAAGGAGTAAGCGTCTTTGAATTTCATGGCTGCAATCACCATCTGCAGTGATTTTGGAGCCCAGAAAAAAAAGTCAACCTCTGTATTCACTCTTTTCCCATCTATTTGCCATGAAGTGATGGGACCAGATGCCATAGTCTTAGTTCTCTGAATGTTGAGCTTTAAGCCAACTTTTTCACTCTCCTATTTCACTTTTATCAAGAGGCTCTTTAATTCATCTTCATTTTCTGCCTTAAGGGTGGTGTCATCTGCATATCTGAGGTCATTGATATTTCTCCCATATTTCTTGATTCCAACTTGTGCTTCATCCAGACCAGCGTTTCTCATGATGTGCTCTTTAGAGAAGATCATCAGACTAATAGTTGAATGTATAGCTAATAATGGCCAAGAAATTACTGTAATGGAAAGAAATTGCATATTTAGATCTCCTTCATCTTTTATTGGGGTTTCCCTGGGGTCTCAACAGTAAAGAATCTGTCTGCAGTACAGGTGATACAGGAGACACCAATTCTATCTCTGGGTTGGGAAAATCCCCAGGAGGATGAAATGGCAACCCATCCCAGTATTCTTACCTGGGAAATTCCCATGGACGAAGGAGCCTCTCAGGCTTTATCAGTTGGGGTTGCAAACAGTCAGACACAACTAAGCACATGAACACATTTTATATAGTTTTTTATATTTGTAAATGGAAGAGTGATATTGAGTTGCTAAACCCATCATCTTATCCTTCAAGAAAAATGTTTACTTCTGTAAATCTTGCTTTCCCACAGTGTTATTTGGTTGGTTGATTTGTTTTACTTTAAGTTGCTATGAACCTCACCAGTTGAAGATTCTTTGAAATGAAATGGCAGTTAAATAACTATTAGTTTCAATCAAGGACATAATTATTTATATCTTTTGCATTTTGATGAATTATGTCAATATCTGGGATGGGGTGACATTTTCAAGAATGTAATGTTCTTAAATGCTGTGTTCAGTCTTCTCAAGTTAAATATATCAGTTAAGCATCCCATATGGATTAGAAAATGGCATAACACAATTAAGATGTAGAATATGAAAGGAAGTAATTACATTTAAAAATAAGCCTGCAAGTCTTTTAGGAGATGTATACTAATAACTAAGAGGGTAAAAAAAATGCAATAGGGGACATTCTTGTTGTTATTTAGTTGCTAAGTCATGCCCAACTTTTTGCAGCCCCATGGACTGCAGGGCTCCCCAGGCTTCATTGTCCTTCATTATGTACTGGGATTTCTCAAATTCACGTCCATTGATTTGGCGATGCCATCCAAATATTTCATCCTCTGCCCCTGCCCCCCTGCCTGCCTTCAATCTTTCCTAGCATCAGGGTCTTTTCCAATGAGTTGGCTCTTTATATCATGTGACCAAACTATTGGAGCTTCAGCTTTAACATCAGTTGTTCTAATGAATATTCAGGGTTAATTTCCTTTGAGATTGACTCGTTTTATCTCTTTGCTGTCCAAGGGACAGTGAAGACTCTTCTCCAACAACATAATTTAAAAAGAAGAAAATCAATTCTTCAGTGCTCATCCTTCTTTATGGCCCAACTCTCACATCCCTACATGACAATTGAAAAACAAACAAACAAACAAAACAAAGCAAAAAACAAAAAACACATAGCTTTGACTATACAGACCTTTGTTGGCAAAATAATGTCTTTGTTTTTTAATACACTGTCTAGGTTTGTCATAGCTTTTCTTCCAAGAAGCAAGCATCTTTTAATTTTGTGGCTGGAGTCACTATCTGCAGTGATTTTGGAACCCAAGGAAATAAAAGGTGTTACTGTTTCCATTTCTTTCCCCATCTATCAACCATGAAGTGATGGGATCAGATGTCATAATCTTAGGTTTTTGAGTGTTGAGTTTTAAGTCAGCTTTTTCACTCTCCTCTTTCACCCTCATCAAGAGGCTCTTTCATTCCTCTTTGCTTTTTTCCATTAAGATGTTATCATCTGCATACCTGAGGTTACTATTTCTCCCAGCCATTTTGATTCTAGCTTGTGGCTCATACAGTCCAGGATTTTACATGATGAAATCTCCGTATCTGTTAAATTAACAGGGTAATGATGTACTGCCATGTACAGCCCTCATGTATTCCTATCCCAGTTTTGAACCAGTCCGTTGTTCCATTCCAGTTATAACAGTTGCTTCTTGACCTGTGTACAAGCTTCTCAGGAGACAACTAAGGCGGTATGGTATTTCTATCTCTTTAAGGATTTTCCAGTTGTTCTGATCTACACAGTCAAAGATTTTAGCATAGTCAGTGAAGCATAAATAGATGCTTTTTTTCTAGAATTCTTTTGCCTTCTCTATAACGCAATGAATGTTGGAATTTGATCTTTGCTTCCTCTGCCTTTTCTTTAAAAAATAATAAATCTATTTATTGGAGGCTATTACTTTGGAATTTTGCGGTGGTTTTTGCCATACATTGACATGAATCAGCCATAGGTGTACATGAAACCCCTGTCCCGAAATCCCCTCCCACCGCCCTTCCCATCCTATCCCTCTGAGTTGTCCCAGTGTACCAGCTTTGAGTGCCCAGTTTCATGCATCAAACTTAGATTAGTCATCTGTTTCACATATAGTAATATACATGTTTCAATGCTATTCTCTCAAATCATCCTATTCTCACCTTCTCCCACAAAGTTCAAGAGTCTGTTCTTTATATCTGTATCTCTTTCACTGTTTTGTGTATAGAGTTGTCATTACCATCTTTCTAAATTCCATATCTATGTGTTAATATTATTGTATTGGCGTTTTTGTTTCTGACTTACTTCACTCTGTATAACAGGCTCCAGTTTCATCCACCTCATTAGAACTGACTCAAATGAGTTCTTTTTAAAAGATGAATAATATTCCATTGTGTATATGTAATACAACTTTCTTATCCATTTCTCTGCTGATAGACATCTAGTGAGACAGCATGTCCTCACTATTGTAAACAGTGCTTCAGTGAACATTGGGGTACATGTATTTCTGTCAATTCTGGTTTCCTTGGTGTGTATGCCCAGCAGTGGGATTGCTGGGTCACATGCAGTTCTATTTCCAGTTTCTTTCTTTTTTTTTTTAAGGAATCACCACACTGTTCTCTATATTAGCTGTACTAGTTTACATTCCGACCAACAGTGTAAGAGGGTTCCCTTTTCTCCATATTCTCTCTGGCATTTATTGTTTGTAGACTTTTTTTTTTTTTTTTAGGATGGCTACTGTTTTATTTTATATATATATACTTTTCCATTTATTATACATATTTATTTTAAAAGTAGCACAAACTGTCTTCTAGGTACTCTAGTTTGAAAACAGGAAAGACATATTACTTTAAACAATCTATTGAAACCTCCAAACACATTTATATTTATTTATTTTTAATATAAATTTGTTATTTTTTAATATAAATTTATTTATTTTAATTGAAGGGTAATTACTTTACAATATTGTATTGGTTTTGCCATACATCAACATGAATCTGCCACAGGTATACAAGTGTTCCCCATCCTGAACCCCCCTCCCTCATCCCTCCCTGAACCATCCCTCTGGGTCATCCCAGTGCAGCAGCCCCAAGCATCCAGTATCATGCATCAAACCTGGACTGGCAATTCATTTCATATATATTATACATGTTTCAATGCCATTCTCCCAAATCATTCCACCCTCTCCCTCTCCCACAGAGTCCAAAAGACTGTTCTATACATCATGTCTCTTTTGCTGTCTCACATACAGTGTTATCATTACCATGTTTCTAAATTCCACATATATGTGTTAGTATACTATATTGGTGTTTTTCTTTCTGGCTTACTTCACTCTGTATAATAGGCTCCCATTTCATCCACCTCATTGGAATTGATTCAAATGTATTTTTTATAATGGATGAGCAATACTCCATCGTGTATATGTACCATGCTTTCTTATCCATTCATCTGCTGATGGACATCTAGGTTGCTTCCATGTCCTGGCTATTATAAGCAGTGCTGCAAAGAACACTGGGGTACACATAGACTTTTTGATAGCAGCTATTCTGACCAGCATGAGATAGTACCTCATTGTGGTTTTGATTTACATTTCTCTGATAATGAGTGATGTTGAGCATCTTTTCATGTGTTTGTTAGCCATCTGTATGTCTTTTTTGGAGAAATATCTGTTAGTCCATTTTTTGAATGCATTGTTTATTTTTCTGGTATTGAGTTACATGAGCTGCTTGTATATTTTGTGAGTTAATTCTTTCTCAGTTGCTTTGTTTGCTATTATTTTCTCCTATTCTGAAGGCTGTCTTTTCACCTTGCTTATAGTTCCCTTCCCTGGTGGCACAGAGGATAAAGCATCTGCCCACAATGCAGGAGACCTGGGTTCGATCCCTGGGTTGGGAAGATCCCCTGGAGAAGGAAATGACAACCCACTCTAATATTCTTGCCTGGAAAACCCCATGGACAGAGAAACCTGGTTGGCTACATTCCACGGAGTAGCAAAGAGTTGGACACGACTGATCGACTTCATTTCATTTCATTTCATTGTGCAAAATCTTTTAAATTTAATTAGGCCCCATTTGTTTATTTTTGCCTTTTTTTTTTTTTTATTCTAGAAGATGAGTCGTAGGAGATCTTGCTGTGATTCACATCAGAGATATGTTTTCCTGTAAGAGTTTTATATTTTCAGGTCTTAAATTTAAACCTTTAATCCATTTTGAGTTTAGTTTTGTGTGTAGTGTTAGAAAGTGTTCTAGTTTTTCTTTTACAGAGGGTTGACCAGTTTTCCCAGAACCACTTTTTAAAGAGATTGTCTTTTCTCCATTGTATATTTTTGCCTCCTTTGTGAAATATGAGGTGTCAATAGCTGTGTGGATTCATTTCTGGGCTTTCTATTTTGTTCCAATGATGTATATTTCTGTCTTTGTGCCAGTACCATACTGTCTTGATGACTGTAGCTTTGTAGTGTATTCTGAAGTTAGGCAGCTTGATTCCTCCAGTTCCATTCTTCTTTCTCAAGATTGCTTTGGCTATTCGAGGTTTTTTTTGTGTTTCTATGCAAACTGTGAAATTATTTGTCTAAGTTCTGTGAAAAATAGTTGAGGTAGCTTGATAGGGACTGCATTGAATCCACAGATTGCTTTGGGTAGTATACTAATTTTCACTGTATTGATTCTTCTGATCCATGGATGATATATTTCTCCATCTATTTGTGTCATCTTTGACTTATTTTCTCAGTATTTTATAGTTTTCTACATATAGGTCTTTTGTTTCTCTAGGTAAATTTATTACTAAGTATTTTATTCTTTTTTTTTTTTTTTTAACAATGGTGAATGGGGTTTTTCCTTAATTTCTCTTTCTGCTTTCTCATTGAGAGTGTATAAGAATGCAAGGGATTTATATGTATTAATTTTATATCCTGCAACTTTACTATATTCATTGATTAGCTCGAGTAATTTTCTGGTGGTGTCCTTAGGGCTTTCTATGTAGAAGATCATATCGTCTGCAAACAGTGAGAGTTTTACTTCTTCTTTTCCAATCTGGATTCCTTTTATTTTGTTTTTCTTCTCTCATTGCTTTGGCTAAAACTTCTAAAGCTATGTTGAGTAGTAGTGGAGAGAATGGGCACCCTTGTCTCATTCTTGACTTGAGAGGAAATGCTTTCAATTTTTCACCATTGAGGATAAGGCTTGCTGCGGGTTTATCATATATGGCTTTTATTATGTTGAGGCCTGTTCCTTCTATGCCTGCTTTCTGGAGAGTTTTTATCATAAATAGGTGTGAAACTTTATCAAAGGCTTTCTCTCCATCTATTGAGATAATCATATGGTTTTATCTTTCAAGTTGTTAATGTGGTGTATCACATTGACTGATTTGCAAATATTGAAGAATCCCTGAATCTCTGGGATAAAGCCCACTTGGCCATGATATATGACTTTTTTAACATGTTGTTGAATTCTGTCTGCTGGAGTTTTGTTGAAAATATTTGTGTCTATATTCATCAGTGATATTGGCCTGTAGTTTTCTTTTTCTTTTTTGTAGCATCTTTGTCTGATTTTAGTAAGGTTAGATGTCTTTTAAGGTTAATTTGGTGTTTGGGTAATGGTAGCCCATAGAATGAGTTTGGGAATTTACCTTCCTCTGCAATTTTCTGGAAGAGTTTGATTAGGATAGGTACTAGCTCTTCTTTATATTTTTGGTAGAATTCAGCTGTGAAGCCATCTGGTGGGCTTTTTTTTGTTGGAAGATTTCTGATTGCAGTTTTGATTTCTGTGCTTGGAATGGGTCTGTTAAGATTTTCTTTTTCTTCCTGGTTCAGTTCTGGATGGTTATACTTTTATAAGAATTCATCCATTTCTTCCAAGCTGTCCATTTTATTGGCATATAGTTGCTGACAGTAGTCTCTTATGATCCATTTTATTTCTGTATTTTCTGTTGTGATTTCTCCATTTTCATTTCTAATTTTGATGATTTGATTATTTTCCCTTCTTTTCTTGATAGGTCCGACTAATGGTTTGTTTTATTTATCTTCTCAAAGAACCAGCTTTTAGCTTTCTTGATTTTTGATATAGTCTACTTTGTTTCTTTTTAATTTATTCCTGCTCTGATTTTTATGATTTCTTCCCTTCTATTAACTTTGGGCTTCTTCATTTCTTCTTTTTCTGGTTGCTTTAGGTGTAAGGTTAGGTTATTTATTTGATGTTTCTAGAGGTAACCTTGTATTGCTATGAATCTTCCTCTTATCATTGCTTTTACTTAATCCCATAGGTTTTGGGTTGTTGTGTTTTCATTTTCATTTGTTCCTATCCATATTTTTATTTCCTTTTTATTTCTTTTGTGACCTGTTGATTATTAAGATGCATTTTGTTTAGCGTCCATATTTTTGTATTTTTAATAGCTTTTCTCCTGTAGTTGACATCTAACTTTACCACATTGTGATCAGAAAAGATGTTTGAAATAATTTTAATTTTTTTTTTTAATTTAGCAAGGCTAGATTTATGGCCCAGGATGTGATCTATCCTGGAGAATGTTTCGTGTGCACTTGAGAAAAAGAGGAAATTCATTGTTTTGAGGTGAAATATCTTATAGATATCGATTAGATATAACTGGTTCACTGTATCATTTAAAGTTTGTGTTGCCTTGCTAATTTTCTGTTTGGTTGCTCTATCCATAGGTGTGAGTGGGGTATTAAAATCTCCCACTATTATTGTGTTACTGTTAATTTCCCCTTTCATACTTGTTAGCATTTGCCTTACATATTATAGGTGCCCCTATGTTAGGTGCATATATTTATAATTATTATATCTTCTTCTTGGATTGATCCTTTGATCATTATGTAGTGTCCTAGTTTGTCTCATTTCACAGACTTTATTTCAAAGTCCATTTTATCTGGTATAAGTATTACTACTCCTACTTTCTTTTGGTCTCTATTTGCATGAAATATCTTTTGCCAACCTTTCAGTCAGTACATGTCCCTTGGTTTAAGGTAGGTTTTTTGCAGGCAACCTATATAGGGGTCTTTTTTTTTTTTTTTTTTTTTAATCCATTCAGCCAGTCTTTCTTTTTTGGGTGGGACATTCAACCCATTTACATTCAAGGTAATTATTGATAAGTATGATCCCATTGCCACTTACATTGTTGTTTCAGGATTGATTTTATCAACCTTTTCTGTGTTTCCATTTGTTGAAGAGCTGTTTTTGTCATGCTGGATTGTCTCAGCTTTTGCATGTCTGTAAAGCTTTTGATTTTTCCTTCATATCTGAATGAGATCTTTGCTGGGTATAGTAATCTTGGTTGTAGGTTTTTCTCTTCATCACTGTAAGTATGTCCTGCCATTAGCTTCTGGCCTGAAGAGTTTCTACTAAAAAGTCAGCTGTTATCCTTATGGGGAACCCCTTGTATGCTATTTGTTGCTTTTCCCTTGCTGCTTTTAATATTTTCTCTGTGTGTTTGATCTTTGTCAGTTTGATTTTAATTTGTCTTGGGGTGCTTTGCCTTGGGTTTATCCTGTTTGGGACTCTCTAGGTTTCTTGGGCTTGTGTGGTATTTTCTTCCCCATTTTAGGAAAGTTTTCAACTATTATATCCTCAAGTATTTTCTCATGCCCTTTCTTTTTGTCTTCTTCTTCTGGGACACCTATGCTTAGAATGTTGGGATGTTTGACATTGTTCCAGAGGTCTCTGAGATTGTCCTCATTTGTTTTAATTCTTTTTTTTGCTCTCTGCTTCATTTATTTCCACCATTCCATCTTCCACCTCACTTATCCTCTTTTCTGCCTCAGTTATTCTCCTTTTGATTCCCTCCAGATTGCTTTTGACCTCAGTTATTACATTATTCATTATTGATCAACTCTTCTTTATTTCTTCTAGGTCTTTGTTAAACATTTCTTGCATCTTCTCAATCCTTGTTTCCAGTCTATTTATTTGTAACTCCATTTTGTTTTCAATATTTTGGATCATCTTTACTGTCATTATTCTGAATTATTTTTCAGGTAGACTCCCTATCTCCTCCTCTTTTGTTTGGTTTGGTGGGTATTTATCATATTCCTTTACCTGCTGAATGTTTCTCTGCCTTTTCATTTTGTTTAGATTGCTGTGTCTGGGGTGCCTTTTCTGTAGGCTGGAAGTTTGTGGTTCCTCTCTATTGTGGAGCCTGCTCTCTGTGGGTGGGGTTGGACTAGTGGCTTGTCAAGGTTTCCTAGTTGGGGGAGTTTGCATCTGTGTTTTGGTGGGTGGAGCTGGATCTCTTCTCTCTGGAGTGCAATGAAGTATCCAGTATTGTGTTTGGGGGTATCCATGGGTTTGACATGGCTCTGAGCAGCCTGTCTTTTAATGCTCAGGGTTGTGTTCCTGCTTTACTGGAGAATTAGTGTGACATGTCTTGCACTGGGACTTGTTAGCTCTTGGGAGGAGTTTGGCTACAGTGTAGGTATGGAGACTTTTGGATTAACTCTTGTGTATTAATGCTCCCTGGAATCAAGAGTTCTATGATGTTCTCAAGTTTTTGAGTTAAGGCTTCTGCCTCTGGTTTTCAGTCCTTCGCTTACAGTAGCCTCAAGACTTCTCTGTATATATAGCATAGATGATAAAACACCTGGTTAATGGTGAAATGATTCTCCACAGCGAGAAACACCCAGAGACATTTCCAAAGTTACATAGAAAAAAGAAGAGAGAAGTGGGAGATAGAGGTGACCAGGAGGAGAAGAGGGGGAGTTAAAAGAGGAGAGAGCATTCTAGCCAGTAATCAGTTCCCTAAGTGTTCTCCACAGCCCAGAACACCCAGAGAGATTCACAGAATTAAGCAGAGGAGAGAAAGGGGAGGAAGGAGATAGAGGTGACCTAGGGGAGAACAGGGAAAGTAAAAAGGGGAGAGAGCAATCAAGCCAGTAATCACACCCCTAAGTGAAAATGGATACTGAAGATTAGATTCTTAAATGTACAAAGTTGATAACAAATACAAAAAGCAAAGATTAAAAATCTGGAATAGAGGTTAAACTCTCAAAAATACAATATAAAAAATACAAAACAAAATCAATCACAAAAATTAAAAAAAATATATACCTGAAATTTGCTTTAAAAATAGGTTCTTTTTTTTTTTTTTTTTGGCAAGGTAATAGTAGGTTAAAAATGAAAATTAAAGGAATAATAAAGAACTTAAAATTTAAAATAAGTTTAAGAAGTAATAATAGTAAAAATATATCTAGGATTTTCTCTAGAGCTGTTGTGGGCAGTGTGATGTCAGTTCAGTTTCAGATAGTTTCTTCTTCCAGCTTGTGCTTGTTCTTAAGATCTACAGGCCGCCTCAATGCATAGTCACTGTTAACTACAGGGTTCTAATCTGTTGCACCTGTCACTTCCAGAGTGATTCCCTTTTCTTTGTTTATTTTGGCTTCTTCTGTTTGCAAGTCTCTTCAGTGTCTAATTTTCACCCTGACAGAAGAGGGTGAAGGTGTTCATGCATTTAGGCTCACTTGTTCAGCTGTGTTGTGGGGAGGGAGGGACACTGCAAACAGATATCACTGGCATGTGTGGGGAGTGATCACAGTGTATGGACAACACTGAGTTTGCCACAACCCAAGGCAGTGTATGCTTCCTGGATCTACCCTGCTCAGGCTCCAGGTTGCCCTGCAAAGTCACTGTCCAAAGTGGAGCCTGCATTTCATGCACTTCCCAGGTCTAAGCAGCTTAGGTTCTTGGGTACTCCACTAGGGCACAGACCCAGTTGGGTGTGCGTTTTGTGCCCTTCCAATGTCCAAGAAGCTCAGGGAACCAGTTGCTTGGCAATCACACTGTTCCAGATGGGCCATGCATCTTAATCACCTCCCCAGTTCTGGCCGCTCTGTTTCTCTGGTATGCTGTGAGACCACCATCTCAGGAGTGCTGTGGGTCTCCTCTGGGGAGCTGATCTTAGGCTGTGGCACTCCTGGTGGATGTCAACCATCCAGGATGCCAGGAAGACGTGGTTAGCAACTGTGATCCTGTTCAGTTTGGTGGAAGATGCTGTCTCTGGGGTCAAGATTACAGGAGCCACTAGCCTTTATTCTCGTGAGTGTGCCAGGCTGTGGTTTAGAGCCTTTTGTGGGAAAATTCTTTTTTTTTTTTTTGAATGGTTTGGGTTGCTCTCTCACGTTAGCTCCCTCAGATTGTTCTCTGGGCATTCAGGCCTGGTCCTTACCCTAAGCACTGATGATGCAGCCAGCGCCTCCCTGCCCAGCTCCCACTCGATGGTGGCATACGTGAGCTTCTGGGCTACTTCTCCACTGGTAGTTGTGGTTAAGCACATATTATGTGGGTTTGTGTTTTTGTTTTTTTCCTCTTGGTTATGTTGCCCTCTGAGATTCCAAACTCCCCACAGACCTAGCTGTGAGAGGATTTCTTACTGTGTGGAAACTTCTCCTCCTTTGCAACTGCCCCCACCACCCCCCCCCTTCCCCTACACACACACACTCCCAGGATAGGTCTCTGTCCCTAAACCTTTTGTCTCTCTTTTCATCTTTTATATTTTGTCCTACCTCCTTTTGAAGAGAATGGGCTGCCTTTCTGGGAGCCTGGTGTCCTCCTCCAGCATTCAGTTGTTCTGTGGAAGTTGGTCAACATTCAAATGATTTTTTGAAGAATTTGTACGAGAGAAAGTGGTCCTCCCACCCTATTCCTCTGTCATGTTGGGACCACTTCCCAGTCTGCCTTTTCTAAATCCAGCTTGAACATACAGAAGTTCTTAGTTCACATAGTGTGGAAGCCTAGCTTGAAGTATTTTGAGCATTACCTTGCTAGCATATGAAATCAGTGCAATTGTGCAGTAGTTTGAAGAGTCTTTGACATAGCCCTTCTTTAAGATTGAGATGAAATCTGACTTTCTCCAAGCCTGTGGCCACCACTGGCTTTTCTTAATTTGCTAGCATACTGAGTGCAGCACTTTCCCAGCATCATCTTTTAGGATTTGAAATAGTTCAGCTGGGATTCCATCACCCCCACTAGCTTTGTTCATAGTAATACTTCCTGAGTCCCACTTGACTTCACACCCAGAATGTCTGGTTTTAGGTGAGTAGCCACACCATCATGTTTATCTTGGTCATTAAGACCTTTTACTTTAATTCTTCTGTGTGTTCTTGCCACCTCTTCTTAGTCAGATGGTGACTGTAGCCATGAAATAAAAGAGGCTTACCCCTTTGAAGAAAAGTTATGACCTACCTAGATAGCATATTCAAAAGCAGAGACAATACTTTGTCAAGAAAGGTCCATCTACTCAGGCTATGGTTTTTCCGGTGGTCATGTATGAATGTGAGAGTTGGATTGTGAAGAAAGCTGAGCACCAAAGAATTGATGCTTTTGAACTTTGGAGTTGGAGAAGACTCTTGAGAGTCTCTTGGACTGCAAGGAGATCCAACCAGTCATTCTAAAGGAGATCAGTCCTGGGTGTTCTTTGGAAGGAATGATGCTAAAGCTGAAACTCCAATACTTTGGCCACCTCATGTGAAGAGTTGACCCATTGGAAAAGACTCTGATGCTGGGAGGGATTGAGGGCAGGAGGAGAAGGGGACAACAGAGGATGAGATGGCTGGATGGCATCACCAACTCAATGGATGTGAGTTTGAACTCCGTGAGTTGGTGATGGACAGGGAGGCCTGGCATGCCTAAATTCATGGGGTCACAAGGAGTAGGACATGACTGAGCGACTGAACTGAATTGAACAAAATTGCCGTTATCTTCATCACCTCCACCATAGTTTGGCCTCAGGTCAAGCAACAAGGAGGGAACACAGCCCCACCCATCAATAGAAAATTGGATTAAAGATTTACTGAACTTGGCCCCGCCCAGCAGAATAATAACAAGGTTTCTCCCTCAGTCAGTCTCTCCCATCAGGAAGCTTCCATAAGCCTCTTATCCTTCTCCATCAGAGGGAAGACAGAATGAGAACCACAATCACAGAAAAGTAACCAATCTGATCACATGGACCACAGTCTCATCTAAGTCAAAGAAACTATGAGCAAGCCCTGTAGGGCTGCCCAAGATAGACGGGTCATTGTGTAGAATGCTGACTAAATGTGGTCCACTGGAGAAGGGAATGGCAAACCACTCCATTATTCTTTCCTTGAGAACGCCATGAACAGTATGAAAAGGCAAATAGATAGGACACTGAAAAAGGAACTCCCCAAGTTGTTGGATGCTCAATATGCTACTGGAGATCAGTGGAGAAATAACTCCAGAAAGAATGAAGAGAAAGAGCCAAAGTGAAAACAACACCCAATTGTGGATGTGACTGGTGAGGGAAATAAAATCCAATGCTGTAAGCAGCAATATTGCATCAGTGCAGTTCAGTTCAGTCACTCAGTCATGTCTGACTTTTGTGATCCCATGGACTGCAGCATGCCAGGCCTCTCTGTCCATCACCAACTCCCAGAGTTTACTCAGACTCACGTCCATTGAGTCCGTGATGCCATCAAATCATCTCATCCTCTTTCGTCCCCTTCTCCTCCTGCCCTCAGTCTTTCCCAGTATAAGGGTCTTTTCAAATGAGTCAGCTCTTCACATCAGGTGGCCAAAGTACTGGAGTTTCAGCTTCAACATCAGTCCTTCCAATGAATATTACATAGGAACCTGTAATGTTAGATCCATGAATCAAGGCAAATTGGAAGTGGTCAAGCAAGAGATGACAAGCGTGAACATCAACATTTTAGGGAGTAGTGAGCTAAAATGGACTGGAATGGGTGAATTCAAATCAGATGACCATTATATCTACAACAGAGGGCAAGAATCCCTTAGATGAAATGGAGTATCCATCATAGTCAACAAAAGAGTCTGAAATGCAGTACTTTGATGCAATCTCAAAAACGGCAGAATGATCTCTCTTCATTTCCAAAACAAAGCATTCAGTATCACAGTAATCCAAGTCTATGCCACATCCAATATGCTGAAGAATCTGAAGTTGAATGGTCCTATGAAGACCTACAAGACCTTCTAGAACTAACACCAAAAACAGATGTCCTTTTCAATATAAGAGACTAGAATGCAAAACCATAAGTCAAGAGATACCTAGAGTAACAGGCAAATTTGGCATTGGAGTACAAAACAAAGCTGCTTCAAGGCTAACAGAGTTTTGCCAAGAGACTGCACTTGTCATAGCAAACACCTTCTTCCAACAACACAAGAGAAAACTCTATACATGGACATCAACAGATGGTCAATACCGAAGTCAGATTGATTATATTCTTTGCAGCCGCAGATGGAGAAACACTATAGAGTCAGCAATGACAAGACAGGGAACTGATTGTCAGCTGTCAGGGAACTGTCAGAGGACTGTCAGGGAACATGACCTCAGATCATGAACTCCTTATAGCCAAATTCAGACTGAAATTGAAGAAAGAAGGAAAAATCACTATATGATTCAGGTATGATGTAGATCAAATCCCTTACAATTATACAGTGGACGTGAGAAATAGATTCAAAGGACTAGATCTGATGGATTACCAGAAGAACTATGGATGGAGGTTCATGACATTGTACAGGAGGCAGGGAACAAGACCATCCCCAAGAAAAAGAAAGCAAAATGGCAACATATTTGTCTTAGAAGGCCTTACAAACAGCTGAGAAAAGAAGAGAAGTGAAAGGCAATGTAAAAAAGGAAAGATTATACACATTTGAATTCAGAGTTCCAAAGAATAGCAAAGAGATGGGAAAGCCTTCCTCAGTGATCAGTCCAAAGAAACAGGGAAACAATAGAATGGGAAAGATTACAGACCTCTTCAAGAAAATAGAGATACCAAGGGAACATTTTATGTAAAGATGGGCACAATAAAGGACAGAAATGATATCAATCTAACAGAAGCAAAAGGTATTAAGAAGAGGTGGCAAGAATACACAGAAGAACTATATTTAAAAAAATAATAATAATTATGACCCAGATAACCACAGTGGTATGATCACTCACCTAGAGCCAGATATCCTGGAATGTGAAGTCTAGTGGGTCTTAGGAAACATGACTAAGAACAAAGCTAGTGGAGGTGAATGATGGAATTCAAACTGAGATATTTCAAATCCTATAAGATGATGCTGTGAAAGTGCTGCACTCAATATGCCAGCAAATTTGGAAAATTTAGCAGTGGCCACAGGATTGGAAAGGTCGGTTTTCATTTCAATCCCAAAGAAAAGCAATGCCAAATAATGCTCAAAGTACCGCACAATTTCACTCATCACATGCTAGTAAAGTAATGCTCAAAATTCTCCAAGTCAGGCTTCAGCAATACGTGAACCTGAACTTCCAGATGTTCAAGCTGGATTTAGAAAAGGCAGAGGAACCAGAGATCAAGTTGTTGACATCTGCTGGATCCCCGAAAAGCAGCAGAGTTCCAGAAAAACATCTAATTCTGCTTTATTGACTACAACAAAGCCTTTGACTGTGTCGATCACAACAAACTGTGGAGAATTCCTAAAGAGATGGAAACACCAGACCACATTATCTGCCTCCTGAGAAATCGTATTCAGGTCAGAAAGCAACAGTTAGAACTGGACATGGAACAACTTACTGGTTCCAAATCGGGAAAGGAGTACCTCAAGGCTGTATATTGTCACCCTGCTTATTTAACTTATATGCAGTGTAAATCATGTGAAACGGCAGGCTGGATGAAGCAGAAGCTGGAATCAAGATTACTAGGAGAAATATCAATAAGCTCAGATATGCAGATGACACCATTCTTATGGCAAAGATCTAATATCTAAAGAGCCTCTTTATGAAAGTGAAAGAAGAGAGTGAAAAACTTGTCTTAAAACTCAACATTCAGAAAAGTAAGATCATGAAATCTGGTCCCATCACTTCATGGCAAATAGATTATGAAACAATGAAAACAGTGGCTGACTTTATTTTTGGGGAGCTCAAAAATCACTGCAGATGGTGACTGAAGCCATGATATTAAAAGATGCTTGATCCTTGGAAGAAACTCTATGACCAAACCGGACAAGATAAAAAAAAAAAAAAAAAGTACAGACATTAATTTGCCAGCAAAGATCCATCTAGTCAAAACTCTGGTTTTTCCAGTAGTCATGTATGGACGTGAGAGTTGAACTCTAAAGAAAGCTGAGCTCTGAAGAACTGATGCTCTTGAACTGTGATGTTGAGAAGACTCTTGAGAGTTCCTTGGACTGCAAGGAGATCAAAATCATTCCATCCTAAAGGAAATCAGTCCTGAATACTCATTGGAAGTACTGATGTTGAAGCTGAAACTTCAATACTTTGGCCACCTGATGCAAAGTGACCTATTTGAAAAAACCCTGATGCTGGGAAAGATTGAAGGTAAGAGGAGAAGAGGACGACAGAGGGTGAAATGATTGGTTGTCATCACCAACTCTATGGACATGAGTTTGAGTAAGCTCCGGGTGTTCGTGGTGCACAGGGAAGCCTGGTGTTTTGTAGTCCTTGTGGTCACAAAGAGTTGGACATGACTAAATGACTGAACTGAACTCAATTCCACATTAATTCCCTTAACAAAACTTTTCATTGTGCCATCTGGAACCCTTTTTTATTGTTATTAATATCAGCTTTAAAAATCACAATTTCTTCCAATTTTTTTTTTTTTTTTTTTTTGCCTTCAGTCCCTGGCTCTTCTGGAATCTGTGTGTCTTCTAAGCCCAAGTGTTTCTCTTCCACTTTAAGTAAAACAAAACTAAACAAAACAAAATAACAAACAAATAAGACTCATATTTTAGGCAGTTTGTATATATCACCTACTCCTTTGTTTGAAGCTTCCCTGGTGGCTCAGGTGGCAAGTTTGCCTGCAATGCAGAAGATTCTGGTTTGATCCCTGGGTCTAGAAGATCCCCTTGGGGAAAGATATAGCAACCCAATCCAGTATTCTTGCCTGAAATATCCCATGGACAGAGGAGCCTGGTGGACTACACTCCATGTGGTTGCAAAGAGTTAGACAAGACTGAGGGGATAACACATTCCCTTTACTCCTTTATTTGACTATCTACTATATTGTCTGAATATCTTGCTTGTTGTTTAGTCACTTTGTGACCTCATGGAGTGTAATCTGGCAGGTTCCTTTATCCATGGGATTTTCCAGGCAAGAATACAGGAGTGGGTTGTCATTTACTTCTTCAGGGGATTTTCCTGATCCAGGGATTGAACCCATATTTGCTGCATTGGAAAGTGGATTCATTACCACTGAACCACCAGGTGACTTTTCAACTGTTATTTCCCTCTCTGTCCCAAGTCTATCCATTATGCTAAGTGGATCTGTGACTGTAGATAAATTCTGTATTCAGCTTGATCCTTTGGCATCCTTTAAGAGCCTAGATCTGATAGATAGAGTGCCTGATGAACTATGGACTGAGGTTTATGACATTGTACAGAAGAGAGGGATCAAGACCATCACCATGGAAAAGAAATGCAAAAAAGCAAAATGACTGTCTGGGGAGGCCTTACAAATAGCAGTGAAAAGAAGAGAAACAGAAAGCAAAGGAGAAAAGGAAAGATATAAGCATCTGAATGCAGAATTCCAAAGAATAGCAAGAAGAGATAAGAAAGCCTTCCTCAGCGATCAATGTAAAGAAACAGAGGAAAAGAACAGAATGGGAAAGACTAGAAATCTCTTCAAGAAAATTAGAGATACCAAGGGAACATTTCATGCAAAGATGGGCTCAATAAAGGACAGAAATGGTATGGATCTAACTGAAGCAGAAAATATTAAGAAGAGGTGGCAAGAATACACAGAAGAACTGTACAAAAAAGATCTTCATGACCCAGATAATCACCATGGTGTGATCACTCATCTAGAGCCAGACATCCTGGAATGTGAAGTAAAATGGGCCTTGGAAAGCATTACTATGAACAAAGCTAGTGGAGGTGATGGGATTCTAGTTGAGCTAATTCAAATCCTGAAAGATGATGCTGTGAAAGTGCTGCACTCAATATGCCAGCAAATTTGGAAAACTCAGCAGTGGCCATAGGACTGGAAAAGGTCAGTTTTCATTCCATTCCCAAAGAAAGGCAATGCCAAAGAATGCTCAAACTACTGCACAATTGCACTCATCTCACATGCTAGTAAAGTAATGCTTAAAATTCTCCAAGTCAGGCTTCAGCAATACATGAACCTGAACTTACAGATGTTCAAGCTGGTTTTAGGAAAGGCAGAGGAATGAGTGGTCTATTTGCCAGCATCTGCTGGAGCATGGAAAAAGCAAGAGAGTTTCAGAAAAACATCTATTTCTGCTTTATTGACTTTTCCAAAGCCTTTGACTTTGTGGATCACAATAAACTATGGAAAATTCTGAAAGAGATGGGAATGCCAGATCACCTGACCTGCCTCTTGAGAAGCCTATATGCAGATCAGGAAGCAACAATTAGAACTGGACATGGAACAACAGACTGATTCCAAATTGGGAAAGGAGTATGTCAAGACGGTATATTGTCACCCTGGTTATTTAACTTATATGCAGAGTACATCATGAGAAATGCTGGGCTGGAGGAATCACAAGCTGGAATCAAGATAGCCAGGAGAAATATCAATAACCTCAGATATGCAGATGACACCATCTTTATGGCAGAAAGTGAAGAGGAACTCAAAAGCCTCTTGATGTAAGTGAAAGAGGAGAGTGAAAAAGTTGGCTTAAAGCTTAACATTCAGAAAATGAAGATAATGGCATCTGGTCCCATCACTTCCTGGCAAATAGATGGGAAACAGTGCAAACAGTTTCAGACTTTATTTTGGGTGGCTCCAAAATCACTGCCGATGGTGATTGCAGCCATGAGATTAAAAGACGCTTACTCCTTGGAAGAAAAGTTCTGACCCACCTAGATAGCATATTGAAAAGCAGAGACATTACTTTGCCCAAAAAGGTCCGTCTAGTCAAGGCTATAATTTTTCCAGTAGGCATGTATCAATGTGAGACTTGGGCTGTGAAGAAAGCTGAGCGCCAAAGAATTGATGCTTTTGAACTGTGGTGTTGGAAAAGACTCTTGAGAGTCCCTTGGACTGCAAGGAGATCCAACCAGTCCACTCCAAAGGGGATCAGCCCTGGGATTTCTTTGGAAGGAATGATGCTAAAGCTGAAACTCCAGTACTTTGGCCAGCTCATGCAAAAAGTTCACTCATTGGAAAAGACTCTGATGCTGGGAGGGAATGGGGGCAGGAAGAGAAGGGGACGGCAGAGGATGAGATGGCAGGATGGCATCACTGACTCGATGGATGTGAGTCTGAGTGAACTCCAGGAGTTGGTGATGGACAGGGAGACCTGGCGTGCTACGGTTCACGGTGTCGCAAAGAGTCAGACACGACTGAATGACTGAACTGAACTGAACTGAAAATAAGTTTATGCCCATTTTAATTTTATGTCTTTCTCATTTCCTCAGCAGTAGCATGCATCTTGTCTTCATTTGAGTGTTTTCCACCCAGAAAAATGAGGTCAATCATTCTGTTGGTTTTTGTTTTTGTTTTTTTTTTTTTTTTTTTTCACATTTGCTGTTATTTTGCCTTTTGGGCTATCTGCTTACATATGCCTAAAACTTTAATTCATTTAGTTCAGTTGCTCAGTCCTGTCCGACTCTTTGTGACCCCATGGACAGCAGCACACTAGGCTTCCTTGTCCATCACCAATTTCCAGAGCTTACTGAAACTTATGGCCATTGAGTTGGTGATGCCATCCAACTATCTCATCCTCTGTCATCCCCTGCTCCTCCTGCCTGCAATGTTTCCCAGCATCAGGGTCTTTTCAAATGAGTTGTTCTTTGCATCAGGTGGTCAAAACATTGGTGTTTCAACTTCAGCATCAGTACCTCCAATGAATATTCAGGACTGGTTTTCTTTAGGATGGACTGGTTAGATCTCCTTGCAGTCCAAGGAACTCTCAAGAATCTGCTCCAACACCACAGTTCAAAACATCAATTATTTGGTGCCTAAACCTTAGATATACATAGTCACATTGGCTGGCAACCTTTACATTCTGCAAAGCCTGCATTACTCTCAGGCTTATTTTTATCAGATGAACTTTCTTTTTATGTAGCAAAGCAAAAAATGAATGATGACCAGAACATTTTTACCTTGAGATTATCAAATTTATATATTTATTTTCAAGGTTTAAAAAAAAAAACTTTTATTTGAATGTAGAATTTTTCTGAAAGTTTAATTTTCTTATATCCAGTCCCTTATAGTCCCTCTCTTTGTCTGAAATTCACAAAATCTGTAACATATTTTATGATACTAGAAAGGAATCTACCCTAGATGGTTATTTAATTCTACATATGCCCCTTAACGACTTCCAAGTGGGAATTGTGGAATTAATGAATGACTTTGTCAATATCATTGATAATATTTTAGTGCTAACATGCAAATTATAAAAAGTAGTCATATTATAAGTATGTTATTTAAGGTATATAAATATATAAATCATAATTTACTGTTTTACTATCACAATGAGGATAAACAAACTAGTTTCATAAATGCTAATGCTATTTGCTAAATAAAGCATGTTTCTGATAAAAGAGGTTAGTATGTAACATATCTAAAACATCTTTGGTAAATAATGTATATGGTTACATGCACATATATATATGAATGTGTATATATATATTTAAACACTCACATATGTTTAATACCATGCATAATAATATCTGAAAATAGTCATATTATATCTTATCATATTTAAGTATAACATTTTCATGTTCATTATTATTATTTGATATTTTTCAAGAATTCATGTCAAATTTAATATACAATACAATGACTTTTATATTTTACTACTAATATACTCACTGAAAATGAATCAAAATATCTTTCTGAAAGTGTTCTTCTATATTTTATGAATATTTAAAATTCACCAAACCAGTATATTGAACTAGAACTTATATCTTACTGTGATTCCAGCCTGATACTTTTTGAACATAGTAAGATGTATGTTATACTCTTATTGAAAATGTGGTTGCAGTTTGTAAGCATTTATGATCTCAATGTCTAAGTTAACTACATATTTATAACATACAAGTTGTATATGACTCATTAAGCCTGTATTTATTCATTTTCTACCCAGGTGCTAGAGTATAGATTGGGAGTACAGCACAGGTAATACCAATTACATAGCCACTATCACCATTTCGAGTTTTATAAAGCTGAGAACTGTTGATGTATATTAAATAACATAGCTCTATAAAAGTTTGTGTTCATAGAACTGACTTTTTTCCTTGTAAATTAGGTTGAATAAGATATATGCAAACACAATTATCTTTCTTCTGGTTATAAACACCTATCTTATGCAGTGGCCTAAAAGTAGTTTAAAAGTTGGCATGATTTTTGGTAATGTGGTAGGAAAAAAGTCTCTTTGTATTGCTGGGTAAACATCTTTGAAACAAATGTACTTGTCATATTGTGATAAAAATAAGCTTGCAAGAATAATAGTGAGATAGTATTACTGTTTCTGCTTTGGGAGAAGTAATGAAATTCTAAGATTCTGTAAAAAGAAAGATGCAATTTTTTCTCTGTTGATGACACTGCTGAAAATAACGTGCCTAGAACCATAATTTTTTCAGAGAGCTAGGAATGTCAGACTCTGGCAAATGTCAGTAATATAATTATTTGATGTAAGACAGATTTTTATAGCTTCCATTTCTACTGAGTTTCCTCAGTGTGCATATTCTTCTGAAGATATAAACAGTGAAATTATAAATTTCCTTTCCACTCAAGCAGTCTTAAAACATACAAAGGCAGTAAATTCCTCTTTTTTTTTTTTTTAAGTAACAGTTTTGGAAATAACAGTTTAGATAATGTATATGAAACTTTTCTATATCCTATTTAAAGGCATTTTTACTTTAGGCTTTAGAATAAGGAAGTCTTACTTTTTAATTTTCTGAATTAAATAATTCTCAAGCTTTCCTCACTGGGAAACAGGATAACAGTTTATAAATTAATTCAGTACCACTATGCAAAACTGTTTTAAAAATGATATTCATATTAAAATATTGTAAAATTTAATTTCTCTTATAAAATTTAAGGTATACAATGCCATGGGGCTTCCCAGGTGGCTCAGTGGTAAAGAATCTGCCTGCCAATACAGTAGAAAAGGAGATGCAGATTCAATCCCTGGGTCAGAAATATCCCCTGGAGGAAGAAATGGCTCCCTACTCCAGTACTGTTGCATGAAAAATCTCATGGACAGAGGAGCCTGGTGGACTACAGTCCATAGGGGTTCAAAGAGTTGGACATGACTGAGCATGTCTGCCCTGTACAATGCCACAGAGACTATTGAGAGAAACATTTGAAAATTATCTTTTACAAGTGAATCTTTTTTCTCAGCTTCAATTGTAGTCACTTTTTCCATTTCAATATATACCATAAAGAGCTTTGTAAAGTGCCTAGACATGCACACGCACACACACACAAAAAACATCCTCTGTCTTTCAATATTTTGCTCTCTAACCTGTGAGGATGAGACAAGGACCACATCAGTCAGTCATTAACCTGCTACAGGCTGATGATCAGAAGGTAGGAAGAGTGAAGAGAGTCATATATCATTATCTCTTCTCTGGTAGGTAAACAAGGACTATCTTACTCCTAAAATCTCAACCATTTTTGTCACATGTTCTCTTCTCATATTGCTCTTTTAAAGGTGTTGGTGTTAACTGCTCTTCTTAGTAACCATCTTACTGTATCCTCACTTGTTTTTTCCCTAAATCTTCTTCAGTTCAGTTCAGTTCAGTTCAGTTGCTCAGTCGTGTCCGACTCTGCGACCCCATGAATCGCAGCACGCCAGGCCTCCCTGTCCATCACCAACTCCCGGAGTTCACTCAGACTTACAAAGCAATAAATAAATAAATAAAAATTGGTATTTTTATTATGTTACCTTCAATTAACATGGGCTTCCCAGGTGGCACTAGTGTTAAAGAACTTGGCTGCCAATGCAGGAGATGCAAGAGACCTGGGTTCAATCCCTGCATTGGGAAGATTCCCTGGAGAAGGGCATGGTTTCATGGAGGTTCATGGAGAGTCCCATAAACACAGGAGCCTGGATGGCTATGATCCATCAAGTTGCAAAGAGTCAGACATGACTGGGCACGTATCATGCACACACACGTAGCATAAAAAATTCAGCACTAAGAACCTAGTAAAACAAATCAGACCTTATGTTTAAGACAATCACAGCAGTAAATTTATTAGACAAAAATAATTTGAGTACAAGAGATTGGAGAACATATCTAATTTGAATCTGTCTGTGAGTACAATGAAATGATTCCAAATAAGAAGTTCCAATATAAAAGTGAGGGAATATCCAGAACTGTCAAGGAATAAGAAGATGTATCAATACATAAAATTATGAAGTTGGATTTATGCCTTAGGTTAAATAGAGAAGCCTTTGAGGCTCCTCTGTCCATATAATTCTCTAAGCAAGAATACTGGAAGGGGTTTATTTCCTCCTCCAGGGGATCGTTCATCCCAGGGATCGAACCTATGTCTCCCACCTCTCCTGGATTGACAGGCGGATTATTTTCCACTCAGCCACCTGGGATGAGCTGGTCATATGTGAATTCACTGGGCAAATTGCTAATCTCGTGTATGAATTTGGGACATTTTATTATTCAATGATTTATTTATTATTTGTGCATTTGATTGTACTTGATTAGTCACAAACAAGAGTGGTGGTTGATATCAGTCTAAAATCATGATTTATATTGTCTGAGAAGTGTGTTAATATTGACTTAAGACAAGTGTATATTTCCATGGATATGACTGAATATTGACATTCAGTCTTAGAAGTGTTTCCACTGGAATGTCTACCAGTCTGGCTGATGTTTAAAGTGTAAGGCTGAACCAGTTTGTCTGGTATGCTTACTGAAGCAAGTTGTCATTGATTGATCACACTAGATTACAATCCATCCTGGTGCTCATCTGTTACTTATTAATGTGACTATAAAGTTGTCATTGATTGATTAAACAGTTTGGGGACCATTTTCAGTATCACTAGTTATAATGAGTTGTCAGTCTTTACTGGGAATGTGGGGATTACATTTTTATGTTTTTAATCACAGTGGATATTGACTGAAAATTTGCTCTTGTCTGGAAAATAAGTTAAAGATAACTTAGATAATTTTTCATTTATAATTTTCCATTGCTACAATCGACATCAGTCTCTCATTACCAATTCTTCATATTTTAAAAGTTCAACAATGTGATTAATAGATTGCCATTTTATCTAATTCCTGGAGACCATGTTCTATTAGTTGGTGACATAAATTTTCATGTCAGTTGAGACCACTGGGACTCTATATCCCCAACACTTGGGGATCAAGTTCATAACAGCATCCTCTACAATCATTCCTGACCGAAAGAGGGGAGAAATCATCAAGGTTTTCAAAGATGTTAATCCTCCTGTTAGTTTTATCCTTATCACTGGAGTAAACAGAGGGCCATCTCTGCTGTCCCTGGAAGCATAGTCATCTGGAAAAACTTTTTGACTTTACAGCTTAAAGTTCATCTCCCTGGGCTTTAAAAAACATTTCTTGTCTTTTTCTAGCAAAGTTTGAGAATTTCCATTTTTCTCCCATGCTCCAACAAACTATTCCAGTAGCAAATACAATGTGACCTTACCAGGTTATTAAATTCTGACTTCTGAGAGTAGACAAATAAACTGTTGTATACATTTTTATACTCTGACAGCCCATATGTTCTTTTTCAAAATTCAGTCCCCTGTATATTCTGCTAATTTTGACTGGTGCATACTAGAGTGTGTTATAGTTATTTGATTTTTTTTTAATCCCTTTTCTCACATAACGTAAGCAGTATTTCCTTAATTAGGTCATTACCTGAATGACTTCTGTATTATGGAGTGCACTGGAAATTTTATTAAAGCCTTATCTATGAACATCTTCAATTTCTTTCATTATTCTTGAAAAACACATGTACTCTCTCTCAATTTTTGGTATAAATTGTCATTCTTTCTATATATATTAGGGAGTAAATACAGTGAAATTACACAAGACATTAATTGAATAACTAAAATAATGCAAATGGAAATCTAAAATATTTAAGTAAATAAACAATATTATTCTCATGGATTCGGAGAGATAAGATTTTGTAGAAGGCAAATCCCTTCAAATTGATCTAGAGATTCAATGAAAATCCTATGAAATTCCTGGGCAACTCATATAAAGTTGTTTTTAAAATATTGCACCAGGCTTTTAAAAGAAGTTGACAGTCTTACCTCAAATATTGTTTGAAAGTGAAAGTTGCTCAGTTGTATCCGACTCTTTGGGACACCATGGTCTATACAGTCCATGGGATTCTTCAGGCCACAATACTGGAGTGGGTAGCTTTTCCCTTCTTCAGGGGATCTTTCCAACCCAGGAAGAACCAGTGTCTCCTGCATTGCACGCAGATTCTTTACCAGCTGAGCTACCAGGGAAGCCCCAAATATTGCTTGGAAAGACAGAAGACTTAAAGCAGACCAAATGATCTCAAGGCAGAAGGACATGATGGATAAATATATACCACATGATTATAAGATTTGATATAAAGCTAGAGTAATCAAAATAACATGCTGGTGTAAGACAGGCATATAGGTTAAACAGGCATATAGATTTTGTTTTTAATCAAACAAAACAGAGTACAGAATAGATTCAAACTTAGATGTTCAACTGATTTTCAACAAAGGTGCCAAGTTAATTTGAGGTGATAATAACAAATAACCCATTTTAAAATATTAAGAATTAGTAGGTGATTTATTCAAACTTGTTGGTTATAAGATCAATATACAAAAATTGTTTACATGGAATAATTTTTTGAATGTAAATGTATTTCAAGCATAGAATACATAAAGAGTAGTACAGTCATACTACCAGAATATTATGTAGCAATTACAGAGAACAGTGCCGTAATTTTGCAGAAATATTAGTACATTTCACAAGCATACTGAGGGAGAAAAGAAGCCAATAACTAAACAATAAATATTCTACACTCAATTTAAATAAATTTTTAAGTATTTTAGACTAAAATATTGTGCAAATTATCAAGATATAATTTAATTTGGGAAATGAGGAAAGGGTGAAGTTTGAATGAAACCGTTTCCTGGGGACCCTCTGAGTTGCTGGAAATATTTTGTTTCCAACCTGATTTTGTTTATTTTGTAATAATTTATTGAATTATTATGGTTTCTGCCATTTTCTGCAGGCACTTTATTTATCAATGAAATATTATAATAAGACCATATTTATATATAATATTATTAAATATTTAAAAATTTTATAGTCACATTTTTGGTAATAAAATTGTGGAAATACATATTCATATGTTATTGGACACTATCTATATTGGAATGGCCACATTATCTGGTAATTTAGATAATCTATTAAATTCAAAAATGGTCATTCAGTTCAGTTCAGTTCAGTCATTTAGTTATGTCTGGCTCTGTGACCCCATGAACCGCAGCACACCAGGCTTCCCTGTCCATCACCACTCCAGGAGTTTACCGAAACTCATGTCCATTGAGTCAGTGATGCCATCCAACCATCTCATCCTTTGTTGCCCCTTTTTCTTCCAGCACTCAATCTTCCCCAGCATCAGGGTCTTTTCAAATGAGTCAGCTCTTCACATCAGGTGGCCAAAATATTGGAGTTTCAGCTCGAACATCAGTCCTTCCAATGAACATCCAGGACTGATCTTCTTTAGGATGGACTGGTTTGATCTCTTTGCAGTCCAAGGGACTCTCAAGAGTGTTCTCCAACACCACTTGCATCAATTCTTTCGTGCTCAGCTTTCTTTATAGTCAACCCTTATCCATACATGATTACTGGAAAAGCCATAGCCTTGACTAGATGGACATTTGTTGACAAATGCTTTTTACTGTGTTGTCCAGGTTGGTCATAACTTTCCTTCCAAGGAATATTTTTTTTTTTAAATTTCATAGATGCAATCACCATTTGCAGTAATTTTAGAGCTGCAAAAAATAAAGTCAGACACTGTTTCCAATGTTTCTCCATCTATTTGCCATGAAGTGACATGACCAGATGCCATGATCTTAGTTTTCTGAATGTTGAGCTTTAAGACAACTTTTCCACTGTCCTCTTTCACTTTCATCAAGAGGCTCTTTAGTTCTTCACTTTCTGCCATAAGGGTGGTGTCATATGCAGAACTGAGGTTTTTGATATTTCTCCTCACAATCTTGATTCCAGCTTGTGCTTCTTCCAGCCCAGTATTTCTTGTGATGTAGAAAAGTTATGACCAACCTAGATAGTATATTGAAAAGCAGAGACATTATTTTGCCGACTAAGGTCCGTCTAGTCAAGGCTATGGTTTTTCCAGTAGTCATGTATGGATGTGAGAGTTGGACTGTGAAGAAGCTGAGTGCCAAAGAATTGATGCTTTTGAACTATGGTGTTGGAGAAGACTCTTGGGAGTCCCTTGGACTGCAAGGAGATCCAACCAGTCCATTCTGAAGGAGATCAACCCTGGGATTTCTTTGGAAGGATTGATGCTAAAGCTGAAGCTCCCGTACTTTGGCCACCTCATGGGAAGAGTTGACTCATTGGAAAGGCTCTGATGCTGGGAGGGATTGGGGGCAGGAGGAGAAGGGGACGACCAAGGATGAGATGGCTGGATGGCATCAAGGACTCGATGGATGTGAGTCTGAGTGAACTCTGGGAGATGATGATGGACAGGGAGGCCTGGCGTACTGCGATTCATGGGGTCACAAAGAGTCAGACACGACTGAGCGACTGAACTGACTGACTGACTGACTGCATATAAGTTAAATAAGCAGGGTGACAATATACAGCCTTGATGTACTCCTTTCCCAATTTGGAATAAGTCTGTTGTTCCATGTCCAGTTCTAACTGTTGCTTCCTGATCTGCATACAAGTTTCTCAAGAGGTAGGTCAGGTGGTCTGGTATTCCCATCTCTTTCAGAATTTTCCACAGTTTATTGTGATCCACACAGTCAAAGGCTTTGGCATAGTCAATAAAGCAGAAATAGAGGTTTTACTGGAACTTTCTAGCTTTTTAGTAATCCAGCAGATGTTGGCAATTTGATCTCTGGTTCCTCTGCCTTTTATAAAACCAGCTTGAACATCTGGAAGTTCACGGTTCACTTATTGCTGAAGCCTAGCTTGGAGAATTTTGAGCATTACTTTACTAGCATGTGAGATAAGTGAAATTGTGTGGTAGTTTGAACGTTCTTTGGCATTGCCTTTCTTTAGGATTGGAATGAAAAGTGACCTTTTCCAGTCCTATGGCCACTGTTGAGTTTTCCAAATTTGTTGGAATATTGAGTGCAGCACTTTCACAGCATCATCTTCTAGGATTTTAAATAGCTCAGCTGGAATTCCATCATCTCTACTAGCTTTGTTCTTAGTCATGCTTTGTAAGGACCACTTGACTTCACATTCCAAGATGTTGGCTCTAGGTGAGTGATCAAACCATCATGATTATTTGGGTCATGAAGATCTTTTTTATGCAGTTCTTCTGTGTATTCTTGTCACCTTTTAATATCTTCTGCTTCTTTTAGGTACATGGCATTTCTGTCCTTTACTGAGCCCATCTTTGTGTGAAGTGTTCTCTTGGTATCTCTGATTTTCTTGAAGACATCTCTAGTCTTTCCCATTCTTTTGTTTTCCTCTATTAATTTGCATTGATTGCTAAGGAAGGCTTTCTTATCTCTCCTTGCTGTTCTTTGGAACTCTGCATTCAGATGCTTGTGTCTTTTCTTTTCTCCTTTGCTTTTTGCTTCTCTTCTTTTCACAACTCTTTGTAAGGCCTCCTCAGGCAGCCATTTTTCTTTTTTGTATTTATTTATCTTTGGGATGGTCTTGATCCCTATCTCCTGTATAATGTCATGAACCTCCGTCCATAGTTCATCAGATACTCTGTCTATCAGATCTAGTCCCTTAAATCTATTTCTCACTTCGACTGTATAATCATAAGGGATTTTATTTAGGTCATTTTGAATGGCCTAGTTGTTTCCCCCACTTTCTTCAATTTAAGTCTGATTTTGGTAATAAGGAGTTCATGTTCTGAGCCACAGGCAGCTTCCGGTCTTGTTTTTGCTGACTGTATAGAGCTTCTTCATCTTTGGCTGCAAAGAATATAATCAATCTGATTTTGGTATTGGCCATCTGGTGATGTCCATATTTAACCTTCACTTAATAATGAGATGTTAACTTCAGCATTCTTTGTAACAATAAGATAGAGAGTTGCCTAAATATAATATATTTCCGCCATATTCTTCAACAGTAAAAAATAATAAAAGAGAAGCTTCAAGGACTGATCAAAAAAGAATTCCATGATAAACTGCTTAAACTGCAAGGAGCAGAATGATGCAAACATTATAATGCCATGAAAATAGTTAAACTATGGGGATAAACTGATTCAAGTTGCGAAATATCCTAATAGTTTTCACAGCATTATAATATTCATTAAACATATTTGTACATTTTATATTTTTATATTACATAACTTTATGATAATATGTTATCCATACAAAACCACTAGAAAATCAGTAAGACAGTATTAATTAATTTCAACTTGCTAATGAGGAATCATATTCATTGGAGCTGAGAGGACCAAGGCCACCTATAGATGGGGTGAAGGTTTTGGCTTTACAACTTAACAGCATATAATACTGTATGTATTAAAAATGTTTGAAAAGATTTCAAATTCTATCTGATAAAGGGCCTCCAGAGAACATCAAATATAATGTATGGAAGGCCACATTTAGAAATACACTTGGATTTTTACTGTGTAACCTAAGAATATCAACCATCACTACTTCTTTAGAATATTAGAATTATAGACATAATTATTTGCTAATTCAAGCAAAAGTGAAGGTGTCCATTTTCTATTGGTGGTAGAAAATACACCTCCAGGATAATATATGGATACAACTTACTTCCATTGATCTTCTCTATTACCTTGGCTCCAGATAATACCACCTTTCTCAAAACAGTGGGTAGAGGAAACACTTTTCCTGAGCCATTTGTGTGATTCTGTTCTCAATGTTGCAAAAGGAATGTTGTTTTGAAAGTAAAGAGGAAAAGATAGTGGTGAAATTTCATCTACACTGATCTTAGAAAAAATGTCATATTGTTTGAATATTTATAGGTTTAAAAAAAAAAACACAAGTATATAATCTTGGAAAAAGTATCTCTTAAACAACAGAAGGTCAAGATTTAAGATTTAGACTTCTTCCTGATGGCCTCATATTGTTACCACAGGCTGACAGAATATCTGGAAGGCATTTCTACAGCTTTTGTACAGATAATTACTTACTCTGATATCCCAATATTATTATTTTAAACCTTAATGGCAGATCTTATTCTTAAAAGCCAATTCCATTTAAAATTACAAAGTGCATGTCTCAACTTTTGGCAAAGACATTTTAAAAACTCAGTAAAATAATTATTGCTATAAAATCTAAAAGTCCTATCTCTTCTCTTTCTGACAATTTTTACAAGCTTGCTTGCTTTCTTTGTATAGAAAATCCTTTCATATTATCTGGCTTCTTTTATTTTTCATTAATATTAATTGTACCAGGGCAATACGGTAATATATTTTCTGATAAAGTATCACCAGTTGTGACAATGGGGAGTGACTGCAATAACCTAAACTTGTTTCCCAAATTGATTTTGCTTCTTGTGTCTTCCAATTGTTATGACTGTGGTTGTCACATTTTATACATTGACAGTAATCATTACAACAAAAATATAACGGACTTTTGGACTCAGAGGGAGAGGGAGAGAGTGGGATGATTTGGGAGAATGGCATTCTATTATGTATACTATCATGTAAGAATTGAATTGCCAGTCTATGTCTGACGCAGGATACAGAATGCTTGGGGATGGTGCATGGGGATGACCCACAGAGATATTATGGGGAGGGAGGTGGGAGGGGGGTTCATGTTTGGGAATGCATGTAAGAATTAAAGATTTTAAAATTAAAAAAAAATAAAAAATAAAAAAAAAGAATATTTTAACATGCATTAATTAAGACTTTATGGTTAGGTTACTTATTAGCCTTGGATTTAAAAAGAAGTAGAATTTATTATGATTCATTTCCCTATTTTTTTCCTGTGGAAATTAAGAAAAATAATGTCAAACAAAATATTCTATCCCATATTACCTTTATGCTGAGTTTAATTTCCTGTCTGTAAAAAAAAACCCTTCAACTTCAAAATTTTCATCCTGTTTACCTTTCTATTCTACATCACACAACTTAAAATAAATTTTAAAAATAACATGCAAATAATAAAAATTTTTCTCAGAGAATTGGTCGCAACATACCACAGAAGACTGATAACTCTGTTAGTATATGAACCAGAGATCAAATTGCCAAAATCTGCTGGATGGATCATCAAAAAACAAGAGAGTCCCAGGGGGGGGAAAAAAAAAAAATCAGTTTCTGCTTTATTGACTATGCCGAAGCCTTTGACTGTGTGGATCACAATAAATTGTGGAAAATTCTGAAAGAGATGGGAATACCACCTGACTTGCCTCTTGAGAAACCTGTATGCAGGTAAGGAAGCAACACTTAGAACTAGATATGGAACAACAGACTGGTTCCAAATAGGAAAAGGAATATGTCAAAGCTGTATATTGTCATCCTGCTTATTTAACTTATATGCAGAGTACATAGTGAGAAATCCTGGGTTGGAGGAAGCACAGGCTGGAATCAAGATTGCTTGCAGAAATATCAATAATCTCAGATATGTAGATGACACCACCCTTATGGCAGAAAGTGAAGAGGACCTAAAGAGCCTCTTGATGAAAGTGAAAGGGGAGAGTGAAAAAGTTGTCTTGCGATGTATGGCAAAACCAATGCAATATTGTAAAGTAATTAACCTCCATTCAAAATAAATAAATTTATATTTAAAAAACAAGAAAAAATAGCTCAACATTCATAAAACTAAGATCATGGCATCCAGTCCCATCACTTCATGGCAAATAGATGGGAAAACAGTGGAAACAGTGGCAGGATTTATTTTTCTGGGCTCCAAAACCACTGCAGATGGTGATTGCAGCCATGAAATTCAAAGACACCTACTCCTTGGAAGGAAAGTTATGACTAACCTAGACAGCATATTGAAAAGCAGAGACATTACTTTGTCAACAAAAGTCCATCTAGTCAAGGCTATGGTTTATCCAGCAGTTATGTATGTATGTGAGTGTAGGACTACAAATAAAGCTGAGCTCTGAAGAATTGAAGCTTTTGAACTGTGGTGTTTGAGCAGGCTCTTGAGAGTCCCTTGGACTGCAAGGAGATCCAACCAGTCCATCCTAAAGGAAATCAGTCCTGAATATTCATTGGAAGGACTGATGCTGAAGTTGAAACTCCAATATTCTGGCCACCTGATGCGAAAAGCTGGCTCATTTGAAAAGACCCTGATGCTGGGATTGAGGACAGAAGGAGAAGGGGATGACAGAGGATGAGATGGTTGGATGGCATCACCAACTCAATAGACATGGGTTTGGGTGAACTCCTGGAGTAGGTGATGGACAGGAAAGCCTGGAGTGCTGCAATTCACGGGGTCACAAAGCATCAGACACAACTAAATGACTGAACTGAACTGAACTGAACTATCACAGAAGAAAATCATTTTGATTTCATAGATATATGAAAGTGAAAGTCACTCAATCATGTCTGACTCTTTGCGACCCCATGGACTATACATTCCGCAGAATTCTCCAGGCCAGAATACTGGAGTGGGTGGCATTTTCTTTCTCCAGGGGATCTTCCCAACTCAAGGATCGAACCCAGGTCTCCCAAATTGCAGGCAGATTCGTTACCAGCTGAGTCTCGTGGGTAGCCCTTGGAGATATGATAACCTCAGTTGGAACAGACTAAATGAATTGACTGGGGTCATGTTACATGTGCATCTTTCAAACAGAATATCCCAAGCCTTCTAACCCCACATATTAGGACTTCTTCCATTTAATGTTCCTCTAAATAAAATATCAGGTAATCTTACTTTATTATTTTTAAAGTACATTCTAATTCATTTTCATTCCAGCTTACAAAATTTTGTCAATGCCTGATGAATGAAATGTATTTCAGTGTTTACTCATTTCATCTCAAAATACCTCTGTCAATATTTAATCAGCAATATTCACTGGTCATCCATAGTAAGTTATTTTCCTTTATTTAACCTCCATTTTTTTCATGGTTAATAATTTTTGATGCATTGACAAGTTTCCTTTGGAAATAAAAGGCGATTATATAACATAAATTGATTTTTGGAAGAGACAAACATTTTTCAAAATATCCCTCAGTTTTCACAATAATACTAACTACCAATTTTGCTTGTAATATTCTGCAAACAAGACTTTAGTCTTCCCAAACTCATATTATTATTAATCATGTCTAAATTCTGCTTCTGTAGACATAGATTCTGAGACAAGAGTTCTTGTTTAAGTAGGGTATTGGGGAACTGCCTTCTAGAAGAAGCTGAGTAAAGAAAGAACAGGAAGGCAATGCAATAAACTAAGCAAGAATGTGGCCTCCCCTAGAGACTACATTCAAGCTGATTCCATCAGAATAAACTGAAGTGCAAATTATACCAAAGAGTTAGATAAACTTTTAGGATAGACAACCAGCTTAGTGTATCCCATTATGGTCAGTCATTGAGTAATATGTGGCCTAGTGTATGTGTGGCAGGTATAGACTTGTAAATATGGTGCTTTCATTCGGCTAATCGATGTCTGTTCTTCAGAAGCTGGCAGCAGTGAGCTGTCATCAGTCAACGCTCACAGCAGTTAGAGGATTGGTGCATCAGCTGATAAAAGAGACTTGATGGAGCACCACCAATACTCAGTGTTAACCTATGACTGCTCCATATAGATTTACTTCCTTTTTCTACTAAACTACACAAATGGGGCAAAAATTCTCCAGATTTAGAGGTTTATGGCTGGACACAATTTCAGTGAAATATAAAAATTTATTTCAGAGTTAATGAGACAAACCATAGACCTCACTACTCCAGTTTTTCCCATAGTCTTTACTAACATTTATCATTTCATTTCTCCAGAATCCATTCTTGATAATTTTCTATCTATTGGTTTAGTGGCACATCTAATTAATTAACTGAGATTCTGATCTCTGACAACTTTGAACTTCTATCTCTATCCAGGAAATGACTGCTGTATTTGATTTACACTTACAGATGGGCACTAGAGTTTCAGGAGGTATCCTGGAGGATCACCTAAGGGTCTAATATATTCCTCCATCTGTGCTCAGTCACTCAGTCATGTCTGACTCTTTGGGACCCTATGAACTATAGCCCACCAGGTTCTTTTGTCCATGGGAATTCTCAGGCAAGAATACTGGAGTGGTTTGCCATTTCCTTCTCCAGGGGATCTTCCTGACCCAAAGGTAGAACCCACGTTTCCTGCATTGGCAGGCAGATTCTTTACCATATTCCTCCATATCCCCATTATAAAGCAAAATCCCAAAACCTTTATGTAGATAAGAGTCAACCACTGCAGTATTATAACTTCTTTATTTGCTTGGTGGTTTACTGGCACAAAGTAAACATAACGTCTATGGTTTTTCATTCAGTAAAACTTTCACTTTGTTTATTTTTGAAAATGCCCCTCCACCCCAAACATAGGAACTAGTACATCTGGACCCACAGAGCCTAAAATTACAGGCTCAGATTCCCAAAATTAATGTTGGTAAGTGGGGACACTCATTCCTGTACCATAATTCCTGAGTTCATATATTCTACCTACTGGCTACCATGTAGAGATCGTTGGTGTAAAGTATGCTGCATTCTGAAGCATTGTGTTCGATCCTTGCACAGTGTTATCTTTAACCTGAAATATAATCTATACCTACAAAAGGCTGTCTTATCACACTTGTCAAGTCATCCACTCTGGGTGGTATGCTATTTAGCAGGGCCAGTGAATTCTTTTACCATTTCACTTCCTCTGATGTAAGCATATTTTTAGACTTAACATCAGCAGATTGGATATTTTCTGAGCCCTTGTAGCACAGACTAAGGCAACGAGGTCAAGAAAGTATAAATATAGCCAAAATCTGTATCAATACTGGATGTGTATCAGTTTGGGTTGAAATAATATATTGTTATTTCCCAGTTGAAATGGATCTGATATAATCCACTTTCTACCTGATAGTACTTAGGAAACTGTCAGGAAGTTAGTGTTTTCATTCTTTTTTTTATTTTCATTGAAGCGAAATTCATGTAACAAAATTAACTTTTTAAAGTTTTATTTATTTGTGGTTAGTACATTCTACAGTGTTTTTCAACCACTTCCTCTGTCTAGTTTCCAAACATTTCATCACCCCTAAAATAAGACTCTATACCCATTAAGCAGTCACTCCTCATTCCTTCTTCTCCTATATCTAGGCAACCAACAATCTGCTTCTACATCTGTGGATTTATTCTGGCTATTCCATATAAATGGAATGATACAATAGGTGACTTTTTATATCCAAATTCTAGTATTTTTGAGGCTGATTCACTGAGCAGTGATAGCCTGTATCATTACTTCATTCATTTATGGCTGAATAATATTCTATTGTATATACCACAATTTCCATATCCACGAATCTGTTGATGGATATTTGGGATGTTTCCACCTTTTGGCACAATGTGACTACTGTTTCTCTGAATATTTGTGTACAATAATTTATTTGAGTATCTGTTATATACTTTTCTGGTGTATAGCCTAGGAATAGACTTGCTGAGTCATAATTATATGTTTAAATTTTAGGAAACTGCTAAACTGTTTTACACAGTAGCTGTACCATTTTGTGTTTCCACCAATATTGTGCCAAAGTTCTAATTTCTCCATATTGTCACCAACACTTGATTTTTATACTTTCAAAAATTATAGCTATGTCATCATGTATTATTATTTTCACTGTATGGGACTTTCACCTCCTGAGTTAAATTTGTTCATAACGATTTTACTATTTTTGATATTATGCTGTTCTGCTGCTCAGTCACTTCAGTCATTTCCAACTCTGTGTGACCCCATAGATGGCAGCCCATCAGGCTTCCCTATCCCAGGGATTCTCCAGGCAAGAACACTGGAGTGGGTTGCCATTTCCTTCTCCAATGCTAAATTGGATTAATTTCTTAATTTTGTTTTGAATTGTGAGTTTAAATAAATGTGTCTAATTTTTATATTTTATATTTTATTTATTTTTTATATTTTGATTTTTCAACTTTGTTGAATTGGTTACTTAGATCTAAGAGTTTCATTTTTTTTTTTTTATTTATTTTTGTTTTGGTGCAAGAGGTCTTTAGAGTCTATAATCCTATCATCTGGAAACAGATAATTCTTCTTCCTCTTCTATTTGGATGTTTTTTGTTTTTCTTTACTTACCTGCTATAGGTAAGACTTTCAATACTATGAAATATAAGTCGTGAGACTGATCATTCTTGCCTTGTCCTTGATCTTAGAGGAATAGCTTTCAGTTTTCCACCACTGAATATATTATTTGCTGTTAGTTTTTCATATGTTGAGATAATTTCCTTCTATTCCTAGTTTTTCAAGAGTTTTTGTGATAGGATGCTAAATTTGGCAAATGCTTTTTCTGCATCTATTGAGATGATCATATGATTACATTTGTTCATCATATATAGATCTTTTTTGAATATAACAATATTACAGTCTTCTGTTGGCTGCTCATCTCTCTGCTCTTGTTAACATGATATCCTATAAGTCATTTCTGTAAGTCTCAATCATTGGGCATTTTTGTCTGCCATTTTTAATTTTTGACTGATTATAGTATCGCTGATACCATGAGGCAGTATGCCTACCAAAGGCAAAGTATACCTATGAGCCAGTAGAGAGTTAAAGGGTTAAAAGTGTGAAATTTGAAGTTAAAGGTAATTGAGTTTGAATCTTGGATCTACCATTTATTAGCTTAACCAATGACTAGCTTAGCTATCTCGTAATCTTATGAATTCTTAGTTTATTTGCATTTAAATTTGGGATAAAAGTAAAGCTTTTATAGGATTGTAGTGAAGAAAGCATAATCTTCATACTTTCTAATTCTAATATATATAATAATTTACAATTATATTTAGTATTACTGTTAAAAATAAAATAAAATGATAAAAATTGTTAATAAAATAATTGAAAGTGAACACTGAAATCTGGGTATATTGCAGGAATAGATGATGGTCTTCACTGATAGGTTGAGTAGCTACTTAACAATCTAAGAATACAGTCAGCAGGAACAATGGAAAAAGGATTTTATTAAAACAGGTTTGCTTCCCTGATAGCTCAGTTAGTAAAGAATCTGCCGGCAATGCAGGAGTTCAGTTCAGTTCAGTCACTCAGTCGTGTCCGACTCTTTGCGACCCCATGAATTGCAGCACACCAGGCCTCCCTGTCCGTCATCAACCCCCGGAGCTCATTCAGACTCACATCTATTGAGTCAGTGATGCTATCCAGCCATCTCATCCTCTGTCGTCCCCTTCTCCTCCTGCCCCAAATCCCTTCCAGCATCAGAGTCCTTTCCAATGAGTCAACTCTTTGCATGAGGTGGCCAAAGTACGGGCAATGCAGGAGACCTTGGTTCAATGCCTGGATTGGGAATATCCCCTGAAGAAGGGATAGGCTACCCACTCCAGTATTCTTGGGCTTCCCTGGTGGCTCAGCAGGTAAAGAACCCACAGAGGCCTGGGTTTGATCCCAGGGCTGGGAAGATCCCCTGGAGAAAGCACAGGTTACCCACTCCAGTAATTTGGCCTGGAGAATTCCATGGACTATATAGTCATGGGGTCAAAATGTTGGACACGACTGAGTGACTGTCACTTTCACTTTAGGTGATTTGCTAAGCAACAGAAGGGGATGTACCTAGGAATTATGTTTTGTATACAAATTGAAAAATAATATTTTTTATACAGATTGCACCTAAATCTTCAGGTGAGCGGCAATAGTTCTAATACTGAGAAAATCTATGTATATTAAATACTAAAGCCTTTAGTGAAAAGTCTCCAAATTTCCATGGTCACTATTCTACCATCAGCATATGGTATAGAAATAACTGGTAAAGACACAAAAACTGAAAAAGCTAGCACTTAGTACTACCCTGAAATGTACTTTATTTTTTGCTGGTCATCAAAAATACATTTTACATTCTATGTATAATGTTATAAAAATGATGTGTCAAGAAAACCTGACAATTAAGCAACTATACTTATAAGATATTGGAATATTAACTAGCAACCCACTCCTGTATTGTTTTCCTGGAAAGTTCCGTGGACAAAGGTGTCTGACAGGCTACAATCCATGGTATTGCAAAGAGTGGGATACAGCTAAGCATGCACACACTTATAAGATATTTAATCTATCACTGTTCTAGATTTTGGAGATACTGGAGATGTAAAGTCATCATTATTTTCATGGAGTTTACCATGTAGGCAGTAATTCTTAACGAAAAGAAATTTTGTAACTCATTTATTAATGCTTAGAAACTTATTAATGTTTAAAAACATTTTTGGTTACTGCAACTAGGAAGATCTGGGGCTAAAGCAGAGAAGAGATGAGGTTAGAACAGAGCTCTGAAGATCTTCAACATATTTAGTGGTTCAGTAAAGAAAAAAAAGCTGACAAAGAAGGCTGTGAAGGAAGAGTCAGATATAAGAGGAAAGCCAAAGATGTATATCATCCAAATGTTAACGAAGAGGAAATGGTTAGTTCAAATTCTGTGTGCAAAGACAGAACACATACAGTGGGGCATGGTTGGATATATGGACTTCACAACAAGCAGGTTATTGGTACCCTCAAAAATAACAACTTGTTTGAATAAAATAATTGACTGTTTGAGAAATAAGTGTTCTGAAACACAGTTTACAGGAGTAAATAAAACAGTTGATAACTTTAGGACTTCCCTGGTGGCTCAGACGTTAAAGCGTCTGTCTACAATGCAGGAGACCCGGGTTTGAGCCTTGGGTTGGGAAGATCCCCTGGAGAAGAAAATGGCAACCCACTCCAGTACTATTGCCTAGAAAATCCCATGGACAGAGGAACCTGGTAGGCTACAGTCTATGGGGTCGCAAAGAGTCAGACACAATTGAGTGACCACATACAGGGGATGGTTGGATATATTGAACTTCACAACAAGCAGGTTATTGGTACCCTCAAATATAGCAACTTGTTGTAAATAAAATAATTGATTGTTTGAGAAATAAGTGTTCTGAAACACAGTTTACAGGAGTAGACAACACAGTTGACAACTTCAGTTGATAAGGAGAGCAGAAAATGGAACAATATTTGGAAGAGGATAGGCTCAAAGCAGTTATAGTTGTATTTTGTTTGATTTTTGTGTATTTTTTAATATTGGTGATGCCAGTTCATGTTTCTCAGCCACTGACAATGATTCACTAGAGAACAAGTGGTTGACAATTCAGGTGACAAGATAATACAGGGACTGAAGAGGCAAATCAAAGATAAAACAGAAATAACTGTATTATTAGTCAAACAAACTGAAACACAGATAACATATTACAGACTTTATGCTTGAGTAAACATTCTACTTGATTTTATGTTTCAGAGTTATAACTGAATAAGATAACCTGTCTGTTAATCAAATAAGACTGTTTTAAAATTTTCACTGTTTATCTAATAAGAAGCAAAAAAAAAAGACCATTGAGTGTTTTTAAAACATTTAGAAAAAATAGAATATACTTATTCTGAAACATGCATGTTTATTTATATACCTTAAACATGTAGATTTCTTCAAAGTATAAGAATTAAATTAATTAATTTTATTAACCCTAAAAAGGTAAAAAAATATAAAACTAAATAAAATTTTTAATTTGATTTAGATTATTATTCTAAGCCATGGGTGAATATTTGTGTATAACCTAAAATCAGGCAATTTCTTCTTTGCTCAATGACAAGAAATGGTATCTTTCAAAATTTTTATTGATCTATATACCTTTTATTTTCATTCCAATCCCAAAGGAAAGCAATGCCAAAGAATACTCAAACTACTGCACAATTGCACTCATATCCCATGCTAGTAAAGTAATGCTCAAAATTTTCCAAACCAGGCTTCAGCAATATGTGAACTGTGAACTTCCATAAACAATGGAGTATTAATCAGCCATTTAAAAAAAAATACAAATGTTCATGCTGGTTTTAGAAAAGGCAGAAGAACAAGAGATCAAATTGCCAACATCTGTTGGATCATTGAAAAATCAAGAGAGTTCCAGTAAAACATCTATTTCTGCTTTATTGACTATGCCAAAGCCTTTGACTGTGTGGATCACAATAGACTGTGGAAAAATCTGAAAGAGATGGGAATACCAGACCACCTGACCTGCCTCTTAAGAAACCTATATGCAGATCAGGAAGAAACAGTTAAAACTGGACATGGAACAACAGTCTGGTTCCAAATTGAGAAAGGAGTACGTTAAGGCAGTGTATTGTCACCCTGTTTATTTAACTTATACGCAGAGTACATCAAGAGAAATACTGGGCTGGAAGAAGCACAAGCTGGAATCAAGATTGCTGGGAGAAATATCAATAACCTCAGATATGCAGATGACACCACCCTTATGGCAGAAAGTGAAGAAGAACTCAAGAGCTTCTTGATGAAAGTGAAAGAGGAGAGTGAAACAGTTGTCTTAAGGCTCAACATTCAGAAAACTAAAATCATGGCATCTGGTTCCATCGCTTCATGGGAAATAGATGGGGAAATAGTGGATACAGTGGCTGATTTTATTTTGGGGGGTTCTAAAATCAGTGCAGATGGTGATTGCAGCTATGAAATTCAAAGACACTTACTCCTTGGAAGGAAAGTTGTGACCAACCTAGACAGCATAATAAAAAGCAGAGACATTACTTTGTCAACAAAGGTCCATCTAGTCAAGGCTATGGTTTTTCCAGTAGTCATGTATGGATGTGAGATTTGGACCCTAAAGAAAACTGAGTGCTGAAGTATTGATGCTTTTGAACTGTGGTATTGGAGAAGACTTTTGAGAGGGGGAAAGGCTATCCACTCCTGGTTTCTGGAGAGTTCCATGCACTATGTAGTCCATGGGGTTGCAAAGAGTAGGACAACTGAGTGACTTTCACTTTCACTTTTTTTTAAAATGTGGCTTGCACTTGAAATTATACTCATGAAAGTTCTACGAACTATAATGACTGCAAAAACTGTATTTAATATTTGTTTTCAACTTATATCCAAATTATTATCATTTTCCTTTGTAGTAGGAATGATTTATGCATCTTTCCTATTGCAAAAATTATGTGTCTCTATTAATTTAAAATGCATTATAATCCTTTAATATAAACCTTATTAAATTTTCTTGATTCCAAATATTCATTTGCATTATTACAGAGATAACTTATTTTTCTTGTCTCAGTGTGCTAATAAACTTGTCAAAGGTGAAGTTTAATAGAGTTTTCTTCTTAAATGATTTCTTAATAGTTTAAAAAGATTTAGTAATTGGTGGTAATCTGAAACATCTGTCAAAACTGTTTCACTTCCATGAAATAATTCAAAAATTACATTTTAAATAATTTTTTGTCCATAAACGGTTTACTTCTACTGCTTTCTTTTCTACTATGACATTTTTATTGGTTAGTGAGTTAGTGTTAGTGGCTGAGTCGTGTCCAGCTCTTTGTGACCCCATGGACGTAGCCTGCTAATCTCCTCTGTCTATGGGATTCTCCAGGCAAGAATACTGGAGTGGATATCCATTCCCTTCTCCAGGGGATCTTCAAGACCAAGGACTGAGCTCAGGTCTCCCACGTTGCAGGCAGATTCTAAACCATCCGAGCCACCAGAGAAAGCCCAAACCTATATTTTTCATATTTATGCCTAGACATATGTGTTCATGGGATACATATTTTCTAATAGCTTATCTTCTCTAACAGCCATAATTTTATATAATGCAGAATATAGTTCTTTCCATTAATATTTCCTATATATTTTACTCTAATTTTGCTTATTACTTTTGTATTTAATGCATTAATGAATTATAATATTTAGTAAATTCCACTTTTTCCTTCATTTTCTTAGTCAAGGCTACTATAAAAGACTATTACAGATTGGTTAGTTTAAACAATGAAAATTTATGTTTTGCAGTTTAAGGGGCTGTAAAGGTCTACATTTCAATGCCAGAAGATTCAGTCTGACTTTAAGAGTGCTCTTTCTTGTTGGCAGACAACTGTCTTTTTATTTGTATCCCCTACTTGGGCGAGACAGAGAAAAGGGAAAGTAGGTCTCTCACTTGTCTTCTACAATCACATCATTAGAACTCTACCTTCAATACCAAGAGATGGCAAGAGTGAACATCAACATTCTAGGAATCAGTGAACTAAACTGGACCAGAATGGGTGAATTTAACTCAGATGAACATTATATCTACTACTGCGGGCAGGAATCCCTCAGAAGAAATGGAGTATCCATCATAGTCAACAAAAGAGTCTGAAATGCAGTACTTAGATGCAATCTCAAAAATGACAGAATGATCTCTGTTCATTTCCAAGGCAAACCACTCAATATCACGGTAATCCAAGTCTATGCCCCAACCCATAATGCTGAAGAAGCTGAAGTTGAACAGTTCTATGAAGACCTACAAGACCTTTTAGAACTAAAACCCAAAAAAGATGTCCTTTTCATCATAGGGGACTGGAATGCAAAAGTAGGAAGTCAAGAAACACCTGGAGTAACAGACATATTTGGCCTTGGAATGTAGAATGAAGCAAGGCAAACACTAACAGAGATTTGCCAAGAAAATGAACTGGTCATAGCAAACACCCTCTTCCAACAACACAAGAGAAGACTCTACACAAGGACATCACCAGATGGTCAAAAACGAAATCAGACTGATTATATTCTTTGCAGCCAAAGATGGAGAAGCTCTATACAGCCAACAAAAACAAGACCAGGAGCTGATACTGGCTCAGACCATGAACTCGTTTTTACCAAATTCAGACTTAAATTGAAGAAAGTAGGGAAAACTGCTAGACCATTCAGGTATGACCTAAATTAAATTCCTTATGATTATAAAATGAAAGTGAGAAATAGATTTAAGGGCCTAGATTTGATAGATAGAGTGCCTGATGAACTATGGAATGAGGTTTGTGACATTGTACAGGAGAGAGGGATTAAGACCATCCCCATGGAAAAGAAATGTGAAAACACAAAATGGCTGTCTGGGAAGGCCTTACAAATAACTGTGAAAAGAAGAGAAGTGAAAGCAAAGGAGAAAAGGAAAGGTATAAGCATCTGAATGCAGAGTTCCAGAGAATAGCAAGAAGAGATAAGAAAGCCTTCCTCAGTAACCAATGCAAAGCAATAGAGAAAAGCAACAAAATGGGAAAGACTAGAGATCTCTTTAAGAAGATTAGAGATACCAAGGGAACATTTCATGAAAAGATGGGCTTGATAAAGGACAGAAATAGTACGGACCTAACAGAAGCAGAAGATATTAAGAAGAACTGGCAAGAATACACAGAAGAACTGTACAAAAAAGATCTTCACGACCTGGATAATCACAATGGTGTGATCACTCATCTAGAGCCAGACATCCTGGAATGTGGAGTCAAGTGGGCCTTAGAAAGCATTAGTAAGAACAAAGCTAGTGGAGGTGATGGCATTCAAGTTAAGCTCTTTCAATCCTGAAAGATGATGCTGTGAAAGTGCTGCACTCAATATGCCATCAAATTTGGAAAACTCAGCAGTGGTCGCAGGATTGGAAAAGGTCAGTTTTCATTCCAATTCCAAAGAAAGGCAAGGCCAAAGACTGCTCAAACTGCCACACAATTGCACTCATCCCACATGCTAGTAAAGTAATGCTCAAAATTCTCCAAGCCAGGCTTCAGCAATACGTATATTGTGAACTTCCAGATGTTCAAGCTGGTTTTAGAAATGGCAGAGGAACCAGAGATCAAATTGCCAACATCTGCTGGATCATGGAAAAAGCAAGAGAGTTTCAGAAAAACATATGTTTCTACTTTATTGACTATGCCAAAGCCTTTGACTGTGTGGATCACAACAAACTGTGGAAATTTCTGAGAGAGATGGGAATACCAGACCACCTGACCTGCATCTTGAGAAATCTATATGCAGGTCCGGAAGCAACAGTTAGAATTGGACATGGAACAACAGACTGTTTCCAAATAGGAAAAGGAGTACGTCAAGGCTGTATATTGTCATTCTGCTTATTTAACTTATATGCAGGGTACATCATGAGAAACGCTGAACTGGAAGAAATACAAGCTGGAATCAAGATTGCCAGGAGAAATATTAAAAACCTCAGATATGCAAATGACACCACCCTATGGCAGAAATTGAGGAGCAACTAAAAAGCCTCTTGATGAAAGTGAAAGAAGAGTGTGAAAAAGTTGACTGAAAGCTCAACATTCAGAAAATGAAGATCACAGCATCCAGTCCCATCACTTCATGGGAAATAGATGGGGAAACAGTGGAAACAGTGTCAGACTTTTTTGGTGTGGTGGGTGGGGGGGCTCCAAAATCACTGCAGGTGGTGACTGCAGCCTTGAAATTAAAAGACGCTTACTCCTTGGAAGAGAAGTTTTGACCAACCTAGATAGCATATTCAAAAGCAGAGACATTACTTTGCCGACTAAGGTCTGTTTAGTCATGGCTATGGTTTTTCCAGTAGTCATGTATGGATGTGAGAGTTGGACTGTGAAGAAGGCTGAGCACCGAAGAATTGATGCTTCTGAACTGTGGTGTTGGAGAAGACTCTTGAGAGTCCCTTGGACTGCAAGGAGATCCAAACAGTCCATTCTGAAGATTAGCCCTGGGATTTATTTGGAGGGAATGATGCTAAAGCTGAAACTCCAGTACTTTGGCCACTTCATGGGAAGAGTTGACTCATTGGAAAAGACTCTGATGCTGGGAGGGATTGGGAGCAGGAGAAAAAGTGGATGACAGAGGATGAGATGTCTGGATGGCATCACTGACTTGATGAATGTGAGTCTGAGTGAACTCCAGGAGTTGGTGATGGACAGGGAGGCCTGGTGTGCTGCAATTCATGAGGTCACAAAGAGTTGGACACAACTGAGTGACTGAACTGAATCTCATCTCATTGGAAAATATGGTTTCAGTATGTGAATTTTGGGGTCCTTAAACATTTAGCACATAGGAACAATATATCCAAATTTTGGGTTGACTGTTTTTATTCATGAATTTAGAACCAGATATACTTTTATTATGTTTTATCTTTTATTTAAGGTACTTTTTTCTTTTTATTGTTATAGTAATAATTTTAGTGTTCCTACATTCCTACTTTATCTCAATAAATTAGCAATTTTGAAAAATAATGGTACCCTACATAATTTATTAATGTAATGGTTATAAACAGAAATATTTGTAAACTATGTATTAATTTGATATCCCTAACCTTATATGGGCTTCGCAGGATGTTAGATTACTAACTTCTTTGGCCTCAGAAATGTGACAATGTAGATTCCAATGTAAATTTTTGGATATGGAATATGTTTAGTTATTAAACAAAAGTAGATTTTGAACTTTTCTAATGGTTCAAAATTGTTTAAATAAATAGTTTATAAAACAAAAAAATGAAACAATAAATGATAAGATTGATGGCAATCAATTAAAGATTCAGGCAATATCTGAAAAAAAAATTTGGGGGGATGGAAATCACAGGAAGTATTGAAAAATGACAGTACTGCCTCAAGAGAGAAAACAAAGTGATGACTGATTATTTACTATAACATAAATGAAAGATTGATCCTTTTAATATGGAAAACACCTTACTTTGAAATGCATTATATCATTTCAAGTATAAAGGTTTAGATTTGTTTTGTGATTTTACACAATGAAGTAGAACCATCAATGGATGTTAGTGTTTCACTTATCTTAACAAAGGATACTTTAAGAGATAATCCCAAACTGAATTGACAGTATTGAAAATCCATTAGTTTTTGAACATTGAAGATGTTCAACACTGTATCGAAAAAGTAATATTTTTGGAAATATTTTACAATTGCCTAATCACTTATCACTTATCTTCTGAGATTTATCTCAATTCTTTTTAAAATAAAGATAATAATTTCTAACATATGCTATATATGCCATTAAGAACTTTTAGACTATCAATCCAACATTACTCATCATTTTACTTTAGGTAGGTTCATTTAAAAAAAAAAAACTGACTTAAAGGCTTTGCATAATGTGTCAGGACAAGTATAATAGAATCCTTCAAAATTCATTCAGTCAACATTATTTCTCATCCGTATAGAGAAGTGCATAATATTATAAAATAATCTTCTGTAGATATGCATACTGAATTCATTTTTTTCTACACCTGTTTAACTGAAATATTGAACTGATTAAATCTTTGTATGTTTGTGATTCACAGAATATTTTTTGATACATAGTAGAAATTTTAGTCTACTTTTTCTTGAAATATAAGGTACAAAAAAGTTGCAAAATAAGTGAATAACATAATTAAGCATAACACTATGTTTATTTCACAATCATTTCACCCATTTTCATAAATAGTTGCATATTCAAATATGTAATAAATATCTATTAAATATTTATTCAGCCATTCTAAGTTATTACTATAAATGTATTATGTACCAGACTCTCTGCTAGGCACAAGGTGTATTTTGATGCGTAACACATTTATAGTCCTAGGTGTTTTGGCATGAATATTCTATTTGAATATGATGATCAAATGACATAAACATAAATACAGATTTTAATAAGTACACCCTTACAATATTTGCAAAGGTTAGCTAAAGCAGTCAAACAAAAGATAATTTGGACTGAAAATTTAGAAAGGCATTGTGATACCTTTTTACAATACCTTATCTTCTAAACTGTGATTGATAATCCTATCTTCAAATGGACTTTTAAAATTATATTGTTCTTACAGCAGTCACTGTTAATTTTTTTTTTGTTTAAAATTTTACAAACAGAAGCTGAGAGTGGTATTTTGGTATGAATTTTGCCAGATATTTTTATTAAAAATTTTCATATTATTTTACTCATTTATTCATTTTGCATACATCAGATTACTAAGTATTTAATGTTTATCAGGAACTGATGTAGGTCTTAATTATATAGTCCCTAACAAGAAAGATGAATTTAACATTGTTATAGTAGATTAAGAAATATAGTAACCCCAAAATCAAGAGTTACATAAAATTCTGTCCACTGAGATTTCCCTTCTTTGCTGCTCATTAGAACCACTTAATGAGTGAATGAATAACCCCACAGCTATCCATTTAAAAATAGTACTAGGTTAGAAATTAGACCCACTTATAACCAGAATTAATATGTCCCACTTCAGTTAACTACTCAAAAATTTTTACCCATGATGTTGTGAATGTTGAGGGAAGAATGACATTCTGTCAGTACAATCAGCCTGGGACTCTGTGACACTTGCTCATTAAAATTCCAAGTGTGTTCAGAACTACCTCACATTTAAAATTTATAATTTGACTTTTTATAAATAAATAATAAGTGATTATTTTCCTAGCATATGTATTTGATTAGTCAGGGTTCTCCAGAGAAACAGAACCAATAGGACCCCAAGGTGTGTGTGTGTGTCTCTCTCTATTCATATACAGCATATGTGCACCTGTGTTTGTATATGTAGAGAGAGAGAGACAGAGACAGAGACTTAAAATAATTGTCTCTAAGGATTGTGGAGGTTGTCAAGTCCAAAACTTACAGGGTAAGCTGGCAATCTGGAGACTCAGGGAAGAAGTTGATATTTCAATTCAAGTTGGAAGACACTCTGCTGACAGAATTTCCTCTTATTTTGGGAAGGTCAGTTTTTTTAACTGATTGGATGAGGCCCACCATATTATGCATGTAAACTGCTTTGCATGAATATGTGCTAAGTTTTCAGTGGTATCCGACTCTGTGTGGCCCTATGGACTGCAGCCTGCCAGGCTTCTCTGTCCATGGGATTCTGTAGCAATAATATTGGAGTGGGTTGCTGCATCCTTCTCCTGGGGATCTTCCTGACCCAAGAATCAAATCCCCATCCCTTATATACATCTGCATTGGCAGGTGGGTTCTTTATCACTAGAGCCAACTGAGAAGCCCAGTAAACTGCTTTATTCATATTTAAATGTTAACCTCTAAACATGCCTTCACAGCAATATTCAGACCATTATTTGAGTAATGAGCAGGGACCTACTTCCTACCTAGCCAAGTTGAAACAAAAAAGTAACCATCACATTTAACACAGTTACCGTTTCAACTTCTCTTTTATTATTGCATTAATCTTAAGAATGCTTTTTTCTTTTTATTTGCTAGGTGCAAGTGACATTTTCCCCTTAGTTTTCATTTGATGAAAATACTCCCAGTTTCTTTACTGGAAATAATATTATGTACATACATTGCCCCCTGGAACAGGGATACCTCCCCTATTTGTTGCTCTATATGTTCATAAACGTTCATTGTTTTTGTGTCTGCTGCTGCTGCTAAATCGCTTTAGTGGTGTCCAACTCTGTGCGGTCAAATAGATGGCAGCCTACCAGGCTCCTCCATCCCTGGGATTCTCCAGGCAAGAACACTGGAGTGGGTTGCCATTTCCTTCTCCAATGCATGAAAGTGGAAAGTGAAAGTGAAGTCCTTCAGTCGTGTCCAACTCTGCGCGTTGGACTGCAGCCAACCAGGTTCCACGGTCCATGGGATTTTCCAGGCAAGAGTACTGGAATGGGTTGCCATTGCCTTCTCTAGTTTTTGTGTCTATTTACATTATAATTCTGATGGATTTAGTAAAAAGAAGTTTATGGGTAGATAACATAATGCAACACTCATGGAAAAATCAGTAATGTGTTTGAAACCTTTCTTCCTGTCTTTACATTCCTAAATTGACAAGGGATCACATAACAAAATATACCATTGTTAAAATACTTCACTTAATATGCCAGCAAATTTGGAAAACTCAGCAGTGGCCACAGGGCTGGAAAAGGTCAGTTTTCATTCCAATCCTGAAGAAAGGCAATGCCAAAGAGTGTTCAAATTACCACACAATTCCACTCATCTTACAAGCTAGCAAAGTAATGCTCAAAATTCTCCAATCCAGGCTTCAACAGTATGTGAACTATGAACTTCCAGATATTCAAGCTGGATTTAGAAAAGCAAAGGAACCAGAGATCAAATTGCCAACATCTGTTTGATCATCAAAAAAGCAAGATAATTCTAGAAAAACATTTATTCTACTTTATTGACTAGGCCAAAGCCTTTGACTGTGTAGATCACAACAAGCTATGGAAAAGTCTTCAAGAGATGGGAATACCAGACAACCTTACCTGACTCCTGAGAAATATGTATGGAGATTAAGAAGCAACAATTAGAGTTAGACATGAAACGACAGAGTGGTACAAGATTGGGAAAGGGGTACATCAAGGCTATATATTGTCACCCTGCTTATTTAACTTACATGCAGAGTACATCATGAGAAATGCCAGGCTGGATGAAGCACAAGCTGGAATCAAGATTGCTGGAAAAAAATATCAATAACCTCAGATACTCAGATGACACCACCCTCATGGCAGAAAGTGAAGAAGAGCTCAAGAGCCTCTTGATGAAAGTGAAAGAGGAGAATAAGAAAGCTGGCTTAAACTCAACCTTCAAGAAACTAAAATAAAACTCAACTTTCAAAAAACTAAGATCATGGCATCCGGTCCCACCACTTCATGGCAAATAGATGGGAAAAAAATTGAAGCAGTGAGTAATTTGTTTTTTAGGGTCTCCAAAATCACTGCAGATGGTGACTGCAGCCCTGAAATTAAAAGACTCTTGCTCTTTGGGAAAAAAACAAAAAAAAAAGTATGACCAACCTAGATAGCACATTAAAAAACACAAACATCATTTTGCTACCAAAGGTCCATCTAGTCAAAGCTATGGTTTTTCCAGTAGTCATATATGAATGTGAGAGTTGGACTATAAGGAAAGCTCAGCACAGAAAAATTGGTGCTTTTGAACTGTGTTGTTGGAGAAGACTCTTGGGAATCTCTTGGGCCACCAGCAGATCAAACCAGTCCATCCTAAGGGAAGTCGGTCCTGAATTTTCCTTGGAAGGACTGATGCTGAAGCTGAAACTCCAATATTTTGGCCAGCTAATATGAAGAACTGACTCATTTGAAAAGACCCCGATTCTGGGAAAGATTGAAGACAGGAAGAGAAGGGGACGACAGAGCACGGGATGGTTGGATGATATCACTGACTTGATGGACATGAGTTAAAGGGAAGCCTGCGTGTTCCAGTCCATGGGGTTGCAGAATCAGACATGACTGAGTGAATGATTTGAACTGATATAACCCTGCCACTCATTTCTGAAACACTTTAAGAATATATCTGACAGCAAGTTCCCATAAGTCTCATTAAAAATATTTGTAGACAAATTTATGATTAAGTAAACCTTGTAAATAATATTTCATTTTTATAGTTAACTGGTTAATGTTAACAAACGTGAGATTTACTTATGGTTGAGAGACTTGTCATAGTTTCTGCAGAAGCTTTAGGAATATACTAGTTAGCCTTTTGAAAATAAAGGGATTATAAATACTAATATAAAATTTGAGCTTTAGGAGGTAACACGGATTAAATCCTAAAGAGAAACAGATTTTATTGTTGTTGTTGTTTTAAATGCACAATTTTAAACTTGCCAAGCTCTATTTTTCAAGATGTGTCTTTAATAATTTTTGCCATCCCACCACCAACACTCATCACACTATGGCTCTTGTTGGGCAAAAAGTACAGAAAAAGTAATCTGAAATTGCCTCTGAACATGAGATTTATTATTAGTGTGCCTCATACTTTTATGTTTTCCACATATTCAAGTGTTCTAAGTATTATTTGCTGCATATTGTATCATCCTTTTTAAACAAAACAAAATAACAGTTATCCACTATTATAGGATCATACAGAATAGTTTCATTGCTCTAAAAATCCTATGTGTATGCATCCCTCCCTAATGGATGGCATATTTATTTAAATATATTTCAGTTCAATTCAGTCACTCAGTCGTGTCCAACTCTTTGCAACCCCATGAAAGGCAGCACGCCAGGCCTCCATGTCCATCATCAACTCCCAGAGTTCACCCACATTCATGTGCATTCAATCAATGAAGCCATCCAGGAATCTCATCCTCTGTCATCCCCTTCTCCTTGTACATCCAATGCCTCCCAATCGCAGGGTCTTTCCCAATGAGTCAGCTCTTCGTATGGGGTGGGCAAAGTATTGGAGGTTCAGCCTCAGCATCAGTCCTTTAAATGAAGACCAAGGACTAGTCTCCTTTAGGATGGCCTGGTTGGATCTCCTTGCAGTCCAAGGGACTGTCAAGAGTCTTCACCAGCACCACAATACAAAAGCATCAATTCTACAGTGCTCTGCTTTCTTCACAGTCCAACTTTCATATCCATACATGACCACTGGAAAAACGATAGGCTTGACTAGATGAACCTTTTTTGACAAAGTAATATCTCTTTACTAGATGTCATGATCTTAGTTTTCTGAATGTTGAGATTTAAGCCAACCTTTTCACTCTCCTCTTTCACTTTCATCAAGAGGCTATTTAGTTCCTCTTCACTTTCTGCCATAAGGGTGGTGTCATCGGCATATCTGAGGTTATTGATATTTATCCCAGCAATCTTGATTCCAGCTTGTGCTTCTTCCAGCTGAGCGTTTCTCATGATGTACTCCACATATAAGCTAAATAAGCAGGGTGACAATATACAGCCTTGACGTACTTCTTTTCCTATTTGGAACCAGTCTGTGGTTCCATGTCTACTTCTAACTGTTGCCTCCTGACCTTCATATAGGTTATTCAAGAGGCAGCTCAGGTGGTCTGGTATTTCATCTCTTTCAGAATTTTCAACAGTTGATTGTGATCCACACAGTCAAACTTTGGCGTAGTCAATAAAGCAGAAACTGGAACTCTCTTGCTTTTTCCATGATCCAGCAGATGTTGGCAATTTGGTTTCTGGTTCCTCTGCCTTTCTTAAACCATCTCGAACGTCTGGAAGTTCATGGTTCACGTATTACTGAAGTCTGGCTTGGAGAGTTTTGAGCATTACTTTACTAGTGTGTGAGATGAGTGCAATTGTGCCATAGTTTGAGCATTCTTTGGCATTGCCTTTCTTTGGAATTGGAATGAAAATTGAACTTTTCCAGCCCTGTGGCCACTGCTGAGTTTTCCAAATTTGTTGGCATATTGAGTGCAGCACTTTCACAGCATCATCTTTCAGGATTTAAAATAGCTCAACTTGAATTCCATCACCTCCACTAGCTTTGTTCATAATAATGCTTTATAAGGCCCACTTGACCTCACATTCCAGGATGTCTGGCTCTAGTTGTTTGATCACACCATTGTGATTATCTGGGTCGTGAAGAACTTTTTTGTGCAATTCTTCTCTGTGTTCTTGCCACCTCTTCTTAATATCTTCTGCTTCTTTTAGCTCCCTAGCATTTCTGTCCTTTATCGAGCCCATCTTTGCATGAAATGTTCCTTTGATATCTCTAATTTTCTTGAAGAGATCTCTAGTCTTTCCCATTCTGTTGTTTTCCTTTATTTCTTTGCATTGATTGTTGAGGAAGGCTTTCTTTTCTGTCCTTGCTATTCTTTGGAAGTCTGCATTCAAATCGGAATGTCTTTCCTTTTCTCCTTTGCTTTTCACTTCCCTTCTTTTCACAGTTATTTGTAAGGCCTCCTCAGACAGCCATTTTGCTTTTGGGGATTTCATTTCCATGGAGATGATCTTGATCCCTGGCTCCTATACAATGTAACGAACTTCTGTCCACAGTTCATCAGGTACTCTGTCTATCAGAACTAGTTCCTTAAATCTATTTCTCACTTTCATTGTATAATCATAAGGGATTTGATTTAGGTTATACCTGAATTGTCTAGTGTTTTTCCCTACTTTTACAATTAAAGTCTGAATTTGGCAATAAGGAGTTCATGAACTGAGCCACAGAAGCTCCCAGTCTTGGTTTTGCTGATTGTATAGAGCTTCTCCATCTTTGGCTGCAAAGAATATAATCAATCCGATTTTGGTGTTGACCATCTGGTGATGTCCATGTGTAGAGTCTTCTCTTGTGTTGTTGGAAGAGGGTGTTTGCTATGACTAGTGCATTCTCTTGGCAAAATTCTATTAGCCCTTGCACTGGTTCATTCCATATTCCAAGGCCAAATTTGCCTGTTACTCCAGGTGTTGTTGACTTCCTACTTTTGCATTCCAGTCCCCTATAATGAAAATGGCATCTTTTTTAGGTGTTAGTTCTACAAGGTCTTGTAGTTCTTCATAAAACCGTTCAACTTCAGCTTCTTCAGCATTACTGGTTGGGGCATAGTCTTGGATCACTGTGATATTGAATGGTTTGCCTTGGAAATGAACAGAGATCATTCTGTTGTTTCTGTGGTTGTATCCAAATACTGCATTTTAGACTCTTTTTTTTGACCATGATGGCTACTCCATTCCTTCTAAGAGATTCCTGCCCACAGTAGTAGATATATTGGTCATCTGAGTGAAATTCACCCATTCCAGTCCATTTTGGTTTGCTGATTCCTTGAATTTCGATGTTCACTCTTGCCATCTCCTCTTTGACCACTTCTAATTTGCCTTGATTCCTGGACCTGACATTCCAGGTTCCTATGAAATATTGCTCTTTACAGCATTGGAACTTGGTTCTATCACCAGTCACATCCACAGCTGGATATTGTTTTTCTTTGGCTCCATCCCTTCATTCTTTCTGGAGTTATTTCTCCACTGATCTCCAGTAAGATATTGGGCACCTACTGACCTGGGGAGTTCCTCTTTCAGTATTTTATCATTTTGCCCTTTCATACTGTTCATGGGGTTCTCAAGGCAAGAATACTGAAGTGGTTTGCCATCCCCTTATCCAGTGGACCACATTCTGTCAGACCTCTCCACCATGACCCATCCATCATGGGAGGCCCTACACGGCATGGCTTAGTTTCATTGAATTAGACAAAGCTGTGTCCGTGTGATCAGATTGCCTAGTTTTCTGTGATTATGGTTTCAGTGTGTCTGCCCTCTGATGCTTTCTTGCCCTCTGATGCATCTCACTTGGGTTTCTCTTACCTTGGATGTGGGGTATCTCTTCACAGCTGCTCCAGCAAAGCACAGCTGCTGCTTCTTACCTTAGACTAGGTCACCCTTCCTGACCTTAAACATGGAGTAGCTCCTCTTGGCCCTCCTGTGCCTATGCAGCCCTTTTGGCTTAGACCGTAAAACATCTGAGTGCCATGTGGGAGACCCAGGTTCAATTCCTGGGTCTGGAAGATACCCTGGAGAAAGAAATGGCAAATCACTTCAGTACTCTTGCCAGGAAAATTCCATGAACTGAGAAACCTGGCAGGCTACAGTTCATGGGGTCACAACGAGTCAGACATGACTGAGAGACTTCACTTAAATATATTTAAACAATTATTAATTACTCTAAATCACATCATCTTGCATCACACAAATATATATGGACATCAACACTGAAAGATAAAGATTTCCAGAACATTTTCACTCAGAGTCACAGAGATATCAAATATCAACCCTAATTATTCTTTCATTTTAACTTATTTTTTGACAGACCATATACATTTACATAGTAAAAATATGATTTATTAGGAATTGAATATTATTTAAGTAGTCATATACTATTTAAAAAGTTTAAATATTTAATTCGATAAAATAGAGTGCAACACATAACTTATGATTTAAAAAAAAAAAACATTATTTTAAACCACTTAACAAATATACACTTAACTTACCATCTCCTTTCTCATTTACACTGGGAGTAGATATGTCTGCTCACTTTATTCACATGAATGTTTGTGGATGAAATTTCTAGGATTGTACTTCTGCCACATCAACAAATTTTTTTTTTAAATAAATCAATTTAAATAACAGGGTAGATACCTACACATAATAAATTTGAGTTTATACTGCACACTTTATATTGGGAAATATTCCCAATAATTTAAATATTTGAAATAGCATTTATCAAAGAAATTTTAAAAATAAGTCTAAAAGAAAGTTATTTTATAGAATCAAAGTGATAATGCTCTTTTTTGTTAAAGGTTTAACCTAGAAGACATAAAAGAAATGATAAACATATGACCAAAGTGTAAATAATTACATGGCAATAAAGAACTGAAAACTAAAGTAAAAATCTCTTTATTGAAAACTGTTTGTAAATCCTATAAAAGATATCACTTCTATGTTCCCCATCTTGAACCCCCCTCCCACCTAACCTCCAATTAAAATAAAAAATTATTAAAAAATAAATATTTTTTTAAAAGATATCACTTCCTGTTTATAAATGTATTTTTTCAAGTCACTAAAAAAAAATAATAATCTCAGTACAAAAATGAACATATGATCTGGAGCAACAGGAATTTTCATTCATTGTTGACAAGAATGGAAAATGACATAGCCAATCCAGTCGTTTCTTCAAAAACTAAACATACTCTTACCGCACAATTCAGCAGTCACACTCCTTGGCTTATGCCCCAAAGTCATGAAAACTTATATGCATACAAAAACCTGCACAAGGATGTTTATAACAGCATTATTCGTGATTGTACAAATTTGGAAGCAACCAAAAAGTCTTTCAGTTAATGAATTAATAAACTATGGTACATCCAAATTATGGAATATTATTCAGTTTTAAAAAGAAATGAGCTATCAAATCAAGAAAAGAGTTGAACCTTAAATGCATGTTATTAAGTGAAAGAAGTAAGACCGAAAAGGTTGCATACTGTGTGATTTCAAACATGACATTCTGGAAAAGGTGAAACTAAGATGATAGTAAAAAAAAAAAAAATGTGATTGAGGGTGTGGTGGTCACAGGAGGGATGCATACGAAGAGTACAGAGGATTTTTAGAGCAATGAAACTATTTTGTATAAACTTATAACCATGGATACATCTTGTATATTGTTTAAACACATAGAAGATATAATACACAAAGTGTGAACCATAATATAAACTATGGACTTAGTGTGATAATGATGTTTCAATGAATAATCTTCTGGAGGGAATGTTGATAATGGAGGTCTAAACATATATATGGGAGAGTAATGGGAAATGACTGTTCCTTCCTTTTAATTTTACTGTGAAACTTAAAGTGCTTTAAAAACAGGAGTCTTGATATAAAATGTTATATATATATGAGAAATAATTTAATAGTTAATTATTTGTTTTGTGGAAGTAATCGGAAACACAAATAACAAACTTACATGAAATGGTTATAATATAAAAAGTGCAATAAAGTTGAAAACTAAGATATATTATACATTTTATAGATGTAATATAATTCATTTAACAAATTCTAAAGAAAAAAGAAATATCCCAATTACATTTTTAGTCAGTGCATTACATTAAAAGAGACAATTCAAGTACATTATATATGTTTGGATAACATGAGAAAAATGCACAAAAATATAAAAGGCAATTTTTGCCTAGGTGTAATAATTTTGTGTGATTGTACTATCTTTTCCATTATTTTTCTAATGATTTTTAATAAATATTTGTTAGATAAATTACCAAGAGAAAGATTGATGTAGAATAAAATGTACTTACCCTAATCACCATTTTTTAATTTACCTTATTAAAAGTAAACTATAGAAGCTCTGCAAGACAAAATGCTTTTTTCTCAGTTCACTTTGATAAACTGAAACGATTGATTTTATCACATTATGACAGTGTAAGTTTTTTAAAAAATTATTTGTTTTGTAATCTACCAAAATCAGTTGTTACCTCACAAATATCTTTACTTTGTTGGAAAACATCATGAACAAAAAGAAGATTCAGTTCAGTTCAGTAGCTCAGTCGTGTCCGACTCTTGGCGATCCCGTGAATTGCAGCACGCCAGGCCTCTCTGTCAATCACCAACTCCTAGAGTTCACTCAGACTCATGTCCATCGAGTCAGTGATGCCATCCAGCCATCTCATCCAATGTCGTCCCCTTCTCCTCCTGCCCCCAATCCCTCCCAGCATCAGAGTCTTCTCCAATTAGTCAACTCTTTCCATGAAGTGGCCAAAGTACAGAAGTTTCAGCTTTAGCATCATTCCTTCCAAAGAAATCCCAGGGCTGATCTCCTTCAGAATGGACTAGTTGGATCTCCTTGCAGTCCGAGGGACTCTCAAGAGTCTTCTCCAACACCACAGTTCAAAAGCATCAATTCTTTGGTGCTCAGCCTTCTTCACACAACTCTCACATCCATACATGACCACAGGAAAAACCATAGCCTTGACTAGACGGACCTTAGTCAGCAAAGTAATGTCTCTGCTTTTGAATATGCTGTCCAGGTTGGTCATAAGTTTTTTTCCAAGGAGTAAGCATCTTTTAATTTCATGGCTGCAGTCACCATCTGCAGTGATTTTGGAGCCCCCCAAAATAAAGTCTGACACTGCTTCCACTGTTTCCCCATCTATTTCCCAGGAAGTGATGGGACCAGATGCCATGATCTTCGTTTTCTTAATATTGAGCTTTAAGCCAACTTATTCACTCTCCTCTTTCACTTTCTTCAAGAGTCTTTTGAGTTCCTCGTCACTTTCTGCCATAAGGATGGTGTCATCTGCATATCTGAGGTTATTGATACTTCTCCCGGCAATCTTGATTCCAGCTTGTGTGTCTTCCAGTCCAACGTTTCTCATGATGTACTCTGCATAGAAGTTATATACAGCCTTGACGTACTCCTTTTCCTATTTGGAACCAGTCTGTTGTTTCATGTCCAGTTTTAACTGTTGCTTCCTGACCTGTATACAGATTTCTCAAGAGACAGGTCAGGTGGTCTTGTATTACCATCTCTCTCAAAATTTTCCACAGTTTATTGTGATCCACACAGTCAAAGGCTTTGGCATAGTCAATAAAGCAGAAATAGATGTTTTTCTGGAACTCTCCTGCTTTTTCTATGATTCAGCGGATGTTGCCAATTTGATAGAAGATTACAGTTATTTAATTCCAGCCTGTTTACAACCCATCATGTGAACTTCACATATATGAGTTTTTTTGCTGCTGCTGCTGCTCCTGCTAAGTCGCTTCAGTCGTGTCCAACTTTGTGCAACCCCATAGGCAGCAGCCCACCAGGCTTCCCCGTCCCTGGGATTCTCCAGGCAAGAACACTGGTGTGGGTTGCCATTTCCTTATCCAGTGCATGAAAGTGAAAAGTGAAAGTGAAGTCGCTCAGTAGTTTCCAACTCTTTGCAACCCCATGGACTTCAGCCTACCAGGCTTCTCCATCCATGGGATTTTCCAGGCAAGAGTACTGGAGTGGGTTGCCATTTCCATCTCCATGAGTTTGTTTAGGCATCTGCAAAATGGGATCCATAATATCTTCTTCTGCTGCTACTAAGTCTCTTCAGTCATCTGACTCTATGTGACCCCCATAGATGGCAGCCCACCAGGATCTTCCATCCCTGGGATTCTCCAGGCAAGAACATTTTAGTGTGTTGCCATGTCCTTCTCCAATGCATGAAAGTGAAAAGTCAAAGTGAAGTCGCTCAGTCGTGTCTAACTCTTAGCAACCCCATGGACTGTAGCTCACCAGGCACCCCCATCCATGGGATTTTCCAGGCAAAAGTACTACCTTCATTTAACTCATTGGCTTATAGTGAAGAATATTATTCAGTTCAGTTCAGTTCAGTTCAGTTGCTCAGTCGTGTCCGACTCTTGGCGACCCCATGAATTGCACCACGACAGGCCTCCCTGTCCATCACCAACTCCCAGAGTTCACTCAGACTCATGTCCATCAAGTCAGTGATGCCATCCAGCCATCTCATCCTCTATCATCCCCTTATCTTCCTGCCCCCAATCCCTCCCAGCATCAGAGTCTTCAAATGAGTCAACTCTTCACATGAGGTGGCCAAAGTAGTGGAGTTTCATCTTTAGCATCATTCCTTCCAAACACCCAGGATTGATCTCCTTCAGAATGGGCTGATTGGATCTCCTTGCAGTCCAAGGGACTCTCAAGAGTCTTCTCCAACACTACAGTTCAAAAGCATCAATTCTTTGGTGCTCAGCTTTCTTCACAGTCCAACTCTCACATTCATACATGACCACTGGAAAAACCATAGCCTTGACTAGATGGACCTTTGTTGGCAAAGTAATGTCTCTGCTTTTCAATATGCTATCTAGGTTGGTTATGGCTTTTCTTCCAAGGAGGAAGTGTCTTTTAATATATACAGTATGCTGTATGTATTCTTAAATAATGAAAATGGCCCTGAACATGTCTAGTATTAGAAAAAAAAAACAGAATATACTATTTTGATTATTTTTACTTGACACAATTCATGTCTTATGAGAAGTAAGTAATATAGCTGATCTAGACAGGTGGTAGTGGGTTTTTTGTTTGTTTGTTTTTGGTATGTGCGTATGTGAAACACAAGAGAAAATAGTTCTACAGAGTCTGTAATTGTCATTACAAAAATTACTACTTGTCTAATCTCAGTGATATATGTTTGTATTGTGCTTTCTGACACTCCTTCAAAGGTATTCATTCTTCTGGTACAGAATAAAAGGCTGATAGGCTGCTCCTTTCAAGTTATTTTCAGCAGAAATCAGATACTCCCAATGACAAAATATGGGCCTGTTAAAGTGTACCTAACTGCCTTTTACACTACAGAATATCTGAATTGATATATGTCATATAACACAACTCTCCCTTACAATAGGAGCATTTAAGACAAAATTCAAACTCAGCGAGGTAGTAATGGAGAATATTTTAAAACATGTTAAAGTGGATATTATTGGTTGCTTTGCCTGCATGTCTTCTCCCTTCTTCATTCTCTATAGAATCCTAATATTTCTCAACTTTTTGCCTCTGCATTACTCAACTCATGTATTCAGTTAAAGACTACAGCAATCCAGCTACTAAGGTGGTTCTGATTGGTGTACAGGCAATTCCATCCATCTTGCCAGTGGTTGGCTCACAATGATCATCTGACCCAGAACAATGGGTCCAAAGCAGTGTTTTGCTAAGAACTATTGGCAAAACTTTGTTCTCATTAAGGTTTAACAAACCACATTATATGTGAAATTAAAGAGCAAAATTGCTGTAGCCATCTTGCTACAACATGATTCAATACATCAGTTTGAGTCAGATTACATATTATTTGAAGTTGAGTATATTTCAACTGATGTAATACATAAGCAAGAGCAAAAGCACAAGTTATATTTAAAAGTAATGTGCAGTAGGTCTTTTGTTCTGCTATGGTCTACTTTCTAATGAGTGGCATTATATGTAATTTACTCAATTTAAAATTGCATCACACAATGTGAACAACTGTCATTACAGCATAATAAGTAAATCAGATTTGTTGGGATATTTAGAGACTTAAACATAAGGTATATTTGATATAGTATTTGGCCTAATTGAAGGAAATAAAATTAGAAGCCCTGAGAGAACACGTGATGAGGCAGAATGGGAAACAAATATAAACAGATGAAAATAGTACCAGAAGGCAATTTATCTTTCTTCATAAACATAATAAAAATACTATACTTTTTTTTTTTTTTTTTCTGTTTTGAGTGTCATAAGGCAGCAGTCCCTAAACTTTCTGGTTCCAGGGACCAATTTCTTGGAAGATCATTTTTCTATGAACTGGGAGGTGGGAGTTTGTTTCAGGAAGATTTAAGTGCATTACATTTATTGTGCACTCTATTTCTAATCTAATACTGTCACTGATCTGACAGGAGAAACTTGTCTGTGGCCTGGAGTTTGGGGACCCCTGGCTTAGAGAATCCTTATATATACTTGTATAGCAAAGTAAAAGAAAACCAGAAAAGTATTTAAAGGATCCTTAGAGCACAACAAAGTTTGAATCATGTACCTTTAATTATAGACTTAAATGATAGGATAAGAAAGATATTCAGAAACTTCAACCCTTTCCAGGTCTTTGTTTATATCTTCACCTGTTCAGTATCCTACTTGACTCAATTCATCTGAAAAATCCTGAGTCTCAATAACCAAATTTCTACCTACATGTTACTTAACTGTGCTCTTAACTATTTCTTCTTCTCATTATTTCATGTATATTAAATAGTAGATGCTTTGCAAAACACTAGAGGCATGACCTATAACTGTGTTGTTTCTTAAAATTCAGAATTTGACAGTTTGTTTGTTTGTTTTTATAATGAGGAGTTTTAACAAGTGTGGATTTCTTATGAAATAGGGAAAGTCACAAAGTTCAAGTCAGTGTGAGTTATTCACTAAGCTTATTTTACTACAGTGTCAGTTTAAGAGACAGACATTCAAAATCCTCATCATTGTATTCATTTTTATATTTCCTATTTCCTCTAGAGAGAATTGAGATAATGAACTAATACAGTTTATATCATGTATATATACTACTACTACTACTACTACTACTAAGTCACTTCAGTTGTGTCCAACTCTGTGTGGTCCCATAGACGGCAGCCCACCAGGCTCCCCCGTCCCTGGGATTCTCCAGGCAAGAACACTGGAGTGGGTTGCCATTTCCTTCTCCAATGCATGAAATTGAAAAGTGAAAGTGAAGTCGCTCAGTCGTGTCCGACCCTCAGCGACCCCATGGACTTCAGCCTTCCAGGCTCCTCTGTCCATGGGATTTCCCAGGCAAGAGTACTGGAGTGGGGTGCCATTATATATAGACTACTTATAATAGAGTCAAAATATAGCACAGTGCTAAAAAAATTGATTTGTTAGTTGTACATAGTGAATTGTATTGTCAAGATAATTTCCTACTGCTCCCTCTTATGTCCCATTGGCAATCAGATTTGTCCTAGAAGGAAGATGACACTTTTTTCTACGCTATATGATTTGCTTTGGCCAGTGAAATGGGTGTGTAAACTCTCAGGAACACACTATGGGATTCACTGTGTCTTTTTGGAGTCATATTTGTCTTATATCTCTGCTCTGAGACCTACATGGCCCAGAGACTCTCCTACAGTCATGGTTTGACTATCAACTAATGCTCTGTTATCTGCATTTTGAGGCGCAGATTCAATCTGTGGGTCAGGAAGATCCCTGGAGTAGGAAGTGGAAACCCACTCCAGTATTCTTGCCTGGAAAATCCCATGGACAGAGGAGCCTTTAGGAACATGGAGTCACAAGGAGTGGGATACAACTGAGTGAATGAGCATGCACACATCTACAGTTTAACAGTTAGAAAAATAGGACTCAGATAAACTGAGTGTACAAAGCTCATTCAAAATGACTAAGCTGATGATTTTTAAATCTATGCCTTGAAGTACTTCTCTATGAAAGTGAAAAGTGAAAGTGAAAGTCACTCAGCCATGTCTAACTCTTTCTGACCCCACGGACTATACAGTCCAAGAAATTTTCCAGACCAGAATACTGTAGTGGGTAGCCTTTCCCTTCTCCAGGGTATCTTCTTAACCCAGGGATCGAACCTGGGTGTCCCACATTGTGGGTGGATTGTTTACCAGCAGAGCCACAAGGGAACTCTATGCTTCATACTTATTTAAAAAATAAACCACGACTCATCAAAGACATTAATTTCTGAAAAAAAAAAAAAAAAAAGCTATAACTGAACTGAAGCTTGGTTGCCATAATTTCAAGTTTTGTTCTCTTTTCACTTCATGATTATATGACATTGTTATTTAGCCACTCAGTCATGTCCAAACTTTTTGCGACTCCATGTACTCTAGCCCCCCAGGCTCCTGTGTCCATGGGATTTTTTGGGCAAGATTACTGGAGCGGGTTACCATTTCATCCTCCAGCGGAATCTTCCCAATCCAGAGATCAAATCTGTTTCCTTGCATCTCCTGTACTGCAAGTGGATTATTTGCCATTGAGCCATTGGTGAATAATAATCTTGAGTAATAAAATTCTTTCTTATATGAAATTTTATTTCATCTGAGAGAGATTTCAGTGCTATTTCTATATCATAGTTAAATAACTGCTGGAAATTATCTTAATTTTTATTTTATTCAATTATTTTGAATTATTTACACAATCAAAGAATAGGAGAATTAAAAATTTTCCTCCAACAAAAGAAAATTAATCAATCCCTAGTTGGAAGTAAACAATGTTATCAGTTTTTCATAAGCTTTCCCATAGGGAATGTATGCACATAGAAGAAATACTCTGATTCTTACTTTTGTTATTTAATATTATCTTCTATTTAATATTACCTTTTAGATGATAAAGTAGGGCATTAAAAAATGTAGATTATATGTACATGTATAGATATACAGATTAAGAGATTTCTTTTTCAGAAAAGTATCATGATTTATTATATAGATGTTTGCATACATGCATTTGTATCTATAGAAAAAATTCAAAATACAGAGTTAGGATAATATATAATTCACATATATAAGTAAATTATATATATATATATATATATATGCATATATATGTATATATATGAATGGAGAGAGAATGTCAGAGACAACTCATTCCTTTGAGAGGGTTTATCAATTGATACTTCTACAAGTAATGCAAAAGAGATTACTCACACATTTCTTGATGCTAATCTGATAGGAAAAGAAATTTATTTGAATGTGATTTGATTTACATCTCTCTTCTAATACAGGATAGATAATATTTTTATTTGTTTAGGAATTCTTTTATTTACTTTTCTATAAGCTATTAATATCATTTTTCATTTTTAAAAAACTATATGTAGTCTAATAAGTTATTGGCATACAAAACATCATCTTGATTTTCTCCTATGCTGTTTATAGAAATTTTATACTTTTTCTTTTAACATTAAGATATGTGATCTATCTTGAGTTAGCTTTTGTGAAATATGTATAAAATCTGCATTTATTTTTTCCAAGTGGATGATCAGTTGTTCCAGCACCATTTATTTAAAATTGTCTTTATTGCATTGCTTTTGCTCCTTTGTAGGTATCAGTTGATTACATTTGTGTGGGTTTATTTTGGGGCTCTCTATTGTGTTCTATTAATCTGTCAGATTTCAGTCCTTTAACGGTTATTCTTCTCCAAATCTTGTTGGCTATTATGGGTCTTTTGCCTCTCTGTATAAACTTTAAAATCAAATGTTAAAATCTCACAAAATAAGTTGCTGCAAGTTTAAGACTGCACTGAAGCTATTAGTCATTTAGGAAGAACTGACATCTTGAGAACCTGGAATATTCCTATCTATGAATATAGATAATCACTAGATCTATTTAGTTTTTCTTGATTTTATTCATCACAGTTTTGTGATATTTCTCATATAACTCCTATACATATTTGACTAGGTTTCAATTCAGTTCAGTCAGTCACTCAGTTGTGTCTGACTGTTTGTGACCCCATGAATCGCAGCACGCCAGGCCTCCCTGTCCATCACCAACTCCTGGAGTTCACTCAGACTCACATTCATCAAGTCAGTGATGCCATCCAGACATCTCATCCTCTGTCATCCCTTTCTCCTCCTACCCCCAATCCATCCCAGCATCACAGTCTTTTCCAATAGGTCAACTCTTTGCAGAAGGTGGCCAAAGTACTGGAGCTTCAGCTTTAGCATCATTCCTTCCAAAGAAATCTCAGGGCTGATCTCCTTCAGAATGGACTGGCTGGAACTCCTTGCAGTCCAAGGGACTCTCAAGAGTCTTCTCCAACACCACAGTTCAAAAACATCAATTCATTGACACTCAGCTTTCTTCACAGTCCAACTCTCACATCCATACATGACTACTGGAAAAACCATAGCCTTGACTAGACGGACCTTAGTCGACAAAGTATTGTCTCTGCTTTTGAATATGCTATCTAGGATGGTCATACTTTTCCTTCCAAGGAGTAAGTGTCTTTTAATTTCATGGCTGCAGTCACCATCTGCAGTGATTTTTGAGCCCACAAATTTAAATTCTGACGCTGTATCCACTGTTTCCCCATCTATATCCCATGAAGTGATGGTACTGGATGCCATGATCTTCGTTTTCTGAATGTTGAGCTTTAAGCCAACTTTTTCACTCTCCTCTTTTACTTTCATCAATAGGCTTTCTGGTTCCTCTTAACTTTCTGCCATAAGGGTGGTGTCATTTGCATATCTAAGTTATTGATATTTCTCCCAGCAATCTTGATTGCAGCTTGTGTTTCTTCCAGTCCAGCGTTTCTCGTGATGTACTTTGCATAGAAGTTAAATAAGCATGGTGACAATAGACAGCCTTGACGCACTCCTTTTCCTATTTGGAAACAGTCTGTTTTTCCATGTCCAGTTCTAACTGCTGCTTCCTGACCTGCATACAGATTTCTCAAGAGGCAGGTCAGGTGATATGGTATTCCCATCTCTCTCAGATTTTTCCACAGTTTATTGTGATCCACACAGTCAAAGGCTTTGGCATAGTCAATAAAGCAGAAATAGATATTTTTCTGGAACTCTCTTGCTTTTTCCATGATCCAGTGGATGTTGGCAATTTGATCTCTGGTTCCTCTGCCTTTTCTAAAACCAGCTTGAACATCTGGAATTTCACACTTCACGTATTGCTGAAGACTGGCTTGGAGAATTTTAAGCATTATTTTACTAGTGTGTGAGATGAGTACAATTGTGTGGTAGATTGAGCATTCTTTGGCATTGCCTTTCTTTGGGATTGGAATGAAAACTGACCTTTTCCAGTCCCGCGGCCACTGCTGAGTTTTCCAAATTTGTTGGCATATTGAGTGCAGCACACTGTATAATCATAAGGGATTTGATTTAGGTCATACCTGAATGGTCTAGTGGTTTTCCCTACTTTCTTCAATTTAAGTCTGAATTTGTCAATAAGGAGTTCATGATCTGAGCCACAGTCAGCTCCTGGATTTGAAATCTTTCAGGATTTGAAATAGAGCTCTATTGGAATTCCATCACTTCCACCAGCTTTGTTTGTATTGATGCTTTTAAGGCCCACTTGACTTCACATTCCAGGATGTCTGGCTCTAGTTGTTTGATCACACCATCGTGATTATCTTGGTCTTGAAGTTCTTTTTGTACAGTTTTTCTGTGTATTCTTGCCACCTCTTCTTAATATCGTCTGCTTCTTTTGGGGCAATGTCATTTCTGTCCTTTATTGAGCCCATCTTTGTGTGAAATGTTCCCCTGGTATCTCTAATTTTCTTGAAGAGATCTCTAGTCTTTTCCATTTTGTTGTTTTCCTCTATTTCTTTGCATTGATTGCTGATGAAGGCTTTCTTATCTCTTCTTGCTATTCCTTGGAACTCTGCATTTAGATCCTTATATCTTTCCTTTTCTTCTCTGCTTTTCGCTTCTCTTCTTTTCAAAACCATCTGTAAGGCCTCCCCAGACAGCCATTTTGTGTTTTTGCATTTCTTTTCCAAGGGGATGGTTTTGATCCCTGTCTCCTGTACAATGTCAAGAAGCTCCATCCATAGTTCATCAGGAATTCTATCTACCAGATCTAGGCCCTTAAACCTATTTCTCACTTTCACTGTATGATCATAAGGAATTTGATTTAGGTCATACCTGAATGGTCTAGTGGTTTTCCCTACATTCTTCAATTTAAGTCTGAATTTGGCAATAAGGAATTCATGATCTGAGCCAGTCAGCTCCTGGTCTTGTTTTTGTTGACTGTATAGAGCTTGTCCATTTTTGGCTGCAAAGAATATAATCAACCTGATTTCAGTGTTGACCATCTGGTGAGGTCAGAGGTGATGGCAGGGAGGAGCTTCCCCATGTCCGAGGTCAGGGGTGGCAGCCAAAAGAATCTACTCCGCATCCGAGGTCAGGGACGGTGGCTGAGAGTGCCATGCTGCGACGGTGCAGGAACAGCTGAGAGGAGCTACCACTCATCCAAGGTCAAGGGCAGCATCCAGGAGGAGCTAACCCCCACCCAAGGCCAGGGGCAGTGGCTGGGAGGAACAACCTCAAGTCCAAGGAGAGGTGGCTGCATGGGCAGAGGAGGGCCTAGAGGAGATATTCCACGTTCAAAGTCAGGAGGGGCAGCAGTGATGAGATACCCCTCATTCAAGGTAAGGAGCAGCGGCTGCACTTTACTGGAGCAGCTGTGAAGTGATACCCCATGTCCAAAGTAAGAGAAACCCAAGTAAGATGGTAGGTGTTGCAAGAAGGCATCAGAGAGCAGACACACTGAAACCATAATCACAGAAAACTAGGCAATCTAATCACACTAGGACCATAGCCTTGTCTAACTCAATGAAACTAAGCCATGACCATGGGGACACCCAAGATGGGCGGTTCATGGTGGAGAGGTCTGAGAGAATGTGGTCCACTGGAGAAGGGAATGGCCAACCACTTCTGTATTCTTGCCTTGGGAACCCCATGAACAGTATGAAAAGGCAAAATGATAGGATACTGAAAGAGGAACTCCCCAGGTCAGTAGGTACCCAATATGCTACTGGAGATCAGGGGAGAAATAACTCCAGAAAGAATGAAGGGATGGAGCCAAAGCAAAAACAAAACCCAGTTGTGGATGTGACTCGTGATAGAAGCAAGGTCCTATGCTATAAAGAGCAATATTGCATAGGAACCTGGAATGTCAGGTCCATGAATTAAGGCAAATAAGAAGTGGTCAAACAATAGATGGCAAGAGTGAACATCGACATTCTAGGAATCAGCAAACTAAAATGGACTGGAATGGGTGAATTTAACTCAGATGACCATTATATCAATTACTGCAGACAAGGATCCCATAGAAGAAATGGAGTAGCCATCATGGTCAACAAAAGAGTCCGAAATGCAGTACTTGGATGCAATCTCAAAAACGACAGTATGATCTCTGTTTGTCTCCAAGGCAAACCATTCAATATCACAGTAATCAAAGTCTATGCCCCAACCAGTAATGCTGAAGAAGCTGAGGTTGAATGATTCTATGAAGACCTACAAGACCTTTTAGAGCTAACACCCAAAAAAGATATCCTTTTCATTATAGGGGACTGGAATGCAAAAGTAGGAAGTCAAGGAAGACCTGGAGTAACGGGCAAATTTGGCCTTGGAATACAGAATGAAGCAGAGCAAAGACAAATAGAGTTTTGCCAAGAAAATACCCTGGTCATAGCAAACACCCTCTTCCAACAACACAAGAGAAGACTCTACGCATGGACATCACCAGATGGTCAACACCAAAATCAGATTGATTACGTTTACCTAACTATTTCATTTTTTGGATACAAATATATATTGTAAAGAATTTAAAATTTCAAATTCCACTTGTTTTAGTGGAATTGACATTTTTCCTCATAACAGCTCAAATAATTACATAAATCTTAATAAATTGGGACAGTTACCAAAACTCACCTTACTGAAATAAGTAAATTTCAAAAACTATTATTGATGGAAACAATTGTGACACTTCATTTAAACAAAAATTCTAATTCAATCAAGGTATTATCAGTTCAGTTCAGTTGCTCAGTCATGTCTGACTCCTTGCTACCCATGAATCACAGCACACCAGGCCTCCCTGTCCATCACCATGTCTTGGAGTTCACTCAAACTCACGTCCATTGAGTTGGTGATGCATTCCAGGCATCTCATCCTCTGTCCTCCCCTTCTCCTCCTGGCCCCAATCCCTCCCAGCATCAGAGTCTTTTCCAAAGAGTCAACTCTTTGCATGAGGTGGCCAAAGTATTGGAGTTTCAGCTTTAGCATCATTCTTTCCAAAGAACACCCAGGGCTTATCTCCTTCAGAATGGACTGATTGCATCTCCTTGCACTCCAAGGGACTCTCAAGAGTCTTCTCCAACACCACAATTCAAAAGCATCAATTTTTCGGTGCTTAGCCTTCTTCACAGTCCAACTCTCAAATCGATACATGACCACAGGAAACACCATAGCGTTGACTAAACGGACATTTTTTAGCAAAGTAATGTCTCTGCTTTTGAATATGCTATCAGGTTGGTCATAACTTTTCTTCCAAGGAGTAAGTGTCTTTTAATTTCATGGCTGCAGTCACCATCTGCAGTGATTTTTGAGCCCAAAAAATAAAGTCTGACACTGTTTCCACTGTTTCCCCATTTATTTCCCATGAAGTGATGGGACCAGATGCCATGATCTTCGTTTTCTGAATAAAACACTAATATTTTGTGATTTGGCTATTCAGATTAAGACGTGCTTCCATGTAAAATGATATTTTTTCAGTGAAATGTGTCACATCATTAAACTTTGCTTCTGTTATAAAATATTAACAGAAAAAAATACTATTTTAGTGTGTAATGACATAATTGATTATATACAGTTGCCTATACAATAATTGTTGTAATTACTATTCTGCTTATAATTTTGTAGAACAATGTTATACTAGTACTTTTTTATTAAGCATTTTGTTAAATTTATGTATTTTAAGAATGTCTGGCTTTCTTAGATTCAAGAATAAACGTTTAAATAGTGTTATCTCCTCTTATGCTTCTTTTGGGCTTTGTAGCTACTTTCTATTATGTCACTTTGCATTCTTTTTCCTTCAAAAGTTCTAATATCTGTTTTTGATAAACAAATTAGATAGCTATTCTGGATCTATTTTTTAAATTAATTTATTTTTTTATTGAGGGATAATTGCTTTACAGAATTTTGTTGTTTTCTGTCAAAATTCAACATGAATCAGCTATAGGTATACATATATCCCCTCCCTTTTGAACCTCCCTCTCATCTCCCCTCCATCCCACCCCTCCAGGTTGATGCAGAGCCCCTGTTTGAGTTTCCTGAGCCATACAGCAAATTCCCTTTGGCTATCCATTTTACATAAGATAGTATAAGTTTCCATGTTACTTTTTCCATGCATCTTACCCTCTCCTCCTCTCTCACCATGTCCACAAGTCTATTCTCTGTCTGTTTCTCCATTGTTGCCCTGTAAATAAATTCTTCAGTACCATTTTTCTAGATTCCGTATATATGCTTTAGAATAAGATATTTATCTTCCTCTTTCTGACTTACTTCACTCTGTATAATAGGTTCTATGTTCATCCACCTCATTAGAACTGACTCAAATGCATTTCTTTTTATGGCTGAATAATATTCCATTGTGTATATACACCACAACTCCTTTTTCCATTCATCTGTCGATGGACATCTAGGTTGCTTCCACATTCTAGCTATTCTAAACAGTGCTGCAATGAAAAATGGGTTACATGTGTCCTTTTAACTTTAGTTTCCTCAGGGTATATGCCTAGGAGTGGGATTCCTGGGTCATATGGTGGTTTTATTCCTAATTTTTAAAGGAATCTCTATACTGTCTTCCATAGTGGCTGTATCAATTTATATTCCTACCAACAGTGCAAGAGTATTTCCTTTTCTCCATCATTTTTCCCATCACCCTTTCTATCATTTATTGTTTATAGACTTTTTGATGATGGCCATTCTGACTGATGTGAAATGATATCTCATCGTAATTTTGATATCCATTTCTCTAATAATGAGCAATGTTAAGCATCTTTTCATGTGTTTGTTAGACATCTGTATGTCTTCTTTGGAGAAATGTCTGTTTAGGTCCTTTTCCCAGATTTTGATTGTGTTGTTTTTCTTTTTTTCTGGTATTGAGTTCTCAGTTGCTTGTATATTTTTGAAATTAATCCTTTTGTCAGTTGTTTCATTTGCTATTATTTTCTCCCATTCTGAGGGTTGTCTTTTCACCTTGCTTATAACTTCTTTTGCTTTGAGAAAGCTTTTAAATTTACTCAGATCCCACTCCTTTACTTTTGTGTTTATTTCCATTATTCTAGGAGGTTAGTCACAGAGGATCATGCTTTGATATATGTCATTGTGTGTTCTGCCTATGACTTCCTCTAAGAGTTTTATAGTTTCTCATCTTACATTTAGGTCTTTAGTCCATTTTGAGTTTATCTTTGTGTATGGTGTTAGGAAGTGTTTTAATTTCATTATTTTACATGTAGTTTTCCAGTTTTACCAGCACAATTTATTGAAGAGGTTGTCTTTTCCCCATTGTACATTCTTGCCTTGTTTGTCAAAAATAAGGTACCCATAATTGCATAGGTTTATTTCTGGGCTTTCTATCTTGTTCCATTGGTTTATATTTCTGTTTTTGTCCCACTACCATACTGCTTTGATGACTGTAGCTTTGTAGTGTAATCTTATGTCAGGAAGGTTGATTCTTCCAGCTCCCTTCTTCTTTCTCAAGACTGCTTTGGCTATTCATTGTCTTTTGTATTTCCTTATGTATGGGTGTGAGAGTTGGACTATAAAGAAAGCTGAGCACCTTTATTTTTCTCTTCTTCTGGGACCCCTGTAATTCGAATGCCAATGCATTTGATATGGTCTCAGAGGTCTCTCAGACTGTCCTCAGTTCTTTTCATTCTTTGTACTTTATCCTGCTCATTAGAAGTTATTTCTTTATCTTCCAATACACTGATTCATTTATCTGCTTCAGATATTCTGCTATTGATTCCTTCTAGAATATTTTTAATTTCAGTATTTTTTTTTTTTTTTTGGTCTCTGTATGTTTATTATTTAATTCTTCTAGGTCTTTGTTAATTGATTCTTGCATTTTCTCCATTTTGTTTTCAATGTTTTTGGTCATCTTTATTATCATTATTCTGAATTCTTTTTCAGGTATTTTGCCTATTTCCTTTTCATTTATTTGGATTTCTGTATTTCAAGTTTGTTCCTTCATTTGTGCAGTATTTCTCTACGTTTTCATTATTATTATTTTTTTAAGTTATTGTGTTTGTGTTTGAGGTCTCCTTTGCCTAGGCTTCAAGGAAATTTTAATTCTTTCCTTGAAGAAGGCTGGTTTCTTTCTTCCTTTTGTTTCTTCCCTCCTAAAGTTGGTCCAGTGGTGTGTGTAAGCTTCCTTTAGAGTGAAAGTTGTGCTGAGTTTTTGTTTGTGTGTTTGTTTATTTTTCTTGTGATAGGCAAGGCTGAGTGAGGAGGTAATCCTGTCTGCTGATGATTGGGTTTGTATTCTTGTTTTCTTTGTTGTTTAGATAAAGCATCCTGCACAAGGTGCTACTAGTTGTTAGGTGATCCTGGGTCTTATATCTAAGTGGTTTCCTTTGTGTGACTTCTCACTATTTGATAGGCCCAAAGACATTACTTTGCCAACAAAGGTCCATCTAGTCAAGGTTATGGTTTTTCCAGTAATCATGTATGGATGTGAGAGTTGGACTGTGAAGAAAGCTGAGTGCCAATGAATTGATGTTTTTGAACTGTGGTGTTGGAGAAGACTGCTCAGAGTCCCTTGGACTGCAAGGAGATCCAACCAGTCCATTCTAAAGGAGATCAGTCCTGGGATTTCTTTGGAAGGACTGATGCTAAAGCTGAAACTCCAATACTTTAGCCATCTCATGCTAAGAGTTGACTTATTGGAAAGGACTCAGATTCTGGGAGGGACTGGGGGCAGGAGGAGAAGGGGACGGCAGAGGGTGAGATGGCTGGATTGCATCACCAACTCAATGGATGTGAGTTTGAGTGAACTCCGGGAGTTGGTGATGGACAGGGAGGCCTGGAGTGCTGCAATTCATGGGGTCACAAAGAGTCAGACACAACTGAGTAACTGAACAGTTAGTTCTCTGGTAGTCGAGGGTCTTGGAGTCAGTACTCCCACTCCAAAGCTCAGGGCTTGATCTCTGGTCAGGAACGAAGGTTCCGCAAGTGGTTTTTTATGGCATTAAGTGGGATTAAAACAAATATCCACAAACAAGAAACCAAAGATCAACACCAGACAAATGGCAGTTACAAAATCAGGCAAATAGTAACTAAAATAATGGAACATACACGTATGCATATACACCCATGAACAAAGTCAAAACAGTCCAACAAAAATGAAGTACAGTAGATGGAAACAGTGAACAAAGGAAATAAAAAATATATATTTACCAGTTAAGAATGAAACTAAATAAAGCATGAACTGGAAAGCAAAACTAAAGCCAGGTGCCTAGTAGGGAATAAAGCTATGAAAACAAACCTAACAAATATGTTGAGAGGAAAGGAAAGACAGGAAGAAAGAATAGATATGCAGAGTTAAATAGAGGTAGATGGAGAAGATTTATATGCATTAAAGATTAGCTTCAAGGAGAAAGAACAGTAGGAAAGGCAATTATTTTTGTTCAATGTAGAAAAATATAACAGGTTTTAAAAATTAATACTTAAAATTATAAAAAAGAAAAGAAAAAAAAATGGAAGAAGAATGAAAAATGGGGGAAAAAATTGGAAAAACCCCACAGAACTGCAAAAGCCAAATGTAGAGGCAGAGATTTATAATAATAAAAAAGTGTGACTGAATACACACACACACACACACATATATATATATATATACACCCATAAACAAAATGAAAACAGTCCAACAAAAGTTAGGTAAAATAGTTTGACCCAGCGAACAAAGGAAACCAAAACTTATATCTACCAGAACAAAGCTAACTAAAGCACAAACTGGAAAACAAAACTAAACCAAGATGCCAACTGATAAAGCAATGAAAATAAAACCAGCAAATATGTTGAGAGGAAAGAAGAAAAAGAAAAGAAAAGAAAGAAAGAATAGATATGCAAAGTTAAACAGGTAGATAAAGAAGATTTATATACATTAAAGATTAACTGCAAGGGGAAAAGAACAATAAGAAAAAAAAAGAAATAAAGGTAGAAAAATAATCATAGATTTAAAAATTAAAATTAAAAAAAGCAAAAAGGAAAAAAAAAAAAGGAAAACTCCACAGAACTGCAAAAGCCCAATGTAGAAGTAAAGGCTTATGACAACAATAAAAAATGTGACTGAGGAGAAAAAAAAAAAAAAAAACACACAAAATAATCTCAAAAGCTTAATTAGATTTCTTAGTGCCAATAAAATCAACAACTACAATGGGGGCAGGGGGGGAAGAAATCCAGAAGAATCTACAGAGCAGGTCAAAAAATAATAATAGTAAATGTTTTCCTTGAATCACTGCTGTCAGAGTCCTTCCCCATGCTGGGAGTCAGAGTCCTTCCCCATGCTGGGAGTCACAGTCTACCTTACCTCCCTAGGATGCCCTCCAACATTACTGATCTCTGAACCTGCTGTGGGGTCAGCTCAGATTCTAATCTTGTCATACTCCTGTGTGTTCTTATCTCCAATGTCCACAGCTATCAGAGCTAATCCATTTTCTTTTGTGGGAGCTCTCAATGGCCTTTTATATATTCCATAGACACAGAGTCTGCCTAGTTGATTGCCTAGTGAATTTAATCTGTAGCTTGTACCGCTGGTGGAAAGGTTTTGGGTCTTTTTTAGCCTCACTGCCTCTGAGTTTCAATTGTGGTTTTATTTCCACCTCTACATGTGGGTTGTCCACTGGGCTTTGCTTCTGTGGATTCCCTGAAGGACTTGGGTTTGGGCCTATGAGGGCCAGGTGTGGAGGTGGTGCAGCTGCTTGGGTTGCAGGGGTATTGAAAGCACCAGGTACTGAGGGGGATTGGCTGCTAGGGCAGCAGGAAAAAAAGTGATCTAGAAGGGTATGGCAACCAGAATTGGCCAATATGCTCCTGTATTCTTGCCTAGAGAACTCCACTACCTATCAGAGAAGCCTGACAAGCCACAGTCTACAGGATCGCAGAGTCAGACACGACAGAAGCGACCTGCAGCATAGATGCAAGACTCTTTTTTCCTGTGGCAGATCTGCCCCAGTGAGAGTTGAGTGTGAAGGTGGCACAGCTGCTTAGCTTGTGGGACACAGACTGCCTTCGCCACAGGAATTATGGCCCTATCAAAGTACTTTTTCCAAGCCTCTTGTAGCTGGCTAGTCTTTCTCTGTAGGTCCACCCATTCAGGCACTTAGAGGGCTCCCTTGCCTGGGGTCCTTCTCTGTAAATTGTTGTGTCACTCACTTAAAGGGGCACCCTTGGTGGGGTCCTACTCTGTAATTCAGTGTGTCCGGTGTTTGATGGGCCAGCCTCTCTATTGTTCAGGTGCCGGTGCTGGCTTGTGGGGAAAGAGAGGCTATTGTGATGGCTCTACTCCCTACACATGACTCAGCAGTATTGCCATGGCTGCCTGGCTTTCTTCTACCAGCATTTCCTCACATCCCCTCAATCTATCTCTCCACAGTCAACAGGAGCCCTTGCCCTGGGATTTTACTCCACATTGCCTAAACTCCAGCTCCCTAAACTCCAGCTGGTCCAGGGGACCAGCATTCCTGTCCTGTATATGTATGGCTGTGGCAAGGGCTGTCTGATTCTCATTCCATTTAGGCTGCCACAGATCAGCTATTTCATTCTCAGCTTTAAATGCTTCTCCTGTGACTCAGACAATTGCCCTGCTGTGGGGATCAGACCCCTGCTTCAGTTCCCCCACCCACTGAGGGCAGGTCCCATCCCACTAACACTTCTGTTTTCCCCCGTAGTTCCTTCCTCCTACAGAAATTTGTGTTCTATAAAATCTTTTCCACTGGTTAGGTATTCCTGTCTGCTCTCAGCTGGTGTTCTGCATGCACTTCTGTGTCTAAAGTTGTATTCTTGATGTGTCGGTGGACAGAAATGTACTCCATGTCCACCTGCTCCTCTGCCATCTTGTTCTCCTGGGGTAAACTAGATGCTGGGTCAACAAAGGCACTCATGGACCTTACCCTGTCACCTGGCTTGATTCACTAAGGGACTCGCAGGGGCAGATCCAGGCAGGAGCATCCTGGTGTCTAGCCTGGTGGCCACAGCCCCATCTTCCCACCTCAGTGCATCTATTTTTATACGATTTTTTCCTTTACTAAAATCTCCAGAATTCTAAAATGCTATATTTATCAGATTTCCTTATAGATAGTATTCTGTATAGTAATTATGTTGTGCACAGTAAATGAATTTCAATGTTATTTGAAAGGGGGAAGTCAGAGAAAGATCATATTGTTACTGCTTTTGACTTTAATAGCTTGCAAGCAAGGTTATAGAGACATTGATGTTGACACAAAGTTGCAGAGGCCAGTGTGAGTGGTTAATTGTCTAAGTGCCATCATTTTGCTTACACAAAGTAGTTGCTAGAACAGTGACTTCCCCACCCAGTTTTCTGATCACTGAATTGTGATTATAATGCTGTATTCTCTAATAGCTTCTGATCTCCACTTTTCAGTTTTTCTAATTTTCAGCTCACTGTCACAATTGTGTTAATAAACCACAATGTACATATTACGTATTAATAGATCATATTTGCACAGTCATATAGCAGCAATTTTATAAAACTAGCCCCTCTTTTCTTTTACAATATATATATCTTCTCACTAGGCAGAGTGCTTTCAAGTAAATTCTCATGGTCCATGTGGAACTAGTGGTAGAATATCATCTCACTTATTTTTAGATAAATGAAAGACTATGAGATTCTTAGTCCTTTTCTCCCTCAAGATTTTACCAAAATTATTCTTAATATTTTAAGTTAACTATTCCCAATAATTTTATCAAGTGGCTCTTCTCTAATTTTTAAAGATTTTAATACAAAGAGTCAGCACTGAGCATATTCAGCTTCTTTGTTTCTCTCAGTCAGGTACTCAGTTGCCAGTCTCACTGAGATGGAATCTTTCCTAGAGTCATTAAAGAAGTGCACAGAGTCATGCACTCTGTTCTTCCGTTATATTTTTTCCCATCACAAGGACTCCTGAATGTCCGAATACCTGAATGAGATCCTGGATAAAAATAAGGCCCACCTCCTTCTTGGCTATAGCTTTGTTATTTTCTTTGGACTAGATACCCTCTCAAATATTCACCTGAATTTTTTTCACTTGTGCTTGCTCTGATTTTTCTCTGGTTCACTCTGGTGATGATCTCTGGACTTTACTAACATTACTGAAATCAATGTTGGTTTGATATTCTTCCAAGGTAGGACACAGATGCCTCAAAGTCCAGGTTTTCCAAACAATTTATTACTTCCACCTCCTTTATAATGTCAAAAATCTGCTGTTATTATAAAGTGGCTTTTTCCAAGGAATGTTATTATCTTTTATTTAACTGTGTCAGAAGATTGTATATCATCCTTAACATCATCTTTTTACTCTTCACACCCTATATATTATGTTGCCTATTTCACCCCTCGATTGCTTCCAAATCCATTCATCCCTCCCATCTGTATGACCGCTAGTCACATTCAGGTCAGCATCACAGCATTGTGAGTGTATACATTCCTTAAGTTAAGATTTTCTCATCCTAAATTTCTTTTCTATCATAATTAGACTATTTATGTTAATCTAACCATGTTACTATTGATTAAAGTAATATCAATTGATCCACAGAGGAATTGTGTATCAGCCCTCACTTGTGCATCAGTCCTCTGCACTCTTACTCTAGTTCATATTTCATGATATTAGGCAGGAGAATAACATACTTTGTGGTTTATATTGTGCTAAACTGTTATTTCATTAAATATAGCATTTCCCCCCTCAATTCCTCTCTTTCATCTACTTTCAGTGTTGATCAGTTCAGAGAATTAAAACTAAAAACTAAATAACCACATCATTCCAAATGTTTTATATCTTTTAGACTTCCCCTAATGTTCTTTAGAGCCTGAATGTGGTTGTTGAAACTAAACATTGATTATAGCACATATTAAAATAGAGGCTTGTCTATTGACACACAGCAGTTAAATTGGAAGTACATGCAGCCATTCCTTTCCCCCTCCTTTTAATAGGAAGTTATTCATTGACAGCGGTTCACAGTAGTAGAGGCAGGATTCAGTTTGATGCTTTGTTTAGCCATCTGGAAGTGTTTGGAAGATCAGTGGCCAGTGCTTATCAGTGTTGCTGGGAGAGACAAAGATTCCCCTTAGAGTAGTTTTTCTAACTTGCTTTGAACTGAGGCTTTATAGTGTGGTACACTGCTTCTTTACAATAGGGGAGTTTCATACTGATTACTTGCTTGGGTCCTGTTCAAAGACATTAACAAACCTGAAAGTTAAAGTCATTAGTCGCGTTCGACTCTTTGCAACCTCGTAGCCTATACAGTCCATGGAATTCCCTAGACCAAAATATTGAAGTGGGTAGCCTTTCCCTTCTTGAGGGGATCTTCCCAATCTGGGATCAAACCCAGGTCTCCCACATTGCAGGTGATTCTTTAGCAACTGAGCCACAGGAAAGCCCAAGAATTCTAGAGTGTTGTAGCCTATCCCTTCTCCAGCAGATCTTCCTGATCCAGGAATCCAACCAGGGTCTCCTGCATTGCAGATGGATACTTTACCTTCTGAGTTATCAGGTAAGTCCATGAGCAAACCTAAGGGAAGTCATTTATTGTATTCTCTGACTTTTATCTTTGGAAAATCTTTGCTCTTCAAGGTTCTCTAAAAACACTTCAGATAAATAATTAGTTGTCACAATGTCTTTTATTACCTTTTCTTCAGAATGGAAACTTTGAACACTATTTTCTGATTATGATACTGGTTATCAAGCATTGTTTAACAGTTCAAATGTATGCTTACAGAGGAGACTTACATCTGGTTAAAAACCTCTGTGTGATGGCTAACCACATGCAATTACAAAGGCTTTATCTGATAGCCTTCATAGGACCTTCACTCTTAGGTTTCTATACCTGGAAAGGCCTCAATGCTGGGAAGGATTGAAAGCAAAAGGAGAAGGGAGTGGCAAAGGATGAGATGATTGATGACATCACCGACTCAGTGGACATGAATTTGTGCAAACTCCAGGAGATAGTGAAGGACAGGGTAGCCTGGCGTGCTACACTTCATGGGGTCTCAAAGAGCTGGACACAACTTAGTGACTGAAGAGCAACTACAACCTAAGTCTCTCTTTAAGAGCCTCGGCTGAGAGTTCCTTATGAGGGCAGGAGGGAAACCACTTGAATAGACTTTCCCCACCCTGACTTGGTACTTAATACTTTTCTACTCCTAGCCCTTACCCCTGTCCTCCTCACATCTTTGGGGTTCATAAAACTCTCAGTGTCATTGTTTCGGGCTCTCAAACAGAGACAATCCCACATCTGTCCTGATCAACCTGCTCCTGAACCAGGGCACTGTTTTCATGAGGGAAATAAAACAGTTGGGAGTCATTGTGTTCTCTGGTTTAGTGCTTTTCCTTCAAGCATTGCAGTAAGTGATCAAAGGCTTAACTCTTTCCATTTGGGCTTAATTCTGTAATAAGCTATTCTTGTACACCTAGCAGCTATCTTACCCAGCTAAGCTGAGCTCCTGACACTTAACACATACTTTACCTTCATGACACTGAAACAGAGCACCAGTTATAGGGTTACAATTCTTTTATTTTATGGTAGATTGCCTTCTTATGCTATTATGATTCATAACATCATCAACATTAATCTGGAATTATTTTTAGTATCATGATATAGTAATTGTAACCTGAGGACTTTAGTAAATAAAAGCGGCTATGTATTTTCTGCTAAGTTTTCATGATTCCTGAATTTTGATTGCCATCTAGCAATATCTACTCTTTATCTTTTCATTTGACAATAATTCTTAGCTGTGTAATTTTAAAATGTGTCATTTTGGTAATTTAAAAAAACTCAGTTATGTAAACAGTTTACTTAGTCTTTGTTTTTTAAAACTAACTCTGAATGAAGTTTAAGTTACATATATGTTTCTCAGCATTATTAGAAACCTGTTCTTTCTGTAAGAAAGAAAGAGAGTGAAATCGGTCAGTCATGTCCGACTCTTTGTGACCCCATGGACTGTAGTTTACCAGGCTTCTCAGTCCATGGGATTTTCCAGGCAAGAATACTTGAGTGGGTTGCCATTTCTTTCTCCAGGAGATCTTCCCTACCCAGGGATTGAACACGGTATCCCACATTGTAGGCAGATGCTTTACTGTCTGAGCCATCAGAGAATTTATACCTATTTCATTTATTCTCTGCTTTAAATCTGTTATCATAAAGTCAATTATCATTGAGATTACTTAGAAAACATAGAACAGAGTTTATTTTTCTCAGAATTCTCAGGTCAGTCTATTTCTTTAAGACTATCTGGGAAGGGAGAGAGAGAAGGAAGGACTGGGAGTTGGGGGTTGGCAGATGCTATTAATATTCTGTCTAGAGTGGATAAACAATAAAGTTCTGCTGTGTAGCAAAGGGAACTATATTTACTACCTTTTGATAACCCATAATGGAAAATAGTATATATATATATATATATATATATACTTTACAATATTGTAATAGTTTTGCCATGCATCAACATGAATCCGCCACAGGTATACACGTGTTCCTCATCCTGAACTTCCCTCCCTACTCCCTCCCGGTACCATCCATCTGGGTCGTCTCAGTGCACCAGCCTTAAGCATCCAGTATCATGCATCGAACCTGGACTGGCAATTTGTTTCATATATGATATTATACATGTTTCAATGCCATTCTCCCAAATCATCCCACCCTCTCCCTCTCCCACAGAGTCCAGAAGACTGTTCTATACATCTGTGTCTCTTTTGCTGTCTCACATACAGGGTTATCGTTACCATGTTTCTAAATTCCATGAATGTATATATGTATATAACTGAGTCACTGCTGTGCAGAAAATATTTCACAACATTGTGAATCAACTGTACTTCAATAAAAAAAAAAATATCTGGTAATTGGTTAATATCCTAATTTTCTAAAATACTTTATTTCTGCTTTCCTTATATAAGCCCTCAATTCAAGTTTATGTTAAACAAAAAAGGCATATCCCTTTTGACTCAATATTAAACGCTATAATGAATAAGCAACCTGAATCAAAGGATTATTTTATTAACTTAATCATAAAATATTTAAAATATTTAGTTGTGGAACTTACCCTTAAGACAACTTCTTTCACAGTATATTGATAATATTTCTACCCCTGCTCTGCATTTCATGTATGCTCTAAGATGAAAGGAAAGAATGGAAAACATGTAGAAGAATTATACTAAGATTATGAATTATATATTATTATTTTCATTAGTCTCTCAGTCGTGTTCGATTCTGTGTCCCCATGGACGGCAGCACGCCAGGCTTCCCTGTCCCTGTCACCATCTCCTGGAGCATGCTCAAACTCAGGTCCACTGAGTTGTTGATGACATCCAACCATCTCATCCTCTGTCGTCCCCTTCACCTCCTGCTTTCAATGTTTCTCAGAATCAAGGTCTTTTCCAATGTATTATATGTAATTTTCTGTTAATTAAGCATAAAGACTACATGGATACCTGGTATAGTATCAGGTCAACAAGTTGGCAGGCAAAAAAGATCAGAATTCAAATTGTAAGTGCAGCTTACTTTTATTGTATTCTTAGACAAGTTGAATATTTTTTCGTATCCTCTGTTTCCCCAGTTACTATAACACTTATACAGTTGTTGTAAGAATAAAATAATAGAATGTGTGTGTGTATATATATATATACATATATATATAATATATATATTGTTGTAAGAATAAAATAATACAATGTGTATATATATACATATATATATATATATACACATTATATAAAACCCCTAAGCTTTCTGTGCTATAATAAATACTAAATAAGTGGCAGATACTATCATTTGCTTTAACATTGACACCTTTAATGCCTCTGTAAATGATTTTTTTTTTAATCTTAGTAACAGTTAAATAAAGCAGAGTTATTTTCACACATTTGGAAATCGAAAAGCACAAAACCTATAATCAAAAAGTACATAAAAGAAACCAGAGTTGGTTTGCTTGTTTCTCTAACCAACTTGAAGTTAGGGACTTTGGTTTACTTTTATATGCCCACCAAATAGTAGATTGGAATGGCCAAGTTGTTATTAATACTTGTTTTAAGAACACTGTGTTTTTTCCCCCATTGCTTATATCCATTTCACTAACATTCTCTATTTATCACATAAGATCAGGCTGCCAATGAAAACTGTGGAGTGATAAAGAGTTATGAATGATATGCTTTTATAATTCATATGCATCATTCACAGGTGCAATGTTATTGTAATGAATTATAGCTTTGGACTTTAGGGAAAAAGAGTATTTAAAATCCAGATGTGGGCTTTCAATAGTATTGGAGAAAATATGACTGCCTTTAACTTTGCAATTTAAAGCTTAGTGAATAGTGATTATTATGTACTTAAATTTCTATATTTTAAAAGATTATACCAAGATAAATTTGTACATCTGCTCTGTAATATGTATTTACTAGAAGCAGGAGTATTTATGATACTTAGACACTGGTATTTCTATGAGCCCTATCTACTAAAAATCTATATCTACTCATTTTGTAGTATTTGAATATATTTAATGAAGCTCAACAGAAAAGATAATTTTTAGATACTGAAGATAATCAGTGGGAGGCAAATTCACCTAAACTTGTATACATAGCATGTAACACTGAGATAATCTAGTTTATATCATTAATTTATAACTAGGGTAATTAATGACCAGAAATATTAGTGGATTTTGCATGTTATATAGCTATAGCAAGTTAGTGGCAGTTTTCCAAGTCTCTAGTGCCTTTCGCTGTTTATAATTATATAGTTTATTATTTTGACATATAATTTACGCTATTTACAAGACTAAACTGGATTGGGAAGAAAGCATTAACCTTCCAATGCCACAGCATTTCTTTCTTACAATTCTAAAAATGGTTTTCATTGAAGGTAAAATATAATTTAATATAATTTAATATAATTTTATTTGATTTCATAAAGACAATACATTTAAAAATTAGCATGAATTAAAATACTAGTTGAACTATTAGGAAGACAAAAGAAACAAAAGAGTCCTGGGAGAAACATGCAAATTTATAGTGGGTTCCATGTCTACACTGAGACCTGGCTTATGGCCCACCACAAGGGGTACCTTCAAGAGCTGGAGTTGAACCACATAATTAGGTCAAGGTCAAAGAAATATTTTCCAGTGATGGGTTTAAGGTCCACAGAAGGATAGTTTACATTAGCAATATATTTATGCTTCTCTAGTTTGCTGTTTTTTTGTCACACCACTTTGCATTTACTGTTTGATCACTTTTTTAAAATATGCATGACTTTCCAAATTTAATGTAATTATGATTCAATGATTCCTACAATTTTCTAAACATAACTAAATATGTTTTCAATTTTTCTGTAATTTTCACCTTTTATATTTTTATTTACTTTAATTATTCACTGTGTTTCTTCTGTAAATGATTCTTTGAAACATGTTCAGTTCAGTTCAGTCACTCAGTCCTGTCTGACTCTTTGCGACCCCATTAATCGCAGCATGCCAGGCTTCCCTGTCCATCACCAACTCCCAGAGTTCACCCAAAACCATGTGCGTTGAGTCGGTGATGGCATCCATCTATCTCATCCTCTGTGCTCCACTTCTCCTCTTGCCCCCAATCCCTCCCAGCATCAGGGTTTTTTTCCAATGAGTCAACTCTTCGCATGAGGTGGCCAAAGTAATGGAGTTTCAGCCTCAGCATAAGTCCTTCCAATGAACACCCAGTACTGATCTTCTTTAGAATGGACTGGTTGGATCTCCTTGCAGTCCAAGGGACTCTCAAGAGTCTTCTCCAACACCACAGTTCAAAAGCATCAATTCTTCAGTGGTCAGCTTTCTTCACAGTCTAACTCTCACATCCATACATGACCACTGGAAAAACCATAACCTTGACTAGATGGACCTTTGTTGGCAAAGTAACATCTCTGCTTTTTACTACACTATCTAGGTTGGTAATAACTTTCCTTTCAAGGAGTAAGTGTCTTTTAATCTCATGGCTGCAATCACCATCTGCAGTGATTTTGGAGCCCCCGAAAATAAAGTCTGACACTATTTCCACTGTTTCCCCATCAATTTCCCATGAAGTGATGGGACCAGATGCCATGATCTTCATTTTCTGAATGTTGAGCTTTAAGCAAACTTTTCCACTCTCCTATTTCACTTTCATCAAGAAGCTTTTTAGATCCTTTTCACTTTCTGCTGTAAGGGTGGTGTCATCTGCATATCTGAGATTATTGATATTTCTTCCGGCAATCTTGATTTCAGCTTGTGCTTCTTCCAGCCCAGCATTTCTCATGATGTACTCTGCAGATAAGTTAAATAAAGCAGGGTGAGAATATACAGCCTTGACACACTCCTTTTCCTATCTGGAACCAGTCTGTTGTTCCATATCCAGTTCTAACTGTTGCTTCCTGACCTGCATAATATTTTACTTGATATTAATTTATGAGAAAATAAATTTTGCATATAGGTTTCTCAAGAGGCAGGTCAGGTGGTCTGGTATCCCCATATCTTTCAGAATTTTCCATAGTTTATTGTGATCCACACAGTCAAAGGCTTTGGCATAGTCAATAAAGCAGAAATACATGTTTTTCTGGAACTCTCTTGCTTTTTCCATGATCCAGCGGATGTTGGCAATTTGATCTCTGGTTCCTCTGCTTTTCATAAACCAGCTTGAACAACTAAGAAGTTTATGGTTCACATATTGCTGAAGCCTGGCTTGGAGAGTTTTGAGCATTTCTTTACTAGCGTGTGAGATGAGTGCAATTGTGCAGTAGTTTGAGCATTCTTTGGCATTGTAAGACACATTAAAGACTCTTGATACTCAACATCTTTCCTTTTCCTTCATTTTGGAAGAAAAGGGGAAGAATAACTTTTGCTGTTTTTCTCCTAGACTAATTTTTGCCAGTACTTAAAATTTAGTATTTCTACTTCATATTTTGATAATTATTATGTTTAACTATATGTGTTCCCTATTATAGGTAAATGGTAATGTTAACGACTTCATGTGGTTCAGTGAAATATGTTTAGTGTTTTCTCTTTCAGTTCTGGAATTTTGTATGAATATATTCAGTGTTCTATGTAACATAAGCCTTTGAAATTATTTTTAATTAAATGATAAAACATTAGGGAATAAAAATTGATCTACTCCTATTTAAAATGACAAATAAGAATTTATGTTCAAAGGCACTATGTCCTCTGTCAAATTAATGTTTCAAGGATATGCAATAGCAAACAATTCTTGGAGACTTGGTAATGTGAACACTGAGTCTTGGCATTAGATGATTAAAAATGATTAATGATCATATTTTACCTTTGATTGTTACATAATATTTTACTTGATATTAATTTATTGGAAAATACATTTTGTCTATAAGTGAAATTCAAGTAAATTTAATAGGTTTTTTTAACTGCTGTTCAGTTTCGGGAATTAAAAACATTCCCCAAATACTATTGACATGTAAAGAATATGACAATAATTTACATATTTCATATAAATTTTAGATTTAAAAGTTTTTCAATATACTTTAAAATTTTTTTAGATATCCAAAATAGAAACATATTCACATACATACATACAAACAAAAGCTAATATAATGTTATTAAAGCCTGTAATAATGCAAATGCACATTTTAATTGCTTATGTTTAAAGATAATTTAAAAGATGTAAAACATTTTTTAAACTGAAAAAAATTATTTTAAAATTAACAAATAAAAAAATACCTTTTACTCTTTTATTTAAAAGGTAAGGAATTAATATTCAAAGTAGAGTCATCATTGTCATTAATTAAAGTGTCTTAGTTGGTGACCTAATGATTTAAATGACACATTTAGACTTCTCATAAATCAGAAATTCACTCCTATGTATAATACAGTCATTATCTCATTTTTTCCCACTTATTTAATTCCTCTCCCAATTTCATTTTTTAAAAATAAAGTTAAAACTTTCATCTTTGACTTTACAATGAAGAAAAAAGTTTGTTAGTAAAGTAGTATTGTGAAAATAAATGATACCTGGTCATGGATTTTAATGGAAACTTATAAAAAATGTTGAATAAAATTTATAAAGTAGGACTTGAACATTTTATATTATAATGAGCTGCTTTTTGGTGTCCAATATTTATCTTTATAGGTAATCTAATGAAAGTGAAATCTTTAAGAATTTAAATAATATTTAAAATAATTTTAATTATTATCTATTTATATTTTTTCTAACTTGAATTTCACCTTATTTCTCTCTTTGTTTATCATTTCCTACTAATTCATTACTTTTGCCAATAGAAAAGAAATCTGTCTAAATGTATAGATAGATGGGAGACAACTACACATTGGGCTTTCTCTTAACTGTCTAATTTGGATAACTATAGATTTAATTTTTATATTCACACGTGAATCTCTTTTATCTCTCAGAGCCAAGATTGGGTAATGTTGCTTTGAAGGGGGTAATGGGGACACAAAAACCCAAAACCAGAAGATGAGTTCCAACACTCTGCTCACACAAATGAGGTTCATTAGATTTGAGTATTCTAAATACAGGTCTCTATCACATCTAAGGTCAGGATGACTTGACTCCAGTTGCTAAGCATAGTATGAGGAAAGCTAAATGGACATTACTTATAGAAATTAACCTGAGACCACAGTGTGACTAGAGAATGCACTGGCAGTTGCTAACACAAGGCTCAGTACCTTGGGCCATACCATATCCAAAACATGTCCTTAACACTTGGCATGTTTACTTGTTGTTTGCCTAGAATACATCCTTCCATGTAAATTTTTAATATGTAGACAACCTTATCAGTTTTCTCATAAGTGCTTTCTAAGGCATGAATATAATTAGATAGATTTTTGCCACTCTGAAGAAATTTTTTAAGTTTAAATACCAAAACAAGCATTTGTTTGAAGTGAAGCATGTGAAAAACACAGAAGGTGACAGTATTGGCAATTTATTATATTTTTTTGACCACTCTTAATAATTATTTAAGAATATTAACCAAAACAAGGTAAAATATATTTCACTGTAGCTTTACATCATTCATAAAAGACATGTTTTTTAATAATGTTAAAAATGTTCCAAGAATATACAGTTCTTGAATGTCCTTGAAATTATTCATTAAATATTCAAAATATTCATTTAAAAATTAATATAAATACTAACTATTTAGTAATCAGAAGATTATAGTCCTGATTTATGTCTAGTTGTCTTGTGTGATTATTTTTCACCAAAATCTAACCATTATCAAATCCTCAGCAATGATGCTGCTAAGTCGCTTTAGTCATGTCTGACTCTGTGACACCCAATCAATGGCAGGCAGCCCACCAGGCTCCCCCGTCCCTGGGATTCTTTAGGCAAGAACATTGGAGTGGGTTACCATTTCCTTTTCCAAGGCATGAAAGTGAAAAGTGAAAGTGAGGTCGCTCAGTCGTGTCCGACTCTTAACGACCACATGGACTGCAGCCCACCAGGCTCCTCCATCCATGGGATTTTCCAGGCAAGAGTACTGGAGTGGGGTGCCATTACCTTCTCCGTCAGCAATGATGGAATTACATTAATCATTAAGTATGCATATTCTTAATAATTATGCATGATGAAATTAATCATTAACTGCATATTCTGTGTATGATGCTAGTTATTAAAATGATAAATTTTGTAGTGACATAATTTTGGTGCTTATGTTACTTAACTAAATGAAATGTATGATCGCTATGCTTTCAGACATACTTGCATATATTAACACATTAATACCGTTGTAATTAAAAATAAAAATTTCAGGTATATTTTAAATTTTCTGAATGTTTTCTATTCATTTCTAATAACAAGAATCCACTTTAAGCAAAAATTATTATTTTTTTCTTTTGAAATTCTTTCTTTCTTTTTTAATATAAATTTATTTAATTGGAGGTTAATTACTTTACAATATTGTATTGGTTTTGCAGAACTAGGAGGCTTACATTTATTGAAAGAACTTCATGAGTAGACTCTATTTCTCTCAGAACAACAAACAGTCTTTCAAGGGAGAGTGTTGAATCAACAGAATTTCAGAGCTGAGTAATCAGGAAGCCATGACAAGGGTACTGACACCAAGATCACATTAGATTTTTTGGAAGTTTGGAAAGCCCAGTCCTTAGCATTCCAGTCTCTTATGCATAGTAAGACACTTCAAAGTGAGCCATTCTGCAGTTATCTACATGCAAACATTGTTAAATTTCTTCCTTCAGCTTTCATGCCTTTACCTAATGTCTGCAATAACTTTTGTTTTAAATCTAAATATTCAAGCATTGCCATCATGATTAGTATTCATAAAACACTGATCTTACACAAATTAATGGAAATACAAAGTCCTGTCTCTAATTCAGTAATCTCTTGACATTTTTTCTATCACTCTATAATTTATTCATAAATTTCTTTAAGGAATATGCTGAAAACTGTAATCTTGCTTATGAATTTTTGAGTATTAAAAATTCTGAACTGAACAATCAAAGACTTTTTTTAACTATCATGTATGGCCAACTATATGCTTTCTAGATTTTATATCAGAAGTAAGCTCTTGGCTTCTGCTAATTAAGCATACACTATTCTATTTTATATGTCATTCTTTTAAACAGTAAGGAGACTGTCATTTTTACTCTAGGTGATTGACTTTTGTTTAGAATATTTATGACAGATAACAATGGAATAGAAGGCCTATTTTTTAAATTAAAATAATCCTGTATCAGAAGACTCAATCTTGAACCCATCTAGCACATAGCAGTTATAAACATGTAGTGCTTAACAGTAATTCTAATATTGCTGCTATTAATTTAGGATTACTTTTTAAAATAAAACTAAAAAGCTACGTAAGTTATACTAAGCACTTAAAATGGTTTGTCCTTCAAAACAAAAACTTATGAGATATGTCATTCATATCAAATTTATTTACTGAAAAAGTCAGAGTTTAATAAATAGTAAGACTTGGTTCTTCATTGAACTCTTTCTTAGTCCTTTGTTGATTTCCTATTGTTGTGTGACAAACTTCTCAAACTGGGTAACTTAAAACAACCCAATTTATTTTATTATATCACAGTTTCTGTGGGTCAGGAGTCAGAAGTTTATCTAGGTATTTTGCTAAGAATCTCACATGGCTGCAATCAAGGTATGTGCTAGAATTCATTCTTTTGTGGGAACTAAGAAAAGTCCAGGTTCAATTAAAGTGTTTGTAGAATTCATTTCCTTTCATCTTTAGAACTGAGGGCCCCAGTTTCTTATTGATTGTTGGCAGAAGGCTTGCCAGGTAGGTTTTACAACATGGCTGCTTACTTCTTCCAGGACATTTAGGTAGAGAATCCCTAGAGACAATGAGCTAGAATTGTGAGTTCTTATATAATGCAACATAATTTCTTCAACTTTGTCATATTTTATTCATTAAAAGCAAATCAGAGGACATAATCACACCCAAGTGCTTGGAGGGGGCTTGTTATAAAGGTATGTAAACACCAGTGTCCAGATGTTATGGAGGGCCACTCTGGGGTAGACTGCCACAGTCTATCCTAAATCTCCCAGTGATTCTTATCCTTCCTAAATGAAAAATATATTCACCATCTCATGTCCCAGATCCAAAAATGTCTTATAATGAATTGATTATAGTGTCTGTTCAATCTACAGGATCTAAATTATGTCTATATTTGGATGAGGTTCCTTAGGTGTAGTTCCTTTAAAATTATGTTGATCTGTAAAACTGAAGAAACTGGTTATCTCCCCGTCCCCACTACATGCAATATACAGTGGTGCAACAAGTAAAAGATGACAGCTATAAGCATTCCCATCCATAAATGGGAGTCACAAAGGAGTCAGTGGTCTGTAGCAGTTTTGAAACCTAGCTGGGCAAATGTTGGCTGTTTCCTTGATTAGGTTTCAGTACTTGGAAGAACTGTCCATGCCTCTCAGCTCTATCTCTGGGTCCTTGATCTTGTTCTTCAAGTCACTCTTCCTTTTTCATGAGATGTATCATTTACTTTATCAGCCAGCTTCCTGTCAGTTGACTTTTGAGACTTTGGCAATCTTCTTTCTTTTGAACTTTTTGCTTCTTTTAGTCCAAGTTGGCAGTTGTCAAAGAAATAAATCTTTCAAAAAACTTTGTAGGGCTCTTGTGGATTTCACAGGGGTTCACTCTACAAACTACACATATAGATCTTTTCAAAATAAGCTTTTCACTACCAGGGGATCCTGCTGAGATGGCTAGGAGACAACCCCATTAAGCTTCCTAGAGTTTCTATGGTTTATTTAGAAATTATGTGAGACATAAGATTTAGGGTCTTGAAAGAGTGGACACGACTGAGCATAAACACACACACATACACACACACACAGTCTTTTTAAAGACAGCTCCTATGACAGAATACTTTGACCTTTTGGCTGTAAATTTTAGGAAGAGATTTTATAGTCAATCCTTGACTTTTTCTCTAGATCACACTTTTTAAATATTGATTGACAGCCAGTTCTCAGTTTTAGCATCCTTGCTACCTGGTAATGTTGAAAATTTTCATAAATATCAGGTCCAGTTTCCTTTTACTTTAACAGTTCTTTCCTCAATTCACCTCTATCTTCTAACATTTTACAATAATCAGTAAGAAGAAGCCAATAGGCATTCGGTAATTTTCTTGCAAGTCCCTTTGACTGTATATGCAAATTTATCACTTAAAATTCTGCTTTCTGTATCTCATGAGATAATTTTGTTAAACTTTCTGTCACTACATAACAATAACTTTTGTTTTCTAGTTTCCAATAATATCACATACTTTTGAGCTCTCATTCTTAGAATCCTAATAATCTGTTCAAAACAATTTAGGATTTCTCTATGAAATTAAAAGATGCTTACTCCTTGGAAGAAAAGTTATGACTAACATAGCATATTCAAAAGCAGACACATTACTTTGCCAACTAAGGTCTGTCTAGTCAAGGCTATGGATTTACCTGTGGTCATGTATGGATGTGAGAGTTGTGTGAAGAAGGCTGAGCGCCAAAGAATTGATGCTTTTAAACTGTGGTGTTGGAGAAGACTCTTGAGAGTCCCTTGGACTGCAAGGAGATCCAACCAGCCCATTCTGAAGAAGATCAGCCCTGGGATTTCTTTGGAAGGAATGATGCTAAAGCTGAAGCTCCAATACTTTGGCCACCTCATGCAAAGAGTTGACTCATTGGAAAAGACTTTGATGCTGGGAAGGATTGGGGTCAGGATGAGAAGGGGACGACAGAGGATGAGATGGCTGGATGGCATCACGGACTCGATGGACGTGAGTCTGAGTGAACTCTGGGAGTTGATGATGGACAGGGAGGCCTGGCATGCTGTGATTCATGGGGTAGCAAAGAGTCAGACATGACTGAGTGACTGAACAGAACAGATGACACTGTTCAGAATTTCTCCAGCCTCTACACACTGCTTACGTCCAAAGTTACTCCCACATTCTTATGTATTTAATACAGTAGCACCCTGCTTTAAGGTATTAAAATCCATATCATTATCTATTTCCTCCTTAACAAATTGTCAGAATCTTAATGATTAGAGGATGCACATTTATTATCTCACAGTTTCTATGTGTCAGAAACTGGAGTTTACTTACTGAGGTCTTCTGGAGAAGGATTCCCAAGGTTATAACCAAGGTTTCAGCCAGGATGTATTCTCATCTGGAGGCTCAAATGGGGAAGAATTCACTTGTAATCCCAATAAGGTTGCTGGCAGAACTCATTTCCTTATATCTGTAGGACTGAAGTGCCAGCTTCTTGCTAAGTGCCAGCTAGAAATCTATCTCAGCTTCTAGAGGCTACACTTAAAATCCTTGCCAAATGCGTTTCCCAAGCTGACTGCTAATCTACTTAAAACCAAACAGGGGGAGGGTCTCTTAGTAGCCTGTCTGCTAAGCATATATAGTCTTACATAACAAAATCATGGAAGTGATATCTACCTCCATCATCTCTGTCATATTCCACTGGTTAAGTGTAAGTCATAGGTGATACCACACTCAAAGGAAGGGTATAGACAAAAGGAGGTAGGATCATGAATGGTCATCCTAGAAGTCTGCCCCCTGTAGCTAGAAACATCAAGTTTTTACATTGCAAAACTCAACTTACTAATTTTATAAATATATTTAAAAAAAAATCAGTGAAATGTATTTCTTCTTCAAAATGCTTTATTGACAATAATTGCTACTACTGTGAACTTCCAGATGTTCAAACTCATTTTAGAAAAGGCAGAGGAACCAGAGATCAACTTGCCAACATCTGCTAAATCATCAAAAAAGCAAGAGAGTTCCAGAAAAAAAATCTATTTCTGCTTTATTGACTATGCCAAACCCTTTGACTGTGTGGATCACAATAAACTGTGGAAAATGCTGAAACAGATGGGAATACCAGACCACCTGACCTGCCTCTTGAGAAACCTATATGCAGGTCAGGAACCAACAGTTAAAACTGGGCATGGAGCAACAGACTGGTTCCAATTAGGAAAAGGAGTATGTCAAACCTGTATATTGTCACCCTGCTTATTTAACTTATATGCAGAGTACATCATGAGAAATGCTGGGCTGGAAGAAGCACAAGCTGGAATTAAGATTGCAAAGAGAAATATCAATAACCTCAGATATGCAGATGGCAACACCCTTATGGCAGAAAGTGAAGAGGAGCTAAAAAGCCTCTTGATGAAAGTGAAAGAGGAAAGTGAAAAAGCTGGCCTAAAGCTAAACATTCAGAAAACTAAGATCATGGTAACTGGTCCCATCACTTCATGGGAAATAGATGGGGAAACAGTGAAAACTTTATATCCCTGGGCCCCAAAATCACTGCAGATGGTGACTGCAGCCATGAAATTAAAAGACGCTTATTCCTTGGAAGGGAAAGTTATGACCAACCTAGAGAACATATTGAAAAGCAACTTGTATTTGACAACTTGTATTTAAGTTAATGTATACTATTTATTTTTTTTTCATTTGAGTAAGCTATAATTGATAACAGTTACTGCTGCTGCTGCTAACTCACTGCAATCGTGTCTGACTCTGTGCAACCCCATAGACAGCAGCTTACAAGGCTCCCCTGTCCCTTGGATTCTCCAGGCAAGAACACTGGAGTAGGTTGCCCTTTCCTTCTCCAATGCATGAAAGTAAAATTGAAAGTGAAGTCGCTCAGTCATGTCTGACTCTTAGCGACCCCATGGACTAGACACTTACTCCTTGGAAGAAAAGTTATGACCAACCTAGAGAGCATATTCAAAAGCAGAGACATTACTTTGCCGACTAAGGTCCATCTAGTCAAGACTATAGTTTTTCCTGTGGTCATGTATGGATATGAGAGTTGGACTGTGAAGAAGGCTGAGCACAGAAGGATTGATGCTTTTGAACTATGGTGTTGGAGAAGACTTTTGAGAGTCCCTTGGACTGCAAGGATATTCAACCAATCCATTCTAAAGGAGATCAGTCCTGGGATTTCTTTGGAAGGAATGATGCTAAAGCTGAAACTCCAATATTTTGGCCACCTCATGCGAAGAGTTGACTCATTGGAAAATACTTTAATGCTGGGAGGGATTGGGGTCAGGATGAGAAGGGGACGACAGAGGATGAGATGGCTGGATGGCATCACTGACTCGATGGACGTGAATCTAAGTGAACTCCGGAAGTTGGTGATGGACAGGGAGGCCTGGCGTGCTGCGATTCATGGGGTTGCAAAGAGTTTGATATGACTGAGAGACTGAACTGAACTGAACTGAACTGAAGAAGAACTAAAGAGCCTCTTGAAAGTGAAAGAGGAGAGTGAAAAATTTGGCTTACAACTTAACAGTCAGAAAAGTAAGATCATGGCATGTAGTCCCATCATTTCATGGCTAATAGATGGGGAAACAGTGGAAACAGTGAGACTTTATTTTTGGGGGCTCCAAAATCACTGCCGATGGTGACTGAAGCCATGAAATTAAAAGATGTTTGCTCCTTGGAAGAAAAACTATGACCAACCTTGATAGCATATTAAAAACAGAGAAGTTACTTTACCAACAAAGTTCCATTTGATCAAAGCTATGGTTTTACCAGTAGTCATGTATGGATGTGAGAGTTGGACTGTGAAGAAGGCTGAGCGCCAAAGAATTGATGCTTTTGAACTGTGGTGTTGGAGAAGACTCCTGAGAGTCCCTTGGACTGCAAGGAAATCCAACCAGTAAATCCTAAAGGAAATTAGTCCTGAATATTCATTGGAAGAACTGATGCTGAAGCTGAAACTCCAAAACGTTGGCCACTGCACCCAAAGAACTGACTCATTGGAAAAAATCCTGATACTGGGAAAGATTGAAGATGGGAAGAGAAGTGGACAACAGAGGATGAGATGGTTGTATGGCATCACCAATGCGATGGACATGAGTTTCAGTCGGCTCTGGGAGTTGGTTATGGACAAGGAAGCCTGGCGTGCTGCAGTCAATGGTGTCTAAAGTCGAACATGACTGAGATATGGAAGTGAACTGATGATTACTAGTATAATTTACATATATATATAACTTAAAATGGCAGGCAGTTACAAATATTATCAAAATTGTTTAAAATGAATTAAAAAAAGAAGAATGTCTCAAGTTCCACAAAGTTAGAATCTATAATAAAATAGACTAACTATGTTCTTAAGCATGAAACACAGTAGTAAGCCCATTGATACTCAGTTATTTAAATGAATCTCCCCTTTCTTGTAGCTTTCATTTTTTGCACTTAATCTTCAGTGCATTTTAGAGAGAAATTATTATAGCAAATAAAATTTTCAAGTATATAATACTCAAAAATGCATCTGTCTGTTTTCACAAAGGTAAAATCTAATTCAATGTATATTTCTCTCTCAAAGGTATTATTTTTAATTGAGTCTTGCAAATTGATTTAATTAACATAGTTTTTGTTTATTCTCAGACTGTTGCATTCCAATCATTATAGAATGCAGGCTTAGTTTTGCATTTAAAATTCATTTCACTTTGAAGTAAAGTCTTGCATACAAATACCCACACCAGCAGCAGCATTTTAACCCTACCATTATTACTCTAGAAGCAAGAAAAGGAAAAGAAACTTTAAAAAGTATACAAGCCTAAATGGAAGAGCAAATCTCAAAATAAATAGGCAAAAATTCAAAGCGTGTGTCTTTCTTTTCTTCACAAGGTCACATATTTTTCTTATAATTTTAAACATGCTAATTAACTTAGAATCAAATGTCACAATTATTTGGCACAAACTAAAAGTAGTTAATCATATCAGGAGGTAGCAACAAAAGTAATAGATTCCAAAACAAAGGCCAGAAGTGAAGTTTTAATACGCATAGGACAGTAATTTGAAGTAGAGGATTTATATTGCAAAAATAGAAATGTTCGGCAAAGTGGAGCTGTTCATTATTTTTCATACAAAGTTAAAAACACATTGTATTTCCTTCCTGACTGCTTGCCCAGCCCCCATCTTTCGAAAAGAAAACAAGCTTCATCTAAATTATTTCATTTGATAGGCTGTCATTTATAACTTTATTGCTACTTCTGTCTCAGGTATTCCTTTTGGAAAAAGTGCATGTATTTGTTACATACTGTAATGTTTTCTATTAATTGTAAGATAAAGTTAAACATGTATCTGCTGATACTTTTTAAGTTCACCTGTCTTTATACTTAGAAATGTCTCTTAATGGTAGGCTTCCCCGGTGTCTCAGATAGTAAAAAATCTGCCAGCAATACAGGAGACCTGAGTTCAGTCAGTGGGTTGGGAAGATCCCCTGAAGAAGGACATGGCAGCCCACTTAAGTATTCTTGCCTGAAGAATCCCATGGACAGAGGAGCCTGGCAGGGAGTAGTCCATAGGGCTGCATAGTCAGACACAACTGAGCAAATATCACTCATACAAAAAACTAGTTAAACTTTTAGGAATCATCAGTATGTAGACTTAGATAATTATTACTTAGTGCACAAAGCCTGGGAAAATTTTCTAAGTTTCTTAATAAAATTTATTTGCTCAACTGAATCTTTCCTAAACTTTGAATAAAGAATGTAATCCTAGGGCTTATTTCCCTATCAATTTGCAAAACTTACTATAAAATGTAATTATTTAAATTAGAATCAGTTCAGTTCAGTCACTCAGTCGTGTCTGACTCTTTGCGACCCCATGAATCGCAGCACGCCAGAACTCCCTGTCCATCACCAACTCCCGGAGTTCACTCAGACTCATGTCCATCGACTCTGTGATTCCATCTGGCCATCTCATCCTCTGTTGTCCCCTTCTCCTCCTGCCCCAATCCCTCCCAGCACCAGATCTCCTTTTCCAATGAGTCAATTCTTCGCATGACGTAGCCAAAGTATTGGAGTTTCAGCTTCAGCATCAGTCCTTCCAATGAACACCCAGGGCTGATTTCCTTTAGGAGGGTCTGATTGGATCTCCTTGCAGTCCAAGGGACTCTCAAGAGTCTTCTCCAACACCACAGTTCAAAAGCATTAATTGTTCAGCACTCAGCTTCCTTCACAGTCCAACTCTTACATCCATACCTGACTACTGGAAAATCCATAGCCTTGAATAGACGGACATTTGTTGGTAAAGTAATGTCTCTGCTTTTGAATATGCTATCTAGGATGGTCACAACTTTTCTTCCAAGAAGTAAGTGTCTTTTAATTTCATGGCTGCAATCACCATCTACAGTGATTTTGGAGCCCCCCAAAAAAAGTCTGACACCGTTTCCACTGTTTTCCCATCTATTTCCCATAAAGTGATGGGACCAGATGCATGATCTTAGTTTTCTGAAAGTTTAACTTTGAGCCAGCTTTTTCACTCTACTCTTTCACTTTCATCAAGAGGCTTTTTAGTTCCTCTTCACTTTCTGCCACAAGGGTGGTGTCATCTGCATATCTGAGGTTATTGATATTTCTCTTTGCAATCTTAATTCCGGCTTGTGCTTCTTCCAGCCCAGCATTTCTCATGATGTACTCTGCATATAAGTTAAATAAGCAGGTGACAATATACAGCCTTGACGTACTCCTTTTTCTATTTGGAACCAGTCTGTTGCTCCATGTCCAGTTTTAACTGTTGGTTCCTGACCTGCCTATTGGTTTCTCAAGAGGCAGGTCAGGTGGTCTGGTATTCCCATCTGTTTCAGAATTTTCCACAGTTTATTGTGATCCACACAATCAAAGGCTTTGGCATAGTCAATAAAGAAGAAATAGATGTGTTTTTGGAACTCTCTTGCTTTTTCAATGATCCAGCGGATGTTGGCAAGTTGATCTCTAGTTCCTCTGCCTTTTCTAAAACCAGCTTGAACATCTGTAAATTCATGGTTCGTGTATTACTGTGCCTGGCTTCGAGAATTTTGAGCATTACTTTACTAGCATGTGCGATGAGTGCAGTTGTGCAGTAGTTTGAACATTCTTTGGCATTGCCTTTCTTTGGGATTGGAATGAAAACTGACCTTTTCCAGTCCTGTGGCCACTGCTGAGTTTTCCAAATTTGCTGGCATATTGAGTGCAGCAATTTCACAGCATCATCTTTCTGGATTTAAAATAGCTCAACTGGAATTCCATCACCTCCACTAGCTTTGTTCATAGTGATGCCAAGGCCCACTTGATTCACATTTCAGGATGTCTGGCTCTAGGTGAGTGATCACACCATCGTGATTATCTGGGTCATGAAGAACTTTTTTGTACAGTTCTTCTGTGTATTCTTGCCACCTCTTTTTAATATCTTCTGCTTCTGTTAGGTCCATACCATTTCTGTCTTTTATTGTGCCCATCTTTGCATGAAATGTTCCCTTGGTGTCTCTAATATTCTTGATTCTTGAAATGATCTCTAATCTTTCTCATTCTGTTGTTTTCCTCTATTTCTTTGCATTGATCGCTGAGGAAGGCTTTCTTATCTCTTCTTGCTATTCTTTGGAACTCTGCATTCAGATGTTTATATCTTTCCTTTTCTCCTTTGCTTTTTGCTTCTCTTCTTTTCACAGCTATTTGTAAGGCTTCCCTTGGCAGCCATTTTGCTTTTTTGTATTTCTTTACCATGAGGATGGTCTTAATCCCTGTCTCCTGTACAATGTCACAAACTTCTCTCCGTAGTTCATCAGGCACTGTATCTATCTGATCTAATTCCTTAAATCTATTTCTCACTTCCACTGTATATTCGTAAGGGATAATGCATTTTTCCATTTTAGCAAAATATCTGTTAATTATAGACTAATAGGCTGAAGATTATGTGGAATAAAATTTTTAAAAGTCGTTCATAATCACCCCCAACAAATAGTTTTGTTAATTTCTTGTATAATTTCTTATATTTCCCTATGAATAGTCCATATCCATATTCTGCAGTAATATTGTCCAATAGATATGTAAAGTCTGCCAAATATGTAATTTTTAATTTTCTGGTACATTAATATTTCTGCAAATAGATGGTTGATATAAATTTTAATAATACATTTACCTGAATTGTAAAAATTATATAGTATGTCTGATAGTTAATTTTATGTCAACCTGGCTGGATCATGGTGCTCAAATGCTTGCTCAAATATCTATTCTAGATATTTCTGTGAGTTTTTTTTTTTTTTTAATCAGATTAAGGTATAAATAAATGGCTTTGAGAAAAGCAGATTGCTCTCCATGATATGGGCCTCATCCAATAACTTTAAGGCCTGAATAAATTAAAAAAAAAAAAAAAAAAACTAATGTCTGAGCAAGAAGGAATTCTGCCAGCAGACAGCCTTTAACATTGAAATTCAATTATAAGCTCTTCCCTGAATCCCTGTCTTGATGGCAGTTTTTGGACCTCCCCTCTCCATTATTTCATTAGCCAGTGTTTCTCACTTTTGAACTATAAACTATTTTACAGTCAGGTTCTGTTTATATGAATAGTTATTCTTACATAGACTGATTTCTCCAAGATTAAGTTTTAGGGAAAAGAGTCAAAATTTTAATTCTAGTTGTGTGTATTAAAAATGAACCTCAATGGCCATGTTCCTGTATGCTTGCTACATAATGGGTTATAAAATATCATTCAATTATTATATTTATTTATAGTAACTATTCTAAAATTTAAAGGGTTCAGGCTAATATAAACTTCATGAGAAATTTTTTGAAAGCAATGGGTTTTCAATTAACTTGTAACAGGTTAGCAGATGAGTTAGAAAACTTTGCCAGAGCTATCTTACTTGTTAGTATATATAACAATTACCTGGAGGGGGTATAAAACAGATTCCAGGTGTCTACCCCCCAAAGTTTCACCCAATAGGGAGGTAGGACTCAGGACACAGATGGTCTGTTAAGCCCTACTTGTAACCTGATGCTTACTCAAACTGTTAACAAGAAAATCAGTTTTCACTTCTTAGGACTCTTAAATACTACTAGGTCAGCCATGACATTTACTCTGGGGCTAAAGATATTTTTTTCTTTTGCATTTTTTTTTCCCCAATCTTTTATTTTGTGGCCTTAAATGAAGCCTAATTTTAAGTACTGGTAATGGCTCATGTAAAAATCATAATTTACCACTTAGATATACAGAATAATTAATACAAATCTATAAAAAGCTTAATAATTATTTCAACTAATTGACTTTCATTTTCATCATCTTGAAAATTACTTGAAGATTGTCGATCTGTTTTAAAGACCTGAAGATATCTTGGTCAGAATATATCAAAATCAATAATTGCTGAGCTAAACTCAATGTTCTTATGAGTTTTCCTGATGGCTCAGTGGTAAAGAATCTCCCTGCCAATGCAGGAAACACAGGTTTGATTTCTGGGTCAGGAAGATCCTCTGAAGAAGGAAATGGCTACCCATTTACATATTCTTGCCTAGAAAATTCCATAGAAAAGAGCCTGGTGGGCTATAGTCCATGGAGTTGCAAAGAATCAGATACCACTTAGTGACTAAACAATAACAAATGAGTTTTGTGTGGCAGAGAAACTTTTTCAATATCCAGGAATAGATAATTAATTAGTAGAAGATCTAGGAAACTAAGTGCTATCAACTGTGAATGAAAGTGAAAATCACAGAGTCATGTCCGACTCTTTGCGACCTCATGGACTATACAGTCCATGGAATTCTATAGACCAGAATACTGGAGTAGGTAACCTTTCCCTTCTCCAGAGGATCTTCCCAACCCAGGGATCAAATCCAGGTTTCCCACATTGCAGGCAGATTCTTTACCAGCTGAGCCACAAGGGAAGCCCAGGAATAGTGGAATGGGTAGCCTACCCCTTCTCCAGCAGATTTCCCCAACCCAGGAATTGAACTGGGGTCTCCCACATTGCAGGGAGATTCTTTACCAGCTGAGCTATCAGGAAAGCCTTAAGCATTAACTAAGCACTAAAATATTCTTTTCAGGTTCCCCTCCCCCCACAGTATCTAATTTCAGTTATTTATATTTTCTTTTTTTAAATATAAATTTATTTATTTTAATTGGAGGTTAATTATGTTACAATATTATTTGTATTTTCTATCCCCAAATTATTAGTGTAAGTTAAAAAGGAGTCATACTTTGTAAAAATGGTATATAGTTTATGATACTTTCCATGTATGCTAAACTTTTGTACAAAAAATGTCACGTTTTAAACTCTTGGGATTTTCATTGGAAATTTCTTTGCAGGCCTTTATATGGCTTTTCAAGTACCTCTAAGGATTTATTAAAAATAAAGACTGCAATTATTAAGTATGTTTTTATGCCTTCTCAGTATTTCCTTACACAGATAAATTTTAGGGTTTGGCTAAACTGTTTCAGAATCTCCTCCAGCATGATTCTTGGTTGATCTTTTATCTGAAATGCTTTTTATAAGATAACCTCATTTTTATCTAGTCCTCTATACATCATTCTTGTGCTTTAATTATCTGTTCATCCAATTTTTCTACACTAATTAGTACCACTGAATGCTTTCTTTAATGATTGCTTTTTGAAAACAGTATCCTTCACAGGGTAACTATTTCTAACAAGAAGTTAGAAAGAATCCCTACTGAAGCATTACAATTCTAAGTGGGAAAAAAAAAAGGGAAATAGTTATTTTTTGCAAAGATCATTTTTAAATATATGGTTAAAAAATATTTTTGACTCAGACCAGTTAAGGATCTAAATGATAAATCTCTGATCTAAATGATAAAATGAAATGACATAATTTCTCAGTCACAGAATGGTTTCTCAACTTCATACGACATAAAATATTTAAACATGTGTCAAAAAAGATTTTCCAGTGTCAAAATAACCACTTTCATCCTGCTCTATTACTAAAACCTCCAATGTGTGTTTTTTTTAATGTATCTTAGTCTAGAAAAATATAGATGTATTTAATTAAGCAGTATTTTTTCACCAGAAATAAGAGAGTACAAAATGGATACAATTTGTCAGTTATAGCATAAATATCTTCAGGATATAGAGGGAATAGTGCTAGAAGATGAATCTAAAAATGCAAGTTTACAATGACTCATATAATTAAGTATTAAGAATTTAGAATACGTTTCAGCTGTCACTGGGAAATATTTAAAACTTTTAAGTCAGAAAAGTGACATTATTAGAATTGAGTTTTCAAAATTATAATTCTGAAAACAGCATATACTTCATAAGGAGAGTCTATAAATGTGGAGACAAATTAATAGATATTAGTAAAATAAAGTATGATGGGCTGAATAGAGGTTGCAGTCTTCAGTTTGGAAAGACAATAACAAAATGGGAATATATTTCATATGCAGAAACAATAGAACAGGGTTTCCAAATATTGATATGGTGAAGGAATGAGGGAAAAAAAATACAACAGCAACAACAAAAGTCACTACCATTCATTGCTTTAGAAGAAATATAAACAGTGACTTACAGGAGGCCTTTAGATTTGGAAATTGAATGATTAATGCCAATAGATGTGATATCATTAAAAATGATCATCACCCTGCATTTTTCAGAAACTTTTGAGACTTATTCCATCTCCTACCTAAATAAACCATAAACTTCTGGCATGAGATTTAATGCCCTCTGAGAATTGATTCCTCCACCACGCAAGAGACCACATGTTAAACCACAGTAGATTTTGTTTTAACAGTAGAGGTAGGTGCTTGTGGTGGTACCCTGATCCATGTAGAAAGACACTGAACAATTTACCTCCTGGCCATTCTCTCTTCTCCTTTACTCATGTTCCCCAGATGTGAAGCAATGGATTATCTGTTGAGATATTTGTTAGGAAAAACTCATTTTATATAGTCTACCAGCTCCATTCTTCTTTGAGAATCAGGCTACATATATAAAATCATTCTTTTTGATCCTACACACTATGAAATCGGTTCATTGTGACATCTAGTTTGATAGGTAAGTCTATATAATCCTGAACTTTAGTATTAGGATCCTGAGGCTATAATTTAAAACTTAGCTCTTTTTCATACTTCAATTCATTACTATTATAATAATATTATAGTTTTTCACCAATTCAGTTAGTATTCAAGCATGTACAATGAGCCAGTATGTTCTAGAAATGAAATGTATAGAAGTGAACTTAATAGCCAAAGAACACTTTAACATGGATTTTACTTGATTTTAGTTAAAGGAGATAGGTTAGCTCCTATTTGCCATCTTCTTTGTTTCATTTCTCAATTATTTATCCTTTGATTGAGGGGAAAACATGTTATTTATTAATCATATCCTCAATGCCACTACTCCTCCAAATCATCTTGGTTTCAACCACTTCCCTAAATTTTATTTACATTGCCATGTGTTAATTATTTCTTTCTACCCTCTATATTTAACCTTCAAGTCTAATTTACATGTCACTACCTTAATCCTAGTAGCTCTGTGCACTCTGCGTGGTCCGTCACAGCTGCTGCGAGGTCAGGGGCTGCAGCCAAGAGAAGAAAGCCCATGTCCAAGCAGCGGTGGCTGTGTGGATGCAGGAGGGCCTAGAGGAGCTACTCTATATTCAAGGTGAGGAGGGCCAAATTTGTCCAAGGGAAGGAGAAGAACCTGCACTTTGCTGTAGCAGCCGTGAAGAGATAACCCACATCCAAGGTAAGAGAAACCCAAGTAAGATGGTAGGTGTTGTGAGAGGGCATCAGAGGGGAGACACTCTGAAACAATCATCACAGAAAAGTAGCCATTCTGATCACATGGACCACAGCCTTGTCTCAGTTCAGTTCAGTCGCTCAGTCGTGTCTGACTCTTTGCGACTCCATGAATCACAGCACGCCAGGCCTCCCTGTCCATCACCATCTCCCGGAGTTCACTCAGACTCACGTCCATCGAGTCAGTGATGCCATCCAGCCATCTCATCCTCAGTCGTCCCCTTCTCCTCCTGCCCCCAATCCCTCCCAGCATCAGAGTCTTTCCCAATGAGTCAGCTCTTCGCATGAGGTGGCTAAAGTTTCAGCTTTAGCATCATTCTCTCCAAATAAATCCCAGGGTTGATCTTCTTCAGAATGGACTGGTTGGATCTCCTTGCAGTCCAAGGGACTCTCAAGAGTCTTCTCCAACACCACAGTTCAAAAGCGTCAATTCTTCAGTGCTCTGCCTTCTTCACAGTCCAACTCTCACATCCACACATGACCACAGGAAAAACCATAGTCTTGACTAGATGGACCTTAGTCAGCAAAGTAATATCTCTGCTTTTGACTATACTATCTAGGTTGGTCATAACTTTTCTTTCAAGGAGTAAGTGTCTTTTAATTTCATGGCTGCAATCACCATCTGCAGTGATTTTGGAGCTCCCAAAAAAGCAAAGTCTGACACTGTTTCTGCTGTTTCTACAGCCTTGTCTAACTCTATGAAACTAAGCCATGCCAGGTGGGGCCACCCAGAATGGACAGGTCATGGTGGAGAGGTCTGATGTTATGTGGTCCACTGGAGAAGGGAATGGCAAACCACTTCAGTACTCTTGCCTTGAGAACCTCATGAACAGTATGAAAAGGCAAAATGATAGGATACTGAAAGAGGAACTCCCTAGGTCGGTAGGTGCCCAATATGCTACTGGAGATCAGTGGAGAAATAACTCCAGAAGAAATGAAAGGAAGGAACCAAAGCAAGAGTGAACGTCAACATTCTAGGAATCAGCAAACTAAAATGGACAGGAATGGGTGAATTTACCTCAGATGATTATATCTACTGCTGTGGGCAGGGATCCCTTAGAAGAAATGGAGAAGCCATCATGGTCAACAAGAGTCCAAAATGCAGTACTTGGAAGCAGTCTCAAAAATTACAGAATGATCTCTGTTCATTTCCAAGGCAAACCATTCCATTTCACGGTGATCCAAGCCTATGCCCCAACTAGTAATGCGGAAGAAGCTGAAGTTGAATGGTTCTATGAAGACCTACAAGATCTTTTAGAACTAACACCCAAAAAAGATGTCCTTTTCATCATAGGGGACTGGAATGCAAAAGTAGGAAGTCAAGAAACACCTGGAGTAACAGGCAAATTTGGCCTTGGAATGAACCAGTGCAAGGGCTAATAGAATTTTGCCAAGAGAACGCACTAGACATAGCAAACACCCTCTTCCAACAACACAAGAGAAGTCTCTACTCATGGACATCACCAGATGGTTAACATCAAAATCAGATTGATTATATTCTTTGCAGCCAAAGATGGAAAAACTCTATACAGTCAGCAAAACCAAGACTGGGAGCTGACTGTGGCTCAGTTCATGACCTCTTTGTTGCCAAATTCAGACTTAAATTTAAAACAGTAGGAAAACCACTAGCCCATTCAGGTATGACCTAAATCAAATCCCTTATGATTACATAGTGGAAGTGAGAAATAAATTTAAGGGACTAGATCTGATAGATAAATTGCCTGACGAACTATGAACAGAGATTCACGACATTGTACAGGAAACAGGGAGCAAGACCTTCCCCATGGAAAACAAATGCAAAAAAGCAAAATGGCTTTCTGAGAAGGCCTTAAAAATGGTTGTAGAAAGAAGAGAAATGAAAATCAAAGAGAAAAGGAAAGATATTCCCATTTGAAAACAAACTTCCAGAAAATAGCAAGGAGAGATAAGAAAGCTTTCCTCAGTGATTAATGCAAAGAAATAGAGGAAAAGAACAGAATGGGAAAGACTAGAGATATCTTCAAGAAAATTAGAGATACCAAAAGAACATTTCATGTAAAGATGGGCTCAAAAAAGGACAGAAGCAGATGATATTAAGAAGAGGTGGCAAGAATACACAGAAGAACTGTACAAAAAAGATCTTAATGACCCAGATAATCATGATGGTGTGATCACTTACCTAGTGCCAGACATCCTGAAATGTGAAGTCAAGTGGTCCTTAGAAGGCATCACTACAACCAAAGCTAGTAGAGGTGATGGAATTCCAGTTGAGCTATTTTAAATCCAGAAAGATGATGCTGTGAAAGTGCTGCACTCAATATGCCAGCAAATTTGGAAAACTCAGCAGTGGCCACAGAACTGTAAAAGGTCAGTTTTCATTCCAGTGCCAAAGAAAGGCAATGCCAAGGAATGCTCAAAGTACCACACAATTGCATTCATCTCACACGCTAGTAAAGTCATGCTCAAAATTCTCGAAGCCAGGCTTCAGCAATACGTGAACTGTGAAATTCCAGATGTTCAAGCTGGTTTTTGAAAAGGCAGAGGAACCAGAGATCAAATTGCCAACATCCGCTGGATAACTGAAAAAGAAAGAGAATTCCAGAAAAACATCTATTTCAGCTTTATTGACTATGCCAAAGCCTTTGATTGTGTGGATCACAATAAACTGTAGAAAATTGTGAAAGTGATGGGAATACCAGACCACCTGATCTGCCTCTTGAGAAACCTATATGCAGGTCAGGAATCAACAGTTACAACTGGACATGGAACAACAGACTGGTTCCAAATCGGAAAAGGAGTACATCAAGGCTGTATATTGTCACCCTGCTTATTTAACTTATATGCAGAGTACATCATGAGAAACACTGGGCTGGAAGAAACACAAGCTGGAATCAAGATTGCCGGGAGAAATATCAATAACCTCAGATATGCAGATGATGCCACCCTTATGGCAGAAAGTGAAGAGGAACTAAAGAGCTTCTTGATGAAAATGAAAGAAGAGAGTGAAAAAGCTTGCTTAAAGCTCAACATTCAGAAAACGAATATCATGGCATCCAGTCCCATCACCTCATGACAAATAGATGGGGAAACAGTGGAAATAGTGTTAGACTTTATTTCTTTGGGCTCCAAAATCACTGAAGATAGTGACTGCAGCCATGAAATTAAAAGACCCTTACTCCTTGTAAGGAAAGTATGATCAACCTAGAGAGCATATTAAAAATCAGAGATATTACTTTGCCAACAAATGTACGTGTAGTTGTTTGTATAGTCAAGGCTATGGTTTTTCCAGTGGTCATGTATGGATGTGAGAGTTTGACTGTGAAGAAAGCTGAGCGCTGATCAATTGATGTGTTTGAACCATGGTGTTGGAGAAGACTCTTAAGAGTTCCTTGGACTGCAAGGAGATCCAACCAGGCCATCCTAAAGGAGATCAGTCCTGGGTGTTCATTGGAAGGACTAATGCTGAAGCTGAAACGCCAATACTTTGGCCACCTCATGTGAAGAGTTGACTCTTTGGAAAAGACTCTGATGCTGGGAGGGATTGGGGGCAGGAAGAGAAGGGGACAACAGAGGATGCAATGGCTGGATGTCATCACCGACTCGATGCACATGAGATTCGGTGAACTCCAGGAGTTGGTGATGGACAGGGAGCCCTGGCGTGCTGCGATTCATGGGGTTGCAAAGAGTCGGACACGACTGAGCAACTGAACTGAACCTTAATCCTTGTCACTATCACTGAAATTGTATTATCTTATCTATAGTAATATGAAAGGCTTTATGTTAACTTATTTCCACTCTGTATTTGATATAATGTATAATTTATGTAGTTAACAAGTACATTATAACTTATTATGGAAAATTTGAATATATACAAAATTGGATATGTATATATCCATGGTAATAGACTAGTATATTTATATATTTATGTAATGAAAACCTGTATGATCAATACTCAGCTTCAACTTTATTAGTTCAATATCAATCTATTTTTTTCAAACCTTCCATAACTTTCAAAAAATATTATCTTGAAACAAATTACAGATACCTTACCATCTAATTAGTACATATTTTGGTATTTATTTTTAAAGCATAGTAAGTTTAAAACATATATCCACAATGTCATTATAATTCTCCTGAAAGAAACAGAAGTTTATTAATATTTTCAATTATGCAATAAATTCAGAGATGGTTGGATGGCATCACCCACTCAATGGACACAAGTTTGAGCAAGCTCCGGGAGTTGATGATGCACAGGGAAGCCTGATGTGCTGCATTCTATGGGACACAAAGAGTTGAACATAACTGAGTGACTGAACTGAACTGATTGATGCAAGAAATATTGTAATGTTCAAAATTTCAGTTGTCTCAGAAGTGTCTTGTGATTATTGTTGTTTTAAATGTTAGTAAATCTTAATCCATATAAATCTACCTTATGACTGCTTGATATGTGTTTTAAATTTCCCAAATCTACAGGTTTTTACTGTATCTATTTTTTCTTTGCAAGCCATTTGCTAAAGAATGTGGGTCATTTGTAGAGTATCTTAAGATTTTCACTCTTTTTTCTTCTCCCCTTGTTCCTGCCCATATGCCAAGATGTTACTTGGAATATTCCTTTGATTTCTGTAATCTTTATAAATTGTACTTGAATACAGAGGCTTGATTTACCTTATGTTAATTTTTGGGGAAGACTAATTCATAAATGTTTATTCTTCCATCAATAGATTTATTATGTCTACCTTCTTATGTTGAGTGATAGCAGTTGCTAAAGACCAGCACCCTGATTCATTAATTCATGTGCATTACAAATATAATTCTAACATCACTTCTCCATTTACTACTTGAAATGCCACTCTTTATGTACTTGTATGTTATCCAATAGTTTCAAAAGCAAAAATAAATATTTTTATTTTTTTAACCTTTTTACTGGATTTCAAAACAATTTCTTCATTAACATACCTGATAATGACCAACTAGATTTGTTTGTTTATCATAAAATTATGGATTAAATAATTTGTGATGTGTTTTAATGTTTTGCATTTATTGTGAAGATTAAAAGCACAATATTTCCTCCTTGAGTAGTGAAAATCTTATAAGATTGGTTCCTCAGTAATTTTGATCTAATCCTGTTGGTGATGTTTCATCCTCATAATCGAGTATGAGAATATGTTACAAATTTATCTTCCACAATTCCCAATTCACCTTTGTGAGGTCTACCTCCAATAAAACAATTTAAAAGAATGGTACTTTCAATAGCAATGAATCATGTAATGCATATAATGCATGCAATGCATATAATGTAATGGATATAATTCATATAATTCATGATTCATTGCTATTGAAAGTATCATTCTTTTAAAGTTTTTATTGGAGGGTAATTGCATTACAATATTGTGCCAGTTTTTGTCATAAATCAAGATGAATCAGCCACAGGTATACATATATATTGAATCTATCATTTTTAAATGATATAGGTAACTGTATATGGTAAGTTACTTACTGCTCATCTAATAAGGGTCATATATATGCTTCTAGTGGAGAAGGAAATGGCAACCCACTCCAGTATTTCTTCCTGGAGAATGCCGTGGACAGAGGAGCCTGGAAGGCTACAGTCCATGGGCTCATAAAGAGTCAGACACGACTTGGTGACTGAACAACAATGTGCATATAGGGGCTTCCTAGGAGGCGCTAGTGGTAGAAAGTGTCAGTCACTCATTTGTGTCTGACATCAGTCATATAGTTTATATCTGTGTTTAGTTATAGTTTATAGTCATATTGCTTATAGTTTTAGAAGATGAATGAATAAAATATAAATAAATATATTTAACTTTATATAAATAAAAACAAATGAAAATATGCACCCAGAAAATGGTATATTCTACAGAGAAGGAGCATTCCAAGATATTTCAAAACTCAGTGATTTTAGTAAACATATTGTTCTGAGAGTATTAGTTCAGTTCAGTCACTCAGTTGTGTCCAACTCTTTGCGACTCCATGGACTGCAGCACGCCAGGCCTCCCTGTCCAACACCAACTCCCAGAGTTTATTCAAACTCATGTCCATTGAGTCAGTGATGCCATCCACCATCTTATCCTCTGTTATCCCCTTCTCCTCCCGCCCTCAACTTTTCTCAGCATCAGGGTCTTTTCAAATGAGTCAGCTCTTCACATCAAGTGGCCAAAATATTGCCGTTTCAGCTTCAACATCAGTCCTTCTAATGAACACCCAGGAATTATCTCCTTTAGAATGGACTGGTTGGATCTCCTTGCAGTCCAAGGGACTCTCAAGCGCATTCTCCAATACCACAGTTCGAAAGCATCAATTCTTCTGTGCTCAGCTTTCTTTATAGTCCAACTCTCACATCCATACATGACCACTGGAAAAATCATTAACCTTGACTAAATGGACATTTACTGACAAAATAATGCCTCTGGTTTTTAATATGCTATCTAGATTGGTCATAACTTTCCTTCCAAGGAATAAGTGTCTTTTAATTTCATGGCTGCAATCACCATCTGTAGTGATTTTGGAGCCCAGAAAAATAAAGTCAGCCACTGTTTCCACTGTTCCCCACCTATTTGCCATGAATTGATGGGACCAGATGCCATGATCTTACTTTTCTTAATGTTGAGCTTTAAGCCAACTTTTTCACTCTCCTCCTTCACTTTCATCAAGAGGCTCTTTAGTTCTTCTTCACTTTCTGCCATAAGGGTGGTGTCATCTGCATATCTGAGGCCTATTATAGATGAACTAGATATTTGGGCTCAAAAAATTTATTTATTGTTTAGTTAATTAGTGGATAATGATTAATTTATTATTCTATAAATCTTGTGCCAATTAGATAGGTGGATAGATGAGTGGATGGAATTTTTATATTTATTTATAATTTTCTCTGTACTTACCAAAACTACTTCCAAAACTCTCAAATAAAAAGTTTAAAACTAAATGTTTTTGACAATATTAGACATACTGATAAATCATTCCAATTATTTTTGGTTTCCTTCACAGATATCCATGTGGACCCTTTTGTTCCCTTGTTCTGTGTATCTCATCTTAACTCTCATGTTAAATTTTACCAGCTTCTCTTCTGTTTTGTAGGCTTACTTTTTCCTTTTCCTTATAATAGGCCCCTTCTCTGCTAGACACTGTTAAAGAGACATTGAAAGATATATTTCTTACATTCTTACATGTCTAAAATATCATTGGCATATATTTGAGAGGCAGGTTTTCTGATTATAAAAGTCCAACTTGGAAATAGTTTTCCTTTCTGAGATTTGAAGTCATTGATCACTATTGTCTACTATTGAAAAGTCTTATCATCATTTGTATCTTAAAATTTTATGTTTTCTGTGTTATCTATAAGTTTCCCTCTAGTAGATTTTAATCCTTCTGACAAAAAGTTCTGAAAATACATTAAGAAGTGACTTGGAATGGTGTTTACCCACTTCGATTTTCTATACAAGTTAGATGATTTCAGATAATATTTTACTGTTCTAAAACTTTTGTAATTTAGCTGTGGTAAATATTCTTAACTTATCCTTGTAAAAGACTATTGCACTTTTGTTGTTTACAAATAATATTTCCTCTCTGACTGTTATTCTTAAATTATTTCTTTTCAAATGAATTCAAAACCTTATTTTATATATCTGAGACTATTATAGGTATTATTAAAACTTTTTCTTCCCTCAATTTCCTTTTCTTTGTTTCAGGTTTGAGATCCAAATTTAACATGGGAAATAGTTCTTTCATTAAATATTTATCAGTTCTGGTATCCCCCCACCTCCCCTTTGAGAAGCACTAAAGTCAGTTAGCAGAAACTCTGTGGATGACAAGTTTGTTACTTGTAACATTTCACCAACAAATTTGGGTTCTTCTCCTTCTGAGAATCTAAGCATCTGGACATTTTATTAGGAGTCCTTTTTATTAATCCCTCACATGTTTTAGGAGGCATGCTTTCCCCTGTCTTTTACTGTGGCTGTTGTTTTAAGGAATGGACCATATCTACTCTTGGCCTTGGTTCTGTGACATGGAATGGCACACTTCTAATTGCTTCCCCTGCTCTGTAGGTACTTAGTGTTTACTTCTTTGAGATTTGCTAACTTCTCCATATTCTGTCTGTAAGTTGAAAACCTTCTAGACTTTCTAGGTTTTTGTCATTAAGTTTATACTTTTATTTATCTTCTATTTTAAGTGAAATTAAGTAAAGAACAAAGGCAGACATATTAAATAGAGGTTCAACTGAGCACTTTTAACTGTTTTTTTTTCTTTTTATAGTTCTTAGCTTTAGATTTCCCAATCTTATAATGTTTCTATGCATTTTAGAGATTTTTTGTGATTATAATACTTTACTGCCAAAGTCCATCTAGTCATAGCTTTGATTTTTCCAGTAGTTATACATGGATGTGAGAGTTGGAGCATAAAGAAGGATAAGTGCCAAAGAACTGAGCTTTTGAATTGTAGTGCTGGAGAAGATGCTCAAGAGTTCCTTGGACTGAAAGGAGATGAAATCAGTCAATCCTAAAGGAAGTCAACCCAGAATATTCATTAGAAAGACTGGTGCTGAAGCTGAAGTTCCAATACTTAGGCCACCTGATGCGAAGAGCTGACTCTTTAGAAAAGACCCTGATATCAAGAAAGATTGAGGGCAAGAGAAAAAGGGGATGACAGAAGATGAAATGGTTGGACGGCATTACTGACTCAGTGGACATGAGTTTGAGCAAGCTCCAGGAGACGGTGAGCCAGGAAAGCCTGGTGTGCTGCACTTCACAGTGTTGCAAAGAGTGATACATAACTTTGCGATAGGACAACATCAATTCACCCATCACATTTTCTTGTTGACTAAAAAAGTTTAGTCACCCACTGACTAAAGCAAATCACATGGTCTAACCTAGATTCAAATGATAGAAGAGTAGACTCCACCAGTTTATGTAAGATGTTGCAAAGTGACACTGCAAAAGTGGGCTATAAAAATTGTGGCAATTTTTTCAATTTATTACATTGCTACATGTTTTATAAGAAAAAAAAAACATTGTTTTTATAAGAAAAAATGTTAATGTATATTATTAAAAAGAGAAGTACAGATGAATATAGACGGCCAACAAATACATGAAAAGATGCTCAACACTGGATTTCCCTGGCAGTGCAGTGGATGAGTATCTGCTTTCCTGGGGACACAGGTTTGATCCCTGATCCAGGATGATTCCACCTGCTGTGAGCAACTAAGCCTATTCTCCACAACTACCGCACCAGTGCTCTAGAAACTATGTGCCACAACTACTGAAGCCCACGTGCTCTAGGGTCCCTGAGGCACAACTACTGAAGCCCACATGTATAGAGCTTATACTCTGCAACATGAGAAGCCACTTCAATAAGAAATACATGCACCACAACAAGCTCCCTCTTGCCACAACTTGAGATAGCCTGCACAAAAACAACAGAGATACTGCATAGTCAAAGGAAAAAAAAATAAGATTCTCAGCGTTGCTAATGAGCAATTATTCAGTTCAGTTCAGTTCATTTCAGTTCAGTTAAGTTGCTCAGTTGTGTCTGACTCTTTGCGACCCCATGAATCGCAGCACGCCAGCCCTCCCTGCCCATCACCAACTCCCAGAGTTCACTCAGAGTCACGTCCATCGAGTCAGTGATGCCATCCAGCCATCTCATTCTCTGTCATCCCCTTCTCCTCCTGCCCCCAATCCCTCCCAGCATCAAAGTCTTCTCCAATGAGTCAACTCTTCACATGAGGTGGCCAAAGTACTGGAGTTTCAGCTTTAGCATCATTCCTTCCAAAGAAATCCCCGGGTTGATCTCCTTCAGAATGGACTATTTGGATCTCCTTGCAGTCCAAGGGACTCTCAAGAGTCTTCTCCAACACCACAGTTCAAAAGCATCAATTCTTCAGCACTCATCCTTCTTCACAGTCCAACTCTCACATCCATACATGACGACTGGAAAAACCATAGCCTTGACTAGACGGAAAAATGCAGTGAGGTATCCCCTCCCACCAGTCAAAATGGCTATTATCAAAAAATCTACAAACTATAAATGCCAGAGAGGATGTGAACAAAAGGGAACCCTCTTGCCCTGTTGGTGGGAATGTAAATTGATAACAATGACTATGGAAAACAGTATTCAAATTCCTTAAAAAACTAGGAATAAAACTACCATATGGCCCAGCAGTTCCACTACTGAGCATACACCCTGAGAAAACCAAAATTCAAAAAGACACATATGCCCCAGTGTTGATTGCAGCACTATTTACAATTGCCAGGATGTTGACCTAGATGTCCATCAACAGATGAATAGACAAGGACGTTTTATCACATACATAAAATGGAATATTACTCAGCCATAAAAAGGAACACATTTGAGTCAGTTGAAATGAGGTAGATGAATCTAGAGTTATACAGAGTAAATATACGAAATATAGAAAAATAGTACTGATTAACCCATTTGCAAAGCAAAAATAGAGATGCAGATGTAGAGAATGGTCTTGTGGACATAGTAGGGGAAGGAAATTGTAGGACGAATTGAGAGAGCAGCTCTGACATATATATATATATATATATATATATATATGTCATATATGTGACATATGTATATGTATACATAAAATCAACATGTGTAAAACTGATAGCTAATGGGGAGCTAAGATGTAAAACAGGGAGCCCTGTCCAGCACTGTGTGATAACCTATAGGGGTATGCCGGGGGTCAGCGTGAGGAACTCCGCCCATGGCAAAGGTCATGAGGAAGGAGGCTTGGCATACGAAAAGGCATGATCAAGCCTCAGGAAACCCCTGTTCCCGAGCATCTAACCCCAAAACCAGAGTCTGTTTTATGCTCTCACCTACACCTCTGACTTTACGGGGGGCTCTCCCCCATAACCGTTTCTCTCGGAGAAGGAGTAAACTTCCAGCTCCAAGTGAATAAAAATTCCTGGGCGTGACAAGAGTGTTTCGGCTTACGGACTCCTCTGAAGGTTATCTAGCCCTCCTGTATAGGTTCGTCCGGCCACATGTGATTGTTTACAGCCTCCCAATCTGAGAGGCACAAGATGTTTTAGATTTACTAAAGGCAAATTCTTCTGGGGAGTTAGAAATTATTAGTATAGTGGGTTGGTTAGGAATTATATTGGTGAAGGGTTTTTCATTTGTTGTGTCAATAATTGGTGCTAATTCCCTGCTCTGGGTGGGACAAGGATGTCTCAGGTCAAACCTCTCTGCTGACAGACTAGCTTGTGTGACAGGATTATCCATACTCCTGCCACATGATTGTTTACTACCTCTTAACCATAAACAGCACAGAGAGTTTTGGAGTATTTTGAGAGTCTTAATTAGTATAGGGCTTTTTCTTCTTGTTGAGTCAATGATTGCCGCCAGACCTCCATATCCTTAGGCACCTAGGAATATTTAAATCAATGTATTTGGAATATAGCAAAGGAAATATAGTAGTTTTTGATGTTAGCAATACTAGACTTTTTGAGTTAATGGATTTTCTCCTTTGTAATAGATCACTGAACTTTGTTATAAATCACTGTGTCCTTCCTATGTAAAAATGTAACTTTATCATATCTTAAAACTAAATAGATCTTAAGGGGAGCACTGGTGAAAGGATTTTCATTTGTTGGGCTGATGTTTGCTGCTAAATCTCCATGTTCCCTACCTTTATAATGAATATAACTAACATATAGGAGAAATAAGTATCAACCTTTAAGACTAATCATGTTAACCTTGAGTTAAATAAACTCCTTTCTTGATTGTAACTCACTACACCCTCACCCTATAGGAATGTAACTTTATTTGGAGGGTGGTGCCTAGTTTAAGAAAAAACACCTTTGGAAAAAATAAGTTTTTTGGTTATCAGAAAGAAAGGATCATAAAATCCCTAAGACCTTTTAATGTGAAGAACCTGATTTTGATAAAGGTCAGGACTGCTGACCCCCTGTGACTCTGTATTCATCCCTATGTGTAACAAAAGGTATATAAGCAAACCCAAAAATAAAGAAAATGGATCAGTTTCCAGAATGTCTGATTCCCCCATGTCACTTCTTTCTTGCTCCCGTTTTTCTGGCTGAATTCCCATCTGGAGCATGGATGCTATTGCACGTAATTCAAGTTATTCAGCCTCTTTTTCTCCACTAATCTTCCTACTACACTATCCATTTCTAATCTCTCTATATCTTTGATTAAATATGTATTTTTCCAAAGACTCTGACTCCGTCCCCACCTTCAAATTTCCTGGATCCACCAGGGCTGGACCCTGGCAGGGGTAGGATGGGGTAAGTGGGAGGGAGGGAGGCTCAAGAAGGTAGATATCTATATATAGGCTATATGTAGGAGCTTCCCTCATAGCTAAATTGGTAAAGAATCTGCCTGTAATTCAGGAGACCTGGGTTCAATTCTTGGGTTGGCAAGATCCCCTGGAGAAGGAAATGGCAATGCACTCCAGTATTCTTGCCTGGAGAATCCCATGGACAGAGGAGCCTGGCAGGCTGTAGTTCATGGGGTTGCAATGAGTTGGACATGACTTAGTGACTTAACCACCAAAATATATGTATATGCTGATTTTTGTGGTATGGCAGAAACCAAAACAACATTGTAAGCAATTACCCTTCAGTTATTTTTTTTTTTAATTACTGATATTTATTTCCTGGTAGGAGAGCCAAACATGAATTCATATAGGGCTCTCTTTACTGTGGGAATATGAATAGCTTTCACTGATTGTGACCCATAGTCCATTGCAAACAGCTAATCTAGGAATGCTTAAAATTCTCCAAGTCAGGCTTCAGCAATACATGAACCATGAAATTCCAGATGCTCAAGCTCGTTTTAGAAAACACAGAGGAACCAGAGATCAAATTGGCAACATCTGCTGGATCATCAAAAAAGCAAGAGAGTTCCAGAAAAACATCTATTTCTGCTTTATTGACTATGCCAAAGCCTTTGACTGTGTGGATCACAATAAACTGTGGAAAATTCTGAAAGAGATGGGAATACCAGACCACCTGACCTGCCTCTTGAGAAACCTGTAAGCAGGTCAGGAGGTAACAGTTAGAACTGGACATGGAAGAGCAGAATGGTTCCAAATAGGAAAAGGAGTACGTCAAGGCTGTCTATTGTCACCCTGCTTATTTAACTTATATGCAGAGTACATCATGAGAAATGCTGTGCTGGTGGAAGCACAAGCTTCCTTCAAGATTGCCGGGAGAAATATCAATAACCTCAGATATGCAGATAACACCACCATTATGGCAGTGAAGTGAAGAAGAACTAAAGAGCCTCTTGATGAAAGTGAGAGAGGAGAGTGAAACTGTTGGCTCAAAGCTCAGCATTCAGAAAACTAAGATCATGGCATCTGGTCCCATTACTTCATGGCAGATAGATGAGAAACGGTGGAAACAGTGGCTGACTTTATTTTTCTGGGCTCCAAATCACTTAAGATGGTGATTGCAGCCATGAAATTAAAAGACACTTGCTCCTTTGAAGGAAACTTATGACCAACCTAGACAGCATATTGAAAAGCAGAGACATTACTTTGTCAACAAAGGTCCATTTAGTCAAGGCTATGTTTTTTTCCAGTGGTCATGTATGGATGTGAGAGTCGGACTATAAAGAAAACTGAGTGCAGATGAATTAATGCTTTTGAACTGTGGTGTTGGAGAAGACTCTTGACAGCCCCTTAGACTGCAAGGAGATCCAACCAGTCCATCCTAAAGGAGATAAGTACTCTGTGTTCATTGGAAGAACTGATGTTGAAGCTGAAACTCCAATGTTTTGGCCACTTGACGCAAAGAGCTGACTCACTTGAAAAGACCCTGATGCTGGTAAAGATTGAGGGCAGAAGGAGAAGGGGACGACAGAGGATGAGATGGTTGGATGGCATCACAGACTCAATGAACATGGGTTTGGGTGGACTCCAGGAGTTGGCGATGGACAGGAAGGCCTGGCGTGCTGTGCTTCATGGTGTCACAAAGAGTCGGACACGACTAAGCAACTGAACTGAATTGAATCTAGGGATAAATGACCAGTGAAGAATATTCATAACCACCATCTCTCTATATATATATTTTCAGGTAAACATGGTATGCTTAATTTACAAATGGTGAGTATTTGCATTAAAATTAATTTTTATAAATAAAATATAAGGAAACATTCACACAAAATATGAACACTGAAGATACATGCAGTTTTTCATTAACTTTTCAATATGGATGGAGTTCACAACTGCAGGAGGGATTCAGTTATGCTATTTTAAGCATAACACAAAAGGAAGGTGAGATATGAAGTGAGAGCAAGTTATAGGAAAGCAGGTAACAAGTTTCCTTCTTGATTATATGTTCTACTTTTTTTAAAAAAAGTATTTGTGAATGATATGTAGAAATAAAAGAAAATGCTATGGCCTCTAATAAGAGTTTTTCTGTGGAATATATGTGAAAATGGTGAAGAAAATAAATTATTCATTGAACTCATATACATGTAAATAAAGAGATGAAATGGTATTTATCAAAAAATTGTAGAGACTAGAATATGTCATACAAGCACAGAAGTAATATTGTATGTATAAAAGCTACTATGTTCATGTTAGAACTTTAATTATTTTGCTTTGTATTTTTATTTACAACTTATTGCTAAAGATTATATGAAATATAAATCAGAAGGAAGATAATCAGATGGTTAAGATGTAATTAAGATTTTAGAATGGAAATATTATGGAAGGAAATAAAATCAGACAAGTCAAAATAAGGTTTCTTTGTAATACAAAAGACACCACACTGATATGAAAGGTCAGCCATATGTGAACACACAATTGCAAAATCAACCCTTTTGGTAACTTACAAAATTATAGGGCTCTAAGTGAGATCTTCCTCAAATAGCCCAAAATGATACCGAAATATGTTTTCTTTTACTGAGCTGTACATTGGTCTAATAGTGATGAACTAAACCTTCAATGAATCGAACCTGAGTTTTCTGAATTGCAGGAGATTCTTTACTGCCCGAGCCACTAGGCAGTAACACTTTCACTTTTCAAACCGTAAGTATGCATATATTTACAAGTTATGTACAGAGGCTAAACAAGGAAATATGTAAGAACTATCTAGTGCACTTATTACTGTAGTAATATAGTCCCATTACTTCATTAAGCATGTGGGATAAAGGCAACCTTATCTCCCCAGTATTTCTCCTTCAACTTCAATAGCAAGATAGCATTATGCTTGACATTCTCACTTGATTATGGTTCAGTTCAGTTCAGTTCAGTTCAGTCGCTCAGTCATGTCCGACTCATTGTGACCCCATGAATCGCAGCATGCCAGGCCTCCCTGTCCATCACCAACTCCCGGAGTTCACTCAGACTCACGTCCATCGAGTCCGTGATGCCATACAGCCATCTCATCCTCTGTTGTCCCCTTCTCCTCCTGCCCCCAATCCCTCCCAGCATCAGAGTCTTTTCCAATGAGTAAACACTTCACATGAGGTGGCCAAAGTACTGGAGCTTCAGCTTTAGCATCATTCCTTCCAAAGAAATTCCAGGGTTGATCTCCTGCAGAATAGACTGTTTGGATCTCCTTGCAGTCCAAGGGACTCTCAAGAGTCTTCTCCAACACCACAATTCAAAAGCATCAATTCTTCGGCGCTCAGCCTTCTTCACAGTCCAACTCTCACATCCATACATGACCACAGGAAAAACCAGAGCCTTGACTAGATGGACCTTAGTCGGCAAAGTAATGTCGCTGCTTTTGAATATGCTCTCTAGGTTGGTCAAACTTTTCTTCCAAGGAGTAAGCGTCTTTTAATTTCATGGCTGCAGTCACCATCTGCAGTGATTTTGGAGCCCAAAAAGATAAAGTCTGACACTGTTTCCACTGTTTCCCCATCTATTTCCCATGAAGTGATGGGACCAAATGCCATGATCTTCGTTTTCTGAATTTTGAGCTTTAAGCCAACTTTTTCGCTCTCCTCTTTCAGTTTCATCAAGAGGCTCTTTAGTTCCTCTTCACTTTCTGCCATAAGGGTGGTGTCATCTGCATATCTGAAGTTATTGATATTTCTCCTGGCAATCTTGATTCCAACTTGTGTTTCTTCCAGTCCAACGTTTCTCATAATGTATTCTGCCTATAAGTTAAATAAACAGGGTGACAATAGACAGCCTTGACATACTCCTTTTCCTATTTGGAACCAGTCTGTTGTTTCATGTCCAGTTCTAACTGTTGCTTCCTGACCTGCATACAGATTTATGGTTACTGACTGTGAAAAATAAAAAAAGTGAATTGTCCACTACAAAAATCTCGAAGTTTCTTAACATGTAAAAAAATATATATCTCTTGTTACATGAAATATAATTAAAATTAATTAAGTGTGATAAGATCATTAACTTTGTTTCTTCACTGCTAAATCCAATGCCTCAAACATTGCCTGGCACGGAGTAAAAGATAAATTTTAGAAAAATTAAATTATTTATCATGTATATGTACTTTCTTCATCTTTTCATAGATTGTGCAATTTTTATCCTACCAGTAAGCATTTATTAGGAGAAGGCAATGGCACCCCACTCCAGTGAGCTGACTGTGGCTCAGATCATGAACACCTTATTACTAAATTCACGCTTAAATTGAAGAAAGCAGGGAAAACCGCTAGACCAGTCAGCTATGACCTAAATCAAATCCCTTATGATTACACAGTGGAAGTAAGAAATAGATTTAAGGGCCTAGATCTGATAGATAGAGTGCCTGATGAACTATGGAATGAGGTTCGTGACATTGTACAGGAGACAGGGATCAAGACCATCCCCATGGAAAAGAAATGCAAAAAAGCAAAATGGCTGTCTGGGGAGGCCTTACAAATAGCTATGAAAAGAAGAGAGGTGAAACACAAAGGAGAAAAGGAAAGATATAAGCATCTGAATGCTGAGTTCCAAAGAAGAGCAAGAAGAGATAAGAAAGCCTTCTTCAGTGATCAATGCAAAGAAATAGAGGAAAACAACAGAATGGGAAAAACTAGAGATCTCTTCAGGAAAATTAGAGATACCAAGGGAACATTTCATGCAAAGATGGGCTCGATAAAGGACAGAAATAGTATGGACCTAACAGAAGCAGAAGATATTAAGAAGAGGTGGCAAGAATAAACAGAACTGTACAAAAAAGACCTTCACGACCCAGATATTCACGATGGTGTGATCACTCATCTACAGCCAAACATCCTGGAATGTGAAGTCAAGTGGGCCTTAGAAAACATCACTACAAACAAAACTAGTGGAGGTGATGGCATTCCAGTTGAGCTATTTCAAATCCTGAAAGATGATGCTATGAAAGTGCTGCACTCAATATGCCAGCAAATTTGGAAAACTCAGCAGTGGCCACAGGACTGGTAAAGGTCAGCTTTCATTCCAATCTCAAAGAAAGGCAATGCCAAGGAATGCTCAAACTACCACACCATTGCACTCATCTCACACGCTAGTAAAGTAATGCTCAAAATTCTCCAAGCTAGGCTTCAGCAATACATGAACCATGAATTTACAGATGTTCAAGCTGGTTTTAGAAAAGGCTGAGGAATGAGTGATCTAATTGCCAACATCTGCTGGATCATGGAAAAAGCAAGGGAATTCCAGAAAAAACATCTATTTCAGCTTTATTGACTATGCCAAAGCCTTTGACTGTTTGGATCACAATAAACTGTGGAAAATTGTGAAAGAGATGGAAATATCAGACCACCTAACCTGCCTCTTAAGAATTCTGTATGCAGGTCAGGAATCAACAGTTAGAACTGGACATGAAACAACAGACTGGTTCCAAATAGGAAAAGGAGTATGTCAAGGCTGTATATTGTCACCCTGCTTACTTAACTTCTATGCAGAGTACATCATGAGAAACTCTGGACTGGAGGAAACACAAGCTGGAATCAAGATTGCCGGGAGAAATACCAATAACCTCAGATATGCAGATGACACCACCCTTATGGCAGAAAGTGAAGAGGAACTAAAGAGCCTCTTGATGAAACTGAAAGAGGAGAGCGAAAAAGTTGGCTTAAAGCTCAAAATTCAGAAAACGAAGATCATGGCATTTGGTCCCATCACTTCATGGGAAATAGATGGGGAAACAGTGGAAACAGTGTCAGACTTTATCTTTTTGGGCTCCAAAATCACTGCAGATGGTGACTGCAGCCATGAAATTAAAAGACGCTTACTCCTTGGAAGAAAAGTTTGACCAACCTAGAGAGCATATTCAAAAGCAGCGACATTACTTTGCCGACTAAGGTCCATCTAGTCAAGGCTCTGGTTTTTCCTGTGGTCATGTATGGATGTGAGAGTTGGACTGTGAAGAAGGCTGAGCGCCGAAGAATTGATGCTTTTGAATTGTGGTGTTGGAGAAGACTCTTGAGAGTCCCTTGGACTGCAAGGAGATCCAAACAGTCTATTCTGCAGGAGATCAACCCTGGAATTTCTTTGGAAGGAATGATGCTAAAGCTGAAACTCCAGTACTTTGGCCACCTCATGCGAAGTGTTGACTCACTGTAAAAAGACTTTGATGCTGGGAGGGATTGGGGGCAGGAGGAGAAGGGGACGACATAGGATGAGATGGCTGGATGGCATCACTGACTCGATGGATGTGAATCTGAGTGAACTCTGGGAGTTGCCTGGCGTGCTCCCTTAAGGGAGGCCTGGTGTGCTGTGATTCATGGGGTCACAAAGAGTTGGACACGACTGAATGACTGAACTGAAGTGAACTGAAACATCTGGGATGAAAAAAGCAAATAGCTTTATTCTTGGCATTCTCATTCTCATTTGATTTATGGTTACTGTAGAAAGTAAAAATGAAAAATGTCCCCTAGAAAATCCTAAAAGATTCTTATGTTACAATAAAAAAAATAATTTTTATCATCAGGATTGTGGAAAATTGTCTAAAAATAAGCTGCACGTATTGAATACTAATATATAGATATAGATGTACATGCAAATATGAGAACATTAACAATAAATGCAAGAAACTTGTCCATCATCCTTCCAAATTTTCTCTTTTCTCTTAACTTTTTACTGCTCCCTTCCCATTTCAAACCATCACTGATCTGCTGTTGACTCTTTCTTTGCTATATATTAGCCTGCATTTTCCAGAATTTTATTTAAGTGAAAATATACAACACATACTCTCTATTTATTCATTTACTACTTGTATCTTCTCCTTGTGGTTATAATTTGTTTCTCCTTACCGTTAATTTTTCTTACTACTACTACTGTAAACTTTATTATTTGTCAACTTTACTCAAAATGTAGATAAAAAGTTAGCTGGAATTTAAAAAAAAAATGTAACACTTTAATGTTCGATGCATTAAACAGGGCACTCAAAGCCACCGCTTGGGACAACTTCAAGCTATAGTGTGAGGATAGAGGTCAGACAGAGGTTCAGGATGGGGGGACACATGTGTACCTGTGGCTGATTCATGTCAATATATTGCAAAAACCATCATAATATTGGAAAGTAATTATTCTCCAATTAATATAAGTTAATTTAAAAAATAGCACTTCTTTTTTTTTTCTATATCATTCTAGCTATTGCTTCTGCCTATACAAATGAAATATTCATAAAGATTTTTTTTTTATTTTTTTAAAAAAGCACCAGTGATATTAGACATTATATATATTGTCCTGCAATTTGCTTTTTTTCACTACAACTCAAAGATGATGCATTTGTTTTGTTTTGTTTTATGTTTAAAAGAAGGAGGAGAACACACTGTAATTTCAAGAAAAGGTAGATTCATGATTATTAAAAAAGAAAGTTATAACCTGTAGAAATCAATTCCATTTTAGAGATAGTTACCAAACTTCATTATATTGACAAAATGATAGAGTTTTAAGGAAAATTTTCTTTATTATAAAATGAATTCACACAGATTTCTGCTTTTCAATATGCTTGAAGTAAGATATACATATTAATCAGGGAACCCTTAGAGAGTATCTACTGAAATTTCTACTGTTAATATTCATTGACTCCAAAACTTGCTAGTTTCCATATATCCTAGTGAATCGGAAAGTCTCAGGAGATTTTTGGAACATTGATCAACACAGCACTTAAAGCTTTACTGTTTCAGTTTCTTCAATGTGTGCTTTTCATAAACAGATTTAAAAACTTCCCAAATGACGATTCAACAGTGTGCTTACACACACACACACACATACCACATATACACATATCCATTCCTCATTTAGGTTTTGGGACAAGTTCAAATTTTTTATGCCAAAAATAGAAACACTATTTGATTAATACCACCTGGTGTGCAACTTGTTCCAGGTTAAGGTAGAGCACCTAACAATGGAAAATAAAGTGACCAGGCAGCCAGACTACATATCAAAAGAATGAGTGTTGAAAAGCAACAAATTGTAAGGTTATTTGGGCCCACCAGCAATCTACCATATGCAGTCTCTACAAAAGTGAAGGAAAAACTTCCTGTTATTTTAAGTCACCAGGTTTGTGGTAATTTGCTACTGCTGCTGCTGCTAAGTTGCTTCAGTCATGTCTGACTCTGTGCGACCCCATAGACAGCAGCCCACTAGGCTCCTCTGTCCCTGAGATTCTTCAGGCAAGAACACTGGAGTGGGTTGCCATTTCCTTCTCCAATACATGAAAGTGGAAAGTGAAAGTGAAGTCGCTCAGTCGTTCCTGACTCTTAGCGACCTCATGGACTGCAGCCTACCAGGCAGCCCTATGTAACTAACACAAACTCATAAAAGTGCTAGCCAAGATTAGAGGACTCTCCAGTGAAGCAGAGAGGTGGTAAGTAACAGTTGGTATTTTGAGAACAGCTGCAGAATGAGGGTAGCTTCTCCTATATATCTTACTCTTTGAAGTTTCCCAAGAAAGAGTCCAACTAGTATCCTAGTCCAACTAGTTCCTAAAACTCAAGAAAATAGATTTGAACATTGTGTGTGGGGTAAGGGGAGCAGTTAATGGATACTATAGGGCCCAACCCAGATCTCCTTTTAGTTTTGAGAGGCTTACTCTTCCCTGTGCAGATAAGTGTCGTTGGCATGGTGCTATAACCTAAAACCTACTCTGATAATTGTTTTCGGTTGAAAAAATCCACCTAGCCAAGGAAATTTCTTTCTGCCTAGGGTGCAGCATGCATACAATGACAGGTCCATGCACCCATGTACAGTAACAAGGCTCAGATTCCTTGACCTAAGGTGGACAATTCTGAAAAGTCATTTTGAGTGTGGAACTCTCCATGAGACAGATAGTGTCTGCATCATAGTTCAACCTTTCATTTGAACAGAAGGAACAGAAGAGTTGTTTCACATTTTTCTTATGTACTTTTGATGCCCAGAATTATCTGTTTAAGCTAACCCATGTAGAAATTGGATAATCAAGAAACCATAATTTTAATACAATTCTATATTAATACAATTTAAACAATTTAGAAGTTTTTCTAACAGAAAGCAAAAATTATAGACATTCAGCTCAGTTCAGTTCAGTTCAGTCTCTCAGTCGTGTCTGACTCTTTGGTGAACCCATGAATTGCAGCACACCAGGCCTCCCTGTACTTCACCAACTCCTGGAGTTCACTCAAACTCATGTCCATTGAGTTGGTAATGCCGTCCAACCATCTCATCCTCTGTCGTCCCCTTCTCCTTCTGCCCCCAATCCCTCCTAGCATTAGAGTCTTTTCCAATGAGTCAACACTTCGCATGAGGTGGCCAAAGCATTGGAGCTTCAGCTTTAGCATCAGTCCTTCCAAAGAACACCCAGGACTGATCTCCTTATAAACATTAGTCATTATTAACTTGATAATTTTTTAACATCTCCCAAACTCTCTGCCTTTAATTTTTTACTTATCTTTGTTTGAATATGCAGAGAATGTTCTGATTTTGGACCTTTGCTGCCCTGCTTCTAAGCATTCATGTATTGTCCAATAGACAGCCTTTGGAACCCATGCAGAGCACTGAAGGTAATTTATCTTCAACTGTGTTACTAAGAATTTGAAATATTCAAAGAGATAGATTGACTAGCTTTGTAAGAAGAAAGAAAAATAAACTCATATGTTTTCTTTTGGCATAACATGTATGCCTCCTCTTTGTGGCTTTTATTTTTTTTTCTAGAAAAATAATCATTATATATCTTTATACCTCTGGAGTCTTTGATTTTCATAAATTCATTGAATAGCTTCTCAAGTCTCTTACAAGAATTAGTATAAAGTGTCCTAAACCACCGTCATATTTGCATTTAAGTGGTAAGCGGTAAGCACATTTTATGTATTTAAACATTCAAGTCAAAACAACAGACATATTTGGGAAATATTTTTGTAAGTATTAAAGTACAAGCTTTAGATATATTTGTAATTATATATGATTGGGGGAAATTCTATGTTGTCTTTGGATCACTAAATAGTGGGGTGAACTCCCAAGAGACTATCTGGATCACTGGAAACTTAAAATATATGCTAATTTCATGTAAAATTATTCATTATCTTTTTTTTTCTTTTATAATTTGGAATAAAGGATTTTGTGTGAATATTCTTCAAATTTACACCAATTCATATCATAATAATAATACTTTAACTTTTATATAAAATTTGAGTAAAGTTTCCATATTAAAACTTTCAAATAAAGAACTATAGATAATTACAAATGTGATTTTAGATCTGTCTGAAGTTCATACATCAATTAAATGATTCAACAGTAGGTAACAAAAGGATTGACAATTGTCTCCATGTGGAACAGAAAGAAGTTCATGTTGTTTGGGGTGTTAGAAGAGCCAGATTCTTCAGGAAGTGAAGATTTCATATTCTTCACTCTGGTCAAGTAGAAACGATGAAGTGAATGCTGTTAGGTCAGTTTCCTCACAGAGATTAAGAACACAGGTTATTGACTAGACAGACTTGCACTGACTTCCAACTACTACTTACTGAATATGTAACTAGGTCAAATATTTAATATTTTATGATCTGTATTTTTATATGCATAATAGGAGTAGTATAATCCTATTATATTAGTATAATCTATTGTGAATATTAAAGGTGATAATTTATGTAAACCTGTGTACTATGACTAGTACAAAGTCTGGCATGCATGCAGACACAGAAACCATTTTACATTTTTTCCCTCAGGCTGTTACACAGTGTCTCGCATGAAAGACAACTAAGTTGCTGAAAGCATTGATGATGTACTACGCTTCTAAAAGTTATGTAAATATGTAAGAAAGGAATTCAGAAATAAATCAGAGTGTTTAAGTCTATATATTTTCAAAAGACATAGACTTGTTATTTAGAGATACCCTTTTGGTAAAAAAGAATGTGTTCAAGATATCTTTTTTATGAGAAGTAATTTTATACCACACAGCTATGGAGAGAAAGTGTAAAATAATGAAATTTCAACAGAGAGTCAGAAGTAAGCCACTTAAAATGCCTCTTGACTACAGTGTATGACAAATTGTTCCCTCCCAAATCAATTTTAATTAATTTAATTTAATTGTAATTTATAATACCATGAGATGCAATATACACTGCTGATACTCTTCTTCATTGTAGGCTTACAAAATCTTACAAAGTCATATTTCATTCAGAGCAATTAATGACATTTATAAATATTCCATGTTAAAATAAAGATGTATGAAATTTTAATATATATTTATTCTCTAATTATTGGTATATGAATATACCAATATTCATATTTTCAATTGATGATACATAATACAACAAAATATCCTTTTCCTTTTCCAACTCCAATTGAATTGGGCAAAGGAAACAAAAGCATACTCATACCATGAAAATATCATCTTAGCAATTTCTCTGAAATCAGGTGGAATGAATCTCCAAATGAAAAAATTGTGAGCCACAGCTGCTGCCCCAAAATTGATCTGTTTAGTAGAACATATCTGTTTAACTTTGCATGATGGATCATGACACAAAAAACACCTTGACATGAACTGAACTTGACATTTGGCAAATTAATCTATCATTTTCTTTCCAGAAACAAGAAATGTTGTTAATTTGCAGCATATTCACAGCATAAACCAACATATGTATAATTACATAACATATGGCAAATGATAAATGGTCTATGGAACAGTGTATTCAAAATGAACACTCATTCAAATAGGACTTAACTATTCAATTTCAGCTAAGTACTTGTAAGTGATTCTAGCAAAATGTTTGGTATTGAGTATATTTGTTGATATTATTTATTTTTCTCCTTGTCAATGAAGATGCTTTGTTCAATTTCAATCAGTGTTTACATGGAATTCACATATATCTTATATGAATATAGTAAATAAATATATAAATTAAACATAAGAAATTATAGTGATAATTCAAAATACCTCCTCAGAAATTTTTTAACAAAGTAAAACATATTTCTGCATAGTTTGTTTTTTAAGTAAGGTAATATATTAAAATTATACTTTAAAACCATTATTCTGAACATTATGCAGATCAAAGATGAGAAAGAATAAGACTTGGAAGCAGAAGAATCAGAAAGAAAGCTATTTGAAGAATCTAAACAAAACATAATAGTAATTATCCTAGTATGTTGTGGTAGATAGAAAGAAATTTATAAATTTATTTAGAAAGAAATTTATAAATTTAATAGTGCCAAATTAAAGAAAGCCACTCAACATGAGTTGTGGGTTTAAGGTGTATTCAGAATCTTACTGAGGACTATAGCCTGGAGACAACAACTTGGTCAGCTCAGAGGAAACTGCTCTGAATAAATAGTGAAAGTGAAAGTCACTTAGTCATGTCTGACTCTTTGCGACTCCGTGGACTGTACAGTACATGGAATTATCCAGGAATACTAGAGTGGGTAGCCTTTCTCTTCTCCAGGGGATCTTCCCAACTCAGGCATTGAACCCAGGTTCCCCACATTGAAGGAGAAATAGAGAAGTAACCAATTTATATATGATTTGTGGCTGAGGAATACATGTAGTCAAGCATACATCTTTATAAATGATTACTGCTGGTCACAAAGAACAGACATCTCAAGTAAATGATTTTAGTGCTTTACTATGTATGGGAAGATGTAAGAATCTGGGGTCATTATAGTTCTTCCTGAGACGTTTATCTGTCTAAGGGGCCTGCTTATCCAAATCTCAGGGGGCCTCTTGTCTTAATTTTTCAAAGAGTGACCATCAGTCAATAACTGCAGTGGATTACAGCTTAATCCTTGTAAACCTTGTGGAGAGCAATCTTCTCTGTGCCTTGTTCACAAAAATAGGAAAGTTTTGGGAAAAGATGATTTAATTTTAGACATGTTGGCTTTCAAATGCTTAAATTTGAATTCACTAAGTTAAAAAAAAAAAGCTGTTGTGTTAAGACAGTGTAAATCACAAAGGAAATGTGTAAAAGTGCTAAGACTCTACTGCATGGTTTTAGTCACCTTGTGTAGATGAAACCACTTAGGTACAAAACATTATCCTCTCTTATACTGGGTGGATATACCTCACATTTTCATTAGTAGCTAAACTGCTGTGTGTGTGTGTGTGTGTGTATATATATATATATGAGCTCAAATTACATGCAGTAATAAGCATTCTGCAACATTATTGGGTATGTGATAGTATGATCTAATTAAACACAAGAAAATAAAACAAATAACTGCCATTCCCCAAATAAACTGCTTCCAAGTATTTAAAGAGTACCCCATCTTGCAAAACAAAACAAAACAAAAAAGTGTTTTTCTCTACATTCCTTGTAAAATTGCTTCTTAATAATATAGTTTGAGGTAAAAGCATGTAACAGAAAGGAATATTATCTAGCCATATCAAAATATTCCACTAGGTTTATCAAATACAGCTCTATTGAACAGAAAAACTATGGGGAAAATTTTAGAAAACAACTATTTGTAATTTTGTGAGAAAATTAAATAAACAGGCATAAACTACAGAAATATACCATGGGAGAAGAGAACTGAGATCATATATATAAGAATTTTTACTTGAGAGTACTCCCTAAACCACAGGTATCAGAGAAGGGAGCTGGGAGCTCCAGTAGAATGCCATAATTTCCTTGTTGTAGTAGCAAGATCCTGCAGTTTGGGGTTGCAAAAGCTGCAGAAAGGCAAAGACAGAAAATTACATAAAGAAAAGAGCTGCAGATGAATAAGCCTAAACATGTATATAAACTCTCACTCAAATTCTTGGCTGATCATAAATTGAATTTATAGGAGAGAATAAAAGGAGCTAGTGGACAACAATATTTTGAACTGAGTGAAAATTTCAGCTCTGGCCCATTGCTGGGAAAACTGAGTTTGCAGCTTAAGTCCAGCCAAGATGACTTCATTCTAGGACAAAATCCACACACTTCAGAGAGCGGTAACTAAATATATCACTCTTCACACTATTATGGTGAAAACAAACCAAAACAAACAAACAAACAAAAACTATGTAAAAATTAGAAAAGAGCGCAATAGCTTAATAGAAAACACCCTAAAAATTGTTCAAATTTTGAAATTGCAAGACAAAGATTTTAGAGTAATCATTAGATGCATATTCAACTACTTAAAGATAAATATGATCATAATAAACAGATGTAGAATATTATGACAGGAAAAATACAAATATTTAAGCAAACAGATTTCTAAAACTAAAGACTACAATAACTAAAATGACAAATTTATTAGATGGGCTTACCATCAGGTTGCAGGGGCAGATGACAGGGCTGGTGTATTTGAGAATAAAAATTGTCGTCAGAGAATAAAACTGAAAAATTATGAAGATAATTACAGTGACATGTTGGACAATATCAAACACTCTAATATATATATATATATATATATATATATACACAAATATGTGTGTGTACATATGTATAGGCTTCCCTGGTGGCTCAGAGGGTAAGGAATCAGGCCGCAAAGCAGAATACCTTGGTTCGACCCCAAGGTCAAGAATCCCCTAGAGAAAGGAATGGCTACCCACTCTAGTATTCTTGTCTGGGGAATTCCATGGACAGAGAAACCTGGTGGGCTATACAGTCCATGGAGTCACAAACAGACATGACTGAGTGACTAGCACTTTGATATATATAATGTGTGTGTGTGTGTGTGTGTGTGTGTGTGTGTGTGTGTGCGTGTGTGACCTAGAAGGATAGAAGGGAGAAAATTGAGCAAATGACTATTTTAAGAAACAATAGGTAAGTATTTCTCAAAGTCAATATTAGAGAGGGTAGCCATTTCCTTTTCTAGGGAATCCCCAAACCAGGGGTTGAACCAAGGTGTCCTGCATTTCAGGCTGATTCTGTACCCTCTGAGACATTAGGGAAACCCATACATATATACATACACAAACTCATTTGTGTATATGTATATTAGAGGGTTTGATATTATCCAATATGTCATTATATTAACTTCATAATTTTTCAATTACATTGTCTGATGACAGTTTTTATTCTCAAATACACCAACCCCATCTGCCCCTGAAATCTGCATGGTGTATAGGTCCATCTGCTGTATAGGTCCATCCAGGATGGACAGGTTATGGTGGGGACTTTTGATAAAACGTAGTCCACTGGAGAAGGGAATGGCAAACCACTTTAGTATTCTTGCCTTGAGAACCTCATGAACAGTATGAAAAGACAAAAAGATAGGACACTGAAAGATGAACTCTCCAGGTTGGTAGGTTCCAAATATGCCACTGGAGATCAGTAGAGAAAGAATTCCAGAAATAATGAAGAGATGGAGCCAGAGCAAAAATGACACCCAGTTGTGGATATGACTGGTGATGGAAGTAAAGTCCAATACTGTAAAGAGTAATATTGCATAGGAAGATGAAATGTTAGATCCATGAATCAAGGCAAATTGGAGGTGGCCCAACAGGAGATGGCAAGAGTGAACACTGGCATTTTAGGAATCAACAAGCTAAAATGGACTGGAATGGGTGAATTTAACTCAGATAACCCTTATATCTACTACTGTGGGCAAGAAATCCTTAGAAGAAATGGAGTAGCCATCATAGTCAACAAAGGAGTCCAAAATGCAGTATTGGATGCAAACTCAAAAATAACAGAATGAACTCTGATCTTTTCCAAGGCAAACCATTTAATATCACAGTAATCCAAGTCTATGCCCCAACCAGTAATGTTGAAGACGGTGAAGTTGAACGGTTCTATGAAGACCTACAAGACCTTCTAGAACAAACACCAAAAAAAGATGTCCTTTTCATTATAGGGGACTGGAATACAAAAGTAGGAGGTCAAGAAATATCTGGAGTAACAGGCAAATTTGGCCTTGAAGTACAAAATGAAGCAGGTCCAAGGCTAACAGTATTTTGCCAAGAGAATACACCGGTCATATCAAATACCCACTTTCAACAACACAAGAGAAGACTCTATACATGTACATCAACAGATGGTCAATACCTAAATCAGATCGATTATATTCGCTGCAGCAAAAAAAAATAGAGATCCTCTAGACAGTCAGAAAAAAACAACATCAGGAGCTGACTGTGGCATAGATCACGAACTTCTTACTGCAAAATACAGACAGAAATGGAAGAAAGTAGGGAAAACCACTAGACCATTCAGGTGTGAACTAAATCAAATCAGTTACAGTTACACAGTGGAAGTGACAAAGAATTTCAAGAGATTAAATCTGATAGACAGAATGCCTGAAGAACTATGGATGGAAGTTCATGACAGTGTATAGGAGGCAGTGATCAAGAACATCCCCAAGTAAAAAGAAATGCAAAAAGGCAAAATGATTGTCTAAGGAATCCTTACAAATAGTTGAGAAAAGAAAAGATGCAAAAAAGTAAAAGAGAAAAGGAAATATATACACATTTGAATGCAGAGTTCCAAAGAATAACAAGGAGAGATAAGAAAGCCTTCCCCAGTGGCCAATGATAAGAAATAGAGAAAAACAATAGAATGGGGAAGACTAGAGATCTCTTCAAGAAAATTAGAGATGCCAACGGACTTTATCATGGAAAGATGGGCACAATAAAGGCCAGAAATTGTATGGACCTAACAAAAGCAGAAGATATTAAGAAGAGGTGTAAGAATACACAGAAGAATTATACAAACAAGATCTTCACGACCCAGATAACCACGATGGTGTGATCATTTACCTACAGCCGGACATCCTGAAGTGTGAAGCCAAGTGAATCTTAGGAAGCATCACTATAAACAAAGCTAGTGGAGGTGATGGAATTCCAGTTGAGATATTTTGAATCCTAAATGATGATGCTGTTAGAATGCTGCACTCAATATGCCAGCAAATTTGGAAAACTCAGCAGTGGCCTCAGGACTGTAAAGGTCAGTTTTCATTCCAATCACAAAGAAAGGCAATTTTAAAGAATTCTCAAGCTACTGCACAATTGCAATCACCTCACACACCAGCAAAGTAATGCACAAAATTATCCAAGTGAGGCTTCAACAGTATGTGAACTGCCAACGTCCAGATGTTCAAGCTGAGATTATAAAAGGCAGAGAAACCAGAAATCAAATTTCCAACATCTGTTGGATCATCGAAAAACCAAGAGAGTTCCAGAAAACATTAATTTTTGCTTTATTGACTATGCCAAAGCCTTTTATGGTGTGGATCACAATAAACTGGAAAATTCTGAAAGTGATAAGAATACCAGACCACCTCACCTGCCTCCTGAGAAACCTGTATGCAGGTCAGGAAGCAGCAGTTAGAACTGGACATGGAACAACAGACTGGTTCCAAATAGGCAAAGGAGTACATCAAGGCTGTATATTGTCACCTGCTAATTTAACTATATGCAGAATACATCATGTGAAATGCTGGTCTGGATGAAGAACAAGCTAGAATCAAAATTGCCAGGAGAAATATCAATATCCTCAGATATTCAGGTGACACAACCTTTATGGCAGAAATTGAAGAAGAACTAAAGAGGCTCTTGATGAAATTGAAAGAGGAGAGTGAAAAAGTTGGTTTAAAGTTCAATACTCAGAAAACTAAGATCATGGCATCCGGTCCCATATTTTCATGATAAATAGATGGGGAAACAATGGAAACAGTGAGACTTTATTTCTGGTGGCTCTGAAATCACTGCATATGGTGAGTCCAGCAATGAAATTAAAAGACACTTGCTTCTTGGTAGAAAAGCTGTGACCATCCTAGACAACATATTAAAAAGCAGAGACATTTCTTTGCCAACAAATGTCCATTTTATCAAAGCTATTCTTTTTCCTGTTGTCATGTATGGATGTGAGAATTGGAGTATAAAGAAATCTGAGCACTGAAGAATTGATGCTTTTGAACTGTGGTTTTGGAGAAGACTCTTGCAAGTCCCATGAACAGCACAGAGGTCCCACCAGTCCATCCTAAAGGAAATCAGTCCTGAATATTCATTGGAAGGACTGATGCTGAAGCTGAAACTCCAATACTTTGGCCACCTGATGTGTAGAACTGACTCATTTGAAAAGACCCTGATGCTGGGATAGATTGAGGGCAGGAGGAGAAGGGGACAACATAAGTTGAGATGAGTAAATGGCATCACTGACTCTATGAACATGAGTTGGTGACGGACAAGGAAGCCTGGCGTTTTGCAATGCAAGGGGTTGCAAATAGTTGGATGTGACTGAGTGACTGAACTGAATTTTAAAATAAATGACAGATCTAACAAACTCATCTCACTTTAAACAAGAATAAAGCAAAGAAAAAACACACTTAAGATTATCAAACTTTTGAAAATAAATGAAAAAAAAATAGATGCAAATCTATGTATACTTCCAGAAAGCCAAGAAAAAATACCATATTACCTAGAGGGAGCAACTATACTAATGAAACTTTCTTCTATGAAAATGATAGAAACTAGAAGTCAAAAAATGAAATCTGCAAAATGGTGAATTGAAAGGAAAAATAATTAAGCCTGAATTATATATCCAGAAAAATAATATTTCAAAGACAAAGGTGAAATAAAAACATTTTTATGTAACTCTTAACTGTAAGAATCAATAATCAGCAGATCTATACACTGGAAAATAAGCCAAAATCAGTTTTTCAGCTGATAATAATGTGATGTGGAGACTCAGATTTCCTGGAAGAAATGAAGAGGAATGGATGTGGGATAGAAAATCATTAAAATCTTTACACTGTATTGTGCTTTTAAAATATATGTCAATATAATATATATGACAATAACTACACAAAGGACAGGGCAGTAAATTGAGTTATACTATTAAAAGGTTCTTGCATTTTATGTGAGGTAGTAAAATATTAACTTCACATAAACTTGATAGGTTAATGATGCATATTATAATACCTAGATCAAGCACTGAAAATAAAGCAAAGATATGGCTTAAAATTCAAGTAGTTGAATAATTACAATACAATCCTATTTTAAAAATTAACCTAGAAAAAGAAGGAAAAGGAACTTAGTATAGAAATAACAGGAAAAATAAAAAGCAGAAATAAAATGGTAAATCTAAAACCAGTTATAAGAATAATTACATTTACTTGAAAAGGTTTATACTTATCAAATAGTGTAGAACACACATTGAGGGAAGATGGCATTTTGTTTTGTGTATACTTTATGTCAGTTCTTACAATGAATGTAATTATCCTTCATTCTTATTATACTGTGACATGCCATGCCTGTTTAATGAATGTTAGCATGGGTAGTTAATTAATTTTTACCGAAGCATAGTTGATTCACAACATTGTGTTAGTTTCTGCTTTACAGCAAAATGAATCAGTTGCACATACATCTACTCTTTTTGTAGAGTCCATTCTTGTATGGTCATTACAGAGAATTTGGTAGAGTTCCCTGTGGTATACTGTAGGTTGTTATTAGCTCTCTATTTTATATACAGCAGTGTGTATATGTCAATACCAATCTCCCAATTTATCTCTCCCCTCCCCCATTTTCATTTTGGTAGCAATAACTTTTTTCTGCATCTGTGATTCCATTTCTGTTTTGAAAATAAATTCATTTGTACCATTTTTTAAATTCCAGGTATAGGTGATATCATGTGATATGTCTTTGTCTGTTTGATGTATTTCACTCATTATGACAGTTTCAACGTCCATCCATGTCATTGAAAAAAGGCATTATTTCAATCCTTTCTTTATCCATTCCTCCAATGATGGACATTTAGGTTAGTTCTGGGTATTGTAGTACTACAAAGAACTAGAGTGCATGTAGTCCAATAATCTTGATAACAACTTGTGACTTATCCAGCCTGGCATTTCACATGATGTACTTTGCATTTTGTTAAATAAACAAGGTGGCAATATACAGCCTTGACACACTCTTTCCCCAATTTTGAAGCAGTGTGTTGTTCCATGTACAGTTCTAACTGTTGCTTCTTGGCCTACATACAGGTATCTCAGGAGGCAGGTAAGGTGATCTGGTATTCCCATTTCTTTAAGAATTTTCCAAGTTTGTTGTGATCCACACAGTAAAAGGCTTTAATGTAGTCCACGAAGTAGAAGTAGATGTTTTTCTGGAATTCTCATACTGTTTCTGTGATCCAACAGATGTTTCAATTTGATCTCTGGGTCCTATGCCTTTTCTAAATCCAGCTTGTACATCTGGAAGTTCTTGGTTCATGTACTGCTGAAGGCTGAGGCTGGCTTGAAGGATTTTGAGCATTTTCTTGTCAGCATGTGACATGAGGGCAATTTTACAGTAGTTGGAACATTCTTTAGCATTACTCTTCTTTGGAATTGGGATAAAAACTGAATTTGTCCAGTCAAGTGGTCACTGCTGGGTTATCCAAATTTGCTGGCATATTGAGTGAAGCATTTTGACAGCACAATCTTTTAGAATTTGAAATAGCTCATCTTGAATTTCATCACCTCATCTAGCCTTGTTCATAGAAATGCTTCCTAAGTCCCACCTGACTTCACACTCCATGATATCTGGTTCTTGGTGAATTATCACACAGCTGTGGTTAGCCAGGTCATTAAGACATTTTTTGGTGCAGTTCTTCTGTGTATTCATGCCACGTCTTCTTAAAAACTTCTGCTGCTGTTAGGTCAATGCAATTTCTGTCCTTTATTGTGCCCATTATTGCATGAAATGTTCCCTTGGTATCTTTAATGTTTTTGAAAGGATCTCTGGTCTTTGCCATTCTATTTTCCCCCTCTATTTCTTTGCAATGTTCACTGAAGAAGACTTTATCTTTTCTTGCTATTCTCTGGAACTTTGCATTCAGTTTGGTATATCTTTCCCTTTCTCTACCTTTCACTTATTTTCCCATCTATTTGTAAGTCCTCCTCAGACAATCGTTTTGCCTTCTTGCATTTCCTTGTCTTTGGGATGGTTTTAGTCACTGCCTCCTGTACAATGTTACAAACCTCCATCCAAAGTTCTTCAGGCATGCTATCAGACCTAATCTTCTGAATCTATTGGTCACCTCCACTGTATAATTATAGGGATTTGATCTAAGTCATATCTGAATAGCCAAGTGGTTTTCCCTACTTTCTTCAATTTAAGTCTGTAGTTTGCAATAAGGAATTCATGATCTGAACCACAGTCAGCTACTGGTCTTGTTATTTTCTGACTGTATACATGTCTCAGAAAGCATCACTATGAACAAAGCTAGTGGATGTGGTGGAGTTCCAGGTGAACTATTTCAAATCCTGAAAGATGATGCTGTGAAAGTGTTGCACTCAATATATCAGCAAATTTGGAAAGCTCAGCAGTGGCCACAGGACTGGAAAAGGTCATTTTTCATTCTAATCCCAAAGAAAGGCAATGCCAAAGATTGCTCAAACTACTGTACAGTTGCACTCATCTCACATGCTAGTAAAATAATGCTCAAAATTATCCAAGCCAGGCTTCAGCAGTACGTGAACTGGGAACTTCCAGATGTTCAACCTGGTTTTAAAAAAGGCAGAGGAACCAGAGAGCAAACTGCCACAATCTGCTGGATCGTCAAAAAAAGCAAGGGAGTTCCAGAAAATACTTAATTTTGCTTTATTGACTATGCCAAAGCCTTTGACTGTGTGGTTCACAATATACTGTGGAAAATTCTGAAAATGATGGGAATACTAGACCACCTGACCTGCCTCTTGAGAAACCTCTATGCAGCTCAGGAATCAACAGTTAGAACTGGACATGGAACAACAGACTGGTTCCAAATAGGAAAAGGAGTACGTCAAGGCTATATATTGTCACCCTGCTTATTTAACTTCTATGCAGAGTACATCATGAGAAACACTGGGGTGGAAGAAGCACAAGCTGGAATCAAGATTACCAGGAGAAACATCAATAACCTCAGATATGAGATGACACCACCCTTATGGCAGAAAGTGAAATGGAACTAAAAAAGCCTCTTGATTAAAGTGAAAGAGAAGAGTGAAAAAGTTGGTACAACATTCAGAAAACAAAGATCATGGCATCTGGCCCCATCACTTCATGGAAAACAGATGGGGGAAACAGTGGAAACAGTGGCTGACTTTATTTTTGAGAGCTCCAAAATCACTGCAGATGGTGATTGCAGCCATTGAATTAATAGATGCTTACTCCTTGGAAGGAAAATTATGACCAACCTAGAAACCATATTAATAAGTAAAGATATTACTTTGTCAACAAAAGTCTGTCTAGTCAAGGCTATGGTTTTTCCAGTGGTCGTGTATGGATGTGAGAGTTGGACTATAAAGAGAGCTGACATTGAAGAACTGATGGTTTTGAACTGTGGTGTTGGAGAAGATGCCTGAGAGTCCCTTGGACTGCAAGGAGATCCAACCAGTTCATTCTAAAGGAGGTCATTCCAGGGTGTTGTTTGGAAGGACTCATGTTGAAACTGAAACTCCAATACTTTGACCACCTGATGCAATGAGCTGACTCATTTGAAAACACCCTGAGGTTGGGAAAGATTGATGGCAGGAGGAGAAGGGAATGACAGAAGAGGAAATGGTTGGATGGCATCACCTACTCAATGGACACGGGTTTGGGTAGGCTCCAGCAGTTGATAATGGACAGAGAGGCCTGGCGTGCTGTGGTTCATGGGGTCACAAAGAGTTGGAACTACTGAGGAACTGAACTGAACTGATCTCATATACTCCTACTTCTTTGTTTCAGCTCTAAGGGGCACATTTTTTTGTTCTTCTTAAAGCATGCTCTCTTCATTTTTCATTTCCAAGTGCATAATTTTATTTCACACTTTACCTGGCCATCTACATTATTTTTCAACTCAGTATTGAAGAATCTTTCCATCAAGAATACCTTCTTTGAACTTACTCAAGGCTAGCCTATTCATTCTCTCCATCCTACATGCCTTGACTGTCCAGTAACATAGTATGCCACAGCTTCATTCTTGCAATTACTTGTTCGGTGCTAGGGTTCTTCACTAGCCCCAATAGTCTATGAGTGAAGTGGCTATGTGTTTCTGATTGTGGTCCACTCAGCACCCACTGGACAGAGAAGAGACTTGCAAATTATATGTGTTGAGTAAATAAAAATAGCTCTCATGTATTACAATGTACCGGAAACTTTTCTACAGGAGTTAGGTAAGTAGCTAGGTAGGTAAATAGATTTCAAATATATATTTTTGTCACACAAAACTATCCTATAAATACTATTAGCCCCATTTATAGTTTCTCCTGAGGACAATAAATAACTTGCTCCAAGTACACACACCTAATAAATGAGCTAGAATACAAACTAGGCAATCTGATTTAAGGGCCTATGCTCTTAGCCCGGAGAAGGCAATGGCACCCCACTCCAGTACTCCTGCCTGGAAAATCCCATGGTGGAGGAGACTGGTAGGCTGCAGTCCATGTGGTCGCTAAGAGTCAGACATGACTGAGGGACTTCACTTTCACTTTTCACTTTCATGCATTGGAGAAGGAACAGGCAACCCACTCCAGTGTTATTGCCTGGAGAATCTCAGGGACGGGGGACCCTGATGGGCTGCCGTCTATGGGGTCGCACACAGTAGGACACGACTGAAGTGACTTAGCAGCAGCAGCAGCATGCTCTTAGCCAGTGAATATATACTATAATTTCAATGGTTGGATTATCTTTGTGAGAATGTCAGGTGGAGTTTGTTCCAAAACTGACTCAAACCAACTTCAAATTAAAAAAAAAAAAAAAAAAAAGAAAGAAAGAAAAGAAAAGAAAAGAAAAAAGAGAGGAAGAGAAAATATTACCTAAAAATTACAATGCAAAGGCATGATAGCCACAGAATATATAATTAAAATTTTTCAGACTTATTTTATAATATGTACATTTTTTCCCCCTATTTTGTTGCAGAATTTAATTCAAAGAATTCTTTCCATTCAGTGAAAGAAATCCTATACTGTTTGTTTTTCAGTTTTTCATTGCATGAAACTTTTATTTTAACCATCCTATTTGACGTGCCCAGGCACACCACATGATAAATCAGCTTTACGCTTCCCTTAGAACTTCAAAAAACCCACTTTTGTTTTCTTCTTCTTGAATTTTAGGCCTGCAATAGCTCAACATGATGTTCTTTTAAGAATAGAATCCTACTAAGATCACATCTGTTTGAATCAATTTCCTTTGTTTTTAAGTTACTAAAGATAAAATATTTGGATATGAATTAAGACTCACAATATCCCTTTAACAGCAAAGGCATTTTTCTGCATAGCTTTTTTTTTTTTTTTTGCCTTTTAATTATTTTAAACATATTTACCTGTTTTCAAAAGCTTATCTCTTTACTTCCATACATGAATCACAACTATGGATTAAAATTCATTAGCTTTCTGATATTAATGAGACTCTATTGAAAGGAAATTGTGGAAAATCAGTAGAAGTGTGACCAACATAATTAGTCATTTGCATTACATAATACATTTCCATTGATGAGAAGCTTAAATATAAAATTAGGGCATTTCAAGCATATGACTTTTATCTTCCCTGTGTCTCTTTTATATTTTACCTATTATTCAAACAGTGTAATAGTATAGGACTTATGTAGTACTCATTTCATATAGGTAAAACTTATAAAGGTACTCCATGGAATTCTAATAAACTACTTTCAATGAGGTAATTTATTTACTTCTCATCTAAATGAGAAGTAAATATTTGCAGTAGTGTGGAAATATTCCTACTAGTATGAATTTTTATTGTATCTGTTAATCATGTATTTAGCTGAGACAGCCATCTCTCCACCTAAATTTCTCCCGTTCACTCATATTACTAGTAGTACCAGTCATGTGGCTTAGACACTTCTCACAGAAACTCTGGTTTCTTTTATTTTGAAAAGGCAGTAGAAACAAGGGTCTGTGTACTAGATGTGCTTATTGCTACTAGTGTGTTATTGCCTATAAGCCATTTCTCCTGATAAAACAAAGAAGTGTATCTGTGTTTGTGTGTGTGTGTGTGTTTACACCTGTTTATATATAGACCCATAAGTATTTCTATATATAGTTCCTACACACACATATTAAATTAAACATGAGTTCAGACTGAAGTCTCAAACTCTAATCCATTACAACATAGACCATTCTAGAATCCTCTCCTTATCTCTAACTCCACACTCCAACACCAAGAAACCTAACTTCAACCATTAGTCACCCATTTGCTAAATTGTTCAAGTGCACATGTAGAGCAGTGTCAGAATTATGGATCTGCTGTTAAATCCTTAGGAAATAATTTTCTAAACTAAAATCAGTTGCTTTTGTCTTAGTCTTACAGATTACACTCATTTCAATTACTTATATCAGCGATTTTTCCTCTTACTCATATCAGGGAGATAATTTCATACATATGTAATACAATTGCATTGCTTTGTATAATCTGAAGGTTGACTTTTTCTTCTGTAAATTTCTGTGTAAATGAAAGTCGTTCAGTCGTGTTCAACTCTGCGACCCCATGGACTACACAGTCCATGGAATTCTCCAGGCCAGAATACTGGAGTGGGTAGCCTTTCCCTTCTACAGGGGATCTTCCCAACCCAGGGATAGAACCCAGGTCTTCCGCATTGCAGGTGATTCTTTACTAGCTGAGACAGAAGTGAAGCCCATAAACAAAAGAGTATATCGAGTATTGATATCTACACTACCATACAGAACCATTTTGCTACTTCCCCAGGTCCCCTGTTCTTCAGCCATTTAACTGTCCTCTCCTCCTCATAGTTTGACTTTCCTAGAATATCATATAGCTGATTGCTATATGGAGTATGTTGCTTTTTCAGACTGAGTTCTTTCACTAAGCAATATATATATATGTTTCTTTCATGTCATTTTATTGCTTGATGACTTATTTTTCTGTATTGCTGAATAATATTCCATTGTGCACATATGCCATAATTTATTGAATGGCACTTTTAGTTGCATCAAGTTTTGGGGTGACGTGAATAAATCTGCTATAAATATTTACATGAAGTTTTTTGAGTGTACTTAAGCTTTGAAATCAGTGAAATCAACACATAGAATCACAATTGCTTGATGAAAGCTAAAACTATGCTTACCTTGGCAAGAAACTACTGAAATAGGAATCTAAGCTCTTATCCAAGAAGCCAAGGAATGGACTTCACGGACATCCAGACACTCGCACAGGCAAAGTTTTATTTTAAAGGGTAGACGTACCAAGCTCTCAGCATAAACACTGAGAGGGGGAACTTTCCTGAAACAGGGAATCACAACAGTTTATATCTTACCAATATTGACCTGTTCATTTTTGGTTGGCTCTGGGGTCCTGATGTGTGTAATATCTGACAAATCAGTTTAAAAGTCATCATATGGCTCTCTTTGATTTCCCAGTTCTTGAATTTTCTTAGACATTGAGTCTCCATTCCCCAAACTCTTCTAGTGACCTCAGGCAATTCTTTACGATATGAATTTAAAGGTAAATATGTTTTAAAGGTAATGGTATAACTTGGGCTTTTCTTCTTGATAAGTTGGACATCAATTACTGATTTCCCAGTCATGGCCCTGAGTGTTTTATTGGCTCCAGGTCAGGGAGGCATTTCCTCTGAACACTAAAAAACTGGAACAGCAAGTAGGCTATAGGTTAATGGAGCAAGACACTTGTGTGTGAAAATAAGTGGAAATCACAATTTTATTTTTAAAAGAAGAAACTGAGGCCTTCTTAACCCTATACCTACTACCTAGTAATTTTCTGTCTCACTACTAAACCATAGTCCAAAGTGCCTGTACTACCTTACATTGTAACCAAAAATTAATAATTATTCCTGATACTATACATCTTTCCCAGAAGTTGGATTGTCATATATATTTTTTTTAATTTAGACATTACAATTTGTATGTAGTAGTACTCATTATTTTAATTTGCAATCCTTGCCGGGAGAAATATCAATAACCTCAGATATGCAGATGACATCATCCTTATGGCAGAAAGTGAAGAGGAACTAAAAAGCCTCTTTGAAAGTGAAACAAGAGGGTGAAAAAGTTGGATTAAAGCTCAACATTCAGAAAATGAAGATCATGGCATCTGGTCCCATCACTTCATGGAAAATAGATGGGGAAACAGTGGAAACAGTGTCAGACTTTATTTTTTGGGCTCCAAAATCACTGCAGATGGTGATTGCAGTCATGAAATTAAAAGATGCTTACTCCTTGGAAGAAAAGTTATGAGCAACCTAGATAGCATGGGAACACATGTACACCTGTGGAGGATTCATGTTGATGTATGGCAAAAACCAATACAATATTGTAAAGTAATTAGCCTCCAAATAAAATAAATTAATTTAAATTAAAAAAAAAAGCAGAGACATTACTTTGCCAACAAAGGTCCGTTTAGTCAAGGCTGTGGTTTTTCCAGTGGTCATGTACAGATGTAAGAGTTGAAATGTGAAGAAAGCTGAGAGCCGAAGAATTGATGCGTTTGAATTGTGGTGTTGGAGAAGACTTTTGAGAGTCCCTTGGACTGAAAGGAAATCCAACCAGTCCATTCTGAAGGAGATCAGTCCTGGGTGTTCTTTGGAAGGAATGATGCTAAAGCTGAAACTCCAGTACTTTGGCCACCTTGTGTGAAGAGCTGACTCATTGGAAAAGACTCTGATGTTGGGAGGGATTAGGGGCTGGAAGAAAAGGGGACGACAGAAAATGATATGGCTGGATGGCATCACTGACTCGATGGACATGAGTTTGAGTGAACTCCAGGAATCGGTGATGGACAGGGAGGCCTGGAGTGCTGCGATTCATGGGGTCGCAAAGAGTCGGACAGGACTGAGTGACTGAACTGAACATATATTAAAAATTCTCATTTTTACTTAGATGGAGAGAATAAAGCATTGGGAAAGGTTTATAATTCTGGGAAATATATTAATAATCCTAGTTAGTTACTCTGGACCAGAACATTAGATTAGATATGAAATATAAACATTTTTTTGCCTGTGTGAATATTGCTGACAGAGATGAGTGAGAATATGGGAAATTACTTATTAAAAACACTACACCTCTTTTTGTGTATCTAGAATGAAGATTAAAAGTATCTGGCATTCTATGATAAGGGCACTTAAACTCATTAGGTAAATATCATATGTCCACTCAAGAATCCAGCACATAATTGAAAAAACAAAAACATATCTTTCAAATGGCCCATCTTTTTGCTTGTTATTATAAATAACACAAATGATAGGCTCAAAATTTTTCTAAAGAGAAAATCAAATTTTTCAATCAAATCATATGTAATGTTGTATATATATTATTCACATATGTGTTTATAATATATACGAAGAGCAAAACACTAGATAAAATGCCTTTCAAATAAAATCTACTTTAATAACAATGTATGTGAAATGATTAAGAAAAACTGTGTTTCTAAACAAAGAAAAGTGTTGTATATTATAAGGGAATCCAGTTTTCCCAATTCACACTGAGAGATTGTCTGTCAAACTGATTAGAGTCTCAACAAAGAGTATTGCTCAGAATACAGTTGCCAGAAGCAGAAAGAATGGGGAAGAATGTAGACCAGACAGCCAACAAATTAAAATTTCTATAGAGTTAACCCATGGGCATGCTAGCAAGCAGGGTGTTATTTGACACTCAGAATAGTATTAGCCAATAATTAGTATTTTTAAAAGAACAATATGTTGGATAGGACAGAAAAAATTGAAATATGAAGAAAGTCAAATATATCAATAGCTTCTTTTAGAATTCCTTCTTTTTTAGAAAAAGTTTCTAGCCAGCAGCTGAATCTATTACTAACAGAATCAAATTTATCCAATGAAAAAATATAGATAAAAGTACTATATTAGAATTCTGACAACCAAGACTAATTTCAAACTCATAATTATATGATAATACTTACCAGGATAACCAAAACCAAAGTGTATATTAAAGATTGCTAATTCTTTCACACAGTACATATGCATGTGAGGCTAACTTAAAGCCTCATAGAAATAAACATCAAAGTGATAAGAACAGTTTGGCAATCCACCTTCTTGTCACATGGAAGCTCAAAACTCTGTGATTGTCATGACTGACAAGAGATCTGGGCTATTGTTTTAGGATACCCTCTTTGGAACAGAATGAATCACTCACATTCCAAAGAGTCATTCCAATGTGTTATCTAAGACCAAGGAGCCTAAAATGTTAGTGTATATAAGAATTACTCAGAGAGTTATAAAAATTATATATTCTGCATCTTCCCTCTCCCAAATTTAAACAAACATGCCAGGTGGCTCAGAGGGTAAAGACTCTGCCTGCAATGCTGGAGACCTGGGTTCGATCCCTGGGTCCGATCCCTGGGTCAGGAAGATCCCCTGGAGAAGGAAATGACAACCCACTCCAGTACTCTTGCCTGGAAAAATCCCATGGACTGAGAAGTCTGGTAGACTACAGTCCATGGGATGGGAAAGAGTCGGACATAATTGAGCAACTTCACTTTCACTTTCACTTTTCACCAGGTGGTGCAAGGGGTAAAGGCTCTGCCTGCCAATGCAGGAGAAGCAAGAGATGTGAATTCGATGCCTGGGTCAGGAATATCCTCTGAAGAAGAAATTACCAAACCACTCCAGTATTTCTTGCCTGGAGAATTCCATGAACAGAGGAACCTGGTAGGCTACAGTCCATGGGGTCACAAAAGTCTGACACGACTAAGCACGCACACACACTGAAATAGATGGTAGTGGTTCATGTTTTCAGCTATACTACTCTAGGCAGAGTAAATGACCATTATGACTGCTTAAAGGTATTATTTCCTCAAAGAATTCTGACTCCTTAGTCAGACTACATGCAAAATTGCAAAGGTGGCATTACGGTTTAGGAAGTTGAAAGAGGATTCTGAAGGCAGTGTACCATCCTGTCACATTAGATAAAAGTTTAAGTGGATAATAATGAACTAAGGATAAACTCATAGTTGAAACTATGAAATAAAAAAGACAAATAATTTCCCACTTATTTATCTTTCTTTTTAGTTGAACCACTAATAAATATTTTAATGTTTTTTATGAACTAGAAATATATGTTTCTGGCATTGTAAATAAGAAAAATATATGGAGTGAAAAATATTTTCAGTTGTTACAAATGAAATTTTCAGTTGCTACAAATGAAATCTTCAGAAATTAAATTCCCATTGTCTTTGGGCCTATATCATTTTACAAGAAGTTACAATTAGCTTTATACTGCTTATTTGAAATACAGTCTTGCTTTTTCTCCAAAGACTAAGACATTTATCTTTTCATCATTGGTTTTCAGTAGTTTTTCTATTATGAGCATATGGTATATACAGCTTTGGGGATTGCAAGTCTTCTTGAGTATGCAAAACAATTTATTTTTCAATATTGAAAAATTATTGGCAATTATTTAAAGAATTCTTCTGCCTTATTAATTCTTATTTTCTTCTTGGACTTAAAATTAACATATGTAAGCCTGTCACCACAGACAGACTTCACCTCCATGCTTTCTTTCTGTATTTTTTCATTTCTTCTCTTTATGTGCCATTTTACATTTTTTTTTCTGAATTCCCTCAGTTCATTTTCTATTCAGGAGTATATAAATAAATACTAAACATAACCTTTGAGTAATTTATTTTCTTTTATTATTTTCGTCACACCTACAATGTTTCTTTGTTCATTATAATTACTTCCTGTTTTCCATTAAAACTCTGATCAGCTTCTCAAATAAAATTCTTATATCTTATTTCAGTCTGTCATCATAGTAAGGATAGTTATTTGGAAGTATATAACTGCTGAATTAATTTTTGGGGGCTACTATAGTTTTTTTGCGTTTTTTCTTCTGCTGTTTGGGGTTATATTGTCTTTTGGATATTTACCTAATATTGACATATTCTTGAAAATTCCAGCTTTAGAATTACACAATTAGACCTCCAGTTTCAATTCCAATATGTAAAGAACTTAGAAGTTGTCACTCACCTCATTACAAGAAGAAACATGAAGCGAAAGTTTAGTTCCTCAGTTGTGCCCAACTCTTTGTGACCCCAATGGATTAGCCTGTCAGGTTCCTCTGTTCATAGAATTCTCCTGGCAAGAATACTGGAATGGATAACCATTCCCTTCTTCAGGGGATCTTCCTGACCCAGGGATTGAACCTGAGTCTCCTACGTTGTAGGCAGATTCTGTACCATCTGAGCCAACAGGAAGAAAATATGTGAACAAAATAGAACAATTTTAAAAATACCTATTATAGAACTGGAATTTCAAGGCAAACCACTATCAGGACAGACAGGCAAATCAAGACAGTCATAGATGAAGCTGGTTCTAAAACAGGAAGTCCATCAACGGGAGCCATAAACTAGTTGGATCATAAAGAATTGATGTTTCAAAATGTGGTGCTGGAGAAGACTCTTGAAATCTCCTTGGAATACAAGGAGATCAAACCAGTCAATCATGGATATTCATTGGAAAGACTGATGATGAAGCTGAAGCTCCAATACTCTGGCAACCTGATGCAAAGAGCTGACTCATTGGAAAAGACCCTCAAGCTGGGAAAGATTAAGGCCAAAGAAGAAGGGAGTAACACAAGATGAGATGGTTAGATAGCATCACCAACTCAATGGACATGACTTGGTGACTGAACAGCAACAAAATATTGACAAGTTTGGGCGAACTGATAGTGGAGAGTGAAAAAGTTGGCTTAAAGCTCAACATTCAGAAAATGAAGATCATGGCATCCGGTCCCATCAATTCATGGGAAATAGGTGGGGAAACAGTGGAAACAGTGTCAGATTTTAGTTTGGGGGGCTTCAAAATCACTGCAGATGGTGACTGCAGCCATGAAATTAAAAGACACTTATTCCTTGGAAAAAAGTTATGACCAACCTAGATAGCATATTGAAAAAGCAGAGACATTACTTTGCCAACAAAGGTCCGTCTAGTCAAGGCTATGATTTTTCCTGTGGTCATGTATGAATGTGAGAGTTGGACTGTGAAGAAAGCTGACCACTGAAGAATTGATGCTTTTGAACTGTGTTGTTGGGGAAGACTCTTGAGAGTCCCTTGGACTGCAAGGAGATCCAACCAGTCCATTCTGAAGGAGATCAGCCCTGGGATTTCTTTGGAGGGAATGATGTTGAGGCTGAAACTCCAGTACTTTGGCCACCTCATGCGAAGAGTTGACTCATTGGAAAAGAGCCTGATGCTGGGAGGGATTGAGGACAGGAGGAGAAGGGGACGACAGAGGATGAGATGGCTGGATGGCATCACTGACTCGATGGACGTGAGTCTGAGTGAACTCCGGGAGTTGGTTATGGGCAGGGAGTCCTGGAGTGCTGCGATTCATAGGGTCGCAAAGAGCTGGACACGACTGAGTAACTGAACTGAACTGAACTGAACGACAAAGGATGTTGAACATGATTTCATATGTTTCTATCTCTATATCCTATTTTGTGAAGTATCTCTTCAGACCTTCTTCCAATTTTTAATTGGGGTGTTTTTTTTTATTGTTGTTAAGTTTTAAACGTCTTCTGTATATTTTGAATTTAGGTCCTATATCAGATAACAGTTTTAAAAATATTTTCTACCATTTGTGAATTGGATATTCATTTTTTAAATAGTGTTTCTGCATAACGGAAATTTCAAATTTTAATTAGGTCCAATCTATACATTTTTTTCCTTCATCAATCATGTTTTGGATATTTAAAGACTCATGGCAAAACCAAAGGTCAAGCAGATTTTCTTGTATGTTTTACTCTAAAAAACTTAGAATTTAAAGTTTTGCATTTAGTCTGGGATCCATTTTAAGCTATATATACATGGTATGATCTAGGTCTATGTCTAGGGTTTTCTATGTTTTTGTCTTTGTTTTTGCATATTAACATTCAAGTTTTCCAGTAACGTTTATTGAAATCTTTGTCATTTCTCAGTTGAGTTAACTGCTCATTTTTCAAAGTTTGGTTGACTATATTTATTTGGGCCCATATCTCCCATTTTGTTCCCCTGATTTTGGTGTCTGTTCTTTCACCAGTATAGTGCTGTCTTGATTAATATACTTTTATAGTAAGACAGGATTCCTTGGTGGCTTAGATGATAAAGAATCTGCCTGCAATTCAGGAGACTGGTGTTTGAACCCTGGGTCAAGAAGATTCCCTGGAGAAGGGAAGGGCTACCAATCCAGTATTCTTGCCTGGAGAATTCTATAAATAGAGGAACTTGGAGTGCTATAAGTCCATCGAGTTGCAAAGAGGTGGACACAATGGCAACTAACAGACACACACACATAGTAAGCCTTAAAATTAGACAATATAAGAGTGATGTAAGCATCACAGTGAAGTTATATGTTCCATTTGTCTTTCCCCTTCAATCTACAACCAGTAAAACATCCATAACTCAGCAAAGGTACTTGTATTCAACACACCAGGCTGCTGGGGAAATTTATATATCTATATATTGAATGTTGGATGCACTAGAATACCTTGAGAAGGTAAAACCAGAAGGACATCAGAGGTAGTGCCTGTGACTCTGGATCTGTGATCATATGGCTAAGCTTTCAATTCCAGAGAATCTGGTAGTATCACAGGAGGGTACAAATTCCCACTTCCTGGTTGCACTTGCAGCCATAGGGAAATGAGCAGCCTCAGCATAGAGACCTGTGACCTTCTTCCCTCCACTTGATATCCAATCCAACAACTCTAGCTTTGCTCCCCAAGGCTTGCTAACCCTGGACTTGGCAGAGGCACCTAAAGTCTTGGGTCTCCCAATTTTCTCTTCCCATCTCAGATGGTTCTGCCAGTGACCCCCCACCAGCAAAACATAATGACCCTGGAGGCACTAGAAGCAAGAATAAAGGGCAACACCTCTATCAGAGGCAATGCAAAATGAAAAATACATATAATCAAATGTAACCAGAGGCAGTTCAGGATTGAAAAGTCCAGATTTTGTGCTATATCTTTTCCTACTGCAACACAAAAGAAAGATTTCTAATTACTAACTTGTTAAATCCCTAGAGTCAAGTAAAAAAATAAAAATAAAATAAAAAGGCTTTACTTAAATAGAAATGGTGTTCACTATTTTAAATGCAGAGGAATAAATTATCAAGCACCATGAAGAACCATGGTAGCATTGTATTGTAAAAATCAAATGACAGCTTCCTAGAAACCATACTTGAAGTCACAGAATATTGAGATCTAACTTACAGAGAATTAAAAAAAAATAGATATAAAGAAGAAACTCATCAGGCTATAAGAAAACTCAGAAAAGCAGTTCAAAGAGATCAGGAAAAAAATTAGTGAACATAGTGAACACTTTACCAAAGAGACTGAAATTCTGTAAAAGAACCAAACAGAAATTCTGGAACTGAAGAACTCAATAAATAAGAAAACAAACTCATTAGAAAGCAGTGATTATAGGAATGACCACAAGAAGAAAGAATTAGTAAGCTCAAAGATTGAAATCTTTAAATGATACAGGTAGAAAAAAAGAGATAATAAAGATATTTTAAAAATGAAGCAATTGTGTGAGAAATATCCAACTCTGTTAGGATAGGCGATATTAGAATAATAAGTATCCCAGAAGTAGAGGAGATGTAGAGGGGGGCACAGTGTTTATTTAAAGAAATAATAGCTGAGAATTTCCTAAGCTTAGAAAATCAACTAGATATACAAGTCCACCAAGGTAAGAGAATGCTCAATTACCTCAACATAAAAAGATCTTTTCCAGGGCATATTATATTAGAACTGTCAGAAGTCAGTGACAAAGAATTTTAAAAGCAGCCAGGGTAAAAAGGATGGCAACTTACAAAGAAACCCTCATTAACAAATTTCTCAGCAGAAACTTCATAGGAGAGAGTGGAATGATATACTCAGAATTTTGAAAGATAAAACCTGTCATCCAAGAATGCTGTATCTAAAAAAGTTATCATTTGATATGAAGGAGAAACAAAGGTTTTCCCAGACAAGCAAAAGCTACAAGAATTCATCAACACTAGACCTGCCTTACAAGAGATGCTGAAAATAACTCTTCCACTTGAAAAGAAAAGGCAAAAGTACACAAAACTTTGAGTAAAGTACCAAAAAGAATCTGAAAACTGAAACTCTTTTTCAGAATAGGTTGCCAAAAAATTAAAGTGTACATTTAAAGGGGAAAAGGCAATAAAAACAACCATAGCTACTTTAATTTGGTAATAAGCTCACAGCATAAAAAGGGACAATTTTAGACAACAAAAATATAAATGAGGAAGAGGGGAAAAATGGAATCTTTACAGACAAATGAAGGTAAGATTCTATCAGTAGAAAACTGGAATATTTTGTCTATGAGAGGTTTCATACAAAGCAGATGATAACCAAAGAACATAAACCTAGAGTGAAGACACAAATTAAAAAGAAAAAAAGAAGAAAACACTGAGAAAAACATCTTTGTAAAATCACGAAATTAAAACGGCAGAGAGCAACACAATGAAGGAGGAGAGTGAAAGAACTGGCTTAAGATTAAATATTAAAGAAAACAACAACAACAACAACAACAACTAAGATCATAGCATCCACCCTCATTCAGTTCAGTTTAGTTCAGTCGCTCAGTCATGTCCAACTCTTTGCGACCCCATGAACTGCAGCATGCCAGGCCTCCCTGCCCATCACCAGCCCCCGGAGTTCACTCAGACTCACGTCCATCGAGTCAGTGATGCCATCCAGCCATCTCATCCTCTGTCGTCCCCTTCTCCTCCTGTCCTCAATCCCTCCCAGCATCAGGTTCTTTTCCAATGAGTCAACTCTTTGCATGAGGTGGCCAAAGTACTGGAGTTTCAGCCTCAGCATCATTCCCTCCAAAGAAATCCCAGGGCTGATCTTCAGAATGGACTGGTTGGATCTCCTTGCAGTCCAAGGGACTCTCAAGAGTCTTCTCCAACACCACAGTTCAAAAGCATCAATTCTTCGGCTCTCAGCCTTCTTCACAGTCCAACTCCCACATCCATACATGACCGCAGGAAAAACCATAGCCTTGACTAGACGGACCTTAGTAGCAAAGTAATGTCTCTGCTTTTGAATATGCTATCTAGGTTGATCATAAATTTTCTTCCAAGGAGTATTTAGTGAGTGGTAAATTGAAAGGGAAAAGGTGGAAATAGTGACAGATTTCCTCTTCTTGGGCTCTAAAATCACTTCAGATGGTGACTGAAGCCATGAAATCAGAAGACGATTGCTCCTTGGCATGAAAGTGTTGACAAACCTAGACTGTGTGTTGAAAAGCAGAGATATTACTCTGCTGACAAAGGTCAGTATAGTCAAGGCTATGGTCTTCCCAGTGGTCACATATGATTGTGAGAGCTGGACCGTAAAGAAGGCACAGCACCAAAGAATTGATGCCTTCAAACTATGATACTGGAGGAGCCTCCTGAGGGTCCCTTGGGCAGCAAGTTCAAACCAATCAATCTTAAGGGAGATCGACCCTGAATATTCACTGGAAGGACTGATACTGAAGCTTCAGCTTCAATATTTTGATCATCTGATGCAAATGGACAACTCACTGGAAAAATCCCTGATGCTGGGAAAGATTGAGGGTGGGAGAAGAGGGCCTCAGAGGATGAGACAGCCTCACCAATGCAATAGATATGAACTTGGGAAAATTCTGGGAGATGGTGAGGGTTAGGGAGGCCTAGAGTGCTGCAGTCCATGGGGTCACAAATTGTCAGACATGAATGAGCAACTAAACAACAACAACACAAGGAAAAAGAAACAATGGAGACATACAGCAATCAGAAAAAAAAAAAAAAAAAGATAAAATGACATTCTAGGCCTTACTTATCAATAACTTCCCCAAATGTAAATGGATTGAATCCCCCAATCAAAAGACACAAAGTGGCTGAATCAATTAAAAAGCAAAAATCAACTATACACAACCTCCAGAAGATTAATCTCAAGTCTAAATACAAACAGGCTCAGTGAAAGGATGGAAGTTCCTCAAAAAACAGAATAGAACTACCATATGATCCAGTTATTTTATCTCTGGGTATTTATCTCTAAATATGACAACACTAGTTGGAAAAAATATATGCATCCCTTTGTTCATTTATTATAGCATTATTTACAACAGCCAAACTAAGGAAACAACCTAAATGCCTATCCACACATAAGTGGATATATAATGTGACATGTAATATATATCAATACAATTGAATACTACTCAGCCTTAAAAAGATGAAAAATTTCCACTTGCATACAAATATATATTTCTGTATATGTGTCTGTAAACAGTGATAATTTTATTTATCCCTTTCCAATCCTCATAACTTTTATTTACTTTTCTTGATGTTGGAATGTACTGAGTAAATGTTTTATTGCACTTAGAGAAGCAGTATCCAGTGTTTCATGTTGTTTTATATAGGTTCTTTATGAAGGTGAAAATATTCCAAAACTGTCCTCAGTTTCTGATGGCTTCTTTTGTCATGAGTGGTTAATAGATTTTGTCAGATGATTTTCTGTATCAGTGAAAGGATAGTATGTGTTTTCTACTTTATTTTGTGTGTGTATGTTTTCTACTTTAGCATATTGATGTTGGGGAATTGATTTTAATCTTTGTATATCCGTAACAAATCCCACTTGTTCCTGGTGTTTGCTTCTTTCAATGCTTTGTTTGTTATAATTATTGTTTTCTTGAAAATTTCACATCTATTGTTATGAAAGGTATTGGTTTGTAGACTTTCTTTTCTGTAATATCTGTATATGACATTGGCATTAGGGTAATGCTTGCATTTTTGAATGAGTTCAAAAGCTTTTTTCCTTTGCTCCTGTTTTCTGAAAGAGACTGTGGAGAGTGAATATCATCTTATTAAAAGTTTGTATAAAGTTGTTCATAGTGTGTGCATACTAAGTCGTTTCAGTTGTGTCAGACTCTTTGAGACCGTATGGACCATAATCTACTAGGCTCTTCTGTCCATGGGATTCTCTGGGGAAGAATACTGGAGTAGGTTGCCATGCTCTCTACAAGAGGATCTTCCGACCCAAGGGTGTTTTTTATTTCTTCTCCATTGGCAGGCGAGTTCTTTACCATGGAGCCACCGGGAAGCTCGTTGTTCACAGTATTCCTTTATTAATCGTTTACCGTGCATGAGGATTAGTAATAATAACTCTTCTTTAACTGATGATATTTGTCATCTGTGTCTTTTCACCCTGGTGGCTCAGATGGTAAAAAATCTTCTTGTAATGCAGGAAACCTGTGTTTGATCCCTGTGTTGGGAAGAACCCCTGGAGGAGGGCATGACAACCCACTTCAGTATTCCTGCCTGGGAGAATCCCTATGGACTGAGAAGCCTGGTAGGCTACAGTCCACGGGGTCACAAAGACCCAGACACGACTGGGTGACTAAGCACAGAACAGCACATTTTAATTAGTTAGCCTGGCTAGAGGTTTACACATTTTTGATCTTTACAAAGAACCCACTTATGGTTTAGCTGGATTGGTTGTTTTCTATTTTCCAATTGTTTTATTTCTGCTCTAACTAGTATTATTTTCTTTTGCTTGTTTTATACTTAAATTCCTCTCCTTTTTCTATTTTCCCAAGGTGAACTCTTTTTGAGATCTTTATTAAATATTTTCTAATGTATGTATTTAATTCTATAAATTTCCCTCTAAACACTACTTTTGCTGCATCCCACAAGTTTGGATAAATTACATTTCAGTTTTGATTAAATTATCCAAACTTCTTTTATCTTTGTATTTCTTTTTTGACATGTGTTATTTAGAAGAAAGTTATTCAATCTCTAAATATTTTAAGTTTTTCCAACTATCTGTTTTCAAAGAATAATTCTATTTATTTATTTTTGTCTATGTTGGGTCTTCATTGCTCTGCAGGCTTTCCTCTTGTTGCACCAAGAAGGGGCTGCAATTCATTGCAGTGCCTGGGCTTCTCATTGCAGTGGCTTCTCTTGTTGTGAAGCATGGACTCTAGAGGACACAGGTTTTAGTAGCTGTGGCATGTGGGCTCAATAATCACAGTTCCTGGGCTCTTGAGCACAGGCTCAATTGTTGTGGCACATAGGCTTAGTTGCTCAGTGGCATGTGAGATCTTTCCAGACCTGAGATTGAGCCCTTGTCTCCTGCACTGGCAGGTGGATTCTTTACCACTGAGCTACCAGGGATCCCCCACTATCTGTTATTGATTTCTGGTCTAAATTCATTATGCTCTGAGAGCATATTTTCTATGATTTTTATTTTATATATGTTAGGGTATATCTTTTGGCCCATAATATGTTCTATCTTAGTCAATTTTCCAGTGAACTTGACAAGGATGTGTATTCTGCTGTTGTTGGAATATTGTTGTTCAGTTGCTAAGTTGTGTTTAACTCTTTGCGACCCCATGAACTGAAGCATACCAGACTTCCCTGTCCTTCACTATCTCCCTGAATTTGCTTAAACTCATGTCCATTGAGTCAGTGATGCTATCATTAGATGGGATATTCTATATTCTATAAATTTCAATCAGATCAAGTTAAATAATGTCACTTTTCACATCCACTGTATTCTTACTAATTTTCTGCCTTCTTGATGTGTCAGTCTATGCAAGATGAATCTTGACTTCTGTAACTATAAGTGGACTTATCTATCCTAGATATACCTGGAACTTTTTCCCCTTCAACAGTTTAAATGTTACTCCCCTCTCTTCTTGATTGCACAGCCTGATTAAAAAAATCTGTAAGTTGTAACCTTGTGTCTCTAAACTTAAGGTCTTGCCCTCTTCCCACTCCCAGGATTAAGATTTGCTCTGTTTGGTATTTTTCAGCCTGAATATGCTATGTCTGCATATAATTTTTAAAAATATATTGATACTGTTTGGTGTTTTCCAAGCTTCCTTGACCTGCTCTTTGTTGTCTGATTATCATTAATTTTGAAGGTTTTTCAGCAATAATTAATCTAAATATTTATTTTGCTTTATTTTCTTTTTCTCCTTCTGATATTCCAATTATTTGTATGTTACATCTTTTATTGATCTATCTTCAGACTCACTTATGTTTCTCTTAGTTGTATGTGGTCTCCTGATTAGCCCATCAAAGATATTTTGAGATAAAACATTTCCTTTTTATCCTATTTTAGATATTCCATCTCTCTGCTTACAACATCCATCTGTTCTTACATACTACCTGATTTTTCTTTAGAGCCCTTCACATATTATTCAGTTACTTTATATTCCCTTTGTAATGGTTCCAAAATCTCTGTCATAATGGAATATGGTTCTCATGCCTGATTTGCCTGTTCAAACTGATTTTTCTGTCTTTTAGCATCCTCTGTAATTTTTTTTTTTGAAAGCCAAACACAATGTATCAGGTAATAAGAACTCAGGTAATAGGTCTCAGTGTGAAATTGCATGTAAATCTTTCTAGAATTTCACAAATTAACTGAATATTGTAGCTACATGTGACAAAGACTTCAAATCCCCTAGTATCCTTTATTTTATCTCCTCTATTGTCTTTGGGCTTTCGGAACAATTCCTAATGAAATAGTGTCTGTATCTTTCTATTCTTTAAGCTATATCCCATTGATACTACACAGGTACCCTATTGGCATGGTGATAAAGTATATTGCAAGGCGAGTGTCCTATAATCTTATGAGTAAATCTCATTGTTTTAGTTAGATTTTTCTCTAAGTTTCTGGGCTATTATTTTCACAAATGATTTATTTCTCTCTCTCTCTCTCTCTTTTATTTTTTATTTTTTCTTCACTTGAGTAATAAAGATAGAGGATGCCAGACTCCCAAACTACCCATAGTTTACATGGAATAATTCTCTGGTAAAGTTTTCTTTTTCTTTCTTTCTTTTTTTTTTTTTTTTTATCTTAAAGGATTGTTATGAAGAGCATTGTGAGCTTAATTCATCATGGATAGTATTTTTTCCATCTTTTGCCAGATCCACTGGAGATTCTGTCCTAGTTACATACAGTGATAACTTTGTGGGATTTTGGAAGATTAAATCCATGAAAATGTAAAAGACTCTAAGATTGAAGCTCCTAGTAGTTTCTCACTCTCAAGCTAAACCACAATCAGTTCAGTTCAGTTGCTCAGTCGTGTCTGACTCTTTGCGACCCCATGAATCACAGCACGCCAGGTCTCCCTGCCCATCACCAACTCCTGGAGTTCACTCAGACTCATGTCCATCAAGTCAGTGCTGCCATCCAGCCATCTCATCTTTTGTCATCCCCTTCTCCTCCTGCCCCCAATCCATCCCAGCATCAGAGTCTTTACCAATGAGTCAACTCTTCACATGAGGTGGCCAAAGTATTGCAGTTTCAGCCTCAGCATCATTCCTTCCAAAGAAATCCCAGGGCTGATCTCCTTTAGAACGGACTGGTTGGATCTCCATGCAGTCCAAGGGACTCTCAAGAGTCTTTGCCAACACCACAGTTCAAAAGCATCAATTCTTCAGTGCTCAACTTTCTTCAAAGTCCAACTCTCACATCCATACATGACCACTGGAAAAACCATAGCCTTGACTAGACAGACCTTTGTTGACAAAGTAATGTCTCACCTTTTGAATATGCTATCTAGGTTGCTCATAACTTTTCTTCCAAGGAATAAGCGTCTTTTAATTTCATGGCTGCAGTCACCATCTGCAGTGATTTTGGAGCCCCCAAAGATAAAGTCTGACACTGTTTCCACTGTTTCCCTATCTATTTCCCATGAAGTGATGGGACCAGATGCCATGATCTTCATTTTCTGAATGTTGAGCTTTAAGCCAACTTTTTCACTCTCCATTTTCACTTTCATCAAGAGGCTTTTTAGTTCCTCTTCACTTTCTGCCATACGGGTGATGTCATCTGCATATCTGAGGATATTGATATTTCTCCCAGCAATCTTGATTCCAGCTTGTGCTTCTAACAGCTCAGTGTTTCTCATGATGTATTCTGCATATAAGTTCAATAAACAGGGTGACAGTATATAGCCTTGACATATTCCTTTTCCTATCTGGAACCAGTCAGTTGTTTGATGTCCAGTTTGAACTGTTGCTTCCTGACGTGCTTACAAATTTCTCAGGAGGCAGGTCAGGTGGTCTGGTAGTCCCATCTCTTTCAGAATTTTCCACAGTTTATTGTGATCTACACAGTCAAAGGCTTTGGCATAGTCAATAAAGCAGAAATAGATGTTGTTCTGGAACTCTCTTGCTTTTTCCATGATCCAGTGGATACTGGCAATTTGAACTCTGCTTCCTCTGCCTTTTCTAAAACCAGCTTGAACATCTGGAAGTTCATGGTTGACGTATTGCTGAAGCCTGGCTTGGAGGATTTTGAGCATTACTTTACTAGTGTGTGAGGTGAGTGCAATTGTGTGGTAGTTTGAGCATTCTTTTGCATTGCATTTCTTTGGGATTGGAATGAAAACTGAACTTTTCCAGTCATGTGGCCACTGCTGAGCTTTCCAAATTTGCTGGCATATTGAGTGTAGCACTTTCAGAGCATCAACTTTTTTGGATTTGAAATAGCTCAACTGGAATTCCATCACCTCCAGCAGCTTTGTTCATAGTGATGCTTTCTAAGGCCCACTTGACCTCACATTCCAGGATGTCTGGCTCTAGGTGAGTGATCACACCATCATGATTATCTTGGTCTTGAACATCTTTTTTGTACAGTACTTCTGTGTATTCTTGCCACCTCTTCTTAATATCTTCTGCTTCTGTTAGGTCCATACCATTTCTGTCCTTTATCGAGCCCATCTTTCCTTGGAATGTTCCCTTGGTATCTCTAATTTTCTTGAAGATATCTCTAGTCTTTCTCCTTCTGTTGTTTTCCTCTATTTCTTTGCATTGATCGCTGAGGAAGGCTTTGTTATCTTCTTGCTATTCTTTGGAACTCTGCATTCAGATGCTTATATATTTCCTTTTCTCCTTTGCTTTTTGCTTCTCTTCTTTTCACAGCTATTTGTAAGTCCTCCTCAGACAGTCATTTTGCTTTTTTGCATTTCTTTTCCATGGGGGTGGTCTTGATCCCTGTCTCCTGTACAATGTCACGAAGCTCTGTCCATAGTTCCTCAGGAACTCTATCTATCAGATCTAGTCCCTTAAATCTACTTCTCACTTCCACTGTATAATTATAAGAGATTTGATTTAGGTCATACCTGAATGGTCTAGTGGTTTTCCCTACTTTCTTGAATTTAAGTCTGAATTTGAAAATAAGAGTTCATGATCTGAGTCAGAGTCAGCTCCTGGTCTTGTTTTTATTGACTGTATAGAGCTTCTCCATCTTTGGCTACAAAGAATATAATCAATATGATTTCAGTGTTGACCATCTGGTGATGTCCAATGGGTCTAAATATATTTACTTCTCAATTCAAGCTAAATTTATAAATGTTAATTTATATAATTTGCTAAAAAAAAAAAAATTAACCATTTTAAATTTCTTTAGAGGGATACCAGAGGCTTTTCTTGCATATAACGGTGATGAGTTGCTAGTCAGCAACCTGTTAATAGTAGATTTTAATTTCAAAGTAGACTAATAAGTGTTGACTGGTAGTGCCTGTGCACTTTCTTGAGTGATAATCAGTATAGAATTACTCGTCAGTAGAGGCTTATGTCATAAGCTGACTGTCTAAATGATGAATATATAATGAAATTAAACAGAATTGAGACAGATGGTTCTAACTTCTGATAAATGTGCATTTCTTCATAATTAGATAATAATTCCACTTCCTGGAAGATCAATTGGGACATAATAACTTTAAAAACTAAATCATTTCATTGTTTAGCATTTTTAAGGCATGGCAAAAAGGAAATTTTATTTTAATTTACTTAAAATATTGTTTATTGTCTTCCTAAACACTTGATTAAACATGGAAAATCAGATATTGTCATTTTGTATCCTTCTCATATTAAATTATTTATTTTGTTAAATAAACTTTAGAAAACCATTCCAAAACAAAATCTTGTTGATTAATGTTTTATCCTGGGTAAGAAAGAGCAAATAAAGCAGTTAAAATATTCTAAGTCAAATGCCAGACATTACTGTGACATAAAATATGAATTACATTGCAAAATTTATCTGAAATTTGTTATTTCCTTTATACAAATTTATGAAGTAAAAACAGATCAGTATACTTGTTTTTCTGGGAAGAGTCTTGATATATGATATATTCATATTTTCTTTTCTATTCTTATTAAGCAATTTCATATAAAATACACACACAAGAAATGACAATAAAACTTCCAAAACAGTTTGAATTAAGACTGACAGTAGCAAGATAAGTGAATAAGACATACCTAGTCCAAATCTTCACCTCAACAAATATTTGGCATTCATCCATGGACAAAAGGAACTTGGTAGCTGATGTGGAATCTAGCACCACACTTCAATGGATCCTGGCAGAAGTCTCACAAGCCTGTGTGTCAGGTAATAAACATGCAGACCTTGGATGCAGCAGTGGACCATGAAGTGACCTGTGAACTGACTCCAGCTTCTCTTGTCCATGATCTGGGAAACCCTGGAAAATAATGACTTAGAAAATCACCTATGGACGTGGGAGTCTTTGTGGAAGTCCAAGATTCCAACAGAGAAGTTTCAGCATATTGCTGGAGAAAAAAATAAAAACAAATAAATAACTAAATAACTATATCTCCATGATCAGACACACTGAAGAGCATAAGAGGAAAACTATGACATTACCTATGACTCCTGACCACCAAGGCAGCTCAGCTCAGTATGAGAGCATGTGAGTCAGTGCCAGTTTCCCAGTTATATGAGATGCAGACGAAGGGGCCTATTTCTCTCACAACATCCAGTGCACTGAGCTGTGAGCTACATACCAAGAATTAGTTTAGCAGCTGGGATAACAGCATCTAGGGTTAGGAAGGCATCAAGAGGATGCAGATTTTACTAACTGCATGGCTATGGATCCCCACAACATGGACCATAGACATCACAGCTTGTCTCACATACACATCCCTCAACCATTTTGTAGCCAGCTCCTGTGTGCACTCTTAATGGCAGTGAGAGGGAACTTTTGCAGATGGTTAATGAGCACATACAGAAAGCCTGAAAGAGATGTCAAACATCAGCATTTAATGAAATCCTATCAGCATGCAGACTGATGTGCTGCAAGATTTAGAATAAGCATAAAACAATAAGAAACCTGCCATAAGGAGTAAAAATAGTGGAGTAGGCATATTCACAGAGAGTCTGAGAGAGCTTCAGGATTCCTAGGAAGGTTGATGGAATTCTCTACCAAAGTCAGTCAGTAAAATCTGGAGGGGGTGATCTGCTACTGCAGATGCAAAGACAGCAATGCAGGACATTAATCAAGGAACATTAAAATACCAAGGAAATGTGATACCACCAAAGGATCACAATAATCTTCTAGTACTGACCCCAAAGACACGTAAATCTGTGATTTACCTGTCAAAAATTCAAAATAGATGTTTTGAGGAAGTTCAGTGAGCTAAAACAAAAGAAAAAAGATAATTCAATGAAATCAGGAAAGCAAAATGTGAACAGCATGTGAAGTTTAGCAAAGAAATAGAAATCATAAGAAAGAAAATAAAATTCTGAATCTAAAGAATAGTATGAATGAAATGAAAAAAAATGCCATAAGAACATCTACATCAGATCAAGCAGAAGAAATAATCTGTGGAGTAAAAATACAATTTAAACAGTCTAGTTTGGGAATAAAAAGGAAAGAATGAAAAAATAGAAAAGAAAGCTTACACAAACTATGAAATATCATCAACAAAAGCAACGTTAAATTTTTAAAGTCCCAGAAAGAGAATGAAAGGAAAAGAGGGCAGAAAGGTTATATGAAGAAATAATGGCTAAGAACTTCTCAAATCTTGGGAGAGAGTGGCATTCAAGTTCATGAAGCTCATAGTTCTGTGAACAAATTCAACTTTAAAAGATCTTCTCCAAGATTCATTATAATAAAGCTATCAAAAACAAAGACTACTGTCAAAACAGGGGCTGGTGCACTGAGACAACCCAGGGGGATGGTACGGGGAGGGAGGAGGAAGGGGGATTCCAGATGGGGAACACGTGTATACCTGTGGCGGATTCATGCTGATGTATGGCAAAACTAATACAATATTGTAAAGTAATTAACCTCCAATTAAAATAAATAAATTTATATTTTAAAAAAAGACAAGAAACAACAAATGTTGGTGAGAATGTGAGGAAGAGGGAAGGCTTATGCACTGTTGGGAATATTGTTAATTGGTACAGCCAGGATGAACAACAGTATTGAGGTTCCTCAAAAAAGTTAAAAATAGAACTTCCATATTATAGAGCAATTTCACGGCTAGGTATTGTCCTGAAGAAAACAAAACAAAAAACTAATTTAAAACGTGTATGTTCTCAAATGTTCATTGCCAACATTATTTACAATAGCCAAAATATTGAGGTAATCTACGAGTCTGGCAATAGATGAAGAAAGAAAGAAATGTGATACACACACAAACACACACACACACACACACAGATTGGAGTATTACTCAGACACAAAAAAGAAACAGTGATCCAGGTACCTTGCAATTTTCATTAATTCTAATAAACTATCTGGTGAAAATTTATTTTTTATATTTTCTATGTCAACAATCATGTATTTTGGACTACCTACATTTTCTTTCATATGCAATTTTAATATTTTCTTTTTAAAATTTAGATAGTACTACAGTCACTGTTAGAATCAACTTGATGCTGGCAAATATGTCAATAAATCTGAGGACAGATATTAATGAAAATTTTGATTTTTAATATAAATTATTTTTAATAATGAAATAAAAATTTGAGGGAAAAACAAGTAATAACAAAAATGCAAAGGTATTAGAAATATATAATAAAAATATCTTCAAAGTCAGATTACACTTTATGACATTTTAAAATATAAGAAGGAGATAATTATCCTAATGCTGAATAGAGTGGGGGTCCCATATTAAGATCTGTATGCAGTTACTTTTAAGCAAAATTAGCCAAACCTCAGTATTTGAATTTTAATGGTGAGATTATGCCTTTGTACTCAACAAGAGAACATAAATAATAGGTTTTCTGAAAGAGAAACTCATTAAACAAAAGAGTAATACATTTACAAGATTATAGTCAACATTCTATATGTATATTTATCTGTATCAGATTGATGGATTTTTAGACAGATAGATTGCCAAATGCACTTGATAAACAGCAGGGGATTATTGCACACATCAATTAACACAAAAAAGCCTTGCATATTGTTAATTATCAGTAAAGTTAGATTTTATTTTATCATTACTTCCACCATATTATCTCTTCATTTATAATAAAACATACACTTATCAAAAAGCTTTTATACATTTACTTCCTTAACAGCCATGGACCAATATGTTAGTAAAATAAATGAGAACTCTTTGTCATATAATTTAGTCATTCATGGCCAATATCCATGATTGCTTTTTAAAAAGCAAACTTGACAGAGTCAGTCAGTTCAGTTCAGTCTCTCAGTTGTGCCTGACTCTTTGTGACGCCATGGACTGCACGATCCCAGGCCTCTCTCTCCACCACCAACTCCCAGAGTCTACCCAAACCCATGTCCATCGAGTTGGTGATGTCATCCAACCATCTCATTCTCTGTCATCCCCTTTTCCTCCCGCCTTCAATCTTTCCAAGCATCAGGGTCTTTTCAAATGAGTCAGTTCTTTGCATTAGGTGGCCAAAGTATTGGAGTTTCAGCTTCAGCATCAGTCCTTCAATGAATATTCAGGACTGATTTCCTTTAGGATGGATTGGTTGGATCTCCTCACAGTCCAAGGGACTCGCAAGAAGTCTTCTCCAACACCACAGTTCAAAAGCATAATTTTTCAGCACTCAGCTTTCCTTATGGTCTAACTCTCACATACATATAAAACGACTAGAAAAAACAAAGCTTTCACTAGATGGACTTTTGTTGGCAAAGTAATGTCTCTGTTTAATATGCTGTCTAAGTTGATCATAACTTTTCTTCCAAGAAGCAAGCGTCTTTTAATTTCACAGCTGCAGTCACTATCTGCAGTAATTTTGGAGCCTCCCAAAATATAGTCTGTCACTGTTTCCATTGTTTCCCATCTATTTGCCATGAAGTGGCACTCTCCTCTTTCACTTTCATCAAGAGGCTCATTAGTTTCTGCCATAGTTTCTGTCTCTTCTTCACTTTCTGGCATAAGGATGGTGTTATCTGCATATCTGAGGTTATTGTTATTTCTCCTGACAATCTTGATTCCAGCTTGTGATTCCTCCAGTACAGCATTTATACTGATGCACACTGCATATAAGTTAAATAAGCAGGGTGACAATATACAGCCTTAATGTACTCCTTTCCTGATTTGGAACCAGTTTGCTGTTCCATGTCCACTTCTAACTGTTGCTTCTTGACCTGCATACCAATTTCTCGGGAGGCAGATCAGGTTGTCTGGTATTCCCATCCGTTTCAGAATTTTCCAGTTGTGATCCACACAGTCCAAGGCTTTGGCATAGTCAACAAAGCAGGAGTAGGTGATTTTCTGGAAATTCTTTAACTTTTTCTATGATCCAACGCATGTTGGCAATTTGATCCCTGGTTCCTCTGCCTTTTCTAAATCCAGCTTGAACATCTGGAAGTTCAGTTTACATACTGTTGAAGCCTGGCTTGGAGAATTTTGAGCATTACTTTGCTAGCATGTGAGATGAGTGCAATTGTGCAGTAGTTTGAGCATTCTTTGGCATTGCCTTTCTTTGGGATTGGAATGAAAATGAGTGCAGCACTCTAACATCTTCACCTTTTAGGATTTGAAATAGTTCAACTGGAATTCCATCGCCTCCACTAGTTCATAGTGATGCTTCCTAAGGCCCACTTGACTTCACATTCCAGGATGTCTGGCTCAAGGTGACTGATCACACCATCATGGTTATCTGGGATTTGAAGATCTTGTTTGTATAGTTCTTTTGTGTATTCTTGTCTGCTATTTTTAATATCTTCTGCTTCTGTTAGGTCCACATCTTTTCTGTCCTTTATTGTGTCCATCTTTGCATGAAAAATTCCCTTGGTATCTCTAATTTTCTTGAAGAGATCTCTAGTCTTTCTCATTCTATATTTTTCTTCTTTTCCTTTGCAGTAATCACTGATGAAGGTTTTCTACCCTTGTTATCTTGGGAACTCTGCATTCAAATGGGTATATCTTTCCTTTTCTCCTTTGCCTTTCACTTCTCTTCTTTTCATAGCTGTTTGTAAGGCCTCCTCAGACAGCCATTTTGCCTTTTTGCATTTCTTTTTCTTGGGGATGGTCTTGATCACTCCCTCCTGTAGAATGTCACAAACCTCTGTCCATAGTTCTTCAAGTACTCTATCAGATCTAATCCTGTTAATCTATTTGTCACTTCCAATGGATAATCAAATGCAATATCCATGATTGTTTTTTAAAAAGCAAACTTGACCCAGTAGTTATATTTAAGACTTTGGAGTTTGGGCAACATGCAAGTGCTATAATGAATAATGAAAAAGAAAAAAAAAGATAAATTTCAAATTAAACTAAACTTCAATTAATTGGATTTGGTTTTGGAATACATTGACATTTGATTTTTAGTTGCCACATATGATTTATATTAAGTATACAAGGTATGTTTTTTCCTGGAGCATAAACTTTTTTCTCTTTAATTAGAACTATTTGGACTAAGTTAAATAATTATTTTTAACATTTTTAATGAAAGTTCTAAAAGGGAAAACTTGAAATACATTTTGTTTATAAAGTAAATAAATCTAAATGATAAAAAGCTTATAACTTTTAAAGGAAAATTAGTTTTACTTTTAAGTTAACTGTCTAAATCCATAATTTTAACTTTCCTATGCATCAATAATTCTAATGCAACTTGCAAAGAGAATTCTATTGAATGATTCAATATAATTTTAAATATCTAATATTTTTAAAACACTGATGTGTTTAGAGGGATGTTTTGAAGAGCTATTCACTTGCTCTTTTGTCCATAACTTCACTCGATAATCTCCATTTTAGTTAGCTAGTTTCAATTTTAATAATAATAGTACTTAGAAATGCCTCATTTCAATTTAGGGTTTACCTAGAATATTCTGTTTTCAGCAACCAGATTAGCAATTAGTGTAAATTAACCTCACTTATTTTGGATGATTACCAGATCGACAAGATCCAAGTGCTTATTTCATTTTCTAAAACTCTGTTTTGTTGGTACTCTTTGGTATTTCTCAGTATCAAAATTCTATTCTTTGAAATGTTTTTGATAAATCCCATTAATTTACACAGACAAACCCCTTCTTTATGCTCAATGCTAAACATATTTTCTAGGAATAAAGTGATAAATATGAATATTTAGTTTTATTTCATAAAGTGTAAGACTCTGGGAGTATGGTCCCTTAACTAAGAAACATAAGAAGTTTTGATGAGAGCAAAAGAATTACAAAATATAAAAACACTCTACGTTTCTTAACCTGTTGATGTGACTAAATATTAGATGGAGTTGGGTGGGGATTAGTATATATGGTTGTCCTATGGAATGAGAAGAATTCTGAAAAATGTTCTGTTTCAATATATATTAGTGAAGAGAGCTCTCTTTCAGAGTATTTCTTTGTTTCTTAGAGAATAATTTTATTTTGATAGCCGGTGTTTGTTGTTGTTATAAGTTTCATGAAGTTACTTGATATCTGGTATAATCTTGTGGACTTTAAGAATTATATGAATTCATTTTTTAATCCAATTTTTTTCCTGACCTTTTCATTTGTTTCCTAGGAGTACCTTAGCAAAATAACACAAAATAGGTATCTTAGAAATTTATTGTCATTGTTTGGATAGAAGTCAATGTGTTGACAGGACCTTTATCCCTTAGAAACCTGTATGTAGACCCCTTCATTACCTCCTCCTAGCTTCTGGAAGCCTCATACTTTTCCTGGTTTGTGGTAGCATTACTCACCAACTCAACAGACATGAGTTGGAGCAAGCTCCAGGAGTTAGTGATGGACAGGGAAGCCTGGTGTGCTGCAGTCCATGGGGTCACAAAGAGTCGGACATGACTGAGCGACTGAACTGAACACTAATCTTTCCATGACATTATCCTCATGCCTCTTCACATAATTCTCCCTCTCTGAGAATGAATATTTGTGTCAAAATTTCTCCTTTTTGTAAGTACACCAGTCATATTAGATTCAGTTCAGTTCAGTCACTCAGTCGTGTCCGACTCTTTGCAACCCCATGAATCGCAGCACGCCAGGCCTCCCTGTCCATCACCAACTCCCGGAGTTCACTCAAACTCATGTCCATCAAGTCGGTGATGCCATCCAGCCATCTCATCCTCTGCCATCCCCTCTTCCTCCTGCCCCCAATCCCTCCTAGCATCAGAGTCTTTTCCAATGAGCCAACTCTTCTCATGAGGTGGCCAAAGTACTGGAGTTTCATCTTTAGCATCATTCCTTCCAAAGAGCCCCCAGGGCTGATCTCCTTTAGTATGGACTGGTTGGATCTCCTTGCTGTCCAAAGGACTCTCAAGAGTCTTCAACACCACAGTTCAAGCGCATCAATTCTTTGGTGCTCAGCTTTCTTCACAGTCCAACTCTCACATCCATACATGACCACTGGAAATACCATAGCCTTGACTAGATGGACCTTTGTTGACAAAGTAATGTCTCTGCTTTTCAATGTGCTATCTAGGTTGGTCATAACTTTTCTTCCAAGGAGTAAGTGTTTTTTAATTTCATGGCTGCAGTCACCATCTGCAGTGATTTTGGAGCCCCCAAAAATGAAGTCTGACACTCTTTCCACTGTTTCCCCATCTGAAGTGATGAGACCAGATGCCATGATCTTTGTTTTCTGAATATTGGGCTTTAAGCCAACTTCTTCACTCTCCTCTTTCACTTTCATCAAGAGTCTTTTGAGTTCCTCTTCACTTTCTGCCATAAGGGTGGTGTCATCTGCATATCTGAGGTTACTGATATTTCTCCCAGCAATCTTGATTCCAGCTTGTGCTTCTTCCAGCCCAGCATTTCTCATGATGTACTCTGCATATAAGTTAAATAAGCAGGGTGACAATATACAACCGTGACGTACTGCTTTTCCTATTTGGAACCAGTCTATTGTTCCATGTCCAGTTCTAACTGTTGCTTCCTGACCTGCATATAGGTTTCTCAAGAGGCAGGTCAGGTGGTCTGGAATTCCCATCTGTTTCAGAATTTTCCACAGTTTATTGTGATTCACACAGTCAAAGGCTTTGAGTCCATCTAATGAACCTCATCAAAAAAATCACTACGCCTATGAAAACCTTATTTACAAATACATTCAGATCTGGAGTTCCTGGAGGTTTGCATTTCAATATACCATTTAGGGAGGACACAGTTCAACCCATGAAAGCATCTGGTAGGTAGCGTAATCATTGAAATAATATTCTTCTTTACTCTTCTGATCTTCATTGTTCCATTTTTCTGCTCTGATACTTTCAATGACTAGACTCACTACCTCTTTCCCAAAGATATAGTTAGTATTAATTAGTGTTAATAATCCCTAAAGTATATATAATATCTTTACATTTATTCTACTACACGGTTTTATCCATGACAAGGTGGGTTCTCCAGAAGATGATGAGATGATGAAAGGATAGACAACTCCTTGAATTATTTCCAATATCAAAGTTTATTATCAAATTACTATATTCACTGATGTTTTGAATTTTCTCCTGAAAAATCTTAAGATATTATATTCTTTAGTTCATTTATGTAAAGGATATTTACTGAATGCCCATTATATATTTTAGGCACCAGGAAAATGGTAGTGAATAAGGCAGAATAATTTCAAACTTTGGAGGTTGTATTATAATCCTGCAAGACTAGAAAATATAGAAACAAGCAAATAAATTAGAATGAAAGGCCCTAGGAAAGAAATCATTGGACATAATATTTTAGAGTAGGCTTTCAGAATCAAGGAGGGGCATTATCAGGAAAATCTTCTCCCAGAAAATGTCATTTAAAACAAGATCAATGTGTTTGAAAAAGGCCTGTGAGAAATGTTCTTTAGTAATAGACAAGAACAAAATCATTGGACCTATGGTGCAAATGACATGGTGTTATCTGAATACAAAGAAATTCAATGCTGCTAGCTTCTATTTTATAAAATGTCATCAGGAGTTTCCTAATTCTGAGTAGGAATCTTTAGAAGTTTCTATTGTATTTGGAGTGAGTGGAGAAGTTCTTAGAGGCTTTCAGGTTGAGGAATGGCCTGCTTTGTTCTTTAAAAATAAAAAAAAAAATTCACCTCTCGTTTGAAAATAGTGATAAAGGCAGCACCCACAGATGATTGAAAACATCAAAGGAGAGGAACTAACAAAAATTCAAAGCCCATTATGAATAATATTAATGTAGTTCCTAACTACAAATCCAGTGCAAGCACTGCCAAAAGCAGAAGCTTGATGGACAGAGTAGCACAAGAAATAGAGAGTTCATAGTTTGAGATCTCAGCACTCCCCAGGGATTATGCTACATCATTTAATGAAATATGCTAAAGTAAAACATGTTAAATATTTTATTAAATTCTGGTATGAAATATCATCCACTATTTAATTCATAATATTAAATTTAAAAAAAAGAAACATGGTGCTGATTCTTACATAGATTAATGAAATATATGCATTATTTTATTCTATGTATCATCTGATATCAGGAATGGTATTTTTTGTACATGGTAGTCTCCTCAGGTGACAGTTAAGTATTGGGAAAGTTTTTGATAAATTTAATTGTGGAACTTGAATTTATTTATTAAAGTATAATTGACATACAACATTTTATTGATCTTAGGTGTACAAATTGATGATTTGACTTTTTCAGCATTGGAAAATGATCACCCCAATAAATGGCTTACTATCTGTCACCATACGAATTGACACCCTTTTCTTATTAACTTTAAAAATTTAATTTCTCTGTAACTTTCAAATTTATAACAATATTTTTTTTATTAAAAAAAAATCCCTATGCTGTATATTGTATCTCCATGACATTTATTTTTGGACTGCAAGTGGAATTTCTGAATTTTAACTCATTGAAATGTAACTACCTATTCAAAGGCTGTCTTGAAAAAAATGAAAAAAAAATTACCATAACTTATAAAGAGAATAGGCTATAGGAAATTAAGTTCAGAGACATTTAAAAAGTTCTTAAAATCATGGAAGATGACAATGTTTTGAATGAGGTAGGTTTAACACACATTTTTAAAGTAAGATTGATACTATTTGCTGAAAGACTGGAAATGGGCGAACAGTGAGAAAACACGAGGGACCAAGTGTTTTGACTTGATTAGCAGAATGAATGGTGACATCACGTACAGAGATTGAGGAAATGTTAGGGAGATAATTGTCATAGAGTAGGTTGAATCGGAACCAGGTGAGTGCCTCTTAGGAGAAAGGAAATGAGAATCTGCATTCAACCATTAATGTCCCATCCAATAATGTAGCACATATGTACTGGGAACATTCTAGCACACTATGACAAACACATGAGTGGAGAAGTCCTACTTGAGCTTTTGTGGTAACTGTGGCATCATGGAGTGGTACCAAGGGAAGGTTTGGAAGGGCTTTCTTGAGGAAGACAACTTGGGCTGAGAGACATAATAAGTAGAAATTGATTAGAGTAAATGTAAACTATTCATTAAAAAGTCATAGGATGGAAAGAAACTAAACAATTTTGGTTGAAGTGAAGAGATAGGCAGAAGCCCTTACGTGAAAGGGCTAAATAGCATGAACAGTCTTAAGGTTGGCAAATGCTTTAAAAATGAATCAAGTCTAACCAATACTTGGGGATTATAGATTAAATGCAACAACAACAATAGCAGATAAAAACAACAAAACTTTTAATGAAATTTAAAAAATTAAATTTTAAAACTTTAAAAATCATTAATTTGGAAGAGCTTTGTTATTGTGTTTTATTTTTGTACATACATAATCACCTTACAGAAAAATTACTTCTCAAGTAAGCACAGTTAGGTGGTTTTACAGCAGAGTAGTACCTTTAGCCTATTTATTATTGTAAATATGGCATCACTGACTCGATGGACGTGAGTCTGAGTGAACTGGAGTTGGTGATGGACAGGGAGGCCTGGTGTGCTGCGATTCATGGGGTCGCAAAGAGTTGGACACGACTGAGACTGAACTGAACTGAACTGAGACCTTTTAATGCTGATATTAACTTTAAATTGAAATGATATGTACATGACAAATTTTCAAAGGGAAATATCAGAATAGCTAGTGTGAAAGAGGTGTCATAAGGGGAGAAAAGTAATTTAGTTAAGAAAATAGAAATGCCCTTAATGACATAAATAATAGAATAGAATGTCTAATGCTCATGCTGTTTGCTTTATATAGGTATTTCCTCTTAATGGAAGCAATAGAGCACACAAGACATTTTCATTAATTTTTCTTGCATTTTGTCATACAGTGATTTGTATCTATTTGTAATTAAAACGATATTAAGCAAGACTATTTTCAGTACACAATATTTCACAGTAAAGATCTCATATACTTTCACTAAGTCTATAGACTCAGTTGTATACTAGACATTAGTGTAAAAATAATGATACATCATCCAATTACCTTCAAGAGAAGACTTCAGTTTGAAACTTTTTCATATACTGCCTTTCACTGTTTCTTTTTCTTTACATTTTTTGTTTTGTTTGTTTTTGAGTGGTTAAAACAACAGATGTTTATTTTCTCAATAAGAAGACTAGAAGTCTGAGACCTAGGTGCCATGATGGGTTAGTCTCTTAGGGCTTCTCTCCATGGCTTGTGGATGGCTGCCTTCCTGCTATGTCTTCATAGGGCCATTTTTTCACCATTTCATAAATGACTCATTCATGTATGATTTATCTGACCAATAGCTTTGAGAAATTTATGGAGTAGAAAGACTACAAATAAATTATAATTTCAATATACACCAATAATATGTTCAGACAAGGTGTTTGAAACACAGAGGCAGAATGAAAAAGCAGAATGATCTGTGTGAAAAGTATATATATACATTTGACTTGTTATTTTCTTTATCTCCCTGCCTCCCCCTCCTTCCCTTTTCTTCTTTCCTCTCCCTCTACCTCACAAGTCTCTGCTTTTTTCTAAAGTGTGATTAATGATGCCTCATTCTCAAGCATGTACACCTTAACTTAACCTATTAGTAGATTATGAGGCATAGCAGAATTAAATTCTAATTTACTGTGGAATAATTACACAATTTTCAAACCACTTCTAAATTATAAAACTACATGGATAAGTAATATAAATGGAATATTTCCTTCAAGATACCTACTTGTCATATATTCAACAAATAATAATAACTCTATATACCCTGTGCTAATTTCCTAGGGTTGCTGGAACAAAGTTCCACAAACTAGATAGCTAAAACACAACAGAAGCTATTGTTTTTTATTCCTTGCAGTATTTGAGGCTAAAAAGTTCATATCAAGGTGTTGGGAGAGCTACACTTTCTCTGAAACGTTTGGGGGACAATCCTTTCTTTCCTTTTCTAGATTCTGACAGCCTCAGGCATTCCTTGGCTTGTAATATAACTTCAATCTGACTCCATTTTAATATGACTATCTTAACTCTGTCTATATGCAAATTTACCCCCTCTTAACGGACAGCACTCTCTTCAGTGTAACATTACCTTAACTAATTACATCTGCAGTGATCAGTTCTCAAATAGAATCATATTCACAGATATTGGGGCTTATGGCTTTGATTTATCTTTTGAGAAGACACAATTAATGCACAATATACACTAAAACTCATATAAGAACTATACAATAAAAACAACAACTACATTAAGATAAGAGGAAATAATAGAAATAAGATAACAGAAAATTAATTGCTTGAATAGGGGTGGAACATTAATTATAATAAGATTATACTTCAATTGTCATTATATACACTAGTTTAAGCTAGTCTAGCCAGTCTACTGCTAATAAAACACATAGATTTAAATGAATGTTTTGTAGCTGTATGTATTTGAATTTAATGAGCACACTGCAACTGTTACTATGCTATATATAGCAAAATGGACCTTTAGTTCATTTTACTTTTCAACATTATTTAGCTGATTCTTTCCTTTTCTCATCATTAATGCTTAGTATATATATATATACATATATATCTATCTATATATATACATATACAATATACATATATACATATACATATATATACACATATATGTACCTATATATATATACACACACACACACACAGACACACACACAGACACACACACACACACACACATATATATATATATATATATATATATATATACTTAAACAAATGTTTTGGTAATATAGTACATTTTAAACTAATTCCGTTACTCTTTTAAAAACTTTTTAAAAATATAAATGTATTTATTTTAATTGGAGGTTAATTACTTTACAATATTGTATTGGTTTTGCCATACATCAACATGAATCCACCACAGATATACACGTGTTCCCCATCCGGAAACCCCCCCCTCCCCGTACCATCCCTCTGGGTCTTCCCAGTGCACCAGCCCCAAGCATCCAGTATCATGCATCGAACCTGGACTGGTGATTCATTTCATATATGATATTATACATGTTTCAATGCCATTTTCCCAAATATTCCCACCCTCTCCCTCTCCCACAGAGTCCAAAAGACTCTTCTATACATCTGTGTTTCTTTTGCTGTCTCGCATCCAGGGTTATCATTACCATCTTGTGCTTATTGTTCAGTCACAGAGTCATATTTGACTCTTTGTGACCCCATTGACTGCAGCCTGCCAGGTTTCCCAGCACTTCACTATCTCCCAGAGTTTGCTCAAACTCACATCCTTTGAGACGATGATGTCTTCCAACCATCTCATCCTGTCATGCCCTTCTCTTCATGCATTAAATTTTTCCCAGCATCAGGGTCTTTTCCAATGTGTTGGCTCTTCGCATAGGTGGGCCAAAGTAATGAAACTTCAGCTTCAGCATCAGTCCTTCCAATGAATATTCAGGGTAGATTTCTTTTAGGGTTGATTGGTTTGTTCTCCTTGTAGTCCAAGAGACTCTCAGGAGTCTTCTCCATCACCACAACTTGAAAGCAATGATCATTTGGCACTCAGCCTTCTTTATTACATGCATTTGTAAACACTTAGCATTATAAAATAATAAACATAAGAATGTAGAATTATAGAAAGAAAGGAATATTGGTGATTTTTTAATATGTATATGCATAACTATTTTGATTTTACATCTTAGTTTTATATTTTTAATATATATCCTAGTTACCAACCATGATCACAAGTATTAATTATTGATCTCTTTTTACAACTCTGTCTGCCTGTTCTCTCATTTAGAAATTTTGTATCCAGATACTATTAATATGGAAGACATTTTGTTTGTCAAAAACAAACAAACCTTCCATAAATTGGAATATATATTAATTGTTAGCAGATTATTAGCATCATAAATTTATGTATAATTAACATATATTTAGTTTCAAGTATATAGCATTCTATATTTATATATATTGCAAAATAAATACCACAATAAATGTAGTTAACATTCATCACCATGCAGTTGACAACTCTTTTTTCTTGTAATGAGAACTTCTAAATTTAATTTTTTAGCAAATTTCAAATATGAAACACAGAACTGCTATCTATAGTTACCATATTGTTTGGTAAATCTTCATTATTTATTTATTTTACAACTGTTAATTTTGTACATTTTACACCTTTCATCCATTTCACCCCTCCACCACTCCCTTCTCTGGCCATACCAATCTCTGTTCTCTGTCTCTATGAGCTTGTTTGACATTTAAGATTCTATGTAGAAGTCAGATTACATGCTCTATGTCTTTCTCTGTCTGACTCATTTTGCTTGGCATTTTACAAGTCTATCCACATTACTGCAAATGGTGTTTTTCATTTTTTTGGCTGAATAATATTGCATATATATAATTTATATATGCACATTTTTGTTTATCCATTAATAAACATTTAGGTTATTTCCATCTGTTGGCTATTGTAAATATGCTACAATAAACATGGGGTTGTATATGTCTTTTTGAGTTACTGTTTTTGTTTTCTTTAATATCCACAAGTGGAATTCCTGGGTCATATTAAAGTTTTACCTTTTATTTTTTGGAGAGGTTCCATATAATTTTCCATTGTGGCTGAACCAATGTACATTCCACCAGTAGTGCACAAGGGTGCCCCTTTTCTCTACATCCTCTTTAGCACTTGTAATTGTCATCATAGCCTTTTTAACTGGTATGAGGTGATACCTCATATTCAATTTGTAATATATATATATATAAATATAGAATGTTGTACACTTGAAACTAAATACTTGCTAGTTATACATCACTTTAAAATGCTAATAATCTGTTAACTTGCAAAACTGTAAGTTTTGATTTGCATTTCCAGAGGGATTGGGGGCGGGAGGAGAAGGAGATGACAGAGGATAAGATGGCTGAATGGCATCACTGACTCAATGGACATGACTTTGGGTAAGCTCCGGGAGTTCATGATGGACAGAGAGGCCTGGCATGCTGTGATTCATGGGGTCACAGAGTCGGACACAACTGAGGAACTGAACTGAACTGAATTGAAATGATGACTAATAACGTTGAACATCTGTTCGTGTATCTGTTAGCTATTTTTATGCCTTCTTTGAAAAATGTCTACTCATACCTCCTGCCCATTTTTAAGTTGGATTGTTTGTGCTGTTGAGTGGAAAGATTTCTTTATGTATTTTGGATATTAACTCATCAGCAGATACATGACTTGAAAATATCATTCCCCATTCATTTTGTGATTATTTCCTTTTCTGTGTAGAAGGTTTTTTAATTTGATGTATCTATTTTTGCTTTTGTTGTCTTTGATTTTGGTGTGAGATCCAAAGAATCACCCCCAAAACTGATATCAATTAGTACTGCCTATGTTTCTTGTAGAAATTTTACAGTTCCTGATCTTACATTGAAGTCTTACTCCATTTTGGGCTAAATTTTGCTTATGATATAAGATAGTATAGTTTTGTTCTTTTGTACATAGCTGTCTAACTTTCCCATCACCATTTATTGAATAGATTATCCTTTCCCCATTGTACATTCTTAGCTCCCTGGTCATAAATTAATTGATCATATATGCATGGATTTATTTCTAGTCTCTATTCCATTGATATGTGTTCCTGTCTGTTTTTATGCCCATACAATCCTGTTTTGATTACTGTAGTTTTGAAATATAATTTTAAATCAGGGAGCATGGTGCCTACAGTTTCAGTTTTTCTCAAGATTCTTTTTTCTATTCAATATTCTGTGGTTCCATTCAAATTTCAAAATTTATTGTTCTATTTATAGAACTGCACTATTGGAATCCTGATAAGAATTACATTGAATCTATAAATTCTTTGGGTAGCATTAGGGTATTTTAGTAGTACTAGTCCTTTCAATACAAAAGCATAAATTATCTATTTTTGTCTTTCTCAATTTATTTCACTAATGTCTTGTAGTTTTCAGTGAACATGTCTTTTACTTCCTTAAGTTTATTTCTAAGCACTTTATTCTTTTTAATGTAATTGTAAATGAAATTTTCTTTTTTTGAAATTTTCTTTATTTCTCTTTAAGATAGTTTATTATTAGTGATAGACATGTAACATAATTTTGTATATTATTGTGTATCATGCAACAGTTTTCCTGGTGGAGGCTTGAGGATTTTCTATAGTAATATCATGTCATAGGCAGTAGTTAAAGTTTTACTTCTTCCTTTATTATTTGAATGCTTTTCATTTATTTTTTCTTACCTAATTGCTTTGGCTAAGATTTCCAACACCAAGTTGAATAAAGTGGAAGAGTGATCATTCTTGCCTTGTTCCTCATCTTAAACAGAGAGCTTTCAGCTTTTCACCATGCATTATGATGTTGTGTGCATATGCTACGTTGATTCAGTCATGTCTGACTCTGCAACCCCATGGATTGTAGCCCACCAGGCTCCTCTGTCCATGGGATTCTCCAGGCAAGAATACTAGGGTGGGTTGCCCTCCTCCAGGGGATCTTCCCCACTCAGAGATCAAACCTATGACTCTTAGGTCCCCTGCATTGGGAGGCGAGTTCTTTATGACTAGTGCCACCTGGGAAGTCCGATGTTATTTATATTATAATGTTAACCATGTCTAATTATGTTAATGCTAATTGTTAATATTTGATAAACTATTCTAGCTTCCCTTAAAGTAATTATGCAGTCTTGAGAAAACAAATACATAATATAGAAGAATAGGTGGCTGCTTAAGGCATTTCACTTGAAGAATGGGAACATTTTCTAACTTTGAAGGAAAATTTGTAATCTTACTAAAGACTCAGTGGTTCTAATTTCCACTTTGTATGGAAATGTTCACATACCTAATACAAAAAAAAAAAAAAAAAAAAAAAAAAAAAAACATCAAATACTCATCTTATTTCCTTAACTATTCAAAAAGATAGATATGTGAACTTAACTGATAATTGATAGTGACTAGAGTTATTTTGGAAATAAATACATTTAAAACCGGTATATCCTTAAATTTACTGACATATGAAATGTAAACTCAAGTGAATATTTTAAACTATTGCTTGTTCCACATGCTCAGTGACATATAAATATTTCTGAGGGTCTTTCATCAAAATGTATTTTTTAACCCACATCTCTTAAAAAAGCCATAATTCATCATTTCTTGTTTGGTCCACTTGACAACTTCACAAGCCTCTTAATTGTATTTTCCATCTCCATATTCTGCTCTCTAGTCCATTCTTCACTCATATACAAAAAAAATCTTTTAAAAAAAGTGTCAGTCATATCATTGTGGTAACTCCTTACCATACTGCATTAGTTTTCTAGGGCTTCCATAACAAAATAGCAAAGACTAGGGAACTTAAACAACAGAAGTCCTGGAGGCTATAAGGCTAAAGTCAATGTTCCAGCAACCTTGACTTCCTTGATTTGCAGATAACTTCCCTCCTCTCGCCTCTTTCTATCTTTGTCCCTCTATACGTAGGTGCCCTGATGTCTTTTCCTTGTTTTGTAAGAACATCATTTATATTGCATTAGAACCTGATATAATGGCCACATTTTAATGCACTCGCCTTTTTAAAGTCTTTATCTCCGAATATAGTTACAGTCTAGGGTACTGAGGCTTAAGTCTGGAATTTGGGGGTACATATTTCAGCCCAAAACACATTACTTACTAGGTTCTGTGTTTGTTGATTCATACTAGCATCTCCAAGTTTATATCATGTCACCAACTCACCTTCACAATGCTGTAGCACACATACTTACATTTAGGTCTTTAATCCATTTTAAGTTTAATTTTGTGCATGGTGTTAGTAAGTGTAATTTCACTCTTTTACATGTAGCTGTTCAGTTTGCTCAGAACCATTTATTGAAGACGCTGTCTTTGCTCCATTGTACATTCTTACCTCTTTTGTAAAAAATAAGGTACCCATAGGTACATGGGTTTATTTCTGGGCTATCTTGTACCACTGGTTTATATTTCTGTTTTGTGTCAGTATCATACTGTCTAGATGTCTGTAGCTTTGTAGTACAATCTGAAGTCAAGGAGATTGATTCCTCCAGCTCCATTTGTCTTTCTCAAGACTGTTTTGGCTATTTGGGGTCTTTTGTGCTTTCATATGAATTGTGAAAATTTTTGTTCTAGTTCTGTGAAAAATGTAATTGATAATTTGATAAGGATTGCATTGAATCTGTAGATTGCATTTGGTAGTATAATCACTTTCACAATATTGATCCTTCCTACCCAGGAACATGGACTATCTCTCCATCTGTTTATGTTACCTTTGATTGCTTTTATCAGTGTCAATAATTTTCTGTGTACAGTTCTTTTGTCTCCTTCAGTAATTTTATTCCTGGATATTTTATTCTTCTTTTGCAATGGTGAGAGGGATTGATTCCTTAATTTATCTTTCTGATTTTTCATTGTTATCTAACAAGATCAGTACTTCTAGATATACTTCCCATGAGGTTTTATGTCCCAAAGAGAGTCTCAGTAGGCCCCAACCCAAGGAGATCCTTCAAGCCCAGCAGGTAGATCTGTCTCAGGTTCCTTTTAAGTCACTGTTTTTGCTCTGGGTTCCAGTGCACATGAGACTTTGTGTGGTCCTACAAGAGTGGAGTCTCTGTTTCTCTCAGTCCTATAAAACTCCTGTGATCAAGACCTGCTGGCCTTCAAACGCTCTGGGGGCTCCTCTTCCTGATGGCAGACCCCCTCTGGATACGGAGCCTGATGGGCTCAGAAATTTCACTCCTGTGGGAGAACTTCTGTGATGTAATTATCCTTCAGTTTGTGGGTTGCATACCTGGGGGGTAGGTATGCAATTTATTTTATTGTAATGTGCCCCTCCTTCTATCTCTTTGTGGAGATAGATTTCTTCTTTGTCTTTGGATGGAGAATATCTTCTGTGGTAGGTTCTAGTATTTTGTATTGATGGTTTGTTGGTTAGTTGTGATTTTGATATTCTCATGGGAAGGGATGAGCTCAAGGTCTTCTACTCTGCCAATATTTATCCTGTCCCAACTTGTGACCTCTAAAGCAGACAGGGTTGCTTAATTTCCTGTTTTCCATTTCATTAATTTTGCTCATTCTTTATTTTTTCTTTTGGCCTGCGTACCTCAGACTTTTTTTTTTTTTTTCCTTGTTTGCTGAGGTGGAAATGTAGATTATTTTTTAGTGTCTTTTTTCTAATGTACATATTTGCTGTTACAAATTTCCCTTTAAGCACTTCTTTCATTCATCCTACAAATTTTAATGTCATGCTTACATTCACTTAGTTTAAAATATTTTTAAATTTTCCTTTGAGATTTGTTCTTTGACCTATGTGTTATTTAGAAATATGTTATTTCATTCCATGTATTTGAGTGTTTTCCAGTTATCTTCCTTTTTTTTTTTAAGTTAATTTTTATTGGCGTGTATTGGTTTGTTACTAATTTCTAGTTTAAAATCCCTGTGGTCTGAGAGAAAACATTGTATGATTTCCATCTTTTTCAAATGTGTTAAGACATGTTTATGGCTTAGACCAGGGAAAATCTTGGTAAATCCTCCATATGAACTTGAGAAAAATGTATACTTATGGTGTTGAATTCAAGAATATTGTACTTCTGAAAACATAGTTGAGTGGAAAAATAGAATTACTGTGAACCTGAATCAAATTGTATGCAAAAAACAATCACTCCATATTAGTTTCTAGTAGAAGTAATTCAAAGTAATTTATTAAAAAGAAGAATCAGTTCTGTTGAGATGGATGAAACTGGAGCCAATTATACAGAGTGAAATAAGCCAGAAAGAAAAACACCAATACAATATACTAACACATATATATGGAATTTAGAAAGATGGCAATGATGACCCTGTATGCAAGACAGCAAAAAAGACACAGATGTGTATAGCGGACTTTCAGACTCAGAGGGAGAGGGAGAGGGTGGGATGATTTTGGAGAATGGCATTGAAACATGTATACTATCATGTAAGAATCGAATTGCCAGTCTATGTCTGATGCAGGATACAGCATGCTTGGGGCTGGTGCACGGGGATGGCCCAGAGGCATGTTGTGGGGAAGGAGGTGGGAGGGGAGTTCATGTTTGGGATTGCATGTACACCCGTGGTGGATTCATGTCAATGTATGGCAAAACCAATACAGTATTGTAAAGTAAAATAAAGTAAAAATAAAAATTAAAAAAAATAAAAAATAAAGAAAGAAAATATGATTTTAAAAATAAAATAAAATGAAATGACATTTAAACATGTCACACTTCACATGAAAGTCCTCTTAAACAACTGTTTTCTACTTTCATCTGCCATATTCCCTGAAAAGAAGGCCTGCCCTTATCACACAACACAATATTATAATTTGTAGTGGAGGTATTAGAGTAATTTGAGATTCAGTTTTATGACAGCAGGCAAATAAATACAGTAAATGGTATGATTTTAGGACTCTCTCTCTCTCAGTTTCTGTCTGAATAAAATGTATTATTTATCAAAAAAAAAACAATAACTAGAAAAGATACTCCACCTTAAGAGTCAAATATAAAAATGACAGCTGATTTCTACAATATCAACTTGAGTCTATACTGCATTAATTCCCTTGCTTTTGTAAACACAAACTCTAACTAGAAATCTACCAAAGTAGTCCATGATTCTGACATTGGTGTTAGCTCATACTTATATCATATCTAAAAATCTTTGAAATAAGCTGGGCAATCCCTCTTCCTTTGTGCACCATTAGCCTGTTAAAAAGTTACAAATATCTTATAGAGAATAGAAGGATTGTGTGTTGAGACTATTTGCTGTGTTTTTTGGTCCTATTCAATGGACACAGCTTCTGGCCATTGAGTGTGTTATCTGTGAAATGGCTCAAGACCTTAAAATTCAGCAAGCTACCAAATTTTTTACACTGGGATGACTGAAATTATCTTCCTTATTTTGTCTTATTCCAGAAATTAAGCAAAATTTTAGTCATCTGACCAACGATTTTTGTTTTGGAAATCAATTTACTAAACAATGCCAGAGCTACCTCTAGGTTTAAGACATCTCAAATACCACTTCTTCATCCTTAAATTGCCTTAGGTTTCATAAAGAAATAACTGGCCTATACAATCTGAGATCCCAGGATCCACTATAATATCAGGTATTCCAGATCCATGACAGCATCCTCCTACATCATCCTGGTTTCCAAAGGACAGGCACTACCAAGCCTCTCAAAGAAGCAATTGTCCTCATCATAAGGGGATTTTCAGTTGCCTCAACCTGTTAATATTCTTCTAGCATATGTTTTTCTTCTTTTTACCATATTTAATAATATCTTCCTATTAGTGTACAAATATGATTAGGACTTGACATAGATCATTCATTGTCAGACTAACTTTTTAATTTCAAATCAGTGCTAAATTTTCTACTATGAAGAGATTATGACACATATGGAAGTTCAGGGTCAGCTGAACAGAAAATGAGGGAAGATATGTTATATATTATAACATTGCTATATAATTTATTATATACTACACGCTATATATTTCATGTAACAATGAATACAATTATGTATATTATGTGTATATATATGTATATCTGGACACACGTATATATACACACTCTGCAAATGAGTATCATTTATCAACTTATAGTATGTCATAGTAAACTCTGCATCTAGAAAAATTAAGTAGGCAAGAAAGGCTTTACCCAAATTTGCTGCAACAGGGAAGAGAATCCAAATCGCAGTCTGATCTCAATGATACTAAAACAAATATTTGAGGGGTTTTAATAGTGGAAAATATTGACTTTTCCCAAAAGAAAAGGAAAACTAAAATTTCTCCTGTATACATAATAAGTGGTACTTTTACAACTTGGAATAAGGTACCCACCAAAGTTAGGTTCCTGCCTTCCAACAGAGACTGGGAAACAGGAGTACTGTCTTCCTTGCCAATTAAAATTCAAAAGGATGGCTTCTAGTTCTTGAGAAAGACACACCTACATTTTAAAACTAGCAAGAAGCTTTTCAAAAGATTTATATCTCAAAGAGGGAAAGAAAGGATATACAAGAATTTTTATTTGCTTTGTTTATTAAATTAATGTTATAAGGAAAGGGAAGTCAGGGTACTAGAGTCAGGTAAGAACCAGTCTAAAGTTTTGTCAAACTGAGAGGAAGATTAAGGCCCTGATGGTCACTTCGTCATGAATTCCATCTCATTATTAAGAGGGAAATCAAAATAAATGTTTCTAAATTGTTTTATAAAATATTTCAAAATTTTCAAAACTTTTAAAAATACTTAATAACAACTAAATCTTACAATAAATGTAAGCCTTTTCTAGATATGCTTGGCACTTGTCCTTAAAGAAAAGATGATGATATGCTAATAACTTGAAGAAAATTACACTGCAAAATTGTCAAATGTTCATTCATTCAAGCAAAAAATAAATTCTTTCAATTACTTAATTTAAGAATATTTTGAATATTAGTATGCTAATTTTTATGTTATTTGTTGTTTGAGGGAATCTTTTTAAACTACAGTGTAAATAAAGAAGCATGGCTTAGCTAATAAGGGTTATTTAGAGATATTTTAAAATCTCATATAAGATACAGACTATTATATAGAATATATAAAAGCATTATATGTTGCTTTTTGCTTTCTTAATTTATTATAACTACAAAGGCTACAAAGCAGAATTTACAATAGATGCACCATTTACATATGGGTTGATACTGTTCAGTTTAGTCACTCAGTCATGCCTGACTCTTTGGGACCCCATAGATTACAATACACTAGGCACCCCTGTCCATCGCCAACTCCCAGAATTTACTCAAACTCATGTCCACTGAGTCAGTGAGGCCATCCAAACATCTCATCCTCTGTCGTCCCCTTCTTCTCCCACCCTCAATCTTTCCCAGCATCAGGGTCTTTTCAAATGAGTCAGTTCTTTGCATCAAGTGGTCAAAATATTGGAGTTTCAGCTTAGCGTCAGTCCTTCCAATGAATATTCAGAACTGATCTCCTTTAGGATGTACTGGTTGGATCTCCTTGCAGTCCAAGGGACTCTCAAGAGTCTTCTCCAATACCACACTTCAAAAGCACCAAATCTTTGGTGCTCAGCTTTCTTTATATTTCAACTCTCACATCCACACATGATTACTGGAAAAACAATAGCTTTGACTACACAGACTTTTGTTGCCAAAGTCATGTCTTTGCTTTTTAATATGCTTTCTAGGTTGGTCATAACTTTTCTTTCAAGGAGCAAGCATCTTTTAATTTCATGACTGCAATCACCATCTGCAGTGATTTTGGAGACCAAAATAAAATAAAATAAAATAAAATAAAATTTGTCACTGTTTCCACTATTTCCCCATCTATTTGCCATGAAGTAATGGGATTAGATGTCACGATTTTAGTTTTCTTAATGTTGAGCTTTAAGCCAACTTTTTCACTCTCCTCTTTCATTGCTGTTAAGAGGCTCTTTAGTTCTTCTTCACTTTCTGCCGTAAGGGTGGTGTCATCTGCATATATGAGGTTATTGATATTTCTCCTGGAAATCTTGATTCCAGCTTGTGCTTCCTATAGCCCAGCATTTCTCATGATGTACTCTGTATATTAGTTAAATAAACAGGGTGACAATATACAGCCTTGACATACTCCTTTTCCTATTTGGAACCAGTCTGTTGTTCCATGTCCAGCTCTAACTGTTGCTTCCTGACCTGCATACAGATTTCTCAAGAGGTAGGTCAGGTGGCCTGGTATTTCCATTTCTTGTAGAATTTTCCATAGTTTGTTGTGATCCACACAGACAAAGGCTTTGGCATTGTCAATAAAGCAGAAATAGATGTTTTTCTGGAACTCTCTTTCTTTTTCGATGACCCAACGGATGTTGACAGTTTGATTTCTGGTTCCACTGCCTTTTCTAAAACCAGTTTGAACATCTGGAAGTTCATGATTCATGCACTGCTGAAGCTTGGCTTGGAGAATTTTGAGCATTTCTTTGCTAGTGTGTGATATGAGCACAATTGTGCGGTAGTTTGAGGATTCCTTGACATTGCCTTTCTTTGAGATTGAAATGAAAACTGACATTTTCCAATCCTGTGGTTACTGCTGAGTTTTCCAAATTTGCTAGCATATTGAGTGGACCACTTTCACAGCATCATCTTTTAGGATTTGAAATAGTTCAACTAGAATTCCATCACCCCCACTAGCTTTGTTCACAGTAATGCTTCCTAAAGCCCACCTGACTTCGCATTCCAGGATGTCTGGTTCTAGGTGATTAATCACAACTTTGTAATCACAAAAGTAATCTGGGTTATAATAGATACACAGGTTACATGTGGGTTGATACCGTAGCAGAAAGAAAACCCTTTAGCTGTATTGTTGCATCACCAGCCCTGCTGTTAATTATTACAAAGATCACAGTGGAATAGCTGTATACTTTGCAAATTTTAGTAAAGATGTTGCAATAAAAGTGAGAGTCAATTAAGATAAACAAGAATGCCATGTGTGTCTTAAATGTTCTTATTGGAGAGGGGAAAGAGCACTGTTACAACTCTTAAATCCCTTCTTTATTTTATCTGAGCATTTCTCTGTGCATGCTCAAGCTCAGCAGGGAGTTTAAAAAAGAGGAAATTGAGAAAAAACTTGATAAACAATATCTGAATAATTTAGGTGGCACAAAGGAGAACTGGGAATCATTAAGAGAGGCAATATCTAGGAGCAAGATCTTCAAGTTTTGAGTGCTACTAGTAAGAAATTCAATATAAAACAATCAGGAATTCCCTTATAGTCCTGGAGATTAAAACTCTGGCACAAAGCTATTCTATGGAATGCTCCAGTTGGTTATGCTGAGAGCAAAACCTGCCTTTACAAATGCATCCAGATTTATTGACAGGCGCCTGTAGGCCACTTTAAAAAGCAAAAACAGAACAACAACAACAACAACAACAACAAAAGCACAAGAAAATCTGTATTAGGACTAAAGAAAATGGCCTAATTTTCATGTAGCTTGACTGTGCTACTGAATTTATCATCATAATGTTTTCCTCCTCTTCATCATCACCAGGCACATCCTTAAAAGTGAATTTTTAAATCCACCAAAACGTTCTTTCCTGACTTACACCACCTCTCACTTCACAAAAAAAGAGCAAGTTTTTACATGCACAGGAATTTTAAGCATGTGGGAAATGGTACAATTTATTATGAAAAATATTTATATTTGAATAGGTATGAGAAGCTGAAATTTCCATGGCAAAGACAGAAGCCAAACAAATGGCAGCTGTTTACATTTTTCTCCTTAGGATCGTTGTAGTGGTTCAGCCACTCAGTGGTATCTGACTCTGCGACCCCATGGACTGCAGCATGCCAGACTTTCCTGTCCTTCACCATCTCCCGGTGCTTTCTCAAACTCATGTCCATTGAGTCGTTGATGCCATCCAACATCTCATCCTCTGTCATCCCCTTCTTCTCCTGTCTTCAATCTTTCCCATCATCAGAGTCTTTCCTAATGAGTTGGTTCTTCCCATAAAGTGGCCAAAGTATTGGAGTCTCAGTTTCAGCATCACATTGTGACAACCAAAAGTGCTAACATATTTGGGTGACTGCTATCACTATTAAACTTCACTGATTTGAAATCCCCTAAGGAAATCACATTTAAATTAAAATCTATTTGTGTTAACAGGAAAGTGTGAAAACAGACATTAGTCTCTAAATGTAAAACTAACATTTAATTTAGAATTAAAAAAAAACATTTTAGTTATCAAGAAAATACTAGGAAAGAAGAAATACTTCCTTTTAGTACTGAGACAAATATAAGCAATGGTATAGAAAATCACACATTTATCTTCAGACAAGAGAGAGTGTTAATTTCTTTTTTTTTTGTTAGAAAATAGCATGTTCCAGTGATTTTGCCTGTTCTCATATATTTGTTGGCATTTTCCCCTGTATTTTTGAGGACTTTCTTTGGCTACCATTTTTCTTTGGGGGAAGGTGTTTTGTTATGGATTCAATATTTTTAATATTCTTGTTCTCCATTTTTCCTTCTATCAATTTGGGAAAGCTATAGTTTCTTTCTCTTTTGAGGTATTTGACCCACTTTTTAAAGTTGTTAGTATTATTAGGATAATTTTTTTCATATCATTATGATCATTAAAAATGATTTGAGAATCCACTGTGACCCTCCTCCTTACCTCACTCCCCCTTTTTATTGCTAAAATTGACAATTTCTGGTTTGATCTTTTTTAACCTATATCATTCTGTAGTGTTATAAATTTGATTTGGGTACCTCTGTCGGTTTAAATGTGACCCCATGGATTGCAGCACGCCAGGCTTCCCTGTCCTTCACCATATCCTGGTGCTTGCTCAAACTTAAGTCCATTGAGTCTTTGATGCCATCCAACCATCCCATCCTCTGTCATCCCCTTCTCCTCCTGTCTTCAATCTTTCCCATCATCAGTGTATTTCCTATTGAGTCAGCTGTTCACATCAGGTGGGCCAATGTACTGGAGGTTTCGCTTCAGCATCAGTCCTTCCAATGAATATTCAGTATTGATTTCCTTAAGAATTGACTAGTTTGATCTTCTTATCTTCATCCATCATAATTATAGAAAGGGGCAAATAAAATGGAAAAAAAAATATGATTATTTTATCTTCATTTGCTGCTTTAATGAAAAAAGAAAGGTCTAAGCTACTATTTAAGTGTCCATGTATCATGGCTTGATAGCTCACTTCTCTTTAGCACTGAATAATATTCCACTGTAATGTTGTACCACAGGTTATTTATTCATCTGTTGAAGGAACACATGCTTCTAAGTGCTAATAAATTTGCACAGAACTACTATAAATATTCACTGAAGGTTTTGTGTGGATATAAAATTTCAATGCATTTGAGTAAGTACTAAATAAAAAAAAAAATGAAGATGGCTAGTTCATATAGTTAGCATGCTTTGTTTTCTAAGGAACTGTCAGACTATCTTCCAAAGTTGCTCTAATATAGTACTTTTCAAAACAACTTTAAGAAGTTTTAAAATCCAGTTTTTTTATGGACAGAGATCAAGGCAGAAAATTGGGTTAAACATACTATGAGAAATAGCAGTGAGGTTAGAAAATTGCACTATTGTCAGAATTTCCATTTTCTGAATAAGAAAATTTAGTAAGAATATGTGAGACTTTAGAGACAGATAAAATATCTTTTATTTGAAGATAAAGTAGCCAATAGATTAAAAAAATAAATTGAGAAGTAAAGAATCATCAAAATCAGGGTGAATTTTCTGAGCAGTGAAAATTTTATCAAGGATTAAAATAAAATACTGTATTTTAAATAAGCAGTTCTGTCTTTCTGTTAGTCCCTTTATCCATATCATTTTAAAATAATCTTTTCCTGTGATTACCAGGGAATATCAGTGTTAATTCTGTCAGCATTAGACAACAGGAAACATGTAAAATAAATAATTCTTCCAAAAGTTTCTAAGGATCTTTGTTATCAATCACAAGATCAGATTGGAGAGAAAATGGAATATTTGCGAAACTTAGTTGCTTCTACTTTCATATGGATTCTGGAATACATGCTTTTATTTACAATAGTCACGGAGAAGGCAATGGCACCCCACTCCAGTACTCTTGCCTGGAAAATCCCATGGACGGAGAAGCCTGGTGGGCTGCAGTCCATGGGGTCGCTAAGAGTCGGACGCGACTGAGCGACTTCACTTTCACTTTTCACTTTCATGGATTGGAGAAGGAAATGGCAACCCACTCCAGTATTCTTGCCTGGAGAATCCCAGGGATGGGGGAGCCTGGTGGGCTGCCATCTATGGGTTTGCACAGAGTCGAACACAACTGAAGAGACTTAGCAGCAGCAGTCTTTTAGAAAAAAAAAAAAAAAAAAAAGACATAGGTTTTAGAAATTTTGAAACAATTCTTTTGCAGGTAAAGATAATTAAGAACTACCCTCAACTCTTGTAATATGTTAAATCTAGTATAGGCAAAACTGTAATTATTACTGACATAGAGAAATCAAGGAGCAAAAGACGGAAAAATAACTTAGACACTGACAATATATTCCTTCTTTGAAGAGTGCACTATACATGCTGTAAAATTGACGTTTGAGAGGAAGTAACTCATTGACCAATTTACTGACTAAGGAAATAAATTATTAGCTATTTGTCAAGATTAACATAAAAGTGGGCCGTGTACTCATGTTAGTTAAAATACTGGTTGTTTGTGAAAAACTCAGGATGTAACATAAATTTTTGATTGAAGAACTAGAGAACAGATATGTTTTAACATGGAGAAACGACTAATTGTGCACACCAAGAGAATAAATTACCTGCACATGTATATAAATTAATTAGAACCTGTTTGGAGGTAAATCAGGGAAGATTAAAAATGATCAAATGCAAAAATTTGCTGAAGTGCTCCAAGGGTACAAATGATGTATTGAGTTTCACACATGCAGTGAGAATTTCACTAGCTTTAATCTAATATTGATAACCTCTTTATTAAAGCAGGGCTTCCTGATGAAGACCTACAAGACCTTTTAGAACTAACACCCAAAAGAGATGTCCTTTCATTATAAGCGAATGGAATGCAAAAGTAGGAAGTCAAGAAACACCTGGAGTAACAGGCTAATGTGGCCTAGGAATGTGGAATGAAGGAGGCAAAGACTGATAGAGTTTTGCCAAGAAAATGCACTGGTCATAGCAAACACCCTCTTCCAACAACACAAGAGAAGACTCTACACATGGACATCACCAGATGGTCAACACCGAAATCAGATTGACTATATTCTATGCAGCCAAAGATGGAGAAGCTCTATACAGTCAACAAAAACAAGACCAGGAGCTGACTGTGGCTCAGATCATGAACTCCTTATTGCCAAATTCAGATTTAAATTGAAGAAAGTAGGGAAAACCACTAGACCATTCAGGTATTACCTAAAGAAAATCCCTTATGATTATACAGTGGAAGTGAGAAATAGATTTAAGGGCATAGATCTGATAGACAGAGTGCCTGATGAACTATGGAATGAGGTTCATGACATTGTACAGGAGACAGGGATCAAGACCATCCCCATGGAAAAGAAATGCAAAAAAGCAAAATGGCTGTCTGGAGAGGCCTTACAAATAGCTGTGAAAAGAAGAGAAGCAAAAGGCAAAGGAGAAAAGGAAAGATACAAGCATCTGAATTCAGAGTTCCAAAGAATACCAAGAAGAGATAAAAAAGACTTCTTCAGCGAACAATGCAAAGAAATAGAGGAAAACACAGAATGGGAAAGACTTGAGATCTCTTCTAGAAAATTAGAGAAACCAAGGGAATATTTCATGCAAAGATGGGCTCAATAAAGGACAGAAATGGTAGGGACCTAACAGAGGCAGAAGATATTAAGAAGAGGTGGCAAGAATACACGGAAGAACTGTACAAAAAAGATCTTCACGACCCAGATAATCATAATATGTGATCACTAATCTAGAGCCAGACATCCTGGGATGTGAAGTCAAGTGTGCCTTAGAAAGCATCACTACGAACAAAGCAAGTGGAGGTGATGGAATTCAGGTGAGTTGTTTCAAATCCTGAAAGATGATGCTGTGATATTGCTGCACTCAATATGACAGCAAATTTGGAAAACTCAGCAGTGGCCACAGGACTGGAAAAGGTCAGTTTTCATTCCAGTCCCAAAGAAAGGCAATGCCAAAGAATGCTCAAATTACCACTCAACCACACTCATCTCACACGCTAGTAAAATAATGCTTAAAATTCTCCAGTCCAGGCTTCAGCAATAAGTGAACCATGAACTCCCTGATGTTCAAGCTGGTTTTAGAAAAGGCAGAGGAACCAGAGATCAGATTGCCAACATCCACTGGATCATGGAAAAAGCAAAAGAGTTCCAGAACAACATCTATTTCCGCCTTATTGACTATGCCAAAACCTTTGACTGTGTTGATCACAATAAACTGTGGAAAATTCTGAAAGAGTTAAGAATACCAGACCACCTGACCTGCCTCTTGAGAAATCTATATGCAGGTCAAGAAGCAGCAATTAAAATTGGAAATGGAACAGACTGGTTCCAAATAGGAAAAGGAGTATGTCAAGGATGTATATTGTCTCCCTGCTTATTTAACTTCTATGCAGAGTACATCATGAGAAACACTGGGCTGGAAGAAACACAAAGTGGAATCAAGATTGCTGGGAGAAATATCAATCACCTCAGATATGCAGATGTCACCACTCTTACGGCAGAAAGTGAAGAGGATCTAAAAAGCCTCTTGATGAAAGTGAAAGGGGACAGTGAAAAAGTTGGCTTAAGGCTCAACATTCAGTAAACAAAAAATCATGGCATCTGGTCCCATCATTTCATTGGGAATAGATGGGGAAACAGTAAAAACAGTGTCAGACTTTATTTTTGGGGGGCTCCAAAATCACTGCAGATGGTGACTGCAGCCATGAAATTAAAAGACACTTACTCCTTGGAAGAAAAGTTATGACCACCTAGATCACATATTCAAAAGCAGAGACATTACTTTGCCAACAAAGGTCCATCTAGTCAAGGCTATGGTTTTTCCAGTAGTCATGTATGGATGTGAGAGTTGGACTGTGAAGAAGGCAGAGCGCCAAAAAATTGATGCTTTTGAACTGTGATGTTGGAGAAGACTCTTGAGATTCCCTTGGACTTCAAGGAGATCCAACCAGTCCATTCTGAAGGAGATCAGTCCTGGGATTTCTTTGGAAGAAATTATGCTAAAGGTGAAACTTCAGTTATTTGGGCACCTCATGAGAAGAGTTGATTCACTGGAAAAAACTCTGATGCTGGGAGGGATTGGGGGCAGGAGGAGAAGGGGACGACAGAGGATGAGATGGCTGGATGGCATCCCTGACTCGATGGACATGAGTCTGAGTGAACTCCGGGAGATGGTGACTGACAGGGAGGCCTGGTGTCCTTCGATTCACAGGGTTGCAAAGTGTCGGACATGACTGAGCGACTGAACTGAAGTCCCTCAGAGCTCAGTTGGTTAAGAATCTGCCTGCAGTGTAGGAGACCTCAGTCCTATTCCTGGGTCAGGAAGATCCAGTGGAGAAGGGATAGGATAACCAGTCAAGTATTCTTGGGATTCTCTTGTGGCTCAGCTGGTAAAGAATACACTTGCATTGCGGGATTTCTGGATTTGATCCCTGGGTTGGGAAGATCTCCTGGAAAAAAAAGTTTATCCACTCCAGTATTCTTGTATGGAGAATGCCATGGACTGTATAGTCTATGGGGATGCAAAAAAGTCAGACACGACTGATCAACTTTCACTTTCAATTTATTAAAGTATTTAAAATATTCAGTCCAAATTAATTCACTAACAAATCATTCAGTTCAGTTCAGTTCAGTCGCTCAGTCGTGTCTGACTATTTGTGACCCCATGAATCACAGCACTCAAGGCCTCCCTGTCCATCACTAACTCCCAGAGTTCACTCAGACTCACATCCATCGAGTCAGGGATGCCATCCAGCCATCTCATCCTCTGTCGTCCCCTTTTCCTCTTGCCCCCAATCCCTCCCAGCATCAGAGTCTTTTCCAATGAGTCAACTCTTCTCATGAGGTGGCCAGATTACTGAAGTTTCAGCTTTAGCATCATAACTTCCAAATAAATTCCAGGCTGATCTCCTTCAGAATGGACTGGTTGGATCTCCTTGAAGTCCAAGGGACTCTCAAGAGTCTTCTTCAACAACACAGTTCAAAAGCATCAATTCTTCAGTGCTCAGCTTTCTTCACAGTCCAACTCTCACATCCCTACATGACCACTGGAAAATCATACCCTTGCCTAGACGGACCTTTTTTGGCAAAGTAATGTCTCTTCTTTTGAATATGCTATCTAGGTTGTTCATAACTTTTCTTCCAAGGAGTAAGCATCTTTTGATTTCATGGCTGCATCCATGATATGCAGTGATTTTGGAGCCTCCCAAGATAAAGTCTGAGGCTTCTTTACTGTTTCGCCATCTATTTCCCATGAAGTGATGGAACTAGATGCCATGGTTTTATTTTTCTGAATGTTAAGGTTTAAGCCAATTTTTTCACTCTCCACTTTCACTTTCATTGAGGCTTTTTAGTTCCTCTTTATTTTTTTCTGCCATAAATGTGGTTTCATCTGCATATCTAAGGTTATTGATATTTCTGCCAACAATCTTTATTCCAGCTTGTGCTTCTTCCAGCACAGCGTTTCTTATGATGTACTTTGCATATAAGTTAAATAAGCAGGGTGACAATATACAGCCTTGACGTACTTCTTTCCCTATTTGGAACCAGTCTGTTGTTCAATGTTCAGTTCTAATTGTTGCTTTCTGACTTGCATATAGGTTTCTCAAGAGGCAGGTCAGGTGGTCTGGCATGCCCACTTCTTTAAGAATTTTCTACAGTTTATTGTGATCAACACAGTTAAAGGCTTTGGCATAGTCAATAAAGCAGAAATAGATATTGTTCTGGAACTCTTTTGCTTTTCCGTCATCCAGTGGATGTTGGCAATCTGATCTCTGGTTCCTCTGCCTTTTCTAAAACCAGCTTGAACATATGAAATTTCAAGGTTCACGTATTGCTGAAGCCTGGCTTGGAGAATTTTGAGCATACTTTACTAGCATGTGAGATGAGTGTGGTTGAGTGGTAATTTGAGCATTCTTTGGCATTGCTTTTCTTTGGGATTGGAATGAAAACTGAACTTGTCCAGTCCTGTGGCCACTGATGAGTTTTCTCAATTTGCTGGCATATTGAGTGCAGCACTTTCACAACATCATCTTTCAGGATTTGAAACAGCTCAACTGGAATTCCATCACCTCCACTAGCTTTGTTCGTTGAGATCCTTTCTAAGGCCCAGCTGACTTCAGATTCCAGAATCTCTGGCTCTAGGTGAGTGCTCACACCATCGTGATTATCTGGGTCATGAAGATCTTTTTTGTACAATTCTTATGTGTTATCTTGCCACGTCTTTTTAATATCTTCTGCTTCTGTTAGGTCCATACCATTTCTGTCCTTTATCTTTGCATGAAATGTTCCCTTGGTATCTCTAATTTTCTTGAAGAGATCTCTAGTCTTTCCCATTCTGTTGCTTTCCTCTATTTCTTTGCATTGATCGTTAGGGAAGGCTTTCTTATCTCTTCTTGCTATTCTTTGAAACTCTGCATTCAGATGCTTATATCTTTCCTTTTCTCTTTTGCTTTTTGCTTCTCTTCTTTTCACAGCTATTTGTAAGGCCTCCCTAGACAGCCATTTTGCTTTTTGCATTTATGTTCCATGGGGATGTTTTGATCCCTGTCTTCTGTACAATGTCACGAACCTCATTCCATAGTTCATCAGGCACTCCATCAGATCTAGGCCCTTAAATCTATTTCTCACTTCCACTGTATACTCATAAGGGGTTTGATTTAGGTCATACCTCAATGGTCTAGTGGTTTCCCCTACTTTCCTCAATTTAAATCTGAATTTGGCAATAAGGAATTCATGATCTGAGCCAGAGTCAGCTCCTGGTCTTGTTTTGGTTGGCTGTATAGATCTTCTCCATCTTTGGCTGCAAAGAGTGTAATCAATCTGATATCTGATTTTGGTGTGGACCATCTGGTGATTTCCATGTGTAGAGTCTTCTCTTGTGTTGTTGGAAGAGGGTGTTTGCTATGACAAGTGCATTTTCTTGGCAAAACTCTATTTGTCATTGCCCTGCTTCGTTCCACATTCCAAGGCCACATTTGCCTGTTACTCCAGGTGTTTCTTGACTTTCTACTTTTGCATTCCAGTCCACTAGAATGAAAAGGACATCTTTTTGGGGTGTTAGTTCTAAAAGGTGTTGTAGGACATCATAGAACCATTCCACTTCAGCTCCTTCAGCATTACTGGTTGGGCATAGACTTGGATAACTGTGATTTTGAATGGTTTGCCTTGGAGATGAACAGAGATCATTCTGTCGTTTTTGAGATTGCATCCAAGTACTGCATTTCAGACTCTTTTGTTGCCCATGATGGCTACTCCATTTCTTCTGAGGGATTCCTGCCAGCAGTAGTAGATATACTGTTCATCTGAGTTAAATTCACCCATTCCAGTTCATTTTAGTTCGCTGATTCCTAGAAAATTGATGTTCACTCTTGCCATCTCTTGTTTGATCACTTCCAATTTGCCTAGATTCATGGACCTGATACTCCAGCTTCCTATGCAATGTTTCTCTTTACAGCATTGGACCTTGCTTCTATCACCAGTCACATCCACAGCTGGGAATTGTTTTTGCTTTGGCTCCATCCCTTCATTCTTTCTGGAGTTATTTCTCCACTGATCTCCAGTAGCATATTGGGCACCTAATGACCTAGGGAGTTCCTCTTTCAATATCCTATCATTTTGCCTTTTCATACTGTTCATGGGGTTCTCAAGGCAAGAATAATGAAGTGGTTTGCCATTCCCTTCTCTAGTGGACCACATTCTGCCAGACCTCTCCACCATGACCCGCCTGCCTTGGGTTGCCCCGTAGGCATGGCTTAGTTTCATTGAGTTAGACAAGGCTGTGGTCCTAGTGTGATTAGATTGACTAGTTTTCTGTGAGTATGGTTTCACTGTGTATGCCCTCTGATGCCCTCTTGCAACACCTACCAACTTACTTGGGTTTCTCTTACCTTGGGCAAGGGGTATCCCTTCATGGCTGCTCCAGCAAAGCAGAGCCTCTGCCCCTTACCTTGGATGAGGGGTGTCTCCTCACCTCCACCCTGCTTGACCATCACATGGGATGGCTCCTCAAGGCCCTCCTGTGCCAAGGCAGCCACCGCTTCTTGGACGTGGGGTTACTCCTTCCGGCCGCTGCCCCTGACCTTGGGCGCAGGGTGGCTCCTCTTGGTTCAGTTCAATTCAGTTATGTTGCTCAGTCGTGTCTGACTCTTTGCGACCCCATGTATCGCAGCACGCCAGGCCTCCCTGTCTATCACCAAATCCTGGAGTTCACTCAGACTCACACCCATTGAATCAGTGATGCCATCCAGCCATCTCATCCTCTGTCGTCCCCTTCTCCTCCTGCCCCCAATCCCTCCAAGCATCAAAGTCTTTTCCAATGAGTCAACTCTTCATATGAGGTGGCCAAAATACTGGAGTTTCAGCTTTAGCATCATTTCTTCCAAAGAAATCCCAGGACTGAGCTCCTTCAGAATGGACTGGTTGGATCTTCTTGCAATCCAAGGGACTCTCAAGAGTCTTCTCCACCACCACAGCTGAAATGCATCAATTCTTTGGCACTCAGTCTTCTCCACAGTCCAACTCTCACATCCATACCTGACTATGGACAAACCATAGCCTTGACTAGATGGACGATAGTCGGCAAGGTAATGTCTCCACTTTTGAATATGCTGTCTAGGTTGGTCATAACCTTTCTTCCAAGGAGCAAGTGTCTTTTAACTTCATGGCTTCCTGTCGGTTGGAAGTGGTCAAAAAAGACATGGCAAGAGTGAACTCAAGTGGTCAAACAAGATATGGCATGAGTGAACTTCGATATTCTAGAAATCAGCAAACTAAAAGGGACTGGAATGGGTGAATTTAACTCAGATGGCCATTATATGTGTTACTGCGGGCAAGAAACCCTCAGAAGAAATGGAGTAGCCATCATGATCAACAAAAGAGTCCGAAATGCAGTCAGTTTAGTACAGTTGCTCAGTCGTGTCCGACTCTTTGCAACCCCATGAATCGCAGGACACCAGGCCTCTCTGTCGATCACCAACTCCTGGATTTCACTCAGAGTCACGTCCATCTAGTCAGTGATGCCATCCAGACATCTCATACTCTGTCGTCACCTTCTCCTCCTGCCCCCAATCCCTCCCAATATCAAAGTATTTTCCATTGAGTCAACTCTTTGCATGAGGTGGCCAAAGTACTTGCTGTATTTGGATGCAATCTCAAAAATGACAGAATGACCTCTCTTCGCCTCCAAAGCAAACCATTCAATATCACAGTAATCCAAGTCTATGCCCCAACCAGTAATACTGAAGAAGCTGAAGATGAATGGTTCTATGAAGACCTACAAGACCATTTAGAACTAACACCTCAAAAAGATGTCTTTTTCATTATAGGGGACTGGAATGCAAAAGTAGGAAGTCAAGAAACACCTGGAGTAACAGGCAAATGAGGCCTTGGAATGCAGAATGAAGCAGGACAAAGACAAATAGAGTTTTGCCAAGAAAATGCACTGGTCATAGCAAACACCCTCTTCCAACAACACAAGAGAAGACTCTACACATGCACATCACCAGACTGTCAACACCGAAATCAGACTGATTACATTCTTTGCAGCTAAAGATGGAGAAGCTCTATACAGTCAGGAAAAACAAGACAAGGAGCTTACTGTGACTCAATTCATGAACTCCTTATTACCAAATTCAGAAAGTAGGGAAAACCACTAGACCTTTCAGGTATGACCTAAATCAAATCCCTTATGATTATACAGCAGAAGTGAGAAATAGATTTAAGGGCCTAGATCTGATAGATAGACTGCCTGATGAACTATGGAATGAGGTTCATGACATTGTACAGGAGACAGGGATCAAGACCATCCCCATGGAAAATAAATGCAAAAAAGCAAAATGGCTGTCTGGGGAGGCCTTACAAATAGCTGTGAAGAGAAGAGAGGTGAAAAGCAAAGGAGAAAAGGAAAAATATAAGCATGTGAATGCAGAGTTCCAAAGAATAGCAAGAAGAGATAAGAAAGCCTTCTTCAGCGAACAATGCAAAGAAATAGATGAAAAGAACAGAATGGGAAAGACTAGAGACCTCTTAAAGAAAATTAAAGATACCAAGGGAACATCTCATGCAAATAAATGGTATGGACCTAACAGAAGCAGAAGATATTAAGAAGAGGTGGCAAGAATGCACAGAAGACCTGTACAAAAAAGATGTTCATGAACTGGATAATCACGATGGTGTGATCACTCATCTAGAGCTAGACAAACTGGAATGTGAAGTCAAGTGGGCCTTGGAAAGCATGGCTACGAACAAAGCGAGTGGAGGTGATGGAATTCCAGTTGAGCTATTTCAAATCCTGAAAGATGATGCTGTGAAAGTGTTGCACTCAGTATGCCAGCAAATTTGGAAAACTCAGCAGTGGCCACAGGACTGGAAAAGGACAGTTTTTATTGCAATCCCAAAGAAAGGCAATGCCAAAGAATGTTCAAACTGCCACACCATTGCACTCATCTCACATGCTAGAAAAATAATGCTCAAAATTCTCCAAGCCAGGCTTCAGCAATACGTGAACTGTGAACTCCCTGATGTTCAAGCTTGTTTTAGAAAAGGCAGAGGAACCAGAGATCAAATGGCCAACATCCACTGGATCATGGAAAAAGCAAGAGAGTTCCAAAAAAACATCTATTTCTGCTTTATTGACTATGCCAAAGCCTTTGACTGTGTGGATCACAATAAACTGTGGAAAATTCTGAAAGAGATGGGAATACCAGACCACCTGACCTGCCTTTTGAGAAATCTGTATGCAGGTCAAGAAGCAACAATTAAAAATGGACATGGAACAACAGACTGGTTCCAAAAAGGAAAAGGAGGATGTCAAGAGTATATACTGTCACCCTGCTTATTTAACTTATATGCAGAGTACATCATGAGAAATGATGGACTGGAAGAAACACAAGCTGGAATCAAGATTGGGAGAAATCTCAATAACCTCAGATATGCAGATGACACCACCCTTATGGCAGAAAGTGAAGAGGAACTAAACAGCCTCTCGATGAAAGTGAAAGAGGACAGTGAAAAAGTTGGCTTAAAGCTCAACATTCAGAAAACGAAGATCATGGCATCCGGTCCCATCACTTCATGGGAAATAGATGGGGAAACAGTGGAAACCATGTCAGACTTTATTTTTTTGGCCTCCAAAATCACTGCAGATGGTGACTGCAGCCATGAAATTAAAAGACACTTACTCCTTGGAAGAACAGTTATGACCAACCAAGATGGCATATTCAAAAGCAGAGACATTATTTTTCCGACTAAGGCCATCTAGTCAAGGCTATGGTTTTTTCAGTAGTCATGTATGGATGTGAGAGTAGGACTATGAAGAAGGGTGAGAGCCAAATAATTGATGCTTTTGAACTGTGGTGTTGGAGAAGACTCTTGAGAGTCCCTTGGACTGCAAGGAGATCCAACCAGTCCATTCTGAAGGAGATCAGTCCTGGGATTTCTTTGGAAGGAATGATGCTAAAGCTGAAACTCCAGTACTTTGGCCACTGCATGCAAAGAGTTGACTCATTGGAAAAGACTTGATGCTGGGAGGGATTGGGGGCAGTAGGAGAAGGGGACGACAGAGGATGAGATGGCTGGATGGCATCATGGACTCATTGGACGTGAATGTGAGTGAAGTCCGGGAGTTGGTGTTGAACAAGGTCTGGGTTGCTGCAATTCATGGGGTCGCAAAGAGTCAGACATGACTGAGAGACTGAACTTAACTGAACTTTTCCGTTAAACTTTCCCCAAAGAGCCTCAGCTCTTTGCTTTCACTTCCAGTCTTTTGTGCCTGGGGCTACTTCTTATGTGCCAACTTAATTTCTACTCTTGTTTTAAAGAAACCTTAATATAATCTTCTAAATGAAAATTTGCCTTATCCTCTTACACTAGGGTTTTATTTTTAGTATATTCTTAGTTTTATATTCCTGTTACAGCAAATTAGCACGAATTTAATGGTTTAAAACCTCACATATTTATTATCTTATAGTTCTTTAGAAGTCCAACATAAGTCTGATGAAGATTCAACAGAACTGCATCCTTTGTGGAGGCTATAGGGAATAATTTGCTGTCTTGCCCTTTCCAGCTTTCAGAAGCTGTCCCCTTCCCCACCTCAGGAACACATTTCTCCATATTCAAATCAGCAACATCACATCTCTCTGATTCTTCTTCTAGAGCAAAATCTCAATTTGCTGACAGATGGGAAACCTTTCTGATTTTTAAAAACCTATGTTTTAGATTGGACCCAGGTACATAATCCATTTATTCTATCTATCACAATTTGAAGATTGTAGAGATTAGGACATCAGTTATAGAACATTATGATAAGGATACCTTTGGAAAACCATTATCATACCCACTGCAGTTCCCAATTTAATTTTACCTCTCCCTTCAATGTTTGTGTAACATTGCTGCATTTTTGACTGAATGCCTATTTTCTTAGATATTCTGTGAAGTGTATGTTTGAACTTTGCTTCCTACTCCCTGGAAAACAGAGTTCTTCTTAAATTTGTTAATCAAAGAAATGGCTACCTAGGACCTGGTTGCAAATGAACATTTCAGAAATATTGTGATATATGATAAAAGTTACTTTATAATACTTTTACTTATGAAATACATTAGTTTCTTCAATTTTGCCTAAGAACTCCTTTCATTAGAAGTCAGTATCCATAATGAAAAAAAAAAACAACCAATGGAGGCAGTTGGTATTATTTGAGCTATTCTCCTACAAGAGTTAATGACTAGCAGATTATGGAGTCTTTTCCCCCCAACAAATAATATCCAATTTCTATTTAATGGAAATTCATTCCATATCCTTTCAAAAGATTTTAAAAATTAAGATGCTATTATGATTGTATTCTTTTTAAGAATATTTCATATATCTTCATGGGTAATTTCATGGAAAATAAGAAAAGAGATAATCATCAATGGCTCTTACAGAGGTCTTCCTCTAACCTGAAATAAATTCTGCTTCCTCTTATTTTTGTTAGACATGCTGTTTATTATTTTCATTTTTTAAAATAAAATTCATATCATACAGTTACATATTGAATCTGGACAATAAGTGATGCTGTAATAGAACTAGATAGCAAGACATGAAGAAGGGAAAAGCCAAGACATATAGATATTTTTTCCTGTTTTCTGCCTTGAGTAGTATTTGTCTCCAGCAATGGATATGTCTCTTAATAGGGTTCCAGATTCTATCATGTACCTGTCTCTCTTTTGTTTTTCTCTCAGCTTTATGATCTATTCATAATTTTATCACCAATTCATGTTTAGTGTACTTTTCATCATTTTAATTCACTTCATGTATTGAATTCTCCTTGAACTAGTCATACATTCATTTTCTAGTTCAGAATCTAACTTATATACTTGTTTTATGTGCACACATTTAAAACATATGGTGATTTCCTAGGCACATGTTTAAAGCAGTTCTGAATAATACATAATGCTCTATTTTAACAATAAAATTTTTAATTTTTTTCTTAGAGAGGGCAGTTGAACAATATAAAAGCTAGGCATATGGATAGAAATAGTCAAATATTTACTTAAACACTGTGCATATATTCAAAATATGCTATACATAATATAGATACTCTGAGATAGTTTAGTTTCCTCTCTCATTTATGTCATGTTTTTAGTTAAAATTCCTAGTATGCATCTTTGACATTACCTCAAGAAACAAGAAAAAAGTCAAATAAATAACCTAACCCTACATTAGTGACTTCATTATCATCAGAGTTTCCTCTGAGTTAAGAAATCTGATGATTTTCTACAGTACATAGTCTTCATGCAAGGGTAACTTTTTGAGACTTTTTTTTTTTTTTTTTGTGGAGGGGGTTGGTAAAGGTAAGATGAAGATTTAATCCTACAACTAAACATTTACATAATACTTTGACAGATATCTTTCCACTTGTAATGGTGGTGTTTAACTGTACTTTAAGCATATTTTTATTGCTTTCAGTTCAGTTCAGTTCAGTCGCTCAGTCGTGTCTGACTCTTTGTGACCCCATGAATAGCAGCACTCCAGGCCTCCCTGCCCATCACCATCTCCCGGAATTCACTCATACTCACGTCCATCGAGTCCGTGATGCCATCCAGCCATCTCATCCTGGGTCGTCCCCTTCTCCTCCTGCCCCCAAACTTTCCCACCATCAGAGTATTTTCCAATGAGTCAACTCTTTGCATGAGGTGTCCAAAGTACTGGAGCTTCAGCTTTAGCATCATTCCCTCCAAAGAAATCCCAGGATTGATCTCCTTCAGAATGGACTGGTTGGATCTCCTTGCAGTCCAAGGGACCATCAAGAGTCTTCTCCAACACCACAGTTCAAAAGCATCAATTCTTCGGTGCTCAGCCTTCTTCACAGTCCAACTCTCACATCCATACATGACCACAGGAAAAACCATAGCCTTGACTAGGTACAACTTAGTGGGCAAAGTAATGTCTCTGCCTTTGAATATACTATCTAGGTTGGTCATAACTTTTCTTCCAAGGAGTAAGTGTCTTTTAATTTCATGGCTGCAGTCACCATCTGCAGTGATTTTGGAGCCCAGAAAAATAAAGTCTGACACAATTTCCACTGTTTCCCCATCTACGTCCAATGGAGTGATGGGACCAGATACCATGATCTTCGTTTTCTGAATGTTGAGCTTTAAGCCAACTTTTTCACTGTCCTCTTTCCCTTTCATCAAGAGGCTTTTTAACTCCTCTTCACTTTCTGCCATAAGGGTGGTGTCATCTGCATATCTGAGGTGATTGATATTTCTCCCAGCAATCTTGATTCCAGCTTGTGTTTCTTCCAGTCCAGCATTTCTCATGATACACTCTGCATATAAGTTAAATAAGCAGGGTGACAATATGCAGCCTTGATGGACTCCTTTTCCTATTTGGAACCAGTCTGTTGTTCCATGTCCAGTTATAACTGCTGGTTCCTGACCTGCATATAGGTTTCTCAAGAGGCAGGTTAGGTGGTCTGGTATTCCCATCTCCTTCAGAATGTTCCAAGGTTATTGTGATCCACTCAGTCAAAGGCTTTGGCATAGTCAATAAAGCAGAAATAGATGTTTTTCTAGAACTCTCTTACTTTTTCCACGATCTAGCAGATATTGGCAGTTTGATCTCTGGTTCCTCTGCCTTTTCTAAAACCATCTTGAACATCAGGGAATTCACAGTTCACGTATTGCTGAAGTCTGGCTTGGAGAATTTTGAGCATTACTTTACTAGCATGTGAGATGAGTGTAATAGTGCAGTAGTTTGAGCATTCTTTGGCATTGCCTTTCTTTGGGATTGGAATGAAAACAGACCTTTTCATTCCAAGTTTTCCACTGCTGAGTTTTCCCAAACTTGCTGGCATATTGAGTGCAGCACTTTCACAGCATCATCTTTCAGGATCACTAGCTTTGTTCATAGTGATGTTTTTAAGGTCCACTTGACTTCACATTCCAAGATGTCTGGCTCTAGATTAGTGATCACATCATCATGATTATCTGGATCGTGAAGATCTTTTTTGTACAGTTCTTCTGTGTATTCTTGCCTCCTTTTCTTAATTTCTTTTGCTTCTGTTAGGTCCATACCATTTCTGTCCTTTATTGAGCCCATCTTTTCATGAAATATTCCCTTGGTATCTCTAATTTTCTTGAAGAGATCTCTAGTCTTTTCCACTCTGTTCTTTTCCTCTACTTCTTTGCATGGATCACTGAGGAAGACTTTCTTATCTCTTCTTGCTATTCTTTGGAACTCTGCATTCAGATGCTTATATCTTTCCTTTTCTCCTTTGCTTTTCACCTCTCTTCTTTACACAGCTATTTGTAAGGCCTCCCCAGACAGCCATTTTGCTTTTTTGCATTTCTTTCTCACAGGGATGATCTTGATCCCTGTCTCCTGTACAATGTCACGAACCTCATCCCATAGTTCATCAGGCACTCTATCTATCAGATCTAGGCCCTTAAATCTATTTCTCACTTCCACTGTATAATCATAAGGGATTTGATTTAGGTCATACCTGAATGGTCTAACGGTTTTCCCTACTGTCTTCAATTTGAGTCTAAATTTGGTAAAGAAGTTCATGATATGAGCCACAGTCAGCTCCTGCTCTTGTAGCCCAAGGAATTCTGTCCAGGATACTAAAGTGAATAGCCATTCCCTTCTCCAGAGGATCTTCCCAACCCAGGGATCAAAATAAGTACTCCTGCATTGGCAGCAACCAGAGAAGCCCAGTAATACTGGAATGGGCAGCCTATCCCTTCTACAGGAGATCATCCTGACCCAGGAATCAAACCAGCATCTTTTGCATTGCAGACGGATTTTTTAACAACTGAGCTACTAGGGAAGCCCATGAAGCCAACTAGTACTGGATTTTTGTTGATAATTTTTTAATCAGTTTCATATTCAGTGCTTGTGATTGGTCTGTTCATATTTTCTATTTCTCCTTGGTTAGACCTAGGGGATTGTGCCATTCTAAGAATTTGCCCATTTCTTCTACATTGTCCATTATATTTGCATATAGTTGCTTGTGGTAGTCTCTTATAATGGACACCATACAAATACAAAGATTCTAACTTCTTTTTCATTTCTAATTTTATTGATTTGAGCACTCTCCCATTTTTCTTTAGTGTGCCTAAATGTTTATTAATTTTATTTTTTTTAAGAAATAGTTTTAGTTTCTTTAATCATTTATATTCTTCATTTCTGTTTATTTCTGCTCTGTTCTTTTATAATTTATTTCTTTCCACAAACTTTGGTTTTTGTTTTTCTCTTGAAAGTGAAAGTGAAGTTGCTCAGTCGTGTCCGACTCTTTACGACCCCATGGACCATAGCCCACCAGACTCCGTGGTCCATGGGATTTTCCAGGCAAGAATACTGGAGTAGGCTGCCATTTCCTTCCCCAGGGGATCTTCCCAACCCAGGGATCGAAACCGGGTCTCCTGCACTGCAGACAGACACTTTACCATCTGAGCCATTATAAGATTGGATTGTTTATTTGTGATTTCTTTTTTCCTGAGGTATAATTGTATTGTAAGGTATAACAAATTAAATTATTTATTAAAATAAGGCATGTTTCTTTTAAACTGTATGTCAGGGAGAAAGAATGGAAAGAGATATATAACAAACTACATGATGGCTGTTATATAGTGAAGATAATATTGTAATATATGATAAGTTTCTAAAAGATGCCATCCCATTGCTTTTTTTCTCCTGAGAGCATTTACACAGGAATCAATCACGTGACCAACTGGAAAGAATAGTGTTATGTGTCATGTGACTAACATTACTCTCCTAGTCATAATGATTGCATGAAAAGATTCAATCTTCAATCAGATTGTATCTTCTAAGTGTCTGGAACTGGATCACTGGAAGGGTAAGCCAATTTATTGATGGACAGAAACACTTCCCCTATGAGTGGTAGTTGATGCAATTAACATTCCATGGATGGGAACTCTGGAGGTGTATTGGTTTCCACAATTGCTCACTTGTTCAGTGTTTCCTTGGATAGGTGAAGCTTTCTCTTGTAATAAACTTAGGATAGCTTGAAGGCCTTTCCAATCAGTGACATTAACTTTTCCTTAAAAAACTTAAAGGATTATAATAATTAATTGGATAAACATTCAATCTTTGGCAACATTTACTTTATAAGATATATTGTTTCATTTTTCTGCTAAGAATATATATATATATATAATAAATGTTCACCACCAAAATTTTTGCATACATTTTTATTTAAAAGATAAAAGTCATCTCTAAGCCAGCTACATATTAAACATTGTGTTATAAAAAATGAAATAATTTATAACTGAATAATTTTATTGTTTAATTTTTTTTTATTTGATTTCATGTCTCTTTAGGTATTCTGCATATCTATCTACAAATCAAAATTATTTCTTTTCCAAATACATTTCTCTTTTGTAGCTATTAATTTGAATGTTTAATCTATCATTTTTTAAATTATTTTAAAACCTTTTTATTGACAGCATCATTGGATATCTTTCACTTTTAAAGGTATGCACCTGTTCATACATCCCTGGGGGACTTCACATGCAATTAGCAATGAAACTTTATATCTTAGAGTTTTAATAATTCCCCCAAATGTGACAATTATACTTCAGCAAAATCTCCTGTGAGGACAGAAGGAAGACTTCAAGCAACAAAACTTCACAATATTGTAACATAATTTAGGACCTCTAAGAAGGAGTCTTTCTCCCTTGAAAATCAATGTTCTTTCCAGATTATTCCCATCAGAATTCAGAGCAGGTTAAGTGTCTTGGCTTTGCACCAAAAGGGGACCACTGATCCATCTAGCAATATCCAAGAAAGTTCCATGCAAACAAAAAAAGTCCAGAAAGAAATACCTGAAAAGTTCCATTAAGAAATGACACATCTTCATTAGCTAAATTCCAAATTCCTAAGAACATTCAGATGACAGTGAAGACTAGAGGATGATACAAGTTTCATTTGAGCAGCCAGTTTCCAGATTCAACAACTTCATTTCTATTTTATTCCTGTGGCTGCTGCTGCTGCTGCTGCTGCTAATTTGCTTCAGTCGTGTCCGACTCTGTGTGACCCCATAGATGGCAGCCCACCAGGCTCCCCCGTCTCTGGGATTCTCCAGGCAAAAACACTGGAGTGGATTGCCATTTCCTTCTCCAATGCATGGAAGTAAAAAGTGAAAGTGAGTTGCTCAGTCACGTCCAACTCCTAGCGACCCCATGGTCTGCAGCCTACCAGGCTCCTCTGTCCATGGGATTTTCCAGGCAAGAGTACTGGAGTGGGCTGCCATTGCCTTCTCCACATTGTTATGTTTTCTAATGTCTTATTTCATACACATATGTACATACACAACATGCACATTTTCATCAATTTAATGAACACTTTGAATGAGGCCAGTGGCATTGACATGTTCTGTATGAGTAACTAAACAACATATTTTCAAGAGATTACACTTAGGAAAAAACTGTAAAATATTTTGCTAATATTTTATACTAACTATATATTGAATTAAAACACTGAGTTAAGTAAACTGCATAATTAATATTAACCTTATTTGGCTCACATTTTTTATTCATTTTTTTATTTCTATTGGTCAACACTCTTCTAGATAGTAGAGTTAAAAGGCATTTTCACTTTCCAAGAATATGTAGACCAGTATTCAGTAATTATACACATGATGAAAACAATATAATAATTAAAGGATCAAATATTATATATATATTTCATAGTCAAATGGAGAAGGCAATGGCACCCCACTCCAGTACTCCTGCCTGGAAAATCCCATGGATGGAGGAGCCTGGTAGGCTGCAGTCCATGGGGTCTCTGAGGGTCAGACACGAGTGAGTGACCTCAGTTTCACTTTTCACTTTCATGCATTGGAGAAGGAAATGGCAGCCCACTCCAGTGTTCTTGCCTGGAGAATCTCAAGGACGGGGAAGCCTGGTGGGCTTCTGTCTATGGGGTCACAAAGAGTCAGACATGACTGAAGTGACTTAGTAGCAGCAGCAACATAGTCAAAATTGAATTTGTGTAGAAATTTGAAGACTAGATAGAGGTTTATGATTAGAAGCTAGGAAAAAATTTTTGACATATGATGGCTAATTGATATTCTAATATATATATATATATATAAAATGATGTTAATAAGAGCAGGAGGCTAGAGGCATGTACCTAGGTAAGTGAAACACTTCACCTATATCTAGAAATTTCAGCCTTTTATTAAATATATATCATGTTCAAAGATGCACAAAAGTTCTGAGTGACTATCTTCATAAAAATCTGAAAAATACTCTCAAGCATCAATATCTCTGACTCAGAGTTATATTTTAAAATTTACTGTAGTGAATGAATCCAATTTGTTTAAACATCTGGAAAAGTACACAATCCATTTCTCCTTTATAATTTATGATGTTTCTTAAAAGGATAAATGTTTCGGTATTCACTGTGTATGTAGGACACATACATGAATCATGGTTACGTGGGAATTCCATTGCAATCTAGCTTTGCCTTCTAAAAGCATTAACTTTTGACCTTGAATGGCCAAAGAAGAAGAAAATAAAACTGCTAGAGATTTCATTGTCCTGTTTTACCTCATTATCTGTTGTAGAGTCTCCTGCTGTTTATAAAATTGAAAAATCATGCTGAGCTGAATGTCCAATGGCCTGAATAAAATCAATTTTAGCATATTGTATCCCTCATCTTCACTTAGTCACTGGAAGCAATGGAAAAGTAAGTTATGGTAGTCAAAATTTCTTTATGTACTACATGTGTAACTGCTATTTATGCTGTGATTTTACCTTGTCATTAGGAACAAAAGTGACAGAGATCAGGATCACCATCCAGAAAACCAAGGTTAAGGGCAGCTCTCAGTCTTCTTATTAACACAGTGATCAAATTGTCACCTAATATATATTAGATTGCAGAATTTTAATAATTTTGAAGGATATGGTAAAATGTAATTTTATTCTACAAAATTCATATAAATGTACTATTGAAGATTAACATGATATTTCAAAATACTTCATTAAGAATGAGAGATATCAGAGATGATATAGCATATTAAGCTACAAAAATAATTTTAGCTATCTGTTCATTTCAAACATATGAAAAATGTAGGAAATTTTTCATTTCCATGAAATATGTAAACATGAGGCCAAGTTAAAAAGGGCAATAATAGGAAAAAGTGATTTTGCTTTATTTTATATGGCAGCCACAGAGAAAAAAATTATAATAGCTGTAGACTTATCACTGCATTATTTTACCTTGAATAATTTTATATAAATTTATTAAAATATTCTGACATCCATTCCTAGAATCCAGGGGCAGGATTTCATTTCTAAAACAACATTAAAAACATCCTGTTCTCTTGATCCTAATATGATGATACTTGTTTTCTTGACTCAGTCCTTTAATATAATTAAATTGTTTGGAAACTGTTGTTCAGAAATTCTGTTTTGTACTAAGAAACAAAAAATTACTGTAACATTTTCAGTCCAGAAGATGGTCTACTAGAAAGTTAGATCTCAGTGTCCCAGAAGCTATTAAATATAAAAGTAACTTGGCACATATTCACCTTAGCACAACTTCTAGAAAATTATTTCATGTTAAGTTGCATTTAAGTAATTTAGTATAGTTATATTCTTCTCTTAAAATATATATAAAATATGAATATAAACATAATAGCCACATATCCAACTGTTTCAAAGAGATTTTGATCCATATATTGATCCCTTGAGGGCAATCAAACTAGAAATGACAATTTAAAAAGCACTAATTGCAATAGATTTTGTAGCTTGTTCTTGATATTGTTGTTTAACAATATTTACAGGGAAAATAAGAAAAGCATACGGTTAGGAGTCATTATTTACCTTTAAGCTTGTTTGTCATCTTAGATGTCTGCTACTTATCAAAAATACAAAATTATTTTTTAAAGTAGCTTTACTCACCTTCTCCCAGTATTTAGTGGAGGGCTTCCTTGGTGGCTCAGATGGAAAAGAATCTGCCTGTAAAACAGGAGTCTGGGGTTCAATCCCTGGGTCAGGAAGATTCCTTAGAGGAGGAAATGGCAAATCACTCCAGTATCCTTGCCTGGAGAATTCCATGGACAGAGGAGCCTGGTGGGCTACAGTCCATGAGGTCACAAAGAGTTGGACACAACTGAGAGACTAACACACAACACACATTCATCTTAGTGTGCATATCTGATAAGCTATTAGAAAATACTTTAAAAACATAGAAAGTGACATGAAATATAGCATATTATTACATGACTGATGCTTATTCATTCATGCTATAACCCAATCCATGACCACTGATTGTTAGTGGAGGGAATAAAAAAGGTTGCTTGTTTTTTAACTTAGCTGAATATTGTAACATTAAAAAATAAAAATAATAATACTATTTATCATTTAAAGTTTAAAAAAATATTTTCAGAAGCTGATTTCAAGTATAATCCTTTTTCTTCAAACTGAAATAAATTTGTCCCGTTCAAAATGTATTCTTAGAAGTAGAGAGATACTTACTACTCTTAAATGATATTCAGTTCAGTTCAGTTCAGTTCAGTCACTAGGTTGTGTCCGACTCTTTGCAAGCCTATGGACTGCAGCATGCTAGGCCTTCCTGTTCACCACCAACTCTCGGAGTTTACTAAAACTCATGTCCACTGAGTCAGCGATGCCATCCAACCATCTCATCCTCTGTCATCCCCTGCTTCTGCCACCTTCAATCTTTCCCAGCATCAGGGTCTTTTCAAGTGAGTCAGTTCTTCACATCAGGTGGACAAAGTATTGAAATTTCACCTTCAGCATCAGTCCTGAAAGGTTGTTGCTGAATCACGTAAGACGCTGGGATTCTTGGCCTCCAGAGGAGAAAAATCCAATCCAGGGCCAGAGATGAGGCTTGATTGCTCAGAGCTTTTGTGTAATAAAGTTTTATTAAAGTGTAAAGGAGATAGAGAAAGCTTCTGACATAGACATCAGAAGGGGGTAAAAACAGTACCTCCTTGCTAGTGTTAGCAATGGAGTTATATATTCTCCAATGAATCCAAAGAATGCTGGAGTTTGTAAAGACCTCACCAGACCTACTCCAATAATTTACATTTTAAGATAACATGATTCAGTTCAGTTCAGATTAGCCAGGCTTAATCCAGAGACTGTCCTCAAACAGGATACATAATCCTAAGGAATGTAGAGGAAAAAAAGGTATGTCCTTTCTTTCTCCTTGAGAATTCCAGACCCCTCTCTCCTTGGGGACCCCTAGAATTCTTATCAACCTGCCTACGAAATGACTCTCGCACTTCCAATGAACAATCAGGACTGATTTCCTTTAGATGGACTGGTTGGGTCTCCTTGCAGTCCAAGGGACTCTCAAGAGTCTTCTCCAACACCACAGTTCAAAAGCCTCAGTTCTTCAGTGCTCAGCTTTCTTTATAGTCCAACTCTCATATCCAAACATGACTACTGGAAAAACCATAACCTTGACTAGATGGATCACAAAGTAATGTCTCTGCTTTTTAATACACTGTCTAGGTTGGTCACAACTCTTCTCCCAAGGAGTAAGCATCTTTCAGTCTCATGGTTGCAATCACCATCTGCAGTGATTTTGGAGCCTAAAGAAATAAAGTCCACCACTGTTTCCACTGTTTCTCCATCTATTTGCCCTGAAGTGATGGGACTGGATGCCATGATCTTTGTTTTTTGAATGTTGAGCTTTAAGCCAACTTTTTCACTCTCCTCTTTCATTTTCATCAAGAGGCTCTTTAGTTCTTCACTTTCTTCCATAAGGGGGGTGTCATCTGCATATCTGAGGTTACTGATATTTTTCCCAGCAATCTTGATTCCAGCTTGTGCTTCATCCAGCCCAGAGTTTCTCATGATGTACTCTGCATATAAGTTAAATAAGCACGGTGACAATATACAAATGATATTAAACAACATTGAACAATAAATATCTGCCAATCAAGGTGTTCAATTTCTTAATCTCTTTCAGTTGTCTACCTTACCTGGCGTGAAGGGTGGAAGCTATAAATACTGTTTTAAGTAACAGATCTGTGCTCTTACTTACTCTAATAAAGACTTGTAGGCAAATTATGTAAAGGACTAGCAGTGTCATAGATGTTATGACCTAAAGAGATGATTTTTCTGTGCTGAGATCTTAATTTATAAACTTATTACCAAGTGCTGACAGAGAGGCCAATGCTATTAAAATAATATATTATTAACATTATCCTACAGAAAGGGAGATGTCATGCCACCCAGGCTCAATGGGAAACACAAGAAGTCAGAACACAGGAGTGAAGGGAAAGCCTGAGCCAGGACCTTATTTGGAGCTTCTGCAGGAAAAGCAAGGCAGGTCAGGGATTACAGTGTAAAACTAGTTTAGTTGAATAATTCTACCTATTTCTTGGCTCTGGTGGTGGTCTACAGTGCCTGCCACCTGGTTTTGGAATGATTTAGGACAGGGAAACACTGACTTGGCTAGTAAGGATGAGATAAGAAGGTAGGTGGGGCAGAGTCACAGGAAAGGCCTGTTTCAGGCAAGCTGACTTACAAGAAAGGGGTAAATACTTAGGCTGATAGTTCAAATCTGGTGAGTGATGTAGTCCACAAGATACATAGAATCAAAGAAAATATAATTAAAACAGCAATAAATGTGGCAGTTTTAAGTTTTAAGTGTGGCGTGAGGCAAGTGGAAGTGATGGACTTTTCTGTGGAAATTTTCTGAGTGCTCTTTTCTAGCGATTTCTCAGGAACTATCAGCCTCCTAAGTTAAGCGAGAAAACAAAGTAAAAGGTTAAACATTGCACTTATCAGCAGCATTTTCCAATTTAACTTAGAGTATGACCTAAGGAAGGGACTGAATAAAACTATTCTCTAAAAGCACTTTACTTGGAAAATATGACTGAATGAAGTTCAGATCTAAGCTCTAGCAAAAGCTGTCCCATATATGGGCAGTTTAAGGAAATCTCTTTTCTTCCTTTCTAAAACCAGTAATAGTAACAAGAATAGTAGTTAAATAATAATTATTGAAAATAGTTATTGAAATAATTAGATGTGATAAATTTACAGTTTGCTTGGGCGGCCGATAGGAGACACCCAGAGCCCGAGGACAGGGGTGGAGGGCGGGAGGAACAACCCCAAGCCCGAGGCCAGGGGCAGATGCAGGGAGGAGCACCTCATGTCCAAGGAGCAGTGGCTGCACAGGTGCAAGAGGGCCTAAAGGAACTATCCCACATTGCATGTCAGGAAGGGTGATGGTGAGAAGATACCCCTCATCAATGGTAAGGAGCAGCCTCTGTGCTTTTCTGGAGCAGCTTTGGAGAGATACTCCATGCCCAAGGTAAGAGAAACCCAAGTAAAATGGTAGGTGTTGCAAGAGGGCATCAGAGGGCAGACACATTGAAACCATACTCACAGAAAACTAGCCGATCTAATCACACTAGGACCACAGCCTTGTCTAACTCAGTGAAACCAAGCCATGCCCAACCAACCCAAGATGGGTGGGTCATGGTGAAGAGATCTGATAGGATGTGGTCCACTGGAGAAGGCAATGGCAACCACTTCAGTATTCTTGCCTTGAGAACCCCATGAACAGTATGAAAAGGCAAAATGATAGGATACCAAAAGAGGAACTCCCCAGGTTATTAGGTGCCAATATGCTACTGGAGATCAGTGGAGAAATAACTCCAGAAAGAATGAAGGGATGGAGCCAAAGCAAAAACAATTCCCAGCTGTGGATGTGACTGGTGATAGAACCAAGGTCCAACGCTGTAAAGAGCAACATTGCATAGGAACCTGGAATATTAGGTCCATGAATCAAGGCAAATTGGAAGTGGTCAAACAAGAGATGGCAAGCGTGAACGTCAACATTCTAAGAATCAGCAAAATAAATGGACTGGAATGGGTGAATTTAACTCAGATGAACAGTATATCTAATACTGTGGGCAGGAATCCCATAGAAGAAATGGAGTAGCCATCATGGGCAACAAAAGAGTCTGAAATCCACTACTCGGATGCAATCTCAAAAATGACAGAATGATCTCTGTTCATCTCCAAGGCAAACCATTCAATATCACAGTAATCCAAGTCTATGCCCCAACCAGTAACGCTGAAGAAGCTGAAGTGGAACGGTTCTATGAAGACCTACAAGACCTTTTAGAATTAACACCCCAAAAAGATATCGTTTTCACTATAGGGGACTGGAATGCAAAAGTAGGAAGCCAAGAAACACCTGGAGTAACAGGCAAATGTTGCCTTGCAATGCAGAATAAATAAGGCCAAAGATTAACAGAGTTTTGCCAAGAAAATGCACTGGTCATAGCAAACACCCTCTTCCAACAACACAAGAGAAGACTCTACACAAGGATATAACCAGATGGTCAACACCAAAATCAGATTGATTATATTCTTTGTAGCCAAAGATGGAGAAGCTCTATACAGTCAACAAAAACAAGACCAGGAGCTGACTGTGGCTCAGATCATGAAATCCTTATAGCCAAATTCAGACTTAAATTTAAGAAAGTAGAGAAAACCACTAGACCATTCAGGTATGACCTAAATCAAATCCCTTATGATTGTACAGTGGAAGTGAGAAATAGATTTAACGGACTAGATCTGACAGATAGAGTGCCTGATGAACTATGGAATGAGGTTCGTGACTTTGTACAGAAGACAGGGATCAAAACCATCCCCATGGAAAAGAAATACAAAAAAGCAAAATGATTGTCTGGGGAGGCCTTACAAATAGCTGTGAAAAGAAGAGAAGCAAAAAGCAAAGGAGAAAAGGAAAGATATAAGCATGTGAATGCAGAGTTCCAAAGAATAGCAAGAAGAGATAAGAAAGCCTTCAGTGATCAATGCAAAGAAATAGAGGAAAATAACAGAATGGGAAAGACTAGAGATCTCTTCAAGAAAATTAGAGATATCAAGGGAACATTTCATGAAAAGATGGGCTCGATAAAGGACAGAAATGTTATTGACCTAACAGAAGCAGAAGATATTAAGAAGAGGTGGTAAGAACACACAGAAGAACTGTACAAAAAATATCTTCATGACACGGATAATCATGATGGTGTGATCACGCATCTAGAGCCAGACATCCTGGGATGTGAAGTCAAGTGGGCCTTAGAAAGCGTCACTATGAACAAAGCTAGTGGAGGTGATGGAAAATCAGTTGAGCTCTTTGAAATCTTGAAAGATGATGCTATGAAAGTGCTGCACTCACTATGCCAGCAAGTTTGGAAAACTCAGCAGTGGCCACAGGACTGGAAAAGGTCAGTTTTCATTCCAATCCCAAAGAAAGGCAAAGCCAAAGAATGCTCAAACTACCACACCATTGCACTCATCTCACATGCTAGTAAAGTAATGCTCAAAATTTTCCTAGGCGGGCTTTAGCAATACGTGAACTGTGAACTTCCAGATGTACAAGCTGGTTTTAGAAAATGCAGAGGAACCAGAGATCAAATTGCCAACATCTGCTGGATCATTGGAAAATCAAGAGAATTCAAAAAAAAACATCTATTTCTGCTTTATTGACTATGCCAAAGCCTTTGACTGTGGATCACAATAAACTGTGAAAAATTCTGAGAGAGATGGGAATACCAGATCACCTGACCTGCCTCTTTAGAAATCTGTATGCAGGTCAGGAAGCAGCAGTTAGAACTGGACAGGGAACAACAGACTGGTTCTAAATAGGAAAAGGAGTACATCAAGGCTGTATATTGTCTCCCTGCTGATTTAACTTATATGCGGAGTACATCATGAAAAATGCTGTACTGGAAGAAACACAAGCTGGAATCAAGATTGCCGGGAGAATTATCAATCACCTCAGATATGCAGATGACACCACCCTTATGGCAGAAAGTAAAGAGGAACTAAAAAGCCTCTTGATGAAAGTGAAAAAGAAGAGCGAAAAAATTGGCTTAAAGCTCATCATTCAGAAAACGAAGATCATGGCATCCGGTCCCATCACTTCATGGGAAATAGATTGGGAAACAGTGGAATCCGTGTCAGACTTTATTTTTTGGGGGTCCAAAATCACTGCAGATGGTGACTGCAGCCATGAAATTAAAAGGTGCTTACTCTTTGGAAGAAAAGTTATAACCAACCTAGATAGTATATTCAAAAGTAGAGACATTACTTTGCCAACTAAGGTCCATCTAGTGAAGACTGTGGTTTTTCCAGTAGTCATGTATGGATGTGAGAGTTGGACTGTGAAGAAGACAGAGCGCCAAAGAATTGATGATTTTGAACTGTGGTGTTGGAGAAGACTTTTGAGAGTCCTTTGGACTGCTAAGAGATCCAACCAGTGCATTCTGAAGGAGTTCAACCCTGGGATTTCTTTGGAAGGAATGATGCTAAAGGTGAAACTTCAGTACTTTGGACACCTCATGGGAAGAGTTGACTCATTGGAAAAGACTCTGATGCTGGGAGAGCTTGGGGGCAGGAGGAGAAGGGGGCGACCAAGGATGAGATGGCTGGATGGCATCACGGACTCAATAGACATGAGTCTGAGTGAACTCCGGGAGTTGGTGATGGGCAGGGAGGCCTGGTGTGCTGTGATTCATGACCTCGCAAAGAATCAGACATGACTGAGCTAGTTAACTGAACTGAACTGAAGTGAACTAAAGTAAGCAGAATTCCCTAAACAGAACTACCACAGTTAGTAGTAAGAAAAGGCAGTGTTGTTCCCATATCATGTCTTAGGCAGGTGTTCTGTTGACAGGCTGGTTTTATTCATTTTAGCTAGACACTGGAAATTTTATTAGGAAAACTTTATTACCTTGAAGTCTGTAAATTTAACTTCACCATTGAAATAAGAATAAATTATATCAAATATATAGTTTAACAAGTTTAATCCATTTAAAAAGTATTTAAGTTTAAAAATTTTGACATCAATAGTTTTCAAATTACTTCAAATTTTTAAGAACAAAAAAAAAAACACTACTCAATCTGTTTATCTGTAAATGTATATCATTCAAAAGTGTCAGACACACATTGAAACACATCCAGTATCACAAAAGATAATGTAGCATTGTTAGAAATTAAAGCTTATAATTTTATTGCATTTTTGTTTAAAATATGTAACTAAAAGTTTGCCTCTTTTAATTGCAAAAAGAACATCAAAATGAATTAGCAATTTATTAAGGAATACTTAATATTCCAGCCTTGGTATTAAGGATCTAACTACTAAGGAAAAAATAAAAAGTGTTAGTTTCTCAGTCATATCTGCCTCTTTTGCGACCCCATGAACTGTAGCCCACCAGGCTCCTTTGTCCATGGGATTTTCCAGGCAAGAATACTGGAGGGGGTTACCATTTCCTTTTCCAAGGGATCTTCCTGATCCAGGGATTCGATTCAGGGATGCAACCCAGGTCTCTTGCATTGCAGGCAGATTCTTTACTGTCTGAGACATTAGGGAAGGGAAGCTCAAAACAACTATAACTACCTCTACAGACAGTATACAATTTAAATATATTTATAAGTTTGAATTTCTCATTTTACTAAATAATGTAAGGGAAAGTGAGTCACTGCAACTAGCACAGTTACTAGATTATATTAAGCGTTGGTACAATAGATGGTTAAGTAGACACCCATACATTATTTTAGACTATTTAAAATTCATATATATGTTGAATAATATTATGTCCAGGACACTGTAGTAGCTGGTACAGAGTACATGAAGAGGAAGAAGATAAATTACATATTACCAAGGAACATATCCAAGGCGGGCACACATATAAGCATTGTCTGTTTTTCTTTAACTTTTCAATCAATAAATAGATGTTCTTAGAGGAGAAATACAATAATAAATTGCAACTGATTGAAGATTCACTAAAGAAGTCTTGAAACTCTCTAGACAATCAGGAAACAATTCTTTCTTTAACATTGACAAGCAGAAAAGGAAAGCCGACTGAATGAAACATGCTTTAAACCGAAATTTAAAATTTATTACTTAAACAACAATAAAACCTGGTAAGTGTTGAACTTTCTATTTAAGTCATGCATCTTGTTTTCTTTTAAGCAAGCATTCTATTATTTTTTTTCTACATCAAATATAGTTAATAATAGTCTGTAACATATGGATGGCTAATTGTGCCAAATGGTGGTGGCAATGATAAGCTTAACAGAATATGGTGTGATTATAGAACAATTTTAGACTTGATTTAGCATTTTGTTTCCTAATTTTTGAGTAGGACAAAAAAGGCACACTTAATATTTTTTAACAAATAAATGATGCAACAGGTTTCTTCAGTCTGTTTTTAACAGCTATTAAGTTTTTGGTGGTTTCTGACTTCAGAACTTTAAAGATTCAAAATCAGTGATCTGTGAAATTCATGACAGTGTGATTAACTATAGTATTGTTAACTCAACTTCAGTGTAAATATTGGGGTTGGCCAAAAGGTTCATCTGGGTTTTTTGGTAATAACCTTTTTGGTTAACCCAATATAATATTTAATATTTATGTAGTAAAATGCTATTATTTTATGTACTACTATCACTTAATGAATTTTTCATTTATACTGAAATATCATATATCATACTGCCAATATACATACATTTGCTGTGTCTCTATTTCCTCAGCAAATTGTGATAAAGAACAGAAAGTCAGTTCCCAATAACTGATACTAAGAATGCTAAAATTTGTGTTTAGATGTAGTTCCAAGAAAGGCATAATCATAGCACCTGTGCATTTTGAAATGCTTTGCTCTCAAGCTTTAAAATAATCTCTAAGGTACTCTCACTGAGGACATCACTGACATTAAAAAACCTTTTACTTAACTAGAAGCACATTTTTCATTGTCTATATTGCTCATAAAACACGACAGAAATTCAAGTTACAAAGCAATGCTAAAGTTGATATACAGACTTACTTTTTATTAAAATGTGTTTGTAAATATTGACATAATTTCTCAATATTTTCAAAATGTCTCAATATTTTCAAGTGTTTATTTGGTGTTATCAATATAACCAGGTTTTGACAGGCCTTATATAACAAGCATATATCTTATTGCTTGAAAATTGAGATATTAATATTTATGGTTTAAAGGATTTAAAATTTAAAATTATTTTGCCATGTATCACCAGTATATTAAAATGTTGAAAAAAATTTAACTGTCAAGTATTCTTTATATCAAGATGATTGTCTTTATTGTTGACAAGTTAATTATTTCAATATACTTTCACCAAGTGTTCAAAAACCTACTTATCATATTCAATATATCCAAATACAAATTAAATTAATAAAAATTCTGACTTTTTAACAATATGTTAACTCATAAAAGCTTTCTCAATGTGAATTCAGTAAGAGTATCAATTTGAACTAGACATTTAAAAATATTTAGCTGATTTTAATATTTTACTTTATGATTTTAAATAATTTGTGTTTAAAAAAAAAGTTTAGCTTTAAATTTTTGTCAAAGAAAAGAGTAAAAAAGAAAGAAAAGTTGGTCATATAGAAACTAGAACAAGAATTAAAACTGGTGAAAAAGGTTTATAATATTTTTCTGAACACCTAAATATTATTTTAATTTGGTCTCACAATTATTTGCAAAAGATATTCAAAGGAATAATATTAAACAGAAACACTTCAGTATTATTTCTAAATGTATTTAGGGTCCAGAAGAAAAAATGGGTAATAATTGTCAGATGCATTCCAAACTCTAAGATCTAGTTATACGTTTCTTTACATAAACATGTAGCATCACTCTCAAGCATCAGAGAGCATCACTCTTAAGAGATACAGAAAGCCTGATTGACACACCTCTTTCTTTATTTAGAGTTCTAAAATTAACATATCCAAATCTAAATTCTTTAATTACTATAATTATTTTATTCAATAACTCTTTAGGAATTATCGTCATTCACTTACCATTTAATCAATCCTTGATTATGCCCATTCCCTTCAGTTCAGTTCAGTTCATTTCAGTTGCTCAGTCGTGTCCGACTCTTTGCGACCCCTGAATCAAAGCACCCCAGGCCTCCCTGTCCATCACCTTCTCCCGGAATTCACTCAGACTCACGTCCATCGAGTCCGTGATACCATCCAGTCATCTCATCCTCGATCTTCCCTTTCTCCTCCTGCCTCCAATCCCTCCCAGCACCAGAGTTTTTTCAAATGAGTCAACTCTTCACGTGAGGCAGCCAAAGTACTGAAGTTTCAGCTGTAGCATCATTCCTTCCAAAGAAATCCCAGGGTTGATCTCTTTCAGAATGGACTGGTTAGATCTCCTTACAGTCCAAGGGACTCTCAAGAGTCTTCTCCAACACCACAATTCAAGCATCAATTCTTCAGCACTCAGCCTTCTTCACAGTCCAAATCTCACATCCATACATGACCACAGGAAAAAACATAGCCTTGACTAGACGGAATTTAGTCAGCAAAGTAATGTCTCTGCTTTTGAATATACTATCTAGGTTGGTCATAGATTTTCTTCCAAGGAGTAAGCCTCTTTTAATTTCATGGCTGCAGTCATCATCTGCGGTGATTTTGGAACCCCCCAAAAATAAAGTATGACACTGTTTCCCCTGTTTCCCCATCTATTTCCCATGAAGTGATGGGACCAGATGCCATGATCTTCGTTTTCTGAGTGTTGAGCTTTAAGCCAATTTTTTCACTGTCCTCTTTCACTTTCATCAAGAGGCTTTTTAGTTCCTCTTCACTTTCTGCCATAAGGGTGGTGTCATCTGCATATCTGAGGTTATTGATATTTCTCCCAGCAATCTTGATTCCAGCTTGTGTTTCTTCCAGTCGAGTGTTTCTCATGATGTACTCTGCATAGAAGTTAAATAAGCAGGGTGACAATATACAGCCTTCACGTACTCCTATTCCTATTTGGAGCGAGATTGTTGATCATGTCCAGTTCTAACTGTTGCTTCCTGACCTGCATACAGATTTCTCAAAAGGCAGGTCAGGTGGTCTGGTATTCCCATCTCTTTCAGAATTTTCCACAGATTATTGTGATCCACACAGTCAAAGGCTTTGGCATAGTCAATAAAGCAGAAATAGATGTTTTTCTGGAATTCTCTTGCTTTTTCCATGATCCAGCGGATGTTGGCAATTTGATCACTGGTTCCTCTGCCTTTTCTAAAACCAGCTTGAGCATCAGGGAGTTCACAGTTCACGTATTGCTGAAGCCTGGCTTGGAGAATTTTGAGCATTACTTTACTAGCATGTGAGATGACTGCAATTGTGTGGTAGTTTGAACATTCTTTGGCATTGCCTTTTTTTGGGAATTGGAGTGAAAATGGATCTTTTCCAGTCCTGTGGCCACTGCTGAGTTTTCCAAATTTGCTGGCATATTGAGTGCAGCACTTTCACAGCACCATCTTTCAGGATTTGAAATAGCTCCACTGGAATTCCATCACCTCCCCTAGCTTTTTTCGTAGTGATGCTTTCCAAGGCCCACTTGACTTCACATTCCAGGATGTCTGGCTCTAGATTAGTGATCACATCATCATGATTATCTGGGTCATTAAGATCTTTTTGGTACAGTTCTTCCATGTATACTTGCCACCTTGTCTTAATATCTTCTACTTCTGTTAGGTCCATACCATTTCTGTCCTTTATCGAGCCCATCTTGGCATGAAATATTCCCTTGGTATCTCTAATTTTCTTTAAGAGGTCTCTAGTCTTTCCCATTCTGTTTTCCTCTATTTCTTTGCATTGATTGCTGAAGAAGGCTTTCTTATCTCTTCTTGCTATTCTTTGGAACTCTGTATTCAGATGCTTATATCTTTCCTTTTCTCCTTTGCTTTTCACCTCTCTTCCTCTCACAGCTATTTGTAAGGCCTCCCCAGACAGCCATTTTGCTTTTTTGCATTTCTTTTCCATGGGGAGGGTCTTGATCCCTGTCTCCTGTATTGTACAATCACGATCCTCATTCCATAGTTCATCAGGCACTGTTATCTATCAGATCTAGGCCCTTAAATCTATTTCTCACTTCCATTGTATAATCATAAGGGATTTGATTTAGGTCATACCTGAATGGTCTAGCGGTATTCCCAACTTTCTTCAATTTAAGTCTGAATTTGGCTATAAGGATTTCATGATCTGAGCCACAGTCAGCTTCTGGTCTTGTTTTTGTTGACTGTAAAGAGCTTCTCCATCTTTGGCTGCAAAAAATATAATCAATCTGATTTCGGTGTTGACCATCTGGTGATATCAATGTGTAGAGTCTTCTCTTGTGTTGTTGGAAGAGGGTGTTTGCTATGACCAGTGCATTTTCTTGGCAAAACTCTATGTGTCTTTGCCCTGCTTCATTCTGCATTCCAAGGCCACATTTGCCAGTTAGTCCAGGTGTTTCTTGACTTCCCACTTTTGCACACCAGTCCCCTGGAATGAAAAGGACATCTTTTTTGGGTGTTAGTTCTAAAAGGTCTTGTAGGTCTTCATAAAACCATTCAAATTCAGCTGGTTCAGCATTCCTGTTTGGGGCATAGACTTGGATAACTGAGATATTGAATGGTTTGCCTTGGAGACGAACAGAGATCATTCTGTCATTTTTGAGATTGCATCCAAGTACTGCATTTTGGACTCTTTTGTTGCCCATGATGGCTACTCCATTTCTTCTGAGGGACCCACGTCGAATGTCAGGAATGGTGGTGGTAAGGAGATACCCCTCATCCAAGGTAAGGAGCAGTGGCTGTGCTTTGCTGGAGCAGCCGTGAAAAATACCCCACGCCCTAGGTAAGAGAAACCCAAGTAAGATGGTAGGTGTTGCAAGAGGGCACAGAGGGCAGACACACTGAAACCATACTCACAGACAACTAGTCAATCTAATCACACTAGGACCACTGCCTTGTCTAACTCAATGAAACAAAGCCATGCCTGTGGGACAACCCAAGAGGGGCAGTTCATGGTGGAGTGGTCTGACAGAATGCTACTGGAGATCAGTGGAGAAATAACTCCAGAAAGAATGAAGGGATGGAGCCAAAGCCAAAACAATACCCAGTTGTGGATATGACTGGTGATAGAACCAAGGTCCAATGCTGTAAAGAGCAATATTCCATAGGAACCTGAAATGTCAGGTCCATGATTCAAGGCAAATTGGTAGTGGTCAAGCAAGAGATGGCAAGGGTGAACATCAACATTCTAGGAATCAGCGAACTAAAATGGACTGGAATAGATGAATTTAACTCAGATGACCCATTCCCTTATGTTATACAAATAAGGCCTCTATAAACTTTGCCTTCCTTTTAAATTATAATCCATTCAATTATATCAATTCTTTTTTAATAATCTAGTCCAAGACACAATCACAATTCACCTACCAATTGTAATGGTCATGTATTCTTTTTTCACATTTGTTCATCTAAATATCATTCCCTCCATGATAATAGTCTCTTTAAAACTTTATAGATCATCAAATTAATAACTTCTCATTGAGCAAAGAAGTTTTAAAACTTTAATCTGATTTAGGATGGCATCCATTATCATTCCTTTATAAATTTATTTTTATTTATTATCAGTGATTCAGTTCAGTCAGTTCAGTCACTCATTCATATCTGACTCTTTGCAACCCCATGAATTGCAGCACTGCCAGGTCTCCCTGTCCATCACCACATCCCAGAGTTTACCCAAACTCATATCCATCGAGTCAGTGATGCCATCCAGCCATCTCATCCTCTGTCATCCCCTTCTCCTCCTGCCCCCAATTCCTTCCAGCATCAGAGTCTTTTCCAATAAATCAACCTTTCACATGAAGTGGCCAAAATATTGCAGTTTCAGCTTCAGCATCAGCCTTTCCATTGAACTCCCAGGAACGATCTCCTTTAGGATGGACTGGTTGGATCTCCTTACAGTCCGAGGGACTCTCAAGAGTCTTCTCCAACACCACAGTTCAAAAGCATCAATTCTTGGGCACTCAGCCTTCTTCACAGTTCATCTCTCACATCCGTATATGACCACTTGAAAAAACATAGCCTTGACTAGATGAACCTTTGTTGGCAAAGTAATGTCTCTTCTTCTGAATATGTTATCTAGGTTGGTCATAACTTTCTTTCCAAGGAGTGCCTTTTAATTGAGAATAAATTGTGGAAACTAAAGGGTTGAATTGTGAGATAATTAAGGAGTGCGTTATAATAATCATTGTGAAAAATGATGGTAATTTGAATCAAGATGCTAGCTGTGAAGGTAGTAAAAAGCAATCAAATTCTCTTATACTGTGAAAGAAGTGGCAACAGTTTTCCCTGGGTGATTGGAATTAATGTGAAAAATAATAAAAGGTATAAAGATTAACTTACATCTTTGGTCTCAAGAAACTGGAAAAATAGGTTTGCAATTTGCTGATGTGGTCATAGCTGTAGAAAAATCTGAACTGAACACAGTGATGCAAAGATTAGGCATTTCTTTATAAACTTAGTAATTTTGAGAAGCCTCTCAAATATCAAAATATAGATATCAAAGAGAAACTTGAATTTAATAAATCAGAGAAAATATGTATTTAAAACTTGCTTTCATGAAAATATATCATGTCATATTATAATATCATATAATGAGTGCTCACCAAATGTCAACTATTACTGTTTGTTTTTGAGGGGGCATGGCTCTAGTTCCTTTGGGGCTTACAGTAACAAACAGGATATGGTGGGTAGGTGGATATTTAATTGTGTCAATAGTCCTGTGCTAGTAGTCCTGAAAATATTTATTTTCATAACTGCAACTTAATATGTACTCTTATGAACTTATATTACTCAGAGCACAACACATTATGTTATCATGATTGATATCTATATGCACTCTTTCCTTTCCCTAGAATTGTCCACTACCTTCCCTCAATCTGGTGACTTCAGATGGTGAAGCATTCGTCTTCAATGCAGAAGAGCCAGGTTTGATCCCTGGGTCTGAAAGATCCCCTGGAGAAGTCAATGGCAAACCACTCCAGTATTCTTGCTTGTAGAATTCCATGGACAGAGAAGCCTGGCCAGCTACAATCCATGGGGTCACAAAGAATCAGACATGACTGAGCAACTACAACTAACAATAACACTTCCCACAAGCAACTCTCAACTCTCTTCTTTCTTGTTAACTATCACTTCTTTTCAGAAGACATTCTGGTTTTCATCAAATGACTGACTAGAAGCTTCTCAAGAATGAAATTAAATTCTTATTTCCTACTAAAGGACTTAAGGGCTTAGAAAATATTTGTTTAAACACTAAAATTAACTCCACATTTTAAGGGATTTTTTCATAAATTTCATTCAGATAAGTTGAGGAGGAGACAAACTGTTTGGGAATTACTACTTGATGGTGTAAGGATAATGAATGATATTCATCCCGAATATTGTAGTATTACATTATATTGAAATTCCTTTTTAATATCATTAATTATGAATAGTCTAGGGTTTTGCTCTACTTACAAGCCTATAAGATAGCTAGTTACTACTTCATGTGCAGGAGACCCAAGAATCCTGAGTAAGAGACAAACAACTTAATAATTCATAGTAAAAGGAGTAATCAGAGGTGCATGTTTGTTAGTGTCACTTCCAATTTCCTGCAATCCCTACACGTCTTAATGAAAAGGCTGATGAAGAATGTCTCTACATGCAAAAGGTTAAACTACAAGAAAGATCACAGCATTAATCAACAAAATGGGAAAGACTAGAGATCTCTTCAAGAAAATTAAAGATACCAAGAGAACATTTCATGCAAAGATGGGCTCGATAAAGAACAGAAATGGTATGGACCTAACAGAAGCAGAAGATATTAAGAAGAGGTGGCAAGAATACACGGAAGAACTGTACAAAAAGATCTTCACGACCCACATAATCATGATGATGTGATCACTAATCTAGAGCCAGACATCTTGGAATATGAAGTCAAGTGGGCCTTAGAAAGCATCACTATGAACAAAGCTAGTGAAGGTGATGGAACTCCAGTTGAGCTATTTCAAATCCTGAAAGGTGATGCTGTGAAAGTGCTGCACTCAATATGCCAGCACATTTGGAATACTCTGCAGTGGCCACATGACTGGAAAAGGTGAGTTTTCATTGCAATCCCAAAGAAAGGCAATGCCAAAAAATACTCAAACTACCACACCATTGCACTCATCTCACATGCTAGTAAAGTAATGCTCAAAATTCTTCAAGCCAGGCTTCAGCAATACGTGAACTGTGAATTCCCTGATGTTCAAGCTGGTTTTAGAAAAGGCAGAGGAACCAGAGATCAAATTGCCAACATCTGCTGGATCAGGGAAAAAGCAAGAGAGTTCCAGAAAAAAAAAAAAAAAAAAAAAAAAACATCTATTTCTGCTTTATTGACTATGCCAAAGCCTTTGACTGTGTGGATCACAATAAACGGTGGAACATTCTGAAAGAGATGGGAATACCAGACCACCTGACCTGCCTTTTGAGAAATCTGTATGCAGGTCAGGAAGCAACAGTTAGAACTGGACATGGAACAACAGACTGGTTCCAAATAGGAAAAGGAGTACGTCAAGGCTGCATATTGTCACCCTGCCTATTTAACTTCTATGCAGAGTACATCATGAGAAATGCTGGGTTGGAGGAAGCACAAGTTGGAATCAAGATTGCTGGGAGAAATATCAATCACCTCAGATATGCAGATGACACCACCTTTATGGCAGAAACTGAAGAGGAACTAAAAAGCCTCTTGATGAAAGGAAAAGAGGACAGTGAAAAAGTTGGCTTAAAGCTCAACATTCAGAAAACGAAAATCATGGCATCTGGTCCCATCACTTCATGGGAAATAGATGGGGAAAACAGTGGAAACAGTGTCAGACTTTATTCTTCTGGGCTCCAAAATCACCGCAGATGATGACTGCAGCCATGAAATTAAAAGACGCTTACTCCTTGGAAGAAAAGTTATGACCAACCTAGAGAGCATATTCAAAAGCAGGGACATTACTTTGTCGACTAAGGTCCGTCTAATCAAGGCTATGGTTTTTCCAGTGGCCATGTATGGATGTGAGAGTTGGACTGTGAAGAAGGCTGAGCGCTAAAGAATTGATGCTTTTGAACTGTGGTGTTGGAGAAGACTCTTGAGGGTCCCTTGGACTGCAAGGAGATCCAACCAGTCCATTCTGAAGGAGATCAACCCTGGGATTTCTTTGGAGGGAATGATGCTGAAGCTGAAACTCCAATACTTTGGTCACCTCATGCGAAGAGTTGGCTCATTGGAAAAGAGTCTGATGCTGAGAGGGATTGGGGGCAGTAGGAGCAGGGGACGACCGAGGATGGGATGGCTGGATGGCATCACAGACTCGATGGGCATGAGTTTAAATGAACTCCAGGAGATGGTGATGGAAAGGGAGGCCTGGCGTGCTGCGATTCATGGGGTTGCAAAGAGTTGGACACGACTGAGCCACTGAACTGAACTTCAGTTGAACTACAATTACTAATTGTAATTTGCTGGCATGTTGAGTGCAGCACTTTCACAGCATCATCTTTCAGGATTTGAAATAGCTCAACTGGAATCCGATCACCTCCACTGGCTTTGTTCGTAGTGATGCTTTCTTGGCAAAACTCTATTAGTCTTTGCCCTGGTTCATTCCGCATTCCAAGGCCACATTTGCCTGTTACTCCAGGTTTTTCTTGGCCTCCTACTTTTGCATTCCAGTTCTCTGGAATGAAAAGGACATCTTTTTTGGGTGTTAGTTCCAAAAGGTCTTGTAGGTCTTCATAAAACCATTCAACTTCAGCTTCTTCAGCGTTACTGGTTGGAGCACAGACTTGGATAACTGTGATATTGAATGGTTTGCCTTGGAGACGAACAGAGATCATTCCGCCGTTTTTGAGATTGCATCCAAGTGCTGCATTTCAGACTCTTTTGTTGAGTATGATGGCTACTCCATTTCTTCTGAGGGATTCCTGCCCGCAGTAGTAGATATAATGGCCATCTGAGTTAAATTCACCCATTCCAGTCCATTTTAGTTCACTGATTCCTAGAATGTTGATGTTCACCCTTGCCATCTCTTGTTTGACCACTTCCAATTTGCCTTGATTCAGGGACCTGACATTCCAGGTTCCTAGGCATATTGCTCTTTACAGCATCGGTTCTTGCTTCTATCACCAGTCACATCCAAAACTTGGTATTGCTTTTGCTTTGGCTCCATCCCTTCATTCTTTCTGGAGTTAGTTATTTCTCCACTGATCTCCAGTAGCATATTGGGCACCTAATGACTTGGGGAGTTCCTCTTTTGGTATTCTATCATTTTGCCTTTTCATACTGTTCATGGGGTTCTCAAGGCAAGAATACTGAAGTGGTTTGCCATTCCCTTCTCCAGTGGACCACATTCTGTCAGACCTGTCCACGATGACCCACCCATCTTGGGTTGCACCACATGCATGGCTTGGTTTCATTGAGTTAAACAAGGCTGTGGTCCTAGTGTGCTTAGATTGACTAGTTTTCTGTGAGTGTGGCTTCAGTGTGTCTGCCCTCTGATGCCCTCTTGCAACACCTACCATCTTACTTGGGTTTCTCTTACCTTGGGAGTGAGGTATCTCTTCACGGCTGCTCCAGCAAAGCACAGCCGCTGCTCCTTACCTTGGATGAGGGGCATCTCCTTACTGCCGCTGTTCCTGACCTTCAATGTGGGATAGCTCTTCTAGGCCAATAAACAATCAATAAAAAAAGACAGGATGTAGATTATCTCTTTTGATAAGTTCTAATGACAACATACACACACACACACACACACACACACACACACACACACACACACACAGAAAGAGATAGGTAGGAAGGGAGCTGTTACAATATAATCAAACCCCATACCGCCCAGGTGGGCAACCCACAAACTGGAAAATAATTATATTGCAGAAATTTCCTCACAGGAGTGAAATTTCTGAGCTCAACATTAGGCTCTTGATGGCTGTCTGGCATCAGGATGAGGAGACACCAGATCATTTGGCTTTGAAAACCAGTGGGACTTGATATCAAGAATTCCATAGGACTGGGGAAAACAGAGATTCCTCTGTTGAAGGGTGCACACAGAGTCTCATGCCGAGATCAGAGCAAAAGCAGTGATTTCATAGAAGCCTGGGTAAGACCTACCTGTTGGTCCTGGAAGGTCTAGGGACATAAGGGATGGCTGTGGATCTCTCTGGGGACATAAAAGTTAATGATTAACATATTTGATAGTATTCATCTAAAGAGGCTGATGGACATTTTGGTTAGGTCATTATCACCAAGACCTGGTCCTACCATACCCCCTATAAGCTCCAGTGCTGGGACTCCCAGGCCAAAGAACCAACCGGGTGAGAACACTATACCACCAACCAACAGACAAGGTATGTGAAGACTTCTGGAGCCCATAACATGCCCTTAGATATGGACCTGCCAAGCACAAGGTCAAAAGACAGCTTACCCACCAGTGGGCTGGCAAAAGCACCTCCCACGAGGAAGACTGTACTAGCCTCTAAACCAACCTTACCCAAAAGGGCACATACATCAGAAGCAAGAAAACCAAAATCCCACAGCCTGTGGAACTGAGTCCACAAACACAGGTCAGAACCTACCCTGAGGCCAGCTGTTCCTTGGCCCTTGGGTAACAAGAGAGGAATGTACTGCTGAGAAACATAGGACATACCCTACAATTCTCCAAGGCCCAGAAATATATTTACTTTGCACATAATTAAAAATACAAATAAAAGTTTAGAACAAAATGAGAATGCAGAAGAATATGTTCTAGACCAAGGAACAAGATAAAACCTGCAGACCAACAACTAAGTGACATGGAGGCAGGCAATCAACCTAAGAAAGAGTTCAGAGTAATTATCTTAAAAATGATCCAACAACTTGAGAAAAAAATGGATCCAAAGATCCATACAGGACCAACCCATGGAGGGACATACTAAGACACACAGTAATCAAATTCAAAAATTAAAGACAGAAAATTTTAACTGAAACAAGGGAAAGATGATAAATAAAATACAAAGTTATCCCCACAAAACTAGCAGCTGAGTTTTCAGCAGAAACTCTACTGGCCAGAGGAGAATGGCACAATATTTTTAAAGTGATGAATGGGAAAAACCTACAACCCAGCAAAGCTTTCATTCAGGTTTGATAGAGATATCAATAACTTGTTTATAAAAGAATTTGGCACCACTAAACTGGCTTTACAACAAATGCTAAAGGAAGTTCTCTAGGCAGAAAAGAAAAAGCTACAACTAGAAACAAGAAAATTATGCAATGAGAAAGTTCATTGGTTAAGCCAAACATACAGTAAAGTCAAGAAATAATCCATGCACATATATGTTATCTAAAATAGTAATCTTGAGGAGAGTCAAATGCAGCATATCTGAAATGCATTTGAAATTAAGAAATCAGCAACTTCAAACAATCATATATATATGATATCAGTCAAGCAATCTGAAGTCTGATGTATCACATGAGGCAAATACTCTTATTATTTTGTATTATTTTATATTTATTTTAAAATAATTTATTTGTATAATTACTTTGCATTATTTTAAAATGATAATACTTATATAGGATATGTTTGCATGATCATCATTTCCCCTCTATTATTTTAATACAGAATTTGTCTATCCAGTGGGTGAATCCATTGAACATTCTGTCAACTAACTGGCTACAAATATAGCCATATAGTTCAGGTAAAGAATATTAGTTATTTGTTGCTTCTTTAATCCACAAACATTGTTTCATAACAACACAAATTTGTTACCTTACAGTTCTGTAGGTCAGTAGTGGAAAATGGAGTCTCTGGGCTGCAAGTAAGATTGTTAGCAAAGTTGGTCTAACCTAGTGGAAAATCTGTTCCTTGACTCTTCTGCCTTTTAAAGACCATTCACAGTCCACGGCCCATGGGCCCTTCCTCCATCTTCCAAAGTCAGGAAAAGCATTTTTGGGTTTTTTAACTGATTTTTAAAAAATATAATTCACACACCAGATAATTCATTTAATCAAAGCACACAATTCAATGATTTTTAGAACATTCACAAATATATATCCCATCATCACAGTCAATTTTAGATCATTTTCATCAACCTGAAAAAAATATCTCATATCTTCTATCACATTCCCTATCCTCCCCTCTCTTTGACCTTAATTCCCCATCCCTAAGCAACTATAGTGATTATCATTTTGTTTTGAGGCATATCATTCTTGAGCCAGAAAATGACAAATGATTTTTTCACTTATTTGAGATAGACTGAACAAACAAGTTCAGATACACAGCAACTGGTGATCAAAGGAAAAGTAATCTATGCTTTGTTAAGATAGTCATTTAAAATTTATAGATTATGAAATCACCTGTTCTACAGAGAGTAAAAAATGATTATCAAGACAAAACTATTTTAAAATAAGTCATCTAGTGTCTAATAAAATTTGCAGAGGGAGCAAGAGACTTTTTAATACACAGTGGGAAATCAGAGTTGTTCATTAATTTACAAAAGACATCAATAACTTAAAACTCTATGCTTAGTATACAGTACTTTGGAATAACAGAAGTACCTCATTTCTTTTAACTTCACATAGCTTATTTGATAAAACAGTTAAGGGCCCATCATTTACATAAGTCACTCTTTAAATTTTTTATTTTAGATATTGGAAACTGAAATATAAAATTATTTGAGCATGAAAGAACATACACGTTTTTTGCTTTATATTAAATTTGGTTATAGCATTTAAGAATATATATTATGCAAAATGGTTCCTTCCTATTCCCAGTTTTGAACTGGGAGAAAATGTAGTTGGTTTGCTAGTGCTTTGTTATTGAGAGTTCAGGAATTTAATTCTGTTTATATCTATATTAGATTAAAATATTTCTAATTCTTAGAACTCTGTGCAGCAATTAGCTAGTGTGCTGATATTCATTAACAGATATAACTTATACTCAATCAGAAGTACACAACTTGAAGGTCTTACTGTTAACAGTGTGTAGTTCTTTGCATAAATTTGTAAGAGGAATGACTGGACTTCAGTAGAGTAATACAGCACTGAATTGAAAAAAACTGCTCTGTGAGTCACCTCATGATTAAAAATATTAACAACTGAGGTAATGATATACATATCTGTGTGTGCTCTTGGGTAAAGACAGGAAAAAAACCTAATAAAAACTCTTGATCTCTGAAGCTTGTTGTATAATAAAAAAGAAATCATTATCAATACTTGGCCAAATATAAACCTTATTAAAATGAAAAAAAAATCTAAATAGATACAACAAATAAGATTTTTTTTAATCTCTCATTGAAAAGTCTGCTTAGAATTTCTTCTGTTTATCATTGTTAAGGTTTGATAATCACCACCTACTTCCAAAGTGCAAACACCAAAGCCTCAGATAGCATCCAAATCCTTTACTCAGAAAGACTCATCTTCAGAATGAATAACTTGTTTACCTTCATTAATAAATCATACTATTTGTCACAGTCTCTACTTACTAGATTGTTTGTTTTTTCCTCAATAAGTGTGTCTTCTTTTATCTCTTGGTTCTTGGATCCTCTCTTGTCAGGGATTTCCTCCACTGGTTTCTGTCCTTCTGAAACATAACGAAATGGTTTCCCACTTAGATCTTTCTGACTTTCACTTAGCAATCACTTCACGTGAAACTTTTCTTTAGGAAGCCAGAAAACTGGTGAAATTATTTTATTCATGGACTTCCACATGTTCTGTGCATATACTCATCGCAATATTTATCATTCAATGTTGAATTTTTTTGCAACTATTACATTCTTCCCCATGTTTCTGGGAAATATGAATATACTTCTTAACACTGTATCCCTAAGGTTTAACAAAATTCCCAGAACAAAGTAGTTGCCTAGTAGACGTTTTTGGAAAAAAAAAAAAAAATTTATAACTAAATAAACGATGGAGAAACTGTTTATTCCAAATTAACACTATGATTTAGAGTTGCACTACTGGGATCTACAAAAACATACGTGTTGGAGAATGGTGAGAACGAAAAGTGTCCATTGAGCTAAGGAAGTAACTTGAGACTGAGAAATGAGGCAGATTAATTCCATAATAATCAGTGGATCAAGTTTTTATAGGGCAATTTACTCACATGGTAGGGCTGGGCAAACAATCTGAAAGCATTCACAGCTGCACTCTGCACCACTGAGGAGCCATGGGGACAGTTTTTTAGTGAACCTAAGGTAGGGGATTAGGAGAAGGCAATGGTATCCCACTCCAGTACTCTTGACTGGAGTACCCATGGACGCAGGAGCCTGGTAGGCTGCAGTCCATGGGGTGGCGAAGAGTCGGACACGATTGAGCGACTTCACTTTCACTTTTCACATTCATGCATTGGAGAAGGAAATGGCAACCCACTCTGGTGTTCTTGCCTGGAGAATCCCAGGGATGGGGGAGCCTGGTGGGCTGCCGTCTATGGGGTCACACAGAGTCTGACACGACTGAAGCAACTTAGCAGCAAGGTAGGGGATTATGTGCTTGGAAACAGGAAGTACTTTCCTAAGTCAATTACTTATGAATGGATAACTAGTCTTGTAGGCTTCCAGAACACGCAACTAAGATTTTCAATATTGTTTGGAAGTAAACAAAGCATAGAGGCCACTTGGCCCTAAGTATCATTAAACAACACCTTAATTACAAAGTCCTGGATGACAAAGACAAGATTTTCTGCATAGTAAGGCCATAGGGTCAGGAGGAAATGAAGGCCCAAGATAGCATCAGTTATGCTGACAGCAATACATGTATATCTCATTATTGCAGTCTTATACTTTAATGCTGATTTATTCCAATTAATTATATAAAATCCTATAATATAGAATTATAAATTATGTATTTAGGAGCAAATTCTAGATTTCTATTTTTCTTTTATTTTAGGTATAAGAAACAGACAATATATATCTGTGACTTTATATCATAGCTGTTGGCATTTCTGCTGATGTCCTTGAGAGCTAAATTTTTTTATTATCTTGAAATTAATTTACAAACTATACTGAAAAACATTGATATCAATATCAAACAAATTACTCTCACACCTGAAGTGGAATTATCTAGTGTCTGATCTCAGACAGCATTGTTGAAGACAAGTCATGCAGGTAGAAATAAATAATTAACACATGGCTTCTAAACAATTTGTCAGCTAACATTTGATATATAAAAAAGGTTTAAATAGAAAAAAAAAAAACTTCTGGTTTACAAATACATATATTTTTAGATATACTTTCAATTGTTACAATGGCACCACAAGATACATTTAGTGCATTAGATTTAACAATAAAGTAGAAAAAAGTGTATGAAACTTTGTATACAGATTTAAATAGTCATTTTGTTTTTAGGTTGGTTAGTTTTCCTTTGAGTCATTAATCATTGAATAATTTAAGTAAAACTTGAGCTATGTCACTTCATTAAAAGCATCCATTACACTTATTTGTGTAAGTCTGGTCCTCAAAGTCTGGCAGTTCTGTAATTCTATTTTCCTTGTTTCCAAGGACAGTGTCTGCTTTAAAATCTGCCTCAAGTAAATGAGACCTCCCAAAGAGTGGGAAAAGAGAGGCATGAATTCCAACTCTTTGATATCATCTGTCTTAGCATGTTTCCATTTCTTACTAGATGTATTGATATATAAGGTGAAATTTTACATTTGAACCAAATTCACTTCCATGTAATTCAAGATCTTCCAAAAATTATGGAAAGCTTCAAAAGAAGAATAACCAGAAAATTCACTACTATTATTAAGTTACATGCTTGCTTAGTTGCTCAGCTGTGCCTGACTCTTTGTGACCCTGTGGACTCTAGCCCACCAGGATCCCTTATCCATGAGATTTTTCAGGCAAGAATACTGGCATGGGTTGCCTTTTCCTTCTCCAGGGGATCTTCCTGACCTACACCTCCTGTGTCTCCTGCACTGAAGGTGGATTGTTTACCCACTGAACCATCGGGGAAGCCCCAAGTTATTATAACCATTAAATAACTATGCCATAGAAAGCAGTTTTGCATAATGTAGCTATTCTTCCATGACTGATATTGTGTTAAATATTTGAACTTGATTCAGATTTATAAGGAATTCCTCAATCAGAAAGTGAATTAAACAGTTGTTCTACTAATAAAATTTGGATATTTAAAAGCATTTGTCTAATAAAATCTTCACTTCAGAGTTTACATTAAATCTGTACTTGTTATGGTTTACAGGTTCTAATATTTTTTTATTTTTTCCCTCTTGATTGATGTTTATATTATTATTAACAACATCAAGCTTAAGACAGAAGTGAAAATTCTATTCAGTCTATTACATATATCTTTTAAAGTTTAAGAATATAATATCTATTATATATATGTATGAGCAAATATTTATTTATAAATTAATTATAACAATACCACGTCTAGGAAATGTGTTTAAACATTTTTATAATTTTTTTATTCATGCCAAAGTGACACTGTAACATAAGCGGATTGTCAAAAACAGCTTCCTGGGGCTTCCCTGAGTGCTCCAATAATTAAGAAACCAACTGTCACTATAGACAACACAGTCTTGATTCCCTGTCCAGGAGTATCTCACATGCCAAAGAACAACTAAGCACGGGTACCCCTGCACCACAACTACTCAGCTTGTGTTCTAGAGCCAGGAAACTGCAACTACTTGAGCCTGGGAGTCTAGAGCTTGTGCTCCACAGCATGAGGAGACCCTGTTCACCACAACTAGAGAAAGACCACATGCAGCAAAGAAGACGCAGCGCAGCCATAAATAAATAAAGTGATTAATTAAAAAAGCATCCTAAAAATACAAATATTTTGGAACAGATTTATTTTTCTATTTTTAATATAAATTTATTTATTTTAATTGGAGGTTAATTACTTTACAATATTGTATTAGTTTTTTCATATATCAACATGAATCTGCCACAGGTATACACATGTTCCCCATCCTGAATGCCCCTCTCTCCTCCCTCCCCATACCATCCCTCTGGGTGGTCTCAGTGCACCAGCCCCGAGCATACAGTATCATGCATCAAACCTGGATTGGTGATTCATTTCATGTATGATATTATACATGTTTCAATGCCATTCTCCCGAATCATCCCACCCTCTCCCTCTCCCACAGAGTCCAAAAGACTGTTCTATACATCTGTGTCTCTTTTGCTGTCTTGCATACAGGGTTATCATTACCATCTTTCTAAATTCCATATATACGCATTAGTATACTGTATTGGTTTTCCTCTTTCTGGCTTACTTCACTCTGTATAATAGGCTCCAGTTTCATCCACCTCATTAGAACTGATGCAAATGCATTCTTTTTAATGGCTGAGTAATACCCCATTGTGTATATATACCACAGCTTTCTTATCCATTCATCTGCTGACGGACATCCAGGTTGCTTCCATGTCCTGGCTATTATAAACAGTGCTGCGATGAATATTGGGGTACATGCGTCTCTTTCAATTCTGTTTTCCTCGGTGTGTATGCCCAGCAGTGGGATTGCTGGGTCATAAGGAAGTTCTATTTCCAGTTTTTTAAGGAATCTCCACAGTGTTCTCCATAGTGGCAGTACTAGTTTGCATTCCCACCAACAGTGTAAGAGGGTTCCCTTTTCTGCACGCCCTCTCCACCATTTATTGCTTGAAGACTTCTGGATCACAGCCATTCTGACTGGCATGAAATGGTACCTCATTGTGGTTTTGATATGCATTTCTCTGATAATGAGTAATGTTGAGCATCTTTTCATGTGTTTGTTAGCCATCTGTATGTCTTCTTTGGAGAAATGTCTGTTTAGTTCTTTGGCCCATTTTTTGATTAGGCCGTTTATTTTTCTGGAGTTGAGCAGCAAGAGTTGTTTGTATATTTTTGAGATTAGTTGCTTGTCATTTGCTTCATTTGCTATTATTTTCCCCCATTCTGAAGGCTGTCTTTTCACCTTGCTTATAGTTTCCTTTGTTGTGAAGAAGCTTTTAAGTTTAATTAGATTTCATTTGTTTGTTTTTGCTTTTATTTCCAATATTCTGAGAGATGGGTCATAGAGGATCCTGCTGTGATTTATGTCAGAGAATGTTTTGCCTATGTTCTTCTCTAGCAGTTTTATAGTTTCTGATCTTATGTTTAGATCTTTAATCAATTTTGAGTTTATTTTTGTGTATGGTGTTAGAAAGTGTTCTAGTTTCATTCTTTTACAAGTGGTTGACCAGTTTTCCCAGCACCACTTGTTAAAGAGATTGTCTTTTCTCCATTGTATATTCTTACCTCCATTGTCAAAGATAAGGTGTCCATAGATGTGTGGATTTATCTCTCAGCTTTCTATTTTGTTCCATTGATCTTTATGTCTGTCTTTGTCTCAGTACCATACTGTCTTGATGACTGTGGCTTTGTAGTAGAGCCTGAAGTCTGGCAGGTTGATTCCTCCAGTTCCATTCTTCTTTCTCAAGATTGCTTTGGGAACAGGTTTAAAAATAAAGTTTGCTTTAGAACAGCAGTAACTGATAGACAAAGGAAAGGAGAATGTGGCCAATAACAATAAAACAATATTTATTCTTTTAACACACATTTGTGTGGACTCTGCTGGACAGTGTAAAAAACATTATTAAACCAAATACAAGTTCAATCAGCAGGGAATAACATAGTAAATAGAATGTAGAATGAAAGTAAAATCACAAAACTGAGAAATTAAAAAGAATACTGACTTTCAACTTGTTCACATGTCCACATACCTTAAGACTATTCAATAAAGAGGGCTCTCCTTCTAGAAAAACTTTCCTTAAACCCTCAAGGTTAGTGTCATGCAACTTATAAATTGTCTGATAAACTGTGTAGACAGAATATTTGGTCCTCAAACCCCATCCAGATCCACTCTGCAATCCCACTCCCACTTGCACCCTAGCAGCATAGGCAACATTCACAGTACTGCCCTCTCACTCTTGCATTATCTTCTCAACATCCCGGGTGATATGTGATTTGTGACAGCCATGGAAGCACAAAAGCCCAACTCTGGCCTCCAGTTGAAACAGACTTTTGAATTTATACTTCAGAGTTCCTCCTTAGATTAGATTAGGTTGATCTGGAACTTTAACTTAAATGCCACCCTTGCTAAAATTCTACCCCCTTTCTATCCTGCTTCCTCCACACTGTTTCTGGTTCTTCCTGCGAGATTTTCCTGAATAAATCATATGACCCTAGATCCCTAGCTTATGAGGTGCTTATCAGAGACCTTCACCAAAGAGAGAAATCTTTCATTACATTTATCAAATATCACTATATTAGCTGTTTACTGAGTATTTGGGGATCATGTACTCTTCACTTTGTGTCTTCTAAGTATGACACAGAATGCAAGTTGCTGTGATAAGTTTCTCAGTTGTGTTTGACTCTTTGTGACTCCATGGACTGTACCATGCCAGTATCCTCTGTCCGTGAAGATTCTCCAAGCAAGAGTACTGGAGTGGGTTGCCATCCCCTCTTCCAGGGGATCCTCCCAACCCAAAGATTGAACTTAGGTCTTCTGCATTGCAGGTGGATTCTTAACTGTCTGAGTGAGCACGGAAGCCCAAGAATACTGAAGTGGGTAGCCTATCCCTTTTCCATGGTATCTTCCTGACCCAGGAATTGAAGGTCTCTTGCATTGACGACAAGAGTCTTTACTAGCTGAGCCACCAGGGAAGCCAAAATAGATAGATCTAATTTGGTTGGTTTACTGAGCAAGAATAACAGAATGCTCCAAACTAAGTGACTATGAATAAAATATTTATTGTCTCACAGTTCTAGAGGCCAGAAGTTAAAAATCAAGGTGTTCCAGGATTATTTCCTAGCTATCTCCTAGCTAGTGGAGTATAACTCCAAGGTTTACACAGCATTTACTTGTATATGCCTCTCTCTTCACATAGCACTTTTTAATTAAAATACCAGTCATGTTGTATTATGAATCTGCATGATTTATGTAAGATCTCATCTTAATTTAGCTAATTACATTCACAATGACCCAATTTCAAAATAAGGTTATATTCTGAGGTACTTGGGGTTAAAATATAAACATATGAATTTTTCAGGACTCAATTCAACCAATAACACTATTAATGCCTTTTGGTATTAAATATAGTTAATACTCTAACCAAATTGAAAAATATTGAATATAATATAAAAGAAATTTTCAAAATTATATCTTTTAATGCTTATTTTTTCAAACACTACTCTTAACAAACTATATGAATTACTTTAGTTAGTCCTCAAAGAAGATGAAAAATTAAGGGAACAGAGAGACTAAATAGGCTTTAATTTGGATTCTTAACCTGCAATGTTCATCAATAACCCACAAAGAAGATAATCTCATCATACTATGATAACTATGGAGAAGTGCCAGCATTTAATAAATACTAATATGCCTTAGGTACTTTATATATCTGAGTTGGAAAAACCACCTTTGTGTGTCCTTTACTACTTTATCTGCACGGAGACTTGTGAAATCCCAAAGATTAAGGGTTCAGTCCCTCAAGACTTCTTTTGCCCTATTTCAGATGCCAGTCACAAATAGTAGGTCCTCCGATCAACAAGGACATCTGCCTGACTGGACTTTAAATCATTGGTTTCCATGATCCTCTCCTGGGGTTTAATTAATTTGCCAAAGGAGCTCACCGAAATCAGGGAGACACTTACACTTACTGGTTATAAGTAATATAATAAAAAATGCAGATGAAGAGATCTCACCTTAGGGTGAGGTCTAGGAGGGTCCTGAACACAGGAATTTCTGTTCCCATGGAGTTACCTTGCCAGTATGTGGATGTGTTTACCAAGCTGGGAGTTCTCTGAATACTGGGATTTTATGAAGGCTTCTTCACATTTGTGGGCATGATCAATTATTAACTCCATTTCCAGTCCCTCTACCCTTTCTGGAACACAGAATGTAGGACATGAAATTTCTGAGCATCTGATCATGGCTTGGTCTTTCCAGTAGTCACCTCTATTCAGGAGCCATCCATAAGCCCTCCCAAAGTCACCTCATTAGAACAAAAGAAACTTCTGTTACCCAGGAAATCACAAAAGGTTTCAGGAGCCCTGTATCAAGAATCTAGTCAAAGAACAAAAGATGTTCCTAGTGCTCTTATCACTTAGGCATTTACAAAAGTTTTAGGAACTCTGTGCCAGTAACTCATAGCAGAGAAATATAGCTTGTATTTTCTTATGATGCTTGACATCAGTTATATTCCATAGGCATTATCTAACTTAGTAATTTCCCTGGGTTGCTAAAATAAATATATATATGTAGCTAAAAGTTTGCCAAATTTCAATCAGCTATCCTTCAGTTCGGCTTCCCTGGTGGCTCAGAGGTTAAAGCATCTGCCTGCAATGCGGGAGACCTGGGTTCGATCCCTGGGTCGGGAAGGTCTTCTGGAGAAGGAAATGACAACCCACTCTAGTGCCTGGAGAATCCCATGGAGGAGCTTGATGGGCTACAGTCCACGAGGTCACAAAGAGTCGGACATGACTGAGCGGCTTCACTTCACTTCTCTTCACTTCACTATCCTTCAGTTCAGTTCAGTTCAGTCACTCAGTCGTGTCTGACTCTTTGCGACCCCATGAACTGTAGCACTCCAGGCCTCCCTGGCCATCACCAACTCCTGGATTTTACTCAAACTCACGTCCATCGAGTTGGTGATGCCATCCAGCCATCTCATCCTCTGTCGTCCCCTTCTCCTCCTGCCCCCAATTCCTCCTAGCATCAGGCTCTTTTCCAATGAGTCAACACTTTGAATGAGGTGGCCAAAGTATTGGAGTTTCATCTTTAGCATCAGTCCTTCCAATGAACATCCAGGACAGATCTCCCTGAGAATGGACTGGTTTTATCTCCTTGCAGTCCAAGAGATTCTCAAGAGTCTTCTCCAACACCACAGTTCAAAAGCATCAAGTGGAGCTTAAACCTTTCTTTCTGATTACTAACCTACAGGTATTGCACTGTAATGAATTTGAGTCACATGCAGAACTTTTATAAGTGCAACGTTCTCATGAACTTTCAAAGCTAAATATTATTTAAATGCAAACACATATATTATCTACTAAAATAAGGCTAAGTGTAAATTATACTTATAACATTTAATTTCAAATTAAAAATCACAACTATATGAGCAGAAGCATTATTAAAATTAAAGATATGATCAACTTAATATAAAATATTATAAATCAGTCATTATTTGTATGGTCTAATTAATTTTATAGTTTATCTCAAAGTATAGGTTTGAACATTTTATTCTACTTTTATGAAAAACTTCATAACACATTTACCACTACATCAGCCCACAAAACATTAAAAGTTAGCAACGTTTGAATATAACCATTAGAATGTGATTTTAGTTTTGACCACAGGTGCTTGGTTCTCTTGAGTTTGTGCATCTTTCAGACCTTATGCTATACAATGATTCACTTCTCCCAACACATTTCTCCTTTTAATAACTTCAAAGACATTTTCCGATGCAGTGCATTTGACACAAATAATTATTTTTATTTCATATTGTTTTTATTAGCTCCATGACCACAATAAATATGAACTGCTGTACTACTTTATGATGACAAAAAATATACTTATATATTTCTTATATATTGAATTTAAAATGTATTTTATTGCAATTTATCAGTATAAATGAAAATTATATCCATATACAATGATCATAGAGTATAAACATTGATGATCATTCAAATTAACAATTATTAAGAGTCTTATAAAGCCCAGGTACGCTTCCATAAGTTTAAGATATATCAGTGAGAAAAATAATACATAATCTCTGTGCTAATGGAGTTTACATAAATGATGTCAATGCGTATTAAGACATGCTAAAGTAGGGTAGTAATATACACTTCCACTATATTGAATGTTAATTTATTATCATGGGTTTATATTCAGCAAAGATATATTTTAAAATTAAACTAAAAAAGGTATTAAAGCTGAGTGTTAGACTTGTCTACAGGTTATAAGTTGGAGACTTATTTGTTCAGTATACTAGACTTTCCTTATTTTAATAAATTTATTGATATTGTGCAAGAAAAATTATCACAGAAATAAAAATTTAAATTTCAAATATGTAATAAGAAACTTGTTGGTGATGACCCAATTTTGTAACTGTGGATATACAATGGTTCAGAAAAACCCCACTTGAAAAGATGATGATTCTACTATGTAATATTTAGTATGAGTTGTCTTTGATACTGATTGTAACATTGTATTCATACTATTTCTAAGACATAAAAATCAGATCCAAAGCTCCATGGGAAAAGAGAGTTGATTGACAAATATTTGCAAAAATGTACATCTATATAAAATTTGAAACATATACACTGAAACAAAATAATTATTTTTTTTAATCTCACATTAATGGAGAGTCTCTCTATCCCCATCTAATTGTCTTATATATTAATATACTTAAATATTTGCACATTATTTTTGGTGAATGAAACTATGAGGTACTAATGAAAATGTATATTTATTTTAATATTTCTTGGAAAAAACCTGCTAATATTCAACTATGTGCTATTTATTTCTGACTCACTTAAGTTAAATTCATCATGGATAAATAGAAATATTCAAAGGATCTGAGTAGAAAAACACACTTCAAAAATATCACACAAATCAATACAAATATAATTGTTTTTAAAAATGATAGCAGTTCAGTTCAGTTCAGTTGCTCAATCATGTCCAACTCTTTGTGACGCCATGAATCACAGCATGCCAGGCCTCCCTGTCCATCACCAACTCCCAGAGTTTACACAAACTCATGTCCATCGAGTCCGTGATGCCATCCAGCCATCTCATCCTCTCTCGTCCCCTTCTCCTCCTGCCCCCAATCCCTCCCAGCATCAGAGTCTTTTCCAATGAGTCCACTGTTCGCATGAGGTGGCCAAAGTATTGGAATTTCAGCTTCAGCATTAGTCCTTCTAATGAACACTCAGGACTGATCTCCTTTAGAATGGACTGGTTGGATCTCCTTGCAGTCCAAGGGACTCTCAAGAGTCTTCTCCAACATCATAGTTCAAAAGCATCAATTCTTCAGCACTCAGCTTTCTTCACAGTCCAACTCTCACATCCATACATGACCACTGGAAAAACCATAGCCTTGACTAGACGGACCTTTGTTGGCAAAGTGATGTCTCTGCTTTTGAATATACTATCTAGGTTGGCCATAACTTTCTTTCCAAGGAGTAAGCGTCTTTTAATTTCATGGCTGCAATCACCAGCTACAGTGATTTTGGAAACCAATAAATAAATAAATAAAGTCTGACACTGTTTCGACTGTTTTCCCATTTATTTCCCATGAAGTGATGGGACCGGATGCCATGATATTCATTTTCTGAATGTTGAGCTTTAAGCCAACTTTTTCACTCTCCTCTTTCACTTTCATCAAGAGACTTTGTAGTTCCTCATCACTATCTGCCATAAAGGTGGTGTCATCTGCATATCTGAGGCTATTGATATTTCCCCCGATAATCTTGATTCCAGCTTGTGCTTCTTCCAGTCCAGCATTTCTCATGATGTACTCTGCAAATCAGTTAAATAAGCAGGGTGACAATATACAGCTTTGACGTACTCCTTTTCCTATTTGGAACCAGTCTGTTGTTCCATGTCCAGTTCTAACTGTTGCTTCCTGACCTGCATACAGATTTCTCAAGAGGCACTTCAGGTGGTCTGGTATTCCCATCTCTTTCAGAATTTTCCACAGTTTATTGTGATCCACACAGTCAAAGGCTTTGGCATAGTCAATAAAGCAGAAATATATGTTTTTTCTGGAACTCTCTTGCTTTTTCCATGATCCAGCATATGGCGGCCATTTGATCTCTGGTTCCTCTGCCTTTTCTAAAACCAGCTTGAACATCTTGAAGATCACAGTTCATGCTTTGCAAAAAAAAGCTATATCAGTTCAGTTCAGTTCCTAAATAAGTTATAATATAGATTATATAAATTAAATATACATTATATAATTATATAACATAAATGTTATATAACTAGTTAATAAATCATAATATAGACTAGGAGAATAATATGGAGTTTCCTTAAACTAAAAATAGAACTACCATATGATCCAATGACACTACTACTAGGCATATATCATGTTGCTCAGTCATGTCCAACTCTTTGTGACTGCATGAACTATAGCCTGCCAGTCTCCTTTGTCCATGTAATTCTCCAGGCAAGAATACTGGAGTGGGTTTCCATTCCCTTCTCCAGGGGATCTTTCTGACCCAGGGATTGAACCTGGGTCTCCCACATTGCAGGCATATTCTTTACCATTTGAGCCATCAAGAAGCCCATGTACCCTGAGAAAACCAAAATTGAAAAAGATGCATGTATGCAATCATCACTGTAGCACTATTACAATAGCCACAACATGGAAGCTACCTAAGTATCCTTTTACAGATGAATGGATAAAAAAGATGTGGTATACATATACAGTAGAATATTACTGCACCATAAAGAGGGAAGAAACTGGGTCATTTGTAGTGATGTGGATAGACCTAGAGCCTGTCATATGGAATGAATTATGTCAGAAAGAGAAAAACAAATCCAGAATGATGGTACACATGAGCTTGTTTCCAGGCTAGAACTAGAGGCTTAGGGTTGACATATAAACACTTCCATACACTAGCAAGGTAACCCTCAAAATTCTTCAAGCTAGGCTTCAGCAGTATGTGAACCAAGAATTTCCAAATATACAAGCTGGATTTAGAAAAGGCAGAGGAATCAGTGATCACATTGCCATCTGTTGGATTATATAAAAAGCAAGATAACTCCAATAAAACCATCTACTTCTGGTTCATTGACTATGCTAAAGCCTTTGACTGTATGGATCACAACAAACTGTGGAAAATTCTGAAAGAGATGGGAATACCAGACCACCTTATCTGCCTTTTGAGAAATCTATATGCAGGTCAAGAAGCAAAAGAATCAGACATGGAACAATGGAATGGTTCAAAATAGGGAAAGGTGTACATCAAGCCTGTATATTGTCACCCTACTTATTTAACTGTTATGCAGAGTACATCATGCAAAATGCTGGGCTGGATGAAGCACAAGGTGGAATCAAGACAGACTCTTGAGAGTTCCCTGGACAGCATGGAGATCAAATCGTTGAAACCTAAAGGAAAACAACCCTGAATACTCATTGGAAAGACTAATGCTGAAGCTCAAATACTTTTGCCACTTGATGCAAACAGCCAGCTCATTGGAAAACACTTTAATGCTGGGATAGACTGAAGGCAAAAGGAGTAGAAGGCAGCAGAGGATGAGATGGTTGGATAACATCACCAACTCAGTGGACATGAAGTTGGGCAAACTCCAGGAGGTAGTCAGGGATGAGAGGCCTGTTGTGCTGCAATGCATAGGGTCACAAATAGTTGGACACTACTTAGCAACTGAACAACAGTATGAAGATTAAGACCATTTTAATTTTTTTGCACTATATCCTCAAAATATAGTGTGTATTTCAACTTACAGTATCTCTCAATTTGAACTAACTAGATTTCACATGTTCAAGAACATGTGATAAGGTGTTATCATTTGGGGCAATGTAAATTATAGATAAATATAAATTTAGAATGATAAGGAAGGAGCAGAGAGAGCTGGAGTTTTGAGTTGAACTAAAAGAGGGAGAGCTGAACTAAATTAGGCCTTAGATTGTCCTTTTATGCAATATGCCTCTAATGGATATTCTACTTTTACCTAACCATGTACTGTAAGCAGCTCTTTTGCCCCTTTCTTGTTTATCTATTTTGAGTCCCATTAAACTTATTTATAAATCTGAGATCAATAGGTATTAGTAACAGTTAACCTATCTCCTGACTTACGCTCTATTAAATGAACACAATACCTTGTTGAAATTGTTGATTCTTTTCTAGATTAAAAGAAATAGGAATCAGAATTAAGTAGTTTAAGAATGACTGGCTCTCTACCCTGGGCAACCATCTAAGCAATCTTGCAGGTAGACCACTTGGGCAAGATAGCATCTGAAGAAAGATTATAAAGAGTCAGCCAGCCTGCCTGCAATGAAAAAATGACACAAAACCTAATCTTTGGCCTCAACAATTAACTGAGATACCCCTTTTTTCCTCTTTAAAATCTGTCATGGCTGAGTTGAATTTTCAGAGTTGATTTTGTGACATAAGTCCCCCTTTCCTTTAGATCACCAGTTTTTTTCTGAGTAAAGCAACCTTTCTTTCCACCAAATCATGGTTCTCAAGTATTGGCTTTTAAGTGTTGAGCACACCAGTACATAGATACTATATACTCTACAGGCTTCCCTGGTGGCTCAGATGGTAAAGAATCTGCCTACAATGTGGGAGACCTGGGTTCGATCTCTGGGTTGGGAAGACCCTTGGAGAAGGAAATGGCAACCCACTCCAGTGTTCATGCCTGGAAAACCCCATGGACCAAGAAGCCTGGTGAGCTACAGTCCATGGTGTTGCAAAGAGTCAGATATGGCTGACCGATTTCACTTCTTTATATACTGTATAAAAAAATGTTTAAAAAATATTATTTTAAGACAATTAATATGTATTTGTAAACTTTCTCCTAAATTTCATTAGCTATTTTAATCAAAACATGTCCCAATTTAAATATCTCAAATCCTCACAAACTTATATGAATGTTATGATTTAAATTCTGCTTTAGACTCTACAAAGAGGAAAAAAAAAAAAAAAACATTATTACATTACTCCTGACCACCAAGATAATTTAGTGAAAACTAGTAAGATCAATACCCGAAATAATGCTTACATTCCCTGGACAACCAACACCCAGATATTGTTCTAAATACATTATATATTATCTCATGTAATTTGTATTACCATCTCATAGGATAGGTGATATTGGCAAATGTGCAAAATATCAAATAGACCAAACTGTTACTGTAGTTGCCTTTTTTTGCATGTTTAAGAAGAAACACCAAAAGTTAACTCTGGGAAAGATGACTGTTCTTGCTATGTGATAGCTCTTATTTATGAAGCCTAGCTTTAGGATATGTATGTAGAAATATTTATGATATGATTTCTAATTATTTTCTAATTACATAAGTCTACAGGTACCATTTTAACATAGCCTGTAGCTAAAATAACTGTCAGGAAATAGCTGGATTTAATAATTATAATATTAAAAAATTTTAAATGTTTAAAAAATTAAAAATTTTAGGCATCAAAAACAGCAATTTGTATTTTTAAATTTAGAAATATTAACACAATTTTTATTTCAGTTATTCAGAGGCAAAGATATAATCATTACTTTAAATCTAACTTGGGCTCTGATGACAGATTTGCTTCTGTAAGAAAACATAGAAAAGAGGCAAGTGTAAAGGATGGTTAGAAGTGACAGAGTTGTATTAGCCCCATGCTTCACCTCTTTCCAGACATGTGACTGCAAACAGATCAACTGACCTTTCTATTTTCTCTTCTAAACTGCATAATAATCCTGACCTCCTAAGACAAATGGGAGGAGTAAAGGCGGTACCATTTGTTAAGCCCTTAGCTTAACAGTATGAGTAAGGCAGGTAGCATTTACCTGTAGGTAGATGTAATGACTTTTTGGACGTTACCACTATAGGATTACAGAATAAATTTGTATGGTAGTAAATTAATATGGTGTTTATAACAGCATCAAGACAAATCATTTTCTAATGATCTCACAATGGTTCTGATTGACACTTCTTTGCTATTCATTAGATGTATCTTTCAAATAGGTTAACCTGAATAATCATTATTTTAGCCTTAGTTCATTTTCAGTTAATGTAGCCTGAAATGTGAATCTGGTGAATAATGCATTTTAGTTTCATTGCCAAGAATTCTGAGAATATCCCCAAATTTGCTTGGCAAATAGACTGTCTCCATAAGGTCACAAATTTAGCACTTTGATATAAAGAAGGAAAAAAACATACAATCATAAAATTTAAAATCATTTAAAAATTTATAGGTGCAACATGGTAATATTTCTTTATTTCAATTGCAAATGTAATTACTTAAATATGTTTCCTATACCATATCTTTATCTATGTGGTATGGAAAAAATAAACTTCTGCATTTATAAAATATGATTACATATGCTTTCTACTTTCATTTTAAATATATTGGTGCATGTTATATCATTATTAATATATTTTTACAAAAAGTAATTGTAAAGTAAAATAAAGTAAAAAAAAAAGTATTTGATTTAAACATTTTCTTTTTCCTGTAATTATATGTCCTGGGAATCTTCTGCATTGGTCTGTACAGTTATATTCTATTCTTCTGAATAGTAAATAAAATCAATGTATGTATGCAGTAGAACTTAATTAATATGGTTGTAATACAATCATAAGTTAGATGTGACAGACACAGTGGAATAGCTTTACTCAGCTTTGCATAAATTGTGGATGAGCCCAAGAATATTTAAGGAGTCTGTACTTTAAGCTTCAGTATATTCTCAGCTAAGAGCTCTATTTATACACCACCAAGTTGTACTGACCCAGAGTTATTTTGAAACACTTGGAATGACAACTAAAATTTTGTCATAAAAGAAAAATAAATTATCCAATCTCTTTATCTTTTTTGTTTTAAATGTCTTTTAAAGTGTTGATAAAGAAGGTAAAACCAGAACTGAATGTTTTGTGTTTTCACTAATAACAAATTCCTAATACTGCTTATTATTATTATTATTATTTTTTTTTTTTTTTTGTCAAGCAAACCACTTTTGCTTTTTTGTAGAAAAGGCCTTAGTGATAGAGGTGAAAGCACCAGTGAGTCACTAGTAGCATTCCACATAAAAGATAAATCTTCAAAGGTTTTTTGACTCAACCACGTTTATAAATCATAATGCCTTTTAAGTCTAGCTTTAAGAAATGCTTTTCAACTGATATTTCTGCTTTTGTAATGCAGCATGAGTGGCACATAACCTTACATGCTGCAATGTAGCATAGTACTTTAACTGAAATGTCTGAAAATAACTTCTCAAAAGTCAAAGTGAAAATTGAGAATAAAAAAGTGACATTTTCTGAATAGATCATACCTATTTATAGAGTCTATAATTTGCAAAAGTTTTGCAACAGTTTCTATTTTCACATATGTATCTCCATGAAATGCCCCCAAAAAATGCTATTTTGCATTTTTAAATAAATTGGTAAATTTATATCAATTTAAGGGAGTTGATCTGATAGACAGAGTGCCTGATGAACTATGGATGGAGGTATGTGACATTGTACAGGAGACAGGGATCAAGACCATCCCCAAGAGAAAGAAATGCAAAAAGGCAAAATGACTGTCTGGGGGCCTTACAAATAGCTGTGAAAGGAAGAAAAGCAAAAAAAAAAAAAAAAAAAAGGAGGAAAGGAAAGATATACCCATTTGAATGCAGAGTTTCAAAGAATAGCAAGGACAGATAAAAAAAAGGCTTCCTCAGTGAACACTGCAAAGAAATAGAGGAAAACAATAGAATGGGAAAGACTAGAGATCTCTTCAAGAAAATTAGTGATACCAAGGGAAAGTTTCATGCAAAGATGGGCTCAATAGAGGACAGAAATGATATGGATCAAACAGAAGCAGACAATATTAAGAAGAGGTAGCAAGAATACACAGAACTATACAAAAATGATCTTCATGACCCAGATAATCACTATGGTCTGATCATTCACCTAGAGCCAGATCCTGGAATGTCAAGTCAAGTGGGCCTTAGAAAGCATCACTACGAACAAAGCTAGTGGAAATGATGGAATTCCAGTTGAGATATTTCAAATCCTAAAAGTTGAGGCTGTCTTTTTTCCTGTCTTGCATACAGGGTCGTCATTGCCATCTTTCTAAATTCCATATATATGTGTTAGTATACTGTATTGGTGTTTTTCTTTCTGGCTTACTTCACTCTGTATAATCGGCTCCAGCTGTGTATAACGGACTTTTGGACTCAGAGAGAGAGGGAGAGGGCGGGATGATTTGGGAGAATGGCATTCTATCATGTATACTATCATGTAAGAATTGAATCGCCAGTCTATGTCTGACGCAGGATACAGCATGCTTGGGGCTGGTGCATGGGGATCACCCACAGAGATGTTATGGGGAGGGAGGTGGGAGGGGGTTTCATGTTTGGGAACACATGTAAGAATTAAAGATTTTAAAATTTAATTAAAAAAATAAAAATTAAAAAAAAAAAAAGTTGAGGCTGTGAAAATGCTGCACTTAATACGCCAGCAAATTTGGAAAACTCAGCAGTGACCTAGGACTGGAAAAGGCCAGCTTTCATTCCAATCCCTAAGAAAGGCAATGCCAAAGAATGCTCAAACTACTGCACAATTACTCTCATCTCACACGCTAGCAGAGTAATGCTCAAAATTATCCAAGCCAGGCTTCAGCAATACATTAACCATTAATTTCCAGATGTTGAAGTTGGTTTTAGAAAAGGAAGAGGAACCAGAGATCAAATTGCCAAAATGCACTAGATCGTCGAAAAAGCAAGAGAGTTCCAGAAAAAAACTACTTCTGCTTTATTGATGATGCCAAAGCCTTTGACTGCGTGGATCATAGTAAACTGTGGAAAATTCTGAAAGAGATGGGAATACCAGACCACCTGACCTGCCTCTTGAGAAATCTGTATGCAGGTCAGGAAGCAACACTTAGAACTGGACATGGAACAGTGGACTGTTTCCAAATAGGAAAATAGTATACATCAAAGCTGTATATTGTCACCCTGCTTATTTAACTTCTATACAGAGTAAATCATGAGAAATGCTGGGCTGGAGGAAGCACAGGTTGGAATCAAGATTGCTGGGAGAAATATCAGTAACCTCAGATATGCAGATGACACCACCCTTATGGCAGAAAGAACTAAAAAGCCTCTTGATGAGAGTGAAAGAAGAGAGTTAAAAAGTTGGCTTAAAGCTCAACATTCAGAAAATGAAGATCATGGCATCTGGTCCCATCATTTCATGGGAAATAGATGGGGAAACAGTGGAAACAGTGGTCAAATTTATATATTTGGGCTCCAAAATCACTGCAGATGGTGACTGCAGCCATGATATTAAAAGACGCTTCCTCTTTGGAAGGAAAGTTATGACCAACCTAGACAGCATGTTAAAAAGCAGAGACATTACTTTGTTAACAAAGGTCTGTCTAGTCAAGACTATGATTTTTCTAGTAGTCATGTATGAATGTGAGAGTTGGACTATAAAGAAAGCTGAGCACTGAAGTATTGATGCTTTTGAACTGTGGTACTGGAGAAGACTCTTCAGAGTCCCTTGGACTGTAAGGAGATCCAACCAGTCCATCCTAAAGGAGATCAGTCCTGGGTGTCCATTGAACGGACTGATGCTGAAGCTGAAACTTCAGTCATCACCAACTGATGCAACGAGCTGACTCATTTGAAATGACCCTGATTCTGGGAAAGATTCAAGGCGGGAAGAGAAGGGGATGGCAGAGGATGAGATGGTTGGATGGCATCACCGACTCAATGAACATGAGTTTGGGTATACTCCAGGAGTTGGTGACAGACAAGGAAGCCTGGCCTGGTGTGCTTGAGTCCATGGGGTCATAAAGAGTCAGACACAACTGAGCACCTGAACTGAACTGAGTGTCAATTTTGTGACTTCTGTCTCTCTCTTGCTATCTTCAACGAACAGTGAAGAAATTAAGGAATATGTCCTACCTGGATAGAATAACTCACTTTTATTTCTTTTTTCCAGAATATTCATTTCTTTTAAAAAATGTGTTAGTATTACTAGATTGAAATATAACATTATGACATTATTAGGAATGTAATTAGCTTTCATACAATCATTATGGTCTAAAGTAATGAAACAGTACAGGAACCACATGATGATCAGTTCAGTTCAGTTCAGTCACTCAGTCATGTTCGACTCTTTACGACCCAATGAATCGCAGTACGCCAGGCCTCCCTGTCCATTACCAACTCCCGGAGTTCAATCAGACTCATGTCCATCGAGTCAGTGATGCCATCCAGCCATCTCATCCTCGGTCGTCCCCTTCTCCTCCTGCCCCCAATCCCTCCAAGCATCAAAGTACTTTCAAATGACTCAACACTTCGCATTAGGTGGCCAAAGTACTGGAGTTTCAGCTTTAGCGTCATTCCCTCCAAAGAAATCCCAGGTTTGATCTCCTTCAGAATAGACTGGTTGGATCTCCTTGCAGTTCAAGGGACTCTCAAGAGTCTTCTCCAACACCACAGTTCAAAAGCATCAATTCTTTGGCGCTCAGCCTTCTTCACAGTCCAACTCTCACATCCATACATGACCACAGGAAAAACCATAGCCTTGACTAGATGGATCTTATTCGGCAAAGTAATGTCTCTACTTTTAAATATAATATCTAGGTTGGTCATAACTTTTCTTCCAAGGAGTAAGCGTCTTTTAATTTCATGGCTGCAGTCACCATATGCAGTGATTTTGGAGCCCAGAAAAATAAAGTTTGACACTGTTTCCACTATTTCCCCTTCTATTTCCCATGAAGTGATGGGACCAGATGCCATGATCTTCGTTTTCTGAATGTTGAGCTCTAAGCCAACTTTTTCACTCTCCTTTTTCACTTTCATCAAGAATCTTTAGTTCCTCTTCACTTTCTGCTATAAGGGTGGTGTCATCTGCATAACTGAGGTGATTGATATTTCTCCCAGCAATCTTGATTCCAGCTTGTGTTTCCTCCAGTCCAGCATTTCCCATGACGTACTCTCCATATAAGTTAAATAAGCAGGGTGACAATATACAGCCTTGACATACTCCTTTTCTTATTTGAAACCAGTCTGTTTTTCTTTGTCCAGTTCTAAGTGTTGCTTCCTGATCTGCATACAGATTTCTCAAGAGGCAGGTCAGGTGGTCTGGTATTCTCATCTCTTTCAGAATTTTCCACAGTTGATTGTGATCCACACAGTCAAAGGCTTTGGATGCCTTCAAATAACTAAAAATAAGGCAAACAAATAACTTCATGTAAAATAAAAAAAAAGAACCTTAAATAGATTAATCAGGAAGAAACTTGAAGAGCTAATGGGTATACAAAGAGATGCTTAACACCATTAGATATAAACAAAGTCAAAATAACTGATAAAAATTTTATCAATGGGAGATAGAGAAAAGGTTAAGTTTGAGAGTATCAATAATTGTCAAGAATTTGACACAACCAAAACTCTTTATCTGTGTTATAAATGCAAACTTATAATAGTGTATGTTATAAATAATTTATGCCAGTATTTTAGATGGCAATAGAGTCTTTTATAGTAAACTTAAAAATATGTATATTCTATTACTCAGCAATTCTACCTCTGGGTATATACACTAGAACTGTTTTGCTTTTTTTTTTTTTTCTGTTTCAAAATATATGGTGAATTATAGTAAGAAATTTATTTAATATTGTGACATTATAAACACATACATGCTTATAAGAATTTGTGTTCATGTATATGAAAACAAATAAAAATATTTCCCACAATATTTGTGTGTATAAACAAAAGTCTAATGAAGTAATATTTACCACAACAATATGAGATGAACAATGAAACTAATGTATTCTGTTTACTTTTTTATGTTCCTTTCTAATCCCCCTCATTGCATTCACCTATGTAGAACATAATCCTCTATACCAACTTTATGATCCTCTGCAGTGCTGGGACTCAGACTGAAAAACACTACTCTGAACATGTGTATATGTATGATACTCTCGTACAAGTGTACTAGACAACATACATCATAATGATACATGAGCAATGTTATAGTAAAAATGGTAAAGCATCTTCCAAAAGAGATAAATTCTTATGAATACTATAGTATACCATGCATAATGAAAATAAAACACCTGGATCGATACTACATATATGAATTTCACATATATGCTATAGAGCAAAAAATAAAGTTCCCAAAGTATGTAGAAAGTATAATTCCATTTATAATTTAAAAACCATATAAAACCAACCAGTATGTGTATGTGTATTTGTGAGAGAGAGAAAAAAAGAGCCAGGGGGAGGGTGGGAGAAAGATTTAGAAAAAACAAAGGAGTGGTAGACAGCATATAGGATACATCAGTTGCTTTCTAGTAAACGCTGGGCTGGGAAGTTACCCTGAAGAAGGAAATGGCAACTCACTCCAGTATTCTTGCCTAGAGAATCTCATGAATAGAGGAGCCTGGCAGACTACTGTCAATGGGGTCGCAAGAGTTGGACACGACTTAGTGACTAAACCACCACCACCATGAAGAGCGTATATGTGATTTCAAAGATACAGTAGTCCAAATGTAAATTTTGATGTGTTTATCTGTGTAACTGGTATATCAGTGTTAATTTTAAACTTAATTGTAATATGTGATTTACACATCACCTTTGGTATTCAATAATAAGATAATTTTATGAATACATAATTTAACCATATATATATATATATATATATATATATATATATGATTTTAAAATGAATTTAGATGTGAAAGAAATAACATGTAAAAGGTGGTGTCTGCTATAAAGAATATCATTGGCCAAGGACAAAACTGTCTCCTTATTCTGACTATTAAAAGCATTCTACCTCAACATTAATCTCTTCTTTCTAATTATTCATCAAAAGACACAATGCTCCTTTATATATTCCTGAAAAAATGAATATGATTTCAAATATATATTCCAGTACTATGATAAAAGGGATATAAATAAAGCTAGTAGAATTTTCTTTCTTTCTCTTGTATGCATGCAATAACAACAAGCATCCCTATTTAACATCTTTCATATGTCTTAAGTACATTAACTCATTTAAGCCTCAAGAACTCTGTGACATAGAGCTTATCTTCATAGTACAGAGAAGAAATCTGAGGCACAGAATAGTTGCAAGGCAAAGGTAAACAGAGCTTTGGCAAGACAATACACTGGTCATAGCAAACATCCTCTTATCAACAGTACAACAGATGACTCTAAACATGGACATCACCAGAGGATAAATAAAGAAATAAGAAAAAATATATTCTTTGCAGCCAAAGATGGAGAAGCTCTATACAGCAAGACCTGAAGTGGACTCTGGCTCAGATCAACAACTCTTTATTGCAAAATTCAGCTTGAACTGAAGAAAGTAGGGAAAACCACTAGACCACTCATGTATGACCTAAGTCAAATTCCTTACAATTATACTTTGGAAGTAACAAGTAAATTCAAGAGATCAGATCTGATTAAGTGCCTGAAGAACTATAAGCAGAGGTTCATAACTTTGTACAGGAGTCAGTAATCAAAACCATCCCTAGGAAAAAGAAATGCAAAAAGGCAAAATGGTTGTCTGAGGAGCCTTACAAATTGAGAAAAGAAGAGAAGTGAAAAGGCAAGGGAGGAAAGGAAAAATATACCCATCTGAAGGCAAAATTCCAAACATTAGCAAGGAGAATAAGAATGCCTTCTTCAGTGATATATATTAAAAAAAAAAAAAAAAAAAAAGAGAGAGAGAGAGAGAGGAAAACAAAAGAATGGAAAAGACCAGAGATTCTTCAAGAAAATTAGAGTTATCAAGGGAACATTTCATGCAAAGATGAGCACAATAAAGGAGAGGTGGCAAGAATAAACAGAAACAACTGTATAAAAAAAAAAGGTCTTAATGACTCAAATAACCATGATGTGTAGTCATTCATGTAGAGCCAGATATCCTGGAGTGTGAAGTCAAGTGGTCTTTAGGAAGCATCACTAAGGAAAAAAAAAAAAAAAAAAAAAACTAGTGGAGGTGATGGAATTCCAGCTGACCTATTTCAAATCTTAAAATATGATGGTGTGAAAGTGATGCACTCAATATGCCAGCAAATTTGGAAAACTCAGCAGAGGCCATAGGACTGGGAAAAAGTCAGTTTTCATTTCAATCCCAAAGAAGACCTATGCCAAAAAATGTTCAAACTAATACAATTACACTCATTTCACATGCTAGCAAGATAATGCACAAAATCCTTCAGGCTAGGCTTCAGTAATCAAGAATTTCCAGATGCACAAGCTGGATTTAGAAAAGGCAGAGGAATGAGAGATCAGATTGTCAACACTGGGTCATAGAAAAAGTAAGGGAATTCCAGAAAAAAAAAAAATCTACTGCTGTTTCACTAACTACACTAAAGCCTTTGTATGAATCACTACAAACTGCGGAAAATTCTTCAACAGATGTGACTATCACACCATCTTACCTGCCCCTTGAGAAACCTTTATGCAGGCCAAGAAGCAGCAGTTAGAACTGGACATGGAAAAAACAGACTGGTTCAAAATTGGGAAAGGAGAACATCAAGGCTGTATATTGTCACCTGCTTATTTAACTTATATACAGAATACATTATTAAAAATCCAGGGCTGAATGAAGTACAAGCTGAAATCGTGTTGCCAGGAGAAATAGCAATAATCTCAGACATGCAGTTGACACCAGCCTAATGGCAGAAAGTGCAAGAAACTAAAGAGCCTCTTGATGAAGGTCAAAGAGGAGGGTGAAAATCTAGCTTGAAACTTACATTCAAAAAACGAACATTATGGGATCTAGTCCTATCAGTTCAGTTCAGTTCATTTCAGTCGCTCAGTTGCGTCCAACTCTTTGTGATCCCATGAATCACAGTACGCCATGCCTTCCTATCCATCACCAACTCCCGGAGTTCACTCAGACTCATGTCCATCGAGTCAGTGATGCCATCCAGCCATCTCATCCTCTGTCATCCCCTTCTCCTCCTGCCCCCAATCCTATCACTTCATGGCAAATAGATGGGGAAACATTGGAAATAGTGACAGAATTTATATTTTTGCACTCCAAAATCACTGCAGATGGTGACTGCAGCCATGAAATTAAAAGATACTTGCTTCTTGGAAGAAAAAGTTATGACCAACCTAGACAGCATATCAAAAAGCAGAAACATTACTTACTTTGCCAACAAAGGTCCATCTAGTCAAAGCTATGATTTTTCCAGTAGTCATGTATGGATGTGAGAGTTGGACTATAAAGAAAGCTGATCACGAAAGAATTGATGCTTTTGAACTGTGGTGTTGGAGAAGACTCTTGAGAGTCCCTTGGACTGCAAGGAGATCTAACCTGGCCATCCTAAAGGAAGTCAGTCTTGAATATTCATTGGAAGGACTGATGCTGAAGCTGAAACTCCAATACTTTGGCCACCTCATCAGTTGGCCAAAGAACTGACTCATTGGAAAAGACCCTGATGCTGGGAAAGATTGAAGGAAGGAGGAAAAGGGAATGACAGAAGATGAGATAGTAGGATAGCATCACCAACTTGATGGACATGAGTTTGTTAAGCTCTGGGTGTTGGTAATGGACAGGGAATCCTGGTGTGCTGCACTCCACGAGGTCGCAAAGAGTTAGACATGACTGAGTGACTGAACTGAACTGAACCGGAAGAAGAGTTATGACAAACCTAGGTGGTTATAATACACCCAGGTGGTGTATTAGAAAGCAGAGTCATCACTTTGTTGACAAAGTTCTGTCTAGTCAAATCTATAGTTTTTCCAGTAGTCATGTATGGATGTGACAGTTAGACCATAAAGCTATGTAAGTGCTGAAGAAGTGATGCTTTTGAATTTGGTGCTTGAGAAGACTCTGGAGAATCCCTTGGACAGCAAGGAGATCAAACCAGTCAATCTTCAAGAAAATTAACCCTGAATACTCATTGGAAAGACTGATGCTGAAGCTGAAGGTCCAAAACTTTGGCCACATGATGTAAAGAGCTGACACACTGGAAATTATCTGGATGCTGGGAAAGACTGAGGGCAGAAGAAGAATGGGGTGACAGCACATGATACAGTTGGATGGCATCATCGACTCAATGGACATGAGTTTGAGCAAACTCCAGGAGATAGTGAAGGACAGGGAAGGCTGGCATACTGCAGTCGATGGGGTCACAAAGAGTCAGACATGACTGAGTGACTGATCACCAACTACAATGAATGAAATGATGAATTCTCTCATGTTATTATTATATTGTTTTAGAGTATACCTTCCTCATGTGTATAATACATCAAATAGTATTTGATTTTTTAAAAAATATTTTAATTTAAAATGTCCAAACTGAATAATTTTGTTTCACAACAATATTTACCAATGGCTTAACCTGTAGCATAGGAAGATCACAAATACCATTTAAGCACATAGCTTATAATACAAAATTGTCACAAAACTGAATTTAAAGTCAGACCATGGAAATATAAGGTTAAAATTAAGGATTTTAAGAGAAAAGCAAAAAACAAACAAAACAAAACAGGTCTCGTGAAAACAGAAGTGAAGAGAGAAATACCAGTATTGCTTCTTGAATATTTGCATGTGAAAATGAAACCACAGATTTCTCCCCAAGAATTTCCCGTCCTCTCACGTTTAAATAAACGTGGAATATATTTGCTGCATGTGTGTATCTGTGAGTCAAATTAGCATCAATATTATTTTTGTCAACTGTGTTTTGTGTTTGCTTGCATGGATATTGGTGTCATCTGTTGTGGAACCAATGAGAATAGGGACCTGGTGAGTCAAGATTTTGCCTTTTGTTCTGAATGTGTGTGCTTATGATCGGTCATCCCACAAAATGGTAAGTTTCTTTTACGCAGAATAGACCCTACTGTTTTAGGGCTTTGCTGTCTTAACACATTATTTTTTAAAGGCATTTCAAGAAAAGATCCCTTTGAAGAAAAATAATTTAATAGATACCATGTCGAGTAAAAGAAGTGTCTGTTACTGTAATTCAGTTTTTGAATAACTGTGAACAAACCAAACTTCTACTGCCTAAAAGATTTGAAATATAAAATAAAAAGATCTCTCTCTCACCACACCATGCATATATTGTAAAAATGAAGTAAATTTCCATCAGCGTTACATGATAACTTCTTTTGATAAACTGTCTTTCTTAAGAGTCAAAGCCCAAGAAAGAGTAAATTATCCAGAGGAAAATTCTGTAATGCAAAAAGAAAAAAAAAAAAAATTTCCATAAGTTAATAAATTACTTATATGTTTAATAAAAGTTTAAAGGATCTATAAGATGAATGTTCTGCTCTTTTTTTTTTTTTTTTTTTTCCCTTTGGCTTTTAGTTTATCAGATTCTGGAAATCTTTCCTTATGTTCAGTGTCCCCAGATCCAGAGGCATTCCAGTTTTCTCAGTCGATAAGGTTGTCACATTTTGCTAGGTACAGACTTATTAAATAACTTTTGATTCTAATCTATTCCTGTATGGATTTGTCTATGTCAGTTTGACACCTTAACCTGCTTCCTGAGATGATTTAAACCCACAGTTTGTAATTCTGACTGGATCTCTTTAGGATAAACATCTTGAGTCACAAGATATTTACTGTGGCCAGCATTTAGGTTTCAGCTCTTTCTACTCTCCCAGGTGACATGCTGATTCTTCTAATTTCACTTGAACCCTCATCACCTATTGTCTCCTTTATTCTCTTTGTCCTTTAAAGTGAAATTCAGAAGGAAGCATGTATTAGTTTTTCATGTTTAATTAGAAGTCTGCATGTAATTCCATGTTACTAACCCACTGGCCCTAAATTAAAAATCACTCAAAAAAGTTGTTAAAATTTCTAGTACTACATAGAATAATGCAACATAACAAATTTTAACCTTTCTATGCTGGTGCAAGTTAAGAGAATGAAGAATGATCTACTGACTAGCAATGTGTGGTCCTCACTGGCTGAAATGCTGATGGATTCATATTGCTGGACCTAAAGCCTCTGAAAGAGACTTGCTATGTGCAATGGAGAAAAGAGTATTTTTCCCTCTTTATTTTAAAGGGCTCTAAGGCCCCCACTTTTATGTCACTGCTTAGCAAAGAATATTGTATTTTGGATTTCAGCTGAATCACATTGACATATTCAAACTTTACTACAACCAATAACCTTCACATAGTTTGTTGTAATACAAAATCTTCTTGGGTGCCCTAATAATACTCAAGCATAAAGTTATATCAATGTCATTAAAGAAATACACTTATGATTATTTATATTCAACACACATTATTTATATTCACTACTATTTAATATCCCATTACTGCTATAAACATTTAAATTATGAATTCATACTGGTTCATTTAAAATAATCTACTAAAGTAATTCATAGTTCAGTTGGTAATGAATCTGCCTGCAATTCATGAGACCTGGATTTGATCCCTGGGTCAGGAAGATATCCTGGAGAAGGAAATGGCAACCCATTCCAGAATTCTTGCTTAGAGAATCCCATGGACAGAGGAGTCTAGCTGGCTACAGTCCATGGAGTAGCAAGAGTCAGACATGACTTAGTGACTACCAAAGTCAACTCCTGAAACCAATCAGGTGGTGAAGAAATATTTTATTTTGCACCTTTCTAAAGAGAATCTGATATGTAAGATTACTTTCAGGTTACATTTGTCAAAAACTCTTTGTTCATTAATTACTGTGATATTTTGGTTTTCTTGTCTTCCTTAGTGTCTCAGACAGTAAAGAATCTGCCTGCAATACAGGAGTTCCAGATTTGATCCCTGGGTTCGGAGGGTCTCCTGCAGAAGGGAATGGCAACCCACTCCAGTATTCTTGCCTGGAGAATTCCATGGACAGAGGAGCCTGGCCGGCTACAGTCCATGGAGCCGCAAAGAGTCAGAGGTGACTGAATGACTAACACACACACACACACACACACACACACACACACACACACACACACACATTCTGCTTTTCATTTATCTGGATTTACTATAATCACTGTACTTCATTACTAAATATCACAAATAAGTAAGATTGCTAGCCTGCCATTTGATCACTGATTTGACACACAAATTATGTGAAAACCATAATACCTTTAAAAATGCCCTAAAGTAATATATTCTCTCTACTTCTAAACACTCTTCTTCCTCTAAATGGAGAATACCCTAGTGGTGAATGATTAGATTTTTCACTGTACATAAAAAAATGTAGCAAGACACTATTAGGAAATAATAGTATAAAATACAGAATTTAAATTCAAAAGGCTTAATTCTTACTGAGAGTGAAATAGAGAGTTTGAACATGCTGATGTTAAATATTTATTGTCTTTGCACTTACTACAACTGAAGTCAGAGAATAATACTGACAAATATTGTATGAACCACATGTGAAACAGTGAACAGGACTCGATAGATACTCAAATAAGTATACTATAATCTTCCTGCTATTTCATAACTCATACTACTGGTAGAACAGTATTTTTCTAATATTAATATAAATCCTATAATTATACCCTGAATAAAATATCTATTTTGCTTCTCATTCAAGAACAGAAGTAAAATCCAAACCTGTTAAGATGGTGGAAAGAAGGCTGCACAATTTGTCCATTTGCCGTCACCAACTATCTCAATCTCATTTGTTAAACTACTAACCCACCATTATATACTCAAGGTACACAGCTAAAACTACTTAGTCTATTAAATATCCCAAGTACTTTCCTAACTGAAAATCTTAAATTATTACTGTTTTCTCAGTCTAGAACACTCTTCCAATCCTCCTGATATTTTTTAAGTCACTAACTCCTATTCATTTTTTAAATTTTTTTTTCCTCTTTCTCCTTCCCCAATTTTCTAAAACTGTTTAAATTTTTGTCCCTTATTTTCCTCGTATTTTGAAACAATCATTAAATGCCTTTAAACAAGGACAAAAACTACTACAAAGTATCATCTGATACTTAGAACATATAATCAAACATATGTTCAAATTTATCATGTAGAGAATGAAAAATGAAGTGGCTAGGTTGTCTGGTGGCATTCTGATATTTATAGACATATGAGCTCCTTCTGGAAGAATGAACCAGTGTTTGCTAATTAAAAATGAAGGAAACAGCAAAGAGCTTCTATCTAGCATTGTGAGAAGCTGCATGGAAAAAGGAGTGAAGAAAATGTGTGCAACTGAATTTTCCTTGCAATTAGTAGGGACGCAATTTAAAAAATTAGAGACTTAATGAGCTCGTTTGTGTGTGTGCATGTATTAGAAAGACACTTCTGAAAACAGGATAAAGTCTTACTAATTAAGTGTTGGGCCACATAACTTGACATAAGCATCTACTGGGAGTTGGACAGATGAAGAATTTCAGTGTTGCCCCAAATTACTGAATTGGAATTCATATTTTAAGAAGATGCCAGGTGACTTTTATATATTCTAAAGTTTGAAAGTCACTTCTATAGAGGTTGGGCTAAGGCATATTTCTCATTATAATAGTCTTGAAATATTTACATTTAGTTTCTTGAATATGAAATATATACACACAAAATATTTTTTGGTGAGGACAAACTATCTACCTTCTATATTTCAAACTATATAACAAAGTATTGAAGGTTCTGAGAATATTTCACTTATCCCATGATAACTTTAGTTGATTGGATATCTCCAAACTGTTTTGGTAAAAAATTCTGCTAAGCTCCTTCTCTTATAAAAGGGTAACATATGTTTGATCAGAGCTGTCAAGCATTATAAACAATTAGCAGAACAGATTAATTTATTTTCAGTTTTTTAACTACTTAACTATTTAATGATGTCAACACTATTCAAAGTCATCACATAATCACTGTGCTGTAAAAATAAAAGTTAAACCCACAATTAAATGTGTTGATCAGTAACCCTAAGTGTGAAAGAAGAGAAATATTACAGGGACAAAGACCAGCTACTTTCTCAAGAAAGAGAGTTCAGTTCAGTTCAGTTGCTCAGTCATGTCCGACTCTTTGCAACCCCATGAACTGCAGCTCGCCAGGCCTCCCCATCCATCACCAACTCCCATAGTTTACCCAAACTCATGTCCATTGAGTCGGTGATGCCATCCACCATCTCTTCCTCTGTTGTCCCCTTCTCCTCCTGCCCTCAATCTTTCCCAGCATCAGGGTCTTTTCAGATGAGTCAGCTCTTCACATGAGGTGGCCAAAGTATTGGAGTCTCAGCTTCAACATCAGTCCTTCCAATGAATATTCAGGACTGATCTCCTTTAGGATGGACTGGTTGGATCTCCTTGCAGTCCAAGGGACTCTCAAGAGTCTTCTCCAACACCACAGTTGAAAAGCATCGATTCTTCTTCTCAGCTTTCTTTATAGTCCAACTCTCACAGCCAATAGAAACAGCAAGCAGCAGGAGAGAGAGAAGGCGAGAGGATGAAAGGAAAAAGAGTGAGATGGTAAGAGACAGAGAAAAGCAGGTCTATTTATTGAACATGTGGCATTCCCAAGAGAAAACTAAAAATATATCCCAATATGCATTATGCCACATTGTAATATGTGTAAATATCCTAAGAAAATTAGCATTTACACTGTATGTATAAAATGTTAATTTTAAGTCAAAGATGATTCCTAAAAACACAATTATGTCATTAAAATATACATTTTCATTATCATAATGGAGTCTCAATTCTTAAAGACTTGTTTAAGTTAACTGTCCAAGATTCATTAGCTTAAAATTTTGCTACTTATTTTCATCAACATTTGAATTTTCAGTTGAGAAGTGATCATTCACTCCTGCTACTATGTCAGTCTGGAATCTCCTCAGAAATGAATTAAAAATTAAAAGCCTTACTGAATAAATAATTTATGGTATATTAATTACTCTCAAGGTAACATTAAACTATCTCTGTCTTTGCAGATAATAGTAACTGAACCTTCTTGGTCCAGGCTTTTTAAAATTGATGTTATTTCTGCACTTCAAACCTAGAGTAGGCAGGAGGAATGTTAAAGTGTTACAGTATGGAATAAAATCTTATTTATGGAAAATATTATGCCAGTGTCCTCTGTTAATCTGATGTACCTAGTAATAGCTTACTGTTTAAATTCAGTGTTTTATCCCAATAAATAATATTGTATATTGCTGTTCAAAGCTTTTCTCAAATGCCAGTCTTACTTGGATACTTAAATCTGACAGAAACCATGTAGTTAACTCAGAAAACTATTTTCCCCTAAATATACAGGAAAACTGCATTTTCCACACTTCACAACATGTCTACATGGTCAGGTAGGACCTTATGACTGAGTTCTAGACTCAGAGTTTGAAAATGGATGTAAATTACATAGACCAACTATATCTTCTAAAATCTCTATAGAACACTCCATGTTTACTCTCTTCTGTGAGATAAATGTGCTTGCCTGTTAAGTTGCTTCAGTCATGTCTGACTTTTTGCGACCCCATGGACTGTAGCCCTCCACTTTCCAATGTCCATTGGATTTTCCAGGCAAGAGTACTAGAATGGGTTGCCATGTCCTTCACCAGGGGATCTTTCTGACCCAGGGATCAAACCTGCATGTCTTACATCTCCTGCATCAGCAGGTGGGCTCTTTACCACTAGCATCATCTGGCAACATTAGGCTAACCTTGAAGCCATTTGTCAGTAGTAGCCATGAGTGCTTGCTATGTCACTTCAGTTGTCTCCAACTCCTTGAGAGCCCTTGGAGTGAAGCCCTCCAAACTCCTCTGTCCATGGTATTCTCCAGGCAAGAATATTGGAGTGGATTGCCTTTTCCTTCTCCAGGGGATCTTCATGACCCAGGGATCGAACCCAGGTCTCTTGCAGCTCCTGCGCTGCAAGTGGATTCTTTACTGCTGAGCCAAATGGGAAGCCATATACACGGCCACTAGAAATTTGATGAAGGAATGATTATGGATTATTAAATTATTTAGTTATTCTCCAGGATAACAAAATTGTATTGTATAAAAGAGTAAAATTAAGATAAATCTAGAAACTACTTAAATATAGAAGTTATATAAAAGGAAGTTAAAACCTTCACTTTCATTAAATTAAAAAACATAGCAGTAATAAGAAATTAAAATATGACAAGAGGTGGGATCAGGATGGCAAAATAGATCCTGAGATCACCTCCTCCCAGAAACATACCAAAGTACAACTATATATAGATCAACTCTCTTTGAGAACAGCCTGAAGACTAGAGAAACATCTCTTCTATAATTAAAGATATAAAGAAACAAATACATTGTGGATATGATGGACAGAGACTCAGTCTAATATGGATCCAAGGCCCATGTGTCTTGACTAAATTCAGCAGGGGTTATCACAGACATGGCAGTCCTCCCTAAGCAGTAACGGGCTTGAGCTTCATACTGGACAACTTAGCCCTGGAGATCTACAATAGGAAACTCAGCTCATAAAACATCTATATTTGAAAACCAATGGGATTTATGGTCCAGGAGAGTCAGAGGACTATAGGAAGCCAAGTATATACATAAAATCTTACTTACTTTGAGTCCCAGCCCAGAGGCATCTGGCACTCCAACGAGCCTCTGGTGAGGTCCACTCTAGTTCCAGCCACCCCAAGGCAACTTCAGAGTGGTTCAGTGTACCCCAGGAATAATGTGGCTTGTACAAACTCCATATCCAGTCATCTAGCCAAGGCAGCCCCAGTTCAGCATACTCCAGGGAACTCCAGGTTGTTTCTGTTCCAGGCCAAGTCCACCTGCCAAAGCTATCCAACACCTAAAGTCTACATAGGAAACATTCCTACATAAGGTCATTGCTTCCAAGATCAAGAAAATCAACTGTTTTGCCTAATTTATAGAAAAAGAACACAGAAAGTCAAATAAAATGAAGAGGTAAATATATTCCAAATGAGATAAGATAAGATATCCGAAAAGAACAATAATGAAACAAGTTCAGTTTAATTCAGTCAGTCATGCCCGACTCTTTGCAACCCCATGAATTGCAGCATGCCAAGCCTCCTTGTCCATCACCAACTCCTGGAGTTCACTCAAACTCACGTCCATCGAGTCGGTGATGCCATCCAGCCGTCTCATCCTCTGTCGTCCCCTTTTCCTCCTGCCCTCAATCCCTCCCAGCATAATTTATCTTATAAAGAGTTCAAGGTAAAGGTCATAAAAATATTCATTGAACTCTGCAGAATGAAGGAACACAGTGAGAATTTCAGGAAGGAGTTAGAAAAAATATATATGAATATATATAAACCTATCAGGTCTGAAGACTGATAGTTAAAATAAAACTACACAGCAGGTAATAAGCAGATTAAGTGATACAGAAGAATGCAAAAGTGATTTAAAAGATAGACTTGTGGAAATCACACAATCATAATAGCAAAATTAAAATAAACTAAAAAAATATATAGTATAAGGGACCTCTGGATTTCTATAGGCATACTAACATTTCCATTTTAGAGAGCCTAGAAGGTGAAGAGAGAAAGGTACAGAAAATTATTTGAAGAAAAAATGGCTGAAATTTCCCTAACCTGGGGAAGAAAACAGATACCAGGCCCAGGAAGCACAGGTAGGGAACTCCTCCCCTGAAAAAAAAAAAAAAAATCAAAGAGATTCACTCCAAGATATGTCATAGTTAAGATGACAAAATTTCAAATTAAGAAAGAAATTTAAAGTCAGCAAGTCAAAAAGAAAAAAAAAGAAAACTCACAAAAGAACCTCCATAAGGCTATAAGCAAAGTTTTCAGGCCAGAAGGCAGTGGCATAATATATTTAAAGTGCTGAAAGGAAAACAATGCAAAACAAAACAAAATTATACAGCCAAGAATACTCTACCCAGAAAAGTTATCACTCATAATTGAAGGAGAGATAAGGTTTCCCAGATAAGCAAAAGCTAAAGAATTCATCATGAAACCAAAATTACAAGAAATGTTAAAGAACCTTCCTTAAGTTGAATAGTAAAGGCTATAATCAGACATAATAAAATCTATAAGATGAAAAAAGTCTGCTAATACAGGCAAATATATAGTAAAGGAAGTGAATCAGTCATTTAAAAATTGCTATGAAGGTTAAAAGAAAAAATGCATAAAATCAACTATAATTGCAATAAATAGTTAAGGGATACACAAGTTGAAAGATGTAAAATACATTATCAGAAACAACATATGGAGGGTAACAGTAAAAATGCAGTGCTTTTAGAATGCATTTGAACTTAAGTGACTATTAGCTTAAAATAAACTGCTATATATACAGGTTGATGTGTATGAACTTCATTATAACCAAAGCAAAAACTTACAATAAATCCTCAAAAAATAAAAAGAAAAGATACCAAATATAACACTAAAGTAAATCAGAGCACAAAGGAAGATAATACAGGAAGAGGGGAACAGAGAAGATATTAAAAAAAAAAAATCAGAAAACAATGAACAAAACCATAACAAGTACATAGCTATTGGTAATGACTTTAATATAAAAAGGATAAAAGTGCCAGTCTAAAGAATAGTATGGCTGAATGTAATTAAATAAAAGAGAGAGAGAGAGAGAAAAGAACTATATGCTGCTTATAAGAGACCCACTTTAAATCTAAAGATACACAAAGACTCAGTGTGAAATTATGAAAAAAAAAGATAGCCCATGCAAATAGAAGCAGAAAGAATGCTAGAGTAGCAATACTCATAACAAAGAAAATAGACTTTATAACAAGACTAACAAACCACAAAATAGTACATTATATAATGATAAAGGGATCAATCCAAGATGAGACTAAAATATTTATAGATATTTATGTGCACAACATAGAAGCACCTAAGTATAAAACTGGCAGACATTAAGGGAGAAACTGAAAGTAATATAGTAACAGTAGTGGACTTTAATACCTCACTTATCATTGGATAGATAAATCCAAGCACCTATGGCCAACTAATCTATGAAAAAGGAGGCAAGAATATACAATGGAGAAAAGATGGTATCTTCAATAAGTGGTGCTGGTAAAACTGGACAGCTACATGCAAAGGAATGAAATTTGAACACTGCCTAACAATATGCACAAAATAAACTCAAAAAAGATTAAAGATCTAAATGTAATATCAAATACTATAAATCTCTTAGAAGATAACGCAGGCAGAATACTCTTTGACATAAATCACAGCAAGATCTTTTTCAATCAGCTGCCTAGAGTAATGAAAATAAATACAAAAATAAACAAATGGGACCTAGTTTAACTTAGAAGCTTTTGCAAAGCAAAAGAAACATAAACAAAATGGAAAGACAACACTCAGAATGGGAGAAAATATTTTCAAATAAACCAATCAAGGAATTAATTTCCATAATATTCTAACAGCTATTGCAGCTCAATATTAAGAAAACAAAGAAACAACCAAACAATAATAGGTGGAAGACCTAAATGATTCCCAAAAGAAGACATAGAAATGGCCAGCAAACACACGAAAAGAACCTCAGCATCACTAATTAGATAAATGCAAATCAAAACTACCGTGAGGTTTCACCTCGCACCAGTCAAAATGGCCATCTTCAAAAGTCTACAAACAATAAATGCTGGGGAAGGTCTGCAGAAAAGGGAAGACTTCCACACTGTTGGTGAGAATGTAAATTGGTATGTAAGACTATGGACGTTCTTAAAACTAAAAATAGAACTACCATATGACCCAGCAATCCTACTCCTGGGCACATATATAGAGAGAAGCATAATTTGAAAAGATGTATGCACCCCGATGTTCACTGCAGCATACATTTACAAAAGCCAGGATATGGAAGCAATATAAATGTCTACTGAGGAAAGAACTGATAAAGAGAATGTGGTGGTACTGCTGCTGCTGAGTCACTTCAGTCGTGTCCGACTCTGTGCAACCCCATAGACAGCAGCCCACCAGGCTCCACCACCCCTGGGATTCTCCAGGCAAGAAAACTGGAATGGGTTGCCATTTCCTTCTCAAATGCATGAAATTGAAACATGAAAGTGAAGTTGCTCAGTCGTGTCCAACTCTTCACGACCCCATGGACAAAAGCCCCACCAGACTCCTCCGTCCATGGGATTTGCCAGACAAGAATATTGGAGTGGGGTGCCATTGCCTTACATATATACAATGAAATATTAATTAGCCATAAAAAGAAATAGTTTAGTTCAGTCGCTCAGTCATAGCTGACTCTTTGCGACCCCATGAACCACAGCACACCATGCTTACCTGTCCATCACCAACAGCCAGAGTCCACCTAAACCCACGTCCATTGAGTCAATGATGCCATCCAACCATCTCATCTTTGGTCGTCCCCTTCCACTCCTGCCCTCAATCTTTCCTAGCATCAGGGTCTTTTCAAATGAGTCAGCTCTTCGCATCAGGTGGCCAAAGTATTGGAGTTTCAGCTTCAAAATAGTACTTCCAATGAACACCCAGGACTGATCTTCTTTAGGATGGACTGGTTGGATCTCATTGCAGTCGAAGGGACTCTCAAGAGTCTTCTGCACAGTTCAAAAGCATCAATTATTCAGCATTCAGCTTTCTTTATAGTCCAACTCTCACATCCATACTGGAAAAGCCATAGCCTTGACTAGATGGACCTTAGTCAGTAAAGTAATGTCTCTGCTTTTGAGTATGTTTAGGTTAGACATAACTTTCCTTCCAAGAAGTAAGTGTCTTTCAATTTCATGGCTGGAACCACCATCTGTAGTGATTTTGGAACCCCCCCAAAATAAAGTCAGCCACTGTTGCCACTGTTTCCCCATCTATTTCCCATGAAATGATGGGACCGGATGCCATGATCGTCATTTTCTGAATGTTGAGCTTTAAACCAACTTTTTCACTCTCCTCTTTCACTTTATCAAGGGGCTCTTCAGTTCTTAACTTTCTTCCATAAGGGTGGTGTCTTCTGCATATCTGAGGTTATTGATAATTCTCCTGGCAATCTTGATTCCAGCTCGTGCTTCCTCCAGCCCAACATTTCTCATGATGTACTCTACATATAAGTTAAATAAGCAGGGTGACAATATACAGCCTTGACGTACTCCTTTTCCTAGTTGGAGCCAGTCTGTTGTTCCATGTCCAATTCTAACTATTGCTTCCTGACCTGCATACAGGTTTCTGAATAGGCAGGTCAAGTGGTCTGGTATTCCCATCTCCTTCAGAATTTTCCACAGTTTGTGGTTCACACAGTCAAAGGCTTTGGCATAGAGCAGAGTGCCTGATGAACTATGGACAGAGATTCATGACATTGTACAGGAGACAGGAATCAAGATCATCCCCAAGAAAAATAAACTCAGTAGAGACAGAAATGATATGGACCTAACAGAAACAGAAGATATTAAGAAAAGGTGGAAGAATACACAGAAGAACTGTACAAAAAAGAACTTCACGACCCAGATAATCACAATGGTGTGATCATTCACACTCACCTATAGCTAGCGATCCTGGAATATGAAGTCAAGTGGGCCTTAGGAAGTATCACTATGAACAAAGCTAGTGGATGTGATGGAATTCCAGTTGAGCTATTTCAAATCCTGAAAGATGATGCTGTGAAAATGTTGCATTCAATAAGTCAGCAAATTTGGAAAACTCAGCAGTGACCACAGGACTGGAAAACGTCAGTTTTCATTGCAATCCTAAAGAAAGGCAATGCCAAAGAATGATCAAATTACTGCTCAGTTGCACTCATCTCACATTCTAGTAAAGTAATGCTCAAAATTCCCCAAGCCAGGCTTCAGCAATACGTGACCCGTGAACTTCCAGATGTTAAGTTGGGGTTAGAAAACGCAGAGGAAACAGAGATCAAATTGCCAACATCCACTGGATCATCAAAAAAGCAAGGGTTTCAGAAAAATATCTATTTCTGCTTTATTGACTATGACAAGGTAAAAGAGAACAAAATAATGCCATTTACAGTAACATGAATGGACCCAGAGTTTGTCATATAGAGTCAAATAAATCAGAAAGAGAGTGACAAATATCACATAATATCACTTATGTATAGAATTTATCTAGAAAAATAATAAAGTTGAATAAAGCAGCAATAGAGCACAAATGCAGAAAACAAATTTATGGTTACCAAGGGGGAAATGGGACGGTGGGATGAATTAGGAGAGTGTCTATTACTATATATCCACCGTGTGCTAAGTCACTTTAGTAGTGTCTGAAACTGGAAAATATTCCTATATTACATACAAAACAAATTCAAGTGTAATAAATACTTATGTAAGACTTGAAGATTGCTACTTGGGAAAAAAATTATAACAAACCTAGACAGCATATTAAAAAGCAGAGACATCACTTTGCAAACAAAGGTCCACATAGTCAAAGCTATGGTTTTTTCACTACTCATGTATAGCTGTGAGAGTTGGATCATAAAGAAGGCTGAGTGCTGAAGAACTGAAGCTTTTGAATTGTGGTGCTAGAAAAGACACTTGTCAGTCCCTTGGACAGCATGGAGATCAAACCAGTCAATTCTAAAGGAAATCAACTCTGAATATTCATTGGAAGGACTGATGCGGAAGTTGAAGCTCCAATACTTTGGCTACCTGATGTGAATAAATGACTCACTGAAAAAGATCCTGATACTGGGAAAGACTGAGAGCAGCAGGAGAAGGGGATGCCAGAGGACAAGATGGTTGGATGACATCATTGACTTAATGGACATGAGTTTGCACAGATTCCAGGAGAAAGTGAAGGACAGTGATGCTTGGTGTGCTCCAGGCCATGGGGTCTCAAAGAGCTGGACACAACTGGGCCATTGAGCTCAACAAGACTTGAAACTATAAGACTCATAGAATAAAACACAGTCTGTATACTCTTTGATATGAGTCTTTATAACATTTATTGGGGTCCATCTCCTCAGGCAGGGCCAACAAAAACCAACAACAACAACAACAAATGGGACCTAATGAAACTAAAATTTTTTTGTACAATGGAAAAGACCATGATGCTGGGAAAGATTGAAGGAAGAAGCGGGTGACAGAGGATAAGATGATTGCATGGCAACACGGGTTCAATGGACATGAACTCAGAAAAACTCTGAGATATGGTAAAGACAGGGAGCTCTGGCATGTTTCAGTCCACAGGGTCAGAAAGAGTTAGACATCACGTGTTAACTGAACAACAACAGCAGCAGCAAAGGAAACCATGAACAGAATGCAAGGCAACCTGCTGAGTGGGAGAATATCTTTGCAAATAATACATCAGGAAGGGCTCAATATAAAAAATATATGTAAAGAACTCATACAACTTATTATCAAAAAAAAAAAAGTCTGACTTACAAATGGGAAGAGGATTTGAAGGACATTTTTTTTCAAAAAAGACAGAGATGGCCAACAGGCACATTAAAATATGTTCAACACCCAACCATAATGGAAATGCAAGTCAAAACCACTAATGAGATTTCACCTCCTATGTGCCAGAATGACTATCATCCAAAAGACAAAAAATTGTAGATGTTGGAGAGTATATATAGAGAACAGAATTATCTTTTACTATTGGTGGCATAGTAGTCACTATGGAACCACAGTCCATTTCAACATCAAGGACGGGAATGCAAAAATAAGAAGACAAAAGATACTTGGAGCAACAGGAAAATTTGGCCTTGGATACAAAATGAAGCAGGGAAAAGTCTAACAGAGTTCTGCCAGGATAATGCACTGGTCATAGCAAGCATCCTTTTTCAATAACACAAGAGATGACTCTACACATGGACATCACTAGATGGTCAACACCAAAATCCGATTGATTATATTCTTTGCAGCCAAAGAGGAAAAGCTCTACACAGTCAGCAAAAACAAGACCAGGAGCTGATAGTGGCTCAGATCATGAACTTTTTATTTCAAAATTCAGACTTAAAGAAAGTAGGGAAAACCACTAGACCATTCAGGTATGACCTAAATAAAATCCCTTGTGATTACACAGCAGAAGTGACAAATAGATTCAAGGGATTCGATCTAATAAACAGAGTGTCTGAAGACGTATTGATGGAGGTTTGTAACATTGTATGGGAGGCAGTGATCAAAACCATCCACAAGAAAAAGAAATGCAAAAAGGTAAAACGGTTGTCTGAGGAGGCCTTACAAGTAGCTAATAAAAGAAAAGAAGCTAAAGGCAAAGGAGAAAAGGAAAGATATATCCATCTGAACGTAGGGTTCCAAAGAACAGCATGAAAGATAAGAAAGCTTTCCTAAGTCATCAAGGCAAAGAAACAGAAGAAAAGAATAGAATGGGAAAGACTAGAGATTCTTCAAGAAAATTAGAGATATCAAAATAATATTTTATGCAAAGATGGACACAATAAAGGACAGCAATGGCATGGGCGTAACAGAAGCAGAAGATATTAAGAAATGGTAACAAGGACACATGGAAGAACTATACAAAAAATATCTTCATTACCCAGATAACCATGATGATGTAATCACTCACCTAGAGCCAGACATCCTAGAATGCAAAGTCAAACAAAGCTAGTGGAGGTGATGGAATTCTAGCTGAAATATTTTGAATCCTAAAAGATGATGCTGTTAGAGGGCTGCACTCAATATGCCAGCAAATTTGGAAAACTCAGCAGTGGCCACAGGATTGGAAAAGCTCAGTTTTTTCATTCCAATCCCAAAGAAAGGCAATGCCAAAGAATATTCAGACTACTGCACAATGGCACTCTTCTCACATGCTAGCTAAATAGCACTCAAAATTCTTCAAGCCAGGCTTCAACAGTATTTGAACTGAGAACTTCCAGATGTTCAAGTTGGATATAGGAAAAGACAAAGGAACCAGTGCTCAAACTTCCAACTTCCTTTGGATCAAAGAGAAAGCAAGATAATTCCAGAAAAATATCTACTACTGCTTTATTGACTATGCTAAATTATTTGACTGTGTGGATCACAACAAACTGTGGAAAATTCAAGAGATGTTAATACCAGACCACCTTACCTGCCTCCTGAAAAATCTATATGAAGGTCAAGAGGCAACTGTTAGAACTGGACATGGAACAACAGACTGGTTCCAAAGAGGGAAAGCAGCACATCAACATTATATATTGTAACCTTGCTTATTTAACTTCTATGCAGAGTCTATCATGCTAAATACCAGACTAAATGAAGCACGAACTGGAATCAAGACTGTCAGGAGAATAACAATAACCTTAGATATGCAGATGACACCACCTTTATGGAAGAAAGTGAAGAAGAACTAAAGAGCCTCTTCATGAAAGTGAATGAGGAAAGTGAAAAACTTGGCTTAACACTCAAAATTAAAAAAAAGAAGACCATGGCATCTGGTCCCATCACTTCATGGGAGATAGAGGGGGAAACAATGAAAAGATGACAGAGTTTATTTCGGGGCACTCCAAAATCACTGCAGATGGTGATTGCAGCCATGAAATTAAAAGACACTTACTCCTTGGAAGGAAAGTTATGACCAACCTAGATAGCATATTCAAAAGCAGAGACAGTACTTTGCCAACAAAGTTCCGTCTGGTCAAAGCTATGGTTTTTCCAGTGTTCATGTATGGATGTGAGAGAGTTGGACTATAAAGAAAACTGAGTGCAGATGAATTGATGATTTTGAATTGTGGTATTGGAGAAGACCCTTGAGAGTCCCTTGGACTGCAAAGAGATCCAACCAGTCCATCCTAAAGGAAATAAATACTCTGTGTTCATTGGAAGAACTGATGTTGAAGCTGAAACTCCAATATTTTGCCCACTTGATGTGAAGAGCTGACTCATTTGAAAAGACCCTGATGCTGGGAAAGATTGAGGGCAGAAGGAGAAGGGGACGACAGAAAATGAGATGGTTGGATGGCATCACTGACTCAATGAACATGGGTTTGTGTGGGCTCCAGGAGTTGGTGATGGACAGGGAGGCCTAGCGTGCTGTGGTTCATGGTGTCACAAAGAGTCAGACATTACTGAGCGACTGAACTGAATTGAATCTAGGCATAAATGACCAGATTGCTCCTTGGTAGGAAAGCTATGATGAAAGTAGTGAAAGTGAAGGAGTTTGGGAAGAAAAAAAGGGTGGTAATGAAACTGAAAGTGAAAGTTGCTCGGTAGTGTTCAGCTCTTTGGGACCCCATGGACTCGTCCATGGAATTCTCCAGGCCAGAATACTGGAGTGGGCAGCCTTTCCCTTATCCAGGGGATCTTGCCAACCCTAGGATTGAACCCAGGTCTCCCACATTGCTGGCTGATTCTTTACTAGCCAAGCACAAGGGAAGGCCAGGAACACTGGTGTGGGTAGCCTATCCCTTTTCCACGGGATCTTCCCAACCCAGGAATCACGCCAGATTCCCCTGCATTGTAAGTGGGTTCTTTGTCAACTGAGCTATCTGGGAAGCCAACGTAGACAGCATATTAAAAAGCAGAGACATTACTGACAAAAGTCCATATATTTAAAGCTTTAGTTTTTCCAGTAGTTATTTGTAGATGTGAGAGTTGGGCCATAAAGAAAGCTGAGCACCAAAGAATTGATGCTTTTGAACTGTGGTGCTGGTAAAGACTCTTAAGAGTCCCTTGGACTGCAGGGAGGTCAAACCAGTCAGTCCTACAGTAACCAGTCCTGAGTATTCATTAAAAGGCTGATGCTGAAGATGAAGCTCCAATTCTTTGGTCACGTGATGCAAAGAATTGACTCATTAGAAAAGACCCTGATGCTGGGAAAGACTGAAGGTTGGAAAAGAGGGTGACAGAGGATAAGATGGTTGGATGGCATCACCGACTCAATGAACATAAGTTTGAGCATGCTGTGGGTGTTGGTGAGAGTCAAGTAAACCTGGTGTGCTCCAGTCCATGGGATTGCAAAGAGTTGGACACAACTGAGTGACTGAAGTGAACTGAACTTATGGCAATCCCTCAATAAATGAAAAAAATAGAACTGCCATACAATCCAGCAATTTAACTCTTGGGTATTTATCCAGAGAAAATGAAAACACTAATTCAAAAATATATAAGCACCTCAGTGTTGATTGCAGAGCTGTTTAGCCAAGGAATGGAAGCAACTTCTGTCTATTGATAGATACATAAGTAAAGAAGATGTGGTACTGTATATACACAAAATGAAATATTACTCAGCCATAAAACATAATTCAAATCTTGACATTTGCAACTGCATGGATGGACCTACAGGGTATTATGCTAAAGTGTAATAAGCTAGAGAAAAACCATTTGAATTATTGATATATGGAATCTAAAAAACAAATGAACAAACAACAATAACAGACTCATAGATACAGAGAAAAGAGTGACAGTTAGCAGAGGGGAAAGTCCTATCAGTTCAGTTCAGTCACTCAGTCATGTCCGACTATTTGTGACCCCATGGATCGCAGCACATCAGGCCTCCCTGTCCATCACCATCTCCTGGAGTTCACTCAAACTCATATCCATCGAGTCGGTGATGCCATCCAGCCATCTCATCCTCTGTCGTCCCCTTTGCCTCTTGCCCCCAATCCCTCCCAGCATTAGAGTATTTTCCAATGAGTCAACTCTTCACATGAGGTGGCCAAAGTACTGGAGTTTCAGCTTTAGCATCATTCCTTCCAAAGAACACCCAGGGCTGATCTTTTAGAATGGACTAGTTGGATCTCCTTGCAGTCCAAGGGACTCTCGAGAGTCTTCTCCAACACCACAGTTCAAAAGCATCAATTCTTCAGTGCTCAGCTTTCTTCACAGTCCAACTCTCACATCCATACATGACCACTGGAAAAACCATAGCCTTAACTAGATGGACCTTTTTTGGCAAAGTAATGTCTCTGCTTTTCAATACATTATCTAGGTTGTTCATAACTTTCCTTTCAAGGAGTAAGCGTCTTTTAATTTCATGGCTGCAGTCACCATCTTCAGTCATTTTGGAGCCCAAAAAAACAAAGCTAGTGGAGGTGATGGAATTTCACTTGAGCTATTTCAAATCCTGAAAGATGATGCTGTGAAAGTGTTGCACTCAATATGCCAGCAAATATGCAAAACTCAGCAGTGGCCACAGGACTGGAAAATGTCAGTTTTCATTCCAATCCCAAAGAAAGGCAATGCCAAAGAATGCTCAAACTACTGCACAATTGTACTCATCTCACACTCTAGTAAAGTAATGCTCAAAATTCTCTGAGCCAGGCTTTAGCAGTACATGAACCGTGAACTTTGAGATGTTCAAGCTGGTTTTAGAAAAGAGATCAAATTGCCAACATCTGCTGGATCATCGAAAAAGCAAAGGTTTCAGAAAAACACCTATTTCTACTTTATTGACTATGCCAAAGCTTTTGACTGTGTGTATCACAATAAACTGGAAAATTCTGAAAGAGATGGGAATGCCATCTTGAGAAACCTATATGTAGGTCAGGAAGAAACACTTAGATGTGGATATGGAACAACAGACTAGTTCCAAATAGGAAAAGGAGTACATTAAGGAAAGGCCTATAAGAACTGGCAAAACTGATGAAGAGAATTAACAGGTCAAACCCAGTTACAAAATAAATCATGAGGCCATAATGAATAGCATATTGAATAAGTCAGTAATATTGTAATAAACTGGTATGTTGAGAGATGGTAACTAGAATTATCATGGTAATCATTCCCCAATATATAAACATATTGATTCACCATGTTGTACATCTGAAACTAACATTGTAAGTTAACTATACTTTATCAGAAAAGGGCTTGATGCTGGGAAAGATTGAGGGCAAGAGGAGAAGGGCATGGCAGAGGATGAGATATTTGGATGGCATCACTGACTTGATGGACAAGAGTTTGAGCAAACTCATGGAGACAGTGAAGAACAGTGAAGCCTGATGTGCTGTAGTTCATGAGTCAAAAAGAGTGGGACATGACTTAGCAACCGAATATCAACTACAATTCTTCAGTGAAAAAAAGATATTATTTTACTTCCTCATTTTTTGTTTCATTGTTGATTCAAAAGCCAGTATACATATATAACACAGAAGAGAAGAAATTAAAAATAGATATTATGCAAAGATGTATGTAGTAACATTAATCATTAAGCCATATTATTGTAAAATTCATTAATGTGTACCTTTAGACTGAACAGAAATAGCTAATGTCCAGTTAAGTGCAATAATTTAATAGCTATTAAGCAATACTAGAAAATAGTATCACTGTGATAAAAGGGATTATAAAATGAACTGTATATTATCAAATTTAACTTGAAAAACTAGATAAAACTATATTGTTAAAAATAACAACTGTGCTTTTTACTATCGTGTATGAAAAACATGAATTGTCAGAGTTATTAACATGTTACTGAAAACACATGTCTCTAGGGTTAGAACATAAAACAAGTAAAAGGGCACTGGAAAATTACATTTTGGGGGAGTTAGATTTCAGTCGGATAATAAAAGGCTTTGAAAGTTAATATGAAGAAGTTTTTACTTCATTTTGAAAGCAATAAAGAAAGAGAATAATTTCAAAGATAACTTGAAATAATCATTTAAAAATATGAAGAATGTCTGCATATGGGTGATTAATACACTGAAGCAGTATGGGAGATGGGGAATTATAACCTTTGAAAAACTAGGACAGTAATGCCAATTTGATTTAGATGAAGTTTACAAATTCAAGATAGCTGACTATTAATAGTAGATAGTGCATGCATTTCTGAAACATGTAACATTTATTAATTCATCAAATACTTGAGCAGCTACATTGTTCCAGAAAATGCATGCTATTTTGGAGAGACAATGAGGGAACAGCATCCCCTGCTCCAAATATGCTTAACAGAAAAAGGGGAAAATATGATCTTGAAAACCATTATATTGACACTGGAAACTGTTTTAATAAAGTAGATATGTATAAGTATTATGCTTGAGCCACTTTCTTGTGTGATTGAATTATGGTTAACTAATTTGGCTAAAGAAACAGAACTTTCCAAAAATCATATTGGCAAAGTAGGGTTTCCTAGAAATTCAAAAGACTTGGAAATCCGTATATTCTGTAAGAGGAAAATATCTGTGTATCCTAATAAAGAAATGCTAGCTTTCCAGTGGTGCAGGAGTAGGGGGAAAGATATCTCAAATAACAATAACAGCAATAACCTTATTAACAACTCAATCATTAACAGATGCTATAAAACGATGGTCCTCAAACTATCTGTTCTTGGGCATTCTTTATAATCTTAGAAAATATTGAGAGTCCAGAGAACTTTATGCCTGTTAGATCTCTTATAATTTATAACACTAGACGCTAATTCTGAAACAATTAATTCAATTAAAATAACAGTAATAAAGCCATTACATACTTAGCATATTCTATTAAAAGATACTTACAATTTCCAAAGATACTGAAAGAGTGACATTGCTTTAGATTTCAGCAAATTTCTTAATAAATTGCCCAATTAATAACTGGCATAGAGATTCATGTTTTCTTGCATTAAATCTGTGGCAATATCACTAGTCAGAAGTCTTTTGAAAAACCCATCATACACTCATGATGGAATACAAGTGGAAAAATAATTACCATGACAGTAGTTTTGACATCTGGTGGTCCCTGGGATGTTCTTGGGAATTCAATTTGAGAGTCATTACTGTAAAATATACTATAATGATGCTATGAAAAGGAACATAAATCGCAAGAGATAGGTCACCTGTTTTGTAGCCTAGATAGAAACTGAAAAGATGACTGTAATTAGAATTAGTCCATGTTATTTGATATTATTTCATGCTGCTTATCACGATAGTCTCAGAATTCAATGCTTAATATTGACTTACTTCCTCTGTTGTCTCATGTGAGAGCATGATTCACTATCTCATCTAGAAATCCTCTTCAGAGACCTTCCCAACTTGATGGGCGTGGTTAAACTTCAGTTTTATTAACACACTGCAGCCCTGTTTTATTCTTATGGAGGTAATTAAGATTTAAATGGCAGAATTTTAGGTTTGGTAAAATAACTAGTTGAACTATAATCCATCCCAAGTTTCTTGCAGATCTGGATATATAGTTCTTAAAGATTTTGTAAAAAGTATTCTCCCCAAAAACCTTTTTTAATTAAAAATGAAGTTAATTATTGTTGTGACTCTTACCCCTCATTCCCATTGAATTATTAGTAAAAAATTATATAAACACTGTATATAATATACTTATCTATCATTCAGTTACCTTTCAACCATGCTAATTAATGATTTACTTTCTTAATAACTTGAGTGAATATTGTTTTAGCACTATATATATTTTATTTTTGCATATGCCTACTAATATGTCCACTAATATAAATTAACTGTATTAAACATCCTGTTTATCTAGGAAAAGATCAACTAAATAGTACAGATTGATAATAAACACATGAAAAGATGCTCACATCACTTATTATTAGAGAAATGCAGAATGACCATCATCAACAAATCTACAAACAATAAATGCTGGAGATGGTGGAGAGAAAAAGGAACCCTCTCACACTGTTGGTGGAAATGCAAACTGGTACAGCCACTACGAAGAACAGTGTGGAGGTTCCTTAAAAAACTGGGAATAGAACTGCCATATGACCCAACAATCCCACTGCTGGGAATACACCCCAAGAAAATAAAAAGTGAAAGAGACACATGTACCACAATGTTCATTGCAGCACTATTTACAATAGCTAGGACATGGAAGCAACCTAGATGTCCATTGACAGATGAAAGGATAAGTTGTGGTACATATACACAATGTAATATTACTCAGCTATAAAAAGGAACACATTTGAGTCAGTTCTAATGAGGTGGATAAAACTGGAGACTATTATACAGGGTGAAGTAAGTCAGAAAGAGAAACATAAATACTGTATATTAACGCATATATATGAAATTTGGAAAGATGGTAATGACGATCTTACATGCACGGCAGCAAAGGAGACAGATGTAAAGAATGGACTTTTTGTACTCAGTGGGGGAATGGGAGGGTGGGATGATTTGAGAGAATAGCACTGAAACATGTACATTACCATATGAAAAATAGATGACCATTGGAAGTCTGATGCATAAAGCAGGACACTCAAAGTCTGTGCTATGGGATAACCCAGAGGGATATGGTGGGTGGGGCAGTGGGACTCAGGAGTGGGAAAGGGGACTCAGGAAGAGGGGACACATGAATATCCATGGCCAATTCATGTTGATATATGACAAAAACCAGCACAATATTACAAAGTAATTATCCTCCGATTAAAATAAATACATTTTAAAAAAGTATAAAGTAGGATTTCGTACTGTGCCTGTTGTAATTATAATTATCTATTCAAGTTCAATTGCAGTTTACATTTTGATAAAAGTATTTTACAAGCATGTGAAACAGAAGGATGTTTGACATTTCTGGACTGTTAGAAGCTGGATATTTAAGGTACATTATTCTTAGAAACAATATGAACAAAACTTAATTATATAGAGACAATGAAGCCTACTTTAAATAATTTCATTAATAATATAAAATGACTTCTGTTCATTCCTTTCATACTACATCATTAAATATTATTGTGTTAAGTCCTGACATTTTATTCAGAATTATGTTTCTGGCATTTAAGTACTCAGCTCTAAATGTTAAGGATGTCAATTATATAAGCATCCATCTTTTTCACTATGGTCTCCCATCAAACATTAATGGTAGAAGACTTAATTCATTTCAAGTAGTCTCAAATATCTGCCCTGAAGAAGGCTGATACTCTACAAATGCTCTGACAACCTCTGCTAAGTAATTACTATTTAAAATATCTCAGTAAATTCAACTCATTCCCAGAGGCATTTTAAATTAGATGTCGTTAAAGTGGAATGCTTTTTTCAAATGACAAGGTCATGCCAAAAAGCAAAACCATACTCTATTTTTATCTGAAGCACATTCACTGCAATAAAAATGTTGCAACTTACACTTCAAACCCAGGAAATGAGTTATGCTCTACTGAGAGATGCAGTAACCAAGGTAAACTATTATACATACCAGTAATAAATTAATACTATGGTCTTATTCTGTTTGAAAAACATTCAATGTGTGTGAAAAGCAGAATACTATATGTTTTGATATAATTCGGGACAAAAATGTGCTCACAAAACTTCAGGATCAACTGTCACTACCTAACATTCCCTCCTAACATTTCAGCAATTTCCTTATTTTAGATAAATATTCTCTAAGTCTGAAAACTTAAAGTTACATGCAATTTCAACTCATGTTTAAGTGAATATATATATGAAGGAAACCTTGTAAAACAAACTAATCATCATATATTTTTGCACCTCAGAGTACAGGAATAAATACAAAATTCAGAAAATAATCCAAAATCTAAAAGGAGCTTTGGAAAAAACTAACACAATTCCAGTTTTACTCTCCAGAACAGAAATATTTTTCTTAATAAAACTATTTGTATAATCTGGAAATAATTATAGATTTATTGCTTAAATTGTAACAGGATACTGATTAAATGTTATCTTTTTTATCATCTCCCTCAATTCAATCTACTAGAAAAACTAAATGATGTCGTCTATGTAAACTGCAACATATAATGATGATTGAAACATATTAAGCTAAATGCTTTACTTCTATAAGAATCTGATTTTGAATTTTAAAAAGAAAAATACATAATAAACAAAATAAAATGTTCATTATATGACCTATTTTAAATATGAAAAACTATATAGAAATTATGGTTTTAATCTAGATGGATTTTAAATGTTTGTGTAATATCAAGTCTTACTTGAGTAAATCACTTCTAACATCTTTTCTGCAAATCACTTCTAATCTGTCTTCTGTATTGAATAAACTGAAATACAGTATTAGCCATCTCACACAAGCTCATCTAGAGAAAAGTAATAGTTGGAATTCTATTTCTGAAAACACTGGAGCAAAATGAACAAGACAGCAAAACATGAAAAGGACATCAAAAGAAAGGAAAATTATAAATCAATTTTGCTCATGGGTCTAGATGAAAATCTTAAAATATTATGTCAATCCAGTAAAACATAAAACATTAGCCAAATGAAGATTGTTCCAGAAGTTGAAGACATTTTTTGTTTGTTTGCTAGCTTGCTTTTTGTCCCCAGTGTGTTCACCACATACTAAGAAATGAAAAACAAAAAAGTGCTCAGTTTTGACAAGCTGGAGAACATTTTGTGAAATAAAATACACAGTCACAATAATATTAAAAAAAACAAGATTAAAAAATTTATATACATGTTCAGAATATTAAGAAGAAGCCTAGAGAAAGCATCACACCCATAATGAATTAACTATCAAAAGTTTTTTTTTTTAAACATAAAATTAAGAATAAGATAAAGACCACTATATACACTTCTATTAGGCACTGAATCAGTTCAGTTCAGTTCAGTCACTCAGTCGTGTCTGACTTTTTGCGACCCCATGAATTACAGCACGCCAGGCGTCCCTGTCCATCACCAACTCCTGGAGTTCACTCAAACTCACGTCCATTGAGTCGGTGATGCCATCCAGCCATCTCATCCTCTGTTGTCCCCTTTTCCTCCTTCCCCCAATCCCTCCCAGCATCAGAGTCTTTTCCAATGACTCAGCTCTTCACATGAGGTGGCCAAAGTACTGGAGTTTCAGCTTCAGCATCATTCCTTCTGGCTGGATCTCCTTGTAGTCCAAGGGAGTCTCAAGAGTCTTCTCCAACACCACAGTTCAAAGGCATCAATTCTTCAGCGCTCATCCTTCTTCACAGTCCAACTCTCACATCCGTACATGACCACTGGAAAAATCATAGCCTTTACTAGACGAACCTTTGTTGGCAAAGCATGGGACACCACAAAAAAGACAGTAAGAAAATTACAAAAAGGGATTTGGGGTTGGGCAAAATAGATGAAAAGGGTTTAAGTGCATGGTGATAAGTGGAAAGTAGAATTTTTGTGATGATCTCTTTTTAATGAACACAAATGTTGAATAATAATATTGTACACCTGAAGCATTATAATGTACCAATTTTACCTCAATAAAAAATGATAAGAACAAGCATCAGTTCAGAAAAAGGAAACAAATATATTATTAGTCACAGATAACAAAATTGTATATGAAGAAAATCTAATATTATCTAGAGAAAACAGCAACAAGTGAATTTATCAAGATCAGACAACAAATCCATTTAAATAAATCTGTTTAATTTCTATATACTGGTAATGAACAATTAAAAAGTAAAAACAAACTTTATAGGAGCATGAATAAAATCAAATTCCTAGGAATATATTTAACAAAAGATGTACAAAACTTCCACAGTGTAAACCATAAAACAATGCTTGGGGAAATGGAAAAAATCTTCTAAATAAAATATGTGTGTTGTGGTTAGTCCCTCTGCTGCTGCTGCTGCTAAGTCGCTTCAGTCTTGTCCGACTCTGTGTGACCCCAGAGACGACAGCCCACCAGGCTCCCTCGTCCCTGAGATTCTCCAGGAAAGAACACTGGAGTGGGTTGCCATTTCCTTCTTCAACGCGTGAAAGTGAAAAGTGAAAGTGAAGTCGCTCAGTCGTGTCCGACTTTTTGCGACCCCATGGACTGCAGCCCACCAGGCTCCTCCGTCCATGGGATTTTCCAGGCAAGAGTACTGGAGTCGGGTGTCATTGCCTTCTCCGGTTAGTCCCTCAGTCATGTCCAACTCTGCGACTCTATGGACTGCAGCCTATCAGGTTCCTCCATCAATAAAAGTATAAATATGTAATTTTAAAGGACTAGAAATTGAAACTTTGATACGGAAGGGTTTATGAACGTTGGCATCATTGACATTTTAGTTTGAATATTTTTATATTGTTGGAGGGGTCTGCCTTATACATTGTAGAATATTAAGCAGCATTGTTGGCCTCAATCTCATTAGATACAGTGTCCAAATCTTGACATCCCATGAACCGGAGCCTATCAGGCTCCTCTGTTCATGGGATTTCCCATGCAGGAGTACTGGAGTGGGTTGCTATTTCCTTCTACAAGGGATAGTCCTGATCCAGGGATCAAACCTGCATCTCCTGCTTGGCAGGCAGATAGTTTACCACTGAGCCACCAGGGAAGCTCATATGATCCTTCAGTCCCACTCCAGGGCATATATCTAGAGACTATCTTAATTTCAAAAAATATGTGAACAGCCGCATTCAAAGCACCACAATTAGCCAAGACATGAAAGAAATGTAATGTCTCTCAACAGATGAATGGATAAAGAAAACCTACTGAATAGCTCTTGAAGATCTCATTTCAAAGTTGAGGTCGCTTACAGCTTATGTCCTCAATCTATGGTGGTTCCAAGATTTCAATGTTATATCCATTTTTAGCCCTTCACCTGCCACATTCGGGAATAGCAAATACTCCGTTGAGAAAAAGAGCCTCAAAGCCTGGCTTTCATCTGGATTCTGTCTTCTTTTAAATCTTGGCAAAGTGATTAAGTCATAGTTAAGTAATGCCTATAAAGTTATTTATTGTCTTCAGTGTGTGTGTGTGTGTGCGTGCATTGTGACAAACAGAAAAGGCATCATTTGATATTACTTTGCCAACTAAGGTCCGTTTAGTCAAGGCTATGGTTTTCCCTGTGGTCATGTATGGATGTGAGAGTTGGACTGTGAAGAAGGCTGAGCATCAAAGAATTGATGCTTTTGAACTGTGGTGTTGGAGAAGACTCTTGAGAGTCCCTTGGACTCTGAGGAGATCCAACCACTCCATTCTGAAGGTGATCAGCCCTGGGATTTCTTTGAAAGGAATGATGCTAAAGCTGAAACTCCTGTACTTTGGCCATCTCTTGAAAAGAGTTGACTCATTGGAAAAGATTCTGATGCTGGGAGGGATTGGGGGCAGGAGGAGAAGGGAACGACAGAGGATGAGATGGCTGGATGGCATTACTGACTCAATGGACGTGAGTCTGAGTGAACTCCAGGTGATGGTGATGGACAGGGAGGCCTGGTGTGCTGTGAATCATGGGGTCACAAAGAGTCGGACACGACTGAGTGACTGAACTGAACTGAACTGATCACTTCCATCTAACTAATATATATTAGACAAAAAATATTTTAAAGGAAAATGTGTCAAATATGCCAATATATAAAGTACATGATAAGCAACCATATGTGAAAGGATGAAAAAAAAAATTATCTAGAGTGAAAAAAAAAACTATTGTAGAATTTAGCTAAAATATCATGGAGACATAAGCTATAATAATTTACTGACAAATGAACCAAGTATGCCATAAAAGGAAGAAATTGACTTGTTTAGAATTGTTAGCTCTCTAGCACAATGATGTCATTTGTAATAGTTGAAGTACAGGAAGGTGAATAAAGAATTATATTTACTTTTAATTGCCTAGTGTACAAATAACTGGAAAAGTATCAATTCTTAATTCTTTCATCCACATAATTTTGGTGACACCTTCACAGTAAAAAATCGACTGATATGTCCATAATTATTCTCTGTTTTATAACATTTTTAATCAATTGCCTTAGTTTGGCTAACAAGACACACACAGAGACACTCAACTTTTATGTTACTCTTTACTAACTTTATCTTCATGAAGTAGGGCAAGAGCTCATGCAACAAAAATAAAGTTAAAATCCACACATTAATACTTTCATTTTGACATAAATTTTAAATCTTCTACTGACATTTTTGGTAAAAGGATCCAGGTAATGCATAACTGAATTTAGAAAAGGCAGAGAAACCATAGACCAAATTGCCAGAATCTGTTGGATCATCAAAAAACAAGAGAGTTCCAGAAAACATCTCCTTCTGCTTTATTGACTACACCAAAGCCTTTGACTGTGTGGATCACAACAAACTGTGGAAAATTCTTCAAGATATGTGAATACCAGACCACCTTACCTGCCTCCTGAGATACCTGTATGCAGGTCAACAAGCAATAGCTAGAACCAAACACAGAACTATGGACTGGTTCCAAATTGGGAAAGGAGTATGTCAAGGCTGTATATTGTTACCCTGCTTATTGTAATATCTGTGTAGAGCACATCATGTGAAATGCCAGGCTGGATGAAGCACAAACTGGAATCAAGATGTCAGGGAGAAATATCAATAACCTCAGATAGGCAGATGACACCACATTTATGGCAGAAAGCAAAGAAGAACTAAAGTGCCTCTTGATTAAAGTGAGAGAGGAGAGTGACAAAGCTGGCTTAAAACGCAACGTTCAAAAACTATGATCATGGCATCCAGTCCCATCACTTCATGGCAAATAGATGGGAAACAATGGAAACAGTGACAAACTTTATTTTCTTGGGCTCCAAAATCACTGCAGATGGTGACTTCAGCCATGAAATTAAAAGACACTTGCTCCTTGGAAGAAAAGCTATGAGCAACCTAGACAGCATATTAAAAAGCAGAGACATAATTTTGCTGACAAAAGTCCATCTAGTCAGCTATGCTTTTTCCAGTAGTCATGTATGGATGTGAGAGGTAGACCATAAAGAAAACTGAGCAACAAAGAACTGATGTTTTTGAACTGTGGTGTTGGAGAAGACTCTTGAGGGTCCCTTGGACTGCAAAGAGTCCCTTGGATTGCAAGGAGATACTAGTAAGTATGTGTGTATATATACACACTCATATATAAGTGATCAAACATGAATATATTTTCAAGTTAGTACCACACATTAAAATATTATGTGTATAAACTTTATTGGTATTCTAAATTTTGACTGGTTTGACCCTTTTGAGATTGTACTCAAAAGAATAAAAACAAGAAAAGTAAAATGGTTAATAAATCAAGATACAATCCAGAAAAATTGATTGACAGTATCATTAGAATATTTTACAAAACATGTTTTATTAAGATTCACATACTGTATTTTTTGCTTGAAAAACTAAATATAGATCATCTGCTATGGGAATCAATTTAAGTTTTATCCATGTATGTTATCATGATTTCCTTTAAAATCTGTAGTTGAACTATAACTGAAGCAGGTGTAAATAACTGTTATAAACTCATTTTTGTTGTCATAATTCTGGGAGTTGGTGATGGACAGGGAGGCCTGGCGTGCTGCGATTCATGGCATCACAGGATTCAGTTCAGTTCAATTGCCCAGTCGCATGGAGTCTTTAGGGTTTTCTATGTAGAGGATCATGTCATCTGCAAACAGTGAGAGTTTTACTTCTTCTTTTCCAATTTGGATTCCTTCTATTTCTTTTTCTGGTCTGATTGCTGTGGCCAAAACTTCCAGAACTATGTTGAATAGTAGTGGTGAAAGTGGGCACCCTTGTCTTGTTCCTGACTTTAGGGGAAATGCTTTCACTTTTTCTCCATTGAGGATGTTTTCTGTGGGTTTGTCATATATAGCTTTAACCATGTTGAGGTATGTTCCTTTTATTCCTGCTTTCTGGAGAGTTTGTATCATAAATGGATGTTGACTTTTGTCAAAGGCTTTCTCTGCATCTATTGAGATAATCATGTGGCTTTTATTTTTCAGTTTGTTAATGTGGTGAATTACATTGATTGATTTGAGGATACTGAAGAATCCTTGTATCCCTGGGATAAATTAACAAAGAAACACAAACTTTAAATGATACTATAGACCAGTTAGATGTAATTGATATATATAGAACATTTCACCCCAAAACAATGAATTTCACCTTTTTCTCAAGTGCTCATGGAACCTTCTGCAGGATAGATCACATCCTGGGCCATAAATCTAGCCTTGGTAAATTCAAAAAAATTGAAATCATTCCAAGCATCTTTTCTGACCATAATGCATTAAGATTAGATTTCAATTACAGGAGAAAAACTGTTAAAAATCCAGCATATGAAGGTTGAACAACACGCTGCTGAATAACCAACAAATCACAGAAGAAATTAAAAAAGGAATCAAAATATGCATAGAAACAAATGAAAATGTAAACACAACAACCCAAAGCCTGTGGGATACGATAAAAGCAGTGCTAAGGGGAAAGTTCATAGCAATACAGGCATACCTCAAGAAACAAGAAAAAAAGTCAAATAAATAACCTAACTCTATACCTAAAGCAACTAGAAAAGGAAGAAATGGAGAACCCCAGGGTTAATGGAAATAAATTGTAAAAATTAGGGCAGAAATACATGCAAAAGAAACAAAAGAGACCATAGCAAAAATCAACAAAGCCAAAAGCTGGTTCTTTGAAAAGATAAATAAAATTGACAAACCATTAGCCAGACTCATCAAGAAACAAAGGGAGAAAAATCAAATCAATAACATTAGAAATTAAAATGGAGAGATCACAACAGACAACACAGAAATACAAAGGATCATAAGAGACTATTATCAGCAATTATATGCCAATAAAATGGACAACGTGGAAGAAATGGACACATTCTTAGAAAAGTACAACTTTCCAAAACTGAACCAGGAAGAAATAGAAAAGCTTAACAGACCCATCACAAGCATGGAAATTTAAACTGTAATCAGAAATCTTCCAGCAAACAAAAGCCCAGGTCCAGACCGCTTCACAGCTGAATTTTACCAAAAATTTACAGAAGAGCTAACACCTATCCTCCTCAAACTCTTCCAGAAAATTGCAGAGGAAGGTAAACTTCTAAACTCATTCTCTGAGGCCACCATCACCCTAATACCAAAACCTGACAAAGATGCCACAAGGAAAGAAAGCTACAGGCCAATATCACTGATGAATATAGATGCAAAAATCCTTAACAAAATTCTAGCAATCAGAATCCAACAGCACATTAAAAAGATTATACACCATGACCAAATGCCTTCTTACACACTATATGCTACTCAACTTAATGGTTTTAATTTCATGTCTTGAGCTTTATGTTCTTCATCTTAAAAATGGAATAATAATAAAATCCAATTAGTATGGTTACAAAATGAATTTGGTGAGAAACACCTTGGTGGTTGGCAGAGTAGCAGCACTCAAATAATGATTTATTACTGCTATTAAGGATGATTATTAGTTAGATGGATTATTCTGGAGAGAATAGTTTATTTGTTTGTTTTGTTTAACAGAATTTTTTACTAATGATTTGGCTATATTTTCAGAAAGTGTACAATATATAATACATAACTCTGAGGAATCTTTTATTCAGTTTCAAGTGTGAACTAATATTGTTAGCTATTAAATATTAATAATTTTAAGCAAAGCCACTATTCATTCTTACTCTTCTGTATTTAAATTACATTTTTATGATGAAATAATAGTGTTAAATATGTTAAAATTTTTTTAGAAATATGCACACAAATAAGACAACTGTTATATACTCAAAAAATCTAGTTACTGCCATTCTGTGTTTTGCTTGTCATTTCCTTCTTTTGCACATGTTAACTTACAACTTTTTGCAAAGACATCAGAAATGGATTTCATGAAGTATTTGAAATGAAGACTGCAAACTGATTGAATTCCTCAAAACCAGATAGAAAAAGCTAATGACAACAAAAGGTGAGACAGTGAGTGTTTTGAGGTATCACACATATAGCAAGGCAATCAGTGCATATCTAAGAGAAAAAAAAAAAAAGGTCTCTATTAGTCATTATGTCATACTCATATTTGTGAATTAAATAAGAACTTGAGAAATGAGGAATCCAGATAATACAGAAATGCAAGTGTTGTGGGATGGCAATAGGCTTAAAATAACATGCATACTGTTAGAAGAGAAGGAATGAGCAGATGAAGAAAGACAAGAAACAAAAATAACTCCAAATATTCAATTCTACATGAATTTTGGAAACAGAAAGAAGGTAGGAAGAGAGTGAGATTGAGTCAGATTTTGCCTATGTTGTAAGGTTGCCTATAAAGGTGAGTTACAAGAAAGTGAAAAGTGTGAAAGTGTTAGTCGCTCAGTCATGTCTGACTCATAGCAACCCCATGGAATGTAGACTACCAGTATCCTCTGTCCAAGGGGTTCTCCAGGCAAAAATACTGGTGTGGGTAGCCATTCACTTCTCCACGAGATCTTCCCAACCCTGGGATTGAATCATGGTCTTCTGCATTGCAAGCAGATTCTTTACCATCTGAACTACTAGGGAAGCCCCAGAAAAATATGTGAAAAATATTAAGAATAAATCATTGGAGAAATACAGATTTTTCCAGTATGGCAATAATTAGATCTAATAACAAAATGAAATTATATAATTAACTTTCCCTTTAATTATTTATCTAAAAGATGAATACATATATGTTATCATGCTAATAGTTTTTAAAGATCCAGAATAAGGATTTTTTTTTTTTTTTAGCATTCCATCTTCTAAATGATACTGTTATCTTCTAAATGATACTGTTAATTTTAATAGAGGCAATGATATCAAAGAAACTCATGCATCATGGGTAGACATAAGTCATTAGTATAATTATCTTTGCATTTTCACTAAAATACCAATCTTTATCTTCCATGGTCTATCTTTTGATGAGTGAACCAGTATAAATTTTTTCATAAAGAATTTTTTTACAGGTATAGCATCAGCAGTTTATATAAGGATCCTCTTACAGCATACCAGTTTAAATATTATTTCAGAAATGAGACAAGAAATTCAAACTAAAACAATGTTACCTATAAGTGTTGGTTGGCCAAAATGTTTGGATTTTTCCCTAAAATGTTATGGAAAATCCAAACAAACTTTTGCCAACCCAATAATAACATCCTCAGGGTCTTCTTCATATTTAGCCCAGTAGACACCACAATTTTTGCCCTCATCACTGAAACAAGACAATGAGATTCCGAGAGCTTCACCCTGAGTGGAGATGGAGAGGGGCAAATATAACGTACTGAATATTTTATGATTTTACTTCATCACTCATGCTGTTATGTCAGTTTCTGACGTTTTGTCTTTTTTTCTCTTAAATGGAATTCTGTCCTTGCTGATATGCTTTTATTTAAAATATTAGAACACTCCTGAACACCATACATAAAAATGAACTCAAGATGGATTAAAGACCTAAATGTAAGGCCAAACACTATAAAACTCTTAGAGGAAAACATAAACAGAACACTCTGACATAAATTGTGGCAAGAACTTTTGAGACCTACATCCTACCTCCTAAAAACAAAAATAAAATAATTAACCTCCAATGAAAATAAATAAATTTATATTAAAAAAAAATAAAATAAAGAAATAGGAACTAATTAAACTTAAAAGTTTTTGCATAAAATAGGAAACCATAAATAGGATGAAAAGACAACCCTTGGAATGGGAGAAAATATTTGCAAACAAAGCAAATGAAAAGAGATTAATCTTCAAAATATACAAGGAGCTCATGCAGCTCAAATAAAAAAAAACAAACAATCCAATGAAAAAATTGGCAGAAGATCTAAACAGACATTTCTCTGAAGAAGGCATACTTATGGTCAACACACACATGAAAAGATGTTCAACATCACTAATTATTAGAAAAGTGCAAATCAAAACTACAATGAGTTATTACCTCACAGTCACCAGAATGGGCTTCATCACAAATCTATAAATAATACATGCTGGAGAGAAGAACCCAGCATGAATTGGAGAAAAGGGAACCTTTTTACAGTGTTGGTAGAAATCTAAATTGATATAGTAACTATGGAAAACAATATGAAGGTTCCTTAAAAAATTGAAAACAGAACTACAATATGACCCAGAAATCCTACTCCTGGGCATATAGACAGAGAAAACCATGATTCCAAAAGATACATACATCCCAGTGTTCACTGAAGCACTGTTTACAACAGCCAGGACATGGAAGCAACCTGAACATATATCAACAGAGGAATAGATAAAAAAGATGTAGTACATATATACTATGTATTATTAATCAGCCGTAAAAAGGAAAGGAACTATGTCATTTGCAGAGACATAGATGGACCTAGAGACTACCAAACAGAGTAAATTAAGTCAGAGGGAGATAAAAACAAATACATAATATTGCTTATATGTGGAATATAAAAAAAAAAAATATACAGATGAGCTTATGTGCAAAACAGAAATAGAAACACAGATGCAGAGATCAAACATATGGATACTAAGGAGAGAAGGTGAAGGTGGAATGAATTGGGAGATTAGGATTAACATATATACACTACTATGTATAAAACATAACTAATGAGAACCTACTGTATAACACAGGGAACTGTACTCAATGCCCTGTGGTTACCTAAATGAGAAGGAAATTAAAAAAAAAAAAAAAGAGGGGCTTTATGTATGTATAGCTGATTCACTCTGCTATGCATCCCATCACTTCATGGGAAATAGATGGGGAAAGAGTGGAAACAGTGGAAACAGTGTCAGACTTTATTTTTGGGGGCTCCAAAATCACTGCAGATGGTGACTGCAGCCATGAAATTAAAAGACGCTTACTCCTTGGAAGAAAAGTTATGACCAACCTAGATATCATATTCAAAAGCAGAGACATTACTGCGCCGACTAAGGTCCGTCTCGCCAAGGCTATGGTTTATCCTGTGGTGATGTATGGATGTGAGAGTTGGACTGTGAAGAAGGCTGAGTGCTGAAGTATTGATGCTTTTGAACTGTGGTGTTGGAGAAGACTCTTGAGAGTCCCTTGGACTACAAGGAGATCCAACCAGTCCATTCTGAAGGAGATCAACCCTGGGTGTTCTTTGGAAGGAATGATGCTCAAGCTGAAACTCCAGTACTTTGGCCACCTCATGTGAAGAGTTGACTCATTGGAAACGACTCTGATGCTGGGAGGGATTGGGGGCAGGAGGAGAAGGGGAAGACATAGGATGAGATGGCTGGATGGCATCACTGACTCGATGGACATGAGTCTGAGTGAACTCCGGGTGTTGGTGATGGACAGGGAGGCCTGGAGTGCTGCAGTTCATGGGGTCGCAAAGAGTCAGACACGACTGAGCAACTGAACTGATGCAGCAGAAATTAACAAACTCTATGCCAATACAAAAATCATCACCAGAAAATTATAAAATTAAAAATTATATCATTTTGCTCCAGTTGCTTTTTTTCCCATACTGCATTGCTTCATTTTTAAAAATGCTTTTTATATTTTGTTAGTAGAAATACCCTTATTAGAAAAAATACAACAGGAATAATTTTTAGTGGGGGCTTCCTCAGTGGCGCAGTAGATAAGAATCTGTCTGATGATGCAGGAGACATGGGTTTGATCCCTGGTCCAAGAAGATCCCACATGTCCCAGAGCAACTAAGCCTGTTCACTACAACTATTCAGCTTGTACTCTATGCATGGGAGCCATGACTACTGAACCCTGCATACTCTAGAACCCATGCTGCATGAAAGAGAAGCCACCATGATGAGAAGCCTGCACATGGCAATCTAGAAAGTGGTCTCTACTCGCTGCAACTAGAGAAAAGCACACACAGCAACAAAGACCCAACACAGTCCAAAATAAATAAAATTATTAAAAAAAAAATTAGGCTTTTCCTTAACATATTTGTTTATTATTAAAATTTCAGGTTTTATTATTATTCTCACCTTCCATCTTGATAATAAATACTGCAGAGAGAGGCCAGTAAATGACCCTCCTGTATACTCTCTTCTCACCAAATTAATAATGAAATAATACAATAATAATTGACAACAGTAAACAATACCTGGAAATATGAATAAATACAACTTAAATACTCCATACTTCTAGAATTACCTCAACTCAAAAAATATAGAAAGAGGAGGACATTGGAGGTTGAAGAGCATGCTTTTCAGAGCCAGAAGAGTTATCTAAATTTATAAAATTTAATCAACATCTCATTAGCTATTGGTCCTTTAAAAACTGGGATGACCCAGAGGGATGGTACAGGGAGGGAGGTGGGAGGGGGGTTCAGGATGAGGAACACGTGTACACCCATGGTGGATTCATGTTGATGTATGACAAAACTAATACAATATTGTAAAGTAAAAAAATAATAATAATTTAAAAAATAAATAAATAGAATTATAGTAAAACAACAACAACAAAATCATGTTAGATCTTTGAGTCTTGTTTGTGTCTTCTATAAAATTAAAATGACAGTAAAACCTAAGGAATGTTCCAGAGAAAAATGTAATAGGTAATGTAAATAGTCATTTTATAGTAAAATATAAATATATATATATTTACACACATACACAAATATACATAACAATAAATACCTAAAATAATGATAATTTTGTAAGGTTCCTATGCATTACATTATATGATGTTTAGTTTAATAATGGTCAGGAATAGTCCATTATTTTTGTTATTTATTCAACCACTCATTCATCTCCTTTATTTGAATATAAATGCCATGAGACATGGACCATCCTGTTCACTACTTTATTCTCAGGATTGGGACAATGCCTTGCATCAGTGGAGTATGAACAAATGATAGAAGGATGGGAACATGGTTATCAGATTAAAACAGCAAGATGACAGGAGTCTGCATGACAGCTGAAGCACTGAGACTGAAAATAAGTTGAAAGACATTATTAAGGTTATGAAGTAAGATGATTAAAAAAGAAAAGAAAAAAAACCTGGTCACTGATTTCATATTAGTGTTATAGTAGAAGAATGAGACAAATAGAAATGGCTTTAGACATGTGAAAAGCAGTTGAAACATTGACAGGAAAACATTAAAGGGAAGCAAACTGGAATGACAGAAAAGAGATTTAATTCACAGCAGTTTAGGAGATAGTCAAAGGTAAAGTTACATAAGAACTGAGTTATCAAAGAATTGAGCTCAAGTCAAGATTAAAAGCTTAAACAAGGAAAATATGGGTGCCAAAAATTATAAAACAGAATACTGGTAAAGCAAAGACCTTACCATTTAAAATCCTGAAGGGTAGTTCAAGAATCTTGGAATATCTTCTAAGAACAACATGTAATCCCTGAGGATTTTAAGCAAAGAAATTAAAAGGAAAGTTTTACTCTGATAAAGTACAATGAAAACAATAACAATTAATATGGATAGACTGGGAGGGGTATATGTTTTGGGGGCACAGGCAAAGAAGATGTAGTCTTGATGTGTCAGTAGCTAGCAAGGAAAAAGTGGATGATTCAAGAGGAGCTTAGGAGAGGCCTAGTTGTGACTTGGTAATTTATATAAAATTTATATAAAAATGTCATCTGGAATATATCCTTAGATTTCTTAGTCTAAGCAAGCATGTGTGGTAATGACAATGATTTACACTGGGAATACTAGACAATAGAGTGATTACAATTTCTCACTCTTTTAGGTACATTTGTTTGGGGTATCAACAAGACATTCAATTGGAGAATTAAGTTATGTGGCAGTTATATAGGTTTGAAGTTCAAAACTGTGGACTTGTTTGGAAATAAATGTAAGGAAATTTCAGTATTAGATGGTAATTGAAAAAATCAAACTGGATGAATTGAAGTTTTATTTATTGATATATGTGGTTAGGGAAACCAATGATTCTATATTTTAATTTTTTAAAATTACTTCAGATATTGACAAATTCTATGTATTAACACATCCATGAACAAAACACAGTGATATTTTCAGTCTGGTTTGTGCCTCTGATTTACCTGAGATTTTTATATTATAAAAGATAAATTTTTAGTAACACTCACTCTTCAGAAAGCATTTAAAGATGTTGCTGTGTGCTCAGTTATGTCCAACTCTTTGTGACCCCATGGACTGCAGCCCACTGGGCTCTTCTGTCCATGAGATTTTTCAGGCAAGAGTACTGGGAGTGGTTTGCCAGTTTCTTCTTCAGGGGGATCTTCCCAATCCAGGGATCGAACCCACATCTGCATACCAAGTGGATTCTATAGCTGCTGAGCCATCTGGGAAGACCTTCAAAAATGTCATGAAAAGTGTGAAAGTGTAAACTTCTTTGCTGTAATTTAAAGATGCTGCATTACAACAAACAAGTTCAAGATGTATTTTCCATATTAAAAAATGTTTCCATTGTACATAACTCAAGATTTTGTGGAACACTGACTTTGCTTGATTCTAATGCTAAGATGGCAACAACTTTCAACCATGAAGATAAATAACAACAACGGTGAGGATATCAATATGCATCAAACATTCCAACAATACATCTCACTGTAACATGATTAATCTTAAACATACTGATGATATTTAAAACAGAAGCATTATTAAAACTAATTTTATCCTATGGCAGAGTTTCATGACTGGCGCAGTGTTTATAATTTCAATTTATGGAGAACATACTGAAGCTTTAACATTTATAATTCCACATATTTAGCTTGGTCAGACACTTTATACTAATGATTATCCTATTTAACTTTGTAGAATAAAGATTTATCTTAAAATAAAGATAACTATAAGTCATAAAAGGAATAATACCTTATACTAAACGATGATACTTAATGTTTTCTTCCTGGTAGAGAAATTTTAGTAATTGAGGAAGCTACTTTGTATACATGGAGTTCCACAAATCTTTAATACTAATATATCTCCCCTCATTGATGAGAAAAATTTTCTACTTACTTTTGCAAAAGCAAATTAATCACATTGGAAATCTATTCTATGTGCATAGTGAACAAGCAAAGCTAAAGGTATGAAAACTGCAACAAAAGTCATTTCCAAGCATAAACTATGAAAAGTTTCTAAGAAGCATACGTGTTTTCATTATTTTGCTTAGAAACTCATGTTTACAAATATATATATTACCCTGATAGATCAACTACCAACTTTAACACATTTTGGATATTTTTCAGTTCAGTTCAGTTGCTCAGTCATGTCTGATTCTTTGTGACCCCATACACCGCAGCACGCCAGGCTTCCCTGTCCATCACCAACTCCCCCAGTTCACTCAAACTGAAATCCAGCCATCTCTTCCTCTGTCGTCCCCTTCTCCTCCTCCCCCCAATCCCTCCCAGCATCAGAGTATTTTCCAATGAGTCAAATCTTCACATGAGGTGGCCAAAGTATTGCAGTTTCAGCTTTAGCATCATTCCTTCCAAAGTAATCCCAAGGCTGATCTCCTTCAGAATGGACTGGTTGGATCTCCTTGTAGTCCAAGGGACTCTCAAGAGTTTTCTCCAACACCACAGTTCAAAAACATCAATTCTTAGGCGCTCAGCCTTCTTCACAGTCCAACTGTCACATCCATACATGACCACAGGAAAAACCATAGCCTTGATGAGACGGACCTTAGTCGGCACAATAATGTCTCTGCTTTTGAATATGATATCTAGGTTGATCATAACTTTTCTTCCAAGGAGTAAGCGTCTTTTAATTTCATGGCTGCAGTCACCATCTGCAGTGATTTTGGAGCCTAAAAAAATAAAGTCTGACACTGTTTCCACTGTTTCCCCATCTATTTCCCATGAAGTGATGGGACCGGATGCCATGATCTTTGTTTTCTGAATGTTGAGCTTGAAGCCAATTTTTTCACTCTCTTCTTTCACTTTCATCAAGAGGCTTTGTAGTTCCTCTTCACTTTCTGCCATAAGGGTGGTGTCATCTGCATATCTAAGGTTATTGATATTTCTCCCAGCAATCCTGATTCCAGCTTGTGCTTCTGCCAGCCCACTGTTTCTCATGATATACTCTGCATATAAGTTAAATAAGCAGAGTGACAATATACAGCCTTGACGTACTCCTTTTCCTATTTGGAATCAGTCTGTTGTTCCATGGCCAGTTCTAACTATTGCCTCCTGGCCTGCATATAGGTTTCTCAAGAGGCAGGTCAAGTCCTTTGGCATTTCCAGATCTTCCAGAATTTTCCGCAGTTTATTGTGATCCACACAGTCAAACGCTTTGGCATAGACAATAAAGCAGAAATATATGTTTCCTGGAACTCTCTTGCTTTTTCCATGATCCAGCAGATGTTGGCAAATTGATCTCTGCTTCCTCTGCCTTTTCTAAAACCAGCTTGAACATCTGGAAGTTCATGGTTCACATATTGCTATAGCCTGGCTTGGAGAATTTTGAGTATTACTTTACTAGCATGTGAGATGAGTGCAATGGTGTGGTAGTTTGAGCATTCTTTGGCATTGCCTTTCTTTGGGACTGGAATGAAAACTGACCTTTTCCAGTCCTGTGGACACTGCTGAGATTTCCAAATTTGCTGGCATACTGAGTGCAGCACTTTCACAGCATCATCTTTCAGGATTTGAAAGACCTCCACTGGAATTCCGTCACCTCCACTAGCTTTGTTCATAGTGATGCTTTCTAAGGCCCACTTGACTTCACATTCCAGGAAGTCTGGCTCTAGGTGAGTGATCATACCATCGTGATTATCTTGGTCATGAAGATCTTTTCTGTACATTTCTTCTGTGTATTCTTGCCACCTCTTCTTAATAACTTCTGTTTCTGTTAGGTCCATACCATTTCTGTCCTTTATTGAGCCCATCTTTGCATGAAATATTCCCTTGGTATCTCTAATTTTCTTGAAAGAGATCTCTAGTCTTTCTCATTCTGTTATTTTGCTCTATTTCTTTGCATTTATCGCTGAGGAAGGCTTTCTTATCTCTTCTTGCTATTCTTTGGAACTCTGCATTCAGGTGCTTATATCTTTCCTTTTCTCCTTTGCTTTTTGCTTCTCTTCTTTACACAGCTATTTGTAAGGCCTCCGCAGACAGCCATTTTGCTTTTTTGCATTTCTTTTCCATGGAGATGGTCTTGATCCCTGTCTCCTATATAATGTCATGAACCTCATTCCATAGTTCATCAGGCACTCTATCTATCAGATCTAGTCCCTTAAATCTATTTCTCACTTCCACTGTATAATCATAAGGGATTTGATTTAGGTCATACCTGAATGGTCTAGTGGTTTTCCCTACTTTTTTCAATTTAAGTCTGAATTTGGCAATAAGCAGTCCATGATCTGAGCCACAGTCAGCTCCTGGTCTTGTTTTTGTTGACTGTATAGAGCTTCTCCATCTTTGGCTGCAAAGAATAGAATCAATCTGATTTCGGTGTTGATCATCTGGTGATGTCCATGTGTAGAGTCTTCTCTTGTGTTGTTGGAGGAGGGTGCTTGCTATGACCAGTGTGTTCTCTTGGGAAAACTCTATTAGCCTTTGCCCTGCTTCATTCTGTATTCCAAGGCCAAATTTGCCTGTTACTCCAGGTGTTTCTTGACTTCCTACTTTTGCATTTCAGTCCCTACAATGAAAAGGACATCCTTTTTGGGTGTTAGTTCTAAAAGGTCTTGTAGGTCTTCATAGAACCATTCAACTTCAGCTTCGTCAGCATTACTATTTGGGGCATAGACTTGGATTACCATGAATCTGAATGGTTTGCCTTGGAAACCAACAGAGATCATTCTGTCGTTTTTGAGATTGCATCCAAGTACTGCATTTCGGACTCTTTTGTTGACCCTGATGGCTACTCCATTTCTTCTGAGGGATTCCTGTCCTCAGTAGTAGATATATTGGTCATCCTAGTTAAATTCACCCATTCCAGTCCATTTTAGTTTCCTGATTCCTAGAATGTTGATGTTCACTCTTGCCATCTCTTGTTTGACCACTTCCAATTTGCCTTGATTCATGGACCTAACATTCCAGGTTCCTATGAAAAATTGGTCTTTACAGAAGCAGAGTTTGCTTCTATCATCAGTCACATCCATAACTGGATATTGCTTTTGCTTTGGCTCCATCCCTTCATTATTTCTGTAGTTATTTCTCCACTGATCTCCAGTAGTATATTGGCCCCCGCTGACCTGTGGAGTTCCTCTTTCAGGGTTGTATCTTTTTGCCTTTTCATACTGTTCATGGTGTTCTCAAGGAGAGAATACTGAAGTGGTTTGCCATTCCCTTCTCCAGTGGATCACATTATGTCAGACCTCTCCGCCATGACTCACCTGTCTTGGGTGACCCCACAGGGCATGGCTTAGTTTCATTGAGTTAGACAAGGCTGTGGTCCTAGTATGAATATATTGACTAGTTTTCTGTGATTATAGTTTCAGTGTTTCTGCCCTCTGATGCCCTCTTGAAACACCTACTGTCTTACTTGGGTTTCTCTTACCTTGGACATGAAGTATCTGTTCATGGCTGCTCCAGAAAAGCACAGCCACTGTTCTTTACCTTGGACAAGGGGTATCTCCTCACTGCCACCACTCCTGATCTTGAATATGGAGTAGCCCTTCTAGGCCCTCCTGTGCCTGCACAGCCACCGTTCCTTGGATGTGGATATTTTTATGCATCACTAAATATAAATCTACATCTTAGTTGTTTTAATAGCTGTTCAGTTTCAAGTAACAGGAGTTTAATTTGGCAGCAGTGATGATAGTGTGGCAAATACCAGCTTAAACAAACTGGAGAGCTATACAATAACCAGCTAAGAGGATTTTAAGACTTTACAAGACATTGTTTTGAACATACAAAACTCAACTTAGTTTCGACCCTACTATGTAATAATTCAGCATTCCATCAATGTTACTTCACCATTTCTTATTGTCAACTTTTGAATGGTCAGAGCTTACAAAATGTTTCTTTCATTCTTATCTACAGACATCATTCTTATTTTATGCTAATTTATGTGCTGTGTGATCTTAGGTTTTTATTTTATGTTAAATTACTTATGGTAGCATGTGGCCATTTATATGTTCACATCTTTATTGATTTTGAGAAGGTATAAACTCTCAACAGAACTGTGTTTTGTTTCCCAAACTAACAGATCACTTCATAAGAAGCAAAATTTCCCTTTCACAAGTGAATTTTCTGTTCCTGAAAGTTGAGATGGGGACATCAATGTGTTTGAAAACATATTTTCCAAGTTTTCTAAGAAATATCAAATGAATGTCAGACTACTTTGTCAAGTTAAACCATCACAAATTAAAAGCACTACTGCTTCTACAAAATATTATTTTTGAAATACATAAAAATAAAGCAGTACAGTTTCCAATGCGCAATAGATTAAAAACTATAAGCCAATATTTAGCCAAATTCATTAAAGATAATTAAAGATAACTTTTATCAGATTAACTGCCTTAATACTTGAATTCTTCCATTTAAAATAAATAACAGCTCTGAAATATATTTCTGAAAAAATATTCAATGGTTTCTTACTTTATTAAATTCAGTGATATAAAATTACTGGAATTTGCCAAACTAGACATTCTGAATTCTTGTAGAGAATGACAAGCCACCCTTTCAAGCAAAAATGAGGTGAGACAATTCTATTTCCATCTATATCTTACAACAAGAACACTTTTCTTGAAAAATGACAAATTATAGTTCAATATGCCCTCATTCTAAAGGTTCACCACTCAAAGTTCAAGCTTGGTCTAACCTTTGGGAGTCAGTTTTGAAACAGGCCTTCAGAATTTTGCAGGTTGAGTTAAATGAATAGTCATAGAGCTGACAGGATATTGAAACATGTTCAAAATTTAAAGACATATTTCATAGTCTGTTCTCTCTAGCCTGTCAAATAACCTAGTAGAGAAAAAAAAGTTCTTTTTTTTTACTAGAGAAAAGAATTGTGCTAAATAAGGTCAACATTTCTGTTAAAAGATAGGCATATTAATTTTGACAAATATCTATAATGTGATGATATAAGCAGATCTGCAGAACTAAATGTCAGGTATTAGACAAGTTACCATTATAATAATTTATGAATCTCACTTTTCTCACCTGTAATGTCAGTCATTTTATTAGTTGATTTATTTTCCTTCTACCTCTATGATTATATCATTCATATGATTAAATCAAAGGTGTAAAACCTTGTTAAAAAACTGTCTTTAAACAACAATCTGAATTTTTTAAATTCATATTTTCTTGTTACAGATTTTAGATGATGAAATTACTAGTAACAAGAGTCTGAAATATTATACAGAGTGAAATGTTTTATTTATTTTTTTTGTTTTTGCACTTATTATCAAACTTGAATTTAAATTTGAAGTAACTAAAATTAGAAAATTATTGAATATATTAGAGAGTGGTGGTGGGAGAAGGGGCCAAGAGCTATATTAAAGGAGGGGATGAAAATCAGTAACAAATAAAAGGAACAAGATTCAGTCATTGAACATCTCTCTTTCCAAATGTTTGCAGAAAACAATAAATAGTTTCAATATTCTGAATGAATATGGTTGGATGCTAAAAGTATACTCTCTTAGCTGAATGAGTGTTTTCTCTTGCTCTAATTGTAAAATCACCTTCATTCTATTTTATTTCAAAGCAATTCTTCCAAAAATGCAAGTGTGATTATATCACTCCCAACTTAAAACTATTCAGTGCCCTTTCATTTCTTTTAGAATAAAAAACATTCCTAAAAATTATCATGTAATTCATGGTATAATTCCTACTTAATTCTCTTTTTCAAGTTTTGTTCCAATTAGTATTATTTTTCTTCTTCTTTTTTTTTTTTTTCATTTTCACAAAAGTGTTTTATTCTGGTTTTAGCTTCTAACCTGTTGGAACTTAAAACTCAGTGTATATAAGCCAATTTGAAATATAGGCTAGTGATATTAACAGATACCATATCAAAGAAGATATACAGATGGCAAATAGTGTTAAAAGATGTTCCGCATTATATGTTATCAGGAAATGCAAACCAAAACAATAAGAAATCACTACAAACCTATTAAGAAGGCCAAAATCCAGAATACTTATAGTACTAAATGCTAATGAGGATGTAGGGCAAAGAAACACTCACACATTGTTGGGAATACAAAATGATATAGTTACTTTTATAAGAAACAACCAAAGTGAGTTTCAGACTAAAAACACTCTTGCTATACAACCTGGCAATCAGACTCCTTAGTATTTAACCAAATAAGTTGAAAACATGTCCACACACAAACCTGTACGTGGATATTTATAGCAGCTTAATTCGTGATTGTCAAAATTTTGATGCAACCACAATGTTACTCAGTAAGTTAACAGATAAACTATGGTACAGTCAAACAATGGAATGTTATGAAGTGCTAAGATGAAATAAGCTATCAAACCAGGAAAAAAATGCATAGTATTAAGTGAAAGAGTGAAGGCTGTATGATTTAAACTATATGATATTCCAGAAAAGATCTCTGACTATGAAATCAATAAAAAAGATTGGCGGTGTCTACAGTTCAGAGGGAGAGCAGGAATGAATAGGCAGAGCGCACAGGATTGTTACACCAGCGAAACTTTACTGTAAGACATTAAATGGTAGATACATGTTATTATGCATTTGTCCAAACATATGTATAGCATCAAGAACAAACCCTAATGTAAACTACAAACTCTGGGTGATAACACTGTAGCTGCACTGATGGTAAAAATGTACCACTCTTGTGAAAGTGACTTAACTGACTGACTGGTGGGAGAATCTGATTAAGGGAGTAGCAAGGCACATGTTGGGCTTCCCTGGTAGCTCTGTGGTGAAGAATCCACCTGCCAATGCAGGAGAGTCAAGAGACGTAGGTTTGATCCTTGGGTCAAGAAAATCCCCTGGATGAGGAAATGGCAACTCACTTCAATACTCTTGTCTGCCCAATCCCATGAACAGAGGAGCCTGGGGGGCTACAATTCACAGGATTGCAAAGAGTTGAACACAACTGAGTGTGCACAGAGGGTACTCAGGAATTCCATACTTTACTCTCAAATTTACAGTGAACATAAAGCTTCTGTAAAAAAAAAAATCTAATATATACTAGACTTTGTATATATATATATAGTATAGTATAGTATAGTATAGTATATATATATATATATATATATATATATATAAAATATATATATATATATAGTATAGTATAATATAGTATAGTATATATATATATATTATATATATATATATATAATATATATATATATATATATATATTTGTTGTTTCTTATTGCTTCCTTTGTCCATGGATTTTCAGGCAAGCATATTGGAGTGGGTTACCATTTCCTTCTCCAGGAGATATATATTTTATATACTACATACACCTACTAGAAAAGACAACATTTTAAAAAAGACAAAACACATACAAAGCAAGGATATGTTCCTTTACCAGAACTTTCATACAGTTTAGAAGAAAGTAAATCGGTAGAATCAACTTGGGAGACTGTTTCAGTTCAATTCAGTTCAGTTCAGTTGCTCAGTCATGTCCTGAGGTGGCCAAAGTACTGGAGTTTCAGCTTTAGCATCATTCCTTCCAAAGAACACCCAGGGCTGATCTCCTTTAGAATGGGAGACTGTTTAGCATTGTCTATGAAAGCTGAATTTATGCAAACCCTATGAATCAGAATTTCCATTTCTAGGTATAGGGCCTATAAAACAGGTACATATATTATTTAAAAAAATAGGAATATAAATGTTAATACCAGCATAACAGGATGAAAAATATGGGTACATAAATTTCAATATAATTATCTGGAATATTGTAAAGTAATGAGAATGATCTAGAACAATATGCAACTATATATCTTACAAATATAAACGTGAGTTAAAACAACTAGATAAAGTATGTACTTTATATGAGACTATTTATATAGGTCACAAAACAGTCAAAGTTAATATATTCCATGAAAAGTTGAAATACTAATTCTCTAGGAAGAGTCACCAGTCATTACTTGAAGGATAAGAGAAGGCTACTTGTGTTCTAGTGCAGTATCTCTTTTTTTAGCTGATTCCTGGTTTCACAGTATTGTTCAGTCTGTGAAAAGTCAGTGATCTAGATGCTTAGGTTCAGTTTTCTATAAAATTTTAGAAGTCTTTTTAGAGAAATAAACACTAGTATTAATAAAAGATCCTCATATATAATAAATATAAGTTAAATATTTTTCTTTTACTTTGATAAAATGTGAATTTCATTGTAATATAAAAACACCTTTAAATTTTTCATTTATTACATTATTTATTTATTTTACTTTATTTTACTTTACAATATGTTGATGAAAGTATCAGTGCAGTTCAGTTCAGTTGCTCAGCCATGTCTGACTCTGCGACCCCATGGACTGCAGCACAGTCCATCACCAACTCCTGGAGTTTACCCAAACTCATGTCCATTGAGTCGGCCATCCAGCCATCTCATCCTCTGTCATCCCCTTCTCCTCCTGCCCTCAATCTTTCCCAGCATCAGGGTCTTTTCAAATGAGTCAGCTTTTCGCATCAGGTGGCCAAAATATTGGAGTCTCAGCTTCAACATCAGTCCTTCCAATGAACATCCAGGACTGATCTCCTTTAGGATGGACTGGTTGGATCTCCTTGCAATCCAAGGGATTCTCAAGAGTTTTCTCCAACAAAATATAATATTTTATCCAAGGCTCATCATCTGATATGCTGCATCTGCAAACTGAATTTAAAATTTTCTCTCTATGCTGCTTCTCTCATCAATTTCCTCCAATTACTACTGGTACTATTTTTCCCATATTAAAATTATGGCAACATATAATTTAAATCTAAAATGCTCAGAATACCCCCACCTAGTATAATTTGCAATATGCTATATTGGCTTTAGTTTGTATTTTTAATGCTCTAAGGTGGCGATTATAATCTACATGCCCATTGTTGTTCAGTCTATAGAATCTACATGCCCATGAGACATCTACTTTAAATTGAACTCATTTTTCATGTTTATTCATGAAATTCAAATATTCATCTTAAGAACTTCATATTATCTGAACTAGCAGATCTATTGGAGCATACTCAAACATTTTTCTGTATTGGTCATTTTGGTTTGTTTACTTAGTTGTTTCTTCCTTCCTTCTTTCTTCCCTCCTCTCACTTCTTCTGTTCTTTCTTTTCTTTTCCATTGTTCCTTTCCTTTTTATTTTATAGGTATTAAATCTCTCTTTCTGAATACAAAATACTATAATGATCTAATGTGTGTGTGTGTGTGTGTGTGTGTGTGTGTGTCACTCAAGTCGTGTCCAACTCTGAGACCCAGCCGACTGTAGCACATCAAGCTCCTCTGTCCATGGGATTCTTGAGGTAAGAATACTGGACTGGGTGGCCATTTCCTTCCCCAGGGTCTCTTCCCTATCCAGGGATCAAATCCAGGGCTACCGCATTGCAGGCAGATTCTTTACTGTTGAGGCCATCAGAGATGCCCTAATGATTTAATGTGATTATAGTCATTTGAGCAAACTCTGGGAGATAGTGGAGAATACAGGGCCTAGAGTCATGTAGACCATAGGTCTGCAAAAAGTCAGACAGGACTTAGTGACTGAACAGCAACAAAAATAATGATTTAATTTAAGAGAAAAAAATGTTAGAAGTAAAACTTAAAATTAATAAGTCAAAACCTTTCCACATACATAGATGTGCTGAGTCGCTCAGTCATATCCGACTCTTGTGGCCCCATGGGCTGTAGCCCACCAGGCTCCTCTGTCCATGGAAATTCTCCAGGCAAGAATACTGGAGTCGGTTGCTGTGCTTCCCTTGAGGGAATCTTCCCAACTCAGGGATCAAACCCAGGTCTCCTACACTGCAAACTACTTTCCAAACTAGCATGCTCTATTACCAATATTTCTTTCCCCATTAACTAAGAAGATGATTCAGGAAGAATGAATCAAGGAAAGATTTTAGTCTATCATATTTTCTTTTATGAAGATTTTTAGTAATTTTTCAATATAATTTAAAACTTGAAATTTAGAAAAAAGTAAAAGTAAAAACATTGTAAGTTGTACTTGACTGACATTAATTTAAGTTATGTGTTGACAGTGTTTGGCACAGGATTTCAAACATGTTAGACATCCACAAACACACAGATCAATCAGCATTAAATATTAGCAGGTGTTATTTTTGGAAGTAAATTATTTTAGAGTGAGTTTTTTTTTTTTTAAGTATTTCAATAATTAAATTAACTAGACATAAGCACATTCATGCGCTTCCCAGCTGATGCTACTGGTAAAGAACCTGTCTACCAATGCAAGAGACACAAGATACATGGGTTTGATCTCTGGGTAGGGAATATCTCCTGGAGGAGGGCTTTGGCAACCCACTTCAGTATTATTGCCTAGAGAATTTCATGAACAGAGGAGTCTGACTACAGTCCACCAGGTCACAAAGAGTCAGACATCACTGAAGTGACTTCGCACAGCACTGTTGCTAAGCTAAGTCACTTCACAGTACAGCACAAATACACTCACTAAATAAACCACTAAGAATAGAATACCCTTTGCTTAACAGAGGACTTCCCTGGTGACTCAGTGATAAAGAATTTCCCTACCAATCAGGAGACCTGGGTTTGATCACTAGGTTGGGAAAAACTCCTGAAGAAGTGAACTGCTACCCACTCCAGTATTCTGGCCTGGAGAATTCCATGGACAGAGGAGCCTGGCAGGCTATACTCCATGGTGTCAAACAGTGTCAGACACAATTGAGTGGCTTTCAGCAATTCAGGAGCTGCAGGTTTGATCTCTGGGTCAGGAAGATCTCTTAGAAAAGGAAATGACAACCTATTCCAATATTCTTGCCTGGGAAATCCCATGGACAGGGGAACCTTGTTGGCTACAGTCCATGTGGGTCACAAAAGAGTTAGACATAACTTAGCAACTAAACAACACATGCTTAACTGACCCAGAGAACTAACTACTTTCCCCATTAACATATAAGATGTGTAAGATTCTAATCTTTCGATAAACCCCATTTAATTACTGGCATTGTAATAATTGCACTTTTTGTGTCTCAGTTTAGCATAGAACATCAGTTTATACCTGAATACTTACAGTTTTGAGTCTCAAACATGTCGGGCAGGCTAGCAGGCTACAAAGTAAGGTAGGGTTTCTATGTTATAATAGTCTTGAGACAGAATTCCTTCTATTCTGAAACATCTGTTTTTCCTCTTAACTCCTTCAACTGGATGAGACCCACCCACATTATGGAGGATAATCTTCTTTACTTAAAATCACCTGACTATGAATGTTAATTAGTCACATATATTGATACAAGATACCTTCACTGCAACACTTAGTATTTTAGCAAAAATCTGACCATAAAAGCCTAAACAAGTTAACACACAAAATCAGGTCACCAAAGTAGAAACCTCCTATGGATGAGTTGCATGATATTCACTGTTGTTACTTTTAGTTTTCAGGCCTAGGCTTATCCAGAGATTATATAAATTACTGTGAACAGAAAATAGACCAGAAAGCTTCACAACATTTCTGTTTTCTTGTGGAATTTGCTTATCCTATTTCCCACATGGACTGAATATGTGGTAAAAATATTAAAATATATCTCCTTTAAATCACACTAATCTTTACATCATAAGGATCTCTTAAATTTGTTTTGAAAACATAATTCCTCTTTCTGAATAATTTCTAAAATTGGCAGATTTAGCAAATTAAAAAAAAAAAAATCTAGGACTCCAGGCTAATCTGACTTTGTGATAACCAGCAGATAAAATTTTAGTGTAGGTATATCCCAAATACTGCAAGTGATATATTCATTCAAATCCCAAATAGTGCAGAGATACCAGAAAACTATTCGCTGTTTATCAGAAATTCTAATTTAACTGGACATCCTATATTTTCTCTGACAGCCCTATCTTGTTTTCTCAGTCTTCGGAAGTAGACTCTCTGCTTCTCTGGCATGTTACCTGCTACTCCCCAAAGCATCAGCTGATTCTCACCTGACTAGAATGTATAAACTCACATGAAGTGAAGTGAAGTGAAAGTCACTCTTCTGCTTCTGCCATTGCTGCTAAGTCACTTCAGTTGTGTCCGACTTTGTGTGACACCATGGACTATAGAGTCCATGGAATTCTTCAGGCCAGAATTCTGGAATGGGCAGCCTTTCCCTTCTCCAGGGGATCTTCTCAATCTGGGGATCTAAATCAAGTCTCCTGCATTGCAGGTGAATTATTTACCACCTGAACCACCAGGGAAGCCCACATTCACATGATATCTGACTATATTTTTGAGCTTCTTACAAGCAGAGATAATGTTCTATTCGTCTCTGTGCCTACAGTACATACAAAATACCTTTATCTTAAAGAGCAATCAGTTAATCTTTGTTCACTAGATTAATATTCTATTTGTTCCTCCTTCCTATTTAGCACCAGCCTTTGAAAGAAAGAGAAACTCCATGGATTATACAGTCCATGGAATTCTCCAGGCCAGAGTACTAGAGTGGGTAGCCTTTTCCTTCTCAGGGGATCTTCCCATCCCAGGAATTGAACCCAGGTCTCCTGCATTGCAGGCAGATTCTTTACCAGCTGAGCCATCACAAAGAGTTGGACATGGCTGAAGAACTTTCACTTTCACTTTGGAAGAAAGAGCACAAAAATAATATGAATAACTAATATTCATGAGTATTCTCTATCTTCTAGGCATTATTCCATGTACTGTTTCTGCTGTATTAGAATACATGAGTTGAAACAAAACCTTAAGATTCTGCAAAATCATGCACTGAATATAAGCTGAAGATTAGAGAACTCAAATCATACACAATTTTGCAATCACAGAACCAACAAAAATTGTAATGAGGGCTTCTAAGGTGGCTCAATGGTAAAGAATCTGCCTGCCAATGAAAAGACACATGCAATGTGAGTTCAATCCCTGGGTTGGGAAGATCCCCTGGAGAAGGAAATTGCAACCCACTCCAGTATTCTTGCTGGAAAATTCCATGAACAGAGGAGCCTAGCAGGCCCTACAGTCCATAGGGTCATAAAGAATTAGACAAGACTGAGCAAATCTCTTCAAGAAAATTAGAGATACCAAGGGAACATTTCATGCAAAGATGGGCTCAATAAAGGACAGAAATGGTATGGACCTAACAGAAGCAGAAGATATTAAGAAGAGTTGGCAAGAATACACAGAAGAAGTGTACAAAAAAGATCTTCACGACCAAGATAATCACGATGGTGTGATCACTCATCTACAGCCAGACATCCTGGAATGTGAAGTCAAGTGGGCCTTAGAAAGCATCACTATGAACAAAGCTAGTGGAGGTGACGGAATTCCAGTGGAGCTCTTTCAAATCCTGAAAGATGATGCTGTGAAAGTGCTGCACTCAGGATGCCAGCAAATTTGGAAAACTCAGCAGTGGCCACAGGACTGGAAAAGGTCAGTTTTTATTCCAGTCCCAAAGAAAGGCAATGCCAAATAATGCTCAAACTACCACACCATTGCACTCATCTCACATGCTAGTAAAGTAATGCTCAAAATTCTCCAAGCCAGGCTTCAGCAATATGTGAACCATGAACTTCCTGATGTTCAAGCTGGTTTTAGAAAAGGCAGAGGAACCAGAGATCAAATTGCCAACATCTGCTGGATCATGGAAAAAGCAAGAGAGTTCCAGAAAACATCTATTTCTGCTTTATTCACTATGTCAAAGCCTTTGACTGTGTGAATGACAATAAACTGTGGAAAATTCTGAAAGAGTTGGGAATACCAGACCACCTGACCTGCCTCTTGAGAAATCTGTATGCAGGTCAGGAAACAACAGTTAGAACTGGCCATGGAACAACAGACTGGTTCCAAATAGGAAAAGGAGTGCATTAAGGCTGTATATTGTCACCCTGCTTATTTAACTTTTATGCAGAGTACATCATGAGAAACGTTGAACTGGAAGAAACACAAGCTGGAATCAAGATTGCCAGGAGAAATATCAATAACATCAGATATCCAGATGACACCACCCTTTTGGTAGAAAGTGAAGAGGAATTCAAAGCCTCTTGACGAAAGTGAAAGAAGAGAGTGAAAAAGTTGGCTTAAAGCTCAATATTCATAAAATGAAGATCATGGCATCTGGTCCCATCACTTTATGGGAAATAGATGGAGAAACAGTGGAAACAGTGTCAGACTTTATTTTGCGGGGTTCCAAAAGCACTGCAGATGGTGACTGCAGCCATGAAATTAAAAGACGCTTACTCCTTGGAAGAAAAGTTATGACTAACCTAGATAGCATATTGAAAAGCAGAGACATTACTTTGAGAACTAAGGTCCATCTAGTCAAGGCTATGGTTTTTCCAGTGGTCATGTATGGATGTGAGAGTTGGACTGTGAAGAAGGCTGAGCACCAAAGAATTGATGCTTTTGAATTGTGGTGTTGGAGAAGACTCTTGAGAGTCCCTCGGACTGCAAGGAGATCCAACCAGTCCATTCTGAAGGAGATCAGCCCTGGGATTTATTTGTAAGGAATGATGCTAAAGCTGAAACTCCAGTACTTTGGCCATCTCATGAAAAGAGTTGACTCATTGGAGAAGACTCTGATGCTGGGAGGGATTGGGGGCAGAAGAAGAAGTGGACGACAGAGGATGAGATGGCTGGATGGCATCACTGACTCGATGGACATGAGTCTGAGTGAAGTTCAGGAGTTGGTGATGGACAGGGAGGCCTGGAGTGCTATGATTCATGGGATTGCAAAGAGTTGGACACGCCTGAACGACTGAACTGAATTGACTGTTTCCAGTGAGGAAACTACTTTCTACTAGTATTTGCTATGTGTCTTCAATAATGGCATGACTATTATAGAAAATTTGCATTAAAAAATGAAATTCTTAAACTTCTTTGAAACTTACTTGTAGCCTCTCAAAATCTGTATACTTGTTAGACTTTGGAATAGTCATACTATTGATTATTTTTATTTAACTTAATGTCAAGCATTATCATATAGTACAATCAAGATAGTATGCAATTTTCTCCTGATACCAAGTTCAAATCTGACTTCTGTCCATTATAAGATTAAAAAACACAGAGACAGGGAATGAAGAATGCATGATTTATTCCAATTGAAAACAAAATAAAAGAACATAAAACTCTACAAAGCTGACAAGGACATTTTCCAACAGTGGCAGGCAGTAGACATCTGTCAGAAGCAACAGTCAAGCAGTCTAAATGTCTGGTTTAAGACAGTGTTTACAACATAAAATGAATCAGTGAATTCAACGAAACAAGTTATTTTCCTGCTCTATTTTAAGATGTTTTTCTATTGGCAGTGTGATTCTCCTCAAGCAGCTCTATAAGTAATAAGAAGTTTAAGCAATTCAGAACCAAACTTATATTAGGATACAGTGAACTTATCTTCTTGCTTTTAAATAATGAAACTAGTATGATAATCACTGAAGTCTACTACTTGTAACTTTGCTCTATAGAAAGCCTGTCTGCTGTATACAAGTGCAAGTGCTTATCTTCCCATAAATTTAGGAAACTATCCAAATTTGTAGTTAGATGTAGCATAGTTCTCTTTCTTAAATTTTGTGCCCTTATAATGTGTAGCATTTTATTCTACTTAATGATGAAGGCCTAAATTACATAAACATTTCAATGTCTGGTCATGGTGTTTATTTGAAAGGCTGTTTATGCAAATTATGTATATACTAATTTGAGTATGAATTTACTGTTAATTTTATAGCTAAAAATGTAATTGTGACAGTTTTGCCAAGAGGAATATTTTTAATGATTTAAATAATTTTGAGTGAAAGAATATGTGAATTACACTGGAGGCTCTCTAGGCTTTTTCATATAGTATAAGCTATAGGGATGCTTTGAAGGTATCAATGTACTACCTAATGATATACTTTTATTAATCTAATTAAAAACAAAAAAATCAAAACAAATTTTATAAGAACTGGTAAAGTTCTAGTGTGGTGACATAGAGCCCATTTTTAATTTTTTTTTTACTTATTTGGTTATGTCAGGTCTTATGTTCATAATGTGGGATCTAGTTCCCTGACTGGGGAATTGAACCCAGTCCCCCCACAATGGGAGCTTGGAGTTGGCCATTGGCCCACCAGAGAAGTCCCTAGAATTCATCTTAATAGCTCTTAATTTTATATATCATTTTCAAATAGGAAATTGCACTGAGTTAAGATTTTTTAAATGCATTTATTAATTTATTCATTGATAGATATTCACTTAATACATTTGTGCCAGACATTCTTCTAGTCCCTAGGGATACAGCAGTGAACAAAAGAAACATATCTCATGGAGTTTATATTCTAGTGGAAGAGAAAACAGGGGGAAAAAAAAAAAAAGTAAAATAAGTGTGCTATTAGGGAGTAGTAAGTTCTCTGGAGAAAACTGATGTGGAAAATCTGATAAAGCATAATAGGGTAGAAAGTATTTATTATTAAATGAGGAACAGAGTAGTTTTAAGGATTGGGGGCAGGAGGAGAAGGGGACAACAGAGGATGAGATGGCTGGATGGCATCACTGACTCGATGGACATGAGTTTGAGTGAACTCCGGGAGTTGGTGATGGACATGGAGGCCTGGCGTGGGCTACAATTCATGGGGTCACAAAGAGTCAGACACGACTGAGTGAATGAACCGAACTGAACTGCAGTTAAAAAAAAAAAAAAAGGCATCAATTTTGAGTGAAAAACAATTTACAATGTTTTTAAGTAAAAAACATCCATCCAACTGGATGAAGATGAGGGAGAAAATTTTTTAAATATTCTAAGAGAGGCAAAAGCCCTGGGAAAGTATAATATCTGGTATGCTTTATGAACAGCAAAAAAAGACCAATATGGCTCAAGAAGAAGAGTGATGTGGTCAAATAACAAAAAAATGATATCAAAGAGGAAACAAGGTGGGGAAGATAGGGAAGATTTGAACTTACATACAATTTGGCTCTTCTCTAAGTGCAATGTAAAGAAGATTTGCTGGGTGTAGTACAAAAGAGTCCCGTATACTTTGACAGGATCACTGAAGTTGTGCTGAGGCTAGGATGAAGTTAAGCAATGCTGAAGTAAGGAGACCATTTGCACAATGCAAATAAGAGAGGTAGATGAAATCTATACAGTGATAACAAGTCAATTACAAATGTATTTTACAGAGTCAACCAATTTTGCTGACAAATTTAATGAGAAGTGTTTAGAAAGCAAGATGTCAAAAATACTCCAAGATTTTGGACTAAACCACTGGTATGCATTAACTGGTAATAATAGCATTAGATAAAACTGTGCAAGTAATATTTTCATAAGATTGGGGGAGGTAGAATAAAAGAGATTAGTTTTGAACCTGTTAAGTTTAAGATGCTTATTTTCTATGCATATAATGATCTAAATCGATGGGGAACATTTTAAGTCCGAGATAATCTGACTTATATTTTATTTAACAGCGTATCTAGTTTGCTAAGACTAGAAGAGAATGTAAAGGAAAAGTCCAAGCTAATGTTAGAAATAAGAAATTGGCTGTTATCAATTTAAATATCAAACACAATGAATACATCATCCATTTCCAACTACAAAAGTCAGAAATATATTGTTTACTATTAAGATATGAAAAAATAACCAATAAACATGTCTTAAACTAAAGATTCAAGCTGAAAACTGTTTTATAAAATAACCTCTATAGGAAACCAATATTATTCAAAAAGATCAAGCCCCTATTATTTACATTGTTCATAATCCTGACTAGCATTTGTAACATATATTCACCAGCACACAAATGATAATGCAGAAGTTTATTCAGAATTGTATTATAGAAGGTACAATAGAGCTTAAAGTTATCTCACTTTAGAAGTTAGGTTTGTCTAAGAAGGTTGAGTGTTTCATCCACCTCAATTCTCTGGTGAAATTTTAAGGGGATTGAATAATTAAGTACCAAGCTGACAAGTAAAAAAGCCTCAAATAGTTCTGATCTTGAAAGCTATTGATTTATAACTTGATTACCAAGGATAAAAATCACATTTTCCAAAGATTATTCATCCATCAATAACACCAAACAACACACCAAATATGGGGATTTCTTATTAGGTAGGAAGTTAGGCATGAGCAAGGAGGAGTAGCCTAGCTGAAAAAGATTGAAACTAATCTCTAAAGCCCACCCAAATACTGCTCCAGTGTGCCCAGGAGAGTGCACAGATATGCTACAAAATAACCACAGAGACTTTTCCAACTCCAGTGCATGCTCCCTAGGCACTAACACAAACTACCCACTGGGGCTTTCCTAACTCCTGCACATTTTCTCCTTGATGCACAGCTGTGTTCTCATGTGACCTCAGACAGCCAGGAGCCCATTAAGGGTTCATAAATGTTCTATATATATATACACTTGACTAAAACAGACTCTATTATGCATGAAAGACATGCACAATAGAGCTCATTGTTATGTAACTTGCAACTGTCAATCAAAACTGTTAGTCCATAGCCACCTAGATGAACACATAAAACCCTGTCTTGAAAGATCCATCATTTCCACTCCAGTGTCTCTCTTGGCTTGGCCCACCTCTCCCTTGAGGCATTATCTCTGTTCTTTTCTTAATAAACTTGTTTTCACCTCAGTTAAGACCTCAGATTCTTCTTTGTGTCCTTACCAAGAACCAAGACCCACAGGGAGGTCCTCTTTAGGGTCCCCCAGTAACATTTGAGTCATCTTTAATCTCTACAAGTTTTTACTTGAAAGTATTTTTATACAGTTGAATGAGTGACTTAAGTTAGTCTAGTTATAAATTGGGTTGAAAGTTTGTTTGTTTTTTTTTTTTTAAGCAGTGAGTTTTATGGTATGTAAATAATATCTCAAAGTTATAATTCAAAAGATTCATGGAGAGAAAATGGAGAGTTTCAGTCTCCCCCCATCTTAGAAATTAGAGCCTACATCTTCAATTCCACAGAAGACTGGCCAGTGAAGCAAAACATCAATCCTGAACAAGCCCCTGGTGGCTTTACCACCATCTCCACTATACCCAACACTAAAGAAGCAGGAGCTTACGAAGACAAGGAGATAATATTCCAAAGACTCTCTACCAAACAGCAGCTCATGTCTTAGCACATAAAGTTATATCTCAGCCCTGCATACATCTCTCCATACCCCAAACAGCAGAAACCTCAAAGAAGCAATTTGGGTACACTAGACAACCCAGAAAAGCCTCCTCTTGTCAGGGAGAGGGGAAGTGTCCTTGGGCAGAGCAAGGCCATTGCCAGTCATGGGCTATAACCAGAACAAAAGGTATGTGGCCCAGTCCCCAACTCCACCCCAAACACCTGACTGAACCTCCTGTCGAGTCCTTTCAACAGGAGAAGGAATGGCAGCTGGGGAAGAGCTCCCATGAGAGCAGCAACAATGCCACCTGAGCTTCTTGGAAGATCAAGGGTAAAACAGTGTCCACCTCTAGAGGAAAGTTTAGATCCACCTCTAACTAGGGAACCCCTGAAACCTCCCAACACTCTTTTCTAATCACACAGTCTTGTGATACATCAATCAATCAATATATTAACCACCCAAAGGTGTTTATATATAAACCCAAAGGTGGTTTATACATTGGGGTAGAGGAGAGAATATCAGATTAAAGGTCAGAAGGCCTAGACCCTAATCTGAATCCTCTGCTCAAATGCCCAGACAACCAAGGAAGCCAACAGGCTGCCACTCAGCCTCCCTGCCTTTCAACCCTGCCAGAGGACCACACAAGTTCAAAGCAACCTCTCAAAAACAGGGCTTTCCAGTGCTCCCCTTTACCTTTGAGAAGAACCTGGGACTCAGAGAGCAGCCTGGCCCAGGTCACACTGCAGGCCTGGAATGGCCAGAGCATCTGAAGGCCTTCCATTCCCAGTCATCGGGGCTTAGGGTACCCTCGGCAAACCCCCATTCAGCCAGTCGCTGCTCAGGATAACAAGGCTGTGACCAGAGAGGGACGGTGCTGGCCCTGGGTCACACCTCCAGCCGAGGCCATGCTAGTGTCTCCTCTACTAGGATGCAAATCCTTGGAACAGACTGGTTTGTCAGCCCAGGTAGCCCACAGGGCTACTTGCGCAAGGAGGTGGAGGTAGGGGGTTCAATGGATGCCCTAACCCAGCACCCCCTGAATAGATTTTATACTGGGGATAAAAAGGAATGGTTAGGTACCCAGTGTCTACCCAGGGGTCCACTGCCCCTGCAGAAAAACTAAGGCTGGGAGGATGGCCACCGAAACTTACCAGGCAGGGTGCAGCCAAGGTGGGGTTGATGGTGCCCATTGTTGCAGGGGAGCTAGAACAAGCAAGTGTTCCCCTAGTTGAGTTTCCTTGACCCTAGTCTGGACAACCATGACCAATAGCTGTGAAGTCACTTCACTGTGCTCCACCCACCCGGATTAAAGGAGACTCAATGCTTCAGGTTTCTAGCTCACACCTGACCCCCTCCCTACCCCTCCCACCACTGGAAAGAGAGCTGTATGGCTGGCTCCATGGTCTCCACAGCTAGAGCAAACAGGTCAAGCAGCCCACCGACGAGGCTGCCCAAGGCTCTCTGTCCACTTTCACTCATTTACCCTGAGCAATTCAAAAGACTTCTATTTAGATTTACTATTGCTTTTTTTTTTTTTTAATGGTGTATCTGGTATTTATTTATTTTTTAACTTAATTTTTTAAAATTTTAATTGGAGGTTAATTCTTTACAATATTGTATTGGTTTAGTATTGCTTCCTTGAAAACAGTTGGTTTCAAAGTACTCCCTATTAAGCCAAGAATACAGACCTGAAAGGCAGTCTTTATATATTTAGTGTGTTTAGAAATTATGTTGGCTAGATTGGTCTCCCAGGCTACCTAATTACCATTGATTACTCCCAGCCTTCTTAAACAAACTTAGGTGCCAGACAACTAAAAGGTTCTCCATTGGAGTGTGCAAGAAATTACACCCTCCTTTGCTCATGATGCTTGCTAGAAGTTTGGCTAAGGAATTATGCTGGATTTGTTTAAAAGGAACCAAAATAATATGCTTCAAGGAAATAAAGTCTGTTAGCTTGAATCAGTGCTATTGTGGCAAATAAGACCTGAGAGATGTGGGTGGAAAGGATCATGACGCTGATAGAAGGAGCCGCATTAGCTATATAGCTAGGTAACAGCTAGGAGAAGACAATGGCACCACACTCCAGTACTCTTGCCTGGAAAATCCATGGATGGAGGAGCCTGGTAGGGTGTAGTCCATGGGGTCACTAAGAGTCAGACATGACTGAGCAACTTCATTTCACTTTTTACTTTCATGCTTTGGAGAAGGAAATGGCAACCCACTCTAGTGTTCTTACCTGGAGAATCTCAGGGATGGGGAAGCCTGGTGGGCTGCCCTCTATGGGGTCGCACAGAGTCAGACACAACTGAAGCGACGCAGCAGCAGCAGCAGCAGCAGCAGCAGCAGCAGCAGCAGCAGGTAACTGAGCTATTGATCAAGATCTATTTTCCACTCTTCCTGGGCACATTGTTATGCAATTCACCTTACTCATTTTTGTAGGCATTCCTTAGCAGAGTGAGTTGTCATTGTTTCCACTGCTTCACCTACATTTTGAAGGACTGAAATCTCCTTAAATGGACTGTTATCTAACTTAGAAATTCTAGGGAATAAAAAGTAATTTTCAAAACCTAAATCCCAAAATACCTCCCTGCTCTTGCCCATGAATCTACACGTATCCATGTGTAACAAAGTTTGAGTCTTAAAACACAAAAAAGTAATTATTAAACACTGAGCTCAAATTAAAAATATATCATTAAATAGTTTCTAAGTACTTAACTGTTCCCACTCCTTTTTAGTGGAGGGGGTGATAAAGAGGGTATTCAAGAGCACATAGTCATCAGATGTGAAAGGAGACCTGCTATGATCAGTAGGGCAAATAATTTTCCTTAAATTAAATGTAAAATTATTTTCCACAAAAAATTTTATTAGCATAATCATAATATATAAATATGTATAAATATATATTTGTATATTACAATTTTAAAACCTTATATTAACTGAATTTTTAAAAAATTATTAATGGGTTAAACACGTAATAAATATAAATTTGGCTACACCTGAAAATTTTAATACTTGATCACATTTCTATTACATTGGCCAAGGATGTCATTCTCAGGTTAGAAAAAACTCATTGGCCAATTCTAACCCAAAACACAGAGTTAAAGAGATTCTTTGAGGACCATGAGAGAATTAGGTAGGATGACACTGAGCTACCGATTACAAAGCACAGTCCATCTCCTCACAAACTGGGGAGATATGTGCATCTCCATATATATATATAGAGAGAGAGGAAATGGAAAGCCACTGCAGTATTCTTGCCTAGGAAATTCCCTGGACAGTGGAGCCTCTTCAGTATTGTTTGACTCTGCGTGACCCTATGGACTGTAGCCTACCAGGCTCCTCTGTCCATGAGTTCTCCAGGCAAGAATACTGGAATGTGTTGCCATGCCCTCCTCCAGGGATCTTCCCAACCTAGGGATATAACCTGCATCTCCAGCATCTCCTGCATTGTAGGCAGATTCTTTACCACTGAGCCAAAGGTAAAGCCTGTATATGTATATATATTTATATTTATTTTATGTATTGTATATAGAGACATAAAATATCTACTACATACATAAGATACACATGTAAATATTATATATATTATATTTGATTTAATAGACAGTAACAACATGCTTCCACCTAACATGATGTAACTCTTTCATACCACCAGTCATGCTTACATCTCTCATAAAAGCAGGCATACATTCCTATATGCCAATTTATTAATTATATTTATTCCTCTTCTAGCTCATTTACAATCTGAATGAGTCATTCTGTCTAAAAAGGAATGAAGTAGTGAAAAATATAATCACTCATTACTGAATTCTTATGTAAGAGTAACAGAATGAGACAGAAGTAAATAAAAAAAAATTGGTTTCATATACTTCATAACCATTAACACACACATGCACATGTTGACACATACACATGTATGTACACTGTGCTGTGCTTAGTCACCCAGTCATGTCTATCTCTTTTTGACCTCATGGACTATAGCCTTCCAGGGTCCTCTGTCTATGGGGATTCTCCCAGAAAGACTATGGGTATAGGTTGCCATTTCCTTCTCCAGAGGATCTTCCCAGTTCAGGGATCAAACCCACATCTCCCACATTGCACGCAGATTCTTGACTTGTCTGAGCCACCAGGGAAGCCCAAGAATACTGGAGTAGGTAGCCTATCCCTTATCCAGAGGATCTTCCCACCCAGGAATGAACTGAGGTCTTCTGCATTGCAGGCAGATTCTTTACCAGCTGAACTACCAGGGAAGCCCATATACATATAAAAGTAGCTGGCTTCCCAAGTGGTACTAGTGGTAAAGACCACAGCTACCAATGCTGGAGACATAAGAGATGTGGGTTCAATCCCTGGGTTGGGAAGATACCATGGAGGAGGAAATGGCAACCCAATCCAGTTATTCTTGCCTAGAGAATACTATGGACAGAGGAGCCTGGCTGGCTATACAGTCCATGGGGTTGCAAAGAGTTGGACACAACTGAAGTGGTTTAGCACACATGTACATATAGATAAAGCAAAGAATAAAATTGTGTGGCAATTTCTAGTGCATAATATGGGGTACAGTGAGACATACCTATATCCACCATTTAGTTTTCTGATCTATATATATTAACTGTGAAGAAGTAATGCTATTTGTTGCTGGTTTAGACACATTACTGCTTGGGACTAAAACTAAGCATTCAAACATTATCCCATTTTCCTTTCAGGCCATCTGCTTTATGAAGCACCTAGTGAAACAAATGAATTTTTTGACCTAGATACTACTGCCTTGAATTATAACAAGTTACATTTAGCAACAAGCTTCATTTTAGAAGCAATGATGTATGGAATATATTCTATGAATATATATGTTAGGGTTATAGCAAGAACACTGTGGATAAAGGAAAAAACATAATAATATCTTAACATATGACTTCTGAAGTGGTAGAATAAGGATCTCAGCAGAGCAACAATTTAATTGCTGATTATTATAAAAGTGTTAAAAATACATATATTTTTAAATCTCTGGAAATTGCCCTAAGGGCATATAATAAATAAATAAACGTGAATGTGAAACATGAAATATATATTGCATCTTGACAAGGATGGTGAAAGTCTGTGGCTTCTGAGGTATGATCTACCATCTTTGGCTTTTCTGGTAGCTCAGCAGTAAAGAATCTGTCTGCATGCCAATGCAGAGTCAGACAGGACTTAGCAACTAAACAATAACTGCTGTCTTACCACATGTCCCTCCCTCATTGTTTCCCTGTTATGGAAAATCTATCCCAAACATATGCAACCACAAATACCAAGACTTCCCTGAACTTCCCTGGTGGCTCAGATGGTAAAGCATCTGCCTACAATGTGGGAGACCTGGGTTCAGTCCCTGGGTTGGGAAGATCTCCTGGAGAAGGAAATGGCAATCCACTCCAGTACTCTTGCCTGGAAAACCCCATGGATGGAGGAATCTGGTAGGCTATAGTCCATGGGATAGCAGAGTTGGACACAACTGAATGATTTCACTTCACTTCTGTCCTTCAAACTCCCTTTCTCAGTATACAGGTTCAGGCTATTGTTTCTTTATTTTTCTTTCTTTCTTTCATTTTAATTGAAGGATAATTTGCTTTATAATATTGTGTTGGTTTTTGCCATATATCAACATACATCAACATTAGGTATACGTATGTCCCCTCCCTCTTGAACCTTGATCTCTGCGTTGTAGAGGCTCTACTCACAGAGGCATGGCTGAGGGAGCAGGTCTCCTTTATCCCAGTCAAGTCCATACTTATAGAGCAGAAATCTTACTCTAGACACATCAGACAGAAAACACTAGAATTCCATATCTTCCTTTCCAATAGAATACCCCCTTTCCCCTGGCAACCACAAATCTGTTATGTCTATGAGTTTATTTCTGTTTTGTGGAGAAGTTCATTTTTGTCATATTTAGATTCTATGTATAAGTGTTTTCATATGATATTTGTCTTGTTTTTCTCTGACTTATTTCACTTAGTATGATCATCTCTAGGACCATCCAAGTAGCTGCAAATGGCATTATTTCATTCTGTTTTATGGCTGAGTAATATTCTATTGTATATTTGTAGTACAGCCCCTTTATCCATTCACCTATCAGTGGACATTTGGTGGTTTTCAGTCTTGGCTATTGTAAACAGTGCTGTTATGAACAGAGGAGTATAATTATCTTTTTTATTATAGTTTTGTCTGGGTATATGCCCAGGAGTAGGATGGCTAGATCATATGGAAACTCTATTTTTAGTCCGTAGTCACTGCACCAATTAACATCCCCAGTAACAGTGCAGGAGGGTTTCCTTTTCTCCACACCTTATCCAGCATTTTTATTTGTAGACTGTTTAACGATGGCCATTCTGACTGGTGTGAGATGGTATCTCATTGTAGTTGTGATTTGCATTTCTCTAATAATTAGTTATGTTGAATATCTTTTCATGTGGCACTGATTTCCTTGACATGATATCTAGAGCAGAGCAAGCAAAGGGGGGGTTCAGAATTGTGGGATACATGTACACCCATGGCTGATTCATGCTGATACATGACAAAAACCACCACATTATTGTAAAGTAATTAGCCTCCAATTAAAATAAATTAATTTTAAGAAATAAAAATATAATTTTCAATTTATCAAGTTTTTAAATTAGAACTTTAAAAAGGATAATCATAAGTGACAAGACAAACCACATGATGGAAGAAAATATTTTTAAATTATGTATCTAATAAAGATATCCAAAATATAAAGCAAACTTTTAACTCAATTTTTAAAATGGTTAAAAGATTAGAATAGATCTATTTCCAAAGAAGTTATACTTATGGCCAACATAAAATGATATTCAATGTGATTAGTCATTAGAGAAATGCAAATAAACATCACAATAAATTCCATTTCACATTCACTGGATAGCTATAATAAAAAAAGAAAGACAAAAATAAGTGTTGAGGATGTTCAGAAATTAGAACCATCAAGCACTGCTGGTGGGAATGTGAAATATTCTGAAAAAAAGTTGTGATTGTCATTGCAAAACCATGTGAATATACTAAAATCATTGAGTGGTGTAGGTGAATTATATGATATGCTAATTACAACTCAAATGTAATGTTAAGTATTAATTACTAAAAAGAAAAAAAAAAAGTAAGGATATTCCAACAAAGGTAAAAATGTCATGATGGAAATGGTTCAATGTAATCAACCTGCTTTCATATGACTTGCTGTTCCTCTATGGAATGGTGTCATATTAAGAATTTATTATAGTTTCTACTGTTAGCTATGACCAGATCAGCCTCCTTGAATGCAAATTATTGTTATTGCACTCAGATATAACCTCCTCCCTATTGTCAGCACATTGAAATGAGTCTGTAAAACAAAATCAAGATGGCTGGAGAAGATTACTGGCTATATTGTTAAGTTATTCTGATCACCTGATAATTGAGAGCCTCCTTTTCCCCTATGATTTACTTTGATGTGCACTGTTTTGAGGAGAAGGCAATGGCAACCCACTCCAGTACTCTTGCCTGGAAAATCCCATGGATGGAGGAGCCTGCTAGGCTGCAGTCCATTGGGTCGCTAAGAGTCGGACACGACTGAGCGACTTCACTTTCACTTTTCACTTTCATGCATTGGAGAAGGAAATGGCAACCAACTCCAGTGTTTTTGCCTTGAGAATCCCAGGGACAGGGGAGCCTGGTGGGCTGCTGTCTATGGGGTCACACAGAGTCAGACACCACTGAAGCGACTTAACAGCAGCAGCACTCTTTTGAGAAACAAACACTCTCAATTTGCCAAATTTAGGGGACCATTCACATAATTATTCCCCAGACCTCTTTATCATGAAATTCCAATCTTGCTCCTTTCAAGTCCTTAACCATTAGTCAAACTGTTAGATACAGTTCATGGCTTAATCTAGATTTATACTTTTACTCAGTGCTCTCTCAAGATAACAATAGCCACAAAACATGTAGTGTAAAGTTTATCCTACTTAGGAGGATTTCCTTACATGATTTGAGATATTTCTTCCCCTCATTCCTTCCTGTCAGGCTTGTTCTATTTATTGTGTCACATGTACTTTGATCAAAAGGCACAACTTCTTTCAGGTGGCCCAATTTGCCTACAAAACTCTTATGTCTCTCTCTCTTTCTCTTATATACTCATATCCATAAATATCCAATCAGATAAGTCTTTCTCATCCTTCATATTACTCCTTCAATGCAGTGAGAGGTAGCAGCCTCCTGCTAGTATTCTTTCCAGGATTCCTCATTCCTCCCTGTGCTTTTCTTAAATACTCCCCTCACATTCTAAACATCTTTGAAAACAATCAAATTCAGCATGCTTTCTCCCTCATAATAGAAACCTGAAGGATAAAACTGAATATTATCATAGCATTTCAGTAGTTTACAATGTTACTAATAAAATACTATTTTAATCTTTACTTGCTTATTAGTCTTGCTGTTTTTCATTTTATTGATGTTATAGTATTACATCCTATATTGTGGACTTCCCAGGTAGGACCAGTCGGAAAGAATCTGCCTGCCAGTGCAGGAGACACAAGAGATGTGGGTTCGATTCCTGGCTCAGGAAGATCCCTGGAGGAGGAAATGGCGACCCACTCTAGTATGCTTGCCTGGAAAATTCCATGGGCAGAAGAGCCTGGCAGGCTACAGTCCCTGGGGCCACAAAGAGTCAGACACAACTGAGCAACTAAGTACACATTCCCATATTATAGCATAACTCAGATTCTTTTTACTATTGCTGTGGAAAACTTTTGTTTTTGTTTTGGCAAGTTTTCAAGGATGTTTTAATGACAAAGTTATTGGACTGCAGAATCTTTAGTTCTGAAGTCTGCCTTCGTTTTTGTCTGTCTACACAAACATTTGTGCTTGAGACAGGTGTCCAAAATTTCAGCATAAGTTCATCTGTCTGTTACTGCAAAAGATGTTGTGCAGGGTATTAAGAAAAAAAATCAGACAAATAAAAGCAGATTTATCCAACAATGCTACAAACACTAGAAACCGTATGCTCCCTAGAAGAAATAGCACCAACTACCCCAAGAGAAATTTCATCTTTACAGAATGTGTCTAATATTATAGAGTGAAAGCTAATTACTGCTTCCTACAGTGAAAGGCAGGTATTTATTGGTTGTGACTTCCTACAATGTCCAATTTCTCTGCCTAAATATAAGACTGCCACTAAATTTTCTCATCTCATAGGAGAGAAAATGTTTTGATCTTGATAATGAAGAGTTCATTATACATAGTGGAGCAAGGTGAACCATTCAGGGGGCAGATAACCTCAGGCTGATGCAAGACTTGGCTGTGCTTTTCCTTTGATATGTAACTGGGGAAAGTAATTTTATCATTTGCAAAGTGAGAATTTCCACTTGTAAATTTGTTTTCCAAACTAAAGTAAATCATAGACAAAATTGAAAAATATTTTATATATAAAAATATAGTAGCAATTCAGTGGTAGAACAAATATTTATGCCAATATTAAGTACAATAGTCATTAAATTAAAATTAGGAATTATTTTGGAGCTATTTTCCCAAAATATATTTAGATCTGAATTTTAAATGCAAATATTATAGGCCAATATCTCTATGATGAAAGCAGTTCCTAACATAATAAAGTTATTAAAGTTATAAAGTTTATTCTATTTAGAGATTTTCTTAATATCATATTTTACACTTATATCTAAATCATAGGACTTTAAAGTAAGTTGTAAAGAGTAGAGTCTCTGTTTTCTTAATATCATATTTTACACTTATATTGAAATCATAAGACTTTAAAGTAAGTTGTAAAGAGTAGAGTCTCTGTGACAAATAGTTTGAAAAATAAGAATATATATTAAGGAAGAGTATTGTTTTCTATAAGCTTTGATTTTTGTTTATGCCTTTACTAAATAAATACTTGAAAGTGTGTAATGAATTTTAAAATTATAGTTTATATTCTAAGTACAACTTATCAAAACTGAAAATTTCACATTAAGAGGGAACAGATATATTTAGACAAGAAAAAAAGACCAAGACAAAACAGAAACATTTTTCTCTAAGAAAAGATTCTGGAAAGTGTCTTAGTGAGAATAATTTCTGTACATAGTACATATGAAAAATTACTTAGCTTCTAAAACAAAATGAAACACTAAAAGAAAGATAACATTAATTTGCTGTCACAAATACAAATTATAATTACTATTAATGTGTTGTGTTCATGCTTAGTTGCTTTAGTTGTGTCCAACTCTTTGCGACTCTGGGAACTGTAGCCCACTAGGCTCCTCTCTCTGTGGGATTCTCGAGGCAAGAATGCTGGAATGGGTTGCTATCCCCTCTTCCAGGGGATCTTCCCAACCCAGGCATTGAAGCTGTATCTCCTGAAGCTACTGCACTGCCTGCGGATCCTTTACCACTGAGCAACCAGGGAAGTCGGCTAATGGATCACATGACACTAAAAAAAGTGGAATCGAACACATTCAAGAATATTTTAATTTCCAGAAAACTGGTATATATGTAGGATAAATTCGAAATTTGACTTTAATTCTAGTAAAATTATTTTATAATGTGAATAATAAAAATATCCATCAATATTTTTGTGCACATAGTATACATTAATATTTAATTATTTAGCACAGAAACAAAAAACTACAGTTAACAGACTAAACTCAGAGCTCTACTGATATTGTAAAGTTTTACTAAAACACAGGAACATTACTCTTTTAAATATTGTTAATGGCTGCTTTCCTATTCCAAAGACAGAGTAGAGAGTATGTCAGAGGCTAAAAGGCATACAAAGTCTAAAATATTTACTACATAGCCTTTCACACAAAACAAGTTTGCCAAAACCTGATTTAGGATTTTGTCTAGAATCTACTGGGCTTCCCTGGGGCTCAGTGCTAAAGAATCTACTTGACTCCTGGGTCAGGAAGATCCCCTGGAGAAGGAATGCCAACCCACTCCAGTATTCTTGCCTGGGAAATCCCACTGACAGAGGAGCCCGTTTGTGCTACAGTCCACAGGGGTCACAAAAGAGTCAGACACAACTTACAGATGCACAACTTAGAGACTAAACATCAACAATAACAACTAGAACATAATAGAAATTCAAATTTTTTCTGAGGCCGAAAATATATAATGAGGTAAACTATCTGAATGTAAAGGCTGAGAGTCAGACTCAACAGAAAACTTTCATAAAGTAATGTAGTATGGAAAAACATTTTTTTGGAAAAGCAGTATTACACTACATATAAACAGCGGTAGAAATGTGGAAACAGTTAAGGTAAGGTAAGGTGAATTTGCTCAGTCATGTCTGTCTCTTTGCGATACCATGGACTGTAGCCAACCAGGCTCTTCCATTCACAGGATTTTCCAGGCAAGAGTACTGGAGTGGGTTGCCATTTCCTTCTCCAGAGGATCTTCACAACCCAGGGATTGAACCCAGGTCTCCAGCATTGTAGGCAGATGCTTTACCGTCTGAGCCACCAGAGAAGTCTCTAGAAATGTGCAAAGATTTTGTTATAATCATTATTCTTCTGAAAATCTATTGTGGAAAAACTTGAATTATGTAAAAGGCACTAAAATGTTCCTAATATCAGTACTTTTTACATTTATAAAAATGTTTAAAAGGTAAAGATAAATATCATATTCTAATGCATATATACAGAATCTAGAAAAAATGGTACTGAACATTTTATTTACAGGGCAGCAATGGAGAAAGAGACATAGAGAATAGACTTATGGTCATGGGGATAAAGGAGGAGAGGGTGAGATGTATGTAAAAAGTAACATGGAAACATATTACCATATGTAAAATAGATAGCCAATGGGAATTTGCTGTATGGCTCAGGAAACTCAAACAGAGGCTCTGTATCAACCTAGAGGGATGGGATGGAGAGGGAGAAAGGAGGGAGGTTCAAAAGGGAGGCCATATTTGTACCTATGGCTGACTCGTGTTGAGGTTTAACAAAACAAAATTCTGTAAAGCAAGTATCCTTCAACAAAAAAGAAAACAACAACAAAATTTTTCAAAAAATAAAATTTGTATTATATTTTATTCTTTGAATGGTATAGTACATAGCCACTATTAATTACACTTTATTCAGAAAATGAAGATCATGGCATCCGGCCCCATCACTTCATGGGAAATAGATGGGGAAACAGTGGAAACAGTGTCAGACTTTATTTTGGAGGGGCTCCAAAATGACTACAGATGGTGACTGCAGCCATGAAATTAAAACACACTTACTCCTTGGAAGAAAAGTTATGACCAACCTAGGTAGTATATTCAAAAGCAGAGACATTACTTTGCCGACTAAGGTCCGGCTAGTCAAGGCTATGGTTTTTCCTGTGGTGATGTATGGATGTGAGAGTTGGACTGTGAAGAAGGCTGAGTGCCGAAGAATTTATGCTTTTGAACTGTGGTGTTGGAGAAGACTCTTGAGAGTCCTTTGGACTGCAAGAAGATCCAACCAGTCTATTCTGAAGGAGATCAGCCCTGGGATTTCTTTGAAGAAATGATGCTAAAGCTGAAACTCCAGTACTTTGGCCACCTCATGCGAAGAGTTGACTCATTGGAAAAGACTCTGATGCTGGGAGGGATTGGGGGCAGGAGGAGAAGGGGACGACCAAGGATGAGATGGCTGGATGGCATCAAGGACTCGATGGACGTGAATCTGAGTGAACTCCAGGAGATGGTGATGGACAGGAAGGCCTGGCGTGCTGCGATTCACGAGTTTTCAAAGAGTTGGACACGAGGGAGCGACTGAACTGAACTGAACTGACTGAATAATTAGACTTACTGCTGCTGCTGCTGCAACACTTCAGTCGTGTCCGAGTCTGTGAGACACCATAGATGGCTGCCCACCAGGCTTCCCCATCAGTGGGATTCTCCAGGCAAGAACACTGCAGTGGGCTGGCATTTCCTTCTCCAATGCATGAAACTGAAAAGTGTAAATGAAGTCGCTGAGTGTTGTCCGATTCTTAGTGACCTCATGGACTGCAGCCTACCAGGTTCCTCCATCCATGGATTTTCCAGGCAAGAGTACTGGAGTGAGTAGCCATGGCTTTCTCTGTAATAACGCTACATATAAGTAAATATAGTCTCTGATTTTATATAGTCAATAATTTTATGTAATTCAATGATTATAAATATAAAAACAAATAAAATAAAATGATTACGGTACTTCTGAAGCAAGTGACTTTACAGACTTTTTCCCTCTATTTTCCAAAAGTTCTGTCATATAGTTACGATTATTCTTAAATTTTTCTGAAATTGAGCTGCAGAAGTTGCTTGTTTATTTTTGAGATTAGCTTGTCAGTTGCTTCATTTGCTATTATCAAGAAATGGGCCAAAGAACTAAATAGACATTTCTCCAAAGAAGACATACAGATGGCTAACAAACACAAGAAAAGATCTTCAACATCACTCATTATCAGAGAAATGCAAATCAAAACCACAATGAGGTACCATTTCACTCCAGTCACAATGGCTGTGATCAAAAACTCTACAAGCAAATAAATGCTGGAGAGGATGTGGAGAAAAGGGAATCCTCTTACACTGTTGGTGGGAATGCAAACTAGTACTGCCACTGTGGAGAACAGTGTGGAGATTCCTTAAAAAAACTACAAATAGAACTGCCTTATGATCCAGCAATTCCACTGCTGGGCATACACACTGAGGAAACCAGAATTCAAAGAGACACGTGTAACCCATTGTTCATCGCAGCACTGTTTATAATAGCCAGGACATGGAAGCAACCAGATGTCCATCAACAGATGAATGGATAAGAAAGCTGTGGTACATATACACAATGGAGTATTACTCAGCCATTAAAAAAAATACATTTGAATCAGTTCTAATGAGGTGGATGAAACTGGAGCCTATTATACAGACTGAACTAAGTCAGAAAGAAGAACACCAATACAGTATATATATGAAATTTAGAAAGATGATATAATGATAACCCTGTATGTGTGACAGCAAAAGAGACACAGATGTATAGAATAGTCTTTTGGACTCTGTGGGGGAGGGAGAGGGTGAGATGATTTGGGAGAATGGCATTGAAACTTGTATAATGTCATATATGAAACAAATCGCCAGTCCAGGTTTGATGCAGGATACTGGATGCTTGGGGCTGGGTGCACTGTGATGACCCAGAGGGATAGTACGGGGAAGGAGCGGGGAGGGGGGGGGGTGGTGGTTTCAGGATGGGGAACATGTGTATACCTGTGGCGGATTCATGTTGATGTATGGCAAAACCAATACAATATTGTAAAGTAATTAACCTGCAATTAAAATAAATAAATGTATATTCAAAATTATTCTTAAAATAGTACTTTTATATTATAAAGTTTTAATACTTTATATGAATTGCATATATTTATGTAGACTGACATTTTGGCTACATTACATTTAGTTTCAAAAATCTTGCCCTTAGACACAAATTTAGATTAACTAGCCTAATCTTCCAATCTAATTCGATATCTTTTTCTAGAAAGCAACTTGCAAAGGAGTTTTTCATCCTTCTCTTTATCAGTTCAGTGGAAAGAGCTTATACTCAAATACCAATATCTTAAGCTAGAAAATAAATCTCCTTTCAATGTAACTATCTACTTAATGAATCTTATGGTGCTTATTTTCCAAAATGATGACCCTTTACATTATGAGATGAAAAGAGTTTATATATCCTCAAGTATTTCAGTTTCCTATATATAACATCAATGTATTTCAAGACATGCTGCATGCATTTAATAGAGGTTTTGATGAGTGTCCTTAGGCTTCGGTCATGTCTCTGGGAAATGCAGCCGACAGATTGCATAAAGGTCACTACTATCAATCATTTGTTCAATCTTGATAATGTCGATAAACCCTATTTATAATTTTAGGATGCTTGGGATATGATTTTCTCTTCAGAAGGACTGGATTCATGTGATACAGTGTGTGTTCATATTTGTTGTATGGTTCTATAAATAAGAATGAAATTTTTCTGTGTTTTTTTTTTTTTTTCTCATTTGTGACACATGAGATTATCTTAAATACTTAAATGCAAGACAGGCAATTGGATCCTTATAAATTACAGAAATAGGAGCATGACTGCAAATATTAGATATATTTACTTGGTTTAGATATCTCCCTTTAAGTCCTAAAGGGTACTTCTTTAAATCAGAGACTTTTGTAAAGGGAAAATTGTTAACTGATAAGCCTAAAATAAAGTTACTTTCAACTGCCAATAGTTTTCCCTATAGACATGGAGCAAAAAATTAAGAACAACTTAAGGATCATCATGGATCTAATATTTATTTTCATTGTTTTATGCTAAGATATTGAAAGAAAAAAATCTTTTGGCTAGCTTCTGAATTGGCCTCATTCTTTTTCTTGTCATTTACAAATAAATAAATAAATAAGCCATTAGTATATGCTTTCAATTTCTGCTTCTGTAATGAAATATAGCTTGTTGTGTTTTGCTACTAACCCCATTAAAAACTGTGTTCTTATTTTTTTCTTTAAAAGTGTTAATCCTTTAAGTGTGCATATTTTGCCTTAATTAGAAAGATGCAAATGTATCTTTCTGGCACTTGCAAAGCCATTGTCATTGGTGTTACTCTAGACATGCAATTAAAATAGAAATAACTAAGATGCAAAATCATTGTGTATACATATATATTTTTATTTTGCTTTTCATCATGCAAATATTTTATTGACATGTGGAAATCATGGGAAAAACTATAGCTCTAAAATAATCCTATACAATTTTTTTTAATATAAATACATTTTTTAAATAATCTTAATTAACTATTTGGGTAAACTTCAGTTCAGTTCGGTCACTCAGTTATGTTTGACTGTGCAACACCATGGACTGCAGCATTCCAGGCCTCCATACTCAAACTCATGTCCATTGAGTCAGTGATACCATCTAACCATTCTCATCGTCTGTCATCCCCTTCTCCTCCTGCCCTCAATCTTTCCCAGCATCAGGATCTTTTCAAATGAGTCAGCTCTTCGTATCAGATGGCCAAAGTATTGGCATTTCAGCTTTAGCATCAGTCCTTCCAATGAACACTCAGGGCTGATCTCCTTTAGGATGGACTGGTTGGATCTCCTTGCAGTCCAAGGGACTCTCAAGAGTCTTCTCCAACACCATAGTTCAAAAGCATCAATTCTTCAGCACTCAGCTTTCTTTATAGTCCAACTCTCACATCAATATATGACTACTGGAAAAACCATAACTTTGACTAGACGGACCTTTGTCAGCAAAGTAGTGTCTCTGCTTTTTAATATGCTCTCTAGGTTGGGAATACCAGACCAACTGACCTGCCTCTTGAGAAACCTATATGCAGGTCAGGAAGCAATAGTTAAAACTAGACATGGAACAATAGACTGGTTCCATATAGGAAAAGGAGTACATCAAGGCTGTATATTGTCATCCTGCTTGTTTAACATATATGCAGAGTACATTATGAGAAACGCTGGGCTGGAAGAAGCACAAGCTGGGATCAAGATGGCCGGGAGAAATATAAATAACCTCAGATATGCAAATGGCACCACCCTTATGGCAGAAAGTGAAGAGGAACTAAAAATCCACTTGATGAAGTGAAAGAGGAGAGCGAAAAAGTTGGCTTAAAGCTCAACATTCAGAAAACTAAGGTCATGGCATCTGGGCCATCACTTCATGGGAAATAGACGGGGAAACAGAGGAAATGATGTAGAACTTTGTTTTTTGGGGCTCCAAAATCACTGCAGATAGTGATTGTAGCCATGAAATTAAAAGACGCTTACTCCTTAGAAGGAAAGTTAAGACCAACCTAGATAACATATTAAAAAACAGAGACATAACTTTGCCAACAAAGGTCCGTCTAGTCAAGGCTATGGTTTTTCCAGTAGTCATGTATGGATGTGAGAGTCGGACTGTGAAGAAAGCTGAGCGCCAAAGAATTGATGCTTTTGAACTGTGGTGTTGGAGAAGACTCTTGAGAGTCCCTTGTACCGCAAGGAGATCCAACCAGTCCATTCTGAAGGAGATCAGTCCTGGATATTCATTGGAAGTACTGATGCTGAAGCTGAAACTCCAATACTTTGGCCACCTTATGCAAAAATTTGACTCATTGGAAAAGACCCTGATGCTGGGAGGGATTGGGGGCAGGAGGAGAAGGGGACGACTGAGGATGAGATGGCTGGATGGCATCACCGATTCGACGGATATGAGCTTGAGTGAACTCTGGAAGTTGATGATGGACAGGGAGGCCTGGTGTGCTGCGATTCATGGGGTCACAAAGAGTAGGACATGACTGAGCGACTGAACTGAACTGAACTGAACTGAACTGAGATTGGTCATAACTTTTCTTCCAAAGAGCAAGTCTATTTTAATTTCATGGCTGCAATCACCATCTGCAGTGATTTTGGAGCTGCAAAAAATATAGTCACCCACTATTTCCCAATCTATTTGCCATAAAGTGATGGGACCAGATGCCATGACCTTAGTTTTCTGAATGTTGAGCTTTAAGCCAAGTTTTTGCACTCTCCTCTTTCATTTACATCAAGAGGCTCTTTAGTTCTTCTTCATTTTCTGCCATAAGGGTGGTGTCATCTGCATATCTGAGGTTATTGATATTTCTCCCAGGCATCTTGATTTCAGCTTGAGCTTCATCCAGCCCAGCATTTCTCATGATGTACTCTAAATATAAGTTAAATAAGCAGAGTGACAATATACAGCCTTGACATACTCCTTTTCCTATTTGGAACCATTCTGTTGTTACATGTCCAGCTCTAACTGTTGCTACCTGACCTGCATACAAGTTTCACAAGTAGCAGGTCAGGTGGTCTGGTATTCCCATCTCTTTCAGAATTTTCCACAGTTTATTATGATCCACACAGTCAAAGGCTTTGGCATAGTCAATAAAGCAGAAATAGCTGTTTTTCTGGAACTCTCTTGCTTCTTTTGATGATTCAGCAGATGTCAGCAATTTGATCTTTGGTTCCTTTGCCTTTTGTAAAACCAGCTTAAATAGTGTTAATAACTGAATTGGTTTGGAGGGATACTTAAACAGATATTCTAACTCTGACACTAGTATGAATTTGTTAAATCCTACATTCCCCTTATTTAAAATTAGCATTGTAGTCACACAAACTTACAAACATTATAGAAAATATTACAGAAATGTATAAAATTCTACAGTGGAGCCAAAATTTAAAGAAAACTTTGTATTTCCATACAAATCTTGAAATTATTTGTTCTAGTTCTGTGAAAAATATCGCTGGTAGCTTGATAGGGATTCCATTGAATCTGTAGGTTGCTTTGGGTAGTATACTCATTTTCAGTATATTGATACTTCTGATCCATGAACATGGTTTATTTCTCCATCTATATTGTCTTGTTTGATTTCTATCATCAGTGTTTTATAGTTTTCTGATTTGTATGGAAATACAAAAAACCTCGGATAACCAAAGCAATCTTGAGAAAGAAGAATGGAATTGGAGGAATCAACTTGCCTGACTTCAGGCTCTACTACAAAGCCACAGTCATCAAGAGAGTATGGTACTGGCACAAAGACAGAAATATAGATCAATGGAACAAAATAGAAAGCCCAGATATAAATCCACACATATATGGACACCTTATCTTTGACAAAGGAGGCAAGAATATACAATGGATTAAAGACCATCTCTTTAACAAGTGGTGCTGAGGAAACTGATCAACCACTTGTAAAAGAATGAAAATAGATCACTTTCTAACACCACATACAAAAATAAACTCAAAATGAATTAAAGATCTAAACATAAGACCAGAAACTATAAAACTCCTAGAGGAGAACATAGGCAAAACACTCTCTGACATAAATCACAGCAGGATCCTCTATGATCCACCTCCCAGAATTCTGGAAATAAAAGCAAAAATAAACAAATGGGATCTAATTAAAATTAAAAGCTTCTGCACAACAAAGGAAAATATAAGCAAGGTGAAAAGATAGCCTTCTGAATGGGAGAAAATAATAGCAAATGAAGCAACTGACAAGCAACTAATCTCAAAAATATAAAAGCAACTTATGCAGCTCAATTCCAGAAAAATAAACGACCCAATCAAAAAATGGGCCAAAGAACTAAATAGACATTTCTCCAAAGAAGGCATATGGATGGCTAACAAACACATGAAAAGATGCTCAACATCTCATTATTAGAGAAATGCAAATCAAGACCACAATGAGGTACCACTTCACACCAGTCAGAATCGCTGCGATCCAAAAATCTGCAAGCAATAAATGCTGGAGAGGGTGTGGAGAAAAGGGAACCCTTTTGCACTGTTGGTGGGAATGCAAACTAGTACAGCCACTATGGAGAACAGTGTGGAGATTCCTTAAAAAATTGCAAATAGAACTGCCATATGACCCAGCAATCCCACTGCTGGGCATACACAATGAGGAAACCAGAACTGAAAGAGACACGTGTACCCCAATGTTCATCGCAGCACTGTTTATAATAGCCAGGACACGGAAGCAACCTAGATGTCCATCAGCAGATGAATGGATAAGAAAGCAGTGGTACATATACACAATGGAGTATTACTCAGGCATTAAAAATAATACATTTGAATCAGTTCTGATGAGATGGATGAAACTGGAGCCGATTATACAGAGTGAATTAAGCCAGAAAGAAAAACACCAATACAGTATACTAACACATATATATGGAATTTAGAAAGATGGCAATGATGACCCTGTATGAAAGACAGCAAAAGAGACACAGATATGTAGAGTGGACTTTTGGACTCAGAGGGAGAGGGAGAGGGTGGATGATTTGGGAGAATGGCATTGAAACATGTATACTATCATGTAGGAAACAAATCGCCAGTCTATGTTTGATGCAGGATACAGGATGCTTGGAGCTGGTGCACGGGGATGATCCAGAGAGATGATTTGGGGAGGGAGGTGGGAGAGGGGTTCATGTTTGGGAACTCATGTACACCCGTGGTGGATTCATGTCAGTGTATGTGAAAACCAATACAGTATTGTAAAATAAAATAAAGTAAAAATAAAAATTAAAAAAAAAAATAAAGGCAATTTTGGAGAGTACAAGTTTCTATTTCCAATATAATTTATAGAAATTAAAAATGTTTTTAGGGAGGAAAGTAGCCAGGTACTTGTGATTTAAGGGGTCTATGTCTGAATTCAAAGAATAAAACTTTGCTCACACACAAAGAAAATTTTCATACAATATGTGTTTAGTTATGGGCTATATAGAAAAAAAAATTCTCCATTTTAAAAAGATGAGTCTGGCAGGCTATATGATCCATTCAGTCACAAAGAGTTGTACGTGACTAAGTGACTAACACTTTCACTTTCACTGTGCATGCTAATACATATCAATGAATAATATAGTAATCTCTTAAATGGGAATAATATACAGATAAATGTATCAACTACTTGCCTCCATCATACAAAAACTCATAACACTTTATTTTCATTATTACTTTCCCTTTAATCTTTTTTTGTAGGATATACAAATTTGTGCCTCAAAAAGTCATGTATTTAATTACTGAAATATAACATAATGATGGATAACATTTATTGAGTGCTAACTATATGTTCAGGCTTCTGGTTATCTAAATGTCTTTTAACTTCATGTAATAATGAATGACAGACAAACATTCAATGTAGAGGCAAATATCAGCATTAAGATTTCCCATATAATGAACTGAGAAATTAAAAATAAAATAGTTGCTTTATTATGCTTACATCATTTGTAAGTCATGGTGATGTATTTCAAACTCAGAAAAATAAAAACTTAGACACAAACTCAGTGAATGTACTCTAAAATACCATGGTATTTTCTCTCCCAAGTAAGTTTTGATATCAAATGAATACTAAAAAGTGCATGAAACTAGCACTTGCCTGCTTCAGAAACTTGATGGAAGGGAAAAAAAAAAAAAAAAAGAGTAAATGTATAAAAGACATATTTATGTCACAATTTATTTAGAAAGATCTTTTTTCTATTCTTATTATTTACTTCAACTACAACTATAAAAATTTATGTAGGTGTTTCCTTGAATTATTGGAGTAAAAATATATTTCAAAGAGCAGGTGCTAAGAATATATATCTTTTAAATGCACATTTTTACCCTATTGCAAGCCACATAATTATTGAAAAACAAACCTCTGTTATTATTATCATTATTATTAAATTGGATTCATGTTTGCACCTCATAGAATCAAGTGAATGTTTCTAAATAGTTATAACCTAGTTATAACAGTGTGGTTTATTCCTGGATTTACTCTTTTTTCTCCTAACCCGGTGTGTTATCTAGTTATATGACTGACATTATGTTAATAAACTTTTAATGAGAAGTGCAAAGCAGAATTCAAAAGTATAATAGGTGTGCAATTAATGTTTGCAACATGAACTCGCATGCAAACAGAATTTCTTATAATAGTAATATGTATGGTATATTTATGTAACAAATATTTATACACATTTATGATCTTATTTTCTAATAAATACATTTTTAATGAAAAGTGAAAATCTGCTTGGAATATATCATTGAATAATAGAGATTATTTTAAGTATATTTATCTAGCCCCTTCTTTGCCAAACTATACCTATATCTTGAATTAATGGCATATTACTCTAACAACACACAGAGTTGAAATGACATTTTTAAAAAGTCAATATTTTAGTATATTATGTAAATATTAGTTAATATTTACATTGCTGCTGCTGCTGCTAAGTCGCTTCAGTCGTGTCCGACTAGTAGCGACCCCATGGACTGCAGCCTACCAGGCTCCTCCGTCCATGGGATTTTCCAGGCAAGAGTACTGGAGTGGGGTGCCATTGCCTTCTCCAAATATTTACATTACACTGCTTTAATGTAAGTTCTGTTATCTATAAGATTAAACCATGTTTTAAGTGAAGTCACTTAAAAGTCACTGGGCTTCCCTGGTGGCTCAGATAGAAAAGTGTCTGCCTACAGTGAGGTAGACCCAGGTTCAATCCCTGGGTCAGAAAGATCTGCTGGAGAAGGAAATGGCAACCCACTACAGTAATCTTGCCTGGAAAATCCTATGGACAGAGGAGCCTGTTAGGCTATAGTTCATGGGGTTGCAAACAGTCGTACAGGTCTGATTGACTTCACTTTCACTTTCACTTTAAGTGAAGTCACACAAAATAAAACTTCAATTTTCTTAAATGATCCCCCCAAAAGTAAGTCATTATTTATAATATATAATGTTAGCCTTCAGTAACTTAAAGGCTATTGCATAAAATTTTGAATAATGGTTAAGTAATTCAGTTTCAATAAAATTATGATTCAGTAGACAATATGATTTCAATTAAGTAACATCAGTTATAAAATAGAAAATTCAGATTTTTAAAAATATAAAAATGTTAATATCCCATAACATCATACTCAGGATTTCATAAAGTTTTTCTCAGGACAAAATCCCTTTAGCAAAAGTGAAGGTAAATGAGAACTCTTTGAAAGTCATGGTATATTTCTGATACCAGCAATGGAAATGAACAGATGAAGTATCTTAAAAAAAAAAAAAAAAAAAAAAAAAAACCTCCAAAAAAATAAGATCAAATGAGCAAATTCTCAGATGAGGAACATAAATGAATTTGAGTGCACCATCCAAAAAGATCAAATAAAAAACTCTCTAAAGTAAACAGTGATTTTTTTTTTAAGTTGCCATAACTTTCCTTGTAACTTGTTACTCTTAATACGAAGTGTAAAAATCTCTCTGTGTGACAAAGAAACATCACTCTTAAACCTGAAACAAAAGCATATTGAGCACAAAACTGTTTTAAAAGTAACCAAAGGAAAGACCAAATGTTTTGGTCATACTGATTCTAAATTTAATGGAAAACTTGCCTGTAACAAAGTATTCAAGCTCTAAGAAACAAGCAAACATTATTTAAAACAAAAGATATTATATTTTTCAGCACATTTATTAATTTAGTTAACTGAAAGTGTGCATAAACTAGGACTGAGGCAAATTACTTCTAGGAATATCTCAGTGTAAGCAAATAAAATTGTACTCCAATAATTCAGAAATGCTATGCCTTGAATTAAATTCTATAAACAAGATAAAAATAATATTGTTATTACAGTACCAATGAAACTACAAATGAATAAAAATTTAGGAAAAGAAGCCCTTCTTACATGTGTTTTATGCTGTATTTATAGAAAATTGATGTGAGCTTCCTAGCTGGCACTAGTTTTAAAGAACCTGCAAAAGACATGGGTTTAATCCCTGTGTCAGGAAGATGTGGATTCAATCCCTGGGTCAGGAAGATCCCCTGGAGGAGGCCATGGCAACCCACTCCAGTATTCTTGCCTGCAGAATTCCTCAGGATCCTGGAAGGCTACAGTCCATGGGTTTGCAAAGACTTTGACACAAACATTGGAGAAGGAAATGGCAACCCACTCCAGTGTTCTTGCCTGGAGAATCCCAGGGATGGTGGAGTATGATGGGCTGCCATCTATGGGGTTGCATAGAGTCGGACAAGACTGAAGCGACTTAGCAGCAGTAGCAGCAGCAGACACAAGTGAAGTGAATTAGCATTCATGATGTGAGAATAACAAGTATTTTCAAAAGCCAGTTATATATACTTTATTATTCCAATGTATATGGGAATAATAACTGACCCATGAATATTCTGGTCAGGAATTAATTATAATTGAAACTAGCCTCTCAAAGATTCTAAATAGGAAAAGTATTATTTCAGCCTTTCTTCTTCTTCTTCTTTTTTTTTTTTTTCTTTCCAGCATTCAGATCAGTTCAGTTCAGTTCAGTCGCTCAGCCGTGTCCGACTCTGTCACCCCATGAATCGCAGCATGCCAGGCCTCCCTGTCCATCACCAACTCCCGGAGTTCACTCAGACTCACGTCCATCGAGACAGTGATGCCATCCAGCCATCTCATCCTCTGTCGTCCCCTTCTCCTCCTGCCCCCAATTCCTCCCAGCATCAGAGTCTTTTCCAATGACTCAACTCTTCACATGACGTGGTCAAAGTCTGGAGTTTCAGCTTTAGCATCATTCCTTCCAAAGAAATCCCAGGGCTCATCTCCTTCAGAATGGGCTGGTTGGATATCCTTGCAGTCCAAGAACTCTCAAGAGTCTTCTCCAACACCACAGTTCAAAAGCATCAATTCTTCAGTGCTCAGCCTTCTTCACAGTCCAACTCTCACATCCATACATGACCACAGGAAAAACCATAGCCTTGACTAGCCGGACCTTAGTCGGCAAAGTAATGTCTCTGTTTTTGAATATACTATCTAGGTTGGTCATAACTTTTCTTCCAAGGAGTAAGTGTGTTCTAATTTCATGGCTGCAGTCACCATCTGCAGTGATTTTGGACCCCCCCCCCCAAATTAAAGTCTGACACTGTTTCCACTGTTTCCCCATCTATTTCCCATGAAGTGATGGGACCGGATGCCATGATCTTCGTTTTCTGAATGTTGAGCTCTAAGCCAACTTTTTCGCTCTCCTCTTTCACTTTCATCAAGAGGCTTTTTAGCTCCTCTTCACTTTCTACCATAAGGGTAGTGTCATCTGCATATCTGAGGTTATTGATATTTCTCCCAGCAATCTTGATTCCAGCTTGTGTTTCTTCCAGCCCAGCGTTTTTCATGATGTATTCGGCATAGAAGTTAAATAAGCACGGTGACAATATACAGCCTTGACGTACTCCTTTTCCTATTTGGAACCAGTCTGTTGTTCCATGTCCAGTTCTAACTGTTGCTTCCTGACCTGCATACAGATTTCTCAAGAGGCAGGTTAGGTGGTCTGGTATTCCTATCTCTTTCAGAATTTTCCACAGTTTATTGTGATCCACACAGTCAAAGGCTCTGGCATAGTCAATAAAGCAGAAATTGATGTTTTTCTGGAACTCTCTTGCTTTTTCGATGATCCAGCAGATGTTGGCAATTTGATCTCTGGTTCCTCTGCCTTTTCTAAAACCAGCTTGAACATCAGGGAGTGAATCTAGCATTACTTACTTATAATTCTCAAAACTCAACGAAGCTATGAAACACACCATGCACCATGGGTCATAGTAGAGTTCTGACAAAATGTGGTCCACTGGAGGAGATAATGGCAAACCACTCCAGAATTCTTCCTGTGAGAACACCGTGAACAATATGAAAGGGCAAATAGATATGACACCGAAAGATGAGCCCCGCCAGATCAGAAGGTGTCCAATATACTACTGGGAAAGAGCAGAGGGCAATTACAATAGCTCCAGAAAGAATGAAAACGCCAGGGAAAAGTGGAAATGACATTCACTTGTGGACATGTCTGGAGGTGAAAGTAAAGTCTAATGCGGTAAAGAACAACACTGTATAGGAAGCAGGAATGTCAGGTCCATGAATCAAGGTAAATTGGATGAGGTCAAACAGGATGTGGCAAGAGTGAACACCAACATCTTCGGAAACAGTGAACTAAATTGGACAGGCCTATAGCCAGACATCCTGTAGTGTGAAGAGAAGTGGGCCAAAGGAAGCATTACTGCAAACACAGCTAGTGGAGGTGATGGACTTCCAGGTGAGTTATTTCAAATCCTAAAAGACAATACTGTTAAAGTGCTACACTCAATATGTCAGCAAATTTGGAAAACCCAACAATGGCTGCAGGACTGGAAAAAGTCAGTTTTCCTTACAATCCCAAAGAAGGGCAGTGCCAAAGAATGTTCAAACTACTGGACAGTCGCTCTCATTTTGCATGTTAGTAAGATTATGCTCAAAATCCTTCAACCTAGGCTTCAGAAGCATGTGAACTGAGAACTTCTAGATGTATGAGCTGAGTTTTGAAGAGGCAGAAGAATCAGAGAACAGTGTGTCAACATTCTTTGGATCATAGAGAAAACAAGAGAATTGCAGAAAAAGCTATGCTTATTTTTTAATTAATTAATTAATTTTAATCAGAGGCTATTACTTTACAAAATTGTGGTGTCTTTTGCCATACATGAACATGAATGAGCCATGGATGTACATGTGCCCCACCATCCTTAATCGCCCTTCCACTTCCCTCCCTACCCCATCCCTCTGGATTGTCCCAGGGCACCAACTTTGGGTGCCCAGCTTCATGCATCGAATTTGCACTGGTCGTCTATCTACTCAAAAGTCTTTGACTGTGTGGAACAGAACAAACTGGAAAATTCTTAAAGAAATGGGAATACCAGACCACCTTACCTGTTTGTTGAGAAACCTGCATGCAAGTCAAGAAGCAACATAGAATCCTAAATAGAACAACTGACTGGTTCAAAATTGGGAAAGGAATTCAATAAGGCCGTATATTGTCTCCCTGGTTATTTACCATAGGCACACCAGGCAAAATGCCAGGATGGGTGAAACACAAGCTGGAATCAAGATTTTGGGGAGAAATATCAACAGCCTCAGATATGCAGCTGATACTACGCTAGTGGCAGAAGGTGAAAGGAAAGGAGCTAAAGAGCATCTTGATGAAGGTAAAAGAGAATTAAAAATCTGGTTTACAGCTCACATTCAAAAAAACTAAGATCATAGCATCCAGTCCCATTACTCCCTGTCAAATAGAAGGGGGGAAAGTAGAAACAATGACATATTTTATTTTGGGGGGCTCCAAAATCACTGTGGATGGTGACTATAACCCTGAAATTAAAAGACACTTGTTCCTTGGAAGGAAAATTCTGACAAACCTAGACAGGGTATTAAAAAGCAGAGACATCAATTTGCTTACAAAAATCTATCTAGTTAAAGCTGCTATAGTTTTTTCAGTAGCCATTTATAGATGTGAGAGTTAGACCATAAAAGAGGCTGAGTACCGAAGAACTGATGCTTTTGAACTGTGCTGCTGTAGAAGCCCCTTGAGAGTCCCTTGGACTACATGGAGATGAAACCAGTTAATTTTCAAATAAAGCAACCTTGAATATTCACTGGAAGGACTGATGCTGAAGCTGAAGCTCTAATACTTTGACCACCTGATACAAAGAGCAAACCCATTGGAAAATACCCTGATGCTGGGAAAGATTGAAGACAAAAGGAGAAGAGAGTGGCAGAGGATGAGATGGTTGGATAGCATCACCAACTCAGTGGACATGAATTTGAGCAAACTCTGGGAGATGCTGAAGGACAGATAATCCTGACATCTACAGCCCCTGGGGTTCCAAAGAGTCTGACAGGACTTAGCAACTGAACAATAACAACAATTCTCAAAAGGCACAATATTAATAGAGCTAAATATGGTTTTTCTTTTAGACTGATATATGTATATTACATTTTCAAAAATATTTCAAAAAATATTCATGAATCTGGACTGAGTAGGAACCTGCCTTTACCATAAAATTATGTTATCAATTGTGTCAAATATGGTATAAATAAATTCTGGCTATGTGAAACCTACTCTCAACTATGTCACTGGCAAAAATGAAAAAAATAAACAAACAACTAAAAACCTGTACTAATGGAAATGCACTCTAAAGGATGCTATTTAAACAGTACTAGAAGGAATATGAGTTGTATATCCATTCTTCAAGTACAATCATCAGTACATCTGTCAGCAAAATAAATTATGACAGGACATAATATCTTGTGACCTTTCAAAACCAATGCTGCAAATAATAAGTTGGATAAAATATAAAAATCCTCTTGTTAAATATAGAAGAGAAGATTGAAATAGCTCAATTAAAGCCAGACATTTGTTAGGTGAAAAACAACATTCAAACGACATTTGTCTACTAAAACATGCTTTATGAAAACACAAATATATCAAAAGTAAAGCTTGATAAGACAAATCTGACGTGAATAGATTAATATTCAGTACATTAAATTTTAGAGAAAAAAATATTAAATGGGATAAATAAGTTCACTGAATAATGAAAAAATGTTCAATGTATTAGGAGAAAATAATAATTCTAAACATTTATGTCCATATCAAGAAAGCTTCAAAATACATGAAGCAAGTGAATCAATAAATAAATCATTGTATATTCATATGATAAAATACTATTCAGTATTATAATGAAATAAACCATGGATACCCTCAACAACATGTTTTCATATTAAAATAACTACACTGAGTGAAAGATATTAGTTCTTTAAAATGTCTCTCCTGTTTACATGAAATTCTAGAAACAAACTAATCTTTAGTGACATGAAGCAGGTTATGGGATGCCTTTGGGCAGTGGAAGGGGCAGGCAAAGGGGATTATGAAGAGGTATAAGACAATTTTTAGGGATGATTATTACATTCACTGTCTTAATTGTGGTGATAATTTGACAAAATACATATGTCAATACTATGAGACTACAAACTTTCAATTGGTAGAATTTTATTTTATGTCAACTATAACTTAATAGTGAAGAAGATAAAAGTCAGCCAAGTACAGGGGCATTCAGTACTTCATTGTTATTAGCAGCAAAATAAATAAATAAATAAAACTACCTAAAGCACTACCAAAGAGGTGATATTTGAGGAAACTTTGGTTCATGCAAATCATTATATATTATGTTGCTGCTAAATGAATGAGCTAGATATTTTCTCTTGTAAATGAGAAAAACCAAGATATAGCCTAAAGTGTGACCTGTTTTCTTAAACATAGAAAATCAATGTATGTGTTAATATATTTTATTATGATTATAGGAATATGGGGAAAGCTATGGAATTATATAAACCAAACTATTAATTGATGCCTTGTAACTCATAAGGAAGTGACAAGTCAGCAAAAAGTCAAACAGAAAGAATGATCTGTGAAGAAAGCCTAAGTGATTGTTGGTTATGTCTCCTATGACATATAACTCTAACAACAGTTTCAAAGTTAATTTGTTCATATTATCTTTGTTCTGGAAATTGTACTCGTGGGGTTCCCCAAAGAAGCTATATCTGTCCTATATATAGATTTTACTTAGAACATATAAGACAGTCTCAGAAAGCTTCGATCCACACACTCCTGCCAGCTTTCACACTGACAGTTTCATCCCATTTGCAATCTAGCATTTGTGTGTTTTTTTGTTTGTTTGTTTTTTTTTTGGAAAGAAAACCTGATGATAAAAACAATCTTCCTTGACTACTGTAGAACATCAATGTTTTTCTCATCACAGCTTTCACTTCTCTTTTCACTCACAAACTTGTTCACATACACATACACTATACACACACTGACTTTAGAAAATATGTCTCCAGTTTAGTGATTTCATTTCTCTGTGAATGAATTCTTTTGTTGCTTTTAAGATTTTAAAAAGAAATTGTCCTTTCATAATAAAATTGTTGAGATCACGAGAGACAGAATATTTTGGAATTTAAACACAAATTATCTGACTCTCATATATCAAATAACACTCATAAAATGTCCAACAAACAGAAATTAAAATCCCTGATACTTTCCTTTTCTATTATTTTGCCTGTCACTTTTCATAGAAAATTGAGATATCTTTAATAGAAAATAAAGGGAACCATTTTACTTCTGTCAACAAAATGTACGGTTCAAATTAAAATTTCTGGCCTAACATGTCTTTTTCAATGATAGATCCAATGACTCAATGGCATTAAAGGAACTTATATTTATAACACCATTAAAATTAAATGTGTATATGTATTTATTGGGTCAACTAAAAAGTTAGCCATAAGATGCTAGAAAAGTAAAAAAGTGTCAGTAGCTCAGTTGTGTCTGACTCTTTGCAACCCTTTGGATTGTAGCCCACAATGTTCCTCTTCCCATCAAATTCTCCAGGCAAGAATACTGGAGTGGGCAGCTATTCCCTTCTCCAAGGGATCTCTCCAATCAAGGAATTAAATCTGGGTCTGCATTGCAGGCAAATTCTTTACGACCTGAGCCACCAGGGAAGCCCCATAATGTGCAAGGGGAAAATCTAAGTGAATTTTTAGGTCAACCCAATATGAACAAATAAGTTTCATATATAATTTTTATATTATATACATATATATAATTTATATTGTATGTAAGTTATATATTACTTAAAATATGTATTTAATGTTGTTCACTTTTTCTTTCACTTCCCCATCAAAAGTACCTTTTCCATCGAAACCATTTTCCCCTTTTCTTGTCCGATAATCTTTCTATAAGTTCTGCAGTCTAAAGAAGCTTTCAGTATATTTCCTAACAGTTTCAAACACAAAGAATAAAAATCATTTTATATCAATATTCAAACAAGACTGTTATAAATATTTGACATGTCAAATATTTTTGGAAATTTTGCAGTATCATGAGTTGTCGGAGGAGTTTGTAATTTCCTTGGTTCTGCCTCATCACAATAAAAAAATTGAATCAATGGACAGGCCAGCATTACAAGCCCTCGGATGGACCAGTGTTACAGCTCAGTTTTATTTAGAAAGTAAAGGAAAATACATTCTTGAGGGCATGCTGACCCAAAAGATGTGAAGAAGAGAGGCCCTTGGCCCAATTTTGGCTCCTCTTTTTATATGTGTTTTCTCCTCCCCCTGGGCCTGCACTGTGTAAATTGGGCTAGCCAGGAGGCTGTTAGTTTTACCTGAGGTCCTCACTCTGGTCCTCAGACCTTCCTTTGTACTATTTTTGCAGGCTTTTCCTTTCCTTGTTTTTTAGCCACCGCCATTCTGGACTCCTTTTTTCCTACTCTAACTACCTAGAATTCCCCCCTAAAGAGACAGAAGGTCCAATTCTTTGGGAATATGGGTGCTGAGGTCTTTCTGACTACTTCCTGCTGAACTGGGACTATGAGGGGCATTGGGCCTCCCTCTCCTGCTAGTCTCAAGCCTTAGAGTCCTTATAGTAGTGTCCATCTAAGGGTAAGTGATATTTTCTGTGGTTGGGTGTAGTTTTATACATTCTTGTTGAACTGGCACTGCATGTTGTAACTTGTTGACCTGTGCAGAGACAAAATGGGTTAGACAATTGATAATACATGGAGCAATCACAAGCAGCATTGATATGGTGATGACAGGGACTAATATGGGCATTAGCCAACTCCAAATTTCCCATTGCCAGGAGGATCCCCCAAAGAGATACTGTAGCCATCCCAAGAACACTCTAGCTCATTCTTTGAGATCTTGTAGGATCTGAGTGTTTTTCTTGAGGACTGTGATACTTTATTTAACTTAGCTGGAGGTATAGACCAAGAAACAACAAATCTTATTCAAGATGGCTCAAGTCCCTCCTCATATAGGGATCAGGAGATCTATCTCCTGTCTGTTTTGGAGTACAATCCTTGCCAAGCTGTGTTGGCTCTTTAGAGCTGTCTCGAGAAATCTTATCCTCAGTTCAGTTCAGTTCAGTCACTTAGTCATGTCTGACTCTTTGTGACCCCATGAATAACAGCACACCAAGCCTCCCTGTCCATCACCAACTCCCAGAGTTCACTCAGACTCACCTTCATCGAGTCAATGATGCCATCCAGCCATCTCATCCTCTGTCGTCCCCTTCTTCTCCTGCCCCCAATCCCTCCCAGCATCAAAGTCTTTTCCAATGAGTCAACTCTTCGCATGACGTGGCCAAAGTACTGGAGTTTCAGCTTTAGCATCATTCCTTCCAAAGAAATCCCGGGCTGATCACCTTCAGAATGGACTGGTTGGATCTCCTTGCAGTCTGAAACTTAATTTTGGGGGCATTCATTAGAATGGCTCTCATTTGTAGCTTTAAATAGATATTTGAGATCTCTTAGGGTCTCACAGGTGTATTGAATGTCCTCTTCTGTTTTCTTGCATGGCTTGACTCATGAGTAGTAAATCCAGGAGTCATGTCCTGGTATCTTGATTGCTGTGGGAGTAAAAGCACTACAGGGTAGGGACACTTCCATGTGGGTTGGAGTTGAGCCTTGAAGCATATAGTGATGACTCTTTAGAATTGTTTGGGTCCTGGTTGACCCTCCACATGTGTATATCCTGTTGGAATTGCCCAATGGCATGCTATAGGATAGAATGGTCTAAGCCTCTGGATCTAGGAAGAGGTCATTTATGTAAACAAAAGGTCTTGCATATAGCATCTCATAGTGACAAAGACCAACCTGTTCCTTAGGGACAATACAAGTGTGGAGGAGAGCTATTGGTAAACCCTCCTTCCATCCCACAGAGGTCTCCTGGGAGGTCTCTTCTATTTTATTGCTGATTTTAAGAATTGGTTGGCTCTCTCTACTTTTCCTGAAGACTGAGGCTTCCAGGCACAATGGAGATAATAAGTAATGCCCAATGCTTTAGAGACCCCTTAGGTGACCTTAGAAGTAAATGATGTCCCATTGTCACTTTGTAATGACCTGAGCTGACCAAATCGCAGAATGATTTCATGGAGCAGTTTTTATTTATTTATTTATTTATTTATTTATTTATTTATTTTTAACCACCTCCTCAGCCTTTTCATTCTGGGTGGGAAAGCCTTCAATCCATCCTGGTAATGTATCTATCATGACTAATAGGTATTTATACCCTAGAGAAACTGGCAGCTGGGTGAAGTCCATCTGCCAGTCTTCTTCTGGGTAGGTCCCACATCATTGGACAGGCTGGGCCAGCTGGGGTTCATTCAAGCTCCTTGGGAATTGTTTAATTGGCAAGTGAAATAAGAGGAACTACTTGCTTTATAGTTGTTTTGAGGCCTGTTTCTCTGAAGGATCTTTCTAGTAATCTTTGGAGGGCCTTTTCCTCTAAATGAGTGGTGGCATGTAAGGAGTTAACCAACTTCCATTGGAGGGTGCCAGGAGGAAAAGTAATCCTTTTTGGAACCACCCCAGATGATCTTGAAAGCCCTTACTCTTAGACTTAAGAGTCTCACCTTCAGTATATGAAGAAGTTTCTGGTAAATTAGTCTGTGGAACTAAGGTGTCAACCTTTATTAGGACATTGTTCTCTTATGTTGCTCTCTTAGCTGCCTGATTCCCTCGTGCCACTTCCATGCTTCCTTTTTAGTGTCCTTTACAGTGGGAGACTGAAACTTCAGTGGGCAGATGAACTGCTTCCAAGAGCCTAAGGATTTGATTACTATATTTGATTGGGGACCCTCGGGTGGTCAAGTGGCCTCTTTCTTTCCAAATAGCAGCATGTGCATGTAGCACCAAAAAGACATACTTGGAGTCAGTGTAAATGTTTATTCTTTTTCCTTTTCCCAGCTCTAAAGCTTTAGTCAGGGCTATGAGCTCAGCTAATTGGGATGAAGTACCTGGTGGCAAAGGTTCAGCCTCTATGATCTCAAAATTGGAGACTACTGCATATCCAACTCTTCTTATTCCATCCAAGACAAAGCTGCTTCCATCAATGTACCAGATTTCCTCAGGATTTTTCAGAGGATCTTCTGATAATCTCTCTTGGGGTTTTGTCTAGTGGTCCAAGGTGTTTAGGCTAGAGTGAAAGGAAAGAGAGCCCTCAAGGGTAGGCAGGAGGGTGTCAGGGTTAAAAACCTCATGAGAGAATATAGTCAGGCCTGGATTTTCCATCAACATTACTAAATGGCCTCTCCCATTTAGGAGTTGTTTCACATGGTGGCTGGTAAAAATAGTTAGTTTGCCCCTAAAAGAGTTTTAAAGTATCTTCTATCAGGACTGCAATAGCTGCAAGAGTTCGAAGGCAGGAAGGCCAGCCTCAGGTGGTTGGGTTGAACTTCCTGGATAAGTAAGCTACAGGCTGGGGCCCAAGTCCCAACCTTTGAGTTAATGCTCCCAAGGCTATTCCTTCTTTTTCATGGACATAAAGTTGGAATGCTTTTTTCTGGGTCTGGCAATCTCCAGGCAGGTGCTTGAGTTAAGGCTTGTTTTAGAGTAGCTTCTGCCTTCTTTTAGTGTAGCTTCTGCCCAATCAGTGGGATTGAGTAATCCTGTCCCTTCAAGCTTTCATATAAGGGCTGGGCAATTAGACTATAGTTGGGTATCCAGATTCTACAGTACCTAGTTAGCCCCAGAAAAGCTCACAATTGTTTTTGAGTCATGGGGGAGGGCACTGTACGATTCCTTGTACTCAGTCAGAGGATAGCCTCTTGGACCCGTGTGTAATCTGAACTCCCAGGTAAGTGAACTTTGTCTCGACCATCTGTGCTTTAGCATGAGAGACTTTATATCCCCTCTCTACCAAAAAGTTTAGAACCTGAATTGCATATTGTTGGGCATTTTTCTCATCTGGAGAGAGTATTAGTAGGTTATCTACATATTGTAATATTTTCTCATTAGGTCCCAGGTTCAGATCTAGGATAGCCCAGCTAAGAGCCTGCCCAAATGGGTAAGGGCTATCTCTGAACCCCTAAGGTAATACTATCCAAGTCATCTGTTGGTGTTTTTCTACTGAAGCTTCCCACGAAAAGGCAAAAATATATTTGGATTCTTTAGCCAGTGGTATGCAAAATAATGCATCATTGATATCCAAGACTGTAAACCACTTGGCACTGGATGGGTTTTTTCCCCAAGATTACATAGGGATTGGATACTGTGGGATGGAAGGGGCCTACAGCTTCATTTATGATCCAGAAATCTTGAACCATTCGCCAGGTTCCACAGTTTTTCTTCACAGGGAGGACTGGAGCATTACACAGTGAATTGGTGGGGACCAATAGCTCACACGCAAGGAATTTATTTATTAGAGGCTGTAGTCCTTCCCAAGCTTATCTTCTGAGGGGATATTGTTTCTGGTTAGGAAACCGATTGGCAACTCAGAGGACAATGATGACCAGTCTAGCTTGGTGAGCTCATCCCGTGGTCCCACAACTGGGGGTTAATTTTTTCCTCCACAGTTTTGGTCCCTCTCTATTGGAGAGGGTATAATGGGTTCTTCAGTAGTAACCAGAAGCTATAGGGCTCTAGGGGCCAAAAAGCTTCTCATCACCAGGATAGTCCCCAGTTTATTGAGTATATATCTTCCCAATAAGGGGGTAGGACACTCAGGGACCACCAAAAACTGGTGGGAAAATATTTGTCCATCCCAGCAACAGAGAAGTGCTCAGGTGAATCTTTTAGTAGTTGTTTCTCCTGTAGCACCTAAAATACTACAGGTTTGGGAGGAGAAGGCTCTGTAGTAGGAGCTCAGGACAGAGTAGTTAGCCCATGTCAACCAAGAAATTCTTGGACCTACCTGCCACATCCAGTTGCACCCTTGGCACCAACCCCATGATGGCTATCTGTGATGGCAGGCTGGCTGGAGTAAGTCCTATTGAACCATCATGATGGACAGCTTGGCACTTGACCTTGAGACTCTTGGGTCCCAAGGACAGAATGACAATTGATGGCATTTGTAGCAAGCCATTTTAGGAGGTTTGTCATGGTTTGGACACTCTCTGGCCCAATATCCTGCTAGTCTACAGATTAGGCATTTGCCTCATGCCTTGTCCTTTAAAGACTCAGGGTTTGCCATAGGGCTTCCTTGGAGGGTGGCCAGCATCTGGGCATGCCTTGTCTGTTTCCTTTTATCCCTTTCCTTGGCCTCCCTCTCCTGTTCTCTATTATAAAAGATATTGGGGCTGTCTGGACCATCTCATCTAAAGAGGCATCAGGGTCTTGCTGCTGTAGATGTTGTAACTTTATCCTCATATCTGATGCACATTGGGACAGGAATTTGTCCTTTAAAATCATCTGTCCCTCGTAAGAGTCTAAGTCCAGATTAGTAAAGTTTAGGAGGGCCTCTTTTAGACTTTTCAGAAAGGCAATGAAGCTCTCGTTGGACTCCTGAGTTATTGCTGAGACCGCATAGAGCTCGCAACTAATAGGCTTCCTTCTAGTTTTAAGATTGGAATTTCCTAGGAGTGAGCATTTTTAAAGCCTTTTTAAATCCTACCCAGTACTGTTGTGACCTGAGAGTCAGGCATCCCCAGATCAGGGTGCAGATCCCCAGACAGTCTGAGACATGACAGCCTCCTGGAGATCGAATCCCTGTGCAGATAGAGTCAGGTCAGCCTCCCAAGAACTGGGTCCCTTGGACAGGTCAAGGCATGTCGACCTCCTGGGACCCCCAGACTGGTGGATCCCCAAGCAGGCTGAGGTGTGACAATCTCCTGGGGACCGGATCCCTAGGCAGGTCAAGGCAGGTCAACTTCATGGGATCTTCAGGCTGGAGTTGGACATCCCCAATGTCTCCAGCATGGCTGGTGCTGGGTAGGATTAACGGGTCATAATTTTAACTTATTGTCCATTTGTTAACCACAGATGGGAATAGATATCATGATGTAAAGCAATCCAAGCCTGTGCCCTGAGACTGGGAACCTGGTGAAGCAGCCATAAGACTTATCCTCTTATTGCTCTGAGGGAATGTATGTCACTGATTTCCTCCCCTAATCCTCCATAAGAGCAGTTTAGGGTGTTTCCAATGGTAAATATTTCATTGTCAGATCCACTTTAGGTAATAACATAGTGACAAAGGAGTGGGTTATCTTGTCCTGTTAGAGGCATTAGAGTATTTTAATGATAAGCAAGGTGGAAGGATCTTGCCAACAAGGGTGCAAGGGTCCTGGTTGTAGGAGTTAGTAAGTGGCTTAAGAAGAAATTGATAAGAGGCAACATACCAGATATTTCATAAAAGTGGAGTGGAGATTTGACACAAGGGTATGTTTGAAATTTTAGGAGAAGAATGGTAAGAGTGTGGGCCCAAAAGTTCTGTAGGGCTAACTCCCAAAGTTGAAAACAGTATCCCTGGAAGTCCAATTTCCATTGAAGGGATGCCACCAACAAATAGACTTCTATCCAGGATTGTGTGTCTGTCATCTGCCCAAGCAGGATGACTGAGAGAAGCTGTTGTTGCACATGTAGGAAACATGGAAGATGAAGACCTGAGTATCTAGAGAGATTGGATATTATGCAGCATTTTCCTCCCAAACACCACCTATTTTCTGGTTGTCCCTCCAAAAGGTTGTAGAAGAATTGTGGCCCCAGAATGGACTCAGGAGAACAGCATGAACCAGGAGGGAAGGGGGCGGGGCACAACTGTTGAAAGAATGACATAGCCCAAGGGTATAACATAAACTGATTAAAATCAAATAGGTCCAAGAAAACAAGTCAAATTCAGCTAAACCTGGATCGTCAATCTGCAAGCTAAATGAAATATCCAGAGGGACCAGGACAGTTCCAGCTGAGCTCAGTTCAGTTGCTTAGTCCTATCCAACTCTTTGCGACCCCATGAGCCACAGTACACCAGGCCTCCCTGTCCATCACCAACTTCCAGAGTCAAACCAAACCTATGTCCATTGAGTCAGTGATGTCATCCAACCATCTCTTTCCCTGTCATCCCCTTCTCCTGCTGCTCTCAATCTTTCCCAGAATCAGGATCTTTTCAAATGAGTCAGCTCTTCCCATGAGATGGCCAAAGTATTGCTGTTTCAGCTTCAACATCAGTCCTTCCAATGAACACCCAGGACTGATCTCCTTTAGAATGGACTTGTTGGATCTCCTTGCAATCCAAGGGACTCTCAAGAGTCTTCTCCAACACCACAATTCAAAAGCATCAATTCTTGGCACTCAGCTTTCTTCACAGTCCAATTCTCACATCCATACATGACCACTGGAAAAAAAAAAATAGCTTTGACTAGATGGACCTTTGTTGACAAAGTAATGTCTCTGATTTTTAATATGTTCTCTAAGATGGTCATAACGTTCCTTCCAAGGAGTAAGCATCTTTTAATTTCATGGCTTCAATCACCATCTGCAGTGATCTTGGAGCCCAAATATATAAAGTCTACCACTGTTTCCTCACCTATTTGCCATGAGGTGATGGGACAGGATGCCATGATCTTAGTTTTCTGAATGCTGAGCTCTAAGCCAACTTTTTCACTCTCCTCTTTCACTTTCATCAAGAGGCTCTTTATTTCTTCTTCACTTTCTGCCATAAGGGTGGTGTCATCTGCATATCTGAGGTTATTGATATTTCTCCCCACAATCTTGATTCTAGCATGTGCTTCCTCCAGTCCAGCATTTCTCATGATGTACTCTGCATATCAGTTAAATAACCAGGGTGACAATATACAGCCTTGACATACTCCTTTTCCTATTTGGATCTAGACTCTTGTTCCATGTCCAGTTCTGACTGTTGCTTCCTGACCTGCATAGAGGTTTTTCAAGAGGCAGGTCAGGTGGTCTGGTATTCCCATCTCTTGAAGAATTTTCCACAGTGGAGCAGCTCTGCTTTCCTGGAGCAGCAATGAAGAAATACCCATGCCCAAGGTAAGAGAAACCCATGTAAGATGGTAGATGCTGAGAGAGGGCATCAGAGGGCAGACAGACTGAAACACAATCACAAGCAACTAGCCAATCTGATCACACAGACCACAACCTTGTCTAATCAAATGAAATTAAGCCTTGCCATGTGGGGCCACCCAAGATGGATGGGTCATGGTGGAGAGGTCTGACAGTATGTGGTCCACTGGAGAAGGGAATGGCAAACCAGTTTAGTATTCTTGCCTTAAGAACCCCATGGACAGTATGAACAGTTTGAAAGGACAGTTTCAAGGCACTGTCACAAGACTGAGAGGTGGGTAGTTCCCCAATTGTTGAAATATTCTCCCAGTCATTAACATATGAAACCACTTAGAGAGGTAAAACTAACTACACCACATTCCATGGTCCCTGTGCTCTCCTCGGCAATGGCCCACACCCTGTGGAGTGTGCTTCTCTCTAAATCCAAATAAATCCACCTCTTATCTATTGCTGTGTCTCTGTATTTTGCAGTGAGACCTCAGAGCTGGAGCTTCATTAACTCCTGAAGCCAGGCACAATGGGTTTTGTCCAGGCTCAATTCCCAGGAGAAAGAAACTTAAGGATGGGAGGAAAAAGCAGTGGAAAAAAATGTGCAGAGGAATCCCCTTCATAACCTGCCAGAAAATCTGCTAAATATTTGACCTGTGCTCACAGTTTTCATTGGCCTTATCATTGACACAAAGAAGATTAAAAACAGAAGAACCCCCACCTACTTGGGCATCAGCTACTGGGTCCCAGCAGATAGTGGAGCTTTTGGAATACACTGAGGAGTAGACCCTGCCAGAGTCCATCAGTTGCACCCACTGCTGCTCGCCTGTTCACGTGTGTTGGGGGAGGGGGGTGGTCTGTGCTCACGGCAGTTGGGGGGAGGTTGGTTCAAGGAAACAAAACCAAGAGATTGTAAAGGAATTAATATTTTGTTAGGCATATGTCCGTCCAGTCATAGGAGCAAGGACCTCCTACCTTAGTTCAGTTCAGTTGCTCAGTCGTATCTGAAACTTTGTGATCCCATGAATCGCAGCACGCCAGGTATCCCTGTCCATTACCAACTCCTGGAATTCACTCAGACTCACGTCCATCGAGACAGTGGTGCCATCCAGCCATCTCATCCTCTGTCGTCCCCTTCTCCTCCTGCCCACAATCCCTCCCAGCATCAGAGTCTTGTCCAATGAGTCAACTCTTCTAATGAGGTCACCAAAGTACTGGAGTTCCAGCTTTAGCATCATTCCTTCCAAAGAAATCCCAGGGCTGATGTTCAGAATGGACTGGTTGGGTCTCCTTGCAGTCCAAGAGACTCTCAAGAGTTTTCTCCAACACCACAGTTCAAAAGCATCAATTCTTCAGCATTCAGCTTTCTTCACAGTCCAACTCTAATATCCATACATGACTACTGGAAAAACCATAGCCTTGACTAGATGGACCTTAGTCAGCAAAGTAATGTCCCTATTTTTGAATATACTATTTAGGTTGCTCATAACATTTCTTCCAAGGAGTGTCTTAATTTCACGGCTGCAGTCACCATCTGCAGTGATTTTGGAGCCCAACAAAGTAAATTCTGACACTGTTTCCACTGTTTCCCCATCTATTTCCCATGAAGTGATGGGACCGGATAACATGATCTTCGTTTTCTGAATGTTGAGCTTTAAGCCAACTTTTTCATTCTCCTCTTTCACTTTCATCAAGAGGCTTTTTAGTTCCTCTTCACTTTCTGACATAAGGGTGGTGTCATCTGGATATCTGAGGTGATCGATATTTCTCCCAGCAATCTTGATTCCAGCTTGTGTTTCTTCCAGTCCCGCGTTTCTCATGATGTACTCTGCATATAAGTTAAATAAGCAGGGTGACAATATACAGCCTTGACGTACTCCTTTTCCTATTTGGAATCAGTCTGTTGTTCCATGTCCAGTTCTAACTGTTGCTTCCTGGCCTGCATACAGATTTCTCAAGAGGCAGGTCAGGTGGTCTGGTATTCCCATCTCTCTCAGAATTTTCCACAGTTTATTGTGATCCACACAGTCAAAGGCTTTGGAAAAGTCAATAAAGCAGAAATAGATGTTGTTCTGGAACTCTCTTGCTTTTTCCATGATCCAGTGGATGTTGGCAATTTGATCGCTGGTTCCTCTCCCTTTTCGAAAACCAGCTTGAATATCAGGAAGTTCATGGTTCACGTATTGCTGAAGCCTGGCTTGGAGAATTTTGAGCATTACTTTACTAGCATGTGAGATGAGTGCCATTGTGTGGTAGTTTGAGCATTCTTTTGCATTGCCTTACTTTGGTATTGGAATGAAAACTGACTTTTTCCAGTCCTGTGGCCACTGCTGAGTTTTCCAAATTTGCTGGCATATTGAGTACAGTCCTGTCACAGCATCATCTTTCAGGATTTGAAATAGCTCAACTGGAATTCCATCACCTCCACTAGCTTTGTTCATAGTGATGCTTTCTAAGGCCCACTTGACTTTACATTCCAGGATGTCTGGCTCTAGAGGAGTGATCACATCATCGTGATTATCTGGGTCATGAAGATCTTTTTTGTACAGTTCTTCAGTGTATTCTTGCTATCTCTTTTTAATATCTTCTGCTTCTGTTAGGTCCATGCCATTTCTGTCCTTTATCGAGCCCATCTTTGCACGAAATATTCCCTTGGTACCTCTAATTTTCTTGAAGAGATCTCAAGTCTTTCCCATTCTGTTCTTTTCCTCTATTTCTTTGCATTGATTGCTGAAGAAGGTATTCTTATCTCTTCTTGCTATTCTTTGGAACTCTCCATTCAGATGTTTATATCTTTCCTTTTCTCCTTGGCTTTTCACCTCTCTTCTTTTCACAGCTATTTGTAAGGCCTCCCCAGACAGCCATTTTTCTTTTTTGCATTTCTTTTCCATGGGGATGGTCTTGAAACCTGCCTCCTGTACAATGTCACGAACCTCATTCCAAAGTTCATCAGGCACTCTATCAGATCTAGGCCCTTAAAACTATTTCTCACTTCCACTGTATAATCATAAGGTATTTGATTTAGGTCTTACCTGAATGGTCTAGCAGTTTTCCCTGGTTTCTCCAATTTCATTCTGAATTTGGTAATAAGTGGTTCATGATCTGAGCCACAGTTTGCTCCTGGTCTCGTTTTTGTTGACTGTATAGAGCTTCTGCATCTTTGGTTGCAGAGAATATAATCAATTTGATTTTGGTGTTGATCATCTGATGATATCCATGTGTAGAGTCTTCTCTTGTGTTGTTGGAAGAGGGTGTTTGCTATGACAGTGCATTTTCTTGGCAAAACTCTATTAGTCTTTGCCCTGCTTCATTCTGCATTCCAAGGCCAAATTTGCCTGTTACTTCAGGTGTTTCTTGACTTCCTACTTTTGCATTCCAGTCCCCTGTAATGAAAAGGACATCTTTCTTAGCTGTTAGTTCTTAAAGGTCTTGTAGGTCTTCATAGAACCGTTCAACTTCAGCTTCTTCAGCATTACTGGTTGGGCCATAGACTTGGATTACCGTGATATTGAATGATTTGCCTTGGAGACAAACAAAGATCATTCTGTCGTTTTTGAGATTGCATCCAAGTACTGCATTTCAGACTCTTGTGTTGACCATGATGGCTACTCCATTTCTTCTGAGGGATTCCTGCCCTCAGTAGTAAATATAATGGTCATCTGAGTTAAATTCACCCATTCCAGTCCATTTTAGTTCATGATTCCTTGAATGTTGATGTTCACTCTTGCCATCTGCTATTTGACCACTTCCAATTTCACTTGATTCATGTATATGACATCCCAGGTTCCTATGCAATATTGCTCTTAACAGCATTGGACCTTGCTTCTATCACCAGTCACATCCACAGCTGGGTATTATTTTTTCTTTGGCTCCATCATTCTTTCTGGAGTTATTTGTCCCCTGTCCTCCAGTAGCATTTGGTCACGTACTGACCTGGGGAGTACCTCTTTCAGTATCCTACCATTTTGCCTTTTCATACTATTCATGAAGTGGTCTGCCATTCCCTTCTCCAGTGGACCACATTCTGTCAGCTCTCTCCACCATGACCCGCCCATCTTGGGTTGCTCCAAGATGGGGCATGGGCTTAGTTTCATTGAGTTAGACAAGGCTGTGGTCCTAGTTTGATTAGATTGACTAGTTTTCTGTGACTATGGTTTCAGTGTGTCTGCCCTCTGATGCCCTCTTGCAACACATACCATCTTACTTGGGTTTCTCTTACCTTGGGCATGGAGTATCTTTTCACGGCTGCTCCATCAAAGCACAGCCGCTGCTCGTTACCTTGGATGAGGGGTATCTCCTCCCACGGCCCTTCCTGACCTTTAACGTGGGATGGCTCCTCTAGGCCCTCCTGCGTCCGCACAGCCACCACTCCTTGGCGAGCGCAGGCGGCGGTGGCCAGTGCACCAAGCGCAGGCAGCAGCAGCAGCCAACGCACCAAGCGCAGGCGGCAGCAGTGGCCGGCGCACTCAGCGTGGCTGAGAATTACCCTGCGTCCGAGGCCAGGGGCAGCAGCCAAGAGGAGATACCCCACGTCCTCCTACTTTAACCTGAGGTCTTCTGGAATCTGAGACTGAGCCACGTGAGCTTTCTGCTGAGTTTGTTTTTCACTGTGCCAAATTCCAGCACACTGGGCTTCTTGTCACTTCCCCTGTGCTTTGTTTTCTTTGCGTTCAGCTTTTACCGCAGGAGCTTTCACTGAGTTGGGCTCAAGCTCTGTTGGCCTCCTCCTTATGGCAGTTCAGCAGAGGTTGAATCAGCCAGGTTAAATCCTAGAAACGGCACCATAGATGTCGGGGATATTTGTAATTTCCTCTGTTCTGTATCATCGCAAAAAAATGTGAAGTGATGGACGGACCAGCGTTATAGACTTCAGATGGACTAGTGTCACAGCTCCATGTTACAGCTCAGTTTTGTTTAGACAGTAAAGGAAAATACATCCCCAAGGCATGAGGGCATGCTGAACCAAAAGATGTGAAGAAAAGAGAGGCCTCTGGCCCAATTTTCGCTCCTCTCTTTATATGTGTTTTCTCCTCCCCCGGGCCTGCCCTATGTAAACTGAGCTAGCCAGGAGTGCTGTTTGCTTTACCCGAGGTTCTCACTCTGGTCCCCAGACCTTCCTTTGTTCTATTTTCTCAGGTTTTTCCCTTCTTTATCTCTTAGCCACCACCATTATGGACTCCTTTTTCTGTTCTAACCACCTAAATTTTTAGGCCAACCTAATATAAACAAATAAGTTTCATATAGAATTTTTATATTATATATATTATTTTTATTTTATGTAATTCATATATTACTTAAAATATATACTTAATGGTGTTCACTTTTTCTTTCATTTTCCCATCAAAAGTACCTCTTCCATTAAAACTATTTTCCCCTTTTCTTGTCTGATAATCTTTCTATAAGTTCTTCAGTCCAAAGGAGCTTTCATTACATTTCCTAACAGTTTCAAACACAAAGAATAAAAATCATTTTATATCAATATTCAAACAAGACTGTTATAAATATTTCACATGTCAAATATTTTTGGAAATGTTGCCGTAATCATGAGTGATTTAATTTAGGCATCAAGATCTACATGGAGTCCTTTTAAATCCCTCAGAGTAAGCCACTAGTGACACTGCTTATATAAGATCAAATATGAATCAGGCAAAGTTATGAAAAATATTGAGATACTTAAACTAAAGTGCTTTTAAATATATAGTTCCTGTCAATAAATATATAGTTCCTGTCAAATAAATGGTGCTTAGATCAACATTATTCAGTTAAAGTGCACATGGTAGCACAAAATTACCAGTAACCACAATATTGTTACTAACACAAATTAACTCCAAATTAGAAATTTTGACTGTACTCAAAATTTCTTCTTATTGAACAAAATAAGGAACGCAATTTTAAAATCTCACTTTCATTTACATTTGTGAAAATTAGGCACCCTAAAGTGTGGCTATATAACTTTTGAAAATGATTTTAGTGTTCTCCCTAATACTTGAGCAATTCATTACATATTTTAATATTCAAAGAATGCAAACAAAGCCATCATTATTAATCAATTAGCATTATTGTAATCACAGTAACCTCTTCTTTAAAGAAAGCTACAGAATTTAATTTTTACATCCTGATTTAGATTCTTATAAATTGCATATACTTCCATTAAAGAAATAAACTACTCAGGATGTTGCTTGTCTGCCTGCCTTATGGATAAATGCCAGTATCCTTTGTAGATGAGAGAGGAAGGTTGCAAATATGTCATAACTTTCTCAATATTAACAGTTGTTATCTGCTAGAAAATGTCCTCCAGCCTACCCTACAGTGATAAATGGCAAAGTGATGGTCCATACAATGGCAAGATGATCACTAGCCTAAAGAACATAGGAATGTAGTAGGTCATCATTTCCATTTTTATTAGAATTCTTTTTTTCCTCATAGCATCTTCCTTTCAGCATTAACCAAGCCACTTTTAAACTCTAAGTCCTTGAGCAGATATAATTTCCATGTTGTCAAGTGCTTCTTTATGAACTTTTAAAAAATTTCATCCAGGAATTTTTTAAAGTGCTACCACACTTTCTTCCTTAAAATGACATTTACAAAGACTAGAATATAAAAGTAATTTCTCTTTAAAATGCAAATGCATTATGGGCTATATTCAAATTTTAAAAAATCATATCAGAGGATGTCATCTGATAATTCTTAGTCTATCCTATTTATTTTATTGATTTATTTGTTGTTCATTCTTTCATTCATCCATTCCTTCATTCACTGGATGTAAAGCATCTAACTAAAATAATTGTCTCAGTAAAAAAGAATTCATAAACTGACAAAAGGCAATAAGGCAAATGAGAATAATTTTTTCCTCTGTTTATTTTCTCCTTTAATTCTTGGAAGACAATCTATGCTAGCCCCAATCTTGCCTGGAACTGCCAGGCTCAAATAAACAAAGACCTGATATCAGGCATACAATTTTCAGCTTTTTTGAAAGATGTTTGTTCCTACAATTTTTCCATTAGCTCTAAAATTTATAAGACTTGACAAACATTTTATTGGACAAGGAACCATTTTCCTAGCATGGACTCACTGCATATATGTGGTGATAGAGTAAGTGAGGTTTTGTCTTGCTTCATTTCTTCAGTGATTGAAAATAAGCATGACATTAATAATTATTAGAACTAGGTTTACATATTAAATCTATGGTTATGTACATAAACAACATTTGACAACGTTTTTGACATTGTATTTTATCAACTGTAAAATGCCCATTATAATATCTAGTTGCATGAATGTTGAAAGGATTAAATTTGGTTTTATATTTAAAGTATTAGCATGTTTTGGATTTCTAGGGACTCCATTGACCACTGGTGACTTCCATAACTACCCAAGTTGCCTCAAATATAAATATATGAAAACATTAATTTGAAATGATACACACACCCCAATATCCATAGCAACATTATTTACAAGTGGCAAGATATGGAAGCAACCTAAGTGTTCATCAACAGATGAACAGATGGTGTGTATATATATATAATGGAATATTACTCAGCCTTAAAAAATGAAATTTTGCCATTTGCAACAACATGGATGGACTTGGAGGATATTAGGCTAAGTGAAATAAGTCAGATAGACAAAGACAAATACTGTACAATAAAACAAATGTATAGTTAAAAAATAAAACAAAGTTGTGAATATAACAAATAGAAGGATACAATTACAGAATATAGAGAACAAATTAGTGGTTACCAATGGTGAGAAGGAATGAAGGAGGGGTAAACTAGGAGTAGGGGATTAAGAGGTACAAACTACTGTGTATAAAATAAATCAGCTAAATAATATATTGTATAACATATGAAATGTAGCCAATATTTTATAATAACTATAAATGGTATATAGTGTCACTTGCTCAGCTGTATCTGACTCATTGTGAACCTATGGACTGTATCAGGGCAGACTCCTCTGTTCATGGAATTCTCCAGGCAAGAGTTTGGAGTCATAGCCATTCTCTTCTCCAGAGGACCTTCCCAACCCAGTGATCGAACCAAGATCTCCTGAATTGCAGTCAGGCTCTTCACCATCTGAACCACACATATAACCTTTAAAGACTGAAAATCATTATGGTGTATACCTGTAATTTACATAATACTGTACACCAACTTTATCTCAACTAAAAAAAGGTGGATTAAAGTTGCCTCTCAAGGGTGAAAACTCAATGTTCTTGTGTATGACAGAAGATACTCAGACTAAAAATTGCTAAATTAATATTAGTGATTGATACTCCAAGAAATAGCAGTATGGCCTGAATGATAAACATTGTCAGCTTCATTTTCACTTTTATTTATAGAATTCTCTGAGTTCCAAGTAGGAAAACTGTCCATAGGTGGTATGGACAGTTCTATGGTATGTTTCTAGTTTATTGTTGTCATTGTTTCTTCATCACTAAGTTGTGTCTGACTCTTTTGCAATCCTGTAGACTATAGCCCACCTGGCTTCTTTGTCAATGGGACTTTGCAGGCAAAAGTACTGAAGTGGGTTGCCATTTCCTTTTCCAGGGGAATCTTCCCAACCCAGGGAATGAACCCAGGTCTCCTGCATAGCAGGTGGATTCTTTATACTGAGAGACCAGGGAAGCCCCCTATCTTTCTATTTTAAACAGAATCAAAAGAACAATAATATTATAAATGAATGCCATGAATTTTTAATTATTTACTACAATGAACTTCCTTTGCTATAGTAAATTCTTTGTAATGACATTTAGCAGAGACTTTTTGGTAGTAGATTTCTTTCTTAACATAGTAGTATATTTCTTTATAATATGAATAAAAGTGAAATTTGCTCATTCGTGTCTGACTCTTTGTGACCCCATGGACTATAGAGTCAATGGAATTATCCAGGCCAGAATACTGGAGTGGGTGTGCTTAGTCGCTTAGTCATGTCCGACTCTTTGCTACCCCATGGACTGTAACCCACCAGGCTCCTCTGTCCATGGGATTTTTCCAGGCAAGAATATGGGAGTGTGTAGCCTTTCCTTTCTCCAGGGGATCTTCCCAACCCAGGAATAGAACCCAGGTCTCCCACATTGGACGAGGATTCTTTACCAGCTGACCCACAAGGGAAGCCCCTTTAAAAGATATATGCTGTCTGTATCTATGTAAGGCATTTTTGTTCTCCGACATGTCTATAATAAGGGACAGGGAATTCTTGTTAACAAATGTTCTCAGAATGTGTACAGCGCAGACTTAGTTACAAGATCAACAAATAACAAGGCTATTTTGGTAATCATGTGCATATTTTTCTTCCTCAGGGGATTTGCGATGTGCTTGCCTTACATTATTTTCCACTTTATATAGACTAATAATATGATCAGGTTCTAATGTGCTTTCTATTTTTCATAATTTATTAGACTTAATTTTAAAATATGTCCTGACTTGTTTTCATATTATAGTATTTTAAATAAAGGTTTGAAGTAAAATCTTTCCTTGATTTTCTTTTTTTCTTTTCAACATGCTGTTGGTCAGGTAAATAGAATCTTAGTAAATGAAATAATGGGAGTGTTTATATATATACATATATTAGACAAAACGTTATCATAAGAGATATCCTGGAAAGAGCACTATCACAAGTTTCTAAAATATATAAGAAAAATATTTTACAATCTGGAACATTTACAATTACCCATAAACTAAAATTTTATTCCAGATATCTAAAGATGAATTATGTATGATCATACTTGAACTAGCTATGTCACTCTCTGGTTAAGATACAATACTTTCTGATTCAGACACATTGACTCTATTGCACCTTTATCATTTATTAAATTCAATGCACCACATATTGATTGTTGTATCTCCAATGAATAAGACATACAATCTATTCAGTCAACAGTACCTTACACTGCCATTAATGTATCATGAAAAAAACATATTCTCTTTGACAACATTCAAGAGTAAAATACAAATTCTGGATCCCATAATGATCCAGCATTCAAAAATGATGTCCATAATTTAAAATTATAAATATATCACATTTAATTCATTGCTATGCTTCTGATTAAACATACAGTCTAATTTTTGAAATCAATTATATTGAGATACAGAAAATATTAAGTAATTCGTTTTTTCACATTATCTAAAATATTAATAAATATAAATATGTAATAGGATATACAATTCTACAAAGTTTTATATAGTATTTTATATACTACATAGTATATAGTACTTTATATATTATATAGTATATAGTATTTTTATTTTATATAGTATTTTATCAGCCAATGTTCTCCAGAAACACAGAATCAATAAAATATTTATAGTAAGATTTATTTCAGTGAAATTACATAGAGTTTTGAGAGCTACCAAGTCTGAAATCTGTCAGACAGGTCAGAAAGGTGGAAAACTCTCTTTAGTAGTAGCTGATGTTGCTGTCTTTTTTTTTGTTCACATTGTGGAAAAATATCCCACATGCATTTTATACCCAACAGGGCAATCCCTTACACATTGTTCCCCTTCCAGAAACTGGTCCTTTCAGACCCTCATATCCTATCAGGGTCTCCCAGAAATTTTAAGTCTATATTTTAAGGGTATGAAATATACTCTCACTGAATGTATTTTAATTTTGTAGATTAGAATTTCTTAAAATGGAATTCTCAAAAGTATTTACTAAATTTCAAAAGAATTTGTTTTTGCATTAAAAAGGATTCTGTTATTACTGAAAATTAAGAATCACTATTCTAGATATTCCTTGTAAAATGTAGAATGTTTCTGTCTCGATAAATGAATATTCTTTCTTTAGATTATGAGAATGATATAGATATGGTTTTCTGCACTTTTCCTTTTTACTTGAAAATACACAACACAACTCAGTGTTGAACTGTAGTAACCATTTTCTCTCTTCACAGTATAATTATCAGCCATATGTCTACATCTTTGCTTAATCACAAATTGTCCTATTTTACATGTTTTATATTGTTCCTTGCTTCAAATTCTCTTCAAATAGTGGGTACTATATAGGTTTTGAAAGCATGCTAAAAAATTTGGTTCAAAGTGGTAAAATGTAGACTAAATAAATTATAGCTGAGTTGAATCTAAATGTTAGGAATTCCTTTCCTCAATAGCAGCAACTTTTTAAAAAGTATTTACCATGTGCCAGGGTATTATGTTAATCAGTTTATTGTAAATTTTTGAAAACCCTATGATGTAGGTACTACTATCAATCCCCACTCTACAGAAATGCAAAGAACTGAAAGTCTTCCAGAGTTTCACGAAGACATCCTGAAGAGACTCAAGTCTGGATGAATCCAAGCTCAGGCTCCCAATCACAATGTATATGGTATCCCAAGCCACACATTCTACTTTGCTTATTGATAGATTTTCTAGGATTCTTTTTGGGAGAGTATTCACTACTGCATCCAACAAAACAGAACTCTGTCTTTTAACAAACTTTTGGCTCTTCCACTATGTTTCCTATCTCCTTATCCCTCTTAGTGAAGTCCAAGATCATCCTCCAACTCTGGTCCCCACTGGTTATCTCAGTACAGCCCCTTTCCCTCACAACATGGTAAACTCAGCAACCTGTTCCCTCATACAAGATCTCCTAACAGGACTCCAACTCCTCAGACTGGTGATCCCTCAGGCACTAGTTTCCCAGAGCAGAACCCTCAGGCTACTTCTTTCCAATAAAGCTGTAATTCATATACCCCAGCAGAGAGCAATACCCCATAGCATAGTTTCACAGAGACTTTTCCTCACAAAGGTCTGTCTCCAACCCCTAGGTAAGGGGAATTTCCATTTCCAAGTTTTTCTTTGAAGTGAGCTATTCCCCCCCCCCCATTATCATCTTTTACTGCTTCTTGTTCATTATTTTCAACTTACCCCAGTTCCTTGACTCTCCCCAAAACTCACTCAATGTTTACAAAGTTGCCAAACTGCTCTGTGGTTTACTTCCCTCTTTCTGCTGCTACAGTCTTGGGAAAGAATTCTTCTTTCTCAAAGAAGTCTCAGTTTGGCCCCTAAAACCTTTCAATTGATTGGATAAAACCCATCCACTTTATCTTCACTTAGTGGCCCAGTGGTAAAAAAATCTCTCTGCCAATGCAGGAGACACAGATTCAACCCCTGGGTTGGAAAGATCCCTTGGAAGAAGAAATGGCAATCCACTCCAGTATTCGTTCCTGGAGAATCCCGTGGAACAAGGAGCCTCGCAGGCTACATTCCACAGGGTCACAAAGCATTAGACATAACTGAGCAACAGAGCACACATAGAGTCAGTTGATTAGTAGATGTTAACAACATAGAGTTTTAACACATCGACCACATGTATTACAAATAATATCTTCACAGCAACAACTATATTAGTGTTTAATTGAAGAACTGATCACTATAGTTTAGTCAAGTTGACACATAAACCTAATCATCACAAATACTGTGTAAATGAATGACTGAATAATTTGTTCATTTTATATTTAAAATAAAATAAGCACTAGATTTTAAACAAAATATTTTTAAAATTTCTAAAATTATATAAGGATTTAATTAGTTTTATGTGGCTTTTCCAGATAAGATGAAGTATTGAAAAATATAATTCTCCCAGGATACTGTGTTTTAGGGATGACATAATTCACTATTTCTGAATAGCTGATTGCCAGGTTGCCTTCTTACATAAGATACTAATTTTAAAAACCCAAAGACATGTCTTAAATAAGAGTCTTAAGAAAAAAAAAATATATATAATTTTTTCAGTAATAATAATCAAAATTACCTTATTTAGGTTTTGCTATTCCACACAGCAAAGATTGGTAACTAACTCTCAACATTCACACTCACTTTCTTCCCTTTGTCACAGAAACCTGGACTCTTAGCTTGATCTCAAGCTATTCAGGATTCACTCTACATTTATGAATCTTCCTTATCATTAGGTGTGAACATGTAATTAATTTTGACCAACAGGATACATTAAAATAAAATTTAAAAATTCTGTGGTAACTCCATTGTTATTCATCCCCTTAAATACAACTTCCTTCCTTTATTTCCTTTCTGCTAGTTGAAATGCAGACATTTTTGGGCATAGAACAGTTTTGAAATATGAATAAAATCCTTGAAAGTAGAGCCAAAACACAGAAGAACTCTGTATATCTGGATTGATTATGAATTGCCTACTTCTAAATTTTTCAATGATAAACTTGCCAATGCCATTTGAAAACTAACATAGATGATACATTTAACTATACAGCTAATTGAAGTAAAGCATCCAGAAAAATAAATCATATGCTTACCGGATAATTTTAAAATTGTTTAGTGTTTTGTAAGTACAAGGGAATTAGAAAAAACAATGTGTGGCAAAATATATATATATATATATATATATATATATATATATATATATATATATATATATATATATACTTTTTCATTTCTAGTACTGTTCTCCTTTTTCTTCCATATTTCTCTCCATTTTCTCTTTTGACTTTTCCCCTCACCTTCACAAATATTTACATAACAACCAGGTGGAGCAAGGGTAAACAGGATCTGCCCTCCAGTGAAGGAGATGGGGCTCAATCCCTGGGTTGGGAAGATTTCCTGGAGTAGGAAATGGCAACTCACTCCATATTATTGCCTGAAAAGTTTCATGGACAGAGGAGTCTGGCAAGCTACAGTCCATGAGGTTGCGAAGAGACACGACTGAGCAATTGACTGGCTGACTGATTCTAAGCATCAAACAAAATACTGTCTTTGGCTTTGCTGGTTTTCTACTTAACTATTGAACCAGTGAAATTTGTTGTTAAGAGCACAGAGTTTGGGGCCAAACAACTGAGTCCAAATCTTGGCCTTATCACTGAAAAGTGGAGTCCAAATCCTGGTTCACATATATATTGTATAATTAGTGTGGATAATTAGTCCTGTTACCTGCAACACCTCTGAGTCTGATTTGGTTGATCAAACCTTCTCAGTATGTGCTATAATTTCTTGGTTCTTCGCTTGTATGGTAATTTGTTATTTGATACCAAACACAACATCTGTATGCCAGTAAGCAAAGAGGAACCAAAGAAACTTGATGAAAGTAAAACAGAAGAGTGAAAAAGCTGGCTTAAAACTCAACCTTCAAAAAACTAAAATCATGGCATCAAGTCCCATCACTTCATGGCACATAGATGGGGAAACAATGGAAACAGTGGCAGACTTTATTTTTTGGGGCTGCAAAGTAACTGCTGATGGTGACTGCAGCCATGAAATTAAAAGAGGCTTACTCCTTGGAAGAAAAGTTATGACCAACCTAGATAGTATATTCAAAAGCAGAGACATTACTTTGCCAACTAAGGTCCATCTAGTCAAGGCTGTGGTTTTTCCAGTAGTCATGTATGGATGTGAGAGTTGGACCATAAAAAAAGCTGAGCATTGAAGAATTGATTCTTTTGAACTGTGATATTGGAGAAGATTCTTGAGAGTCCCTTGAACAGCAAGGAGCTTAAAACAGTCAATACTAAAGAAATCAGTCCTAAATATTCATTGGAAGGATTGATGCTGAAGCTGAAGCTCCAATACTTTGGCCACCTGATGCAAAGTACTGACTCACTGGAAAAAAAACCCTGATGCTGGGAAAGGTTGAAGTCAGGAGAAGCAGACAACAGAGAGTGAGATGGTTGGATGGCAAATCTGACTCGATGGGCATGAGTTTGACCAGCTCTGGGAGCTGATGATGGACAGGGAAGCCTAGTGTGCTGCAGTCCTTGGGGTCGCTAAGAGTCGGGCACGACTGAGCGACTTCACTTTCACTTTTCACCTTAATGCATTGGAGAAGGAAATGGTAACCCACTCCAGTGTTCTTGCCTGGAGAATCCCAGGGACGGCGGAGCTTGGTGAGCTGCCGTCTATGGGGTCGCACAGAGTTGGACACGACTGAAGCAACTTAGCAGCACCAGCAGCAGCAGCAGCAGCCAGACAAAGCTTTTCTAAACTTTTCAACCAATACACCAGTGGTCCCAACACCCTGGTTAGGAATCAGGCTGCACAGCAGGAGGTGAGTGGCAGGCAAGCAAACAGTTTCATCTACTTCTCCCCATCACTCCCTGTCGCTCACATTATCTCCTTAATAGTGTTGCTCTCCCACCCTCTTCCATGGAAAAATTGTCTTCCACAAAACCAGTCCCTTGCACGAAAAGGTTGGGGACTGATGCAATAAACTATGAAATGCAATGCTTTTCTCTTTCACTGGTGGAAAAGAAACCATTCCTTTTCCAAATTACAGAATTTTGGTGCATTATTCCCTGAAATCCTTTGTATGATTCTTTCTCCCTAATGTTGTTTCCTCTCTTCTGTATCGTATTTAGTATTGCTGAAGAATCAAGGGTGCTTCACTGGTGGCTCAGCTGTAAAGAATCCACTTGTAATGAAGGAGATTCAGGTTTGATCCCTGGGTTGGCAAAATTCCCTGGAGAAGGAAATGGCTACCCACTCCAGTATTCTTGCCTGGGAAATCCCATGGACAGAGGTGCCTGGCAGGCTTCAGACTGTGGGGTCACACACTAAACAACTAAAAGGATCAAATGAAACTTTCCCTTTAATATCTCAAAAGTTCATTCTCTCTTGTGTGTTCTCTCTGTCTCTACTGAATTTCCTCTCTCTGCTATACTCTCACCTTTCTCCTGCTTGATATCCTTTCCATGTTAGTCATAGCTTCCTCTTTTCTTCAGATCCCTGATACTACTCATGCATTTCAAGAACAATTCTTGACTCAGTTCTGGGCTCTTTCTTTCTAAGCTACATCCTAGATACTTTCTCTAGGAGGTAAACTGAGGTATTTGTAGAATTTGGCTCTTTCATTTCTAATCTCTCAAGGATTACTATTCTCTTATCTGATATCCAACATGTTATAAATGTCTGACATATATTTTGCCAGTGGTTTCTGTTTTTTGAGTTGTTTTAGGTGGGAAAGTAAATCCATTTTCCATTACTCTATTTTTGTTTCATGAATTTACATCTGGTTTATAAAGTTTATCATAAAATCAGTCTGTATAATCAATTTAGAAGCTTCAGTATTACATTTCATTATGGCATCTAAAATTATTCTTCAGGAATTCACAGACATTATTTTAAGAATCCACAAGTTAGCTTTATAGCGATCAGTGCTTTTACTACTGGACTAAACAAAGTTTTGGTTTCTTACAGAAACGTGCATTTTCTAGATGTGTTCTACATTTAGAAGGAGATCACTCTTAAATGGTTCATTTAAGTTTTTAAGTTTCATACTGTGGATATAACTAAGCTTAAAATGTTGAACTGCCTTTAATACACAGTCCAAATGTGTTTGCTATTCTATTTATCTATATTTATTTTGTGTCTGCATTAACAGTACTTGTATTTCACTGAGTAAGAATCATTTTAACAGTCTATGCAATTTAGATACATCCTATAAAAAATAAAGCCATACTTGGGAGGATAGTCTCATGAGTGTTATTTCATTAAAAAGTAGGTCATTTTGTGTTTTCTGGATATATATGATCTTTAAGAAATTATAAATCTTTCTCTTAGATATTAATTCACAGCCCCCTAATATAGGATATAAATTACTGTTTCATGTTGCATAGAGCATGGAAACATCTGTTTGTTATTAACATAACATTAGAATCTGACAGAATTTAATTCTGGTTTATAAAGCTCATTAGAAACATTTTGTGATTAATTTACAAGCTTCATGATTATATTTTATTAGGTTATTTAAGATTATTCTGAAATTATAGGGTTTTTTTCCTTTAGGAATTTTAAAGCATTTCTAATGTTTTGATATTAAAAATGAATAAAGTTATTAAAACCACAAGCCATTCATCTTGAAAGCCTATTTGATTTTTATTTATCTTCATTATAAAAACACAGTAACATTTGCAAAGCAAGTGTTAGAATACTTGGCAACTTATAGAACACTTGGTTACCTTATGTGGCCTGAGAAAACTGACTACACACTAAGTGATTTCCTTTACCATTCTGGTGGATTAACAGTGAACTCCTGTTCAAAGGAGTTGGGACATAAATTTATTTATTTTTATTTATATAAATGTAATTTATATTATTTATTATGTTGAGGTCAAAAGGTCAAAGTTCTTTCTTTTAAATCTTGTGGTCTATTATTTTTCTTTATTATAAAATCATTACCTATTTACTTGTATTTTGTTATAGCATCTTTATTTTTACTTAAAATATGACATACAAAAATAAACTCAAAATGATTAAAGACCTAAATGTTAGACTGGACACTACAAAACTCTAAGAGGAAAACACAGGGAGAACATACCTTGATACAAAACACAGTAATATATTTTTGGACTTGGTTTCCTGAAGTAATGGAAATAAAACAAAAATAAACAAATGGGTCCTAATTAAACTCAAAAGCTTTTGCACTGTAAAGGAAACCATAAACAGAATGAAAAGACAATATACAATACAGGAAAATATATTTGCAAGTCATGAAATCAACAAGGAATTAATCTCCAAAATTTACAAAGAGCTCACTGCAGCAGGATATAAAAAACAAACAAACAGTCAAAGATGAGCAGAAAACCAAAGGAGACTTTTTCTCCAAAATAGACATACAGATGGTCAAGAGGCACATGAAAAGATACCCAATATCAGTAATTATTGGAGAAATGCAAGTCCAAACTACAATGAGATATCATCTGACACCAATCAGAAGGCCATTATTATCATGTTTATAAATAATAAATGCTGGAGGGGGTTTGGAGAAAAGAGAACACACCTAAGTTGCTGATAGGAATGTATTAATAATACAGCCAATATGGAAAACAGTACAGAGTTTCCTTCAAAAACTAAAAATTTAGCTACTGTATGATCCAGCAATCCCACTCCTGGCCATATATCTGCAGAAAAACATGGATCAAAGGATACATGCTCCCCAATATTCACTGTAACACTGTTAAACAATAGCCTAAACATGGAAGCAACCTAAATGCTCATAGACAGAGGAATGAATATAGAAGCATGTGGAAAAATGAGGTATTACTCAACTATTAAAAATAATGAAATAATGTCATTTGTAGCAATATGCATGGGTCTAGAGATTGTCACACTGAGTGAAGAAATTTAGAAAAAGACAAATACCATATGATATCACTTACACACAGACTCTAAAAAGAAATGATACAAAAGAACCTATTTACAAAATAGAATCAGACAAACAGAGAACAAACTTATGGTTACTGGAGGAAGGTTCGGGATAGGGACAGTTAGAAAGTTTGGGATTGACTTATACCACTGCTATATTTAAAATGGATAACCACAAGTACCTAATGAGAGCACACGGAGTTCTGCTCAATATTCTATAACAACATAAATGAAAAAAAAAAAAAAAGGAATAGATACATGTATATGTAAAACTGAATCACTTTGCTGTACACCTTAAACTAACACAATGTTATTAGTCCATTATAATTTAAAATAAAAATTAAAACAAAATACTTCTAATATTTTAATTTTTTGGAATTTAGAAATGAATATCATATAATATTAATAAATAATATGTGGATAGAATGCCTGATGAACTATGGATGGAGGTTCGGGACATTGTACAGGAGACAGGGATCAAGACCATCCCCATGGGAAAAAAGTGCAAAAAAGCAAAATGGCTATTTGAGGAGGCCTTACAAATAGATGTGAAAAGGAGAAGTGAAAAGCAAAGGAGAAAGGGAAAGATTTAAACATCTTAATGCAGAGTTCCAGAGAATAGCAAGAAGAGATAAGAAACTCTTCCTCATGGATCAATGCAAATAAACAGAGGAAAATAACAGAATGGGAAGGACTAGAGATCTCTTCAGGAAAATTAGAGATACAAAGGGAATATTTCATGCAAAGATGAGCTCGATAAAGGACAGAAATGGTAGGGGCCTAACGGAAACAGAAGATATTAAGAAGAGGAGGCAAGAATACACAGAAGAACCTTACCAAAAATATCTTCACCATCAAGATAACCACGATGGTGTGACCACTCACCTAGAGCCAGACATCCTGGAATGTGAAGTCAACTGTTCCTTAGAAAGCATCACTATGAACAAAGCTAGGGGAGGTGATGGAATTACAGTAGAGCTATTTCAAATCCTGAAAGATGATGCTGTGAAAGTGCTGCACCCAATATGCCAGCAAATTTGGTAAACTCAGCAGTGGCCACAGGACTGGAAAAGGTCAGTTTTCATTCCAATCCCAAAGAAAGGCAATGCCAAAGAATACTCAAACTACTGCACAATTGCATTCATTTCACATGCTACTAAAGTAATGCTTAAAATTCACTAAGCCAAGCTTCAGCAATACGTGAACCGTGAACTTCCAGATGTTCAAGCTGTTTTTCAAAAAGGCAGAGGAACCAGAGATCAAATTGCCAACATCTGCTGGATCATGGAAAAAGCAAGAGAGTTCCAGAAAATCATCTATTTCTGCTTTATTGACTATGCCAAAGCCTTTGACTTGTGGATGACAATAAACTGTGGAAAATTCTGAAAGAGATGGGAATACCAGACCATTGACTTGCCTCTTGAGAAACCCATATGCAGGCCAGGAGGCAACAGTTAGAACTGGACATGGAACAACAGACTGGTTCCAAATAGGAAAAGGAGTACATCAAGGCTGTATATTGTCACCTTGCTTATTTAACTTATATGCAGAGTACATCATGAGAAATGCTGGGCTGGAAGAAGCACAAGCTGGAATCAAGATTGCCGGGATAAATATCAATAACCTCAGATATGCAGATGACACCTGCCTTATGGCAGAAAGTGAAGAGGAACTACAAAGCCTTTAGATGAAACTGAAAGAGGAGAGTGAAAAAGTTGGCTCAAAGCTCAACATTCAGAGAACAACGATCATGGCATCTGGTCCCATGACTTCATGGGAAATAGATGAGAAAACAGTGTCAGACTTTGTATCTTTGGGCTCCAAAATCACTGCAGATGGTGACTGCAGCCATGAAATTAAAAGACACTTACTCCTTGGAAGAAAAGTTATGACCAACCTAGATCGTATATTCAAAAGTAGAGACATTACTTTGCCAACTAAGGTCCATCTAGTCAAAGCTATGGTTTTTCCTGTGGTCATGTATGGATGTGAGAGTTGGACTGTGAAGAAAGCTGAGCATCGAAGTATTGATGCTTTTGAACTGTGGTGTTGGAGAAGACTCTTGAGAGTCCCTTGGACTGCAAGGAGATCCAACCAGTCCATTCTGAAGGAGATCAACCCTGGGATTTCTTTGGAAGGAATGATGCTAAAGCTGAAATTCCAGTACTTTGGCCACCTCATGCGAAGAGTTGACTCATTGGAAAATATTTTCATGCTGAGAAGGATTGGGGGCAGGAGGAGAAGGTGACGACAGAGGATGAGATGGCTGGATAGCATCACGAACTCGATGGATGTGACTCTGAGTGAACTCTGGGAGTTGATGATGGACAGGGAGGCCTGGCGTGCTGCGATTCATGGGGTTGCAAAGAGTCGGACACGACTGAGTGACTGAACTGAACTGAGTGATGTAGTTGTAATAATAACAGCAATACTAGGTATTTTTGTATATATGTATCAAATTTATTCTAAAAAAGAAAGTGCTTGAGTCAAACATCAAACTAAATTTCAGTTTCTTAGAAATACTTATCTTCATAAAAAAGGTTGGCTGCATTGACAGAAGTTATATGAAGACACAAGTAAAAGTCAAAGAGAAAATTTCACAAATATTTTATGGCTATCCTGTCTTTCAATTACTTCTCAACTGAACTCTGTTCTAGGCATGTGCCAAAATACAACAAATACTAACTTAATGGGGGCACAAATGAACATTTTTACTTCCATTCAGGGATTATATCAGATTTTCTTAACTTTTTAAAGTATTTGCCCTTAATATACTAGAAAATATGGCAATATCATGCAGAAATATTTGAATTTTTCAATATTTTGAGGCTGAGGTAATACTGATAACTACATATGATCACCTAAAAGTTCTTACTTAGTAATGAAAGTAGCCTTTCATTACTTACATTCCTCTGTTATAAATAATTCTATACAACAAAGACAAGTAAATAATCATTTCATTATCTCACAATAAGAAAATTACATGTGACGCCGAATTGTGTTGAAATTTAAAAACTAAAATTTCTCAAGACTTAGATTAAAAAAAAAAAAGGCTGAAATTATGAGTCATCAAATTATCTAACAAGGGAAACAAGGCTTAAAAAAATGTTCAGAGTTTATTTTAAAGCAGTATACTCTTTAAACCAGGTACGCAACAAAGATTATCCTCATTTTGTTTCAGGATTTCTCACTCTGGGTCTCCTTTATATTGGCTCATTGTGTTCCTTTCTTTCACTTGTTACTTTTTGAAAGCACAGGCTACTAGCTTTGTCATTTATTAAAACACTTAACTGTTGATCTCTACTTCTGGGAAGATGGAGTGGAGGTGCTTTACTTATTTCTCCAGCTAAGAACAACTAAAAATATTTGACATTGTAAATAAAACAAATGTAAGAAGATTCTGAAGACTAGAGAGAAGTCACATAAGTAAGGGAAATTAGGACCAGAGGACTCACATCATGGTAAATTCCATGCGTATTCTCAAGGCTTGTAGTTGAAGCAGCTGGCAACCCAGAAAAGCCAGTGGACATAGACAAAAAAAAGTGCCAACAAGTATCTGTTCCTTTAAGATAAAAGGACAGAAGAAGAAAGCTTTTGGATAGTCATTTGCTCAACACTTGCCCAATGTCACAGAAAACAAACAAACAAACAAACAAACAAACAAACAAAAACCTGGGCCCCTGTCCCAACTAAACATGCAAGGGCTGAATCGAGATCCTAGATATTTAGCCTTTCATTACAGTTCAGAGATTGATTACTACTCCACTAAGATAGTGTCAGAAATGACAAGTAGGGAGCCAGGACTTTCATCACCACTAGCCTATAACGAAATGCCTCCCTGTTTTGAATCAGTGGATCATATAGGGAGCTTGGTATCCTACCTCCAATGGCAATGAGACCTATTTTCCTTTCTGAGGTGGTATGCTGTGCTGTGCTTAGTTGCTAAGTCATGTCCAACTCTTTGCAACCCCATGGACTGTAGCCTGTCAGGCTCCTCTGTCCCTGGGGATTCTCTACGCAAGAACACTGGAGTAGGTTGCCATACCCTCTCCAGGGAATCTTCCCAACCCAGGGATTAAGCCAGGTCTCCCACATTGCAGGAAGATTCTTTGCCATCTGAGCCACCAGGGAAGCCCAATAATACTGGAGTGGGTAGCCTATCCCTTCTCCAGGAATCTAACTGCAGTCTCCTGCATTGTGGGTGAATTCTTTACCAGCTGAGCTACCAAGGAATCCCCTGATATGTTGCAAGAGAAGACTAATGGACAATCGGGAATTTCACCATTGCTGTTAGTAATGAGGTCATGATCACACAGGGTCAGAGGAGACCTCATTGGGAATGAAAGCTCCAATCCTACTCTGCTCTAAAAAGGACCATCCCCACTGGGATGATAATGAAGACCTACTGGGGAACACCCCCCACCCCTCATCTTTTGGTAGTAAAAGGCTAGAATTCTCCTTTCTTCTGCTAGAGCAGCAGAAGGAAAAGCTAATTTTTTAAAAAGTTTTAAATAAAAATAAAATCTCCTAGCATAATAAGAACATGTATGATTTCAAAAGGAAATTGCCTGTCACACCAAGAACTAGTAAGATCTTAAACTGAACTGAAAAAAAAAAGATGTCAGCATTGAGATGACAGATATGTTGGAAATATCTAATTATGATTTTAAGTAGCCATGATAAAAAATGATTCAAGTGACCAATTAAAAGTATACTTAAAAAAAAAAAAAAGCTTAGAGGAAAGAAAGAGCAACAAATTAAGAGGCATAAGGAAGAACTGAAATCCTCTGTACCTGATTTCCAGGTGTGGAGTCAGAGTGTATGTTTGTGCACACTTCACTAGGGTGCACAGTCCAGCCAGGAGGAACCTGGCTCTCTAGACCTGTAGGAAAGTGGCCTATCTTGGCCCAGTAAGCCATCTGCCAGGGACCTGTAGTCACCCACGCAGTGCCACTGACCAAGAAGCTGCAAAAGAGGTCTCAGTCAGACCCCATAAAGCTTTGCTATCTTTAAAGGACTTGAGGTTTATCTGGAATTCATGGTTCCCAGGTGTCTTTCATCAGTTGTGGCCCTGGTCAGATCCGAAATGGCTTGAGATCCGGCTTTAAGGGAACATAATGTCTTTGTTTCAGAGCCAGGTGGACCTAGACACAATAGGTTCCCTGAAGTCCCTGCCTATTTCTACAGAGCTCAGAAAAAAGGATCTATTCTGGGACATGCGGGTGAACATGGGACAGCAAGCACATGCACAATTTGTTCTGCAGTGCCCAAGCACCTACTGTCAGGCATCCAGGCCCTCTGTGTCAGACAGTCCTGTCCAACTCTTTGCAACCCCATTGACTGTAGCCCACCAAAATCCTGGGTATTCTCCAAGCAAGAATCCTGGAGTGAGCTGCCATTTCCTTCTCCACAGGATCTTCCCAACTCAAGGATGGAAACTAGGTCTCCAGTATTGCAGGCAGATTCTTTACTGACTGAGCCACACAAGGAAGCACTCCAGGCCCTCTAGCCAAATGTGATAAAAGGCCCTACCTGCCAGGCGGGCCATACCCTAAGGCCAGTGGTTTCCTGCAGAACTGGAAAGGTCCTTACTGGTAGAACCCTTATTACCACTCAGGTGTATCTTAGGAAAAAAAAAAAAAAAATCCCTATCTCTGTGAATGCTCTCCAGTCCATCTCTTGGTAGGTAAAACATAAACACTAATCTTTATTATCCTTCTCCATGGTGACATGCAATCAATCTGTTAAATTGTGTTACTATATTTTTTTCCTAATATACTTAAAATGTATTGTTTTCTCTTTGTTTAAAATGTGGAATATTATTCATATTTGGTTGAAAACCAAATAGTAAATTCTAATTTATCTGAAAAGGCAACTTTCTTGCATTTATCTCAAATTGGCTATGCAGTCTGAAATCAAAGTTAGGAATTAGAAGAAATTAAGGCACTTCCAGGGAATTGCTTACCTGGTGGCTCAGATGGTAAAGAATCTGCCTGCAATGCAGGAGACCTGGGTTTGATCCCTGGGTTGGGACTATCCCCTGCAGAAGGTAATGGCACTCTACTGCAGTATTCTTGCCTGAAGAATTCCATTGACAGAGAAGCCTGGGAGCTGGAGTCCATGGAGTTGCAAAGAGTCAGACAGGCCTGAGAAACAAACACTTTTACTTTTTACTTTCAGAGACTTGATTAATAGAAACTTCTCAACAGCCTCCTGGAGAACTACCTCTAGAGTGAACAAACTCCTCCACTATGCACTGATTCTAATGTAGAGAACATGTCTCTAGGCAGTTGGCTGATTTCCCTGGGATATGATATTGGAGCTTAAATGTAATTATACTATTAGCAAATTAACTACTCAGAACCTTTATAAAGGGAAATTCCTTTGTGTTGATACCATCATCATCTGTGTCTCTAGCTCTGTAGTCACTATTCTGGATCCCATAATGCTAACTTTAGTGTGGCAAAGGAAGATGTTCCATTGGCATCCATTGAGTGGGCTGTCCTCACCTCCTAACCATGAAGACCTTCTCTCTAACATTTACATTTGGCACATTTCTCTTATTCTGGGCATGTATTAGAATATTCAAGCTGCTATAATGGAATACCACAGACTGTGTGGTTTATAAACAACAGAAATTTATTGCTAATAGTTCTGAAGGCTAGGAAGCCCAAAATTAAGGTACTGGCAGAGATGGTATTTTGTGAGAGCCCACTTTCTGGTTCATAGAAGGCCACCCTCTGGCTGAATCCTCACATGAAAGAAAGAACAAGGGAGTTCTCTGGAACCTCTTTTATAAAGGCAATAATTACTTCCCAAAAGCCCAGCCTCCATGAATTTTAAGGACAGAAACATTCAGTTTGTAGCAGAGCCCTTCCTTTGTGGTAATTTCATTGACTACTTCTCAAAAAATTGTGACCCGTATACCAAATATACTGCTTTTTATTCCCTCTACAGTGCCCATAAGTCTGAATAAATATTAGACAAATTGGAATTTTTTAATGTAGTCATTGAAAGAGTTTTATTTTTCACCTGCCCTTTAGGACCACATTCGTTTAAGACAATAGAGCAAGCAGAGTAGTGTTTGATTTTCATCCAATAGAAATTAAAGAAAAAATCATCTATCAGAAGGTAGGCTAGGGAGGCAATAGCTGTCCAAGGATTTCACATACTATGACAGACCACTCATGAAACTTAATCATGCTGTAAGAACTAACTTTTACTTTATTTGAAATACAGTATTTTAATTATGAAATGCAGTTTTAAACTCCTTATAGCTAGTTGGAAATCCAGCTCACAAGGAGAAGGTTACATCAAAGAATGTTCATATGCCCAATAGCAAGCTTTACATTTCAGAGACTAACAAGAAGTAACAAATCTAAGATCAAAAAAGGAGAGAGAGAGAGAAATTGCTTTTCAAACTGAGAGCAATTTGTTTATAATTTATGAACCTCATGATTCTCAATAAGTTGATTAACATGGCACAGATGTATTATTCCCATTTGTTACAATCCATTCCTACACTATTGCATTACTTGTATCCAAAAGAAAAAGGTGTTAACAATGCAGTCAGACAAGCTAGAATAGTCATCTTCTTTTGGTCCCCATTAAACTAACAGTTAGTTGTCAATTAGGTCATCCAGGAAATGATTCAAATAACAAAATAAGCAACAATAGTATCTGCAAAATCAAAAGTAAGTGATTAAGATAGCTGTAATAGTCCCTCAACTTGACTAAACTATAGAAAGACTCTTTCAGGACTCTAGGCCCTGACTTTACTTTTCTTAAAGAATTTATTTTAGAAAAGTTTTAACAGTAGGAAATTTCCTGGCAATATAGTGTTAGCAATCTGGGCTTTCACTGTCATGGCCTGTGCTCGACCCCTCATCAGGGAACTAAAACCCTTCAAGCTGACTAGCATGGCCAAAAGACAAAACAAAACAAAAAACAAACAAAAACTACCCCCACTCCCACCTCCAAAAAAAAAAAAAAAAAAACACCTTGTAACTGTATATTAATTCTCTGTGGCTTTGAGATTTAAATATTTTTAAAAGATCTTGCCTGTTTTACACCCTAGGAATGTCTTTCTCAAGGATCTGGGAGCCATCTTGCTGGGAGCCAGCACGGGAGATCCCACCCATGCCAAAGGTCATGAGGAAGAGACCTGACGGGCAAAGGCGGATCAGGACTCGAGGGACTCCCCGACCCCACCCATGACAAGGTCATGCAGAAGAGGCCTGATGGACAAGGTGGATCAAGACTCAAGGGGTCCCCTGGATCTGCTCAAGCATCTACCCCGAAACCAAAATCTGTCTGTTATACTACACTCTTCTGACATTAACAGGGGCTATCCCCAACCACCTTTCTCTGGAAAATTAACTTAGAACTCCAGTTAATAGTCTCCTGCATATGAAAGGAGTGTCTCAGCTCAAACCTCTCTGCTGGCAGTCTAGCTTGTGTGACAGGTTTATCTACACTCTTGCTACTACGCACATGACTGTTCAAAACCTCTCAACCATAAACAACACAGAGAGTGTGGAGTATTTTGAAAGTCTTAGTTAGCATAGGGCTTTTCTAAAGATAAAAATCATGCTGGTGAAGGGTTTCATTGCTGAGTTAATGATTGCCGCCAGGCCTCCATACTCTTAGGCACCTGGGATTATGTTAATCAATATAATTGGAATGTAAAAAAAGAAATATAGGAGTTTTGATGTTAGCAATACTAGACTTTTGAGTTAATGAATTTTCACTTTGCTATAAATCACTGTACTCCTCTTTCTTTGTTATAAATCGTTGTATCCTTGCTATGTAAGAATGTAACTTTATCACTATCTCAAGACTAAGCAGATTTTAAGGGAAAACAAGTTTTCTGATTGACTAACCTTTATCAATAGAAAGAAAGATGGGGCCATAAAATGTTAATCGGTCTCCAGACCAGAAGATATTGGAAACAAACATAAGACCCTTGTAAAAACAAATGTAAGCAAAGAACACTCTGTCTTTAGATAAGGGTCAGAGCAGCTGACCCTGTGTGACTCTGCTTCTTACATTTATCTCTATGTACAACTAAAAGTATAAAAGCTTCTCTGAAAAATAAAGAGACGGACCAGTTCCACGAAAACCTGGTTCCCCCATGTCGTTCTTTCTTTCTTCCTTTCTCTCTCTTACTCTCTTTTTCAGGCTGATCCCTTGGAGCACAGGGGCCCTCCGTGTTCACTTATTTGCCTGGGCTTCTAAGACCTGAACGGGAAGGCGCTCTGAGTCTTCACTCCCTCTGGAGATGGGGAGGGCGCCTGCGGCCTATGTGAACAGTGCAAGTCCCTTGTCTTGGGGCTTTATTGGTTTTCTGTGTAAACCAAGGTATATCAGCTTCTTTTTTCTCCTCTATTCTCCTTACTGAAAATTCTTTCCTTATCTCTCTCTATATCTATATATCTCTCTCATCACGCTGTCCACAGTTCGGACACCCTGTATCCAAATGGGGCTGGACCCTGGTACCATCCCTTTGAAACAGACTCGTATATAAATTTCTTGGGTAGTCTAGGAACCTAACTCTAGTGGGAGCTGTTTCACAAACATAGATAGCCTAATTCAGAGAAATAAATCTGCAAACTCAGGAATAACTCAATGTATTGAATACATCCCATTAAGCAATCTCCCTACAAATTTTCTTAATACTTTTCCACTAGCTCATTTCAGCTCTTAAACTGCCAATCCCCTTACATCTTTTGTTTCAGTAGAGTTAAGATGAGAATGAGTTCTGTCTTATTGCAATAGTAAAGTATTTGTTTGCAATTTACCAGTTTAACTTTGTCCAGCACAATTTTTGCTTTGGCATGAGCCACCAATAATGATATTTCTTTATCCACTTTTAGTGCTCTATCAACATACATCCCAGTGAAGCACCAGAAATTTAAATAAGGTACATATTGATCATAATAATCTCCCATTCTTCATTGTTTGTCTCTGTGTAAGGCATCTAAGGTGACTGCATGTTTTATCAAAAGGAGCTCATCAATACAGAGTCAGCACACAGTCCTGAAAGACAGTAAACTTCCTAAAATTTATAATTAGAGGATTAATGTTGATATTTTCATATGAGTACAATATTACACTTTCTAGGTAAAAGCACCATTTTAAAAATATTTTATCTTCAACACAATGGTGTAAATGTCTCCCTTGATGCAGCATCTATACTGATTTATTCCAATAAGGCCCACATCTGCAACATCAGATGTAACTTGAAATATGACTTGATTAAACTCTTTAAAATTCACTATCATCCTTCCAACTTCATCTCTTTCCTGATGTAAATAAATTTTAAAAGTAAATGAAGATATGACAAGAATCACAAATATACATTTCAAGTATTTGGTGCTGGCACCAATATGCACAGTGAATGAACCCAGTGATACTTGACACTAGAAGAATTTGATAACCCTTAATTAACAGTCTCTAAAAGAAACTAAGGCAGCATGGAATCCAGGAAATATTGCTGCAGAGTCCTAAAGTCAGAAATGTAGAGAAGATAACATAAAAATATGTCCCTAGAGTTGAAGATTTATATGAATTACAAATAAATTTTGTAGATAAAAGGAAGATAAAAAGCAGAGAGGAAATGATAGAAAACTAATGAGCCTTAATCATAGAAGGGAGGGATACATAGTACCAACTGTGATTTGGCTGGATATGCAGGTAGGTGACAGAATTTGCAGTACCTTGAAGACTAGGTTAACCTGGTTTATTTTCATCCTAAGAGCAGTAAGTAGCAAGGAAAGGTATTAGATATAGAAAGGTTTTAAAACTAATGTAATCTGTTTGCATTTTAATATAATTATACATGTTTTCCACAGCCCAGTTGAGATACCATCTCTTTTGAGAACTTTCTAAAGCTCTCATTACATATAAAATCAAAATATATTTATGAGCCTCAGCTATGCACATACATACCACACTGATTAGTCTTTCACAGTATTTACTAAAGATATATACTTTAAATTTTCACTTTTTTTTTTTTTTTGCCTCTTCTGGACCATAATTATCATGTCCTCATATGTGTCTCATAGTAGGAACTCAATACATTCTTAGCAAAAAAAAAAAAAAAAAAAAAAAATTGTTTAACCCTTAAGTATGCCAATCACTATCATGATATATTCTGTGCCAATACTCCAACTTCATATCAGCTATTGTTTCCTGGTAGTGACTCCCTGCATCATAGGATAAGTTCTGATACCTTATGTCTCATATCTCTTTTGTAGTGTAATGGCAGAAATTTTCTGCAAATTTATTAAATTCTAAGCATTCCAACTGTAAGTAAAAATAAAACTAAGAAAACTTAGGTCAAATATAATTTTCAATTATTTGTGTCATAATCCAATAAAAGAATTAATCACAATCAAATACCCTCATATGATAATCTCTATAACATAATTTATCTTAATTATAATCTACTCAGAATATCTTATTTTCAAGTTTACAAGTTTGTTGTTTAAAGTTCTTATTTTACTTTATCATCAAGTTAAGAGAGAAAACAAAGCAATGGAAAGTGAGGACAAAAATGTTATTATAATTTAATATAGTATGAGACCTAAGAAGATAATTTCATGCTTTGAGTTTGCTTTGTTTTTACTAATTTGTTTTCTGAAATGGGTCATTTTTCCCCTTAAGCTATTTGTAAAATAATCTCAACTATATTTTCCCTTTGTTCTAAAACCATCAACTTAGGCAAATTAACAATTTTCACTATTGCTTATTTTGAGTAATTTATCAATCTATCTTTCATGTGAACTAGCACATTACTTTTACAAAACAACCAGTATTATATAATTTAAGATAGAAGGCATATCAATCTTAATTTGGTTTATTTTTATGTTTACTATTGCCCAATGATATCCAAACACCAAATCTAGGTATGATTTACTTATTTATAGTTGAATAGGTTATGCTTTATTTCCATTAGGACTAGATATTATATAATTTAAAAATAATATAGAGTAGAAGGAATGCTAGACCAACAGTAAAATCAATAAGCAAACAATTGACTCTATCTCACTTCCTTATCAAAGTCAGAGATTTTATGCTATTTTAATTTCAAATATGTGCATTATTTTGCTCTTGTACACTTCATGTCTAGCTTTCCTTCCTTATTGACAGCTAGTTTGATCTATACAGTCACTGATCTAAAGCTACTTGCAGATGAAACAGTTTGACAAAGGTATCTCTGTCAGCTCCTGCAATTGCATAAAGTGTAAGCCTTATAATAAATGATGCAAGTGACTTTGAGAGTTTGTAAAGTATTATTATAAAGCTTTAGGATGGCTTCAGGTGTCTAGTGTTTTGAGGTTTTGGAAATATTACCAAAAATGTAAAATAGGAATTATTGCATCTGATTTCTTTCACCACTAAGATGTAATCCCAATGCCTAACATAATTTTTTGGGTTCTGGAGCCAGCTTGTTCTACAGTTAAGGACATAAATTTGAACCACATACCAGCTGACACAAAGTGCTGGTGAGGCAAAGGTAAGCTGCTAGGTGGCTTAGAACCCAGTTCCATATCACCCACAACTGTTGTACTAGTGCCTGTCTTTCAAACATCTCACACCTACGGTGATATAGGTAACCTTTATGACTAGTATAACAAACATTTTTTTAAAAAAGGGTTTTTAAAATAGATAATTTTACAAGAATGTGGAGGAAAAATGATTGGAGCTGTGCTACAGTCCCTTTTGGAGATGGCCCTGCAAGATAGCATGGAATGGAAACCCTCCCAGCTGGGCAGAACTTTAGTGGTACATCCTATCACTCACTTGTGGAAGGAGAAACAATCCAAAGTGAGAATAAATAAAAAAACCCAGACTTTCAGAACTCAAAATTTCACATATCAAATCCTTGTCACCTCACTTGTCTTTTATTCACATCTCTTTAGAAGTCACTCACACATAGATTCCCTACCTCAATTTCAACACATACAAAAAATCTTCCAGCTTCAAATTTATAACACATTATTGATTTTCCCCTCAAAGTGTTAATATTTTTCAGACTACAAAGGTTAACACCTTTTTACAAAATAGCTTATTTGTAATATGTTTCATTTTTTAATTTTTATTACATATGTCCTATTTTTTATATTAATGGCCTGAAAACCTCACTGATCATCAGGGAATCATTGACTGAAGTGCATGAGCTTTGTACAGGGCAATAGATACTTAAGTAAATGTTTTTTAATGCCTGAAAATGGGCCACTTTGATTGATACAAAAGCATGTCTTTTATTATGATATTTAAGTTTATCTTCTTGCCATGCCTCGTAGAGTATATCTTGGCAAGCTCTAGTTTCTCTTCTGTCTTTCCCAGGGCACTTGCTATCTGAAGCTTATTAGCTTAGCTGAGGGAATCGGCAGGATCTAGGAGTGGGACTTGGGTTGGGTCTCCTGGGGTTCTGCTTCAGTGTTAGCGTTGGTCTAACAACAATTCCACAGTTGAAGCAACATAGCCCTCTTTCCCTATCCCTCCCCTGTCTGAAGTATTGTTCTCCATATTTAATTTTGTACTTCCTGAATTGGGTTCAGTCTCCCCTTTCTAGCATTCTGGAACTGTAATGAGGAGTCACTAATATCTTAAAGTCAGCAGTGTTGCTATTTCCCCCCACAGTTAACACTTTTGTTCCATTGTAGAAAAAGAAAAATTAGTTCACTGCAGAAATCTCCATTGAACAGCAGGGTTAGAAAGATTTTTGCTCCCAGTTTTTTTCTCACACCACCCCTACTCTGCCAAAGTCTACACCAACATGGACACTTACTAGGGCTTTTTCTGATCTTTTCTCCTCTCTACCCTGTGGAATCATTGTGAAGATCTTATAAGGTGTGAAGACATCCCATTTCTAGGTCTCCAGGGTTTTCACAGTATCATCCTGTTCCCAATACAACCTTTTACAATTTGTCAGAGCTCATATCTGAATTCTTCTTATATCGACCCCAGCTATGACTGTGTTCCAATATCCTCTCTCCCTAAAGGTATTGTTTCTCCTTAGATTTGGGGTCAGTTGTTTCCTTTCCTACCTCAAATCCATGATGAATATGGGGGATGGAAACCAGCAATTTGAAACTAACTTTCTTTTTTTTTTTAAAAGGAGGTAAAGAAGTTCATTTCAGTTCTGAAAATGCCAGGACAGAAAGTGACAACTGCCTTAATTTTTTTTTTTTAATATAAATTTATCTATTTTAATTGGAGGCTAATTACTTTACAATATTGTATTGGTTTTGCCATACATCACCATGAATCCACCACATTTGCCTTAATTTTGAAGCTTTTTGTCATATACAAAATTCCAGAAACTGCTTTGCTTTCAAAACTTTAAAGATGTCATTCCTTTGTTTTAAATTTTTTATATACTAAGAGCAAGTATATAATTCTACATAATCACAATAAAATTGTCATGCCAAAAAAATTTAATATGTTGTTACTTAATATAGTCTATATTCTAACTTCTCAAATTGTCTAAAAACATGTTTTATAATATTCCTTATAATAATTTTAATTGCGGTTCAATCAAGGATCCTATCAATGATTAATAATTCTAGAATCATTTTTCAACTTAAATTTTTACTTTCACTGCATTAGCATTCTAGTAGAGTCCAGGAAAGATAGAAGGTAAAAAGAAATTAGAGTAACTAAAGAATAGCATGTATGAAATTGAGGTTACCAAAGAATTGCATTGCTCAGAAATTGCAATATATAAAACTAAGATGTCCAATATAGTGGTAACAATAGGCACATATAGATGATTACATTTAAATTAATTAATAATTTAGTTTAATTATAAAAATAATTCAATTCCTAAATTGCACTAGCCACATTTAAAATGTTCAAAAGCCACATTGAGGCTAGTGGATGACATACTGTATGTTGCAAATACAGAACATTGTCTTTACTCAGAAATATCTGTTTTACAGCTCTGGTATAGAATAAAACAGCGATTTGGGTGTCTGAAGTGATACAACTACATGTGCAGTTAGGTAAGATAGAGCTTATAATTAGTAACAAAAGTGACCTGAAAGATGATAATTATATAATCTCTTGACTTACTAATCTGATTATTAAGAAGCATAAATCTGATAAATACCTTTAAAATGTTAGATAGAAGCGTAGTATCTTTTTTTCCTATTTCTCTGTTATACTTACTGCATATCTTCATCATCCCATCACCATATCAGCATCAAAATCCATATTTAAAAGTGAAAGAAAATAAGAGTACTTCTCTCTCCTTTAAAGTTAAAACATAGAAACAACATATGACTTCCACTTGTAATCTATTGGCAAAAATATGGTCATCTCTCCAAGGTGTCATTAGTTAAGCAGCTATGTACCCACCAAAGTCAAGAGATTATGAACCTCAATGGGGGGGGAAAATGATGGAGGATAGTCATTATTGTCTGTCAAAGTAATGGACCAAGAATAACCATCAGGAAAAAAAAAAATTAGCTATATTTTTTATATTCCATCATGATGGTGTTGAGTTTCAGTTCAGTTGCTCAGTCATGTCTGACTGTTTGCGACCCCCTGGACTGCAGCATGCCAGGCTTCTCTGTTCATCACCAACTCCCAGAGCTTGCTCAAATTCATGATCATCGAGTCAGTGATGCCATCCAACCATCTTATCCTCTCTCGTCGCATTCTCTTCTCCTGCCTTCAATCTTTCCCAGCATTTGGATCTTTTCCAGTGAGTTAGTTCTTTGCATCAGGTGGCCAAAGTATTGGAGTTTCAGTCCTTCCAATGAATATTCAGGATTTATTTCCTTTAGGATTCACTGGATGGATCTCCTTGCTGCCCAAGGGACTCAAGAGTCTTCTACAACACCACAGTTCAAAAGCATCAATTCTTCGGTGCTCAGCTTTCTTTATAGTCCAACTCTCACATCCATATGTAATTACTGGAATAACCATAGCTTTGACTAGACAGACCATTGTCTAGTTTTTTAATATGCTGTCTGGGTTGGTCATAGGTTTTCTTCCAAGGAGTGAGCATCTTTTAATTTCATGGCTGAAGTCACCATCTGTGGTGATTTTGGAACCCAAGAAAATAAAGTCTATCACTGTTTCCAGTGTTTCCCGTCTATTTGCAAATAAGTGATGGGACCAGATGCCATAATCTTAGTTTTCTGAATGTTGAATTTTTAAACCAGCTTTTTCATTCTCCTCTTTCATTTTATCAATGGGCTCTTTAGTTTGTCTTTGCTTCCTGCCATAAGGGTGGTGATGAGTTTAGTACATTATTAAATATATATTCAAATCAAATCCCTTATAATTATGGAGTAGAAGTGACAAAGATTCAAGAGATTATATCTGTCAGACAGAGTTCCTGAAGAACTATGGACTGAGGTTTGTGACATTATACAAGAGGCAGTGATCAAGACCATCCACAAGAAAAAGAAATGAAAAAAGGCAGAATGGTTATTTTAGGGGGCCTTACAAATAGCTGAGAAAAGAAGAGAAGTGAAAGGAACAGGAGAAAAGGAAAGATATACCCATCTGAATGAAGAGTTCCAAAGAATAACAAGGAGAGATAAGAAAGTCTTCCTCAGTGCTCAATGTGAAAAAATAGAGGAAAACAATATAATGGGAAATACTAGAGATCTCTTTAAGAAAATTAAGAGATACCAAGGGAATATTTCATGAAAGATGGGCATAATAAAGGACAGAAACAGTATGGACCTAACAGAAGCAGAAGATATTAAGAAAAGGCAGGAAGAATACACAAAAGAAGTATACAAAAATGATCTTGATGACCCAGATAACCATGATGGTGTGATCACTCCCCTAGAGCCAGAAATCCTGAAATGTGAAGTCAAGTGTTCCTTAGAAAGCATCACTATGAACAAAGCTAGTGGAGATAATAGAATTCCAGCTGAGCTATTTCAAATCCTAAAAGATGATGCTATGAAAGTGCTGCACTCAATATGGCAACAAATTAGGGAAACTCAGCAGTCACCACAGGCCTGGAAAAGGTCAGTTTTCATTCTAATCCCAAAGAAAGACAGTGTCAAGGAATGTTGAAACTACCACAGAATTGCACTCATCTCACACACTAGCAAAGTAATGCTCAAAATTCTCCAAGCCAGGCTTCAACAGTACATGAACTGAGGACTTCCAGACATTCAAGTTGTATTTAGAAAAGGCAGTGGAACCAGAGATCAAATTGCCAACATCCACTGGATCATCAAAAAAGGAAGAGAGTTCCAGAAAAATATCTATTTCTGCTTTATTGACTACACCTTTATTAAGTATGCCAAAGCCTTTGACTGTGTGGATCACAATAAACTGTGGAAAATTCTGAGAGAGATGGGAATACCAGACCACCTGACCTGCCTCTTGAGAAACCCATATGCAGGTCAGGAAGCAACAGTTAGAACTGGACATGGAACAACAGACTGGTTCCAAATAGGAAATGGAGTACGTCAAGGCTGTATATTGTCACCCTGCTTATTTAACTTATATGCAGAGTACATCATGAAAAATGCTGGGCTGGAAGAAGCACAAGCTGGAATCAAGAGTGCTGGGAGAAATATCAATCACCTCAGATATGCAGATGACACCACCCTTATGGCAGAAAGTGAAGAGGAGCTAAAAAGCCTCTTGACGAAAGTGAAAAAGGAGAGTGAAAAAGTTGGCTTAAAGCTCAACATTCAGAAAACGAAGATCATGGCATCTGGTCCCATCACTTCATGGGAAATGGATGGGGAAACAGTGGAAACAGTGTCAGACTTTATTTTGTTGGGCTCCAAAATCACTGCAGATGGTGATTGAAGCCATGAAATTAAAAGACGCTTACTCTTTGGAAGGAAAGTTATGACCATTCTAGATAGCATATTAAAAAGCAGAGACATCACTTTGCCAACAAAGGTCCATCTAGTCAAGGCTATGGTTTTTCCAGTGGTCATGTATGGATGTTAGAGTTGGACTGTGAAGAAAGCTGAGTGCCAAAGAATTGATGCTTTTGAACTGTGGTGTTGGAGAAGACTCTTGAGAGTCCCTTGGACTGCAAGGAGATCCAAACAGTCCATTCTGAAGGAGATCAACCCTGGGATTTCTTTGGAAGGAATGATGCTAAAGCTGAAACTCCAGTACTTTGGCAACTTCATGCGAAGAATTGACTCGTTGGAAAAGACTCTGATGCTGGGAGGGATTGGGGGCAGGAGGAGAAGGGGACGACAGAGAATGAGAAGGCTGGATGCCATCACTGACTCGATGGACATGAGTTTGAGTGAACTCCGGGAGTTGGTGATGGACAGGGAGACCTGGCGTGCTGCCAGGTGCAATGTGCAAAATTCATGGGGTCGCAGAGAGTCATACACGACTGAGCGACTGAACTGAACTGAACTGTAAGCCTTTGTGTGAATCACAAGAAACTGTGAAAATTCTTAAATAAATGGGAACATGCAGACCCAGGAGAAACATTAAGGAATATACATTCCAAGGGCCAAGAACTATATTCCTAGATTCCTTGGAACATGTTGTTTGACAAGAATACTGACCTCTGCCCAATGCATTTTCCCACTTATGTGCATGCTAAGTCGCTTCAGTCGTGTCTGCCTCTTTGTGGTTCTACAGACTGTAGCCCACCAGGCTCCTCTGTGCATGGGATTCTCCAGGCAGAAATACTGGAGTAGGTTGCCATTTCCTTCTCCACGGGATCTTCCTGACTCAGGAACTGAACCTGCATCTGTTGTGTCTCCTACATTGGCAAGTGGGTTCTTTACCACTAGCATCACCAGTTCAATACCGTTGGTCCAGCTATGATCAACTGTCCAAAGGTAAAGGAAATAAAGCTCCAGGGACTACCACGGAGTATTCATCTCCTATCTCTACAGGGATTACATTAGAACTGTAATTTCAGTGATATATTGCAGATAGTCCTTTGCAAACTTCAGTGGAAACTGCTCTTAGAGAAAACTAGTATTTGTAAATTAAAGCGGATTTTGAATTGATCTTGCTAATGAGGAGACTTTATCAGGTTTGTGAATAAAATTATAAAGAATAACAAAATTACATTTCTAAGTAAGTAAAACTTTAATCCATAATGTATTGTAATCACCAATATTTGTGATTCATTTACTAGTAATTTAGGAAAAATAAAGCTATAGGAATGTACTATTTACTAAATATTAAAGTTCACTAATTGATCTTGGAATAATTACTATGAGATCCTTAATATTATCTCTATTCACAGATAAAGAGAGAAACTTACTTTTTTTTTTTTTTTTAACTATCTCATGTCAAGGCTCAAAGTGCCACTATAAAAATTTGTTTGGTTACAAACTCTTGCAGAACACTATTATTATTATTTTCAAAATAAAACTCCTCATTTCCAGGAATAGATACAAGATAAACCTCTGGTGTCATATATTTTGATGCCATTCTTTCAATACACATTTTTTATATGAAAACAAATTTGACATATCACCATAAGAATGATTGAAACGCTGAAGTACATATGATGCTAGTTTTCTAATAAATTGGTGTTCTGCTTCTGCAACCATAATGTACTGGAACCTTAGTTCATAAACTTCCAAAGGACAGAGATTTTGTCCATACAGCTTATTTGAAAGAGTTAATAAAATGTCCTCAGCAACTTTTGAATCTCAGGGTTCTAGTAAAAGAGAGAATGATCACAGGATAACTTTGAAAATTCTGTTTGTTTTTTTTTTAAACTTGAGGTCTTTTGAAGTATAAATTGAAATATCATAATCTCTACATATTAGATGAATAAGCAACATTTCAATTTAAGAATAAAAATATTTTATTGAGTTTTTTAATTTAATAATTTAATTTAATGCACTATTTTCTCTTTTATTTTCTTCATATGTTCTATCTTTTTAAAAGTTATGCTAGTATTTCTCATATATCCTAATGACTCTGTGGCTGCTGACTTTTCAGTTAATTGTAAATCTGATCTCATCACCTGAGACAAAACTAAATGACCCTAGAAAGATTAAAAAGAGAAAATCCTCCATGCCTGAAATAAGAATTTCTAAAGTTCTATAATGGTCATTCATAATTTTATCAATGTTTTCTTAACTATCTTAAATGTTACTTCATTTGTCCATTCTTTTATAATTCATTGGTAAGTTTATTTATCAAGTGTTTATTCTTTCAATTTTCAGACACAAATGGTGACTATGATTTATGTCCTGCTTTTGTCTGTTTTAAACTGAATCAGTGTAGCAAAATTAACAGCTTGGTTTTGGAGTCAGGGTGTCTGGAAATTAGACTCTGACTTTAATACTCACTCTATCATTCAGTATTCTAATCTAAAAAAAGAGAAAATAATATCACTCTATAAGAGTGATTGAAATTTTTAAAATAACATTTTATTTCACAAATCCCAAATATACTATATGATAGGCATCATCTATTTTAGAACATACTGACCCGTATTAATGTATTGTAATTAGTGCTTACTTTGAAGTGAACACTTACACAATTTCTTGAAAACTATATATACAGTCTCCTTAAATCCTGTCTACATATTGATTTCAGTGTTTCCTCTCCATTCTATCCTTCAGTCAATGAAAGTGAATCATCTAAATTTGGTCATAAAAAAGACTCTAGGTTTTTAATATTATTAGCCTATTATATTATAAATGTAGATGATTTTTGTATATTTTAGTAGCCAACAAAACAAAGTACAATGTATGTGTGTTTGCACATGTATATGTGTGTGTGCACATATCTATTTAAAGACCTTAGTTTGCTATTTTTTTTTTAACTTTTTAAACTTAGGGCAACTGTAAGTACATTTCACTGTAAGTACTAAGATTATGGTTTAATACCAGGGAAATTTGTGTTAAATTTGGAAGGTAATGCGAAGTCACAGCCACGGTGCTGTGAGGTCTGGTGTAGGGCACCAGACTGACTTGTTTTTTTGGCAAGGAGCAACAGCTGAGCCTGGGCTCCTCCAGATCCCTTCAGATCTCTTTCAGTTTCTCTTTGTTCAGGGAGATCAAAAGAGAGTCATAATTGCAAGAGTCATAATTGGATTTCAAATTGACCTCATTGACTCAAGTTTTCCCTGTAGGATCTAGTTGATGCTCTCAACTTACTACGTCATATCTAAATATCTTTTCTGATTACTATTCTCCTGACCTTCAACAAATCTAGGTCCGCCATCTGACAAAGAGTCATGAGCCTCCCATGGGCATCTTCATGCAATGCACATATGCTTAAGATCTAATTCCAATAATAAATAATAAAAAATGGAGATTGTAATCTTGGCATCAGGCCCAAAAGATTTTGCACCCAGATAACATAGAATACAGATTCATGTGAAATGTACATAGCCATTTTATGAGAATTGGTAATATATAGGCTCATTCTAAGTTTAACAAATACATAGAACAAAAGTTATACCAATAAGTCAGACCACAAATGAAATACTGAAATTATTACAACAATGCAAAGATCCTCCCACTGTGTTTGTTTGTTTGCTTTCGATTGCACTATAATATAATACTCAAGTTAAAGAAGAAATTCAAATAAAATACAGTTTCTAAAAAGCAACAGTAACAAGAATCTAACAAACAAAAATTAAAAAAAAAATAAAGAATGGGAAAAAAAAAAGGAAATAGAATAGCCAAAAAGCACAAGTTCATGAATTATAAAATAAAAAGAAATGATGCCCATCCATCAAAAAAAAATTTAATAAGAAAGCACAAATACAAAATAAGAAAAATCAAGGGAGGGATAACTATCAAAGCAAAGGAAAAAAATTGAAGACACACTTACTTGCTCAAAATTAGTAATACGAATTTGTCAACATAGATTAAAAATCAGCATCTTTTTTCCTTGTAGGTTCAGATGGTAAATATTTTCAGCTGTGTGAGTCAATACCGTCTCAACTATTCAACTTTACCACTTTTGTGTGAAAGCAGTCTTAGACAGACACAAATGAATGACCATAGTTGTATTTTGCCCTGGGTCATAGCTTCCTGACTTTATCCTTGACAATAAGTAAAATTTCCAGATGAAAGGTTGTTGTTGAATCACAACGCTGGGATTCTTGGAGGGCCTAGAGGAGCCATCCCACATTAAAGATCAGGAAGGACAGCGGTGAGGAGATACCCCTCATCCAAGGTAAGGAGCAGTGGCTGTACTTTGCTGGAGCAGCCGTGAAGAGATATCCCATGCCCAAGGTAAGAGAAACCCAAGTAAGATGGTAGGTGTTGCAATAGGGCATCAGAGGGCACACACACTAAAACCATCCTCATAGAAAACTAGTCAATCTAATCACACTAGGACCAGAGCCTTGTCTAACTCAATGAAACTAAGCCATGCCCATGGGGCAACCCAAGATGGGTGGGAATGGTGGAGAGGTCTGACAGAATGTGGTCCACTGGAGAAGGGAATGGCAAACCACTTCAGTATTCTGCCTTGAGAACCCCATGAACAGTATGAAAAGGCAAAATGATATGCTACAAAAAGAGGAACTCCCCAGGTCATTAGGTGCCCAATATGCCACTGGAGATCCGTGGAGAAATAACTCCAGAAAGAATGAAAGGATGGAGCCAAATCAAAAACAATATCCAGCTGTGGATGTGACTGGTGATAGAAGCAAGGTCCGATGCTGTAAACAGCAATATTGCATAGGAACCTGGAATGTCAGGTCCATGAATCAAGGCAAATTGGAAGTGGTCAAACAAAAGACGGCAAGAGTGAATGTCGACATTCTAGGAATCAGCAAACTAAAATGGACTGGAATGGGTGAATTTAACTCAGATGACCACTATATCTGCTACTGCGGGCAGGAATCCCTCAGAAGAAATGGAGTAGCCATCAGGGTCAACAAAAGAGTCCGAAATGCAGTACTTGGATACAATCTCAAAAGTAACAGAATGACCTCTGTTCATATCCAAGGCAAACCATTCAATATCACAATAATCCAAGTCTATGCCCCAACCAGTAATGCTGAAAAAGCTGAGTTTGAACGGTTCTATGAAGATATACAAGACCTCTTAGAACTAACACCCAAAAAGATATCCTTTTCATTATAGGGGACTGGAATGCAAAAGTGGGAAGTCAAGAGACACCCAGACTAACTGGCAAATTTGGCCTTGAAGAAGCAGGGCAAAAACTAATAGAGTTTTGCCAAGAAAATGCACTGGTCATAGCAAACACCCTCTTCCAACAACACAAGAGAAGACTCTACACATGGACATCACCAGATGGTAAACACCAAAATCCGATTGATTATATTCTCTGCGGCCAAAGATGGAGAAGCTCTATACAGCCAACAAAACAAGACCAGGAGCTGACTGTTTCTCAGATCATGAACTCCTCATTGCCAAATTCAGACTTAAATTGAAGAAAACAGGGAAAACCGCTAGACCATTCAGATATGACTTAAATCAAATCCCTTATGATTATACAGTGGAAGTGAGAGATAGACTTAAGGGCCTAGATCTGATAGATAGAGTGCCTGATGAACTATGGAATGATGTATGTGACATTGTAGAGGAGACAGGGACCAAGACCATCTCCATGGAAAAGAAATGCAAAAAAGCAAAATGGCTGTCTGGGGGGGCCTTACAAATAGCTGTAAAAAGAAAAGAAGCCAAAAGCAAAAGAGAAAAGGAAAGATATAAGCATCTGAATGCAGAGTTCCAAGGAATAGCAAGAAGAGATAACAAATCCTTCTTTAGTGATCAATGCAAAGAAATAGAGGAAAACAACAGAATGGGAAAGACTAGAGATCTCTCTAAGAAAATGAGAGATAACAAGGGAATATTTCATGCAAAAATGGGCTCGATAAAGGACAGAAATGGTATGGAACTAACAGAAGCAGAAGATACTAAGAAGAAGTGACAAAAATACATGAAAGAACTGTACAAAAAATATCTTCATGACCCAGATAATCACAATGGTGTAATCACTCATCTAGAGCCAGATCCTGGAATGTGAAGTCAAGTGGGCCTTAGAAAGCATCACTACTAACAAAGCTACTGGAGGTGATGGAATTCCAGTAGAGCTATTTCAAATCCTGAAAGATGATGCTCTGTAAGTGCTGCACTTAATATGCCAGCAAATTTGGAAATCTCAGCAGTGGCCACAGGAATGGAAAAGGTCAGGTTTCATTCCAATCCCAAAGAAAGGCAAAGCCAAAGAATGCTCAAACTACCACACAATTGCACTCATCTCACACGCTAGTAAAGTAATGCTCAAAATTCTCCCAGCCAGGCTTCAGCAATATGTGAACTGTGAAATCCCTGATGTTCAAGCTGGTTTTAGAAAAGGCAGAGGAACCAGAGATCAAATTGCCAACATCTGCTGGATCATGGAAAAAGCAAGAGAGGTCCAGAAAAATCTATTTCTGCTTTATTGACTATGCCAAAGTCTTTGACTGTGTGGATGACAATAAACTGTGGAATATTCTGAGAGAGATGGAAATACCATCAGGCCAGGAAGCAACAGTTAGAAGTGGACATGGAACAACAGACTGGTTCCAAAAAGGAAAAGGAGTATGTCAAGGCTGGATATTGTCACCCTGCTTATTTAACTTATATGCAGAGTACCTCATGAGAAACGCTGGACTGGAAGAAACACAAGCTGGAATCAAGATTGCCAGGAGAAATATCAATAACCTCAAAGATGTATATGATGCCACCCTTATACCGAAAGTGAAGAAGAACTAAAAAGCGTCTTAATGAAAATGGAAAAGGAGAGTGAAAAATTTGGCTTAAAGCTCAACATTCAGAAAACAAAGATCATGGCATCCAGTCCCATCACTTTATATGTAATAGATGGGGAAACATTGGAAACAGTGTCAGACTTTATTTTTTGGAGGCTCCAAAATCACTGCAGATGTTGACTGCAACCATGAAATTAAAAGGCTCTTACTCCTTGAAAGAAATGTTATAACCAAACTAGATAGCATATTCAAAAGCAGAAATATTAGTTTGCCGACCAAGGTACGTCTAGTCAAGGCCATGGTTTTTCCAGTAGTCATGTATGGATGTGAGAGTTGGACTGTGAAGAAGGCTGAGCACTGAAGTGTTTTTGAACTATGGTGTTGGAGAAGACTCTTGAGAGTTCCCTGGACTGCAAGGAGATCCAACCAGTCCATTCTGAAGGAAATCAGCCCTGGGATTTCTTTGGAAGGAATGATGCTAAAGGTGAAACTTCAGTACTTTGGCCACCTCATGGGAAGAGTTGACTCATTGGAAAAGACTCTGATGCTGGGAGGGATTAGGGGCAGGAGGAGAAGGGGACGACAGAGGATGAGATGGCTGGATGGCATCACGGACTGGATTGATGTGAGTCTGAGTGAACTCCAGGAGTTGGTGATGGACAGGGAGGCTTGGCGTGCTGTGATTCATGGGGTCGCAAAGTGTCGGACATGACTGAACGACTGAACTGAATTCAACTGGAAGAGAAGAATTTCATCCGGTGCCAGAGACAACACTTGATCACTCAGAGCTTTTTTGTAATAAAGTTTTACTAAAGTATAAAAGAGATAGAGAAATCTTCTGACATAGGCATCAGTAGGGGGCAGAAATAGTACCCCCCTGCTAGTCTTCAGCTGGATGTTATATAGTAACTAGCAGTCTGTTAATGAAAGAAAGGAATGTCTTAAAACTCAGATTGGCACCAGGCCCCTCACCCATAAAATGCATTTTGGGATAATCTTGGCACCAAATGGTTCATATTGGGCCATAAAATTATTAGCTTGAATCTTGAAGAAGGACAGATCACCATGCAAATAGTTTCATTTACATAGATTGGAGGAACAATATGTGAGTATAACATACTGGTTTGTCAAGTAAGTTCTGAGCCAAAAGGAGGAACCAACTTGAAGACAGAGTTTGGGGTAAATGCATAGTACATTAGCATAGCTTAAGATAAACATTTCCATAAGAAAAAGGCATTGGTTATCTCTAGGTTTGAGAATAGTTAACTTTAGGTGAAACCAAGTGTCATGACAACACAGAATTTTAAGAGAAACCTCCTTTTAAATTTGTATAGAGAAGGAAAAAATATCACTAGTTTGCGTCCTCCTGCCACTTAAGAGAGATAAAAATGTCTGACACTTGTAGGCTATTTCCTCCGTTTGGAGACCCCTGGCCTTCCTGCCTGTTACCCTCTCACAAAGAAAAGGTATTTAATCAAAAATGAATCTTGTATATAAAGGAAATTTAATTAAATAAATTTCCATTAAAGATATAGAGAATATGATTGTATCTACCTGCAACAGGAACCAAATCTAAATGGTGTTATAGATAAACTCTACCAGAATATGAAAAGGCCAGATCATCATGGTGCTGCTTTTCATGTACTTTAGTTGTCTGGATCATATAAAAAGAAGTGTGATTAAAATATTATTTTAATAAAACAAGATGAACATTGATTTGGTGATCCAAATGTTAAAACGTTAACAAAAATAATCCAAAAGACATTAAAGTATATATAATCAAGTGATGTTTAGCCAGAAAATGCCACAATTAGTCGATAAAAACAAAATCAATAACATCATTCAACATTCTATATATCTAAAGAGAAGAAACACATGGTTATCTTCTGTATGTTGAACAGTGATTCAACAAAATTAATAATCCTTAATTTTGTCACACAAGTCTATCTACTTATTGTCTTCTTATTTATGTGTCATTCAGCCTATTATGTAGCTATCTAGTCAGCCATTGTCTTTTACTTGTGATATTAGCATCATTCCTGCTAAAGTCAAAAATAAGGGAAAAAATGCTCTCTCTATTCAATATCATTTAAAAATCGGTATTATATGTAAGCCAATACTATTAGGAAAGCAAAATATAGAGTCATAAGAAACAGAAGAGAATAATTAATGATTTTTCTATTTACCAAAAATATGCTGAATACCAGGGAAATAGGTGTCATAATTGAAATAGAGAAAAAAGATAATTTACTAATCCAGCAAGATATAAAGTGACATACAGAAATAGCCTTAGATATATACTTAAAATAATCATTTAAAAGACATAATAGAAGGAAAAAAAAAAAAAAAACTCTTTATGTAAGCAACCAAAAAAAGAGAAACCATTAGAAATAAACTTGTAAGTATGAAAATCTATATGAGGCAAATACTTCACAATTATTGAATTTATTCATATGGATTTGCATAAAATTAAAGACATCTCCTTCTCTAGGATATGGCCACTTAATTTGATGGGGATAGTTGAGTAACTAAAGAATATGACTTTCTTATTACCGAGAAAGTAGTCTGGTAGATGGAACAACTTTCATTTCAGTTCAGTTCAGTTCAGTCACTCAGTCCTGTCTGACTCTTTGCGACCCCATGAATCGCAGCACGCCAGGCCTCCCTGTCCAACACCAACTTCTGGAGTTCACTCAAGGTCATGTCCATCGAGTCAGTGATGCCATCCAGCCATCTCATCCTCTGCCGTCCCCTTCTCTTCCTGCTCCCAATCCCTCCCAGCATCAGGGTCTTTTCCAATGAGTCAGCTCTTTGCATGAGGTGGCCAAAGTATTGCAGTTTCAGCTTTAGCATCAGTCCTTCCAGTGAACACCCAGGACTGATCTCCTTTAAGATCGACTGATTGGATCTCCTTGCAGTTCAAGGGACTCTCAAGAGTCTTCTCCAAAACCATAATTCTGAACCATCAATTCTTCGGTGCTCAGCTTTCTTCACAGTCAAACTTTCACATCCATACATGACCACTGGAAAAACTATAGCCTTGACTACTAGATGGACCTTTGTTAGCAAAGTAATATCTCAGCTCCTCAATATGCTATCTAGGTTGGTCATAACTTTCCTTCCAAGGAGTAAGCGTCTTTTATTTCATGGCTGCAATCACCATTTGCAGTGATTTTGGAGCCCAAAAAAATAACGTATGACACTGTTTACCCATCTATCTGCCATGAAGTGATGGAATCAGATGCCAACAACTTTAGACAATGCGAATAAGAGGGTATGGTTTTATAGGTATTGTCTGAGATGGGGTGAAACTGGTCATGAGAAATATTGTTTAAATATCTATCTGTGATAATAGGACCAGGGAAAAGTAATGCATATAAACACTGAAGTAATTCTGAATGATGTGGGGAATATGAATGAAGAGAAATACAGTGAACCAAATGAGCAAACCATCAGGGCATGAAGTGGAGTATCTCAGAACAAGGAGATCTCTAGATAAGAATAACATTAAGAAGGTGATATAATGCATTATAATTTCTACCAGATTATTTGCTCTTTCCTCACTAGAATTCCTATAGTACTTTAATTGCTTTATTAAAACATATATTTTAATCACATATATTAATGTAACATATTACTATTATCATTATGTTTAATGAACATAAACATAAAATGACATAAAAATAATACTAACATGAACATGTATATTTAAACATTTATTTAAAACATATAAACATATATTTTAATTGAGCTTCCTAGAAGCAAAGAGGAACTAAAAAGCCTCTTGATTAAAGTGAAAGAGGAGAGTGAAAAATTTGGCTTAAAGCTTAACAGTTAGAAAACTAAGATCATGGCATCTTGTCCCATCACTTCATGGCAGCTAGATGGGGAAACAGTGGAAACAGTGTCAGACTTTATTTTTTCGGGCTCCAAAATCACTGCAGATGGTGATTGCAACCATGAAATTAAGACGCTTACTCCTTGAAAGGAAAGTTATGACCAACCTAGATAGCATATTAAAAAGCAAAGATATTACTTTGCCAACCAAGGTCCATCTAGTCAAGGCTATAGTTTTTTCAGTGGTCATGTATGGATGTGAAAGTTGAACTGTGAAGAAAGCAGAGTGCCAAAGAATTGATGCTTTTGAACTGTGGGGTTGGAGAAGACTCTTGAGAGTCCCTTGGACTACAAGGAGATCCAACCAATCTATCCTAAATGAGATAGTCCTGGTTGTTCATTGGAAAGACTGATGCTAAAACTGAAACTGCAATACTTTGGCCACCTCATGCAAAGAGCTGACTCATTGGAAAAGACCCTGATGCTGGGAGGGATTGGGGGCAGGAAGAGAAGGGGACGGCAGAGGATGAGATGGCTGGATGGCATCATGGACTCAATGGACATGAGCTTGAGTGAACTCTCTGAGTTGGACAGGGAGGCCTGGCGTGCTGTGATTCATGGTGTCACAAAGGGTTAGACACGACTAAGTAACTGAACTGAACTGAGGTGGCACTAGGGCCAGCTGTGACAGGCCATGCAGAAATTTGCTGGCTGCAATGGAACCCACAGAAGCATGGCCAAGAGCAGCTATCCCTCACCCAAGGTCAGGGGCGGCAACAAAGAGCGACAGGATGCGACAGTGCAGGAGCAACCAAGAGGAGCTACTCCACATCAGAGGTCAGGGGTGGCAGCAGAGATGACCGCAGAGGAGCATGGCTGAGACAGACAGTGCTGAAGTATGGCCAAGACAGACAGTGCAGAAGTATGGCTGAGAGGAGCTACACTTCGCCCAAGATCAGGGGCGGTGACAGAGAGCACCAGGCTGCAACCGCGCAGGAACAGCCAAGAGGAGCTACTCCACACCTGAGATCAGGGGCGGCAGCTGAGAGGAGCAACCCCTTATCCAAGGAGTGGTGGCTACTTGGGCACAGGAGGTCCCAGAGGAGCTAGTCCACGTTCAAGTTCAGAAGGGGTGGCCCTAAGGAGATAGCTCTCGTCCAAGGTAAGGAGCAGCGGCTGTGCATTGCTGGAGTAGCTGTGAAGAGATACTCCACAACCAATGTAAGAGAAATCCAAGTAAGACAATAGGTGTTGCGAGAGGGCATCAGAGGGCAGACACACTGAAACCATAATCACAGTAACCTAGCCAATCTGATCACATGGACCACAGCGTTGTCAAACTCAAAGAAACTAAGCCATCCTGTGTGGGCCCAGCCAAGATGGACGGGCCATGGTGAAGTCTGACAGAATGTGATCCACTGGAGAAGGGAATGGCAAACCACTTCAGTATTCTTGCCTTGAGAACCCCATGAACAGTTTGAAAAGACATAATGATAGAATACTGAAAGAGGAACTCCCCAGGTCAGTAGGCGCCCAATATGCTACTGGAGATCAGTGGGAAAATAACTCCAGAAAGAATGAAGGGATGGGGACAAAGAAAAAACAATATCCAGCTGTGGATGTGACTGGTGACAGAAGCAAGGTCTGCTGTTATAAAGAGCAATGTTGCATAGGAAACTGAAATGTTAGGTCCATGAATCAAGGCAAATTGGAAGTGGTCAAACAACAGATGGCAAGAGTGAATGTCTGCATTCTAGGAATCAGCAAACTAAAATGGACTGGAATGGGTGAATTTAACTCAGATGGCCATTACATCTACTACTGTGGGCAATGCCTTAGAAGAAATGGAGTAGCCATCATGGTCAACAAAAGAGTCCGAAATGCAGTACTTAGAATCAATCTCAAAACCGACAGAATGATCTCTGCTCATTTCCAAGGCAAACCATTCAATATTACGGTAATCCAAGCCTATACCCCAAAGAGTAATGCTGAAGAATCTGAAGTTGAACAGTTCTATGAACACCTAAAAGACCTTTTAGAACTAACACCTCAAAATTATGTCTTTTTCATTATAGGAGACTGGAATGCAAAAGTAGGAAGTCAGGAAATACCTGGAGTAACATGCAAATTTGGCCTTGGAGTATGGAATGAAGCAGGGTAAAGGCTAATAAAGTTTTGGCAAAGGAATCCACTGGTCATAGAAAACATTCTCTTCCAATAACACAAGAGAAGTGTCTACACATGGACGTTACAAGATGGTCAACACTGAAATCAGATTGACTATATTCTTTGCAGCCAAAGATGGAGAAGCTCTATAAAGTCCACAAAAACAAGATCTGGAGCTGTCTGTGGCTCAGATTGTGAACTCCTTATTGACAAATTCAGACTTAAATTGAAGAAACTAGGGAAAACCACTAGATCATTCAGGTATGGCCTAAATCAATTCCCTTATGATTATATAGTGGAAATGAGAAATAGATTTAAAGGACCAGATATGATAGACAGATTGCTTGATGAACTATGGACAGAGGTTCATGACATTGTACAGGAGACAGGGATCAAGACCATCCCCAAGAAAAAGAAATGCAAAAAAGCAAAATGGCTGTCTGAGGAGGCCTTACAAATAGCTGTGAAAAGAAGAGAAGCAGAAAGCAAAGGAGAAAAGGAAAGATATAAGCATCTAAATGCAGAGTTTCAAAGAATAGCAAGAAGAGATAAGAAAGCCTCCCTCAATGATCAATGCAAAGAAATATAGAAAAACAAGAGAATGGGAAAGACTAGAGATCTCTTCAAGAAAATCAGAGATACCAAAGGAATATTTCATGCAAAGATGGGATTGATAAAGGACAGAAAAGGTTTAGACCTAACATAAGCAGATAATATTAAGAAGAGGTGTCAAGAATACACAGAAGAACTGTACAAAAATTATCTTCATGACACAGATAATCATGAATGTGTGATTACTCACGTAGAGCCAATCATCCTGGAATGTGAAGTCAAGTGGGCCTTAGAAAGCATCACTATGAACAAAGCTAGTGGAGGTGATGGAATTCCAGTTGAGCTATTTCAAATCGTGAAAGATGATGCTGTGAAACTGCTGAACTCAATATGCCAGCAAATTTGGAAAACTCAGCAGTGGCCACAGGACTGGAAAAGGTCAGTTTTCATTCTAATCCCAAAGAAAGGCAATGCCAAAGAATGCTCAACCTACCGCACAATTGCACTCGTATCACACACTAGCAAAATAATGCTCACAATCCTCCAGGCCAGGTTTCAGCAATACGTGAACCGTGAACTTCTAGATGTTCATTCTGGTTTTAGAAAAGACAGAGGAACCAGAGGTCAAATTGCCAACATTCGCTGGATCATCGGAAAAGCAAAAGAGTTCCAGGAAAACATCTATTTCTGTTTTATTGAGTATGCCTTTGACTGTGTGGATGACAATAAACTGTGGAAAATTCTGAAAGAGATGGGAATACCAGACCACCTGACCTGCCTCTTGAGAAACCTATATGCAGATCAGGAAGCAATAGTTAGAACTGGACATGGAAAAACAGACCAGTTCTAAATAGGAAAAGGAGTATGTCAAGGCTGTATATTGTCACCCTTCTTATTTAACTTATATGCAAAGTACATCATGAGAAATGCTTGGCTGGAAGAAGCACAAGCTGGAATCAAGATTGCCAGTAGAAATATCAATAACTTCAGGTATGCAGATGACACCACCCTTATGGCAAAAAGTGAAGAGGAACTACAAACCCTTTGATAAGAGTGAAAGAAGAGAATAAAAATGTTGGCTTAAAGCTGAACATTCAGAAAACAAAGATCATGGCATCTGGTCCCATTATTTCATGATAAATAGATTCAGAAACAGTGGAAACAGTGTCAGACTTTATTTTGTTGGGCTCCAAAATCACTGTAGATTGTGATTGCACCTATGAAATTAAAAGACGCTTAGTCCTTGAAAGGAAAATTATGACCAACCTAGATACCATTTTAAAAATCAGAGACATTACTTTGCCAACAAAGGTCTGCCTAGTCAAGGCTATGTTCTTTCCAGTAGTCATGTATAGATGTGAGAGTTGGACTGTGAAGAAAGCTGAGTGCTGAAGAATTGATGCTTTTGAACTGTGGTGTTGGAGAAGATTCTTGAGAGTCCCTTGGACTGCAAGGAGATCTAACCAGTCCTTTCTAAAGGAGATCAGCCCTGGGATTTCTTTGGAGGGACTGATGCTAAAGCTGAAACTGCAATACTTTGGACACCTCATGAGAAGAGCTAACTCTTTGGAAAAGTCTGTGATTCTGGGAGGGCCAGGAGGAGAAGGGGACAACAGAGGTTGAGATGGCTGGACGGCATCACCGACTCGATTGACATGAGTTTGAGTGAACTACAGGAGTTGGTGATGGACAGGGAGGCCTGGCCTGCTGCTATTTGTAGGGTCACAAAGAGTCGGACACGACTGACCAACTGAACTGGAACTAAGTGTTACTAGTGGTGAAGAGCCTGCACACCAATGTAGGAGACTCAAGATTTGTGTATTTAATCATTGGGAAGGAAGATCCCCTAGAGGAGGGAATGGCAATCCAATCCATTAATCATGCCTGGAGAACCCCATGGACAGAGAAACTTGGTGGTCTACAGTCTACATGGTCACAAAGAATCAGGCACAACTCAAGCGATTTAGTGTGGGTACACATACAGACACATTTTAATTACCATTATTTCCTTTTATAGTCTTCTTATTGTCAGATAAAAATAAATGCACAATGTGAGAGTTCTGAGTTTAGATTTATTTGGGACAAATGAAGACTGTAGCCTGGGAGACAGTATTTCAGATAGTTCTGAGAAAATTCTCCAAAAAGGTAGGGGGAAGGTCGGTATATATGCAATTATATTGAAGAATGAGTACCTGCAATCAAGCATATATTTTTTGCCAAAAGTTGTTACAAGTCTTGTGAAGGAGACTTGTCTAGTCGTGAGGAGCAGACCTCACCAGAAGGATTTTAGTGATTTTCTAAATGTAAGGAAATGCAAGAATTGGGTTCGCAAATCTTTTGAAAATATGTATCTGGATATCTGCCCTGCCAGTTTTTCACAGAAGACAGTGTGTCTTATCCCTTATTTCCACACTGAAATCCTTTCAGGGGATGTTGAAGGTCAGCAGTTGCAGCAGGTCATGATTTGATCTTTGTAGATGTAGATGGCAAGTGTCATTTTGTAGGTGACACTGTCTATGGAAGTATGTTGAAATCTGTAGGCACTGATCTTTTTATAGGTTTGTATTCTCTGAAGAGTAAAATTATATATTGAAAATGAAAGTCACTGGGTCGTGTTCAACTCTTGGCAACCCCATGGACTATACAGTCCTTGAAATTATTCAGGCCAAAATACTGAAGTGGATAGCCTTTCCTTTCTCCAGGTGATTTTCCCAGCCCAGGGATTGAACCCAGGTCTCCCTCACTGCAGACTTTTTACCAGCTGAGCCACAAGGGAAGCCCAAGAATACTGGAGTGGGTAGCCTATGCCTTCTCCAGCGGATCTTCCTGACCTGGGTATCAAACTGGGGTCTCCTGAATTTCAGGCCCATTCTTTACCAACTGAACTATTGAACCTAAAGAATAATTTCCGTAAGGATAGGAAGAAAAAAAAAAAATTCTTGTATGTAATTAAAAAATGAAAATAAGAAAAATAAGATTAGGATGTTATATTCTTACTCTTCTTTATGTAGAAAATGAAGGTGGGTAGCTTGGATATTTTATTTTTTAAGGGGATATTGTGATTTTAGGCTGCAAGACTATATGGGCCATCGAATCACAGCACTATTTGTCTTTGAGTTATGAATCTCAAAGTTTAATATGAACATTGACATAATAATGTTCCTCATAAGAAGAACAATGAAAACTTCATTATGAAAAAAAGTTAACTGCACAAATACACTTTAGAAAAGAAAAGCAAGAGGACACCAGTTACTTAGCATGTTGCTTTCTAAAAGAAGACATCATGTCCGAATTATTCAGGGTGATCTTGAAGCTGAAACTCCAGTACTTTGGCTGCCTGATGCAGAGCTGACTCATTGGAAAATACTGTGATGCTGGGAAAGATTGAGGGCAGGAGGAGAAGGGGAAGACAGAGGATGAGATGGTTGGATGGCATCACCGACTCAATGGACATGGGTTTGGGTGGACTCCAGGAGTTGGTGATGGACAAAGAGGCCTGGCGTGCTGTGGTTCATGGGGTTGCAAAGAGTTGGACACGACTGAGTGACTGAACTGAATTGAACTGAGCTGAAATGGATGGAGATTATAAAACATTTAAACCTGGAAAACAACTTTTTAGGTCTTGTATTAGGGGATAATCTTCCATAGGAGACAAGAAGCCTCTCTTTACTTTTTGAAGACTAGAGAGCCATTTGTTTAGGGACAATACAGAATGTTCTCTTCTTCGTGAATAAGACAGATGGCTTCCAAGAATTCTTATGACTCTTATAGTTAAGAATTCTGTATATTATTTGATATAGTAAATAACATTTTAGTAAATTACTTGAATTAATGTTATTTCCATATGCCAATTCCTATGTAAAGTAGAATTTAAGTATAATTTCATTAGTAAACATTATCTCAGTGGAAAAAGTGTAATATCATTGGTTTTTAAGATAATATCAACAGAAGAAAATACACTTTGAGTTCACTACCAAGTAAATAATTCGAGCTAATCCTATAAAGCTAGGAACAACAATAAAACAAGCATTATATTTTGATGTCAAGGGCTGGCAGTAAATTTTGGTGTTAAGAAAATGAATTTCTTTGTCATCAGTTTCTATGGGATAAATTGTTTGATCTCATTTTATAGGCAAACACTTATAAATAGTGATTTTGAATCTACATTAAGTTAATGGATCTTTTATAAGTAATAATTTCTAAAATAGGATAGAGGGAGAGGAGGACATTACTTAAAGTACATATATTAAAATCCATAAAATTATATGGTACTATAAGCAGGAAAATAATTATGTAATAACCAGCCATCAAATTCAAGGTCACAATTTCCTGGGATGGATGGATATTTATTAATTCTCACATACCTGTTATAATTTCTAAAATACATTATGGACTATAAGTTCACTGCTAAAAATAGTTTCAGCAAAATTTTTGTTGTTCAGTAGCTAAGTCATGTCCTACTCTGTGATCACTGTCTCCTGGAGTTTGCTCAGATTTAAGTCTTTTGAGTTGGTGATGCTATATAACCATTTCATTCTCTGCTACCTACTTCTCCTTTTGCCTTCAATCTTTCCCAGTATCAAGGTATTTTCCAATGAGCTGGTTCTTCCCATCAGGTTTCCAAATAGTCAAATCTTCACATCAAGTGGCCAAAGTATTGGAGCTTCAGCTTCGGCATCAGTTCTTCGAATGAATATTCAGGGTTGTTTTCCTTTAGGGTTGATGGGTTTTATCTCCTTGTTGTCCAAGGGACTCTCAAGAGTCTTTGCCAGCACCACAATTTGAAAGCATCAGTTCTTTGACACTCGTTCTTCTAACACTTACATCCACTGGGGGCTTTCCTGATAGCTCAGTTGGTAAGAATCCACCTGCAATTCAGGAGACCCTGGTTCAATACCTGGGTCAGGAAGATCCTCTGGAGAAAGGATAGGTTACCCACTCCAGTATTTTTGGGGTTCCCTTGTGGCTCAGCTGGTAAAAAAATCTGTCTGCAATGTAGAAGACCTGGGTTTGATCTGGAGAAGGGAAAGTCTGCCCATTCCAGTATTCTGGCCTGGAGAATTTCATGGGCTGTATAGTCCATAGAGCCGCAAAGAGACAGTCACGACTGAGTGACTTTCACTTACATCCATACATGACTATTGGAAAAACCATAGCTTTGTGTATATGGGCCTTTGTTGGAAAAAGTTATGTCTCCCACTCTTAATATGCTGTCTAGGTTTGTCGCAGCTTTCTTTCCAAGGAGCAAGCATCTTTTAATTATGTGGCTGTAGTCACCATCTGCAGTGTTTTTGGACCCTCCCCCCTCCCCCCCCCCCCGCCAAAAAAAAATAATCTGTTTCTGTTTCCACTTTTCCCCCATTGATTTGTCATGAAGTGCCACCACTGGATGCCATGATCTTAGTGTTTTGAATATTGAGTTTTAAGCTAGCTTTTTCACTCTCCTCTTTCACCCTCATTAATAGGCTCTTTAGTTCCTCTTTGCTTTTTTACCATTAGAGTGGTATTTGCATATCTGAGGTTGCTGATATTTCTCCCATCAACTTCTGTTCCAGCTTGTGATTCATTTAGCCTGGTATTTCACATGATGTACTCTGTATATAAGTTAAATAAAGAAGAGTGATCCATACAGTCAAAGGCTTTAGCGTAAGTAGTACTACCACAAATTAGTAGTAGTGTTAGTTGCTCAGTAGTGTCTGACTCTCTGTGACACCGTGGACTATAGCCCTCAGGGCTTCTCTGTCCATGGGATTCTCCAGGCAAGAATACTGGAGTGGGTTGCCATTCCCTTCTCCAGGGGATCTTCCTGACCCGGGATTGAACCCAAGTCTCTTGCATTGCAGGCATATTCTTTACTGTCTGAGCTACAGGGAAGCCCAATGAAGAAGAAAAAAATCAATGAATAAGAAACATATGCTCTTCTGGAATTCCCTTGATTTCTCAATGATCCAATGAATGCTGCCAATTTGATCTCTTGTTCCTCTGCCTTTTCTAAATCTAGTTTATACTTTTGGAAGTTCTCAGTTCATGTACTGATGAAGACTAACTTGAAGGATTTTGAGCATTACCTTGCTAGCACATGAAATAAGCACAATTACACAGTACTTTGAGCATTTTTTCTCATTGCCCTTCTTTGGGACTGGGATGAAAACTGAGTTTTCCACTCCTGTGGCCACTGCTGAGTTTTCCAAACTTGCTAACATATTGAATGCAGCACTTTAACAACATCATCTTTCAGGATTTGAAATTGCTCAGCTGGAATTTTATCATCTCTACTAGTTTCGTTCTTGGTGATGCTTCCTAAGGCCCACTTGACTTCACACTCCAGGATATCTGGCTCTAGGTGAGTGACCATTTTTAGTGTTATTCTTCTCTGTATTCTTGTCACATCTTCTTAATCTCTTCTGCTTCTGTTAGGTCTTTACCATTTTGTCCTATATTATGCCTATTGTTGCATGAAATTTTCCCTTGCTATTTCCAATTATCTTCAAGCGACTTCTAGTCTTTCCCATTCTGTTGCTTTCCTCTTTTTTTTTTTTTTCTTTCTTTTTTGCAAGCAAGAGCAATTAGGTAAGATAAATAAATTAAAAGCATCCACATTGAAAACAAAGACATAAATTGTCACTGTTTGCTGATTTGACCTTATATATAGAAAGTCCTAAAGACTCTACCAAAAATCCTAGAACTAACAAAGTAATTCAGTAAAATTTCAGGATACAAAATCGACATACTAAAAATACTTTCATTTATATAACTAATAACAAATTATGTGAAAAAGAAATAATGAAAACAATTTCATTTATAATAGCATAAAGTATAAAATAATACACATATGAATTAATTTAATCAAGGAGGTGACAGATTTGAAAATTATAAGACATTGATGAAAGAAATCAAAATGACACAAATAAATGGCAAGATATTCTATATGCATGGATCAGAAGAATTAATATTAACATGCCTGTTCTACCCAAAGCCATCTAGAGATTCAGTGCAGTTTCTATTATAAATTTAATTACTTTTTTACAAAATATAAATTAAAAAAAAAACGCTAAAATTTCTATGGAACCATGAAAGACACAAATAGCAAAACAGTCCTGAGAAATAAAAATAAAATTGGCATCAATAATTTATGAATACAGCTGAAAAAAGAAAACACACAAAAAAGCTATGCTAAACTTAAAAACCTAGTCTAGTGCATTTTAATATTCTTTGATATCATATTGTTTTGACATATGTGTATGCACAGGTGTCATATAATGTTGAATCACTTTAAATAGCTACAACTCCTTCTTTCACTTCAGTTTAAAATCACATAATAAAGAAGATTATGAAATGAAATGCTAGAATTCATTATGCTTTTAGTGAGGAAAATTGTAAAAGGCTTACATTCATTTACTAAATTTTACTACAATCCTATTAATTAGGATTTTTATTCAAATTTTATAGATGAGAAAACTGAGGCACAGAGAGAAAATAACTGACACAACTAGTTAGTAGCAGGGACAATAGTTAAGTCTAGGCATTCTGGCTCCAAATCATATATTCTTAATGCCTGAGGTATAGGATTTCTTTGCTCATATATGCTCTGCTATTAATAGTACTTACAATAATGCAGTGATTAATTTTCTTTTTTAATTTTAAACATCTTTACTTATCTTCTAAAAATTGAGGTAGGATATGTATTAAATTGAATACTAAATTTTTAGTACATCACTTTAAAGTATAAATCACTTCAGATAGCTACTAAATATTACTATATCCATCACTTGAACAAAGAAATTTGATTTCAAATATCACAGTATTTAGGGCTTCCCTGATATCTCAGTTGGTAAAGAATCCACCTGCAATGTAGTAGACCTGGTTTTGATCCCTGAGTGGGGCAGATCCCCTGGAGAAGGGAAAGGCTACCCTCTCCAGTATTCTGACCTAGAGAATTCCATTGAATGTATAGTCCATGGGGTGGCAAAGAGTTGGACACTACTGAGAGACTTTCACATCACAGTATTTTGCAAAGTTTGTTTTAATTTTAAGAATAAGTGCAACAATTTAGTCCAATAGTATTTATCATCTTCAATTTCAAAATAAGTATCTGTCAAAATATTAATGATCAGTAATAAAGTGCATTCAGAGACTATGTCTGTCAAATATATATTAACAGAGTTCTACATATGAATTACTGCAGTAGCAGATTTAAAGGATGTAAAAATTATTGAGTATTACAAGTTAAAGGGACAACATAGAAGGTGAAGCATAAATAGATGGTTAGCTAAATATGGCAGGGAACATAGAAAAAGAAGAGTGAATAAGAAAGTAACAAATGCAGGATGTGATTTATAAAAGTAAAATAAATTAAAAATTTGGTATCCAGGCACTTGAAAATCAAAAATTATAGATCTTTATAATTGCATGGGTGATAAAAGGAAATTTAGCTTATCTACATTTTGAATTATATAATTGCTAAAGATCTATAGCATCCAAAATTTCCATAGCATTTTTCTCAAGTAGTGATTCCAAAAAAACCTTTACCAGCTCTAACAATGGGAAACAGTATATTTGAATGCAGCCCATTTTATCTTTCTTACTTCTAACTCATAGATATTCCTCTTTAAATTGATATATAATTTTTCTTTCTTTAGTGATCTTCTTTTAGCCCCAGAGATAAAAGATATTCAAATCTAATGCATATTTTAAATGACACTCTTAACACTGTCTTAAGACATGTAGTCAAGAACATATCTTGTGTGTGCATGATGAACCTGGCTGCATGATAAACAATGTCTCCAAATATTCTTGCCAGCTAACATTAAAGAACAAGACTGAAAAAAAAAACAATTTCAGCATCAAGCTGTATAATTAGCATAACTTAATGACAGATGATGCTAAATTGCAATATAGCAAAATAAATAAATAAATTACCAGCAGTAAGTAAAAAAGATATCACCAAATTGTTGTGATATCACAAATTGGGCTGCCACCCTACCTCAGCCCAGCTGCAAGGTTTTTGGAAGAGCAAATGCAGACAGAAAATCAGCAGTGAGGACAGAAGAGAGAGACTAGTGAAGGACCAAAAACATAACTGAATAACCACCAAGATTAAATCTCCTCTAAAGCAAAATCACTAGAAAAGTGTCTAGAGAGATTAAATCATGGTCTACAGGGAAAGGTTTCAAACTATCAGCTACTTGAACAGGCATAATTTAAGGTTCATGTGCTATTTAAAGAAGTCAGTAAAATGTTAAATGATTGCATGATTTAAAGGCCAGTTCTTTTAATACAGGATTCTGTGTGAGGGGAAAAAAAAAAAAAAAAAGGCAAAAGAAAGGGGAAAAAGTCCTTTAGCAACTGGTATGAAGGAAAGAGAGATTTTTAAAGTATTGAAAGACAAATATAAACCATCAATTTGGAATTCTCAAAAAAACTCTCACATGTCTGTAACAAACTTTTTTTAAAAAGATACTAAAATTAGTGGACTTTGCTGTTCTGACAGAAGAGGGCACCATTAAACTAATAATATCATGATACATTTCATTATCATAAAAATCAGTAAGAGGAAAATAAAGTCTTTGTGTAGCTATAGCAGAAAATCTAAAAACAAAATTCCAAACAAATCAAATGAAGAACAATACCCAAATAAAATATTATGAGCCAAAAGAAAATATAAATCAACACTCCAGAATTAAACATACTCAAACAAGCATCAAATACATGCAAAACTATGTTAAATCAAATATTTTAAAAACTAAAAAATGGATTAAAAGAGTGACAAATGAAGAAATTGAAACCAGAAACATATGGAAGAAAATCACAAAATTTTAGAGATGAAGACTAAATTCCAAAAGTTCCCATGGAGTTTAGATTCATATGGAAATTTAATAAAAAAACACTAAAAATAGAAAGAAATGCAATCAAAAGAAGGAATATAACAGAAAAAAAGGAAAAAGGTTAGCAGAGATGAAAATAATTAGAAAAGAATCAAATGTATTTAAATTGCCAAAACACACAAACAAAAAATACTATAACCCAAGAAACTTTCCATAAATAGAAAGAAAACTTGAAAAAAATTTACAAAGGAAAATCAACTTCAAGTCGTATACTACTAGTAAGACCATTAGATTTCAACGGGATGAATACACTTCGATCAAGTATTACTGGTGAGAATTTTAAAACATATAAAAGTGATGACAGTGGAAAAGAGAAAGTGAAAAGTTTGTCATATAGGTAAAAGCTCTGTATTAAAGGATATCACAGTTAATGATAAACTAAATTTTTAAAGGTCTGAGGTCATTAAATATAAACAAAAGTTACGAACTACAGAAAAATAGAAGCCTTCTAAATAAACAACAAAAAGGTAAAGGAGAAAATAATATATATCTTGTAGAAAAAGAAATGCAGCAAAATAAAAACACAAATTATAAAATATTACTACAAGGTTAGAAAAATCATATCACTTATAACAGTAAGTGAGAAAAATCACCCGTTTACAAAAAAAAAAAAAAGATTCTCATTATGGCTCCCAGAAAAGACCTGTTGTATATGACCCACATCTAAAACAAAGTAAAATAGAAAGGCTTAATATAGTGATACATATAGGTAACTGAAGTGTATTGGGTAGAGTTCCTTGTTCTATCCTGCCAGGCTCATCTCTCCATGGGATTTCGCTGGCAAGAATATCTGAATCGGTTGCCATTTCCTTCTCCAGGGAATCTTTGCAACCCAGGGACTGAACTTGGGTCTTTCCCACTGCAGGCAGATTCTTTACCATCTGAGCCACCAGGGAAGCCTACAAAAAACAAGTCATTCACCTTCAAGCCATAATCAAACCAGTAATCTAAGGATGGCGATGGACATTCATCTACAGTCCTCCACTCTACCAGCTGACCTATAGAAGGGTGCGTGCTATACTGTAGGTCCTTATTAGTTATCAGTTTTATATAGAGTAGAGTGTATGTATCAATATTAATCTTCCAATTTATCCCCCTGAACTCTACCCCCAACCCTTACCCCTGGCGAGTTCAGTTCAGTTCAGTTGCTCAGTCGTGTCTGACTCTCTGCGACCCCATGAATCGCAGCACGCCAGGCCACCCTGTCCATGACCAACTACCAGAGTTAACTCAGTTCACCTCCATCGAGTCCGTGATGCCATCCAAATATTTCATCCTCTGTCGTCCCCTTCTCCTCCTGCCCCCAATCCCTCCCAGCATCAGAGTCTTTTCCAATGAGTCAACTCTTCCATGAGGTGGCCAAAGTACTGGAGTTTCAGCTTTAGCATCATTCCTTCCAAAGAAATCCCAGGGCTGATCACCTTCAGAATGGACTGGTTGGATCTCCTTGCAATCCAAGGGACTCTCAAGAGTCTTCTCCAACACCACAGTTCAAAAGCAATTCTTCGGCGCTCAGCCTTCTTCATAGGCCAACTCTCACATCCGTACATGAACACAGGAAAAACCATAGCCTTGACTAGATGGACCTTAGTCGGCAAAGTAATGTCTCTGCTTTTTAATATGCTATTTAGGTTGCTCATAACTTTTCTTCCAAGGAGTAAGCGTCTTTTAATTTCATGGCTGCAATCACCATCTGCAGTGATTTTTGAGCCCCAAAAAATAAAGTCTGACAATGTTTCCACTGTTTCCCCATCTAACTCACATGGAGTGTTGGGACCGGATGCCATGATCCTCATTTTCTGAATGTTGAGCTTGAAACCAACGTTTTCATTCTCCTCTTTCACTTTCATCAAGAGGCTGTTTAGCTCCTCTTCACTTTCTGCCATAAGGGTGGTGTCATCTGCATATCTGAGGTTATTGATATTTCTCCCGGCAGTCTTGATTCCAGCTTGTGTTTCTTCCAGCCCAGTGTTTCTCATGATGTACTCTGCATATAAGTTAAATAAGCACGGTGACAATATACAGCCTTGACGTACTCCTTTTCCTATTTGGAACCAGTCTGTTGCTCCATGTCCAGTTCTAACTGTTGCTTCCTGATCTGCATACAGATTTCTCAAGAGGCAGGTTAGGTGATCTGGTATTCCTATCTCTTTCAGAATTTTCCACAGTTTATTGTGATCCACACAGTTAAAGGCTTTGGCATAGTCAACAAAGCAGAAATAGATGTTTTCCTGGAACTCTCTTGCTTTTTCCGTGATCCAGCGGATGTTGGCAATTTGATCGCTAGTTCCTCTGCCTTTTTGAAAACCAGTTTGAACATCAGGGAATTCACGGTTCACATATTTCTGAAGCCTGGCTTGGAGCATTTTGAACATTACTTTACTAGCATGTGAGATGAGTGCAATTGTGTGGTAGTTTGAGCATTCTTTTGCATTGCCTTTCTTTGGAATTGGAATGAAAACTGACATTTTCCAGTCCTGTGGCCACTGCTGAGTTTTCCAAATTTGCTGGCATATTGAGTGCAGCACTTTCACATCATCATCTTTCAGGATTTCAAACAGCTCAACTGGAATCCCATCATCTCCACTAGCTTTGTTCATAGTGATGCTTTCTAAGGCCCACTTGACTTGACATTCCTGGATGTCTGGCTCTAGATGAGTGATCACACCATCGTGGTTATCCAGGTCATGAAGATCCTTTTTGTACAGTTCTTCTGTGTATTCTTGACACCTCTTCTTAACATCTTCTGCTTCTGTAAGGTCCATACCATTTCTGTCCTTTATCAAGCCCGTCTTTGCATGAAATGTTCCCTTCGTATCTCTAATTTTCTTGAAGAGATCTCTAGTGTTTCCCATTCTCTTGTTTCCCTCTATTTCTTTACATTAATCACTGAAGAAGGCTTTGTTATCTCTTCTTGCTATTCTTTGGAACTCTGCATTCAGATGCTTATATCTTTCCTTTCCTCCTTGGCTTTTTGCTTCTCTTCTTTTCACAGCTATTTGTAAATCTTCCTCAGACAGCCAATTTGCTTTTTTGCATTTCTTTTCCATGGGGATGGTCTTGATCCCTGTCTCCTGTACAATGTCATGAACCTCATTCCTTAGTTCATCAGGCACTCTATCTAACAGAATCTAGGCCCTTAAATCTATTTCTGACTTCCACTGTATAATCATAAGGGATTTGATTTAGGTTATACCTGAATGGTCTAGCGGTTTTCCCTGTTTTCTTCAATTTAAGTCTGAATTTGGTAATAAGGAGTTCATGATCTGAGCCACAGTCAGCTCCTGGTCTTGTTTTTGTTGACTGTATAGAGCTTCTCCATCTTTGGCTGCAGAGAATATAATCAATCGGATTTCGGTGTTGACCATCTGGTGATGTCCATGTGTAGAGTCTTCTCTTGTGTTGTTGGAAGAGGGTGTTTGCTATGACCATTGCATTTTCTTGGCAAAAGTCTATTAGTCTTTGCCCTGCTTCATTCCATATTCCAAGGCCAAATTTGCCTGTTACTCCAGATGTTTCTTGACTTCCTACTTTTGAATTCCAGTCCCCTATAATGAAAAGGACATCTTTTTCAGGTGTTAGTTCTGAAAGGTCTTGTAAGTCTTCATAGAACAATTCAAATTCAGCTTCTTCAGCATTACTGGTTGGGACATAGACTTGGATTAATGTGATATTGAATGGTTTGCCTTGAAATTGAACATAAATCATTCTGTCATTTTTGAGATTGTGTCCAAGGGATGCTCTTCCCGGCCATTGCCCCTGGCCTTGTGTGTGGAGTTGCTCCTCCCGGTCACCGCCCTGGCCTCGGGCTTGGGTTTGATTCTTCCTGCCGCCGCCCCTGGCCTTGGACGTGGGCTGGCTCCTCTCAGCCATCGCCCCGACCTCGAATGTGGGGTGGCTCATCCCAGCCACCGTCCCTGGCCTTGAACGCGGGGTATCTCCTCCCAGCTGCCACCCCTGACCTTGGACGTGGGGTAGCTCCTCTCGGCCATTCCTGCGCCATCACAGCCTGGCACTCTAGGCAGCTGCCCCTGACCTCGGAAGTAGGGTTGCACTCGGCCATGCTTGGTGTGCCAGCCGCTGCTGCCCACATCCAGGGAATGTTGGCTGTGCAGGTGCAGGAGGGCCTAGAGGAGCCATCCCACGTTGAAGGTCAGGAAGGGTGGTGATAGGAGATACCCCTCATCCAAGGTAAGGAGCAGTAGCTGTGCTTTGCTGGAGCAGCTGTGAAGAGATACCCCACGCTCAAGGTAAAAGAAACCCAAGTAAGATGGTAGGTGTTGCAAGAGGGCATCAGAGGGTAGACACACTGAAATCATACTCACAGCTAGTGGAGGTGATGGAATTCCAGTTGAGCTGTTTGAAATCCTGAAAGATGATGATGTGAAAGTGCTGCACTCAATATGCCAGCAAATTTGGAAAACTCAGCAGTGGCCACAGGACTGGAAAATGTCAGTTTTCATTCCAATTCCAAAGAAAGGCAATGCAGAAGAATGCTCAAACTACCGCACAATTGCACTCATCTCACATGCTAGTAAAGTGATGTTCAAAATTCTCACAGCCAGGCTTCAGTAATACGTGAACTGTGAACTCCCTGATGTTCAAGCTGGTTTTAGAAAAGGCAGAGGAACCAGAGATCAAATTGCCAACATCTGCTGGATCATGGAAAAAGCAAGAGAGTTCCAGGAAAACATCTATTTCTGCTTTGTTGACTATGCCAAAGCCTTTGACTGTGTGGATCACAATAAACTGTGGAAAATTCTGAGACAGATGGGAATACCAGATCACCTAACCTGCCTCTTGAGAAATCTGTATGCAGGCCAGGAAGCTACAGTTAGAACTGGGCATGGAACAACAGACTAGTTCCAAATAGGAAAAGGAGTACGTCAAGTCTGTATACTGTCACCCTGCTTATTTAACTTCTATGCAGAGTACATCATGAGAAACACTGGACTGGAAGAAACACAAACTGGAATTGACATTCCTGGGAGAAATACCAATAACCTCAGATATGCAGATGACACCACCCTTATGGCAGAAAGTGAAGAGGAGTTAAGAAGCCTCTTGATGAAAATGAAAGAGGAGAGTGAAAATGTTGGCTTCAAGTTCAACATTCAGAAAATGAGGATCATGGCATCAGGTCCCATCACTTCATGGGAAATAGATGGGGAAACAGTGCAAACCATGTCAGACTTTATTTTGGGGGGCTCCAAAATCACTGCAGATGGTGATTGCAGCCATGAAATTAAAAGATGCTTACTCCTTTGAAGAAAAGTTATGACCAACCCAGATAGCATATTCAAAAGCAGAGACAATACTTTGCCGACTAAGGTCCTGCTAGTCAAGGCTATGGTTTTTCCTGTGGTCATGTATGGATGTGAAAGTTGGACTGTGAAGAAAGCTGAGCGCCAAAGAATTGATGCTTTTGAACTCTGTGGTTGGAGAAGACTCTTGAGAGTCCCTTGGACTGCAAGAAGATCGAGCCAGTCCATTCTGAACATCAGCCCTGGGATTTCTTTGGAAGGAATGATGCTAAAGCTGAAACTCCAGTACTTTGGCCACCTCATGCGAAGAGTTGACTCATCTGAAAAGACTCTGATGCTGGAAGGTATTGGGGGCAGGAGGAGACGGGAACAACCGAGGATGAGATGGCTGGATGGCATCATGGACTCGATGGACATGAGTCTGAGTGAACTCCGGGAGATGGTGATGAACAGGGAGATCTGGCGTGCTGTGATTCATGGGGTCACAAAGATTCGGACACGACTGAGCGACTGAACTGAACTGAACTGATGTATATGTATAATAGACTCACTTTACTGTAATACGGAAACCAACACAATATTGTAAATCGACACATAACACATAAATCACCTTAATAATGTACATACTGAAAGAGATGTGGTAAGACACAAATATAAATGTAATAATAATAGCAAGCTTTAATACATCACACTCAGTACAAGACAGATGAAGTGGATGAAAAAATAGGTAAAGAGGAAAAAGTCTAACAACACAATCAACAGGGTAGACTTTATGATGCATATTGAACATGACATCCTACACAGTCTTCTCAAGAGCCTAGAATACATTCACAAAGTAGATCATATACTATATTAAAAGTATATATGATTAACTTCAATGAAGAGAATATTATAAGTACAAAAATCCATTCTGATCATAATGCACTGGCATTAAGTTGTTCACTCGTGTCTGACTCTTTGTAACCCTATGGACTGTAGCCTACAAGGCTCCTCTGTCCATGGAATTTTCCAGGCAAGAGTAGTGGAGCGGGTTGCCATTTTCTTCTCCAGGGGATCTTGCCCACCCAGGGATAGAACTTGGGTCACCCACATTACAGGCAGACGCTTTAATGTATGAGCCACCAGGGAAGCCCAAAGAAGAATATTATAAGTACAAAAAATCATTCTGATCATAGTTAGTTAGATAGTTCAGTCACTCAGTCATGTTCGACTCTTTGCGACCCCATGAATAGCAGCACGCCAGGCCTCCCTGTCCATCACCATCTCCTGGAGTTCACTCAGACTCACGTCCATCGAGTCAATGATGCCATCCAGCCATCTCATCCTCGGTCGTCCCCTTCTCCTCCTGCCCCCTATCCCTCCCAGCATCTAAGTCTTTTCCAATGAGTCAACTCTTCGCATGAGGTGGCCAAAGTACTGGAGCTTCAGCTTTAGCATCATTCCTTCCAAAGAAATCCCATAATGCATTAAGATTTAAAGAAAAAAAAAAAACTTTAAAACAAAACATGAAGACCACTTTTGTTTTCAGCTCTGGCACCTGAAGCTCTTGAAAGACATTAATCCCATTCTTACACTAAGAGAAAAGCAAAATAAAATTAAAATCAGTCATTTTTATTAGACTTGTTGGACAGTTGAGGTAATAGAACAAACTATCACCCTGAAATCTGGAAAAATAGGCAAATATAGAAATTCACAGCCAAGATCTGATTACCTGAGGCAGAATGATCTATAGCTGTATCAGTTCAGTTCAGTTCAGTCTCTCAGTCGTTTCTGACTCTTTGCGATCCCATGAATCACAGCACACCAGGCCTCCCTGTCCATCACCACCTCCAGGAGTTCTCTCAAACTCATGTCCATCAAGTCAGTGATGGATCCAGCCATCTCATCCTCTGTCATCCCCTTCTCCTCCTGCGCCCAATCCCTCCCAGCATCAGAGTCTTTTCCAATGAGTCAACTCTTCACATGAGGTGGCCAAAGTACTGGAGTTTCAGCTTTAGCATCATTCCTTCCAATGAACACCCAGGACTGATCTCCTTTAGGATGGACTGGTTGGAACTCCTTGCAGTCCAAGGGACTCTCAAGAGTCTTGTCCAACACCACAGTTCAAAAGCATCAACTCTTTGGTGCTCAGCTTTCCTCACAGTCCAACTCTAACATCCATATATGACCACGGGAAAAACCATAGCCTTGACTATACAGACGTTTGTTGGCAAAGTGATATCTCTGCTTTTCAATATACTATCTAGGTTGGTCATAATTTTCCTTTCAAGGAGTAAACGTATTTTAATTTCATGGCTGTAATCACCATCTGCAGTGATTTTGGAACCCCCAAAATATAGCTATATAGTAACATAATAAAAACACTTACACATTAATTTTGACATATTACTGGAGATTTAGTAAGGATTAGTAAGGCAATGAAAAAAATCCATGGACTGTACTCTTATAAGCCTGCTGAATTCCCAACTTTAATACATATTGCCTCCAAAAGCCCCACCATGCTTTCATGGAGAAGGGCCAAGAAAGACCCCCTTTGATTTTGGTAGCACAGAGCAAAAATTTAACCATTCTGGAATACATTCAGAATTTTCTCCATAACAAAGGTCTACCCTCCAGGGGACATACTTAAAAAGAAATAACAGCAAAAATGAACATATGAGACCTCGTTGAACTTAAAGGGTCTTGCTCAGCAAAGGAAATCATTGACAAAATGAAAACACAATATATAAAATGGGAGAAAGTATTTGCAAATGATACTACCTACAAGGAGGTTAACATCCAAAATGTTTAACAACTCAGATAACTCAACATCAAAAAAGTAAACAACCCAAACAAAAAATAGGCAGAAGTTCTAAATAAGCATTTTTCTAAAGAAGACATACAGATGGCTAACAGGCACATGAGACAATGCTCAACATCACTAATTAGAGAAATGTAAATCAAAATCACAAGGAGGTTTCACCTTGAATTGGTCAGAATGGCTATCATCAGAAAGTACTCTAATATAAATGCTGGAGAAGGTGTGGAAAGAAGAAAACCTTCATTCACTGGTGCAGTCATTAGGAAAACAGCATGGATGTTCCTTAAACAGACTGAAAATAGAACTGCTATATGATTCAGTAATTCTACTTCTGGGTACGTATCTGTCAAAAACAAAATCTCTGACTCAAAAAGATATATGTACTCCAATGTTCATTGAAGCTTTACTTACAATAGGCAAGAATGGAAACAATGCAAGTGCCTATAAACAGATGATTGACTTAAGACAATGTGGTGTACATGTGATTTTAGTAATCATGTATGGATGGGAGAGTTGGACCCTAAAGAAGGCTGAGTGACAAGGAATTGATGCTTTCTAACTGTGGTGCTGGAGAACACTATTAATAGTTCCTTGGACACCAAGGAAACAAAGTCAGTCAATCCTAAAGGAAATCAACCATGAATATTCATTGGAAGGACTGATGCTGAAGATCCAATACTTTGGCCATCTGATATGAAAATGTAACTCATTGGGAAAGATCCTGAGGCTGGGAAAGATTGTGGGTAGGAGGAGAAGGGAATGACAGAAGGTTTGGATTACATCATCAACTCAATGAATATGAGTTTGAGCAAACTGTAGGAGATAGTGAAGGATAGGGAAGCCTGGTGTACTGCAGTCTATGAGGTCACAAAGAGTCGGGCATGACTGAGCGACTGAGCATGCATGCTTAAAAGACAGGGCAGTCAACTTGATGGAACTTCTGAAGATCAAAACTGGGACTATTTGAGCCACAAAAGTAGGAAGATGGTAATGTAATAATAAAATATAATCCATAGGGCAAAACAAATGTGAATTAATCTCTATTAATAGAAACAGGTAGCTCAATATAAGGGAGATAAGCATTCTAAAAACTTAAAAAGAGAAGAAAATTGGAAAATTAAAAATCAACATTAGTCAGATGTCACATTAATAATGGCTGCAGACAAAATCTTCACATGGATAAAAATTTAGCATGTGAGAACATAAATATGGTATAGGTATATGTTCAAAGTGTTTCTATGATTTAGATATTATAAAGAGAGCAAAAAAGGTAACATGGTAGTAGAGAAACTCCATAGTGGTCAAGGTTACTATTACCTGCAACATATAATGAGATATGTTGGCATCTGATGTAATGCACTGAGGACACAGAATTTCTGAGGCAATCTAACCAAAATATGTTTCTTCATTCTAATCATGAGAAAATGTCAGACAATCCAAAACTGAGGGAACTGATATGAAACAACTAATCAGGGTCCATCAAATCTGTCAAGGTTATGAAAGACAAGAAAAACCAAGGGAATTACCAAGAATGTAATGTGAAATTTTTGAATACTGAAACAGAAAAAAATGATCATTACTGGAGGAAATAAAACTAATGAAAGTCTTCAGTTTACATAACATTATTAGGCCCTTGTTCATGTTGAGTCAAGTCTTCTCCCTTGGTTTTTGTCTCCTTGTAGGAAATAATTGAGACAACAGACCAGGACAGCTGAAGCAGGCAGGATTTATTAAACAAGCAATACACTCTAGAGACCAGAAAGCAGACTAATCCACGTTGAAGTGGTCTTGACCCATCTTGGTTTCCTCTTTGATGGTTCCTGGGGCTCGATTGGTTGTACCCTATACAAATGAGGCATGAGCCCAAGATCAATCAGGGAAGGGGGCATGTTTTCCTGCCAGAGGTTTTCACTTCAGTCCGTGATTTCTCTTCTGCAAATGAGACATAAGCCTGAGACCAATCAGGGAAGAGGGACGTCTTGCAAATGAAGCATGAACACAGGTCCAGTCAGGGAAAGGACTGTGAGTAAGTTTTCCTGTAGCCTGTCACCATTTTTGACTGCCATTTTGGGCCCTGTTTCCCTGTTCTAACTATCTAGCATTAATTTGTAGCTTTTGGTAAATGTGTTATTTCTGTACTAGATAACAGTAGAGGAGGATGGGTTAAGTATAAACTGAAACTCTATGTAATATTTCTGTAACTTTTAAAAGCCTAATATTAGTTCAAAATTAAAATTTTGAAAACTAATAGTTATGCCTCTCTTGATTTTTCATTTTCACCAGGCTAAGTATCATCAGTCTACACAAACAATTCTCACATTGTGTGGGTTTATTGCAAGGAGAAGGAACTGGCAATCCACTCCAGTACTCTTGCCTGGAAAATTCCATGGATGGAGGAGCCTGGTAGGCTGCAGTCCAAGTGGTCACAAAGAATCAGACACGACCGTGCACCTTCACTTTCTTTCTTTCTATAGTTCCTTTTGGAAAAGGAAATGGCAACCCATTCCAGTGTTCTTGCCTACAGAATCTTGTGGACAGAGTGGCCTGGTGGGCTACAGTCTATGGGGTTGTAGAGAGTCAGTCACAACTAAGCAACTAACACACACACACACACACACACACACACACACACAGACAGACACACACATAGGTTTATTATCCTTTCTTCTCCAGTCCAATATCATTTTAAAGTCTCAAGTTTGTTTCTATTTCTTTCAATCTGTTAAGAGAACAATTTAAAAGACCAATTTAAAGCAGAGGAACACTCAAAAGACCAGCTAACAGCAAGGTAACATGGTGTCAAACAGGTCTCCTAAGTACCTATCCTGTAGACATAAAAATGTTATATAAAAGCAAAAAGCATATAAAAGCAACTTCTGTAAACTAAACAATAAAATTTAGTTAGCAAGGTACTCTCATAAGCCACAAACTAAAAGTAGTCACCAAGAGTAACAATGTCTGTAAGATAATTTTAAAAAATGTATTTTAAAAGGGAGCAAGAGAATAATAAAAAAGCATGAACTAATCTTGTGACAGATGGTGACTGCAGCCATGAAATTAACAGATGCTCATTCCTTGGAAGAAAACTTATGACCAACCTAGATAGCATATTCAAAAGTAGAGACACTACTTTGCCAACAAAGGTCCGTCTAGTCAAGGCTATGGTTTTTCCAGTAGTCATGTATGGATGAGAGAGTTGGACTATAAAGAAAATTGAGTGTCAAAGAATTGATGTTTTTGAACTGTGGTGTTGGAGAAGACTCTTGAGAGTCTCTTGGACTGCAAGGAGATCCAGGCAGTCCATTCTGAAGGAGATTGGCCCTGGGATTTCTTTGGAGGGAATGATGCTGAAGCTGAAACTCCAGTACTTTAGCCACCTCATGTGAAAAGTTGACTCATTGGAAAAGACTCTGATGCTGGGCGGGATTGAGGGCAGGAGGAGAATGGGACGACAGAGGATGAGATGGCTGGATGGCATCACTGATTCAATGGACGTGAGTCTGAGTGAACTCTGGGAGTTGGTGATGGACAGGGGGGCCTGGCGTGCTGCGATTCATGGGGCTGCAAAGAGTCGGACATGACTGAGCGACTGAACTGAATTGAACTGAATCTTGTGAACTGCAGAAAACAGAACTTTTCAAAAAATCTTCATTACATAAGTGAGTCTGCACTCTGAATGGACATTTTGCCAACCTTATCAGAGAGACATAAAGTCAAATGAAGTTTTGAGTTTCAATCTAAGCTGAATGAAATATGCATGAGTTAATATATACATCATGAGAAATGCTGGACTGGAAGAAACACAAGCTGGAATCAAGATTGCCAGGAGAATTATCAATAACCTCAGATATGCAGATGACACCACCCTTATTGCAGAAAGTGAAGAGGAGCTAAAAAGCCTCTTGATGAAAGTGAAAGAGGAGAGTGAAAAAGTTGGCTTAAAGCTCAACATTCAGAAAACGAAGATCATGGCATCCAGTCCCATCACTTCATGGGAAATAGATGGGGAAACAGTAGAAACAGTGTCAGACTTTATTTTTTGGGGCTCCGAAATCACTGCAGATGGTGACTGCAGCCATGAAATTAAAAGATGCTTACTCCTTAGAAGAAAAGTTATGACCAACCTAGATAGTGTATTCAAAGGCAGAGACATTACTTTTCCGACTAAGGTCCGTCTAGTCAAGGCTATGGTTTTTCCTGTGGTCATGTACGAATGTGAGAGTTGGACTGTGAAGAAAGCTGAGCGCTGGAGAATTGATGTATTTGAATTGTGGTGTTGGAGAAGACTCTTGAGAGTCCCTTGGACCGCAAGGAGATCCAACCAGTCCATTCTGAAAGAGAGCAGTCCTGGGATTTCTTTGGAAGGAATGATGCTAAAGCTGAAGCTCCAATACTTTGGACACCTCATGCGAAAAGTTGACACATTTGAAAAGACTCAGATACTGAGAGAGATTGGAGGCAGGAGTAGAAGGGGACAACAGAGGATGAGATGGCTGAATGGCATCACGGACTCGATGGACGTGAGTCTGAGTGAACTCCGGGAGATGGTGATGGACAGGGAGGCCTGGCGTGCTGCGATTCATGGGGTTGCAAAGAGCCGGACACGACTGAGGGACTGAACTGAACTGAATATATACAGCAGGTAGCCAAAATCACTGCAGATGGTGACTGCAGCCATGAAATTAAAAAACACCTACTCCTTGGAAGGAAAGTTATAACAAACCTAGAGAGCATGTTAAAAAGTAGAGACATTACTTTTCCAACAAAGGTCCGTTTAGTCAAGGCTATAGTTTTTCCAGTAGTCATGCATGGATGTGAGAGTTGGACTGTGAAAAAAGCTGAGCTCCGAAGAATTGATGCTTTTGAACTGCGATGTTGGAAAAGACTGTTGAGAGTCCCTTAGACTGCAAGGAGATCCAACCAGTCCATTCTGAAGGAGATCAGCCCTGTGATTTCTTTGGAAGGAATGATGCTAAAGCTGAAATTCCACTACTTTGGCCACTTCATGCAAAGGGCTGACTCGTTGGAAAAGAGTCTGATGCTGGGAGGGATTGGGGGCAGGAGGAGAAGGGGATGACAGAGGATGAGATGGCTGGATGGTGTCACTGACTCGATGGACGTGAGTTTGAGTGATGGATAGGGAGGCCTGGCGTACGGCAGTTCATGGGGTCGCCAAGAGTCTAACATGACTGAACAACTGAAAAGAACTGAACTGGATTCAACTGAGCAAATATCTGAATATTGACATACCCTGAGCCCTTAAATAAAGGCCTAAAAATCTAGCTGGCAAAATCATCCTGCCAGAATAAAATTCTAGAATGAATAGATATTACTAAGAATATCAACTAATTTGTTTAGAACATGGTCAGTAGGGAAAAGGCAAGAGGAATTTCATATGGAGCAAGAGAAGGGAACAGAGTGAGAAAAATAATGAAGTCTTGCTCTAATAACAGGCCCAGAATCAGATGAAATGTGTAACCCAGTATATCAAAATCAAATGAATATGAAATTTTGAAAAGAGTGTTATAAATAAAAGAGAAGCATAAATCAGGATTAGCTTAATGTGAAATAGTTTAGTAATTGAACAGAATAAATAAAATTAAAAATAATATCTGAACTCAGAAAAAATGCACATAAGAAAAAAACATTACTGCATTAATACTGATCAAATTAAAGCTAAAACCAATATACCACTATGTGAACAGACACCACTGAATTGTTTTAAAGAAATCTAAAGATTTAAATCAGAGAAGAATAAAGGAATTCAATAGAAATAAGGGAGGCAGAAATTATGGCATGATAGATTGAAAAGTTTGGCAAAATCACATGCTGAAAGGCAACTACGAAGCTGGACAAAATTGTGAGAAGTAGCTGCATTGGAGAAGGAAATGGCAACCCGCTCCAGTGTTCTTGCCTGGAGAATCACAGGGACAGGGGAACCTGTTGGGCTGCCGTCTATGGGGTCACACAGAGTCAGACATGACTGAAGTGACTTAGCAGCAGTAGCAGCAGCTGCGTTAGCACTCTGCAACTTGATCAAATAACTGCAACAAATTTGAAGCTGTTTTTCCTTAAAAAGTATCAAACTTTGGATGAGAAGAGTTCAAGTCTGTGTACTGTGCCTGAGGCTTCTCTCATATACCCTACTTGGCTTAGTTAGAATAGAAATTCTAATATCAGGTAGAACAGGTCATGAAAACTAAACTCTGTCGAAAGACTTATTTCATTTGGAGCAGAAAGCAATTAAAAAAAAAATGGTTGGGAAAGCAATAAATTGGTAGAGTAATTACAGATTTTAACATTTGTAATATGTCCTGATAAATATGATTGTGGTACTCAGCATCTAAGCAGGAAATATAAGTAATAATATGTGTTACATTTTAAATGTAGACCCAGAAGTTTTAATGTCACTCTCAAAACTCAGCGATTAAAACCCTGTTACAGAGCTATTCCTGACTGTCTCACATTCTGAAGTATATAATATAGCAACATGATCAAAGAGAAAAAGAATTAGGTAAGATCATTATTTAGCATTTTCTGATACATCAAGATTATTATAAATGTGAATCCATTTTTTTTGTATTTGATAAAATACAGATTTCAAGTTCCACCACTGCCACATCCCTTCTGATCCATGTCTGGACAAACTAATAAGAAAGTCAAGGTACTTCCTGCTTTTGAACTGGTGGAGAAGTAATGCATGCAAGCTCTCACCAGCATAAGGATAATTCCTTCAGCTCTGCTGTTCCTGCTGCTGCTAAGTCGCTTCAGTTGTGTCCGCCTCTGTGCGACCCCATAGATGGCAGCCCACCAGGCTCCCTGGTCCCTGGGATTCTCCAGGCAAGAACACTGGAGTGGGTTGCCATTTTCTTCTCCAATGCATGAAAGTGAAAAGTGAAAGTGAAGTTGCTCAGTCATGTCCGACTCCTAGCAACCCCATGGACTGCAACCTACCAGGCTCCTCAGTCCATGGGATTTTCCAGGCAAGAGTACTGGAATGGGTTGTCATTACCTTCTCCCCCTTCAACTCTGCTCCTTAACAATTATAAAAGTCAAGCCAGTTTCCTTTTCCCCTCTTGCAAGCCAACTTTGGACCAGGTTGAGAGTATGCCCTGTTAATTCCCCCAAACTCTCATTACATGAGCAATAAATTTTTCATGCCCTCCTGTTGCTTGTATGGCACTATCAAATCAAGTTTACAGAGGATGAGATGGTTGGATGGCATCACCCACTCAATTGGACATGAGTTTGAGCAAATAGTGAAGGACAGGGAAGCCCAGTATGTTGCAGTCCATGGGGTTGCAAAGAGGCAGACACAACTTAGTGACTGAACACCAATAATCAAGTCTCATTAAAACAAATTTTGAACATGAGGTGTACATCCCATCTCTGAGGGGTTACCACACAAATGTAAAAATGCTTCTAACCACGTACCATAGAGATCATAACTGGAAGTGGAAAATGGCTGAAAATGAGGTAATAAGGGTATATTCCATTTAATAATCACTATGTATTTGGAAATATTTTCATATATTCAAACATACTTTGCCTTGAGGGAAACTATTATTAACATTCTGCTGCTGCTAAGTCGCTTCAATCCAACTCTGTGTGACCCCATAGATGGCAGCCCACCAGGCTCCCCTGTCCCTGGGATTCTCCAAGCAAGAACATTGGAGTGGGTTGCCATTTCCTTTTCCAGTGCATGAAAGTGAAAAGTGAAAGATGAAACCAATTAAAAAACAGTTCAATTTACTTCAGGATGGAATACATGCCCCCAGCATATAGCAGGCTATCCATAATTAATGTGGATAAAACATCCTCATACCAATCTTTTACACTTTCTTTTTAAGCATATTGCTAGTATATTTGGGAGTTTATCATTTCAAGAAATTTAGCCTAAAATCTTTGTTTGTATGAAATTTGAATGCACAGTTTTAAAAAAGACGGCAAGCAAACAACGGTACCAGTAGTGTAAAACACTAATAAACTCTGTAGCTGATTAAACTATTGAAGGAATCAATTTCACTCTCCTTCAGTTGTTTGAATCTATTAGCTTAATGTAGAAAAGCAGCCTATGTTTTTGTGCATATTGGGGCAATTGCTTCTCTTGAATTAAAAGCTTCTTAAACAATTCTAATCTTACATCTTAAATCACTTCAATAATGTGTGTTGTTTAGTTTTCACGGCTTCTGAGCACATAATATAATTAATTCAAATAAGCCTCCAAGCCAATGGATTTTTTTATTATTATTAATATGAGATTAAAGTCTGGAAATAATGGTTTCTGTGTGAATTATTGAGTCCCATTTATTTTATTGGAACAGTATGTAGACTTCAAGGCATGTAAGAAAATTTCTTCCTTTCTCTTTTTTTTATTGCTAGCCATATTTTTCTCCATAATTCATCTCTTCTCTAAATGTAACTTGATATTTACTCTATACTTCAAAATATGCATAACATTTTACTGCAGATTTTGTCACAATATCTTATAATATCAAAATACAAGTTAGTTCTTTCTCAGTTTACTGAAGACAAAGATATGATTAACTATGACTATGATTCATGGCTAAACTTTATAAAATTCTCTATACAAGTAAAATATATTGAATTAATAATATGCATTATTGCATTAGTCCTAAAATAAATAGAATATTTTAGTTTACAATGAAAATTTGTCCCATTTGTCATTTCTAGTCACTCTGATGCCCCCAATGAAAAGATAGTAATGAGTAAAGGAACTGAATTCAAATCCCCAAATTTGTGAAATCTATCAAACCTAAAATAAATATAAAGAATAAAATAAATATATACACAGTTTAGTAAATAGCAAAGGGCCAATAGGCATCTACCCTCACTGTGTACTTCACTTATCATACAGGATCACATTCCTGTATCTCTCCATACTCCTTCACATGCAGATTTTATCACTACATTAAATTAGATGATTATCATTCCCATGTATGATTTTGTACTTTTATTTTATGTGTTAGTTGCTCAGTCATATCTGACTCTTTGCAACCCCATGACCCACCAGACTCTTCTGTCCATGGAATTTTCCGGGTAAAGAATACTGGAGTGGGTGACCATTCCTTCCTCCCGTGGATCTTTGCAACCAAGAGATCAGACCTGGGTCTCCCACATTGTAGGCAGATTCTTTACCATCTGAGCCACCAAGGAAGCCCTATACATTTACTGTATGTTGGTATGTGGACTTTTTGTTCACTGTTGCAGTGAATGTTCTTTACATAGCTCCTCATGCATTTTTGTGAGTTTCTCATATAGAAATTAAATGGAATTTCTAAGCATATGCATTTTAAGCTTTTCTGGGTATAATCAAATTACCCTCTATCATAGTTATATAAATGTTCATGTAGCTCACCCAGGTCTCATAATTAACATTGTATCAAATTGAAATTTTATTTTTATTTTTTCATTGTTCAGATAGAGTAACATTTCATATATTTCTGTACATCAGGATTTTCTGTTCTATTAATTGTCTGTAGAGGCTTTAACTTTTAATTATTACGTTTCAGTAGTTGATAGCATAAGAAATTTTGAGACTAAAATGGGGATAATGGTAAAGTCAGCCAAATTTGTATTTACTACTTCAAAAAGTTAATAGTCTCTTTAATTAATATTAGATCTGGAAATATTACTGTGTTATATAAGGAAATTAAATTAATCATCAGGAATTGAAACTTAGTAAACAGAAATTGCTTATTGACAGTAGCACTAGCAGTTGGTAAGGGGAGTTTCTTTAAGTACACATAAACAAAAAAATATGTATATGTATATACACATACAATATTTTTGTAAGAACATGCAAGAGGATGGACAATTGCAACCACCACATAATCTGTAAAAGGGAAAGCTGAGAGGGTGGGTAAAAAGAATGCTCATTTTTCATTGTATACTATTTTTTTTTCCTTGTGATTCTGTTACCCATTAAAAAATAGATAAAATATAGTTTTAAAAAATCAAGTTAACTAAGCTGTAATCTGCGTTAAGTATCCCTAGAGGATAGTAGTTGTTAAGATATTTTTTAAAAAACTTCAGAGCAAAGAGAGAAAAAAGAAGTTATACATATTATCTCTATTTAATGGGCTACAAATTCCTGTATATTGAGAATGCAGGAATGTGATAATTTGATCTGTCATAAAAATATTCATATTGGTAATAGGTTTACAAAAGACCTCTAGTATTTTCTGAACTATGTACTTTATATTTGTTGTACTGGTGATAATGTCTTAAGGGAAATAGCCCATTTATTAACTTTAAAATCCTATTTTACAGGTTATAAAGTTTAAGGTCATTCATCTTTCTTAACACAGACTCTCCACTTATCATTTTGTAAAACATGGTGACATTGGCAATTGAAAAGTTACTACTGGGTTCTTTTATATGCATTTTACATTTCATATTCATATCAGGGAAATCTAATTGTAGGATTTCATCTCCTTTCTTTCTTCCCTTCTGTCACCCTATGATTTCCAACCCTTCCTCAAATTTGCATACATTGACATTTTCAACAGTTTAAAATTAGACAGCTTTGTTTTGCTAAGCTCAAATATGAAAGCATCCAGCAATTATGCCTCATTGATATTCAATACTAGTAAGTGCACTTCTCACTAGTAAGTGTACTTCTCACACTCTCAGGGCTAGCATTTATTATTTTCAGACCTGTCTCCTCATGTGCTTTGTTTTGATACATCCTTAATTTCCAAATCTATATCTTATATCTAAATCTTTTACAAAGTTGTAAAGTATTATGATACTGTGGGGACCATTTTCATGGCTTTCCCACAACAGATACGGAAATTAAATTATCAGATTTTTCTGACTTTCATATTCAATTCATTTAAGAAGGAAGGCAATGATGAGAATTTCAAAACATTGTTTAATAATAAGCTAAATATATTTATAATATATCTTATTAATTACTGATGGCTTATTTAAAATTTATTAAAAGGTGTTTGCACCTTCAAACAATACTCTGTATCTCACAGTTTCTGTAGATCAGAAGTCTGGAAACAGTTTGGCATTTGATAGAACTGAAGTCAGGTTGTCTGCCAGGGTACTGCCTCATCTGGAGGCTTCGCTATGGAAGATTTTGTTTCAAGTCTTGTTCAAGGCCATGGAGAGATTCATTTCCTTAAGTTTGTATAAAGTAAATACTTATATACTTGCCACCTATCAGCTGAAGATCTCTCTCAGCTGCTAGAAACCAGCCTGAGTTCCTTACCACATGGTTTCCCCTTCTCACAATACAGCAACTTGCTTTTGAACACTTTTAAGAGGAGTATCTTGTGTTGTTTCCAATATCTTTTAAAACCACAACTGATTAGGTCAAGGCCACCTGACCTAAAAAGAAACATGATTAATTCAAAACAACTGATTGCAAAACCCCTTTGGTTTTCTATTAAAGGTCACTTAAATCATAGTAATTTTATCTAATCATATTGATTACTGCCATTCAAACTTGAGATGAAATTATATAACGAGCATCTATGAAGGTGCAAGAATCCTTGTGATCATTTTAGAATATTTTTTACCATAATGCCTTATTTTGTTTTTACTACCTGAACTGTGAATTACTGGAGTTCTGTTTGTTTGTTTTATTCAAGAATTAATAAAGCAAGCACATATTTCAATGTCAGCTACTATCCAGAATCTAGAATAACTATGATCTTGGCCCTCAAAGAATTATGGTGATTTTATTCCACTGGATCTTCATAAATCGCACTTATATGAGAAGAACTGTATGCCTGTAAAAATTCTTTCACAACTTTTATAACAATCCATTGCTCAACAGAGTCTATTGGAAATTGGTTACCTATGCTGGGAATTACTGCTACCTCCACTAGAACAACGAATCTTTCCTAGATGATGCTCTTCACTTTGGATAAAGTGTTTGCTTTCAAGTCTTCTCTTTGTAGTTAATTCCTGATTTCTGATTGTTGTGGATCCCCATGTGCTTGATATTTTTACTGTTATGCTATATTTTAATGTTTACTCCAGTGTAAACATTTTACTTCTCTGTGACTTGCACTTGCGGTATGAGTAAACCTGGTGATAGTTTGCTGATCTAGTTTGGGCTTTTGATTTCCTATTCAATCCTAAAATATTATCTAGATTTTTAGACCCAGATTCTTATCTAACATGGGTATATGAACTTTTGTTCTATCTTCTCCCCCAAAAAAGTTTTTTGACAAACTTTTTGATGTAGGTTATTTTGATAAAATAGGAAATAAAAAAGCTAATGCGTTCTTATCAGTCGCAATCATTTTCTTTTCTTCCTCCTTCAGAATTTGAACCAGGGTCTTGTTCTTTTCACTTAATTTCAGTACTTTTAAAACAGAAACATCCTGCTTCTCAGCTGAGTATAATCTAAGACCCAATCATTCTCTTTTTTATTTTTTTAATTCACTTTGGTTTTATTGTTTTTTATTATTTTATTTATTTATTTATTTTTTACTTACAATACTGTATTGTTTTTGCCATACATTGACATGAATCCACCACGGGTTCCATCTCTATATATATTCTAGACTTATCAGAGGAGCCAAGAAGTCAGACCCCATACACTATTAATATAGGGACAATTGAAGAAAATGAAAAACTAGAAGTCTTTAGTTGGGCTTCCCTGGTGGCTCAGACGGTAAAGTGTCTGCCTGCAATGCGGGAGATCCGGGTTCAATTCCTGGGTTAGGAAGATCCCCTGGAGAAGTAGTTATGTTGATACAAATCCATGCAGTCTTGCTCTCAACTAGACCGTAGTATACTCAGCATATTCTAAATCAATAGACAATGTTTTTCCTTGGATCTCCTTTTCATCAAACATGACATCTATTTTTCCTTCAAATAGTTACCTATATTATACAGTGATTCTACATATTGAATTCTCTGAAGCTACTTTTGCTTTATTTGTATTTGTTTCTTAAAAAAAAAAAAAAAAAAAAAAGTATTGTTTTCCTTTACTCCTGCCATTTTCATTTTATTTTCTCTCTTTCCTACTTCATCTTTTATGTTTTTTTCTACTTTTAGGAAAAAATATATTGAATACTCTTACAATTGCCTTTTTTTCCAAGATATCTCAGGCTTTTTCAGTAGTCTGAGGAGTATGACTCAGGGTAAATGAAATAAAACACCATATAAGATACTTAGGTATACAAAAATATTCAACTTTTCAATAATGTTTACTATTATTGTATGAGCAAATGTGTAATATTTATGTATTTTGACATTTTGTAAATTAAAGATATTTTGAACCTGTTTTCCCATTTAAACAGTTTCTAACTTCACTTTTATGATTAAAATTATTTATAAATAATAAAAATTATAACAAAAACAATACTTCCATGCCATATCTCTGGAAGAAATAATGATTGTGTATATTGGAAAGGCGAACCATATTTTCTTAAATTGAAATTTTTGACTATATGATTTTAAGACTGTCTAAGCAATGATGCACTAAAAAGCGTATGCTACTGGAGATCAGTGGAGAAATAACTCCAGAAAGAATGAAGAGATGGAGCCAAAGCAAAAACAACACCCAGCTGTGGATGTGACTGGTGATGGAAGTAAAGTCCAATACTGTAAAGAACAATATTGCATAAGAAACTAAAATGTTAGGTCCATGAATCAAGGCAAATTGGAAGTGGTCAAACAGGAGATGGCAAGAGTGAACATTGACATTTTAGGAATTAGGGAATTAAAATGGACTGGAATGGGTGAATTTAACTCAGATGACCATTATATCTGCTACCGTGGACAAGAATTCCTTAGAAGAAATGGAGTAGCCCTCATAGCCAGTAAAAGACTCTGAAATGCAGTTGAGATGTGAGAAGTGCAATTTCAAAAATGACAGAATGATATCTGTTCATTTCCAAGGCATACCATTTAATATCAGAGTAATCCAAGTCTATGCCCTGACCAGTAATGCTGAAGAAACTGAAGTGGAATGGTTCTATGAAGACCTACAAGACCTTTTAGAACTAACACTCCCAAAAGATGTCCTTCTTATTATAGGGGACTGGAATGAAAAAGTAAGATGTCAAGAAATAACTGGCAAATTTGGCAGTGGAGTACAGAATGGAGCAGGGCAAAGGCTAATAGTTTTGCCAATGAAACACAATGGTCATAGCAAACACACTCTTCCAGCAACACAAGGAAGACTCTACACATGGACATCACCAGATGGTCAATATCAAAATCAGATTGATTATATTCTTTGCAGCCAAAGATGGAGAAGTTCTACACAGTCAGCACAAACAAGATCTGGAGCTGACTGTGGCTTAGATCATGAACTCCTTATTGACAAATTCAGACTTAAGTTGAAGAAAGCAGGAAAAACCAGTAGACCATTCATGTATGACCTAAATCAAATCCCTTATAATTATACAGTGGATGTGACAAATAGCTTCAAGAGATTAGATCTGATAGACAGAGTGCCTGAAGAACTACGGACAAAGGTTCATGACATTGTACAGGAGGCTGTGATCAAAATCATCCCCAAGAAAATGAAATGCAAAAAGGCCAAATGGTTGTCTGAAGAGGCCTTACAAATAGCTGTGAAAAGAAGAAAAGTTAAAAGCAAAAGAGAAAAGGAAAGATATGCACAATTGAATGCAGAGTTCCAAAGAATAGCAAGGAGAGATAAGAAAGCCTTATTCAGTGATCAACACAAAGACAGAGGAAAATAATAGAATGGAAAGATTAGAGATCTCTTCAAGAAAATTAGAGATATCAAGGGAACATTTCATGCAAATGAGCTCAATAAAGGACAGAAATGGTATGGATATAACAGATGCAGAAGATATTAAGAAGAGGTGGCAGGATTCACAGAAGAACTATATACAAAACATCTTAATGACCCAGATAATTACAATGGTGTAATCACTCACCTAGAGCCAGACATTCTGGAATGCGAAGTCAAGCAGGACTTAGGAAGCATCATTAAGAATAAAGCTAGTGAAGGTGATGGAATTCCAGCTGAGCTATTTCAAATCCTAAAACATGATGATGTGAAAGTGCTAGATCCAATATGCCAGCAAATTTGGGAAACTCAGCAGTGGCCACAGGACTGGAAAAGGTCAGTTTTCATTACAATCCCAAAGAAAGGCAATGCCAAAGAATCTTCAAACTACAGCACAGTTGCACTTATCTCACACTCTAGCAGAGCAATGCTCAAAATTCTCCAAGCCAGGCTTTAACAGTACATGAACCATTACTTTTGAGATGTTCAAGCTGAATTTAGAAAAGGCAGAGGGACCAGATCAAATTGCCAACATTGCAAGAGAGTTCTAGAAAAGCATTTACTTCTGCTTTATTGACTATGCCAAAGTATTTGACTGTGTGAATCACAACAAACTTTGGAAAATTCTTCAAGAAATGGGAATATCTGACTACCTGACCTGAGTCCTGAGAAATCTGTATGCAGGTCAATAAGCAACAGTTAGAACTGGACATGGAACAGCAGACTGATTCCAAATAGGAAAAGGAATATGTCAAGGCTGTATATTGTCACCCTGCTTATATGCTGAGTACATGATGAGAAACACTGGGCTGAAGGAATACAAGCTGGAATCAAGTTTGCTGGGAGAAATATCAACAACCTCAGATATGCAAATTATACCATCTTTATGGCAAAAAGAGAAGAAGGACTAAAGATCCTCTTGATGAAAGGGTAAGAGGAGAGTGAAAATGTTGCCTAAAGTTCAACATTCAGAAAACAAAGATCACAGCATCTGGTCCCATCACGTCATGGCAAATAGATGGGAAACAATGGAAATAGTTACAGAGGGGTTGTTTGTTTGTTTGTTTACATGGGGGCTCCAAATTCACTGCAGATGGTGACTTCAGGATGAAATTCAAAGACTTTAGCTCCTTGGAAGAAAAATTATGACAAACCTAGACAGCATATTAAAAAAGCATAGGCATTACTTTGCCAACAAAGTTCTGTCTAGTCAAGGCTATGGTTTTTCCAGTGGTCAAAGTGGATTATTTACCTGTAGCACCACTGGCATGAATGCATGCTAAGTCACTTCAGTTATGTCTGACTCTCTGAAACTCTATGTAGGCCTCCAGGTTTCCCTGTCCACAGAATTCTCCAGGCAAGAATACTGAAGAGGGTTGCCAATTCCTCCTCCAGGGGATATTCATACTTATGTCTCATGTCTCCTGCATTGGATAGTGAGTTCTTTACCACTAGTACCACCTGTGAAGCCTCAGTTAACATTTCCCCATCGAAATCAATCCAGTTTTTGTTTGGCAGTGGACAACTTACTAAACATTATCAGGTTTACATGTTCTGGAAAAATAACAGTGATGACACTATTAAACAACTTTAGAACAAAAGGAAACTAGAAAGCATATACCCAACATGTTTATTTTAGAGTCTAAGAATCTTACTTTGCAGAAACCAAGTTTCTGTTGATCTCCTAAACTGATCAACTTTAATGATACCACAATTCAAAACAATTCTCCTAAAACTCATCTAATGTTGTTTAGTCTCTAAATTGTATCCAATTCTTTGCAACCCCATGGACTGCTAAATATCAGGCTTCCCTGTCCTTCACTATCTCCTGGATTTTACTCAAATTCATGTCCATTGAGTCGGTGATGCCATCCAACCATCTCATCGTCTGTTGTTTCCTTCTCCTCCTGCTCTCAATCTTTCCTGGCATCAGGGTCTTCCCCAGTGAGTCACCTCTTCTCATAAGGTGACCAAAGTATTGGAGCTTCAGCTTCAGTGTCAGTCCTTCCAATAAATATTCAGGGTTGATTTCCTTTAGGATTGACAGGTTGGATTTCCTTGCAGTCCAAGGTACTCTCAAGGATCTTCTCCAGCACCACAATTCGAAATCATCAGTTCTTCGGAGCTAAGCCTTCTTTGTGGTTCAACACTCACATCTGTACATGACTACTAGAAAAGCCATAGCTTTGACTATATGAACCTTTGTTGGCAAAGTAATGTCTCTGCTTTCTAATACGTCATCTATGTTCGTCAAAGCTTTTCTTCCAAGGAACAAATGTCTTTTAATTTTGTGGCTGCAGTCACTGTCCACAGTAATTTTAGAAGACAAAAAAATAAAATCTCTCACTGCTTCCACCTTCCCCCCATCTATTTGTCATGAAGTGATGGAACCAGATGCAAAATCTTAGTTGTTTAATGTTGAGTCTTAAGCCAGCTTTTTCACTCTCTTCTTTTCACCCTCATCAAGAGGGTCTTTAGTTCCTCTTCACTTTCTGTGATTAGAGTGGTATCATCTGTGTATGGGAAGTTGTTAATATTCCTCCTGGCAATCTTGATTCCAGTTTGTGATTCATCCCGCCAAATTTTTGCATGATGCACTCTGCATAGTGGTTAAATAAACAGGGTAACATTGCATAGCCTTATCATATTCCTTTCCCAGTTTTGAACCAGTCAGCTGTTCCATGTCCTGTTCTAAACTTTGCTTCTTGACCCACATACAGGTTTCTCAGGAGACAGGTAAGGTGGTCTTATATTCCCATCTTTTTAAGAAATTTCCACATTATTTAGTGATCCACACAAAGGCTTTAGCATAGTCACTGAATCAGAAGTAGATGGTTTCTGTAGTCCCCTTGCTTTCTCTATGATCTAGTGAATCCTGACAATTTGATCTCTGGTTCCTCTGCCTTTTTAAAAACCAGCTTGTACATCTGGAGGTTCTCAGTTCAGGTACTGCTGAAGCCTAGCTTGAAGGATTTTGAGCATAGCCTTACCAGTAAGGTTATATTCACTGTATCTATTATGAACATAAGTTAAAACTCAAATTTGAATAGGATTGCTCATTGTCTTAAAGTTATCCTTGAATTATATATACTTATCATTTTACTTTACACACGTATGTTTTTAAATCAAGAATAAATTGTGTTGATTTTAAAAGAAGCAAATGTACATATGTATATTATGTGCATATATGTATATACATATGTGGATATATATTTGTGTATATACAATATATACACACAGAATACATATATGCATACTATGCATAGACAGTGCAGTGAAATTACTCAGTTGTGTCCAACTTTTTGTGACTCCATAGACTGTAGCCTACCAGACTTCTCGATACATTTTCCCAGCAAGAATACTGGAATGGGTTGCCATTTCCTTCTCCAGGAGATCTTCCTGACCCACGGATTGAACCCAGGTCTCCCGCATTGTAGGCAGACGCTTTACCATCTGAGCCACCAGGGAATTTATCATACTATGCATGTCTATAAGTAAATGCATACAGATAACTATCTATTTATCTATCTTATGTCTGTTATCAATTTATACCAAGAGAGACAAAGAATACATCTTATATTTGGACCCCAAATTTCTCAACTAAATAATGGGAAACAAAATATGTCCAACGGAAACATTTGTTACAAAGTCTGCTTTGACTGGAACTTAATATATTTTTATTCCACATACTGAGAATAGTCACACACTTCCTTGGAGTAACATATGTTTGATGGAGGGATGCCATCCTAGACCCTGAAAGTAGTCTCATACAATATAAGATACAGGTACCTATCGTTTTCATTTCTAAAACCCAAAAACATTCTGAACTACACAATAAGTCTACATCCGTTTTTAGGATCAGGCTTTGGAAACCCACATACATTATTCAGTTCAGTTCAGTCAGTCAGTCATGTCCGATTCTTTGTGACCCTATGGACTACAGCATGCCAGGCTTCCCTGTCCTTCACCAACTCCCAGAGCTTACTCAAACTCATGTCCATCGAGTCAGTGATGCCATCAAACCATTTCATCCTCTGTCGTCCACTTCTCCTTCTGCCTTCAATCTTTTCTAGGATCAAGGTCTTTTCCAGTATGTCAGTTCTTCCCATCAGGTGACCAATGTAATGGAATTTCAGCTTCAGCATCAGTCCTTACAATGAATACTCAGGATTGATTTCCTTTAGGATAGACTGGTTTGATTTTTTTGAAGTCCACAGGACTCTCAAGAGTCTTCTGCAATACCACAGTTCAAAAGCATCAATTCTTCTGCACTCAGCTTTCTTTATAGTCCAACTCACATCCATACATGACTACTGGAACAACCATAGCTTTGACTAGAAGGACCTTTGTTTGCAAAGTAATGTCTCTATTTTTTAATATACCGTCTAGATTGGTCATAGCTTTTCTTCCAAGGAGCAAGTGTCTTTTAATTTCACGGCTCCAGTTACCATTTGCAGTGATTTTGGAGCCCAAGAAAATAAATCTCTCACTGTTTCCATTGTTTCTCCATCTATTTGTCATTAAGTGATGGGACTGGATGCCATGATCTTAGTTTTCTGAATGTTGAATTTTAAGCCAGCTTTTTCATTCTCCTCTTTCACACTCAACAAAAGGGTCTTTAGTTCCTCTTCAGTTTTTCCCGTTAGAGTGGTGTCATCTGCATATATGAGGTTGTTGGTTTTTCTCCCAGCAATCTTGATTCTAGCTTGTGCTTCCTCCAGCCCAGCGTTTCTCAAGATGTACTCGCATATAAGTTAAATAAGCAGGGTGACAATATACATCTTTGACATACTCCTTTTCCTATTTGGAACCAGTCTGCTGTTCCATGTCCAGTTCTAACTGTTGCTTCTTGACAGATTTTTCAGAAGTCAGGTAAGGTAGTCTGGTATTCCCATCTCTTTTAGAATTTTCCACCATTTGATGTGATCTATACAGTCAAAGCCTTTGGCATAATCAATAAAACAGAAGTAGATGTTTTTCTGTAGCTGTCTTGCTTTTTCTATGATGTAATGGATGTTAGAAATTTGATCTCTGGTTTCTTATATATCATTACCTGCACGTATATAGAAATATGTTTATGGAGTTTCTTTTTTAAGGGAGGTAGAATTCAGTGAGAGTGCCTAATTGTTTCTAAAGACCACTCATGACATTGCTTCCTTAAGCAGTGGAAATATTTTGTAGTTTGAAGCAATGCTTTTATTTAAAAAAAAAAAAAAAAAAAAAAAGAACTCAGAATAAAATGCCCGTATAAAAACTGAATGCCTGATATTATCTTTCTAATGTGAAATATTTTAGTATATTTTCATAGTACTTAATGAATCCTCAATATATGAAGGTAAAAATAAAAGAAAAAATTCACTTTAAAATTTACTTAGAAATGTTTACACTTTTGTTGCCTCTGATTAGATTTTTAAAATTAATTTTGTTTATTTATTTTTGGCTGTAATGGGTCTCTTGTAGCGCTGGAGTTTTTCCGTGGTTTTGGTGAGCAGTGTGCTACTCTTTCGTTGCAGTGTTTGGGCTGCTCATTGCAGTGGCTTCTCTCATTGTGAAACACAGTCTCTAAGGCACCTGGGTTTCAGTAGGTGTGGCAAGTGGGCACAGTAGTTGCAGTTCTTGGGCTCTAGAGCACAGGCTCCAAAGTTGTGATGCATGTGATGCATCACAAAGTTCCTAGCATGTGGGAACTTACTGAACCAGGGATTCAACCCATGTCTCCTGCATTGGCAGGTGGATTCTTTATCACTGAGTCACCAGCGAAGCCCTTACTTTTTTCTTTTTTTCATATGTATAAGTATTTAAAACAAAAAAATTTTTTCACATTATTTATTTTAAACATTATTTTTGTTTTGTCTTTTGCTTCTTTTGCAAAATGGGATGTTTTCACAGATACATGTCCCTCAATAGCATCCTTTTTTATTTACTAATATAATAGCACTGATGAAATTATTTGGAAAATGTTCTTATATGTCTATTCTTTTGTAAAATATATGGTCACATAAAATTCCTAACATTTTCTTGAACTACATGTAGCTACTTATTCAGTCACAGACACAGGTGATCAAATAAACTGAGGCCTGTCTCATCAGGAATCTTACATCTTCTCTGAATATGCCAAAGAACAGAACTGAACAGAAAACTTTCCCAGGATGATGATCCCAAAGACAAAATTTGCCCATTTCTATTTCCCAATCCACATGTTGTTTTACAATGTAAATTTACTCTGTAAGTAAGTTTATTTCATCTAGAGGTAGCCATTTCTGTCACTTCCCCCTGAATATGGGTACCTGTGAATACAGTATGGTCAAAATAAGACTTTATGGGTTTTGAGACTAGAAGGTAAAAGGATACACAGCTCTGCTACATGGTTATTTTGGACATTTTCTCTGGGAAAAGTCCACATACCCTGAGACTGCCAAGCTGGAGAGGCCTTGTGTTAGTGCTCCAGGCAACAGCTCTAGCTGAATTTCCAGACAACAGAACGAATTGTCAGCCAGTCTTGTAAGCAAGTCATTACAAATGCTCAGTGCTCAGTTTACTGTAGTCCCAGCTGACACTTAACTGAAATGATATGAAACTTCCAAGAGCTGTCTAGTAGTGCTCCAGCCAAAGCCTGAGCTTCAGAGTCTAACAGCATAAGAGAATGTTTACTGCTTAGTACCACTAAGTTGGGATGGTACAGTACTCAGTCATAGACATTTGGGACAATATTTTAATGCTAATAATATTTATAATGATACTACCTAATAGTGAGATGCATTAAGTTCTTTAATTCAAGGAAATCAGAAATATGCATGTGATGAAAATATAAATGGGTAGTGTGGCAAGAAATTTTTATGTGTCAAAGTTTTCAGTGTAATTTATTTTATAAAAGTTATTTATTTAATTGCTAACATTTATGAAAGTATCCCATTACCCCAGTACTTACTTAGTCACTTTTCATTAATTTCCTTACTTGATATTTGCCAGAAACATGAATTACTTTTTACTGATGCAGAAGTGGATATTGAACAGATAATATATTTTCAAATATAAAACACATGGCAAGTAACAGCTCTAGCAAATCTTAAAACTCTTTTTAAAGTCTACTGTATTCAGCAAAGAAAGTCATCATAATGGCTTAATGTTACACTGAATATACTTCTGATGTTTTACAAATTACATAGTCTCCCCCCAGTACGTTCTTTCATTTTCTGATACTACATTTTATCAGAATTTTTTTTTTTAATTTTCTGCAGGTTGTTTATTTTATGTGCTTGTTTATCTTACACAAATGAATAGATTTTGTGCTGAACAAGTGGCATTAGCCAACCAGTTACTGTTTGGGATATGAAAAAGCCCAGCTGTCAGATAGTAGGAGAACTACGAAAATGTTGCCTTTGGTAAGATTAATTATTTAGTTTTGCCACATATTTAGAAACTGATGGTTATTTAAATAATTTGTGTTCTGTGAACCTTGACAAATGAGGCAATATAGTATCACTCATATCCTAAAGGGTGCATTTAAAGTTATTTGCAAATTGAAATTTATATGTTATTCTGAATACTATATATATATATATATTTGAAAACAGTAAAGGCTAGGTATCTTGGTGGTATAAACATAACAACCATTTCAAATTTAGACTGTATGAAATGTGAAAAGGATTCTAGTTGTTATAAACATCCTAAAAGAACACTTTGGCATGAATAATATTTCTATTGTAGATTCGTTGTAAAGTTGAAAACAGTGTTAATGTTGTCTTTATTGACTAGTTAAAAAAATAAACTCCTTAGAAAGTGTTTTGAAATATGCCACAGGATCAATTTGCTTTGAGGTACATTGCTATTTTTAAGAATTTCTTTGTATTTGGTTTTTAGACAGTGAAGCAAAAATCAAAATGTTTCATATTGAAGAATTTTGTAAGAACAGGTTCTTTCCTAAATACAATTGTAAAATACAACAGGAAATATATTTGATACATATTGTGAAGTTATGAAAACTTGCAGTCAACAATTGTATTCCATTTTCTCTGGTGGTGCATAAAGTTCCTAGAAGATGATGCACTGACAAATCCTAGGTCATTTTTAACAATATGCTATCTATCTATCATTTCTTTTGGAAACAGCTCATTGATTACTCACTACCGCAAGACCACTTTTATGAAAGCTTTTTCTTCCTGATTTTCATGGCACTCTCATTCCCATGAGAATGCATTCTGCTATTCCAGTGCTGTGTTATAGTGAGTGAAAGTCTGTATCCATCTTATACTTTCTAAAGAGATGCCACATACTATTTCTCCTGGGGGAACCTGATACTTCTTGAAGATGTTATGAGACTAATAAAGCACATAGTCTCCCCCACTTTTAAATATCACAAAATGTAAATTCTATAATCCATCCGTAGGCCACTCATGTCTAAGCTCCCAAAGAATTCTCCTCTAATTCCAATCAACAGCAATTCTGGACTTTTCTTTATATTTTTGGTTAGCTTCATTTCTACATAATAGAAATTAGCAATTGGAATTTTAAGCTAAATGCATAGTACTATTTACAACAGCAGGTTTCTCTGGTAGCTCAGCTGGTAAAGAATCTGCCTGCAATGCCAGAGACCTGGTTTGATTCCTATATCAAGAAGATTCCCTGGAGAAGGGATAGACTATCCACTCTAGTATTCTTGGGGTTCCTTCGTGGCACAGACAGTAAAGAATCTGTTTGCAATGCAGGAGATGTGGGCTTGATCCCTGGGTTGGGAAGATTCCCTGGAGGAAGATATGGCAACTCACTTCAGTATTCTTGCCTGGAAAATCCTATGGACAGAGAAGCCTGGTGGTCTACAGGACACAGAGTTGCAAAGAGTCAGACATGACTGAATGAATAAGCATAACACAGCACATTTACAACAGCATCACAAAATGAAACTTCTGGTATAAGTATTGTAAAGTAAAATAAAAATAAAAATTAAAATAAATAAAATAAATAAAAGTATACATAAGATACATATGCAAAAAATTATAAAACTTTGATATAAAAATCCAAGAAAATTAAATATATAGGTAGTTATTCATGATTATGGTATGGAAGACTCAATATTAATGAAAATATAAATGTTCCCCAATCAACTGTAGATTAAACACAACCCCAAGGAAAATTCCAGAAAAATATTTTGTGCATATTTAAAAACAGATTTCAAGGTTATATTCAATGTATCCAAGACAAGACTAAAATAGAACAAAGCTGGAGAACTAAAACTACAGAAATTCAGTGCATAAAAATTTAAAAATCAAGAAAATACCTGAAAAGATTTCTCATCAAAGGAAATAGACAGATGGTGAATAAACATGAATGATGCTCATCATCATTTGTCATCGTGAAATGCAAAATAAAGAAACAATACACAGATGTATAGAACAGTCTTTTGGACTCTGTGGGAGAGGGAGAGGGTGGCATGATTTGGGAGAATGGCATTGAAACATGTATAATATCATACATGAAATGAATCACCAGTCCAGTTTCAATGCATGATACTGGATGTTTGGGGCTGGTGCACTGAGATGACCCAGAGGGATGGTACGGGGAGGGAGGAGGGAGGGAGGTTCAGGATGGGGAACACGTGTATACCTGTGATGGATTCATGTTGATGTATGGCAGAACCAACACAATATTGTAAAGTAATTAACCTCCAATTAAAATAAATAAATTTATATTTATGCATGGGGATGACCCACAGAGATGTTATGGGGAGGGAGGTGGGAGGGGGTTTCATGTTTGGGAACACATGTAGGAATTAAAGATTTTAAAATTTAAAAAAAAAAAACATTTTTAAAAAAGAAAAAAAAAAAAGAAACAATGAAACATTTTTACACACTAATTAGAATGGCTAAAATGCCAAATGCTGGTAAGGATATAGAGCAACAGCAACAGTCATCCATTGGTTGTGGGAATGCAAAATGATATTTGTACTCTGGAAGACAGTTGACAGTCAACTGTAAAATTGATTCATCAGTTTTGTTCCTAGATATTAACCCAACTGATTGAAAACCTGTACTCACACAGAAAATCACATGGTACTATTTAGAGCAGCTTTATTTAAAAATCACTAAAACTAGAAACCACAAAGACATCACTCAAAAGGTAAATGGATAAACACATAATAGTACATCTATACAATGAAATACTTTTCAGGAACAAAAATAAACGTAAAGCAATATAAAGACATGAAGTATTAAGTGAAAATAGCCATTTTGAAAGTCTACTTACTTCATGATTCCAACTTTATAATATTTTGGAAAAGGCAAATTATTGAGATGATAAAATTATTAGTGGTTAATTGGGTTTGGGGTGAGGAATGCATAAATGAAACACAGTGGCTTCTTAGGATAGCCCACTTATTCTGCAGGATACTGTAACATAGATAAAAGATATTATGCACTTCTCAAAACCTATGGAACTTCTCAGCAAGAATAATTAATTTTAATGTGTAAAAATACACAAAAAAGTTGCACAGGGTCAAGGACCCCAGAATTCCTTCAGGCTAAGACAAGAAAACCCAGCTGTATTACAAATATATGAAAAAAAATCTCACTAAATGGAAAAGGGTGATGACCAAAAAAAATTGCGGGATGAGTGAAGTGGGTAACCTATCCCTTCTTCAGGGGATCTTCCCAACCCAGGAATCGAACAGGGATCCCCTGCATTGCATGCGGATTCTTTACCAACTGAGCTATGAGGGAAGCCTTGTAGATGCTTTGAGGATTAGAGCAATAAATACATAAATTGAGAGCCTGGAGCACTCTGCAGTGTAAAAAAAAAAAAAAAAAAAAAAGATGGTGCTACTTTAAAGGAGCACTGGAGCTAAATGAGAATGTTCCCAGTTGCCCAATCTGGAGAAACTGGAATAAGAGAGAGAGAGAGAAAAAAAAAAAAAAAGTAGTCCTGAGTTCTAACGTGAATTACAAAATAAATATTCATGAATCTATACAGATATAAATAAATGGTTGAACAAAGTAATAAACAAGAGAGAAGATACAAATTCCGTGCAGAATTTCAGATAGCTTACATACAATAGGTATTCTACCCTCAAGGAGGGGGAACATAACTTGTGAACTGTGCACAGTGTGAGTATAAATGTGTGAGCTGTACATACTGACTTCCTTCCAATGTGCACGGTATGGAGAGGGGAAAAATCGAGGAAGTTTACTGTGAGTTAACCTGACCAACATTACCTCAGCCAGGAGATCAAAGCCAGAATCATCACTTACAAATCATGTTGATAAAAAGTACCTTTTATATGGCATGATGAAAATAGCTCACTAATTCTGTGCTCTTTCTCCCCTAAAATCCATAATCCCATTCTTATCATGAGAAAAAAATACTAGATAAATTTTAATACATAAATATTACTCCTCAAACTGCTTGTCAAAAACAAAGAAAATTTGAGAAACTGCCACAGATGAGAAGATTAAAGAGACATGACTAAATGTAATATATTTTATGCACAAACCTGGAATAGGAGAAGGACAAGAAATCAAAACTTAGGAAATCTAATAAACTATAGTCTTTATTTAATAAAAGTGTATTAATCTTTGGTCATTAATTGAAATGAGTATATCATTCTAATAGAAGATATTGAGAACAGGGAAACTGAGCTGAGCTATATGAGAACACTTTCTACTGTCCTGTTTATTTTTTAATAAATCTAAAGCAGTTCTAAAAAATAAAATGTATCTGAAAAGCAATGATTCAAAGGAAAACATACTACTGTAAGAAAAATAATTTATATTATAACATTATTGCAGAAAGTCAATGAAATTTCTACATATTCAAATTCCATATGCTTAATTTATGTATATTTAGATTCAATAATGTCCAGTAAATTAACTTTTGAGAAAAAGTCTCTGTGGATGAATTCTTTCAAGTTATGTACTTATTTGTGAATAAGTTCCTTTATACATTCCAGACCTGCCCACATCAGACTTCTGTAGATATGAATGGAAAAGTTTTGGCACTATATTTAGAGCACAGTTAAGAAGAAATTGTCTCCATGTTGTTACGTATCATTGTGAGATTAGTAATGTTGTCTTTTGTTGTTGCTGTTCAGTCACTAAGTTGTATCCATCTCTTTGCAACCCCATGGACTGTAGCATGCCAGGCTTCCCTGTCCTTTACTATCTCCCTGAGTTTGTTCTTTTTCATGTCCATTGAGTTAGAGATGGCATCCAACCATCTCACCCTTTGTCACCCCTTCCCCTCCTGATCTCAATCTTTCCCAGCATCATGGTCTTTTCCAATGAGTTCACTCTTCACGTCAAGTGGACAAAGTATTGGACCTTCAGCTTCAGCATTAGTCCTTCCAATGAATATTCAAGGTTGATGTCCTTTAGTATTGACACGGATTGACTGATTTGATCTCCTTGCATTCCAAGGGGCTCTCAGGAGTCTTCTCCAGAATCACAGTTTGAAAGCATCAATTCTTTAGTGCTCAGACTTCTTTATGGTCTAACTCTCACATCCACACACGACTACTGGAAAACCCATAACTTTGACTATATGGATCTTTTTCAGTGAAGTAATGTCTCTGTGTTCTAATATGCTGCCTAGGTTTTCCATAGCTTTTCTTTCAAGGAGCAAGTGTCTTTTATTTCATGGCTGCAGTCGCCATCCATGGTGATTTTGGAGCCCAAGGAAATAAAATTTATCACTGTTTCCACTTTTCTTCCATCTATTTGCTTCCCTGGTAGCTCAACTGGTAAAGAATCAACCTGCAATGTGGGAGACCTTCTCAATGTGTTGAGAAGATCCCCTGGAAGAGGGCATAGCAACTCACTCCAGTATTCTTGTCTGCAGAATCCCCATGGACAGAGGAACTTGGCAAGCTACAGACCATGGGGTCACAAAGAGTCAGACTCGACTAAGTGACTATGCATAGCACACAGTATATTTGCCATGAAGAGATGGGACCATCTGCCAAATCTAAGTTTTCTGAATGTTGAATTTTAAGCCAACTTTTTCATTCTCCTCTTTCACCCTCAACAAGAGGGTCTTTAATTCCTCTTCACTTTTTCCCGTTAGAGTGGTGTCATCTGCATATCTGAGGTTGTTGATATTTCTCCCAGCAATATTGATTCTAGTGTGTAATTCTTCTAGACTGGCATTTCCCATGATGTACTCTGCATAAAAGTTAAATAAGCAGAGTAGCAATATACAGCCTTGACGTGCTCCTTTCCCAATTTTGTATCAGTCAATTGTTCCATATCTGGCTCTAACTTTTGCTTCTTGACCTTCAGGTTTCTCAGAAGACAGGTAAGGTGGTCTGGTATTCTCATCTCTTGTAGAATTTTCTACAGTTTGTTGATCCACACAGTTAAATGCTTTCATGTAGTCAATGAAGCAGAAGTAGATTGATTGTTTGTTTTAATTCCCTTGCTTTTTCTATGATCCAAAGGATACTGCCAATTTGATATCTGGTTCTTCTACCTTTTCTAAATCTAGCTTGCTGACTTTTAGCTTGAAAGAATTATCTGAGTAGAAGAATAAGTAGTTTTTTTTGTTGTTACATAAACTTCTTTAGGTTACTGAAATTAACAGTGTCACAAGAAGTGAGCTTATAATTTGGATATCTACAAGTTTACCTAAACTTACTCTGTGAATTAGAAGACAATAATAAGTAGTATACATTTCCATTAATCGTAAGAAAAATAACACATATCCACCCATCAATATCTTTGACATTCAAATGTTTGATTTGACTTTTTTTTTTTTTCACTTTGGCAGGAAATAAGAAACAAAATGAACAAAATACAGAAAGGAAAGAGGAAGGAGGAGGGGGAGAAGGAGTAGGGGAGGAGAGGTAGGAGAAAAATATGAGAATGAAATAAAAAGAAAGAACCAGTCTTATGTTGTGTCCAAGCCAACATATCCACCCTGCTTTAGTTCAAGACCAGAAATATCATCTGGCCTGGTACACATTCTCCATGTATGTTTTAAGATACATAAACCTTTAATATGTATCAAACATGACCATTTAAAATCAATCAAAGGAAGATACAAACATTCGTAGATGGCCAAAACAATTTGATATGGTTGAACCAACACTGAGGGGATGGATATTTTATAGCAACATTAAATTGAAAGTGAGTGAAGTCGCTTAGTCGTGTCTGACTCTTAGCGACCCCATGGACTGTAGCCTATCAGGTTCCTCCATCGATGGGATTTTCCAGGCAAGAGTGCTGAAGTGGATTGCCATTTCCTTCTCCAGGAGATCTTGCCGACCCAGGAATCAAACCCAGGTCTCCCGCATTGCAGGTAGAAACTTTACCATCTGAGCCACCTGGGAAGCCCAACGTTAGCAACATTCAGTTCAGTTCAGTTCAGTCGCTCAGTCCTGTCCGACTCTTTGTGACCCCATGAACCGCAGCACACCAGGCCTCCCTGTCCATCACCAACTCCTGGAGTTCACTCAGACTCACGTCCATCGAGTCAGTGATGCCATCCAGCCATCTCATCCTCTGTCGTCCCCTTCTCCTCCTGCCCCCAATCCCTCCCAGCATCAGAGTCTTTTCCAATGAGTCAACTCTACATGAGGTGGCCAAAGTACTGGAGTTTCAGCTTCAGCATCATTCCTTCCAAAGAAATCCCAGGGCTGATCTTCAGAATGGACTGGTTGGATCTCTGTGCAGTCCAAGGGACTCTCAAGAGTCTTCTCCAACACCACAGTTCAAAAGCATCAATTCTTCGGCGCTCAGTCTTCTTCACAGTCCAACTCTCACATCCATACATGACCACAGGAAAAACTATAGCCTTGACTAGACGGACCTTAGTTGTCAAAGTAATGTGTCTGCTTTTTAATATGCTATCTAGGTTGGTCATAACTTTTCTTCCAAGGAGTAAGCATCTTTTATCTTCATGTCTGCAATCACTATCTGCAGTGATTTTGGAGCCCCTCAAAACAAAGTTTAACACTGTTTCCACTTTTTCCCTGTCTATTTCCCATGAAGTGATGAGACCAGATGCCATGATCCTAGTTTTCTGAATGATGAGCTTTAAGCCATTTTTTTCACTAGCAACATTAACCCAAACCAAGTGATTATACTAAGGAGAAATAGCTTTGATTTATAAAACTTTAAGTCAATTATTGGATCATGGTAGACAGTATATTTCCAGGAAAACTATTTCAGTTATTTGGCAGAGGGTAAAACAAACACAAAACAAGCACACTGAATTTCAGTGTACCATATGAAAAGTCTTAAAACTACTTCTTAGTATTTAATCACATTATATAGTCTTCCCTGGTGGCTCAGATGGGAAAGAATCCATCTGCAATGCAGGAGACCAGGCTTTGATTGCTGAGTTGGGAAGATTCCCTGGAGGATGTTGGCAACCCATTCCAGTGTTCTTGCCTGGAGAATCCCAGGGATGCTGGAACCTGGTGAGCTGCCATCTATGGGGTCACACAGAGTTGGACACTACTGAAGCGACTTAGCAGCAGCAGCAGCAGCAGAGTGACAAAGCACAACACAGCACATATTATATAGAGTAAAAGGACTGATAAAATGATATCTACAATGACTTTTATTTGTCAGTTAACTTTTAAAAAAAATTTGAAGATGGTTCTGCTAGATAAAATAATTGTACTTAAAATTTCTATTTATTTAAAGGGAAAATTTTTGGACAGGTTTCAAAAATTTAGCTCAGTGAATAATAATATATATAATATACATAAATATGCTTTATATATTATAATATATAAATATTCTATATATATGTATAAATAACTATTGAATACACTAAATCCTTCTATTAACAAATGTAGAAAAAACAGAAATTACTATCAGTTCAGTTCAGTTCAGTTCACTCCTTCAGTCGTGTCTGACTCTTTGCCACCCCATGAATTGCAGCATGCCAGGCCTCCCTGTCCATCACCAACTCCCGGAGTTCACTCAGATTCACGTCCATCGAGTCTGTGATGCCATCCACCCATCACATCCTCTGTCGTCCCCTTCTCCTCCTGCCCCCAATCCGTCCCAGCATAGAATCTTTTCCAATGAGTCAACTCTTCCCATGAGGTGGCCAAAGTACTGGAGCTTCAACTTTAGCATCATTCCTTCCAAAGAAATCCCAGGGCTTATCTCCTTCAGAATGGACTGGTTGGATCTCCTTGCAGTCCAAGCGACTCTCAAGAGTCTTCTCCAACACCACAGTTCAAACACATCAATTCTTCAGCACTCAGCCTTCTTCACAGTTCAACTCTCACATCCATACATGACCATTGTAAAAACCATAGCCTTGACTAGACGGACCTTAGTTGGCAAAGTAATTACTATCAGTTTGGTTCAATCACTCAGTCATGTCTGACTCTTTGCAACCCCATGAACTGCAGCACACCAGGATCTCTTATCACCAACTCCCAGGGCTTACTCAAACTCATGTCCATCAAGTTGGTAGATGTTTGCCATCCAAATATGTCATCTTTTGTCATCCCCTTCTCCTCCTGTCTTCTATCTTTTTCAGCATCAGAGTTTTTCCAGTGAGTCAGCTCTTCTCATCAGGTGGCCAAAGTATTGGAGTTTCAGATTCAGCAACAGTCTTTCCAATGAATAGTAAGGATTGATTTCTTAGGATTGACTGGTTTTATCTCCTTGAAGTCCAAGGGACTCTTGAGAGTCTTCTCCAACACCACAGTTAAAAAGTATCAATTCTTCTGTGCTCAGCATTCTGTATAGTCAAACTTTCACATCCTTGCATGACCACTGGAAAAACTATAGCTTTGACTAGATGGAGCTTTGCCAGCAATGTAATGTCTCTGCTTTTTAATATGCTGTCTGGGTTTGTCATAGCATTTCTTCCAAGGAGCAAGTATCTTTGATTTTCATGGCTGCAGTCACCATCTGTAGTAATTTTGGAGTGTTACATCCATGAATCAGGTAAATTGGAAGTGGTCAAACAGGAAATGAAAGAATGAACACTGACATTTTAGGAATCAGTGAACTAAAATGAACTGGAATGGGTGAATTTAATTTATATGGCCATTATATCTACTACTGTGGGCAAGAATCCCTTAGAAGAAGTGGTATGGCTATCATAGTCAACTAAAGAGTCCAAAATGCAGTATCTGGGTGCAATCTCAAAAATGACACAATGACCTCTGTTTGTTTCCAAGGCAAACCATTCAATATCACAGTAATCCAAGTCTATGTCCCAACCATTAATGCCAAAGAAGCTGAAGTGGAATGGTTCTATGATGACCTACAAGACCTTCTAGAATGAATATCAAAAAAAGGATGTCCTTTTCATCATAGGGGACTGGAATGCAAAAGTAGGAAGTCGAGAGATACCTGGAATAAGAGGCAAGTTTGGCTTTGAAGTACAAAATGAAGCAGATAAAAAGCTAACAGAGTTTTTCCAAGAGAACACATTAGTCAAAGCAAAAACCCTCTTCCAACAACACAAGAGACTGCTACACACAGACATCACCAGATAGTCAATACCGAAATCAGATTGATTATATCATTTGCAGCCAAAGATGGAGAAGCTCTATACAGTTAGCAAAAACAAGACCAGGAGCTGACTCTAGCTCAGATCATGAAGTCCTTATTGCAGAATTCAGACTTAAATTGAGGAAAGAAGTGAAAACCTCTAGACAATTCAGGTATGACCCAAATCAAATTCCTTACAATTTTACAGTGGAAATGACAAATAGAGTCAAGAGGTCAGATCTGCTAGATAGAATGTTTGAAGAACTATGGATGGAGGTTCATGACATTGTACAGGAAACTAGGATCAAGACCATCCCCTATGAAAGAGAAATGCAAGAAGGCAAAATGGTTGTCTGAAGAGCCTTACAAATTACTGAGAAAAGAAGAGAAGTTAAAGGCAAAGGAAAAAGGGAAAGCTATACCCAACTGAATGCAGAGTTACATAAAATAGCAATGAGAGAAAAGAAAGCCTTCCTAACTGATCAATGTAAAGAAATAGAGGAAAATAATAGAATGAGAAAGACTAGAAATCTCTTCAAGAAAATTAGATACACCAAGGGAAGATTTCACGCAAAAATGGGCACAATAAAGAACAGAAGTGACATGGATCTGACCAAAGCAGAAGATATTAAGAAAAGGCAGCAAGAATCCACAAAAGAACTACACAAGAAAGATGTTTATGACCAAGAGAACCACGATGGTGTGATCACTCACCTAGAGCCAGACATCCTGGAGTGAGGAGTCAAAGGGACCTTAGGAAGCATCACTAAGAACAAAGCTAGTGGAGATGATGGAATTCCAGGTGAGCTATTTCAAGTCTTAAAAGATGATGCTGTGAAAGTGCTGCACTCAATATGTCAGCAAATTTGGAAAACTCGGCAGTGGCCACAGGACTGGAAAAGTTCAGTCTTCATTCCAATTCCAAAAAAAAAAAAAAAAAAAGGCAATGCCAAACTACCACAAATGTTCAAATGCTCCAGCTACCAAACAGCTGCACTTATCTCACATGCTAGTAAAGTAATGCTCAAAATTCTCTAAGCCGGGCTTCAAGAATACATGCATCAAGAACTTCCAGATGTTCAAGCTGGATTTAGAAAAGGCAGAGAAACCAGAGATCAAATTGCCAACATCTATTGGGTTATTGAAGAAGCAAGAGAGTTCCAGAAAAACATCTACTTGTGTTTCATTGACTATGTCAAAGCCTTTAACTGTGCGTAAAACAAACTGGAAAATTCTTCAGGAGAAGTGAATACCAGACAACCTTACCTGCCTCCTGAGAAATATGTGTGCTGGTCAAGAAGCAACAGTTACAACTGGACATGTAACAGTGGGCCAGTTCCAAATTAGGAAAGGAGTACTTCAAAGATGTATATTTTCACCTTGATTATTTAACTTGTATGCAAAGTACATCATGCAAAATGGAGGGCTGGATGAAGCACAAGCTATAATCAAGATTGCTGGGAGAAATATCAACTGCCTCAGATATGCAAATGACACCATCCATATGGCATAAAGTGAAGAGGAACTAAAGAGCCTCTTGATGAAAGTGAAAGAGAAGAGTGAAAAAGCTGGCTTAAATCTCAACATTCAAAAAACTAAGATCATAGCATCTGGTTCTATCACTTCATGGCAAGTAGATGGAAAACAGTAGAAACAGTGACAGAAATTGTTATGATGGGCAAACAACTTCATACATGGTATGTTGTACATGAGAAAAGTGCAATTCTGAGTTGCAGTTTCAGCATTTTGTGGTGTACAACCCTGCTCACACCCAGATTCTGGACATTCATATAAGGACTTGTGTTTAGGATTCGCACCACAAATTCCTGCTTTGTTTTCCCAGGACACTTTCAAATAGCCTCTTAGAACTGAGCCCACACAAGATTAGTGACTTCTGCCCAACTGCCTTATAAATACTAGGTTTTTGCTGCCCTCTACTCTTCTGCTGTCTTGTGACCTGGGATAGAGGACTTTCCTGGTTCACTCTGTGCCCTCATTTCTAGGATCTGTGCATAATAGATGTAATGACTTTACTTTCTTCATGTGGGTGTATTGAAGCTTGTGGCTTCAATGAAAACCCCAGAGGTTCTGGGTTTTCTCTTTACCAAAGTGGGAACGCAAATGCTAAGATAGCTATCTGCCACCGCTACATAGGTGGGTTTTGTGCCTCCTCATTCAGCAGGACACAATCTGCATACACTTGGTTTAACTTATCCACTATGGCCCCTGCAACACGTATGTGATATCTATGGAATATGATAGAATAAATACCTTATTGTCCTATCCAATTCTATACAATCAATGAGCTGTTAAATATTATAAGACAATGAACTGTTTATTTTTTAATAGATTGTGATAAGCAACATACGTTTTCAAAATCATATAGATAACATGACTTGTTTTCTGGCTATCACTCCAGCTTCTGTCCTCAGCCACTCCTATCTTTAGTCAACAGGCTCATGAACAAAGGAGCCTTTGTGACAGGAATGAAGTTTAGACATGAGCTTGGCAACATGGACTTCTACTCACCAAGGATGATCTGGCTATGGCCATGGCTGAGTACTCAATCTGCCAGCAGCAGAGAATGTTGAGTCCTTGATGTGGCACTGTTCCCCAGGATGATCAGCAGGCTAACAATCTGATTATACTGGAGAACTGCCATTACAAAAGAGAGAGCATTTTGTTCTTATTGGAATAGACACATAGTCAGGATATGGATTTGTCTTCCCTTCATATAGTGCTTCTGCCAAAACTACTATCAGTGGATTTACAGAATGCCTTATCCTCTGTCATGGTTTTACATGCAGTGTTGTTTCTGAACAAAGAACTAACTTTACAGCAAAAAAGTAATGTGGCAATGATGATATGAATGTGTCTGGAATACAGGAGTTCCCTCAGGGTGGCTCTTAGTACTACCGTTTACTACAATTAAGTCAATGAAAAATTAAAATAGCCCAATACATTCTGAAGATCAGCCCTAGGATTTCTTTGGAAGGAATGATGCTAAAGCTGAAACTCCAGTACTTTGGCCACCTCATGTAAAGAGTTGACTCATTGGAAAAGACTCTGATGCTGGGAGGGATTGGAAGCAGGAGGAGAATGGGGACGACAAAGGATGAGATGGCTGGATGGCATCACTGACTCAATGGACATGAGTCTGAGTGAACTCCAGGAGTTGGTGATGGACAGGGAGACCTGGCGTGCTGTGATTCACAGGGTCGCAAAGAGTCGGACACGACTGAGCGACTGAAGTGAACTGAATTGAATCCAGGCAAGACTACTAATGTCCCAAACTCTTCAAGAATGAATACTTGAGCCACTCTGCCAGGTAAAGAACCTCAATCAATTGAGGCGCTTTTGGAAGGCAAAAGTTATCCAGAATAGATAGTTGATGAAGTATTATAAATACCAGATACAACCATATGCTCATTTGTAGAACTGAGTACTGTAATTGTCATAAGTATTTCCTCCTTAGTTTGTTATAATATAAATAGGTAGGTAGATAAGAAGATAGGTAGGTAGAAAGGGTGTCTTTGTTTTCCTTGTTTGTAACACATGATATATAGACTCTATATCACAGTATTTAAGTTACAGAATATCAAGGAGAAAGTATACATTACTCAAGGACTTTACTTCCTCTTCTGGGAAAAGTTTAGTTCAGTTCAGTTGCTCAGTCACGTCCAACTCTTTGCGATCCCATGAACCTCAACATGCCAGGCCTCCCTGTCCATCACCAAATCCCAGAGTACACCCAAACTCATGTCCATTGAGTCGGTGATGCCAACCAGCTATCTCATCCTCTGTCGTCCCCTTCTCCTCCTGCCCCCAATCCCTCCCATCAACAGGGTCTTTTCCAATGAGTTAACTCTCCACATGAGGTGGCCAAAGTATTGGAGTTTGAGCCTCAGCATCAATCCTTCCAATGAACACCCAGCACCCAGGACTGAGCTCCTTTAGGATGGACTGGTTGGATCTCTGTGCAGTCCAAGGGACTCTCAAAAGTCTTCTCCAACACCACAGTTCAAATGCATCAATTCTTCAGTGCTCAGCTTTCTTCACAGTTCAATTCTCACATCCATACATGACTACTGGAAAAACCATAGCCTTGACTAGATGGACCTTTGTTGGCAAAGTAATGTCTTTGCTTTTGCATATGCTATCTAGGTTGCTCATAACTTTTCTTCCAAGGAATAAGTGTCTTTTAAATTCATGGCTGCAATCACCATCTGCAGTGATTTTGGAGCCCCCCAAAATAAAGTCTGATACTTTTTCCACTGTTTCCCCATATATTTCCCATGAAGTGATGGGACCAGGTGTCATGATCTCCGTTTTTTGAATGTTGAGTTTGAAGCCAACTTTTTCACTCTCCTCTTTCAGTTTCATTAAGAGGCTTTTTAGTTTCTCTTCACTTTCTGCGATAAGGGTGGTATCATCTGCATAACTAAGATTATTGATATTTCTCCTGACAATCTTGATTCCAGCTTGTGCTTCTTCCAGCTGAGTGTTTCTCATGATGTACCTTGCATAGAAGTTAAATAAGCAGAGTGACAATATACAGCCTTGATGTACTTCTTTTCCCATTTGGAACCAGTCCGTTGTTCCATGTCCAGTTCTAACTGTTGCTTCCTGACCTGCATATAGGTTTTTCAATAGGCAGGTCAGGTGGTCTGGTATGCCCCTCTCTTTCAGAATTTTCCATAGTTTATTGTGATCCACACAGTCAAAGGCTTTGGTATAGTCAATAAAGCAGAAAATGATGTTTTTCTAGAATTCTCTTGCTTTTCCGATGATCCAGTGGATGTTGGCAATTTGATCTCTAGTTCCTCTGTCTTTTCTAAAACCAGCTTGAACATCTGGGAAAAAGGTTAGTACATTTTTGGTTATACACACCATAGCTGTGTATATCTGATAAGGGATGAAATTGTCCTGATTAATTTTATGTGACAATTTGAGGGGGTTTTGAGATGCTAGGTATTTGGTTAAAGAATATTTTGAGTGTGTCTGCGAAGGTGTTTCTAGATGAGATTAACAATTTGATTGGTAGACTGATTAAGGAAGTGACTCTCAAAAATGTGGATAGGCTTCACCCAATGCACCACGGCCTGATTAGAAGATAAAAGGCATAGAAATGGAGAATTTGCTCTCGGTGTCTGGCTGAGTTGTATACTGGTTTTCTCCTGTCCGTGAACTTGACTTATATCATCAGTTCTCTTAGTTCTCAGACCCCTGAATTTAAGATTAGTACTATGCCATCAGCTTTCTCAATTCCTTAAAATGAATCTGTTATTTCTGTTTCTCAGGAGAATTCTCACTAATACAATTGCTATCAAAAGAAAATGTAACTTTTTGCAAAATCTTAAACGACTTATATAATATGTTCATATCAAAGGCAAAAACAGAGCTAATATACTATCTTATAAATCACATCTTTATATTCATTTTCCTTTTTGTCATATGAGATATCCTAAGTGCTTCAAAAGGAGTTAGTAACATAGTTTAAATTCCTTCTAGTTCAGTCCATCTATTTATTTTAATATTTCAATTTAATTATTATATAGCCAACAAACTAAGAAACAGTTTGTGATGGAAAGGGATTCAGTCAAGATATGTCAGTTTCTTCATATTTGTTCTTCAAAAATATGGACATCAATCTCCATGTTTAGCGAAACTAATATCATATGAAATGTAATTTAGAGTGAAAATCGTATATTTTATGAAAACATGTGATCTCTTTTTGTCAGTAAAACAATTGACATATTTAAATTTTTATGTCATCTTCATATAAAAATCTAAGTGAAATGTACTGTAAAAAAATGAGCTATAGTATTGTCCCATTTGGCAGTGTGGAGCTTACATACTATTTAATTTAGATCTGGAGATTTACTACTAGACTTAGAGGCTTTGAAGTTGGCTTATTCAACAGCTTTATTGTCTGTCAAATTGCGATCTTTTTTTAAATTTTTTCTGATGGTAGTTCCAAAATAATATTGGCTGTCTTAGCTATTAAGCATACAAAAAATTTTCTACTATCTTACTGACTGGAAGACTTTTAAAGAGTATACATTGCATTACACATAGAACTTTATAAAATTTCTTTATACCCTCTCTGTCTTTGAGATTTTTTTCAGTTTGCCATTTTATACACAGGTGAGAATTTTTTCAATTTTTCTCACTTATATAGTGCTATACACTACATTTTCAAGTATGATACTCTTAACCTGAAAGCAGAGGGGCTTGATATTTACATTTCTAAAAAAGGCTCTAGTACTAGCATGTGCATGCTAAATCACTTCAGTCATATCCAACTCTTTGTGACCCTGTGGACAGTAGCCCACCAGGCTCCTCTGTCCATGGGATTTTCTAGGCAAGAATACTGGAGAGGGTTGCCATTTTCTCTTCCAGGGGATCTTCCCCACCCAGGGAGCACATCCAAGTCTCTTATGTCTCCTGCATTGGCAGGCAGGTTCTTTACCATTACTGTCACCTGTGAAGCCCTAACACTAGCATATCAGTACTCTAACTAACTTAGTCAAAAGGGAAATTTTGGAAATCATCAGTGAAATGATCTTGGGGAGTCCCACTGCTGCTGCTACTGCTAAGTCACTTCAGTCGTGTTTGACTCTGTGAGACCCCATAGACGGCAGCCCACCAGGATCCCCCGTCCCTGGGATTTTGCAGGCAAGAACACTGGAGTGGGTTGCCATTTCCTTCCCCAATGCATGAAAGTGAAAAGTGAAAGTGAAGTCGTTCAGTCATGTCCAACTCTTCCTGACCCCATGGACTGCAGCCCACCAGTCTCCTCCTTCCATGGGATTTTCCAGGCAAGAGTACTGCAGTGGGGTGCCATTGCCTTCTCCAGGGGAGTCCCACTAAACAAGCATTAAAAAAATAGTTTGCATACATATTTTTGATGTAGATAGTCTGGTTATAATATGACAATTGTTGATGTGAACTACTGACCATGACACTTCACATGTTATACTGTGCCTGAGCAATTTTGTCAATACTTAATGCTACAATTATTAAAAAAAAAAAAAAAAAGTTTCCACTGAGCAAAGAAAGCCATGAAGATAATCGTTTACCTGGATTCCTGGCTAGCAGGTTTTAAAATCACTCAGAAAATGTATAAACACAAAATATCTCTTTGCTGCACATAGTAATTCTGGAATCTAAAGAGGTTTGTTAAGGGAAAGTTAAGGACTTGATATATATACAAATGTGGAGGACTTCCTTTCACTTTTAATTGGGAATCTAATATTTAATTTAAATACTAACAATATTATATAACTAAATAAAATATTGAACCAGGCCATATGGAAAAGTGCATTCTGTTCTCAGTTATTAAGTCATGTCTGACTCTGCAACCTCAAGGTCTGTAGCTTGCCAGGCTCCTCTGTCCATGGGATTTCCCAGGTGAGAATACTGGAGTGGGTTTACCAATTCCTCCTTCAGGGGATCTTCCCAACTAGGGATTTAAATGTGTGTCTCTGGCATTGGCAGGAAGCTTCTTTACCACTGAGCCACCAATAGAAGGATATATGGAAAATATATTGTATTAAATTAATTATTTTATTTCCTTTTATTTAGGACACTTTACAGAGGAACAAGAGAACAAATTGCCAACATCCACTGGATCACAGAAAAAGCAAGATAACTCCAGAAAAACATCAACTGCTTTATTGACTATACCATAGCCTTTGACTGTGTGGATCACAAGAAACTGTGGAAAATTCTTAAAGAGTTGGGGATACCAGGCCACCTTACCTACCTCCTGAGAAATATGCATGCAGGTCAAGAAGCAACAGTTAGAAATGGAACATGGAACAACTGACTGGTTCCAAATTGGGAAAGGAGTACCTCAAAGATGTACACTGTCACCTTGCTTATTTAACTGATATGTAGATTGCATCATGTGAAATGCCAGGCTGGATGAAGCACAAGCTGGAATCAATATTGCTGGGAGAAATATCAATAACTTCAGATACGCAGATTACACCACCCTTATGGCAGAAAGTGAAGAGGAACTAAAGAGCCTCTTGATGAAAGTGAAAGAGGATGATGAAAAAGCTAGTTTAAAATTCAATGTTCAAAAACTTAAAACCATGGCATCCAGTTCCATCACTCAATAGCAAATAGAAGGGGAAACAGTGAGACACTTTATTTTCTTGGGCTCCAAAATCACTATAGATGGTGACTGCAGCCATGAAATTAAAAGACGCTTGCTTCTTGGAATAAAAACCATAACCAACCTAGACAGAAGCAGAGACATTACTTTGCCAACAAAGGTCCATCTAGTCAAAGCTATGGTTTTTCCATTAGTCATATGTGGATGTGAGAATTGGATCATAAAGAAAGCTGAGTGCTGAAGAATTGATGCTTTTCAACTGTGGTGTTTGAGAAGACTGTTGAGAGTCCCTTGGACTTCACATAGATCCAACCAGTCAATCCTAAAGGAAATTAATCCTGATTGTTCATTGGAAGGATGGATGTTGAAGCTGAAGCTCCAATAATTTGGCCACCTGATGTGAAGAAATGACTCATTGAAAAAGACCCTGATGCTGGGAAAGATTGAAGGCATGAGAAGAAGGAGACAACAGAGGATGAGATAGTTGGATGGCATCACTGACTCGATGGACATGAGTTGAGCAGTCTTCAGGAGTTGGTGATAGACAGGGAAGCCTGATGTGCTGCAGTCCATGGAGATGCAAACAGTCAGACATGACTGAGCAACTGAACTGAATGAAACTGTTTATTTAAGCAAATTTCTACTGTATAGCACAGGGAACTATACTCAATATCTTATATAATGTATAATGGAAATAATCTGAAAACATATATATATGGCTTCTCTGGTGGCTCAGCAGTAAAAAGTCTGCTGTAACGCAAAGGATGCAGGTTCAATACCTGGGTAGGGAAAATATCCTGGAGGAGGGAATGGAAACTCATTCCAGTATTCTTGCCAGGAAAATTCTGTGGATAGAGGATTATGGTGGGCTCCAGTTCATAGGGTCACAAGGCATAGAGTTGTACACATATAAAGCAGCTGAGCTGAGCTGAACTGATGTATATATTAATTATTTATTTATTATTAATTAATTTATTGTTATTATATATTTATTTATTTAACTGACTTTTGATGTACATCAGAAAGTAACACAATATTTTGAATCAACTATATTTCATTTAAAAAAGAATTTGTCTATATACAACATTATAAAATCATTGATTTTAGAAGACAGTTAATTTATATATGCTATCCTTCTGTATTGTAACAGAGTTTTTTTAAAGATCTTTACCAAAATGTTATAGTTAGATTTATATGTCAGCTTCCCTAGTGGCTCAGATGGTAAAGCATCTGCCTACAATGTGGGAGATGTGTGTTCGATCTCTGGGTCAGGAAGTTCCCCTGGAGAAGCAAATGGCAACCCACTCCAGTACTCTTGCCTGGAGAATCCCATGGAGGGAGGAGCCTGGTGGGCTAAAGTCCATGGGGTCACAAAGAGTAAGACACGACTGAGTGACTGAGAGACTTCACTTTCACTTTCTTTCATATGTCAGCTTGGCTAAGCTGTAGTACATTTATTTAGCAAATACTAATCTAGATATTGCTGGGAACATATTTTGTAGGTGTCTGTCTACAATTAATAGAATCTAAGTAAGAAGAATTACCTTTGGTAACGTGAATGGTCAATAACCTCAGATATGCAGATGGCTGGATGGCATCACCAATTCGATGGGCGTGAGTTTGAGTCAACTCCAGGGGTTGGTGATGGACAGGGAGGCCTGGCCTGCTGCAGTTCATGGGGTCGCAGAGTTGGACACGACTGAGCTACTGAACTGAACTGAACTGAAGTCACATCAGTCATCAGTCATGTATTACTCTTTGTAACCCCATGGACTGTTGCCTGCCAGGCTTCTCTCTCCATGGGGTTCTGCAGGCAAGGATATTAGACTGGGTTGCCATTTCCTTCTCCAGGGGATCTTTCCAACCCAGGGATTGAACCTGTGTCTTATGTCTCTGCATTAGCAGGCAGATTCTTTACCACTAGCACCACCTGAATGTCTAACTGAAAATACTTAGAAAAATACTTTTATTCTTATTTTCATAATTTTAATTTTTTAACTGTAGAGAAGAGAGAAAGCAAAAGTGGCCACAATCACTTTAGTTTATGCATATTGTAATTGGGACAGTTTCATTTTTTTCTTTATTCTATTTTATCTGGCCATTGAAAATTAGTTTGGGATTAACATGTACACACTGCCATATTTAAAAATATTAATAGATTACCAGCAAGGACCCTCTGCATAGCACAAGAAACTCTACTCAATATTCTGTAATAATATAAATGGGAAAATTGTTTTCTACAATTTTGACCCAGAAATACAAGAATCATATTGATTTTGTAAACTGAGATTGCTTGGTCTACATATGAAGAATGGGAACTACAGTGTAAACATACTAACAAGACTAACACACACATGAGATACCCAAGGGTTAACATATAAATACTAAATATGAATTGGTTCATTTGTAGATTTATCACTTTTATTCCTTACCATGAAGTTACACTTTCTCTACAAACTATCCAAATAAAGTAAAACTAGATAGGCTTTTCCAGAGAAGGCAATGGCACCCCATTCCAGTATTCTTGCCTGGAAAATTCCATGGGTGGAGGGACCTGGTAGGCTGCAGTCCATGGGACCGCGAAGAGTCGGACACAACTGAGTGACTTCACTTTCGCTTTTCACTTTCATGCATTGGAGAAAGAAATAGCAACCCACTCCAGTGTTCTTGCCTGGAGTATCCAAGGGTCTGGGGAGCGTGGTGGGCTGCTGTCTATGGGGTTGCACGGAGTCGGACACGACTGAAGCAACTTAACAGCAGCAGCAGCAGCAGCAGATAGGCTTTTCAGAAAGAGCCAGCAAATAGTCTTGTTGTTCTGGAAAAGTACCTCAGCACCCCCACATTTTTGTCTTCAGCAGTTCTCACATTTGGGAAATAAATGAATCATAAAATGACAGGGAAAGATGTTATGGAAGTATTTATTGGATTTATTTTGAGATGTGTCCAGATAATGATCTGAACAGATCTGAAAATTTGGTGACATCAACCTGGAAGGGCTTCCCAGGTGGCTCAACAGTTAAAAAATCTGCCTGCGATGCAGAAGACGCTTCAAGACTCTCAGATTCAATCCCTACATGGGGAAGATCCCCTAGAGAAAAGAATGGCAAGCTGCTCCAGTATTCTTGCCTTCAAAATCCCATGGACAGAAGAGCCTGGTGGGCTACAGTCCATGGGGTCTTAAAAGAGTCAGACACAACTTAGTGACTAAACAAAAACAACAAAAACTTAGCAGGAAGCTCATCCTAGCTAGTTTTTAAGGTACCTATTTAGCTTGGTAGTAAACACTCTTATCACTGCTACACTTGAGGGAACCAAGTCTTTTTAGAGCTTAATTAAAAATTTCAAAAACTTAAAATGTGTAGGTAACAACCCTGAACTCTGAAATTACTGTACTGCCCTTATTTATGTAAAATAATTAATCTTAAAGGGTAATAAATGAATGCCCATTTATTCAAGAACTGGTGCATTTTTAAGTAGGTTTACTAGATATAATAGACTAAAGAAAAATTGATATTTTAAGTAGAGACTCACATAAAGAAGTTTTTGGATTAATGATCATGACCGAGGAAAATGGGGCTTCCACTATAACAATCATAAAATAGTCAATAATTTGTACCAAATAAAGAGAAGAGAGAGTCTTAACTAATTATTGGACAGACATGGCTATTTGTAGAATTGAGTTACATATACATGGTAACCTTATTAGAAGATGAAGCTTTCAAGACAATAAATATATTTTACTTATATAACATTTCTTTCTAGAACATCAAGATCACTAAAATCATCTTATAAGTTCTCAAATATATCTTTATTTATTGGGGAAATAATCATTGCACATTAGATAAAAAATAAATCACAAGTACACAAAAATAAAGATGAGCAGAGGAGATCTACAAAGAACATGCCATTATTTACTAAAGACAATCCAAAAGATTTTTGTAGTTGTAATCTACAACTCAAATATTAGTTAGGTTTAATATAACACTTAAGTCAAAAATACTAGAATAGCTTTTACAGAAGTACACACTGTAATCTATGGTAAGAGATACTTAAGATATTGAAAATTTATTGGGAAAAATGGATGATGTGTCTGAAAGAATTTTGCACTCTTTTTTTTTTTTCATTGTAAACAAATTTTAAAGATATATAAAATAAAATAACAGAAGAAAACATAAAGAAAGAGATAAGAGTACCTTTCCATAACAGGATTCAGTTAGAGTTCTCCAAATAAACCTCAGATTTTGCTCTTAAAGTCTCTCAATAAATTGGACAAGTTTTATTCACGTTCAGTTCAGTCACTCAGTCATGTTCAGCTCTTTGCAACTCCATGAATTACAGCACACCAGGCCTACCTGTCCATCACCAACCACCGGAATTCCCCCAAACCCACGTCCATTGAGTCAGCGATGCCATCCAGCCATCTCATCCTCTGTTATCCCCTTCTCCTACTTCCCCCAATCCCTCCCAGCATCAGAGTCTTTTCCAATGAGTCCACTCTTTGCATGAGGTGGCCAGAGTACTGGGATTTCAGCTTTACCACCATTCCTTCCAAAGAATACCCAGGACTGATCTCCTTTAGAATGGAGTGGTTGGATCTCCTTGCAGTCCAAGAGACTCTCAAGAGTCTTTTCCAACACCACAGTTGAAAAGCATCAGTTCTTCAGTACTCAGCTTTCTTCACAGTCCAACTCTCACATTCATACATGACCACTGGAAAAATCACAGCCCTGACTAGATGGACCTTTTTTGGCAAAGTAATGTCTCTGCTTTTTAATATGCTATCTAGGTTGGTCATAACTTTCTTTCCAAGGAGTAAGCGTCTTTTAATTTCATGGCTGCAATCACTGTCTTCAGTGATTTTGGAGCCCCCCAAAATAAAGTCTGACACTGTTTCTACTGTTTCCCCATCTATTTCTCATGAAGTGATGGGACCAGATGCCATGATATTCGTTTTCTGAATGTTGAGCTTTTAGCCAACTTAGTGCATGCTAATTTTTACATTTAAAAAATAAAATTTATGTTTTTAATTAAGCTTAATAACAATAAAACTAATACACATAAATTTGAATCAAAGAAAGAGTCAATTCTGCTTATCTAGGCTGGTTGCTTAGGGAATAGTTGACATTGTTCTGTGTCAGAGATTTTTTTTTTTTTTTTTAAATTTCAGTGTCTATATATGAACACCTGCCTCAATAATATCTTACGACCACATCTGGTGACCACACATAACTTGCCTACTTGTCTGCTTTCCATCACGAACTTAACTTCTCAGTTTTCCAGTTGATTAGAAAACACAGGGGAAGGGCCTTGAGGCACAGTCTAAGCAATGAGGATTTTCTAATAGGAAAAGGATCCTGAGGATGTCTCTTGTGGCTGGTTGGGTGGGACCCATAGCCATTAACCTACCCCAGCCCCTCCCTGCTGTGGTATCAAAGATTTCCTTTGAAAGGGAAGAGCAGAGACTGCAGGGGGAGATCAGGGATGGAAACCCCCACAGCTGGGGGAGGGGAACAGCAGCCACCAAGTAAACCTCACTCCAGTTTTGCTTGTCCCATCTTCCCCAGAACCAAGATTCTTTGGAGCATAAAATCCATGGACTAAGAGTACAGAGTACACTAGATCCACAGACTAGAAGTACAGAGAAGAGGTCTGGCAGGTGGGAGAGGCGGTGGAGATGGTCACTGAATCTATCTGAGCAGATGTGAAAGTCTTGCCAGGAAAGAAAACATGGAAGCAAAGAAGAGGATCTTGAACGGGGCCCTTAATGATTCCTCTCTGTAATGGTCAAGAGGGAAAGGAGGAAGAAGCAAATGGAACTGACCAAGAGATGCCGAGAGGAAGAAGGAAAACAAGATGTGGTGGGAGGAAGCAAATCCAGGTTGGGAGCCAGGAGATGGAATTAGAAGACAAAGATGGCCCTGGACTTACTGCCAGGATGGGATGTTATACTGAGAAAATCCATCAATGAAGACAACTAATGGCAGCCAGGAGCTCATGTACTTGAGGAGGAACCATAGAGCTGGAGGCACAGAACACAGATGGAAGGGCCACAGTCCAGCTCTCAGGGTTAGAGAGAGGATCATCACCACCTGGATCACAAGATGATCACACCCGGAATGCAGGGGTGCTCAGTATAGCTTCATCTGCTTCCAGCGTTCATACTTTGTAGCCTGAGGAAAAAGACAAAAACAAATTTGAAGAAAATCTTTCTAAAAATCACAGATGTTTATGAAAGCTTCAGCGTCTAGTAATGGTAAAGAAAGTAGAGATCTGGCATTAAGATTCCAACCACCTTTGGGTTTGATTTGGGGTGATTCAGGATGAGTCGCTGTTCTTTAAACAGTTAAGACTGTTTCCCCAAAATTAGTGTTTCCTTTTAAGAGAGTGGTAGACCAGAGCAAATACACTCAATGAGGCCCTGGTATCAAGGCACAGTGACTGAAGAGAAAAAAAAAAAAAAAAAGTTAAGAAAGAAAATGCAGAAGATTCACAGTGACAACTCTTAAATAAAACCAATCCCTGGCCACAGAGATAAGTTGAAGCATGTTATCATCGAATTCTGAAGAAGCAAAACATAATGAACTGCCAAATGAAAATGCTGCCTTTTTTTTTTTTTTTTTAAGCCCAAATCTCAAACTCTGGACAAAGAACTGAAATGATTAGAACTTCCCATAGGCAGATTTTGTCTTCAGCTTAATAAGCAAGAGACATTTCAGGCAAGAAGAAATGCATTTGTCTGTAGGGAGCAAAATAAATTCTAATAAATAAAATAAATTCTAATCACTACATGCCAGACCAGCTGCTAATCCTGTGGTGCCAAAACCTGGAGGCCTCCAGTGACAAAAAGGGTGGGAAAGACTCCTTCAGGGTAGAGATGCCATCCTGTCTTGCTGAATCTCTTCTTCTCCTGTCCACATGGCTCTCCTCTGCTTAAGACCTACAGGCCTCACATTTGAACACTTACAACTGTCACCTACCACACCAAACGACTATCAGGCTTCCCCTCCAATCCACCCACACACCTTCTCTGAACAGTCTCCATCACATCAACCTCTTATCAAAAAACATCCAGTACCTCTCCTGTATCTTCTAATAAACTCTGAGTTACTTCCCTCAAGTTTCAGGGCTAAGACAGCCTGCCTGAACATACCATTCCAACCTAGATCCCCTCTTTCTCCTGAGTCCCCAACTCCACTGCCTCTATCCCTGACCACTGCATTCAGCTCACCCCACAGTCAGGCCCTGTTTCAGGGCCTTGCATCCAGAAACCAGTATCTGACCATTCCCACCTAGACAGCTCTCCCTTCCCTAAATGCCTGAACTCAGGTCAAGACCACTTAGTCTGGCTTCACAACATGTTATTCATTTATATATAAATGAATATTTCACATATATTTGAAATATATATGTATATATAGAGTAGCATGTGTGCTCAGTCCTGTCCAATTTTTTTATGATCCAGTGAACTGTAGCCCACTAGGCTCCTCTGTCCATGGAATTTCCCAGACAAGAATACTGGAGTGGGTTACCATTTCCTCCCTGACCCAGGGATCGAATCAGTGTCTTCTGTGTCTCCTGCATTGACAGGCAGATTCTTTACCACTGAGCCACCAGGGAAGACTATATATATCAGAGACCTCTATTTTTATGGGGATCAAGAATACTCAGAATCTTTCTGAAAACAGACATTTTTAAAAGAAAATCACATTATTTCCAGGCCTATTATAAAAGCTACTATAACTGACTATGGCACTTGTCCATGAAACAACACACAGAGATTAATGGAACAGTTACAGAACTCTAGCATAGACTTATACTTTCACTCATTTGATTTTTTTTTTTTTGAAGGCACTATTTAATGCAAGATCTGTCCTCAATAAAATTTGAAGCATATGATAAAGTATTGCTAACTATAGGGATTATGTTGAACAATAGATCTCTGGAACTATTCATGTTATATAACTAAAACTGTATACCACAAATAGAAATCCCCCATTTCTTCTATACCCACTGGATTTTTGACAAATGTGCCACGAGGAAGGATTTCAAATAAACTATCTTGGGACCATTGGATATTCATAAATAAAATGCTCCTTGAATTTTCCTCATATTCCCAAATTCTTCTCAGTCCTGTATGATTCTTCATGACCCCATGGAATGCAGCCCGCCAGGCTCCTCTGTCCATGGGCTTCTCCAGGCAAAAATACTGGAGTTCATTGCCATGCCCTCCTCCACGGGATCTTCCCAACCCAGGTTACCTGCTTTGCAGGCAGATTCTTTACCATCTGAGTCATCAGATAAACCCCTTCCTCATATTATACATAGAAATTAATTTGAGATGGATCTGAAACCTGAAGATAAAGCTAAAATTATTAACCATTTAGGAGAATATCTAAGAACATTCTTGACTTGGCAATAGACAAAGTTTTCTAAAAATGATATAAAAATCATGTCACCATCTCAGTGACCTTTTGCCCTGTGATCATAGAAAGGTCAGAGAATTTTCTGCCCTATGACAATGAAGGTAGAGGTGGCTTACTTGCCCTCTCTGAACCAGATTTTTTTTTTTTTCTTTTATTCCCTCAGCTTCCTCTTGCATTTTTCTTAGGACAGGAGTCATTCCCTGTAACATTTCTCTCTGTGGATGAAAGCTTTTCATGCAGAGATGGGCTCGGTAAGGACAAAAATGGTATGGACCTAACAGAAGCAGAAGATATTAAGAAGAGGTGGCAAGAATATACAGAGAAATTGTACAAGAAATATCTTCACGACCTGGATATTCACGGTGGTGTGATCACTCACCTAGAGCCAGACATCCTGGAATGTGAAGTCAAGTGGACCTTAAAAACTATCACTACGAACAAAGCTAGTGGAGATGATGGGATTCCAGTTGAGTTATTTCAAATCTTGAAAGACAATGCTGTGAAAGTGGTGCACTCAATATGTCAGCAAATTTGGAAAACACAGCAGTGGCCATGGAACTGGAAAAGGTTAGTTTTCATTCGAATCCCAAAGAAAGGCAATGACAAAGAATTCTCAAACTGCTGCACTATTACACTCATCTCACACGCTAGTAAAGTAATGCTCAAAATTCTCCAAGCCAGGTTTCAGCAATACGTGAAATGTGAACTTCCTGATGTTCATGCTGGTTTTAGAAAAGGCAGAGGAACCAGAGATCATATTGCCAACATCTGCTGGATCATGGAAAAAGCAAGAGAGTTCCAGAAAAACATCTATTTCTGCTTTATTGACTATGCCAAAGCCTCTGACTGTGCGCATCACAATAAACTGTGAAAAATTCTGAAAGAGATGGGAATATCAGATGACTTGTCCTGCCTCTTGAGAAACCTATATGCAGGTCAGGAAACAACAGTTAGAACTGGACATGGAACAACAGACTGGTTCCAAATAGGAAAAGGAGTACGTCAAGGCTGTATATTGTCACCCTGCTTATTTAACTTATATGCAGAATACATAATGAGAAGTGTTGGTTTGGATGATGCACAAGCTGGAATCAAGTTTGCTGGGAGAAATATCAATAACCTCAGATATGCAGATGACACCACCCTTATGGCAGAAAGTGAAGAGGAACTACAAAGCCTCTTGATGAAAGTGAAAGAGTAGAGTGAAAAAGTTGGCTTAAAGCTCAACATTCAGAAAATGACGATCATGGCATCTGGTCCCATCACTTCATGGCAAATAGATGGGGAAACAGTGGAAACCATGTCAGACTTTATTTTTTGCTTTATTTTTTATTTATTTTTTGCTTTATTTTCGCTCCAAAATCACTGCAAATGGTGATTGCAGCTACGAAATTACAAGATGCTTACTCCTTGGAAGGAAAGTTATGATCAACCTAGATAGCGTATTCAAAAGCAGAGACATTATTTGCCAACAGAGGTCAGTCTAGTGAAGGCTATGATTTTTCCAGTGGTCATGTATGGATGTGAGAGTTGGATTGTGGAGAAAGCTGAACACTGAAGAATTGATGATTTTGAACTGTGGTGTTGGAGAAGACTCTTGAGAGTCCCTTGGACGGAAAGGAGATCCAACCAGTCAATCCTAAAGGAGATCAGTCCTGGGTGTTCATTGGAAGGACTGATGCTAAATCTGAAACTCCAAACCTTGGCCACCTAATACGAAGAGTTGACTCATTGGAAAAGACTCTGATGCCAGGAGGAATTGGGGCTGGAAGAGGAGGGGACAACAGAGGATGTGATGGCTGGATTGCCTCACTGACTCGATGGACATGAGTTTGGGTGAACTCTGAGAGTTGGTGATGGACAAGGAGGCCTGGCCTGATGTGGTTCACGGGGTTGCAAATAGTTGGACACAACTGAGTGACTGGACTGAACTGAACATGTACCACAAATCACCAGACCTTCCCAAAACCTTTAGGCTGATTCATGTTGATATTTGGCAGAAACCAACACAATTCTGTAAAGTAATTCTCCTTAAATTAAAAAAAAAAAAAAATTAAAGAAAAGAGCACCCATGGAGACCCATGTAAGAGAGCTGGCCAGTGACTTCATTGTTTTCTTGTGTTTGAGACTTCTGTGTATACAAAATAAATTTTGTAGTGCACATTCGGCATTTAGAGTTAAAGTTTTAGCTCTTCCTAGTTGCTTGTAAGGTGACTGTTTTCCATCAAAGATTTGTCAAAGGTGAAAGAAACAGTTTGTGTTCTTTCTCACTCAGAGGGAATTGTCGCCCTTTGAAATCCAGTTGATTGTTTTAATTTGCAAACTAACTACTGCTTTACTCAAGGTCACTTATGATTTTGAATTGTATGGCCTTTTTATCATTGCTAGGGTCAAGACAACATTCCCTAGTACCTTTGTACATTATATTTGAAATTGAGATTCTGATACTGTGAATATTTTAAAACTACTTTTTGTAATATGTTGCTTAGTTTCACTAAATGATATTAAATTTTTTTACAGTATAATATATATCAGCAAATTCAAAGTTTTGGATGGTAATTTTGTAAGTTTTAAAAATACATAAATTTTCACAATCACTAACATGAATATAGAAAAACTTATTGCCTATAATAAATTGTTTTACTTTCAAAATTGCCTCATATCCATTTGTAACAAATATTTTCAGTCACTCTGAACTCCTGCTGACCATTTATCTAATTTAGATTTTTGCTTTTACAGAATGCCCTATCAATGGCATCATATAGAATGTGGTCTTTTGAATCTATTTTTAATTATCTCAGTGCTTTGAAAATGTGTGAATCATCTAATCAGGTGCTTATTAGTCATGTATGGTTGTGAGAGTTGGACTATAAAGAAAGCTGAGTGCCAAAGAATTGATGCTTTTGAACTGTGGTGTTGGAGAAGTCTCTTGAGAGTCCCTTGGACTGCAAGGAGATCCAACCAGTCCATCCTAAAGGAAATCAGTGCTGGGTGTTCATTGGAAGGACTGATGTTGAAGCTGAAACTCAAATACTTTGGCCACCTGATGTTGGGAAAGATTGAGGATAGGAGGAGAAAGGGATAACAGAGGATGAGATGGTTGGATGTCATCACTGACTCAATGGACATGAGTTTGAGTGAACTCCAGAAGTTGGTGATTGACAGGGAGGCCTGGCATGCTGTGATTCATGGGTTTGCAAATAGTGGGACACGACTGAGTGACAGAATTGAACTGATTAAGCATTCAGATTAATCCATTACAAGTTGTATCATTTCTGTCCCTATTGATGAACAATAAATATTCTTTACCAACCTAGATAGCATATTGAAAAGCAGAGACATTACTTTGCCAACAAAGGTCCATCTAGTCAAGGCTATGGTTTTTCCAGTGGTCATGTATGGATGTGAGAGTTGGACTGTGAAGAAAACTGAGCACCAAAGAATTGATGCTTTTGAACTGTGGTGTTGGAGAAGACTCTTGAGAGTCCCTTGGACTGCAAGGAGATCCAACCAGTCCATTCTGAAGGAGAGCAGCCCTGGGATTTTTTTGGAGGGAATGATGTTGAAGCTGAAACTCCAGTACTTTGGCCACCTCATGCAAAGAATTGACTCATTGGAAAAGACTCTGATGCTGGGAGGGATTGGGGTCAGGAGGAGAAGGGGATGACAGAGGATGAGTTGGCTGGATGACATCACTGACTGGATGGACGTGAGTCTGAGTGAACTCCGGGAGTTGGTGATGGACAGGAAGGCCTGGCGTGCTGCGATTCATGGTGTCGCAAAGAATGGGACATGACTGAGCGATTGAACTGAACTGAACCGAACTGATATAGTCTGATATCAGCCCTTAAACAGAAGTATTATTTTAAAATATTTTTCTCAGCCTGTAGCATGACATTTTATTATTTTAATGACATGCTATAAATTTTTATTTTGTACTGTTATCACAAATGCAATTATTTCTTTAATTTCAAGTTCTAGTAGTGTTAGTGTATAAGAATATAATTCTTATTTTGTATATCCAGTTTGCTCACTGTGACCTTGATAACTTTTCTATAGTTTTTGTATATTCTTTGTGATTTCATGATTTCTGTGAAAAATCTAGTATCACATACTCATATTTTGAGTAAATATAATTTTACTCATTTCCTTCCAAACTGGATATGCACTTAAATTGTTTACTTGTTCATGTTCTCATTGTTGTCTTATTGTAGTATTTATGATATACAATACAATGTTGAACAAAAATGGCAAAATAAATATCTTTGCCTTGTTCATTATATCTGGAGGAAAATTTCAGCTTTTCATTTATGGAGTATGATGTCAATAACAACAGTATAAAGTATGGGTTTTGCATATTGCACTTTATAAAAATGGAGAAAAGTCCATCTTATTCTTAGTCTATTGAGTATTTTTATGGTAAATAAAGGTGTCTTTGTTCAAATGATTGTTCTATAATTCTCCATCTCTTTTCATGATCACATGAGTTTTCTTCTTTATTTTGTCAACATGGTACATTATATTAATTATTTTCAGATGTTACATCAACTGACCATCTGGGGATCAATCCTAGCTGCTTGTAGTGTAAAATATCATTGCCATACATAATATTTGCCATAAATTATATTGCTAATATAAATTATCTAATATAGCTCAAGGTCTCAAGTGTACAAGGACATTTTTCTCAGCATGGGCATCTCATGTGTATCAGGAATTTATCAGAGACCATTCCTGATAAATTTTGGAATGTGCAGGATTTGGACAGTTCACAACTATCGAGCTAACCCTTTACTGCAGAAAGTCCATGTAGTTTAGTAGTTAAGTATTTTAAATAAAATTAAAATACATCTCATGAGATATAATTTCTGAGGGTGTATTAAGTCAACTTTTATAGTCAGTTTCCTGCAAATGTCAACCATTACTGCATTATGATACAATAAAAGACCTAGTCATAAATAACATATTCAGTAACAGGAGAGGCTATTCAATAAATAATTTGATGACTTCTTTAATATTTGACACATACAAACTTTTTTGAGTTTATATATGGGAGCTGCTTCTACATTCTTCTAGACAATATTGAAAATGTAAATTGTATGAGAAAGATTTTATCATAACATTGTTTTCATTATAAAAAGCAATAGCAAAAAAACAAAATTATGTTCCCTGAAATTTACTTACAGCATACTGAATTTACTGTCATATTATAATTAAGAACAAGATCAGATATATGTGTCATAAAATGATAAAAGAGTAATTCTTATGCACATATAGTTATATATTTATATTTTTTTATTAAATTTAGTTCATAATAGTAATATTAAAGGTGCATAACATTTTAATCACATATTTCTTATCATTTACATGTCTGTATCCCTTATAAAGGGTTTCCCTGGTGTCTCAGCAGTAAAGAATTCCCTGCAATGCAAGAGCTGCAGATGATGAGGGTTCGATCCCTGGGTCAGGAAGATCCCCTAAGGAAGGCATGGCAACCCACTCCAGTATTCTTACCTTGAGAATCCCATGAACAGAGGACCCTAATGGGCAATAGTCCATAGGGTGAATTTCCCATTTTTAGCTTGATGAAATTCATTTCTTTGAAAAAAGTCTTCAATTTAACATGTTCAAGTATTAATAATGATGAAATGCTGAGTTAGTAGTAAAAAAAAAATCAATTATTTTCAGTATATTTTCATATTTTTTAGGCTTTTCCCACAATAAAATTAGATATGCTTTCCTTGTAGCTAATGCATGCTACATTAAATTGCTCTAAAGCATGATAATTTACTTGTAATGTAAATGCCCTACTTCATAGTAGGGTTTAAATTTATATATATATATATATATATATTTTACATTTTTAAATTTTTTTTATTTTATTTTACAACATTGTATTGGTTTGCAATACATCAACATGAATCTCCCACGGGTGTACACATGTTCCCCATCCTGAACCCCTGCTTCCTCCTCCCTCCCCGTATCATCCCTCTGGGTCCCAGTGCACCAGCCACAAGCATCCTGTATCCTGCATCGAACCTGGACTGGTGATTAGTTTCTTATATGATACTATACATGTTTCAATGCCATTCTTCCAAATTATCCCACCCTCTCCCTCTCCCACAGAGTCCTAAAGACTGTTCTATACATCTGTGTCTCTTGCTGTCTCGCATATAGGGTTATTATTACCATCTTTCTAAATTCCATATATATGTGTTAGTATGGTGTATTGGTATTTTTCTTTCTGGCTTATGAACTGATTCAAATGTATTCTTTTTAATGTCTGAGTAATACTCCCTTGTGTATATGTACCACTGCTTTCTTATCCATTCATCTGCTGATAGACATCTAGATTGGTTCCATGTCCTGGCTATTATAAATAGTGCTGCGATGAACACTGGGGTACACGTGTCTCTTTCAATTCTGGTTTCCTTTGTGTGTATGCCTGGCAGTGGGATTGCTAGGTCATAAGGCAGTTCTATTTCCAGTTTTTTAAGAAATCTCCACACTGTTCTCCATAGTGGATGTACTAGTTTGCATTCCCACCAAGAGTGTAAGAGGGTTCCCTTTTCTCCACACCCTCTCCACCATTTATTGCTTGTAGACTTTTGGATCATTGCCATTTTGACTGGCGTGAAATGGTACCTCATTGTGGTTTTGATTTGCATTTCTCTGATAATGAGTGATGTTGAACATTTTTTCATGTGTTTGTTAGCTATTTGTACGTCTTCTTTGGAGAAGTGTTTATTTAATTCTTTGGCCCATGTTTTGATTGGGTCTTTTATTTTTCTGGAATTGAGCTTCAGGTGTTGATTGTATATTTTTGATATTAGTTCTTTGTCATTTGCTTCATTTGCTATTATTTTCTTCCATTCTAAAGGCTGTCTTTTAACCTTGCTTATAGTTTCCTTTGTTGTGAAGAAGCTTTAGGTCCCATTTGATTATTTTTGCTTTTATTTACAGTGTTCTGGGAGGTGGGTCATAGAGGATCCTGCTGTGATTTATGTCGGAGAGTGTGTTGCCTATGTTCTCATCTAGGAGTTTTATAGTTTCTGGTCTTACATTTAGATCTTTAATCCATTTTAAGTTTACTTTTCTGTATCATGTTAGAAAGTGTTCTAGTTTCATTCTTTTACAAGTGGTTGACCAGTTTTCCCAGCACCACTTGTTAAAGATATTGTCTTTAATCCATTGTTTAGTCTTGCCTCTTTTGTCAAAGATAAGGTGTCCATAGGTGCATTGATTTATCTCTGGGCTTTCTATTTTGTTCCATTTGTCTATATTTCTGTCTTTGTGCCAGTACCATACTGTCTTGATGACTGTGGTTTTGTAGTAGAGCCTGAAGTCAGGCAGATTTATTCCTCCAGTTCCATTCTTTATCAAGATTGCTTTGGCTATTCAAGGTTTTTTTGTATTTCCATACAGATTGTGAAATTATTTGTTCTAGCTTTGTGACAAATATCATTGGTAGCTTAACAGGGATTGCATTGAATATATAGATTGCTTTGGGTAGTATACTCATGTTCACTATATTGATTCTTCTGACCCATGAATATGGTATATTTCTCTATTAGTGTCCTCTTTGATTTCTTTCACTAGTGTTTTATACTTTTCTATATATAGGTCTTTAATTTCTTTAGGTAGATATATTCCTAAGTGTTTTATTCTTTTCATTGCAATGGTGAATGGAATTATTTCCTTAATTTTTCTTTCTATTTTCTCATTCTTAGTGTATAGAAACACAATGGATTTCTGTGTGTTGATTTTATATCCTGCAACTTTACTATATTCATTGATTAACTTTAGTAATTTTCTGGTGGAGTCTTTAGGGTTTTATATGTTGAGGATCATGTCATCGGCAAACAATGAGCATTTTACTTGTTCTTTTCCAATTTGGATTTCTTTTATTTCTTTTTCTGCTCTGATTGCTGTGGCCAAAACTTCCAAAATTTTGTTTAATAGTAGTGGTGAAAGTGGGCACCCTTGTCTTGTTCCTGACTTTAGCGGAAATGCTTTCAATTTTTCTCCATTGAGGATAATGTTTGCTGTGGGTTTGTCATATATAGCTTTTATTATGTTGAGGTATGTTCCTTCTATTCCTGCTTTGCTTTCTGGAGAGTTTTTATTATAAACAGATGTTAAATTCTGTCAAAGGCTTTCTCTGCATCTATTGAGATAATCATATGGCTTTTATTTTTCAATTTGTTAGTGTGGTGTATTATATTGATTGATTTGTGGATATTGAAGAATCCTTGCATCCCTGGGAAAAGCCCACTTGGTCATGGTGTATTATCTTTTTAATGTGTTGTTGGATTCTGATTGCTAGGATTTTGTTAAGGATTTTTGCATCTCTGTTCATCAGTGATATTGGCCTGTAATTTTCTTTTTCTTTTTTTTTGGTGGCATCTTCATCAGGTTTTGGTACTAGGGTGATGGTGGCCTTATAGAATGAGTTTGGAAGTTTACCTTCCACTGCAGTTTTCTGAAAGAGTTTGAGTAGGATAGGTGTTAGCTCTTCTCTAATTTTTTGGTAAAATTCAGCTGTGAAGCCGTCTGGACCTGGGCTTTTGTTTGCTGGAAGATTTCTGATTACAGTTTCAATTTCTGTGCTTGTGATCGGTCTGTTAAGCTTTTCTATTTCTTCCTGGTTCAGTTTTGGAAAGTTGTACTCTTCTAAGAATTTGTCCATTTCTTCCACGTTGTCCACTTTATTGGCATATAATTACTGATAGTAGTCTCTTATGATCCTTTGTATTTCGTGTTGTCTGTTGTGATCTCTCCATTTTCATTTCTAATTTTATTGATTTGATTTTTCTCCCTTTGTTTCTTGATGAGTCTGGCTAATGGTTTGTAAATTTTATTTATCTTTTCAAAGATCCAGCTTTTGGCTTTGTTGATTTTTGCTATGGTCTCTTTTGTTTCTTCTGCATTTATTTTTGCCCTAATTTTTACAATTTATTTCCTTCTACTAACCCTGGGCTTCTTCATTGCTTCTTTTTCTAGTTGTGTTAGGTGTAGCTGTTAAGTCACTTCAGTCGTGTCTGACTCTGTGTGACTCCATAGATGGCAGCCCACCAGGCTCCTCCATCCCTGGGATCCTTCAGGCAAGAACCATGGAGTGGGTTGCCATTTCCTTCCAGAATGCATGAAAGTGAAAAGTGAAAGTGAAGTCGTTCAGTTGTTTCCGACTCTTTGCGACACCATGGACTGCAGCCTACCAGGCTCCTCCATCCATGGGATTTTCCAGGCAAAAGTACTGGAGTGGGTTGCCATTGCCTTCTCCAGGGGATCCTCCTGACCCAGGAAACAAACTCAGGTCTCCCGCACTGCAGGCAGATTCTTTACCGAGTGAGCTACTGAGGGAAGCTAATGGGTAGGTGGGAAAAAAAATGAAGCAGCAGAGATAGGAAGTCATGTTATGTAATTTTCTGAAAATTTTGTGACTTAATATGCTCTTTTTCTCTGAGGCCATTAGGAATTCATGGGCTATTACGATTGATGGGTAATATTACTTAAGTGTTGATAGAAAGTGCAAAGGCACTTCAGATTTTAATGAACATATTTGAGTTTATTTGATGAAAATTGTAAAAATATAGGATTTACTAAATACAGATTTAGTATTTCTAACTATAGAACCCTGGAAATAAAACCCACTTAATTGGTCGGGTACAATGTAAGTTCTATGAAACTGATATTTCATTTCTATTGTTAAATAAATTAAATGAGTATTCCATAAGACTGAGGTGGCTTTAATACTCTGGCAGCGTTTGTAAGCAAACTGAAAACTAAACCAGAGCAAATTCCTGTAAATGAATGAAGGGCAAGAAATTGAAACCTAAACACAGTCACAAATGGCCAAATAGGCTATCACAAATTAGGCAACCCACATAAGCTACAGCCAGTCAAAATAATTCCCTTGCTTTGCTTCTGCATCTGCTCTCTAAAAGATTCTTCCCTAGCTTCTGTCAGCTGAACACTGCTAACCTTTCTCAGTTTGGCACTGCCCAATTCAAATTGATGTTTGCTCAAATAAATTAATAAAAAACTTAATGTATAATTAATCTTTACCATTATTTCTTTATTTCTGATGTCTAAAATCTAGAATCATAGCACATGACACATAGGTGCTGAGTAAAATTTTGAACTGGGTAATGAAAACATTTATATTCAAAGTTGCATAACACTATAACATCTAAAATTTAGTTCCAATGTATCAATTAAAAATGAGAATGAAATGAAGTTGGATGAGATTAGGCAACCTCTGAATGCATTTTACAGGTCACAAGGTAGATAAGGTAGAATATGCTAAATAAAGGAGTATGCTGATAAGGTTACAAAAAAAATCTTTACATCTGTAAATACAATAACTATCATTTTTATAAGTAAATCAAGTGCCTAAAAATAAAGCCTGGAAAGCCATAATCAGCTTAAGTAAATTAACCTGAATTATGTTTAGAATACTCAACACAGAATGTTGATTTTAGTTATGAATATCCTTCTGTAACTCACAATTTCCTGTATACTTCAGTTAACAGAAAGCATCTGAAGGAAACATTTTATGCATTTGTATCTTACCTATTTTTGCAATGTGTTTTTGTCCATTTTCATTTTAAGTCCTTCCATAACATGAACAGTGTATTAGGTTTTCAAAAGATGGTTCTTATTTGTTTATTCATTGCTTACATATTATTGCTGATTCAGTAAAAGTAACATTTGTAGAAACTTAAAGTAATTAGAGACAAATGAATATTTTGCTTTGGCCAAGAATGAAATTTACATTAATATTCCTTAACTTCTGTTTTAGACTGTGAAATAATTATGTTTCTGTATACAAAAATATTTTTCTACAAAAATATCTAAAATGTAGCTACTTAATAATAAGACAGTGATAGAAATTACATTTAAGAATATTAAAGACCTAAAGTTTAAGGCAGACTATGTTCCTGATACAATTTGGCCATTTGAATGGATATTACTATCATCATAATTGATTAAATGTCTGACTAAATTTCTCTCATTGGCTCTCATTGGCAGTTTTATGTTTCTTTTCCAGAGTCACATCTTGTGGTCATGTCCATGTACAACATTTTGCTGATAGTTAAGTCTCAAAGACCTGGGTAGCTTTAACTGAAGTTAACTGTGTGCCAGTTTCCCTATGGAGTCCTGGCCAATGCCTGTTGTCTGAGATTAGCTTTTACTAGTGCTCTGCTTTTCATTTCCAAATTTTTCAGCTTTAACTTGTTTTTTTAATATACTGTCACCTTGTCTTGAATATAACACATTTTTTCCTGAGATGGTATAGTTCTGAGAGAAAGAGTTCAGTTCACTTCAGTCCAGTTCAGTCGCTCAGTCGTGTCCGACTCTTTGCGACCCCATGAATCGCAGCACATCAGGCCTCCCTGTCCATCACCAACTCCCAGAGTTCACTCAAACTGACGTCCATCGAGTCGGTGATGCCATCCAGCCATCTCATCCTCTGTTGTTCCCTTTTCCTCCTGTCCCCAATCCCTCCCAGCATCAGAGTCTTTTCCAATGAGTCAACACTTTGCATGAAGTGGCCAAAGTACTGGAGTTTCAGCTTCAGTGTCATTCCCTCCAAAGAACACCCAGAGTTGATCTTTAGAATGGACTGGTTGGATCTCCCTGTAGTCCAAGGGATTCGAGAAAAAGTTAGAGAGACAAAGAATGCATATTTGAGGACATTAACATAAAAATGAATAAATCTGTATTAAAACTAAATGTTTTACAAGAATTGCTAAGTTAAAAAATTATATTGCATCACTAAATTGTAAGCTAAAATACTGAGGAATATTATTATGGAATAATCAGAGTGATGCTAGACAGTAACTGAATTAGATTAAAAAACATACATGATTTTTAGACTGTCCATTGACTCATTAAGGCACCTAAATTCTCCTGCAAATTTCTTCAAAGAAATTTGAAGATTCAGTATAATTTTATTCTGTTTCTTCACTTGTAAATTAATTCCTGAACCATGTGAAGCCCAGTTTCTTTGAAGTACCTATTAATAAGAAAGTAACTAGGAATCATGTGGTTCAGGAGTTCATTTATAAATGAAGCTTTCTTCATTTATAGGATTTATTGGATAAAATTATACAGAATCTACAGATTTCTTTGAAGAAATTTGCAGTTGAATTTAGGTGCCATATTGAGCCAGTGAACAGACTGTCCCCATCATATATTTTTAGTTACTCTAAAGTACCTCTTAATAAGAAAAGAGTTTCCTGGTGATTCAGATGGTAAATAATCTGCCTGCAATGCAAGAAACTCGGATTCAATCCCTAGGTCAGGAAGATTCCCTGGAGAAAGGAATGGCTACTCACTGCAGTATTCTTGCCTGGAACACCCATGGACAAAGGAGACTGGCAGGCAATGGTCCATGGAGTCACAAAGAGCTGGACATAACTGACCATCTAACACTTTCTAAATAGAAAAAGTGGTGCATGTATACAGGTAGTTACAGAATATGTAGTTCATTCTCTTTAGTTACTGAATAATCTGTTACTTGAATCCTTTTTCTATGCCTTATTTATTACAACTTTAAACAAAGACTAAACAATTCCTATTAATTGTTATTATATGTTCCACTGGTTATTTCTTTAACAAATATATGATAGTATACTTTGTGAACAATGTATATTTTTGTATCCTTAGTTAGGTTATGTTTCTGGAATTTAAAGCAATCTGTTTCATTCATTTTTTTTTTTTTAATCCCTTGGTACTTATAAGAACAAACACTATTTAACAAGAATGCAACAATTTCCTATTATCCTAGTAGCCATAGCCACAGTAAAACAATTTGACAAAGAATTGTCAAATTGAATTTAATTGTCAAATTGAATTAAAATAATTTGACAAAGTAAACAATATAGAGATCAGTCCTGGGTGTTCATTGGTAGGACTGATGTTGAAGCTGAAACTCCTATAATTTGGCCACCTGATATGAAGAGCTGCCTCATTGGAAAAGACCCTGATGCTGGGAGGGATTGGGGGCAGGAGGAGAAGAGGACAACAGAGGATGAGATGATTGGATAGCATCACTGACTCAATGGACTCTGGGAGATGGTGATCGACAGGGAGGCCTGGCATTCTGGGGTTCATGGGATCACAGTCAGACATGACTGAGCCACTGAACTAAACTGAAACAATACGGACTTTTTTGTTTAAATATCCTCCTTGTTCTTGGCAAATCAATTATTTAGAATTTTTCAAGTATTCCTGTTTATTTTATTTGTAGGTGTTTCTAATACCTTTCATGCCTTTCCCCTTTCTCTGTAAAAGCAAGATCAATTTGTATAAAGAATCTTATTATTTTGTATTCAAGGATAACTGTGTCTTATTTTGGATGTATTAAAGTTCAATCACTCACAAATAATTTTTAGCACATCATATTTTCATTTGTGGTGTGAATATTTTTAAACCTGCCAGAAAAGTAACATCTAACATTTGTAGATCAAGCTGTTAGAAATTTAAGCTCTTTCATCTGTCAGATTTTTTTTTCCTCCCTAATTCTTGCAGAGCTAAAGTAAAATTAATAGATTTTACAGCAAAATACATAGAATCTACTGAACCAGATTTTACAATCAATAGGTTCATAAAAGTAATTCAACAAAGTTCATTGAAACATGTATAATATCATATATGAAACAAATCACTAGTCAAGATTTGATGCATGATACTGGATGCTTGGGGCTGGTGCACTGGGACAACTCAGAGGAATGGTATGGGGAGGGAGGATGGAGGGAGGTTCAGGATGGGGAACATGTGTATACCTGTGGTGAATTCATGTTGATGTATGGCAAAACAAATGCAATATTGTAAATAAGTTAACCTCTAATTAAAATAAATACATTTATATTTAAAAAGTTCACATCTAATATAAAATAAATAATTTAGGGTTAATCAATTGAGTTCAAAATGAATTATTTTTACATGTATATTCTGCTTAGCTATTTAGACTGAGTATTGCTTCTTGGTTATTTCTCATCCAGTGAACAGTGTTATTCTTTATTTTTAATGTCATTCATATTTTCCCACTGAATTAGGAAGTAGATGGAAGAAAAGGGAAAAGAGATGGGCTACCAGACCTCATTATTTGTCTCCAGAGAAACCTGTATGCAAGTCAAGAAGCAACAGTTGAAACTGGACATGGAACAATGGACTGGTTCCAAATTGGGAAAGGAGTACATCAAGGCTGTTTACTGTCAACCTGCTTATTTAACTTATATGCAGAATATATCATGCAAAATGCTGGCTGGATGAAGCATAAGCTGGAATCAAGATTTCCAGGAGAACTATCAATAAAGTCAGATAAAGTTGCAGATGGCATGACCCTTACGGCAGAAAGCAAAGGGGAACTAAAGAGCCTCATCATTCTTTTTTTTTTTTTTTTTTTTCAGTGAACCCAAAACTCATTATTTATTTATTTATATTTTTTACATATATTGTTTTTATTTTTTTATTTTTTTAATTTTATTTTATTTTATTTTTTATTTTTTTAATTTATATATTTTCTTTTCTTTTTTTTTTAAATTTTAAAATCTTTAATTCTTACATGTGTTCCCAAACATGAACCCCCCTCCCACCTCCCTCCCAATAACATCTCTGTGGGTAATCCCCATGCACCAGCCCCAAGCATGCTGTATCCTGCATCAGACATAGACTGGTGATTCAATTCTTACATGATAGTACACATGATAGAATGCCATTCTCCCAAATCATCCCACCCTCTCCCTCTCCCTCTGAGTCCAAAAGTCCGTTATACACAGCTGTGTCTTTTTTCCTGTCTTGCATACAGGGTCGTCATTGCCATCTTTCTAAATTCCATATATATGTGTTAGTATACTGTATTGGTGTTTTTCTTTCTGGCTTACTTCACTCTGTATAATCGGCTCCAGTTTCATCCATCTCATCAGAACTGATTCAAATGAATTCTTTTTAACGGCTGAGTAATACTCCATTGTGTATATGTACCACTGCTTTCTTATCCATTCCTCTGCTGATGGACATCTAGGTTGTTTCCATGTCCTGGCTATTATAAACAATGCTGCAATGAACATTGGGGTACATGTGTCTCTTTCAATTCTGGTTTCCTCGGTGTGTATGCCCAGCAGTGGGATTGCTGGGTCATAAGGTAGTTCTATTTGCAATTTTTTAAGGAATCTCCACACTGTTCTCCATAGTGGCTGTACTAGTTTGCATTCCCACCAACAGTGTAGGAGGGTTCCCTTTTCTCCACACCCTCTCCAGCATTTATTGCTTGCAGATTTTTGGATCACAGCCATTCTGACTGGTGTGAAGTGGTACCTCATTGTGGTTTTGATTTGCATTTCTCTAATAATGAGTGATGTTGAGCATATTTTCATGTGTTTGTTTGCCATCCATATGTCTTCTTTGGAGAAATGTCTATTTAGTTCTTTGGCCCATTTTTTGATTGGGTCGTTTATTTTTCTGGAATTGAGCTGCATAAGTTGCTTGTATATTTTTGAGATTAGTTGTTTGTCAGTTGCTTCATTTGCTATTATTTTCTCCCATTCAGAAGGCTGTCTTTTCACCTTGCTTATATTTTCCTTTGTTGTGCAGAAGCTTTTAATTTTAATTAGATCCCATTTGTTTATTTTTGCTTTTATTTCCAGAATTCTGGGAGATGGATCATAGAGGATCCTGCTGTGATTTATGTCTGAGAGTGTTTTGCCTATGTTCTCATTATTTTGATGAAAGTGAAAGAGGAGAGTGAAAAAGCTGGCTTAAAACTCAACATTCAAAAATGAAAATCATGGTATCTTGTTCCATCACTTCATGCCAAAAATGGGGAACCAATGGAAATAGTGACAGAATTTATTTTCTTGGGCTCCTGTATCACTGCAGATGGTGACTGCAGCCATGAAATTAAAAAACAAACAAAAAAAAAACAAAAAAACAAACAACAACAACAACAAACTTGTGTTTGGAAGACAAGCTATGACCAACCTAGATTTTTAACCATATTAAAAAGCAGAGACATTACTTTGCTGACCAGTGCCATCTAGTCAAAGCTGTGGTTTTTCCAGTAGTCATATATGGATGTGAGATTTGGACCACAAAGAAAGCTGAGTGCCAAAGAATTGATGTTTTTGTTTTGCGGTGTTGGGAAGACTCTTGAGAGTCCCTTGGATTGCAAGGAGATCAAACCAATCAATCCTAAGGGAAGTCAGACCTGAATATTTACTGGAAGGACTGACACTGAAGTTGAAGCTCAAATACTTTGGTCACCTTATGAGAAGAACCAACTTATTAGAAAAGAACCTGATGTTGGGAAAGATTCAAGGCAGGAGGAGAAGGGGATGACAGAGGAAGAGATGAGTGGATGGCATCACCAACCAATGGGCATGAGTTTGAACAAACTCCAGGAGTAGGTGAAGGACAGGGAAGCCTGGAGTGTTTCAATCTATGGGGTTGCAAAGAGTGAGAAGCGACTGAGGGACTGAACTGAACTGGAAGAAAAGTGGGGGGAAAAAAAACTAACTAGGAGATTAAAAAAAAAAAAAAAAAAAGAAGAAGAAGAAGAAATTTTAAATTGATTACAGGACTATTTGGCAGTGACCTGAAAAAGAGAAAACAAATATAAGGAGGGAAATATAACTAATCTTTTTTTAGCCCATAGCATAACTAAGTGGAGCAAAAGTAACTCAGTACAACTGGTGTGTTCTGCAGGCCAATGCTGAGGTATATAACATTAAATGCACACTGTCTCTCTCAAAGTCATAGCATTTGTTTACTAACAGTATTATATTATGTGTAGCTTGAATGTAAATGTAGTTATCGATAATCAGCAAATATTTGTTACTGAGTGATTATCTCATTTAATTCCAAAAATGATTTTGTGAAATTATAGATGCTACTTCTATATTAAAAATGAGGAAACTGGGATTTAAATTAATAAAAAAAAAAAAAAAAAAAAAAACTACCCTGTGTGCTGTCCAAAACTTAAAAGCTAAAGAATGAAACTATTTGATTTTAGAACATTGCATCTTTGTTTTACTTTTTGCTATACTGTACTCCCATTCCTTGAGGTACAATATAGATTTAAAACTTGCCATAGCTCTTCCAGCATTTCCTGTGTAAATCACTGGATCCATTGAAAGGAGGAAAGTATTACTTATCAGATTGTTTCTCAAGGAACACTTACCAAGTTATGCGGATGTTTCAGGAGAGTTCCTTTAAAACTACCTAAAGAAGAGTTGGGTTTTCCCTGGTCACTCAACAGTAAAAAATCTGCCTGCAATGCAGATCAATCCCGGGGTCAGAAAGATCCACTGGAGAAGGGAATGACAATCCATGTCAGTATTCTTGCCTGGAGAATTCCATGGACAGAGGAGTCTGGTGGGCTACAATCCATGGGGTCCCAAGCAGTTGGACAGGACTGAGTGATTAACACTTAAACTTTCAAAGAGGAGTTAATGATGGAAACACTGTTCCCTGTAAGTATCATATGTCCTATTTGTAACTCGTATATTTTTCTCACACATTTAAATTATCTGAGATTACCCTAAAATGTTAGGTTACTATGGAACTATGAGGGAAAACAACTTTTTCTAGGGATGTTACACCAACTCCATGGAACACATTCCCAAACTAGTTTCCCAGAGTAAATCTCTGACTTGTCTCCCATGTAGAAGGGATCTGAAGTAACCAGAGTTTGTTCACTTGTTTTAAAAGTCATTATGTATTTATTATATGCTTGGTTTTTTCCATTGAGCAAGCTATATATCAATTACTTGCAATTTATTTATTGACTCCATTGCTCTGATGGCAATTTAAACTATTTTATTAATATCTAACTCAAGTGAAAGTGAAAGTGAAGTTGCTCAGTCGTGTCCGACTCTTTGCAACCCCCACGGACTGTAGCCTATCAGGCTCCTCTGTCCATGGGATTTTCCAGGCAAGAGTGCTAGAGTGGATTGCCATTTCCTTCTCCAAGGGATCTTCCCGACCCAGGAATCGAACCCACGTTTCCTGCATTGCAGGCACACGTTTTACCATCTGACCCACCAGCGAAGCACAACTCTTAAGAGTTTTAATAATTCCATTTTCTTAACTCTCATTTCTCACTGATATTATTGGTTTTAAAATGAATTTTATTTGTTTTCATTTGTCATTAGTTCCTACATAACCAGGCACAACTTTTAACCCTAATATATTTATTATTATTTTTTAAATGTTCAGTTCAGTTCAGTCGCTCAGTCGTGTCTGACTCTTTGCGACACCATGAACTGCAGCACTCCAGGCCTCCCTGTCCATCACCAACTCCCAGAGTTGACACAAACTCACATCCATTGAGTCAGTGATGCCATCCAGCCATCTCATCCTCTGTCATCCCCTTCTCTGCCTGCCCCCAATCCCTCCCATCATCAGAGACTTTTCCAATGATTCAACTCTTCACATGAGGTGGCCCAAGTACTGGAGTTTCAGCTTTAGCATCATTTCTTCCCAAGAACTGATCTCCTTTAGAATGGATTGGTTGGACCTCCTTGCAGCACAAGGAACTCTCAAGAGTCTTCTCCAACACCACAGTTCAAAAGCATCAATTATTCAGTGCTCAGCTTTCTTCACAATCCAACTCTCACATCCATATATGACTACTGGAAGAAACATAGCCTTGACTAGACAGACTTTGTTGGCAAAGTAATGCCTCTGCTTTTTGATATGATATCTAGGGTGGTCATAACTTTCCTTCCAAGGAGTAAGCATCTTTTAATTTGATGGCTGCAATAACCATCTGCAGTGATTTTGGAGCCCAACAAAATAAAGTCTGACACTGTTTCCACTGTTTCCCCATCTATTTCCCATGAAGTGATGGGACCAGATGCCATGATCTTCGTTTTCTAAATGTTGAGCTTGAAGCCAACTTTTTCACTCTCCTCTTTCAGTTTCATCAACAGGCTTTGTAGTTCCTCTTCACTTTCTGCCATAAGGGTGGTGTCATCTGCATATCTGAGATTATTGATATTTCTCCCAGCAATCTTGATTCCAGCTTGTGTTTCTTCCAGCCCAGCATTTCTCATGATGTACTCTGGATAGCAGTTAAATAAGCAGGTTGACAATATACAGCCTTGACACACTCCTTTTCCTATTTGGAACCAGTCTGTTGTTCCATGTTCAGTTTTAACTGTTGCTTTCTGACCTGCATATAGGTTTCTCAAGAGGCAGGTCATGTGGTCTGGTATTCCCATCTCTTTCAGAATTTTCCACAGTTTATTGTGATCCACACTGTCAAAGGCTTTGACATAGTCAATAAAGCAGAAATAGATATTCTTCTGGAACTCTCATGCTTTTCTCATGATCCAGGGGAAATTGGCAATTTGATGTCTGGTTCCTCTGCCTTTTCTAAAACCAGCTTGAACATCAGAAAGTTTATGGTTCATGTGTTGCTGAAACCTGGCTCAGAGAATTTTGAGCATTACTTTACTAGCGTGTGAGATGAGTGCAATCGTGTGGTAGTTTGAGCACTCTTTGGCATTGCCTTTCTTTGGGATTGGAATGAAAACTGACCTTTTCCAGTCCTGTGGCCACTGATGAGTTTTCCATATTTGCTTGCATAATGAGTGCAGCACTTTCACAGCATCATCTTCCGGGATTGGAAATAGCTCTACTGGAATTCCATCACCTCCCCTAACTTTGTTCATAGTGAGACTTCCTAAGGCCCACTTGACTTCACATTCCAGGATATCTGGCTCTAGGTGAGCGATCACACCATTGTGATTATCTGGGTAATGAAAATCTTTTTTGTACAGTTTATCTGTGTATTCTTACCACCTTTTCTTAATATCTTCTACTTCTGTTAGGTCCATTCCATTTCTGTCCTTTCTCAAGCCCATCTTTGCATGAAATATTCCCTTAGTATCTCTAATTTTCTTGAAGAGATCTCTAGTCTTTCCCATTCTGTTGTTTTCTTCTATTTCTTTGCATTGATCACTGAGGAAGTCTTTCTTATCTCTCTTTGCTATTCTTTGGAACTCTGCATTCAGATGCCTATATCTTTCCTTTTTTCCCTTTGCTTTTCACTTCTCTTCTTTTCACAGCTATTTGTGAGGCCTCCTCAGATTGCCGTTTTTCTTTTTTGCATTTCTTTTCCATTGGGATGGTCTTGATCCCTGTCTGCTCTACAATGTCATGAACCTCCATCCATAGTTCATCAGGTACTCTGTCTATCAGGTCTAGTCCCTTAAATGTATTTCTCACTTCCACTAAAACCATAAGTGATTTGATAGGCCATACCTGAATGGTCTAGTGGCTTTCCCTACTTTCTTCAATTTTAGTCTGAATTTGGCAATAAGGAGTTCATGATCTGAGCCATAGTCAGCTCCCAGTCTTGTTTTTGCTGACTCTAGAGCTTCACCATCTTGGGCTGCAAAGAATATAATCAATCTGATTTTGGTGCTGACCATCTAGTAATGTCCATGTGTATATTATTCTCTTGTGTTGTTGGAAGAGGGTGTTTGCTATGACCACTGTGTTCTCTTGGCAAAACTCTATTAGCCTTTGCCCTGCTTCATTCCTGCCTTCATTTCCAAGGCCAAATTTGCCTGTTACTCCAGGTGTTTCTTAACTTCTTACTTTTGCTTTCCAGTCCCCTATAATGAAAAGGACATCTCTTTTGGGTGTTAATTCTGAAAGGTCTTCTAGATCTTCATAGAACCATTCAACTTCAGCTTCTTCAGCATTATTGGTTGGGGCATAGACTTGCATTACTGTGATATTGAATGGTTTGCCTTGGAAACAAAGGGAGATCATACTGTCATTTTTGAGATTACATCCATGTATTGCTTTTTGGACTCTTTTGTTGACCATGATGGATACTCCATTTCTTCTAAGGGATTCTTGCCCACAGTAGTAAATATAATGCTTGATATAATGGTAGATATAACATTTTTAAAATGTTACTGTTAGTATAATATTCCAGAAAATCAACATGCTATTAAGAGTGGGACAATAGCACCATATTTAATAAATAATTATACCAAGAATATCAAACATTTATGAAAAGAAAAAAGCAAATACAAAAACTGGTATTACCTATTGAAAAACAGAGTATACATAAAATTTGATAAAACACATAATTTCTATATCAATATTCTCCCAAAGTAATTGGAAATATATGTAGATTGACATGTGTAAAAAGGGAATAGAGTATGTGTATGTGTGTGTGTGTGTGTGTGTATACAGTTAATAACTGGTAACAGTTTTATATATAGTTAATAACTGGTAACAGTTTTATACACAGTTATGGAGTTAGATTAAATATAAATACAATATTTTAACTTGAATTTTTTCCTAATTTAAAACTTTATAATAACATAAGAATTAATGGATAACCTTTTAAAATATTTGGGCTTCCCTTGTGGCTCAGCTGGTAAAAAATCCACCTGCAATATGGGATAAATAGGTTTGATCCTTGGTTTGGGAAGATCCATTGGAAAAGGGAAAGGCTACCCACTCCAGTATTCTGGCCTAGAGAATTCCATGGACTGTAGAGTCCATGGGGTCACAAAGAGTCAGACATGACTGAATGACTATCACTTCAGGATTTCTACACACAAATCAACCTTCCGGACAGAAAAAACTGCAAAATTGAGAGTCCTATGAAACTCTGACATTTCACAAATGATATTTTTGATAACAAAGTATCAGGGGATTATGGTGAAAAATATACTGAAATTGTGCAGAAGGATATGTCATACAAAATGGGAACAAAGAATGATAAAAATTGTGTCCTTAGTTAAACTATTTAGTTAAACTATTTAATTTAGTGAAAAACATTTTCTATTTTTCATTTTATCTTTTATTTCAGAGAATACTAAAGAATCAAAAAATGTAGATGGTAGAAATTATTTAGGATCCTCTTGAATTCAAGTAAACATACAGAGGTCAGTTAATATTTCTGATCTGCTTAAACTTCATTAGCTAAAATATTGGAAAAATATTTAAATATCAATTGATTCTTTAAAGAATGTCATATTAAAAAAGAAAATGAACATGAAATTATGCCATCACTTTACTAAAGTATATACTTTATCCCAATTTCCTTCCTTACTGAAATAAGTATTTTATAAAAAATTAACTTCATGTTCTGTTCATTGATAAAGGGACAATCACAATCACTTAAGTGTAACAAGTCACTTTCTCTAGGCTCTTATTGGAGACTAAGCACCTATTCAAATAAGAATTCAATATGCTCCTTATCAGACTATTACTCAGTACAATGTTATCAAATTTGTTTTAATTTTGCAGCCTTGAAAGTAAAATTTGAAAGTATCTTTTATTTTTAATTCAATACTTCAGTGTATAAACATGCAATCATTAACAATACAAAATTTTTAAATTATAGTCTAAGTTGTATCAAGCCATGAATCATTCAGAGAACAGTTGAGATTCAGCAATATTTCATAAATACAAGGTATTTAGCTAATAATCTTATTGTTTGTTGTTTTGGTAGCCAAGTTATGTTGGACTCTTTTGCAACCCAATGAACTATGGCCCACCAGGCTCCTCTATCCATCGGATTTCCCAGGCAAGAATACTGGAGTGGGTTGCCATTGCCTTCTCCAGGTAATTTTCCCGACTCAGTGGTCAAACCTGCATCCCCTGTTCATGCTTTGGTAGGCAAATTCTTTACCATTGAGCCACCAGGAAAGTATGCAATAATCTTATATTTCTATTCTTAAACAATTTGAAGATTTTAGTCCAAATCAAACAGTTTAGAAATGTGCTTTCTTCACTGCTTATTTATATTCAAGTTTAGTTTTTGTTGTGTGAGCCATAATCACAAATTATACATAATGATATACATGTTGGGTGCTTCCCTGATGGCTCAGTGGTAAAGAATCTGTCTGCAATGCAGGAGACGCAAGAGACGTTGGTTCGATCCCTGGGTGGGGAAGATACCCTGGAGGAGGAAATGGCAACCTGCTTCAATATTCTTGCCTGAAAATCCCATAAAGTACATACGCCAGAGTACATATTATATACTTAACATATCTATTATATTTAATATATTCAGTATGCATTAAGATTGTATACATAATATTTTTCTGGATTCTCTGGTGGCTCAGTGTTATGCAAAATAATCTGCCTGTCAATGCAGGGGATGCAGGTTTGATCCCTGGGTCAGGAAGAACCCATGAAAAAGGAAATGACATCCCACTCTAGTATTCTTGCTTGGGAAATCCTATGGACAGTATAGCGTGGCAGGCTCCAGTCCATGAGCTCACCAAAGAGTTGGACACAACTTAGTAACTAAACAACAACAAAAACATGCTTTTTGTTGTAGTTTTCCAGGTAACTATTAAATCCTGATTTGAACACCTATCCCAGGGATGGGGGAGCCTGGTGGGCTGCCTTCTATGGGCTTACAGAGTCGGACACGACTGAAGTGACTTAGCAGCACAGCAGCTTACATTATTGGAGAAGGCGATGGCACCCCACTCCAGTACTCTTGCCTGCAAAATCCCATGGATAGAGGAGCCCGGTAAGCCGCAGTCTATTGGGTCGCTAAGGGTCAGACACAACTGAGCGACTTCACTTTCACTTTTCACTTTCATACATTGGAGAAAGAAATGGCAACCCACTCCAGTATTCTTGCCTGGAGAAGCCCAGGGAGAGGAGAGCCTTGTGGGCTGCCGTCTATGGGGTCGCACAGAGTCTGACTGAAGCGACTTAGCAGCAGCAGCAGCCGCCTACATTATTTGTTCTTCAAAAATATCTACATGAAAAAAAAATGAGAGCATATTGTATTTTTTGTTATCATTTTGTAATTGTTGTTATGCTTTTCCTTTAAGAAAAATATTTATTCTTAAAGTTAAGAATTTGTGTTTCATTGTCTTCACACAACTTATTAAATTTAAAATGATAAAAATTACATCAAAAACATCTAACAAAAAACACTTATATCTATTTTGGTAAAAGAACAGAAAAATAATTTTTAAGTAAGTATTCTAATTGTATCAGATCTCTATTTTGCTTTAAGACTGTGCAGATAAAAATGTGCTTTGTGAAATTCTGCACTCTAAAAATGTTCTAAAAAAGGTGAAGGGGAGGGACCGGAAGAGGGAGAGGAAGTGAGATAGGGAGTGAGTTAGTGAAGAGGGAGAGAAGTTTTTATTTTTAAATAATTTGAAAATTATATATAATATGTCTTTATTTTTAAACTCCTAATAGATCTTTCCATTTTAAGAGCTCCAAATAATATAAAACAACTGTAGTATTCTATAATATCCTTCTATTGTTAATTATTACAATTATTTTATATTGTTTAGCCATATTATTCCAAATTTATTTGGCTATTGAGATCAGTCAGACTGCTGCTGCTGCTGCTGCTAAGTCACTTCAGTTGTGTCCGACTCTGTGCGACCCCATACACGGCAGCCCACCAGGCTCCCCCGTCCCTGGGATTCTCCAGGCAAGAACACTGAGTGGGTTGCCATTTCCTTCTCCAATGCATGAAAGTGAAAAGTGAAAGTGAAGTTGCTCAGTCGTGTCCGACCCTAACAGACTAAATAAGGATAATCCAAATTTAATTACTGACCAAGAATGATGACTTAGATTAGATTTATAGTTGTTTTCATTTCTATTAATCCAAAGCCAAGAATAGTCATTCAAAACCCAATTAATGACAGAAGTTAAAACGGGAAGTCTGCTATTATGTAACATTGATTTTGCGATTGGATAGTAGATGGTGAAGAAACTGGTAAAGAAAACCAGAGGATTGTGACACACTATATATAGTCAGGAAATATTAGCTCAATTATTTTCTGTTATAACATGTGGAGCAGAAAATGTGCTTAAGTGATTCATGACTTTGGGTGAAATGGTTTCAAAGGCACATATTCATTGTTGAAATTTGTTGTCTCCAGATTAAAAAAAAAAAAAAAAAAGAAGGGGGAGAAGGAGCTCACAAAAGAATTGATTAGATTACAAGGGAAATAATAATCTCAGAATTAAGATAACTCAGAAATTCTGGGATTTGGAAAATAAAATGCTTTGTCAAGAATCCATAGATGTAATCATTAAGACCTAGATTTAGGTCAAAGAAGGGTTTATTAAGATGTAAGAAAGAATTTGGTAACTGCAATTGATTTGTTTCAGCTGAAAGAAATACACCCAGAAAAGAGGTATGGTCATCTTGCTGCCTGACAAGATCAAGGTGTATGTAATGAAATCTCTCGAGAATGGTAAAGGCGGTAATCTTTCATAATCAATGGCATTATTGAATAGTAGATGGATAACAATCTAATCCTTCTTTAGTAGGTGATTTTTTTTTCTATATTTTGATACATTTCAGTCATTTCTCTCCTAAAATGAACTCATGGTTCACTAACAGATTCAAATGTAAAACTTAATATATTGCTATAGTCTCCCCCCTACCTCCACTCTTTTAAAAATCATGATCTGCACGTCTTTACTTTTTTAACTGAGGAAAACCTATTTCTTGAGTTGTTGAAAATATTCAGCCTTTTTATTTTTTTCTTAATATATATGTTTTATTTTTCCCCCATGTTTCCCTTGGTACTCCAATTAGAAAAAAAGCGAGAAATTCCGGATCCATAATCCACATATCTTTTTTCTCTTTCTTTCCATTTATTTTCTTATTCTATGTTATCTAGAATTCTTTAACTGGGCCTTCTCTTTCACTAACATTGCTTCAGTTCTCTGTGGACTAAAATTAGAGACTTGATTGTATAGATTTTATTTTACTAATTACATTTCATCTCATTTTTCAAGTCTTCATTTTGTAATATAACTGAATGTAAAAACCACATCATAATAAATAATTTGTGAGCTATAAAAATAAATATTTAAAAACAGGGAAAAACATTTAACATATTAACACTTGGCACATAGAGACTAAGAAATCACTTGCACCTTTTAATCCTAAACTAACAATTTAATGGTTGCTTCTAGTAATTTTAACAACTAACATAGCTAAATATATAATTCATTTTAATTCTTTATTCAAAAAATGGCAACTGTTTGCCATTTATGGCAGATTTCAACAATTTAAATTTAAGTGCTAAACCTGACTAGATATTTAGATTAAATTTTTTCTATGATGTTGTCTGTTTTCTTTAGTAAAACAAAACAATAACAACCACACACACACAGACCCACACACATACTTTGCTGCTGAATTGCTGTCAAGTCTGATTCTTTGTGACCATATGAACCGCAGCGTCCATGCTTCCCTATCTTTCCATATCTCCCAGAGTTTGCTCAAACTCATGACATTGAGTTCGTGATGCCATCCAACCATCTCATCCTCTGTTGTCTCCTTCTCCTCCTGCTCTCAATCTTTCCTAGCATCAGGGTATTTCCCAGTGAATCACCTATTCTCATCAGGTAACCAAAGTATTGGAGCTTCAGCTTCAGCGTCAGTCCTTTCAATGAATATTCAGGATTGATTTCCTTTAAGATTGACTGGCTTGATCACCTTGAACTTCAAGGGACTCACACCTTGCAATCCAAGGCACTCACAAAATCAGGAATCACATCGATCTTGGTGTTTTGAATGCTGAGTTTTAATCCAACTTTTTCACTCTCCTCTTTCACCCTCATGTAAAGGCCCTTTAGTTCCTCTTTTCTTTCAGCCATTAGAGTGTTTTCATCTTCTTATCTTAAGTTGTTGATATTTCTTCCAAAAACCTTGATTTCATCTTATGACTCATCCAGTCCAGCACTTTGCATAATATACTATGCATATAAGTTAAATAATCAGGGGGACAATATATAGCTTTGATGTACTCCTTTCCCAATTTGGAACCAATCCAATTGTTCCAAGTCTGGTTCTAACTGTTGCTTCTTGTCCTGCATACAGGTTTCTCAGGAGAAAGGTTAGGTGGTCTGATATTCTCATCTCTCTAAGAATCTTCCACAATTTGTTGTGATCCACACAGTCAAAGGCTTTAGTGTATTCAATGAAGCAGATTTTGGGGGTATTCCATTGTATTTTCTATGGACTTCTTTTGTGGCTCAGATGGTAAAGAATCTGCCTGCAATGCAGGAGACCCAGGTTCAATCCCTGGGTTGGGAAGATCCCCTGGAGAAGGGAATGGCCACCGACTCCAGTATTCTTGCCTGGATAATTCCATGGACAAAGGAACCTGGCAGGCTACAGTCCATGGGGGTCACACAGAGTTGGACATGACTGAGTGATGTATTTTCTATGATGCAGTGGGTGTTGGCAATTTGATCTCTGGTTCCTTTGCCTTTTCTAAATCCAGCTTGTACATCTGGAATTTCTTAGTTCATGTACTGTTGAAGCCTAGCAAGTAGTTTTGGTTCAGCCTCCCTTGGTGTCACTGATCCTTTCCTCTGAGATTTGGTGAATGCAAGGTTTGCATGTGCCCTCCAAGACTAGAGGCTCTGTTTACCCCAGTTCTGTAGAAGTCTTGTAATCAAATCCCGCTGGCCTTCAAGGTCAGATTCCCTGGGTAAGTCCAGTCCCTTTGTTGGATTCCAGACTGAGAAGCCTGAGGTGGGGTTCAGAATCTTCACAACAGTTGAAGTACTTATTTGGTATTATTGTTCTCCAGTTTTTCAGTCACTCACCAAGTGGATTTGGAATTTTATTTTATCATGATTGTGCCCCTCCTACTGTTTCACTGCAGCTTCTTCTTTGTCTTTGGGCATGGAGTATCTTTTTTCGGTAGGTTCCAGTGTCCTTCTGTTGATGGTTGTTCAACAGCTAGTTTTGATTTTGGTGCTCTCCCAGGAGGAGATGAAGACATGTCTTTCTGTTCTGCCATCTTGAACCAGAAGCTAATACACTAGTGATGGTCTTATTTATATAGCCAGGATGACTAGGCCTTTTTCCATACAGTCTCTCATCTACCAGCATACTATCCAGGCTTCTTCTCATGATGATAATTACAGGGTTCCCAAATACAACAGGAGAGGGCAAGTATCAATGTGTGAAATATATTTAAGTCTCCATTTTTTTTTTATCATGCAAGCTATTAATCTATTGGCTTTGGCTGAATTCAGTTTGGATGAAACACAGTGAAGTATGGATTCAGGGAGGCATGAAATAATTGGGCACTAATCGTATATACTCTAACAGGATAATATCCATAAGAGATAAAAACAAAATTAAATTAAATCTATTATTCAGTTAAATAGTTACATGGATAGAAAGAAAATATTTTATATCCAGTCCCCCCTTGTAAACTCTAAAAAAAAGTCTTTGTTGCTTAGAAAGTTAAGGGAAAGCTAAGTTACCTCATTATAGTCACAAAACATAAAGTCCCTGTTTATCTCATATTTATGCTATGGATTTCATGGATATGATCCTAAGGGTAGAATCTGGTACAAGTGTAAGTGTACGTGTTGTCTTTTTTTTTTTTTTTAATTTTTATTTTTACTTTATTTTACTTTACAATACTGTATTGGTTTTGCCATACATTGACATGAATCCACCACGGGTGTGCATGCGATCCCAAACATGAACCCCCCTCCCTCCCCACAACATCCCTCTGCATCATCCCTGTGCTCCAGCCCCAAGCATGCTGTATCCTGCATCGGACATGGACTGGTGATTCGATTCTTGCATGATAGTATACATGTTTCAATGCCATTCTCCCAAATCATCCCACCCTCTCCCTCTCCCTCTGAGTCCAAAAGTCCGCTATACACATCTGTGTCTTTTTTACTGTCTTGCATACAGGGTCATCATTGCCATCTTTCTAAATTCCATATATATGTGTTAGTATACTGTATTGGTGTTTTTATTTCTGGCTTACTTCACTCTGTATAATCCAGTTTCATCCATCTCAACAGAACTGTTTCAAATGTATTCTTTTTAATGGCTGAGTAATACTCCATCGTGTATATGTACCACAGCTTTCTTATCCATTCATCTGCTGATGGACATCTAGGTTGGTTCCATGTCCTGGCTATTATAAACAGTGCTGTGATGAACATTGGGGTACATGTGTCTCTTTCTGGTTTCCTCAGTGTGTATGCCCAGCAGAGGGATTGCTGGGTCATATGGCAGTTCTATTTGCAATTTTTTAAGGAATCTCCACATTGCTTTCCATAGTGGTTGTACTAGTTTGCATTCCCACCAACAGTGTAGGAGGGTTCCCTTTTCTCCACACCCTCTCCAGCATTTATTGCTTGCAGATTTTTGGATCACAGCCATTCTGACTGGTGTGAAATGGTACATCATTGTGGTTTTGATTTGCATTTCTCTAATAATGAGTGATGTTGAGCATTTCTCATGTGTTTGTTAGCCATCCATATGTCTTCTTTGGAGAAATGTCTATTTAGTTCTTTGGCCCATTTTTTGATTGGGTCGTTTATTTTTCTGGAATTGAGCTGCATAAGTTGCTTGTATATTTTTGAGATTAGTTGTTTGTCAGTTGCTTCATTTGCTATTATTTTCTCCCATTCAGAAGGCTGTCTTTTCACCTTGCTTATAGTTTCCTTTGTTGTGCAGAAGCTTTTAATTTTAATTAGATCACATTTGTTTATTTTTGCTTTTATTTCCAGAATTCTGGGAGATGGATCATAGAGGATCCTGTTGTGATTTATGTCGGAGAGTGTTTTGCCTATGTTCTCCTCTAGGAGTTTTATAGTTTCTGGTCTTACATTTAGATCTTTAATCCATTTTGAGTTTATTTTTGTGTGCAGTGTTAGAAAGTGATCTAGTTTCATTCTTTTACAAGTGGTTGACCAGTTTTCCCAGCACCACTTGTTAAAGAGATTGTCTTTACTCCATTGTATATTCTTGCCTCCTTTGTCAAAGATAAGGTGTCCATATGTGTGTGGATTTATCTCTCGGCTTTCTATTTTGTTCCATTGATCTATATTTCTGTCTTTGTGCCAGTACCATACTGTCTTGATGACTGTGGCTTTGTAGTAGAGCCTGAAGTCAGGCAAGTTGATTCCTCCAGTCCCATTCTTCTTTCTCAAGATTGCTTTGGCTATTCGAGGTTTTTTTGTATTTCTATACATATCTTGAAATTATTTGTTCTAGTTCTGTGAAAAATATCGCTGGTAGCTTGATAGGGATTGCATTGAATTTGTAAATTGCTTTGGGTAGTATACTCATTTTCACTACATTGATTCTTCCGATCCATGAACACGGTATACTTCTCCATCTATTAGTGTCCTCTTTGATTTCTTTCATCAGTGTTTTATAGTTTTCTATATATAGGTCTTTAGTTTCTTTAGGTATATATGTATTCCTAAGTATTTTATTCTTTTCGTTGCAATGGTGAATGGAATTGTTTCCTTAATTTCTTTTTCGACTTTCTCATTATTAGTGTATAGGAATGCAAGGGATTTCTGTGTGTTGATTTTATATCCTGCAACTTTACTATATTCATTGATTAGCACTAGTAATTTTCTGATGGAGTCTTTAGGGTTTATTATGTAGAGGATCATGTCATCTGCAAACAGTGAGCGTTTTACTTCTTCTTTTCCAATTTGGATTCCTTTTATTTCTTTTTCTGCTGATTGCTGTGGCTAAAACTTCCAAAACTTTGTTGAATAGTAGTGGTGAAAGTGGGCACCCTTGTCTTGTTCCTGACTTTAGGGGAAATGCTTTCAATTTTTCACCATTGAGGATAATGTTTGCTGTGGGTTTGTCATATATGGCTTTTATTATGTTGAGGTATGTACCTTCTATTCCTGCTTTATGGAGAGTTTTTATCATAAATAGATGTTGAATTTTGTCAAAGGCCTCTGCATCTATTGAGATAATCATACGGCTTTTATTTTTCAATTTCTTAATGTGGTGAATTACATTGATTGATTTGTGGATATTGAAGAATCCTTGCATCCCTGGGATAAAGCCCACTTGGTCATGTTGTATGATCTTTTTAATGTGCTGTTGGATTCTGATTGCTAGAATTTTATTGAGGATTTTTACTACATCTATATTCATCAATGGTATTGGCCTGTAGTTTTCCTTTTTTGTAGTATCTTTGTCAGGTTTTGGTATTAGGGTGGTGGTGGCCTCATAGAATGAATTTGGAAGTTTACCTTCCTCTGCAATTTTCTGGAAGAGTTTGAGTAGAATAGGTGTTAGCTCTTCTCGAAATTTTTGGTAGAATTCAGCTGTGAAGCTGTTTGGACCTGGGCTTTTGTTTGCTGGAAGATTTCTGATTACAGTTTCAATTTCTGTGCTTGTGATGGGTCTGTTAAGCTTTTCTATTTCTTCCTGGTTCAGTTTTGGAAAATTGTACTTTTCTAAGAATTTGTCCATTTCTTCCACGTTGTCCATTTTATTGGCATATAATTACTGATAGTAGTCTCTTATGATCCTTTGTATTTCTGTGTTATCTGTTGTGATCTCTCCATTTTCATTTCTAATTTTATTGATTTGATTTTTCTCTCTTTGCTTCTTGATGAATCTGGCTAATGGTTTGTCAATTTTATTTACCCTTTCAAAGATCCAGCTTTTGGCTTTGTTGATTTTTGCTATGGTCTCTTTTGTTTCTTTTGCATTTATTTCTGCCCTAATTTTTAAGATTTCTTTCCTTCTACTAACCCTGGGATTCTCCAATTCTTCCTTTTCTAGTTGCTTTAGGTGTAGAGTTAGGTTATTTATTTGACTTTTTTTCTTGTTTCTTGAGGTATACCTGTAGTGCTATGAACTTTCCTCTTAGCACTGCTTTTATAGTGTCCCACAGGTTTTGGGTTGTTGTGTTTTCATTTTCATTAGTTTCTATGCATATTTTGATTTCTTCTGTGATTTGTTGGCTATTCAGAAGTGTGTTGTTCAACCTCCATATGTTGGAATTTTTAATAGTTTTTCTCCTGTAATTGAGATCTAATCTTAATGCATTATGGTCAGAAAAGATGCTTGGAATGATTTCGATTTTTTTAAATTTATCAAGGTTAGATTTATGGCCCAGGATGTGATGTATCCTGGAGAAGGTTCCATGAGCACTTTAGAAAGAGGTGAAATTCATTGTTTTGGGGTGAAATGTCCTATAGATATCAATTAGGTCTAACTGGTATAATGTATCATTTAAAGTTTGCATTTCTTTGTTAATTTTCTGTTTAGTTGATCTGTCCATAGGTGTGAGTGGGGTATTAAAGTCTCCCATTATTATTGTGTTATTGTTAATTTCCCCTTTCATACTTGTTAGCATTTGTCTTACATATTGTGGTGCTCCTATATTGGATGCATATATATTTATAATTGTTATATCTTCTTCTTGGATTGATCCTTTGATCATTATGTAGTGGCCTTCTTTATCTCTTTTCACAGCCTTTGTTTTAAAGTCTATTTTATCTGATATGAATATTGTCACTCCTGCTCTCTTTTCATCTCTGTTTGCGTGGAATATCTTTTTCCAGCCCTTCACTTTCAGTCTGTATGCGTCCCTTGTTTTGAGGTGGGTCTCTTATAAGCAGCATATAGAGGGGTCTTGTTTTTGCATCCATTCAGCCAATCTTTGCCTTTTGGTTGGGGCATTCAACCCATTTACGTTTAAGATAATTATCGATAAGTATGATCCCATTACCATTTACTTTATTGTTTTGGGTTCGGGTTTATACACACTTTTTGTGTTTCCTGTCTAGAGAATATCCTTTAGAATTTGTTGGAGGTTTGTTGGTGCTGAATTCTCTCAGCTTTTGCTTGTCTGTAAAGCTTTTGATTTCTCCTTCGTATTTGAATGAGATCCTTGCTGGGTACAGTAATCTGGGCTGTAGGTTATTTTCTTTCATCACTTTAAGTATGTCTTGCCATTCCCTCCTGGCCTGAAGAATTTCTATTGAAAGACCAGCTGTTATCCTTATGGGAATCCCCTTGCGTGTTATTTGTTGTTTTTCCCTTGTTGCTTTTAATATTTGTTCTTTGTGTTTGATCTTTGTTAATTTGATTAATATGTGTCTTGGGGTGTTTCACCTTGGGTTTATACTATTTGGAACTCTCTGTGTTTCTTGGACTTGGGTGATTATTTCCTTCCCCATTTTAGGAAGTTTTCAACTATTATCTCCTCAAGGATTTTATCACAGTCTTTCTTTTTGTCTTCTTCTTCTGGGACTCCTATAATTCGAGTGTTGGAGCGTTTCATGTTGTCCTGGAGGTCTCTGAGATTGTCCTCATTTCTTTTAATTCGTTTTTCTTTTTTCCTCTCTGATTCATTTATTTCTACCATTCTATCTTCTATTTCACTAATCCTATCTTCTGCCTCCGTTATTCTACTATTTGTTGCCTCCAGAGTGTTTCTGATCTCATTTATTGCATTATTCATTATATATTGACTCTTTTTTATTTCTTCTAGGTCCTTGTTAAACCTTTCTTGCATCTTCTCAATCCTTGTCTCTAGGCTATTTATCTGTGATTCCATTTTGATTTCAAGATTTTGGATCATTTTCACTATCAATATTTGGAATTCTTTCTCAGGTAGATTCCCTATCTCTTCCTCTTTTGTTTGGTTTGGTGGGCATTTCTCCTGTTCCTTAACCTGCTGAGTATTCCTCTGTCTCTTCATCTTGGTTATATTGCTGCATTTGGGGTGGCCTTTTAATATTCTGGTAATTTGTGGAGTTCTCTTTATTATGGAGCTTCCTCACTGTGGGTGGGATTCTATCAGTGGCTTGTCGAGGTTTCCTGGTTAGGGAGGCTTGTGTTGGAGTTCTGGTGGGTGGAGCTGGGTTTCTTCTCTCTGGAGTGCAGTGGAGTGACCAGTAATGGGTTATGGGATGTCAAAGGTTTTGGAGTAGCTTTGAGCTGCCTGTATATTGAGGCTCAGGTGTGTGTTCCTGTGTTGCTGGAGAATTTGTATGGTATGTCTTGCTCTGGAACTTGTTGACCCTTGTGTGGAGCTTGGTTTCAGTGTAGGTATGGAGGCATTTGATGAGCTCCTATTGCTTAATGTTCCCTGAATTCAGGAGTTGTCTGATGTTCTCAGGCTTTGGACTTAATCCTCCTGCTTCTGGTTTTCAGTTTTATTTTTACAGTAGCCTCTAGATTTCCCCATCTATACAGCACTGGTGATAAAACATCTAGGTTAAAGATGAAAAGTTTCTCCACATTGAGGGACACCCAGAGAGGTTCACTGAGTTACATGGAGAAGAGAAGAGGGAGGGGGTAGTTAGAGGTGACTGGAATGAGATGTGGTGAGATCAAAAGAGGAGAGAGCAAGCTAGCCAGTAGTCACTTCCTTATGTGTGTTCCATAGTCTGGACTGCTCAGAGGTATTTACGGAGTTATACAGGGAAGATGAGAGGGAGGAAGTAGACAGAGGTGGCCGGGAGGATAAGAGAGAGGAATGAAAAGGAGAGAGACAAATCCTGCCAGTAACCAGTTCCTTAGGTGTTCTCCACCGTCTGGAACACTCAGAGATTCACAGAGTTGGATAGAGAAGAGATGGGGGAGGAAAGAGACAGAGGCCACCTGGTGGAGAAAAAGGAGAGTCCAAAGGAGGAGAGAGTGGTCAAGCCAGTAATCTCGGTCTCAGGTAAAACTGGGTAGTGAAGTTTGGGTTTTTAAATGTACAAAATTGACAACAAAAACGAAAAAGCAAAGATTAAAAATCTAGAGTAGAGGTTGGATTTTCAAAAATACAATATTAAAGAAAAAGAAGCAGAAGGAAAAAAGAAAAAAAAAGAAAAAAAGCCACAAGAATTATTTAAAAACTCCAACCACACCACATAAAGACTATATATGATGTTTGCCTTAGAAAAACAGTCTTTTTTTTTTTTTAAAGTAATAGTAGGTTATAGAAATAATAATTCAAGGAGAAATAGAAGACTTAACAATTAAAAAAAAAGTTAGAAAAAAAAAGCAAGAAAAAAAAAAAGAGGGAAAAAAAAAAAGGAATGATTGTAAAAATAGTAAAGATACATCTGGTCCTTCTCTGATGTGGGCAGTGTGGGTCACTTCCAAGGCGGTTCCCTCTGTTTGACTTCTGTTTGCTGGTTTCTTAGGCTCACTAGTTCAGTCGCGCTGTGGGGAGGGGGGGATGCTGCAAACAAATAGCACTGTCCTGTGCACACAGTGTCTCAGCCCCACTGGACCTGTCCCTTCTCACGGTGCACAAACCGCTCTGGTTCTATGATGCTCAGCTGGGAACCGTCTGAGGCCGGCCCTAGGCTGCGTGCACCTCCCCGGTCTAAGCCACTCAGGTTCGGTGCTCAGGTAGCCCTCAGAGGCTAAGATTCGGTTGGGACTGCATTTTGTGCCCTTCCCAGGTCCCAGTAGCTCAGGAGTTTGGCAAGCGCGGTCGCTGCGAGTTGTTGCCTTTTCTGTGTCTGCTGCTCAGTTTTCTGGGTGTACCGCTGGCGCCCCTTGTGAGGCAGATGGTGACTGTCCAGCACCCCCAGAAGTTTTAGCAAAGAAGCCTGCTTGCAGTTTGGTAAGTAGAGTCTCTCCGGGGCTGCAATTGCCCCTTTCCAGCCCTTACAGCTCTGGCTGCCTGTCCCCGGCGGGGGATGGTCTGCAGCGGCTATGTCCGTTCCGTCCTTTGTTCTGTGCGCGGTCCTGGCGGTGTCTTATGTTCGAGCTTTTCGCGTGGTAGCTATCCCACAGTCTGGTTTGCTAGCCCAAGTTAGATTGTTCTGGTTACGTGTGGGGCATTCCTGCCCGATTCTTACAAATCTCTGCAGCCCGCGCCTCACGCGCTTCCCTGCACTGCCCCCACTTGCTATTGGCGGATGCAGGCGTCTGTGCTGTTTTTCCCCTGGGGGAGTTACTGTTGGGCTTGTAATCTGTTGGGTTTAATTATTTATTTATTTTTCCTTCCTGTTATGTTGCCCTCTGTGTTTCCAAGGCTCGCCACAGACTCGGCAGGGAGAGTGTTTCCTGGTGTTTGGAAACCTCTCTTCTAAAAATTCCCTTCCCAGGACAGGCTTCCTTTCCTGAGACGGAGCTCCCTCCCCACCTCCTTTGTCTCTCTTTTCATCTTTTATATTTTTTCCTACCTGTTTTTGAAGACAATGATTTGCTTTTCTGGTTGCCTGATGTCCTCTGCCAGCATTCAGAAGTTGTTTTGTGGAGTTTGCTCAGCGTTGAAATATTCTTTTGAGGAATTTGTGAGGGAGAAAGTGGTCTTCCCATCCTATTCCTCCGCCATCTTAAGACCGCCCCTCATGTTGTCTTTATCATTACCTTCACATCTATTTACAGATAGTCAGCAACAACTGCTTCACTGCTCTCTGAATAGAAATTCAGTTGTTCACACAGTCCTATCAAAGGCCAGTTGTGCTTCCTTAGAGCTACCTGTTATCAGTTTTCATGTGTGAAAAAATATTATGAAAATAAAATGATGAACATTACAAATTTCCATTTCGTATGAAAACCACATAGCTGGTGGTCAACAAACACAAATGCAGCCTCTGTCTGAATAAGAAGAGATCTCATCAAACACTGCAAATTCAAAATCTATAGGGACAGAATGGTCCATTTTTGCATCTATTTCTGCTTTATTGACTATGCCAAAAACTTTGACAGTGTGGATTCTAATAAACTGTGGAAAATTCTTCAAGAGATGGGAATACCAGACCACGTGACCTGCCTCTTGAGAACCCTATATTCAGGTCAGGAAGCAACAGTTAGAACTGGACATGGAACAACAGACTAGTTCCCAATAGGAAAAGGAATATGTCAAGGCTGTATATTGTCACCCTTCTCATTTAATTTCTTTGCAGAGTACATCATGAGAAATGCTGGGCTGGAAGAAGCACAAGCTGGAATCAAGGTTGCCAGGAGAAATATCAATAACCTCAGATATGCAGATGATACCACCCTCATGGCAGAAAGTGAAGAGGAACTACAAAGCCTCTTGATGAAATTGAAAGAGGAGAGTGAAACATTCCTCTCAACATTCAGAAAACGAAGATCATGGCATCTGGTCCCATCACTTCATGGGAAATAGATGGTGAAACAGTGGAAACAGTGTCAAACTTTATTTTTGGGGGCTCCAAAATCAATGCAGATGGTGATTACAGCCAAGAAATTAAAAGACGCTTATACTTTAGAAGGAAAGTTATGACCAACCTAGATAGCATATTAAAAAGCAGACACATTACGTTCCCAACAAATGTCCGAGTAGTCAAGGCTCTAGGTTTTCCTGTGGTCATGTATGGATGTGAGAGTTGTACTGTGAAGAAAGCTGAATGCCGAAGAACTGATGCTATTGAACTGTGGTGTTGGAGTAGACTCTTGAGAGTCCCATGGACTGCAAGGAGATCCAACTAGTCCATTCTAAAGGAGATCAGTCCTGGTTGTTCTTTGGAAGGAAAAATGCTAAAGCTGAAATTCCAGTACTTTGGCCACCTCATGTGAAGAGTTGACTCATTGGAAAAGACCCTGATGCTGGGAGGGATTGGGGGCAGGTGGAAAAGGGGACAACAGAGGATGAGATGGCTGGATGGAATCACCAACTCGATGGACATGTATTTGGGGGAACTCCCGGAGTTGATGATGGACAGGAAGGCCTGGCGTGCTGCAATTCATGGGGTTACGAAGAGTCAGACACGACTGAGTGACTGAACTGAACTGAACTGAGCTTACCTATAAATGATCAAACTATTTATTTGTCTCTGGTTGCTATTTAATTCATTGATCCGTTGAAAGCTTACAGTGCATACAAACACACACACACACTTACACACAACTCCATCATGCTCCATCAGCCACATCAATGGAAGAAAGAGAATAATAGTGAAAAAATAAACCCATTTAGTTTCAGCTCTAAGGTGCACAGTCTGTTCCTCTAGGACCACCAGGTTGTAATTATGAGTTGGCACAATGCCTGCTTATACCATCTGCTGTTTTCCAAGGCTTATGCCTTATCTATTGCAGCATATTCTATAGGCACCTAGCTGTGTCTTCTCTGCATATAGAAAACATTTCAGCCTAGGAGCAAGCCAAGGAAACTCCCTCAAAAATTTGACCAAAAGTCATGAGCAACTGAGACAGCTGAGGTACATAATCAGCAGCAACAACAAAAAGAGAGAGAATGAAAGAAGATAATGACTAGTTTCACATTATTAGTGCTTTTCTCAAGGCTTTTCATGACATGTAATGGCATAGTAGTTATTTTGTCATGCTGCTAGTCCTTCTCTCTCTTTAAATAAAGTTATTAAGGTTTGGATCACTAGTTGTCTACCTCATTATCTTTCTCTATTAAGTGTGTTTGACAAGATTTTATAAAGTTATTTAATTAACACAACTAGAAAATATATCTAAAGAAGATTGTAAAAGAAACATTTAATTTTGTATAATTCTCCGTGTTTTTTTTTTTTTCATAGTCTTTATATACCACATTAATCAATTTCTAAAAAACAAAATTTTCCTTCATTCAATTTTTTATCTCTGGGTATGTTAGTGTGTACATGTGTGTTTTTAATTCCTCTTATCTGACTGGATTTTGGAAAGTGTTCTTCTGGAAATAGGTTTAAGTAAATTAGAAGTGAACTATTTAACTTTGGTATGCCCAAACAGCTTCTCTGCAAGTAGATGAATAGGAAGATGCAAAGTAAATAAGTCACTATACAAACTCAATTTTTATAAGCATGTACTTCCTACACTTTAAACTTTTGAATTCTTAAATTAGTAGGTCTCAGACATGACAGGAGCTACTCATTCACTAATGTCATTGACTATTCCAGCTGTTGGGCATACTTCAGAGAACAAGACAAATTCTTTTTGTCATGAGAGTTAATGCTAATGAACCATACAACCAGATTTTCTAATTCACTGGTTTGAGAAAGGCATACTGAGAAATTTGCTTTATATATTTTTATTTCCGTAACTTTAAAGAAAATAGTTTTGCTGCAATTTAGATGATTCATTATCACTCGAATATTGAACAAATATTTAGTGATGGGAAATGTAAATAGAGATAAACAAACCATTCAAATCCAAGGATTTCTAGGCGGAAGAGACAAGCTGGTGGAGTAGAAGAACTTAAGCTCATCTCTTCTTACAGAAAACAAGAATCATAACTAACTGCAGAACAATTCAATTCAGTTCAGTCGCTCAGTCTTGCTTGGCTCTTTGCAATCCCATTGACTGCAGCATGCCAGGCTTCCCTGTCTTTCACCAACTCCCAGAGCTTACTCAAACTCATGTCCATTGTGTCGGGGATGCCATCAAACCATCTCATCCTCTGTTGTTCCCTTCTCCTCCCTCCTTCAATCTTTCCAGCATCAGGTTTTTTTGCAATGAGTCAACTCTTCGCATCATGTGGCCAAAATATTAGAGTTTCAGCTGCAACATCAGTCCTTCCAATGAATATTCAGAACTGATTTCCTTTAGGGTGGACTGGTTGGATCTCCTTGCAGTTCAAAAGGCTCTTAATCATCAGAATAGAGGTTCCCAGTTTAACAATTCCTTCAATTTCTATTTATTCAAGATACATTAAATACATACTTGTTCAATTGAATGAATGCATAACAGAATTAGTGAATGCCTTGAGATAATAAAATAAATTTGGAATTGAAAAAAAAAAAAAAAAAGTCTTCTTCAATACCACAGTTCAAAAGCATCAGTTCTTCGGTGCCCAGCTTTCTTTATAGTTCAACTGTCACATTCATGCCTGACTATTGGGAAAACCATACCCTTGACTAGATGGACCTTTGTCGGCAAAGTAATATCTCTGCTTTTTAGTATACTATCTAGGTTGGTAACAACTTTTATTTCAAGGAGTAAGCGTCCTTTAATTTCATGGCTGCAGTCACCGTCTTCAGTGATTTTGGAGGCCCCCAAAATAAACTCTGTCACTGTTTCCCCATCTATTTGCCATGAAGTGATGGGACCAGATGCCATGATCTTAACTTTCTGAATGTTGAGCTTTAAGTCAACTTTTTCACTCTCCTCTTTCACTTTCATCAAGAAGTTATTTAGTTATTCTTTGCTTTCTGCCATAAGGGTGGTGTCATCTGCATATCTGAGGTTATTGATATTTCTGCCGGCAATCTTGATTCCAGCTTGTGCTTCTTCCAGCTCAGCGTTTCTCATGATGTACTCTGCATAGAAGTTAAATAAGCAGGATGACAATATACAGCCTTCACGTATTCCTTTTCCTGTTTGGAGCCAGTCTATTGTTCCATGTCCAGTTCTAACTGTTGCTTCCTGACCTGCATATAGGTTTGTCAAGACACAGGTCAGGTGGTCTGGTATTCCCATCTCTTTCAGAGTTTCTCACAGTTTGTTGTGATGCACACAGTGAAAGGCTTTGGCATAGTCAAAAAAACAGAAGTAGATTTTTTTTTTTAACTCTCTTGCTTTTTTGATAATCCAACAGATGTTGGCAATTTGATCTCTGATTCCTCTGCCTTTTATAAAACCAGGTTGAACATCTAGAAGTTCATGGTTCATGTTCTCTTGAAGCCTGGTTTGGAGAATTTTGATCATTACTGTAATATCCTGTGAGATGAATGCAATTGTTTGGTAGTTTGAGCATTCTTTTGCATTGCCTTCTTAGGAATTGGAATGAAAACTGAGCATTTTCAGTCCTGTGACCACTGCTGAGTTTCCAAATTTGCTGACATATTGAATGCAACACTTTCACAGAATCATTTTTTAGGATTTGAAATAGCTCAACTGGAATTCCATCACCTCCCCTAGCTTTGTTCATAATGATGCTTTCTAAGGCTCACTTGACTTTGCATTCCAGGATCTCTGGCTCTAGGTTAGTGATCATACCATCATGATTGTCTGGGTCATGAAGATATTTTTTGTATAGTTTTGTGTATACTTGCCACCTCTTCTTAATATCTTCTGCTTCTATTAGATCCATACCATTTCTGTCCTTTATTGAGCCCATCTTTGCATGAAATTTTCCCTTGGTATTTTGAATTTTCTTGAAGTTATCTCTAGTCTTTCCCATTCTATTGTTTTCCTCCATTACTTTGCACTGATCACTGAGGAAGGCTTTCTTATCACTCCTTGCTATTCTTTGGAACTCTGCATTCAAATAGGTATATATTTCCTTTTCTCCTTTACCTTTTACTTCTCTTCTTTTCACAGCTATTTGTAAGGACTCCTTAGACCAGCATTTTGCTTTATTGCATTTCTTTTCCTTGGGGATAGTCTTGACCCCTGTCTCCTGTACAATGTCAAGAACCTCCATCCATAGTTCATCAGTCACTCTATCAGATCTATTCCATTGAACCACTTCAGTATTCTTGCCTTGAGAACCCCGTGAACAGTATGAAAAGGCAAAAATATAGGACACTGAAAGATGAACTCCCCAGGTTGGTAGGTGCCCAATATGCTACTGGAGATCAGTGGAGAAATAACTCCAGAAAGAATGGAGAGACGGAGCCAAAGAAAAAACAACACCCCATTGTGGATGTGACTGGTAATAGAAGCAAAGTCCAGTGCTGTAAAGAGCAATGTTGCATAGGAACCCGGAATGTTATGTCCATGAATCAAGGCAAACTGAAAGTGGTCAAACAGGAGATGAAAGGGAGTCAGCAAACTAAAATGGACTGGAATGGGTGAATTTAACTCAGATGACTATTATGTCTACTACTATGGGAAAGAATCCCTTAGAAAAAATGGAGTAGCCATCATAGTCAACAAAAGAGTCCAAAATACAGTATTTGGATGCAATCTCAAAAACGACAGAATGATCTCTATTCATTTTCAAGGCAAAAAAGTTGCAGAACAAACATCAACATAAAAGAAACGCTGGAACCTACCAAAAAAGTTACCCAACATACAAGCCAAAAGAGTCATTAAAATAAGATGATAGGTTCGGTGCAATCACAATAAAATCTAATCTTATACATAACAGGTAAATGACCCAAAAAGTGGAAAATAAGTATATCACAGAAATTCCCCCATATAAATGCAAGTTATTAGCTTTACTTCAAGCTTCCCCATCTCGATGTCTGGCAAGGGGAGGATAAGCCCCTGGAGAATCTGTCTTTGAAGAGCTTTGGGGTTTGATCACTAGAATTCTCCAGAACTTGGAGAAACAGAACCTCCACTCTTGGATGGTCCAGAGTAGGTCTCCTATGTACTAGGACCCAAGAAAAAAAGCATTGACATCATAAGAGACTGGGCTAGACTTACCTGCTAGTATTGGAGGATCTCCTGCAGAAGCAGGATGACAACTGTGGTTCACTGCAGAGACAAGGACACTAGAAGCAATGGAACTCTGGTGTACTCATTGATATAAGGCCTCGTGAAGGCTGCCATTTTCACACAAACACCTGGCCCACTCAAAAACCTGTAGGCTCCAGTGCTGGGATGCCTCAAGTTAAACAACCAACAGGGTGGTAAAACGGCCTCATATATCAGCAGACAGGTCGATTAAAATCTTCTCGAGTACACAGTTCAGTTCAGTTCAGTTCAGTTGCTCAATCATGTCTGACTCTTTGCGACCCCATGAATTGCAGCATGCCAGGCCTCCCTATCCATCACCATTACCCAGAGTTCGCTCAGACTCACATCCATCGAGTCCATGATGCCATCCAGCCAATTCATCCTGGGTCGTCCCCTTCTCCTCCTGCCCCTAATCCTTCCCAGCATCAGAGTATTTTCCAATGAGTCAACTCTTCGCATGAGGTGGCCAAAGTACTGGAGTTTCAGCTTTACCATTATTCCTTCCAAAGAAACCCCAGGGTTGATCTCCTTCAGAATGGACTGGTTGGATCTCCTTGCAGTCCAAGGGACTCTCAAAAGTTTTCTCCAACACCACAGTTCAAAAGCATCAATTCTTCAGCACTCAGCCTTCTTCACAGTCCAACTCTCACATTCATACATGACCACAGGAAAAACCATAGCCTTGACTAGACGGACCTTTGTTGGCAAAGTAATGTCTCTGCTTTTGAATATACTATCTAGGTTGGTAGCAATTTTTTTTTTTTTTTCCAAGGAGTAAGCATCTTTTAATTTCATGGCTGCAATCACAATTGGCAGTGATTTTGGAGCCCCAAAAAATAAAGTCTGACACTTTTTCCACTGTTTCCCCACCTATTTCCCATGAAATGATGGGACCAGATGCCATGATCTTTGTTTTCTGAATGTTGAGCTTGAAGCCAACTCTTTCACTCTCCTCTTTCAATTTCATCAAGAAGTTTTTTAGTTCCTCTTCTCTTTCTGCCATAAGGGTGGTGTCATCTGCATATCTGAGGTTGTTGATATTTCTCCCGGCCATCTTGATTCCATCTTGTGTTTCTTCTAGTCCAGTGTTTCTCATGATGTACTCTGCATATAACTTAAATAAGCAGGGTGACAATATACAGCCTTGATGTACTCCTTTTCCTATTTGGAACCAGTCTGCTGTTCCATTTTCAGTTTTAACTGTTGCTTCCTGACCTGCTTACAGATTTCTCAAGAGGCAGGTTATGTGGTCTGGTATTCCCATCTCTCTCAGAATTTTCCACAGTTTATTGTGTTCCATACAGTCAAAGGCTTTGGCATAGTCAATAAAGCAGAAATGGATGTTTTTCTGGAACTCTCTTGCTTTTTCCATGATCCAGCGGATGTTTGCAATTTGATCTCTGGTTCCCCTGCTTTTTCTACAACCAGCTTGAACATCAGGGAGTTCACGGTTCACGTATTGCTGAAGCCTGGCTTGGAGAATTTTGAGCATTACTTTACTAGCATGTGAGATGAGTGCAACTGTGTGGTAGTTTGAGCTTTCTTTGGCATTACCTTTCTTTGGGATTGGAAGGAAGACTGACTTTTCCAGTCCTGTGGCCACTGCAGAGTATTCCAAATGTGCTCGCATATTGAGTGCAGCACTTTTACAGCATCATCTTTCAGGATTTGAAATAGCTGTACTGGAATTCAATCACCGTCCCTAGCTCTGTTCGTAGTGATGCTTTCTAAGGCCCACTTGACTTCACATTCCAAGATGTCTGGCACTAGATGAGTGATCACATCATCGTGATTATCTGGGTCGTGAAGATCTTTTTTGTACAGTTCTTCTGTGTATTCTTGCCACCTCTTCTTAACATCTTCTGCTTCTGTTAGGTCCATACCATTTCTGTCCTTTATCGAGTCCATCTTTGCATGAAATATTCCCTTGGTATTTCTCATTTTCTTGAAGAGATCTCTAGTCTTTTCCATTCTGTTCTTTTCCTCTATTTCTTTGCATTGATCACTGAAGAAGGTTTTCTTATCTCTTCTTGCTATTCTTTGGAACTCTGCATTCAGATGCCTATATCTTTCCTTTTCTCCTTGGCTTTTAGCTTCTCTTCTTTTAACAACTATTTATAAGGCCTCCCCAGACAGCCATTTTGCATTTCTTTTCCATGGGGATGGTCTTGATCCCTGTCTCCTGTACAATGTCACGAACCTCATTCCATAGTTCATCAGGCATTCTATCAGATATAGGCCCTTAAATTTATTTCTCACTTCCACTGTATAATCATAAGGGATTTGATTTCAGTCATACCTGAATGGTCTAGTGGTTTTCCCTACTTTCTTCAACTTAAGTCTGAATTTGGTAATAAGGAGTTCATGATCTGAGCCACAGTCAGCTCCTGGTCTTGTTTCTGTTGACTGTATAAAGCTTCTCCTTCTTTGGCTGCGAGAATATAATCAATCGGATTTTGGTGTTTACCATCTGGTGATGTCCATGTGTAGAGTCTTCTCTTGTGTTGTTGGAAGAGGGTGTTTGCTATGACCAGTGCATTTTCTTGGCAAAACTCTATTAGTCTTTGCCCTGCTTCATTCCACATTCCAAGGCCAAATTTGCCTGTTACTCCAGGTGTTTCCTGACTTCCTACTTTTGCATTCCAGTCCCCTATGATGAAAAGGACATCTTTTTCGGGTGTTAGTTCTAAAAGGTCTTGTAGGTCTTCACAAAACCGTTCAACTTTAGCTCCTTCAGTGTTACTGGTTGGGGCATAGACTTGGATAACTGTGATATTGAATGGTTTGCCTTGGAGATGAACAGAGATCATTCTGTCGTTTTTGAGATTGCATCTAGGTACTACATTTTGGACTCTCTTGACCATGATGGCTACTCCATTTCTTCTCCAGGATTCCTGCCTGCAGTAGTAGATATAATGGTCATCTAATTTAAAATTCACCCATTCCAGTCGATTTTAGTTCACTGATTCCTAGAATGTTGACGTTCACCCTTGCCATCTGTTGTTTGACCACTTCCAATTAGCCTTGATTCATGGACCTGCCATTCCAGGTTCCTATGCAATATTGCTCTTTACAGCATCAGATGTTACTTTTATCACAAGTCACATGCACAACTGGGTATTGTTTTTGCTTTGGCTCCATCCCTTCATCCTTTCTGGAGTTATTTCTCCACTGATCTCCAGTAGCATATTGGGCACCTAATGATTTGGGGAGTTCCTCTTTTGATATCTTATCATTTTGCCATTTCATACTGTTCATGGGGTTCTCAAGGCAAGAATACTGAAGTGATTTGCCATTCCCTTCTCCAGTGGGCCACATTCTGTCAGCTCTTTCCACCATAACCTGCCCAGTCTTGGGTTGCCCCACAGGCATGGCTTGGTTTCATTGCGTTAGACAAGGCTGTGGTCCTAGTGTGATTAGATTGACTAGTTTTCTGTGAGTATGATTTCAGTGTGTCTGCTCTCTGATGCCCTCTTGCAACACATACCATCTTACTTGGGTTTCTCTTACCTTGGGCGTAGAGTATCTCTTCATGGCTGCTCCAGCAAAGCACAGCTGCTGTTCCTTACCTTGAATGAGGAGTATCTCCTTACCACCACCACTCCTGACCTTCAACGTGGGATAGCCCCTCTAGGACCTCCTGTGCCTGCACAGACACCACTCCTCGGGTTGCTCCTCCTGGCCGCTGGCCCTGGCTGCCCAGTAAGCACATCCCCTGACCTAGCCTTGCCCACCAGAGGGACAAGACTCCATTGTATCCACCCGTGGGCAGGTATGAATCCTTCTCATAAGGAAGATTTCACAAGCCTTTTAGACAGTCTCATCTACCAGCAGTAAGAGTGCAGAAGCATGAACTACAACACTTTGCAGATGGTGGAACAGAAAATGCAATCACAGAAAGTGAGACAAAATGAGACAATGGAGGAATATGTCCCAGATGAAGGAACACCATAAAACATCAGAAGAACAACTAACTGAAGTAGAGATAGGCAAAGTACCTAAAAAAATAATTCAGAGAAATAGTGGTAAAGATGATCCAAGAGCTCAGAAAAATAATAGAGGCATAGATTGATAAAATACAGGAAATGTTTAATAAAGACCAAGAAGAACTGTAAAAACAAAAAAAAATTAAAAAGTACAATAACTGAAATGAAAAAGACACTAGAAGGAATCAATATCAGCATAACTGAAGCAGAAGAATACATAAGTGACCTGAAAGACAGAATGATAAAAATCACAGCCATAGAACAGATATTAAAAAAAAAAAGAAAGAAAGAAAGAAAAAAGAACAACAACAACAAAAAATGAGACAGTCTAATGACCTCTGGGACAACTTTAGATGCACCAGTATTCACATTATATTCCAGAAGGAGAAGACAGGAAAAAGACCTAAGAAAATATTCAAAGAGATAATAGCTGAAAACTTTACTAACATAGGAAAGGAAACAGTCACCCATGTTCCCACATTCTGGAAGCACAGAAGAGTCCCAGGCAGGTTAAACTGGAGGAACAGGTTGAGACATATAGTAATCAAATTGACAAAAGTAAAACACAAAGAAAATTATTAAAAGCAATAAGGAAAAAGCAACAAATAGCATACAAGGAAACTCCCATAAGGTTACTAGCTGATTTCTCAGCAGAAATCCTGTGGTCCAGAAGGGAATGGCATGGTATATTTAAAGTGTTGAAAGGGAAGAACCTACAACCAAGAATACTCTATCCAGCAAGGGTCTCATTCAGATTAACTACAGAATCAAAAGCTTTACAAACAAACAAAAACAAATAGAGTTCAATACCACCAGGCCAGCTTTACAACAAATGCTAAAGGGAATTCTCTAGAAGAGTAGAAAGAAGAGTTTACAACCAGAAACAAGAAAATTATAAATGGATTTTTTTCCCTAATACTATTTAGAAAAAGGATGACTTTTGATTGCTGTAATCACATATCATCTAGAGTTATGTCTTTGTTAGAAGACATGACTCTTTTGCTATCTCCGGGGATTTTTTTCTTCATTCATCCCTTATAGGCATATGATTTTTGAGAAAAAACACAACACTAGTACTGAACTTAGGCAATGCCATAGAATGTTCAAACTACCGCACAATTGCACTCATCTCACATGCTAGTAAAGTAATGCTCAAAATTCTCCAAGCCAGGCTTCAGCAATACGTGAACCATGAAATTCCTGACGTTCAGGCTGGTTTTAGTAAAGGCACAGGAACCAGAGATCAAATTGCCAACATCCGCTGGATAATGGAAAAAGCAAGAGAGTTCCAGAAAAACATCTATTTCTGCTTTATTGACTATGCCAAAGCCTTTGACTGTGTGAATAACAATAAGCTGTGGGAAATTCTGAGAGAGATGGGAATACCTGACCACCTGACCTGCCTCTTGAGAAATATGCATTCAGGTCAGGAAGCAACAGTTACAACTGGACATGGAACAACAGACTGGTTCCAAATAGGAAAATGAGTACATCAAGGCTGTATATTGTCACCCTGCTTATTTAACTTATATGCGGTGTACATCATGAAAAATGCTAGACTGGAAGAAACACAAGCTGGAATCAAGATTGCCGGGAGAAATATCAATAACCTTGGATATGCAGATGACAACACCCTTATTGCAGAAAGTGAAGAGGAATTAAAAAGCCTCTTGATGAAAGTGAAAGTAGAGAGTGAAAAAGTTGGCTTAAAGCTCAACATTCAGAAAACGAGGATCATGGCATCTGGTCCCATCATTTCATGGGGAATAGATGGGGAAACAGTGGAAACAGTGTCAGACTTTATTTTTTGGGGCTCCACAATCACTGCAGATGGTGACTGCAGCCATGAGATTAAAAGAAACTCCTTGGAAGAAAAGTTATGACCAACCTATATAGCATCTTCAAAAGCAGAGACATTACTTTGCTGACTAAGGTCCATCTAGTCAAGGCTATGTTTTTTTGTGGTCATGTATGGATGTGAGAGTTGGACTGTCAAAAAAGCTGAGTGCCGAAGAATTGGTGCTTTTGAACTGTAGTGTTGGAGAAGACTCTTGAGAGTCCCTTGGACTGCAAGGAGATTCAACCAGTCCATTGTGAAGGAGATTAACCCTGGGATTTCTTTGGAAGGAATGATGCTAAAGCTGAAACTCCTGTACTTTGGCTATTTCATGAGAAGAGTTGACTCATTGGAAAAGACTCTGATGCTGGGAGGGATTGAGGGCAGGAGGAGAAGGGGACGACAGAAGATGAGATGGCTGGATGGCATCACTGACACGATGGACGTGAGTCTGAGTGAACTCCGGGAGTTGGTGATGGACAGGGAGGCCTGGCATGCTGCAATTCATGGAGTCGCAAAGAGTTGAACATGACTGAGTGACTGAACTGAACTGAACTGAGTATTGAATTTAGTTTTCAGGAATTTTAAGTTACTAAATAAAGACTGTGATAGAAAAATATAGCACACAAGAGAAAATGCACATTAACATGTTTCAGACATTTTATATTTGAATAAAATTATTGTCATTAAATTTTGATTAGATCTGATTACATATATCTAATTAAAATTAAAACCTACATCTGTAATTAGTCCTATAAGAAAATCTCCTATTAAAGTGATTTACTTATTAAGATGTTACTTTTTAAGACATTGTTTATATATATAAAACGTAATATTTATATGTATCAAGGGAAGAATTCTAATGCGAAATAAGTACAGAAGACAGTGTTACTTTTCTTGTAAAAAATGATCCTGTCTATACACTGTGGATATTAAGAAGGCTTTTATAGATCAATTTTTCACTTTTTATTTTATGATCTTGTTTTAACTGTTCCTTGAGAAAGAAGCATTCTACTACATCAGATGAAGAAGGCAAATTTTAATAAAAATTTGAAATCATCATTTTAGAGCAGATGCTTAGAAATTTTAGAATCGAATTCCAGTCACAAAGCTAGCAAGAGTACATTTTTAATTAGTATCCCTGAATTTAGTTTTTTTCCTGAGATTTTTAAAATCTTTTTTCTTCTAAATTTAAAATATATAATATTCATTTTAATAAACTATTTAGTAAACTTTAATTCTTTTGTAATTATTTATCATATTATTAGATTAGATTTATATGTGAGCATGAAAACAACAGAAAAGCCCCAAATAGCAGTAGCTTAGAAAGACAGTGGTTTTATATTTATTTTATGTAAATATACAAATAGGCTCTCAGAACTGGTATAGGGCTGCACAGTTGTAGGAATATCACCTCCTATTTTGTTACTATGCCAACTTTGCAAAGATCCTGAGGAATTTAATATTTGTTCTAGAAAGAAATGAACCCAGTTAACACTGGAGTGTCCTAATATGGAGGTAAGAAAAAGGAGATCTGACCATGTTTCAGATAGTAGCATCAATCCATTTGCCACTGGTCACTCAAATATAAACATACCAACTCTTCCGACACGTTCCTCTTTCTCAGAGTCCCATCTATTAATTAAAACTCAGTCACATACCAGAATATCAAAATTCTGCCTAGACTTCTCCATCCTATGCCTAGGTTTGGATCCTTATACTTCAGTGTCCCATAAAATGCACAGGAAGATTTATCTGCTCCCAACACGTTCACTATAGAAGGTTGCAAGAGAGAGCACAATCACAATAATCACAAACTCAAAGGTAAGATAGGAAGAGAAAGTCCTCTGAGAACAACTGTGATTTTTATTTTTCTAAAAAAATTCTTTAACTAAAAGTTGTATAGTCTTAATCAAGCATACTATTTAACATATATTATATAACTGAGACTACAATTTAAAGATGTTTCTGTCTATAAAGAAGAAACTACTTTTGATTGTTAAGTGGAGAAACAGGGAGAACTACTAAGAACCTTGCAGTAGTTAATGTAAGTATGATATAATATGGCTTGGACTCCAGTGTTAAAAGTGAATATAGAAAGCAATATTGCATGTATATTCCAGACTAATTCAACTCACTAGTTTAATCACAATTCCATAATATCACTGGCTTAACAAAAGTTAAATAAATGGCTTAATATTTATTTTTCACATTATACTGCAATAGACATCAATCTTAGCACATAGTTACTAAACGACTGAACTTTCCTTTTTGGTTGTATTGTTTAGTTTGTGCGATCTTGGTTCAGCAGTGAAAATGCAGTCCTAACCACTGGACCATCAGGAAATTTTTTTAACTTCTACGATTTTTCAAATCTTGTCCTTGGTGAAATATGTTCTGAAGAAAGAAAACATGAGCAGAATCTTACTGAAACTATCTTTTTATTATTGTTATTAATGGATCTTTCTGGGAAGTAGTTTATTTTCATCCATGCTCACTTTGCACTTGAAGAAGGTAATGGCACCCCATTCCAGTATTCTTGCCTAGAAAACCCCATGGATGGAGGAGCCTGGTGGGCTACAGTCCATGGGGTCTCAAAGAGTCAGACACGAGTAAGCGACTTCACTTTCACTTTTCACTTTCATTCATTGGAGAAGGAAATGACAACTGAATCCAGTGTCCTTGCCTGGAGAATCCCAGGGAAGGGGGAGCCTGGTGGGCTGCTGTCTATGTGGTCGCACAGAGTTGGACACAACTGAAGTGACTTAGCAGCAGCAGCACTTTGCACTGACTAGACCTTAGTCAGTTGTCCCCACCTACTTTCAAAGAAGGCTGAAATATACAGTTAATTTGAGTTCCCAGGAAGAAATGGAAATGGTTTTGTGAACAATAATATAATCTCTGCCATAAGAAGGAAAAAAAAATACATTCTGCTTTAAACATATTGAATTATTTATGTCAAGAAATTCAGTAGTCAGTGGATACATGGCTTGGGAGTCATTTTTAGTCCACAGGAAAATCTTGGATTAGATATAGGGTTTGAGAAAGTTTAGAGAAGACTTCATGAAGGGGATAGAAACCAAAGCAGATTTATTTAAAGTTAGGAAGACATTGTGTGTGTGTGTGCATGTGTATGTGTGTGTGTGAACTCTCAGTTGCTCAGTTGTGTCCAATTCTTTGTGACACCCTGGACTGTAGTTCACCAGACACCTCTGTCCATGGAATTTTCCAGGCAAGAATAAGGACATACCTTTTTGGATATTTTTTAAATTTATTTTTAATTGAAGGATAATTGCTTTACAATAATTGCTGTGTTGGTTTCTTCTGTACAAAAATGTGAATCAGCTATACGTATACATATATCTCCTCCCTCTTGAGCTTCCAACCCCCCTCATCTTACCCCTGTAGGTTATCATAAAGAACCAGGCTAAGCTATCTGTTTTATACAGCAACTGCACACTAGCCATCTATTTTATACATAATAATGTATATACTTCAATGTTACTTCCTCAACTTGTCCCACCCTCTCCTTCCTCCTCTGTGTTCACAAATCTGTTCTTTAAGTCTGTGTCTCTATTCCTGCCCTGCAAATACGTTCATCAGTACCATTTTTCCAGTTTCTATATATATATGTATTAATATACGATACTTGTTTTTCTCCTTCTGACTGACCTCTCTGTAGAACAGGCTCTAGGTTCATCCATGTCACTAGAACTGACTCAAATTCATTCATGTTCATGGCTGAGTCATTATCTATTCTATATATGTACTACAACTTTATTCATTCATGTGTTGAATGACATCTAGATTGCTTCCATGTCCTGGCTATTGTAAATAGTGCTACAGTGAACTTAGGAGTACATGTGTCTTTTAGAATTGTGGTTTTCTTAAATTATATGCCCAGTAGTTTGATTGCTGGGTCATATGGTAATTTTATTCCTAGCTTTTTTTTTTTTTTAATAGAAATCTCCATACTATTCATTAATAGAGTTCTCCATAGTGACTGTATCAAGGTACATTTCCATCAACTGTGCAAGAGAATTCCCTTTTCTCCACATTCTTTTTCAGCAGTCATTGTTTGTAGATGTTTTGATGATGGCCATTCTGGTGGGTGTGAGGTGATACCTCATTTTAGTTTTGATTTTCATTTCTAATAATAAGCAATGTTGAACATTTTTTCATGTGTTTATTAGCCATCCATATGTCTTTGGAGAAATGTCTGCTTAGGACTTCTGTTTATTTTTTGACTGGGTTGTTTGCTTTTCTGATATTGAACTGTGTGAGCTGCTTATATATTTTGGAGATTTGTTTGTCATTTGCTTAATTTGCAATTATTTTCTCCCATTCTGAGTGTTGTCTTTTCATCTTGTTTATGGCTTCCTTTGCTGTGTGAAAGATTTTACATTTAATTAGGTTTCATTTGCTTATTTTTAGGAGGTGAGTCATATATCTAGGTGAGTCATAAAGGATCTTGCTATGATTTATGTCAAAGAATGGTCTGCCTATGTTTTCCTCTAAGAGTTTTATAGTTTCTTATTTTTAGGAGGTGAGTCATATATCTAGGTGAGTCATAAAGGATCTTGCTATGATTTATGTCAAAGAATGGTCTGCCTATGTTTTCCTCTAAGAGTTTTATAGTTTCTGGTCTTACATTTAGGTCTTTAATCCATTTTGATTTTACCTTTGTATATTGTGTTAGAACTCTTCCCAGGTGGCTCAGTGGTAAATAACCCACGAGCCAATTACAAGAGACACAGGATATGTGGGTTTGATCCCTGAGTTGGGAAGATTCCCTGGAGAAGCAAATGGTAACACACTCCAGTATTCTTGCCTAGAAAATTCCATGGAAAGAGGAGCCTGGTGGGCTATAGTCCATGGGGTCTCAAAGAGCTGGACATGACTGAGCAACTGAGCACACAAACACATGTTGTTAGGAAGTGTTCTAATTTCATTCTTTTACATGTAGTTGTCCGGTTTTCCCAGTACTACTTATTGAAGAAGCTTTCTTTTATCCAGTGTATATTCTTGCCTCCTTTGTCAAAGATATGGTGCCCATAGATGCATGGGTTTATCTCTGGGCTTTCTATCTTATTCCTTTGGTCCATATTTCTGTTTTTGTGATAGTACTATACTGTCTTAATGACTGTAGCTTTGCAGCATAGTCTGAAGTCAGGAAGGTTGATTTCCCCAGCTCCATCTTTCTTTCTCAAAATTGCTTTGGTTATTTGGGGTCTTCTGTGGTTCCATATGAATTGTGAATTGTGTTGATCTAGTTCTAGAAAAATGCTATTAGTAATTTGATAGGGATTGCATTTAATCTGTTGATTGCTTTGAGTAGTATAATCATTTTCACAGTACTAATTCTTCCAATCTGAGAGCATCTCTCCATCTGTTTAGTTATCTGTGATTTCTTTCATAAGTGACCTATAGTTTTTGTATACAGTTCTTTTGTCTCCTCAGGTAGGATTATTCCTAGGTATTTTATTCTTTTTGTTGCAGTGGTTAATGGGATTGATTACTTAATGTCTCTTTTTGATTTTTTGTTGTTATTGTATAGGAATGCAAGGGATTTCTGTGTATTGATTTGGTATCCTGCGACTTTACTAAATTCACTGATTAGCCCCAGTAATTTTCTGATAGAATTTTTAGGGGTTTATGTGTATAGTATTTTGTCTGCAAACAATGAGAACTTTACTTCTTTTCTAATCTAAAGTTAACTTGTTTCTTTTTCTACTCTGATTGCCATAGCTAGGACTTCCAAAGCTATGTTAAATAGCAGTGACAAGAGTGGACTCCCTTCTAAAGACATATTTTTGAAGGTCAATATATACCACATTATATAAACAGTACCAAGAGTAAATATGAAATGGCAGGAGAATACACATTGTATTTAAGGAATGATGACTTTTATAATTTGGTGAAACAATCAAATACAAGTTGAATTTAGAAGGTCAGACTTTAAATATAGGAACACCATATTATAGAGTTTCTTGAATGCCAAAATGAGGAGTATGAATTTTATCTCATCAGCAACTGGAATGTATCAAAAACGTTAGTGAAACAATATGACAAGATGACAATAATGTTTTGAGTACATTACTAGGAAAATACAGCCAAATTTATTAAAGTTAAAAGCCTGCTTTCAGGGAGCTATTTAAATATAAAGGAAATAAATGACAATGCATGTCTTAAGACAGTAGGGAACACTTAGAATAAAACACGAAGAAAATGCAAAGAAAAAAAAAATGGCAGAAAGAAATGATCCAAAGTTGAATAGAGATAGGAAAACTTAAAAAATGATCATATAAATGATACTACTGTCAGAAAATGGGCAGTTATGAGGTTAAGCCATATGGACATACGAAAGTTAAAAAAACAATAGATTTTTTTTTTAAAGTATTTTATTTTCAGTGCTTTGGGAATGTAGGCAGAATAAGTAAATTGAAATATAATATCCAAATTTATCTATCAGAAATTATACAAACTAACAGCTTATCATGTATTTTTATCATAACTTGTTGCCATACTCTATTATGGGAAAATTAACCTCAAGTCTTTACAAAATAGCTGCATAACCTCTTAATTTCAGTGTTGGTATATGATGTGGTATATACCTTTTTTCATTATCAGATCATGTTCTATTGCTCCTCAGGTGGTGGAGATTTTCCACATTCCATCCAATAGTGAAGGAATTATTTGACTAAAAACTGACAAAAGTGGTTTCTCTTTCTTTCAGTGTGAACATTTTTTGCCACATATGGGCTGCAAATTTTTCCTATTTTCTTTTTCTGTGATGTGATATTCTCATTGAAATGGGAATTACTTTTCTGTATTGTGGAAAAAAAGCAATAAAAAAAAAAAAAACTACCTTTCAAAATTGCTTCTTCTAAAATTGGGTACTTAGTTTCCATTCACAGAGGGAGGGGAAGGAATCTTCATTTTAGATTTTGGGCCAACTTGTTATCTCAAACCTAGTTTTATCAAGTAAATAATGGTGTTTGATCTCCATTTGTCTCCTTGTGCCTAGAATAAATTTATTTCAGCACATGCAGGAGAGACGAACGGTTAACTGGCAACATTTTTCCCCCTATACAATCCATACACACTGTTCAGAGACATATAGTAACTTCAGCACATGAAAGTATGGCTTTGAAACTTTGAAAGTTAGAAATAAAAAATGACATTTTTGGACAATTGTACTTTTTAATCTATTCAGTTTACAGTGGTCATTGTTCCCAGATATGACTCCAGAATTTAACTAGTGTGGGTCTTTCTAAGTATGGGGCTTGAAATTAAGTGTATTATTATTATTATTTAATCATTAGGCTATGGCTGAGTTGTGCATTATGAGGGATGAAACAGTAGTTAAAGCATGATTGGTTAGAACATCAAACTAAAGAAGCTAAAATAGGTTTTGCTTAAAAGTAAAAGCAAAATTTCTCTTTGGAGATATGACTTCAAATGTTTAGCAAGTTCAAAGTCATACATGGAAAGGCTGAAATCCTTTCAAGGACCAATAAAACTAATATAAACAAAGGAAAAAAAATCAATATATTGATGGGGTCCAGGACATAATACCTTGTCATATTAAGCTGTAGAAATTAAAAAAAAAAAAAAAAAAAAACAGGAAGGTCACTTTCAAATAGCCACATCATCCTTCCCTGAAACAGGTCATAAAACTTCCATATGAAAATTTCCTTAGATAACAAGAGGAAACACGACATTTTTATCAGCAGAGATGGATAAGTTGAGGTCAAGAACAGTGTATAAAGCCGTGCTAAACTAGTCTTTATCTTCCTAATTACCTCTTCAATATTTACTGCTCTTAACCCATACCTCACTGTGTCCTCAATTCTTCACAAATATTATGCTTTTATCTGAAATATATAAAAAAACTTTCTGCTCTAGTCACTTCTTCAAGTTTTCATTCTCTTGTGAAAGCCCACATGTATGTGCAAAAGTTTAATGAAACATGTTTACTTTCTTTCTATTAATTTGTCTTTTCATTTTAATTAACAGATCCATCTAGAGACTCCAAGATGATCAGAAAAAATTTCCTCCCTTAAGATGCATGTCACATGAACACAGGTAAGTTGATTTCTCTTACTGAATACACTGAGTGTATATACACACAGTGTATGAATTACAAGGGCAAATGATATTTGATGCTGGGCAGATTGCTTACCTACTCTCTCATTTTTCTCACTTTTAACTTGGAAATGCTAAAAAGGATATCATAATTTTTTTTGTGATGGAATTAAATGACTTAGAGATGTCCCTGGTGGCTCAGACGGTAAAGAATCTGCCTGCAATGCAGGAGACCCAGGTTCAATCCTTGAGTTGGGAAGATCCCCTAGAAAAGGGAAGGGTATCCACTTCAGTATTCTTGCCTGGAGAATCCCAACAACAGAGGTGTTTGGCAGACTACAGGCTATGGAGTTGCAAAGAGTCATACATGACTGAGCAACAAACACTGTCACTAACTTCTTTTCAATGACAACATATATAAAGATTTTAGAAAAATGCTTGGTGCCTGGAAGGTACAATGTAAATACTCCATAAGAGCTACAGGTAGGTGACATTGCTATGATTTAAATAGGTTTTAGAAGGGAAACAATAGAATGGAGAAGATTAGAAATTTCTTCAAGAAAACAGGAGATACCAAGGGAATATTTCATACAAAGACAGGCAAAATAAAGACCAAAATGGAAAGGTACTAACAGAACCAGAAGAAATTAAGAAAAAATGGAAAGAATATGCAGAAACTGTACCAGAAAAGCTCTTAATGACCCATTTAACCATGATTATGCTATCACTCACCTAGAGCCAGACATCTTAGAGTGTGAAGTCAAGCGGGCCTTAGGAAGCGTTACCACTAATAAAGCTAATGGAGGTGATGGAATTCCAGGTACTTGTTTCAGATCTTAAAAGATGGTGCTGTTGAAGTGCTGCACTCATTATGCCAGCAAATTTGGAAAATTCAGCAGTGGCCACAGGACTGAAAAAGGTCAGTTTCATTCCAATCCCAAAGAAGGGCAACGCCAAAAATGTTCAAATTACCATAAAATTGCACATGCCAGCAAGATTATGCTCAAAATCCTTCAAGCTAAGCTTCAACCGTATGTGAACTCAGAAATTACAGATGTTCAAGCTGGATTTAGAAAAGACAGAGCAACCAGAAATGAAATTGCCAATATATGCTGGATCATAGAAAAATCAAAGGAATTTTTTAAAAATTAAAAATCTACTACTTTGAAGCCTTTAGATGACTCTAAAGCCTTTGACTATGTGGATCACAACAAACTGGAAAATTCTTAAAGAAATGGGGATACCAAACCTCCTTACCTGCCTCCTGTGAAACCTGCATGCAGGACAAGAGGCAATAGTTAGAACTGGACATAGGAACAATGGATTGTTTCAAAATTGTAAAAGGAGTACATCAAGGCTATATATTTTCACTCTATTTATCTAACTTCAGTGCAGAATACACCATGCCAAATGCCAGGTTGGATGGATCACAAGCTAGAATCAAAATTGCCAGGAGAAATATCAACAACCTTAGATATACAGATGATACCCCTTTAATGGCAGAAAGTGAAGAGGAGCTAAAGAGCTTCTTGAGGAAGATGAAAGAGGAGAGTGATAAAGCTGGCTTAAAACTCAGCATTCAAAAAACTAAGATCATGGCTTCCAGTCCTAATACTTCATGGCAAATAGATGCAGCAAATGTGAAAATACTGTCAGATATCATTTTCTTGGGCTCCAAAATCAATGCAGATGGTAACTGCAGCCACAAAATGAGAGGACACTTGCTCCTTGGAAGAACAGCTATGACCAATCTAGACAGCATATTAAAAATCAGAGACATCACTTTGCCAACAAAGCTTGCATAGTCAAGCTATGATTTTTCCAGTAATCAAGTATGGATGTCAGAGCTGGACCATAAAGAAGGCTGAGTGCCATAGAATTGATGACTTTGAACCATGGTGTTGGAGAAGACTTGAGAATCCCTTGGACAGCAAGGAGATCAAACCAGTCAATCCTAAAGGAAATCAATCCTGAATATTCATTGGAAGGACTGATCATGAATCTGAAACTCCAATACTTTGTTAACCTGATGCAAAGAAGTGACTCATTGGAAAAGACCCCAATGGTGGGAAAAACTGAGGGCAAGAGAAGGAGGTGACAGAGGATTAGTTCGTTGGATGGTATCACCCACTCAATGGACAGGAGTTTGAACAATCTCAGGGAGATAGTGAAGGACAGGGAAGCTTGGCATGCTAGAGTCCATGGGGTTTCAAAGAGTTGGACATGACTTAGTGAATGAACAACAACAGAGGGAAATACTGTAGGACTCAGTGTAGAATATTGTATGTATATTTAAGTATATCCCAATAGATGCAGTTGGTGAAGGTTGAGACAGATAACTCTGGACAAAAGGAGAGTGCTGAAACTTTACAAATCTATCCCCACTATGGTTGTTGGCTGGAGGAGGGCAGTTATTTTCTAAAAGATTTTTGTTATTCTACGCTGACCCTTACCTTGTACTTTGACAGAGAAAGTGGTCCTTCCTTGATGACTTTTTTCCCCCGCCCCCTGTGCCTGTTTGCATTTATTGTTTGATGGCTTCTCCAGTACCCAGGCCAGGATAGTCAGATATAATCAAAGACACTCAATTTTGTATTATTCCTTGGGACAGTCAGCCTTCTTTGTTTTTCAGTGTGCTTATATTAAAATGTCCAGTATTTTTATCTGAATTTATGCAAAGAATAGGGGAAAGAACATCCCCTACTAGTTTCCAGAAGTAAGAGTTCTCTGCTAAATCATCCACATTAGAAGAAGAGACATTTAAAAAATATTTAATGTTTCAACTATTGAGCCAAGAAATAGAACAATAAAACCCAAATGTGGTAGAAAGTAAGGCTTTATAAAAATGGCAGTAGTTAGTGAAATATGTATATAAGAAATAACAGAGTTGAAGAAGCCATAATTTAAATTCTTGGCTCATAAGATCAAAAGAAAAAAAAATGTATGAATAGCAAAGGTACATTCATTATTACAGTAAAGAAACAATGAACAATTATAAGAGAAAATTATACATTCTTTAAATATATTCATATTTGAATATCTAAGTAAAATATAAAATTTTCCTTAAAATATAATCTACTAAATTGTCCCAGGAATTAAAAAATAATAATAATAAAATAAAAAAATATTAAAACTGAAAAGAAAAAGTCAGATCTAACTATCTTCTCTTCCACAACAATAAGAAAAGTCACAAGGGTCAGATATTCCTTAGTTCTGTTCAGTTCAGTTCAGTCTTTCAGTCATGTCCGACTCTTTGTGACCCCATAAATTGCAGCATGCCAGGCCTCCCTGTCCATCACCATCTCCCGGATTTCACTCAGACTCACGTCCATAGAGTCAGTGATGCCATCCAGCCATCTCATCCTCTGTCGTCCCCTTTTCCTCCTGACCCCAATCCCTCACAGCATGAGAGTCTTTCCAGTGAGTCAACTCTTTGCATCAGATGGCCAAAGTATGGGAGTTTCAGCTATAGCATCATTCCTTCCAAAGAACACCCAGGACTGATCTCCGTTAGAATGGACTGGTTCGATCTCCTTGTAGTCCAAGGGACTCTTTCAAGAGTCTTATCCAACACCACAGTTCAAAAGCATCAATTTTTCAGTGCTCAGCTTTCTTGACAGTCCAACTCTCACATCCATACATGACCACAGAAAACCATAGCCTTGACTAGATGGACCTTTGTTGGCAAAGTAATGTCTCTATTTTTTAATATGTGCCAAAGTCCAGCTCTTCTGGACTTTAGGCCAGGGAATAGGCCTAAAGAGATGAGCAGTGTCAGTGGAGAATGATGCAGCCTCTGACTCAAGGTGCAGGACTGCATGTTTATTTCAAGCATCAGTCTTCTTTTATACTTTGACAAAAGCATTAAGTCAGAGCTTTTACATTTTCAGCTCCCCCTCACCCAGATTTATTGTCTCCTTGTTGCCCTTCAAACAGAGTTCCTGCTTCAGGGATTCTCTCAGAATCATGTTTACTTGTGATTACATTGTAACTCATGCTTATGTCTGGGCTGCATACCACATTCCTTAGTTTATTTCTTTCTAAATCCTGCTTGCCCCTAGTATCTTAAGCTCACTATATCCTAAAAAGGCTTCTAGCTATTCTTAATTATTCCTAAACCCTGAGCTCAGCAAACTTCCTTTGCCATAAACAATCCCCTCACAAACAGGTCTCAGATAACAATCCTTCCCATGGCCTCAAGCTGCAGCCTGTTTGCTCATCCTGGAACATGCTTTATAAAGATTCTTGAACAAATGTCAATGGCTACTTTATAGATTATTTTCTGGGCACAACTGCAGAAGGCTGTGTGCTTTCTCATGCTTCTCTTAAGAACAATAAACACCTTAACATTATTTCCAGCCAACTCAACTGAAGAAAGGAAAGAACAAGTCAGAATCACAAGACCTAACTCCTTCATTCCAGGACCATGCCTGCAGGATGAGGCATGGGGGGTTGGGGCCTTGCCTCCATTTTGTCAGTAATGCCTAACGTGGCTCCCGACAAATATGCTATCTAGGTTGGTCATAACTTTCCTTCCAAAGAGTAAGCATCTTTTAATTTCATGTCTGCAATCACCATCTACTAATTATTTGTATATATAAAAATTATTTCTGCCTTATAAAAACCACACCAGATAATACAAAAATATATCATCACATCACTAACTTATTGAAACTAGTACAACTGAATTGGTTTTGAGGAACACAAACAAACAAACAAACAAACAGAAAAATGTGTTATTAGCTTTAGTCAAATATAATAACTCTTAATCATTAGTGTATAGATTTCTCTTTTTAAAAAACCATACTCTATGATCCAGTAATATTACCTGGTGTGTGCTCAACCATGTCCAACTCTTTCCAAATCCATGGATTACAGCCCAACAGGCTCTTCTGCATTCGATATGTCAGCAAATTATGAAAACACAGTAGTGGCCACAGGACTGGGGAATTACTAAAATTTTGGAACTTGTTTGTCAAAAATCATCAAAGGACACTTTAAGAATTAAGATGATCAGTTCAGTTCAGTAGCTCAGTCGTATCCGACTCTTTGCAACCCCATGGATCGCAGCACACCAGGCCTCCCTGTCCATCACCAACTCCCAGAGTTCACTCAGACTCACGTCCATCAAGTCAGTGATGCCATCCAGCCATCTCATCCTCTGTCGTCCACTTCTCCTCCTGCCCCCAATCCCTCCCAGCATCAGAGTCTTTTCCAATGAGTCAACTCTTCGCATGAGGTGGCCAAAGTACTGGAGTTTCAGCTTTAGCATCATTCCTTCCAAAGAAATCCCAGGGCTGATCTCCTTCAGAATGGACTAGTTGGATCTCCTTGCAGTCTAAGGGACTCTCAAGAGTCTTCTCCAACACCACAGTTCGAATGCATCAATTCTTCAGAGCTCAGCCTTCTTCACAATCCAACTCTCACATCCATACATGACTACTAGAAAAACTGGCTGCCGTCTATGGGGTCGCACAGAGTTGGACACAACTGACGTGACTTAGCATCAGCAGCATATCATCATATTCCTCTTATCATGATATTATATATATGAGGTATATATATAAGAGGAATATGATGATATGCTGCTGATGCTAAGTCACGTCAGCTGTGTCCAACTATGTGCGACCCCATAGATGGCAGCCCACCAGGCTCCTCCGTCCATGGGATTAACCTGGCAAGAGTACTGGAGTGGGTTGCCATTGCCTTTTCTGATATGATGATATATATGTATGTATTTCTTCACTGAGAACCTCTTCCACTCCCAAAATCTTCAGTGATTTACAACTAAAGAAACCTTCTATATGTTTGTGTGTGTATGTGTGTGTTTGCTTGGTGTTTGTCTGTGTGAGAAAGAGATATTGGTCAAAAAATTTTAAAGGGTGTTGAGTATTTACTAGATTCAATGTTATGAGAGTAAGTGGTGCTATGTGTAGGACATCAGGATATTGCATAAATTAAACTATTAAAGAGAAGCAGAAGTCATTAGCTAGAAGAGTATAAGAAAACCCAAAAGTCATCATCTGTCATTCTTTTCTTAGAATCTCCAGAAAGACTGGTAATCAGGTGCAGTTTTCAGGGTATATGCCAGAAACAGAGACACATTCTTAGGAATCTCAAAGGACAAACTGCATCTGAGTTACATACGCTATCACACTATCTCAAATTTTAAAAAAGCAGTCTATAATAAAACACATATCCTAATTTGCTTATTTGTTTGAGTAAGAAAAACAAACTGAAAAGTAGGAGTGTCACAAAGTAATGTTGGCTGACTGGTTTCAACTCCATGTTCTGGTTCATGTATTTAAAAGAGTGATCTTGAGTAATAGTGATAATTATTTTAGAACAACAGTGTTTTCTGGGACTTTCACAAGCAACACAAAACACATGAAAAATCTACCATTAAAGAACAAATCAAAATAGTCATCTTTGTTTCTATATTACATTCAATGAAGACAAGTGAAAGTTTTAATCACTCAGTTGTGTCCGATTCTTTGCTACCACATGAAGTGTAGGCGATCAGGCTTCTCTGTCCATGAAATTCTCCAGGCAAGAATACTGGAGTGGGTAGTCATTCCCTTCTCCAGGGGATGTTCCCGACCCAGAGATTAAACCCAGGTCTACCATATTTGATGCAGGTCTAGCTTCAAGGCTCTTGAAAAATTATCAAGGCAAGTTGTAAACAAAATTTCCCCACCATTATAGTATGATGTCGCTAAATGGATTGTTTTTTAATTGAAGATGTTAGAAGGCTTATTTTGCAATCTATATCTCAATTTTGCAAAACCGTGTCAATCACATTTTTATTTCTTAATAAATGATTACAAATTTGCTTTATCTATCCTAAAATTCCTTTGCCTGTAATATATACATATTTATAATTTATACCTCAAAAGTAGATGGTGATTTAAGACATAAGTTTAGTTTTGCTTGACACTTAGAGAATCGATTTCAACATCCAAACCTTAGATAGCTAAACCACTTACCACTTCAGCCAACTGACACAAATTTATTGCCACAAAATTTCTGTGATTTTTAAAGAATTGTTTGTTACCCTTTAAAACCTTTCAACTGTACTTATGTGAGGAACATATGGGTTCTAAAATGAATTTTTTTCTTAATTTTTCTCAGAAATTATCACAAAAGAATATACAGATGGCCATGAGAAGTAACTAGTAATAGATGAAACTTAAAATGCATCGTTTTTCAACTGTTCTTGATGGAAGTGTGACTCCAAATATTTCAATCGTTTAATTTTCTAACTTTTATCCAGATGTGTTGTGGGTACAAACAGTTTACACATTTTGCTTCATAAAATGCAACTTTATTTTTCTATAATATCACAATAAAAATTTAAATCTAAATAAAATTTAAATCTAAATAAAATTTAAATCACAAACTTTCTGGTTGATTAAAAGTAAGTCATTGAGGATCCCTTCTAGTAGAAGAAAATGCTAATGGTGCCATGATAGCCCTTCTCTTCTTATACAATAATATAAACAACAAACAAATTAAAGGTTATATTTTCTTCATGCTTTTTTTTTTTTTTTTTTACAGTGAGGGGTGACCACATAATTTAATTCTGCTATGAAGATGTAAGCAAAAGTGGTGAGAGCAGAATTTGAGAAGGCTTTTATATTTATAGAAAGACACATCCACTTCTCTTGCTTTTCTTTTCTAGGGTTATAAATGCTGACATGATGACTAAACCTGGAGTTGCCACCTGGGACTATGAAATGACCCCAGAACCATGGCCATAGATTATAGAGCAACAAGATGGAGGAAGTCTGGAATTGTGATGCTAAGCCTCAGAGAATTATATAGCCCCAGACAACATTCCTTTGGAAGCTGTTTATATATGAGAAACAATCTTCAATCTTTATGAATCCCCCATCATTTGGAATTGAACTTCACTTTCACCTAATCAAATCTTAACTAAAATCTAGTCAATTTATTTTTTCCCTTGTATACTGAGGCTTCCATCATGTGACTGCATTAGGAAAGTATAGGGAGTCCCTGCTAATTGCTGCTATACACAGTCCTCCAATGCAGGGTACTTCTTCACTTCTCATCCCTAATGCATACGGAGGTATATCATCAGCTTTACCAGAAGAAAAATATATTAACTTTTCTCAAGGATTTATTCTTTTCCTCCATAACGAATAAATAATTACTATTCTCTAGAACACATTTCTCTGGTATCTCAGCTGATAAAGAATCCCCTTGCAATGCAGGAGACCCCAATTTGATTCCTGGGTCAAGAAGATGTCCTGGAGAGGGGATAGACTACCCACACCAGTATTCTTGGGCTTCCTGGGTGGCTAAGATGGTAAAGAATCCACCTGCAGTGTTGGAGACGTGGGTTTGATCCCTTGGTTGGAAAGATCCCCTGGAGGAAGGCATGGCAACCCATTCCAGTATTCTTTTCTGGAGAATCTCCATGCACAGAGGAACCTGGCAGGCACCATGGGGTTGCAAAGAGTAGGACACAACTAAGCACAGCACTGCACACATTCTCTAGAACAAGATAGTAACATTGATTTGTTATTTTTTATTCAGTCTTCCAAATCTATGGTCCTGAGTACTTCAGTGCTTAGAATTTTGTGGCTGAAAACATACTCTTATAAATCTATAGGTTTGCTTCTAAATACAAAATATTTTCTCTGTGTTTTTTTTTTTTTTTTTTTTTTTTACTGTGGCACATGGGCCTCTCCCAGAATTTGAAATGACAATGACACAAGAATGAGGAGAGAAACAACAATTTTTATCTTAAAATATTACTTCACCACAAATATAAAGAGTTCTAAAACATTATTAGAAAACATTTTTCCATAGCATTCAGATGTTAAATATAGGTGAGGAAGAGTTTGATTGATTATAAAAATAATAGACTTTCTAGAACGTGGATATTTTGTCTTGTAAAAGGTACTCTAGCATGCATATACTACTAAATGATCAAATTGGCTTCTATGTACATTGGAATCTTATAAAAGTAAATGGCTTTGGACTTAGGAAAATAATTTTAAATATTAAATTGTAGGTTTTCCTCATTAATTGTATGACCTTGGCAAAACTATTCAGCTTATCACCACACTTTTTTTTTTTTTTTGCCCATATCTATAATAAAAACACTTAACCTCAACTGATTATAATGTAAATAAAAGGTTTTACCTAAAGTAAATACCCTGCATAAAACTGGGCTCACAAAAAATGTTGTATTATTTCCTTATTCACTATTATTATAGTCCCAATATACAATTATATGGATAAGTTTGACTATCAGTTCAGTTCAGTTCAGTTACTCAATCGTGTCCAACTCTTTGTGACTCCATGGACTGCAGCACACCAGGCTTCCTTGTCCATCATCAACTCTTGGAGCTTGCTCAAACTCATGTCCATTGAGTAGGTGATGCCATCCTACCATTTCACCCTCTGTTGTTGCTTTCTTCTCCTGCCTTCAATCTTTCCCAGCATAAGGATCCTTTCCAACCAGTCACCTCTTTGCATGATGTGGCCTAAGTATTGGAGCTTCAGCTTCAGCATCAGTACTCCCATGGATATTCAGGATTTATTTCTTTTAGGAAAGGAGTCCCTTGCAGCCCAAGGGACTCTCAAGAGTCTTCTTGAACACCACAGTTCAAAACCATTAATTCTTTGGTGCTCAAATTTCTTAGTGGTCCAACTCTCCCATTCATACATGACGACTGGAAAAACCATAGCTTTCACTAAACAGGTCTTTGTTGGCAAAGTAATGTCTCTGTTTTTTAATATGCTGTCTAGGTTGATCATAAGTTTTTCTTCCAAGGAGCAAGTGTCTTAGTTTCATAGCTGCTGAAATGCGGAGCAGCCCAAGGAAATTGGAGCCAAAGAAAATAAAGACTGTCACTGTTTCACTGTTTCCCTACCTACTTGATGTGAAGTGATGGGAGGAGATCCTATGATCTTCGTTTTTTCAATGTTCAGTTTAAAGCCAGCTTTTTGACTCTCCTCTTTCACTTTCATCAAGGAGCTCTTTAGTTCCTTTTCTCTTTCTGCCATAAAGGTGGTGTCATCTACATAAACGAGGTTATCGATATTTCCATTAGCACTCTTGATTCCAGTTTGTGCTTCATCCAGTCCAGCATTTCTCATGATGTACTCTACATGTAAGTTAAATTAGCAGGGTGACAATATGTAGGCTTGATGTGCTCCTTTCCCAATTTGGAGCCAGTCATTGTTCCATATCCAGTTCTAACTGTTGCTTCCTGATCTGCATACAGGTTTCTCAGGAGGCAGGTAAGGTGATCTGGTATTCACATCTCTTTAAGAATTTTCCACAGTTTGTTGTGATACACACAGTCAAAGGCTTTAGTGTAGTAAATGAAGCAGAAGTAGATGCTTTTCTGGGATTCTTTTGCTTTTTCTATGATCCAACAGATGTTGGCAATTTCATCTCTAGTTCCTCTGCTTTTCTAAATCCAGCTTGAAAATCTGGAAGTTCTCAGTTCACCTACTGTTGAAGGCTAGGTTGGAGAATTTTGAGCATTACTTTGCTAGTTTGTGAGATGAATGCAATTGTGTGGTAGTTTGAACATTTATTGGCATTGCCTTTCTTTGGGATTGGAATGAAAACGGACCTTTTCCAATCCTGTGGCCACCGCTGAGTTTTCCAAATTTTCTGGCATATTGAGTGCAGCAGTTTCACAGCATCATATTTTAGGATTTGAAATAGTTCAACTGGAAATCCATCACCTCCACTAGCTTTGTTAAGTGAAAGGAAAAGGAGAAAAGGAAATTTACACCCATCTTAATGCAGAGTTCTGTCAAGTAGCAAGGAGAAATATGACAGCCTTCCTAAGTGATCAGTGCAAATAAATAAAAATAATAGAATGGGAAAGACTAGAGATCTCTTTAAGAAAATTAGAGATACCAAGGAAACATTTGATGCAAGTTGGGCACAGTAAAGGACAGAAATAATATGAACCCAACAGAAGTAGAAGACAGGAAGATGAAGTTGCAAGAATACACAGAAAAAGGAAAAACAACAACAACAACCAGAAACAAAAGTTAAAAAAGAAAAAAAAAATACACAGAAGAACTATACAAAAAAAGATCTTAATGTCTCAGATAACCAGGGTGGTGTGATCACTCATCTGAGCAAGCCATCCCAGAGTGCTAAGTCAAGTGGGCCTTAAGAACCATCACTAGGAGCAAAGCTAGTGAAGCTGATGGAATTCCAGCTGAGCTATTTCAAATCATAAAAGATGAATCTTGACTGCAATTTTCTCAAAACTGATTAGTGGAATTAATGGAATTAGTGTGGGTTGGGTGAAGGGGCCTATTTCAGTTTTATCATCCATAGGTAAATAAGTATTTGGAAAGTTAAGTTAAATAAAATGCACAACAGAATACAAGTTAAAATAAGATGTCTAGTTTTCTGACATAGACTGTGGATAGTCAAGATATTTCCATGAGGAAAAAGAGTGTGATGTGGTATTTGATAGAGTCAAGCCTTATCAGTTCAGTTCAGTTCAGTCACTCAGTCGTAACCAACTCTGCAACCCCATGAATTGCAACACGCCTGACCTCCCTGTCCATCAACAAATCTCAGAGTTCACTCTAACTCATGTCCATCAAGTCGGTGATGCCATCCAGCCATCTCATCCTCTGTTGTCCCCTTCTCCTCCTGCCCCCAATCCCTCCCAGCATCAGAGTCTTTTCCAATGAGTCAACTCTTCGCATGAGGTGGCCAAAGTATTGGAGTTTCAGCTTTAGCATCAGTCTTTCCAAAGAACACCCAAGACTGATCTCTTTTAGAATGGACTGGTTGGATCTCCTTGCAGTCCAAGGGAATCTCAAGAGTCTTCTCCAACACCACAGTTCAAAAGCATCAATTCTTTGGCACTCAGCTTTCTTCAGAGCCCAACTCTCACATCCATACATGACCACTGGAAAAACCATAGCTTTGGCTAGACGGACCTTAGTTGTCAAAGTAATGTCTCTGCTTTTAAATATGCCATCTAGGTTGGTCATAACTTTCCTTCCAAGGAGTAAGCGTCTTTTAATTTCATGGCTTCAATAATCATCTGCAGTGATTTTGGAGCCCCCCAAAATAAAGTCTGACTCTTTCCACTCTTTCCCCATCTATTTCCCATGAAGTGATGGGACCAGACGCCATGATCTTTGTTTTCTAAATGTTGAGCTTTAAGTCAACTTTTCCATTCTCCTCTTTCACTTTTATCAAAAGGCTTTTTAATTCCTCTTCACTTTCTGCCATAAGGGTGGTGCCATCTCATATCTGAGGTTATTGATATTTCTCCCAGCAATCTTGATTCCAGCTACTTGCTATTCCATACAAATAAGATGATTAAAACATGATTTTGCTATTAAGAAAACAAATACGGTTAGATATATAAATAATGACAATAAAATATGAAAATATAACTAATTTATGTAATAGTATAGACATTTCATACAGTACAAAAGGTTATGATTGGCTTTGAATTATTAAAATGGGTGATATAATCTCTAATTCAAAGAAAAGAGATTCAGCAGGATAATGCATGGGTCTTAGAGTTTACTAGCTTAATATTGCATTCAAAAGAACTGAGAAAGGAAGTAAAAGAAAGGAAATAAAAACTTCTGTGGAGTTCACAGAACTAGTATTTCAGTACTATAACAGAAAAGAAAAAATGAGAGTGATGTGATTAGCAAATAGGAATTATCAGATAATTTTTAATGGAAGAGTTTTATGACTTGAATTTTCCCAGTGTTATTCTACTAGGTAGACACTTCATATCAAATTATATGGAAAACAAATAGTAGAAAATGAGCTTTGTTACATGGCTTCTTTAAGCGATTTGAATGCCAAATTTAAAGGTAAATTAATTTGAAAATAAAAACAGAAACTGCAATGTTCATTTTCATTTTGATTTTCTGGGCCTTCCATTGTGGCTAGGAATTATCAGTGCTCATTTTTACTCTGCATTTAAGAGGCATTATTATAATAGCGCTAATAGTTTCTTTATGATAGCTAAGATGCAGTAATTCCTACAGGCCACACATTGTGGAGTTACTTTATATAAATCACTCTGCTTCACATAATTTGGGTCCATATGGTTTTAATGCAGACATTGCTGGATCAACCTGTTGTGCACCATTTACACTCTGACACAAGGGCTAAACCAGGAGTGTAAGGGATTTGAAAATTTATGACATTGTGATTTATAAGAAACAAACAAACAGACAAACAAACAAACAAACAAACCTCTTCTAGCAAAGAGTTCCTAAAACCTTTGACTTTCCTAAGTAATGACAGCATTAAAACTGTTTTTTGTTAAGTTAATAAAGTGACTTCGGAAAAACTCAAGGTAACCTAAGGTAGGGGAAGAGGAGGTTCCAGGGAACTGACCCTGATTAGAAGGTTGGAACTTTCAGTTCCATGAAAGTACCTTCTGGGAGGAGGAGAGGGTCTGGATTCACTGGTGGATGAGTCGCCAATGGCTAGTGATTAAAGCCATCTTATCTGATGTAACCATTTAATCATTTATAATAAAGTCTCCACAAATATTAAAAACGGAGGGAATTTGGAGAGATTTGAGGTTGGTGAACATGTGGAGATCTGTGCAGAGTGAACCATCTAGAGAAAGTTAGGAAGCTTCTCGTTCTTGTCTGCCTGGTTGTTCCTGAGTTACATCCTTTTAAAATAAGCTGGTAAACTTAGGTAATTATTTCTCAGAATTCTGTGAGATGCTCTAGCAAATTATTTAAACCCAGTGTGGGAGTCATAGGAACCTTTGACGTATAGTACTTTGATCAGAAGTACAGATAACAACCTAGACTCCCAACTGATATCTGAAGTGGGGAGGAAGAGGTAGGACTAAGCTCTTAATCTATGGGATAGAATGTGCTAACTCTAGGTAGAGTGCCAGAATCTAATAAAGATGTAGGACACCAAGTCAATGTCTGCTGAGAATTAAAGATTTGGAGGATTGCTTGGTGGTATGGAAAAATAAATTGCACATGGTAAACTTAAAGGAAAACAAACTTGTGGATTTGTGTGCTCCTCTTTCATGTTTCAGACAGACAATTCTAAGACTCATTCTAAAGGGCTTATTAAAATGACATCATTCCACAAGGTTTATGAAGTGAAAATTTAATGCTAATTGTGCACAGTTTTGGCAAATACAACTGCATACCATTTAGACTAGCTTTCCTATCATTCAGATTTGCTTCTTTTTAATCCCACTCTATTCCTTTAATTCACTTCCTATATTGAACCATCTGCAGTCAAGTGTTGAAGCTAGTCTCTGATTTTAGTGGAATCCAGATTTCCATCATTAATAAGAGAATTCTGATGCAGAGTCATTCTGCAGTCAGAGGTAAGGAACCTTACACCAGTTTCAGCCTTTTGATACATGATGAGAACCTTGAGTATGTAATAACATCACAATCTGTAGGATTCTCACAAGTGGAGGCCTGGACTGACTCACAAATGTATGGTGAAGCATTAGTTTATGGCAGGCATAAGACACATGACTAGTATGGAGCAATTAGTATTGGTTTTAAAAATTGTAGAAATCACTGGCTTCTGGTAATGGCTTTCAGTTCAGTTGAGTTCAGTTCAGTCGCTCAGTCATGTCCAACTCTTTGTGACCCCATGAATCACAGCACGCCAGGCCTCCATGTTCATCACCAACTCCCGGAGTTCACTTAGACTCGCGTCCATCGAGTCAGTGATGCCATCCAGCCATCTCATCCTCTGTCGTCCCCTTCTCTTCCCGCCCCCAATCCCTCCCAGGATCAGAGTATTTCCCAATGAGTCAACTCTTCCCATGAGGTGGCCAAAGTACTGGAGTTTCAGCTTTGGAATCATTCCTTCCAAAGTAATCCCAGGGTTGATCTCCTTCAGAATGGACTGGTTGGATCTCCTTGCAGTCCAAGGGGCTCTCAAGAGTCTTCTCCAACATCACAGTTCAAAAACATCAATTCTTCAGTGCTCAGCCTTCTTCACAGTCCAACTCTCATATCCATACATGACCACTGGAAAAACTATAGCCTTGATTAGACGGAACTTAGTCAGTAAAATAATGTCTCTGCTTTTGAATATGCTATCTAGGTTGGTCATAACTTTTCTCCCAAGGGGTAAGCGTCTTTTAATTTCATGGCTACAATCACCATCTGCAGTGATTATGGAGCCCCCCAAAATAAAGTCTGACGCCGTTTCCACTGTTTCTTCATCTATTTCCTATGGAGTGATGGGACTGGATGCCATGATCTTCGTTTTCTGAATGTTTAGCTTTAAGCCAACTTTTTCACTCTCCTCTTTTACTTTCATCAAGAGGCTTTTTAGTTCCTCTTCACTTTCTGACATAAGGGTGGTGTCATCTGCATATCTGAGGTGACTGATATTTCTTCCTGCAATCTTGATTCCAGCTTGTGCTTCATCCAGCCTAGCGTTTTTCGTGATGTACTTTACTCTGCATATAAGTTAAATAAGCAGGGTGACAGTACTCCTTTTCCTATTTGTAACCAGTCTGTCCCATGTCCAGTTCTAACTGTTGCTTCCTGGCCTGCATACAGATTTCTCAGGAGACAGGTTAGGTGGTCTGGTATTCCCATCTCTTTCAGAATTAGCCACAGTTTATTGTGATCCACACAGTCAAAGGCTTTGGCATAGTCAATAAAGTAGAAATAGATGTTTTTCTGGAACTCTTGCTTTTTGGATGATTCAGCGGATGTTGGCAATTTGATCTCTGGTTCCTCTGCCTTTTCTAAAACCAGCTTGAACATCAGGAAATTCATGGTTCACATATTGCTGAAACCTAGCTTGGAGAATTTTGAGCATTACTTTACTAGCGTGTGAAGTGAAGTCGCTCAGTCATATCCGACTCTTTGTGACCCCGTGGACTGTAGCCTACCAGGCTCCTCAAGCCATGGAATCCTCCAGACAGGAATACTGGAGTGGATTGCCATTTCCTTCTCCAGGGGATCCTCCCCACCCAAGGATCGAACCTGGGTCTCCTGCATTACAGGCAGACGCTTTACCGTCTGAGCCACCAGGGAAGCCCCACTAGCGTGTGACATGAGTGCAATTGTGCAGAGTTTGAGCATTCTTTGGCATTGCCTTTCTTTGGGATTGGAATGAAAACTGACTTTACCAGTCCTCTGGCCACTGCTGAGTTTTCCAAATTTGCTGGCATATTGAATGAAGCACTTTCACAGCATCATCTTTCAAGATTTGAAATAGCTGTACTGGAACTCCATCACCTCCACTAGCTTTGTTCGTAGTGATGCTTTCTAAGGACCACTTGACTTCACATTCCAAGATATCTGGTTCTAGATGAGTGATCACACCATCGTGATTATCTGGGTCGTGAAGATCATTTTGTATAGTTCATCTGTGCATTCTTGCCATCTCTTCTTAATTTCTTCTGCTTCTGTTAGGTCCATACCATTTTTGTCCTTTATTGAGCCCATCTTTGCATGAAATGTTCCCTTGATATCTCTAATTTTCTTGAAGAGATATCTAGTCCCTCCCACTCTGTTATTTTCCTCTGTTTATTTGCATTGATCCCTGAGGAAGGCTTTCTTATCTCTTCTTGCTATTCTTTGGAACTCTGCATTCAGATGCCTATTTCTTTCCTTTTCTCTTTTGCTTTTTGCTTCTCTTCTTTTCACAGCTATTTGTAAGGCTTCCCCAGACAGCCATTTTGCTTTCTCACATTTCTTTTCCATGGGGATGGTCTTGATCCCTGTCTCCTGTACAATGCCATGAACCTCATTCCATAGTTATATCAGGCACTCTATCTATCAGATCTAGGCCCTTAAATCTATTTCTCACTTCCACTGTATAATCATAAGGGATTTTATTTAAGTCATATCTGAATGGGCTAGCGGTTTTCCCTGCTTTCTTCAATTTAAGTCTAAATTTGGTAATAAGGAGCTCATGATGTGAGCCACAGTCAGCTCCTGGTCTTGTTTTTGTTAACTGTATAGAGCTTCTCCATCTTTTGCTGCAGAGAATATAATCAATCGGATTTTGGTGTTTACCATCTGGTGATGTCCATGTGTAGAGTCTTCTCTTTTGTTGTTGGAAGAGGGTGTTTGCTATTACCAGTGCTTTATCTTGGCAAAACTCTATTAGTCTTTGCCCTCCTTCATTCCATATTCCAAGGCCAAATTTGCCTGTTACTCCAGGTGTTTTCTTGACTTCCTTCTTTTGCATTCCAGTCCCCTATAATTAAAAGAACATCTTTTTGGGGTTAGTCTAAAAAGTAGCAGTCTCAACTTAGCCAATATCAGGCCAACGCATACTATCAAAGATAAAACACCTCCATCACTGCATGTAAAGAGACTCATATCTTCTGCAAGCACAGGGAAGATTCTCTTGTAAACTCAGGCCCAATATGCAATTAATAACAAGGATACAAAGGGAACAGATTACATAGTTTGAAGAGTTATTTTTGCCAAGTTCTCTGACAGAGAATCCTGAACACTTGGGACTTAGACTCTCCACTGAATACTTGAGTGGAAGAACTTGAGAACCCTTAACACATGCATTTCCCCTGATCCTTTGAGCAAGTAAACACACCTCCTTTAACATCTATGGAGCAAACTCTGCAAAATTCTCAGCCAATTGTTTCATAACTGATTTTGATTTTGTTGGAATAGATAAGGTAAAATTTAGAGTTTTATAGGAGATAATTTGTTGAAATGAATGTGTTTACTCATTAATCATGCTTAATATCACAGTTAGGAAACTTGAGGCAAATTTTAAAATGCTTTTAGGAATAGTTCCAGGAAACCTGGATACATGGGATGGCTTATAATTAATGAGGTAGAAATACCTGGACTTCCTTAGCAGAGTATGGAGTTAGATAGTTCTGGACTAAGGTTAGGATGCCTTTATTAGGGAGATCATAGAATTTACCACTTGAATATATTTTCCAAGATCACCTAAAGGACACAGTTCAATAAAGCAAAAAGAACACATAAGAAAAAAAAAAAAATTCTTCAGTAAGGAATAAAAGATGATGGGTGCTGGCATGTTTGAAAAGTTCAGTGGTGGTTGTCTTTGTAAATCAAAGGTAACAGTAAGAGATGGGACCATGGAAATGTGCTCCCTGGTTTCACTGGAATTAATAGAATTCTGAAATTTTAGAAGCCCAGGAATTCCAATTAACTGACAAAGAAAGGTGAATATAATTACTTTAATGGGCATCAAGTTTAGAGTGGCAATCTAGATGACTTGGCCTCAGGGATAACTTGCAATGCTAAAAGAACATAGTCTTTCTAGGGTCAAGATACCTCTGCAGATAATCAGAATAGTCCGTGACTTATTTATGGAGAAATAAAAATGAAAGCTGAGAAAACAGTCATGATATCAGCTGCTACAACCATATTATCTTACTAGTTTCCAGATCTAAGCCAAACCTTAGACCCAGAGTAAAGGAGAAGACATATTCTTTTGTACAAAAGCCCTGAAATGTTACACTAAATGTATAAGACAAATTAAATCTTTTCAATCCTTCTTTAAGGCACTGTAATACAAAGTTAATGGAATACAAACAATAAGTTGAATCATGGTCCATGTCTATCTCAAGGGGTTTCAACAGGCCTGTGGACTCACCTTCTGTTAATTTCCTGGCCCCAAAATGCATAATTAGAATGGGTATAGTTAGCTGTTGGCACTAGGAGGAGTGTGGTAGGAAAAAACCAAGTCTAATGTCCTATGCACAACCTAAGATAGGCCACAATATCAATAATTAAATTTTATCAAAATGTAATAGAAATTAGCACTAATAACAAATAATTAAGCATTGCAGGTTCATGATCATGGTAATATGCACTATCATGGAATAAACTAGTAGGCTTTTCGGGTGGGTGATGAAGGACTACTACACGATTATCTATGTAATTCCATTGTGAGCTATTCCACAAGATATGGTATTTTTGTGGAACACATTAAAATAGTTTCTGGAATTTGATATGTAGCTATTGATCTGAAAAACACCCCCTTTATCAGTGTCTGTGAATGGAATGATAAAAATTATTTTATGTGTGGAAGATAACAGTATATAGTTTCTGTCCTTTCCCAAATAATTCAATTGAACTGTTTTCTGGATGTTATTGGGCTTCCCTGGTAGCTCAGACAGTGAAGAATCCACCTGCAATGCAGAAGACCTGGGTTTGATCCCAGGGTTGGCAAGATCCCCTGGAGAAGGGGGCAGCTATCCACTCCAGTGGTCTGGCCTGGAGAATTCCATGGACTGTATAGTCCATGGGGTCACAAAGAGTCAGGCATAACTGAGCAAATTTCACTTCATTTTACTTCATGTCCAGTAGTTATCATGAATGGTAATTTCAATAGATCATCCCAGACTTATAAGAATAAAGTGACTAAGAGTTATAATGTCTTCAGATAAAATGTTAGTTATCTGGCCAAAAGGAAAGGGAATTTAAAATGGATGGAAGGGAGAAAATAAATGACAAATTGTAGCCTTGGGGCTAGCTGCTGCAATGTGAAATGTAGGTGAAAATATCATTCTTTTTATGCTGAATTTCTCTCAAAATATCAGGGAGGCTCTACATACGACTCTAAAGCATTTAGTGAAAATTACAAGCTCATCTCTATGTGTAAAAGGGTGTATCACAGTCCTCTTTTACCTTCCTCACTTCCTCTGGGCTCATTTTCTCACTCTAGATAGTGCTGTAACAACTGGCTAGATGCAGTTTTAAACCAAACAACACCTCACCTCAGTTACAATATGTTGTGCACATTTCTCATTTTCTGCTCTGGGTCTTCTCTGTGGTCACTGAATGATTTCCCTGCAGGAAGCAGCTCAGTTAACTTGATGCATATCCAAATACATAAGTTATACTTTGGTATATTTCATTAAATGAATACTTAAATCCAACATGAATGGAACAGGGGAAAATTTTCCACTTTTAAGTGGAAATTATATAACAAAAGGAGTGAATATATTTCTCTATTACATAGTAGTGAATAATTCAGATAATAAAACATTTCTGTCAACCTACGGTTATTCTTTTAAAACTCTTAACCTTTTTAGCAGAAATTGCAATCAATATTGAGGTCATTTTATTAAGTTTATCATGAGCATTGAATGCCATACTAAAAAATTTCCTTAATTTAACTATGATGGATAAATTATTTTGATTTATAGATCTTGATGCTTTTTAATTATAGTCCCTTTCCTCTTAATACTATTCAAATTAAAAATTATAGAGTATGTGAATATTTTCTAAAAAGGTACATTTTTAAAAGAACTACATTAAAATAATTTTAAAAAATATATTAAAATAACATTCATTGATATATTTACTTTAAAAATATAAATTACATGGATGGATGTGGCAAGCCTTAGTAAAGTGACATAAGATTGGGAAGAATAGAAAGTATAGAAACAGGTAGCTTTTGTGCTTTAGTGCAGAGATGAAGAGTAGTACAGTAAAAGAATATGAGATCCTTTTAACTGCTTGAATGGACAGAGTTGAACTCCTGAGAGATGCCCTTGGTGGAGTTATAGATTTTTAGGTTTCATTATGAGCTCTAGATTTCGACCTGTGGCAAATTGTATTAATTATCTGTCTAGGGTCCTTTAAACAAATGGTATAATAGGGTCTGCAATTGTTATTCTAAATTACTGTGTCAATTTAAAGAGAGTAGACGAGGCAATTAGCAATAAACAGAGAGCAGAGTGTTATCAGCCACAGATAGGTCAATATACAGCCTTGACTCTGTACCTTCTCCTTAATTTTGCTGTAACCTAAAAAAATGCCCCCAAAATAAAGTGTATTTAGAAAAAAAATTGAAAAGAAATTGAGAAAAGAATGATTGTTCTAAAATTATATAAGAAATCAAATTTAGAATTAACAAACTTTATTTTTGAGTGACTACAACAGGATCTCTTTTCAACTTTTTTGTACATTTTCTAATTATTCTTCTCTTAATGGTCAAGAAAGTCAAAAGATTCTTCAAAAATATCATAGTGGTTAACATCTTTAATCACTAAAGTGCCACCACATGATAATTTAGGGTTTCACTTTCCTCCTATATGTTGACTTCAGCATGTGTAGATCTTGTTAATTTTGCAAGTTATAACATACTGAATAGGCTTGTTTACTGTTTAAACTCATTGGCCAGAAAGTGACATACTCTTCTGTTGATTATATTTTATTGGCAAGTGCTAATCACACGGCAAACTCTAGAAACAAGAGCAACTGAGGAATACAGTATTTGGCTTTTCAATCTTTTTCTAGTGACACTGTATATAAAGAGGACCCACAGTGCCATAAATGGTTATCTGTTTCTCTGCCTGCATACTCAGTCATGTCTAACTCTTTATAACCTCAGGGACTGTAGCCTGACAGGCTCTGCTCTCCAAGGAATTTTCTAGGCAAGAATACTGGATTGGGTTGTCAATTCCTACTCCAAGGGATCTTCCTGACCAAAGAATCAAACCCACGTTACCTTCTAGGCAGGTGGATTCTTTACCACTGAGCCACTTGGTAAGCAACAGAGATGTATCTAGAAATAGAATTACTGCTGATAGACTAGGGGCTTCCCTGGTGGTTCAGTGGTAAAGACACTGCGTGCAATGAACACCTGGGTTGGATCGCTGGATGGGGAAAATCCCCTAGAGGGGGTATAGAAACCCACTCCAGTACTCTTGCATAAAGAATGACATGGACCGAGGAGCTTGACAGGTTGCAGTCCATAGGACATGACTGAAGTGACTAAGCAGCAGATGAGAGATTAATTGGAGCTGAGAGTTGTTAATGGGGAAGATTCAAAGACAATGAGTGGTGCAGAGCACAGTCATTCCATTTATGGCAGCAGGGCATAACTCATAGTTGGTAATGCTAGTGATATTAAAATTATTAAAATTAAATCAAAATCTTAGTTTGGGAAATTTTAACATTAAGATGCTTAAAAGATTTCCAGGTGACCAAAAATTTGAAAGTGACTTGAAAGGTAGTTTGAAAGATTTTCAGGTGGCCAAGATTTCCAAGAATCAAGAGCTTTACAAAGAGGCTAAAACTGAAAAGCTTACACCAAAACTTATTTAAACTCACGTGGAAAAAAGTGAAATCAAAGTGTTAGTCACTTCAGTTCAGTTCACTTGGTCATGTCCTATTCTTTGTGACCACATGGATTGTAGCCCGGCAGGCTTCTCTGTCCGTGGAATTCTCTAGTTAAGAATACTGGAGTAGGTAGCCATTCTCTTCTTTAGGGGATCTTCCCAACCCAAAGATTGAATCTGGATCTCCTGCATTGTAAGTAGATTATTTATTATTTAAGCCACTAGGGAAGCCCTTAAGCTTATGTAGTACCTTCCTACCTGTTTCTACAAAAATATGAGTAGATCCAATATTAGCTTCCAATTTTGAATATCAATATTTTTAATTTGGAATCTGTATGAGTAAGTTCTGAAAACACCCCTTCTCATCAGGGTGATTAAAAACTATAATTTAAAAGTTTTCTCTGACTTAGATTCAGCTATCTTTTAATATACTGGATTATATAGTACTTAGAATAAAAATCACTAGTCCTGGAATTATAGTATCTTTTTCCCTACATTCAGTAGGTTAGGTAAATAATTGGCATACTATTTAATCAAGTAATTTAACCTCTTTACAACTTTAATTCTTCATAGAAATAGATGCATATTGTAAAAAAAAAAAATACTCCTAAAAATCTATGAAGGTCAAAACTAATAATATGTGTAAAATATATGACAAATGCAAAACAAAGGATTTTGTGGTACTATTAATACTGGTTAGAGTATACTTTAGGATAAAAGTATCCAGTCCCATCACTTCAAGGCAAATAGATGGGGAAACAATGGAAACAACAACATATTTTTTTTTCTTGGGCTCCAAAATCACTGCAGATGGTGACTGTAGCCATGAAAATAAAAGACTCTTTCTCCTTGAAAGAAAAGCTATGACCAACCTAGACAGCATATTAAAAAGCATAGACGTTACTCTGCCAACAATGGTCCATATAGTCAAAGCTATGTTTTTTTCAGTAATCATGTATGGATGTTAGAGTTGGACCGTGAAGAAAGCTGACTGCCAAAGGATTGATGCTTTTGAAATGTTGTGTTAGAGAAGCCTCTTGAGAGTCCCTTGGACTGCAAGGAGATCCAACCAATCAATCCTAAAAGAAATCAGTCCTATACATTCATTGGAAGGACTGATACTGAATTGAAGTTCCAATACTTTAGCCACCTGATGTGAAGAACTGACTCATTAGAAAATACCCTGATGCTGGGAAGGATTGAAGGCAGGAGGAGACTGGATGACAAAGGATGAGATGACTAGGTGGCATCACCAACTCGATGGACATGAGTTTGAGCAAGCTGTGGGAGTTGGTGATAGGCAAGGAAGCCTGGCAGAGTAGGACATGACTGAGGAACTGAACTGAACTGAACATGGCCCAGCCCATCAGAGCAAGACCCAGTTTCACCCATGGTTAGTCTTTTCCATCAGGAAGCTTTCATAAGCCTCTTATCCTTATCAATCCGAGAGCAGACAGAATCAAAACCACAATCACAGAAAACTAACCAAACTGATCACATGGATCATAGCCTTGTCTAACTCAATGAAACTATAAGCCATGCCATGTAAGGCCACCCAAGACAGATGGGTCATGATGGAGAGTTCTGACAAAACTTGGTCCACTGGAGAAGGGAATGGCAAACCACTTCAGTATTCTTGCCTTGAGAACCCCATGAACAGTATGAAAAGGCAAACAAATAGGACACTTAAAGATGAGGTCCCCAGGTTGGTAAGTGCCCAATATGCTACTGGAGAGGAGTGGAGAAATAAGAAAGAGTGAAATGATGGAGCCAGAGTGAAAGCAATGCCCCGTTGTGGATTAACTGGTGATGCAAATAAAGTCTGATGCTATAAAGAACAATATTGCATAGGAACCTGGAATGTCAGGTCTGTGAATCAAGGTAAATTGGAAGTGGTCAAACAGGAGATGGCAAGAGGGAACATCGACATTTTAGGAATCAGTGAACTAAAAACCTATAAACAGTCTAAATATCTACTAGCAAAAGGATGGATGGACAAATTATTGTCATATATTAGCAGATAAACTATACAACAATGTAATTATTGAACTATAGAAACTGCCGTGGTCTACCCTGGTGGATCCAGGGTGATTCGAAGGTGGAGACGGAGTCTGTATCCTCGGAAAAATACATATTTAATCACAGATATATAGAGAGATTAGAAATGGATAGTGTAGTAGGAAAATTAGTGGAGAAAAAGAGGCTGAATATTCAGCCAGAAAAATGGGGAGCAAGAAACGACATGAGGGAATCAGTCTTTCCAGAAACTGATCCAATTTCTTTATTTTTGGGTTTGCTTATATACCTTTTGTTACACATAGGGATGAATACAGAGTCACGCGGGGGTCAGCAGTCCTGACCTTTATCAAAATCAGGTGCTTCACATAAATGTACAAAAAAAAAAAAAAAAGGTCTTAGCGATATTACATCTTCTTCTGGCCATGAATGAGACCTGCTGACATTTTATGATCCTTTCTTTCTGATAACCAAAAAACTTATTTTTCCAAGGGTGTTTTTTCTTAAACCAGGCACCACCCTCTAAATAAAGTTACATTCCTATAGGGTGAGGGTGTAGTGAGTTACAATCAAGAAAGGAATTTATTTAACCCAAGGTTAACATGATTAATCTTAAAGGTTAATACTTATTTCTCCTATATGTTAGTTATATTCATTATAAGGGCAGGGAATTTAGCAGCAAACATCAGCCCAACAAATGAAAATCCTTTCACCAATGCTCCCCTTAAGATCTATATAGTCTTAAGATAGTGACAAAGTTACATTTTTTACATAGCAAGGACACAGTAATTTATAAAAAAGTACAGTGATCTATTACAAAAGAGAAAATTCATTAACTCAAACAGTCTAGTATTGCTAACCTTAAAATTTTCTATATTTCCTTTTCTATATTCCAAATACATTAATTAAAATATTCCCAGGTGCCTAGGATATGGAGGCCTGGCGGCAATCATTGACTCAATAAGAAGAAAAGCCCTGTGCTAATTAAGACTTTCAAAATACTCCAAAACTCTCTGTGCTGTTTATGGTTGAGAGGTAGTAAACAATCATGTGCGTAGTGGCAAGAGTATGGATAATCCTGTCACACAAGCTAGTCTGTCAGCAGAGAGGTTTGACCTGAAACACCCTTGTCACACCCAGGGCAGGGAATTAGCAGCAATTATTGGCACAACAATTGAAAAACCCTTCACCAATATAATTCCTAACCAACCCACTATACTAATAATTTCCAACTCCCCAAAAGAATTTGCCTTTAGTAAGTCTAAAACATCTCGTGCCTCTCAGGTTGGGAGGCTGTAAACAATCACATGTGGCCAGACGAACCTATACAGGTGGGCTAGATAACCTTCAGAGGAGTCCGTAAGCTGAAACACTTGTCACACCCAGGAATTTTTATTGCCTTGGAGCTGCACATTTACTCCTTCTCCGAGAAAAACGGTTATTGGCGAGAGCATAAAACAGACTCTGGTTTGGGGGTAGATGCTCGGGAACAGGGGGTTTCCTGAGGCTTGATCACACCTTTGTGTATGCCAAGCCTCCTTCCCCATGACATTTGCCATGGGCGGAGTTCCTCACGCTGGCCCCCAGCAAGAAACAACTAACAAGACATATGGATCACCAAAAATGATGCAAAATACAAGAAAACACGGAATCATGAATCCACTATATAAATTCATAAAACAGATAATAAAATATTTTGATTTTTAGAAATGCTTGAGTGAACAGACAGTGAAAGTTGCTCAGTCGTGTCCAGTTCTTTGCAACCCCATGGCCTATACAGTCCATGGAAATATCCAGGCCAGAGTACTGGAGTGGATAGTCTTTCCCTTCTCCAGGGGATCTTCCCCACCCAGCGATGGAACCCAGGTCTCCTGCATTGCCGGCTGATTCTTTACCAGCTGAGCCAGAAGGGAAGCCTTAGGGGGCAAAAGTATAAAGAAAATATTAATTAAAAAATTTTGGATATTGGCTGAGTCAAGAATGCAAGAGGAAGGTTTTGTCTGAATGGTGAAGATAAATGTGAGAATTTGATATCATGTGAATACGTTTTGCCTTGGTATAAGTGTGATTACAATGGTTTGTGATTTACGATTTTTTTTTCTTTAAAGTGTATGTGTGTTTCTGTCAGTCTTCTGTCCATATATATATCACAGTTTGAAGAAAATTTTCCTATTAAAAAAACAAATGAGAACAAACAAAAAGAAATAGGCAAAACAAAACAAACAGCACCAAACAAGACAAAACAAGATCAAACACTGAATGAACAAAGAAAGGAGCAGCATTCAGAATTAGCAAGATTGGCCAGCCAACTGGAGGTTACTTTCTATAACCTTAACCTTAAAGTCTTAATATGTTTTTTCTGATTATTATTCCATTCATCAATATGCAAAATGAATTTATTATCAGAACGTGATTATAAACACATTTAACAACAGAATGATTCAATCAGATATGCACACAATATGATGAGTTACTCATTTTGGAAATTATTTTTTAAACACATATACACACTTCAAAATTTTCCAATTTTATTATATTTACGTATGGAGAGTGTCAAATCTATCATCTGAGCCCCCACAGAAGTCCGATATCATGTCAAATCTAAATTTATTATGAATATCTGTATTCTCAACATTCATTCTAGTATGCTAATAAGCTTTCTAGGTTATATGTAGACAGATAGTTGCAGGCTTTAGTTGTAGTGAGGACTATATTATCTTAACTATGGCAGCTATCATATTCATATCAGATCTAATTGGACCTTACACTGCAGTTATCAAAAGTGTAAAGTGTACTTCTTTTGTGACTTGCTTTATTATAATACTATGTTGTTTCTAGTTAGTGTGAGATTTTGATTACAGTGTTTTTTCTCCCTCTTGATCTTTCTCACTCTCTTCCTAATTATGGTGGGAATATCAGCTAATAAAAGTATCAGATCACTTCGAAAAGAAAAGAAAAAATAAAGTAACATAACTGGAGTTATGCCTATACTGTTTTATAATGGAGCTTGAATTGCTTTAACTGCTGAACGTAATCACCACTATTTTAACACTTTTATTTTAAGGCTTATATTCATTTTTATTTTAGTAGAATTACCTACAAAAATAATGTTTGATTCTTTTCTGGATTAAAATAGTAATATGCCCTAAATTCTGTCTTTGATTTAATCTTTGCCCAAATAAAATCAGAAGCCACTGAAGACATTTGAAAAGAGGAATGACAAAAATCTAACTTAATATGTGATGTGTTGAAACTGGGACACATAAAATCCATATATATTGGATCTATTTATTCTTTTTTCTCAGTTTTTTTAATTGAATAATGTTCTTAAAATTCTATAGTGTTTTACAATTTTAAAAAGTTTCAAAATACATGATTTCACATAGTCCCATAATAACCCTTTTCCTCCTGTACCCCATATTTGCCCCTACCCCTTTACTCTTCCTGCTGGTAACAGTAAATTTACTTTTTATATCTGTGAGTCTATTTCTTTTTTGTTTGATTAAATAGTTTGTTGTATTTTTTAGATTTCACATGTAAATGATAAGGGAAGGATTTATTTATTCTTAATTCAATGAGAAAGTTATGACCAACCTAGATAGCATATTAAAAATCAGAAACATTACTTTGTCAACAAAGGTCCATCTAGGAAAGGTTAGGACTTCCCTGGTGGCTCAGATGGTAAACTGTCTGCCTACAATGTGGGAGACCCGGGGTCGATCTCTGGGTTGGGAAGATCCTCTAGAGAAGGAAATGGCAACCTACTCCAGTACTCTTGCCTGGAAAGGTTATGGTTTTTCCTGTGGGCATGTATGGATGTGAGAGTTCGACTGTAAAGAAGGCTGAGCACCAAAGAATTGATGCTTTTGACCTGTGGTGTTGGAGAAGATTCTTGAGAATCCCTTGGATTGCAAGGAGATCCAAACAGTCCATCCTAAAAGAGATCACTCCCGGATGTTCATTGGAGGGAATGATGCTGAAGCTGAAGCTCCAGTACTTTGGCCACCTCATGCAAAGAGTTGACTCACTGGAAAAAAAAAAAAAAAAAAACCTGGTGTTGGGAGGGATTGGGGGAGGGAGGAGAAGGGGAAGGCAGAGGATGAGATGGCTGGATGGCATTACCGACTCGATGCACATGAGTTTGTGTGAACACTGGAAGTTGGTAATGAACAGGGAGGCCTGGCATGCTGTGATTCATGATGGGGCTGGAGAGTCAGACACGACTGAGCGACTGAACTGAATTGAACTGAATTCAATGAGAACGTCACCTTCAACATGATCAAGCCTTTAATTTTTTTAAGTTACTGAATTCTGTAAGGAAACAAAATGTATTGAGCTCCATCTTAACAAAATATTACACTGATTTTGGGTAATTAGGTATCATTTTGCCAACTCACAGGAATTAAATTCAATGTAACTTGTCTAGTGTTTTTCAAATGGCAAGATGCTATGTTATGCCAAAATCTCTTATAAATTAGATATAGATTATTTAACTCTGAGTATGCTGATTCACTGTGACAAATTATATGCTAGATAAAAATTGTACCTACATAATTAAATATAAAATAATCAAATGGCTTTCAAATATATGCTTGATAACTGACTTGATATTTTATTGAATTAGTTTTCTTAAGAGGCTTTTCTTTATGTCTTAAAGTCAAAAATTATACTTAAGAAGGGGCAAATACAGTGGGTGTATATATATATGTATATATATATACATACATACATATATATAATTATGATTCATGACATTGAAATTGGATATGATCAAATTCTAGATTTAGAAAAATTTATTCAAGGAATTAAAAGAGTTAATTCTTAGGTAGGTTGATAAGGAGTCCAGACCCCTCTAGGAGAACTGGGTCCAGAGCCCTTGATGAGAAAGGGATAATTTTTTTGGTTTCCTAAATTTCTCTTTCTTAGTCATATAAGACCTATTTTTCTTTTTTTCATAAACTCTGAGTTGTTATGACAACAATCTTTAGGAATAACTTCTTTAAACTCAGAGCTAATGATTATACAACAAAACAACTCATATTTTCTCAGGGATGTTTTTCCTTCAGCTCCATAGTAGTGATTATATAACAACAATGTATCTTTCTGGAGGACATGTTTCTTCTTAACAAGTCTTTGGACTAATCTTGTTATTTTGTAATCTTGTTATGTTGTGAGAGTGGTTCAGTGCAGTTCACTTCAGTTGCTCAGTTGTGTCAGACTCTTCGTGACCATATGAACCACAGGACGGCAGGCCTCCTTGTCCATAACCAACTGCCACAGTCCATTCAAACCCATGTCCATTGAGTCAGTGATGCCATCCAACCATATTCTGTCATCCCCTTCTCCTTCTGCCCTCAATTTTTCCCAGCATCAGGGTCTTTTCCAATGAGTCAGGTCTTTGCATCAGGTGGCCAAAGTATTGGAGTTTCAGCTTCAACATCAGACTGCGGGGGGCGCTCTACAGAAAGAGAGAGGCAGTGGAACTTCCCTCAGCAAAGCCGAGGGGTCCCAAGGAGAGGTGAGCCTGCTGTCCGCCAACCCAGCCCCTCGGTGAGCGAGAGACAATCAGACGCGACATGGGTTCAGTCTGAGCAGTTCCACTTTATTGCCACAAACTCTTGGTTTATATAAGGAAGCAAGGGGGTTCTGCGAGGGACCTCCCATAGTTGCACCAATCACGTTAAAGGTCGAATTATAATATGCCATAGTTACACCAATCATGTTAAAGATCAAATTATAATATGCCATAGTTACACCAATCATGTTAAAGGTCAAATTATAATATGCATATAAGGTCAAGTCGTCATGAGCTTAACAGGAGTCTATGTTTATCATGCACTGTCCATGTGTACGGAAGTAAAGAGAGCCAATCAAAAACTTTAACATAGACCATGCCCCTATCTCTTCCACCGGACGCCATCTTGGCTTCCAACCGCAAAAGCTAGCCCCTTTTTTTTAAGGTTTCCCACGTAGGGCGCCACATCAGACCTTCCAATGAACACTGATGACTGATCTCTTTAGGATGGACTGGTTGGATCTCTTTGCAGTCCAAGGGACTCTCAAGAGTCTTCTCCCAAATCACAGTTCAAAAGCATCAATTCTTTGGTCCTCAGCTTTCTTTATAGTCCAACTCTCACATCTACACACAACAACTGGAAAAAACATAGCCTTGACTAGGCAGACCTTTCTTGACAAAGTAATGCCTCTGCTTTTTAATAAGACCTTTCTATTGTTAGTTATAATCTTGTAATTTAAGATGTTGTGGGAGTGGGTCAGGTAAAAGTATATAAAGCATTGATAAGACAAGCAAGTGTGGAACTCTTCTCTTTCTATGTCTATGTCAGAGCTTTCTCTGTCCTTTTTCACTGTAATAAGGCTTCTGCCCCACAAAAGCTCTGACTGATCAAGCTTGGTCCCTGATTCAGGATGCTAAATCTTCTAAGGAGATCATAAATTTGACATTGTTCACCATAAGCTATCAAAACCTAAGTTTTGTAAAATTTAAGAATCTGTCCTAAACTGTAAAAGTATGAAAGAACTTTATTCAGCATCCATATATATTTTAGAATGATTGATGATTTATGTAGTCTGAATGGGAAAGACTAGAGATCTCTTCAAGAAAATTAGAGACACCAAGGGAACATTTTGTGCAAAAATGGGCACAGTAAAGGACAGAAATGTAGGGACCTAACAGAAGCAGAAGATATTAAGAAGAAGTGGCAAGAATATACTGAAAATATGTACAAAAAAGAGCTTCATGACCCATATAATCACAATAGGGTGGTCACTCACCTAGAGCCAGACATCATGGAATGTGAAGTCAAGTGGGCCGTAGGAAGCATCACTACGAACAAAGCTAGTGGAGATGATGGAATTCCAGTTGAGCTAGTTCAAATCCTGAAAGATGGTGCTGTGAAAGTGCTGCACTCAATATGCCAGCAAATTTGGAGAGCTCAACAGTGGCCACAGGACTGGAAAAGGTCAGTTTTCATTCCAACCTCAAAGAAAGGCAATGCCAAAGAATGCTCAAACTATTACAAAATTGCACTCATCTCACACGCTAGTAAAGTAATGCTCAAAAGTCTCCAAGCCAGGCTTCAGCAATATGTGAAGCATGAGCTTTGAGATGTTCATGCTGGTTTTAGAAAAGGCAGAAGAAAGAGAGATCAAATTGCCAACATCCGATGGATCATCAAAAAAGCAAGAGAGTTCCAGAAATACATCTATTTCTGCTTTATGGAGTATACCAAAGGCTTTGATTGTGTGGATCACAATAAACTGAGGAAAAGTCTGAAAGAGATGGGAATACCAGACCACCTGATCTGCCTCTTGAGATACCTATATGCAGGTCAGGAAGCAAGAGTTAGAACTGGACATGGAACAACAGACTGGTTCCAAATAGGAAAAGGAGTATGTCAAGGCTGTATATTGTCACCCTGCTTATTTAACTTCTATGCAGAGTACACCATGAGAAACGCTGGGCTGGAAGAAACACAAGCTGGAATCAAGATTGCCGGGAGAAATATCAATAATCTCAGATATGCAGATGACACCACCCTTATGGCAGAAAGTGAAGAGGACCTAAAGAGCCTCTTGATGAAAGTGAAAGAGGAGAGTGAAAAAAGTTGGCTTAAAGCTCAACATTAAGAAAACGAAGATCATGGAATCTGGTCCCATCACTCCATGGGAAATAGAAGGGGGAACAGTGGAAACAGTGTCAGATTTTATTATTTTTTGTCCTCAAAATCACTGTAGATGGTGACTGCAGCCATGAAATTAAAAAAAAAAACGCTTACTCCTTTTAAGGAAAGTTATGATCAACCTAGATAGCATATCAAAAAGCAGAGACATTACTTTGCCAACAAAGGTCCATGTACTCAAGGCTATGGTTTTTCCTGTGGTCGTGTATGGATGTGAGATTTGGACTGTGAAGAAAGCTGAGCACCGAAGAATTGATGTTTTTGAACTGTGGTGTTGGAGAAGACTCTTGAGAGTCCCTTGGACTGCAAGGAGATCCAGCCAGTCCATTCTGAAGGATATCAGCCCTGGGATTCCTTTGGAAGGAATGATGCTAAAGCTGAAACTCCAGTACTTTGGCCACCTCATGCGAAGAGTTGACTCGTTGGAAAAGACTGTGATGCTGGGAGGGATTGGGGGCAGTAGGAGAAGAGGACAACAGAGGATGAGACGGCTGGATGGCATCACCGACTCAATGGACACGAGTCAAATTGAACTCTGGGAGTTGGTGATGGACCGTGAGGCCTGGCGTGCTGTGATTCATGGGTTCGCACAATGTCGGACACGACTGAGTGACTAAACTGAACCGAACTACTGTGCATGTTCCTTAGTTGCCAAGTTGTGTTCAACTCTCCTGCAATGCCCTGGACTATAGCCACCAGGCTCCTCTGTCCATGGAATTTCCCAGGCAAGAATGCTAGACTGGGCTGTTATTTCATTATCCAGGGAATCTTCTCAATCCAGGGTTCAAACCCGTGTCCAGGCAGAGCTGAGCTTCCATGGAAGCCCCAAATACTGTGAACAGGAGAATATATATATATATATGAAAGCTCATGCTAGATTCCTTTCTGTCTCCCTTTCTTTCCTGATTCATTTAGTTCAAAAGAAGTCATTAGATGAGGTTGAGCAAGATAGATATTTGTGCTAATTGGGCAGTGGTGGCATTGCCCTGTTTGGGTGTCAGAGCCTCATTGGGATGATAAGGACATCCACAGATCCTGGTATGGGGTGTCAGAACTGAGGCAAAATGAAGATGTTCATGTGGAGAATGAGCAGTAGTTACTGCCGTGCAGGTTGATCTGCCTGACCCAAGATGTCAAAGCACAAGCATCAGAAGAGTGCACCGTAAATAGTCTCATTGTCTTTGATGGTGAAGGGGGATTGTTTACATAAAAGAAGACTGATCAAGTAAATATATTGAAGATGATAAACCAGTCTTCCCATGGTCAATTTCAACTTGAGAACATACTTGTCATATTTTCAGCAGAGAGTAATATTTAGCATATATATTTACCATTTATATATATATACCATTTGACCCATATCCTATTGAATATTTTCTAAAGATACCAATATGTGAAACACATATTTCTTTGGATAATTTATCAGGATGGATTTTAAGAATGTTATTGACTTTACACCATCTTATTTGGGGACGTCATCATTTTAACCATATTAAAATACCACCCAAATATATTAAATCAGATTTAACTCATTAGAAATTTAGTTTTACTGGGTTATATTAATCAACAGACATAATATTGGGTATAATGTGGTATAATAAGTTATTATTTGGAGCTGTTATTATTTTATAGGTATCATTTATATATTGAATGAATCAAATATAATTATAATCCATTGAACATATCTAGTCCCTAGTCATTGTAAATTTGCTGATTTGAATATTTTATTATGTGAGTCAGTACAATGGGGCTAATGAAACAAATAGTAAAGATGTATCACACACATCCTATTAAAAGGATTAATCTATATCAGATGATAGGATATGCATGGAACTAAAATCTAGAATATTTTCAAAATGCTATGACTAAGTTTTACATTTATTTTTTTCATTATTTTGCATAATGATGTCTGACACTGGATACTTTACAAGTTAAATTTTCTCTTATCATTTGTTGTTTTGAAATTGTACAATTAAGGCTGAGATAATTTTTTACTGGACCATTCTTAATATTTTAACACAATGACATTATATATCAAAGTACAATTTAGTCAGCTGGAGGAAAATTGCTTTTAAGCAATCCAAGGAGAATGCAATTTATCTTGTGTGACTCCATTTGCAAAAACAGCTACTGCATAGAACAAAAAGTCTTAAATATATCGTTACTATGGATTCCCACTGAGCCAGGAAAGATTCTCATAAAGCAGGAACCTAAATCTGATCATGTTTATTGAACAACTCTGGTGCACTTCCTAGATTTTTTGAAAATTTGTTTCATTTGCAGGTTTTGCATTTATGGCCATTTAAGAGCAATACATGAGTTTCTTTTTATATTAGAAATCAATTATGTTAAGCTTCAGTGTTCTATCTGTATCTACGTCCTGCACTCCATTTCCTAAATAACTTCCTTGTTCATTAGCAATGCCTTACAAATACTGAAGCCAATGATGTGCACTCATATAATTTGTGTTCAAATGGTAAAAATGACCTCAGAAGTACAGAGTTATTTTGTGGTTCTTCCACCTTTGAAGACATTATTGCTTAATTTTTCACTCTGCCTGAATGTCATAGAAACATTAGTAGTGGATTCATGAATTACTAATGTGGTACTTAGAGGTGAAATGTAAAGACCTCATCTAACTTTGAATATCTGCTTATGCATTGTAGATAATTAGGTGGCTGATAGGCAATATTGCCCCCCCTCCTTGCTGTTGGGGTCTTCAACAATAACAAGATATTTAATACAATATATTTCTCAGCATTAACTTCACTTTAAGAATGTCCACGTGTGTGTTTTTTAGGGTGCTTCGAACTGGCACTTCATTGAAATGCTGTTGTTTTGTTGTTTACCTTAAGGTTGATAAAATTAGTCACATTTTATGTAAGACCTACAAGTTATCAGCATAAATTCAATTCTTTATTTTGCTTTGCTTTGGTAAGTTTAACAGTCCCTTTTGAACAATATAAGTTAACATTTGCTTAAGTACTAGCTAGAGAGTCTATCTGTCCATAATATTTATGTTATAAAATGATTAGCATTCTGTGAAAATAAAATACAATAAGCAGGCTGGAACACTGTTTTCTTTTAAAGCTGGCATATGTCTTTTCTTAATTAGCTATGGCTTGCTTGCTCTAAGCCATTTGCTTTAATTTTTTGAAAACAGTAACACTGATTATTTATTCTAATGTTTCAGAGTTTACAATGTATTTGCAAATGTATTATCTCGTTTGATACAACATATCTGTAAGCTTAATAATTGATGTCTAGATTTAAGCTGTAAAATAGTTATTCAGAATGAAATGAGACAGATTTTATCTTTGTTTCTCATTTACATATATTAAATGTGTTTTATAAAATTCTAACTCAGAAATTAAAACATGTATTGGATCTGAAATAGAAGATAATATTTATTTTTCTATACTAGATCCTACTTTATTAACTGCATGCCTATAGAAGGAAAAAAAAAATGCTTCCATTTAGGCCAAATAAATAAAAGATGATAATAGAGACTTTGTTTATAGTTTGTTATTTCATAATAATCCAAGTTTTTGTTTGTTTAAGTCTCCTCTGAAATGTCAGATTTTATTCACCAGATGTTTATGGAGCTGTAATTTTAAATTGGCTTAAGGGAATGAATAACACCGTCTGAGAGTATATTATTTTTCTTTTTTATTATAGAGTACTTTTTGAGATGCAATAACTTAACAATAAGTGGGAAGCTAGGCTTTAATATCTTACAGTAATATCTACATTTTAAGAACTGTGGAAGCATAAAATTGCATATACTTTTCATGATTTTGAAGGAATAGACTCTACAACATGCTATGAAATTCATGCTTTCATTGAGAATTTTGGGAAAAATATTGTCTTTGAAAATTAACAGCTAGGTTTGGGTAAAATCCCCTCTTGAATAAGATACGAGGTTCAACCTTGAGAGATAGCACACATATTATGTCCCAAATGGCTCCATGTCTAGCAAAAGTAAGATGGAACCTTAAAATACTCAGTAAGATGCTTTCTTAACACTTACATTTATAATGTGATATTTTCCTAATAATAACTCTAACTTCCTCATTTAAACCCATACTCTGCCTCATGGATTGGGGAAAAAAAAAAAAAAAAGGAAGCAAAATCAGTCAAATCTACAAACACCACCATCACCATCACTACCAATTCAAGTACAAAACATAAAGAAATCAATGCTTATTTTTGAAGCTATTTTATTTAAAACTTAAAGTTTTATTTTGTTTTCTTCCTCTAATTTGAATATTTAAAGTTTGGAAGAATTTTCTTATTGGCCTGTGAAAATTTTGCCTATTTCTGACATATTTATTTTCCTAACTTCCCCATGGCTAGTGAAGAAGCATATGGTTAAAGATATGCCTCTTAGAAGAATGCAGTCCACATTTTGACTCAGATGATGGTGACCAAAGAAAAAAAAGGGAGGTGGGGAGTGGGGAGAACAAATGAAGTTGCAATAAATTCTGTTAAGTCTGTAAGTTTTGGAATGATAATGATTGCTATGAAATAAAGGTACATAGGTTAATCAATACATGACAGGGCAGTATCAGAGCTGCAGCAAGAAGTAGTGCTTAAAGCAAAACACCTGGCATAGCAAAGCAAGTAACACAAATTGTGGAGCAAAGTGAACAAATCTCTTATGGGAGAGGTTTTTGTGTGTGAATGTGTGATTTGAATAACTATTTTTTTCCTCTTGATATATTTTTTATTTAATTAATTAATTTATTTTAATTAGAGGCTAAGTACTTTACCATATTGTACTGGTTTTTGCCATACATTGACATGAACCAGCCATGGGTGTACATGTGTTCCCCATCTTGAACCCCCCTCTGAACTCCCTCCCCATCCCATCCCTCAGGGTCATCCCAGTGTCCAGCCCTGAGCACCCTGTCTCATGCACTGAACCTGGACTGGTGATCATTTCACATTTGATAATATATACGTTACAATGCTATTCTCTCAAATTATCCCACTCTCACTTTCTCCCACAGAGTCCAAAAGACTGTTCTATACATGTGTCTCTTTTGATGTCTCGCATATAGGGTCATCATTACCATCATTCTAAATTCCATATATACTGATTAGTATACGGTATTCGTATTTTTCTTTCTGACTTACTATGCTCTGTATAATAGGCTCCAGTTTCATCCACCTCATTAGAACTGATTCAAATGCATTCTTTTCAATGGTTGAGTAATAGTCCACTATGTATATGTACCACAGCTTTCTCATCCAGTCATCTGCCAATGGACATCTAGGTTGCTTCCATATGCTGGCTATGGTAAACAGTACTGCAATGAACTTTGGGGTGCTCGTGTCTGTTTCAATTCTTGTTTCCTTGGTGTGTATGCACAGCAGGGGTATTGCCGGGTCATAGGGCAGTTCTATCTCCATTTTTTAAAAGAATCTCCACAATGTTTTCCATAGTGGCTGTACTAGTTTGCATTCCCATCAACAGAGTAAGAGGGTTCCCTTTTCTCCACACCCTCTCTAGCATTTATTGCTTAAAGACTTTTCGATAGCAGCCATTCTGACCAATGTGAGATAGTACCTCAATGTGGTTTTGATTTTAATTTCTCTGATAATGAGTAATGTTGAGCATCTTTTTATGTGTTTGTTAGTCATCTGTATGTCTTCTTTGGAGAAATGTCTGTTTAGTTCTTTGTCCCATTTTTGGATTAGGTCTTTTATTTTTCTGAAATTGAGTGCAGGATCTGCTTGTGTATTTTTAAGATTAATTATTTGTCAGTTGCTTCATTTGCTTTTATTTTCTCCCATTCTGAGGGCTGAATTTTCACCTTAATGATAGTTTCCTTCGTTCTGCAAAAGCTTTAAAGTTTCACTAGGTCCCATTTGTTTATTTTTGCTTTTATTTCCATTACTCTGGGAGGTGGGTCAGACAATGTTTTGCCTATGTTTTCCTCCAGGAGTTTTATAGTTTCTGGCCTGACATATAGATCTTTAATCCATTTTGAGTTTATTTTTGTGTTTGGTGTTAGAAAGTGTTCTAGTTTCATTCTTTTACAAGTTGTTGATCTGTTTTCCCAGAACCACTTGTTAAAGAGACTGTCTTTTCTCCATTGTATATTCTTGCCTCCATTGTTAAAGATAAGGTGTCCATAGGTGTGTGGATTTATCCCTGGGCTTTCCATTTTGTTCCATTGATCTATATTTCTGTCTTTGTGCCAGTACCATATTGCCTTGATGCCTGTAGCTTAGTAATACAGTCTGAAGTCAGGGAGGTCGATTCCTACAGTTTCATTCTTCTTTCTCAAGATTGCTTTGGCTATTTGAATTTTTTTTTAATATTTCCATACAAATTTTGAAATTATTTGTTCTCAGTTCAGTTCAGTTCAGTTCAGTAGCTCAGTCATGTCCAACTCTTTGCGACCCCATGAATTGCAGCACGCCAAGCCTTCCTGTCCATCACCATCTCCGGAGTTCACTCAGACTCACGTCCATTGAGTCTGTGATGCCATCCAGCCATCTCAACCTCGATCGTCCCCTTCTCCTCCTGCCCCTAATCCCTCCCAGCATCAGAGATTTTTACGAGTCAACACTTTGTATGAGGTGGCCAAAGTACTGGAGTTTCAGCTGTAGCATCATTCCTTCCAAAGAAACCCCAGGGTTGATCTCCTTCAGAATGGACTGGTTGGATCTCCTTGCAGTCTAACGGACTCTCAAGAGTCTTCTCCAACACCACAGTTCAAAAGCATCAATTCTTCAGCGCTCAGCCTTCTTCACAGTCCAACTCTCACATCCATACATGACCACAGGAAAAACCATAGCCTTGACTAGACGGAGCTTAGTTGGCAAAGTAATATCTCTATTTTTGAATATACTATCTAGGTTGGTCATAACTTTTCTTCCAAGGAGTAATGGTCTTTTAATTTCATGGCTGCAGTCACCATCTGCAGCGATTTTGGAGCACAGAAAAATAAAGTCTGACACTGTTTCCACTGTTTCCCCATCTATATCCCATGGAGTGATGGGACCAGATGCCATGATCTTCGTTTTCTGAATGTTGAGCTTTAAGCCAACTTTTTCACTCTCCTCTTTCACTTTCATCAAGAGGCTTTTTAGCTCCTCTTCATTTTCTGCCATAAGGGTGGTGTCATCTGCATATCTGAGGTTATTGATATTTCTCCCAGCAATCTTGATTCCAGCTTGTGGTTCTTCCAGCCCAGCGTTTTTCATGATGTACTCTGCATATAAGTTAAATAAACAGGCTGACAATACACAGCCTTGATGTACTCCTTTTCTCATTTGGAACCAGTCTGTTGTTCCATGTCCAGTTCTAACTCTTGCTTCCTGACCTGCATAGAGGTTTCTCAAGAGGCAGGTTAGGTGGTCTGGTATTCCCATCTCTTTCAGAATTTTCCAGTTTATTGTGATCCACAAAGTCAGTCTTTGGCATAGTCAATAAAACAGAAATAGATATTATTTGTTCTAGTTCTCTGAAAAATATCGTTGGTAGTGTGATAGGTACTGCAATGAATCTCTAGATCACTTTGGGTAGTATAACCATTTTCACTATAATGATTCTTCTGATCCATATTCATGGTGTATTTCCCCATCTAATTGTGTCCTCTTTGATTTTTTTCATCAGTGTTTTATAGTTTTCTATATATAGGTCTTTGGTTTCTTTAGGTAGATATATTCCTAAGTATTTTATTCTTTTCATTGCAATGGTGAACGGAATTGTCTCCTTAATTTCTCTTTCTGTTTTCTCATTGTTAGTGTATAGTAATTCAAGGGATTTTTGTGAGTTAATTTTATATCTTGCAACTTTACTACATTCATTGATTAGTTCTAGTAATTTTCTGATGGAGTCTTTAGGGTTTTCTATGTAAAGGATCATGTCATCTGCAAACAGTGAAAGTTTTACTTTTTTTTTTTTTTTTCCAGTTTAGATTTCTTTTATTTATTTTTCTTCTCTGGTTAGTGTGGCTAAAACTTCCAAAACTATGTTGAATAGTAATGATGAGAGTGGGCACCCTTATCTTGTTCTTGACTTTAGGGGAAATGTGTTCAATTTTTCACCACTGAGGATAACATTTTGGGTTGGTCATATATGGCTGTTATGATGTTGAGGTATGTTCTTCTATGTGTGCTTTCTGGATTTTTCTCTCTCTCTCTCTTTTTTTTTTTTAATCATAAATGGATGTTGAATTTTCTCAAAGGCTTTCTCTACATCTGTTGAGATAATCATATGTTGTTTTTTTTTTTTTTTTATCTTTCAGTTTGTTAATGTGGTGTATCACATTGATTGATTTGTGGATATTGAAGAATCCTTGCATCCCTGGGATAAAGCCCACTTGGTCATGATGTATGATCTTTTTAATATGTTGTTGGATTCTGTTCACTAGAATTTTGTTAAGGGTTTTTGCTTCTATGTTTGTCAGTGATATTGGTCTGTAGTTTTCCTTTTGTGACATCTTTGTCTGGTTTTGGTATTAGGGGGATGGTGTCTTCATACAATGAGTTTGGAAGTTTACCTTCTTCTGCAGTTTATTGAAGAGCTGGTTTGGTGGTGCTGAATTCTCTCAGCTTTTGCTTATCTGTAAAGCTTTTTATTTCCCCTTCATATTTGAATGAGATACTTGCTGAGTTACATGGAGAAGAGAAGAGGGTGGAGGGAGATACAGGTGACCAGGAGGAGAAGAGGGGGAATCAAAAGCGGTGAGAGCAATCTAGCCAGTAATCAAATCTCTATGTGCTCTCCACAGCCTGAAACACCAGAGAGATTCACAGAGTTACATAGAGAAGAGAAGAGGGAGGAAAGAGATAGAGGTGACCAGGAGGAGGAGTGGGAATCAAAAGGAGAGAGCCAGATCTAGCCAGTAATCAGTTCCCTAAGTGTTCTCCACAGCCCCAAATACCCAAAGAGATTCACAGAGTTTGGTAGAAAAGAGAAGGGGGGTGGAGATAGAGTTGATCTGGGGGAGAAAAAAGAGAGTCAAAAGGGGGAGAGGGCAAAAAGGCAGTAATCACAATCCTAAGTAAAAATGGATACTGAAGATTGGATTCTTTTTTTTTTTTTTAATTTTACTTTACAATACTGTATTGGTTTTGCCATACATCAACATGAATCCACCACGGGTGTACACATGTTCCCAATCCTGAACTCCCCTCCCACCTCCCTCCCCATACCATTTCTCTGGGTCATCCCAGTGCATCAGCCCCAAGCATCTTGTATTCTGCATTGAGCCTAGACTGGCAGTTCATTACATATATGATCTTATACATGTTTCAATGCCATTTTCCCAAATCATCCCACCCTCTCCCTCTCCCACAGAGTCCATAAGACTGTTCTATACACCTGTGTCTCTTTTGCTGTCTTGCATACAGGGTTATCATTACCATCTTCCTAAATTCCATATCTATGTGTTAGTATACTGTATTGGTGTTTTTATTTCTGGCTTACTTCACTCTGTATAAAGGTACAAAGTTGATAACAAATACCAAAAAGCAAAAATTAAAATCTAGAATAGAGGTTAGACTCTCAAAATACAATATTAGAAAAAAAAATCACAAAAATATATTTGAAATTTGCTTTAAAAATAGGGTCTTTTTAAACAAGGTAATAGTAAGTTATAAAAATGAAAATTAAAGGAGTAATAAAGAACTTAAAAATTTAAAAAATTAGAAATTAAAAAAAATGACAATAGTAAAAATACATCTAGGAATTTCTCTGAAGCTGCTGATGGCAGTGTGGGGTCAGTTCACTTTCAGAGAGTTACTTGTTCTAGCCTATACTTCTCAAGGTCTATGGTGCTGCTGCTGCTGCTGCTCAATCATTTCAGTCATGTCTGACTCTGTGTGATCCCATAGATGGCAGCCCTCCAGGCTCCTCCGTCCCTGGGATACTCCAGGCAAGAATACTGGAGTGGGTTGCCATTTCCTTCTCCAATGAATGCATGCATGGTAAGTTGCTTCAGTCGTGTCTGATTCTGTGAGACCCCATGGACGGCAGCCCACCAGGCTTCTCTGTCCACGGGATTCCCTAGGCAAGAATACTGGAGTGGGTTGCCATTTCCTTCTCTCCTCTAGGTCTATAGGCCCCTTCCAATGTAGTCAGTGCTAATTACAGGGTTTTAATCTGTTGCACCTGTCACTTCCAAAGCGGTTTCCTCTGTTTATTTTGGCAGCTTCTGTTTGCAAGTCTCTTCAGTGTCTAGTTTCCCCCTTGACAAAAGGGGGCGAAAGTGTTCACTTATTTAGGCTCGCTTGTTCAGTCGTGCTGTGTGGAGTGAGGAACATGGCAAACAAAGATCACTAGTGTGTGTGGGGAGTGCCTGCAGTGTCTCGGTCACACAGGGTTTGCCCCCACTCATGGCATGTGTGCTTCCCTGGTCTACACTGCTCAGGTTCCAGGTTGCTCTGCAGGGGAGCTGTCTAAAATGGGCCATGGGTTGTATGTAGTTCCCAGGTCTAAGCCACTCATTTTCAGGTTCTTGGGTACTTCACAAAGACACAGAGTCAGTTGGGCCTGCGTTTTGTGCCTTTCCCAGGTCCGAGCAGCTCAGGCGACCAGGTGCTTGGTGAGCTCACTCTACCCAGGTGGGACAGTGTATCTTTTCATCTCCCCCATCCCAGCCGCTCGGTTTTCAGCAGGAGTGCCATCTCAGGTGTGCCATGCAGGGAGATATTTTTTTCCCCCTTTTTTGGCAAGATTTTGGAAATAAATCTTTCAACTTAGCTTTGAGTGAAGTTCATCAGTGTTGCCCATAATACTCTGAGCTGACCAAAGTGAATATATCTAAACAGAAACAAAAGAATATTCATATAATCTCTGAGCCCAGAATCAAATTATAAACTTTATTGCTGATTCATTAGTTTTCTCCTGTGAAATTTTAGTCTTTACTATAACATATGTCAGACATAAGGTTCAAATTACCTCTAAGGATACAGAGAAAATAGTTGCTTATATTAATTTGATTGTCTCCATATGATCATGGCACAGTACCATCTAAACTCTGAATTCCTAAAATTGAAGGCAAGAAAAATTATAATTAAAAAATAATAAATAATAAGACTATTTGAAATCATGTTAAGTTTCCTCAGGTTATCCTTCTATTATTATAATTCTTTAAGCTTGAAAATTTACTTTAAGATAACTGAAGAATAAACTTTAGCTCAATGTAGAGTTTTTTTTTTTTTTTTTTTTTTTTAATTTTGCTGCACAACTCAGTTCAGTTCAGTTGCTCAGTCATGTCCGACTCTTTGCGACCCCACGAATTGCAGCATGCCAGGCCTCCCTGTCCATCACCAACTCCCGGAGTTCACACAGACTTACTTCCATCGAGTCCGTGATGTCATCCAGCCATCTCTTCCTCTGTTGTCCCCCTCTCCTCCTGCCCTCAAATCTTTCCAGCATCAGAGTCTTTTCCAATGAGTCAACTCTTTACATGAGGTGGCCAAAGTACTGGAGTTTCAGCTTTAGCATCATTCCTTCCAAAGAACACCCAAGACTGATCTCTTAAAATGGACTGGTTGAATCTCCTTGCAGTCCAAGGGACTCTCAAGAGTCTTCTCCAACACCACAGTTCAAAAGCATCAATTCTTCGGCACTCAGCTTTCTTCACAGTCCAACTCTCACATGCATACATGACTATAGGATAAATCATAGCCTTGACTAGATGGACCTTTGTTGGCAAAGTAATGTCTCTGCTTTTGAATCTGCTTTCTAGGTTGGTCATAACTTTCCTTCCAAGGGACAAGCATCTTTTAATTTCATGGCTGCAGTCACCATCTGCAGTGATTTTGGAGCCCCCAGAAATAAAGTCTGACACTGTTTCCACTGTTTCCCCATCCATTTCCCATGAAGTGATGGGGCCAGATGCCCTGATCCTCATTTTCTGAATGTTGAGCTTTAAGCCAACTTTTTCACTCTCGTCTTTCACTTTCATCAAGAGGCTTTTTAGTTCCTCTTCACTTTCTGCCATAAGGGTGGTGTCATCTCCATATCTGAGGTTATTGATTTTCTCCCTGCAATCTTGATTTCAGCTTATGTTTCTTCCAGCCCAGAGTTTTTCATGATGTTATCTACATAGAAGTTAAGTAAGCAGGTTGACAATATACAGCCTTGATGTACTCCTTTTCCCATTTAGAACCAGTCTGCTGTCCCATGTCCAGTTCTACCTGTGGCTTCAAGACCTGCATATAGGTTTCTCAAGATGCCAGTCAGGTGGACTGGTATTCCCATCTCTTTCAAAATTTTCCATAGTTTATTGTGACCCACAAAGTCTAAGGTTTTGGCATAGTCAATGAAGCAGAAATAGATGTTTTTCTGGAACTCTCTTGTTTTTTTTGATGATCCATCAGATGTTTGCAATTTGATTTCTGGATCCTCTGCCTTTTCTGAAACCAGCTTGAACATCTGGAAGTTCACAGTTCATGTATTGCTGAAGCCTGGCTTGGAGAATTTTGAGCATTACTTTACTAACGTGTGAGAAGAGTGCAATTGTTCAGTAGTTTGAACATTCTTTTGCACTGCCTTTCTTTGGGATTGGAATGAAAACTGACCTTTTCCAGTCCTGTGGCCACTGCTGAGTTTTCCAAATTTGCTGGCATATTGAGTACAGCACCTTCACAGCATCATCTTTCAGGATTTGAACTAGCTCAACTGGAATTCCATCACCTCCACCAGCTTTGCTTGTAGTGATGCTTCCTACGCCCCACTTGACTTCACATTCCAGGATGTCTGGCTCTAGGTGAGTGATCACACCATCGTGATTATCTTTGTTGTGAATATTGTATTTTTTGTACAGTTCTCTGTGTATTCTTGCCACCTCTTCTTAATATCTTCTGCTTCTTTTAAGTCCATGACATTTCTGTCCTTTATCAAGCCCATCTTTGCATGAAATATTCCCTTGATATCTCTAATTTTCTTGAAGAGATCTCTAGCTTTCTCATTCTGTTGTTTTCCTCTATTTCTTTGCATTGATTGCTGAGGAAGGCTTTCTTATCTCTCCTTGCTATTCTTGGAACTCTGCATTGAGATGCTTATATCTTTCCTTTTCTCCTTTGCTTTTCAAATCTCTTCTTTCCACAGCTATTTGTAAGGCCTTCCCAGACAGCCATTTTGCCTGTTTGCATTTCTTTTCCATGGGGATGGTCTTGATCCCTGTCTGCTCTACAGTGTCTTGAACCTCCATCCATAGTTCATCAGGCACTCAGTCTATCAGATCTAGTCCCTTGAATCTGTTTGTTACTTCCAGTGTATAATTGGAAGTGATTTGCTTTCGGTCATATTGAATGGTCTAGTGGTTTTCCCTCTTTCCTTAAGTATGAATTTTGCAATAAGAAATTCATGATCTGAGCCACAGTCAGCTCCTGGTCTTGTTTTTGCTGACTGTATAGAGCTTCTCCATCTTTGGCTGCAAAGAATATAATCAATCTGATTTCAGTGTTGATCATCTGGTGATGTCCATGTGTAGAGTCTTCACTTGTGTTGTTGGAAGTAGGTGTTTTCTATGACCAGTGACATTTCTTGGCAAAACTCTATTAGCCTTTGTCCTGCTTCTTTCTGTATTGCAATGCAAAATTTTCCTGTTACCCCAGGTGTTTCTGACTTCCTACTTTTCATTCCAGTCCCCTATAATGACAAGGACATCTTTATTGGGTGCCAATTCTATAAGAACTTGTAGGTCTTCATAGAACCTTTAAACTTCTTAAACATTACCGGTCTGAGCAAAGTCTTTGGTTACCATGATATTGACTGGTTTGCCAAACAGAGATCATCCTGTCGTTTTTGAGTTTTCACCCAAGCACTGCATTTTGGACCCTTTTGTTGACCAAGATGGCTACTCCATTTATTCTAAGGGATTCTTGCCCACAGTAGTAGTTATAATGGTCATCTGAGTGTCCCCATTACTGCATGGAAATCGAATGGGAAGAGGTTGCAGGAGTGACAGATTTCCTCTTCTTGGACTCCAAAATCACTACGGATTGTGACTGCAGTTATAAATCAGAAGATGACTGCTTCTTGGCAGGAAAGCAATGACAAAACTGGACAGTGTGTAGAAAATCAGAGACATTACTCTGCTGACAAATGTCCATATATTCAAGGCTATTGTCTTCCAAATGGTTATGTACAGTTATGACGGTTGGACCATAAGGAAGGCAGAATGCCGAAGAACTGATGCCTTCAAACTGTGGTGTTGGAGAGGACTCCTGAAAGGTCCTTGGCCAACATGGAGATCAAACCAGTCAATGGTAAGGAGATCAACCCTGAATATTCACTGGAAGGACTGATGCTAAAGTTGAAGCTCCAGTATTTTGGTCATCTGATGTGAACAGACAACTCATTGTAAAAGTCCCTGATGCTGGGAAAGATTGAAGATAGAAGAAGAAATGGGCATCAGAGGATGAGACAGCTGGATAGCATCACTGACACAATGAATGTGAACTTGGGCAAACTGAAGGAGATGGTGAGGAACAGGGAGGCCCAGCGTGTTGCAGTCCTTGGGATAACAAAGAGTTGGACACAACTGGCCAACTTAACAAGAACAATGAGCAGCTGGGTAGATCAGTTCAGTTCAGTTCAGTCGCTCAGTCGTGTCTGACTCTTTGCAACCCCATGAATCACAGCACGCCAGGCCTCCCTGTCCATCACCATCTCCCGGAGTTCACTCAGACTCAGGTCCATCGAGTCCGTGATGCCATCCAGCCATCTCATTCTCGGTCGTCCCCTTCTCCTCCTGCCCCCAATCCCTCCCAGCATCAGAGTCTTTTCCAGTGAGTCAACTCTTCCATCAAGTGGCCAAAGTACTGGAGCTTCAGCTTTAGCATCATTCCTTCCAAAGAAGTCCCAGGGTTGATCTCCTTCAGAATGGACTGGTTGGATCTCCTTTCAGTCCAAGGGACTCTCAGGAGTCTTCTCCAACACCACAGTTCAAAAGCATCAGTTCTTCGGTGCTCAGCCTTCTTCACAGTCCAACTCTCACATCCATACATGACCACAGGAAAAACCATAGCCTTGACTAGATGGACCTTAGTTGGCAAAGTATAGAGGTCTGTTAATTGAGTCATGGAAATCTGGGAAAGATCAAAGGTACACTCTAGATCTATTCTGCTTGAGAGTACTTTCAGTTGTCTAGGTACAACAAGTGATTAGTTAAGTGATTATGAGTTATCAATTTATTGGTGAAGTGAGGCTATAGATATGAATTTAATATAGAGATGATATTTAAATCTGTGGTACAAGATATATGGAGAGAGATAAAAAGAGAAAGAGAGTAAAGGAGAAAAAAAATGAGAGGTTTTCAAATCCAAAATTTCCATGTTCAAAATATATTGCATAAGAAAAGAAGCAATAATCAGCAAATAGCATTACTTCTGATAATACTAAGATCCAGTAATAATGAATTCCTCAGGGCACTCAATATACCCTAAAGTATCAGATTTTATACATTGATCCTTAAAACTCCTACCTAAAATGACTTTCCAAGCATTGGCCCAGTATAAAATATAGAATATTCAATGTTCATATAGGTTAATTTCTTTACAACTGTATATTTTTCAAGAAACATCAGAAACCTCATATATGCAGACAATACTACTCTAATGAAGAAAGCAAAGAGAAACTCAAGAGCCTCTTGATAAGGGTGAATGAGAAGAGTGAAAAAGCTTCCTAAAAATTCACCATTCTAAAAACTGAGATCATTGCATCCAGTTCCATCACGTCATGGCAAATAGACGGGGGAGTGGAAACAGTGACAGATTTTCTTTTCTTGTGCTCCAAACTTACTGCAGACTGTGACTACAACCATGAAATTAGAAGACACTTGCTCCCTGGAAGAAAAGCTATGACAAACCTAGACAGCATATTAAAAAAGCAGAGACATCACTTTTCCAACAAAAGTCTGTATAATCAATGCTATTGTTTTTCCAGCAGTCAATGTGGGGACGTGAGTTGAACCGTAAAGAAGGTCCAAATATTGATGTTTTCAACTCATGATGCTGGAGGAGACTCTTGAGAATCCCTTGGACAGCAAGGATATCAAAGCCAGTTAATCCTAAAGGAAATAAATCCTGAATATTCACTGGAAGGACTGATAATGAACCTGAAGCTCCAATAATTTGGGCACCTGATGGGAAGAGTCCACTAACTGGAAAAGACCCTGATGCTGGGATAAATTGAGGGCAGGAGGAGAAGGGGGCAAAATCAGATGAGATTGATGGATGGCATTACGACTCAGTGGACAAGAGTTTGAGCAAATTCTGGGAGATAGTGAAGGACAGGCAAGCCTGTAATACTGCAGTCCATGGGCTCACAAAGAGTCGGGTAGGACTTAGCAACAGAACAACACTTTTTTTTTTTTTCCCTGAATTCTTATTCTCTTCATTAAATAATATATGATTATAGATTTTTAGTTCATTGTAAGTTTCAAAGCTTTTTCAAATTTATTTTCATTTGTTACTGGAAATCTTTTTTTTTTTTTTTTTTTAATAAAACTTTCTTATTCTTCTCTTAGGCACACTTACTGCTATTCAGTCTCTCAGTGCCTCTTTGCGACCATCCACCAGGCTTCTCTGTCCATGGGATTTCCCAGGCAAGAATACAGTGTGCAGCCATTTCCTTCTTCAGGGGATCTTCCTGATTCAGGGATCAAACCTGTGTCTCCTGCTAAGTAGGGAGTTCTTTACCATGGAGCCATCTGGGAAGCCCCATATAGCATATACTTATTGCAAATATGTTGCTCATTGAAGTAATGCTTATCCCCTTAATCCCCTTTGGGAAAAAAACATACAAATGTCTAATAATCTTATCTCTACCTGAGAGAAATATAGACTGTTTTAAAACTATTTTCATAAAACGACTCTTTTGCTCTAAAATGGAACATATGGGTTTGTTTTTAAATATAGTCTATGCAAGTTAAATTAGGATGCCTTGAAGTCATTTGCTTATTGCTATAACTTGTTCTATTGAATAAGCCATCAGTGTTCTCAGAAAATAAGGCACATTCTTTGATCAACACATTAATTTGACAGTCTCCTCTGCAATAATTTTAAGTTTTGTTATTATTACATGTATCTGTAGTTATTATTTATTCTTGGAAAGGATTATTGCATGTTTGTCATGACATATGAAACGAGGCAAGTTACTATTGAAGAGGAACAGGGAGAAAATTCATATATATTGATCTAGCTAAAAAATAGATTAATCCTGGTTTTACTATCAAGAATGAGGTCGATTATCCATTATGATCAAGTCATTTAACTCTTTCCAGAAATAAAGTCATTTTTGTCAGGATGTGAAGCCTCAACTAAAGCTAATCTTATGACCTAAGAAACGTTATTGATCTAAAACTGATTAATACAGTTTTCTGACACACAGTTCTTTGACCTAAAAAGCTTCTCAACCGAACTTTTTTACTCATTGTTTACTGAGTTCAGATTTTTCACTGAATCTCTATATGTACACAATGGAGAAAATAAAATGAACTATGAACAGCTTGATTTTGACATGTTGCTTTTAATCTTGATATCAAGGTTACATATCCAATCTCTTAAATTTCTTCAACTTATGAAGAGAATTAATCACTCTGGTATATTACTGTATAATCACTAAATGAATTTAAAATACACAAAAGTAAAATTTTATTTGGAAAAGAAATAAATAAAAGAAAGAAAAATTTCAAAACTCCCAAATAGGAGGCTAGTGTGTAATAGTGAATGTGAAAGAAGCAAGTTCAGAAAAAAACAAAAATTTTAAGAATTAAAATTAAGACAGGCAGCTTTAAACTGGTTAGGAAATTTTGTTATAGAAATCTATTAATAAAAATCTCCTATTACATGTCTAGAAAGATTGTTCCCACTGTGTTTAAAAGTTAAGATTTAGTTTTAGATTAAACTAAAGGAAAGGGAATCAATTCTGAATATTCCTTGGAAGGACTGATGGTGAAGCTGAAGCTCCAATACTTTGGCCACCTGATGCAAAGAACTGACTTACTGTAAAAGACCCTGATGCTGACAAAGATTCAAAGCAGGAGAAGCAGGGGAGGACAGAGGATGAGACAGTTGGGTGGCATCACCGAGTCAATGGACATGAGTTTAAGCAAGCTGTGGGAGTTGGTGATGGACACGGAAGCCTCCATGCTGCAGCCCATGAGGTTGCAAAGAGTTGGACACGACTGAGCAACTGAGCTGACTGACTGACTTAGTATTAGACATTTAAGGCTATTTGTGGTATATGAACCATTTGAAGGGACACATTTTGAATATATACATTACAATGTGTAAAGAAAAAAAAACAGAGCTATTTTTCTCTTAACAGATGTATGGAAAAACCAATAAAATATTTTAAAGTAATTAGCTTCCAATTAAAATAAATAAATTTAAATTTCTAAAAAGCTAAATAAATAAATAAAAGACATTTTCAAATAATGGTATCATGGTCCTACAAATACCCTGAATACATAAAATGAGTATTATTTGCTATATTTGTTAGGCATAATGATTTTGTATGATCTGTTAATATGTGCTTAGGGATTATAAGCAAGAGCATTAGAATTTTTATAGCAGAAAGTCAGCGTAGAATTAAAGGAGAATGAGCTAAGATATTATGGAAATGGCTCTTTGTTTTCTTAACAAAAAATATTTTAAGAATGATTTCTATACAAAGGCATCCTATCTCTGACTCTTATGCACTCCTACTGAATACCTAGATGTCCTTTTATTTTATTTTATTCTAAAGATTCTGGGGCAAATTTATTAATAGTAGAGAAAGGAAACATACATTTGCCTTAAACTATGCAGTATTACTGAATTCAAATGTCTTATCCAAAAATAATGAAAATTTCAGTGACAAGATTTGAAATGACCTAAGAAAACTGTTAACTTCACCATGTAAAGAAGGACATAATATAATCAAAATAAAACTGCACATGATAATATATGAAATTACTGTCAAAAAATATTTGACTATTCAGGTTTATTTCCTTGAAAAATAATTTTTAAAAACTAGGATACTTACAAGTAGTGGGAATTGTTAACAATCCATCACCCAAAATCAGAAAAGAATGAGGAATTTTCTGGAAAAAGTAAATTTCCCTTGACATAGTAATAAAATTTATATTTAAGTTTAGTGATTTTAAAATTTTTCTTTCAAATTATCAATAAAGCTCTTTATCTTCATATATAAAAATAAAATTAGAAGTCATGGAGAGATGAGCTCAGCAGGCTACAGTGCATGGGATAACAAAGAGTTGGACAGACTGAGCATCTAACACTTTCACTTTCACATGAAACAATAATAGAATTCTTCCAAAATAAACAAGAAATTTAAATATGGAGAAAAAATCAACTTAAATCATTCTTACTTGAAAACATCTAAGCTTTGCTCAAAATATTACTGAAAATGAGTTGTGATATCTTTTTTTCTTATGAATTGACTCTCAAGTAAATAAATGATTCCATGATCATGTATATTTAAATCCATCCCCATTCAAATTCATCACTAATATTCTCACTGAAAAAGCAAAATATCCAGAGCCTCTTTTCTGGATTATCATATTAAAAACAATATAAAGCTATTGTTAAAAAAAAAAAAAAAAGTCCGTATATTAAAAAAAAAAAAAAAAAGTGGTTTCAAAATTAAACATCCAAAATACAGGGTCAAGTGTTTTTTATGTATTAACCCAATTTCAAGATGGTATATTATTAGCTTCACTCTACAAAAGAAGAAATTGACACCAACAGTGAATAAATAACCTTCCTGAACTAATCTGACAAGTAAACCTAGACTCAAACCCAACCAATTAATCCACAACATTCAAGTATTTCTCTGCTTAGAAAATACTATATATATAGGGAAAGAGTAGCTCAGATCAGTTCAGTTGCTAAGTTGTGTCCAACTCTTTGCAGCCCCATGACCAACAGCATGCCAGGCCTCCCTGTTCAACTCCTGGAGCCTACTCAAACTCATGGCCATAAAAGTCGGTGATGTCATCAAGCCATCTCATCCTGTGTCCTTCCCTTCTGCCTTCAATCTTTCCCAGCATCAGGGTCTTTTCAAATGAGTCACTTCTTTGCATCAGGTGACAAAGTACTGGAGTTTCAACCTTAGCATCAGTCCTTCCAAAGAATATTCAGGACGGATTTTCTTTAGGATGGATTGGTTGGATCTCTTCGCAGTCCAAGGGACTCTCAAGAGTCTTCCCCAACACCATAGTTCAAAAGCATCAATTCTTCAGTGCTCAGCTTTCTCTACAATCCAACTTTCACATCCACACATGACTGCAAGAAAAATCATAGCTTTGACAAGATGGACCTCTGACGGCAAGTAATGTCTCTGCTTTTTAATATGCTGTCTAGGTTGGTCATAGCTTTTCTTCCAAGAAGCAAGCATCTTTTAATTTCGTGGCTGCAGTTACAATGTGCAGTGATTTTGGAACCCAAGAAAATAAACTTTGTCACTGTTTCCATGGTTTCCCAATCTATTTGGCATGAAGTGATGGGACCAGATGCCAGGATCTCAGTTATTTGAATGTTGAGTTTTAAGCCAGCTTTTCCACTCTCATCTTTCACTTTCATCAAGAGGTTCTTTAGTTCCTCTTCACTTTCTGCCATAAAGGTGGTGTCATCTGCATATCTGAGGTTATTGATATTTCTCCAGACAATCTTGATTCCAGCGTGTGCTTCATCTAGCCCTCCATTTCACATGTTGTACTCTACATATAAATTAAATAAGCAGGGTGACATTATACAGCCTTGACATACTCCTTTCCCAATTTGGAACCAGTCAGTTGTTCCATGTCCGGTTCTAACAGCTGCTTCTTGACCTGCACACAGATTTCTCAGGAGACAGGCAAGGTGGTCTGGTATTTCCATATCTTTAGGAATTTTCCACAGTTTGTTGTGATTTACACAGACAAAGGCTTTGGCATAATCAATAAAGCAGAAATAGATGTTTTTCTTGAATTCACTTGCTTTTTAAATGATCCAACATATGTTGGCAATTCAATCTCTAGTTCCTCTGAATTTTTAAATCTAGCTTGAACATCTGGAAATTCATGGTTCACATACTGTTGAAGCCTCTCTTGGAGAATTTCACCATTACTTTGTCAGCATGTGAGATGAGTGCAAGTGTGTAGTAATTTGAAGATTCTTTGACATTGACCTTCTTTGGGATTAGAATTAAAACTGACCCTTTCCAGTCCTGTGGCCACTGCTGGGTTTTCCAAATTTGCTGGCATATTGAATGTAATGCTATAAAGCATCATTTTTAGGATTTGAAATAGCTCAAATGGAATCCCATCACCTCCACTAGCTTTGTTCACAGTGATGGTTCCTAAGGCTCACTTGACTTTGCATTCCGGGATGTCTGGATCTAGGTGAGTGATCACAACATTGTGATTACCTGGGTCGTGAAGATCTTCTTTTTTGTACAGTTATTCTGTGTATTCTTTCCACCTCTTAATTTCTTCTGCTTCTGTTATGTCCATACCATTTCTGTCCTTTATTGTGCCCATCTTTGCATGAAATATTCCTTTAGTATCACTAATTTTCTTGAAGCAATCTCTAGTCTTTCCCATTCTATTATTTTCCTATATTTTGCTGCACTAAGCACTGAGGAAGGCTTTGTTATCTTTCCTTGCTATTCTTTGAAACTCTGCATTCAAATGGGTATATATTTCCTTGTATCCTTTGCCTTTTGCTTCTCTTCTTTTCAAAGCTCTTTATAAGGCCTCCTCAGACAACCATTTTGCCTTTTTGCATTTCTTTCCCTTGGGAATGGTTTTGATCACTGCCTCCATCAATAGTTCTTCAGGCACTTTGTCTATCAGATCTAATCCCTTGAATCTATTTCTCACTTCCACTGTATAGTCATAAGAGATTTGATTTAGGTCATACATGAGTGGCCTAGTGCTTTTCCCTACTTTCTTCAATTTAAGTCTGAATTTGCCAATAAGGAGTTCATGACTAGAGCCATAGTCAGCTGTGGGTTTCATTTTTTTTTTTTTTTTTGAGACTGTATAGAGCTTCTCCATTTTCAGCTGCTAAGAATATAATCAGTCTGATTTTGGTATTGACCATCTGGTGATGCCCATGTGTAAGGTCTTCTCTTGTGTTGTTGAAAGAGTGTGTTTGCTATATGACCAGTGTGTTCTCTTGATAAAATTATGTTGGCCTTTCCCCTGTTTCATTTTATACTTCAAGGTCAAACTTCCCTGTTATGCCAGGTATCTCTTAACTTCCTACTTTTACATTCCAGTCCCCTATAATGAAAATGACATTTTTTGGGTATTAGTTCTAGAATGTCTTATAGGTCTTCATAGAACCATTTAATTTCAGCTTCTTCAGTATTACTGCTTGGGGCATAGACTTGGATTACTGTGATATTGAATTGTTTTCCTCGGAAAAAAAAAAAAAAAAAAAAAGATCATTCTGTCACTTTTGAGACTACATCCAAGTAGTGCATTTTGGACTGTTTTGTTAACCATGAGGGCTACATAGCTTTCTTAGTGGCTCAGACAGTAAGGAATCCACAGGCAATTCAGTAAGCAATCCATGGACAATTGTTGTCCATAATTATTTTCATAATGAAATGTGTCCTTTAATAAAGATTTCCAGGGAATCAGGGAAGAAAATTCACATTATGGACAACACAGAACTTTAATACAAACTCTTATTCAAAGGTTTATATCTCTAATAATGCAAGGTCTTCTCCTTTCTTTTGAAAGGATACAAACTACTTTTTTATTAACTAGAATATTTAAGTTCAATTCACCATTTCTTCAAAGCAAAGTTGGCTAGGCATATCATCCAAACACCAATTTTAATGGTACTGAAACATGCTTCACATATGAATTTTCTTTCCCCTCTCTCACTAATGAAAGTGAAAGTCACTTAGTTGTGTCTGACTCTTTGCCACCCTATGGACCATAGCCTGCCAGGCTCTTCTGTCCATGGGGATTTTCCAGGCAAGAATACTGAAGTGGGTAGCCTTTCCTTTCTCCAGGATATCTTTAGCCCTCTTCCCCCTAAAAAGGTCCCAAATTATACAATAGGTTAGAACCTGGAAGCAACTCTAAAGAAAGAGAATGAGACCTGTTTTTCTACATGCTGCATAAATTCAACATATTTTTTGGACATTTATCACATGACTCAAAGAGTTTTAGGTATTAAATATACAGTAGTGTCTCGCGAGTGTATGTTCCTTGGTTCTTTGTCTTGTCACAACAAAGATTTGGAGCAACGGACATTAAAGCCCTCAGAGTGTCACAGTTCTCGGGTCTTGGGCAAACAGTGTTATAGCTCTTAGGCAAATCAGTGTTACAGCTCTATTTTATTTAGAAGATAGCAGGAGAATCCATCCTCGAAGTGTGAGGGCATGCCAACCCAAAGATTTGAAGGGAAGAGAGTGGAGGAGCGCATAGGAGAGGGGGAGAGACAGGGGGAGAGAGAAAGAGCACACATACTTGGGAGAGAAAGAGAGAGAGAAAGAAAAGCACTTTGGCTCCTCCTTTTATAGTTTTCCTCCACCTGGGTCTGCCCTATGCAAATTGGGCGTAGCCAGGAGTGCTGTTTGTTTTATCTGAAGTCCTCACTCTGGTCCTCAGGCCTTCCTTTGACCTTGTTGCTATTAAGGGCACAAGCAAATAAATCGTAAACAATGGTATCTGATAGTGATGCAAGAAGATTTCAATTATTTTATAATGGAAACAACTAATTATCACAAATGTATTTGATGAAGCTTTTCTTCTTTTCCTTTCTGAAAACAACTCAACAACATAGGAACTTGTCACAGTAAGAGGTTAAGAAAAACCAGCATGAAACAGAAAATTTGACATTTAGATACCACTTTTAATTTTATACAGACTTCTTCATAAGGAACTCAATTAATGTAATTTTTTGGTTGCTGAATAAGAGGATTTTGAACAAGACAATTAATTTTATTTTGTCATATTTTATCTGTTTCTAGAGTATTTCTAACAGTCATATAATAATTCATACTACCCAGTATATTTCCTCTATTTCCCTTTATGGTCCATTTCTTATTTTATTCTATTAATATTTAAATTCAGAAGCAGATTCATTTGTGATCAATGATTAATTTAAATTCTATAAATAAGAAATATTTTATTTAACAAAGAAAAAATAGAAAACTAGTTTCAGAAAACTACAAATGTGAGAACTATTCTGAGAAGAATGGAATTCTCATGCATTTAAATGACATCTGTCAAGAAATATAGTTCTCTATTAATACTTCACAGATCACTGCAACTTAAACAGTAAAATTACCAAAGGGAAGTTATATATCCTCTAAAAATGAGCAGAGTTATAGATACTCTTAAAATTAAAACAAAACAAATACCACAAATGTATACACTCAAATATATAAATACAAATTTAAAAAAATAGTTTTGGGAACATTTCAGGAATAAATAAGCAAGGAGATATGTCTTAGGTTGGTGATTTTATGAATTAAAAACTATCAGATAATTCCCCAATTGTCCAGTGGTTAGGACTCTGTGGTTTCACAGCCGAGGGGCTGGGTTCAATCCTTGGTCAAGGAACTAAGATCCTATAGGCCACAAGGAGCAGTCAAAAATAAATAAATAGATAATCAAACAACTATCTCTTATGCAATAGTTTCAAAAATATTGAATGTATTTTCAGAATATATTACAAAATTATCCAGAGTATTTGTTCATTTTGGATGGTATTCCTTTTTGAAATCACAGATTTTCTATTTTTTATCACCTTTTAAATTTTATAGTTGTTTTAAATTTATAGAATAAATTTCAAATATAATACTGTGTCCCATATCCAGACACATCAAGTTTCTCCAACTGTGAACATGTTATATTTGTACATTAACTTGCCACAATTAATGAACAAGTATTGATATATTATTATTAACTAAATCTATACTTCATTTAGATTTCCATTATTTGTAACTAATGTTCTTGAGACTGTCCCAGGATCACATCCAGAGCATGACATTACACTTATTCATCCTGTCTTTTTAGGTTCATCTTGCTGTAGCAAAGAACTTTCTTAATTATAATAACTGACTTAAGTTTCTAAGGCAGAAATTTTTAAAAAGTAACTTATTTGCAAACATTTAAACTAGGAATTTTTTTTAAACAAAGGTTAATTTGATAAGTAATGTGAACTGATTACCTGAATAACAGTAACGATTAAAAAAAAAAAAAATCCTCAATCCTTATTTACGGTTCTGTTGCCTAGAACTCACAAACCAAGATATTTTGTTTGCATTTAATTTAAATATAACATAAATATAAATAATCGTGCTAGAAATTTTTAGCTATTTGCTAAAAATCTTTGTTCATATCTTCTTGGCACAATGGAACAAAATTTGTATCATGTCTTAGAGTTAGGGGCTTCCTAGTTGGTGGAGTCGTAAAGAATCCACCTGCAAAAGCAGGAGATTCAAGAAGCACGGGTTCAATCCCTGGCTCAGGAAGATCCCTTGAAGCAGGAAATGGCAACTTGATCCAATATTTTTGCCTAGGAAATTCCATGAACAGAAGAGCCTGGCAGGGTACAATCCAAGGAATCACAAAGAGCCAGACACGAGAGTGATTGAGCACACACACACTTTAAGTTAGGGTTAAAGGAAACTGTGACAGTGTCTCCAGTGCAGGAGCATCTATCCCCATGAAGTAGAAGTGTACTGCTTGGAAGTTCTGCCCACCCTGTAGTTTAGGGATTTTTATGGAGGCTTCATAATGGATACATGATCCATTGTTTCTCAGTTTCCAGCCACTCTCAGTGGATGAAAGGTGGGATTGAAATTACAGTTTCTAATCATGGGTTGATCTTTTTGGTAACCAGTCACCATCCTGAAGCCATCCAGGTGCCTTGCAAGATGCACTTTAACAGAACAAGTGACACTACTATCATCCACAAAAGACAAAGGGATTTAGGAGCTCTGTGTCAGGAACCAGGGTCAAAGAAAAAAAAAAAATTAGAACAAAAGATGTTCATAGCACCCTGATGAGTCAGGACATTATAAGAGTTTTAGAAGCTCTTTGACTAGAACCAGGATCCAAGAACAAATTTTAAAACAAAGATGCTCCAAGCCCTTCTATCACTGGGGAAATTACAAAGATTTTAGGAGCTTTGTGTCAGGGAACAGCAGCAAAAGTCAAATATATATTTATTGTTACATCTCTAGCCACAAACTCCTTATAGCAAAATGATCATAAAAGTCAAAAGACACTGGCACATTCTTAAAATCCAATTCAGTCATTAATAATAATCCAGTCCCCCACAATACCATATTGAAAGATTTTCCAGGGCAAGACCACTCTTTTGCCTTTGATCTTGTCAGGTTCTAAAGGCAGAAATGACCTTAGAAATATAAGAGTTTACTTTCCCTTCAGGAATTTGGTAAAATTGATCTCTGAGATGACATCTCTTGTTGTAAGCATCTTTTGAGGTTATTAATGTAAATGCAAATTTCTCTTAATACATGACCAACTTATTTATTGCTTTATCCCTAGCTACTCTTTTATTTTCCTCATTTATACTTAAACTCTTTCACTTCTGAAGAACACATTAAGTCATTGTGTTGATCTAGATTTCAGGAAATAATAATATAACAAGTTTCTCCCCTTGAGCCTACTCTCATACACATAGAGTAGGTTACATTGGTGTAGAAGGACTGGGGTATCTTTACTGCCAGTCGATAATACTGAATTCACTGTTAACTGTAATTTTGCCATATGTAGCAAAGGCATAATTTGTCCCATGAAGTCCTTAGGGATTCTGACATAAAGCTTAAAATATAGCTTTAATTTTTGCTTAGGAAACATACTTGCTCCTAATACTTAAGGTACTTATTGGAACCTTGGTCCTATGACTTCTGCATCAAGTAGGAAAATAATGCTGAGATAATGTGAGCAAGAAAGAACAAAGTATGGTCTTTATGCTAGCATCCTCCAAAACTTGTTAAGAATTGCACAGTTCTACCAGCATCCTGCCAACTTGCTTCCCAGATCCAATAGAAAAACACAAAAAATCTATCCAGTGTGACACCTCTCTTATTTTTCACTGCTGGGGTGTAAGCATGGGCTTATTACATGATGGCTCAGATGGTAAATAATCTGCTTCCAATACAGGAGACCCAGGTTCTATTCCTAGGTCGGGAAAGTCCCATGGAGGAAGAAATGGAAACCCACTGCAGTATTTTTGCCTGGAGAACCCCAGGGACATAGGAGCCCAACAGGCTACAATCCAAGGGTCACAGAGTCATACATGACTAAACCACTAACGCTACACTCTCTTGAAAGCATGTAAGCCAGCTCTTCATGCTTATCACTCTATTTTAGACAACAAGAGTTTCAACTGTCCATTCCAATTCTCTATCAAACTATTACACTGAGGAGGCTATCTTTCTGCCTACAGATGGACATTACAGGCTGTAAAGTATGTTGTGCATGTGTGCGTACTCAGTTGCCTAAGTCATGACTGACTCTATATGACCTTATGGACTATAGCACACCAGGCTTCTCTGTCCATGAATTTTCCAGGCAAGAACACTAGAGTGGGTTGCCATGTCCTTCTTCATGTGATCAGGGATCGAATCCGTATCTCTCGCAGTTCTGGCATTGCAGGCAGATTCTTTACCATTGGGCCACTGGAGAAATCCCATAAAGTGTGTTCCTTTTTATGAATAAATGATGACTAGCCATCCAAATTCGCACAGTGAACACTATTCTAGTTCTTTTTCATTACTCTTAGCTTGTGTACCTATTACCTTTAAAGCAAAATCCAATCAAGAATAAGTCCAGGTTTGATGCATGATATTGGATGCTTGGGGCTGGTGCACTGAGACAACCCAGAGTGATGGTACAGGGAGGGAGGAGGGAGCGAGGTTCAGGATGGGGAACACGTGTATATCTGTGGAGGATTCATGTTGATGCATAGCAAAACCAATACAATATTCTAAATTAATTAACCTCCAATTAAAATAAATAAATTTATATTAAAAAAAAAGAATTAGTGTCTATTCCTGTCAATATGAAGTCCTTACTCACCTAGAACCAGATATCTTGGAGTGCAAAGTCAAGCAGACCTTAGGAAGCACCTCTATAAACAAAGCTAGTGGGGGTGATAGAATTCTAGTTGAACTATTTCAAATCCTAAAATATGATGCTGTGAAAGTGCTGCACTCAATATGCAAATAAATTTGGAAAACTCAGCAGTGGCCACAGAACTGGAAAAGGTCAATTTTCATTCCAATCCCAAGGAAGGGCAATGCCAAAGAATGCTCAAACTACTGCACAATTGCACTTATTTCACATTAGCAAAGTAATGCTCAAAATTCTCCAAGCTAGGCTTCAACAGTTATCAGTGAACTGAGAAATCCCAGATGTTCAAGCTGGTTTTAGAAAAGGCAGAGGAACCAGAGACTGAATTGTCATCATCCATTGGATGATAGAAAAAGCAAAATAATTCCAGAAAAATATTTATTTCTGATTCATTGACTATGCTAAAGCCATTGATTTTGTGGACCCCAAGAAACTGGGGGAAATTCTTCAAGAGATGGGAATATCAGACCACCTGACCTGCCTCATGTGAAACCTGTATGCAGGTTAGGAAATGACAGTTAGAACCGGACATGGAATGACAGGCTGGTTCAAAATTGGGAAAGGAACACATCAAGGCTGTATATTGTCACTTTGCTTATTTAACTTACATGCAGAGTACATCATGAGAAATGCCATACTGGATGAAGCACAAACTGGAGAAATATTAATAACCTCAGATATGCCAATAACACCACCCTTATGGCAGAAAGTGAAGAGAAATGAGAGTCTCTTGATGGATATGAAAGAGGAGAGGGAAAAATCTCGCTTAAAACTCAACATTCAAAAAATGAGATCATGGCATCTAGTCCTGTCACTTCGTGTTATATAGGTGGGAAATAATGGAAACAGTGACAGACTTTATTTTCTTGGGCTCCAAAATCACTGCAGATGGTGACTTCAGCCACAAAATTAAAAAATGCTTGCTCCTTGGAAGAAAAACTATGACCAACCTAGACAGCATATTAAAAGGAAGAAACATTACTTTGCTGATAAAGATTGTTATAGTCAAATCTATGGTTTTTCCAGTAGTCATGTACGGATGTGAGAGCTGGATCATAAAGAAGGCTTTTGCACTGTAATGTTGGAGAAGACTCGAGAATGCCCTGGACTGCAAGGAGATCAAACCAGTCAATAATAAAGGAAACTAGTCCTGAATATTCTTTGGAGGGACTGATGCTGAAGCTGAAACTCCAATATTTTGGCCACCTGATGCAAAAAGCCTACTCATTGGAAAATACTCTGATGCTGGGAAAGATTGAAGGCAGGAGAGGAAGGGGGCAATAGAGGACAAGAGGGTTGGCTGGCATCACCAACTCAATGGATGTGAGTTTGAACAAGCTCCAGGAGATGGTGAAGGGCAGGGAAGCCTGGCATGCTGGAGTTCATTGGGTCATACAGAGTTGAACACGACTGAGCAACTGAACAACAACCTGTCAAGTACTGTTTATGGTCACCCGGGGCTACCAACAGCAGTTTTATTTGCCATCCATGTTCAGAGTCTTCCCACAGGAAATCTGTCACACAAATATCTGAAGTTTTTGTCTCTTTTGCTGACAGAATAGTTCTTACTAACAGTTTTGTGCCTCAGAAGGTGCAAGAGTATGACAGCTAGATTCAATCCATCTCTCTTTGCTGCAGAATCTCCATGCTGGCTCATTTCATGGAGCCAGTTGGCCAACTTAAGTGAGCACATGGTGAATATACTTGTCAATTTTCATTGTTCTTTGAGCCTGGAAGGGTGTTCCTCTAACGAATATTAATATGTCCTATATATTGCATCACTTGCATTCCCATAAAACTGTTTCCAAGCATGCATTCACAAAATAGACACAGCTCTCCACTGCCCTTCTATCTGACCATATTGTCCAGGCAATTGGTAAAATGATAGGATACTGAAAGAGGAAATCCCCAGGTCAGTAGGTGTCCAATATGCTACTAGAAATTAGTGAAGATATAACACCAGAAAGGATGAAGAAATAGAGCCAAAGCAAAAACAATACTCAGTTGTAGATGTGACTGGTGATAGAAGCAAGATCCGATGCTGTAAAGAACAATTTTCCATAGGAACGTGAAATGTTAGGTCTATGGATCAAGGCAAATTGGAAGTGGTCAAACAGGAGATGGCAAGAGTGAACGTTGACATTCTAGGAATCAATGAACTAAAATGGACTGGAATGGGTGAATTTAACTCAGATGACCATTATAGCTGCTACTGTGGGAAGGAATCCTTAGAAGAAATGGAATAGCCATCATGGTCAACAAAAGAGTCCGAAATGCAATACTTGGATGCAATCTCAAAAATGACAGAATGATCTCTCTTCGTTTCCAAGGCAAACCGTTCAATAACACAAAAACCCAAGTCTATGCCTCAAACAGTAACACTGAAGAAGCTGAAGTTGACTGGTTCTCTGAAGATCTAGAAGACCTTTTAGAACTAACACCCAAAAAAGATGTCCTTTTTATTATAGGGGACTGGAAAGGAAAAGTAGAAAGATAAGAATCACCTGGGGTAACAGGGAAATTTGGCCTTGGAATAAGGAATGAAGCAGGGCAAAGGCTAATACAGTTTTGATAAGAGAACACACTGGTCATAGCAAACACCCTCTTCCAAAAACAAAAGAGAAGACTCTATTCATGGACATCACCAGATGGTCAACACCAAAATCAGATTGATTATATTCTTTGCAGCCAAAGATGGAGAAGCTCTATACAGTCAGCAAAAACAAGACCGGGAGATGACTGTGGTGCAGATCATGAACTCCTTATTGCCAAATTCAGACTTAAATTGAAGAAAGTAGGAGAAATCACAAGACCATTCAGGTATGACCTAAATCAAATCCCTTATGATTATATAGTGGAAGTGAGAAATAGATTTAAGGGACTAGATCTGATAGACATAGTGCCTGATGAATTATGGACAGAGGTAAGTGGCATTGTAGAGGAGAGAGGGATCAAGATCATCCCCATGGAAATGAAATGCAAAAAAGCAAAATGGCTCTCTGGGGAGGCCTTACAAATAGCTGTGAAAAGAACAGAAGTGAAAAGCAAAGGAGAAAAGGAAAGATAAAAGCATTTGAGAACAAAGTTCCAAAGAATAGCAAGGAGAGATAAGAAAGCCTTTCTCAGTGATCAATGCAAAGAAATAGAGGAAAACAACAGAGTGGGAAAGACTAGGGATCTCTTCAAGAAAATTAGAGATACCAAGGGAACGTTTCATGCAAAGATGGGCTCAATAAAGGAAAGAAATGATATGGACTTAACAGAAGCAGAAGATAAAAAAGGTGGCAAGAATACGCGGAAGAACTGTACACAAAAGATCTTCACGACCCAGATAATTTTGATGGTGTGATCACTCATCTAGAGCCACATTCCAGACATCTTGGAATGTGAAGTCAAGTGGGCCTTAAAAAGCATCATTATGAACAAAGCTAGTGGAGGTGATGGAATTCCAGGTGAGCTGTTTCAAGTCGTGAAAGATGATGCTGTGAAAGTTCTGCACTCAATATGCCAGCAAATATGGAAAACTCAGCAGTGGCCACAGAACTGGAAAAAGTCAGTTTTCATTCCAATCCCAAAGAAAGGCAATGCCAAAGAACGCTCAAACTACCACACAATTGCACTCTTCTCACACGCTGGTAATGCTCAAAATTCTCCAAGCCAGGCTTAAGCAATACGTGAACCATGAACGTCCAGATTTTCAAGCTGGTTTTAGAAAAGACAGAGGAACCAGAGATCAAATTGCCAACATCTGCTGGATCATGGAAAAGGCAAGAGAGTTCCAATAAAACATCTATCTCTGCTTTATTGACTATGCCAAAGCCTTTGACTGTGTAGATCCCAATAAACTGTTGAAAATTCTGAAAGAGATGGGGATAACAGACCACCTGACCTGCCTCTTGAGAAATCTGCATGCAGGTCAGACAGCAACAGTTAGAACTGGACATGGAACAACAGACTGGTTCCAAATAGGAAAAGGGGTATGCCAAGGCTGTACATTGTCAGCCTGCTTATTTAACTTATATGCAGAGTACATCATGAGAAACGCTAGACTGGAAGAAACACAAGCTGGAATCATGATTGCCGGGAGAAATATCAATAACCTCAGATACGCAGATGACACTATGCTTATGGCAGAAAGTGAAGAGGAATTAAAAAACCTCTTGATGAAAGTGAAACTGGAGAGTGAAAAAGTTGGCTTCAAACTCAACATTCAGAAAACGAAGATCATGGCATCCGGTCCCATAACTTCATGGGAAGTAGATAGGGAAACAGTGGAAACAGTGTCAGACTTTATTTTTGGAGGGTTCCAAAATCACTGCAGATGGTGTCTGCAGCCATGAAATTAAAAGACACTTACTCCTTGGAAGTTATGACCAACCTAGATAGCATATTCAAAAGCAGAGACATTACTTTGCCGACTAAGTTCCATCTAGTCAAGGCTATGGTTTTTCCTGTGGTCATGTATGGATGTGAGAGTTGGACTGTAAAGAAGGGTGAGTGCTGAAGAATTGATGCTTTTGAACTGTGGTGTTGGAGAAGACTCTTGAGAATCCCTTGGACTGCAAGGAGATCCAACCAGTCCATTCTGAAGGAGATCAGCCCTGGTATTTCTTTGGAAGGAATGATGCCAAAGCTGAAACTCCAGTACTTGGCCACCTCATGCGAAGAGTTGACTCATTGGAAAAGACTCTGATGCTGGAGTGATTGGGGGCAGGAGGAGAAGGGGACAACAGAGGATGAGATGGCTGGATGGCATCACTGACTTGATGGACGTGAGTTTTAGTGACTTCCGGGAGTTGGTGATGGAGAGGGAGGCCTAGCATGCTGTGATTCATGGGGTTGCAAAGAGTTGGACATGATTGAGTGACTGAACTGAACTGAACTGAAGTAGTCTCGACCACAATTTGGACTGTTTGAATTACTCCCTAGACTGAGGCAAGCCCTCCTGGAAGGATGACCTGATTCTCAGCCTGTTCAGTTGAGAGCCCCAGATACAAGGCTAAAGTAAGAGGACAGGAGGGACCTGAAGGTTTCACACCCAAATATGCACCCTTAGGACGTAAGTCTGGCATGTCTGGCAGAGAGATAAAGAGCAACACATATGGCACTTTTACCCAATTATCGTGTTTTCTACAGAACCAGTCTAGTTGTAAAACAGTGTTATAATTGAGAGACCCTTCAACAGGCCAGAGTTCCCTATCTTCTAAAGGATACTGTGGTCATTCAGGATCACAGAAGAAAATCAGGTATGTCTGTTTTAAATTCTAGGGATCAAACTTGTGCCCATTTTTTAAAATACATTTTAAAAGAGTTGTCTTGGAACTGTTAGTTCCCATCTGTAAGAAAGAAAAAAAGCGACATCCAAAGCCATGGCTTCTTTCCACTGGTGACATCCCTCCCTGCTCTAGATGGTGATGTAGACAGACTTTCCACTAAAGCTTTCCTTCTCTGGTCCGACTTGGTCTGTCCCTTGCAGACACAGGTGTCCTACCTGTCCCTCCTGGTTCTACCACTCAGGGGGAATGGAGATACATCAGGAGTATACCTGATGGCATCCCAAATTGATTTCCAGTTCCTTACCACCAAAAATTTTGTTTTATTTTCCCATTTCCTCTGATGCCACCTGGGATGGAGCAGAGTAATTTTCTGGAATGTTTCCCCAGCTAGGACTAATACGGGAAGCATCCATTTTAGGCGTACCTGTGAACATTCCTGAGTACAGTCCTGACCGCAGCAGAAGCAATGAGTTATAAAGGGATGGACAACAATCAAGATGTCCCTTCTGAGTGTCACCACACCTGTATCTGTGATAGCAAAAGAGGTGGTGGAGGATCGGCCAGCAAAGAAAAAGTGATTTTTCTCCTCGAGCTATTTAAGCCAACCATTCCAGTTCATTCACACAGATTCCACAGAAAGAAATATCTAAGGAGTTGAGACAAAAGCCACCAGAGAGCCTCATCTGGTCCACTAAGAGCTAGTGCTACAAAGGAAGAAGCCCATTGCACTTCCCATCTGACTAGATCTTACAATCCCAATCTGTGTCCTCAAAAACCTCATAGTCTCCAGCAGTGCTTCTATCCATATAGATTCACATTCAGGTCACTGGCCCCTGAAGCAGGCAGCCAAAAGAGTGACTTCAAGACTGAGAGATGCTGCGGAAGCTAGAGCTTTGCCTCCCTGCCAAACGTGCCTTGGAACTTTTGGCTCCTAGCAATGCTAGACACTTCCATACATGTGGTCTAAGTAATGCAGGTCAGGAAGCAACAGTTAGAAACTGGACATGGAACGACAGACTGGTTACAAATAGGAAAACAAGCACGTCAAGGCTGTATATTGTCACCTTGCTTATTTAAATTTTATGCAGAATACATCGTGAGAAACGCTGGGCTTGAGGAAGCACAAGCTGGAATCAAGAGTGCTGGGAAAAATATCAATAACCTCAGATATGCAGAAGACACCACTTTAATGGTATAAAGTGAAGAAGGACTAAGGAGCCTCTTGATGAAAGTGAAAGAGGAGAGTGAAAAAGTTGGCTCAAAGCTCAACATTTAGAAAACGAAGATCATGCATCTCATCCCATCACTTCATGGGAAATAGATGGAAAAACAGTGTAAAAAGTGTCAGACTTTATGTTTTGGGGCTCCAAAATCACTGCAGATGGTGACCGCAGCCATGAAATTAAAAGTCATGATATTAAAAGACGCTTACTCCTTGGAAAGAAAGTTATGACCAACCTAGATAGACTATTCAAAGCGGGGGCATTACTTTGCAAACAAAGGTCCGTCTAGTCAAGGCTATGGTTTTTCCAGTGGTCATGTATGGATGTGAGTGTTGGACTGAGAAGAAAGCTGAGCGCCGAAGAATTGATGCTTTTAAACTGTGGTGTTAGAGAAGACTCTTGAGAGTCCCTTGGACTGCAAGGAGATCCAACCAGTCCATTCTGAAGGAGATCAGCCCTGGGATTTCTTTGGAAGGAATGATGGTAAAGCTGAAATTCCGGTACTTAGGCCACCTCATGCGAAGAGTTGACTCATTGGAAAAGATTCTGATGCTGGGAGGGATTGAGGGCAGGAGGAGAAGGGGACAACAGAGGAAGAGATGGCTGAATGGCATCACGGACTCGATGGACCTGAGTCTGAGTGAACTCCGGGAGTTGGTGATGGACAGGGAGGCCTGACGTGCTGTGATTCATGAGGTTGCAGAGAGTCGGACACGACTGAGTGACTGAACTGAACTGAACTGAAATAAAAATACATGGTAATAGTGTGGATTTAAAGTCCCTTGAAAGTCTATGATCTGACAGATTAAGTTAGTAGTTCTAATTCCCCATGCAATTATGAAATGTTTAAAGAGACCAGGAAAAGGTGACTGAGAAAGGAAAGTTTGGTCCACATGCTTTGCCAATTTCTTACTGCTGCCTTCGCAGGGACATTGTTTGTCTCTTGGCAGTGGCAGGTCAGTATAAACCCCCGACAAGGCTCCCCTTTTGGGGGCTGCTTTCCCTCCGCCCATGGCAAAGGTCATGAGGAAGGAGGCTTGGCATACGCAAAGGCGTGATCAAGCCTCAGGAAACCCCCTGTTCCCGAGCATCTACCCCAAAACCAGAGTCTGTTTTATGCTCTTGTCCATAACCATTTTTCTTGGAGAAGGAGTAAACGTGCAGCTCCAAGGCAATAAAAATTCTTGGGTGTGACAAGAGTGTTTCAGCTTACGGACTCCTCTGAAGGTTATCTAGCCCGCCTGTGTAGGTTCCTCTGGCCACATGTAATTGTTTACAGCCTCCCAACCTGAGAGGCACGAGATGTTTTAGACTTACTAAAGGCAAAATCTTTTGGGGAGTTAGAAATTATTAGTATAGTGAGTTGATTAGGAATTATACTGGTGAAGGGTTTTTCATTTGTTGTGCCAATAACTGCTGCTAATTTCCTGCTCTGGGTGGGACAAGGATGTCTCAGGTCAAACCTCTCTGCTGACAGACTAGCTTGTGTGACAGGATTATCCATACTCCTGCCGCTAGATACATGATTGTTTACTACCTCTCAACCGTAAACAGCACAGAGAGTTTTGGAGTATTTTGAGAGTCTTAATTAGCATAGGGCTTTTTCTTCTTGTGAAGTCAATGATTGCCACCAGGCCTCCATATCCTTAGGCACCTGGGAATATATTAATCAATGTATTTAGAATATAGAAAAGGAAATTTAGTAGTTTTTAAGGTTAGCAATTCTAAATTTTTTGAGTTAATGAATTTTCTCTTTTGTAATAGAGCACTGTACTTTGTTATAAATTACTGTGTCCTTGCTATGTAAAAATGTAACTTTATCACTATCTTAAGACTAAATAGATCTTAAGGAGAACATTGGTGAAAGGATTTTCATTTGTTGGGCTGATGTTTGCTGCAAAATCTCCATGTTCCCTACCCTTATAATGAATATAACTAGCATATAGGAAGAACTAAGTATTCACCTTTAAGCATATAAGAGAAATAAGTATTAACCTTTAAGATTAATCATGTTAACCTTGGGTTAAATAAATTCCTTTCTTGATTGTAATTCACCACACCCTCACACTATATGAATGTAACTTTATTTAGAGGGTGGTGCCTGGTTTAAGAAAAAACACCCTTGGAAAAAATAAGTTTTTTGGTTATCAGAAAGAAAGGATCATAAAATGTCAGTGGGTCTCATGGCCAGAAGATGATGTAATATCCCTAAGACCTTTTTTTTTTTTTTTTACATTTATGTGAAGCACCTGATTTTGATAAAGGTCAGGACTGCTGACCCCCACGTGACTCTGTATTCATCCCTATGTGTAACAAAAGGTATATAAGCAAACCCAAAAATAAAGTAATTGGATCAGTTTCTGGAAAGACTGATTCCCCCATGTCGCTTCCTTCTTGCTCCTGTTTCTCTTGCTGAATTCCCATCTGGATTCAGCCTCCTTTTCTCCACTACACTATCTCCTACTACACTATCCATTTCTAATCTCTCTATATATCTGTAATTAAATATGTATTTTTCCAAAGATGCCGACGCCATCCCCCCACCTTCGAATCACCCTGGATCCACCAGGGCTGGACCCTGGCACCCCCATACTGCAGAACAGGGCTCAGTGCTCACTTTGTGCAGGGTGTGTTATTCATTCACACAAGCACACCATAGAGTTGGTTAAATAAAGCAGGAAACATGTATACTGAGAAAACAGACAGGCTGGAGCTCTGAGTGTTCTTACTTTGTCCTGAAAGACCCTGGACAAACCCCAGGATGATAGCTTATGGTGAATGGTGTCAGATTCATGATCTCTGAAGAAGATGATTTAGCTTTGGGAATAGGGACCACGCATGATCCCTCAAGAGCTTTTGTGTAGCAGAGTTTTATTAAAGTATAAAAAGGGACAGAGAAAGCTTGTGACATAGACATCAGAAGCAGAACAGGGAGTGCCCCCCTTGCTACTCTTAGAAAGGGAGTTATATACTTTTTAATTTGGTTACTAAAGCAAATCAAAAGAATGTTTCAAGGATGTAAAGGTCTTACCCCACCCACTCCCAAAATATATATTTTAAGATAACAGGATTAAAAAACTAATAGAAAGAGTTTACCAGACCCACTCTAAAATGAAAAGATTATTCAGAAGTTTCTTAAAAAGGAGAAACATATCCTCAAGCAAGATACATTGTTGTTATATAATCATTGGTACTGAGTTTAAGGGAAAATATACCTTTGAGTAAGATGAATTGTTTCGTTGTGCAATCATCAGCTCTGGGCTTAAAAAAAAAAAAAAAAAAAAAAGAAGAATAAGTTTGTCGTTTGGTCCTCCTTGAGAACTCTAGACCCCTTTGTCCTCCTTGGGGACCCTGGACTTCTTATCAACTTGCCTAGGAATTGACTCTTTCAGAATGTGATATGAAAACAGGAATTCTATAAAAGTATGGATTCCCAAAAGAGAGTCCTCCAACTCTATGTGGTATTGAGGGTGCTGCCTAGAATGTTGGTGGCTTCTGCTTCTCCAAACTCCTCAGGGAGTAGTCTGGAAGCTTCTTTCCTGAGGTAAATGATCACCTCAAAATAAAAATCTATAACTACTAGTATTAAATAATTTCCAAGTGAAATGACTGGACCTTGCCAAATCACAGTAATCTAAACATATCTTCCAGTACCTTACATAAGCAGATAATTTTTGATCAGCTTTTAATTGCTTTACTCTTAAATATGAAGGGGGAACCAAAGATTAAAACATATTTTTGAAAAGGATCTATAATTATGGTTTATCAGGGAAAATCATGCCTGATTTAGGGGAAGAAAAGTGTTTAAAGAATGCAAGAGTTATTAAATAAATCCTTTATTAGCATACAAATGTGCTTGTAGAAGAATTTACTAATATCTCAAGCTTTGTTAGCAGTCATTTTAGGTTGGTAATCAAGTTGAGTGATTTTTCTTTAATAAAACTCAGTTATTTATCAACAGCTATTAGTTTACATATTTCTGGCATTGAAATATTTTAAATAGGATTAGGGAATACATCTCCCACGTAATTATAGTTTAATAAAACTATACTCATTGTACATTATATCTATATATAATATAGTCTTATACTCACTATGGCTATAGGTAATATACACTAAGTATTTTCAGTCATACTTATTTGTTTTCTCCTCATTAACACAAAACTTATTTCTCCCCTTTATCTACCATGCTTTGCAGAGAAAAGTAGGAGCAAGAACTGATTTATGTATCACCAAAAGTTACATCGAAGTCCTAACTTCTGGTATCAGTGAATGTTATGAAATTTGGAAATAGAGTCATCTTAAGGTGAACTCAGGAGGCAGTAAGCTTAAAACAGGAAGCAGTATTTTTTGCCACAAGAATACCATTAACATTCTACCAAAAATTTCGAGAAGAGCTAACACCTATCCTATTCAAACTCTTCCTGAAAATTGCAGAGGAAGGTAAACTTCCAAACTCATTCTAGGAGGCCACCATCATCCTAATACCAAAACCTGACAAAGATACTACAAAAAAAGAAAACTACAGGCCAATATCACTGATGAACATAGATGCAAAAGTCCTCAACAAAATTCTAGCAATCAGAATCCAACAACACATTAAAAAGATCATACACCATGACCAAGTGGACTTTATCCCAGGGATGCAAGGATTTTTCAATATCCACAAATCAATCAATGTAATTCACCACATTAACAAATTGAAAAATAAAAGCCTTATGATTATCTCAATAGATGCAGAGAAGGCCTTTGACAAAATTCAGCATTCATTTATAATAAAAACTCTCCAGAAAGCAGAAATAGAAGGAACATACCTCAACATAATAAAAGCTATATATGACAAACCCACAGCAAACATTATCCTTAATGGTGAAAAATTGAAAGCATTCTCCCTAAAGTCAGGAACAAGACAAGGGTGCCCACTTTCACCGCTACTATTCAACATAGTTCTGGAAGTTTTGGCCACAGCAATCAGAGCAGAAAAAGAAATAAAAGGAATCCAAATTGGAAAAGAAGAAGTAAAACTCTCACTGTTTGCAGATGACATGATCCTCTACATGGAAAACCCTAAAGACTCCATCAGAAAATTACTAGAGCTAATCAATAAATATAGTAAAGTTGCAGGATATAAAATCAACACACAGAAATCCCTTGCATTCCTATACACTAATAATGAGAAAGTAGAAAAAGAAATCAAGGAAACATTTCCATTCACCATTGCAACGAAAAGAATAAAATACTTAAGAATATATCTACCTAAAGAAACTAAAGACCTATATATAGAAAACTATAAAACACTGATGAAAGAAATCAAGAGGACACTAATAGATGGAGAAATACACCATGTTCATGGATCAGAAGAATCAATATAGTGAATATGAGAAGACTACCCAAAGCAATTTACAAATTCAATGCAATCCCTATCAAGCTACCAGTGATATTTTTCACAGAACTAGAACAAATAATTTCAAGATTTGTATGGAAATACAAAAAACCTCGAATAGCCAAAGCAATCTTGAGAAAGAAGAATGGAACTGGAGGAATCAACTTGCCTGACTTCAGGCTCTACTACAAAGCCACAGTCATCAAGACAGTATGGTACTGGCACAAAGACAGACATATAGACCAATGGAACAAAATAGAAAGCCCAGAGATAAATCCACACACATACGGACACCTTACATTTGACAAAGGAGGCAAGAATATACAATGGAGTAAAGACAATCTCCTTAACAAGTGGTGCTGGGAAAACTGGTCAGCCACTTGTAAAAGAATGAAACTAGATCACTTTTAACACCACACACGAAAATAAACTCAAAATGGATTAAAGATCTAAGTGTAAGACCAGAAACTATAAAACTCCTAGAGGAGAACATAGGCAAAACACTCTCCGACATAAATCACAGCAGGATCCTCTATGATCCACCTCCCAGAATTCTGGAAATAAAAGCAAAAATAAACAAATGGGATCTAATTAAAATTAAAAGCTTCTGCACAACAAAGGAAAATATACGCAAGGTGAAAAGACAGCCTTCTGAATGGGAGGAAATAATAGCAAATGAAACAACTGACAAACAATTAATCTCAAAAATATGCAAGCAACTTATGCAGCTCAATTCCAGAAAAATAAACGACCTAATCAAAAAATGGGCCAAAGAACTAAATAGACATTTCTCCAAAGAAAACATACGGATGGCTAACAAACACATGAAAAGATGCTCAACATCACTCATTATTAGAGAAATGCAAATCAAAACCACAATGAGGTACCACTTCACACCAGTCAGAATGGCTGCGATCCAAAAATCTGCAAGCAATAAATGCTGGAGGGGGTGTGGAGAAAAGGGAACCTTCCTGCACTGTTGGTGGGAATCCAAACTAGTACAACCACTATGGAAAGCAATGTGGAGATTCCTTAAAAATTCACAAACAGAACTGCCATATGACCCAGCAATCCCTCTGCTGGGAATGCAAATCGAGGAAACCAGAATTGAAAGAGACACATGTACCCCAATGTTCATCACAGCACTGTTTATAATAGCCAAGACATGGAAACAACCTAGATGTCCATCAGCAGATAAATGAATAAGAAAGCTGTGGTACATATACATAATAGAATATTACTCAGCCTTTAAAAAGATTACATTTGAATCAGTTCTGATGAGATGGATGAAACTGGAACCGATTATACTGAGTGAAGTAGGCCAGAAAGAAAAACACCAATACAGTATACTAACATATATATATATATATATATATATATATATATATATATATATATATATATATATATATATATATATATATATGGAATTTAGAAAGACGGCAATGATAACCCTGTATGCAAGACAGCCAAAAAGACACAGATGTGTATAGCGGACTTTTGGACTCAGAGGGAGAGGGAGAGGGTGGGATAATTTGGGAGAATGGCATTGATACATGTATACTATCATGTAAGAATAGAATCACCAGTCCATGTCCGATGCAGGATACAGCATGCTTGGGGCTGGTGCACAGGGATGATCCAGAGGGATGTTGTGGGGAGGAAGGTGGGAGGGGGGTTCATGTTTGGGATCGCATGTACACCCGTGGTGGATTCATGTCAATGTATGGCAAAACCAAGACAGTATTGTAAAATAAAATAAAGTAAAAATAAAAATTAAAAAAAAAATAAAATAAAAAAATAAAAATAAATAAAAATAAAAATACATTTTTTTTTTAAAGAATACCATTAACAGTATAAAGAGGCAAAAAGTTATGACACTGAAAGCTGAGTCTTCCAGGTTGGAAGGACTGCTACTGGGGAAGAGCAGTGGGCAATTGCCAATAGCTCAAGAAAGGAAGAAGTCACTGGGCAAAAGCAGAAAAAAACTCTCCGTTGTGGATGTGTCCAGTGGCGAAAGTTAAATTCAATGCTATAAAGCATAATTCGGACAGAATGTAGTCCATTGGAGAAGGGAATGGCAAACCACTTTAGTATTCTTGCCTTGAGAACCCCATGAACAGTATGAAAGGCAAAATGATAGGATACTGAAAGAGGAATTCCCCAGGTCAGTAGGTACCCAATATGCTACTGGAGATCAGTGGAGAAATAACTCCAGAAAGAATGAAGGAATGGAGCCAAAGCAAAAACTATACCCAGTTGTGGATGTGACTGGTGATAGAAGCAAGGTCCGATGCTGTAAGAGCAGTATTGCAAAGGAACCTGGAATGTTAGGTTCATGAATCAAGGCAAATTGGAGGTGGTCAAACAGGAGATGGCAAGAGTGAACGTCGACATTCTAGGAATTAACAAACTAAAATGGACTGGAATGGCTGAATTTAACTCAAATGACCATTATATCTACTACTGTGGGCAGGAATCTCTCAGAAGAAATGGAGAAGCCATCATGGCCAACAAAAGAGTCAAAAGTCCAGTACTTGGATGCAATCTCAAAAATGGCAGAATGATCTCTGTTTGCTTCCAAGGCAAAGCATTCAATGTCACAGAAATCCAAGTCTATACCTCAATCAATAATACTGAAGAAGCTGAAGTTGAATGGTTCTCTGAAGAGCTAGAAGACCTTTGAGAACTAACACCCAAAAAAGATGTCCTTTTCACTATAGGGGACTGGAAAGCAAAAGTAGGAAGTCAAGAAACACCTGAGGTAACAGGAAAATTTGGCCTTGGAATGTGGAGTGAAGCAGGGCAAAGGTTAATATAGTTTTGCAAAGAAATGTCACTGGTCATAGCAAACACCCTCTTCCAACAACACAAGAGAAGATTCTACACATGGATATCACCAGATGGTCAAAACCAAAATAAGATTGTTTATATTCTCTGCAGCCAAAGATGGAGAAGCTCTATACAGTCAGCAAAAACAAGATCAGGAGCTGACTGTGGCTCAGATCATGAACTGCTTATTGCCAAACTCAGACTGAGATGAAGAAAGTAGGGAAAATCACTAGACCATTTAGGTATGGCCTAAATAAAATTCCTTATGAGTATACAGTGGAAGTGAGAAATAGATTTAAGGGCCTAGATCTAATAGACAGAGTGCCTGATGAATTATGGATAGAGGTTGGTGACATAGTACAGGAGACAGGGATCAAGATCATCCCCATCGAAAAGAAATGCAAAAAAGCAAAATGGCTCTCTGGGGAGGCCTTACAAATACCTGTGTGAAGAAGAGAAGTGAAAAGCAAAGGAGAAAAGGAAAGATATAAGCATCTGAATGCAGAATTCCAAAGAATAGCAAGGAGAGATAAGAAAGCCTTCCTCATTGATCAATGCAATGAAATAGAGGAAAACAACAGAATGAGAAAGACTAGAGATCTCTTCAAGAAAATTAGATTTCTTGATTTCTCAGTCACTCAGCAGTGTCCGAATCTTTGCGACCCCATGAATTGCAGCATACCAGGCCAAAATTAGATTTCTCTTCAAGAAAATGTTCAAGGGAACATTTTATGAAATGATGGACTAGATAAAGGGCAGAAATATTATGGTCCTAACAGAAGCAGAATATATTAAAAAGAAGTAGCAAGAATACACAGAAGAACTATACAAAAAAAAAGATCTTCATGACCAAGATAATCACGATGGTATGATCCCTCACCTAGAGCCAGACATCCTGGAATGTGAAGTCAAGTGGGCCTTAAAAAGCATCACTATGAACAAAGCTAGTGGAGGTGATGGAATTCCAGGTGAGCTGTTTCAAATCCTGAAAGATGATGCTGTGAAAGTGCTGCACTCAATATGCCAGCAAGTTTGGAAAACTCAGCAGTGGCCACAGGACTGGAAAAAGTCAGTTTTCATTTCAATCCCAAAGAAAGGTAATGCCAAAGAATGCTCAAACTACCGCACAATTACGCTCTTTGCACATGCTGGTAAAGAAATGCTCAAAACTCTCCAAGACATGCTTCAGCAATACGTGAACCGTGAACTTCCAGATGTTCAAGCTGGTTTTAGAAAAGGCAGAGGAATCATAGATCAAATTGCCAAATTCTGAATGGATCATCAAAAAGCAAGAGAGTTCCAGAAAATCATCTATTTCTGCTTTATTGACCATGCCAAAGCATTTGACTTTGTGGATCACAATAAACTGTGGAAAATTCTGAAAGATGTGGGGATTCCAGACCACCTGATCTGCCTCTTGAGAAACCTATATAGAGGTCAGGAAGCAACAGTTAGAACTGGACATGGAACAACAGACTGTTTCCAAATTGGAATTGGAGTACGTCAAGGCTGTATATCATCACCCTGCCTATTTATATATCATGAGAAACACTGGGCTGGAAAGAGCACAAGCTGGAATCAAGATTGCCAGGAGAAATATCAATAACCTCAGATATGCAGATGGTGATTGCATTCATGAAATTAAAAGACGCTTACTCTTTGAAAGAAAAATTATGTCCAACCTAAATAACATTGAAAAGCAGCGGTATTACTTTGCCAACCAGGGTCTGTCTAATCAAGGCTATGGTTTTTCCAGTAGTCATGTATGGATGTGAATTTTGGACTGTGAAGAAAGCTGAGTGCTGAAGAATTGATGCTTTTGAACTGTGGTGTTGGAGAAGACTCTTGAGAGTCCTTTGGACTGCAAGGAGATCCAACGAGTCCATCCTAAAAGAGATCACTCCTGGGTGTTCTTTGGAAGCACTGATGCTAAAGCTGAAAATCCAATTCTTTGGCCACCTTATGCGAAGGGTTGACTCATTAGAAAAGACTGATGCTGGGAGGGATTTGGGGCAGGAGAAAAAGGGGACAACAGAGGATGAGATGGCTGGATGGCATCACCGACTCAATTGACACGAGTTTGTGTGAATGCCAGCAGTTGGTGATGGACAGGGAGGCCTGGTATGCTGCAATTCATGGGGTCGCAAAGAGTCGGACACTGCTGAGTGACTGAACTGAACTGAACTGATAAAGCACAATACTATGTAGGCACCTGGAATGTTAGGTCTATGAATCAGGGTAAATTGCACATGGTCAAGCAGGAATTGGCATGAGTGAACATCAAAATTTGAGGAACTAAAATGGATGGAAATGGGCAAATTTAATGTAGACGACCATTGTATCTACTACTGTGTGCAAGAATCCCATAGACGAATTGTAGTAACCTTCATGATCAACAAAAGAATCCTAAATGCAATCTGAAAAATATACTTGGTTGAATTTCAAAAACAGGAGAATGATCTCAGTTCGTTTCTAAGGAAAACCATTCAAGATCACAGTTATCCAATTCAGTGCCCCCAGCACTGATGATGAAGATGCTGAAGTTGAACAGTTCCATGAAGACCTACAAGATTTTCTAGAACAAACAGGAAAAAAAAAAAAAAAAGTTGTCCTTTTAGGGTATTGGAATGCAAAAGTAGGAAGTCAAGAGATAACCTGAAGTAACAAGCAAATTTGACCTTAAAGTACAAAATGAAGCAGGGCAAAGGTTAATAGAGTTTTGACAACAGAACACACCAATCATAGCTAACCCCCTTTTCCAACAACACAAGAGATAACCCTATACAAGGACATTAATAAATGGGCAATATTGAAATAAAATTGATTATATTCTTTGCATCCAAAGATGAAGACTCTCAGTACAGTCAGCAATAACAAGACCTGGAGCTGACTTTGGCTCAGATCATCACTCCTCATATAAAAATTCAGGCTTAAATTGAAGAAAATGGGGAAAACCACTAGGCAATTAAGGTATGACCTAAATCAAATATTTTATGATTATACGAAGGTGACAGTAGAGGTGGAGGTGAGAAATACATTCAAGGGGCTAGTTATGGTAGACAGAGCACCTGAAGAACTTTGGACAGAGGTTCATAACATTGTATAGAAGGCAGTGGACAAAACCATCCCAAAGGAAAAGAAATGCAAAAAGGCAAAGTGGTTGTCTGAGGAAGCTTTACAAATAGCTGAGGAAAGAAGAGAAGTGAAAAGCAAGGGAGAGAGGGAAAGGTATACCCAACTGAATGCAGAGTTCCAAAGAATAGCAAGAAGAGAGAAGAAAGATTTTTTCAAATAATAATGCAAAGAAATAGAGGAAAACAATAGATTAAGGAAGACTAAAGAGCTCTTCAAGAAAAATGGAGATATCAAAGGAATATTTCCTGCAAGGACAGGCATGATAAAGGCTAGAAATGGTACAGATTTAACAGAGGCAGAAGAGATTGGGAAGAGGTGTCAAGGATACACAAGAATTGCACAAAAAAGGTCTCAATGACCTGGATAACCACAATGGTGTGGTTACTCACCTAGAGCCAGACATCCTGGAGTATGAAGTCAATTGGGCCTTAGGAAGCATCACTGTTAACAAAGGTAGTGGATGTGATGGAATTCCAGCTGAGCTATTTAAAATACTAAAAGATGATGGTGTTAAAGTGCTGCATTCAAAATGTCAGCAAATTTTAAAACCCAGCAGTGGCCACAGGACGGGAAAGGTCAGTTTTCATCCCAATTCCTAAGAAAGGCAGTGCTAAATAATGTTTGAACTACTGGATAACTCTGTTCACTTCCCATGCTACTGGCTTATGCTCAAAATTATTTAAGCTAGTCTTCAACAGTTTGAATTTGGAAATTCCAGATATACAAGCTGGGTTTAGAAAAGGCAGAGGAACCATATATCGAATTGCTACCATTCATTGGATCATAAATAAAGCAAGGTAATTCCAATGAAACATCTACTTCTGTTTCATTGACTATGTGAAAACTTTTAACTGTGTGGAACACAACAAACTGTGGAAAATTCTTAAAGAGATGAGACTACCAGACCATCTTACCTGTCTCCTGAGAAACCTCTATGTGGGTCAAGAAGCAATTGTTCAAACCTTACTTAGAACCTTTATTTGGGCTCCAAAATCACTACAGATGAAGACTGCAGCCATGAAACTAAAAGATGCTTACTCCTTGAAAGAAAAGCTAAGAAAAACCTAGACAGTGTATTAAAAAGCAGGAACATCACTTTACCAACAAATATTCATATAGTCAAAGCTATGGTTTTTCCAGTAGTCATGTATGGATGTTAGATTTGGGCCATAAAGAAGGCTGAACACTGAAGAATTGATGCTTTTGAACTCTGGTATTGAAGAAGACTCTTGAGAGTCTCTTGGACTGCAAAGAGATCAAATCAGTCAATCCTAAAGGAAAACAATCCTGAATATTCATTGGAAGAACTGATGTTGAAGCTGAAGCTCCAATACTTTGGCCACCTGATGCGAAGAGCTGACCCATTAGACAAGATCCTGATTCTGGGAAAGATTGAGGGCAGGAAGAGAGGGGAACAACAGAGAACGAAATGGTTGGATGATATCACTAATGCAATGAAACTGAGTTTGAGCAAGCTCTGGGAGATGGTGGATGACAGGGAAGCCTGGCATGCTGCAGCCCATGGAGTCACAAAGAGTGGACAGGACTGAGCAACTGAACAACAACAACAACAACAACATGGAACAATGTATTGGTTCAAAACTGGGAATTAAGTACTGCATGATTGTATATTGTCACACTGCTTATTTAAGTTATATGCAGAGTACATCATGCAAGATGCCAGGCTGGATGAGTTACAAGCTTGAATCAAGTTTGCAGGGAGAAACATGAACAACTTCAGTTATGCAGATGACACCACTCTAATGGCAGAAAGCAAAGAGGAACTAAAGAGTCTCTTGATGAGGTTGAAAGAATAGCAAAAATCTGGCTTAAAACCCAACATTCAAAAATCTAAGATCTATGTGCATGATACTGGATGACTGGGGCTCGTGCACTGAGACGACCCAGAGGGATGGTACGGGGAGGGAAGAAGGAGGGGGATTCAGGATGGGGAACACGTGTACACCCGTGGCAGATTCATGTTGATGTATGGCAAACCCAATTGTAAAGTAATTAACCTCCAATTAAAATAAATAAATTTATATTAAAAAATCTAAGATCATGGCTTCCAGTTTAATCACACCATAGCAAACAGAAGGGGATAGGTAGAATCAGTGACAGATTTTCTCTTTGGGGCCCCGAAATCACTGCAGACAGTGACTGCAGCCAGGAAATTAGAAGATGCTTGATTCTTGGAAGGAAGTCTATGACAACATAGTGTATTAAAGATCAAAGGTGACACTTTGCTGACAAAGGTCCCTATAGTCAAAGCTATGGTCTTTCCAGTAGCCCTGTACAGATGTGAGAGCTGGACCATAAAAAAGGCTGAACGCCCAAGAATTGATGCCTTCAAATTGTGGTGCTGGAGAAGATTCTTGAGAATCCCATGGACACCAAGGAAATCAAGTTAGTCAATCTTAAGGGAAATCAGTACTGAATATTCATTGGTAAGACTGTTGCTGAAACTGAAGCTCCAATACTTTGGCCCCCTGATAAGGATAGCTGACTCATGGCAAAAGACCCTGATGCTGGAAAAGATTGAAGGCAAAAGGAGAAAGGGAAAGCAGAGGTTGAGACAGTTGGATAGCACTGCTGATTCAATAGATATGAACTTGGGCACACTCTAGAAGATGCTGAAGCACAGGGAGGCCCGGCATGCTGCATTCCAAAGGATCACAAAGAGTTGGACACCACTTAAATGACTGAAGAACAACCCCAACAACATGAAGTCATACTGGATTAGTGTGGGCAGCTGAAATCTAATGACTGGTGTCCTTATGAGAAAGAAATCTAGAAATTCAGACACAGGGAGAATGTGTCCCTGGAAATAGATTAGAATGATGCATCTGCAAGGCAAAGATTGTATGCAACTATCAAAAGCTAGAAAGAAGCAAGGTAATAACCTCCCTCGGAGCCTTCAGAAAGAGGCTGACGTTGCTGTAACTTTGATTTTGGATTTATGGCCTCCAGAACTGTAAGAAAATAAATTTATCTCATTTTAAACTGACTAGTTTGTAGTATTTTGTTGTAGCAATCCTAGGAAACTAATAGACTTGAATAACGCTAGCTTGCAGCAGTTAGTTTATTATGAATTCCACCTCAGTGTCAGTAATTACCAGAATATGAATGTGGGCCTGATTTTATATATATATATATATATATATATATACCATCATTCTAAATTTTCCTAACTTATTAGATTTATTTTGCTGCTGCCCTGCCTCCTAACCACATGGTTTAAATTTTCTTCATTTCCTTGATTTTTTCAGCAGAATGGAGTATTATAGAGATTTTTTGCTTGGGGCTGGTATTTATTTCATCATCTCTACTCACTTTTAAGATTTAAAATGCTTTGGAAAAACAGTGCCTTTAAACCCATAGAATTGGGTTTAAAAAACACAGATTCTAGGATAATAATAGCTTGGTGTATATTCAGTTCAGCTAAGTCACTCAGTTGTGTTTGATTCTTAGTGACCTCATGAATCACAGCACGCCAGGCCTCCCTGTCCATCACCAACTCTCAGAGTTCACACAAACTCATGTCCATCGAGTTGGTGATGCCATCCAGCTATCTCATCCTCTGCCGTCTCCTTCTCCTCCTGCCCCCAATCCCTCCCAGCATCAGAGTCTTTTCCAATGAGTCAACTCTTTGCATGAGGTGGCCAAAGAACTGGAGTTTCAGTTTTAGCATCATTTCTTCCAAAGAAAACCCAGGTCTGATCACCTTTGGAATGGACTGGTTGGATCTCCTTGCAGTCCAAGAACCTCTCAAGAGTCTTCTCCAACACCATAGTTGAAAAGCATCAATTCTTTGGCACTCAGCTTCCTTAACAGTCCAACTCTCACACCCATATATGATTACTGAGAAACCATAGCCTTGACTAGGCAGACCTTTGTTAGCAAGTAATGCCTCTGGTTTTCAATATGCTATCTAGGTTGGTCATAACTTTTCTTCCAAGGAGTAAGCATCTTTTAATTTAATGGCTACAGTCACCATCTGCAGTGATTTTGGAGCCCAAAAATATAAAGTCTGACACTGTTTGCACTGTTTCCCCATCTATTTCCCATGAAGTGATGGGATCAGATGCCATGATCTTCATTTTCTGAATGTTGAGCTTTAAGCCAACATTTTCACTCGTTCTTTCACTTTCATCAAGAGGCTTTTTAGTTCTTCTTCACTTTCTGCCATAAGGGTTGTGTCATCTGCATATCTGAGGTTATTGATATTTCTCCTGGCAATCTTGATTCCAGCTTGTGCTTCTTCCAGCCCAGCATTTCTCATGATGTACTCTGCATATAAGTAATAAGCTGGGTGAACAAGGATATACAGCCTTGAGGTATTCATTTTCCTATTTGGAACCAGTTTCTTGTTCCATGTCCAGTTCTAACTGTTGCTTCCTGACCTGCATATAGGTTTCTCAAGAGGCAGGTCGGGTGGTCTGATATTCCCATCTCTCTCAGAATTTTCCACAGTTTATTGTGATCCACAAAGTCAAAGGCTTTGGCATAGTCAATAAACAGAAATAGATGGTTTTCTGGAATTCTCTTACTTTTTTGATGATCCAGCGGATGTTGGCAATTTGATCTCTGGTTCCTCTGTCTTTTCTAAAACCAGCTTGAACATCTGGGAGTTCATGGCTCACGTATTGCTGAAGCATGTCTTGGAGAGTTTTGAGCATTGCTTTATTAGCATGTGAGATGAGTGTAATTCTGCAGTAATTTGAGCATTCTTTGGCATTGCCTTTCTTTGGGATTGGAATGAAAACTGACTTTTTCCAGTCCTGTGGCCACTGCTGAGTTTTCCAAATTTGCTGGCATATTGAGTGCAGCACTTTCACAGCGTCATCTTTCAGAATTTGAAATAGCTCAACTGGAATTCCATCACCTCCACTAGCTTTGTTTGTAGTGATGCTTTCTAAGGCCCACTTGACTTCACACTCCAGGATATCTGGCTCTAGGTGAGGGATCGTGATTATCTTGGTCATGAAGATCATTTTTTGTACAGTTCTTCTGTGTATTCTTGCCACCTCTTCTTAATATATTCTGCTTCTTTTAGGTCCATACCATTTCTGCCCTTTATTGAGCCCATCTTTGCATGAAATGTTCCCTTGGTATCTTTAATTTTCATGAAGAGATCTCTAGTCTTTCCCATTCTGTTGTTTTCCTCTATTTCTTTGCACTGATCGCTGAGGATGGCTTTCTTATCTCTTCTTGCTATTCTTTGGAACTCTGCATTCAGATACTTATATCTTTCCTTTTCTCCTTTGCTTTTCACTTCTTTTCTTTTCACAGCTATTTGTAAGGCCTCCCCAGACAGCCATTTTGCTTTTTGCATTTGTTTTCCATGGGGATGATCTTGATCCCTGTCTCCTGTACAATGTCACAAACCTCATTCCATAGTTCATCAGGCACTCTATCTGTCAGATCTAGGCCCTTAAATCTATTTCTCACTCCCACTATATAATCATAAGGAATTTGATTTAAGCCATACCTAAATGGTCTAGTATTTTTCCCTACTTTTTCAATTTAAGTCTGAATTTGGCAATAAGAAGTTCATGATCTGAACCACAGTCAGCTCCCAGTCTTGTTTTTGCTGATTGTATACAGCTCCTCCATCTTTGGCTGCAAAGAATATAATCAATCTTATTTTGGTTTTGACCATCTGGTGATGCCCATGTGTAGAGTCTTCTCTTATGTTGCTGGAAGAGGGTATTTGCTATGACCAGTGTGTTCTCTTGCAAAACTCTGGTAGCCTTTCCCCTGCTTCTTTCTGTATTCCAAGGCCAAATTTGCTTGTTACCTCAAGTGTTTCTTGACTTCCTACTTTTGCATTCTAGTCCCCTATAATGAAAAGGACATCTTTTTTTGGCTGTTAGTTCTAAAAGGTCTTGTAGGTCTTCATAGAACCATTCAACTTCAGCTTCTTCAGTGTTACTGTTTGGAGCATAGACTTGGATTATTGTAATATTGAATGGTTTGCCTTGGAAATGAACAGAGATCATTCTGTCATTTTTGAGATTGCATCCAAGTACTGCCTTTAGGACTCTTTTATTGACCATGATGGATACTCCATTTCTTCAAAGGGATTCTTCCCCACAGTAGTAAATATAATGGTTACATGAGTTAAATTCACCCATTCCAGTCCATTTTGGTTCCTTGATAAATACTATTTGAGCAATTTACCTTGTGCTCCAAGATCACTCAGTTTCATCTGTAAAATGAACACAAGAACAGTAACTTATTTATAAGACTGTAAGAATTAAATGAGTTAATATTCCAGGTAAAAGGATTCCAACAGCTCTAGGATACATAAGTCAACAAGAGTTAGCTGTTATTTATTTATTTTTTTTTAAGTAGGTGCTTCTATTTCCTCAGGATGTCTTTCTTTTACACTGCATGCTGCATGCTCAGTTGCTTCAGTCACGTCTAACCCTTTGTGATCCTATGGACTACAGCTCACCAGGCTCCTCTGTCCGTGGGATTCTCTAAGCAAGAATACTGGAGTGGGTTGCCATGTTCTCCTCCACGGGATCTTCCTGACTCAGAGATAGAATCAGGTCTCCCACATTGCAGGCAGATTCTTTACTGCTGAGCCAGTGATCTCTGCCCTATAATTTATAAGACTCCTTTGATATAATAAATATTTATGGCAAACTGTTTAATAGTGAAAAACCTTTTAATGTTTTTCTATAAGTTTGGTGATGTTTGTAGAGTTAGGATAACATATGAATATATCCTTTTTTAACACTTTGAAATAATTTTTTAAAAGGTTTTTTTTTTTCAAATATCTTTTTATATCAAGTATCTTGATATATTTGCTATAATGACTAATTCATTGCTAATTTAGAAAATATTTAATGACCTGTGGTGGATTAAGCCATCCAGTTGAATGATGATTACTGTTTCAACAGTAAACTTAACTATCTCACAACATGTTACTTGTATATGTCATTAGAAGAACAACAAAAAAAAGTGAAAACTTTTAGATTAATTTCTACTGCTCATCATGTGCTCACACAAAGAATAAAGATATAAATATTCTATATTTTACCAGTTTTGTACTTTTTTCACTGAACCACAATATTTCTGAAACATTAATGATTACAAATTATATACTAAATTTCTCAAATAGGCTAACTCAAATATGACTGAGCACCTTGATACCAATTACAAGTTTAAATTTACAAGATTAAATCTGTAATTTTTCAAGTTAGGGAAATCTGGGTACCATATAGTAACAGGACTTTTTAAAGTCTACAATATTATAAGTAATTTAAATTTAGATAAATGGACTCAGTCTAGGAGAACAACTCTGAAAAAGGAAAGTATTAAATGTTTAAAATAAAAAGTTAAAACCAATAGAATGAATTATATTTCCTAATATTATTAAGAATTACAACTTTCATTTGATCATGATAGATATATTATGCTTTTAATTAATAGAAGAATACAATTTAAAGTGTTCTTGTCTTTTTATGTGGAAAGATAATTGACTGAACAATATGTTTTTTTTATTTTCCAAGCCTCTATCACACAATATTTTTATGACTACTTTGATATAATATGTAAAAATGCTTCCATTTTACTTAAATCAATACTTAATTATTCAATATACATTTTGAATATTTATTATATCCTGATGGAAATAATCAAGTACAATATGTTACATATATTTAAAATGTTTAGAACTCTGAAAAATACATTATATTTGTTTATTGTAAGTATAGTAGATTATAAAGCTGTAGATTTGACTGTAATAAATCTGATTAAATATCAAGCAAGTTATGAGTCAGAAAAATCAGTTCCATCTATTTAAAGGCTTCCCTGGTGGCTCTGCAGTAAAGAATCTGCCTGCAATGCAGGAGCTACAAGAGACATGGGTTTGAAACCTGGGTGGGAAAGAATCCCCTGGCAGAGGGCATGGGAACCCACTCCAATATTCTTGCCTGGAGAATGCAATGGAAAGAAAAGCCTGGTGGGCTACAGTCCATAAGGTTGTAAAGAGTTGCAAAGGTTGAACATGCCTGAAGAGACAAAATATGTACACATATAAATTTACATATTTTTAATAAGAAAGTAATTTGACTAAAATGGCAGTTGAACAGCATCTGTTCCTTGAATAAGAGGAAACAGCCTTGGTCCAGAGCAGAAAAAGGCAAGTTAAAATATTTAATATCTTGTCTCTCTCTGTCTTTAATGATTTGAGAACAAAATAAATCTAAGTTAATCAATCTAAAGCCTTTTATTAACAAAGATTTACAATAGTAGTAACAAAATTTTAAATTTAATTGTGATAAAGATGTTAGAGAAGACTTCAACTTTTAAAGTGAACCTCATTTAATCTAAAACAATGAACATAGGTAAACTGAGAATCAGAATTACTGGTTCAAATTTCTAAAGCAATTGAACCTCAGTAAAAAGCTTTGATTTGCCTCTAAGTTCAAAGGTTTTCCCATAATATAATTTTTCAGAGAAATAAGAAAGAACAGTCAAAGGATACTATTTGAATACCCCAGATCTGATATTTGCAATCAAAGTAGTTATGTTTTTTAAACACATAAAACCACAGAAAATGTTAGCTCCATTTTTATTTCACACATTGTAGCACTTTCTAAGTTGTCAGTGCAATTATAATTTTGTTTCTTTTTCTTTGCCCTTTGAGTTTACAAATAATAATATAATGGTAAAATACATATGCTATTTGTTAAACATTTATCCATTTATTTATGAAACAAACATTTATTGAGCCCATAAATATTAATAGAAATCTAAGGTCCCTTTGAAATGAAATATATTGCCAGATGATTTAAAAGCATTTGGCAATTTCTTTCAGTCATATCTGTGTTTATGAGACATCATGATGTAATTAGTTAACAATTGTAATAACGGCATTATCAGTAAACATGTCAAAAAACAATTATATGCTGATAGTTTTAACTTCCAAACTATGTATTTTGAAAATGTGAACAGACACACATCAATATAATCACTTATAATTCTACATTTAGAAAATATAAACGTTAAAATTTTGGTGTATATTAATTCCAGTCCTTATTTCTATCCATTTATCATTGTAATTTATTTTTAAGATTAATTGACTCACAATGAGAAGCAAAAGGAGGCTTCTGAAGTGGTAAAGAACCATAAGAGAGGAGGGCTCGATCCCTGGGTAGGGACGATCCCATGGAGGAGGGTATCGCAGGCAACCCACTCCAGTATTCTTGCCTGGAGAATACCATGGACAGAGGAACCAGCAGGTTACAGTCCATAGGGTCACAAAGAGCTGGAAAGGACTGAAGTAATTAGCATGCACGCTGGAAAAGCAGAAGAAAAGTAATTAGAATCAAGAGCTCTTGAGCTAGAGGGTGTTAATCCAGTTCTGCTACTTTCTTCCTTAACAACCTGAGGATTTATCTGTATTATTATGTGGTCTCACTGTGTCTTATTTTTTCTCATTTGGTAAATGGGGAAAAATAATACAGTCACAAAGAATTTTGCAAATATTCAGTTAATTAAAATATGCAATGCTTAGATTCAGTTCAGTCGCTCAGTCACGTCCGACTTTTTGTGACCCAAAGAATCGCAGCATGCCAGGCCTCCCTGTCCATCACCAACTCCCGGAGTTCACTCAGACTCGTGTGCATCAAGTCAGTGATGCCATCCAACCATCTCATCCTCTGTCGTCCCCTTCTCCTCCTGCCCCCAATCCCTCCCAGCATCAGAGTCTTTTCCAATAAGTCAACACTTTGCATGAGGTAGCCAAAGTACTGGAGTTTCAGCTTTAGCATCAGTCCTTCCAAAGAAATTCCAGGGCTGATCTGCTTCAGAATGGACTGGTTGGATCTCCTCGCAGTCCAACGGACTCTCAAGAGTCTTCTACAACACCACAGTTCAAAAGCATCAGTTCTTCAGCACCCAGCCTTCTTCACAGTATCCAACTCTCACATCTGTACATGACCACAGGAAAAACCATAGCCTTGACTACACAGACCTTAGTTGGCAAAGTAATGTCTCTGCTTTTGAATATGCTATCTAGGTTGGTCATAACTTTTCTTCCAAGGAGTAAGTGTCTTTTAATTTCATGGCTGCAATCACCATCTGCAGTGATTTTGGAGCTCAAAAAATAAAGTCTGACACTGTTTCCAGTTTCCCCATCTACTTCCCATGAAGTGATGGGACTGGATGCCGTGATCTTCGTTTTCTGAATGTTGAGCTTTAAGCCAACTTTTTCACTCTCCACTTTCACTTTCATCAAGAGGCTTTTTCATTCTTCTTCACTTTCTGCCAAAAGGGTGGTGTCATCTACATACCTGAGGTTATTGATATTTCTCCCTGCAATCTTGATTCCAGCTTGTGTTTCTTCAAGTCCAGCATTTCTCATGATGTACTCTGCATATAAGTTAAATAAGCAGGGTGACAATATACAGCCTTGACGTACACATTTTCCTATTTGGAACCAGGCTGTTGTTCCATGTCCAGTTCTAACTGCTGCTTCCTGACCTGCATATAGATTTCTCATGAGGCAGGTCAGGTGGTCTGATATTCTCATCTCTTTCAGAATTTTCCACAGTTTATTGGGATCCACACAGTCAAAAGTTTTGGCATAGTCAACATAGCAGAAATATATATAGTTAGTCCAAATATTTTTGGCTAACTGTACTTGTAATACTGCAAGCAGTGATTATGTGTTGTATGTTTAAACAATCCTCAGCTATGGATACCTAGACATTACTATTTTCCTCGCTACCTTTATGCTTATATTTCTATATTTTTGGTTTTAAATGCAAAAGAATACACTTATAATCAAATTAAATTAAACTGTATTGGGGTTTTACTGGCCAAATCACCAAAATCCAAGAAAAGTAGAGTTGAGGGCTTTGAGAAAACTATAGATTTGAAAAATTTTTGAATGCCTTTTCTCTTTTTTCCTGCCTTTGTATTTATTGTTTTTTTTTTTTTTTTTCCCTTCCTTTTTGCTCCTTTTCTTTGACTGGTATCTTCCTTTCTCTGGCTGTAAGGAAGAGTTTGAGATCATAATAACAGAAGAAACAAAATTATAATTATGTGTCTTCTGAAGTTATATACCACACCCTAGAATATGATAATAATTTGAAAATGCTGTCAAACTGGTTTGTTCTGCTCTGTATTTAAACTTAAGGGTCATAAACTTCATTCAATTTCTCTTGTCTTATTCCAGTCAGGGAAGTAAGCATAACCTGCCATCTGGTGGAAGTGAGATAAATGACTTCATGAGGAAGCAAGGAATATTTACATGAGGGTAGAAAATGTGAATGCTTACTGGAAACATACAGGGAAATAAGCAAAATGCACAAACAGATCGTGAAATGAGGCATATTAAAGACCACATGTAGTATCAGAGGGCATGCTTCAAGTGTTGCTTTGTGTTGCTATATAGTACTCTTTCAAAAGAAGTCTGAAATGAAATGAGACATCTCGTAATTTTAAAATTAATTTAAAAATGGTTAACTATTAACAAGAGCAACAAAAATAAAACATTATTAACAAAACTGAAAATCAAATTCAGTCCAAGGGCCATGATTTCTGCTTCCTAGTTTTAAAGAGAAGACTTGCAAATTCCTTTTATTATAGTACTAATAATTCTAACTGTTTTGATATGCATTTATCGAGATGCTTAGGGTAACCAGAATTAGATTCTTGTCTTCACTTTGTTTATTTCTATTATAGTGTGAACATAGTTGACATTTTGGACCTCATGGTCTTCATGTAAACCAAGATTCTAAAATCTATTTTACTGATATGAGGATATATTGAAATAATATGTATCTGGCACCAGAACAATAGGAGTATCAAAACCAATTTACTTCCTTTCCTCATATATTTTTTTCTAAAAATTCTGTCACAAAAATAAGATATTGAAGGGGAAAAAAAGAATGACAAAGACAGGCCGACAAAAACTGAAAAAAAATTTGCTCTTACATATATATTTACATGCTACAATAAAAAATATGTTAATATCAAAGAGGAATGCCTGTCAATTGATAATTGTGAAAAAAACAGGTTAACATTATTTGTAAAGGCTCTATGAAGAGATATAATCTATAAATAATAGACCAATCAGTGTGAACAGTGCAGTACAGAACTTGAGATGTAAAAGAACAAAACAAAACTAAAGAGAGTGGGACTACATTGTCTTACTTGATAATTTCTGATAGTTTTTTCTTGAGTGTTATCTGAGAATCAAGATTTTCATGTAAATTTATCTCATATCCATGATTATATATTTCTACTTTAATAAAATCAACTGTATTTGATTCCAAATACTTGGCAAATTTTAAGGAAAGCTTTGCAGAGCAAAGCAGCATCATAAGCAGGATGGCAACCACAATATTTTTTAAATTGGGTTCAAGGGGGTCATTTATCCCATCTGTTATTTCAACTAAACTGCATTTCTGCCTTGAAAGTGTTTCATGAGACTCTAGTGAATGAAGAGCATTTGTGATTCATTTTAGTACCCGAATATTCCAGAATAATTGGCTTTTAGTGGAGAGCTGCCATCATGAGTCAAGTTTTAAAATATGCTATTTTGCAGAATTTTGTGGCCATGGAGGGATACTTTAAAATGATATTATATTGGCATGTGCTACTACTAAAATGTGATTTTACAGTTATTAGTCAGGAAAGGATCTTTTTAGAATATAATATATATAACAGCACAGCCCTGGATGGAGAGTTTTCTCTTATATTTTGTCCACTACACAGCCATTAAACTATGGCTTTGTACATAAGTGACATCTCCAAAATGGCATAATTAAGCTTTTAAAATAATTAGTCTAAAATTAATTTAATGTTTTTTTTTCATTATGGAAACAAGATAAGTGATAAGAGTATTCCATGACAAAAGTCATGACCATCATATTTACATGGCCAAAATAATTAAATTAAAAATGCAAGAAAATATAGAGTTCTTAGTTAATTTAGAATGAATTACCAATGTGTATTACTAACAGGGGACTATATTGGTAAAAAAAAAATTAAGTAAATAATTATTGAGTACTGATTAATTTCCAAAATGTAGAGATAGTTTTTTTTTTTTTTTTTTTTTTTATAATGATATATAAGTTAATCACTACACAAGTTTAAAAAAGTTATTTATTTGCTTGTTTGGTTTTACTGATGACATTTGTCTCAAGTGCCTTATTATTTAACTAGCTGAAAGGTTAGGCCTGGATGGGGAAACAGATTTAGTTTTCAGAATTTATTCAAAATAAGTAGAAACAAACAATAAAAATCACACTATGACAAGTACTGTGGTAAAGATTTTCCCAAGGTGTGTGGGAACACAGAGAAAAAAAAGAATAAACAATATGGAGAAATAATGAAAGGGAAATGTTTCTGGAGTATTTAATAACTAAGCTAGAATTTGAAGATTATCAGATTACCAGGGGGTTTATTGGAATAGAATGGAGTTAGAAAGGCTTTTCAGAATCCACATTTTCTAGCAGATGGAAGAATAAATGAAGAATAAATCATTTGTATACTAATAAGTAAAAAGGCCATAGACAAAACAGCCTAACCCACTTAAGTAATCACAAGTAGCTCTGCAATACTGACAAAATTTAGGGCAAAACATCAAAATAAGACATGACCCTGAGGGAGTAAACTTTTTAAGAAAGGGGTTTGGATGTTACATCAAAAGATTATTGAAATACTTAACTGTTTAAATATTTGTTATACAAATATTTGTTATACATTAGCAAATGTTTAAATATTTGTTATACATTAACAGTACTGAGGATTGTCTGAGAAAGACAGCTCTGTACAATGATGATAATTTAGACTATTGCAGTAATATTGGAGGGATTTTTATGAAACTTTGATTAGCAGCAAGAATAAAGAGATTCCACAATAGTTTATATATATATATAATGCAACTCAATTATCAGTTAGATATAAAAGCTAAGAGAAAAGGAGACTAGAATGTTTTTGAGATATAAATATGTACAACAGGAAGAATAAAGCTTTCACCATAGAATAAAATTCAAGATTTGGAGCCAGTGTGAGGTTAATTCTAAAAATGTTAAATTTAAAACGCCTTTCTGAAACTTGGGAGAATGTCTGGGTTTTGTTTTCAGTTATTACTATACGAGAGGAGCTATGCTAGGTGTTGAGACTCTTTAAGTCTTTTTAATGTTATGTAGTGCCAATTAAAGCAAACATTTGCATACTGAGTTTTACATGATGAATATATAATATGAGAGAGAAAAATCTTCTCTCACCAAGCCCAATATTAATGTGAAGAATAGAGGAAAACCACCTGAAGAAGAAGAAACTAAGACTGTGAGTGAGAAGGATAAAAATTAGGAAGTTATGCTATCATGGGATAAACATATAATTCATCATTCAAACTGTTAATTTTTTTAGAGTTAAGTAGGGTATTGTTAATAATTATACCAAAGCAGTAATGCAAACCCAATCTGCCCTATGGTCAACTTATTGTCTTGAAAGCCAAGAGACAAGAGACTTACATGAGGAAAGCTATAATCATTAATTCAGAATGCTAAAGAGACTTCAGGGGACTTAAAGATTGAAAATTTTTCATTTGTCCACTTGCAGACATTAAGAGAGAGAGAGTTTTCCAGGCCTGTCACTATAAATCAACAGAGACCTGGTGGTTTAAACAACAGAAATTTGTTTTTATTCAGATCTGGAGTCTAGAAGTCTGAGATCAAAGTATGGGCAAAGGTGTTTTCTGTTTGTTTGTTTTTCCTGAGGCCTTGCATCTTGGTCATCTTCTTTCTGTCCTCACATTATCTTCCTTCTGTATATGTCTGTGACCTAATCTCTACTTATAACAGTATCAGTCATATTGGGTAAGAGCCCACCCTAATTACTTTATGTAACTGAATTATCTCTTTAAAGACCTTATTTTCAAATACAGTTACATTCCATTCCAAGGTGTTGGTTAGAATTTCAGCTTATCAATTTGGGAGAGAGAGAGACAATTCAGTCCATAATAATAAATAAATGTAATAAAATAGAGTTTGATGGATTTATAAGATAAACTGCATTGTGCTTACTGTTGTTCCATGATACGAGTAATTACTGTACATACTGAATGCCAACTACTTTTTGGACAAGCTTTAACTAATATTAGAAAAGTAAGGTGGAAGAGATGTATACGGTCAAGGGAGGAAAACTGCTTACATAGACACAAATCTTGGGCATCCTTTCTTAGCTGTAGATGAATACTTTCATAACTGAGGATGAAATGACAAGTGAAGTATCAATGTACCTCGCTTCTTGAGTGGCTAAGTAGAGGTCAGTGATACAACCAGGAAGTGAGAGGCAGGTAGAGTTCAGTAGAAAAACGTTGACCTATAGGAAATAGAAGATGGGAGTAAATAAAGTTGATCAACTCCATATTATTTCATCTTTCCTAGGTGATCCTACTGGTTCCTCATTTTCCTCATTCTGCTGAATAAGTCTCATATGCCAACAGAAGAAGATCCCATAGAAAGCAACTATTAGATTTCTCAGAGTGTACGAGACTAGAGACCTAACTCAGTAATGATCTCTCTTTAATTTCATTATTATGAGTTAAATAATTTGTAATATTACTTTATTTAGCCATGGTGGTGGTGGTGGTTTAGTCGCTCAGTTGTGTCCAGCTCTTGCAACCCAATCGACTGTAGCCCACCAGGCTCCTCCGTCCATAGGATTCTCCAGGCAAGAATACTGGAGTGGGTTGCCATTTCCTTCTCCAGGGTATTTTCCCAATCCAGGAATTGAACCTGGGTCTCCTGTACTGCAGGTAGATGCTTTATTTAGCCATATAAACACCTTATTAAAGCTCAACATTCAGAAAACTAAGATCATGGCATCTGGTCCCATCACTTCATGGGAAATAGATGGGGAAACAGTGGAAACAGTGGCAGACTTTTATTTTGGGGGGCTCCAAAATCACTGCAGATGGTGACTGCAGCCATGAAATTAAAAGACGCTTACTCCTTGGAAAGAAAGTTATGACCAACCTAGATGGTATATTGAAAAGGAGAGATATTACTTTGCCAACAAAGGTCTGTCTAGTCAAGGCTATGGTTTTTCCAGTGGTCCTGTATGGATGTGAGAGTTGGACTGTGAAGGAAGCTGAGCACCAACAATTGATGCTTTTGAACTGTGGTGTTGGAGAAGACTCTTGAGAGTCCCTTGGACTGTAAGGAGATCCAACCAGTCCATTTTGAAGGAGATCAGTCCTGGGTGTTCATTGGAAGGACTGATGCTGAAGCTGAAACTCCAATACTATGGCCACTTCATGTGAAGAGTTGACTCATTGGAAAAGACTCTGATGCTGGGAGGGATTGAGGGCAGGAGGAGAAGGGGACGACAGAGGATGAGATGGCTGGATGGCATCACTGTCTCGATGGACATGAGTTTGAGTGAACTCTGGGTGTTGGTGATGGACAAGGAGGCCTGGCATGCTGATTCTTGGGGTCCCAAAGAGTTGGACATGGCTGAGTGACTGAACTGAACTGACTGAAAGTTATATTAATGTGTTATATATATATATATATATATATATATATATATATATATATATATATATATATATATGCCTAATATTATATTAGGCATGTCTGCAACTTTATAAATGCATAAAAATATTTCCTTGTACTATCACTGTGTATTCTTTAAAAGCAATTTTGATAGGTAAACACACCTTACAATATCTTATTTAACTAATACTGGCCATTGAGATTGCTATCATTGTTATTTTAATAAAACTGCAATTGTATTTTTGTACATCAATATTTTTGCACATTTTAAGAAATTTGCTTAGCATATTTTGCAATGAAAATATCCTCATCAATTTCATGAAAAATTTTATCTATTTTTAAGCTGATTTAACATTTTCAATAGTTTTTTACTGTTTTACTATTTTTCTAAATTTTTATATTGCATGATTCTTAAGAAAAGTGTTTCTGTTTTAAGTAAAGTCACTACTTTAAAGTATAAAATTTAAATATTATATTGATAACAATTTGTATATTTTAATAGAGATATTTAAGTTTTACCAACATATGATGATTTTTACATGCACAAAAAGTTATAGTTTATTCTTGAAAATTATTTTCATTTACATATGACCAAGGAAGCCTTTCCTCCATGGCTCAGTTGTAAAGAATCTGCCTGCCTTTCATGAGCCACAGGAGACACAGGTTCCTTCCATGGATTGGGAACATCCCCTGAAGAAGAACATGGCAACCCACTCCAGTATTCTTGCCTGGAAAATCCCTGGAAAGAGGAATATGGTGGAGTTTAGTCCATAGGGTCACAGAGTCAGACATGAGTGAAGCAACTTATGTATGCACACACACATGACCAAAGAAGTCAACAGCTGTGTAATGCAAACATTTAAACATTTATCAGAATAAATGTCCATGAAAAAAGTCCTACATAAATTTCTATTATTGAAATAAATCATTTATATGTTTTTTATTTTTTTTATTGTTTATTGACAATTGAAATTAACAAAGAGTTAATTTTCTTTGGAAGATGTTAGTGTGTATTTACACTAAAATGGTAAATTAAACAGTCAGTTTGGTTCATTATTGAAAAGAAAAATAATAATAATACTTCCACAAGCTCTTATACCTTATATCATTTTGCCAGTTTTGTGTTGTGATAACAAATTATCACAAGTTTAAGGGCGTAAGTCAAGCTGCCCCTGCTAAGTCACTTCAGTCGTGTTCGACTCTGTGTGACCCCATAGACTGCAGCCCACTAGGCTCTGCCGTCCCTGGGATTCTCCAGGCAAGAGTACTGGAGTGGGTTGCCATTGCCAGACTGTAAATCTCAGCAGCTCAAAATCCCAAATCTCACCATCTAAGTTAACAAAGTAGATATAGGTGCGGTTCTGTATGCAATCATTTAAAGGGGAAAAAAAATATTTTATGTCTTTGAACCTGTGAAAATCAAGCAAAGAGCAACGTGCTCCCAAAATACAGTTCATAGGACAACCACAGGATATGAGTTTTAGACATTTTCATTTGTAAACAAGAGATCATGGAAGGAAAAAGGAATTATTAGTTTCAATCAATTTCAAAACTCATGTAAAATAAACAGCATTATGTTAAGACTTGAGAATTACCCTTTGTCCACGGGGATCAGTGGTAGTAGTTTAGTCGCTAAGTCGTGTCCCACTCTTGCAAACCCATGGGCTGTAGCCCAACAGGCTCCTCTGTCCATGGGATTTCCCAGGCAAGAATACCATAGTGGGTTGCCATCTCCTTCTTCAGGGGATCTTCCCACCCAGGGATCCAGCCTGCATTTCCTGTATTGCAGGTGAATTCTTTACTGACTGAGCTGGAGGAAAACTTCCAGGATTGCTACCCAAAGATAAGAAGTCATCCTTGTTTTCTTCATGGAGTCTGTATTTTATGTGTTTGAAACTAAGTAGGTTTCATCTGAAAAGTCCCCTTTTTCTACATAATTAACATAGTCACAGCATTATGGTGGGGACATTGGGTGGACAGGCATTAGTTTGTCTGTTACAATAAGTAAAAAATATTTTGGATCTAAAATTGTGAGCACTGAATAGACTGTGAATTCAGATGAACCAGGAAGCTTCTAAGTATTTACTTTTTGAGCTCCAGTTTGTACTATTATTCCTGCCTCAGATATTTCTATTCAGATCAAAATATAAAATGGATGAATGGTAGAACTGGGGTGTCTCAGTTTGACTGGAATTTAAATTGTTAACAAGTTAAATGAATCTTGATGATTTAACTCAACTTCATTAAACACAATGTGTTAAACATAAAAAAGTACTATTTATATCACTGTGAACTCAATGGCAAAAAATGTTAATTTAATGATGTGTAGTTTTTGAATTTAGAAAAGTTTAGCTTCTGTAACAATTGTAGCTAATATTTTTCTTTAATTTAATATAATATTTAGAATATAGTGTAGATTCAAATTGAACTGACTGTGACAGAGATAATACTGTTGAATGAGCTCACGCTCAGAGACTACTTTTTATACTGATGGCACTATTGTTAATATGTAATAATAAGTCAATCACAAACATTTTAGTAAAAATTGATTTATCTTTATTCATTTTCAGAAAACATTCATATGAAATAATCACTGGGCCAAATAGCTACTAAAATTTTGACAAAGCTCAACTTTCAAATATGTGTCAACCAGATAATTTATACATAATGCTGAACTTTCACTACTTCATTGATAATCTCCTTAATATGTGAATTGAAATGATCAATTTCTATGACTAATTTATTTTAATGGACTAAATTCTATCATCAATGAAAGGCTCTCTATCAATTTTGTTTACATATTTGAAGATGTCTTTGAAGAAAAAACACATTTTTTTAAACTTTCATTTTCACTTTATTTTTTTTAATTCTAGAAAAACAAACGACCCAATCAAAAAATGGACCAAAAAACTAAATAGGCATTTCCCCAAAGACATACAGATGGCTAACAAACACATGAAAAGATGCTCAACATCACTCATTATCAGAGAAATGCAAATCAAAACCATAATGAGGTACCATTTCATGCCAGTCAGAATGGCTGCAATCCAAAAGAAAAAACACATTTTAAAAAATCAGGTAAATTTTATATTTCTGATATGATTATTTTTGCATTTTTATTTTCAATTTTGTGTGGTAAAGACAAATTTTGATGAGTTAAAAAGCTTTTCTAGTCCTTTTGATATAGTCAGAATAAAGTAACAGGGACTATATTTAACCCACATTATATGGAAATTAGAACACTGGACAAAATATGTAAAGAGATGTTTCTCAACACAGAACAATGCTCTCTGGGAGATTGGAAACCAGTAAGAAGGCCAGCTATTGACTTAATGACTATAAAAATTTTGGAGCAGCAACATAGAGAGCAAGACCACAACAAAGCTTAACTGAGCAGATAAATTTCATAGTACAGTGAAGCCTAGCTCAGAATTTGCAGGGTGCAGTATTGGAAAAACAAAGAGAGGGGGGGAAGGAATAGGGAGAGAGAAAAAGAGAGAGAGAGAGATGAAGTATGCATTTCAGAGGTCTGCAGAAATGTCCCCTTAAATATTTGGCTGTTACTGATCTACATATGTAGGAAAGAAACCACCTGAAGTCAAAGAGAGCATTACTAGAAAGAAATAGCAGAAATATCCCTGGTGTTCACATAGGGAATAATTTAGTTGCAATACTTCAGTTGCTCAGTCATGTCTGACTCTTTGTGACCCCATGAATCACAGCACGCCAGGCTTCCCTGTCCATCACCAACTCCCGGAGTTCGCTCAGACTCACGTCCATCGAGTCAGTGATGCCATCCAGCCATCTCATCCTCTGTGGTACCCTTCTCATCCTGCCCCCAATCCCTCCCAGCATCAGAGTCTTTTCCAATGAGTCAACTCTTTGCATGAGGTGGCCAAAGTACTGGAGTTTCAGCTTTAGCATCATTCCTTCCAAAGAACACCCAGGACTGATCTCCTTCAGAATGGACTGGTTGGATCTCCTTGCAGTCCAAGGGACTCTCAAGAATCTTCTCCAAAATCACAGTTCAAAAACATCAATTCTTGGTGCTCAGCTTTCGTTACAGTTCAACTCTCACATCCATACATGACCACTGAAAAACCATCACTTTGACTAGACGGACCTTTGTTGGCAAAGTAATGTCTCTGCTTTTGAATATGCTCTTTAGTTTGGTCATAACTTTCCTTCCAAGGAGTCAGTTTAGTTCAGTCGCTCAGTCGTGTCTGACTCTTTGCGACCTCATGAATCACAGCATGCCAGGCCTCCTTGTCCATCACCAACTACTGGACTTCAATCAGAAGGAGTAAGTGTCTTAAATTTCATGGCTGCAATCACCGTCTGCAGTGATTTTGGAGCCCCTCAAAATAAAGTCTGACACTGTTTCCACTGTTTCCCCACCTAGTTGCAACAAGCCAGGTGGAAAGACCTCAAAATACATGAGTGTCATAAAGAGTTCTGAGAATATTTCCTCTGAGAATATTCCATAGTCTACAGGTTGTTGGGCACAGTGAGTGAGTGAGTGAATTCGCTCAGTTGTGTCTGACTAATTGCGACCCCGTGGATTGTAACCTACCAGGCTCCTACATCCATGGGATTCTCCAGGCAAGAATACAGGAGTGGGTTGCTATTTCCTTCTCCAGGGGATCTTCCTGACCCAGGGATTGAACCCTGGTCTCCTGCCTTACAGGCAGACACTTTAACTTCTGAGCCACCAGGAACCTGCCTAGCAGTAGGATTGTGGGTCATACGATAACTCTTTAAACTTTGAGGAACAGCCAAACTCTTCCGAAGTGGTTACACAGTTTCACAGTCTTGGGGGCAATGTGTGAGAGTTCCCATTTCACCACATTCTCACTAACACTTGTATGGTTTTTGTGATTTTAGCTATCCCAGTGGGTATGAAATGGCATCTCACTGTTTTGATTTGCATTTCCATAATGACTAATGTTAGGTGTTAGATGTTGAAAATCTTTTCATGTGTTCATTGGAGCCATTTATTTTCTTTGTTGAATTGTGTGCTAGAGCCTTCTGCACAAACCATGTTTAAAAGTAAGCATCAAAAGATTTACACTGATTCTAAATAAATCTGAATGTGCCTGAGAACAATAAAAGCCAGCATTATTTAAAGGTTAAAAAAACAACAACAACTAACTGCTGACAACATAAAATTCAAAATGTTGTGTTCATAATTTAAAAACTAGCTAGTGTACAAAAAGAAGACACAAAACTACAAAATTCAACCGGGAACATGGAGAAAATCTCATCAATAGGAACATATTTAAATGACAGAAATATTAGAATTATCTGACAAGGATTTTAAAGCTGTTACAATAATTATATTTCATAGATTTAAGGTAAAAGAGAAGACACGTTCATGATGAAAAGAGATGTGTGTGTGTGTGTGTGTGTGTGTGTGTGTGTGTGTGTCTTCAGTCACTCAGGCATATCTGACTCTTCGGAATCCCATGGACTGTGTATCCTACCAGGCTTCTCTGTCCAGGGGATTATCCCAGCAAAATACTGGACTTGGTTGCCATTCCTTCTCCAGGGTATCTTCCTGACCCGATGGTAGAACCCATGTCTCTTGCATCTCCTGCATTGGCAGGTGGATTCTTGACCATTGTGCCACCTGGGAAGTCTGAGAAGAAATGAAAAAGACCCAATGGGACTTCTAGAGATGAAATACATATTTGAAATAAAAAAAATAAATGACTAAATTTTACAGACAGTTGGACTTTGCAAAATTAAAGATTCAGTGAAATTGAAGTCACAGCACCAGAGTATATCCAAAACAGAAAAGAAGGGAAGAAAGCTTTTGAATATTAAATTTGGGAACATTGGCATTAGAATAAAATCTTCATCTTTCCAGCACTTTCAGAGTCTTTAATAATTAGCGACTTTTATAAAAATATATAAAACAGAATAAGTTATATAATCAAATAAAATATTTCATTGCATCAATTTATTGCCCATTTGAATTAATTTAAAAGTAGAAAATCTCATGCTCATGAAATTATTGATACCTTATGTTTAATAAAATGTATGTTTGTCATTTAGAGCATATTAAGCTACATTTATCAGAACTTCAATATTAGACTGAAGTTAATTTCAGAAAGTCAATGATAAAACTAATAGTGACTAAAATGTCTTTTCTCTTAGCCATTAAAAATGGCAGAGACATATCTAGAGAAAATTAAAAGACAGATCAATATTAATATCCATGTTGATGGCCCATATTTATTTTAAGTATACATTACTATTAAATTTAATAATATAATATTTCCTGCTGTGAACCCTGATTCAGTTCAGTTCAGTTCAGTTCAGTCGCTCAGCCATATCCGACTCTTTGTGATCCCATCAACTGCAGCACGCCAGGCCTCCCTGTCCATCACCAACTCCCAGAATTCACCCAAACTCAAGTCCATCGAGTCAGTGATGCAATCCAGCCATCTCATCCTCTGTGGTACCCTTCTCGTCCTGCCCCCAATCCCTCCCAGCATCAGAGTCTTTTCCCATGAGTCAACTCTTTGCATGGGGTGGCCGAAGTACTGGAGTTTCAGCTTTAGCATAATTCCTTCCAAAGAACACCCAGGACTGATCTCCTTTAGGATGGACTGGTTGGATCTCCTTGCAGTCCAAGGGACTCTCAAGAGTCTTCTCCAACCCCACAGTTCAAAATCATCAATTCTTTGGTGCTCAGCTTTCTTCACAGTCCAACTTTCACATCCATACATGACCACTGGAAAAATCATAGCCTTGACCAGATGAACCTTTGTTGGCAAAGTAATGTCTCTGCTTTTCAATATACTATCCCAAATTAGTAAGACATATTAGCTATTTTGAAGAATAAAGTTAAAATGATGTTATAAATTGAAACATTACTTTCATGTGGCCCTGTTTTTTAATTACACTGACTTGTTCACATAGAACAATTAATCACAGATTAATTCTAATATGAGATTTTATACTCTACATCTAGCATAAGGACTCACAGTATGAAATTTATTCCTTAATTAAGTATCAAATGTTATGGATGGCTATTAAAGATTATGTTTTTAGCACATGAGTGTACATATTATTCTCCTTGAAACTCTATTAAAATCACCATGGAGATGAATAAAATATATATCTATAGCAAAAAAAAAAGGTAATATAAGAGATTTTATCATATGAGCTCTATTAACCAACTTACTATAAACCTGATGAGACTGTTTTCTTTCCAAAGAAGATAAAGTAGCTTGTAGTACACAATATATTCCACTGGAAAAGAAAAATTGTAGAAAAGTGAATATAATATAAAATCATTTAAGCAACAAGTCTTAGGGAAGTATGGAAGCAACAAAAACTAAAGGGGATAATACCACTTATGACAGAATAATTTTGAAGTGGTAAATATACCTTTGCCAAAATTTAAGGATATATTAGGCAGGAGACTGGAAACCTCAGTGAAAAACCTCTTAGAAACAAAGAAAATTTAGCTGAAGAGGGAAATATTTGAGTATACAGCCTGCCAAGGAGATATCAGCATTTGTCAGTGAACACATTAGGTTTTCAATAAAATTACCACAATAGCATTATCTGAATAGATACTCTTCCCGAACAAAAACATATAAGATGCCCAATAGGCACATGAAAAGATGTTTAACATCACTAATTATTATGGAAATGCAAGTCAAAACCACAATATCACCTCACATCTTTCAGAGTCTGTCTTATTAAAAAGATAACTAATAAGAAGTACTGGATAAGATGTGGAGGAAAAAAAAAAACACTGGTGGCAATGTAAACTGGTGCAACCATTATGGAAAACAGTTTGGAGACTCTCAAAATATTAAGAATAACAGTACTATCATATACAATCTAATGATTCCACTTCTGGGTAGTGAGCTGAAGAATATAAAATTACTAATTCAAAAAGATGCATGCAATCCTATGTTTATTGCAGCATTATTTATAACAGTTAAATAATAGAAACAACCTGAGTTTCCCTTGCAGAAAAATGGGTAAAGAAGATTATGTGAAGATTTTATAAACACACACACACACACATACACACACACACACAATGGAATACTTCTTAGCCAAGAAAATATAAAATTGTTCAACTGGCAACAATATGGATGGACCTTGAAGATATAATACTAAATGAAATAAGTCAGACAGATAAAAACAATCTATATGATATCACTCATGCACAAAATATTAAAATAAGTAAATGAGTAAATGAACCAGCCAAACCAAACAAAAACAAAAACATAGATTCAGAGAACAGAATAGAGTTTAGCAGAGTGAAAAGAGGAGTCAACAGTATAGTCACAAAGAGAAATTTTGGTGGTGAGCATAACATAGTGTAAACAGAAATTAAAATATAATGTAGAAGTCAAAAAAATGATGCCATAAATCAGTGTTATCTCAAAAGAAAAGAAAAAAGAAACATACCACTTTAAAGGACTGTTACTTACTGAACACTCATTCACTGTTGGAGAAATGCAAAATATCAGAGACACAGAGGAAAATAATTCAGCAAATTTTCACATAAATATATTCTACTAATGATCCAGCAATGCAACTTCTATGTATCTGCACAAGATAAATAAAATAACATATATTCTTACAAAGCCCATAGGCTGAGTGACTCCAACCCAGAAGCATCCAATGTTCACCAAGTGATGATTAGATTAACAAAAAGTAATATATCCATACAATTGGAAACTTCTTAGGGAAACAGTGAATGAAATATATTAAATGAAAAATATAAATCCCCAAAACGGTGTGCTAGAAAATAGAATCAAGACAAAAAATACTAATAGAGTATAATGTCATATGTATGAAATGTCACCTTTGCACATCATTAGCTGTCTAAGTTAAGAATGAGGGATGAAAAGAAACATAAGGGAATTTCAGCAGTGATGAGATGTTGTAAAAATTGATTATAGTAGTGTTTTATGACTCTCTCAAATTGTCAACATTTGTTGGATTATGGAGAAAGCAAAGGGTTTCCAAAAAAACTATCTACTTCTGCTTCATTGACTACACCAAAGCCATTGACAGTGGATCATAATAAATTGTGTAAACTTCTTGAAGAGATGGGAATACCAGACCACCTTACCTGTCTCCTGAGAAACCTGTATTTGAGTCAAGAAGAAACAGTTATAATAGAACCAGACATGGAACAACTGACTGGTCCCAAATTGGGAAAGTAGTATGACAAGGTTGTATATTGTCACCTTGCTTATTTAATTTCTATGCAGAATTCCTCATGTGAAATGCCAGGCTGGATGAATGAAAAACTGGAATCAAGATTGCTGGAAGAAATATCAACAACCTCACATATATGGATGACACCATTGTAATGGCAAAAAGTGAAGAGGAACTAAAGAGCCTCTTAATAAAGGGGAGAGTGAAAAAGCTCTCAATGTTGGTTTGAAATTCAACATTCAAAAAATGAAGATCATGGCATCCAGTCCCATCACTTCATAGCAAATAGAAGGGAAAAAGTGGAAGCAGTGACAGATTTTCTTTCCTAGAGATCCAAAATCACTGTGGATGGTGACAACAGTCATGAAATTAAAAGATGCTTGCTCTTTGGAAGGAAAATTATGGCAAACCTAGACAATGTTTTTAAAAGCAGAGACATTACTTTGTTGAAAAAGGTCCATAGTCAAAGCTATGGTTTTTCTAGTAGCCCTGTATGGATGTGAGAGTTGGACCATAAAGAAGGCTGAGCACTGAAGAATCGATTATGGTGCTGGAGAAGATTTGAGAGTCCCTTGGACAGCAATGAGATCAAACCAGTCAATCCTAAAGGAAATCAACCCTGACTATTGATTGGAAGGACTGACGCTGAAGCTGAAGCTTCAATACTTTGGGCACCTGATGAGAAGAGCTGACACATTGGAAAAGACCCTGATGCTGGAACAGATTGAAGGCAAAGGAGAAGGGATCGGCAGATGATGAGATGGTTAGATACCATTAGTGAGTAAATGGACATGAATTTGAAAAATTTTCAGGAGACAGTGGGGTACAGAAGTATCTGCTGCTGCTACTGCTGCTAGGTCGCTTTAGTCGTGTCCGACTCTGTGCGACCCCATAGATGGCAGCCCACCAGGCTCCCCTGTCCCTCGGATTCTCCAGGCAAGGACACTGGAGTGGGTTGCCATTTCCTTTTCGAATGCAGGAAAGTAAAAAGTGAAAGTGAAAACACTCAGTCGTGTCCGACTCTTACCGACCCCATGGACTTCAGGCTACCAGGTTCCTGGGATTTTCCAAGCAAGAGTACTGGAGTGGGTTGCCATTGTGGGGCATGCTACAATTCATGAGGTTGCAAAAAGTCAGACATGACTTAGGGGCTGAACAACAACACTACAAAGTCTCTAAGTGTTTTGCGTTTACCAAAATCCATTTATGTTATGTGAAAGTACCTCACAAAAGCTTTATGAAAATAGTACAAGTTCTATTAGGTACATGCATTCTAATGAAGGTGCTACTTGCTCAAAATAAATCTCAGTATGTGTGGCTGTTAAGTTAGGTATTTTTTTCTATTGCAGAGGCATAAAATCAGCATCAACATGATTATAATGTAATGATGATTTCAAACAATACATATTTACTTACTATGTGATGGGCACATTAAATTCTTAAAAAGTCATGAAAAACATATTATCATTATGTTCATTTTACAGATAAAACTGAGTTACCAAACTACAAATTTATTCATTCAAAGTTGCACAGCAACAAGTTGCAGAGCTGGCATGTGGACCTAGTGACCATGTCTCTAGGGTCTATGCTCTAGTCTACACTACACTAAGCTATTTTGCTTGTTATCTAATGATGGTTTATCAACAATAATGTAGAAAAAAAGCAAAATGGCACAATACTTAGAGAGATATAGAAATTATCAATAAACAAATGTTTATTAATCATAGTGAAATAAGAAATTAAGAAAGGTCAGTAATATAAATATAGCTGCTGCTGCTGCTGCTAAGTCGCTTCAGTCGTGTCCGACTATGTGCAACCCGATAGATGGCAGCCCACCAGGCTCCCTCATCCCTGGGATTCTCCAAGCGAGAACACTGGAGTGGGTTGCCATTTCCTTCTCCAATGCATGAAAGTGATAAATGAAAGTGAAGTCATTCAGTCGTATCTGAATTGTAGTGACCCCATGGACTGCAGCCTACCCGACTCCTCTGTCCATGGGGTTTTGCAGGCAAGGGTACTAGAGTAGGGTGCCATCACCTTCTCCATATAATTACAGCAGAAAGCTCAATTATACAATCTTTTCAAGCTTTATTTTTCTTACCACCTAGAAAGTTGAGTATACAAAATACATAAGGGAAGATGTATGCAGCCCTGTGAGGAAACTTTACCTTATTATGAAGACTGAGTGAGCTCTATTGATCATAATATATTCCAATTTCACTTTTATCATTCATAGTCAGTGAAACATAACTTTTCTGTAAGTAAAGTTTAACCTTGTAATACCCTCCTATGCAGTTGATAACCACATAAACCTTACCTTGAAAGAAATATATAGCAAAGATAATTCAAAATATACTGTTGAGAACCTATCTGCTATTTAAGATGAGAGCATAGTCTATAAATATAAGAAATAATTGCAATAGATGCAATATCATAGTTCTCACATGCCTCCATACATTATGAATATTAGCTGTAGGTTCTTAAAATGTACATTGCTTTTGGAAATTTAACTGTAGGAAAGTTACTGTTCTTTGAACTTATGGTAAAAATATTCACAAAGTTTTTGATGTAAAGTTTCATACAGGATGAGATAAAGTTTGTATCATTAAAAAATGATTTCAATATTGCTTTCTGTTTAATTTAATTGCATTTATAGCACAATATTCCAAAGCAAGTAGATATGATGATGAGAAACCAAGAATATATATATTCAACAAATTAAAGTTCACTGTTTAGTTCACAAATATTCAATAAAAGTTTATTTTAAAATGTTTCTACTGCTTTACACACTCATGTGAAAATACATTGAATTAAACATCTAAGTTCTTGAAAACAGCAACAATAAACTAGATTTTTATGCAATACTTCCAGAAACAAACACAAATAAAACTAAAACTATTTGTAAACAATAGATACTCTAGAGAATTAAAATAATTTATAATATTTAAGCAAAATAACAATATCAGTTGTGAAAAGTAAATGACTACTTCCAGAATATAAATTTTCTTTTTAAAAATGTTTGTTCAGAAAAACAGTTGACATTTTTATCACTTTGTGAGCCTTCAGTTGAGAGTTTTCAAAATAACATTGCATCAAAGGAAACATTAAGTAGGAAGATATATCAGAAATGCTGTACAGTCATAAATTTATTTTAGAATTGGTGTTTTTTATCATACTCACCAGGCAGAAAGAAAGCTTTAAAGTTTTATTTTGACACTATCACTATTAAAGGCCAAACTATAAATTCTAAATAATTGTCTTCAAAGTTCCAAGCTCACAAACATTTTCCAAGCTTCATACATCAATATGCTTTGCCTGTCAGTTTTGTACTGTGCAATATTTGCATTATCACATTCTCTTTTGCATTTTCTCTTCCATAGTTTTTATTTATCTCTCAACCTCTCATTTTATTAGAGCATTTAGTTCAGTATGTTGAAACCTATAACTTCTATTTTCTTTTAAAATGTTATAACAAATATGTTTATCCAAGTACTCCAGTATCTATTACATTGAAAACTCAATCTCTCAGTCCTTTTAGGCAAGACATTTTATAATAGAATTCCTAAAACAGGTAAAGAATTAATTTCTGTAAAACATGGATGTAGTATGTCCAGGGCCCTGAGTTATACAACTATAACAGGCCTCTCACATTGGAGTTGACATAACTAGTGGCCTCACAGCACTATAATCCAGAGATTTCTTGACTTTTAGTTTGGTACATAATTTTCTTCCACCTTCCTCAACTCCTTCTAGAAAATAAATTCATAGCTTAAGCACTATGTAAATATATTTTCAGCTAATCATACTAATCACACAAGAAAAGAGGACAATTAACACTTAAGGGGAAAAACAAAACAGACTGCCTCAAGTACATTAAAATATGCTCAATACATAACAGAATATCATTTGCTCTCCAATATACCACTTATTTTCTTCATAGGGCTTAAAGTGTTCTTCACATAGTTGAGTGCATAGCCTTATTGTGATTAAGAGAAGTATATCTGAATTTTTATTACATAGAGGCTACAAAGAAAATGCTGTAACATAAAATAGAATACTAATGGGTCAAGCTTGAACAGAATAAATGAGATAATATTTCACTGAATGATTGACTTAGAGCCCAGTTTTTAAATAAAATTTACTGATAAATTAATGTTTTACCCATATGTTGGCTGCACAAATTATACATATATATGTTCAGTTCAGTTTAGTCGTTCAGTTGTGTCTGACTTTTTGCAACCCCATGGACTGCAGCACATCAGGCCTCTCTGTCCATCACCAACTCAGTTTACTCAGACTCGTATCCAGAGTCAGTGACGCCATCCAACCATCTCATCCTCTGTCATCCCCTTCTCCTCCATCATCAATCTTTCTCAGCATCAAGGTCTTTTCAAATGAGAGCACTCTGCATCAATGGGCCAATGTACTGGAGTTTCCACTTCAGCATCATTCCTTCCAATGAATATTCAGGACTGATTTCCTTTAGGATGGCCTGATTGGATCTCCTCACAGTCCAAGTGACTCTGAAGAGTCTTTTCCAGCATCACTTTTTAAAAGATTCAGTTATTTGGCACTCAGCCTTCTTTATGGTCCATCTCTCACATCTGTACCTGACTACTGGAAAACCATAGCTTTTACTCTGCGGACCTTAGTCAGAAAAGTAATGTCTCTGCTTTTTAATATGCTGTCTAGGTTGGTCATAACTTTTCTTTCAAGGAGAAAGCATCTTTTAATTTCATGGCTGCAGTCACCATCTGCAGTGATTTTGGAGCCCAGAAAAATAGTTTGTCACTGTTTCCACTGTTTCTCCATCTATTTGCCAAGAAGTGATGGGACCAGATGACAGGATCTTAGTTTTCTGAATGTTGAGTTTCAAGCCAACTTTTCACTCTCCTCTTTCACTTTCATCAAGAGGCTCTTTAGTTCCTCTTCAATTTCTGCCATTAGAGTGGTATAATCTGCATATATGAGGTTGTTAATATTTCTCCCAGTGATCTTGATTCCAGCTTGTCATTTATCCAGCCTGGCATTTTGCATAATGTGACCTGAATAGAAGTTAAATAAACAGGGTGAAAATATACAGCCACGTCATCCTCATTTTCTAATTTGCCACCTGCCCTTTGTTTCACGTCTAGTTCTAACTGTTGCTTCTTTACCTGCATACAGCTTTTTCAGATGACAAGTAAGGTGGTTTGGTATTCCCATCTCTTGAAGAATTTTCCACAGTTTGTTGCAATCCACTCAGTCAAAGCCTTTAGTGTAGCCAATGAAGAAAACAGAGATGTTTTTCTGGAATTCCCTTGATTTCTTCATGTTCCAATGAATATTGGCAGTTTCATCTCTAGTTCCTCTACTTCTTTACAACCCAGTTTATACATCTGAAAGTTCTCGATCCACCTACTGCTGAATGGCTTTGACCTTATCCTTGCTAGTATGTGAAATGAGGGCAATTTTATGGTATGTTGAACATTCTTTAGCATTGCTCTTCTTTGGAATTTGAATGAAATCTGACCTTTTCCAGTCCAGTGGCCACTACTGAATTTTCCAGGTTTGTTGGCCTATTTTGTGCAGTACTTAAGAGCATCATCTTTTAGGATTTTAAATATACACACTGTTTCCTTCTGGGAGGGATTGAGGGCAAGAGGAAAAGGGGATGACAGAGGATGAGATGGCTGGATGGCATCACCGACTTGATGGACGTGAGTCTGAGTGAAATCCGGGAGTTGGTGATGGACAGAGACGCCTGGCATGCTGCGATTCATGGGGTGGGAGAGTCGGACACGACTGAGCAACTGAACTGAACTTCCTTCTTTGAACTTTGTTGCTGCTGCTGTTAAGTCACTTTAGTCACGTCCGACTCTTTGCAACCCCATGGACTGTAGCCCACCAGCCTCCTCTGTCCATGTGATTCTCCAATCAAGAATACTGGAGTAGGTTAACATTTCTTTCTCTAGGAGATTTTCCTGACCCAGGGATTGAAACCACGTCTATTACATCTCCTGCATTGTCAGGCAGATTCTTTACCACTGTCTCCACATGGGAAGCCTGAACTTTATTAATGTATGTCTACTTTGTGTTGTAATGAAATCAAATTTCTATTTATAAAGCTCAGATCAATCCTTAGATTATAGTAATTACATTCAAATAAATATGAAAATGTTTTCATATTCTTTCAGTCATTTCTGGTATTATTTAACATCATATAATTTTTTTCTTTAATTTCTTGCAATTTTTATAAGTTCATTAATTTTTAACTAAAAACTTTATATGTCTGATTAAGTCATTTAAGTCTTTACATAAGAGGCAAAGTAAATCTAACATTTTTAACAAAGATACAGTAAGACCGTAAACATAGTATAGTATCTATCCATTTAAGAATTATTAGGAACATGACTTGTTGAAAGCATGTTGAATGTTATTACCAGATAATTTTATTTCATTAGTTGCATTATTTCAAATATAGTATATATGTAGTGTGTGTATATTATGTGTGTGTGTGTGTGTGCTGTGATGAGCTTAGTTGTTCAATAGTGTCTGATTTTTTGGGATCACATGGACTGTAGCCCTCCAGGCTCCTCTGTCCATGGGGATTTTCCAGGCAAGAATACTGGAATGGGATCGAACCCAGGTCTCCCGCATTGCAGGCTGATTCTTTACCATCTGTGCCACCTAGTGGCGCAGTGGGAAAAGCAAGAGACCTTGATTCTATTCCTGGGCTGAGAAGATTCACCTGAAATAGGAAACCGCAAACCACTCCAGTGTCCTTGCCTGGAAAATTCCATGGACAGAGAAAGCCTGGCAGGCTATAGTCCATGGGGTAGCAAAGAGTCGAACACAACTGAGCACACACACAGAGACACACACATACACACACACACATATGTGAGTGTGTGTGTACATGTTTTCTTTTTCTAAGTATAGAAAAAGTAAAGAAAAATGACTTAAAATTCAAGAAAATCTAAAAAAGAAAAAGTAAATGGATAGAGTTAAAGGTAAAAATACCTGTTCATATAAATACTATAAGTGAAATAAAATAAAATAAAATTGAAGAGTTTTGGCCCAACTCTATTCCCATCCTCCTTTTCATCTCATTCACAAATGGGCAGAAATCCTCTAAACATCAAAAATAGCTTAAGAGGAAAACAAACCTCAAAACTTTGATCTTTACATTCCTAATAATTCTTACACTATTTGAAAGTAAACTTTAAAATTATTTCTCATAAACCTTTGATTGTTAATCTTTGATAATCAGAAATAATGTTATGAAATATTTTGCTTATGTTTCATAAATATTTTTGTGAAATATAAGGAGTCATCAGTAGTTTTATCCCCAAATATAATTTAAGCTCTAGGAACCCAAAGTGAAATAGTGATTCCTGCTGCAAGTCAGGAAATCTCTTAGGATTTAGGCTTTCACCTGATAGAAGATAATATCCTGTATCTTCTATGGTTGGGTCATCCTAGGGGGATTAAAGCTCCAAGTCAAGTCACTGAATATTGGAATCTATTTAAATGAATGGAGTGAGATAACAAGGATAGATCAGCATTTCTTTTTATAATGCTGTTTATTGTGCCCTTGAACTCCTCCAGTAATGGGCAATTTACTCTCTTGTTGATGGCAACTTCTCTACTTAAATATCAATGAGAATTTGAAATCTTTGCTTATTTTGAACTGAAGTCACACTGAAGTTTTCATCCACTCATAAGAGTTATTTGTTATAAGCTATCAGAGAAGTTGAATATTTTAGCCAACATGCAGATATTTGTGTATTTGAAAAGAACTCCAATACCCCTTCCTTACTAAAGAATAATTAGGTTTCTTGAGTTTATGAGCATATTCTGAATTTTCATCAGAATCAGTCAAATCCAAGTTTTGATTCATGTCCCTGTTATAGTATGATTCCCAGAACTCTTCGTATCAGATAAAATTATATTGAAAAACCAAATTGAAGTTAGCAGTTCCAATATTTTGCCTAATTAAATTGGATATTTTTCAACATTTTGATTATGTTTTGCTTATTTAAGTGTCATAGAGTTTCTAAAAGGCTATGCAAATTGGCATGTGGATCAGAACAGTAATTTACAAGCCTAAGTGTGAACTTTCATTGAATCATATTTACTTCAATATAAAGTTGCTGTAGTCTTTCCTAAAAGAAGGAAAATGTTACAAATGTGCATATGAATCTGCTTATCTTGAATGCTGCTTTCCATTAGATGTGACAAGATCATTACTTCACTGAATGTTTAATCATCACATGGAGAATGGCTCAGTACATTCTGCATCTGTTAATTTCAGACACTACAAATCACTAACTCTGCTGAAATGATTTGTCTTTATCAATGTTTGCATCAATAAAAGGACACGTTCACTTTCAAACTCTTCTGAGGGAAAATATGTAAATTTTATCTCTTTCTTGTAGTTCCTGTCAGATATTACATTTTAATGTCATTTCCCTACATTATACAACTTAGATTTATATTCTACGCATATTTCTGAAGCATAAGTTTTATAATCTACTTATAAAATTATTTTTTTCTAGTGTTATCACAAACTAATCTTAAAATCTGGGTTTTAAAGTGTTATGAACTTGAAATATTACAAATTTATTTGAAGGCATTATGAATTTCAGTTCAGGTCAATCACTCAGTTGGGTCCAACTCTTTGCAGGCCCATGTACTGCAGCACACCAGGCTTCCCTGTCCATAACCAACTCCCAACTCATGTCCATTGAGTTGATGATGCCATCCTACCATCTCATCCTTTGTCACACCCTTCTTCTCCTGCCTTCAGTCTTTCCCAGGATCAGGGTCTTTTCCAATGAGTCAATTCTTTGCATCAGGTGATCAAAGCATTGGAGCTTCAGTTTCAAAATCTGTCCTTCCAATGAATATTCAGAATTGATTTCCCTTAGGATTGACTGGTTTGATATCCCTGCACTCCAAGGGACCCTCAAGAGTCTTCTCCAACACCACAGTTCAAAAGCATCAATTCTTTGGCACTCAGCTTTCTTTAGGGTCCAACTCTCACGTCCACACATGACTACTGGAAAAACCATGACTTCAACTAGATGGACCTTTGTTGGCAAAATAATGCCTCTGCTTTTTAATATTCTGTCTAGCTTTGTCATAGCTTTGCTCCAAGGATGAAGTGTCTTTTAATGAATCTATAATCTTACAAATATGAACAATTTGTATATCTGTAACTAAAGCTTGTTCTTTACTAATTGATGGAGGAAATGCACTACTGTTGTCCTTAGTTGCAATTAGTCAGATATGGCAGCTCTATAGTCATTGTTATCTTGGCCTCGTATCTCTCACCCAGACCAAGCCAGTAGCTTTCTAACTGGTTTCCCTGCTCCAAGTGTGGCTTTAAATTAATTCAGCTTTTTAAAATGTAAAACCAAGCATGGCATGCCCTCATTTAAAATCAATCAATAAATTCCTGTCTCCTAGGAGACACTGTTCTGGCTTTCTTGCACCCCTCTAATGTGTGACATGACCTTTTTCTTGTCCACACTCCCACTTCATCTATCAAGACTGAATAAACTGCCTTTGACTGACCCATTCTTTCTATTCAGTGCTGCCAAACTGGAATACAAAGGCCATTTCTATCAGGATAATTCATCCTTTGGCCTACCTACCTCTTAATATTTAATTTCAATATTGTCATCTGTTAACTATCGATGCATATATACGTGTGTCTTCTCTGGTGGCACAATGACACCTTCCTGTGAACTCAGGAGACACAGGAGATATGGGTTCAATCCCTGGGTCAGGAAGATCCCTTGGAAAAGGAGATGGCAAACCTCTCCTGTACTCTTGCCTGGGAAATCCCACAGACACAAAGAGTCTGATAGCCTACAGTCCATGGGGTTCCAAAAAAATCAGATACAACTTAGTGACTAAACAACATAGACAGATAGTTAACTAGAAAGATAGATAAATAATTGATGCTTGAACAACACAGGAGTTAGAAGTGCTGACCTCTCATGAAGTAAAAAGCTAACTCAAGTATAACTTTATAGTTGGCCTTCCTTATCTGGAGTTCCATTGGTGAATTCAACAACTGTGGGTCTGGTTGTACTGTAGTACTTTTTAATGAAAAAGAATCTGAGTGTAAATGGATCTGTGCAATTCAAGCCCATGTTTTTCTAGGCTCAACTTGTATTCATATATACATATATTTGTATAAATATATGCATACAAACACAAATATGAAAGAGGGAGAGAGAAAGGGAGGATTTTCCAATAGGCACTTGACTATTCCATAGCATCTACTCTGACCTTTTTGCAATTGCTTTTTTTATTAGAAACCAAAGTCTGTATTTTTAAAAATAAATCTGTTCATGTCATTAGAATCTTTCAATGGTTTCCCAATATTTTCAAGAAAATGACAAATGTACTACAAGTTTTCTGCATAGTGTGCTCATTACCCTCTTTCCTTCTACTCTCTTAACTTTTACTCCCTGTAATGCCTCTTAAAGCCACACATGCTTTCTTTTACTTCCAAAATGCCTGGGATGGCCATTTGTTCCATTTTCCAATTAACTTCTCACTTTATACTTGTTTTGTAATGTAGTGTGATATAGCATTTGACTTGAATATATTACTATTTGTAATATTTTTGTGTGTATGTGTGCTCAGTCACTCAGTGATGTCTAACTGTTTATGATTCCATAGACTGTAGCCCAACAAGCTTCTCTGTCCATGGGATTTCCCAGGGAAGAACACTGGAATGAGTTTCCTCCTCCAAGGGATCTTCCTAACCCAGGGATCAAACCTGCATCTCCTGCAGCTCTTGCACTGGCAGGCAGATTCTTTACCACTGAGACACCTGGGAAGTACCTTGTAATATTTTATAATATTTCATTACAATGTTAAATTTTAACTAAATCTTGCCAAGAGTTAAAGAATAAAAGGGGTAAAATTTGGATAAATTATAGATATTCTTAAAAACATATTAAAAGAGAAAGAGAAAGTTGAGGGGTAATAGGTAATTTAGTTCTCCATTAAAAGTAGTTCATAATTTCAGAAAAAGATTACAGTGCCTGCATCATTATAATTTGACAACTAGATACCACCCAGCAATATTTTGCACTTTAACAGATATCATAAAATATAGATACCCCCTTGATTTAATTTCATAAAATCAATTTAAAGTCCCCCAAAACAATGAGGAAACTAAGGGAAATGTACAGTCTTAAACACCACAGCACATGATAAACAAACACAATGTTCTTTAATTATATAGGTATGCATTGTTAAAAACTCTAAGGTTCAAATAAGAAAAATGATACTTCTTTGAGCAGCTAATATCACAATCAAATCTATAAAACATCAACAAGTACAAAACTATGAAAGAATACACTCTAAAAAAAAGATTATCTTTCTGTGAGTAAGATCCAGAGACTGGTATGATAGTGGCAGCATTCTGCTGTGTCCTGTCAAGAATGAAAAAAGGTTAATCAAATGTTCTTCGATAATTTTACCAAGAGACCATCCAATTACATAAAGGTATATCTCCATTCATTGTCAAAGCAAATCAACAACAACAACAACAACAACAACAAATCACTACTTAATAATATAAAACATTTTATTTGATGTCCCTTATATTATTTTCATTTAAAGAAAACTACTATGAATAAATTTTGGAAAAAGACTACTGAATTTAAATCAAGTAACCTCAATATTCTTGTTTTACCACTATCTGGTTTTTAAGGCTTTGGCAGGTCAAATTGACTTTTATTTATGAACTACCACCTATTGGTTCATTTTGACTGATTACATCCTTTTAGGCAAATTTTAAATTTCGGTTTACACATAATCATTATATAAATTTCAAGTAAGACTAATATGCATTCTAACTACTAATGGATCTTTCATTCATATATAAACTTATGTATCATAAATGACATTTAATATAATGTCATTTAGACATGAGTATTTCTGATGAAGTCTCCAGCTATGTTATAGAAATGTGCACAGCTGTGGAAATCCATGTTTAAGAAAGACCTTTTTGAGAGATCTGCTAACACGTCTGCCCAGCCTCTGTCCCTTAGAGAGACATAGTTTTCATTATATTTGTTATTAGGAAGTTAACTAATCTGCCTTCTGGCCTGGAATGAAACACTGTCTTTATTTTCTAAGGCTCATCATGTCACAGGAGGGTGTGCATATTATCAAGATATTTATTATTGGTTATATTAACATTGGCCACTGGTTAAGATGGTGCTAGCCGGGTTTCTCCTTATTTTATTTTTCCTGTTTACATTCTATTCATTAGAAGTGAATCACTAAGTCCAGTCTGAAATAAAGAGAAGAGCTCTGCCTGCCAAATAGAACAGTATCAATATTTTATTGCTATTGTTCAGTTGTTAAGTTGTGTCTTACTCTTTGTGATCCCAGGGACTTCCCTGTTCTTCACTATCTCCCAGAGTTTGCTCAAATTCATGTCCATTGAGTTGGTCATGCAATCTAACCGTTTCAGCTCTCTCTTTTTGCCTTCATTTTTTCCAAATGTCAAGGACTTTTTCAATGAGTCAGCTCTTCATATCAGAAGCCAAAAGTTGGAGCTTCATCCTCAGCAACAGTCAAATTATTTGTTAACATACATTAAAACTGCCATCTGAATTACTATATATGGGAGAAAGAAAGGATATGTTGAGCTTCTACAAACATCTATTTTCATTAAGGTTTGTTTGTTCATTAATTTTAGCTTTCATTGTTGGATCATGATAACAATACTGATGTGGGTTTATAATGGTGATTTCATTTTTGTTTCCTTTATTTTTTTCTACATTTATTGATTGGAATTCTTACACATATCTCTGTGTCTCTATATCTATCATGTTTTTCTAAATACATATGAATTAATATGGAAATCTCTGACTTAAATCCAGCACCACAGAATTTTACCACAGAGTCCATTCTAGCATTTCCCCCTCCACGTGCTTATTTGTTATTTTTACCCCTGACAAAGATAAACCTACTTATTATGATTATCTACAATGTATATGCATTTAATGTATTCATTTAAATGTAGTATAAGAAAAGTAGTTACAGGATTGCCAAGCTAAACTCATTCCTGTTAGACAAAGTTTATCATCTAGAGCAGAGGGTGTCTTTTTCTCTATTTCTGGTAAATATGAGAAAGAATGAAAATAAATATTAAGCATCTACTAAAAAGTTCTTACAAAGTCTAAAAATGATAACATGGAAATAATATATGATAACATTTTGTATGTTAAGTAGAAGAGTAAGATATTAAGTTAAAATGTTCTAAAAGTTATTTTTTTCTTTGCAGAAGGAAGATGTAGATAATAATGTCAAACCTAAGTAAGTTTGTTATATTTTTCAGACTAATTAATAAAAGAATAATAACAGAAAATATAATTTCCAAAATGATAACAAAAATAGTGAAAAATGACCCGCCAACTCCCAGGAGAGAAACAAACAAAGAAGCAACAAAAACAAGGAAATAAGATGGCAGATAAAAATATGACTATGTGAGTAATGACATATCGTAAATAGCTTAAAATATTCTTTGGAAAAATAAGATTTTCAGGCAAAATTAAAAGAACCCAAATTAAAGAAATGAAAATTATGTATTATAAAATACACATCTAGTATATAAGAAAAGAGATTCTTTACATTGTTTAAATTCAATATAGAAAAATAATTTTATCTTCATATGCATTGTCATAGCATCTACATTTTTTAAAGACGTGTTCAAACTTAAGAAACTGTGCTCAAACTAAGGTACTCTAAAGTCTCTGAAGATTAATTTATTTAAATACTTTTATTTTTTGCTTATGTAGAGTTATAAATACAAATAGCATTAGCATATATTTATAAAAATATTAAGGGAATTAGTGATTTGTTTTACATTCTGTATGGAACTTTTCTTTTTTAAATATTAGAAATATTTAAGATCAGTAATGAGGTTACCTTAGTGTATTGAATCTGAGAAGGAATCCTGCACAGATTTGTTTCAATCAAATCTAAATTTGGAGGAACAAAAGCACTTTAATTAAAGGCTCTGTATTTACTCATCTTATCCTTCAAAGCCTCAGTACCTTCAAAAACACTGGATGCTTTCTACTAGCATGTAAAGACAACTGATGATTATAATCATAGACTCCAGTGCCAATAATTAATGCCATTATTGTCGACTAACATTAAAAATATTTTAAAAATAAGGGAGATTACTTAACAGAGAGTGTTAGTATATATCAGATAAAAACAATAGTTTTTCTTCTGATTTCCTGCACAGAACTTTTCTTAAAGTCAAATAGTGAGTTAAAAACCTTCCAAAATCCAGAGATAAAAGGTGCTTAAATTATGTAAGCATTTGAATTATTTATTAGCAACTATGACTGCAGGTGGCTCAGATGGTAAAAAATCTACCTGCAATGCAGGATACCTGGGTTCAACCCCTGGGTCAGGAAGATTCCTTGGAGAAGGGAATGGCAACCACTCCATGGGGTGGCAAAGAATCAGACATGACTGAGTGAGTAACACTTTCATGACTGCAGGCAGCCAATGTAAGTATTTTTAGCTGTTCATGTTATATGAACTATATTTAGAGACAAGATAAATCTGTTGTATTGCTCTAACTCATTATACTTATGCATGTACGCACATGATACTTTGCTGACTATCTCAGGATAAACAGTTAACAAATTCCTTTACATAACATATCTAATCTGTATCACATATAAGCAGAAAAATAAAGATTGCTATATTGCATACTTGGTTTAATTTAAACACAAACATACACTGATTTTGAAGTATAATCAGCATAAAAGAATCATGTGCTGAAGATAACACTTAAAACAATGTAAATCTTCAAAATTTTGATTAGTATTATAGAAGTGCCTTGCTACATGGTAAAATAAATATAACAGTGATTCAACCTAGGTATGAATAATTATAATATGCAATTTTGGACATTGCTTCCTCAGTTTCTTAAGAAAAATATCAATATGTTGATTTTTTAGAAATGTAGTATTTCATAACAGCTGAATAAAATAAAAAAATTAAGTATATTCCTTAGATGATTTAAAACTTAGAATAAACTATTTTCTTACAGTATTAAAAATCTTAAACTTCAGAGTCATTGCATTTTGTGAACAATAAAAAACCAAGAGATTTCTTAGAATTTTCTTTGCATATGAAGATGAAACACTAAACCATATATATATACATAAATATAGCTGCCCACATGATGCTAGTGGTAAAGAAATTGCCTGCCACTGCAGAAGACATAAGAGACCTGGGTTCAATCCCTGGGTCTGGAAGATCCCTTTGAAGAGGACATGGCAACCCACTCCAATATTCTTGCCTGGAGAATCCCATAGACAAAGGAGCCTGGCGGGCTACCATCTATAGGGTCACAGAGTTGGACATAACTGAAGTGATTTAGCACACACATACACATACTATATATATACATATATATATATATATATATATATATATATATATGTATATATATACATGCATGGTGGTGGTTTAGTTGCTAAGTCATTTCCAACTCTTGTGACTCCATGCACTGTAGCCATAGCCATAGGATTTTCCAAGCAAGAATGAGTATTAGCATATATTTATTTAAAAATTAAGGGAATTAGTGATTTGTTTTAGATTCTGTGTGCTATATATATATATATATATATATATATATATATATTTTATTTATTTTACTGGACTAGTGGCATATGCTTTCTGGTAGGAAAATTATGAAAGAAACATAGTTTTATATTAAATATATTTTATTTCTTAAATAGGTAAATTCGTATTTCATTGATTTATTAAAATATGTATTGCATCCCTTATTCATTTTTTAAAATATGTACACCATTTTCCATCAAAGTCAGATTTTCAGTTGTGCTCAGAAACCCTTACTTATATGCATGACACGGGATAAAAATAAAATTAATAAATAAAACAAAAAAATATTAACCTATGCCTCAGTTCAGTTCAGTTCAGTCACTCAGCCGTGTCCAACTCTTTGCAACCCCATGAATCCCAGGACGCCAGGCCTCCCTGTCCATCACCAACTCCCAGAGTTCACTCAGACTCACGTTCATCAAGTCAGTGATGCCATCCAGCCATCTCATCCTCTGTCATCCCCTTCTCCTCCTGCCCTCAATCCCTCCCAGCATCAGAGTCTTTTCCAATGAGTCAACTCTTTGCATGAGGTGGCCAAAGTACTGGAGCTTCAGCTTTACCATTATTTCTTCCAAAGAAATCCCAGGGCTGATCTCCTTCAGAATGGACTGGTTGGATCTCCTTGCAGTCCAAAGGACTCTCAAGAGTCTTCACCAACACCACAGTTCAAAAGCATCAATTCTTGGGTGCTCAGCTTTCTTCACAGTCCAACTCTCACATCCATACAGGACCACTGGAAAAAACATAGCCTTGAGTAAACGGATCTTTGTTGGCAAAGTAATGTCTTTGCTTTTCAATATGCTATCTAGGTTGGTCATAACTTTTCTTCCAGGGAGTAAGCGTTTTTTAATTTCATGGCTGCAGTCACCATCTGCAGTGATTTTGCAGCCCAAAAGGAAAAAGTCTGACACTGTCTCCACTGTTTCCTCATCTATTTCCCATGAAGTGATGGGACCGGATGCCATGATCTTTGTTTTCTGAATATTGAGATTTAAGCCAACTTTTTCACTCTCCTCTGTCATTTTATCAAGCCTAGAGTAATAGAAATACATCAATTTCAATCTCCCTTTTTAAAACCATATCTAAATTTATTCAACATTTGCTTTCAATAGTTTAGTTTATAGAAAAAACCTCTCCTTTAATTGCAGCATTACAAATACATGAGTTGGGGTAACCATTTCAAATGAAATTGGCATTCCAAAAGTTTAAGTGAATGACAGGTAGCAAAAATTCAAATACTGACCAATATGAGCAGCTAAGGAAAACAGTTCCTCCAGAGGAGTTATGAAGGAGTTAGTGAATGACTATTCACTGTGTTTTTAAGTTAAAGGAACATGAAATTTTACAAATATTTAAACATTGGAAATATGGATTAAATTTTAAAATCAAGCTATATATATGAAATCACAATAAAAATACCAGTGTTATTATAAAAATCATAGCACTGAAAGTGATTATGCATGAAAATTACCTGTCTTGATATCAAGTTTATATTTTGCTCCTGCCATATTTCAAGCACTGTGCTATGTACCAGGAAGCAAAGAGAGAAGACAAGACTTCCACAGATAAGCAAACTACAGGCTAATGAGTAAAACACACGCAGATGCAGGGTGCCTTGTGTCATGACTAAGTAGGTCCTAATGCTATGGGAGCCAATAAGAGGGACATAATTTTGAGCAATCAAGGGAAACTTCTAGAGAAAGTGGCATAATACAAATTAACCAGAAGTAGAAGAAATATGAATGCTAAGCAAGTTGAGAGTTCATTCTATCAGTTCAGTTCAGTTCAGTCGCTCAGTCGTGTCCGACTCTTTGATACCCCATGAATTGCAGCACGCCAGGCCTCCCTGTCCATCACCATCTCCCGGAGTTCACTCAGACTCACATCCATTGAGTCAGTGATGCCATCCAGCCATCTCATCCTCTGCCATCCCCTTCTCCTTCTGCCCCCAATGCCTCCCTGCATCAGAGTCTTTTCCAATGAGTCAACTCTTCTCATCAGGTGGCCAAAGTACTGGAGTTTCAGCTTTAGCATCAGTCCTTCCAAAGAAATTCCAGGGCTGATATCCTTCAGAATGGACTGGCTGGATCTCCTCGCAGTCCAACGGACTCTCAAGAGTCTTCTCCAACACCACAGTTCAAAAGCATCAATTCTTTGGCTCTCAGCCTTCTTCACAGTCCAACTCTCACATCCATACATGAGCACAGGAAAAACCATAGCCTTGACTAGATGGACCTTAGTCAGCAAAGTAATGTCTCTGCTTTTGAATATACTATCTAGGTTGGTCATAACATTTCTTCCAAGGAGTAAACGCCTTTTAATTTCATGGCTGCAGTCACCATCTGCAGTGATTTTGGAGCCCCCCCAAATAAAGTCTGACACTGTTTCCACTGTTTCCCCATCTATTTCCCATGAAGTGATGGGACTGGATACCATGATTTTTGTTTTCTGAATGCTGAGCTTTAAGCCAATTTTGTCACTCTCCACTTTCACTTTCATCAAGAGGCTTTTTAGTTTTTCTTCACTTTCTGACATAAGGGTGATGTCATTTTCATATCTAAGGTTATTGATATTTCTCCCGGCAATCTTGATTCCAGCTTGTGTTTCTTCCAGTCCAGCATTTCTCATGATGTACTCTGCATATAAATTAAACAAGCAGTGTGACAATATACAGCCTTAACGTACTCCTTTTCATTCTATAGAGGGCAACATATAATGGAAGGTGCTTGAAATATAAAATTGCAGATAACTGATAGGGAAAAGGGCTGGTGGCTCAGAGAGTAAAGAACCACCTGCAATACAGGAGACCCAGTTTCGATCCCTGGGTTAGGAAGGTCCTCTGGAAGAAGGAAGGGCAACCTGCTCCAGTATTCTTTCCTGGAGAATCCCTATGAAAAGAGGAGCCTGGAGGGCTACAGTCCATGGGATCGCAAAGAGTCAAACACGACTGAGCGACTAAGCACAGCACAGCACATACCCAATCAGTAGTGTGTTTAAGACAACAAGCTTTATTTGATTGTTTCTTTATTTTCCATTTACCCTTCTAGTGAAATATGCACAAAGGTACCTCAGGGAAAACTAAATATTTAATCCTCTATAGAGCCCTGGTTTCTCCATCATTCTGGGTTCAGTCAGCCACATAAAACTACTATCGGGATTTCAAGAAGAAAACAATTAGATCCTGAAAATTAGAGCCTTACAAAACTTTCAGAAGGACTGTTAATGTCAAAGTTAGTGAAACCTTTCACTGGTTTTTAAGAACTCTGAGGGGCAGAAATCTCTTATAGGTGCTAATAGGTCCAATGTGAATGAGATGCAAGAATGTTCCCAGAAGCCATTATACAACTCAAGTCTATCCTACATCCATAGATCCCCCTGCTACCAGAGAAAAATATCTCCTCTTCTTCTACCTTTCACTAATTGTACAAGCACTGCTTACTGGTGGTCAATCTAACCTAGTGGCCAATGAACAAGAGACTCTGATAATTAAGTTCCTAGATTCTGGATAATTAAGTACCTGATTTGCTGGGTGAAAATGTTAGTCACTAAGTCGTGTCCAATTCTGTGCAACTCCACATACTCTAGCCTGTAAGGCTCCTCTGTCTATGTAATTCTCCAGGCAAGAATACTGTGGTGGGTTGTGATTCCTTTCTTCAGGGTGTCTTTCTGATCCAGGGATCAAACTAAGGTCTCCGTCACTGCAGGCAGATTCTTTACCATCTGAGCTACTAGGGAAGTCCATGGTAGTGTGTAGGATAATGCTGCTCTATTAATCAACAATCCAATATAGCTCTATAATTCTTTCTAGTTTTCAATTTCGGTGAGTTGTTGTGAATCACTGGAAGCTATCTTATGCTAAAACTAGAAACTAACCAATAAATCTTGGTTATATTAGATTTTATTCTTTCTAGAAGATTAAAAATATCTAAGGCAAAGTCTGTATTTAACAACATATCAGAAGATTTAAGGTAAATATAAAGTAATGAAATTCAACAGTAAAAATTTGTATCATAATTTTTCTATACCAGAGTATAAAAAATTTATGTGTATACATTGATAAATAATGGCATATATAAATATATCACTGATTTAAAAAACAAAAATTAGATGGCATTGTTATTTCAGAGTTAATCTGCATTCTATTCAGAAGGCTCATCTTCACAAATGTGTCTTCTTTGTCACAGGCACTCTTTCTATCAATGGCTTTTTTTAACCTAATATTGGGTGTCCAACATGATATCAGGGTGTCCTGATAATGGTATCCTAATAACCAAAGATATGAGGAAGGAAGGAAAGCCATCTCATTTGTTTCAAAGCAGTGAGAATATCACAACCTATATTATCCAATATGATTACAAGAACACCTATAGACATTATATAAAAATATTCTTGCTAAATTAGAAGAATAGATAAAGTTGTATCCCAAATAAAATGTTTCAATAATTCATGAATTCAATCTTAACTGAAACACTTTTTTAGCAATATGGAGAAAAATATGTCACACAGTAGTTTAAAGTTGTCAAGTGTCATGGATCAGTCATTTCATACTTAAAGTAGAATTCCAGTGCAAAATATCCTGGTAAACAATTTTATGTCATTTGAAAAGAGAAACTAAATGATTTATTTATGTTTATAAACTTGGCTGGTTTTACTCAGATTGAAAAACGGGACAAAAAAACGTGCCACAGGTGGAGATCAGTTCAGTCCAGTTCAGTCGCTCAGTCATGTCCGACTCTTTGCGATCCCATGAATCGAAGCACGCCAGGCCTCCCTGTCCATTACCATCTCCCGGAGTTCACACTGACTCATCTCTATCGAGTCCTTGATGCCATCCAGCCATCTCATCCTCAGTCGTCCCCTTCTCCTCCTGCCCCCAATCCCTCCCAGCATCAGAGTCTTTTCCAATGAGTCAACACTTTGCATGAGGTGGCCAAAGTACTGGAGTTTCAGCTTTAGCATCATTCCTTCCAAAGAAATCCCAGGGCTGATCTCCTTCAGAATGGACTGGTTGGATCTCCTCGCAGTCCAACGGACTCTCAAGAGTCTTCTCCAACACCACAGTTCAAAAGCATCAATTCTTCAGCGCTCAGCCTTCTTCACAGTCCAACTCTCACATCCATACATGACCACAGGAAAAACCATAGCCTTGACTAGACGGACTTTAGTCAGCAAAGTAATGTCTCTGCTTTTGAATATACTATCTAAGTTGGTTATAACTTTTCTTCCAAGGAGTAGCTGTCTTTTAATTTCATGGCTGCAGTCACCATCTGCAGTGATTTTGGAACGAAAAAAATAAAAAAAATAAAGTCTGACACTATTTCCACTGTTTCCCCATCTATTTCCCATGAAGTGATGGGACCGGATGCCATGATCTTAGTTTTCTGAATGTTGAATTTAAGCCAACTTTTTCACTCTCCTCTTTCACTTTCATCAAGAGGCTTTTTAGTTCTTCACTTTCTGCCATAAGGGTGGTGTCATCTGCATATCTGAGGTTATTGATATTTCTCCCAGAAATCTTGATTCCAGCTTGTGTTTCTTCAAGTCCAGCATTTCTCATGATGCACTCTGCATATAAGCTAAATAAGCAGGGTGACAATATACAGCCTTGATGTACTCCTTTTCCTATTTGGAACCAGTCTGTTGTTCCATGTCCAGTTCTGACTGTTGCTTCCTGACCTGCATACAGATTTCTCAAGAGGCAGGTCAAGTGGTCTGGTATTCCCATCTCTTTCAGAATTTTCCACAGTTTATTGTGATCCACAGTCAAAGGTTTTGGCATAGTCAATAAAGCAGAAATACATTTTTTTCTGGAACTCTTGCTTTTTCCATGATCCAGCGGATGTTGGCAATTTGATCTCTGGTTCCTCTGCCTTTTCTAAAACCAGCTTGAACATCAGGGAATTCATGGTTCACGTATTGCTAAAGCGTGGCTTGGAGAATTTTAAGCATTACTTTACTAGCATGTGAGAAGAGTGCAATTGTGCGGTAGTTTGAGCATTCTTTTGCATTGCCTTTCTTTGGAATTGGAATGAAAACTGACCTTTTCCGGTCCTGTGGCCACTGCTGAGTTTTCCAGATTTGCAGCACTTTCACAGCATCATTTTTCAGGATTTGAAACAGCTCCACTGGAATTCCATCACCTCCACTTACGTTGTTCATAGTGATGCTTTCTAAGGCCCACTTGACTTCACATTCCAAGATGTCTGGCTCTAGATTAGTGATCACATCATCATGATTATCTGGGTCGTGAAGATCTTTTTTGTACAGTTCTTCCATGTATTCTTGCCACCTCTTCTTAATATCTTCTGCTTCTGTTAGTACCATACTGTTTCTGTCCTTTATGAGCCCATCTTTGCATGAAATATTCCCTTGGTATCTCTAATTTGGGAGCCTGTAATTCTATGCAGTTATTTTCCCCAGATAACTTGATCACAAATAAGACAGCCAGCCATTTCTCTTTGTCTTGCATTCTGTTCTCACACTATGCCAGCCCAACTTCTGAACACATCATCTCCTTGTGTAGCGGAGTTATAAAACCATCTGGTGTACTGAGCATTCCAGAAAACTAAGAGATTCTGGGAAGAAGCGGTCTCTAAGTGGTTAAATAGAACACTCTCACCTAAGCTAATAACTTGACAATTGTATGTTCATCCAAATGTAGACTGTTATATTTAATTTTTGACCTTAATATCTGTGTATGTGTGTATGTATACATATGTGTTTGTATGTCTTTATGAGAGTAGAGACTCTCATAAATCAACTTTGGGTAACTTAAGAAATTTGCATTTTAAGTGTCTAGTCCACAAACATATAATTATATAATACTATAGTTTTATAATATAATATAATAATTATATAATAATATTATATTCAGGAAACTCACTTCACCTCATAAAACTGCTCACAGTTTAGAAACTGATAAATGCATCTCTGAATTTCCCACCTCCAAATATCTCCTTCATGAGGTCTTCTCAATTTCATTACATAGCAGTGTATTTTGGTCTAGTTTTTTGGCCAAAACTGAACTTTATTTCTTTTCTTTCTCACATACTCTACATTCAATCAGCAAAAACTTATTTCAATTTTGAAATATAACCACTTACTGAATTGTTATTTCTCTGATTCTATCCACCATGATCTCTTGCTTGGAATAATGCAGTTGCTTCCCACCTAGTCTTCAAGACCTTACCCTTGCTCTGCTATAGCCTATTACTGACACAGTAGTCAGACAAGTCCCTTTAAATGTGTCAGATCAAGTCACTCCAACACAGCAACCTAGATGTCCATCAGCAGATGAATGAATAAGAAAGCTATGGTACATATACACAATGGAGTATTACTCAGCCATTAAAAATAATACATTTGAATCAGTTCTAATGAGGTGGATGAAACTGGAGCCGATTATACAGAGTGAAGTAAGCCAGAAAGAAAAACACCAATACAGTATACTAACGCATATATATGGAATTTAGAAAGATGGTAACAATAACCCTGTATGCAAAACAGCAAAAAAGACACAGATGTTTAGAACAGTCTTTTGGATTCTGTGGGACAGGGTGAGGGTGGGATGACTTGGGAGAATGACTTTGAAATATGTATAATATCATATGTGAAAAGAATTGCCAGTCTAGGTTTGATGCATGATACAGGATGCTTGGGACTGGTGCACTGGGATGACCCAGAGGGATGTTATGGGGAGGGAGGAGGGAGGAGGGTTCAGGATGAGGAACATGTGTACATCCATGGAGGATTCATATTGATATATGGCAAAACCAATACAATATTTCAAAGTAATTAGCCTTCAATTAAAATAAATAAATTTATATTAAAAAAGTCACTCCAACACAGCTTTCCAAAATCTTGCCATCTTAACCAACTAAAAGATTAATAAGTACCCATAAATCAGGAAATAGCTCTGTCTCCACTAACTCTCTGACCTCATCTCCTGTAACATTTCCCAAAGCTATTCTCTTCAAAGTGTAGTTTCTCTGCAACCAGCCCACAAATTCTACCCACAAAAACTGTTGATTCATTTGCCTGAAATAATTCTTACATCCCATAAACCACTGCTCAAAAAACATATCAGAGAAGTCTTTTCACATCACTCTGTGTAAAGAAGTGAATTCTTATTCTCTGCCCTTCTAACTGCCTGCCTAATTGAATTTTTCTTCATAGCATTAATTATGTGATGCATCATTTACATAATTTTATTAAATTTAAGACATAATTATAATAAATTATATTAGTTTATGTAGTATTAAGAGAAAAACTCAAAGTTAAACTATGACATATGGGTTTCTAATCACTTAAATATTTCATTTTACACTTTAAAAAAGAGGCCTTATATACATATATTGATATATATATGTTTAATCATTTACTTACTCTGGTGCATATATTAATAGGAAATTAAATGGATAAAGGGATTCCCAAAACATTTTTTTTCTTTTTCAGAGTCATATAAATGTGACAGAAACATTATCTGATTCAGTATTTTTAATGTCTGGATCTTTCCATTCAATGGCATATTCTGTGAAATCAAGAAATTCATCTTAAATGAGTGTCCTTCTCAGTTTCTATGACTTTCTTCAAAACAGCTGATCCAATATTTATACACTTTTTATCTTAATCTGGGCTGATGTTTCTGGACCCAGTCTTCACAGAACACTTTATATAAGTCAGTTATTGCTGCATGGTGAGCAATCAAAATACCACAGTGGCATACAACACTGAAGTCCCTCAGCAATTTCATTATCGGTAGGATGGAGACCTATATTTCTCTCATAGAGACCAAGAATGATGATGGTAGTATGCAGTGATAGTGACAAGAAGATTATTTGTTGAAAAATAATTATACTTATATAACATAATGTTAGTATTTTTAGGCTCTTTTCCTTGAGTTGGTCACATTCTCTAGTGAATGTTCTGATCTCAGTAATGAGTAAAGGCCTTGTTGCCAGATTTTAAGAGAGAAATGCATAATATTCCTCCAAGTCTTTATATTCAATATACCACTTTTCTCTTAATAATCATATTTTAGTGTGGTTTCTATAACAGTGATTGTGTCTGGTGTCCCCAAATCCAAAGATCCTCTGTTTCACTCTCGAGAAACACAGTGACAATGTACAGCCTTGTCACAGACCTTTCCTGATTTTGAACCAGTCCGTTGTTCCTTGGCCAGTTCTAAATGTTGCTTCTGGACCTGCACACAGATTTCTCAGGAGATTGGTAAGATGATCTGTACTGTTTTAGTATTTTCCATAGTTTTCTGTGATCCACACAAAGGCTTTTGCATATTCAACAGAACAGAAATGCTTTTCTGCTACTGCCTTGCTTTCTCCATGATCCAATGGATATTGGCAATTTGATCTCGGGGTCTTTTGCTCTTTGAAACCCAGCTTGCACATCTGAAAGTTCTTGGTTCACATATGCTGAAGCCCAGCTTGAAGGATTTTGAGCATACTCATGCTAGCATGTGAAATGAGCAAAATTGTACTCAATTTTATGTGCAGTAATTTAAATTTATACCATCACTATGACAGGTTCTGAGAACACAATTTTTTTTTTTCTCTATAACCAAATTAACAATAGGATTATTTGGGGATCGAAAATCACTGCAGATGGTGACTGCAGCCATGAAATTAAATGATGCTTACTCCTTGGAAGGGAAGTTATGACCAACCTAGACAGCATATTAAGCAGAGACATTACTTTGCCAACAAAGGTCTGTCTAGATAAGGCTATGGTTTTTCCAGTGGTCATGTATGGATGTGAGAGTTGGACTGTAAAGAAAGCTGAATGATAAAGAATTGATGCTTTTGAACTGTAGTGTTGGAGAAGACTCTTGAGAGTCCCTTGGATGGCAAAGAGATCCAACCAGTCGATCCTAAAGGAGATCAGTTCTGAGTGTTCGTTGGAAGGACTGATGTTGAAGCTGAAACTCCAATACTTTGTCCATCTGATGTGAAGAGCTGACTCGCTTGAAAAGACCCTGATGCTGGGGAATATTGAAGATGGGAGGGTAAGGGGATGACAGAGGTTGAGATGTTTGAATGGCATCACTGACTCAATGGACATGAGTTTGGGTGAATTCCGGGAGCTGGCGATGGACAGGGAGGCCTGGTGTGCTGCAGTCCACTGGGTCACAAAGAGTAGACACGACTGAGTGACTGAACTGAACTAAATTATCAATACCTCAAACTCAAAGATGTGGAGTTTCCTTCTGGTTTCCACTATTAAAAATAATTTATTCAAGAGCACAGACATAATTCTCTCTCAAACTGACTGGAAATTTATTCATGTTATTTAGCTGGTCAATAAGATCAGATGTTCATGAGTATGTTAATAATAAAGAGTAACATATTTAAAGATTTGAACATTATTTGGGCGTATAATATTCTATTTAATACTATCATCTTGTGATGTGGATATATCACCACAATATACAGAGTAAGAAAGAGAGGCTCACATAGACAACTGACTTGACAAGTAAAGTTTGTTGTTACCCATCATCCCAGAGAGGAAATGCTTACTTGACCCCTTAGTGTTATTTGAGTATTTGGGAAGTATTTTAATTGGAGCACTAAGGGAAATTGAAGAGGCTTCAGGAGAGGCAAATTGTATGCCCACAGAGTGCTTCATTAAAGTGCTGAGTTAATGTGGGCTTAATGTTTGGGTGCCTTTTTTCCTGTATTTAGAATAGCATTCCCTTAGCAAATAATTTGATATTTGTTGAATATATATATATATAAATTTTGAAAATCACTCAGTCATGTCCAACTCTTTGCAAATCCATGGACTGTATAGTCTACGGAATTCTTCAGGCCAGAATATTTTAGCGGGTAGCCTTTCCCTTCTCCAGGGGATCGTCCCAGCCCAGGGATTGAGCCCAGACTCCCTGTGTTGCAGGCAGAGTCTTTACCAGCTGAGCCACAAGGGAAGCCCCAAAATACTGGAGTGAGTAGCCTATCCCTTCTCCAGCAGATCTTCCTGGCCCAGGAATCGAACCAGTGTCTCCTCCATTGCAGGGGGATTCTTTACCAATTGAGCCATCAGGGAACCCCATTGAGTGAATGGATACTGTGAAAAGTATTTAAGATACTACTAACTATCTTTCTCTGGTTGCTTACATCAAAATCCTTCATCAAAATATTTTCCTCATGGACTCCATTACAGGTCTTCCCCCAAAATTCATATGTTGAAGCCTTGACACTCAGTATCTCAGAATGTGATATTATTTGAAGTTAGTCTTTGTAGAGGTAACCAATTTAAAGTGAGGTCTTTAGGATGTCCTTAATCCAATATCATTGTTACCCCTAATAAAAGGGAATATTTGCAGAGAGACACACAAGCAGAATGTGAGAACAATGTGAAAAGACATAGGGAGAAGATGGCTATATATAAGTTAAGGAAAGAGGCCTGGAAAAATCTTCCTTAACTGCTCTTAAAAGGAACCAACCCTTCTGACATCTTGATTTTGGACTTTAGTCTGTATAAGTATTAGAAGATAAAATCACTAGTTTATGGTACTTTGTTACCCAAACAAATGAAGACTCTTCCCATGAATCTATCTCTCCTACTCTGTTGAAAGCTACCATCAGCTCTTGAGAAGATTGTCTCTTAACTGATCTCCAAGTGTCTGTCGTTTTTCTTCCAAATATATTTCCACAGAATAGCCTTATTATTCCTTTGAACATATGTCAAATTCTGTCACTCCTCAAAACTTTTAGAAGTTCCCCATATTTCTCTATGTGCTCAATTGTGTCCAGCTCTTTGTGACTGCACAGACAGTAGCCTGCAAGATCCTTTCCCAAGCAAGAATATTGGAGTGAATTTTCATTTCCTCCTCCAGGGGACCTTCCTGACCAGGGGTTGAACCTGTATCTTCTGCACTGGCAGGTGGATTCTTTACTACTGAGGCAATTTGAAATCCCATCTTTACCATGGTAAAAAACAAAGTCCTTGTTATGGAGGATAAGACCATACATTTTTGAGGCCTCTGCTTTCTCTCTGACCCCATCTGTTCTTCTCTGTTCCTTCACCTATTTCTAAGCTCTGTTCCACCCATACTGGCATCCTTGCTTTTCCTTGCACATGCTAATAATCATGTGTGGCTCTGGGCTTTGTACCCTCTGTTCCCTCCCCCTGGAAGGCTTACTCCTGAAATATCTGAAATGCTTCTTCATTTCATTCCCTTCAAGTTTGTGTTCAAGCATCACTATGTCAATCAAGTCTCTATTGATCATACTCAGTACAATAGCACCTCACTCTCATAATTTTCCATTTCACTCACCTAAACTTATTTATCTCCAAAGCAATTATATCTTTCTGACATAATATATGATTATTTAAAAAATTCATAGACATAAAGCAATAAATTAAGACCTTCAATAGTATTTTATCACATGTGAGTTGAAAACATTGAATTTAAGGGGAAAAATGAGTATTTATACACTAACTTTTGGAATAAGCACTGTGAGTTCTTAACATCTAGAAAAATGAAATAAAACCCAGATACTGCCATTTGGTCATTTATAGTATAGCTAGAGAAGTGTTTGCAAAGAAGATGCAATATCTATGTCTAAGGGAAACATGGAGGATTACATAGGTGACATATGACAATATGTTGAAGAATGGATAAAATGTCAGGGGGATAAAGGAGGAAAGACACTCCAATCAGAGGGCCAGAATGCACTAAAGCATAGAAGTGTGAAAAACTGAGTGTTAGCAAGCTGAGTAGTTATTTGGCTAAGTAGTTGATTGGCTAAGACAAAAAGAAGACAAGATGCTTTCTAACAATTTTGTTCTATTCACCTCTTTGGATCTAAAAGCTGGAAAAAAAAAAAGTTTGAAAACATATTTTCTTTCCAAATAGTTAATGCAGAGCTGTACAAATAGTTTAGTAGTTTTTATTTTGTAACACTGACTGGAGTAGGTTTCTAGAATTTAACTTTCTTATCTTCCTTTGAGTGTAGCAGTTATGTTTAGTTGATTTTTATTCTCCAAAGGATATCATTTTCAATCAGTTTGTGCAAAATGTATTTAAAAATAAAAAATATTATTATTTGAAAATTAAACTATCTATGTTTTCTACTTTACTTCATTTTTGCCAAGTGCATATGAATAAGCAAGTTTAAACAAACTCTTGCTTTTTATCCTTTGCTAAAAATCTGTATTTTGATTCCTCTGTTCAGATCAAGTAGTCTCTTCCTTTACTCCTATTACCTATGTTAAATAATTACATTTTCAGTATGCAGTTTTGGAATATTCACACTTGTCTCTGGCTGCTGCTGCTGCTAAGTTGCTTCAGTCGTGTCTGACTCTGTGCGACCCCATAGATGGCAGCCCACCAGGCTCCCCCGTCCCTGGGATTCTCCAGGCAAGAACATTGGAGTGGGTTGCCATTTCCTTCTCCAATGCATGAAAGTTAAAAGTGAAAGTGAAGTCGGTCGGTCATATCTGACTCTTTGAGACCCCAAGGACTGCAGCCTGCCAGGCTCCTCCGTCCACGGGATTTTCCAGGCAAGAGTACTCGAGTGGGTTGCCATTGCCTTCTCCGTGTCTCTGGCAGTACTGGATAAATATATATGTTCATATTGAAATTAAATAACCTGGAAAATATCAGCATTTTGTTGAAAGAAAAACTTCCCAAAAATAATTTTTCAAACACATTGCATTAAAAATTACTTAATTTCAATGAATTCTTAAATATAAAATGATCTTTGTTTCCTTTCTCTCTGCATTTTAATATAAAAGTAAATGACTAAAATGATATAACACAGATCTGTTCATTGAAGCATGCCAATAAAGTGTAAAATAAATTTTGTTTTTGTTTGGTTTAAATGATTGGCTTTGACGTATAATCCATAATATTTATATCTCAACATACATCTAATTTTGTCTAACTATTGTGAGTTATACACATTTGACTCTGAAAAAGATATTGAAACTTTTAACTGGCCTTATCTTAAAATATGACAAAAGTATATTTATAAAAGTTAAATTTTTAGTGATACATAACTGAAACAATCACACTTGTCAAAATAACATGCTGTTCTACACATTTTGTGACAGATTGCAAGAAACTGTGTTTCTACTATTCTACTGCTTCACATGGAGTTTTAAAAAGAATATTATCCACATTGGTATCATATAACAGAGCTATTTTTTAGCTTGTTGGGACTCCTCATTGCTTTGAAAATGGCTTCAGGGGATATAAAAAAGTCTGACTGCAAAGGCAATGACAGTCATAGCTGAATAGCTATCAACACTTTGGGAAGTAAATGAAAACATCCAACAGACAGTATTTCTAAAAGTCAAAGGATATGAAACCTCATTTGTATTACATTGGTGCAAGAGTAATTACAGGTTGGCATTACTGAACTTTGTAATTTGATATTGGAATACATTCTTAAATAAATATGATAATACTATACATAGTTTTAATGTGTATTTCTTGCTTCATGCTTTGCTAATGACTTATTAGGCTTCCCTGGTGACTCAGGCAGTAAAAAATATGCCTGCAATGCAGGATACTCAGGTTTAATGCCTGGGTTAGGAAGATCCACTAGCGAAGGAAATGGCAACCCACTCCAATATTCTTGCCTGAAGAATTCCATGGACAGAGGAGCCTGACAGACTACAGCCCTTGGGGCACCAAAGAGTTGGACATGATTTAGCAACTAACACTTTCACTTTTCAATGATTCATTACTTGCTGTTTATTTTATATTTATTTTTAATTATTTATTTTAATTTGGGGCTAATTACTTTACAATATTGCACTGGTTTTTGCCATACATTGACATGAATCAGCCATGGATGTACATGTGTTCCCCATCCTGAATCCCCCTCCCACCTTCTTCCCCATTCCATCCCTCAGGGTCATCCCAGTGCACCAGCCCTGAGCACCCTGTTTCATGCATAAAACCTGGGCTGGCAATCTGTTTCATATATGATAATATGCATGTGTCAATGCTATTCTCTCAAACCATCCCACCCTTGCCGTCTCCCACAGAGTCCAAAAGTCTGCTCCATAAATTTGTGTCTCTTTTGATGTCCTGCATATAGAGTCATCATTACCATCTCTCTAAGTTCCATATGTATGCGTTAGTATACTGTATTGGTGTTTTTCTTTCTGACTTACTTCACTCTGTAAAATAGTCTCCAGTTTCATCCACCTCATTAGAACTGGCTCAAATGCATTATTTTTAATGGCTGAGAAATATTCCACTGTGTATATGTACCACAGCTTTCTTATCAATTCATCTATTGATGGACATCTAGGTTGCTTCCATATCCTGGCTACTATAAACAGTGCTGCGATGAACATTGGAGTACACCATCTTATTCAATTCTGGTTTCCTCGGGGTGCATGCCCAGCAGTGGGATTGCTGGGTCGTATGGCAGTTCTATTTCCAGTTTCTTAAGGAAGCTCCACACTGTTCTCCATAGTGGCTGTACTAGTTTGCATTCCCACCAATAGTGTAAGAGGGTTCCCTTTTCTCTACACCCTCTCCAGCATTTATTGCTTGTAGACTTTTGCATAGCAGCCATTCTGACCAGCATGAGATAGTACCTCATTGGGTTTTTGATTTGCATTTATCTGATAATGAGTGATGTTGAGCATCTTTTCATGTGTTTGTTAGCCATCTGTATGTCTTCTTTGGAGAAATGTCTGTTTAATTCTTTGGCTTATTTTTTGATTGGGTTCTTTATTTTCCTGAAAATGAGCTGCCAGAGCTGCTAATATATATTTTTGAGATTAGTTGTTTGTCAGTTGCTTCATTTGCTATTATTTTCTCCCAACCTGAAGACTGTCTTTTCACCTTGCTTATAATTTCCTTTGTTGTTCAAAAGCTTTTATGTTTAATTAGGTCCCATTTGTTTATTTTTGCTTTTATTTCCATTACTCTGGGAGGTGGGTCATAGAGAATCCTGCTGTGATTTATGTCAGAGAGTGTTTTGCCTATGTTTTTCTCTAGGAGTTTTAGAGTTTCTGGTCTTAAACACTTAGATCTTTAATCCATTTTGAGTTTTTTTCTTGTGTGTGTGTGTGTATGGTGATAGAAACTTTTCTAGTTTCATTCTTTTAGAAATGGTTGACCAGTTTTCCCAGCACCACTTGTTAAAGAGCTTGTCTTTTTCCATTGTATATTCTTGCCTCCTTTGTCAAAGATAAGGTGTCCATAGGTGCGTGGATTTATCCGTGGGCTTTCCATTTTGTTCCATTGATCTATATTTCTGTCTTTGTGCCAATACCATACTGTCTTGATGACTGTAGCTTTGTAGCATAGCCTGAAGTCAGGCATGTTCATTCCTCCAGTTCCATTCTTCTTTATCAAGATTGCTTTGGTTATTTGAGGTTTCTTGTATTTCCATACAAATTGTGAAATTATTTGTTCTAGTTATCTGAAAAATACCATTGGTAGCTTGATAGGGATGTCATTGAATCTATAGATTGCTTTGGGTTCAGTTCAGTTCAGTTAAATTTCTCTCTCATGTCCGACTCTTTGTGACCCCATGAATCGCAGCACGCCAGGCTTCCCTGTCCATCACCAACTCCCAGAGTTCACTCAGACTCACGTCCATCAAGTCAGTGATGCCATCCAGCCATCTCATCCTCTGTTGTCCCCTTCTCCTCCTGCCCCCAATCCCTCCCAGCATCAAAGTCTTTTCCAGTGAGTCAACTCTTCGCATGAGGTGGCCAAAGTACTGGAGTTTCAGCTTTAGTGTCATTCCTTCCAAAGAAATTCCAGGGCTGATCTCCTTCAAAATGGACTGGTTGGATCTCCTTGAAGTCCAAGGGAATCTCAAGAGTCTTCTCCAACACCACAGTTCAAAACCATCAATTCTTCGGTGCTCAGCTTTCTTCACAGTCCAACTCTGACATCCATACGTGACTGCTTGAAAAATCATATCCTTAACTAGATGGACTTTTGTTGGCAAAGTAATGTCTTTGCTTTTTAATATGCTATCTAGGTTGGTCATAACTTTCCTTCCAAGGAGTAAGTGTCTTTTAATTTCATGGCTGCAGTCACCATCTGCAGTGATTTTGGAGCCCAACAAAATAAAGTCTGATACTGTTTCCATTGTTTCCCCTTCTATTTCCCATGAAGTGATGGGACCAAATGCCATGATCTTCATTTTCTGAACGTTGAGCTTTCAGCCAAACTTTTCACTCTCCACTTTCACTTTCATCAAGAGTCTTTTTAGTTCCTCTTCACTTTCTGCCATAAGGGTGTTGTCATCTGCATATCTGAGGTTATTAATATTTCTCCTGGCAATCTTGATTCCAGCTTGTGCTTCTTCCAGCCCAGTGTTTCTCATGATGTACTCTGCATATAAGTTAAATAAGTAGGGCCACAATATATAGTCTTGATGTACTCCTTTCCCTATTTATAACCAGTCTGCTGTTCCATGTCCATTCCTAACTATTGCTTCCTGACCTGCATGTAGGTTTCTCTAGAGGCAGGTCAGGTGGTCTGCTATTCTTGTCTCTCAGACTTTTCCACAGTTTATTGTGATCCACACAGTCAAAGACTTTGGCATAGTCAATAAAGCAGAAATGGATGTTTTTCTGGAACTCTCCTGCTTTTCCCATGATCCAGCGGATCTTGGCAATTTGATCTCTGGTTCCTCTGCCTTTTCTAAAACCAGCTTGAAGATCTAGAATTTCACAGTTCATGTATTGCTGAAGCCTGTCTTGGAGAAATTTGAGCATTACTTTACTAATGTGTGAGATGAGTTCAGTTGTGTGGTACTTTGAACATTCCTTGACATTGCCTTTCTTTGAAACTGGAATGAAAGTTGACCTTTTCCAGTCCTGTGGCCACTGCTGAGTTTTCCAAATTTGCTGGCATATTAAGTGCAGCACTTTCACGCCATCATCTTTCAGAATTTGAAATAGCTTAACTGGAATTCCATCACCTCCACTAGCTTTGTTCGTAGTGATGCCTTCTAAGGCCCACTTGACTTCACATTTCAGGAAGTCTGGCTCAAGGTGAGTGATCACATCATCATGATTATCTGGGTTAGGAAGATCTTTTTTGAACAGTTTTTCTGTGTATTCTTGCTGCTTCTTCTTAATATCTTCTGCTTCTGTTAGGTCCATAGCATTTCTGTCCTTTATTGAGCCCATCTTTGCTTGAAATGTTTCCTTGGTATCTCTCATTTCTTGAAGAGATCTCTAGTCTTTCCCATTCTGTTGTTTTCCTCTATTTCTTTACATTAATTGCTGAGGAAGGCTTTCTTATCTCTTCTGGTTTTTGATTGTTGTGTTTTCATTTTCATTCGTTTCTATACATATTTTGATTTTTTCTGTGATTTGTTGGTTATTCAGAAGCGTGTTGTTTATCTTCCATATGTTGGTATTTTTATTCATTAATTTTTCCTGTAGTTGACATCTAATCTTACTTTCTTGTGATCAGAAAAAATGCTTGGAATATTTTAACTTTTTTAAAATTTACCAAAGCAATAAATGCTGGAGAGGGTGTGGAGAAAAGGGAACCCTCCTACACTGTTGGTGGGAATGCAAACTAGTACAGCCACTATGGAGAACAGTGTGGAGATTCCTTAAAAAATTGCAAATAGAACTACCTTATGACCCAGCAATCCCACTGCTGGGTATACACACCGAGGAAACCAGAATTGAAAGAGACACATGTACCCCAATGTTCATCGCAGCACTGTTTATAATAGCCAGGACATGGAAACAACCTAGATGTCCATCAGCAGACGAATGGATAAGAAAGCTTTGGTACATGTACACAATGGAGTATTACTCAGCCGTTAAAAAGAATTCATTTGAATCAGTTCTGATGAGATGGATGAAACTGGAGCCGATTATACAGAGTGAAGTAAGCCAGAAAGAAAAACACAAATACAGTATACTAACACATATATATGGAATTTAGAAAGATGGCAATGATGACCCTGTATGCAAGACAGGAAAAAAGACACAGCTGTGTATAACGGACTTTTGGACTCAGAGAGAGAGGGAGAGGGCGGGATGATTTGGGAGAATGGCATTCTATCATGTATACTATCATGTAAGAATCGAATCGCCAGTCTATGTCTGACGCAGGATACAGCATGCTTGGGGCTGGTGCATGGGGATCACCCACAGAGATGTTATGGGGAGGGAGGTGGGAGGGGGTTTCATGTTTGGGAACACATGTAAGAATTAAAGATTTTAAAATTTAATAAAAAAAAAAACATGAAAGGAAAAAAAAAATAAAAAATAAAATAAAATTAGTTATTACAATAAAAAAAAAAAAAAATTTACCAAAGCTAGTTTTATGGCCCAGGATGTGATCTGTCCTGGAGAAGTTCCCGTGTGCATTTGAGGAAAAGATGAATTTTATTGTTTTAGGGTGGAATGTCCTATAGATATCAACTATGTGTTACTGATCCATTGTATCAATTAAAGTTTGTGTTTCCTTGCTAATTTTCGGCTTAGTTGATCTATCTGTAGTTGTGACTGGGGTATTAAAGTCTCTCACTCTTATTGTGTTTCTGTTAATTTCCCCTTTCATACTTGTTAGCATTTGCCTTACATACTGTGGTGCTTCTATGTTGGGTGTATGTATATTTATAATTGTTATATCTTCTTCCTGGATTGATCCTTTGATCATTATGTAGTGTCTTTCTTTGTCTATTTTCACAACCTTTATTTCAAAGTCTATTTATCTGATATGAGTATTGCTGCTCCTGCTTTCTTTTGGTCTCCATTTGTGTGAAATATCTTTTTTCCAGCCCTACACTTACAGTCTGTATGTGTCATCCCTTGTTTTGAGGTGGGTCTCTTGTAGACAGCATATATAGGGGTCTTCTTTCTGTATCCATTCAGCCAGTCTTTGTCTTTTGGCTGGGGCATTCAACCCACTTACATTTAAGGTAATTATTGATAAGTATGATCCCATTGTCATTTACTTTGTTGTTTTGGATTCCAGTTTATACAGCTTTTCTGTGTTTCCTGTCTAGAGAAGATCCTTTAGCATTTGTTGAAGAGCTGGTTTTGTGGTGCTGAATTCTCTTAGCTTTTGCTTGTCTGTAAAGCTATTGATTTCTCCTTCATATTTGAATGAAATCCCTGCTGGGTACAGTAATCTGGATTGTAGGTTTTTCTCTTTCATCACTCTAAGAATGGCCTGCCAGGCCCTTCTGTCCTAAACAGTTTCTTTTGAAAGATCAGCTGTTATCCTTATGGAAATCCACTTGTGTGTTATCTGCTGTTTTTCTCTTGCAGCTTTTAATATTTTTCTTTGTGTTTGATCTTTATTAATTTGATTAATATGTGTCTTGGGGTGTTTTGCCTTAGGTTTATGCTGTTTGGGACTCTCTGGGTTTCTTGAACTTGAGTGGCTATTTCCTTCCCCATTTTAGGGAAGTTTTCAACTATTATCTTCTCAAGTATTTTCTCATGGCCTTTCTTTTTGTCTTCTTCTTCTGGGATTCCCATGATTCGAGTGCTGGAGCATTTGACATTGTCCCAGAGGTCTCTGAGGTTGTCCTCATTTCTTTTATTTTTTTCCTTTTTTCCTCTCTGCTTCATTTATTTCCACCACTCTCTCTTCCACCTCACTTATCCTTTCTTTTGCCTCAGTTATTCTACTGTTGGTTCCCTCCAGAGTGTTTTTGATCTCAGTTATTGCATTATTCATTATATATTGTCTCTTTTTTATTTCTTCTAGATCTTTGTTAAACATTTCTTGCATCTTCTTAATCCTTGTCTTCAGACAATTTCTCTGTAACTCCATTTGGTTTTCAAGATTCTGGATCATTTTTACTATCATTTTTCTGAATTCTTTTTCAGGTAGACTCCCTATCTCCTCCTCTTTTGTTTGATTTGGTGGGCCTTTATTGTGTTCCTTTACCTGCTGCATATTTCTCTGCCTTTTCATCTTGATTATATTGTTCTGTTTGGGGTGGTCTTTCTGTATGCTGGAAGTTTGTAGTTCTTCTTTATTGTGGAGTTTCATTTCTGTGAGTGGGGTTAGATCAGTGGCTTGTCAAGGTTTCCTTGTTAGGGAAGGTTGCATCAGTGTTCTTGTAGGTACAGCTGTATTTCTTCTCTATGGAGTGCAATAAAGTGCCCAGTAGTGAGTCTTGAGGTGTCTATGGGTTTGGTGTATACAGACTTTTGGCTGCCTGTATTTTAATGATTAGGGTTATGTTCCTGTTTTGTTGAATTAGCTTGGTATGTATAGCTCCAAAAATTGTTGGCTCTTCAGTGGAGCTTGGTTTCAGGGTAGGTATGGAAGTTTTTGTATGAGCTTTTGTTGATTAATGTTCCCTGGAGTCAGGAGTTTTCTGGTGTTCTCAGATTTTGGATTTAAGCCTCCTGCTTCTGGCTTTCAGTCGTATTCTTGTAGTAGCCTCAAGACTTCTCCACCCATACCGCACTGATGATAAAACATCTAGGTTAATGGAAAAAAGATTATCCACAATGAGGGACACCCAGAGAGGTTCCCAGAGTTACATGGGAAAGAGAAGAGAGAGGAGGGAGATAGAGGTGACCAGGAGGAGAAGAGGAGGATTCAGAAACGGAGAGAGAAATCTAGCCAATAATTAATTCCTTATGTACACTCCACAGTCTGGAAGACCTAGAGAGGTTCACAGAGTTACAGAGAGAAGAGAAGAGGGAGGAAGGAGATAGAGGTGACCAGGGGGAGAAGAGTGGGAATCAAAAGGATAGAGACAGATCTAGCCAGTAATAAGTTCCCTACGTGTTCTTCACAGCCTGGAATACCCAAAGAGATTCAGAGCGTTGGGTAGTGAAGAGAAGGGGGAGGGGGAGATAGAGGTGATCTGGGGACAAAAGGGATAGTCAAAAGGGGGAGAGGGCAGTCAAGCCAGTAATTAAACTCCTAAGTAACAATGGGTACTGAAGATTGGATTCTTAAAGGTAAAAATTTGATAACAAATACAAAAGAGTAAAGATTAAAAATCTAGAGTAGAGGTTAGACTCTCAAAATTACAACGTTAAAAAAATCACAAAAATTATAAAATATATATATGAAATTTGCTTTAAAAATAAGCAAATTTTTTGCAAGGTTGTATTACATTATAAAAATGAAAATTGAAGGAGAATTAAGAACTTAAAAATTAAAAATGATAATAGTAAAATACATCTAGAGATTTCTCTGGAGCCGTTGAGGGCAGTGTGGGGGTCAGTTCAGTTTCAAATATTTCCTTGTTCCAACTTGTACTTCTTCTCAAGTTGTATAGGCCCCTTCCAATGTAGTTGTTGCTAACTCCACGGTTTTAATCTGTGCACCTGTCACTTCCAAAGCAGTTCCCTCTTCTTTGTTTATTTTGACTTTCTCTGTTTGCAAGTCTCCAGTGTCTAATTTCCCCCCTGACACAAGGGGGTAAAAGTGGTGACTTATTTAGGCTCACTTTTTCAGTTGTGCTGTGGGGAGGAAGGAATACTGCAAACAAATATCACTGGTGTGTGGGGGGAGTGCTTGCAGTGTCTGGTCCACACTGGGTTTGCCCCCACTCACGGCGTGTGTGCTTTCCTGGTCTACACTGCTCAGGCTCCAGGTTGCTCTGCAGGGAACTGTCTTGAGCAGGCCCTGGTTGTGTGCACTTCCCAGGTCTAAGTTGCTCAGGTTTATCTTTCAATAAATTTGTGAGGGAGAAAGTGGTCTCCCCATCCTATTCATCTGCCAGCTTAGGACAGCCCCCCCCTTATATTTATTTTAGATTTTAGATATAAGTTCAGCCACTCAGTCATGTCCGGCTCTTTGAGAACACATGGACTGTAGCACACCAGGCTTCCCTGTCCATTACCAACTCCCAGAGCTTGTTCAAATTCATGTCCATTGAGTCGGTGATGCGATCCTACCATCTTATTCTCTGTCATCTCCTTCTTCTCCTGCTTTCAATCTTTCTCAGCATCAGGGTCTTCAATAAGTCAGTTCTCTGCATCATGTGACCAAAGTATTGGAGCTTCATCTTCAGTATCAGTTCTTCTAATGAGTATTAAGGACTGATTTCCTTTAGGATTGACTGGTTGGATCTCCTTGCAGTCCACGGGACCCTTAAGAGTCTTCTCCAACACCACAGTTCAAAAGAATCAGTCTTTTGGCACTCAGCTTTCCTTATGGTCCAACTCTCCCATCCGTACATGACTACTGGAAAAACCATAGTTTGACTATAACGATATTTGTTGGCAAAGTAATGTCTCTGCTTTTTAATATGCTGTCTAGGTTGGTCACAGCTTTTCTTCCAAGGAGGAGACTATACAGTCCATGGAATTCTCTAGGCCAGAACACTGGAGTGGGTAGCCTTTCTCTTCTCCAGGGGATCTTCCCAACCCAGGGATTGAACCCACGTCTCCTGCATTGCAGGTGGATTCTTTACAAGCTGAGTCACAAGGGAAGCTCAAAAAATACTGGAGTGGTTAGCCTATCCCTTCTCCAGGGGATCTTCCCAACCCAAGAATGGAACCAGAGTCTCCTTCATTGCAGGCAGATTCTTTACCAACTGAGCCCTCATATATTCTATGGCTGTTTGCCATATGAAATGAAGTGGAAAGGTGAAAAAGTTCGATAAGTGGGTGCCTCATGAGCTTACTGCCAATAAAAAAACTCACTGTTTTGGAGTGTCATCTTCTATTATTCTATACAACAGAAGCCTTTCTGAGGAGCAAGCGTCTTTTAAATTTGTGGCGGCAGTTACCATCTGCGGTGATTTTGGAGCCCAAGAAAATAAAGTCTATCATTGTTTCCAATGTTTCCCCATCCATTTGCCATGAAGTGATGTGACCAGATGCCATGATCTTCATTTTTTGAACACTGAGCTTTAAGCCAGCTCACTGTCCTCTTTCACCTTTAACAAGAAGCTCTTTAGTTCCTCTTCACTTTCTCTCATAAGGGCTTTTTCATCTCCATGACTGAGGTTATTGATATTTCTCCCTGAATTCTTGATTCTAGCTTGTGCTTCACCCAGCCTGGCATTTAGCATGATGAACTCTGCATATAAGTTTAATTAGCAGGGTGACAATATACACATTGATGTACTCCTTTCCCAATTTAGAACCAGTCCATTGTTCCGTGTCCAGTTCAACATGTTGTTTCTTGACCTGCATACAGATTTTTGTTTAAGACTATAGATATGATGCTAGAAAAAAGCAAATTTGAGCAATTTTCTTATTTAAGTTCAAAATGGGTTGCAAAGCCACAGACACAACTTGCAACATCAACAGCATATTGTGCCCAGGAACTGTTAATGAACATGCAGTGCAGTGTTGGCTCAAGAAGTTTAGCAAAGGAGACAACAGCCTTGAAAGTGAGGAACACTGTGAGAGGTCCTCAGAAATTAACAATGGCCAATTGAAAGCAATCATCGAAGCTGATCCTCTTACACCTACAGGAGAAGTGGCCGAAGAATTCAGCGTCACACATTCTATGGATGTTTGGCATTTGAAATGAAGTGGAAAGGTGAAAAAAGTTCAATAAGTGGGTGCCTCATGAGCTTACTGCAAATCAAAAAACTCACTGTTTTGCAGTGTCATCTTCTATTATTCAATACAACAATGAACCATTTCTCTATTGGATTGAGATGTGTGATCAAAAGTGAATTTTATACAACAACAAGCAATGACAGGCTCAATGGTTGAATTGAAAAGAATATCCAAAGCACTTCCCAAAGTCAAACTTCTACCAAAAAAATGGTCATGGTCACTGTGGTGGTCTGCTGCCAGTCTGATTACTGCCGCTTTCTGAATTTCAGTGAAACCTTCGTGTCTTTGTGAAGCATGCTCAGCAAATAGATGAGATGCCTGGAAAACTGCATTGCCTGCAGCTGGTTATGGTCAAAAACAGAAAGGGCCTACTTCTCCATGACAATGCCCAACCACAGGTCATGAAACTGGAGAGTAACATGGAAACTTACCTCACCATATGTATAATAGATAGCCAATGGGCATTTACTGTATGTCTCAGGGAACTGAAACGGGCTCTGTATCAACCTAGAATGGTGAAATGGGGAGAAAGACAGAGGGAGGTTCATGAGGGAGGGGACATATGTACACCTATGGCTGATTCATGTTGATATTTGATAGAAAACAACAAAATTCTATAATGCAATTATCCTTCAATTAAAAAAAAGAATTCATATAAAATAAAGTTGAATAAATTGAGCTATGAATATTTGCCTCATACACCATATTAAGCTGACCTCTGGACAACTGACTACCACTTCTTGAAGCATCTCAACAACTTTTTGCAGGGAAAATGTTTCCACAATCAGCAGGAGGCAGAAAATGCTTTCCAAGAGTTCATCAAATTTCAAAGCATGGATTTTTATGCTATAGGAATAAACAAACATTTATCTTTGGCAAAAATGTGTTGATTGTAATAGTTTATATTTTGATTAATAAAGCTGTGTTTGAGCCTAGTTATACTGATTTAAATTTCATGGTTTGAAACTGCCATTACTTTAATACGAAATAAATAGCATACTTAGACAAATACTGCTATGGTGATATCTTTAAAAATTTCCTTTTCACATTGCTTCATTTAGGCTGTTTTGCCATTTTATTTTTCTCTTTTACACTGAAGACAAGGCTTTTTGCTTACATCTGAAGGAAATGTTACTTTAATTATACAAAAAAAGTGCTTTAAAACACCTTCCAGTATCATAGGAAATAAAATCCAGTCACCTTTCCAATAAAAGGACATTTTTCAAGACGACCAGTGACAGTGTTAGCTCCTCAGTTGTATCCATTTATATGCGACTCCATGGACTGTATAGCCCTTCAGACTCCATTGTCCCTGGAATTCTCCCAGCAAGAATATTGGAGTGGGCAGCCATTCCCTTCTCCAAGGGATCTTCCCAACCTAGGTATTGAACCTGGATCTACTGCATTGCAGGCAGGCACTTTACCTTTTGAGCCACCACCATTATGTAACTTTAAATGTAAAATTGTAGTAGTTTTCTAGGCAATTCAGTTTCTCTTTAAAAAAAAAAAATCAAATTTCTTCCTTCGTATTGAAACAAATTTCTAAGTCCAAGAAACAGCTGCTTCTGCTCAGGGTGCCACATCTGCAAACTGCAACTTAGATAACTGCTGTGTCCCTATAAACACTTTGTTTGACCAGAAACCTTTGCATCTAATCATCCAATCCCCAAACGCCAAGCTAGCTCTAAGCCTTCTCACCCTAAACATGGTTTGACTATGTAGCCTCAACCAATCAGATAATTTCTATTTGTTCTCCATTTTTCTGTATTATTTATCCTGTAAGAGCTTCCTTTTCAAATTTCTCCAAATGGAGACTACTGACTTCATGAAGTGTTAAATAAAGTTGTTTGTATCACCTAAACTGTTCTCTTTAACAAATTGTTAACAGTTTTTGGTAAAGAGGGATGAAATGCAAAGCTGACTGCTCGTGGCCTATGGGATAAGGAGCTGTGCAGGCCAGAGTCTGTTGAACCCTTTGAGTTCATTGTTACTGTCATCCTTATGACTGGATAAGCCACTCTAAGATTCAAGCTCTCCTTCATGTAGCTCTCCAATTCAAATAAAAGTATACAAAGTTAGTGATGTTATAATTGGAACAGCTCCAAGGCCAGAAACCTAAAACACTTGGGCCTGAGCCTTGCTTCCTCCTAGAGGTTCCTCATCTAAACACCCAGAAATAAAAATGTCCAGAAATTATCTCATTTGCAATCAACAAGGAAACTGAAGAAAAGACAGTCCTTGAAGGATTATCAAATTTGTCCATACCAACACAAGCATATATCCATTACCTTGTATTACTTATGGATTATTAGATGAGAGATAAATAAGCTTCTATTTTACTTGAGTCACTTGGATTTAGGTCTCATTATTAAGGAAGTAAAACATTTATTTTAATTAATACATTAACCTGTGAGTAGGTTACTGTCACAAGAAAAACTAAACAATATGGCATGATAATACTTAAGCTATAGCTGGCAAAGAAGCAAATATTTCAGGCTGCAAAGCACGTACTGCTTTTATTTTATGCTATGACAAACCATTTAGTAGCATTCTGTGATAACCTGCAAGGTATATCATAATCTATTGTCTATAATTTTATTTTATTTTTTTCTCAGTTTCTCTTTTTTTTAACAACCAATTTTTAGTTTTTAACCATTTATTTATCATTTATTTATTCTTATTCTTACTTTATTTTACAATATTGTATTGGTTTTGCCATACATCAACATGAATCTGCCATGGGTATACACATGTTCCCCATCCTGAAACAGCCTCCCACCTCCCTCCCCATACCATCCCTCTGAGTCATCCCAGTGCACCAGCCCCAAGCATCCTGTATCCTGCATCGAACCTGATAGTAGACAAATTTATATCACTGGTATTTATTTGTGTGTTTTGGTATTTTATGTTTTATCAAAGTATTATTAAAATAAGAGTAGGAAAGAATCAACCCATATGCAAGGAGTGACTGAAGAAAATATAGTTTTGCTAGATCTGCAACCTAAATAAATGCAATTAGGCAGCCAATGTGACAGTTTTCAAATCAATAAAAGATATTCACTAAGAATCATCCTGAACAGGCTTCCATTTGCTATTCTCTACTGGACACTGGGGAACAGTCAATGATAAAGTTTTTATTAGAGACTGATGCTTTCATATCCAAGCCAATAATTTTAATGGCTCTAAGTATGCCACAATTCAAATGAGGGAAAAAATAAAAGCTGGATGGATCAAATATAAAAAGCAGCAAATAAAGAAGAATCAGTGGGCTTAAAAATCTATGTCCAGAAAGGATCTATGGGTGTGATTATTTGCACATGGAATGAAAGAAAAAGGAACCTGTTAGAAACTTACTCTTTTACTGAGGAAATCATATAATTAAAGGAAACACAAATCTGTACTATAAAAGCCCTTGTCCAGTCTCTGAAGCAACATTTACTCTCAATAATGTGGGAAGTGATCTGAGAAAGCTGTTTGCCCATCAATGGAGCAAACATTTCCATAACTTCAGATGCAGCTATTGAGAATATTGAACAACAAGAAGTCTTCCAGAGAACAAAGCCAGGATCATAGAGACCAAAAAATAAGAGAGTTACCATCAGAGAATCAGAGACATACTGATGAGTTAGGGAAGGAACTGTTCAGTTCAGTTCAGTTCAGTTGCTCAGTAGTGTCCGACTCTTTGCAACCCCATGAATTGCAGCTCACCAGGCCTCCCTCTCCATCACCAACACCCAGAGTTCACTCAGACTCATGTCCACCGAGTCAGTGATGCCATCCAGCCATCTCATCCTCTGTCATCCCCTTCTCCTCCTGCCCCCAATCCCTCCAGGCATCAAAGTATTTTCCAAAGAGTCAACTCTTCGTATGAAGTGGCCAGAGTACTGGAGTTTCAGCTTTAGCATCATTCCTTCCAAAGAAATCCCAGGGCTGATCTCCTTCAGAATGGACTGGTTGGATATCCTTGAAGTCCAAGGGACTCTCAAGAGTTTTCTCCAACACCACAGTTCAAAAGCATCAGTTCTTCGGTGCTCAGCCTTCTTCACAGTCCAACTCTCACATCCATGCATGACTACTGGAAAAACCATAGCCTTGACTAGACGGACCTTAGTCGGCAAAGTAATGTCTCTGCTTTTGAATATGCTATCTAGGTTGGTCACAACCTTTCTTCCAAGGAGTAAGTGTCTTTTAATTTCATGGCTGCAGTCACCATCTGCAGTGATTTTGGAGCCCCCCAAAATAAAGTCTGACACTGTTTCCACTGTTCCCCATCTATTTTCCATATGATAATAAAATCCACTCCTATTTCTATTTTTTGTTCCCAGACCATCTACTCTAATTATTGGGAACACAGTACCATGTAATTGTTGACGTTTTCATGCAGTTAATATAAATATTGAGCATTCATCCGAAAGATCTGGAGAGTTTGTTAAAAAACTGTTTACAGAGCTCCACTGAAAGAACTTCTGTTTCAGTAGATTTGGGTTGAGACTTGTGAGTGTATTTCCCATAAATTCCCAGGTAATACTAATAGTACTGATTAAGGAATAAAACTTTGATACCTATTGACTAATCTAAACAATAGTACCTCACTACTGCAGGATGAGATCTTCCAGACAGTATTTGTTCAAGTTTTTGAGAAGTGTAATATATTGTACTAAATGAGGATTCTGTGACCATAACTTCACTGCTGCATCATAATTTCTGCACTGTGGTTCACTTGGTTTAAAACGAGCTCATACAAGGTTTATATTAATTTTAATAGATTGGGCATTCTTTGAATCCTTGAATGTGGGTGTTGCTGGCTGGAGTATGGCAGGCAAGAAAAATTCTTCAAATGGGTGTCAATTCTGAGCAAGATAAATGTATTTTCCTTTCAAGGTTAGAAAGGGTCCTAGTGGTCAACTTGCCACCAAGTAACTAGTTGGCCACCTTGGTTTCTCTTCGTGACTAGTTGTACACTAAAGAATGACACGAGCTAAATCTGAAGTGAAAAATAATTCATGTCTTTGGGGTCAAGAGAAATCACCATTTTTTTTTTCAACATATTTACTAAAGAAATAATGAACCTAATACAAAGCTTGTATTGGCCAAGGATAGAGCTAGACTAATTTCTATTGGCTGGGTCATCCTATCCACTTGGTTTTATGTTGCCACTAATGCAGTGGGTACTTTTGGTGTGACATAAATATACTTACACTTTATGTGCATTCTAATAAGTCCATTCACATATCTCTCTCTGAGATTTTCTAAACTCGGATTTTCTAATTATGTTTCTACTAGGCCCTTGACCAATGAACTAAACTATTTTCTGTTACTTAAAAATCTGTTGCTTACAAGGCCAATGTTTCTCCACTTAATGTAGATAACCAGGTGTACCATCCGCTGAAGGGAAAATAACCATGCCCACTGGGAAAACTTATTCTAAGAACTCTTTTAAGGATATGTGCCTGCCATGCAGGAGAACAGGGTTCGATCCCTAGATAGGGAAGATCCCCTAGAGAAGGAGATGACAACCCACTCCAGTATTCTTTCCTGGAGAATCTCATGAATGGAGGAGCCTGGAATGGGGTTGCAAGAGTCAAACACGACTTAGCAAATAAGCCACCACCATGACTAGGGATGTAATACAACAGCAATCCATTTATGATTTGCACACGTATGCCTAATCAACCTACCCTTTGAATCAAACCTGGGCATTTTCCTCCTGCATACATTAAGAATGCTGCTGCTGCTGCTTAGTCACTTTAGTCATGTGCAACTCTGTGTGACCCTATGGACTGCAGCCTGCCAGGCTCCTCTGTCCATGGGATTCTCTAGGTAAGCGTACTAGAGTGGGTTGCTATGCCCTCCTCCAGAAGATCATCCCATTCCAGGGATAGAACCAAGGTCTCCTGTATTGCAGGCAGAATCTTTACTGCTGAGCCACTGGGGAAGCCCACATAAGCATGAGGACCCTTTCTCCCCCTCTTGCAGCTTTAATGTAGCTTGTGAAACCTGACTAAACTGAAAAAAAAAAATTATAAAAAACAGCACTCTCAGAAATCCTGACACTTTTACAACTAAGTCCTATGTAGATCCTCAGATGAATCTATTCTCCACTTACAGATGATGGAATCTCTTTAAGTGTTCTCAAGAAGGTCCTCAAATGCTCATTTTGCTTTAAATTTCTGGCTAGTAAATTTAAACCCATGATTTTCTCTTGGAAGGATTCCAGTTACATTTCATAAAGATGTTTAACAAAGTAAAGTTATTAGCTTTTCACTGGCACAAAGTAATTTATTAGCTGTTATTTTTCTGAAATTTAACCCCTTATTTTCTTCAATCCCAAACCAGAAGAGCTCCCTACATCTCTTCTTCCAGTGCAAGAATGACTTCAGGGGCAACCCACAGGGATAACACTATTTAATGTGGCTATTGTGGGGGCTTCCCTGGTGGCTCAGTAGTAAAGAAATTTCCTGCAAATGAAGGAGCTGAGGATTTGATCCCTCGGTCATGAAGATCTTCTGGAGAAGAAAGTAGCAAGTTGCTTCAGTATTCCTGTCTGGAAAATCCCATGGGCAGTGGTGTCTGGCAGCCTATAGTCCATGGGGTCACAAAAGAGTCAGACGAGAATGAGCAACTAATCAACCAGAGTGGTATTGTGGCCTGGATATTTGTGCCCTCCACAAAATCCACATAGTGAAATACTAATCCCCATGTGATAATAGTAAAGAGATATAGCCTTTAGGAGGTGATTAGATCCCCTCATGAATGACTAGGTGCCTGCATGAGTAGAATTAATGCCCTTATAAGAAAAGAAATGAAAGCATGCTGTCTCTGCAATCCACCTTATGAGGATACAAGGAGAAGGCAGTCATCTGTCCAATAGGATAGAGCTCTCACTAGACAATGGATTTGCCTGCATCTGGATCTTGGAGTCCCAAGCCTCGGCTAATTTGATATCACACCCTAAAACAACTAAGACAGTGGCCTGGCATCACCCTAAAGAAAATTGGTGGCAAAAAACCCCCAGATTTTTCATTTTTGGAATTTGTCTTCTTTTAGTTAATTATTTGATACATAATGGAAATTCTTTTGCTCAGCACTTTACTCCTTAGGTGCAAATCTTTACAAACTCCTTCATGTATTTTCTCTAAAGATGGGTCAAATTAGACTAGGTGAGGCTAACTACTACTTATTCTAATTACTGTTTACTACACCTGCATGTATGAAGTAGGAAATGGCAACCCACTCCAGCTTTCTTGCCTGGAAAATCCTATAGACAGATGAGATTGGTAGGCTACAGTCCCTGGGGTCATAAAGAGTCGGACATAAATGAGTGACTGAGTACACACCTGAATGTATATATATATTTTTCCCATTATAAAGTCATTACCACAAGATTGATGTCCCCTTGTTAGGGACAGCAACTGATGCATACACATTTCTGAAAATTTAACCTCACTTGGTTAAATTCAGCAGTATTGTTTTGTGTGTGTTTCACAGAATGTGAAATTTCCAGAATTTTCATCTTGCTTTCCCTTGATTAACCAGTTTATCTCTCCTCCTCTCTGTCACTCTCTTGTTCTCTTTCTCTTTCTACCACTAGCTCTTGCTCTCTCTCATTCTCTCCTCACATCTGCATCCTTGACAAATTTTTTTTTGTTGTTTTTTCAAGAATGTAGTTACTTAACACCTGTATTTCTTCAAACAAATCTTGATACTCCTCTCCTTGATAGAGAAAAGGAAGGAAACTGTTAATTAACCTATATAAGATGCTAAGGTTTAACAATAGGGAGGGGCAGTGTAGAATGTTTGTCTTATATTTGCATCTTTGGATCCTAATATAATTTCTAAATATTTTGTAAATATCCATACTCATAAATCATACTACATGATGCTTCAGAGTAAAACAGAATGCTATAGACATGGAGCAATGGAACTAGAAAACTTTCATTAAAAAATGATTAAAATATTTACATAGATGTCAATTCTATCTTCAAATAATATGCAGGCTTTTAATCTCTTCAGTTTCTAATGATGATTCTGATCTTGTAAAATACCTTGCAGAGCTGTTCTTCCTTTTCTAATTTAGTGATTTTGAGTCTATCCATCAGCTCTTACAGTTTTCTAAATTTGGGTATTAAAACTTTATCTACTTAAGGCCATTGAGATTAGCTAGCAAGTAAATGAGGTAAAAAATAAATAATATAAAAAGAAAGCTGAGTGCCAAAGAACTGATGCTTTTGAACTGTGATGTTAGAGAAGACTCTTGAGAGTCCCTTGGACTGCAAGGAGATTCAACCAGTCCATTATAAAGGAGATCAGCCTTGGGTGTTCTTTGAAAGGAATGATGCTAAAGCTGAAACTCCAATACTTTGGCCACCTAATGCAAAGAGCTGACTCATTGGAAAAGATTTTGTTGCTGGAAGGGATTGGGGGCAAGAAGAGAAGGGGACAACAGAGGATGAGATGGCTGGATAGCGTCACCGACTCGATGGATGTGAGTTTGAGTGAACTCCGGGAGGCCTGGCGTGCTGCGATTAATTGGGTTGCAAAGAGTCAGACACGACTGAGTGACTGAACTGAACTGAATGATGGGCAGGTTTCTTTGACATTCTTTGAAAGAAGGTCAAAAGATAATTGAAATGCACTGTTAAATAACTATAGAAATAACAGCAATTTAAGGGAAAATAAGCACAAAAATGCCCTTTGATTCAGGCTCATCTATGTGTTCCTGTGGAAAAAAAAAACATAGAAGAGCCTAAGTGAAATATATTGGTTTATTCTAGGAATATCCTAAAGTATTTCAAGACCTTTTCCTTTCAATCCATTATAGTGTTTATGGCTGCAAACTTTTAAAGTTATTCTGGATTTTTGAGAATTGCCTTTTTAGAAGATTATTTTGATTCTGTAGGACCATTGACCTTTTAAAGATTTAAAATTCATGAAAACTATAATATAGAAAAGTCATTGTAGTAATTTTAGTACTCTATATATCTCTAGTAACATTTGGAGTGCATCTGAAATACATTATTCTTAGAACTTCTTTGGAAAATTCAATCTCTTCTATGTATATTGAATTTGATATATTTTGGGAAGCCCTTCCAAATTTGTTAGAATTCCTAGGCTTGAATTTTTCAAGAACAAAGGAAAAATCAGCAACAACAACAACAACAAACATCCCTGGAGGCTTTTGGTGTGTAGAACATATAGAATAAAATTTTTAAGCTCTCCAACTGTCATATCTGCTAGCATTACCTGGAATAATTAAAAACATTAGAAAATATAATCTATAAAGTGTTATTTTACCTGATAAGATTTTTATTTCAGGAAGACAATACTTATGATTTGAGGTCAATTGTCAACATTTTTATTTCATATTTCTGGACAGGCACACATAGCTATTAAAATTTTTATAAAGACTTTGAGAATGTTTTAGGATAATCCTAGAAGAAATTGGTTTTAGTATAGACATTATTATAGAAATAATTCATTCAGCCATGATATTTAAACTATAAATTATATTTAACTGTGTTTCAAAATACCTATAAGATTAGTCCTTCTAGAAAGCAGTTAATGAGAACTAGTGCTCTTGAGAAGAACTATAAAGGAATAAACTACTTTTATTTCTCATTGGCCTGCTTCTTTACAAATAGCTGCTTATCTGACATCTAACATTCCATTTTCTAACATAAATGTAGGAAACAAGAAAAAATTCAGCACTTTCTAAATGCATTCCCAAAAGAGTGTAACAGTGTTGCTTTTATTTTCCTTTCAGTATTATCTTTCCTTCAATATTGTTTATTGATAAAGAGCCCAGACGGAAGACTAAGGGAAGGGGGTAAAAACTATTTCACTAAATATTCCCTTAATTTAGATCAAATTTTCAATCATGAAAAGCAAGGAAAACTACTTAGTACAAAAATATATACAAACCATTAGTTCGAATGCATCCATGATGAGTTTTATAATAATTTAAACTGAAAAGACATATAAATAGGGGGGAGGAGGGCATGGTTGCTAGCTAGCTGCTCTGATGTTAGTTAGAAATACTGTATTTCAATCTCAAATGGTGTAGCTGAGTTCACAGTATAGTAATAAGAAACAGTAGGATAGTAGAGCAAATGTTAACGTAAATTGTCTGATTCACACTAAAAAATGTAAAATGTAAAAAAATAAAAACAGGGTCAAATTGGCAGCAGCTAAAAATTACCAATATTCATTTTAAGCTAGTCTTTCATCTTTGTGTTTTTCTTGCCGTTTAAAAAAATTGTTGGTCAAAAGGAAATAGCATGAGCTCTCAATGTGAACGACACAGAGATTAGTATTTGTTCTAATTGTTGATTCTAAAATTGACCCAATTACATGCTAATTTTAATAGTGAATGCATCCAACTTTTCCTGATTTGAAATGTTTATTGTAGATTTCTATTGTTTATTTTTTTGTTGTTGTTTATTGGTTTTAAGTAGATATGATTTAACAAAGTGTACAAATTCTCTTTAGCTTTATTCATTGAAGTTTGTTTTCTTCTCAGCATATATAATAAACTTTTTTTTCTGATTCTGTTAAGAAGATAACATAGTTCTTTTAATCTGTAAGAGTTAATTAAAAAAATATATATATCTTCAGGGCTTCCCTGGTGGCTCAGTGGTAAGGAATCCACTTGGTAGTGTTGATTTAGCCCTGATTCAGGAAGATCCCACAGGAGCAACTAAGCCTATGCTTCACAGCTACTGAGTCTCTGCTATGTGCCACAACTACAAGAAGCCTGTACATATGGAGATCTGCAAAAAAGAGAAGCCATTGCAATGAGAAGCCTGTCTACTGCAATTAGAGATTTGCTCCAGCACTCTGCAGCTATAGGAAAGCCCACACAGCAACAAAGACTGAGAAAAGCCAATAAATAAATAACTAGATATTTTAAAAATTATCTTCAAAATGTTAAACTCTTTTTGACTTCTTATTTTTATCTTATTGGATTGAGTTTCTTAATATTTGGTTCGTTTGGAGTTTGCTTCAAAACCATGAATAAAACAGTCATGCAATTTTCCTTTCTCTTCCTCTCCATGTCTGATTTTTGTACCAATGTTACAAACTTTAAGAATGACTATGGAAGTTTTTTCTTTTATTCTCTTGCCTGGAAAAAAAAAAAATTGGATAAGAAAAAAATATGCTTTTAAAATTTTTGGTGAAACATACCTATAAAATGCTGTAAATTTCAGTTCAGCTCAGTTCAGTCGCTCAGTCATGACTGACTCTTTGCGACCTCAAGGACTGCAGCATGCCAGGCCTCCTTGTCCATTGTGAACTCCAGGAGTTTACTCAGACTTACATCCATTGATCGGTGATGCCATTCCACCATCTCATCGTTCTGCCTTCAGTCTTTCCCAGCATCCGTGTCTTTTCCAATGACTTAGTTTTTCACATCAAGTAGCCAAAGAATTGGAGCTTCCACTTGAGCATCAGTCCTTCCAATGAACACCCAGGACTGACTTTCTTTAGGATGGACTGGATCTCCTTGCAGTCCAAGCGACGCTCAAGAGTCTTCTCCAACACCACAGTTCAAAAGCATCGATTCTTTGGCGCTCAGCTTTCTTTATAGTCCAACTCTTACATCCACACATGACTACTGGAAAAATCATAGCCTTGACTAGATGGACCTTTGTTGGCAAAGTAATGTCTCTGCTTTTTAATATGCTGTCTAGGTTAGTGATAAGTTTTCTTCCAAGAAGCAAGCGTCTTTTAATTTCATGGCTGCAATCACCATCTGCAGTGATTGTGGGGCTGCCAAAATAAAGTCTGTCACTGTATTCACTGTTTCCCATCTATTTGCCATAAAGTGATGAGACTAGATGCAATGATCTTAGTTTTTTGAATGTTGAATTTTAAGCCAACTTTTTCACTCTCCTCTTTCACTATCATTAAGAGGCTCTTTAGTTATTCTTCAATTTCTGTCATAAGGGTGGTATCATCTGGATATCTGAGGTTATTGATATTTCTCCTGGCAAACTTGGTTCCAGCTGGTGCTTCATGCAGCCCAGCATTTCTCATGATGTACTCTTCTATTTGTTAAATAGGCAGGGTGAAAATATACACCCTTGGTATGTTCCTTTCCCTATTTGGAAACAATCTGCTGTACCATGTCCATTTCTAACTGTAGCTTCCTGTCTGCATACAGATTTCTCAAAAGGTAGGTCAGGTGATCTGATATTCCCAAATCTTTCAGAATTTTCCAGAGCTTCTTGTGGTCCTCACATTCAAAGGTTTTGGCATAGTCACTAATAAAGCAGAAGTAGATGTTTTTCTGGAACTTTCCTCCTTTTTCAATGATCCAGTGGATGTTGGCAATTTGATCTCTGGTCCTCTGCATTTTCTAAATCCAGCTCAAACATTCATATGTTCACAGTTCATGTATTGTTGAAGCCTGTCTTGGAGAAATTTGAGAATTATGAACCTGGAATATTTGGTCTATAAATCAAGGCAAATTAGAAGTGGTCAAACAAGAGATGGCAAGAGTGAACATTGATATTCCAGGAATCAGCAAACTAAAAGGTACTGGAATGGGTGAATTTAACTCAGATGACCAGGAATCCCTTACAAGAAATAGAGTAGCCATAATGGTCAACAAAAGAGTCTGAAATTCAGTACTTGGATGCAGTCTCAAAAGCAACAGAATGACCTCTGTTCGTTTCCAAGGCAAAACATTCAACATCACAGTAATCGAAGACTGTGCCCCAATCAGTAACGCTGAAGAAGCTGAAGTTGAACGGTCCTAACAATACCTTCAAGATCTTTTAGAACTAATACCCAAAAGAGATGTCCTTTTCATTATAGGGGATTGGAATGTAAAACTAGGAGTCAAGAAACACCTGGAGTAACAGGCAAATTTGGCCTTGGAGTACAGAAAGAAGCAGGGCAAAGGCTAATAGAGTTTCCACAAGAACACAATGGTCATAGCAAACGTGCTCTTCCAACTACATGAGAAGACTTACACATGGACATCACCAGATGATCAACACTGAAATCAGACTAATTATATTATGCAGCCAAAAATGGAGAAGCTCTATACAGTCAGCAAAAACAGGACCGGACCGGGAGCTGACTGTGGCACAGATCATGAACACCTTATTGCCAAATTCAGATTTAAATTGAAGAAAGTAGGGAAAATCACTGGACCATTCAGGTATGACTTAAATCAAATCCCTTATGATTATACGCTGGAAGTGAGAAATAGATTTAAGGGACTAAATCTGATATATAGAATGCCTGATGAACTATGGACAGAGGTTCGTGACATTGTAGAGGAGACAAGGATTAAGATCATCCCCATGGAAAAGAAATGCAAAAAAAAAAAAAGGAAAATAGCTGTCTGGGGAGGCCTTACAAATAACTGTGAAAAGAAGAGAAGTGAAAAGCAAAGAAGAAAAGGGAAGATATAAGCATCTGAATGAGGAGTTCCAAAGAATAGCAAGAAGAGATAAGAAAGCCTTCTTCAGTGATCAACGCAAAGAAATAGAGGAAAAGAACAGAATGGAAAATACTAGAGATCTCTTCAAGAAAATTAGAGTTACCAAGGGAACATTTCATGCTAAGATGGGCTCGATAAAGGACAGAAATGGTATGGACCTAACAGAAGCAGAAGATATTAAGGAGAGGTGGCAAGAATACACAGAAGAACTGTACAAAAAAGATCTTCACCACCCAGATAATCACGATGGTGTGATCATTCACCTAGAGCCAGACATACTGGAATGTGAAGTCAAGTGGGTCTTAGAAAGCACCAGTGTGAACAAAGCTAGTGGACATGATGGAATTCCAGTTGAGCTATTGCAAATCCTGAAAGGTAATACTGTGAAAGTGCTCCACTCAATATGTCAGCAAATTTGGAAAACTCAGCAGTGGCCACAGGACTGGAAAAGGTCAGTTTTCATTCCAATCCCAAAGAAAGGCAATGCCAAAGTATGATCAACCTTCCACATAATTGCACTCATCTCACAGACCAGTAAAGAAATGCTCAAAGTTATCCGAGCCAGGCTTCAATAATATGTGAACCATGAACTTCTAGATGTTCAAACTGGATTTAGAAAAGGCAGAGGAACCACAGATCAAATTTCAAACATCCACTGGGTCATTGAAACAGCAAGAGAGGTCCAGAAAAACATCTACTTCTGCTTTAGTGACTATGCCAAAGCCTATGACTCTGTGGACCAGAAAGAGCTTTGGAAAATTCTTTAAGAGATGGGAATACCAGGTCCCCTGACCTGCCTCTTGAGAAATCTGTATGTAGATCAGGAAGCAACAGTTAGAAATGGACATGGAACAACAGACTGGTTCCAAATAGGAAAAGGAGTACATTAAGGATGTATATTGTCACCCTGATTATTTAACTTATATGCAGAGTACATCATGAGAAACACTGGGCTGGAAGAAGCACAAGCTGGAATCAAGATTGCCAGAAGAAATACCAATAACCTCAGATATGCAGATGACACCATCCTTATGGCAGAAAATGAAGAAGAACTAAAGAGCCTTTGATGAAAGTGAAACAGGAGAGCGAAAAAGTTGGCTTAAAATTGCATTCAGAAAACTAAGATCAGGGCAGTCAGTCCCAACACTTCTCGGCAAATAGATGGGGAAACAATGGAAACAGTGGCCGATTTTATGTTTTGGGGCTCCAAAATCACTGTAGATAGTGGGGCTGCAGACATGAAATTAAAAGACACTTACTCCTTGGAAGGAAAGTTATGACCAACCTAGATAGTATGTCAAAAAGCAGAGACATTACTTTGCCAACAAAGGTCCATCTAGTCAAGTCTATGGTTTTTCCAGTAGTCATGTTTGGATGTGAGAGTTGGAGTATAAAGAAAGCTGAGTGCTGAAGAATTGATGCTTTTGAACTGTAGTATTGGAGAAGACTCTTGAGAGTCCCTTGGACTGCAAGGAGATCCAACCAGTCCATCTTAAAGGAGGTCAGTCTTGAGTGTTCTTTGGAAGGACTGATGTTGAAGCTGAAACTCCAATACTTTGGCCACTTGATGCAAAGAACTAAGTCATTGGAAAAGACCCTGGTGCTGGGAAAGATTGTAGGAGGGAGAAGAAAGGGACGACAGAAGATGAGATGGTTGGATGGCATCCCTGACTCAATGGACATGAGTTTGGGTAAACCCCAGAAGTTGGTGATGGACAGGGATGCCTGGCGTGCTGAAGTCCATGGGGTCACAAAAAGTCAGACATGCCTGAGCAACTGAACTGAACTGAACTGATATGATAATGTGTTTATTCTTTAAAAATAATTTCTTAAAAATTAGCATTCTCTATCTTCCTCCTGAAAGTTTTTTTTTTTAATACTTATTTTAGTCCATCTCTTATACTTTTCATACATCCTTACCTCCTCATATTTTCCATCTATTTATATCTCAGTATTGAATTTTTTAAAAATTTCTTTAAAATTACTTAATAGTTTAATATTCAGCTGTGTCAAATTTGTAACTTAGCCTTGCTTATTTCGACTTAAAATGCTCTCATTATTGACAAATTATTATATGAATTTGATAAAGTTCCTTTTCATCATTTTCAGACATGTCTGAATATTTTTTTGTGGTCTTGTGATTCTTAACTAGTTTTAATTCCTTAAAATAACTATAGTTGTAAGGGAATCTATGATGCATCTTTATTTGTATGTGAAATCTCAAGTCTGATATTATTGTGTGAATGTTTTGTCTATTCTTCCTCAAAATAACTTATATGGTTTTATATTTTGTGATGCCTAATACTCGATTGCATGTTCAGTAGAAATTATCATTATTTAAATCTGAATGTGTTTTCTTCTAGTGTAGGTTGCTTTTGCCTTTGACATGTGCCTGTGACAGTTAAAATGAAGACCTAATTCAATTGTTTGTTTGCTTCTATCTCTGTGGACCATGTAAAGAATATAATATTCAGACCCAAACCTATCTGAAAGTCAGCCATTTCACAAGGGAGATGTTTTTCTTTATTTTACTCAGATCTAATTGGATATAAGCGAATGTCCTAATTGCCTATACTAATGTTCATTATTTTTACTGTGATTTTGTTGTCTACTTTGCTCATTCTACCTAAAGGTGAAAGGTGAAGTCGCTCAGTCGTGTCCAACTCTTTGCGACCCTGTGGATTGTAACCTACTAGGCTTCTGTGTCCATGGGATTCTCCAGGCAAGAATACTGGAGTGGATTGCCATTTCCTTCGCCAGGGGATCTACCCAACCCAGGGATCGAACCCAGGTCTCCCACATTGGAGGCAGAAGCTTTAACCTCTGAGCCACCAGGGAAGCTAATTCTTGTCTCATCTTGAGTATGTTCATCTCTCATTTAGCATTTGCATTAGATTTATAGTTCCTCATGTGGTCATTTATTTGGATAAAAACTTTAGAATAAGATAGAACTAACCTCTCTCCCTAAATATTTGCACTTTTTTTTTAAATTGATCTCCGAATATTTTCTTTCCAATCTTATGATATTAGTCATGATTTTATTCTTCACTGAAGTATGTTGAAAAACAATCTTTATGTATGTGATCCTAGAGAAGACTCTTGAGAGTTCCTTGGACTGCAAGCAGATCAAACCAGTTAATTCTGGAGGAAATAAACCCTGAATATCACTGGAAGGACTAATGCTGAAGCTAACTGCAATGGCCACCTGATGGGAAAAGCCAACTCATTGGAAAAGACCCTGATGCTGGGCAAGACTGAAGGCAAAAGGAGAAGGGGGTGGCAGAGGATGACATGGTTAGATATCATCACTGACTCAACGAGCATGAATTTGAGCAAACTCCAGGAGCTAGTGAAGAACAGGGGAGCCTGTTGTTCTGCAGAACATGGGGTCCCAAACAGTTGGACAGACTTAGCGACTGAATAACACCACCACTCTGGATATTACTAAGAATTTACATTAGACAATTACTTGGCTTAAAAAATACGATGCCTTTTCAATACATAGATTCATCTTTTAATAATGCCTATATTTTCTATGCATCATTTGGCAGATTATGGGATTTTATTTTTGAAATAAATATTAACTTTTGATTTAAACTTAAATACCTTTAAGTTTAAATTTTACTTAAACTTATTTAGATAAGTTTAAAACATATTAAGTGTTTTATTTTTCTTATTGTTTCTCTTACTACCTGATGCCTGCCAAAGACATGGTCTTTCATTTTTTTCTAAATGTCAAAGCTCAGTCCTCCCTTAAGTTTTATTTTCATTGTTTTATTTTTGTTTGGATTGCTGATTGTCAACTATTCCATGCCTCTTACCTGCAAACTGTCTCAGTAAAAACTGTCTCATATCATTTGTTATGAGTTTTTCAACTAACTAATATAAATCAAGGCTGTATATTGTCACCCTGCTTGTTTAATTTATATGCAGAGTACATCATGAGTAACACCGGGCTGGAGGAAGCACAAGCTGGAATCAAGATTTACGGAGAAATTTTAATAACCTCAGATATGCAGATGACACCACCCTTACGCAGAAAGTGAAGAACTAAAAAGCCTCTTGATGAAAGTGAAAGAGGAGAGTGAAAAAGTTGGCTTAAAGCTCAACATTGAGAAAATAAAGATCATGGCATCTGGTCCCATCACTTCATGACAAATAGATGGGGAAACAGTGGAAACAGTGTCAGATTTTATTTTTTGAGGCTCCAAAATCACTGCAGATTGTGATAGCAGCCATGAAATTAAAAGATGCTTACTCTTTGTTAGGAAAGTTATGTCCAACCTAGATAGTATATTCAAAAGCAGAGACATCACTTTGTCTACAAAGTTTCATCTAATCAAAGCTATGGTTTTTCCAGTAGTCATTTATAAATATGAGAGTTGGACTATAAAGAACGCTGAGCTCCAAAGAATTGATGCTTTTGAACTGTGTGCTTGAGAAGACTCTTGACCAGTCCATTCTAAAGATCAGTCCTGGGTGTTTATTGGAAGGAGTGATGCTAAAGCTGAAACTCCAATACTTTGGCCACCTCATGGGAAGTGTGACTCATTGGAAAAGACTTTGATGCTGGGAGGGATTGTGGGCAGGAGGAGTAGGGGACAACAGAGGATAAGATGGCTGGATGGCATCACTGACTCAATGGACATGATTATGAGTATGCTCCGGGAATTGGTGATGGACAGATAGGCCTTTCATGCTGTGATTCATGGGGTAGCAAAGATTCAGACACGACTGAGTGAGTGAACTGATTTGAACTGAACTGATTTACTAGCTTAAAGTAGAGGAGTACAATTGTTTGGTATTTTGAGCATTCTTTGGCATTTTCCTTCTTTGAGTTTGGAATGAAAACTTACCTTTTCACATCCTGTGGACACTGCTGAGTTTTCCAAATTTGCTGACATATTGAGAGCAGCAATTTCACAGCATCATATTTTATTATTTGAAATAGCTCAACTGGAATTCCATCACCTCCACGAGCTTCATTCATAGTGTTGCTTCCTAAGGCCCACTTGGCTTCACTTTCCAGGATGTCTGGCTCTATGCTAGTGATCACACCATCATGACTATCTCAGTCGTGAAGATCTTTTTGTAGAGTTAGTTCTGCGTATTCTTGCCACCTGTTCTTAAAATCTTCTATTTCTGTTAGGGCCATACCATTTCTGTCCTTTATTGTGCCCATCTTTGCATGAAATGCTCCCTCTATATCTCCAACTTCCTTGAAAAGATCTCTCAGTTCAGGTCAGTCGCTCAGTCATGTCCGATTCTTTGAGACCCCATGACCTGCAGCACGCCAGGCCTTCCTGTCCATCACCAACTCCTGGAGTCCTCCCAAACTCATGTCCATTGAGTCGGTGATGCCATCCAACCATCTCATCTTCTGCCGTTCCCTTCTCCTGCTGCCCTCAATTTTTCTGAGCATCAGGGTCTTTTCAAATTAGTCAACTCTTCTCATCAGGTAGCCAAAATATTGGAGTTTCAGCTTCAACATCAGTCCTTCCAATGAACACCCAGATTTGATCTCCTTTAGTATCGACTGGTTGGGTCTCCTTGCAGTCCAAAGAACTCTCAAGATAGTTTTCCAACACCACATTTTAAAAGCATCAATGATACTTTTTGAAGAGATCGCTAGTTTTTCTCATTCTATTGTTTTCCTCTATGTCTTTGTATTAATTGCTGAGGAAGGCTTTCTTATCTCTCCTTGCTATTCTTTGTGACTTTGCATTCAAATAGGTGTATCTTTCCTTTTCTTCTTTGGGTTTTGCTTCTCTTCTATTCACATCTTATTAATGGAAAATATTAAAATAAGTACTTTCATTGACTTAGCAAATAATGGTATAATGAGACAACAATTTATCCTTGAATTAATTTTGTTCGACAATTTTGTTTAGTGTAAATTTGTATAAGATTTCACATTTTGCCACAACTGTTTGAGTTTATACTATATTTTAAGGTTTCTCTATACCCCTTTGTCTGTTTTTACTAATACTATTTTTGTTTTTTGGATTTTTTTTTCTCTTGATTAATCAAACCAAATGTTTTGGATTTTAATTTGTTTTAATTTTATTATTAGTTTTTTCATACAATAATTTTGACTTTGTAGAGTCTGCTTTTTCTGTTTTATTTTAGTCAAACATTCATTTTGTAAATTATCTGTTATTATTTTTAGTGTTTATTCACTTTCTCTTTTTCCTAATTCTTCATTGCATACTTAATTTATCTATTTTTTAAATTGTAGTTTCAGTTCCTCAATGTATTATTTTGCTACATTCCTCAGCCTTGCGATATAGTCTTTCTACACATGTTGCAAACAAGATGATAGACAAATAGGCATGTATGTACAAAGCTATACACTGAAATATATGTTATTTTCCTGTTTCATTTATTGACTCTTGCCTTGAATTTGTAAGTCCTTAATATGTAATATTTTGAATTTTATCTTTTTTTCTATTCAGCAATATGTGAACTGTGACTTCCAGATGTTCAAGCTGGTTTTAGAGAAAGCAGAAGAACGAGAGATCAAATTGCCAACATCCTCTGGATCATCAAAAAAGCAAGAGAGTTCCAGAAAAACATCCATTTCTGCTTCATTGCCTATGCCAAAGCCTTTGACTGTGTGGATCACAACAAACTGTAGAAAATTCTGAAAGAGATAGGAATAACAGACCACCTGACCTACCTCTTGAGAATCATATATTCAGGCCAGGAAGCAACAGTTAGAACTGTAAAGGGAACTACAGACTGGTTCCAAATAGGAAAAGGAGTACGTCAAGGCTGTATATTGTCACCCTGCTTATTTAACTTATATGCAGAGTACATCATGAGAAATGCTGGGCTGGAAGAAGCACAAGCTGGAAGCAAGATTGCCAGAAGAAATACCAATAACCTCAGATATGCAGATGACACCACCCTTATGGCAGAAAGTGAAGAGGAACAAAAGGCCTCTTGATGAAAGTGAAAGAGGAGAGTGAAAAAGTTGGCTTAAAGCTCAACATTCAGAAAATGAAGATCATGGCATCTGGTCCCATCCCTTCCTAGGAAATAGATGGGGAAACAGTGGAAACAGTGTCAGACTTTGTTTTCTTGGGCTCCAAAATCACTGCAGATGGTGACTGCAGCCGTGAAATTAAAAGACACTTACTCCTTGGAAGAAAACTTATGACCAACCTAGATAGCATATTCAAAAGCAGAGACATTACTTTGCCAACACAGGTCCGTCTAGTCAAGGCTATGGTTTTTCCAGTAGTCATGTATGGATGTGAGAGTTGGACTGTGAAGAAAGCTGAATGCCAAAGAATTGATACTTTTGAACTGTGGTGTTGGAGAAGACTCTTGAGAATCCAACTAGTCCATTCTAAAGGAGATCAGCTCTGGGTGTTCTTTGGAAGGAATGATGCTAAAGCTGAAACTCTAGTACTTTGGCCACCTCATGCGAAGAGTTGACTCATTTGAAAAGACTGTGATGCTGGGAGGGATTGGGGGCAGAAGGAGAAGGGGACCACAGGGGATGAGATGGCTGGATAGCATCACCAACTCGATGGATGTATTTGAGTGAACTCCGGGAATTGGTGATGGACAGGGAGGCCTGTCGTGCTGCGATTCATGGGGTCACAAAATGTGGGACAGGACTGAGTGGCTGAACTGAACTGAACTGAACATGATTTAACTCCATGGTGACAAAGTTATTTTCTCAGTGATACTTAATATTGAGGCTGCGTTGACAAAATCTTATGACCTAAGTGATAATTTTAAGAGTTTATATATCTTTGATATGAATGTTTACTGTGTGTTAGATACATGACTGATACCGAAGTTTATTAGATAAAGCTTGAAAATTGTGATTTGCCATAACTCTACTGATTTTATATTGTTTGGCTAAATTATAATGAGTGATATGTATAAATAGTACACCATTTGTTCAGTGCATTTAAAAATTTTTAAATGATCTTCTGAAGTTGGCATTTTGTTATCAAGTATTGATTCTCTCTACTACAGATGATGTTTCTGTCTTAGGATATTTTTTTCTGCTATAAATACAGATATTAATTTATTTCTTTTGATTAGTATTTGTGACATAACTGTTTCCATCACATTATTCTAAAGATTTTATGACTTTATGATTTAGATGTCTTTTTTAAAGAGTACACAGATTTGTGGAATTTTAAAACAACTTATCATTAATTTTTATCATTTAATTGATATGTTACTCTATATGTATTTTCCTTAATGACATGCAGTATATTCATATTTATGTCTGAATTCATTTTTCTCTCCTTTTAAATTCATTTTATGAATCAATAAATTGTGTCCTACTTATTTTAACATTTCATTTCTATTGGTTTAGAAACTACACTTTCCATTTATATTTTTAGTGGCTACATTGAAAAGTTAAAAGACAAATTTATGCAATTTCCCCATATCTCAATCTGAATCTTGCCTACTTCTCTAAAACTTTAGATGAATTTTTAATGCATTAGCTCTGATCAGTCTCTTGATAATTATATTAGATATTATTGATTTTAAATATTTCAAGAATATATGTTTTTAATCATGTCAGTTGTTTATTATTTTTATTCAAAACAGTTTTTGTCCTGTGGGCTTTAGATATAATGTGTACTCAATTCTTTCTTATACTTCAGCAATACTTTGTACAGGATTTATCTTATAATCGCCTAATGAAATTGTCTCTTTCAAGATAGAATCATGTGGTTCAGTGTTATTTTATAGATAAATTCAAAGTTCACTAATTATAAATGTGATTAATTTTTACATCTTTATCATTCTTTTATCAGCCCATTAAAGTATTTCAACATTTTGTAGATTTATTTCAGAATAATAATAACTATGTAATATTTACTGCAAATATGAAAAATATCTTTTATGTTATATTATAGACAACCATTAGGCATACACAATAAATCGTACCTTTCCTTTGCTTCTTAGTTTTCCTTCTATATTAGGCTCTCAATGGTTAGGAATCTATAAACTAAGCAAATCGTTCCCCAAAACACTTACTTGTTATCAATTTTATATGATATATATGCAATTTTATATGATTATTAAAATATTTACAACAGAAATGATAGAAAATATTAAGACTTATTTTAATAAGGAAATGAGCTCTTTATTAATATTTTTTATTTAATTGTTGTTGTTGTTCAGATCTGCCTGACTCTTTGCAACCCCATGGATTGCAGCATGCCAGGCTTCCCTGTCCTTCACCATCTCTTAGAGCTTGCTCAAACTCATGTCTGTCTAGTCAGTGATGCCATCCAGCCTTCCTGTCCTCTGTCATCCCCTCCTCTTCCTGCCATCACTCTTTTCCAGCATCAGGGTATTTTCTAATGAGTCGGCTCTTTGAATCAGGCGGCCAAAGTATTGGGGTTTCAGCTTCAGCCTCAGTCCTTTCAATGAATATTCAGGATTGATTTCCTTTAGGATGGACTGATTGGATCTCCTTGCAGACCAAGGGACTCACAAGAGTCTTCTCCAACACCACAGTTCAAAAGCACCAATTATTTGGTGCTCAACCTTCTTTATGGGTCCAACTCTTACATCTCATACATAACTGCTGGAAAAACCATAGCTTTGATTAGATGGAGGAAAGTCTTCTTCAAATCTTGAAATATTTTTATATCATGCAACTTCAGTGGTACTGATAAAACTCTTTCTAAAGGTTAAAGTCAGATGTTAGGCAATTCATTATTTTAATGTTTTAAACTTTTGCAAGTTAGTTACAAGTGTCTCTGATTATACAATATTTTAGGCTTCAAGTTGTTTGATAAATTCAGTTTGAATTTGACTCTTTGCCTCAGATTTTTCATGAAATGAGAAAGGGCTAATATTCTCTCTGATATTTGAGGCTCAGAGAGGTGTGGGACCACCATCAGACTTGAAGAATTTAGAAAGTAAAAGATGGAGAAAAGAGAACTAAAATGGACTTTAACATGTAGTGCATGGGAGAAATGGTGCTAATACACAATGTGTCGGAATTATAGACAATATGAGATCCTCAGATAAAAGCTCCTCTGTCAGGCACAATAAAAATATTTTTCTAAAAACTAAAATATGAAAATAAAAGTAGTATTACTGTTAACCCAGTCTCCTGAGATATTGAATATAGAGTTGATCAAGAGGTAGACTAAAGTTCTTATGACTGAAATGTCAATAGGAAATAGTGGTCTTTACTAAGGTTGCTTTGGAGAAGGAACTGGCCACCCACTCCAGTATTCTTGCCTGGGAAATCCCATGAACATAGAAACCTGGTGCACTACAGTCCATGGAGTCACAAAGAGTCAAATACAACTGAGTAGGTAAACAACAACAACTAAGGTTGCATATCCAAGTATCTATATTAGCCTGGTCTTTAATGTATAGCAAAAATGGTCTAGTGGATTCTATAGTGAAGATGAATAGGAAGGTACATATGTCTTTTGTTTGTTCCCTTCAGCAGATCTTATAAATATTACCTTCATTTATGTAAGTTTACAAAAAGTTAAGTATTAAAAAAGTAAGTCATCTAATTAAAAATACTAAAAGCTACATAAAATTTAAAAAATACTATATTCACTCATTTATTTAACAGATATTTAGTAAATCACTATCATCAGTCATACACCACTCCATTTATCAAGTGACATTCCCAAAAGTCATATCTTCTATGAAATAACAAAGATAATATGGTCACAGTTGATTAAATGAACATTTTCCCAAAATATTGTTATATTTTCATGATTTTCTAAGGTTTGATACTCATATGATCATAAGTAACATATGAGATACTGTAATTTTAGGAGTACACTAAAGAGAAAAATATGCCAGGCAATACAGAATCCCTTCTTAGGGAATGAGGGTAGATAGGAAAGGAAATCTAAGGAAAGGCAAAAGGTTGATCTCTCAAGAGGGTTACATGCAAATCCCAGCGTATGTTTTTCTGGTTTTGTGACATTGTTATAAAAGTAGATTGCACATCCACACATATATGCATGCATGCATCCACACACACTACTCAAAATATCCAGCACAAAATATGACATTATGTAACACTGCTATACTAGCAAGAGTGATGATCCCAAGGGTAAACTGTGCAATCAGACATCCTTAGGCCTCGATAACCTTGGAAAGCTTTGCCCACTGAGGAAGTCTGGTTCATGAAGTCTGAGGAAGTCTGGTTCATGGACCAAGTGATTTGATAAAATTAAAGCATAATTTATATTTTGACTGAGAATTAGTTCCATCTGATAGGTGGAAAATTTAAAGCTACATTTACAGAGTACTTTATTCTTGATGTATATATAGGATTCCACTAATGAGATATAATCAGATAATATTGAGTAGATGGTAGTGGAACTCAAACTTTTTTTATTTTTCCCCCAGTAACTGCTGGGCAAAACAAAAAACAAAAACAAAGGAAAAAAAGGAAACATCTGAGTATCTACTGGTGCCAGGTTCTGTGTTACAGTGTTTAGTCACCAGCAATTAAGTTGCAAGAGCCAGTTTTCAAGGCAACAATAACAGAAGCAACAGTCTGAGTTTTCCTGTCTGATTTGCAGTTGCATTAGTGTGATTTCCTCCTAACTCCACTCCTTCAGTCCTTCTAATAACTGTGTAAGAACCAACACAATGAATTAAGTACTTTCTTCCTATGATATACTCAGAGTCGCCTCTTTTCCCTTCATTGAACACTGATATAGATGAGAACTGAGCAATACTTTAGGGTACAGACACAATTAATATTTATGGACTATATAATAGCTATTTTAATGTGAGCTCATCTGATTCTAATGGAAAGAACAATATACTGTAGGTTTTTACCTTGGAAATATAGGCTTCTTCTTCTATTTAACTCTGGATGACTTTTTGTACACACTCTGGTTCAGGAAATATAAGAGCCTGGGATCTTGGTAGGTTACGTCTCTGATTCTTGACTTCATCCCTCCATTTTGTTTTTTTTCCCATTATTGGTCTCCCTCAATATTTTTTAAAACTGATTCTTCCTTTCCCAATTTGTTTAAGTTCTTGGAAAAATAAGATTCTTTTTTCATCTATTCTTCATAATCTGTTGTTAAAAGCACAGACTTTAAGTTCTGATTACCAAAACATGTAATTCAGAACTATTATTTTAGAATTTCAGACTCTAGTGGGTAATGACTGATACCTAACTGAAGTTTAAAGACAATTTAATAAGCATCACAGACCTCTTGGCTTAAGATTGCATGAACAAATTTAAGAGAGTATAGCATTTTGCAAGATATATTACCTGACTCTTTTATAAGATGCTAAAAAAGAGTCACTAATGGGAAAACAGTAACAGCAACATTATTTAAAGTCAGACATTTTGTTAGGACCACTGTGATGTTCCCATTGGCTATTATACTTATATTACAGTTTAAACTCTTGAGAGTCCCTTGGACTGCAAGGAGATCCAACCAGTCCATCCAAAAGGAGATCAGACCTGGGTGTTCATTGGAAGGACTGATGTAGAAGCTGAAACTCCAATACTTTGGCCACCTGATGCAAACAGCTGACTCATTTGAAAAGACCTTGATGCTGGGAAAGATTGAGGGCAGGAGAAGAAAGAGATGACAGAGGATGAAATGGTTGGATGGCATCACTGACTCAATGGCATGGGTTTGGGTGGACTCTGGGAGTTGGTGATGGACAGGGAGGCCTGGCGTGCTGTGGTTCATGGGATGGCAAAGTCAGACACGATTAAGTGACTGAACTGAACAGTTTAAATTAAAATATATATATATATATATTTATTTATTATTTTATTTTATTTTTTTTTTTGATTAGGCTGACAATTACTAAATTTTAGAGTTTCCCTGGTAGCTTGGCAGGTAAAGAATCCACCTGCAATGCAGGAAACCCTGGTTCCAGTCCTGGGTTGGAAAGATCCCCTGACGAAGGGATCAGCTACCCACTCCAGTATTCTTGGTCTTTCCTGGTGACTCAGCTGGCAAAGAATCTGCCAGCAATGTGGGAGACCTGGGTTTGATCCCTGGGTTGGGAAGATCTCCTGGTCAATGGAACATCCCCTGAAGAAGGCAATGGATACCCACTCCAGTATTCTGGACTGAACAATTTCATGGAATGTATAGTCCATGGGGGTCACAAAGAGTTGGATACGACTGAGCAAGTTTCACTTCACTACCAAATTAACATTGGGATTGATGGTTTAGATTTATTTTTATTGCTTGGGTTTTCATCATTGTTTTCTTTTCCAGGATTCTACATAATTCTGTCCAAACCTAGACAATTTCCTCTTTCTAATTTTCTGTAATGGAGAAAGATGAAAAGATAAAAATTAAAACTTTCTATATTTATATGTCCAATCTGATCAAGCACTGATTTAAGGGGTACTTTATTTTAGTTTGAGACTTTTTAAGCTTTACTTGGCAGTTAGTCATATTGATTGAATAGACCCATCTGTCATCCCAGCAATTAGTTGGCTTGCATCTAGATGTACCAGGCGTGTATCCAATGTGAGAAGAGTCTTCTGTGGGAGGTCTTGATTATGAAAATAAGGTTTGTATTCCAAGAGAAATGCCAAGTGAATCTAGGCCATAAGCCTGTTAATTCATTCATGGTATTTTGGAGCTTTTCTAAGACCACATTTATTCAAACTATTAACTGAAAAAAAAGTTCATCTGTCAGAATGGAATTAGCTTCAGCTTCACTTTGGGTAATTTTAAGGTGTTTTAAAATACTCCAATCACAACTGATAAAGTGGGAATAATTTACTGTTATATTAGCTTGAGTTTTAATGAAGCTGAACATATTAATGTTTGTATATTTGTATTTTAGCAAAATATTTTCATATGATTTGATTTATTAAAACCTTTTTTGCTGATGCATAAGTTCAAACTGAAAACAAAGGTAGTTCAGGTAATCATTGTCTATCTACATTCATGTGAAACACAGAAGAAAAAATCCACTTTTTAACAAAATATTTTCCCCATTAAATAATTAGTGTATGGACAGATTTTGTTTGTTTGTTTGTTTTTATGCTCAAAAAATAGGTATAAATGCCATGTTCCTTATTGGATTGAATATAGCACAATAAAATTCCCCACTCATTTGTATAATAAATACATATTGAAAACTAACTTTATCCTAACACCCTAGATCCAGCAATGAAAAGGTAACATTAAAATTCAATGAATAAACACACACTTCCCTTTTTGAATTTAGATAGTATAAAGAGATAGTAAACAAAATTACTAAATTACATAATAGTATATTATATATGTGTTCTAAAGAAGATAGAAAATAAAAATAATTGTTAAAGCATGTGTTCCAATTTAAATAGACTGAACAGAGATATAACTGAGAAGGTGATAATTGAATGAATACTAGACTAGCATAAGAGAATGAACCTTGCCAATTTGGTGAGTAGGGAGCATTAGGCAGAGATTATCAAATGTGCATGCTGTGAGGCAAAAGTGTGGCTAGTGAGTTTGCAGAATATCCAAGAATTAATTTGGTTGAAACAATGATTATAGTGAGAGCAACTGGAGATGAAAAAAAGAGATAATAGACCATTGCCATTTTGTTGGTTTTTCACAGAGTGGGATGGGGACCATAGGGGAATTTTGATCAGAATAAAAATATATAATCTGGATTTTTAAAATATAACTATGGTTGAACTTGAAAGAACTAAGTAGAGAAGTACATTGCTGAAAGGAGGGAGGCTAATTAGTAAGCAATCCAGTTTACAGATTATGGTGACTTTTTCCACAGTGGTAGCAATGGGAGTAGTAATAAATGTTTTGAATTCAGATACTTTGTAGGTAGAACCCAAAAACTTTGTGAGGATCACTGATGATCAACGTACATGAATGAAATATTTGGGTTAAATTTAATTTCCATGTGATCTTCTTAACTTTTGATAGCAGAAGTACAGGCTATCTGCATCTTTCTTCTTGCCCCAACACAGAATCCTCAACTACAGGTACTGCACTTTTGTAACCCAATTTCATGATATACTCTATATTAGAAATATGCCAGATTCAGTCCTCTTTACAATTATCTCACTTTTCAAACTATACTCCTCTTCCTATGGCTCTGAAATCCACTGAGATAACTCAAATTCAGGTCAAATTTAATTCCAAAACAAAACAGTGTTTCCAGAATAAGAAATCTATTTTTCCTACCTAGAGAAATATTATTTATTCAGATAATCAAGCCAGATATCTAGGATTTATCACTGATTTCTGAATTTCTTCATCAACTACTTTCTGGTTTATATAATTTAAATTATGACATGTTTATATCATGAGTAGCCTTGAAAGAATGACTGTAACAATTATGTATTATATGTAATAAGTGCAATAAGTTGAGACATCTGTCTATCAAATGTCTCTCTGGTGTCACCTACAATTGTTCCTTGTATAGTTCATTGCTATTCCTTTAGACATCCAGCTGTTTCTTTTATTTTTTTTTTAATTTCTTTATCCTTTATACTATCTTATCATTGTTAACACAGTAGCACTTTAAGTTCCTTTATATTATTGAATGATAAAAATGAAACACTTGAAATTATCTCAATTATTTGAATTATTATGTTCAGGAAAATTATCAAATTAGGATGTGTTAATAATAAAATTGTTTACATTAAATAAACATAACATATAATCTAATACTGCTTATCAAAAATTTTCATACACTATCTATATGAGACTCTGTGACCTTTCAGGGTCCTAATAAAATCACTTTTATATTAACTAGGTTATCTTCTTTAAAGTATATCAATCTAAACAAAATTTGAAATTTCATGGAAATATCTAATGAATATGTTTTTCCATAAACACATTTCAATAAAATTTAGTTAGCTTTAACATTCTACTATTGAGGTAATAAACTTCTGAAAATAAGAGAAATCAAATTAAATTTCACTTAAAAAGCTAATATTTCATTTTTTAAAAATTCATTTAAGAAAAAAAAAAACATTAATTGGTAGTATCTAACATAGCCTTTATTGGTTAAAGCACCAACTTTTTACATTGTGCTACACTTAGATAATTTAGGGAACATTAAGTTATGCAAAGCTGCTTGAGGCTAATAAGAGTCAGCCTAAATGACAGGATTCCTGAATGATGAGACCATCAACAGTTTGGCACATTGGTAACTCATAACCTGCACACCAGTTTTCCACACTTTGTTGGGAATTCTGGTTATACAGGAGACAGGGATCAAGACCATCCCCATGGAGAATAAATGCAAAAAAGAAAAATGGAAGTCTGAGGAGGACTTACAAATAACTGTGAATAAAAGAAAAGCAAAAAGCAAAGGAGGAAAGGAAAGATATAAGCATCTGAATGTAGAGTTCCAAAGAATAGCAAGAAGATATAGGAAAGCCATCCTCACCAATCAGTGCAAAGAAATAGAAGAAAACAACAGAATGGGAAGTACTAGAGATCTCTTCAAGAAAATTAGAGATACCAAGGGAACATTTCATGCAAAGATGGGCTCCATAAAGGACAGAAATGGTATGGGCCAAAAAGAAGCAGAAGAAATTAAGAAGAGGTGGCAAGAAGACACAGAAGAACTGTACAAAAAAGAGCTTCATGACCCAGATAATAATGATGGTGTGATCACTCACCTAGAGCCAGACATTGTGGAATGTGAAGTCAAATGGACCTTAGAAAGCATCACTATGAATAAAGCTAGTGAATGTGATGGAATTCCAGTGAAGCTATTTCAAATCCTGGAAGCTGCTGCTGTAAAAGTGCTGCACTCAATATGTCAGCAAATTTGGAAAACTCAGCAGTGGCCACAGGACTGGGAAAGGTCAGTTTTAGTTCCAATCTCAAAGAAAGTCAATGCCAAAGAATGCTCAAACTACCATATAACTGCACTCATCTCACACACTAGTAAAGTAATGCTCAAAATTCTTCAAGCCAGGCTTCAGCAATACGTGAACTGTGAACTTCCAGATGTTCAAGCTGGTTTTAGAAAAGGCAGAAAAACCAGAGATCAAATGGACAACATCCTCTGGATCATAGAAAAAGCGAGAGCTCCAGAAAAACATCTATTTCTGTTTTATTGCCTATGCCAAAGCTTTTGACTGTGTGGATCACAATAAACTGTGGAAAATTCTGAAAGAGACGGGCATACAAGACCACTTGACCTGCCTCTTGAAAAACCTATATGCAGGCCAGAAAGCAACAGTTAGAACTGGACATGGAACAACAGACTGGTTCCAAATAGGAAAAGGAGTATGTCAAGGCTGTATATTGTCACCCTGCTTATGTAACTTATATGCAGAGTACATCATGAGAAATGCTGGGCTGGAAGAAGCACAAGCTGGAATCAAGATTTCAGGGAGAAATATCAATAACCTCAGATATGTATATGACACCACCCTTATTGCAGAAAGTGAAGAGGAACAAAAAGCCTCTTGATGAAAGTGAAAGAGGAGAGTGAAAAAGTTGGCTTAAACCTCAACATTCAGAAAAGGAAGATCATGGAATCTGGTCCCATCCCTTCCTAGGAAATAGATGGGGAAACAGTGGAAACAGTGTCAGACTTTATTTTTCTGTGCTCCAAAATCACTGCAGATGGTGACTGCAGCCATGAAATTAAAAGACGCTTACTCCTTGGAAGAAAACTTATGACCAACCTAGATAGCATATTCAAAAGCAGAGACATTACTTTGCCAACACAGGTCCGTCTAGTCAAGGCTATGGTTTTTCCAGTAGTCATGTATGGATGTCAGAGTTGAACAGTGAAGAAAGCTGAGCGCTGAAGAATTGATGCTTTTGAACTGTGGTGCTGGAGAAGACTCTTGAGAATCCCTTGGACTGCAAGGAGATCCAACCAGTCCATTCTAGAGGAGATCAGCCCTGGGTGTTCTTTGGAAGGAATGATGCTGAAGCTGAAACTCCAGTACTTTGGCCACCTCATGGAAGAGTTGACTTATTGGAAAAGACTCTGATTCTGGGAGAGATTGGGGGCAGGAGGAAAAGGTGATTACAGAGGATGAGATGGCTGGATGGCATCACCCACCTGATGAAGGTGAGTTTGAGTGAACTCCGGGAGATGGTGATGGACAGGAAGGCCTGTTGTGCTGCAATTCATGGGGTCAGAAATAGTTGGACATGACTGAGCGACTGAACTGAACTAATATGAACCATAAGTAGTTTAATATTTTATCACTATCTTTAAATTATTCTAAATAAGAAACCAATAAATATGTGTTACTAAATTTATTTAATGAATTAATGCATAATTCAATTAGCATTAAATTCATCTATTTAATCAGAGAAGGCAATGGAAAATCCCATGGAAGGAAGAACCTGGTAGGCTGTAGTCCATGGGGTCGCTAGGGGTCTGACAGTACTGAGGAACTTAACTTTCACTTTTCACTTACATGCATTGGAGAAGGAAATGGCAACTGACTCCAGTGTTCTTGCCTGGAGAATCCCAAAGACGGGGAAGCTTGGTGGGCTCCCCTCTCTAGGGTCGCACCGAGTCAGACACGACTGAAGCGACTTAGCAGCAGCAGCACCAGTTATTTAATAAAAGAAGTAAATTTCACTGGGCTAAACTAGGGCCAAAATAGAATATTAATTTAATATATCATCATAATGCTGCTTTATATAATTATATTTTAAAAACCCTTTCCTGATCTTTACTCCCTTTTTCAAAATAAAATTCTACTTATCCTTCTGTATTCTGGCAAATACCCTTAAGAAGCACTTTTTAAAATTCATGACTGAAAATTCATTCCTAACCTTTCCAATCGCAACTTCCCTTTACCATTCTGCTGCTGCTGCTGCTGCTGCTATGTCGCTTCAGTCCTGTCTAACTCTGTGCGATCCCATAGACGGCAGCCCCCCAGGCTCCTGTCCCTAGGATTCCCCAGGCAAGAATACTGGAGTGGGTTGCCATTTTGTTCCCCAATGCATGAAAGTGAAAAGTGAAAGTGAAAGTGAAATTGATGTCGCTCAGTCATGTCTGACTCTTTGAGACCCCATGGACTGCAGCCTACCAGGCTTCTCTGTCCATGGGATTTTCCAGACAAGAGTACTGGAGTGGGTTGCCATTGCCTTCTCCGTTACCACTCTGATGTAACTGACATTCCAAGAATATCATTAACTACCTAGTATATAAATCTCTAGCATTTCACTATCTTTTATAACCCAGCTGGCTTCTTATTAATTCTTGGAAGTCTGTTTTCTTGGCTCCCTTCAAAATATTCCCCTTAGTTTTTGCTATATTTCTCACTGGTTTATATTTCTGTTGTATCCCAGGAGAATTAGTGTATCCTATGTTAAAAACTCTGAAACTAGGCCTTCAAACACTAGACCAATATGTAATTCTTGAATGTTAAATACTATCATGTAAGAATTGAATCGCCAATCTATGTCTGACGCAGGATACAGCATGCTTGGGGCTGGTGCATGGGGATGACCCACAGAGATGTTATGGGGAGGGAGGTGGGAGGGGGTTTCATGTTTGGGAACACATGTAAGAATTAAAGATTTTGAAATTAAAAAAATTAAAAAAAAAAAAATAAATTCCAATATGGTAGGTCCAGACAATGAATTAAGTATCTTTCTTCATTATCCCAATTACCCAGTTAGCCAATTTAAAAACCTAAAAGATATCTCTTGCTCATTTTTCACCATTATTTATCATAATCATGTTTTAGTGTTTGCTTTTTTTTTTTGATAAATATCCAGGCATAAAATAGCTGATTTATATAGTGGTCCTCTGGAGAAAGAAATGGCAACACATGCCAGTATTCTTACTTGTAAAATCCCATGGACATAGGAAACAAGCAGGCTACAGACCATGGGCTCGCAAAGCATCGGACACAACTGAGTTTCGCTTTATATGGTAGTCCTAGTCTTTTTTTTTTTTTTTTTTTAATTTAAATTTATTTATTTTAATTGGAGGCTAATTACTTTACAACATTGTATTGGTTTTGCCATTCATCAAAATGAATCTCCAACCGGTATACACGTGTTCCCCATCCTGAACTCCCCTTCCACCTCCCTCCTCATACCATCCCTCTGGGTCATCCCAGTGCACCAGCCCTGCATCCTGCATCGAACCTGGACAGGTGATTTGTTTCTTATATGATATTATACATGTTTCAATGCCATTCTCCCAAATCATCCCACCCTCTCCCTCTCCCACAGAGTCCAAAAGACTGTTCTATACATCTGTATCTCTTTTGCTATCTCGTATACAGGGTTATCTTTACCATCTTTCCATTTTCCATATATATGCATTAGTATACTGTATTGGTGTTTTTCTTTCTGGCTTACTTCACTCTGTATAGTAGGCTTCAGTTTCATCCACCTCATTAGAACTGATTCAAATGTATTTTTTTAATGGCTGAGTAATACTCCATTGTGTATATATACCACAGCTTTCTTATCAATTCATCTACCGATGGACATCTAGGTTGCTTCCATGTCCGTGCTGTGATGAACATTGGGGTACACATGTCTCTTTCAATACTGGTTTCTTCAGTATGTAGGACCTTCCATACTATTTTCTATAGTAGCTGGAGCAGCTTACATTCCCGCCAAAAGTCTTTTTGATAATAGCCATTCTAACTGGTGTGAGGTGATATCTCATTATGGGTTTCTTGAAAATCTGTTGTTTGTTTTCTTTTTGTTGAGCCACACAACTTGTGGAATCTTACTTTCCTGATGGAACCCAAACCCTTGCAGAGTAAGCATGGAGTCCTAACCACTGGACAATCAGGATATTCCCTCATTGTGGTTTTAATTTGCATTTACCTAATGATTAGTGATGTTGAGCACCTTACCATGTACCTGTTGGGCATATGTACATCTTCTTTGAAAAAAATGCCTATTCAGATCCTCTCCCATTTTTAAGATTGTTTGTTGTTCTTCACTATTGAGTTGTATGAATTCTTTATATATTTTGGATATTAATCCTTTATCAGATACATCTGATACATAATTTGCAAATATTATTTTCTTTTAGTTAGGTTATCTTCTCCTTTTGTTGACAGTTTTCTTTCCTGTGCAGAAGCTTTTAAGTTTAATGTAGTACCACTTACTTTATTTTTGTTTCCTTAACCTTTGGTGTCAACTTAAAGATGTATATTTGCAGATATATAAATGTATATGTATGTGCCAAGAGCAGTGTCAAAGAGCTTAATGCTTATGTTATCTATTAGGAGCTTTTTTTTTTTTTTATCTTTAGTTATTACATGCGTTCCCAAACATGAACCCCCTTCCCACCTCCCTTCCCATAACATCTCTGTGGGTCATCCCTATGCACCAGCCCCAAGCATGCTGTATCCTGCATCAGACATAGACTGGTGATTCAATTCTTACATGATAGTATACATGTTAGAATGCCATTCTCCCAAATCATCCCACCCTCTCCCTCTCCCTTTGAGTCCAAAAGTCCATTATACACATCTGTGTCTTTTTTCCTGTCTTGCATACAGGGTCGTCATTGCCATCTTTCTAAATTCCATATATAGGAGTTTTATGGTTATTAGGTCTTAGGTGCAAGTCTTCAATCCATTTTGCTGTTTTTGTGTATGGTGTAATACATTGGGGCAATTTCACTATTTTGTTTGTATATGGTTGTCCACTTTTACAAACACCACTTATTAGAGAGACTATCTTTCCCACTGTTTCAGAAACTCTGGAATTTTAATTCAAACTTTTCGTACTCTAATAATATATTCACATATCTCCAAACCTCTGTTATTTCCAATGTACATGTTTTATGACCTCGTAAGTGTTAGCACTTTTTAAAAAATTCTTTAATTTATACCATATAAAAGAGTTCTACCCTTTCTCTTCTCTTTCTTCACCAGCACTCATGTTTTTCTCAATACTCTCAACACTGCCCCCACTGTTGCCTTATTATTCTAGTACAGCATACTATGACACTTAGATTTTGGATCAAGTAAATTGTTTCCATTCACTGAAATGATCAATTATTTATTAATTCAACTGTCCAGACTGATGATTTTAAAATACTTTGTCTTGATTCTGAAACGTGTCTTTAAAACTGTTTCCAGGTCTTTCATTTACTTAGTTAACATCCTTTCCCATTAGCAAAATAGAATTTCCAATATCTTCCTCTCTATTTGAATCAGCTCCCATTTACAACTCCAGTCACTTTAAACAGATTCCTTAGTATCTTTTGTCAGGGAGAAAATATGTATCTCTTAATTTCTTATACACCATCTATAAATATTGACATTGTTCTTCCCATTTTGTTTCCTGTCATAATGGCACAGGTGTTCTTCTTATACAGAGTTAAAATGCCAATTTGAAGTTTAGATCTCATCCTTAACTTCCTTAGTAGAAGTATCAGTTCATTAAACCTCCTCACTTATCTAAACATCTCAAATAACATATACCAAAAATTACTGAATTTCTATCACTGGCCAGGCGATGGTCTAGGGTTTAGAATATGATGTAAGCAAAGTCAGTCTTGGCTTGTGAAACACACTCCCTTTTTGATGAGTTATATAATATTCAAATGATCACACATGAACAATTTCAAATACAAATCTCTGTGCGAATTTGGATTTAAGAGATCATTTGGTAAATAATTTAATTAAGTAAAGCCTTAGGGAGGCTTTCTTAAATATGTGAATTTTCAGCTCTGATAGTAAAGAAGAGGCATTTTTGAAAAGGTATTGGAAAGACGTACATTTCCAAGCAAGAAATAACACTTCAGTTAGAAGGGGTACAACACTCTAATACAAAAATATAATAATGAAGAAATTAGGATGACTGAAATGCAGAAAATAAAGAGATCTGTGGATGCTATAGCTGGGGAAGTAGATGCAAATCAATTAACTGGCAGGTTATTTTATCATCAAGTTTTAGCACTTGGAACTGAGATCATCCTATATATTTCAAGCATGAAGGGAGTTGATACAGGACATTAGGAGCTTTAAAATTTCTTGGAGTTTCTGGAGAAATATGAGTCAGACATGTTGCCACATGACAATGCAGCTCATCTTCATAGCAGTATTCTAAAGTCCAGAAGGTTACGCTGTCTCTGACACTAGTACTGTTGCCTTAGTGAAAAACAATATCTAGACATGAAATGCTACACTGGTAATCACAAACACTAAAGTCTCTCAAAACTTGTCAACACCACAGCATCATGCTGTGTTAAAATATTTTACCTTAAAATTCCCTCTCTGTTTCATAGAAGCATGCCTCAGTGACTGAATGTAATTCCTATATTAAGTCCACGATGTTAATTTACCTAGGAAACATAATGTTTAGATTCCCTGCAGTTCAGGAAGGTGCTAGGAAGTGTTTGAGAATGGATTCTGACTAGTAACATCCCATAAACTGTACATATGCAAAATATGTTGACTTTTAATCATAAAGCAGTATAATCCATTAAGTAGTTTTGATATACTATCAGATTGGCTTTTGGAAGTATAAGGGTTTCTTGTATGGCGAATGGTTTAAAGAGATGCAAAATGGATTCTTAAAAGAAGTTTGGAAGTTTTTGCAATGTTGGTCAAAGCTGAGAAATGATAGCACACTGTATTTATGGTATGGCCATGTAAATAAAAGACAGTACAGATTACAAACAACAACAACAACAAACAAGTGCTAAGGGAATAACATTGATAAGACTTGTGCATTTACTAGTTAAGTTTTATCTGAAGTAGATTCTTAGACAAACAAGTGCAAGAACTTCTTTTGATGTGACTCAGAGAAACACTGAGGTATGGGATGAAATTAGAGAAGAATGGAAACCATTTCAGATGTCTTATTAAAATATATATATATATTCTGCTGTGGTCACCTGGAGTCCATTGCTGCTGGATTCCCTACAGACAGTGTAGAGAATTCTGCATCAGTGTCTTATGAAATGATAAATGATACTGTAGAATTAATCTAAATCCTACCCATCATTATCTGAAAGTTACTTCTAAATAATTCACTTTCTAGTACTGCTAGCCTGCCAAACATGTGGTTTGAGTGTACCAGAGAAAATGTACCTGTTCCCATCTGGGGAATAGGTCATAGGCACTTGCAATAGCCAAAAGCATAAATAAGAATAATAAAAATTCTGGAAATTTGGACAGGGAAGTAACAGCATCTGTTACAAAATCAGATTGGATATGGATATTTATAGAAGAAGATATAAAAGATGGCTTCAAAATGTTTTGATCAACTGAATAGTTATAGATGCCTTTTACCAACAACAGAAACTCATGTATCAAGACAGATTAAGAGCCTCTTATTGGAAACAGTAGGTTCGAAGTGCCACTGATACATTTATAAAGATATGTCAAGCAGGTGCTTGAGTGTATGACCTCAGAGAACAGATATGAGGCGGAAATTTATTTTATAGATAAAACCACAGTGTGCACAGGGGTCCCTTTAGTCAAGCCTATGTACCCATTCCCCAGTCAGTATCATTGCTATTGCAGCTAGGAGCTCACAGATGTGACATCTCCATAGAGTTTTCCTCAACTAGAATCAGTCTGTTCTCACAAAATTAATGCATCACCACAATAATGGCTCACAAATATCCATGGCCATCACACTTGATTTATTTAGCCATGGGTAGACTTTATTTGGAACGATATTCTTGCCCACTTTTTTTCTTCTTCACATTCTTAACATTACTCCCCAGTCATGCACATGGTTCTCTTACCAAGAATCTGCAAATAAATCATGCACATCTTAGTCACTCTCTCACACAAGTAAAATGCATAAGCAGGTGGCATGAAACCCTGTGTAACTTACCAATGTTACACTCATGCTTCAAGCCCAGCTCACAACTCTGGTCTCTTGAATGGTTTATTTTGAATTAATGACAGAAGAGGAAATATCACAGAATTAGTTTATTTATGTGTGGCCTGGGGATGTAGGTTGGTGAGGTGAGAATAAACTGTTGCTGAAATACAACTCCACTTAAGGACTGCCATGAAAGGTTATTATGAAAGGAAATCCTCTCTGTTATCACAGCTTTAGACATTAACCTGGTCATTTACTTTCTAAGAGGGAAATGATCTGAATTGAATATATATACTGAGTCATGGTCAGTGGTAAATGCTAGGCTGATCTGAGGTCTGGAAGACAGGACAAGACAGCCTAGGGAAGAGATAAATGGATTATCCTGCTGGAGGTGGGAGAAGGTAATGGCACCCCACTCCAGTATACTTGCCTGGAAAATCCCATGGATGGAGGAGCCTGGTGGGCTGCAGTCCATGGGGTCACTGAGAGTTGGACATGACTGAGCAACTTCCTTTTCACTTTTCACTTTCATGCACTGGAGAAGGAAATGGCAATCCACTCCAGTGTTCTTGCCTGGAGAATCCCAGGGACGGGGGAGCCTGGTGGGCTGCCATCTATGGGGTCACACAGAGTCGGACACAACTGAAGCGACTTAGCAGCAGCACTGGAGGTGACATTAAGTGTGAAGATCTTTTTTATGGCACCTTATCCCTAACTAGAGATCAGACACCACAAGAGAAAGAGCGAAAAAATGGACATGCTGACTCACCTATAATGATGAGTCAGTTTGTGTCACTAGCTATGTCAGTGCTCTCAAAAGGGCACACAGCCATAGCAATAGAGACAGGTAACTGAAATACAAAATTAGAAAAAGTGAAGTCTTATACATTCTGGATTCTGACCCTGTTCCACTTTCAAGGAGGTGGGTGGTTTAAGATACTGCATTTGTTTAGCATTTATTGATTCCTAAAACAAAGTTTGAATTTCACAGAGAATAAATTGTTTTTACTGTAATAAAATCTCAATATTGAACACTAAATGAAATCATAACAAAATAATTATGTAAAACAAAGGAAAAATAGATACAAAAGAAATGTTTGTAATAATTTGTATGCCTTCAGTTGACTCTCATACTAGCTTGAGGGATTCCTAACCTATAAATGTATTTAGAAAATTCTTTAAAATATCTCATTTTTAATTAATAAGGTTAATGGCTAAATGACTGTGTCCATATTTCATTTAATTTTACTCTGTAGAATTATGTTATAGAACATGTACATAAAAATGCAAATTACTTGGCCTCTTTAAAATTTGTTACATCTTTGTCTGTGCAGTGTTACTTAGTTGAATTACGAATTTAATTTTGACCTGAATTGAAATTCTAATATGCAATGTGTTAGTTCATTTGTTTTAGTGTATATTTCTATTGGCGTTTTCTGCTTTATAATAGAAAGATATATAGAACAGCGATTTAATTTATTAAATGATGTACAATATGTATTTTAGAAATTAAATTTGAGAACGCCAGTAGTTGTTTACACACATTTTTAAATTAGTAGGTTTCAGAAAGAATGGAATGGTCATTTAATTTGTTAGCAAATGAGAGCAGAAACTTTATGCTACAATATATGTTTATTTAGAAATTTTCATATATTTTATTTAATAAATATTTATTATAAACAAAATTACAAATTATACTGTATTAGTATGACGAGTATATATTTAACTTCATAACTGACTATTTCTTTTTTTCCCAAATGGTGGCATTTTAAATACTCAATTGTGCTGAATGAGATTTTCAGACACATTGTATCTTTTCCCAACTGAAAACTTCATTTTCCTGTGTATAATTGTACTCACTGCAGTTTTAGGTTAAAGTTCCTTGAGGAATATTTATGTAAAAAAAAAACTTTTGGTGATTATTGGACATATATATCTATGTGTTCAAAGTTCTTCCCATTTCTTAAAAAAAAAAAAAAAAAGCTTTAATTTCCTTTTTCTTAACTCCTAGAGTTATTCATTTTTTATGTAGTCTAGATACAAGTCTCTTTCTTCACAGATATACATTGGGAACATATTGACTAAACTGTGTAACATCTTTCAATTTCTTAATAGTGTTTTCAAAGAAGAGGAAGTTTTAATTTTAATGAAGTCCAATATATCAATATTTTATTTTATGATTTGTATCTAATTTGAAGCATACATAAATATTTGCCTGCCCAAGTTCATAAAGACATTCTCCTATGTTTTACTTTGCAAGATTAATAGTTTCAGTTTTTCTACATCTAAATTCCAACATTGAATTAATTTTCACGTATGGTGTGAGAGGAAGGCTGCTTATTTAGATTTTTTCTAAATAGATATCAAGACTTTCCAGAATTATTTGCTTTAAAAAGGCTTCACATATTATATGTGGAAATTTGTCAACAATGATTTTCTATAAAAATTAGGGTATATTTCTACATTTTCTTTCTTTTTTCTTTTTCTTCTTTTTTTTTTTTTTTTTTTTTACTTAGGCCAATAACACTAACAATTAACATGATTACATCATTAATAGAGAGTTTTGAAATCATAAGTATTAACGCTCCAACTTCGTTCACTTTCAATATTATTTTGAATATTTCAAGTCACTTACATTTCAAAATCATCTTTGTAATAGCTATAAAAATCATGGTGGGATCATTTTAAAGGCCAGAGAAACTGAAATCTTAACAATATTAAATCTTCTAATCCAAAAGCATAATATATTTTCCCTTTTAATTCCCATATTAAAACATGATTATTTCTCTACACGTTTTATAGGTTAGCCCATTTTTTTGTTAACATTTTTCCTATTTCATGTTTTGTGCTAGTTTAAATTATAGTTTTTAAATATATACTTTCTAAATATTTGTTTCTGCTATATAGAAATACAATTGAATTGCTCTACTGATCTTGAACACTGCAAAATTTCTAAATTCATTTATTAGTTGTAGTAAACATTTTTCCATTTCCTTAGATATTTCTAAAATAAACGTGTCATCCATGAATATGGGAAATTTTACTTTTCTCTTTCAGAAAGCATGCTTTTAATTTCTTAAACTTGTTTCATCTGCCCCCTAACCCAATGGCTGGTATTTCCAGTGTAAGTTAAATAAAAGTCATAAAAGCAGTAATCTTTGCCATTTTTAAGACTGGAGATTTATAAAATTCAGAATTTAACCATCAAGTATTTTACTGATTGTACACTTCTTGTAAAGGAGCCTAATAAGTTTGAGGAAGACATCTAATATTTCAAGTGTGTGGAAAATATTTTACCTTGTATTGGTTCTGTTTTATTAAGAATGTTTATATATGTATCCATTATTATGATGATGCATTTTTCTCATTCATCCTGCTAATATTGTAAATTATGTGAATTGTTTCTAAGATAACTGTATAACGGAAGTTTTAGATTCATAGCAAAATGAGCAGAAGGTGCAGAGATTTTCCGTATAACACCTGCTCTCACATATATACAGACATCTTCAATATCAACATGCTCCTCAAGAATGATGTTACGACTCTGTGCTGTGAACTCCTGGAACTGCCCAAATTGGATAGGGTATAGAAGACTCATGGGGTGATCTTGAAGACTCTGAGAAGGAAGATGAGGATGAAGGTGGTGGTGGTGAAGCTATCCTTCTTGATAGCATAAAAATGGACACAGGAGTAGAAGTCTCTAATACTGGAACCCAAGATAGGCCATACAGTGCTCTCAGACAGTGAAGAAGAATAAATGATCACTTTTCTTATTTCAAGAAAATAAGAACATATACCATTATTGCAACACAAGCAACAGCACCAAATGACATGACAGTAGATAACAGAAAAAAGAAGAGACTGGTTAATTAAAGTTCACATAGTTATATATGTGTATATATAACTATTATAAAGGTATATAGTCAGTAAATAAACTGTGGAAAATTCTGAAAGAGACGGAAATAACAAACTACCTGACCTGCCTCTTGAGAAACATATATGCAGGTCAGGAAGCAAGAGAAAGAACTGGACATGGAACAACAGACTGGTTCCAAACAGGAAAAGGAGTATGTCAAGGCTGTATATTATAACCTTGCTTATTTAACTTATATGCAGAGTACATTATGAAAAATGCTGGGCTCGAAGAAGCACAAGCTGGAATCAAGATTGCCAGGACAAATATCAATAACCTCAGATATGCAGATGACACCACCCTTATGGCAGAAAGTGAAGAGGAACTACAAAGCCTCTTGATGAAAGTGAAAGAGGAGAGTGAAAAAGTTGACTTAAAACTCAACATTCAGATAACGAAGATCATGGCAACTGGTCCCATCTCTTCATGGGAAACAGAGGGGGAAACAGTGGAAACAGTATCAGACTTTCTTTTTTGGGGGCTCCAAAATCACTGCAGATGGTGACTGCAGCCATGAAATTAAAAGACACTTATTCCTTGGAAGAAAACTTATGACCAACCTAGATAACATATTCAAAAGCAGAAACATTACTTTGCCAACAAAGGTCCATTGAGTCAAGGCTGGGTTTTTCCAGTGGTCATGTATGGATGTGAGAGTTGGACTGTGAAGAAAGCCGAGTGCTGAAAAATTGATGCTTTTGAACTGTGGTGTTGGAGAAGACTCTTGAGAGTCCCTTCGACTGCAAGGAGATCCAACCAGTCCATTCTAAGGGAGATCAGTCCTGGATGTTCATTGGAAGGACTGGTGCTAAAGCTGAAACTCCAGTAATTTGGCCACCTCATGTGAAGAGTTGACTCTTTGGAAAAGACTCGAATGCTGGGAGGGATTGGGGACAGGGGGAGAAGAGGACGACAGAAGATGAGATGGCTAGATGGCATCACTGATTCGATGGACGTGAGTTTGAGTGAACTCCGGCAGATGATGATAGAGAGGGAGGCCTGGTGTGCTGCGATTCATGGGGTCACAGAGTCACAGCCAACTGAGCAACTAACTGAACTGAAGTGAAAAACAAATGTACTACAACTGATGAACCTACATTAAAAAACCTACATAGGATGAACCAACATTGATATACCACTATCATAATAAATTCCACAGTTTATATCACTGATTCTTATTTGGTGTTTTACATTCTACCTGTTTTTAACAAATGCATAATGACATGTATCCACCATTACAGATTCATATAACATAGTTTCAATAACTTAAAATTCTCTCTCTCCCCACAAGCATTGATATTTCTACTGTATCCATCAGTTCAGTTCCGTTGCTCAGTACTGTTGGACTCTTTGAGATCCCATGAATTGCAGCACGCCAGGCTTCCCTGCCCATCACCAACTCCAAGAGGTCACTCAAACTCAGGTCCACCAAGTCATTGATGCCATCCAGCCATCTCATCCTCTGTCGTCCCCTTCTGCTCCTGCCCCAAATCCCTCCCAGCATCAGAGTCTTTTCCAATAAGTCAGCTCTTCACATGAGGTGGCCAAATTACTGGAATTTCAGCTTTAGCATCATTCCTTCCAATGAACACCCAAGACTGATCTCCTTTAGAATGGACTAGTTGGATCTCCTTGCAGTCCAAGGGACTCTCAAGAGTCTTCTCCAACACCACAGCTCAAAAGCATCAATTCTTTGGCACTCAGCTTTCTTCACAGTCCAACTCTCACATCCATACATGACCACTGGAAAAAACAGCCTTGATTCGACAGACCTTTGTTGGCAAAGTAATGTCTCTGCTTTTCAATATGCTCTCTAGGTTTGTCATAAGTTTCCTAGCATGGAGTAAGCGTCTTTTAATTTCATGGCTGCAGTCACCATCTGCAGTTATTTTGGAGCCCAAGAAATAGAATTGGACACTGTTTCCACTGTTTCCCCATCTATTTGCCATGAAGTGATGAGACCAGACGCCATGATCTTTGTTTTCTGAATGCTGAACATTAAGCCAACTTTTTCTCTCTCCTCTTTCACTTTCATCAAGAGGCTTTTTAGTTCCTCTTCACTTATTGCCATAAGGGTGGTGTCATCTGCATATCTGAGGTTATTGATATTTCTCCCAGCAATCTTGATTCCAGCTTGTGCTTCCTCCAGTCCAGCATTTCTCATGACGTACCCTGCATAGAAGTTAAATAAGCAGGGTGACAATGTACAGCCTTGACATACTCCTTTTCCTATTTGGAACCAGTCTGTTGTTCCATGTCCAGTTCTAACTGTTGCTTCCTGACCTGCATATATGTTTCTCAAGAGGCAGGTCAGGTGGTCTGATATTCCCATCTCTTTCAGAATTTTCCACAGTTTATTGTGATCCACACAGTCAAAGTTGTGTTTTTTTTTTTTTTATCATATTCTCAGAATAATACAATAAGTAATCTTTTCAAATCAGTTTCCTTTCCTTAGTAGTATGCATTAAATCTTAAAGTTTGTGCTCACTGACTACACTAAAGCCTTTGACTATGTGGATCACAACATAGTCAAATTCTTAAACACAAATTCTTAAAAAGATGAGAATACCTGACCACCTTACCTGTCTCCTGAGAAACGTATATCCAAGTCAAGAAGTGATATTTACAACTGGACATGGGATAGACTGGCTCAATTTTGGGAAAGGAGTTCAAGGCTGGGTATTGTCATTTAGCTTGTTCAACTTATATGCAGAGTAAATCATTTGAAATGCTGCACTTGATAATTCCTGAGCTGGAATCAAGACTGCTAGGAAAAATATCAACATATGCAGGTGATACCACTCTAATGGCAGAAAGTCAAGAGGAAATAAAGAGCTTACTGATGAGGGTGAAAAAAAAGAGTGAAACAACATTTAAAAACTAAGATCATGGCATCTGGTCCTATCATTTCTTGGCAAATAGAAAAGGAACAAATGGAATCAGTGACAGATTCTGTTTTTGGGGGCTTCAAAATCACTATAATGGTAACTACAGTCATGAAATTGAAAGATACTTGCTCCTAGGAAGAAAAGCTATGACCAACCTAGACAGCATATTAAAAGGCAGAAACCTTACTCTGCTGACAAAGGTCCATCTAGTCAGAGCTATTGTTTTTCCAGTGGTCATGTATGTATATGAGAGTTGGATTATGAAGAAGATTGAAGTGAAGGGAAGTGAAATTCTCTCAGTCGTGTCTGACTCTTTGTGACCTTATGGACCATACGGTTCATGAAATTCCCCAGGCCAGAATATTGGAGTTGGTAGCCTTTCCCTTCTCCAAGGGACCTTCCAAACCCAGGGATCGAACCCAGGTCTCCCATTGCAGGTGCATTCTTTACCAGCTGAGTCTCATGGAAAGTCCAAGAATACTGGAGGAGGTAGTCTATCCCTTCTCCAGCAGATCTTCCCAACCAGGAATTGAACCAGGGTCTACTGCATTGAAGGTAGATTCTTTACCAACTCAGCTGTCCAGGAAGCCCAAAGAAGGCTGAGAACCATAAGAACTGAGGCTGAAATTGTGGTGCTGGAAAAGATCCCTGAGGGTCCCTAGGACTGCCAGGATGTCAAATCAGACAATCCTAAAGGAAATCAACCCTGAAGATTCATTGGAAGGACTGATGCTGAAGCTCTAATGCCGGGAGCCACCATGGGAGATCCCACCCATGACAAGGTCATGTGGAAGAGACCTGATAAGCAAGGCTTCAGGACTCGAGAGACTCCCTAGACCTGCTGGAGCATCTACCCCAAAACCAGAATCTGTCTGTCTTACTATTTTGTGTCTTTCACCAACTATTCTGACATTAACAGTGGGCTATCCCTGACCACCTTTCTCTGGAGAAAATCAACTTAGGGCTCTAGCTAATAAGTCTCCTGGACATGAAAGGAATATTTCAAATCAAACCCCCCTGTTAGCATTCTAGCTTGCTTGGAAGGTTTATCCAGACTCTTGCAGCTATGCATGTGATTATTCACAGCCTCCCATCTGTGAGAGGCATGGGAAGTCTGAAAATATAGAGCCTTTCAAAGAGTTAAAAGCTATTAGAATAGTGCTGCTGTAGGATTTCATTGTTGAGCCAATGCTTGCTGCTAAGTTCCCATATCTCTTATCCACTGTGCACCTGACAGTGCATTAGTTAACATAGTTGGAATGTAAGAAAAACAAGTGTAGACTTGGAATTAACCACATCAGACCTTTGAGCTAATTGGTTCTTTCTTTGTTGTAACTCACTGCACCTTTGCTCCCTGAGAAATGTAACTCTGTTTAATACTTTCTGAGGCTGACATAGATTAGAAATATAAAGAAAAAAATTTTCAAGGGAAAATAAGTTTTCTAGTTGAGCAGCCTTTATCAGAAGAGGGTCATAAAATGTCCACATGCCTCCAAGGCCAGAAGATAATGTACACAACATTGTTTATGGGAAAGGTATGCAGAAAAAATCCTGGTTTTGATAAAGACAAAGCACATGTAATGTTTGGGCTGACTCTATATGACTTTGCATCTTTCATTTTCCACTACATACAAGTCAAGGTATAAAAGCTTCCCTGAAAAATAAAGTGACAGACCAGGATCAGTTCCACGAAAGCCCTGGTTTCCCCGTGTCTGTCTGTCTGTCTGTCTGTCTTTCTTTCTTTCTTTCTTTCTCTCTCTTACTCTCTCTTTTTCAGGCTGATCCCTTAGAGCATAGAGGCTCTCTGTGTTCACTTTCCTGCCTGGACTTCTAAGACCTGAACGGGAAGGCATACTGCGTTTCAATCCCTCAGGAGACCAGGAGGGAAACTGCGGCCTACGTGAACAGAGCAAGTCCCTTGTTTTGGGACTTTATTGGCTCTCTGTGTAAACAAAGGAATATCAGCCTCTTTCTCTCCTCTATTTTCTTATCTGCAACATTCTTTCTTTATGTCTCTCTAAATCATCCGCCGATGCCATCACACTTCAGATACCCTGGATCCAACTGGGGTAGGACCCTGGCACTCCAATACTTTGGCCACTTGATGTGAAGAGCTGACTCAATGGCAAAATGCCTGATGCTGGGAAGGACTGAAGGCAAAAGGAGAAGAACGGGGTGGGAGAGGATGAGATGGACAGATAATACCATGGACTCAATGAATATGAATTTGAACAAACTCCAGGAGAGAGAGGAGGACATAGGAGACTAGCATGATATAGTCCCTGGGGTTTCAAAGAGCTGGACATGCATCACAACGACAACAAATAGGGAGAGAGACTGGGATCAATTCCAAAAGAACAAGGGAAACTGGGGGTTTATAATGAGCAGGGTAGGAGTCAGCAGATGGAAAATTGGAAGAGGAAGCCTCAAGGAAAAGGGGATTCTGGCTAAAACAACTTGACAGGATTCTTGAAGACAGGCCAAGGTAATATCACATCAGAGGTGATAAGCAATGAGTAATTTGATCAGATATCTATTGAAGGTGATAAGACATCTATAGCTGGATTTTCTCTAAACTGATGTAGCAAGATTCTTTCTACAATTGAGTACTGCAGGTCCTACAGGGACAAATAAGCCTGAAGCTTAGAGGACTTTGAGGAGCCTGACTAAATCTTAGTCAAGAAGATGGGCTTGTTAGTAGCTATGGCTAGGGAGAAGGAAAAAGAAAAAACACAGAACTTATGTCTCCTTAAGCCACTTGCATTTGAAATTCATATAATACAGTTAGAATAGCCTGTCTTATTCTGACTGATACACAAATATATTATAATGCTTATTGGTTTGCTTCATTTCAGTCTAACTGTAAAATATATGCTTCATTAAATCATAGGTATTTTTCACTGAAGATTCACCTTATGTTCATGGAACTAACAAATCTGATTAGTATGCACTTCATAATTATGTGTTGAATGAATGGATAAATTAAACCATGATCAGGGGTTTCCTTCATTTAAAAAAAAAGCAAAGCTAAATTCATTTCAGTTCAATCACTCAGTCGTGTCTGACTCTTTGAGACCCGATGGATTGTAGCACGCCAGGCTTCCCTGCCCATCACCAACTCCCGGAGGTCACTCAAACTCAGGTCCATCGAGTTGGTGATGTCATCCAGCCATCTCATCCTCTGTCGTTCCCTTCTCTTCCTGCCCCCAATCCCTCCAAGCATCAGAGTCTTTTCCAATGAGTCAACTCTTCGCATGAGGCTGCCAAAATATTGGAGTTTCAGCTTTAGCATCAGTCCTTCCAAAGAACACCCAGGACTGATCTCCTTTAAAATGGACTGGTTGGATCTCCTTGCAGTCCAAGTGACTCTCAAGAGTCTTCTCCAACACCACAGTTCAAAAGCATCAATTCTTCAGCTCTCAGCTTTCTTCTGTCTAACTCTCACATCCATACATGAGCACTGGAAAAGCCATAGCCTTGACTAGACGGACATCTGTTGGCAAAGTAACATCTCTGATTTTCAATATGCTACTCAGTTCAGTTTCGTTCAGTTCAGTCGCTCAGTCGTGTCCGACCCTTGCATCCCCATGAATCACAGGACGCCAGGCCTCCTTGTCCATCACCAACTCCTGGAGTTCACTGAGACTCAGATCCATCAAGTCAGTGATGCCATCCAGCCATCTCATCCTCTGTCGTCCCCTTCTCCTCCTGCCCCCAATCACTCCCAGCTATCTAGGTTGGTCATAACTTTCCTTCTAAGGAGTAATTTTTTTTTTTTTTTAATTTCATGGCTGTAATCACCATCTGTAGTGATTTTGGAGCCCAAGAAAATACAATCTGACACTGTTTCAACTGTTTCCACATCTATTTGTCAGGAAGTAATGGGACCAGATGCCATGATCTTAGTTTTCTGAATGTTGAGCTTTAAGCCAATTTTTTTTCACTCTCCTCTTTCACTTTCATCAAGAGGCTTTTTAGTTCCTCTTCACTTTCTGGCATAAGGGTGGTGTCATCTGCATATTTGAGGTTACTGATATTTCTCCCAGCAGTCTTGATTCCAGCTTGTGCTTCCTCCAGCCCAGCATCTCTCATGATGTACTCTGCATATAAGTTAAAAAAGCAGGGTGACAATATACGGCCTTGAAGTACTCCTTTTCCTATTTGGAACCAATCTGTTGTTCCATGTCCAGTTCTAACTGTTGCTTCCTGACCTGCATATAGGTTTCTCAAGGAGCAGGTCAGTGGTCTGGTATTCCCATCTCTTTCAGAATTTTCCACAGTTTATTGTGATCCACAAAGTCAAAGGCTTTGGCATAGTCAATAAAGCAGAAATGGATGTTTTTCTGGAGCTTTCTTGCTTTTTCCATGATCCAGCGGATGTTGGCAATTTGATCTCTGGTTCCTCTGCCATTTCTAAAACCAGCTTGAACATCTGGAATTTAACTCAGATGACTAGTATATCTACTGCTGCAGGCAGAAATCCCTTAGAAGAAATGGAGTAGCCTTCATAGTTAACAAAAGATTCTGAAATGCAGTATTTGATGCAATCTCAAAAGCCACAGAACGATCTCTATTCTTTTCCAAGGCAAACCATTCAATAATACAGTAATCAAAGTAACCCAACCAGTAATCCTGAAGAAGCTGAAGTTGAAAGATTCTATGAAGACCTACAACACCTTTTAGAACTAACATCCAAAAAAGATGTCTTTTTCATTATAGGGGACTGGAATGCAAAAGTAGGAAGTCAAGAAACACCTGGGATAACAGGCAAATTTGGCCTTCGAATTCGGAATGAAGCAGGGCAAAGGCTAATAGAGTTTTGACAAGAGAACACACTGGTCATAGAAAACACTCTCTTCCAACAATATAAGAGAAGACTCTACACATGGACATCACCAGATGGTCAACACCGAAATCAGATTGATTTTATAGTGCAGCCAAAAATGGAGAAGCTCTATACAGTCAGCAACAACAAGACCGGGAGATGAATGTGGCTCAGATCATGAATTCCTTATTGCCAAATTCACACTTAAATTGAAGCTATATTAGATGACAGTAATTTCAGGAAAACCATAGATCTGTGAAAGACTATATTAAATTGTTTTTGTTTCCTCGATGAAATTAAAAAAAAAAAATTGCTAAATAAGATTTTCAGTACATACTTGCTAATTTCATGAATGCATTAATAAAACAGATAAATAAATATATACTCATTTCCTAATACTGAATAATAGCTAGGTTTTAGTAATTTGAGGGTATGCCTAAATCTTCTTTATAATTGTAAAAATATATAATGAAAAGAAATTTAAATACACAATATACACTTTTAAGTGTCTATATTTTTTTTACTGTGATGAAATCATAAGCTATCAAAGTTTCTGTTTCCTAGAGTTATTGTTCCAAATATGTATATTAAACAATGATTTAGTTACATAGATATATTCACCTAATCCATTTCTTGAGGCTTATAAACATTATTCAATCTCTCTGAAGAGACAGAGTAGTCTTCTTTAATGGAGCAACATCTGTTCTTTCAGAATCAAATGAGTTCTCTAAAGGACAATTAATAAAAATATTGCCACTAAGCACATCTGGTAAATTGTTAAAAAAAAAAATGACAAATTAATAGGAAGACAACTGAATTCATTAAATATGAAAATAGTGAAGTACATCAATATTTTTTAAAGTTAATTGAACTATATATTTTAATTCATAACATAGATATATCATAAATAATATTTTAATTCTTGAAACAAGAAATATTTGGTGCCATTTTATAATTTCATAATGTAAATTTTTGGATTTAGTAAGCTAAATGTTGATGGATTAAAAGCTTACTTACCTGAAAGAACATTTTGTGTATCAGAAAGAAAAAAAAAAAATCAATTAGTTCAAATCCTCAAGTAAACTATGGTATGTGTAGCATAAAATATGATTAACTGAACAAATAAAAGCCACTTATCTCTCTGTTTACTTCTGTGATATCTATTAATCTAAATATTGGAATAGAAATTGAATTTGACTAAATCATGAAATGCTTTGAATATTAGGCTAAACTATTATTACTAATTGGTTAGTCTACTTTGGTCACTGCAATTTTGAACAAGAATTTAATGCAAGTAACAGTATTTGAGGAAAGTTATTTTCAGTTATTTAAGATAGAAACCCAAAAGTTCAACTATAGATAAATGGATAAAAACGATGTGGTACATATATACAATCAAATATTACTCAGGCAATAAAAAGAATGAAACAATGCCATTTGTAGCAACATGGATAAACCTGTAGATTATCATACTGAGTGAAGTTAGTCAGAGAGAAAAAGACAAATGTCGTATGATATCACTTATAGGTGGAATCTAAATAAAAATTATAAAACTGAATTCATTTACAAAACAGAAACAGACCACAGACTTAGAGAATGAACTAATGGTTACCATGAGGGAAAGGTGAGGGCAACTGAATATTTTGAGAATTTATGGTAGACATGTATAAACTGCTAAAATATATAACCAAAAAGAACCTATTGTATACCACATGTAACATTGCTCAATATTTTATAATAACAGAAATGGGAATATAATTTGAAAAAGAGTGTGTTTTGAATGTGTACTCAGCCATGTCTGACTTTTTGTAACCCTATGGATTGTAGCCCTCCAGGCTCCTCTGTCAATGGGATTTTCCAGGCAAGAATACTGGAGTGAATTGTTATTTCCTCTACCAAGGGATCTGCCGAACCCAGGGTTTAAATCCACGTCTCCTGCATCTCCTGCATTGTAGGTAGATTCTTTACTACTGAGCCATGGGGGATAGATATATGCATATGTAAAACTGAATCATTTTGTTGTACATCTGAAACAAATACAGCGTTGTTAATAAACTGTGCTCCAATATAACTTTTTTTTTTTAAAGTTCCATGGCCCACCAAAAAAAAAGTTGTAAATACCACAAAATTGAGGAAATGTTATTCTAGTATTGAAAACAGTTATGTAATTTAGCATATATGTTGCTCATTACACTGATTACTGAGATAAGTTCCAACACAATTTTGTTTCTCTTTCATCATCTTCATTAAACTAAGTGAAAATAACAGCCAACATTACAATGAAACTACTCCCCCCCCTTTTTTTTTTTGCCTCAGCTGGCAGCTTGTGGGATCTGAGTTCCCCAACCAGAGACTGAACCTGGACCCCAATAGTAAAAGTACACAGTCCAAACCTTTGTACTGCCGGGCAATTCCTGGAACTACCCTTATTCGTGAGGTGTTAATATATTTTATTATCTCATTTACAGAATTAAATACCTAAAGGTTACAAAATTACCTATAGATATAAACAAAATATTAACACTGGGATGACTGACACCCTTGTTGAAATACATCTGATATCCCTGGACACCAACACAATACTAATCTTCCATAGACTCAAGGACATATTTTGTATTATTTCCAAATGCAGTAAGTTATGTCATTCCACTAGCTATCCTTTATATTCAATAAAATCAGAATAATGGCATGTATCTTAAGCTATATTTTTGGGTGTTTTCTTGCACTAACGTACCACTGTTTCTGTGTTAGATTCTTCTACTGGTATTCTGCATCCTTTATCACTGGCTTCTATGCTCCACTCTCCTGTTGCATATCTGATAAACTTGAAAATTAATGATTTCAATTTTCAGATACCCTTGATATTAATGAGTAAGTGTTGCTTAGGTTGCTCTAATGAAATGTATTTGTATTAATGTTGGGGTGTAGAAATGAAGGCAATAGTGCCAAGTTGGTGTTGATGAACTTGAATATTTGACGCAAGCTGACCTAAGGTAAAGAGGAACTAAAGAGCCTCTTGATGAAGGTGAAAGAGGAGAGTGAAAGAGCTGGCTTAAAACTTAACATTCAAAAAACAAAGACCATGGTATCCTTTCCCATCACTTCATGGAAAATAGACGGGGAAACAATGGAAACAGTGACAAAATTTATTTTCTTTGGCTCCAAAATCACTGTAGATGGTGACTTCAGAAATGAAATAAAAATATGCTTTCACATTGGAAGCATATTAAAAACTTAGAGAGCATATTAAAAAGCAGAGACAACACTTTGTTAACTAAGGTCTGTATAGTCAAAACTATGGTTTTTCCAGTAGTCATGTATAGATGGAAGAGTTGGACCATAAATAAAATTGAACATCAAAGACTTGATGATTTTTAACTGTGATGTGGGAGTAGACTCTTGAGAGTCACTTAGACTGGAAGGAGTTCCAACAAGTCAATCCTAAAGGAAATCAATCCTGAATATTGAGTGGAAGGACTGAAGCTGAAGCACCAATACTTTGGCCATCTGACATGAAGAACCAACTCATTGGAACAGCCTTTGATCCTAGGAATAATTGAAAGAAGAAGGAGAAGGGGATAACAGAGGGTGAGACAGTTGGATGGCATCACCGACTCAATGGATATGAGCTTGAGCAAGTTCCAGGAGTTGGTGATGGACAGGGAAGACTAGTATGCTGCAGATCGTGGAGTTTCAAACAGTCTGACATGATTGAGCAACTGAACTGAACTGAACTGACCTCTCATTACATTGCCCAGTTACCAGCTTCAAGAACAAAGGGAGCAGGAACTATGAGAGAAACAATGGGATAGAGGGTGATAGCAGCAGGTTTTTGTTTTTGTTTTTGTTTTTTTTTTCCTGTATCACAAGACCAATGATGTTACTTTGAAGTATAAAATCTATATTCTTTGCAGGCAAAGATGGAGAAGTTCTATATAGTCAACAAAAACAAGACTGGGAGCTAACCGTGGCTCAGATCAATAACTCCTTATTACCAAATTCAGACTTAAGTTGAAGAAAGTGGGGAAAACCACTAGATGATTCAGGTATGACCTAAATCAAATCCCTTATGATTATACCGTGGAAGTGAGAAATAGATGTAAGGGACTAGATCTGATAGACAGAGTGCCTGATGAACTATGGATGGAAATTCATGACAATTATACAGGAGACAGGTATCAAGACATTCCCCATGGAAAAGAAATGAAAAAAGCAAAATGGCCATCTGAGGAGGCCTTACAAATAGCTGTGAAAAGAAGGGAAGCAAAAAGCAAAAAAAAAAAAAAAAAAAAAAAAGCAAAGGAGAAAAGGAAAGATATTCCCCTTTTGAATGCAGAGTTCCAGAGAATAGCAAGGAGAGATAAGAAACGTTTCCTCAGCGATCAATGCAAAGAAATAGATAAAAAGAATAGAATAGGAAAGGCTAGAGATCTCTTCAAGAAAATGAGAGATACCAAAGGGACACTGTGTGAAACATGGGCACAACAAAGGACAGAAATGGTATGGAATTAACAGATGCAGAAGATATTAAGAAGAGGTGGCAAAAATACACAGAAGAACTGTACAAAAAAAGATCTTCATGACCCAGATAATCATGATGGTGTGATCATTCACCTAGAGCCAGACATCTGAAATGTGAAGTCAAGTGGGCCTTAGGAAGCATCACTATGAACAAAGCTAGTGGAGATGATGGAATTCCAGTTGAGCTATTTCAAATCCTGAAAGATGATTCTGTGAAGGTGCTGCACTCAATATGCCAGCAAATTTGGAAAACTCAGCAGTGGCTGCAGGACTGGAAAAGGTCAGCTTTCATTCCAATCCCAAAGAAAGGCAATGCCACAGAATGTTCAAACTACCACACAATTGCATTCATCTCACAGGCTAGTAAGTAATGCTCAAAATTCTTCAAATCAGGCTTCAGCAATACGTGAACCATGAATGTTTAAGCTGATTTTAGAAAAGGCAGAGGATCCAGAGATCAAATTACTAACATCCACTGGATCATAGAAAAAGCAAGAGAGCTCCAGAAAAACAACTATTTCTGTTTTATTGGCTATGCCAATGCCTTTGACTGTGTGGATCACAATAAACTGTGGGAAATCCTTCAAGAGATGGGAATACCAGACGACCTGTCCTGCCTCATGAGAAACGTATATGCAGGTCAGGAATCAACAGTTAGAACTGGACATGGAACAACAGACTGATTCCAAAAATAAAAAGGACTACGTCAAGGCTGTATATTGTCACCCTACTTATTTAACTTCTATGCAGAATACATCATGAGAAACGCTGCGCTGGAGGAAGCACAAGCTGGAATCAAGATTGCTGGGAGAAATATCAATAACCTCAGATATGCAGATGACACTACCCTTATGGCAGAAAGTGAAGAGGAGCTAGAAAGCCACTTGATGAAAGTAAAAGAGGAGAATGAAAAAGTTGGCTTCAAGCTCAACATTCAAAAAACTAAGATCACAGCATCTGGTCCCATCACTTCATGGGAAACAGATGGGGAAACAGTGGAAACAATGGCAGAGTTTAATTTTGAGGTCTCCAAAATCACTGCAGATGGTGATTGCAGCCATGAAATTAAAAGATGCTTACTCCTTGGAAGGAAAGTTGTCACCAACCTAGATAGCATATTGAAAAATACAGACATTTCTTAACCAACAAAGGTCTGTCTAGTCAAGGCTATGGTTTTTCCAGTAGTCATGTATGGATGTGAGAGTTGGGCTGTAAAGAAAGCTGAGTGCCAAAGAATTGATGCTTTTGAACTGTGGTGTTGTAGAAGACTCTTGAGAGTCCTTTGGACTGCAAAGAGATCCAACCAGTCCGTTCTAAAAGAGATCAGTCCTGGATGTTCATTGGAAGGACTGATACTAAAGCTGAAACTCCAATACTTTGGCCACCTGATGGAAAGAGCTGACTCACTGGAAAAGTCTCTGATGCTGGGAGGGATTGAGGGAAGGAAGAGAAGGGGATGAAAGAGGATGAGATGACTGGAAGGCATCACTGACTCAATGGACATGAGTTTGAGTGACCTCTGAGAGTTGATGATGGACAGGGAGGCCTGGTGTGCTGCGATTCATGGGGTTTCAAAGAGTCGGACATGACTGAGTGACTGAACTGAACTGAACTGAATGTATTTATATATAAATTAAATATAAATTTGATGTTTAACAGCTTTATTACAAATAATTTTACTCTCACCTCTAGCAAATATAAGCTTACATCATGTATCAGTAGTAAATATGATGAAAAGTGCTTTCCAGGAAAAAGTTGATAATTATGAACACTGATATACAATACAAGGTGAATTCCTTTAGGCATATTCCTAAATCTTAATTGAAATGTAAGGAAGCCACAGAGACTCTAGTCTGGAATGTTGCAGTATTGACCACAAAAGGGTTAAACTAGAAAGAAAATGAAAATGTTTCATTATTTAGATTTGAAAGTATTTAATCTCCAGATAGGTCTTCCCTATCTGGAGTTCAGTTGGTAAAGAATCTGCCTTCAATGCAGGAGACTCCAGTTTGATTCCTGGATTGGGAAGATCCGCTGGAGAAGGGACAGGCTACCCACTCCAGTATTCTTGGTCTTCTCTTGTGTCTCAGCTGGTAAAGAATTTGCCTGCAGGAGACCAGGGTTTGACCCCTGGGTTGGGATGATCCCCTGGAGAAGGGAAAGGCTACACACTCCAGTATTCTGGCATAGAGAATTCCATGGACAGTCCGTGGGACATGCTTGAGTGACTTTCACTTTCACTTTCAATCTGCAGATAACTGAACTATAGTTAAAATGCATTTAGATAAATTGGGTTGAACCATAAAGTTTAAAATTCTCAGAAAATCCTGAAATTATGTTACTGAGGCTCAATCTTACCAATGAAGATAATTATAAATTCAGTAAATACATCTATTTTATCTGTTGTAAGCATTCATTGCTCCTTCTCTGTTAATGTCTGCACTGTGGAAACCACACCAGTTTCCTCCTCAGTTTATGTGAATAAAATAGGGTTTAATTCACACACTGAATACGGGATCAGACATATGACCCAGTATTCGTAGAGAAATTACTGCAATCTCTTGACAATACACAAACAGGGTAGGGTTGTCCTGTGACACTGAGTAATGATATCACAGGTGTCTTTCTATCACTTTTGTTAACTCTACATGTGACATAGGCTTGGAATTATAAGTTTTAATATATGGAGAAGCACAGACTGGAACAAACAATGTTTAGGAATAAAATAAAACAAATTTTTGGCTCTGTTATGGTATGAAGCCATTTAAGGTACTATATATATAAATAAATATATATATATATATACACATACTATATATATATATATAATATATACTTTGATATACAGATTTTATTTTCTTTAATCCATTTGAGCAACCTCTGTATTCCTTTTCACCAAAAAATCCTAACTAATCCATTTAATATTAAATTATTATGTAGCAGAGAAAACAATAGACTCTTGAGGACAACTGAAAAGTGGATGTTGCAAACACACTGACTGACACTAGGGAAAATAAAGGGGAAAATATTTCTGAACAACAAATTCAAGTCAGGCACTAGAATCAGAGAAATCAGTTTCACAACATTCCAGTGAGAAAAATGACATCAGCCATTTTTTTCTCAGCATAACTTAGGACTCAGAAAGTACTTGGGTCTTTCAGATTTCAAAAGCCTCATGGTTCATCACTGACATTTATTATGACTAAATTTCTAGCAGTTCTTTTCAAAGCCTGAGAATACTTGACTGCTTCAAAATTGGTTGGCATAAAGTTTCTTTCTGCTTGATGACTTCCACTGACAATAAATATCAACCTTCATTAGTATTCAACATCAGATTCTATCAATAATAACAGGTTCCCCATAATAGAGCATGCAAAATTCATTAGCAGTATGCAAGATATTCTAAATAATGATCACAATAATTATAATTTGTATCATAATTAAATATTACAGTGCAGGTCCTCAAATAGTATTTCCTTTGAACTAAAACCAAGGAAGATAGTTATTATTTATACTCAAAATTTATATAAAATGAAGCTAAAGCTCTATTTTTTTCTATTATTTTCTCTACAGTGAGCTCATTTCCTTTCTCATGCTTCTTATAGGGGCTGGGAAATGATGCAGCTATGACAAAAGATAATTTAAGCTTGTATAGATACACAATCTTAATAAGCCAATGAGAGAGAACAATATCCATAAGCCAATAACAGGAAAACATTTCTATGGTAATTCAAGAAAAGAATCTGAATTTTTAATACTCATTAAAAAATGTAAAATGTACTATAAAAATACTTTGGAGAATCCCCTGGCAGTCCAGTGGTTAAGACTCCATGCTTCCAATGTTTACAAAGCCGGGGGCATGGGGCTCAATCCCTGGTCAGGTAACTAGGATTCCACATGCTGCACGGAGCAACCCAAACAAAGGAAAAGAAAAAAACAAGAATTAGGGACCTCCTGGTGGCCCAGTATTTAAGAATCTACCTATTAGTGCAGGGGAAATGCGTTCAATCCCTGGTCCAGGTAGATTCCACATGCTGCAAGGCAACTAAGCCAGTGAGTCAGAACTGCTGAGCCCATGCAACACAACTACTGAAGCCTACGTGTCCCATAGCCCTTGCCCTGCTACAAGAGAAGCCATCACAATGAGAAGCCTGAGCACCACGACTAGAAACCACTCAATGAAAATAGAGGCAGACTGCATGAAGCAACAAAGATATAGCCCAGAAAAAAATAAATTTTAGTAAATGTTTTGGAAAAAATGAAATGCTACTAACAAAGCAAGAACACCCTCTATAAAGTACAACACACAAGCTTAAAGAAATATATTTAAGTAATGCTTTTAAGATGTTCTGAGGAAAAGAAAAATATTAGTTCTTACTGGAAATGGAAATTGAAGAGGGGATCAGAGTAAATACCATTCCTAAATCATCTAACACAAACTATAGATTAAGGTAACTGTGTAGAATTATTTCAGACATTTTAAAATATGGGATGAACAGAAATGCCAGATTTGGGTAAAAGTCTGTAGACAGGTAGTGCTTTGGAGATATCCAAGAAAGAAACTACTAGAAGTATATTTTAAACATAATACTGTCCCTTGACAGGAACAAATAAATAAATCATTTCAGCTTTAATTAAAATAACTGTAGTATATAATATAAAAATGACACACTAATCTATATAATAGTTCTCATCTTATTTAGAGCCAAAATAATTCACAGATCTCTCCAGGATATATGATAATTCATAGGACTGGAATAGCCAAAACAATCTGACAAAAAGTATGAAGTTCAAAGACTTACAGTATCTGACTTCAATAATTATTATAAGACTAGACATCAATACCCTCTGGTATTTGGGAAAATGTGGAAAAACAGATCAATATAACATAAAAGAGAGTCAAGGAATCATCCTGCACTAGTATGATTAATTGATCAACATATTAAAAAAAAAACTTATTCAAGTAATTCAATATGGAAAGGAAAAACTATTTAACTATACATTAACTAGGAGAAGGCGATTGCACCCCACTCCAGTACTCTTGTCTGGAAAATCCCATGGATGGAGGAGTCTGGTAGGCTTCAGTCCATGGGGTCAGGGAGTCAGACATGACTGAGCAACTTCACTTTCACTTTTCACTTTCATGCATTGGAGAAGGAAATGGCAACCCACTCCAGTGTTCTTGCCTGGAGTATCCAAGGGTCTGGGGAGCCTGGTGGGCTGCCATCTCTGGGGTCGCACAGAGTCGGACAAGACTGAAGCGACTTAGCAGCAGCAGCAGCAGCATACATTAACTAAAAAAAAAAAAAAAAAAAAAAACAAAGTGGCAGTAACGAAACTCAAACTTGATCTTATAATTTTTACATAATTTGTTTAATATCTCAAATACAAAAATGTATTAATAAAAGTTAAATCTGTAAGTTTTTAAAGGAAATTCTAGAAGAATATTTTTGTAATCTAGGGATAGGGAATTTTTTTTTTTTTTTTAAGTTAGGATGTGTAAAACAAATAATAAAAATCCTCACAAATGACATATTGTATTCATTAAAAATTGAGGGTTTCTCTCTGTTAAAAAATAGACACTTTTCACACTGAGAGAATATTTTCATCAAATATATATCAGACTTAAGATCTGTTTTAAGAGCATATCAGTTCAGTTCAGTTCAATCGCTCAGTTGTGTCCTACTCTTTGCGACCCCATGAATCGCAGCACACCAGGCCACCCTGTCCATCACCAAATTCTGGAGTTCTCTCAGACTCACGTCCATCGAGTCAGTGATGCCATCCAGCCATCTCATCCTCTGTTGTCCTCTTTTACTCCTGCCCCCAATCCCTCCCAGCATCAGAGTCTTTTCCAATGAGTCAATTCTTCGCATGAGGTGGCCAAAGTACTGGAGTTTCAGCTTCAGCATCAATCCCTCCAAAGAAATCCCAGGGCTGATCTCCTTCAGAATGGATTGGTTGGACCTCCTTGCAGTCCAAGGAACTCTCAAGAGTCTTCTCCAACACCACAGTTCAAAAGCATCAATTCTTTGGTGATCAGCTTTCTTCACAGTCCAAATCTCACATCCATACATGACCACTGGAAAAACCATAACCTTGACTAGATGGACCTTTGTTGGCAAAGTAATGTCTCCGCTTTTGAATATGCTATCTATGTTGGTCATAACTTTTCTTCCAAGGAGTAAGTGTCTTTTAATTTCATGGCTGCAGTAACCATCTGCAGTTATTTTGGAATCCCCGAAAATAAAGTCTGACACTGTTTCCACTGTTTCCCCATCTGTTTCCCATGAAGTGATGGGACCGGATGCCATGATCTTCGTTTTCTGAATGTTGAGCTTTAAGCCAACTTTTTCACTCTCCACTTTCACTTTCATAAAGAGAACCCCTATATTTACCCAAAGGCAAAGGCTTTCCTTGAAGTTAAGCCAACAGCAAGAAAGGTGAATAGACACTTTTTGAAGGAATGTGCGGATACATATGGTTAGTAAGGACATTTAAAAATGCTCAACATTAGCCATTAAGGGAGTAGAAATTTAAAAGATGATGCTACACCACTATTCATATAACTGTTGGAATAGCTAAAATTCCAGCAGTTAACAGTTTTTGAACAGTCAACAATAAAATATTGGTGAGAATCTGAATCAGTTGGAACTTGCATACACTGCTGATAGGAAAACACATAGCAATTTGCCCATGAATTATTACAATGAATTCAAAACAGGATGTGACTTATATTCCAATACCTAAAGATCTACTTTTCTATGGAGAACCAATATGTTACATTCATGCATGTTAAGTTGCTTTAGTCGAGTCCAACTCTTTGCAAACCCATGGACTGTAGCCTTCCAGGCTCCTCTGTCTATGGGATTCTCCAGGTAAGAATACTGGAGAGGGTTACCATTTCCTTTTCCAGGGTATCTTCCCAACCCAGAGAGAGAACCTGCATCCCTTACGTCTCCTGCATTAGCAGGCAGATTCTTTACCATTAGCACAACCTGGGAAACAATATTTCACAGATATCATAAATACCTAGAAAGTTTAATTATATAATTAATTATTTGAATTAATTTGATGTTAAATTAATCAGTTTTAATATTTTGCTAATTTTTATTAAAATAGCTGGAAATTACACATTAAAATTTAGAATTAAAGACTACTTAATTTTTAACAGATTATGATGATATCATAATTTTCGCATTTGTTTTGTATTTAAAATATTATTACAAATACATGACTATGTTTACTGAATTTACAGCTTGGTATTTATATATATAGATACATACATACATACATACAAACATGCAGTGTCTTTCTGAATTTTCACATACATTTCTCTTGTATTCTATAATTTTTATTTTCACAATACTAATTGCTGTAACGTCATGCATATTTTAGCATGAGAATCTAATTATTCAATTGTATTTTCAAAGTGCTTATTTTAACCATGTGTCTTTTCCCCCCTATTTTTTTACTTTGACTTAATTAAGTTACATACCGATATTCATATGTCAAAAGAAAATCATTATTTTGCCCCACCCTCTTTATTATGGAAGTTTATCTCAAGGTGAGTGCCGTTGCCGGGGATTGTTTAGTTGTAGGAGAGCCACACTACAACTCATCTAAGCAAATAGGACTGCCCATCTATTAAAAGTCAAGAGCAGAAATTGTAGCCATGATTTACATGGAATTGGAAAAATAACTTGAGAAGTCATCATTAATAAAAGCAATTAATTATCTTCATCTATTTTTCCCTGTGGTTGATTGCTTACACATGTTTTCTCTTGCATCTTTTCCTCTTTACCTTTAGAGAGCAAGCTCCACTTTTTTGAAGAGTAGGTCTCATCTTGACTGCCCCTCAAAGGTCATAGAGTCTATTACCTGAATTAAACCTTCATTGCAGAAACTGGGATCTTTCAGCTGAAGTATCAGTTCAGTTGCTCAGTTGTGTCCGACTCTTGAGATGGTTAGAACTGCAGCACACCAGGCTTCCCTGTCCATCACCAACTCCCAGAGCTTGTTCAAACTCATGTCCATCAAGTCAGAGATGCCATCTAATCATCTCATCCTAAGTCATACCCTTCTCCTCCCACCTTCAGTCTTTCCCAGCATTAGGGTCTTTCCCAGTGAGTCACATCTCCTCATCAGGTGGCCAAAGTATTGGAGCTTCAGCATCAGTATCAGTCCTTCCAATGAATATTCAGGACTGATTTTCTAGAAGATTCACTAGTTGGATCTCCTTGTTGTCCAAGGGACTCTCAAGAGTCTTCTCCAACAATTCTTTAGTGTTCAGCTTTCTTTATATTTCAACTCTCACATCCATACATGACTACTGGAGAAATCATAGCTTTGACTAGACAGACCATTGTTGGCAAAGTGATGTCTCTGCTTTCTAATATGCTATCTAGGTTGGTCATATCTTTTCTTCCAAGGAGGAAGCACAATTTAATTTCATGGCTAAAGTCACCACATGCTGTGATTTTGGAGGCCAAAAAAATAGTTTCTCACTGTTTCCATTGTTTCCCCATCTATTTGCCAAAAAATGGTGGGCCTAGATGCCATGATATTCTTTTTTTGAATGTTGAGTTTAAGCCAACTTTTTCACTGTCCTCTTTCACTTTCTTTTAAGGCTTTTTATTTCTTCTTTGCTTTATGCCATAAAGGTGATGTCATTTCTGTGTATCTGAGATAATTGATTTCTCCTGGCACTCTTGATTCCAGCTTGTGCTTCATCCAGCCTGGCATTTTTCATGATGTAGTCTGCATATAAGTTAAGTAAACAGGGTGACAATATACAGCCTTAATGTACTCCTTTCCCAATTTGAAACCAGTCTGCTCTTCCATGTCCAGTTCTAACTGTTGCTTCTTGACTTGTGTACAGATTTTTCAGAAGGCAGGTAAGGTGGTCTAGTATTCCCATTGCTTGAAGACTTTTCCACAGTTTGTTGTGATCCACATAGTCAAAGGCTTTGGCATAGTAAATAAAGGAGAAGTATATATTTTTTCTGGAACTTTCTTGCTTTTCAATGGTCCAGTGGATGCTGACAATTTGATCCCTGGGTTTCAGCCTTTTTAAATCCAGCTTGAACTTCTGGAGGTTCTTGGTTCACTTATTATTGAGGCCTGGCTTGGGGAATTTTGAGCATTACTTTGCTAGTGTGTGAGATGAGTTGTAGCATGTGTGAGATGAGTTACAGCTGTTGCAGTATGTGGGCTTTTTAATTATGGCATGCAAACTCTTAGATGCAGCATCTGGGATATACATTACTGAACAGTTATGGAATCCATGCCCCCTGCATTGAGAGTTTGGCATCTTAGCCACTGAACCAGCAGCAAAGTCCCTATTTTTAATTTTTTGAAAAACTTCCATACTATTTTTCATAGTGACTGCACTAATTTACATCACCAACAACAGTGCACCAGGGTTCCCTATTCTCTACACCCTTGCCAACAAATCAATATTTTCTGTTTTATTTCTAATAGCTATCTAACATGTATAAGTTAATATTTCATTATGGTTTTGATTTTCATTTCCCTGCTTTAGAGCATCTTTTTATGTACCAGGTAGCCATTTCCATGTCTTCTTTGGAAAAATGTGTATTCAGATATTCTGTCATTTTAAAATTAATTGAATTTTTTGCTGTTGAGTTGTATGAGCTTTTTAAAATATATGTTGGGTGTTAGTCCATTATTATATATATGATTTGCAATTATTTTATCCCATTTAATATGAAAAGGTGGATACTTTCCTTTTTCTGTGCAAAAGAGATTTAGTTTGATGTTGCCCCCATTTGCTTATGTTTGCTTTCCTTGCTTTTGCTTTTGGTGGCAGATTTAAAAATTACTGTCAAGGCTTAAGCCAAGGAGTTTACTATGTTTTCTTTTAAAAGTCTCATGGTTTTAGGTCATAAGTATGACCTCCTCAAGGGGATCTTCCTGACCCACAGATCAAACCTGCATATACCTGTCTTCTGCATTGCAGGTGGATTCTTTACTGTTGAGTTGGGGAAACCGCTTTATAACTACTTGTTTTTGCCTAAATCAAAGACCAAGTATTCTTAGACCATCCTTGTGAACATGTACATCACAAAATGAAGCATGAACATATAAAAATGAAGCATGATATTTACTTAATATTTTAAATGCCTATATTTATGAATTAAAGTGATCACAAAGATAAAGTTTATATTATTAATAATTTATTAAGTATGTTTATACCTTTCTATATAAAAGTTTTATTTTGGACTACCCTGGTGGCTCAGTGATAACGAATCTGCTTGCCACCGCAGATACACACAGGTTCAATCCCTGGTCTGGGAAGATTTCACATGCTGCAGAGCAACTAAGTCCAGAGCAAACTGAGCCTGTGCTCTTGAGCCCAGGAACCACAACTACTGAGCCCATGTACACTGGAGTCCATGCTCTGCAAGAAGAGAAGCCACTGCAATGAGAGGCCTGACACTGCAAGTAGAGAAAAGGCCCACACTCCAAGGAAGAGACAACACAGCCAATAAATAAATACAGTTAAAAAAAGAAAAGTTAATCAATCAATCATGAGTTTGCTGATGTCATGAAAGTGAAGTAAAAATGAAAGTTGCTCAGCCATGTCCAACTCTTTGCAACCCCATGGACTGTACAGTCTATGGAATTCTCCAGGCCAGAATAATAGAGTGCATAGATTTCCCTTCTCCAGGGAATCTTCCCAACCAAGGGATTGAACGCAGGTTTCCCACATTGCAGGCAGATTCTTTACCTGCTGAGCCACAAGGGAAGACCAAAAATGCTGAAGTAGTTACCCTATCACTTCTCCAGCAGATATTCCCAACCCAGGAATTTAACTGGAGTCTCCTGTATTGCAGGTGGAGTTTTTACCATATGAGCTCTCAGAAAGCCCCTGTTGATGTCATACATAGACATAAATTTAATATTAAAATTAAATGTGTTTGTTTCAGATATTTGTAAAATTAACATTTATTTCAAAATCTTTTTAGGAAGAGACAGTACTAAGTAGCTCATCTTATTTTGTAATATTCAGTTTGAAATAGTATAATTTATATAGTTTCACCAAAAATAAACTGTCAAATTAATAGTTTATTCTCCTGAACACTGTTTTAATGTTGTGCTATCAAAGGCTATGTATATTCCATACATATTTTTAAACATGAAAATAAAACAGAAACAGCAGACCCTATAAAAACACCTTATATTTTTAAGGTGTTTCTATCTCAAGATATTTTTAAGTGATCACAGTATATTGTAGTTCTACAGATGAATAATATGCAATAGCAAATTCACCCAATGTAATTCAGCATGTCATTGAAGGAAATGTGAATTGTTATCATGTCTCCAATTATGGTGACCCAGTCCTAATCCTATAATTAGGGTTATTGATTCTTGTATTCCCTAAATGCTTGCTGAGTACCTGCCAGGTTAAAATGTGAATAAAACATATATGGATATTATTGTTCTGAGAAGACAGATAATAAAATGTCTACCTTTATGATGTGATTTTAAGGCCCCCATGCAATGTTTGAAAGAGGTGGGATGTCACACAAATAGCTTTAAAAAGCAACATACTTTTTTAAGTGTCTGGAGCTCAGCAACATTGAGATTAAATGACAATTATCATGATTATACTATCTAATATGGTATCATGGTTCTAATACTAATGTATAACTAATACTATAATGTACCTAATACCATGTGATCTTGCAAAAGCCTCTGAGCATCATTTATGTGGTAAAATTAAATATATTTAATAATTATTACTTTGTCGATTTAAACCAAAAATAATATGGAAAATACATACTTCATACATGGTGAACAAACCATAGATTCAGGTATGCTCTATAGTTATGTGATCCTAAAATATTTTACTTTCTTCCACATACTTGTGCATTTGCACATTTTCTAAAATACCTATTCTGCAAGTTTTCTTTTTTACTTTAAAAAGACTGAATAAAACCATTTAAACAGCCGAATTAATAAATACATTTGACTACATTAAAGTGTAGAATTTCTGTCTAACAATGTTATCATAGAAACAGGAAAATAATTATTACATAATAAAATGAAAAAAATCAATTTATAAAGAAATCATTCAAATCATTAATAAAAATACATATAGTACAATACAGAAGAGGCAAAGGACTTCCATATTTATCTCACAAAAAAAGAGAAAAGATAATGGTCAATTCATCATTGAAACATACAAAAATAGCCACACTCAAACTTCTCAGCTTCATGTATCACTTCTCTTTTTTTCTAAATAAATTTATTTATTTTAATTGGAGGTTAATTACTTTACAATATTGTATTGGTTTTGCCATACATCAACCTGAATCTGCCACAGGTATACACGTGTTCCCCATCCTGAATCCCCCTCCCTCCTCCCTCCCCATATCATCCCTCTGGGTCGTTTCAGTGCACCTTATATTCATCAGGAACTGCCCGGACTATGTCTTGAAGTTTTGAACAAACTGAGCCTTTGAGCCCTTTTCTTTACTGAATCTTACCTGTTTCTCCATCTAACTCAACTTTCATAAACCTTGTGAAACATACATCTTTAATTTTAAATATACTTATGTATCCATTATAGCATTCACAAAAGTATGTTGTTACCTATTTATGTCAAGTCAATCTATTCAGTTAGGAAGATTGCTGCCAAGCACTATATCTTAATCATTATTCCTTATGCCTACATTGTAGCTGGCTTTTATGACAGTGGGTCAAGAAATTTCCATTTGAAGTCTCTTGCCCAGAAAAGTCATTTCTTTTCTATGAATAAAATAATATGTATTTCAAGATAATAGATCAATATCACTGTACAACTTTCTACACAATAACTGCATATTTGCTATACAGGAGAAAAAGGCTAGGCTATACATAGGTCTATTACCCAAACAGATTGCCTATTCCTCATAAAATTAAGCAAGCAAGATGAATTCTATGGTTCAAAATAAATCAGATTACTGACAATTCCCATATTAAAGAAAAGGAGGGAAAGAATTAGGAAGATTTCATAGATAACATAGATGATGTGAAATCTGTTGCCAGTGCCACTCAGTATTTTAAAACTAGAATCTGGGTAACGAGAAGGATTAAAATATTGCTCTTGTCAGAAAGGAGAAGAATTTCTAAATCTAGAAGACTCTAAAATGTCAGCAAATAGCTATCTAGACTTTCTTAAATACCATTTGAATGAATGAATATTTGTATACCTGAATAAAGAGGAAAATATGTTTCAAAGAATCTTCAGAAGTTTTAAAGATGTATTTCAGGTTCTAGTTATGAAAAGGTGTTTATTAATATTAGAAATAAAAAATAAGCATAAGAGAAATTATATGGAAGAAGAGAGGGTATTTGTAAGCATAATGCAACCTTTTGGCTAAGGATAAATGAGATATTTCTATATAATCAAAGTATATGAAGAGCATATCTAAGAGAACTGGGAAAGCTTACAAAAAATTTCATCAACAGATGGCCTACTGTAACCAAATCTTTTGATTATTTATGCATTATTTAAAAAAAAAGAAAATTAAATAAACAAAACCTTTCAGGTAGAGTTTGCACATGAAGGTTATTTTTTGCATCTGAGAAAAGAGAATTTGTATTACAAAATAACTACTAAAATGTCCAGTATAGGATTGTAGCTACTTCTATCTGCTTATAAATTTCAAATTTAATAAATAAATTTAACATCCATAATTTTTAATATCTTTCTGACTATAGAAATAATATATCTTGAAGCTTAGTCAACACAATTTTAAGGCAAAATATTCAAATATGAATTTAAAACTTGAAGAATAAAGTTTGATTGCCAATATATTTATGTAGCACTATATAAAGCTTACATTAAGGACGTCATGCAAAGAGATATATCTTGACAAGCTCTACCACACTGGGTACTTATTTATCTAATATTCTTTATCTGATAACATTTTAAAATCCACACTTCATTGCCTACTTTTATTAAGGCTTGCTATTTTTAAGAAAAGACTGTCTAAGATTATAATGAGTGCAAATCTAGTATAAAAAATAGATTCTACAGCTGAACATATTTAAAATTCTTATATTTAGGTGGAAAAATAATAATCTTTATTAGTGCAGAGAAAAAAATGTATAAAGTCTATAAAAATTAAACATATAAATATCCAAGATAAATTACTTGTAGGTTTATATATGTTCTTTCCAATATCATTGATTTTTCCTCTCTAGTGGATCATTTGCATTACCTTATATTTGATATACTTTCTTTAAAATTAAAAAAATATGTATATATTCTTTGACCTCACTTTCTGTCAAGCACATTTAGCTTCCTTCTCATTCTCTTTATCTCATTTTTGTCATTTAAAGAAAGACAGAATATTTCACTCCAAAATATTTCATTCAACCTATTAACATTAAATATCCAAGCCATATTTGACCTCAATGTAAAAAAAAAGTCTTGTGTGTGTATGTGTGTGTGTGTGTGTGTGTGTGTGAAAACACCTGAGATGCATTCTGTAAGCAAAGTTGAGTATATAATACATATTGTTAATTATCATCATATTGTTGTATGTTAAATCTACAAAACTTACTCAATTTGCATAATTTAAATTGTCTACACCTGGGTCAAAATTTTCCTATTTCTGCCTCCCCTCAGCCCCAATTAGACCCTTAATTCGCACCATACAGAAAATCAACTAAAAATGTATTTAAAATCTAAACATAAGATCTGAATCCATAAAATTCCTAGAAGAAAACTAAATAGAAAAGAAAAGCTTCTTGACATTGGCTTGGGCAATTATTGTTTGCATATGACACCAAAAGCACAGGTGACAAAAGCAAAATTGGACAAGTGGAATTACATCGAATAGCATGCTTCTGTTCCCTAAATCTTGAGTCATGCTATCTAACACTTAATCCTCAGATATCTTTGTCTACTAGGCATCTCAAACTAAATGTATCTAAAAATTAAGTCCTTGTGTCCATAAACTTCTACATTCTGCAGATTTTAAATGCTTCATCATTTTAATATATCTTTCTCTCTTCATATTGCTCAAAACAGTAATATTCAGTTATCATTTACTTTTTTATACACATCCCTATTCACCACATCCAATAAATCAGCAAACTCTGTTAGCTTTACCTTCAAAATTATTCCAAAATCCAACATTTATTTTTTTTTTACATATTTCCATTGGTAAATACTTGCATTATCAATATTAGACTTCTTGACTTCATTTTCTCTGTTTAATTGTCTAATTATATGCATTGTACCTTACAATTCAGCTCAGTGGGTCAGTTGTGTCCAAATCTTTCTGACTCCACAGACTGCAGCACACCAGGCTTCCATGTCCATCACTATCTTCCGGAGCCTACTTAAACTCCTATCCATTGCATCGATTATGCCGACCAACCATCTCATCCTCTGTCATCCACTTCTCCACCTGCCTTCAATCTTTCCCAGCATCAGGATCTTTTGAAATGAGTCACTCTTCCAAGGTGATTGGAGTTTCAGTTTCAGCATCAGTCTTTCCAATGAATATTAAGAACTGATTTCCTTTAGGATGGACTGGTTGGATCTCCTTGGAGTCCAAGGGACTCTCAAGAGTCTTCTCCAACACCACAGTTCAAAAGCATCAGTTCTTCAGCGTTCAACTTTCTCACTTCCACACATGACTATTGGAAAAGCCAAAGTTTTGACTAGACAGATCTTTGTTGACAAAGTAATGCCTCTGCTTTTTAATATACTGGCTATGTTGGTCATAGCTTTTCTTTAAGGAGAAAACTTTTAATTTCATGATGCAGGCAGCATCTGCAGTGATTTTGGAGCCCCCCAAAATAAAGCCTCTTACTGTTTCCATTGTTTCCATATCTCTTTGTCATGAACTGATGGGACTGGATGCTATGATCTTAGTTTTCTGAATGTTGAATTTTAAGCCGACTTTTTCACTCTCCTCTTTCACCTTCATCGAGAGGCTTTTTAATTCTTCTTCAATTTCTGCCATAAGGGTGGTGTCATCTGCATATCTGAGGTTATTGATATTTCTCCTGGCAATTTTGATTCTAGTTTATGCTTCTTCCAGCCCTGCATTGCTCAGTATATATTCTGAATATAAGTTAAACAAGCAGGGTGACAATATACAGCCTTGACGTACTCCTTTTCCTATTGGGAACCTGTTTGTTGTTCCATGTCCAGTTCTAACTTTTCCTTCCTGACCTGCATATACGTTTCTTAAGAGGGAGGTCAAGTGGTCTGGAATTCCCATCTCTTTCAGAATTTTCAACAGTTTATTGTGATCCACACAGTCAAAGGCTTTGGCATAGTCAATAAAGTAGAAATAGATGTTTTTCTGGAACTCTTTTGCATTTTTGATGATCCAGTGGATGTTAGTAATTTGATCTCTGGCTCCTCTGCCTTTTCTAAAACCAGCTTGGACATCTGGAAGTTCACAGTTCATGTATTGCTGAAGCCTGGCTTGGAGAAATTTAATCATTACTTTACTAGCGTGTGAAATGAGTGCAATTGTGTGGTAGTTTGAGCCTTCTTTGGTATTGCCTTTCTTTGGGATTGGAATGAAAACTGACCTTTTCCAGTCCTCTGGCCACTGCTGAGTTTTCCAAATTTGCTGACATATTAAGAGTAGCACTTTCACAGCATCATCTTTTAGGATTTGAAATAGATCAGCTGGAATTCTATCACCTCCACTAGCTTTGTTTGTAGTGATATTTCCTAAGGCCCACTTGACTTCACATTCCAGGATGTCACTGCAGATGATGATTGCAGCCAGGAAATTAAAAGACACTTACTCCTTGGAAGGAAAGTTATGACCAACCTAGATAGCATAATAAAAAGCAGAGATATTATTTTGTCAGCAAAGGTCTGTCTAGTCAAGGCTATGGTTTTTCCAGTGGTCATGCATGGATGTGAGAGTTGTACTGTGAAGAAAGCTGAGAGCCAAAGAATTGATGCTTTTGAACTGTGTTGTTGGAGGAGACTCTTGAGAGTCACTTGGACTGCAAGGAGGTCCAACCAGTCCATCCTAAAGGAGATCAGTCCTGGGTGTTCATTGGAAGGACTGATGCTGAGGCTGAAACTCCAATACTTTGGCCACTTCATGCGAAGAGTGAACTCATTGGAAAAGTCCCTTATGCTGGGAGGGATTGGGGGCAGAAGGAGAAGAGGATGACAGAGGATGAGATGGCTGAAACTCATTACCGACTCAACGCACAAGAGTTTGGGTGAAGTCCGAGAGTTGTTGATGGACAGGGAGTCCTGTCGTGCTGCGATTAATAGGGTCGCAAAGAGTCGGACACAACTGAATGATTTAACTGAACTGAACTGAAAACAACATTTGTTTTAATAAAGGTACAGATTCATCATGGAAAATTAATTTATACATGTTAATTATGGAAAATTCTTTTATGTTTATATGGTTTCTTAAATTTCAAATTTTAAAAGGTCTCAATTGCAGCTAAATCATAAAATTGTATAGAAATCACATAGAAGCAAATTTTAAAAATCAGCTTAGAATAAGAAACTTATTTTGTATCAAATTACTTACATGAAAAGGCCTTCTTGAAGGTGGCAAAAAACAAGTGGATAAAAATGTATTTTATCAAATTATTCTCTTTACTGCTTTTAATGGGAGCTATTTTCTGTCTGTTCATGTCTTTCTTGTTTTTTAATTGGTTGTCAGTGACATTTTCCTGCATCTCAGGAAAATACATGGAACTGTCAGGCTCTCCTTGAACTTAGAAATAAGCTGTTGTTTCATATAGCATAAAGTATTCAATAGACTCAGAATACATTAGTGTCTTCAATAATTCTTCAGAAAAATGCCACATTGTTATAGTCTGTTAATGAAGTACACAAAGGCAAGATGCATGCTGATTACTCTCTGAGACAATCAGAACCACCCCCCACCCTTTTTTTTTTTTTTTTACTATCTTATTTATTACTATTTCCTTATTCCCCTCTTTTTGTTGGAGCTAATTAGCTATTCTGTGACTATCCAATTCTCCAGGTCTGAAACTGACCAGGAGTGGAGAACTTTTGGATGCAGAAGACTTTCTGTTTCTCTTATTTCCTGTTTGTAGGAAATAGTCTTCATTTAGCCTCCCATTCTTTCCTGAGTTTCAAAGAACGGGTTCAAACAGTTGCTAATCAAGGAAGGAGGGAATGTAGAAAAAGTACAGGAGCAGTCAATAATCAATGGTGTAGTTTGGGGGCAGTTTTCTGGCTCCTCCTCAAAAAATATGCACAATACCCTTAAGTTATGGAGAATTAAGGCTCACATTCAGGTGATGGATGGCAACTTCAGGCTGAAGGCAAGCTTTCTATAGTACCACCTTGTTACCTCATCACCAATCAATCAAAAAAACAATCATATACCTGAAATGTGCTTAGAAAAAAACCCCAAAACCATCAAGGAATTCAAGATATTGAGCACAAGTCTCCTGGTCTCCTTGACTGGCTCTGCAAGAAACCCTTCTCTGCTTTAGAAGATCTAAACAGACATTTCTCCAAAGGAGACATTGTTTTTGTTTGTGTCCCATTCTTTAGTGACCCTGTGGACTATAGCTGACCAAGTTCTTCTGTCCATGGGATTTCGCAGGCAGGAATACTGGAGAGGTTTGCCATTTCTTTCCCCAAGAATAGAAAAACTGATTGCTAAAAAGCACATGAAAAGATGCTAAACATCACTAATTATTCAGTCAGTTCAGTTCATTTCAGTCACTCAGTCGTATCCTACTCTTTGCGACCCCATGAATCACAGCACGCCAGGCCTCCCTGTCCATCATCATCTTCCAGAGTTCACTCAGACTTACGTTCATCGAGTCGGTGATACCATCCAGCCATCTCATCCTCTGTCATCCCCTTTTCCTCCTGTCCCAAATCCCTCTCAGCATCAGAGTCTTGTCCAATGAGTCAGCTCCTGGAGTTTCAGCTTTAGCATAATTCTTTCCAGAGAACACCCAGGGCTGATCTTTAGAATGGACTGGTTGGATAGAGAAATACAAATGAAAACTTAGAATGGCCATTATCAAAAAAATCTATAAACACTGAGTGCTGGAGAGGATGTGAAGAAAAAGGAAACATCATACACTGTTGGTGGAACTGTAAACTGGATTGTCACCATGGAGAACAGTATGGAGGTTTCCTAAAAAACCTAAGAACAGAGCTACCATATGATCCAGATATTCCAAACTTGGGCATATATCTGATGAAAACCATAATTCAAAAAGATACACACCTGGGTGTTCACTGCTACACTATTTACAATAGCTGCAACATAGAAGCAACACAAATGTTAATCAAGAGAGAATGAATAAAGAATATCTGATGGAATATTACTCAGCCATAAAAAAAGAACAGCTTAATGCTCTTTGCATCAACATGGATGGAACTAGAAATTGTCAAAATGAGTAAAGTAAGTCAGGCAGAGAAAGAAAAATATCATATGATATTGCGTATATGTGGAATTTTGATAAAGGGTACACATGAACTCATTAACAAAGCACAAACAGAGTTCAGTTCAGTTCAGTCACTCAGTTGTGTCTGACTTATTGTGACCCTATGTACTGCACATGCTAGGCCTCCCTGTCCATCACCAACTCCTGGAGCTTGCTCAAACTCATGTCCATTGAGTCGATGATGTCATCCAACCATCTCATCCTCTGCTGTCCCCTTCTTCTCCTGCCTTCAATCTTTGCCAGCATCAGGGTCTTTTCCAACGAGTCAGTTCTAACTATTGCTTCTTGACCTGCATACAGATTTCTTAAGAGGCAAATCACGTGGTCTGGCATTTCCATCTCTTGAGGAATTTTCCACAGTTTGTTGTGATTCACACAGTCAAAGGCTTTGGTGTAATCAATAAAGCGTAAGTAAATGTTTTCTGGAATTCTCTTGCCTTTTCTAAATCCAGCTTGAGCATTTGGAAGTTCATATACTGTTGAAGCCTGCTTGGAGAATTTTGAGCATTACTTTGCTAGTGTGTGAAACAAGTACAATTGTGCAATACTTTGAAGATTCTTTGGCATTGCCCTATTTTGGGACTGAAATAAAAACGAATATTTTCCACTCCTATGGGCACTACTGAGTTTTCCAAATTTGCTGGCATATTGAGTGCAGCACTTTCACAGCATCATCTTTTAGGGTTTGAAATAACTCAACTGGAATTCCATTATCTCCACTGACTTTGTTAGCAGTGATGCTTCCCAAGGCCCACTTGACTTCACATTCTAGGATGTCTGGCTCTAGGTGAGTAATCACACCATTGTAGGTCTGCTTCCTGTGTTCTACATGCCATCTATTGACACTGGATTATGGTAAGTGAAGTACAGTGTTTATTGCAAGGCATCTAATATGAGCTCAAGTTAGGAGAAGGGAGAACTCATGTTCAAAAGACTTGAACTTCCAGATGGATTTAGGGAAGGGTTTTTAAAGGCAAAGTGAGAAAGGTCACAGAGTGCATGATCAGCTCCTGTACATCATTCTGATTGTTCGGTGAGATAATAAGGCAGTGCTCTAGGAGGTAACATCATCAACCTCTGGTTTCAGGCAGTATGGGGTGGTTTGTGGTCAGCATGTAGTTAACTTTTTTCCACTTGATGCATATTTCATTATCTGCAAAACAACTCAGAGATGTGGCTCAGAATATTATCTATAGGCCTTAGGTCAGGAACTTTGTTTTGTGGCTAAACTATTATTATTGGTTCTCACTTGACTGTTTTCCTTTGTTTCTGTATTTTCTGACTTCTCTGGCTAAATTTTCCTTTTGGATCTTGAAGAAGGCCCAGGAGGCTAAAGCCTTTCTATAAATAAGTCAGGGATATGAAGGGCAGTGTCTATCCTTCAGAAGGTCATCAACAATATTGCCTGCCTTCATGGCTACAAAACATATATGTACATTCTTCTATGTTTAAACTTCAACAACAACAACAAATTAGCTTCATTTCCAACTTAGGATGCAACTGCCTTTCTACAATAGAAGATATTTTAACCTCTTCTCAAAATGAGGAGATGCAAAATCCTGACAATCATTAGATCAGTATCTGGAATATGTATAATCCCATTAAATTTAACAACATCTAAACTTCTTCTTACAAAAATACTATATTAAAAATTTATTCCTCTACAAAACTTGTATAAAGTAAGTGGAAGCAGAAAGAAGAAGAAAGGATATTTAATACAAATGAAAAACACCAATGTAAATATGGACAAATGGATAGATAATGGGATACCAAAAGAAACTAAAACTGAAATATATTACACATACACACATAAAAATCAAGAAATATCATATGCGTCTATTACTGTTCTTATTATTTATAGCTGACCACAAAGGTGTTTGAACATAACTGTTATTTCTAAATTTCTTCTTTTAATTCCATTTCTTGTTTCCTTTACCTTTAGCCATAATCTTCTGCCATAATCTTATCAGGATAAGGAGTTTTGTTCTGTTTTGTTAACTATTCACTTATGTATGAGTGCATACATATATTGATTTACTTATTTATATATTAGATTTTGTCCTGGCCCAAAATTTCATTCTTGAAATTTTGATTTCTCTTGATTTTGTTGCTATAGCCTTCTTTATTTCTTTATATATATATATGTACATGTATATTGTTGAAATATATCTGACTTACAATGTTTTAGGTGCACAGCAAGGTGATTCAGTTATACATATATACATATGTTATTTTTCATATTATTTAGCTAATTTATTTTATAAGATTCTTAAAACATATATTATACATACTATATATATACATATGTGTGTGTGTGTGTGTGTGTGTGTGTGTGTGTACAAATCTTTTCTACTATGCTTGATAAAGGACACCAAAAAAAAAAAAAAAAAGAAGAGATGGAAAAATTGGAAAACAAGCTAAATGAAATGGAAGCTCTGACTATGATATAGAAAAAAGTGAAACAAACTAGATAATAGTAAAACTCATCATATAGTCCAATTATTTTTAAACATAAATGCTCATTAGAAACACATCTAGAGCTCTGGAGAAAAACTGCAATACCTGGGCATTTGTATTTTTCTGAAGTTCCATAATTCTGATATGCATGTGGATTCTAAAAAGTAATTACAGGTTTTTTTCTACTAATTGGTAGTTTTGGTGATACAGAATTCTATTTTTTTCTGTTCACCAATCATGATACAATGTTAGTAAATAATAGCTACATACTCACAATAGTAAATGATGTTAATCAGTTTTCACAATCAGTAGCCAGACAAAAAATAGAAGGTAAATGCAAGCCATAATGAAAATATTGTTAACCTAACAATGTAATCTAATTATACACAATTTGGGGGTTAAGTAGAATGATGTTGTAAGTGGAAGTGCATACCTGTACATGTTTTAATCTGCCCAGCCAACTTATGTCTTTTGGTTGGTGTATTTAATCCATTTATATTTAAAGTAATTATCTGTATGTATGCTCCTACTTCCATTTTCCTATTTGTTTCAGGTTTATTTTGTGTAGGTCTTTTATTTCCCTTTTCCTGCCTAGATTAGTTACTTTAATATTTGTTGTAAAGCTGGTATGGTAGTGCTGAATTCTAATTGTTGCTTGTCTGGAAAAAATAAAAATTCTGATTTCTCCATCAAATCTGAATAGGAGCCTTGCTGGTTAGAGTATTCTTGGTTGTATGTTCCTTTGTAAGTCTATTTCCCATGAAGGGATGGGACCAAATACCATGATCTTAGTTTTCTGAATGTTGAGCTTTAACCCAACTTTTCACTGTCCTCTGTCATTTTCATCAAGAGGCTTTTTAGTTCCTCTTCACTTTCTGCCTTAAGGGTGGTGTCATCTGCATATCTGAGGTTATTGATATTTCTCCTGGCAATCTTGATTCCAGCTTGTGCTTCTTTCAGCCCAACGTTTCTCATGATGTACTCTGCATAGAAGTTAAATAAGCAGGGTGATAATATACAGTCTTTACGTACTCCTTTTCCTATTTGGAACCAGTCTGTTGTTCCATGTCCAGTTCTAACTGTTGCTTCCTGGCCTGCATATAGGTTTCTCAAGAGGCAAGTTAGGTGGTCTGGCATTCCCATCTCTTTCAGAATTTTCCACAGTTTATTGTGATCCACACAGTCAAAGGCTTTGGCATAGTCAATAAAGCAGATATTAATTTAGACTCATTTATTTTTCAAAGTAACCATATTACAAATACAGACTAAAAAATGCAACAAGAAATAATAAACCCCTTTCTCCCAAAAAAAAAAAAAAAATCAATTGAAGTAAAATCTTAAACCACACTCTATCAAATTAACCCACTGATACTAATATGGAAAACACTTCTTCATCTCTTATATTTTAATCTTGTTATACTTCCTACATGAACTATATTTACTTACCCAATCAAGGATATGAGTTTGAGTAAGCTCTGGGAGATGGTGAAGGACAGGGAAGACTGGTGTACTGCAGTCCATGGGGCTGACAAAGAGGCAGGCATGACTGAGTGACTGAACAAAATCAAGGACAAGCACTTATTCATTGTTGCACTCATGTACTTCAGCATTTTTGTTGTTCAGTCACTGCTGCTGCTGCTGCTGCTAAATCGCTTCAGTCATGTCCGACTCTGTGTGACCCCATAGACAGCAGCCAACCAGGCTCCTCTGTCCATGGGATTTTTCAGGCAAGGTACTGGAGTGGGGTGCCATTACCTTCTCCAGTTCAGTCACTAAATAATATCAATTCTTTATGACCCCATAACTGCATTACACCAGGATTTCCTGTCCTTCTTCATCTCCTGGAATCTGCTTAAATGCATATCCACTGGGTCAGTGATTATATCCAACCATCCCATTCTCTGTCACTACCCCACCCCCCAGCCCTTCTCCTCTTGCCTTCAAACTTTCCCAGTATCAGGAGCTTTTCCAATGAGTCAATTCTTTGTAACAAGTGGCCAAAATATTGGAGCTTCAGCTTTAGCATTAGTCCTTTCAATGAATATTCAGGATTGATTTCCTTGAGGATTAACTAGTTTAATCTCTTTGCTGTCTAAGGGACTCTCAAGAGTCTTCTTCAGCACCACAATTCAAAAGCATCATTTTTTAAGCTCTCAGCCTTCTTTATGGCCCAACTCTCACATCCACATATGACTACTGGAAAAATCATAGCTTTGACTATAAGAATCTTGTGGTGGATTCATGTTGATGTATGGCCAAACCAATACAATATTGTAAAGTAATTAACCTCCAATTAAAATAAATAAATTTATATTTTAAAAAGAATCTTTCCTGGCAAAGTGACTCTTTTTTTTAATATACTCTTTGGATTGGTCATAGTTGTTCTTCTAAGGAACAGGTGTCTTTCAATTTCATGGCTATAGTCCCTGTCCACAGTGATTTTGAAGACCAAGAAAACAAATTCTGTCATTGTTTCCACTTTTTCCCCTTCTATTTGCCATGAAGTGGTGGGAACAGATGCATGATCTTGAGTTTTGAATGCTGTTTTACGACAGTTATTTTCACTCTCCCTTTTCACCCTCATCAAGAAGCTCTTTAGTTCCTCTTCAATTTCTTCCATTAGAGTGATATCATCTGAAATCTTGATTCCAGCTTGTGTTTTGTCCAGTCCCTCAGTTTATATAACGTACTCTGCATATAAGTTAAATAAGCAGGGTGACAATACACAGCTTTGTTGAACTCATTTTCCAATTTTGAACCATTCTATTGTTCCTTGTCCTGTTCAAATTGTTGCTTCTTGACCTCATATACGTTTCTCAGGAAACAGGTAAGGTAGCCTGACATTGCCATCATTTTAAGAATTTTTCCGTTTTGTTGTGGTTCACACAGTCAAAGGCTTTAGGATAGTCAATGATGAGATGTATTTTTTTTTTTTTTAACTCCCTTGCATTCTCTGTGATCCAATGATTGTTAGCAATTTGATCTCTGATTCCTATGCCTCTTCAAAACCCAGCTTGTACATCTTGAAATTCTCAGTTCACATATTCCTGAAGTCTAGCTTGGAGGATTTTGTGCATTACCTTGCTAACATGTGAGATGAGTATAATTGTTCAGACCATGTCCTTGCATATACTTATGTTTTTAAATGCATTACACTAGATGTATATGTATATGTATGTCTACTAAACTTGACCAAAAATATTTATGAAGGAAGCAAAATTACTGATATATTTCATTAACATTAATATTTGTTGAACTAAGCCATACTTATACCCATCAAATAGATAGAAGTATAATTCACTGCTACTCTCTTCATTATGTATAATATATTCAAGGAAATTTTCCATATGCATTTAAAAAAGAGAACACAAATGGGACACTCAAAGAAAAGCTGACATATAGACGTAATATTGTGTAAGTACACAAACAAGCACATAAGACTATATATGAAATGAAAATACTTCAGGTACTTTGGCTCTGCCAGTTTCTGTTTGATTTAGATCTCTTTTCCTGAGACCTGTCTCCATTTTCTGTTTTTGGATTTTTACAGTTAATTTTCCTAGGTGGTGGTGGCAGTGGTAATGATTCTCCTTCTCTTTTTCCTTCTTCCTTTTCCTATTTTATTTCAGTTCTTGCTCTTTTCCATTATTATGATTGGCACTCAATCAACTTCATTTCTTTGTATATCTGTATCAGATGATGTTTTACAGTGACAAAGATATCACCTACTGCTCCAATCAATTTTTATGTTCTTTTGTAGGCATCAGCTTAATTTCACAGTGGTATTCTAAGAGGTAATATTTTTTAAATCAAAATGGCGAAATCTAAGATAAATGGTATTTTTAAGAAGTACTGTCAGTTACCCCATTTTGTTTTCAAAATGAATAAACACATGTAAGTAGCAGCTAACACAAATACTTGAGTTCAGATATGATTTCAGATAGACAATGGATTGTGATTTACTGCAAATTGGTCTCAAGGCACAGTAACACTTTTTAGCTATTATTTTTATTTAATGTTTTTTCAGAAGGTTTGATATTATATGAATCAAAAGTAGATGGTTAATACTATAGGTTGTACATCTGCTCTCTAGTAATGCATTTTAAGGTTAACTTCTTGGATAATTTAATAACTTACAGAATTTCCCTTCTTTGCTGTTTATGCTTCATGCATCTTATAGATATCATGGCATATTTCTAGCAGTGATACATCAGAAAACCAAGGGTGCCTTGGTGTGTCATGCAGTGTGACTTTTTCATTTTATCAGAAGGACTAGAATATATTTAGTCCTTCTTGTTCCAATAGATAGAAATTTTATAAGTGTTATATCTCTTGCTTTGGTTTAGTTGCTTTCTCCTAGCTATTTATTGACCTTATGATATTGAACCAATGATGCTGATTTGTCTTTTCATTTTATAAGACAGATTGCAGCACCACACACCCATGATCTGAAAAAAAAATGTAAACAGAACTTCTTTTCTAATAAATATAATTTCAAAAGGGCATAACCTGACCACTGCTTTTATGATCTGAAATATCCCAGCCTCTACCTAATATCATAAAATGAGTAATATATTACAGTGTAAAAATCAACACCCACAACACCCAACTTTATACTGCCAACTTGGGAATTCTAGATCTACCTCTGCAGGGAATAAATACCCAGTCGTCTTGGACATGTGAAACAAGTTCTGAGTGGTTCACTTTTTAAAATGTACATTAAGAAAAAATGGCTCAGTAGATATTTAATATGGTCTATGGAGGTCATCTCTCTTGAATCTGAAATAACTCATTTTAAAATGCATTCTGTTAGAGCCTTCAGATTAATAATTGGCAAATCAATGTTCTTTTAAGAAATGGAACATAATGACAACGATTTAAAATAGTTCTTTCAGGGCTTGTTGTTCCTCCATATAAAGAGTTAATCACATTACAGTATATTATACAAACTTTTCTTTCTCAGTAATTAAGTTCTGAACAAGTATATGACTTCAAACTAAAATCTTACATGAAAATTATGTTGAAATATATGACTTTAAGCCAAATTCTTGGCATATTCTATCCACTAAAGTCCCTGCTAGTTTATGTAGAGGTATAAAAATTGATCCATTTATTGCAAAAGATAACTAGAGGATATTCACCCACAGAAATTAAGTTCCAACAGGTTTCAGGGACACAGTAGATGGAGAATAGTGTTTCTAAAAAGGGCAAGGGGGGCAAAGAGTGGGAGTTATAAGGTGGCTTCAGGGGAGGCTGAAGCCTCTCTTATAAACACAGATAGGAGCACTAAAAAGCCAGAATATCAAAGATTGTGGTTGATCACCTGATGAAAGAGACTCATTAATAAAAGAGAAAGACCAAGATGGTCTCACTTTCTCTCTCTTCTCTCTCTTTCTTTCTCTCCCTGAAACCTTGCTGTGTGGTCTCAGGTATGGTATGCAATTTCCAGGTCATATAAGTAATAAATCTTTATTTTGTTTCAAAGTTTCATGATAGTTATTGCTGAAGGGTGTCTTGCAATCATAATAAGAACCACAAGGGCCAGTCCACTCACAACACGTGTTATTAATAAGCTGAGACCAGCAGAAAACAAAGCACTTTCATTAATCTCATAATTTAAAAAAAATGGTAAATGGAATCCCATCCAATAAATAAAACATTTTAGGTGTAATTGCCTTCATTATGCAAACAAGCTCCAGTTTATTGACCTCATTTTTAACCAAATAACTTACTTAGCTCCCTCTCTTATTTTATTACTAGGGTAGATGAATAGCCTGAATTGAGTAGCCTGTTCATTAGTTCCTCACACAACCTGCCCCTCTAACCCTTTAATTACCAGCCATCTTTCTCTTAGTTCAATTATTCAACTGAATCATCCCTCTAATGTCACTAACCAAAAATTTATATCCTATTTCTGCTGTCTCCATTTCTGAAATCCTGTAAGCATATATTTATGAAGATATAAGAAGAGAGTAACTTAAAGTGTATGAATTAAGATAGCCCTTTTGGAAATTAAATTTAGATCTAAAACATATTGCTAATATTGTTGTTTTGAAAATCTCAAACCCAAAGTATAAAAAAGGACCTAAGATGTTATTAGAATATTTTGTTAGGTAAAACACTATACCGAGGAAAATACATTGGTGAAAATTTCCCTTAAGAATTCGTTTATGTAACAATTATGTTGAGATCCCTCTATGTTTGTAAACTAGATACTCCTGTGTGTTCTCATTTGTCCTACTTTTATTGACACACCATGAAGTTTCATCTTTGTGTATGAAATCCTTAATCAGACTAAACAGCGACATAACCCTGTTGTAGCTCTTCCCTGACATCTTGTTACTCATATTAAACACAAAATTATTTACATGCTCTACAAAATTGCTACAATTTCCCACCTTTGTAGTTTATTTACATCAATATAGTCCTTAATCTTTGTGCACTGTGTGAATTTTCCTTCCAGGTATCCAAGAATATAATTAGAAATTCCTGCCAAGGCTTCTTCCTCTTTCCTCTATTATGGCTAAGTAAATTTGGGGAAACCATAAACATCAACTATCACTGGCATCACAACAAGGGTACATACTATAAGAAGGACTAATCACTATTGATACTGAACTTCATGACCCGATTGAGGAAAGTTTACCAGGTTTCTCCATTATGAAGTTAGTCTACACCAGTCCACATGTAAGGAATGGGAAATAGTAATCCTTTATATTGTGGTGGAGTATCTTCATAAATCATTTGAAATTCTTCTGCAAGGGAGACTTGTCTCTTCCCCCTGAATTGTTCATTTATTAAATCATTAATTCATACCAACATGGACTCCTGGATATTGCTTTTATACTATGGTTCATAATTTAACACTCCATTAATTTTGTTTCTAATACAGATACAGGCGTTAGGAATGCCTCAATTTACTCTTATGTCCCTTTGGCATAATCCATTCATTCAAGTGTTTGTTTGTTTGTTTTTCCCCTTTTTTAAAAATTTTTGGAGCAAACCCATATTTTCCAGACTGCCAGGATTTGTCAAGAGAAATATCAATAACCTCAAAAATGCAGATGACATGATCATTATGGCAGAAAGCAGAGAGTAACTGAAGAGCCTCTTGATAAAAGTGAAAGAGGAGAGTGATAAAGCTGGCTTAAAACTCAACATTCAAAAAACTAAGATCATGGGATCAGGTCCCATAATTTCATGGCAAATAGATGGGGAAACAATGAAACAATGACAGGCTTTATTTTCTTGGGCTCCAAAATCACTGCAGATGGTGACTGCAGCCATGAAATTAAAAGATACTTGTTCCATGGAAGAAAAGCTATGGTCAACCTAGACAGCATATCAAATACCAGAGACATTACTTTGCCAAAAAAGATCTGTCTAGTCAAAACTATGGTTTTTCCAGTAGTCATGTATGGATGTGAGCTGAGCCATAAAGAAAGTTCAGTGCTGAAAAATGGATGTTTTTGAACTGTGCTGTTGGAGAAGACTATTGAGAGTCCATTGGATTGCAAGGAGAGCAAACCAGTCAATCTTAAAGGCAATCAGTCCTGATTATTCATTGGAAAGACTGATGCTGAAGCTGAAACTCCAATACTTTGGCCTGATGGGGAGAACTGACTTATTGGAAAAAATCCTTAATGCTGGAAAAGATTGAAGGCAGGAGGATAAGGGGATAACAGAGGATGAGATAGTTGGATGGCATCACCAACTCAACAGAGATGAGATTGAGCAAGCTCTGGGAGTTGGTGATGGGCAAGGAAGCATGGCATGCTGCAAGTCATCAGTTTCAGTTCAGTTCAGTCGCTCAGTCGTGTCCGACTCTTTGTAACCACATGAATCGCAGTACGCCAGGCCTCCCTGTTCATCACCATCTCCCGGAGTTCACCCAGACTCACGTCCATTGAGTTTGTGATGCCATCCAGCCATCTCATCCTCTGTCGTCCCCTTCTCCTCCTGCCCCCAATCCCTCCCAGTATCAGAGTCTTTTCCAATGAGTCAACTCTTCGCATGAGGTGGCCAAAGTATTGGAGTTTCAGCTTCAGCATCATTCCTTCCAAAGAAATCCCTGGGTTGATCTCCTTCAGAATGGATTTGATCTCCTTGCAGTCCAAGGGACTCTCAAGAGTCTTCTCCATCACCGCAGTTCAAAAGCATCAATTCTTTGGCGCTCAGCCTTCTTCACAGTCCAACTCTCACAGCCATACATGACCACAGGGAAAACCATAGCCTTGACTAGACGGACCTTAGTTGGCAAAGTAATGTCTCTGCTTTTGAATATGTTATCTAGGTTGGTCATAACTTTTCTTCCAAGGAGTAAGTCCATGGGATCACAAAAAGTCAGACAACACCTGAGGATTGAACTGATGTTTTCCAGCCTAAACAATGTCCCAAGCTTATATAAAGTGCTCCTGCTGTAGGCTTAGAATCATCAACTTCTTAAAACAACAACAACAATTTGTTCTCTTTATTGGGAAAGGATATTAGAAATGAAGATGCAGGAGGCAGTGTGATCATTTCATTTGTGATATTAGCAATGTGTATTTTCTGTCTTATTTCTGATTATCCAAGATAGATATTTGTCTATTTTCTTAAACTTTTCAAAGAACTAGTTTTAGATTTACTGATTGTTTTTTTTTGTATTTTTTTTTATTTCATTTATTTATTCTATAGTTTTTGAAATTTACTTTTAACCTGCTTTTTCTTGTTCAGTTGCTAAATCATGTCTGACTCTTTGCGATCCCATCACTGCACCAAGGACAGGGTCCTCTGTCCTCCCCTCTCTTTCAAAGTTTGCTCAGATTCACGCCCATTGAGTTGGTGGTGTTATCTAAGCGTCTCATCCTCTCCTGCCCCCTTCTCCTATTGCTTTCAGTCTTTTCAAGTATCAGATTCTTTTCCAATGAGTAAGTTCTTCCCATCAAGTGCCCAAAGTACTGGAGCTTCTAATTCGGAATCAGTTATTCCAGTGATTATTCAAGATTGATTTCCTTTAGGACTGACTGGTTTGATTTCCTTGTAGTCCTAGGGACTCTCAAGAGTCTTCTCCAACACCACAGTTCAAAATCATCAATTCTTTGGTGCTCAGCTTTCTTTACAGTCCAACTCTCACATCCATACATGACTACTGGATAAACCATACCTTTGATTATATGGATCTTTGTTGGCAAAGTGATAGCTCTGCTTTTTAATATGTTATCTAGGTTTGCCATAGCTTCCTTCAAAGGAGTAAGTGTCTTTTAATTTCATGGCTGCAGTCACTGTCTACAGTGATTTTGGAGCCCAAGAAAAGAAAATCTGTCATTACTTCCACTTTTCCCCCATTAATTTGCCATGATGTGGTGATCTTAGATTTTTGAATGTTGAATTTTAAGCCAACTTTTTCATTCTCTTCTCTAACCCTCAACAAGAGGCTCTTTAGTTTCCATCACTTTCTGCCATAAGGGTGATGTCATCTGCATATTTTAAGGTTTTTGGTAGTTCTCTCTGCATTTTTAAAAATAATTTAATTCATTCATTCACTTTTATTTTTGGTTGTGCTGGGTCTTTGTTGCTATTTGGGCTTTTCTCTCATTGTGGCAAGCAAGGGCTACACTCTAGTTGCAGTGCATGGGCTTCTCATTGTGCTGGTTTCTGTTGTTGCAGAGCACTGGGCTCCCTGTAGACTTTATAGTTGTGGTTCCCGGACTCTGGAGCCCAGGCTCAATAGTTTTGTCACACAAACTCAATTGCTCTGTGGCATGTGGGATCTTCACGGACCAGTGATCAAACCTATGTCTCCTGCATTGGCAGGCAGATTGTTTATCACTCAGCCAGCAAGAAAGCAATTCTCCTAGCAATATTAACTCCAGCTTGTGATTCATCAAGCCTGGCACATTCATTATGTATTCTTCATATAATACAGGGGACAATATACAGCCTTGATGTATTCCTTTCCCAGTTTGGAACCAGGCAGTTATTCGTGTCCAGTTCTAACTGTTGCTTCTGGAGCGGAATATGGTTTTCTCAGGAGACAGGTAAGGTGGTCTAGTATTCCCATCTCTTTAAGAATTTTCCACAGTTTGTTGTGATACTGCAGGCATTAGTACAGTCAATGAAATAGAAGTAAACATTTTTCTGGAACTCCCCTGCTTTCTCTATGATTCAACAACTGTTGGCAATTTGATCTCTGTCTGGTTCCTTTGCCTTTTCTAAATCCAGTTTGTACATCTGGAAGTTTGTAGTGCACATACTGCTGAAGCACAGCTTGATGGGTTTTGAGCATAAACTTTCTAGCATATAAAATGAGCACAATTGTATAGTAGTCTGAACATTCTTTGGCATTGTCCTTCTTTGGAATAAAAACTGACCTTTTCCAGTCCTGTGGTCACTGTTGGGTATTTTAATTTTTCAACATAATGAGCACAGCTCTTTAGCAGCAGCATTGTTTAGGACTTTAAATAGCTCAGCTGGAATTCCATCATCTCCACTAGCTTAAGGCCCACTTGACTTCACACTCCAGGATATCCAGCTCTAGGTGATTTACAACACCATTTGTTACCTGAGTCATTAAGACCTTTCTTGTATAGATCTTCTGTGTAGTCTTGCTACATCTTAATGTCTTCTGCTTCTCTTAAGTCTTCACCATTTCCGTTTTTTATTGTGTCCATCCTTGCATAAAATGTTTCTTTGATATCTCCAATTTTCTTGAAGTGGTCTCTAGTTTTTTTCCATTCTGTTGTTTTCCTCTATTTCTGAGTTCTGCTTTCTCTAAAGTTAATACAGTTGCCCCAGCTTTCTTTTTATTAGCATGGTATAATTGTCTTTGCTACTTCACTATTAACCTTTTGGCATCTCTATAAATAAAGTGGTTTCTCATAGACAAAATATAGCTGTGCTTTGTATTTTCATACATTCTTAAAAACTCTGTCTTTTAATTAGTGTATTTAGGTCATTTATACACAAAGTGTCTATGGCTATATTTGGATTGTTGTCTATCATGCTTGTATTATACTATTTTGTATTTTACTACACTTGCTCTTCTTTTCTCATCTTTTTCAGATTTTGTGTCTCTTGGTTTGTTGTTGTTATTGTTGTTTTAACTTAATTTTAATTGTAGCATAGCCGCCTTATAATATTGTGTTGGCTTCTGCCATATATCAACATGAAGCATCCATACCTGTATATATGTCCCCTCCCTCTTGAACCTCCCTCTTACTCCATCCCACTCCTTTTGGTTGTCATAGAACACCCAATTTAAGTTCCCTGCATCATACAGCAAATCCCCACTGGCTATCTATTTTACACATGGTAATGTAAATGTTTCAATACTACCATAAGGATTTATTATAGGGAAAGCACTCTGCAATTATGAAGGCTGAGAATTTCAAAATCTGCAGTCAGCAAGCTGTAGACCCAAAAATGCCAATGGTAAGTTCCACTCCAATTCCAAGGCCAAAGCAGGAAAAAATTAATGTCTCACTTCAAAGACTGTCAGGAAGAAAAGGAATAACCTTTCTTCCTAATACTTTTTTATGGAGTGCTTAAAACTCAACATTCAGAAAATGAAGATCATGGCATCTGGTCCCATCACTTCATGGGAAATAGATGGGAAAAGAGTAGAAACAGTGTCAGACTTTATTTTTTTGGGCTCCAAAATCACTGCAGATGGTGAATGCAGCCATGAAATTAAAAGACACTTACTCCTTGGAAGAAAAGTTATGACCAACCTAGATAGTATATTCAAAAGCAGAGACATTACTTTGCCGACTAAGGTCCACCTAGTCAAGGCTATGGTTTTTCCAGTTGTCATGTATGGATGTGAGAGTTGGACTGTGAAGAAGGCTGAGAGCCAAAGAATTGATGTGTTTGAACTGCGGTGTTGGAGAAGACTCTTGAGAGTCCCTTGGACTGCAAGGAGATCCAACCAGTCCATTTCTGAAGTAGATCAGCCCTGTGATTTCTTTGGAAGAAATGATGCTAAAGCTGAAGCTCCAGTACTTTGGCCACCTCATGCGAAGAGTTGACTCATTGGAAAAGACTCTGATGCTGGGAAAGATTGGGGCAGGAGGAAAAAGGGACGACCCAGGATAAGATGTCTGGATGGCGTCATGGACTCGATGGACATGAGTCTGAGTGAACTCTGGGAGATGTTGATGGACAGGAAGGCCTGGCGTGCTGCAATTCATGTGGTTGCAAAGAGTTGGACACGACTGAGTGACTGAACTGAACTGAACTGAACTGAACTTTAGGGTTACAATAAAATTAAAAGGAAAGAAAAATATTTGCCTCACACCCTGCCATCACACACACACAGTCTCCCACATGATTATCAACATCACTCACTAGAATGGTATATATATATATATATAAATAGATAGATATATTCCTTTTTTTTTAACCAAGGATTAACCTACAGTGACCAATAATAACTCAAAGGCCATAGTCTATTTTAGGGTCACTCTTAGTTCTGTACATTCTATGTGTTCAGAAAAACTTCAAACATATTTATTATATCATGAAAATATTTTAAAAAGCCACTGTGCTCTGCCTATTCATCCTGACTCCCATCCCCAACCCCTTGACAACCACTAATCTTTATGTCACCTCCATAGTTTTGCCTTTTACAGAATATCATTGGTTGAAATCACACAGTTTTTACCTTTTCAGACTGGTTTCTTTCACTGAGTAGATGAATGTTTTATTTAACACTAAGACACATGTACTAGGCTTCAGAAGTATGTGAATTGAGAACTTACAGATGCACAAGCTGGGTTTCAAAGAAGCACAGGAACCAGAGATTAAATAGCCAACAGTCTCTGGATAATGGAGAAAGCAAGGAAATTCCAGAAAAACATGTACTTCATTAACTACTCTAAAGCCTTTGACTACGTGGATCACTACAAAATGAGAAAAATTCTTAAAGAGATGGGAGTACCAGAACACATTATCTGTCTTCTGAAAAATCTATATGCGGGTCCAGAAGCAACAGTTAGAACCAAAAACAGAAGTGACTACTTCAAAATTGGGAAAGGATACGACAAGGTTGTTTACTGTCACCCTGCTTATTTATCTTCTGTGCAGAGTACATCATGAGAAATGGGCTGGATGAATCGTATGCTGGAATCAAGCTTTCTGGGAGAAATATCACCAATCTCAAATAATGCAGATTATACTGAAAGGGTAACAGGCAGGAAAGCCAGGGGTCTCCAAATGGAAGAAATAGGCTGCAAGTGTCAGACATTTTTTATCTCTATCTTAAGTGGTAGGAGGAAACAAAGTTAGATTTTTTTTTTCCCTTTCTCTATACAAATTTAAAAGGAGATTACTCTTAAAATTCTGTGTTGCCATGATGACACCTGGTTCCACTGAACTTAACTTTTCTCAAACCTTGAGCTAAACAGTGTGTTTTTCTTATGGAAATGTTTGTCTTAAGCTATGTTAATGAACTATGTATTTACCCTAGACTGTGTCTTTCTTCAAGTCGGTTCTGCTTAAGACTCAATAAGGGCTCAACAAACCTGTATGTTTTACTCATACATTCTTCTCCTAAACTATATTAATGAAACTATATATTTGCTTGGAATCCTCCCTTTCTTCAAGATTCGTGTCAATTGTTTTATGGCCCAGGATGACTCACCTGGTGCCAATGTTATCTCAAAAGCTTGTTGATGAGGGACCTGTTGCCACTCTGAGTTTTGAGATATATCCTTTCCCTAATTAACAGCTTGCTCATAGGTATAAAACATACTGCTAAAGGCTAGCAGGGGGGCACTCTTTTTGTCCCTTTCAGATGTCTATGCCAGAAGCTTTTTATATTTCTTTTATACTTTAATAAAACTTTACTACACAAAAGCTCTGAGTGATCAAGGCTTGTTACTAGCCCCTGATTGAATTCTTATCTAGAGGCCAAGAATCCTGGCATCTTTTATGGTTCAGCAACAACATTTCAATACCACCCTAATGGCAGAAAGTGAAAAGAAACTAAAGATCTGGATGGTTAATACCAAAATCAGATTGATTATATTCTTTGCAGCCAAAGATGGAGAAGTTCTAAACAGTCACCAAAAATAAGACCTGGAGTTGACTATGGCTCAGATCATGAACTCCTTATTGCCAAATTCAGATTTAAATTGAAGAAAGTAGGGAAAACCACTAGACAATCCAGGTATGACCTAAATCAAATCGCTTAGATTATATAGTGGAAGTGAGAAATAGATTTGTTAGGTAGTTAGAACAGGAAACCGGAGTCCAAAAAGGAGGTGGCTAAAAGACAAGGAAGGGAAAAGCCCATGAAACTAGAACAAAGGAAAATCAAAAGAAGGCCCGAGGACCAGAGTAAGGACCTCGGGTGGAACAACACTCCTGGCTAGCCCAATTTACATAGGGCAGGCCCAGGGGGAGAAAAAAATATATATATAAAAAGAGGAGCCAAAGGGCCGGGGGGCTCTCTCTCTCCTGTGTGCTGACATGCTCCCCCACTCTCTGATCTTCGCACTGGCATGCCTTCATGCCTTGAGGATGATTTTCCTGCTCTTTTCTAAATAAAATAGAGCTGTAACATGGAGCTGTAACACTGATATGTCTAAGAGCTATAACACGATCTGTCCAAGACCCAAGAGCTGTGACACGTGGAGGGCTTTAATGTCCGTCACTCCAAATCTTTGTTGTGATGAGAGAGAACTATGGAGAATACAAGCTTGACAGATTCAAGGGATTCTATCTGATAGAGAGAGTGCCTGAAGAACTATGGAAAGGGGTTTGTGACACTGTGCAGGAGGCAGTGATCAAGAATTTCCCAAAGGAAAAAAAAAAATGCAGAAAGACAAAACGGTTGTCTGAGGAGGCCTTACAAATAGCTGAGAAAAGAAGAGAAGCTAAAGGCAAAGTAGAAAAGGAAATATATACCCATTTGAATGCAGAGTTCCAAAGACTAGCAGGAGAGATAAGAAAGCCTTCCTCAGTGATCAATGAAAAGAAATAGAGGAAAATAACTGATTGAGAAAGACTAGAGATCTTTTGAAGAAAATTAGTGATACCAAGGGAACATTTCATGCAAATATGGGCACAATAAAGACAGAGATGGTATGGACCTAACAGTAGCAAAAGATATTAAGAAGAGGTGGCAAGAATACACAGAAGAGCTATACAAAAAAGATCTTCATGACCCAGATAACAATGATGGTATGATCACTCACCTAGAGCCAGACCTCCTGTAATGGCAAGTCAAGTGGGCCTTAGGAAGTATCACTACGAAAGCTAGTGGAGGTGATGGAATTCTAGTTGAGCTATTTAAAATCCTAAAGGATGATGCTGTGAAAATGCTGGACTCAATATGCCAGCAAATTTGGAAAACTCAGCAGTGGCTGCAGGACTGGAAAAGGTCAGCTTTTATTCCAATCCCAAAGAAAGGCAATGCCAAAGAATGTTCAAACTACTGCACAATTGCCCTCATCTCACATGCTAGCAAAGTAATGCTCAAAATTCTCCAATACAGGCTTCAACAGTACATGAACCTTAAACTTTCAGATGTTGAAGATGGATTTAGGAAAAGCAGAGGAACCAGAAATCAGATTGTCCCTGCATCTGTTGGATCATTGAAAAAGCAAGAGAATTCCAGAAAAAAAAAAAAAAAAATCTACTTCTGCTTCATTCACTACGCCAAAGCCTACTACTGTGTGGATCACAAAAAAACTGAAAAATCCCTCAAGAGATGGGAGTACCAGACCACCTTACATGCCTCCTGAGAAATCTGTATGCAAGTCAAGAAGCAACAATTAGAACTGGTCATGGAACAACAGACTGTTTCCAAATTGGGAAAGGAGTACATCAATGTTGTATATTGTCATCCCGCTTATTTAACTTATATGCAGTGTACATCATGCAAAATACCTGGCTGAATGAAGCACAAGCTGGAATTTACTGGGAGAAGTATCAATAATCTCAGATACACAGATGACACCACCCTATGGCAGAAGACGAAGAGGAACTGAAGAGCCTCTTGATGAAAGTGAAAGAGGAGAATGAAAAAGTTCTCTTAAAGCTCAACATTCAGAATGTTAAGATCATGGCATATGGTTCCATCACTTCATGGCAAATAGATGGGGAAACAATGGAAGCAGTGAGATACTTTATTTTGGGGGGCTCCAAAATCACTGCAGATGGTGATTGCAGCCATGTAATTAGAAGACGCTTGCTCCTTGGAAGAAAAGCTCTAATCAACCTCAACAGGATAGAATTTAGCAGAGACATTATTTTGCCAACAAAGGTCCATCTAGTCAAAACTATGTTTTTTCCAATAGTCAAGTCTGGGATGTGAGTTGGACCTTGAAAAATGCTGAGCACCGAAGAATTGTTTTTGCACTGTGGTGTTGGAGAAGATTCTTGAGAGTCCCTTGGACCGCAAAGAGATCAAATCAGTCAATCCTACAGGCAATCAGTCCTGAATATTCTTTGGAAAGACTGATGCTGAATCTGAAACTCCAATACTTTGGCCACCTGATGTGAAGTACTGATTCATAGTCAAAGCTATATGTTTTCCAGTAGTCATATTTTCTCACCATCACCTGAATGAAGGAAAGATAAAATGGGAAACCATATATAAATTCTTAAATATCCTACCAGAAAGGAAAGAAGTCATTTTCACTCAGGACTGATCACCTGAAGAAAGTCACATGACCAAGCCTATTTTAAAAGGAAGAGGGAAATGTTACTCCCTTCCCATGCTAGAAAGGGTAAGACAGATTACTGTGAATAAATCTATACCACTGATATTACATTTTGTTGGACACAAGTTGCATCTGCTTGATCATTCAATAAAGTTGAACATGTCAATTGACACCTTTCTTGTTTTTTAATTTATGCATGAGATAATATATTAAGACATTTAGACATTTCACTAAGCACCCAGATATTATCTGCTAAGAAACTGCATACACATCATTCATTTAAAGAAAAACACAACTATTTTTAAATTGTCATTGATAATAGCAGGAGACTGTTATTTGTTGAAAGGTAATACATTAATTTCTCATCCTGTTTAAAATTCATGAAGCCATATTCAGATAGACAAATGCTTATTAATTTCTAAATTGCTTTACTGACTCTAATGACAAAAATTCAGAGCTTGTAGGATGCAATATAATTATAATTAAAGTGAATTTGCTATTTCTTATTTAGTTCAACAGATATTTTTGAGTAGTTTTACATCCTGCAGATTTTTTTTTTCATATTACATTGGATTACTGAAGGTAATTTTGCTTAAATAAATATATTTCCCAAGAAAAGTTGCCTTTAGTTAATTATAATACCACATTATTTCAAGTAAACAGGATTCTCTACAGTCTACTGGATAGCCATATTTTGAGTTACTGGGGGAAAACGATAGAATTATAAAACTACCCCTTTATGCATATAAAGGATATATTCATATCCTTTGCTATATAATTTTGAGTTTCCTCAGACCACGTGATTATGTCTACATCCTCACTTCCTAAATCTAGGTTGATTTGTCTTGTGTTATCTGACTGAATGCATTATAATTTAAACAGTACCATATTGGAACCTAAAAAGACAAAGAAGCCTGTGTGCCTTAGCTCTTCCTCTTTTTGTAATCTATACAGAGTGAAGAAAAACCCAGGCTAATTTGCTAGTAGATGAAAGATCACATAAAGTAGGGCTGTATCAACCAGGCCAAATTCCCTAAATCAGCCAGCCTATACTACGAGACTATAGCCACTTCTCCAGCTGAACACACATATGTGAGAAAGCCAAGTTAAAATAGACTGATCTTGGCCTGCAACAGAAAAGTCATCCAGCTAATGCAGTAACTCCTGGACAAACAAAAGTTAAAAAAATTAATAAAAAAATTATATATATATATATATATTTGGTGAAATGCCACTGAGTTTTTTGTGATTATTTGATGTGTAGCATTAAATTGTGGTCATAAATGATTCACACAAGCTTAAATGCTTATTATAATTTGGCTTTTTAAATTTTTTGTGTGTCAGTTAATGCACACATGCAGGTACATTTCAGCTCTAGGGACTTTCCTTCCAGTGAATTTATTTTTATTAAAATAGGTGCTTAAATAGAGTTTCATGACCTTGAAATACACAAAGTGTTATGAACAGCACAGATTTAGGAAGGAGTGATGGCTTTATTATATTATTACCTGAATCTTTATTTATGTTTTGTTTTGCTTTTCAGCAACTGATATTATTAAATTGGATAAAATGACTTTATTCCATGGTATTTTTATTAGATCTTGCAAGTGTTATTTAGAATGATTTTTTTAACTTATTTGAGTTCTGTTTGTAAAAGAATGAATAAAATCATAGACAAATATACTTGGGAAGATGAAAGGAAGCAGCGATTCCATTCCAGGCTCAACTAATTTTAAGGGTAGTACATATTTTAAATCCGAAAATTTATTCGTATTTCTCACTCTACTAAAAGCTCAAATGATATTGTTGAACAATTGACTTAATAAGTAAAGAATAAATGAATTTCAAGGATGTTCATATCTTATAGCTGAACTGAAACAGATTTTCAAACTTGTTACTACTCAGTTACAATTAACTTAATTATAGTAATTGTCCCTGATGCTTAGTGTATGAGAGCACATTCTAAATGCGTTATAGGCATTTATTTGTTAAAAATGGCCTATTTATAATTTAAAAACAAAAGAAAAGAAACCTAGGTAAAGTAATACAAGATGTTTATTGGCTCATGGAATTTAAATTCGGTCAGAAATGGACAAGAGGCATTGAGAAAAAAGTGGATACCAGAATAATTTGAATGTTCAAATTGAGTTAATTGTGCAAATAGATGGGGAAACAGTGGAAATAGTGGCTGACTTTACTTTTCTGGACTCCAAAATCACTGCAGATGGTGATTGTAGCCATGAAATTAAAAGACACTTGCTCCTTGGAAGGAAAGTTATGACTAATCTAGACGGCATATTAAAAATCAGAGACATTACTTTGCCAACAAAGGTCCGTCTAGTCAAGGCTATGGTTTTCCCATGGTCATGTATGGATGTGAGAGTTGGACTATAAAGAAAGCTGTGCGCTGAAGAATTGATGCTCTTGAACTGTGGTGTTGGAGAAAACTCTTGAGAGTCCCTTGGACTGCAAGGAGATCCATCCAGTCCATCCTAAAGGTGATCAGTCCTGGGTGTTCATTGGAGGGACTGATGTTGAAGGTGAAATTCCAATACTTTGGCCACCTGATGCGAGGAGCTGACTCATTTGAAAAAATCTTGATTCTGGGAAAGATTGAGGGCAGGAGGAGAAGGGGACAACAGAGGATGAGATGGTTGGATGACATCATCAATTCAATGGACATGGGTCTGATTGGAGTCCAGGAGTTGCTGATGGACAGGGAAGCCTGGTTTGCTGCAGTTCATGGGGTCACAAAGAGTGGGACATGACTGAGTGACTGAACTGAACTGAAATGAACTGAATCGAATTCTGTTAAAAGAGAAAAAGAAACCCTCTTACACTGTTGGTGAAAATGCAAACTAGTACAGCCACTATGAAGAACAGTGTTGAGATTCCTTAAAAAACTGGTAATAGAGCTGTTTTATGACCCAGTAATCCCACTGCTGGGCATACACACCGAGGAAACCTGAATTGAAAGAGACACGTGTATCCCAATGTTCATCACAGCACTGTTTATAATAGCCAGGACATGGAAGCAACCTAGATGTCCATCAGCAGATGAATGGATAAGAAAGCTGTGGTACATATACACAATGGAGTATTACACAACCATTAAAAAGAATACATTTCAGTCAGTTCTAATGAGGTGAATGAAACAGGAGGCTATTATACAGAGTGAAATAAGCCAGAAAGAAAAACATCAATACAGTATACTAACCCATATGTATGGAAATTAGAAAGATGGTAATGATAACCCTGTATGCGAGAGAGCAAAAGAGACACAGATGTAGAGAACAGTCTTTTGGACTCTGTGGGAGAGGGAGAGGTACAGGGTGGGATGATTTGGGAGAATGGCATTGAAACATGTATAATATCATATAAGAAACTAATCACCAGTCCAGGTTTGATGCAAGATACAAGATACCTGGGGCTGGTGCACTGGGATGACCCAGAGGGATGGTATGGGGTGGGAGGTGGGAGGGGTGTTCAGGATTGGGAACACGTGTATACCCATGGCAGATTCATGTTGATGTATGGTAAAACCAATACAATATTGTAAAGTAATTGGCCTCCAATTAAAATAAATACATTTAAATAAAAAAGTTGTTATCACCTATTAAAAATCCAACAAATTTATACAGATTAAATATTTTAAAAAGAAAAATTATATATACTTAATGCAAATGCATTTTTTGTTTAATTCCTTTGGTAACCTTATATATTAAACATTTTTGTGATTTTTGTTCTTTCAATTTGCAGATGAGGAGACTGAGTGAGATAGGATTAGGATACTGATATGTTTAACTCTAGAGATAATCCTAAAGATTATACTCAATGAAATTTTAAGCTTTTATGGTCTAGTTTTATATTTCTGCTCTTACAATGGAATGATATGAACAGGTTTGGAAAAAATTTATTAACAGAATTTGGCATTTACTAACTGATGCAAATATAGTTATATAAACTCTCTTTGGATATATGAATATTTTAAAATTTTCTTCATACTTATAAAGTGCAAGTTTTTTTTTTTTTAATAAATCTTTTTATGTTTGCTTCCCTTTCAGTCACTTTCTCTTCCTCTTTCCTACAATATCTCCTCTTTAGGTAATATAGAGTATCTCTTTACCTTGATAAGAGAAAAAAAATAATCTTAAGAGCAGAATAAGCACTCCTCATGAAGAAAAGTAAACTTCATAAATTAAATTTACTAAGTAAAATTTTTACTAACTAAAAAATTAATTAGTTAAAACTCTATAAATTAGAAGACATAAATTAAGAATTTTCAGTCACTGGTGATATCATAAAAAGAGTGATGAAAGTGAAAGTGTTAGTCACTCAGTCATGTCCGACTCTTTGCGACCCCCATGGAGTGTAGCCCTTCAGGCTTCTCCATCCATGGGATTTTCCATGCAAGAATACTGGAGTGAGTTGCCATTTCCTTCTGTAGGGGATCTTCCCAACTCAGGGATCAAGCCCAGGTCTCCAGCATTACGGAAAGACTCTTTACCATCTGAACTACCAGAGAATTCCCAAAAGGAGTGATAAATAAGTCAAAAATACTTTGCCCGTACATAAGATTGACAGGCAAATTGGCAAAAAGGACTAGAAGGAGATGGACAAAATGTTCTTTTTTTCTCTCCCTAATACACAAATCTGTGAAGATTGATTAAAGTGGCTGAGGGCATCTGCTAATATGAATCTAAGTACCTCTACATCGAAACTTGAAATTAACGGAAATCAGTTCACCTCTTAGATTCAATATATATCTGCTGTCTGTGCATGTGTAAATATATATATGTGTTTATATTTCTGTTAGCTCATTGAGTTCACTATTGTAGAAGAATATTACCAGTATATAACGGATATCTATTTCTCACTTAGGGTTTTCCTTGTGACTCTATGGTCAAGAATCCATCTACAATGCAGGGGAGGAGTGTTCTATCCCTGGATTGGGAAGATCCCCTGAAGAAGGAAATGGCAACCCATTCCCCAGGTGGCTCAGTGGTAAATAATCTGTCTGCCATTGGGAGATACAAGTTTGATCCCTGGATCAGAAAGATCCCCTGGAGAAGGGAATGATAACAATCTCCAGTATTCTTGCCTGGAAAATTCCATAGACAGAGAGCCTGATGGGCTATATTCCACTGGGTTGCAAAGAGTTGGGCATGATTGAGTGACTGAGCATGCACAAATGCTGAAAATAAAAATAATTTCTAAATTCTATTTTCTTACTAAATATTTGCAAATATGCTATAGCATATATCAGAGATTCTCCAATGAAATAAAATAATAACATAAAGTTATTCTAGTAAATAAAGTGAAGCAGAAATCATGTGAGAAAAACTACATATGTCAGCAAACACTAAATAACTTTTTAAAACCAAAACCTCATAAGAAAGGAAAAATAGAATCATTACTGACATTCAGAATAAAGTTGTGAATTTTAATTAATAAGGTTCATTTGAAAGTAATATAATAAATCATATTAAAATTGTAAACCTAATAAAAAAGTAATCAATAAAATTTATAATAAAAATATAAGGTGATGAATAAAATGTGACTTAAAATAATTAACTTCAATATGCAGTGTTATTGTCTTCAAATTTTTTCCTTTCATCCACCCTATAAGAATTCCTAAAAATGTATGCATCTAGTCAACACATATTTTCTTTTTTGGCCATGCTGCATGGCTTGTGAATCTCAGTTCCCTGACCAGGAATTGAATCCATGGTCATAGTAGTAAATGTGCTGACTCTTAACCATTGGACAACCAGGGAACTCCCTAGCTAACACACTGGATATTTATTATAGTTGAAATAAGTTTAATTCTCACTAATGACACATATAAATTATTTAAAAATTGATGATGGTTTAAGATGATTTATATTTGAAACAAATAGTTTATGATATAATTTTACTAATTTTAACTACTTAAGCAGAAAGAATTAGAAATTATTTTTGTAAGCATTGCATGTGGGCTGCATACAGTATGTCTTGAAGAATCTGGTAATCTACAGAACATTTCAAATAGAAGAATCACATAATGTGGTTGTTTTACTTCTTTCAATTCAGAGCACTCCAATGAATACAATACTTAGATGATAATGCTGATTCTTAGTTTTCAGATAAGTACTTTTATACTAAGTAATGATAGAAAGCTTATAAGAGTATGGTTCTTAGTTAGCTATCATAGTTCAGTTCAGTTCAGTTCAGTCGCTCAGTTGTGTCTGACTCTGAGACCCCATGAATCACAGCATGCCAGGCCAAGTGTCTCTAAAACTAAACTTTAACTATTTCTCTTTGTTTAGCACATTATAAATTTTTATACCCCAAAATATGCACTTCATTAACACTTGAAATAGATGCATAAGAATATATGGGTGAAGAATATTACTTATTTTGGTAAACAATAATAACCTCCTAAAGATTCCCATGTCCAACTTCTAGAACATGTGAATATGTTATTATTTATATCAAAGTGGGTAGACAACAATGATTAAATTAAGGATCTTAAAATAGGGAGAGATCCTGAATTATCCAGGTTGGTCCAATATAATCAGGAAGTTCCTTAAATGATAGAAGAGACAGAATAGGAAAATAGATATGTTCATAGAAGCAGGGCCTGGAGAGATGCACTTGAATGTTTTACAGACAGAAGAGAGTCATGAGCCCAAGAGAGAGAACATCCTCTAAAGAAGCTGAAAAAAACATGGAGTGGAATCTTCCCTAAAGCCTCAACAATGAATACATGACCTTTTTCAATGCATTTTTGAATTCTGAACTCCAGAATTGGAAGAGAAGAGTTTCTTCTTAAGACTTAACATTTGTGGGAATTTGTTACAGCGCCCTTACAAAACTAATGCGCTTATTCTCATCAAATGGAAATGAACTATCATGAACAAGCTGACTGTCAGATCAAGACCTTTAAGAAAAAAACATATATTGAAGTTGTTGATTTAAAAATTGATTTCTTCTGAATAATCTTTGTGTTTAGTAATGGAGTACATTTACCACAGTTTTGGAGACTTGCTAAGGAGCATACTTATGAACATGGATTCCACGGACAGTGTTTCATGGTTAAAGAAATATTTGATGCTTTCTAGTCCCAGGGAGGACTGCCATGCTGCAGTGCATGGAGTCACAAAGAGTCAGACATGGCATAAAGATTTAACAAAAACAAGTCCCAGGATCTCATGAAAATTACCTACTCTCTCTGTACTTAAGTCTTTGATACTTTTTAGTTGTAGTACCTGATGAAAATTACCCAATCTCTCTGTACCTTAGTTTCCTAATTCTTTTGATGTTAAAATTGTTCTTTAATTTGTATTTCATTCATAATAATGGGAAATTAGACATGTTGATTAATAAACCATAAATCTTTCAAATTTCTTAAATTTAATAGCAATTCAAAAATAAATATTAACTTAAAATAACACAACATCTCTGTGAGTAATATCTAGTATCTCAAAGAACTTAAATAGTTCTCAACCATAACTGTGAAGCAAAATCATATGGAAGTATTAAACAACCAAAAAACACAATGAAAGATCAGATAATAGCAGTCTGTGATATTAATAAGTTACTCTGGGATGAACCAGAGACATGTTCTCACATTTCCAGTGATTTTGATCAGTTCTGTGAAGTACTAGTTTTAAAAGTGTTAGTGACACTTCATTAAACACACACACACACTAACATAGTGAAGACTATATATATATATATATATATATATACACACACATACATACACATGTATATATTATACATATATGTACGTATCTATATACATGTGCATATATATTTAAATAAAGTATTTATAAATTGATTATTTTGTGTTTATACTCAAAATATTTATTTTACAATGTATTTCATTTATTATTCAAAATCTGATTCAGAAAGCTTTACTTGGAACTCCAGTAATTTTTAAGAGCATGAAGAATTCCTGAGGCAAGAGTTTGAGAACTATTGTCATAGATCATAATTGGGTAATCTCAAAGAAAAATTTTAGTGTTTTTAGGCTTTCTAGTAAATATAATCTACTATTCAAATTTATGAAATCGTGTGTTATAATAACACCATTCCTAAAATGAGCAAGGTAAAAAACTAATAAGTGGAAAAACTGAGAAGTACTTCAAAATTATAAGGCAAATATTTCACCTAACTAGGTGAATGTTATACATGTTTAAAAAAGAAAACAGCTAGAAAAAGAATGGAAGAGAAATCAGCAGAAATATTTTTTTTTACATTCAGTTCAGTTCAGTTCAGTCACTCAGTCATGTCCAAATCTTTGCGACCCCATGAATCACAGTACACCAGTCCTCCCCGTCCATCACCAACTCCCAGAGTTTACTCAAACTCATGTCCATTGAGTCAGATTGCCTCTCCATAAAAAGTATGATGAACTTACTGATATTTTGAAAAGTGCCATAATAATTATAGCCAATTAATTAACTAAATATTTAACATAAGATAAATATAATTGTTAAATATTTTTATGCTTTTGATAAGCTTTTTAATGGATGATGTTGATAAAGGACACTAGAGACATTTTAGAAAATTATTAGCCTTTAAAGTCAAATAAATTTACCACTCTATTTATATGAAGAAATATGTTTGAGTTCTTCTAGGAAACTTAATAACTCATTGAGCAGTCTGGGAAAGAGAACAAATTATATCCAATTTTTTGCCCAAATGCACTGTACATTTTTGAGAAGATATACACCAAAATAACTTTCCCTCAGCTGAACACAACTGTAACATTTTGTCATCTCTTCCCTTGAAGACTGGATTCCTTGGTGGGGGGAGGAAAGGATATGACATTAAAACAACTGGTGCATATTTTTTTTTTAATTAGCTAGATAGCTTGAAACCTTCCTTTCATCCTTCTTCTTCTTTTTTTTTTTTTAATTTCCTTTCCTTTCTGCCCTCTCTTTTATTTCACAAATGTCCACTATGTGTCAGTCAGTGCAGTTATGTTACCAAACCCAGATAGTAGACATGTTATCACATAACTTAAAATCTAGTGTTGAATACATACATTTAAAAGGGCTTTACAAAACTGAGAGAACATAGATAGTGCAGATGACACAAATAACAGAATAGTCCTTGTGAATGTAGTGGCTATGTGTCATGTAAAATTACAGTGGGAATTAACTAGGTGAAGCAGGGAGGGAGACTGAGGGAAGACAATTCAGGGGAACTGACAGGGAAGTAAGTGCTAACACAAAAACTTAAAACACATGTGGCAGTTAATTTTATGTACAAACTTGTCTGGGCTAGGGAATGCCCAGAAAGCAGTTAAAACATTATTTCTGGGTGAGTAAGTGAGGATATGTTCCTGCATAGTCAACTTTTACCAAAGTCAGAGAATCAGCTTCAACTAGTTGCAAGACCATAGAAGAGCTGATTTTTGAACCATGAGCAGATCTCTAATATGGCCAAATGACTTTATTCAAGAAACTGAGTGGCTGAGCTGTGATTCTTTTATTTGTATTTTTATCCACGTTACCCTTATGTACCATCATTATTGCTGTCAGCATATGATGTGCAAGACCAACTTGCTAAAGTGGTAAGGCCACTTACTAGAGAGTCCTTTCTTAATCAGACCTTACTCAAAACTGACCACTTTTTAAATCACCTGGTAAATATCAGAGCAATGTACACTGTATGTAAAATCCAAACAGGCCTATCAAATGCTCCATTTCTTTTCAGGTGGGAAGGGCAATGTGCAATAATATATCTATCTTTCAACTTGTAGAGAATTTTCTGATTGCCCAAGAGCTGCTGCTGCTGCTGCTAAGTCGCTTTAGTTGTGTCCAACTCTGTATGACCCCATAGATGGACGCCCACAAGGCTCCCCCATCCCTGAGATTCTCCAGGCAAGAACACTGGAGTGGGTTGCCATTTCCTTCTCCAATGCATGTAAGTGAAAGTGAAGTCGCTCAGTTCTGTCCGACTCTTAGCGACGCCATGGACCGCAGCCTACCAGACACCTCCATCCATGGGATTTTCCAGGCAGGAGTACTGGAGTGGGGTGCCATTGCCTTCTCCGAAATATGCCTCTCAGTTCAGTTCAGTTCAGTCGCTCAGTCATGTCCAACTCTTTGCAACCCCATGGACTGCAGCCTACCAGGCTCCTCCATCCATGGGATTTTCCAGGCAAGAGTACTGGAGTGGTTTGCCATCACCTTCTCTGTTGACCAAGAGCAGTGACATTTAAATCTTTACTAATACAAAATTCCCTTGAATCTTTGTAGTTTACAATTCACACCTGTGGTATTTATGGGTCTAACCATGGCAACCAAAACACCTGCTATTATTAGTCCCATGTGTAATTTACATGGTTTATGTATTTTTCCAGACAAATAACAAACCCAATGGAGGTACAGAATTAATCTGTTTAGTGAAGACACCATACCTGGAAATGCTGAAATAACATGTAGCACACTTGTAGTCCAGGTGTAGTATACTTGTAGCTCACAGTTGTACTTTGGCAATCGCTATAATCTATAGGATTATTGTAGAATCAGACTAGTAAATTACAAAGGGTTATAAAGGAAATTACAAAGGAACATCATTCCTCCATTGCTTATGCTTTTAAGAGTGGCACTGATCTCTGTCATTTCACAAAGATTGTAATATTATTGATACTTCTGATTTTCTACCTCAGTCAGGAATGCAGAAGTTACAGGAATTTTCCTGATGTCATCCACCTGCTCTGTCTATCACATGGCTTTTCTAAATGTCCCTATACTTCTGGGATACTATGACAGCATTTCTGTTCTTCTTTGACAGTTTTGTTCTTCATGTTAAAACCCTTGAAAATGCTAGGCCTTATTTTTCCCAGTGCATATTTAATATAATTGTTGTAATTGCCTTTAGAGACTATTTGGGAGAAACACTACCATATACATTTGCTGTGATGTCTTGGTGATCTTCCTCAATGTGACTTAGCCTTCTGCTCAACTCATGTTCTCTAGTCTCTAGGAAGCCCATGGTTTATTATTCATCTCCCATAGATTGCTATAAGTCATTTCAGCCTTTCTGTTTGTTGCAGTACCTGTATTCATCTTGTCTCGACAGTTAAATGCTTCCATTAGGCTTTTGCTTTTTGAAATCTTATCACTATTGTCACTCAGGAGCCCAGTTGCATATGAACTTCCATTATCAATTCTGGCCTACAAAAGATAGAAAATACTATTGTTTTTTAATGATGCCTGGAACTCTCACGATAGCCCACTGCTTACTGTGTTAGAGAAAGAAATATCCTCTGGGCCCTCCAAAGGAAGACAGTTAAGCAACATGTCCTCTAGTCTTATGAAATACATCTCTGCTAGCGTGCAACAAAACTGAGACATGACCTCATCCTAAATACTAGGCCACACACAAGACATAATTTGCATTTTGCCCTCATTTACTATAGATAATTGCTTTGGTTTGCTTCTTTTTAACTTTTTTCCCCAAGATTTAAGAGATCATTCAAGTATCAAGTTAAGACCAGCTCAAGAAGACTGAATGCTGTGTTACATGAGAGTAATCTATATAAGTAATTTTCTTGTATTTGGACAAATTTGCCTCACCACTTCACTTCAGTGACTCACGATACATTTCCAGTCATATTTTCACTACCCTGTATGAATACATTAGCCTGAACTTATAGGGGTTTTGGTGGTTAATATCCTTACTCCTTGGAGCATGTTTGATTCTATCCATTGACCTATAATACCTTACAGAATGTGAGGGCAAAAGTTGAAGAGGACAGGTATCATTGTTTGAAGTATCTGCCATAGTTGAGGTTTCTGCATATTGTTAAGGCATGAGTAGGTTTTTGTCCTAATGTAAGTAGGTTAGAGATCAAGGTTCTTAAGCACCTCCAACCAGATGCCCCCATCCTAGGTGTCAGGGATTAGCAGGATCTATCAGAGATATGTCTTCAGTGATGAAGAATTTTCAGAGATTTAAAGAAATCTCTGAAAATCTGTTCTCTGAATTCAGGTCCTATGCTCTGTTTCTGTCAATATGATATGGGTGTTTTTAAGTCCTCTCATAGAGAACTTGTGGCTTTCACAGAATTTCGGATTTTCACATAATTTACCAATTTGACAGTAGGCTGCCTCATGCCTGTCACTGCCTGTCATTTTCTTCTTTGAGTATATAGATAGCACTTCAGTTAGTTCATCAGTTCAGTCGCTCAGTTGTGTCTGACTCTTTGTGACCCCATGAACCGCACCACGCCAGGCCTCACCGTCCATCACCAACTCCTGGAGTCCGCCCAAACCCATGTCCATTGTGTTGGTGATGCCATCCAACCAACTTATCCTCTGTCTTCCTCTTCGCCTGCCCTCAGTCTTTCCCAGCATCAGGGTCTTCTCAAATGAGTCAGGTCTTTGCATCAGGTGGTCAAAGTATTGGAGTTTCAGCTTCAGCATCAGTCCCTCCAGTGAAGATGTCATTTAAAAGCCAACCAACCTACACTAGTATCTTCACAACTACCATCAGCATCTTCTCCTCAAACAAAATACAGGTTGCAAATGCCAGTACAACTCGTTTTATCTGTATCCCATCATAATTTCACATATGCAGGAGTTTTAATGATTATAACACTTATACATGCTGTCACTTAAAACCACACCACTTGGGACAAGAAATAGTTGGTCATCTCATTGGTAAGTAATATAATTCCATGTCTTCATAAGCATCTGTTACTCTGTCCCATTCCTGGCACCAAGTTAGTATGGGTACTCCTAGAAGCAGATTCTAAGTATTCAAGTCCAAATTTTTTATTTTGGAGTTTAAGAAAAAAAAAAAAAAAACAGCAGGAAAGGAAAGTGATGATACAGAGAAAGCAATGAGGCAGGAGATAGATGGGCTCCAGGTTAGGCATTTACAACTACCTGTTTTTCATGGTGCAGGAAAAAAGTGGGTTTCAGGCTAGACACTTAAAATTAGCTTCCTGTTTGCATTTCCTGAGACAGTAGATAGATGGGCTCCAGATTCGATATTTACATCTAGTTTCCTGTTTACACTTTAAAACAGAAATAACAACAGAAACAGGGTAAACAATCAGGCTTTGTCTCCAGAGTGCACTTTAAGATGATAATCATGGCAGAATGAGAGGGGCTAAACTCTGTTTGAGTAAAGGATTAGGAGATCATGTATTTCCCATCCTTGTGGAAAGGAGATACTGCACATGTGCAGAAAGCCACCTTGGGGGTCAAAAGGAGTGTGTGCCACCTCATAATATGTGATGTCAAGGCTGGCTCATATGCCTCTGGGCTGGAATCCATCTTAGCAAAAGTTGTTCATGCATGTTGGAGAGGTGTAGTCTAGGTCAGGTGTGGAAAAAGAAGCCAGATAATTGGCCAAAAATAAACAAAGGCCCAGAAGAAGTGCCCTGTATAAATGATTTACCTGCCTCTTTACTGTCCTCCTCCTCATTAGGGTGGATGCTGTACCCTTTCTCTTGGTGTGGTCATCTCTGTCTTTCTTCTGTCTTACCTAAATAAACTGTTTCTCTGTGTGCTCTTCCATTTGTTGTTGTGCTTTGTCTCTAACAATAAACTTTGTTTGTTTTTCCAGTTTTTGCAGCCTTGATAAATGAATTTTTCAATGAGGGCAAAGAGCCAGGGAAAATTTGCTTCTAACCTGCAGCCCTTGATGGTCTGATTTTCATCCAGCCTATTCACATTCAATTCCTGGGCAGAGAATTAAGATCTTCCTTCACACCACTGCTTATTGCTAACTCTCTGAGATCAGTAAGGCAACTAAAATCAGATGAATTATTGAACTAGCTACCACAGTTGCTGATGAGCTTAATCCTGGTGCTTCTGTGTGCATGTTGGGGGATGGCATTGACAATTATTATTAGAATCAAATAAGATAAAACATAAAAACAATCAGCAGCATATCTAGTAAAACAGACCTGAAATTTAAAAAAATATATATTTTTATTAGTACATTTAGAATTGAACAAGAACCTTGATGATATTGATTGCATTATTATTGTCTTTTGTTTCATGAAGACTGTTACAATGCCTAACTTTGCTTTATAAAATGAAGCACTGTCAGCTGAATATGAAATTCATTTCAAGGCTTAATGATTCTGAGAGATGATAGCTGTTCTAAGAGTTTTATCTTTGTATCCTCTGGTCTAGTCCATTTAGAAATCAGAAGAAAGCTTAAGTTGACTTTTAGGTAGAAAGATATTGGCATGTAAGGAGATAATCATTTTTGCTAGTTTAATCATACCCAACTTTGTTTCAGAAAGTGTTAAAGTTATATAGTTATGTGTGTGTTTGCATTTTTTTGTTGATATGCATTAATACAAATGAATTTCAGTACTATTTTATCCTAAACAATTTTTTTTAAATAAAACTACTTATACAACACTATATTGAGTATATTATGATTGTTAACTGTCCCAGGTTCTCTAATACTGAAACTCTTCCCATCTGACCTCTGTGTGGCCTCCTGTTGTATGCTTTCTCTTTCACATTTTCTGTTTTGCTCTCTCTTACTCTCAAAACTCTGGTGTACTTGTTCTCCCACATGTGTACAAAAATTAAAATTAAAGAATTTAATTATGGATCTCACAACAAATAACATAGAAACTGAAGGAAAAATTCAAATAATTATCTGTATGTATTTGTTATACTGTATATTTTTAAAATAATATATATTTATCTTCCTAAAACAGATAATTGTTATCATATAGATTATTTGGACATTGCATTTTTAAATACTTTAGCAATTTTATTAGAGTGACAGAACTTAAGAGTTTTTGTTTATATATTAAAGAATATATTACATCCAAATCATATCTTATTGCACTTCTTTCCATCAATCAAATACCAAGGTGCCTGTCCTAAATTATATAAGGAAAAGTAAGTCATAAGAAGTTACTTATGTTGGTATCTTTTTGCAAATTTAATACACTGCAAATATATTTTTTATTTCTTGTTAGAAATAACAGTAATCTGATAAGCCCATTCCATTGTTTTAAAACCTTAGTACCTCTTCAGTGGCCCAAGAATCAGTTCTAGAATCCTAACATGTCTGCACTGCTTGGTATAATGTGGCATCAGCTTACTGCAGCATCACCTCCCACAACTCACTATGCTTCTCTTTCACTGGGTCCTGAGTGGTCTTTTAAAAAGCAAAATAAATTTAATTTGGACAACATTAAAGTCTTTCCAACAGACAAAAAAGGAAAATCCAAACTTCTCATTGTGAACTTAAATTTTGCCTTAATGTGCGCTGGCTTCTGCCTAATTCTTCATTTGTATGTGCTCCATCTTCCCTAGCATTCACTTGTGAAAAACACACACAACACCCAATTTCTCAAACTACTTCATTTTGTTTTGTTTTGTTTTGTTTGGACCACACAATTTTGCATTTTCTGTCCTAACCCCTCAAGCTCTTGCCACAATTCCTTTCATAGGTTTCAGTTCAGTTCAGTTCAGTTCATTCACTCAGTCGTGTCTGACTCTTTGTGACCCCATGAATCACAGCACGCCAGGCCTCCCTGTCCATCACCAATCCCGGAGTTCACTCAGACTCACGTCCATCGAGTCAGTGATGCCATCCAGCCATCTCATCTTCTGTTGTTCCCTACTCCTCCTGCCCCCAATCTAGTGGGGCTCAAAAGTTACTGTCAGAGAAAACTTCTCTGAACACTCTGTTTAATGTAGAAGCCCTTTAATCCACGTTTAGTGCTTTTACTGAAAATAACCATGTATTTAGCCTATGTATGCATGTGTGTGCATGTGTATACACCTGTGAGTATACCTGTATACACACACAGAGACAACCAAGCACACTCACAAACACGTTCTGTCTCCTTCCTTTTAGTATGTCAGTTCTGTGAGGGCATAAAAGTAGGCATTTTTTTCACTATTACCTATCACAAGCCTAATAAGATAAAGATATTTAATATAATGCTAGATGGATAAAATATGGATACTGAGGGTATATTCAGATGCTCCTTTCTATGTATCACATCTGTTGTCTCATCATGACTAGAAAACTACTTAGTCAGAAGATGGGTCTAAAAGTATTAAAACTGGCATATATTGTGGTTTATATTTTAATCATGCTAAGTTGCTTCAGTCGTGTCTGACTCTTTGCAACCTCATAGACTGTAGCCTGGCAGGCTTCTCTCTCCATGGGATTCTCCAGGCAAGAATACTGGAGTGGTTTTCCATTTTCTCTTCCAGGGGATCTTCCCCACCCAGGGATTTAACCCAGATCTTTTATATCTCCTGTATTAATAGGTGGGCCCTTCATCACTAGTGCCACCTGGGAAGTCCAATTATATTTATACTTATGATTAGTAGCAAGATAAATTATTGTGATTTTAAATCAATAAAGAGATTAAGGGAGCCAAAAAAGAGAAACAAATTTACTGTGTAATCAGAATTGGTGCAAGTGAACATTTACTTATTTAAATCAGCTTAACTGAGTTGTTTACAGAAAATGTATTCCAAGCATTTAATAATTATTAATTATTTTATGTTAATTGATTTACATATGTTAATTAATTAATTAAATGGATTTTATTATAAGAAAAAGTCCTTGTTAATAAGATGTAGATGACACTGTTAAGTATGAACATCAAAATGATCAAGAGAAGAGATAGTTAAATTAACAGAAAAATGTTTATTTTATTAAAGGCATTTTCATCTATTAATAGGAATTTGACTCAATTCAGTAAAAGTTGTATCTAAGATTGGGACAAATCAGCAAGATATTCATTCAGAAGTCTTAAGCAAAATTTAGAGGGCACATCTGTTGTTACTCTTATTAATTACTCATTAGTTCATTTCAGACGCTCAGTCGTGTCTGACTGTTTGCAACCCCATGAATTGCAGCACGCCAGGCCTCCCTGTCCATGACCATCTCCCGGAGTTCACTCAGACTCACGTCCATTGAGTCCCTGATGCCATCCAGCCATCTCATCCTCGGTCGTCCCCTTCTCCTTCTGCCCCCAATCCCTCCCAGCATCAGAGTCTTTTCCAATGTGTCAACTCTTCACATGAGGTGGCCAAAGTACTGGAGCTTCAGCTTTAGCATCATTCCTTCCAAAGATATCCCAGGGTTGATCCCTTTCAGAACGGAATGGTTGGATCTCCTTGCTGTCCAAGGGACTCTCAAGAGTTTTCTCCAACACCAGACTTCAAAAGCATCAATTTTTCAGCACTCAGCCTTCTTCACAGTCCAACTCTCACATCCATACATGACCACAGGAAAAACCATAGCCTTGAATAGACGGACCTTAGTTGGCAAAGTAATGTCTCTGCTTTTGAATATACTATCTAGGTTGGTCATAACTTTTCTTCCAAGGAGTAAGCGTCTTTTAATTTCATGGCTACAGTCACCATCTGCAGTGATTTTGGAGCACAGAAAAATAAAGTCTGACACTGTTTCCACTGTTTCCCCATCTGTTTCCCATGAAGTGATGGGACCGAATGCCATGATCTTCGTTTTCTGAATGTTGAGCTTTAAGCCAACTTTTCAGCTCTTCTCTTTCACTTTCATCAAGAGGCTTCATAGCTCCTCTTCATTTTCTGCCATAAGGGTGGTGTCATCTGCATATCTGAGGTTATTGATATTTCTCCCAGCAATCTTCATTCCAGCTTGTGCTTCATCCAGCCCAGCGTTTCTCATGATGTACTCTGCATAGAAGTTAAATAAGCAGGGTGACAATATACAGCCTTGATGTATTTCTTTTCCTATTTGGAACCAGTCAGTTGTTCCATGTCCAGTTCTAACTGTTGCTTCCTGACCTGCATACAGATTTCTGAAGAGGCTGGTTAGGTGGTCTGGTATTCCCATCTCTTTCCGATTTTTTTTACAGTTTATTGTGATCCACAGAGTCAAAGGCTTTGGCATAGTCAATTAAGCGGAAATAGAGGTTTTTCTGGAACTCTCTTGTTTTTCCATGATCCAGTGGATGTTGGCAATTTGATCTCTCGTTTCTCTGCCTTTTCTAAATGAAATCAAGGCAAATTGGAAGTGGCCAAACAAGAGATGGCAAGGGTGAATGTTGACATTGTAGGAATCAGTGAACTAAAATGCACTAGGATGGGTGAATTTAACTCGGATGACCATTATATCTTCTACTGTGGGCAGGAATCCCTCAGAAGAAATGGTGTAGCCATCATGGTCAACAAAAGACTCTGAAATGCAGTACTTGAATGCAATCTCAAAAACGACAGAATTATCTCTGTTCATCTCCAGGACAAAACACTCAATATCACAGTAATCCAAGTCTATGCCCCAACCAGTAATGCTGAAGAAACTGAATTTGAACGGTTTTATGAAGACCTACAAGACCTTTTAGAACTAACACCCATAAAAGATATCCTTTTCAATATAGGGGACTAGAATGCAAAAGTAGGAAGTCAAGAAACACCTGGAGTAACAGGCAAATTTGGCCTTGGAATGCAGAATGAAGCAGGGCCAAGACTAATAGAGTTTTGCCAAGAAAATGCACTGGTCATAGCAAACACCCTCTTCCAACAACACAAGAGAAGACTCTACACAGGGACCTCACCAGATGGTCAACCCTGAAATCAGATTGATTATATTCTTTGCAGCCAAAGATGGAGAAGCTCTACACAGTCAACAAAAACAAGACCAGGAGCTGACTGTGGCTCAGATCATGAACTCCTTATTACCAAATTCAGACTCAAATTGAAGAAAGTAGGGAAAACTGCTAGACCATTCAGGTATGACTTAAATCAAATCCCTTATGATTATACAGTGGAAGTGAGAAATAGATTTAAGGGCCTAGATCTGATAGATAGAGTGCCTGATGAACTATGGAATGAGGTTCGTGACATTGTACAGGAGACAGGGATCAAGACCATCCCCATGGAAAATAAATGCAAAAAAGCAAAATGGCTGTCTGGGAAGGCCTTAAAAATAGCTGTGAAAAGAAGAGAGGAGAAAAGAAAAAGAGAAAAGGAAAGATATAGGCATCTGAATGCAGTGTTCCAAAGAATAGCAAGAAGAGATATGAAAGCCTTCTTCAGTGATCAATACAAAGAAAAAGAGGAAAACAAAAGAATGGGAAAGACTAGAGATCTCTTCAAGAAAATCAGAGATACCAAGGGAACATTTCATGCAAAGATGGGCTTGATAAAGGACAGAAATGGTATGGACCTAACAGAAGCAGAAGATATTAAGAAGAGGTGGCAAGAATACATGGAAGAACTGTACAAAAAAGATATTCACGACCCAGATAATCATGATGATGTGATCACTAATCTAGAGCCAGACATCTTGGAAAGTGAAGTCAAGTGGGCCTTAGAAAGCATCACTACCAACAAAGCCAGTGGAGGTGATGGAATTCCAGTTGAGCTGTTTCAAATCCTGAAAGATGATGCTGTGAAAGTGCTGCACTCAATATGCCAGCAAATTTGGAAAACTCAGCAGTGGCCACAGGACTGGAAAAGGTCAGTTTTCATTCCAATTCCAAAGAAAGGCAATGCAAAAGAGTGTTCAAACTACCACACAATTGCACTCATCTCACATGCTAGGAAAGTAATTACTCATTAAAGAGTAATTTTGAAATCACGCAATGTATCATGGCTCTCATCAAAATTTTAATTTATTCATTTATAGACTCAAGATATTTGTAATGGAATATGTTCTGTTACAATGGATTCATTAATTCACTCTTTGCCATTTTACCAACTTAATCTCCTTTTATTTTGAGGCATTCTATTAGGTCATCCAGGTTTATAAAACACTTTTCTTTTTGGAAGTGTAAGGTACAGTTAGGGCCGAGGCAGAAAGAGAAAAGACGACCTCAACAGAAGTAGTTTACCTTTATTCAGGCGAGAGGGACTACAATCGGCCTAATGACCAGGCTGAACACGGAGAGGGATCATGGAGGCTCCATATTTATAGGGATGTTTGTAGAAGCAATAAGGGAAACATTAATCAGGCGGGATGTTTTGGGTATTCTTTAGTTGAGATGGCATTTGTAGTTGGGCAGGGGGTGATAAGTCTTCTGTGCAGTTGTAGGGGGTGGAAGGTTTCCGGACAGGGGGTGATAAGTCTTCTGGGCAGGTGTAGGGGGTGGAAAGTTTCTGGACAGGGGGTGATAAGTCCCAGATAGATGCAACCAGTCTGGAGCATCAGGGCGGGACCTAAAGTTCTGTTTTGTTTTCTCTGAAGTTAGATGATTCAGCAAGGGCCTTTGTAACTGTTGTTTTCTTTTCTAGGCCCAAAAGACTCCTTCATTCCAGACCCTGAAATCATAAAAAAATGGGAAAAATGGCGCTGTATCTCTCTGGCTACTTCCTACTGGATAGGGGTGACGATTTCGGGTTTGGAATGGAGGATCGTCTTAGGGCCCAGGGTCTCCTTTTTCTGAGCTTGGGGTGAGGCTCTCAAGAAGAAAAATGGTCTTGAGCTGATCTTGAAAGATGGCTCGAATCCGTTCTTGGAGAAACCTTTGAAAGAGATTGAAGAGACAGGTTCCAAATAAAAGGAATATAATTATAAGTACCAGTGGTCCCAGGAAGGAGAGCAACCAAGGGAGAACCTGTTGGAACAGGTTTTGGGGACTGTAAAGGTTTTGTAATACTTTTCTGCAGCATTCAATTCTGTCTCTAAGTTATTTGACTCTGCCCTGGACTATGCCCATTTCATTAACAAAATAGCAGCAGTCCTCTCTTAGGAAAAGGTAGGTCCCTCCCTCCCTTTTCTGCGGTGAGAAGGTCCAGGGCTCGCCTATTTTGTAGGGCCACAGAAGCTAATGAGTTAATTTGTCTTTGGATTGAAACAAAGGACTCCACTACCTGCTCCATGTCTTCATTGAGTTCTTGGGACAACTTGTAGTAGAAATGGGCAGAGGTTGAGATGTCTCCAATTTTGGTGCCTAGGGCTGCTGCTATGCCAGTCCCAATCAGGAGGGGGGGTATGAAAGTTCCCCTTGTGGGTAGACTATTTGTCCTATCTCTTTTTCTTTGAGCAATGTTAGACCCGGGGTCAGGAAGACCAAGATGCAAGGTCCAGGGGGGTCCAAGGGGAGACATGAATATGCATGGGTCCCACAGAGAATGAAGATTCCTAGATTTGTGCAATTATTTGTGCTGTTCCAGAGAACCCAAGTGGAACAGAAGGAGGGAGTGAAGTTTGTAAGACCAGTGTAGTTGGGACTAGAGTAGTTAATACAGGTTAGGTTTGAAGAGGCTGAGAGTAGGACATTGTCAGAGACTGGCCCAATGAGTTGTGTAGTTCTTTTTGGGGAAGGGAGGTATAGTTGCCCTGTGACAGCCAGGTTGAGGGCAAGGGAATTGCTACGTGTGGTGAGGGATACAGTGACATGTATATCCAGCACTGGGATGTGTGTTGTGTATACTGGAAAAATTGGAAGGAAGAGTTGAGAAGGCATGTAAGGTGTTGGTTGCCAGAGGGAGGTTTTAGGAGAGGTCGTAATTGGGAAAGGAGGTCTAGGCATTTATAAGGCTCAGGGGTCGCCTGTAACTGGGAAATTATGTTCTTTATGACTTGCTCTTGTTTATTTTACTGATTTTGATCTAATACCCCACCCCCATCTGAGTACCCCCAGTAGGTAATGGGATAGAAACATATGTTTCTTCCATTTGGCTTATGGCAGGTACTCACATAACTCCCTCTTTTTTCTACTTTAACAGTGAGTAGGGATTTGGACTTCCCACCCCCGAGGTTCATGGTGCATGGTTTTGGAGCTGTATTATAACATGAGGAATGAACATAGGAATAAATGTCAAAGCAGGGGTAGAGAGTAGCCAGAAGGCTGGGGAGTGCAGCAAGGATAAGGAACAGAGGAGTCATGGGGCTGTTAGTTAGGCAGTGCAGGGGAAATAGCACCCTAGGAGTAGAACACAGCTAGCAACGAAGGCAATACCCACGGAAAGAGGAAGGATAGGTGGCCAGTCCTGAGGGGAGACAGTTACTAGACCTATAATAAGGATTAAGGTTTAGAGTGCTATTATAGTTAGAGAGACAGGGAGAGCCCAATCAGGGCGAGGGGAAAAAAACCCCAAGTTGGTGGTTGTTTGAATCTGAGGAGGAACAGTGTTCATTAGGATGCAGAATGATGTAGAGAATAAGAGTAAAGAAATCAGTTTTGTCTGGAGTCAGGTTGTAGAAGGTTCCCTGGAGCCACAGTTGAGACACCAGTGTAGTCAAGTCTTTGAAGGAGGTTTCTGTTGGGGAGCTGGTCCAGAGGTCTTGTAGTAGTTGGGTCAGGAACAGTTGTAGGTTGAAGAGAGTCCAGGTCATTCAGTGTTCTCTCGGATGCTTGACAGAGGTTGTCGCTGGGTGAATTTTAAGGATGTGGGTCCTGTGAGGGAGACCTGATAGGTGTCATTTAAGGAGGGCAGCGCAGGATTGGAGGTGACCTGTTTTAGGCGAGAGAACTGTGCCCAGGAGGTGACCTTCCCAAGTTTAGCTCCAGTTGGGGTAAAGAGGATGATTTTGAATGGCCCCTGCCACTTTGGGGTTAGGTCACCCTGGGGATTATCAGACAGATAGACCATGTCCCCAGATAGACCATGTAAAGGGGGCAGGGAGGCTTGAGGATCAGGGGTAGGCAAGTTGTGGTTGACATATTTCCAGAGGGCATTGCGGAGTTCTTCCAGCAGAGGGGAATGTAAGAAGCTTGGTATTTAGGAGGTTCAGGGGGCAGTCCAGGAGGGAGCATGGGCCTTCCATACATCACTTCAAACGGGCTCAGCCCCAAGAGCTTTCTGGGCAAAGCCCATATTCCGAGAACAATTGGCAAAAGTTTAGTCCAGATGTACTTTGACGGTTAGTTTGGTAAGGGTTTCTTTGATTATTCTATTCATCCTTTCTACCTTTCCGGAGGACTGAGGATGGTATGGAATGTGAAATTTCCAGGGTATCTGTAAGAATTGGACAAGTTGTTGGGTGACATTGGATGTAAATTTTGGGCCATTATCAGACTGTAGGGATGAAGGCAGGCCAAACCTGGGGATAATTTCTGTGAAGAGGATTTGGACCACAGTATGGGCTCTTTTGTTTGTAATGGGAAATGTTTCTACCCATCTTGAAAAGGTGTCCACAAGGACCAGGAGGTATCTGACTCTCTGGACCAGGGGCATAAAGTCTATCTGCCAATCCTGTGCTGGGAGGCTGCCTCGCATTTGATGCGTTGGAAAGGATGTCAGCTTAAGGTTGGAATTGGTGTTAGTACATTGACATGTTTGACAGGAGCAGGTAAGATTATCTAAATATTGTTGGTCAGCATTAGATATGGGGAAATGGTTACAGAGGAACTGTTGGAGTGTCTTGGATGTGGGATGAAAAAATGAGTGTAGGTAAGAGAGGATTTCTCTGGTGGTGGGAGGGTCTGGAGGAGTCAGAGCTAAGATGACAGGAGACTAGAGGGAGGGATGGGACAGTGCTATCTCCTTTGCCTTCTGGTCTGCAGCATTGTTGTAAGCTGATATGAGACTTCCCTTTTGATGTGACCTACAGTGCTTTTAGCTCATTTGGTAAAGAATCTGCCTGCAGTGCAGGAGACCCAGGTTCAATTCCTGGGTTGGGAAGATCCCCTGGAGAAGGAAATGGCAACCCACTCCAGTATCCTTGCTTGGAAAATCTCATGCACAGAGGGCTGCAGTCCATGGGGTCACAAAGAGTTGGGCACAACTGAGCGACTAACACTTAGTTACTTACAGTGGAGGATGGTGGCTTTGTTTGGTAAGAGTGCTGCCTCTAGAAGTTTGTGGATCAGGTCTGAATTATAATGGGGGATCCCGTTTGGGTTGGGAAACCTCTTTCTCTCCATATTAGGATGTTTAAGTGAAGTATGTTATAGGCATATTTGGAGTCTATGTGGATGTTAACCCTTAGATTTTTAGCCAGAGTTAAAGCTCTGATAAGAGCTATCAGTTCTACCTGTTGGAAGGTGGTGTGGACTGGCAAGGGTGAAGCTTCAGTTGTCTGGGTTCAGTGATTGTGACAAAGGTCCCCCTGGATGATGGCATATCCTGCTGCAAAAGGTGGAGATTTTTGAGAACTGCCATCAATAAAGCAGTGTGGGCTGTCTGGGTCTAGGATGGGCTGATCTAGTAAATGTTGGAAGGGGTTTGGGGTAAGATCTACTGTTAGGCTGCAGCTAAGCAGAAGGGGATCTGTTGTAGAGGACATGGGTAGTAACCTGGCAGGGTTAAGGGGAGAGCAGGGGGAGAATGAGAGCTGAGGGTTGAGGATAAAGGCATGTAGGACCTGTACCCTGGAAGGAGGAAGGGAGAGGAAAGCCTGATGTGATAGTAAGTCTCAGAAGGTGTGTGGAGAACAGACTGTTAAAGGGGCATATCTAGAGAGTTTATTTGCTTCAGGTACAGGGCTGCGATAGCAGCTATGGCCTGTATACAGGGAGGCCACCTCTTGGTCACCACGTCCAGCTGTTTTGATAGATAGGCTATGGGAGCCCAAGTGTCTCCGGCCCACTGTCACAGAAGTCCCAGGGCCTGTCCTTGGTTGGAATGTGCAAAAAGAAAGAATGGTCTGGTGTGATCTGGCAGGTGGAAAGTTGGCACAAGGAGGAGTCTCTGGGTGAGCTGGTGAAGAGGATTGGCCAGCGAGGAGGGATTAAAGAGGGGCTCATCCAGACATCCTTTAGTTGCCTCATTGCTTTGTAATGAGGGAGAAGTTAGGGATCCAGATACAGAAAAAGTTTAGGAGGCTGAGGATAGACAGGCGCTCCCTTTTTGTTTTTGGAAGTGGACAGTTAATTAAGGCCTGGATTCTATCTGGGGGAATAGTTCTTTGTTGATGGGATATGGAGAGCCCCGTAGTTGACATTTGTCTGGGCTATTTCAGCCTTAGATTGGGATACCCAATAACCCCAGGATCCCAGGGCCCCAAGGAGTTTGGCAGTATGTTGAAGGCAGAGTTTTCAGGTTGGGGTACAAAGAAGGAGGTCATCTACCTATTGGAGGAGATGACTCGGGGCTAGGTCAAGTGTCTGTAGGTCCTTTTGTAAAGCCTGTCCAAAAAAGTGGGGACTGTCTCTGAACCCCTGGGGGAGAACTGTCCATGTTAGTTGTTGGGAAATGTGAGTCTTGGTGTCTTGCCAGGTGAATGTGAAAAGGGATTGGGAGAGGGGATGGAGAGGAATGGTGAAAAAGGCATCTTTGAGATCTAATACCGTGAAGTGGATTGCAGTCAAGGGTATGGTAGACGAAGGGTGTAAGGGCTAGGGACTACTGGGAATGTTGATGTGATGGCCTGCCTCATTGACTTTTTGCAGATCCTGGACCAGTCTCCAAGAGTTTGGTCCCTTCCTTACTGCCAGAATAGGGGTGTTGTGTGGTGAATGGGTAGGAATTAGGATAGAGGCTTGAAGAAGATGGTCTGTGATAGGCTTAAGTCCCTTGCTGGCCTCCGGGGTGAGAGAGTACTATGGGTGGGTGATTATAGTCGAGGGGTCTTTTAGGGTAATGTGGACTGGGGGATGGTGTTTGGCTATGGATGGGTGATCAGTGTCCCAGACTTGGGGGACTAAGGTGGATAGATCCAAGGGAAGGTCAGGGGTGAGGGTAGGGACTGTCCAGGTGCCATCTACATGGAGAATATAGAGACTGTATTGAAGGGGGGTATGGTAACAAAGGCCCTTAATTTAGATAACAAATCTCTCCCTAGGAGTGCCACTGGGCACTGAGGCATTATGAGGAATGAGTGTATAAGAGTCAATTTTCCAAATTGACAGAGTAATGGAGGGCTGATTTTTGGACTTAGGGGAACTCCAGAGACCCCCTTGATTGTGAGTTCTGAGTCTTGAGTTGGGCCAGAGTAGGAAGTTAAGAGAAAGAAAGTGGCTCTAGTGTCTACTATAGAAGAGGCCTTTTTCCTGGCTACTACCTCATCTACCCTAAGTTCCAAGCTCGTGTTCAGGACATGGGCCATGGAGCTGGAACCTGGGTCCTGTCATTGGAACAACTCTTGTAGGGCTGGGCTGCGGTTTTGGGAAGAAGTAGGGATTTCCCCAGAGGCACCAGGGCATCCCTGTGGACATTCCACTCTCCAGGTCTGGGAGGTGGGGACCTCCCTAGGGGTGCCAGGGCATCCCTGGGGACAGTCCATCTTCCAGTGTCCCCACTGGCCACAGGTTGGACATGTTTTTGTGGGGGGCCACGGGTTTGGGCATGCCTTTGCCCAGTGTCTTGACTGGTTGCATTGGAAGTAGGGTCCGGAGGGGTTCTTAAGCCCCGTTCTGGGATGACTTCAGGTAGGCTGATCTCTTCCCTTAATTGCTGCTGTTAAAAAGGCATATTTATCTTTTTTCTCATGTTCTTTTTCTCTCTTAGCCTCCTCCTCCCTATTATTGAACACCTTGAAGGATACTTCTAGAAGGTCTCTTTGGGAGGTCTCAGGGCCATTTTCTAGTTGTCGAAGCTTGCGTCTAATATCGGGGCAGACTGGCTGGTGAACAGAACGTGAAGGTAGAGTAACTCAGCAGGGGTGGTGATATCTGGATTGCCTCTGTGAGGCGTGCCAAGAATAAGCCTGGATTTTCATCTGCCCCTTGGGAGATTTCTCTGACTTTATCGTAATTAACATGGATATGAGTATTTTTCTGCATTCCTTCTAGAGTGCAGGTAATCATATGATTGAGTCTCCTGATACCTGGGTCACCAGGCTGGTAAGTCCAGTGGGGATCTAACTGAGGTACCGCCTCATCACCAACTGTGTTATCCTGGTCTTCATTATGTAAATGATCAGCATGGGGTTTGCCGCTTGCCAGATATGGTCTTTTTCGTCAAGGGTGAGAGTAGCATTTAGGATATAATATATATCACTCCATGTGAGGTTATAGGCCTGGGAGAGTCTCAGGAATTCTTTTTTGTATCTGGTAGGATTTTCAGAAAATGGCCCTAACTTTTCTTCTATCTGGCTCATATCTGACAATGAAAATGGCACATGGACTCGGGTGGGGCCCTGTGGTCCTGCTACCTCCCTCAGGGGAAACATGTGTTGGATACGTGACCGTGTGATGGGAGGCGGTGGGGTGGGGGGTGGGGGCGGGAAGGAAGGGGAGAGGGGGAGCTGGGGAGATGAGGTAGCGGGATTGAGGGGGAGTCAGGAGAGGTTTCCGGGCCAGTAGGAGAGTTGGGAGGAAGGGGAAGGAGAGGGGTGGCCGGTAGGGAGGGGGCTCATCCGCAGGGAGGAATCGAACTCCAGGGGTGTGGAAGGTCATGGTGCAGTTAGTTGAGAAAGAAGAGCCCTTTTGTTTGGAAGGCAAGGTGCATAGAAGGACCTCATGGGTGGAGCAGGCCTTGCATAGGGAAGGCCTGCTCCGATGGGCCCAAAAGGCTTGGGCATAGGGGACCTCTGACCACTTGCCATTCCGTTTAGGGAAGTCAGTGAGATTTTGAAGAATGTTAAAGTCAAATGTGCCGGCTTCAGGCCAGCGGTCTTGATTGTCTAATTGGTATTGAGACCAAATCTGTGTACAGAGTTGTTTTAATCGGTTAGCTTTGAGTTCAGTGAGTGAGAGTGGTTTGAGATTTTTGAGAACACATGTCAGAGGGGAAACTTTTGGGACAAATTGGCCAGACCCCATAATTGAAAGGCAAGTGGAGGCTCCTACTGAGAGCTCAAGTCATCACCAGGAGTTGCAATAGGAGTTATGAGAAGAGAGCTCTGTGTTGAGGTGGAGCGTCCCCCACTGTTGCCTACAGAGTGGCCCTGGGCCAGGGGTCCCGGGGACCCAGAGAGGACTGAGTTCTAGGGTGCCTCTAGAACACCATCTGGATCTTACCTTAATCTAGGGGCCAGCTTGAGTGGAGTGTTGCATGTAGAGCAGTCGAATGGCAACAGTTCCGTGTTCTGGAGGTCGTCAGAGAGAGAGAGAGAGAGGGAGAGGGGGTAGAGCCAAGGCCTGGGGGTACGCAAAGCATCAGTAAAGCCTTAGCACAAGGCTTGCATCGCTCACAAAGGCACTGGGCACCCCCAGGGGAACTTGAGCTCTGGCAGAAAGGTGAGCTTGGAGAATGTTCACGCTCCCAGACTCCAGGAAAAGGGAAAAAGAGGAAAGACAACCTCAACAGAAGTAGGTTACCTTTATTCAGGCAAGAAGGGGTGACAGTCAGCCTAACTGAGGGCAGAGAGTGATAAGGGAGGCTCCATATTTATAGGGAGGTTTGTGGAAGTGATAAGGGAAACATTAATCAGGCGGGATGTTTTGGGTATTCTTTAGTTGAGATGGCATTTGTAGTTGGGCAGGGGGTGATAAGTCTTCTGTGCAGGTGTAGGGAGTGAAAGGTTTCTGGACAGGGTGTGATAAGTCCCAGATAGACGCAACCGGTCTGGAGCATCAGGGCGGGACCTAAAGTTCTGTTTTGTTTTCTCCAAAGTTAGATGATTCAGCAAGGGCTTTTGTAACTGGTGTTTTATTTTCTAGGCCCAAAAGACTCCTTCAGGAAGCCTAAATTCTTGTATCATATTATGATGGTCTCCATTTTGAATAGCAATTTTTTCATAAAGTCTATTTCATCTGATATTTGTTATACCAATATTATTTTCTTACTATTAACTTGAATACATTTTCTTAATATTAACTTCGTGGAGATTTTATACTTTAAGCTTTTCACTTAGAATATATCTTCTTCTTTTTTTTTTTCTTTCTAAATGTAGATTTGAAGATTTCTTTTTGTTAGGCAATCCAGTGCCTTTGTATTTATCATATGTGAGGACCTGTTGATCCTCTGTTTTAATTTTATGATTATTCACCAAATATTCATCTCTCCCCACCCCACCCATGGAAGTGGTATTCTTTCCCACCCTGTTGATTTGTATCTTGGCTATATGATTTACTTTGATCAGTGGTATTGTGTGGGAGTGATACAGTGTGTCTGCTTTAAATAGAGTCTTCAAGAAGCCTGCTGAATTCTGTCCACCACCTGCCCTCTACCATAAGAACATGTGCCACAATAGAAACTGATTTTTCAACTTAACACTCAAAAAGAAAGAAAGAAAGAAAGAAAACCCATGGACTAGATCTGAACTCAGTGTAAAACTCACCTGAAAGCAGAATTCCACCAGTCAGCATGAAGGCCAGCGAAACAGTAACAATATCTATTACTACCATGGATCCTTTTGGATGTTCAAAAATTATATTAAAATCACAAAATCTGACTTATATACTATTTGGAGGAGGATTGATAAAAGAGAAAGGAAAGAATTCAGACATTGTAAAATTTGACATATAATAATAAGAACAGTTATATTAAGATACCTCTGACTGAATTAAGAGCTGTCCCCAGAAAAAATGAATGAATTTAAAATATACAAAAGCTTAGGTAAAACAGACTGTCTTAAAGGTCCAAAGAATTTGTATTCAAGAAAAACATAGGCATTTCCTGGAAACAACTGTGGGTGGATGTGACTGGAATAAAATAAATTCACAAGTAATAATAATTTAGGGAAAACTGATGACATTTCCTGAGAATAAACTGAGCAAAGCTGCCATCTTGAGTGAAGAGAAAGTTTCAGACTATGAAATGGAAATTTACTCTTGAGCCTCCAATATTTTATAGATTGAAATTTGACAGATAAAACTGCTGAGCCAGCAAAACGGGAATGTTCCCAAATAACTCTTTCAAGTGAGTGCAAGTTGCTATTGCTGCTGCTAAGTCACTTCAGTCGTATCCGACTCTGTGCGACCCCATAGACGGCAGCCTGCCAGTCTCCCCCAACCCTGGGATTCTCCAGGCAAGAACACTGGAGTGGGTTGCCATTTCCTTCTCCACTGCATGAAAGTGAAAAGTGCAAGTAATACCATAAAATAATCAGAAATATCTAGAGTAGGAAGCCAAAACCTGGGACAAATAATGGCCTGGTAAGCTACACCCCAGGTGGTGCTAGTGGTAAAGAACCTGCCTTCAAATGTAGAACACATAAGAGATGTGGGTTCAATCCCTGGGTCAAGACCATCCGCTGGAAGAGGGTATGGCAAACCACTCCAGTATTCTTGTCTGGAGAATCCTATGGACAGAGGAGTCTGGTGGGCTACAGTCCATAGGGTCGCAAAGAGTCAGACACAACTGAAGCAAATTAGCACACACAGCAAGCTACTCCCAGGTCAACAGTACAGCTGCTGCTGGTGCTAAGTCACTTCAGTCGTGTCCAACTCTGTGAGACTTCATAGACGACAGCCCACCAGGCTCCCCCATCCCTGGGATTCTCCAGGCAGGAACACTGGAGTGGGTTGCCATTTCCTTCTCCAATGCATAAAAGTGAAAAGTGAAAGTGAAGTCGTTCACTCGTGTCTGACTCTTAGCAACCCCACGGACTGCAGCCTACCAGGCTCCTCCATCCACGGGATTTTCCAGGCAAGAGTACTGGAGTAGGATTCCATTGCCTTCTCCACAACAGTACTAGGGCCTGCTAACAAATTTTGGAATTTCTACAGCCGTTGGCAGTATGCTTACTTCCCTTTTGGAATAGGAACCTGTTCCATTAAGTGTATTAAGTTTCTTTCCTTTCTCTGTAGTGCAGTCTCTGTCTCCCTCTCTTTCTCATTCCTTCTCCTTCCCTTGTTTCTTTTTTCTCTTTTATTATACAAATTATTAGAAATGTTTTGTTGATACTTCTGGGATATCTTCCTTGAGTTCCAGTGGTTGGTTTTTTCCATAGAGAAGAAAGGAAGTTACAGATGTGTGGCTAAGACAGCATCTTATGGCTAAATAGAGCATTTTTAGCAGAATTCACTCTTCCCTTAAGTAACATTCAACTGAATCCTTGTTTTACCCATATGGATGGGCTATGTGGCTTTCCTGGACAAATAGAATAAAGAAGTAATCAAAAGGATGATAGTTCCAAGCAGAGACGTAAAGAGGTAATAAAGCAATCATCTGGTATGTCTGTTCAGTTAAGAAATGCTTTTTCAACGTGGAACCAGGAATAACTCATATAGAGCAGATCCAAACCCACCAGTTCCCTGAAATAAAGCCATTGCAGCCTATCAGCAAACTTCTGAATAAGAAATAAGCACAAAAAACACTGAGAAATTTTATATTAATGTATTATATTACATATATAAAATATGCTTGCTCTTTGGAAGAAAAGCTATGACCAACCTAGACAGCATATCAAAAAGCAAAGACATTACTTTGTCAACAAAGGTCCATCTAGTCAAACTACGGTTTTACCAGTAGTCATGTATGGGTTTGAGATTTGGTCTATAAATAAAGCTGAGCTCCAAGGAATTTATGCTTTTGAACTGTGATGTTGGAGAAGACTCTTGAGAGTTCCTTGGACTGCAAAGAAATCCAACCAGTCAATCCTACAGGAAATTAGTCATGACTATTTATTGGAAGGACTGATGCTGAAACTCCAATACTTTGGCCAATTGATGCAAAAAACTGACTCTTTGGAAAAAACCCTGATGCTAGGAAAGAGTGGAAGTAGGAGGAGAAGGGAATGAAAGACGAAGAAATGGTTGGATGGCATCACTGACTCAATAGACATGAGTTTGAGCAAGTTCTAGGAGTTGGTAATGGACAGGGGAGCCTAGCGTGCTGCATTTCATGGGGTCACAAAGAGTTAGTCATGACTGAGCAACTGAACTGAACTGAACTGAACTGACTGCATATATATATATATATATATATATATATATATATATATATATATATATATATAATTTTCATTTATAATTTTGTCCTATTTTTCTATGCTTAATTTTTTATTCATTTAGCCATTTCTGAGTTTATATCTATATCTCTTTCCTAATAAGAAAACTGCATTCTGATGCTTAATTTAAATGCCACTGTTTTAGCTATAGCTAATAAACATGTATCTTGATTAAGTTTGAGAATATAGCATGCATGCTATTGCAAATTATAAAATCAATTTACTAGTAAAAATAACATTAGAATCATATTGTGTGAAATGTTTGTATTAAGGGTTAATAGTCTCATTTCCAATAGGCTTACTTTTTCATTTACTGGATAGCTTGACCATTGTTAACAATTACCTAAGCTTAATTCTTATCCCACCTACATGTCTTAGTGATTAACAACTCTGCTTTCAGATTTGAAGTAAAAATGTACAAAACTATGTCATTTACTCTAAGCATTAAAAATACCTCCATAGTTACTCAGTTAAATTTTCAATCTGGAAATCACTCTGAAAAATAAAAAGAGCTATGATAGACTATGCTTCAAAAACATTTCAATATTCTTAATCATTCATTACTTATAATAGCTTTTCATTTTGAAAATCTATAATTTAACATAATCAATTCTGTTCTGTATTTTTCACTTTAATTTCAAACAATAGTAAGTGTTTCTCTTTTTCTTAGACACTTAGACTTCTTAACCCGAGTGACCCTTCACATTGGTTTATCTAAGACTTCTAAAGGAACAATAATGATCTTTAGAACAATTAATTAGTGCCTTCTGCTATACTGCAATGAGCAAAATAAAAAAATAAAAAAATATATATATCAAATATACTTGGTTTATAGTTCATACCAGTTCATGGATTTTATAAATTACAATGGATTGTGCTTTGTTTACCTAAAACTTTTTCCTTTGAAGAAGTAAAGATATCATTATCATACACTGAAGAATGTCAGTAAATATAATCTAGCATTTTATTTACCATTATGGTTATTTTAACCTCTACATGAAGTCTTGAAAACTAAGTATGTTTAATTTTTAGGCCAGTAATTCTTTAGGCAATTTGGTTGGTAGTCTCTATTCAGTCACCTTTATTTTTCTATTTAAAAAATACATTATTTATGAGATTGGACTCTCCCTCACAGAGGCTATGACTTTGCCAAGCTAATGGATATGAAATGCATCTTTCTTTTCTATTCTGTATAAAGTGAACAAAAGAAAGAAAGGCCGACAGAATTTCAGAAGTGTCAGTCAAACAGCAATTGCAAAGTTGAAAAGCATGAGGCAATGGCATTCCTGACAAGTTGACAATACTTACAGCTCTTGATAGAAATCACTTTGAAACTAGGTGACTAGCTTAGTATGGTGTATGACAGCTGACTTATACAAGTAACTAAAGAAGGCAGCAACTAAAGAATGTGAACACATTAAAGGAATAGACCATAGGGAAAGATGATAGCCATCATCTGTTTTTCTTTGCAATCACCATATTAATGTCACTCCCCTTGTATTTAATTCTTTTTAAAATTAACTAAAACAAATGAGATAAATAATACTATGATTAGTCAGGTAATAGTTTATGTAGTTGCTTATTATTTATTTTCTGCTTCCGTTAGAATGTAATCTCTAAAAGACAAGTATGTTCCACTGACTTATTGGGCATCATAACTTCATACAGTAGAATAGGTATTTGTACTTTGTAGAAAGGCAATAAACTTTTTGATTGGATGAATGATGCAAAGAAATTATGTATATATGTTTAGCTATCATATCAGAAGCCATACTTTTGACTTCATTTGAAATATGAAGACAATATAAAAACAGTGAAGGAAACCTAGTTTTTGTCAAAAGTACTGAAAATATACAGTTAAACTGTTAGAATAAACTGTATATCATTATCATTCTATAGATAGGTCCTGTTCAATGTGTTAATGATCTTATTTTGGAAATATAGGTTTCTTTCAATGTAAAATTTATCACTTATAGATAAAGTGTTATTCACAATATCCATGTGATTCTTTCTTCTTAGATTCATGGAAGACCTGCTGTAGTCAAACAGGATCATGTGACAAGTGCAGACTAAAGGACTATGAGCAGAGTAACACTGTTTTCATGAAACATCACAAAAATGTTACATTTACAAACCACACATTTATTGAAGAAGAACATGGTTATTTTCTTTAAAGATAATTCTGGGGCATATTTTTATTAGCATATAACTTCTAGTTTTAATTTATTCTTTTTTTTTTTTATGTTTACATCTGTAAATAATTCTTCCTTACAGGTTTTTAAATATATGGTTGTAACTACACTGTATGTTCTCCTGAAATATTTTTTTCTTTTACTCAATATATACTTCCTAGATTCTGCCACAATTGTTGCTTGTGAAAGTGAAAGCCGCTCAGTCTTGTCCAATACAGGATTGTCGAATACTGGACTGTCCAATACAGTCCATTAAATTCTCCAGGACAGAATAATGGAGTGGGTAGACTTCAACTTCTCTATGGGATCTTCCCAATCGAGGGATTGAACCCAGGTTTTCCACATTGCAGCTGGATTTTTTTATCAGCTGGGCCACCAGGGAAGCTCACTGTTGCTTGTAGATTTATTTAATTCAGGTTCATAGCCATATGGTTTTCCATTGTTTGAATATGCAACAGTCTGTTACCCACTTTTCTCTGGTTGGTCTTTATGTGGTTTCAGTGTTTCTATTAACACAAATTGGATTATGAACACTCTTCAAAAATTCTCCTGGTTTACAATACATAAGTTTACATAAAGAAGAGTGTGCTTGAAGTTTTGAAAATGATTTCAGTTACGGAGGAAAAGAATAGGAAAGGTTATTTAATTTGGAATACAACATAAGTAAAACTATTTGGAAGACAGTTCAGTTCAGTTCAGTCGGTCAGTCGTGTCCGACTCTTTGTGACCCCGTGAATCGCAGCACCCCAGGCCTCTCTGTCCATCACCAACTCCCAGAGTTCACCCAAACTCCTGTGCATTGAGTTGGTGATGCCATCCAGCCATCTCATCCTCTGTCGTCCCCTTCTCCTCCTGCCCCCAATCCCTCCCAACATCAGAGTCTTTTCCAATGAGTCAACTCTTTGCATGAGGTGGCCAAAGTATTGGAGTTTCAGCTTCAGCGTCAGTCCTTCCAATGAACACCCAGGACTGATTTCCTTTAGGATGGACTGGTTGGATCTCCATGCAGTCCAAGGGACTCTCAAGAGTCTTCAACACCACAGTTCAAAAGCATCAATTTTTCAGCACTCAGCTTTTGGAAGACAGTAACTAATGTCTAATATCAGTTCCCTAATTGAAATAATAACCAATAAAACAGTTTATGAACTCAGAAGGGTTTTTCAATGAGAATTTAATACTTAAAAGTTTTATCCAGGGAATTTCAACTAGGTGTATCAAAATCTGTTGAGAGATCTTTATTAAGTAATTTGCTACTAAAGAAATATTGAATTTTATGACTTATTTCTAAAAACTGTGATAACCAGTGTATGTGAATTGTAACTCATATTCTCTTGTAAACTAGATAAGAATGAGAAACAGTGGTACAACTGGAGCTAGTATGTGCCCTACTACATGTACAGTGGGAAGACACTGGCCTAGGAATGTATGTCACCTATGGATGAAATTTGTTTCATTTTTCAAAATAGCAAAAAGAAAGTGCAGGGGAGAGGGTGGAGAGCAAGGGAGAGAGCACTGATTTAGGGTAATTCACAGTAAATACACAGAAAGCAATGGATACAAATAGCCTTGTGGAGGAAAAACCAATAACAGTAATTGCTCAGATATAGGGAATGGAAGAATAGTTACAAAAATTGTGAAGACTTTCAAATTTCATGGTGTATGCCCATGTGCTTGTGGGAAAACAGATGCTTTCAGAAAGATATTGTATAGAGATATTATTTAGAATGTTAAGTGTTTTTTTCTGACATTCTAAGTGTACATATTTTCTACAAAAAGCAGATGATATTGCTGTAGAGTCTTTTAAGAATGTCCACAGAGTGGTAACACAAGGAAGAAAAATAATGAACAGAAAGAAAAACAAAACCCAGTTTTCATTTCCTTTCTCCTTTTCCGTTGGTGTGTATTGTACAAAGATGAGATTTAAATACTACTTTCTAAAACTTCTACATTAGGTTCAGCAAGCTCTTTCAGCTCCTAAAACGTTAATTTCAAAAAGTAGTCCAGTATAAAAATGTTTCCCAATCAATATGCAAGGAAACATCTCTGTAATTAAAATTCTTGACCGAATTTCAAACTTAACCCTTATTTTCATTGAGTCAGCCAGTGATTGTAACCATTAGAACTTTCCAGAGAAATGGAAACAATAATATTAAATATGTGTATATGAGAGAAAAAGAGATTTATTTAAGTAGCTGGTTCATATGACCATGGATTGGGCAAGTTGGAAATCTGTAGAGCAGCCCAACATGGTGGAAATCATGGTAAGATTTGATTGAATCTGAATTCAATCAGAGAAGCATGTTGAAAACTCAGGCATGGATTCTATATTGTAGTTTTAAGGAGAATTCCTCCTGTTTTGGGGAATCTCTTTCTTGTTTTTTGAAGGCCTTTAACTGATTAGATGAGGTCCATCCACACTATAAAGGGTAATCTGCTTGACTCAAATTTTACTGATTCAAATATTAATCACACCTAAAAATACTTTTGCAGAAATATCTACACTGATGTTAGACTAATCAACTGGGCACCTTATTCTAGCCAAGTGCACATATAATATTAACCACTGCATTCCACCTAATATCAATTTGGTAACAACTCACTCTTCTTTAAACTACAATTTATTGCTAAGATAATAACAAAGTCATATTACTGACTAGCATGATACAACTTTCCTGAATACAACTAAGAGGATGGAAAGTCCTTGGGTGATGTCACTCTTCTCCTTGTTACTCTGTAGCCTAACTACCTTAAAGTTAATACTTGTTATAAGTAAAGGGATAAGAAATAGAAAACAAATATGATTTCATATACCTACACACACAAGCATATCTATCAAAAATAAAAAAGAAATACTAAGAATAATTGCAGTTCTTATTTCTGCAACTAGTCACCCTACTGTAAGAGGTATTTTAAACCACCTTGTTTCATTGTCCATTTTACATTCCTTTTGTGTTCAGTGATCACCTCAGCGATCAGTCATACATTTTTTAGTGCTTTCTGCTACTATAGTATTTTTATTGTGGTAACAGCATTAACATGAGATCTACATGCTTAAATTTTTAGTGTAAAGAACAGTTTTATGTTGTGTAGCAGGATTGTGTTGTGTAGCAGATATCTAGAACTTCATAATCTTGCATAACTGAAAATTTACACTCACTGAAAAATAATTACACATTTTGTTCTCTCTCCAGCCCCAAACAACCACCATTCTCTTCTCTGCTTCTAGGATTGTTACTATATTAGATATCTCATGTTAGTGGAATCATACAGTATTTGAACTTCTGTAACTGGCTTATTTCACTTAGTGAAATGTCTTCCAGGTTCATATATGCTGTCATATATGGCAATCTATCCCTTTAAAGGCTGAGTAATCTTTCCGTTCTATATGTCTATATACATGCCATATTTTCTTTATTCATCCATTACTTATTGAACATTCTGATTGTTTCTTGGGAAATAATGTTGCAACAAACATGGTAGTACAGGTATGTCTTTGAGAATCTGATTTCAATTCTTCAGGATATATACCCAGAAGTAGGATTGTTGGATTATATTATATGAGCTGAGACATACTGCAATGGAGCAAAATAGAGTCCATAAATAAGCCAATACATTTTCAGTCAAATGATCTTCCACAAGGGTTCCAAAAAATATGTAATTAGGAAAGGGTAGTCCCTTCAACAAATGGTGGGAAGATTGCATATTCACAGGAAAAAGAATAAAATTAAACTTGTTTTACACTATATGCAATCAACACAAAATAGACCAAAGACTTGAATGTAAGACGTTACTCTGAAAAACACTTAAAAGTAAAACTAGGACAAAAGCTTCTTGACACTGGACTTGGCACTGATTTTTTAAAAAGTACAAGCAGCAAAAACAGACCAGTGAGAATACATCAAACTAGAAAGTTTTTGTACAGCAAAAGAAATAATCAGCAAAATATAAAGTCAACCTATGGAATCAGGAAAAAAAAAAAAAAGATATTTATAACCATGAATCTAAGTTAATATCCAAAATGTAAGGAATTCCTACAACTCAACATAAAAAAAAATAAATAAATAAACCATTTAAAAAAAATAAGCAAAGGACTTAAATAAGCATTTCTTCAAAGAAGTCATGCAAACAGCCAACAGGTTTGTGAAAAGGGGCTCAGCATCACTAATCATCAGCGATATGCACTTCAAAACACCCGTGGTGGATTCATGTCAATGTATGGCAAAAACAATACAGTACTGTAAAGTAAAATAAAGTAAAAAAAAAAAAAAAAAAAACCTACATTGAGATATCACCCCACACCTGTTAGAATGGCTATTTTTTTTTTTTTTTAAACGTAAGTCTTGGGAAAGATGTGGACAAATCATCACCCTGTACACTCTTGATTGGAATGCAGAGTTGAGCAGCTGCTATGGAAAATAGTATGGAGGTTCCTCAAATATATAAAAATAGAACACCATATGGTCATGGTATTTACCTGGGTGATGTGATCAAAACTTTCATTCCTAATGGATCTATATTATTAGTAGCCCTGCCAGAATTGGGTTGTTGTAGTTTCCCATTAATTTTAATCATAGTGTATGACAGAAATTAATCTCTTATATTACAGTTATATTCTTGTGCAGCCACAATACACTGTACAATATCAGGCCAATTTTTCCTTGGTAATAAGACTTAATCACCCAGCCAAAACAGTTTGTCTATTCCAATTATGAATTTCAGAACTGAGAAAATAACTGTAGAATATATTTATGGATCCATGAACTTATCTAACCTGAGTCAAAATTCTATTAATCAGCTGATCTCCATAGCTCCTACTGTGACCACTGAAGCTAGAATGACATTTTGAGACATCTGGAATTAGTGTCAGGCCAAACAAATGCACATTATGCCTGAAAAGTTTTGTCATCTTCTTTTCCCCAGTGCATAGCTCTGTAAAAGTCTGTAGGTTCTTTTAGGGAAAGGTGGAAGAAAGATTACAAATGTAAATTTTGGCATAATAATGGAGCACTTTCTGTAAGGATACATATTTTCCTTCATTCAAGATGTTATATATCTGTGAACTGGCTCAATACTGGGAATACATTGACGGGCTATGAGTCTTTTTATGATTTAAATTAGACTTGTGTTCACTTGATCTACAACTCTTCTGGTTACACAGATGAAGTAAAAATTTAGTAGACAGTGCACCTATTTTACTTTTAGAAATATTATGACCAATTGGACACCACCACAAATCTTTGCAAGTCAGAATATTGGTATTACTGATTTGCTCTGTTATGCATTTCAGTAACCATGCACACCTGTCTTGGCAATTTAGTGCAGCCACTTGGCTCCTGCAACCGTGGATCCAACTAAGCCAACTGCATATAGATTTCTCAATTCAAGGGCATAAGTGCAATTTATGCCTTACAGTGACAGGTGAATAACAAAGTTGTACAACTATAAGTTCCTTTTAGTAAAAGATAATTTGAAAATTAACAAGCATTCTTTATGATGTATTTTAAGATTTTCAAGAGGACATATTCAAAATGAAGTTATATTTTACATGATTCTCTACACAGTAATCAAAAATTCCTACAATAACAGAAAACTTAACGTCTAATATTATGTGTTTTTTCTTCTTTGAAATTTTGAAAATTTTTTGGTTAAAATAATGCAAAATTTTGGTGTTATTTAAAATAATATTGTTATTTTATACAAAAGTGCTAAATGATTTCAACAATGTGGAATTCATTTTTAGTTTTTAGAAGAAAACTAAAATTAGAATTTATTTTATGAATTAAATATCCATGATTCCATTTAAATGTGGGAGAATTTACAAAAGTCAAGTGCAATTTTAAAACATCACAATATTTAAGTAAGAAAATCACTTAAAATCTTTCCTTAAGAATATTTTTTGTTTGGAAATATTAAGTGTATCTAGTCATGAAATATTTATGTCATTGATATGTAATATAATGACACCCCTATAAAATATTTATGTTTATATATATTCATTAAAGCTAAAATATATATGCATTAATAATTATATAAAAATTGCAAAATCCATGGAGAAATTCTTTTTAATTTGGTTACTTAGTATTTGTGCATATGCTTCAGGAATTCTAAAAAAAATCCTTATACTTTGTATACAAATACTTCCTGGCATTATTCTTTTCATTTGGAGAGTCATTAATTTCATGTTTGCTATTAGTTTTTATTTAGCCATTAAGTCATGTCTGACCCTTTGAGAGCCCAAGGACTGTACCCTGCCAAGCTCCTCTATCCATGGGAATTCCAAGGCAAGAATACCAAAGTGGAATGCCATTTGTTTCTCTAGGGGGTCTTTCCAACCCAGAGATCAAACCCATGTCTTATGCATAAGCAGGTGAATTCTTGACTGCTGAGCCTCCAGGGAAGGCCCAGTTTGCTATTATTCATTACCAAATAAGGCTCTAAACCATGACTTATAACAGAGAAATTCTTATTTTTCATATCTCAAACTGGAAAACTGGTTTAATGAAATCATTTTGGATTTTTACATATTACCTACTGCCATAGAACCCTGGAATGTCATGCCCAAGAATCAAGGCAAATCGGAAGTGGTCAAACAGGAGATGGCAAGAGTGAACATCGACATTCTAGGAATCAGCAAACTAAAATGGACTGGAATGGGTGAATCTAATTCAGATGACCATTATATCTATTACTGCGGGCAGGAATATCTTAGAAGAAATGGAGTAGCCGTCATGGTCAACAAAAGAGTCTGAAATGCAGTACTTGGATGCAATCTCATAAACGACAGAATGATCCGTGTTCGTCTCCAAGGCAAACCATTCAATATCACAGTAATTCGAGTCTATGCCCCAACCAGTAATGCCGAAGTTGAACGGTTCTATGTAGACCTACAAGACCTTTTAGAACTAACACCCAAAAAAAATGTCCTTTTCATTATATGGGACTGGAATGCAAAAGTAGGAAGTCAAGAAACATCTGGGGTACAGGCAAATTTGGACTTGGAATACGGAATGAAGCAGGACAAAGGCTAATAGAGTTTTGCCAAGAAAATGCACTGGTCATAGCAAACACCCTCTTCCAACAACACAAGAGAAGACTCTACACAGGGACCTCACCAGATGGTCAACCCTGAAATCAGATTGATTATATTCTTTGCAGCCAAAGATGGAGAAGCTCTACACATTCAACAAAAACAACACCAGGAGATGACTGTAGCTCAGATCATGAACTCCTTATTGCCAAATTCAGACTGAAATTGAAGAACGTAGGGAAAACCACTAGACTATTCAGGTATGACCTAAATCAAATCCCTTGTAATTATACAGTGGAAGTGAGAAATAGATTTAAGGGCCTAGACCTATAGAATGCCTGATGAACTATGGATGGAGGTTCATGACATTGTACAGGAGACATGGATCAAGACTATCCCCATGGAAGAAATGCAAAAAAGCAAAATGGCTGTCTGAGGAGGCCTTAAAAATAGCTGTGAATAGAAGAGAAGCCAAAGCAAAGGAAAAAATGAAAGATATAAGGATCTGAATGCAGAGTTCCAAAGAACAGCAAGAAGACATAAGAAAGCCTTCCTCAGCAATCAATGAAAAGAAATAGATGCAAACAACAGAAAGGGAAAGACTAGAGATCTCTTTAAGAAAATTAGAGTACCAAGGGAATATTTCATGCAAAGATGGGCTCGATAAAGGACAAAAATAGTATTGACCTAACAGAAGCAGAAGATATTAAGAAGAGGTGGCAAGAATACAAAGAAGAACTGTACAAAAAAGATCTTCATGACCAAGATAGTCACGATGGTGTGATCATTCACCTAGAGCCAGACATTCTGGAATGTGAAGTCAAGTGGGCCTTAGAAAGCATCACTACAAACAAAGCCAGTGGAGTTGATGGAATTCCAGTTGAGCTACTTCAAATCCTGAAAGATGATGCTGTGAAAATGCTGCACTCAATATGCCAGAAAATTTGGAAAACTCAGCAGTGGCCACAGGACTGGAAAAGGTCAGTTTTAATCCAATCACAAAGAAAAGCAATGTCAAAGAATGATGAAACTACCACCCAATTGCACTCATCTCACACGCTAGTCAAGTAATGCTCAAAATTCTCCAAGCCATGCTTCAGCAATACGTAAACCATGAACTTCCAGATGTTCAAGCTGGTTTTAGAAAAGGCAGAGGAACCGGAGATCAAATTGCCAACATTTGCTGAATCATTGAAAAAGCAAGAAAATTCCAGAAAAAAAAAAAAACACATCTATTTCTGCTTTATTGATTATTCCAAAGCCTTTGTGTGGATCACAACAAACAGTGGAAAATTCTGAAAGAGATGGGCATATCAGACTACCTGACCTGCCTCTTGAGAAACCTATATGCAGGTCAGGAAGCAACAGTTAGAACTGGACATGGAACAACAGGCTGTTTCCAAATAAGAAAAGGAGTTTGTCAAGATTGTATATTGTCACCCTGCTTATTTAACTTATTTGCATAGTGCATCATGAGAAATGCCGGGCTGGAAGAAGCACAAGCTGGAATCAAGATTCCCGGGAGAAATATCATTAACCTCAGATATGCAGATGACACCACCGTTATGGCAGAAAGCGAAGAGGAACTAAAAAGCCTCTTGATGAAAGTGAAAGAGGAGAGTGAAAAAGTTGGCTTAAAGCTCAACATTCAGAAAACGAAGATCATGGCATCTTGTCCCATCACTTCATGGGAAATAGATGGAGAAACAGTGGAAACAGTGTCAGACTTTATATTTTTGGGCTCCAAAATCACTGCAGATGGTGACTGAAGCCATGAAATTAAAAGACTCTTACTCTTTCAAAGGAAAGTTATGACCAATCTAGATAGCATATTGTAAAGCAGAGACATTACTTTGCCAACTAAGGTCCGTCTAGTCAAGGCTGTGGTTTTTCCCGTGGTCATATATGGATGTGAGAGTTGGACTGTGAAGAAGTCTGAGCACCGAAGAATTGATGCTTTTGAACTGTGGTGTTGGAGAAGACTCTTGAGATTCCTTTGGACTGCAAGGAGATCCAACCAGTCCATTCTGAAGGAGATCAGCCCTGGGATTTCTTTGGAAGGAATGATGCTAAAGCTGAAACTCCAGTACTTTCACCACCTCATGCGAAGAGTTGACTCTTTGGAAAAGACTCTGATGCTGGGAGGGATTGGAGGCAGGAGGAGAAGGGCACGATAGAGGATGAGATGGCTGGATGGCATCACTGACTCTATGAACATGAGTCTGTGTGAACTCTGAGTGTTGGTGATGGACAGGGAGGCCTGGTGTGCTACAATTCACAGGGTCGCAAAGAGTCAGACATAACTGAGTGACTGAACTGAACTGATAGATACCTTTTTGTTTATAATTTGTTTTCTTCTCAAAGAGACATGAATTTGATTCAGTTCAGTCGCTCAGTCGTGTCCGACTCTTTGCGACTCCAGCATGCCAGCCTTCCCCGTCCATCACCAATTCCTGGCCTTCGATCAAACTCATGTCTATTGAATAGGTGATGCTTTCCAAACACCTCATCCTCTGATGTCCCCTTCTCCTCCCACCTTCAGTCTTTCCTAGCATCAGGGTCTTTTCAAATGAATCAGTCTTCCCATCAGGTGACCAAAGTATTGGAGTTTTAGCTTCAGCATCAATCCTTCCAGTGAACAGTTAGGACTGATTTCCTTTAGGATGGTTGGATCTCCTTGCAGTCCAAGGGACTCTCAAGAGTCTTCTTCAACATTACAGTTCAAAAGCATCAGTTCTTCAGCACTCAGTTTTCTTTATACTCCAAGTCACACATCGATAGATAACTACTGGAAAAAAACATGTCTTTGACTAGATGGACCTCTGTTGGCAAAGTGATATATCTTCTTTTTAATATGCTGTCTAGGTTGATCACAGCTTTTCTTCAAGGATCAAATGTCTTAATTTCACAGCTACAGTGACCATCTGCAGTGATTTTGGAGACCTCCAAAATAAGGTCAGCCACTGTTTCCACTGTTTCCCCATCTATCTGCCATGAAGTGATGGGACCAGATGCCATGATCTTAGTTTTCTGAATTTTGAGTTTTAAGCAAACTTTTTCACTCTCCTCTTTCACTTAAATCAAGAAGTTCTTTAGTTCCTCTTTGCTTTCTGCCATAAGAGTGGTGTCATCTGTATATCTGAAGTTACTGATATTTCTCCTGGCAATCTTGATTCCACCTTGTGCATCACTTTCCTCATTTGGAACCACTCTGTTGTTCCATGTCCAGTTCTAACCATTGCTTTGGATTTCTTTCTTTCTTTCTTTCTTTTTTTTTTTTTTTCAAGAGTTCAAATACAAGTTTATTAACAAATTACATATATATTCATTTTTATTTCCAATGTTTACCTTGGTAATGTTACTATATTGCAAGAGTGTGTGTGTGTGTTTTTTTTTTTTTTTTGCATTCTTTTTCTTTTTTTTTTTAGGTTCCACAATGTGCACTTTTATTTTTTAAATTTTTTAATTAATTAATTTATTTTTTACATTACAATATGGTATTGGTTTTGCCATACATTGACATGAATCCACCATGGGTGTACATGTGTTCCCCATCTTGGACCCCCCTCCCACCTCCGTCCCCATCCCATGCCTCTGGGTAATCCCAGTGCACCAGCCCTGAGCACCCTGTATCATGCGTCAAACCTGGACTGCTGATTCATTTCACATGTGATGATTTACATGTTTCAATGCCATTCTCCCATATCATCCTGCCCTTGACCTCTCTCACAGATTCCAAAAGACTGTTCTATACATCTGTGTCTCTTTTGCTGTCTCGCATACAGGGTTATCGTTACCATCTTTCTAAATTTCATATATATGTGTTAGCATACTGTATTGCTGTTTTTCTTTCTGGCTTACTTCACTCTGTATAATTGATTCCAGTTTCATCTACCTCATTAGAACTGATTCAAATGTATTTTTTAATGGCTGAGTAATATTCCATTGTGTATATGTACCATGGGTTACTTATCCATTCGTCTGCTGATGGACATCTAGGTTGCTCTGAAGTCCTGTTTAATATAAACAGTGCTGCGATGAACATTGGGGTACACATGTCTCTTTCAGTTCTGTTTTTTTTGGTGTGTATGCCCAGTAATAGGATTGCTAGGTCATATGGCAGTTCTGTTTCCAGTTTTTAAAGGAATCTCCACACAGTTCTCCATAGTGGCTGTGTTAATTTGCATGCCCACCAACAATGTAAAAGGGTTCCCTTTTCTCCACACCTTCTCCAGCATTTATTGCTTGTAGATTTTTGGATTGCAGCCATTCTGACTGGTGTGAAATGGTATCTCATTGTGGTTTTGATTTGCATTTCTCTGATAATGAGTGATGTGAAGAGTTGACTCATTGGAAAACACTCTGATGCTGGGAGGGATTGGGGACAGGGGGAGAAGGGGACGACAGAGGATGAGATGGCTGGATGGCATCACGGACTTGATGGACATGAGTCTGAGTGAACTCCGGGAGTTGGTGATGGACAGGGAGGCCTGGTGTGCTGCGATTCATGGGGTCACAAAGAGTCGGATATGACTGAGTGGCTGAACTGAACTGAACTGAACTGATAATGAGTGATGTTGAGCATCTCTTAATGTGTTTGTTAGCTATCTGTATGTCTTCTTTGAAGAAATGTCTGTTTAGTTCATTGGCCCTCTTTTTGATGGTGTCGTTAATTTTTCTGGAATTGAGCTGAAGGAGTTGCTTGTATATTTTTGAGATTAATTATTTGTCCATTGCTTTGTTTGTTATTATTTTCTCGCATTCTGAAGGCTGTCTTTTCACTTTGCTTATAGTTTCCTTTGTCAACCTGCCTGACTTCAGTCTTTCCTACAAAGCCACAGTCATCAACACAGTACGGTACTGGCACAAAGATAGAACTCTAGATCAATGGAACAAAAGAGAAAGCCCAGAGACAAATCCACACACTTATGGACATCTTGTCTTTGACAAAGGAGGCAATAATATACAATGGAGAAAAGACAATCTCCTTAACAAGTGGTGCTGGAAAAACTGGTCAACCACTTGTAAAAGAATGAAACTAGATCACTTTCTAACACTATATACAAAAATAAACTCAAAATGGATTAAAGATCTAGATGTAAGACGGGAAAGTATAAAACTTCTAGAGGAAAACATAAGCAAAACACTGTCTGACATAAAGCACAGCAGGATCCTCTCTCACCCACCTCCAAGAATATTGGAAATAAAAGCAAAAATAAACAAATGAAGCCTAATTAAAAGTAATTGCTTTTTCTTGACCTGCCTACAGATTTCTCAGGAGGCACGTATGGTGTTCTGGTATTCCATCTCTTTAAGAATTTTCCATATTTTTTTGTGATCAAGGGTGTTGAATTTAGCATATGTATTTATCCACACAATTTTAAGCCATGCAACTGTACAACATGGAAGTGTTAAAGGCCAGAGGCAGAAACAGTTTGGTACTGAAAAACATAAAATGACTGTTGAAAAGTAGGATCCTGTCTCCTCCAAGTCCATATTTTTATAACCTATAATTATTTCATATGCTTAGTAGCACTGGCTTATAATTTGCTAGAACATCATTCTTCATAGCTTAAAAAATTAAAAATGTCAAAAATTACAGTATATTTAAAGTAACATGTATTTAATGAAAGAAAATAGTAGCATTATTGATTAAAATCAAGCAATGTTTCTGTTTATAATCATTGTTTGAAACTATCTTAATTCTCATGTGTATTGGTGGCAGAGTATGTTATTATCCTTACACAAGGCAGAGACATTTTCAGTACTTATAAATCTGAGTGTTAATGCCAGAGTGACATTTCACAAAATGTGTTGCCTTGGGGGAGCTTGACCATATTTCATTTTTAGTAGCAACACTGAGTATTCTAATCACCAAACGCACACTCCCAAACTACTATAAAGATTTTCTGTCATCAATTTTCACTAACAGTTTGTCCACCTCTATTCTTCAGGTTTTCCTTTATTTTCTCTGTATCATCACAAACACTAGCAGATATTAGCTTAAGTACAAGTTTCAAACCTACCTGGAACATCACTAACCCAAACAATTTCAGTTGAGATGGATATCATTAAGATTTGAGCAACTCGTACCTTTAAAAATAATAGTTACAACATCACAAACAGTTTCTTAAATTTGTGACTTTCATATCTAAGACTATGTAGGTGTCTGCCTGCTTTGCTGGATAAAACAGCAAATTTTACTACATGGAAAATCAGATTTACTGTATTACAAAATATTAGAGCTGATAAATGTATTTGATAATAACATTAAAGAGAATATTGCTCTGTTTGTTTATCTGAAAATGTGATAATCACAGAGATGATTTGGTTACAAATAAAAATGTGAGCAATCTCTTCTAAGCTTGATGAAATGTAGAGAAATATTATATCCTTTTTATTTAATATAAAATAATTAATTCATTATGTGGAGAGATATCAGTTGCTACCATAAATGTGTAGGGAGAAATTTCTTTTATGTATTCTTTTTGCTATGTATCATAATTTTATACTTGTAAGAGGTATTATCCTCAGTTTTTAATGTGTTGTCAACATTATCACTCTACTTTCACTCTGAGTATGGCATAGAATTTTTTTTTTTAACTTGATGAGACTTAACATTATAAAATTTAGGTTATTTTTCATAAATGTTCCTTATGTATTCAGTTAAAAAATAGTATATCTTGCAATTGTTAGGTGCAGTGGTCTACAAGCAACAGTAGTGGAAAGCTATCTATTGTGTGGTTAAAATCTGCTATTATTATTATTTTCCAGTTTGCATGGGGTGGTATGCTATATATGCATTATATTTTCCAGTTAGTCTATTTGTGTTGGCAGAGGTGACTCAGTGCTAAAGAATCTGCCTGCCAAGTAGGATAATTAGTAGACATGGGTTCAATCCCTGGGTCAAAAAGACCCCCTAGAAAGGAAATGGCAACCCATTCCAGTGTTCTTGGCTGAGAAATCCCATGTAGAATGGAGCCTGGTGGACTATATTGTCCATGAGGTTGCAAAAGAATTGGACATGACTTAGAGACTAAACAACAACAGCTAACAAGTTAGTTTATTTAATACACGACTTTTATAAAAAGTATTAGAGTAAGAAAGTTAAGGTGGAAGTCAACTTCTATAGGATTGATGAGGAAGGTAAGAAGAAAAATTGATGAAATTGAGATTGCAGCTTTAGATACTTAAGAAGGAAAAAGGAAAGCTTATTTCTTTTTCAGATACAAATTTTTATTTTTTTTGCACATAATTTCCAATAAAATTACAAATATTCAACATATCCTAGCTGTATTATAATTTTGTGACCCTTTTCAATGTAAAATCAAATATACAAAACAGAAATACATATATTTTGTACTTCTTATCTGAATATACCCCATGACAACAATTTGAAAATATATTAATTAATGGACTGCAATTAATACATGAAGAAATTTTACAAAAGGATCACGGTCCTTCCTTAAGAAATTCAATCATGATTTAAATTTACAATAGGCAACACCCTCATTCCTGTGTTTTTTACAATTATCTTTAAATAGTATTCTCCATTATAGGTATAATCATAGAGAAAAAAACATTATATTTATCAGAAGATAAACTGATAGATTACCAAAGGTCATCCAGTTATTGAAACTGAAAGGTCTATATACTTCTCACAACACTATATTTAAGACAATGAGTTTATTTATTTACTTTGTATTACCACTGTGGGTTATATCTATAAGTTTCAAGAATGAGATTTATCTTTGGACCATAAGAAGATTTGATGATGTTGGTCTAAATAATAAAATAGAAATTTGATAATAAATATGAAGAGTAAAAATTACATGTGGTCATAGAATGACTCTTTGAAGTTAGATATTTTGCTTTAAAAATATTTTTAGAAGCCTAACACATGAGTCCTCAGTCGTGTCCGACTCTTTGCAATGACATGAACTGCAGCCCACCAGGCTCCTGTGTCCATGGGATTCTCCAAGGCAAGAATACTGGACTGGGTTGCTCCAAGGGATCTTCCCAACCCAGGGATCAAACCTGTGTCTCCAGTGTCTCCTGAATTGGCAGGAAGATTATTTACCACTGAGTTACCTGTGAAGGCCAGAAGCCTAAGAGGATTAACAAAGATAAAATCTAACATTCTCTGTTCTCTCCTTTTTTGTTATGCTGCCACTCTATTATCAATGTATATTTAACCCTTGGTGTTTATGTTATTACTACTCTTACTCAAAGTATTATTTGCCACTTTAGTTCTAAATGCTAGCTTATTGATCTCCATGCAATATTACAACATGATGACATTTTCACCCTAAAAGTAAAATCAATTTATTTGAAGATTTAAAAACAAGCAAGCAAACAAAACTTGGGCATTTTTTTTCAATTGAAAATTTATTCTTAAATATCTCTAAGGATTGTCAAAATATTGATTTTACTTGAAAGAGTTTTCTCTGTTAAGTTTTATAAATTTAATATTCTCCTTAAGTTGTACAAGCTCCGTAACAACTCTGAAAGAAATATACTGTAAGCATGATCCATTTTTTATAAGGACAGATTTAGAAACTTAGCTTAATGAGAGAGTAATTCGAAGTTTCACTTAAGTATCATAAATTTAAGTGTATATTTTAGTTTCTAAATTCTGTGCTTTGGGTTAGGGCTTCTTTTTAAAATATTAATGTGTGGAATTTTAATAAGAGATTTTTGCATAATTGCTTTATTGAGTCTATATAATGTCTTTATTAAGAACATAGATTTTTTTACTCCAATGAGCTGTTTCAAGCTGCAGTTTAGTCACTTACTGTGTGACAGCACATTATCTTAATTTTCAGTGTATGAGCTTTTAATCTGCAAAATAAGGTTATTCAGAATGTGAATGTTAACTGAAAGGTTTAACTCACAGGGATTTGTGATAATCACCTGTAAATCACTTAGAACTAGTTTAGAAGTATCTTTTAAATCACCAATGTTTCAGAAAATATCAGTAATCATGAACTATTTTTACTGTAAGTCCAAGGGTTCAGTTCTTCCTTTAAAAATATACTGGGTATTATTCATCCACTTTTAAAATAAAATAATAAAAATGAAACAAAATACGAAACTGAATTTTACTTTAATAGCAAAATGATGTTCAGGAATCGTTTTACTTCCTGCTCTGAATTGTAACAGTTGGTTCTGACTTACCAAGATATTCAAATGCAATTTCGTAATAAAACTCTTCCCTGGTGGCTCAGAGGTTAAAGCGTCTGCCTCCAATGTGGGAGACCAGGGTTCAATCCCTGGGTTGGGAAAATCCCCTGGAGAAGGAAATAGCAATCCACTCCAGTATTCTTGCCTGGAGAATCCCATGGACGGAGAAGCCTAGTAGGATACAGTCCACGGGGTCACAAAGAGTCGGACACGACTGAGCGACTTCACCTTAATTTCATAATAATTAACATACTGTGAGAAAATATATTTCTAGACTATTAAAAAAATCAAACCAATGTCTAGTCCCATTAGTAAACACTTAATACAAACTTCCCATTTGCTAGATCAGAGGTTAAGCTCGAGGGATACCAATTTGACCCAAAGTGCAAATAAATGCCCTAAGAATAATAAAGAGGTGGGGGGGGGACCACAGTAGTTCTACAAATAATTACTGCTCTATTTATTTTTACAAAATTGCAGTAAGTGATTCGGAAATCTGAATAGTGATTTCTTAGGCATGATTGGAAAACCATTCACACTGAAGTATCACTCAGTCTTTACCATTTAATATCTTTCTCTGAACACTACTCAACATACTTTCACATCCTCAGCAGAAAATCATCATCTGTTTCTCTCTGCTTCACTAATGTGTTTGTATTTCTTACTGTAATCAGTGTGTATCATATTCTACCAAATGTTCATCACTTTTCAAAGGCAATGAGCTTCTTGGCACCAAACAGTTTATCTTTAGTCTTTTAGATTCTAGTTTACACAGTATATCTGGATCACTGTGGATAATGTGATGAGTATACGTATATACACATATACTCATGAGGACAATGCAATCATACACTGGTGAAGCCAAAATGCACAGGAGAGCATAAAAGAAATGATCGGAGTAAACATAATATTTTAAAATCCATGTATTTGGAAAAGTAAAATAACAGATTATTTGAAGTGAAATTGGTTGCTACCAAATAATAACAGCCTAATGTATCAATATTTAATAAGAAAAGTTTTTATTTATCAATCTTAAGAGAAAAATTTAGAACATGTTCTGAAGTCGATATACTTCTAAAGATGCAAAGCAAAGTGACAGGGTGAAATAATATGTGCTCAGAATTCTCACTGAATTTTCATACACATAAAGAAATAGTCAAGAATATATTAAAAAAAAAAAAAAAAAGCACAAGGCCTCCAGTAAGATTGACAGCTAAGAAAAGGTCCTACTCATTTTAGAGAAACTCTGGGTGTTTCTTTCATATAGTTCAGATATGACAAAAATTTACAAGCTAGTTTCAGGGTTAACTTATCATTTACTTTTATAAAAATATTCCTCCATTATTTTCATAGAAAATAACTTTGGAAAACTCGATGAATAAATTTTAATATAAAGAGACAGAACACATGGAAAAATATAAGCAATGGTAAAAATAGCCAAGTGTACATGTTGATGTAAATCAGCAATATAGTTTACATTGGAGTTGCAGATTATACTGATCACAGTCTGTGTCAAGGTATGGTGTGTGTGTGTGTTGGGGGAGCAGGGGTAAAGGGGAAGAAATAGCTTGCTCATAACATAATGTGTCTAGAAATATCATTTAAATATATACAAGGGAGTAAATGGAAGCCAGACATGATGAAAATTCTAATGAACTGTGCATCCCAGCTCAAAAGAAACAACTAAGCACTAAAAAGAAGAAAATTCACTTCTGGGATTGCTCATAGTTCTGACTGTCTTCATTTTCTTAATGGGCTATGGAATTAATAAACATACAATGTTAAATAGCCCTTCAAGCTTAAAGTCTGAAGAAGCTTAAATGATAAATATTGTTAATATAATAAAATTTGTTCATGAAACTGATCTGTTCTTAATATCATACTTGCATCCTCCAACTGCCTCCCCACTTCCACAAAAAAGAAAACAATTTGAATCAAGAACAACAAGAAAGAAACAGAAGATCCTGAAGCAGAGCACAGAAACAGACCTACTCAGATACCTACTTAGCAGGCTCCTAACTTACAATGGTATTGAATTTTGAAAATTCTCACTAATCTCCCCTTCCACTATAAGAGAGAATGAGATCAAATTTGTATACCATAATACCATAATTTGTTCCTACTTTAGCGTGGAACTTAAGAAAGACAGATTAAATGAGCAATAATTTTGTCTTTCTCTGGGGCAGCAATAAAACAGAAAGATCTATAATAACTAGAAGAAAACTGTTCAATTCTCAGAGGCTATTCCTCAATGGAAATGTTAAGTGGGCACATCTCCAGACTTGAACAGTTACCAAAATCTCAGAAGTGTTAGCAGAGTGTGGGTGTTCTAACTACCTTTCTAATAAAACTCATCCACCTCAGTCATGATGTTCAGTTCACTATCCTACCTATAAAATACACACACACACTTCAATACAAAATAGCCACTCCTCACTATATAACTCAGAGGTAAAAGCCTTATATCTTCCTTTGTTCCCCCTCATAGCTCAGTCAGTAAAGAATCTGACTGCAATGCAGGAGACCTGGGTTCAATTCCTGGGTTGGGAAGATCCCCTGGAGAAGAAAATGACAGTCCACTCTAGTATTCTTGTTGGAAAATCACACGGAAAAAAGAGCCTGGCAGGCTACAGTCCATGGGCTCGCAAGAGTTGGACATGACTTAGTGACCAGACCACCACCACCATCTTCCACTGGCCCATATTAGTTTGCTAGGGCTGCTGTAAGAAAGCAGTACAACCTGGGTAAAAATAAATAAATTTACTGATTGCAGTTTTGGAGGCTAGAATTCTGAGAACAAATTATCAGCAGGTCAATACTCCCTCTGAAGGTGTTAGTAAAGGATTCTTTCCAGATCTTTCGCAAGCTTCTGGTAGTTCCTCGGCTTGTAACGGTGTAACTTCAATCTCCACATGGCATTCTCCCTAAGTATGTGTTTGTCTATGTGTCCAAATTTTCTTTTTTTATAAAGACATGCAGTCATGTTGGACCAGAACTCACCCTAATGACTTCAACTTAAGCTGATCATCTACAAATACACTACTTCCAAGATCATGGCATCTGGTCCCATCACTTCATGGGAAATAAATGGGGAAACAGTGGAAACAGCATCAGAATTTACCTTTTTTGGCTCCAAAATCACTGCAGATGGTGACTGCAGCCATGAAATTAAAAGACACTTACTCCTTGGAAGAAAAGTTATGACCAACCTGCATATTCAAAAGCGGAGCCATTACTTTGCCAACAAAGGTCTGTTTAGTCAAGGTTTTTCCAGTGGTCATGTATGGATGCGAGAGTTGGACTGTGAAGAAAGCTGAGCACCTAAAAATTGATGCTTTTGAACTGTAGTGTTGGAGAAGATTCTTGAGAGTCCCTTGGACTGCAAGGAGATCTAACCAGTCCATTCTAAAGGAGATCAGCTCTAACTGTTCTTTGAAAGGAATGATGCTAAAGCTGAAACTCCAGTACTTTGGCCACCTGATGAGAAAAGTTGACTCATTGGAAAAGACTCTGATGCTGGGAGGGATTGGGGGCAGGAAGAGAAGGGCACGACAGAGGATGAGATGGCTGGATGGCATCACTGACTCAATGGACATGAGTCTGAGCGAACTCCGGGAGTTGGTGATGGACAGGGACGCCTGGTGTGCTGCGATTCATGGGGTCGCAGAGTCAGACATAACTGAGCGACTGAACTGAACTGAAGTGAACTGATGGCAAACCGGTGGTTAACACTTGAGTATATTAAAACTGGAGGACAGAACTGAAACAATAGCACTGTCCAAGCATAAGCAAAATGGAAATAACTACCCAATAATTGTAAACTACAATAAAGTTAGGTTAAATTAGACTTTGTAAAGCAAGAGACAAATTCTAAAGCAGCAGTCTTTTATTTAAAATAAGTGTTTCTTTTTCTTTCTTTCTTTCTTTTTTTTTTTTTTTTTGAGGCAACAGGGGGAAAATCCAGAGGATATAAGGACAAATAATTAGACATTAGAATAAACAACAAAAGGTGAAAAAAAAATAATAAAATTAACATTGCAGAGAATTGATTCTGTTGTGAAGAAAAAGCTTGAAATGAAACACAGAATGCAGATGAAAAAGGACCAAAAATAAACAAACACAACATAGTAAAAATTTAAAAAAATATTTTTTAAAATGAATTTATTTTAGTTGGTGGCTAATTTCAATATTGTAGTGGTTTTTTGCCAAACATTGATATGAATCAGCCACACGTTTACATGTGTTCCCCATCCTGAACTCCCCTCGCACCTCCCGCCCCATCCCATCCCTCTGGGTCATCCCAGTGAAAGAGCCCTGAGCACCTTGTCTCATGTATCAAACATGGACTGACGATCTGTTTCATACATGATAATATACAGGTTTCAATGCTATTCTCTCAGATCATCCCACCCTCACCTTCTCCCACAGAGTCCAAAAGACTTGTATACATCAGTGTCTCTTTTGCTGTCTCACATATATGGGTATCAATACCATCTTTCTAAATTCCATATATATATATGTGTATTAGTATACTGTATCGGTGTTTTATTTTCTGGCTTACTTTATATAACAGGCTCTAGTTTCATCCACCTTATTAGAACTGATTCAAATGAATTCTCTTTAATGGCTGAATAATATTCCATTGTGTACATGTAGCATGGCTTTCTTATATATTCATTTCCTGATGGACATCTAGGTTGCTTCCATGTCCTGGCTATTAAAAACAGTGCTGTGATGAACATTGGGGTACACGTGTTTCTTTCAGTTCTGGTGTCCTCAGTGTGTATGCCCAGCGGTGGGATTGCTAGCTCGTATGGATGTGAGAGTTGGACTGTGAAGAAGGCTGAGCACCGAATAATTGATGCTTTTGAACTGTGGTGTTGGAGAAGACTCTTGAGAGTCCCCTGGACTGCAAGGAGATCCAACCAGTCCATTCTGAAGGCGATCAGCCCTGGGATTTCTTTGGAAGGAATGATGCTAAAGCTGAAACTCCAGTACTTTTGCCACCTCATGCAAAGAGTTGAATCATTGCAAAAGACTCTGATGCTGGGAAGGATTGGGGACAGGAGGAGAAGGGCATGACAGAGGATGAGATGGCTGGATAGCATCACTGACTCGATGAACGTAAGTCTGTGTGAACTCCGAGTGTTGGTGATGGACAGGGAGGCCTGGTGTGCTGTGATTCATGGGGTCGCAAAGAGTTGGACACGACTGAGGGAATGAACTGAACTGAACTGAACTGAACTGAACTGACGGCAGTTCTATTTCCACTTTTTTAAGGAATCTCCACACTGTTCTCCATAGTGGCTGTACTAGTTTGCATCCCCACCAACAGTGTAAGAGGGTTCCCTTTTTTCCACACCCTCTTCAACATTTATTGTTTGTAGATTTTTGAATAGCAGCCATTCTGACCGTGAGTTAGTATCTCATTGTGGTTTTGATTTGCATTTCTCTGATAATGGGTGATGTTGACCATCTTTTCATGTGTTAGCCATCTGTATGTCTTTGGAGAACTTTCTGTAATGGAACAAAATAGAAAGCCCAGAGATAAATCCACGCATCTAATGGACACCGTATCTTTGACAAAGGAGGCAAGAATATACAATGGAGAAAAGACAATCACTTTAACAAGTAGTGCTGGGAAAACTGGTCAACCACTTGTAAAAGAATGAATCTAAGAACACTTTCTAACAACATACACAAAAATAAACTCAAAATTGATTAAAGATCTAAGTGTAAGACCGGAAACTATAAAACTCTTATAGGAAAGCATAGGCAAAACACTCTCTGACATAAATCAACGCAGGATCCTCTATGACCCACCTTCCAGTGTATTGAAAATGAAAACAAAAATAAACAAATGGGACCTAATTAAACTTAAAAGGTTTTGCACAAGAAAGGAATCTATAAACAAGGTGAAAAGACAGCCTTCAGAATGGGAGAAAATTATAGCATGAAGCAACTGACAAAGAATTAATCTCAAAAATATACAAGCAACTCCTGAAGCTCAATTCCAGAAAAATAAATGACTCAATCAAAAAAAAAAAAAAAGATTTAAAATAAAGGAACTAGAGAAACAAGACAGCAGAGATAATATAGTAATAATATATTTCTGATTGAAAGATTAAAATGAAAAGAGTAGAAAAAGTTTCAAATACACTTAGTAAAGAACACATCTGAGTTATAAATGCTTAGCATGCGTGGTATCCTAACATAATCAATGTAAAATAAGATTGATTTAGATATATATTGTGAATTAAAGATTAAGACCCTTAAAATTCCATTCAGGAAATTAAGCTTTGTGCAGCATGTATTAGAATGCTGGCTGCCTACAAAGTCTAAAATGCAGGAAATAATAAAAGAAAACTTTATACAGAGAATTGTGTTCCTTAAATACATACAATTTCCTGATTTTGCCCAATTGTTTTGTTTTCAGAGATAACCAGTATCTTGCGAAGCATAAATAATATTTGCAGCTACTGCTGCTGCTAAGCTGCTTCAGTCGTTTCCGACTCTGTGCGACCCCATAGATGGCAGCCCACCAGGCTCCCCCATTCCTGGGATGCTCTAGGCAAGAACAGTGGAGTGGCTTGCCATTTCCTTCTCCAATGCATGAAAGTGAAAAGTGAAAAGTGAAAGTGAAGTCGCTTAGTCGTGTCTGAGTCTTTGTAGACCCCATGGACTTCAGCCTACCAGGCTCCTCCATCCATGGGATTTTCAAGGCAAGAGTACTGGAGTGGGGTGCCATTGCCTTCTCCATTTGAATATAAAATATTGTACATGTGTTTATATAAAGATATATCTTCTGAAATGTACTTTTCATATTCAACCAGTTACATGCTCAGTTACCAAAAATGTACGTCTTGAGTTAATTTATTTTTTGCCCTCAACTATTAGCTACCTCTCCCCATACTTTCCACCATAATTAAGGTGATTCCAAGGTCACACTAACTTTCGTTGGACATTCACTGCCTTCTTATATTCTCCATCTCATTCCTAAGTATAATGTACAATACAGTTTACTAGAGATTTTTATATTATGAAAGTAAATAGAAGTATTAAGTATCTCAAATGACACGTTAATGATGCAAACATGAATCAAAGTTAAATGCAAAACTCCATTTTGAGTAAAGGCTAAAGGGATGGATATTTATAGCTCATAAAGGACATCTTCCAAACAACGCAGATATTAACATCCAAAATATTTTCTCCTCTGTTTTATTTTTATTTATATATTCTCTTATTTCCTTTATTTTTTATTTTTTAAATTTTTAATTTTTACTTTATTTTGCTTTACAATACTGTATTGGTTTTGCCATACATTGACATGAATCTGCCACGAGTGTACATGAGTTCCCAATCCTGAACCCCCCTCCCATCTCCCACCCCATATCATCTCTCTAGATAATCCCCATGCACCAGCCCCAAGCATCCTGTATCCTGTATCGAACATAGACTGACAATTTGTTTCTTACATGATAGTATACATGTTTCAATGCCATTCTCCAAAATCATCCCACCCTCTCCCTTTCCCACAGAGTTCAAAAGTCCGTTCAATACATCTGTTTCTCTTTTGCTGTCTTGCATACAGGGTTATCATTACCATCTTTCTAAATTCCATATATATGTGTTAGTATACTGTATTGGTGTTCTTCTTTCTGGCTTACTTCACCTGTATAATAGGCTCCAGTTTCATCCACCTCATTAGAATTGATTCAAACGTATTTTTTTAATGGCTGTGTAATACTCCATTGTGTATATGTGCCACAGCTTTTTTATCTATTCATCCGCTGATGGACATCTAGGTTGTTTCCATGTCCTGGCTATTATAAACAGTGCTACGATGAACATTGGGATACACGTGTCTCTTTCAATTCTGGTTTTCTCAGTGTGTATGCCCAGCAGTGGGATTGCTGGGTCATAAGGCAGCAAAGACATACGGATGGCTAACAAACACATGAAAAGATGCTCAACATCACTCATTATCAGAGAAATGCAAATCAAAACCACAATGAGGTACCGTCTCACACTAGTCAGAATGACTGTGATCCAAAAGTCTACAAGCAATAAATGCTGGAGAGCGTATGGAGAAAAGGGAACCCTCTTCCACTGTTGGTGGGAATGCAAACTAGTACAGCCACTATGGCTAACAATGTGGAGATTCCTTAAAAAAAATTGCAAATCTCCTCTGTTTTAAAATGCAAAATTATAACAAGAAGGAAATTTTAGAAGACTGTGGAGAGGGGCATGGCAACTCACTCCAGTATTCGTGCCTGGAGAATCTCACGGACAGAGGAGCCTGGCGGGCTATAGTCTATGGTGTCACAAAAGTCGTACACAAATGAAGTGACATAGAATGCATGCATAGCATAAATGCATGCATAGATCCCTTTAGCAGAAGCAATATTCAGAAAATGCTCTCTCCTCTGTAGCACTTTCTAAATGTGAATTAATCCTATATCAAGTCCCTTAAATGTAACTATTTGAAGATTCAAAGTCAAATTAAAGTTTCCCAATATACACTTCATGTCAAACACATTTCAAAATGAAAGAATCTTCAGCATACAAACAATTATATGATGAAATTGTCATTTCCACACCCCAGCATGTGATGCAACCTAGACCTGCATTCTCACCAACTGCCAACCCTTTGTGTTATCTAGAAAAATTAGAATAGATATAAAAAAAAAAAAAAACAAGAGAGCATATATAAAAATTATAAAATAGTATGGGATATTCTTTCTATGTCCCATAAAAGCCCATTTTAGGATTCTTAGCCTTCTTCAAAAATAAAATTTGAGAACTTGTGTTAATCAGATGAAAGTAAACAATTTGGAATAATGGCATACATTAATCTCTACCTTTTACTGAGTTGCTTTTGTGTTTCTAACACAAAGTTTTAAACTATTCGTTTTTAACTTCTAACTTTTTTTTTTTTTTCATGTCAACAAAGTTCCAAATTGAATGTGGGCTCTCTTTTGATATGTCTTCTGCTCTCTTTAGACCATAGTTTACAGGAGAAAATATGCAAGTATGATCTGATTGTTCTTGGACATTTTTATCCTTAGAAAGTCTGCTTTCATTTGCTTGTTTTCATAGTCACTGCCATGTAATTTGTTAGGTTAGTGAATTACCCACTGTCCCATTTTATATCTCAGAGAATCAACAGTGTGTCTCTGACCTAAAGTTCATTTGGATCTCTGTGAGGATTCTCTTCATCATTTTCCTGAATCTTGACTCCAATGATAAAGTGGTTTTCCTTATTTATTATTCTCCCTGACAACATCTTAGGCAGGTGCTGAGGTGTATAAAACACTCAGGGACCTCCTCTTGTTGCTATGTGTTAGGAGGTCTCTAAGCTTTTTTTAAAGGCTCATATTACAAAATATTCATAATCTATGACAATATAACTGCTTCAAAAACCTATTAGCCTTTAATTCATTTTTATTGCATTCAGTTCCATATGTCAGTAAAAAATAATATTTGTTTTCTAACATAATTTTCAGAATTGACACATTTCTTTCCATATTTGGCTATGTGAGTCTCTTCTAAATTAACACTTGCTCTCTTGAGGCCATCAGAGTTTTAAGCAAAGGATAATCAATCAGTTTATTATATTGTTGCTTCTGTTGTTCATATGCTAAGTCATTTCCAACTCTGTGTGACCACGTGGAGTGAAGCACATCAGGCTCTTCTGTCCTCTACTATGTCCTGAAGTTTGCTCAGATTTATGTCCATTAAGTCGGTGATGTTGGTCGGTGAGTCAGTCATCTTCTACAACCCTTCTGCTTTTGTCTTCAATCTTTCCCAGCACTTGGCTGTCTTCCAATGAGTCAGTTCTTTGCATCAGGGGACCAAAGTTTTGGAGGTTCAGCTTCAGTAGCAGTCCTTTCAATGATTATTCAGGACTGATTTCCTTTAGGATTGATTAGTTTGATCTCCTTGCTGTTCAAGGGACTCTCAAGAATCTTCTCCAGCACCACAATTTGAAGGCATCATTTCTTCAGTGTTCAGCCTTCTTTATGGTCCAACTCTCATATCTATACATTACTACTAGAAAAACCATAGCTTTGACTATACAGACATTTGTCAACAAAGTGATGTTGTTGATTTTTAATATACTAGTTTGTATTAAAACAAACCTAAGTTTGTCATAGCTTTCCTTCGAAGGAGCAAGCATCTTTTAATGTCATGGCTGAAATAACTGTCTGCAGTGATTTGGAGCCCAAGAAAAGAAAATTTGTCATTGCTTGTAGTTTTTCCCCTTCTACTTGCAATGAAGTGATGGGACTGGATACCATGTTTACAGTTTATTGAATGTTGAGTTTTAGCTTTTTCTCTCTCCTCTTTCACCTTCATTATGAGGTTCTTTAATTCCTCTTCACTTTCTGCCCTTTGAGTGGTGTCATCTGCATACCTGAGGTTGTTTATATTTCTCCTGGCAAACTTGATTCTAGCCTGTGATTCATTCAGCCTGCCATTTTTCATGAGGTACTTTGCATAGAAGTTAAATAAACAAAGTGACAATATACAGATTTATTCTCTTTTACCATTTTTGAGCCAGTCCGTTTTTCCATGTTCAATTCCAACCTTTACTTTTGAAATGCATGCAGGATAGTCAGGAGGCAAATAAAGTGGTCTGGTACTCCCATCTCTTTAAGAATTTTCCACAGTTTGTTGTGATCTACACAAAAACTGTGGAAAATACTTAAAGAGATGGGCATACAAGACCACCTGACCTGCCTCCTGAGAAAAAAATATGCAGGTCAGGAAGCAACAGTTAGAACTGGACATGGAACAACAGACTGGTTCCAAAAAGGAAAAGGATTACGTCAAGGCTGTATATTGTCACCCTGCTTATTTAACTTATATGCAAAGTACATCATGAGAAACGCTGGGCTGGAAGAAGCACAAGCTGGAATGAAGATTGCCGGGAGAAATATCAATAACCTCAGATATACAGATGACACCACCTTTATGGCAGAAAGTGAAGAGGAACTAAAAATCCTCTTGATGAAAGTGAAAGAGGAAAGTGAAAAAGTTGGCTTAAAGCTCAACATTCAGAAAACTAAGATCATGGCATCTGGTCCCACCACTTCATGGGAAATAGATGGGGAAACAGTGGAAACAGTGTCAGACTTTATTTTTTGGGGGTCTAAAATCACTGCAAATGGTAACTGCAACCATGAAATTAAAAGACACTTACTCCTTTGAAGAAAAGTTATGACAAATCTAGATAGCATATTTAAAAGCAGAGACATTACTTTGTCAACAGAGGTCCGTCTAGTCAAGGCTATGGTTCTTCCAGTGGTCATGTATGGATGTGAGAGTTGAACTATGAAGAAAGCTGAGTGTCGAAGAATTGATGCTTTTGAACTGTGGTGTTGGAGAAGACTCTTGAGAGTCCCTTGGACTGCAAGGAGATCCAACCAGTTCATTCTGAAGGAGATCAGCCCTGGGATTTCTTTGGAGGGAATGATACTAAAGCTGAAGCTCCAGTACTTTGGCCACCTCATGCAAAGAGTTAACTCATTGGAAAAGACTCTGATGCTGGGAGGGATTGAGGGCAGGAGGAAAAGGGGACGACAGAGGATGAGATGGCTGGATGGCATCACTGAATCGATGGACGTGAGTCTGTGTGAACTCTCGGAGTTGATGATGGACAGGGAGGCCTGGCATGCTGCAATTCATGGGGTCACAAAGAGTTGGACACAACTGAGTGACTGAACTGAACTGAACTGAACACAGTCAAAGGAATTAGCATAGTCAATGAAGCAGAAGTAGATGTTTTTTTCTGGAATTCTTTTGCTTTATCCATGAACCAGTAAATGTTGCCGATTTGAAATCTGGTTCCTCTGCTCTTTCTAAACTCGTCTTGTACATGTGGAAGCTCTCAGTTCACACACTGCTAAAGCCAAGCATGAAGGATTTTGATCATAACCTTGCTAACACCTTCTAGAACTAACACCCTAAAAAAGATGTCCTTTAGTCTTAGGGAATTGGAATGCAAATGTAGGAAGTCAAGATTTACCCAGGATAGCACATTTGGCCTTGGAGTGCAAAATGAAGCAGGGCAAAGGCTAACAGAGTTTTGTTAAGAGAACACACTGGTCATAGCAAACACCCTGTTCCAAGAACGGGCTTGGCTATGTGATTCTCTTCTAATTTAACACTGGCTGTCTTGAGGCCATCAGAGTTTAATTCTACACGTGAACATCACCAAATGGTCAATACCAAAATGAGACTGATTATGTTCTTTGCAGCAAAAGATGGAGAAGCTCTCTACAGTCAGCAAAAATAAGACCTGGAGCTGACTATGGCTCAGACCATGAGTGACTCATCCCAAAATTCAGGCCTAAATTAAAAGAAAGTATTTGTTGGAGAGCTGGTTTGGTGGTGCTGAATTCTCTCAGCTTTTGCTTGTCTGTAAAGCTTCTGATTTCTCCCTCGTATTTGAATGAGATCCTTGCTGGGTACAGTAATCTGGGCTGTAGGTTATTGTCTTTCATCACTTTAAGTATGTCTTGCCATTCCCTCCTGGCCTGAAGAGTTTCTATTGAAAGATCAGCTGTTATCCTTATGGGAATCCCCTTGTGTGTTATTTGTTGTTTTTTCCCTTGCTGCTTTTAATATTTGTTCTTTGTGTTTGATCTTTGTTAATTTAATTAATATGTGTCTTGGGGTGTTTTGCCTTGGGTTTATCCTATTTGGAACTCTCTGTGTTTCTTGGACTTGGGTGATTATTTCCTTCCCCATTTTAGGGAAGTTTTCAACTTTTATCTTCTCAATGATTTTCTCATGATCTTTCTTTCTGTCTTCTTCTTCTGGGACTCATATAATTCGAATGTTGGAGCGTTTCATATTGTCCTGGAGGTCTCTGAGATTGTCCTCATTTCTTTTAATTTGTTTTTCTTGTTTCCTCTCTGAATCATTTATTTCTACCATTCTATCTTCTATTTCACTAATCCTATCTTCTGCCTCCGTTATTCTACTATTTGTTGCCTACAGAGTGTTTCTGATCTCATTTATTGTGTTATTCATTATATTTTGACTCTTTTTTATTTCTTCTAGGTCCTTGTTAAACCTTTCTTGCATCTTCTCAATCCTTGTCTCTAGGCTATTTATCTGTGATTCCATTTTGATTTCAAGATTTTGGATCATTTTCACTATCAATATTCAGAATTCCTTCTCAGGTAGATTCCCATTGCAGGATATAAAATCAACACACAGAAATCCCTTGCATTCCTATACACTAATAATGAGAAAGTAGAAAAAGAAATTAAGGAAACAATTCCATTCACCATTGCAACGAAAAGAATAAAATACTTCAGAATATATCTACCCAAAGAAACTAAAGACCTATATATAGAAAACTATAAAACACTGATGAAAGAAATCAAAGAGGACACTAATAGATGGAGAAATATACCATGTTTGTGGATCGGAAGAATTAATATAGTGAAAATGAGTATACTACCCAAAGCAATTTACAAATTCAATGCAATCCCTATCAAGCTACCAGCCATATTTTTCACAGAACTAGAACAAATAATTTCAAGATTTGTATGGAAATACAAAAAACCTCGAATTGCCAAAGCAATCTTGAGAAAGAAGAATGGAACTGGAGGAATCAACTTGCCTGACTTCAGGCTCTACTACAAAGCCACAGTCATCAAAACAGTATGGTACTGGCACAAAGACAGACATATAGATCAAAGGAACAAAATAGAAAGCCCAGAGATAAATCCACACACCTATGGACACCTTATCTTTGACAAAGGAGGCAAGAATATACAATGGAGTACAGACAATCTCTTTAACAAGTGGTGCTGGGAAAACTGGTCAACCACTTGTAAAAGAATGAAACTAGATCACTTTCTAACACTGCACACAAAAATAAACTCAAAATGGATTAAAGATCTAAGTGTAAGACCAGAAACTATAAAACTCTTAGAGGAGAACATAGGCAAAACACTCTCTGACATAATTCACAGCAGGATCCTCTATGATCCACCTCCCAGAATTCTGGAAATAAAAGCAAAAATAAATAAATGGGATCTAATTAAAATTAAAAGCTTCTGCACAACAAAGGAAAATATAAGCAAGGTGAAAAGACAGCCTTCTGAATGGGAGAAAATAATAGCAAATGAAGCAACTGACAAACAACTAATCTCAAAAATATAAAAGCAACTTATGCAGCTCAAATCCAGAAAAATAAATGACCCAATCAAAAAATGGGCCAAAGAACTAAATAGACATTTCTCCAAAGAAGACATACGGATGGCTAACAAACACATGAAAAGATGCTCAACATCACTCATTATCAGAGAAATGCAAATCAAAACCACAATGAGGTACCACTTCACACCAGTCAGAATGGCTGCGATCCAAAAATCTGCAAGCAATAAATGCTGGAGAGGGTGTGGAGAAAAGGGAACCCTCCTACACTGTTGGTGGGAATGCAAACTAGTACAGCCACTATGGAGAACAGTGTGGAGATTCCTTAAACAATTGCAAATAGAACTATCTTATGACCCAGCAATCCCACTGCTGGGCATACACACTGAGGAAACCAGAATTGAAAGAGACACATGTACCCCAATGTTCATCGCAGCACTGTTTATAATAGCCAGGACATGGAAACAACCTAGATGTCCATCAGCAGATGAATGGATAAGAAAGCTGTGGTACATGTACACAATGGAGTATTACTCAGCCATTAAAAAGAATTCATTTGAATCAGTTCTGATGAGATGGATGAAACTGGAGCCGATTATACAGAGTGAAGTAAGCCAGAAAGAAAAACACCAATACAGTATACTAACACATATATATGGAATTTAGAAAGACGGCAATGACGACCCTGTATGCAAGACAGGAAAAAAGACACATCTGTGTATAACGGACTTTTGGACTCAGAGGGAGAGGGAGAGGGTGGGATGATTTGGGAGAATGGCATTCTATCATGTATACTATCATGTAAGAATTGAATCGCCAGTCTATGTCTGACGCAGGATACAGCATGCTTGGGGTTGGTGCATGGGAATGACCCACAGAGATGTTATGGGGAGGGAGGTGGGAGGGGGGTTCATGTTTGGGAGCACATGTAAGAATTAAAGATTTTAAAATTTAAAAGAAATATAAATAAATAAAATAAATAAAATGAAACAAACAAACAAACAAACAATAAATAAATGTTTAAAAAGGAAAAAAAATAAAATAAAATAAAAATAAAAGAAAGTAAGAGAAATTGTTAGATGATTCAGGTATGCCCCAAATCAAATACTTCATGATTATACAGAGGAAGTAACAAATAAATTCAAGGGACTAGATCTGGTAGACAGAGAGTGCCTGAAGAACTATAGATGGAAATCTGTAATACAGTACAGCAGGCAAAGATCAAAGTAAAAATGGCCTAGAAGGAAAGTGGTTGTCTGAGGATGATTTACAGATACTTGAGGAAAGAAGAGAAGAGAAAGGCAAGGGAGAAATGGAAAGATATACCCAACAGAATGCAGAGAATAGTAAGGAGATATAAGAAGAATGTTTTTACACAGCTACATTCAGTTCAGTCACTCAGTTGTGTCTGAGTCTGCAACCCAATGGATTGCAGCAAGCCAGGCTTCCTTGTCCATCACCAACTCCTGGAGCTTGGAAAAACTCACGTCCATTGAGTTGATAATGGCATCCAACCACCTCATCCCATGTCATCCCCTTCTTCTCCTGCCTTCAATCTTTCCCAGCATCAGAGCCTTTTCCAGTGAGTCATTTTTTCATATCAAGTTTCCAAAGTATTTGAGCTTCAGCTTCAGCAACAATCCTTCTAATGAATATTCAGGACTGATTTACATTAGCATTGACTGGTTTGATCTCCTGGCAGTCCAAAGGAATCTCAAGGGTACTCTCCAACACCATAATACAAAAGCATCCACTTTCAGCACTTAAGCTTTCTTTATGGCCCAATGTTCACATCCATACATAACTATTGGAAAAATCATACATTTGACCAAATTGACCTTTGTTGGAAAAGTAATGTCTCTGTTTTTAATATGCTGTCTAGATTGGTCATAGCCTTTATTCCAAGGAGGAAGTGTCTTAATTTCATGGCAGCAGTCACTGTCTACAGTGATTTTGTAGCCTAAAAAATTAAAGCCTCTCCCTGTTTCCCCATCTATTTATCATGAAGTGATGGAACCGAATGCCATGATCTTTGCATTTTGAATGTTGAGTTTTAAGCCAGCTTTCTCAATCTCCTCAATCACTTTCAAGAGGCTCTTTAGTTTCTCTTCACTTTCTACCATAAGTGAGGTGTCTTCTGCATATCTTAGATTATTGATATTTCTATAGGTAATCTTGATTCCAGCTTGTGTTTCATCTATCCTGGCATTTCACATGATGTACTCTGCATGTAAGTTAAATAAGCAGAGTGACAATATACAGCCTTAAAGCACTCCTTTCCCAATCTGGAATGAGTGTGTTGCTCCATGTCAGATTTAACCTGTTGCTTTTTGACCTGCATTCAGATTCTCAGTAGGCAGGTAAAATGGTCTGTTATTCCCATCTCTTGAAGAATTTTCCAATGTTTTTTGTGAGCCATACAGTCAAAGGCTTTTGCATAGTCAATAAAGCAGGAGTAGATTTTTTTTCTGGAATTGTCTTGCTTTTTCTATGATGCAGTGGATGTTGGCAATTTTGTTTCTGGTTCCTCTGCCATGATAAATACAGCTTGGATATCTAGAAGTTCTCTGTTCACATATTACTAAAGCCTAGCTTGGAAAATTTTGATCATCAGTTTGCTAGAACATGAGATGTGTGCAATTGTGCAGCAGTTTGCACATTCTTTGGCATTGTCTTTCTTTGGGATTGGAATGAAAACTGAACTTTTCCAATCCAGGAGCCACTGCTGAGTTTTCCAAACTTTCTGGCATACTGAGTGCAACACTTACACAGCATCATCCTCTATGATTTGAGATAGCTCACCTGGAATTCCATCACCTCCACTAGCTTTGTTTTTAGTGATGCTTCCTAAGGCCCACTTGACTTCCCATTCCAGGATGTCTGAGTGATCACATCATCATGGCTATCTGGATCATGAAGATCTTTTTTGTGTAGTTCTTCTGTGTATTCTTGCCACCTCTTCTTAATATCATCTGCTTCTGTTAGGATCATATAGTTTATTTGCTCATCTATGCATGAAGTGTTCTCTGTTGTCTCTAATTTTCTTGAAGAGATCTTAGTATTTCCCACTCTACTGTTTTCCTCTATTTCTTTGCATTGATCACTGAGGAAGGCTTTCTAATCTCTCCTTGCTATTCTTTGGAACTCTGCATTCAGATGAATATATCTTTCCTTTACTCTTATGCTTTTTGCTTCTCTTCTCAGCTATTTTTATGGCCTCCTCAGACAGCCATTTTTCCTTTTTTGCATTTCTTTTCTTGGGGATGATTTTGATCAGTGTCTCCTATAGAATGTCACAAGCCTTTGTCCATAGCTCTTCGGGCACACTGTTTATCAAATCTAATCTCTTAAATCTATTTGTCACTTCCACTGTATAATCATAAAGGATTTGATTTAGGTCATACCTGAATGGTCTAGTGGTTTTCCCACTTTCTTCAATTTAAGTCTGAATTTTCAATAAGGAGTTCATGATCTGAGCCACACTCAGCTCTCAGTCTTGTTTTTGCTGACTGTATAGTGATTTTCCATCTTCGGCTGCAAAGAATACAATCAATCTGACTTCATTATTTACCATCGGGTGACTTCAATGAGTAGAATTGCCTCTTGTATTGTTTCAAGTGTGTGTTTGGTATGACTAGTGCATTCTCTTGGCAAAACTCTTAGTCTTTGCCCTGCTTCATCTTGTACTCCATGTCTAAACTTCCCTGTTACTCCAGGTATCCTGACCTCCTACTTTGCATTCCAGTCCCCTATGACAAAAAGGACATCTTTTTTTTTTTCTTTCTTTCTTTTTTTTTTTTTTTGGTTTTAATTCTAGATCTTGTAATCTTCATAGTTTCATTCAGCTTCAGCTTCTTCAGCATTTTTTCTTGGTGTATACACTTGGATTACTGTGATATTTAATGGTTTGCCTTGGAGACGAACAGAGATCATTCTGTCATTTTTGAGAATGCATCCAAGTACTGCATTTCAGACTCTTTTGGTGACTATGAGGGCTATTCCATTTCTTCTAAGGGATTCTTTTCCACAGTAGTAGATGTAGTGGTCATCTGAATTATATTGACATTACATTATCTATCCTCAAAGTAATATAGAAGATAGCTTTTTACAAAATTGAACTATATCTTAAAATGTTATATGTTTGTCAGTGTCTAGTTCAGTTCCATGACTGTACTGTCTATGACAACATATATTTTAGGTGGTTCACAAGATCAATAGCATACTTTTGGAACTCATTTTTATTTCAGTGTGCTTAGGCTAAATCATAATATTTTAGGCCTCCAAAATATGAATGGTTTCTAATAACACAAGCCATTGGAAGGACTGCTGCTGAGGTTCCAATACTTTGACCACATGATGCAAAGAAGTCACTCATTAAATGTCCCTTTTCCTGGGAAAGACTGAGGGCAGGAGAAGAGGACCACAGAGGATGAGATGGTTTGATGGCATCACTGACTAAACAGACATGAGTTTGAGCAAGCTCTGGGAGTTGATGATGGACAGGGAAGCCTGGCATCCTGCAGTCCATGGGATTGCAAAGAGTCAGACACAACTGAGTGATTGAATTGAAGTGATAACTCACATGTTTTCTAAAATTGTTGAAGAGCTAGCACTAAGCAAAACTACACTGAAAAATCTCACCTGAATTCTTCCTGTATGGGTATAGATACAGTATATTTGAGGTACATAGCAATTGCATACAGAATCAATATGTGTATCAGTGATTTTTTCCCCAACTTATCACATAATTCTCAAATTTTATAGCTTTCAATATTACTTTTCATGTTTGCTCATAATAACTTCTAAGCAACTGCCAAAATTTTAGGATACTTCATATGGTAGAACAAAAAATTTGACACCAATTCTGGTGTTAGTTGAAGTAATGGTAGCTTCTATACTTTAAAAAAGCCCCAAAATATTTATCAACAGAACAAACCATCATGTTTCTCCCACATGAGTCATGGTGCCCACGCTTACATATTTGATTCAGGGATAAGACTCTTTCCACCTTGTAGCTCCACAGTATTTGACACATGGCTTCTATGACTGTCATGGAAAAGAACACCTATTTGAAAAACACAATACCCAATAAATAATACATCACTTTTCAAACATTACATTACTGATATCTAACCATATGCCAAACTATTGTAAAGTTTACAAACCAAAAGTGGCTTCTGCTACCTGACAGCAAATCAAAGTACAAATAAATATCCTTTGTAGAGTAATGGAAAAGATGGAATATCACTTAATGCTGACTGCATTTGACTTTGGGTTGTCTCCTTTGGGAACACAATGAGAAGGCTTTATATTGAGAATGAGTGATAGGGATTTTACTTTTTAAAATATTTATCATTAATAATGATATTGGTATATTAATTTGTTTTTGAAGAGTTTCTGAGATTAGGCTTATAATTTAAACTAACAATTCTATACTTATTACATAATAGTGACTTCATATAAGAGAAAGAACATAATTTAGTCAGTGGTTTTGTAAGAATTGCAAGGCACTTTTAAAAAAAGAAATACAATTTGTACTTAACAATACAATAAAATATATGTTCAGAAAGATTTTAAAGTTAAACATTTAAACAAATATATAGAAAGCCTAGAAGAAAATAAATACTGTAACAATATGGAGATAATTCTATCAGTGTTATTGTTGTTTAGTAGCTGAGTCAAGTCTGACTATTTGCAACCCCATGGACTGTAGTCCACCAAGCTCCTCTGTCCACAGGATTTCCCACTCAAGAATACTGTAGTGGGTTGTCATTTCTTTCTCCAGGGGTAGAGATAATCGATATTAATATATGTAAATATATTTTCTCTATAAAAATTGAAAGCAGGAATATGTCTTTAAAATAGTCTGGACTAAAATATGACTCACATAGACAATTGCATTTTAAATGGATGTGTTTAAACAAATCTAATAAGTAAACCACAAAAGAATATGACAAAATATTAACATAGGTGGGAATGAAAAACTTAAATTAATTCATGACGACTGGTGTTTTTGCTTACAAAGACAAACAAAAAGAGTATATACTTGCCAATTTCCTGAAACCAACAATCTTTTTTTTTTGTTTTTCCACAATAATCCCTTGCCATTGGTAAGATTACAGAATGTTGACAATTCAGGTACTGCTAGAGGTCATATAAATTGCTATTTTATCCCTTTGAACAACTAGTCTGTCAAAATGACTCAGAAGTCACCAAACTGCTAATTTTCTCCCAGTCTACTATTTAAAGAGGCTAGAATTTATGGTAGCAAAATAATTTACCATGGGAAAAATTATTTACAAGATAGTTCATCATTCTCTGATAAAATAATATTGAAAGTAATCTAAATGAAGGACAAAAAAATGATGCTTGTTATGATAACGTGTTACTACATTTAAATATATTTTCATTCAAAATATAGTCATGAAGATTATATATGCAACATGAGATACAATAGCAACAATTGTTCACAAAATATCGATTAACTAAACTATAAAATCTGGCAATGAATTTTGAGCCAGATGAAAACAGAAGCATTAAGGTTTGATTTTAAAATTTTTTTATTTTTTTTCTTATTTGAGGTGTTTTACAAGAAAATGTTTATTGGTTCTGTTTTTTGTCTTAATTTCTTATTTCAACAACCCATGGGATTTGACAGAAACAGAACAACATGCAAGCTGAACAAAAGAAAATATGTTAGGGAAGGAGGAAATTTTTGCACATTGAAGTTACATAATTAAACGCACCATATTTCTCTAGTACTTTCCTTCTTTTGTGTATTTACCTGTAATGCTCTATATACAGACTGTTTTGTGAATCCTACCTTCCAAAATATAACCATGCTCTCCATTTAACTCAAAGCTCTTTGTAGAAAAAGGATCTGTCAACAATAAAGTCTGCAGACTAAATAGAGGAGAAATAAATCAATTTTAGCTATATTTTCAAAAGCAGCAGGTACAATCTTTTATAAATTGCTATGACCCAAGATAGTAAACCATGTAATAACAGAAACAACTAGCAATTTTGGCCAGGGAATATCTTTTAAAATATAAAGCTGTGTGAGTTCAGTATTTTTATTTGATGACCAATGCAAGTTCTATTTCTTCCACTTATGTTTGTTTTTTCCATTATTGATTGTTTCAGAGGTGTCATGCCAGTTAACGTTGTATCTGTTTGGGAAGTTATTTTTGCAGAAATATATCATTCAGAAACTTGGCGTATGTTGTGACAGCTATGTGCTACTCATTTCAACAAACATTTTGAACTTTGGTGGCCATATTAGAGAAAAATACACTTTATACTGCTTAATGATTTGGGATAATCAATAATCCTCTTGTTTTTCTGAGGTGTAAAGATTCATATTTATTTATTCTTTGTTTGTTTTTATTTTTTTATGTTTTACTTTACAATATTTTATTGGTTTTGCCATACATTGACAGACATTTCTGACATCTACCAGAGAACCCTGGTTAACTTTCCTTTTTCCTACTTACGTTGAAAACCAGCCTCATTTTTCCCATAATAATCCCATAATGTCACTCTTATAAGGGAGAGAGGTTTCTTAGTATTTCTATTGTATTGACCCTCTTTGTAGGAAAGGAATGTCATTAAGGGAATATGTCATATTCATTTAATTAGTAAAGTGAACACATCACGTGGTAATTCCTGTGAATATCTTTAAGGTTTTATTCAGTTCATAATCTTATGACAAAGTCATGGAGAAAAGCCACATCAGCCTTATTGGAAAAAGATTAAACCATTTATTAACTGGACAATTGGTACAGTCCACAGATTCAAAAATATATTTCAATGGACCACATACATGTTCTAACAACCTCTCATTGAAGAAAAATTTATTTATGATAGCTCTTCTTTTTATACAAATGTTAGAATTATGTTAGGTTGTAGTCAGTCCTATTCATTGTCACATATTCATTTGAAACACCCATTTGTAATTTCCTGTGAATAGTTAACTGGGAGCAGAGCTCTGAGAAATTAATAGCAACTATACTTCAAATTTATCCAGTATTTCTCAATTTTCAAATCACTTGAACATATTCATATAATTAGAAAATTATGTCACATGTGTTAACACATCTCCCAGGCAAGTAAGTACAATTTGCCTGATATATTAATGCCAAGCAGAGCCATAGTTGTACTGATACTCTCCTATTTCAACTCAAGTAATATTTCTGAGATATAGAGGCTTCAGGAGATGCTAAAATGGAGGAAAGATAGAGGTAATTTTTAATTGAGGCCATGGTTTCAATAAAGCAACTATAATCACAAGCAATATTTGTGAGTTGCAACATTTAACCAAAAGTCTGAGGTTAAATGAGTACATTCTCAGTGAGCCTTTCATTGGTAACTGTCAGGTCAAAGATCATGAGGGGATCCCCAGTTAGTTAAGGGTTAAAGAATCTGCCTGTCAATGCAGGAGATGCAGGTTCGATTCCTGGGTTGGGAAGATCCCCTGAAGATGGAAACAGCAACCCAATCCAGTGTACTTGCATACAAAATCCTATGGACAGAGGAGCCTGGAAGGCTATAGTTCATGGGGTCTCAGAGAGTCAGACATGACTTAGCAACCAAATAACAACAACAGTCATGAACAGATCACCACCTCCCTTGTTCACAAAAATTGTTGCTATTGTTCAGTCCCTAAGTCATGTTCAACTGTTTGTGATTCCATGGCCTGTAAAGCATGCCAGGGTCTCGGGTCCTTCACTACCTCTCCGAATTTGTTCATTCATGTCCATTGAGTTGATGATGCTATCTAACTGTCTCATACCCTGCTGTCCCTTCTTCTTTCGGCTTCAGTCTTTCCCAGCATCAGGGTCTTTCCAATGAGTTGGATCTTCACATCAGGTAGCCAAAGTTTCAGAGCTTCAGCTTCAGCATCAGTACTTCCAATGAATATTCAGGGTTGGTTTCCTTTAGGATTGACAGGTTTGATCTCCTTGCAGGCCAAGGGACTCTCAAGAGTCTTAATTTCATGGCTGCAGTGACCATTCAGTGATTTTGGAGATCAAGAAAATAAAATTGGCCACAGCTTCAACTTTTTCCCCTTCTATTTGCCATGAGGTGATGGGACTTGATAACATGATCTTAGTTTCTTAAATGCTGAGTTTCAAGCCAGCTTTTTCACTCTCCTCTTTCACTCTCATTAAGATGTTCTCTGGTTCTTTCTTTACTTTCTGCCATTAGAGTGGTATCATCTCCATATCTGAGGTTGTTGATATTTCTTCCAGCAGCCTGGATTCTAGCTTGTGATTCATCTAGCTCAGCATTTCACATGATGTATGTTGCATAGAAGTTAAATAAACAAGGTGACAATATACAGCTTTGTTATTCTTCTTTCCCAGTTTTCAACCAATCCATTGTTCCATGTCTGGTTATACTGTTGCTTCCTGATCTGCATGCAGGTTTCTCAGGAGACAGGTAAAATGGTCTAGTACTCTCTTTAAGAATTATCCACAGTTTGTTGTGATCCACAGAGTCAAAAACTTTATCATAGTCAATGAAAGAGAAGTGGATGTCTTTCTGAACTTATTTGCTTTCTTCAGGAGGCAATGAATGTTTGCAATTTGATCTCTGGTTCCTCTACCTTTTCGAAACCCAGTTTGTACATCTGGAAGGTCTCAGTTCACATAATGCTAAAGCTTATTTGAAGGAATGAGCTTAACCTTGCTAGCATGTAAAATAAGCACAATTGTATGGTAGTTTGAACATTCTTTGGTATTGCCTTTATTTATAACTGGAGTGAAAACTGATCTTTTCCTTTTCCACAAGCCCTCAATCTTGAGGCCACTGCTGAGTTTTCCAAATTTGGTGACATATTGAGTGCAGCAACTAAAAAGTATCTTTTTGGGGATTTGAAATATCTCAGCTGGAATTCCTTCACCTCCACTAGCTTTGTTCCAAGTAACACTTCCCAAGGCCTACTTGATTTCATATTCCTGGACATCCAGTTCTAGGTAAATGACTGCATCATCATGGTTATCTGGGTCAGTAAGACCTTTTTTGTACTGTTTTTCTATGTATTCTTGCTACCTTTTCTTAATCTCTTCTGCTTCTGTTAAGTCCCTACAGTTTCTGTCCTTTATCATGCCCATCATTGCATGAAATTTTCCCTTGATATCTCCCATTTTCTAGAAGGGGTCTCTAGTCTTTCCCATTCCATTGTTTTCCTTTATTTCTTTGCACTCTTCATTTAAGAAGGCCTTCTTATTTCTCCTTGCTATTCTCTGGAATTCTGCTTTCAGATGTATTTGTCTTTCACTTTCTCTCTTGCCTTTCACTTCTCTTTTTTCCTCAGCTATCTGTAAAGCCTCTTCGGGCAAATACTTGTCTTTTTGCATTTCTTTTTCTTTGAGATGGTTTTGGTCACTGCCTCCTGTACAATGTTATCAACTGCTGTTCATAGTTCTTCAGGCACTCTCTGTCTACCAGATCTAATCCCTTGAATCTATTTGTCACCTCCATGGTAAAATCATAAGGGATTTGATTTAGGTCACATCTAAGTGCCTTGTGGTTTTCACTACTTTCTTCAATTAAAGCCTGAATTTTGCAATAAGGAGCTCATGAGCTGAGCCACAGTCAGTTCCAGGTCTAGTTTTTACTGACTGTACAGAACTTCTCCATCTTTGGCTGCAAAGGACATAAGCAATCTGATTTCAATATTGACCATCTGGTGATGTCCACAAGAGTTCTCTCTTGTATTGTTGGAAAAGAGTGCTTTCTATTACCAGCGTGTTCTCTTCACGAAACTCTGTTAGCTTTTGTCCCTCTTTTAGCATTTGTACTCTAAGGCCAAACTTGCCTGTTTCTCCAGGTATCTCTTGACTTTCACTTTTGCATTCCAATCCTCTGTAATGAAAATGATTTTTTTTTTCTTTTTTTGGCGTTAGTTCTAGAAGGTCTTTATAAAATCAGTCAACTTCAGCTTGTTTGACATCAGTGGTTAGGGTATAGATTTGTGACTGCTGTGATGTTATATGGTCTTCCTTGGAAATGGATCAAGATTATTCTGTCGTTTTTGAGACTGCACTCAAGTACCACATTTTGGACTCTTTTGTTGACCATAACAGCTTCTCCATTTCTTCTAAGGTATCCTTGCTCACAGTAGTATACATAGTGGTCTTCTGAATTAAATGCGACCATTCTGTTCACTTTAGGTCACTGATACCTAGAGATGTCAATGTTCAGTCTTGTCATGTCTTCCTTGAACGTCTCCAATTTACCTTGTGATTCATGGACTCAATATTCTAAGTTCCTATGCAATATTATTCTTTACAGCATTGGACTTTTCTTTCACCATCACACACATCCACAGCTGAGCATCATTTCTGTTTTGGTACACTGCTTCATTCTTACTGGAACTATTCATAATGGGCTCATTTTCTGGCATTGTTTTTTGTTTTGCCTTTTCATATTGGTCATGGGGTTCTCATGGCAAGAACACTGGAGTGGGTCGTCATGTACTTCTCCAGTGGATCACAGTTCATCAGAACTCTTCACTGTGACTTGTCCATCACAGGTGGCCCTGCATGGCATAGTTCATAGCTCCATTGAGTTGCATAAGCCCCTTCACCACGACAAGACTGTTATCCATTAAAAGGTTCACATAATAACTCCCTATATTTACCTCACAAACAATTGGGGTAAAAACTGTCCTTTAAAAAAAAAAAAAACTTTATTATTTTAAGTATTTGTTTAAAGTTTTACTCACTGAACAGAGTTGAAACTTGAGGGCAAGATAATCCATGCTTACTGACCATTTTATTTCTAGCATGTGGTGTACTGTATAAATGTTCAGTTCACTTCAGTTCAGTCGCTCAGTCGTGTCCGACTCTTTGTGACACCATGAATCGCAACATGCCAGGCCTCCCTCTCCATCACCAACTCCTGGAGTTCACTCAGACTCACGTCCATCGAGTCAGTGATGCCATCCAGGCATCTCATCCTCTGTCGTCCCCTTCTCCTCCTGCCCCAAATCCCTCCGAACATCAAAGTCTTTTCCAATGAGTCAACTCTTCACATGAGGTGGCCAAAGTACTGGAGTTTCAGCTTTAGCATCATTTCTTCCAAATAAATCCCAGGGCTGATCTCCTTCAGAATGGACTGGTTGGATCCCCTTGCAGTCCAAGGGACTTTCAAGAGTCTTCTCCAACACCACTGTTCAAAAGCATCGATTATTTGGCACTCAGCCTTCTTCACAGTCCAACTCTCACATCCATACATAACCACAGGAAAAACCATAGCTTTGACTAGATGGACCTTAGTTGGCAAAGTAATGTCTCTGTTTTTGAATATGCTATCTAGGTTGGTCATAACTTTGCTTCCAAGGAGTAAGCGTCTTTTAATTTCATGGCTGCAGTCACCATCTGCAGTGATTTTGGAGCCCCCCAAAATAAAGTCTGACACTGTTTCCACTGTTTCCTCATCTATTTCCCATGAAGTGATGGAACCAGATGCCATGATCTTCATTTTCTGAAAGTTGAGCTTTAAGCCAACTTTTTCACTCTGCTCTTTCACTTTCATCAAGAGGATTTTTAGTTCCTCTTCACTTTCTGCCATAAGGGTGGTGTCATCTGCATCTCTGAGGTTATTGATATTTCTCCCAGCAATCTTGATTCCAGCTTGTGTTTCTTCCAGTCCAGCGTTTCTCGTGATGTACCCTGCATATAAGTTAAATAAACAGGATGACAATATACAGACTTGACATACTCTTTTTCTTATTTGGAACCAGTCTGTTGTTCCATGTCCAGTTCTAACTGTTGCTTCCTGACCTGCATACCGATTTCTCAAGAAGCAGGTCAGGTAGTCTGGTATTCCCATCTCTCTCAGAATCTTCCACAGTTTATGTGATCCACACAGTCAAAAGCTTAGGTGAACACAAAACTCATGTTGAATGCATCAATCAGTAAGCAATAAATAAATGTTATGAGACTGTTATTATCCTCATTTTATTTTTTTATTTCTATTAATAGAATTATGCTCTAATTTATAATAATAATCCAAAAAGGTGATGCTTTCGTAGAATACACAGTGTTGTGCAAACTGCAGATATCAGCATACCAACATGATCTAAATGACTCTATATATTACAGAGCTAATAATAACTCTCACTTTAAGCCCAAATTCTCCTTCAAATTTACACAGTCAGAAAAAACTTAACTGGAGGCTTTTTCTCCTGTTTACTTAAGTTTGCTTTCCACAATCCTATTCTCTTATCTATCACTTCCAAGTATTCTGTGCATCTTTAACTTATTTATTTAAAAGATGAACACTAAGTATTCATGATAATTAGTCTTAGATACAATATGAGAGTTATTCTGCTAAAAACTGCAAGTACTTTTTTTTTTGTATTTCAAACTGAACGTTTATATTTTAAAATCTATACTATTTCTATTTGTGCTGGTTTAACTAATTATTCTGTTTAGTATTTTAAAACAACCCAAATTTATCACCTTCAGTTCAGTTCAGAACAGCCACTCAGTCATGTTCAACTCTTTGCTATCCCATGGACTGCACCACATCAGGCTTCCCTGTCCATCACTATTTCCCAGAACTTGCTCAAACTCATATCCATTGAGTTGATGACGCCATCCAACCATCTCATCTTTTGTTGTCCCCTTCTCCTCCTGTCTTCAATCTTTCCCAGCATCTTGGTCATTTCCGACGAGTCAGTTGGCCAAAGTATTGTAGATTCAGCTTCAGCATCAGTCCTTCCAATGAATATTCAGGACTGATTTCCTTTAGGACTGATTGGTTTGATCTCCTTGCTGCCCAAGAGACCCTCAAGAGTGTTCTCCAGCAACATAGTTTAAAAGCATTAATTTTTCAGCACTAAACTTTCTTTATAGTCCAACTTTCACATCCATACATGACTACTGGAAAAACCATAGCTTTCAATAGACAGACTTTTGTTGGCAAAGTAATGTCTCTGTTTTTTCATATGCTGTCTATGTTGGCTAGTCCATGGGGTTGCAAGAGTCAAACACAACTTAACAAATAAATGACCACCACTAGGTTGGTCATAGCTCTTCTTCCAAGGAGGAAGTGTCTTTTAATTTCATGGCTACTGTCACCATCTGCAGTGATTTTGGAGTCCAAGGGAAGAAAAAACTTTGTCACTGTTTCTATTGTTTCCCCATCTATCTGCCATGAAGTGATGGGACCAGATGCCATGATCTTAGTTTTTTTAATGTTGAGTTTTAAGCCACCTTTTTCACTCTCTTCTTTCACTTTCATCAAGAGGCTCTTTAGTTCTTCACTTTCAACCGTAAGTGTGGTGTCATCTGTATATCTGATCTTATTGATATTCTCCCTGCATTCTTGATTCCAGCTTGTGCTTCATCCAGCCTGGCATTTCTCATGATGCACTCTGCATAGAAGTTAAATAAACAGGGTGACAATATATAGCCTTGATATACTCCATTCCTGATTTGGAACCAGTCTGTTCTATGTTCAGTTCTAACAGTTGATTCTTGACCTGAATGCCAGATTTCTCAGGAGGCGGGTCAGGTGGTCTATTCTTCCCATCTCTTGAAGAATTTTCCACAGTTTGTTGTGATGCACACAGTCTAAGGCTTTGGCATAAGGCAATATATGTTTTTCTGAAACTCTCTTGCTTTTGTGATGATCCAGCAGATGCTGGCAATTTGAACTCTGGTTCCCCTGCCTTTTATAAACCCAGCTTGAACATCTGGAAGTTCACACTTCACGTACTGTTGAAGCCTGGCTTAGAGAATTTTGAGTATTATTTGGCTTCATAGTGAGATGAGTGCAATTGTGCAGTAGTTTGAAGATTCTTTGTCATTGCCCTTCTTCGGGATTGGAATGAAAACTGACCTTTTTTAGTCCTATGGCCACTGATGAGTTTTCCAAATTTGCTGGCATACTGAGTGCAGCACTTTCAGAGCACCATCTCAGATTATTATAAGTTCCACATTAATGTTACTGGAACATATATAATCAAGATTTCATCATGGTTCCATTTCTCTCTGAAGGTTCTAGGGGATGATGTACACATTGTTTTTTCCACCTTCTAGAATGGCACCCCACTCCAGTACTCTTGCCTGGAAAATCCCATGGATGGAGGAGTCTGGTAGGCTGCAGTTCCATGGGGTAGCGAAGAGTTGGACATGACTGAGCGACTTCACTTTGACTTTTCACTTTCATGCATTGGAGAAGGAAATGGCAACCTACTCCAGTATTCTTGCCTAGAGAATTCCAGGGACGGGGGAGCCTGGTGGGCTGCCGTCTATGGGGTCGCATAGAGTCAGACATGACTGAAGTGACTTAGCAGTAGCAGCAGAAACTATCATCATTCCTTGACTCCACCTTCAGAGATAGCCAAAGGTTATTATTTTTTTTTTCCTCATGTCACATCTCTCTGATTACCATATTTCTTTTTCTTTTAAGGATTCATGTCATTAGATTGAGCCCATTCTAATAATATAGCATAATGTACCTGTGTATGTGTGTGTGTGACCCTATGGACTGTAGCCCACCAGGCTCCTCTGTCCATGGAATTTTCCACATAAAGAAACTCGAGTGGATTGCCATTTCCTACTCCAGGAGATTTTCCCTACCCAAGGATAAAACTGTGTTTCTTGTGCCTTCTCTGCCCTTGCGGGTGTATTCTTTAACACCGCACCAGCTATCTCCATCTTAATGTCCTTAACTTTAATCCTAACTGCATATTATCTGTCATCATATAAGGTAACATATTCTCACTTCTGGGATTACAAAGTGGACATCTTTGAAGGGACATTAGTCTGCCCATATCACAACCCATCCGTGATTACAGTTGTCATGGGTAATCTGCCAGATGAATTTTTCCTTTTACATACCTATTTACAAATAAAATTATAGAGCTCTCACTCTTTCCTGTAAGGCTCTTTTATTCAGCAGAGTATTTATAAAATTCACCCATGTTGTCATATGTACTCTTTATTTCTGAGTCATATTTCATTGACGGATATGCCATTTTTAAAAAGAAAAGTTCAGTGGAAACCTGAGACATTCTCAGGTTTTATCTATTATAAATGAGCTGTTGTAAGCATTTCTGTTGAACATTTGTTAACACATGCTTTGATTTTTCTTGATTAAATGTGTAACTGTGGAACATTGAATCATCAGGTAGATATATTTAAATTTTATGAAAAACTACCAGACTGTTCCTATAATTACTGCACTAGTTTCTTCTTCCACAATAATGCATTATAGAAAAGTTTCAATTCTTTTCTCATCTTTAGCTGGATGTATATTGTATCTGATTTTCACTTCCATATTTTAATGGATAATGATGTTCAACATCATTATTTTTTAGGTACCTATTGATCTTTTGACACCATCCTCTGGTTGTTTCCAATGTCTTCCCACATTTTTTTAAGGGTTGCTTATTGTCTTTGTATGAAGCTTTTGGCATGTTTTATATATTCAGGATATAAGTTCTTTGTCAGATATATATTTTCAATTTGTTTTCCCACTCTGTGGAGGCCCTATTAATTTTCTAATAAGTAGGACTTTATTTACTTTTATTTTCATAAACAAGTTATTTAATTATGACAAAATCTAATATATATTTTTGTAAATTTTATAGTCACTGTATTCTGTTCTTGGTTTTAGGACTTATGTCTACACCCCAGTTGCAACTATTTCTTGTTATCTTTTCCTATGGAAAGTATAATTTTAGTTTCCACCTTTGTGTTCATATTTAATTTTTATGTATGGCCTTCTGTTTTTATGGCATGTGCTTTTCTGTCCTTTTGCTTTCAACTTACCTAAAAATTAATATATAAAGTACATCTTTGTAGCTGTGTTTTGTTTTCTCATTAATTCTGGTGTCTCTGCCTTTTCATATTTAATATAATTATCAGTATACCTGGGTTTAGGTGTATGATTTTAATCTTTGGGTTTGTTCAATTTTACTTTGATCTTATTTTTCTACTTTCTAACTTCTCTTTCATTATTTGATATCCTTTCAAGACTCAGTTTCTGAGTTACATACTTTTTTATAAAACATTTATTTTAACATCTTAAGACATAACTGACACATTTAAACTATACAATTTGATAAATTCTGACATAGGAATAGAACCGTATAATCATCACCACGATGAAGACAATTAACATATTAACTATCCCTCACATTTTCTCTTTATAAACCTTTTTTCTTATCCCCATGAAATTACTGCTTCAAGAACAGCAGTTTGACATTTTGAGCTAGATAAATGTTTTGTTCATTGTAGGTTTTTTTGAAGCACCTCTGGTCCCTAGTTCAGTTCAGTTCAGTCGCTCAGTCGTGTCTGACTCTTTGTGACCCCATGGACTACAGCCCACCAGGCCTCCCTGCCCATCACCAACTCCAAGAGTTTACTCAAACTCATATCCATTGAGTCAGAGATGCCATCTGACCATCTCATCCTCTATCATCCCCTTCCCCTCACACTTTCAATCTCTCCCAGCATCAGGGTCTTTTCAAATGAATCAGCTCTTCGCATCAGGTAGCCAAAGTATTGGAGCTTCAGCCTCAACATCAGGCCTTCCAGTGAATATTCAGAATGGATTTCCTTTGGAATGGACTGGATGGATCTCTTTGCAGTCCAAGGGACTCTCAAGAGTTCTCTCCAACACCACAGTTCAAAAGCTTCAACTCTTTGGCACTCAGCTTTCTTTATAGTCCAACTCTCGCATCTATACATGACTACTGGAAAAACCATAGTCTTTTCTAGACAGACCTTTGTTGGCCAAATAATATCTTTGCTTTTTAATATGCTCTCTAGGCTATGCATAACTTTCCTTCCAAGGAATAAAGAAAGAAATAAAGAACTTGTTTAGTCGGGTCCGACTCTTTGCAACTCCATGGAGGAGCCTACCAGGGGATTTTCCAGACAAGAGTACTGGAGTGGGATGCCATTGCCTTCTCCATGGAGTGTCTTTTAATTTCATGGTTGCAGTCACCATCTTCAGTGATTTTGGAGCCCAAGAAAATAAAGTATCTCACTGTTTCCCCATCTATTTGCCATGAAGTGATGGGACCTGATGTCATGATCTTAGTTTTATGAATGTTGAGCTTTAAGCCAACTTTTTCACTCTCCTCTTTCATTTTCATCAAAAGGTTCTTTAGTTCTTCTTCACTTTCTGCCATAAGGGTGGTGTCATCTGCATACCAACTAACTATATACCTACCCACAAGACTGACCTTTTCAGTCCACTCACAATATGACTATCTGCATATTTCTTAACCAAAATAATCAATCTTCTTAAAAAATCTGTGACCTTAAACAGTAGATCAACATGAAAGTGACTGGGTAAGTCACGATTAAGAAAATAAGGTAAATTAAATGTATCTGCATTCTTATAACAATATCATTTATTAATATTCCTTTTCTATCTGTGAAAACTCCATAATATAGGTACCAAAAAATGATTAACAATAGTATGGGTTGATGCACATTCAATCCAGACAGCTCAGACTGAGGCTGAGAAAAATCAGACAAATGGTCTTATGATACATGTTATTAAAAGATTCAAGATATCTTACTTCACAACAGTGAACACAGAAGATTTTGTGAATAAAACCAGTGCCTTACATGCATTCGACTTTGCATTTTACATGTAAATAAAACAAATTGCAACTTTTGAACCAAAGAATATTTTACAAATTACAAGATGGGTTATGGTTTTCTTTACTTAAACATTATAAATGTGGTACTGAATAGATTTGAATACAATTCGTGTTCTGTATATTTATTTATGTCTAACAAACTACTCCTTATTTAGGCCCTTAAAACAACATTCCCTTATTTTTATCATCTATTATAACTCTAAGAAATTACTCGGCTAAAGTATTCAGTCATTAGTCATGACTAATCCGTCATCTAGTCTCATTCAATGACTGGAATCATTGAGAAAATTCTGTACGAACATGCTTGGTACCTGGATTAGGAAGACAGACAGTTGGGAACAGCTGAATCTTCTAGGGCAACCTACTCTTTATGGGCTCCTTAGTCTGGCAGCCTCAGTGTAAATGAACTTCTTATATTGCAGCTGGAGGGCCCCAGATATATGTTCTAAGAAAAACTGGCAGAAACCACATGTTCTTTCCTAACGTAGCCTCAGAAATCATGCAGCAACACTTTCACCACATTCTAATCACTGAAGTATATACCAAAGCATGTCAAGGTTCAGAGGATGGCCACATCTACTCTATTTTCTCATAAGTGGAATATCAAATAACTCAGAGATACATTTAAACCCAAAGAACACATGATAGGCTGTTTTTAAAGTATAAACTATAAAATTTACACATGTATTTCCTTATTTAAAATAAAAATCTAAATTTACTTCAATCATGGCTTCATGAATTCACCATGACAACTGTGTTCTTCTAATTCTCCAATATATTTGATTGTCTATGTAGAGGATACTTAACAGGTCATCAAATCCTACGATATTAAAATGGCATCAGGACTGTATCCTTGTTTTCTGGTGTGTAATTATGGATCCTTAGTTCACAGAACTGCTTCTATCATTTGTAAACAGTCATCTGCATATATAAGTAAATAAGCCTAATACATTTCTGCCACTTTTATTCTTGGACTATACATTCACCAGACAACAAAATTCATCATGATTTTGCACAAACTCCTTCAGGAAAAAGATACTACAATATTACAATATCCTGTGGTGCGCTGATTTTTTCCACATTTCACATGATGGGAAATAATAATTATAAAATCATTATCTTTTCCAGAACAATAATTTAGAGGAACAGGTGCATGTCATCTCAGTCTCAGTCTGGAGCTCATTTCAATAAACTCAGATCCGCTGCATTTTTTTAAGACCGCACTATTAGTTGTCTCGTTCGTTACAACCATTCTTTGCATATCTCAACATCTATCAATGTCCATACAGAAAGCCCCCAAGAGGAAACAGATGTTACAAAGTTCTAATTTAGATGTTTATTTTGACTTTTAGACAACATCTGGAGAACAAATATCCTGTTCTGTTAAGCAGCATTATCAAATGAAAATTGTTGATGAATTCTGTTATTAGTTTGTCACTGTTTCTGAAATGCTTATCTCAGTAATTAGTAGTGAAGAAACCAATATTCTAAGAATGCTTGGCCCTTAATTAAATAGGCAAGGAAAAAGAGAAAGTGTAAGGGAAGGAGAGATGGAGGGAAATAATAGATGGATAAATAAATATTAAGAAATAAGAATTTAGACTTGTATCTGAAATCCAGGTTTGATTGTGTAATTATACTTGAAATATTATGATAAACACTCTTTGATTTAAAATTTAAAATATTTGATTTACCCAGAAAATATTACTCCATGCATAACACTGTATTCAAAATAAGCATATTACTGATTAGTGAAAAAGAAGATATAGATAGACTTTTATACAATGCAAAACTAGTTTTTTTGTATTTTAGTTTAAATTTCATTTTATTCATATGTCTTGTGTAAGGATATATATATATATATAATTTCTGAAGAATTAATGGGAGGTTAAGAGAACCTATTAATTTTCATACTTTAGCATTTCTATTTAAAAATTATATATTAATTTACAAAACATAGAAAAATAGATGGACTGAGTATAATTTCCACTTTGGTATCTTAGTAGGTTCATTTTCTGCTTAATCACTGACAAATATCCTATGATGATGACAATGTTGACAAAATCAAGAGAATAAAGGTTCAGTTCAGTTCAGTCGCTCAGTCTGGAGCTCATTTCAATAAACTCAGATCGGCTGCATTTTTGCTACCCCGACTCTTTGCTACCCCATGAATTGCAGCACGCCAGGCCTCCCTGTCCATCACCAACTCCTGGAGTTCACTCAAGACTCACGTCCATTGAGTCAGTGATGCTATCCAGCCATCTCATCCTCTGTTGTTCCCTTCTCCTCCTGACCCCAATCCTTCCAAGCATCAGAGTCTTTTCCAATGAGTCAACTCTTCCCATGAGGTAGCCAAAGTATTGGAGTTTCAGCTTCATCATCATTCCTTCCAAAGAACGCCCAGGACTGACCTCCTTTAGAACAGACTGGTTGGATCTCCTTGCAGTCCAAGGGACTCTCAAGAGTCTTCTCCAACACCACAATTCAAAAGCATCAGTTCTTTAGCACTCAGCTTTCTTCACAATCCAACTCTCACATCCATACATGACTACTGGAAAAGTTATAGCCTTGACTAGACAGACCTTTATTGGCAAAGTAATGTCTATGCTTTTTAATATGCTGTCTAGGTTGGTCATAACTTTCCTTCCAGGGAGTAAGTGTCTTTTAATTTCATGATTGCAATCACCATCTGCAGTGATTTTGAGCCCAAAAAAGTAAAGTCTGACACTGTTTCCACTGTTTCCTCATCTATTTCCCATGAAGTGATGGGACCGGATGCCATGATCTTCGTTTTCTGAAAGTTGAGCTTTAAGCCAACTTTTTCACTCTCTTCTTTCACTTTCATCAAGAGGCTTTTTAGTTCCTCTTCACTTTCTCTTACATAAAAGGATGGTGTCATCTATATATCTGAGGTTATTGATATTTTTCCCAGCAATCTTGATTCCAGCTTGTGCTTCTTCCAACCCACCATTTATCGTGATGTACTCTGCATATAATTTAAATAAGCAGGGTGACAATATACAACCTTGATGTACTCCTTTTCCTATTTGGAACCAGTCTGTTGTTCCATGTCCAGTTCTAACTATTGCTTCCTGACCTGCATATAGGTTTTTCAAGAAGCCAGTCAGCTGGTCTGGTATTCCCATCTATTTCAGAATTTTCTACAGTTTATTGTGATCCATGCAGTCAAAGCCTTTGGCATAGTCACTAAAGCAGAAATATATGTTATAAAACACTATAAATATATGTAGTTCAAGACCTACTCTTCAGTACATGGACATTTTTTCTCTAAAGCAATGTTGATGTATCAATTTGTAAAGGCAATTTTCCCCTCTGTTAATATTCTAAAGTATAGATTATGCTGCTTATGTAATATTAGGCTATTATAAATTTAGTGAAGATATTAAAGCAATGTCAATCTGTTTAATATTCTTTTTTTTTTCAGTATCAGAGTTCACCGCATCACTGTTTACAATAGCTAGGACATGGAAGCAACCGAGATGTCCATTGGCAGATGAATAGATAAGAAAGCTGTGGTGCATATACACAATAGAATATTACTCAAATATTACAAATAACACCTTTGAATCAGTTATAATGAGATGGATGAAACTGGAGCCTATTACAGAGTGAAGTAAGTAAAAAAGAAAAACACCAATACAGTATATTATGGCAACCCAGTCCAGTCCTCTTGCCTGGAAATTTCCATGACCTGAAGAGCCTGGTAGGGTACAGTCCATCGGGTTGCAAAGAGTCGGGCATGACTGAGCGACTTCACTTTCAGACTTTCATGGAGTTTAGAAGGATGGTAATGATAACCCTATACGCATCACAACAAAAGAGACATAGATAAAAAGAACAGACTTTTGGACTCTGTGGGAGAAGGCAACGGTGGTATGATTTGAGAGAATTGCGTTGAAATATGTATATTACCATATGTGAAATAGATCACCAGTCCAAGTTCAATGCATGAAACAGGACACTCAAATCCAGTGCACTGTGACAACCCAGAGAGATGGGATGGGGAGAGAGGTGGGAGACAGATTCAGGATGGGGAACACATGTATACCCATGGCTGATTCATGTCAATGCATGGCAAAAGCCACTACAATAATTAGCCTCCAATTAAAATAAATAAATTAAATTTTAAGTAGTTAATTGTTTCCACTGTTTATAGATAATAGCATGATTTCTTTCTATAGTGACTGAAATCTTCATTTAGTTATTTCAAACTAGGTTAAATGTTTTTCTACCATACAAGAGTGAGAAAATTTCATCTACTGATATTCACTTATAAACATAAACTTTGTCAAATTATTTACAATTGCATAAATTACCTCAATAACAAAAAAAAAATTTAAGTAATTACATATTTCTCTGTTATAAACTTGAATTTGATATTAATCCCCATGTATGTTAGGCCTAATGCCAAATTACTTTGGAAATTTGCTTTAAAGCAATGCTGATGCTCGAATAACATAAAATTGTAGAATGCTGTCAATGATTACCCATGTTTTTCTTTGATTCTCCAAAGTAATTAATATGATCATGATACAATTATGATGCATTAAATAATGTCATATCATAAGGTAATTAAAAGTCAGATTTGAAAAATTTTCATGTAAGAAAATATCCACAGCATTGTTTTGAACTGACAATATGAATATAAGAGTGTAGTAATGAAAGAGTCTCCTTACATTTGTCTAAATATATAGAGTATAATATTTACAAAACCCCAGCCTGGATTAGTGCCTTTATCAAGAGAGGAAGAAAACAATGCTATCTCTCTTGCATATCGGGATGCAACAAGAAGGCACCCATCCGTAAATCAGTAAGAGAGTCCTCACCAGGAACCCAACCATGGTGGCACACTCATCTTGAATTTCCCAAGCTCCATAATTGTGGAAAATCAATTTCGTGGTTTAAACTACCCAGTCTATGGTGTTTTGTTATAGGTTCAGCTAAGACATGTCTCATATCCTATACCAACAAAAATAGAGCAAATTGGGGCAAATAGTGAAGGTAGATTCAAATATTTACATTATATATATTTACATTTTATATATAAATTCATAAGTTAAATATTTGCATCATATATTATATTATATATTTACATTATAATATGTAATGTTAGAACTTTAAAATAAGTTATTAATATAATTTTATTTTCTTTCATCATTATCTATGTAATATCAGAAACTGATCACAAAACTATTAAATTCTTAAAGAGAAAAAATATAGAAATAAAATAAAATTGATATACCAAATGGTAAAAATCGAATATTAGGCCAAAATGCAAAGAAAAAAAAAAAGCAGTAATGGAAAAAATTATAATGTTTCTATATTCACTCTTACGATGACCTACATTTATAGAAAATGGTGAAATGCAAACTAAAATTTTTTAATCCCACATATATATTATATCTTATTTTTCAAGATACATAAATATATAGCTCATGAAGACATTTGAAAATGGTAAAATTATATAAGAAAATCTCCTAAAAAAGCAGATGTAACTGAAGCACAGGTGTAGCAATAGTATTTTATAAAGAGAGCTCTTAATTGATGTAATGTATATATGTCACAACAAACATCTATTTTTATGAGACAAAATAAATAACATTGAAATACATTGTAAAAGTATATTGCCAAGTATTTATATTTTTTTTTCTTAAGTGAAATTTATTATAATTAGGTCACTGAGACTTACTATACGTACTGTTATATTTGTCACCGTTTGTTGGATGAATACCTGACCTAAAAGTCAGATTATGAGTATTCTGATGAAAATGAACTCCTTGTATTCCATGACAAATGACTAAACAAATCACTTTCTTTTTAGAGATATGTGGACATGCCAGCTAAAGGTAAATATTTTAGTTCTGCATTTATAGCCAGCAAGGAAGAGCAATGACTAAGGTATTCATTCTTTTAAGAAGAATGATATAATAGGGTAGCCTACATTTGTTCCTATACCTGAATAAGTCCCTAATCTCCAGACTACTTGGGATTACGTATTGCATGTGGTGAAAGAAACCCAAACAAATAATGAATAACCACATGGCAGTTAAAAAGGATAGACTTGGCCCCAAGGCCAAACTAGCCTGTTATTCTAGGTATCCTTTGACTTCCTACTTTTTCATTCCAATCCCCTGTAATGAAAGGACATCTTTTTTGGTGTTAATTCTAGAAGCTCTTGTAGGTCTTCAGAGAACCAGTCAACTTCATCTTCTTTAGCATTATTGGTTGGAGCATAGACTTGGATTACTGTGATGTTGAATGGTTTGCCTTGGAACGGAACCGAGATCATTCTGTCTTTTCTGAGGTTGTACTCAAGTACTGCATTTTGGACTCTTTTGTTGACTATGAGGGCTACTTCATTTCTTCTCAGGGATTCTTGTACACAATACTAGATATGATGGTCATCTAAACTAAATTAGCCCATTCCTGTCCATTTATTCATTGATTCTTAAGATGCTATAGTCCAATGTTCACTCTTCACCACAACCAATTTACCTTGATTCATGGACCTAACATTGTAGGTTCCTATGCAATATTGTTCTTTACAGCACTGGACTTTAATCTCACCACCAGACACCTCCACAACTGACCAAGAATGACTAGCTGCTTCTTTCTGGTGGTATTCATAATTGACCTCCTTCATTCCCTAATAGCATATTAGATAACTTCCAACCTGAGGGGCTCATATTCTGTTGTCCTCTTTTGGCCTTTTCATGCTGTTCATGTTTTTCTAATGAAAAGAGTACTGAAGTGCTTAGCCATTCCCTCCTCCTGTGGACCACATTTTGTCAGAACTCTTTATTATGACCACTCTGTCTTGGTGGCCCTGCAGGTAATGGCTCACAGGTTCAATAAGTTACACAAGCCCCTTTGTCATGACAAGGCTTTGATCCATGAAGGGGTTGGTGAAGATATGCCTCAAGTAATTTTATTTTATCCTAAAATGCATTTATACCAATAATCAATGGAGAAAAAGTATATCAAATATAAAATTTCAAATAAATATAAGTGAATATTTGTTCATACAAATAAGTACATAGGCTGAATAGAACTATATTAATAGTTGGTAAAACATACAAATAAACAATAATGTGACATATGTTTCCATGTATTGAATAATAGTGTATATATTGTCAATCTCAAGGAGAAACCTGAGACAAAATGGAAATAATTTAGGTGAGTTGAAAATATACAGAGTGCATTCAATTTTTATATTATTTTCCAGAGAGAAAATAAGAAAATGAAATAACATGTTGTATGTATTAAATATGAAAATGTCAAACCTGCCCAGAATGAGTAAAGTGTATGACAGAATAGCTATCAAATTTCCTCAGTATGATGTTAGACTCAAAATAGACATATTGTATCCCTCTATTTAGATTTCAAACTTCCTTATGTTTTTAGAAATTTTAGGTGTAACAAACTGAAACTCTTTCAGAAAACAGGAACACTAAGATATATAAGAAAAGAAAGATGGTTGCAAGAAGATATAAAGTGGTGAGGGTATGATAAGTGGAATGCTTACATCATCAGTGCCACTTTACACTTACAATTCTGTATGTAAAACCTCATGAAAATTAGCAAATTTGTTGTTTTACTTAAGGTCCTTAAATTTTTAAATTTTTCTTTCAACAATTTAATTTTACTTTCAACACTATTAAGGACAAATAATACACATTTGTGGAACAAATCAGTTTGCAGCATCTGATTTTGGTAATATAATAAGTTGATCATGGTTACCTTCATGTTCTATGATCTGCTTTTATTCCAAATATAGAAGGGAAATTTTCTTAGTTATTATGCTAACTTAAGTACTGGCTGATTAAATAAAAATGGTCACTGACAATGAAGGATATAAGAATTGTCAATATGACATAATGGAAAATCAGAAAAATAAGATTCTATTAAAATACCTATTATAATGGTGATAATATAACTGATTTTTTTTGGTGTTCACTTTACATACCTGCAAGTGAAAAGAGTTTAACTAGAAGATATATAAGACCCATTTCAATTCTGAAGTCTTATGGTGAAAATAAAGCATTGAAATTGCTTCTGAAATTGCTCAAACCTTCATAGTATTAGTAAAACTAAGAAATAAATTCCCTAAAGGGAATCATTATTTATTATTTATCTTTGTAATTTTGTAATCAAATACTAGCCTTCTAAAAAGGTAACATGTTCCATGCCTCTAAAATACTTAACTTGATAAGCTTTAAACTGAAATTTTGCACTGCCATGCAAATTTGGAGGATTATTTATATCTCCCTGCATGCATAATTCTGAGTAAAAGTATAAATGAAGTTTGTAGGAAGAGAAAAAATATTCTCTAATGGACAACATTTTCTCCACTGAAATATGATTCATACTCATCCCAGCTGACAGCTTTGTATCATGCAAGGTAATTAACACATGAGTGAAAATAATAGAACTAAAAAAATCCCTGTCTAATTCTCCCAAGCATTTTTTTTTTTAATTATAACACCCAAAACAAATAAATCAGTAAGAATCTCTTGCTTTTTGCACATATCTTAGGGCATTTTTGTTAAAATATAATGGTCTTCAATATCAATGAGAAACCTTCCGTCCCTGAGCATCTATCATATTGAAGTTGGCAATGATTAATAATAAAAAATACTAGACAGATGGGCATCATATCAGCTACCAAAACTTTGATTCTTTTATCACACATTTTTTCTTACATGGTCTCTTGATGTAGTTATATATTAATAATGCTTTAAAGTATTTCGCTCATGAATAATTTAGGAAGCACAAAATGGAAGATGGTAAGTTGAAAGAGAAAAGATGCTATTTTCTCTAAGTTGCTAAGAACACAAAAACAAATGTTACTCTCAACAATGTATTAAAACAGCTTGCTTTTAGAGATTTTGATGCTACTCTGTCATTGAGAACAGTGATAAAGACTCTGGCTTTACTGCTTATGAGGGTTTACCTCTTGTTTTTCCCCTCTGAATTTTCTTACCATGTAAATAAACATTTATGAGAGTGAATAACATGATACTCTGTACTAGGAATAGTTCATTTAGACAAGGATATTTATATGCATTAGTACATATCTTAGTACATATATCACCAAGAAATTTTTTTTTTCAGAAATTTCTTTATTTTCCAACTGTTTTGGTAATGTGTGTTGCATAGATATGGTATATGTGAGAAATATCTCTCAATACTCTTTTTTAGTATTCGCCTAAGTCTTAAAGATCTGTGTAGTCAACAGAAAATGAGATGATTGAATGGCATCACCAACACAATGGACATGAGTTTGAGCAAATTCAGGGAGATAGTGAAAGCAAGGGAAGCCTGGTGTGCTGCAGTCCATGGAGTTGCAAAGAGTTGGACAGGACTAGAGACTTCACAATAGCAACGTCTTAATGTAGGGCTAAGCAGTTAATGGTTAAGATTAATATGTGGCTCAAATCAATCATGGACACAAAAATAAGGCTTTTCTTTATCATATATCCCATAAAAAAGATGATCTGACTGATATGACTAAAAAAGGGCTTTATATTAATTTGTTAACTATTTAATCTGTGTAATTTTAATGATATAGTTCATAAAATCATCAAAATATCATTAAACTTAAACTTCCAGTTCTAGTAATAGTGGGCTAGTGCTTAAGACCAACTTCTCTGGTAAGGATACCAAGAATATGAATAAAACTAAATAAAATATTAATTCTAATATAAACATGAAATGTTAACTGCATAGTTACAAGTTATATGGATAAATTCTAGGCATAGAAAAGCCATAGACATACATCTAGTATGAGGGATTTTGGTACTGACTCTATTTTCCAATTCTGAAAAAAATCCATCTGGAAAACAGAACATCAGATTGTGTAGTAATAAAAAGCAGGGTGCAGTGCCTGCTAACCTAAAGAGGAGAATCGAATGTCCTCCCAATTTAATCTGGGATCTCATATGGCTACACCTTCAGAGTGAAAGTTAAAGAAGTAAAACTACTCTTGAGGACAGTTCACCTCGTTCGATGCCACTTGGGCAATATAGATTACCTCAAGCCTAAAATGTGAACTAAGATTGTCCTTGTCTCTAATGTCCCCTGTCATGGGGACATCTGGCACAGAAGTAAATTGACTATATTTGCAGTAAGTTAGTATCATCTTATGTCTAAAATTGTTCATACAAATGAAGATTTAAATTAAATATCTAATATGCAGTCAATGAAAACCAGGCACAGAGGATTTTAAATTCCATATCTGAGAAACATATAAACAATATACAATAGAAATCAGTTCAGAAGGATGTGATATTTTGGAATGATCAAGTACTAATCCATTTTATATATATATATATATATATATACACACACATTGTATATGATGTGTATATACAGTGCATATATAATGTAAATATTATATATAGTGATATATTATATTATATATATATATTTTAAATTAAATTGAAAATATCTCTGTAAAAAAAAGAGATTACAAAGTCACATATTACATTTGAAAAAGAACCAGAAAATTTCATGTGCTAAACAAATCCAGTAACAAAAATTAAATACTGCAATCAACTCCTCACTTTGAAAACAGCCTAGGCGCAATCAGAAAGAGAAAATTTGAGGTCAAAATTTTCCAGAATCTTATCTGAAGTAATAAGAAAGAGAAAATACATCAAGTAGGAAAGAGTGAAAAAGATGAAGTAGGAATATCTAACATTTATTTAATCTGAGATCTCTACAGTTGGAAGCAAGGGAACAGAACAGTAGTATTTGAAAAGTTAGATTTTTTTTTTTCAAAATAAAGAAAACTATCAATCAGAAAATTCTACAATGCCAAAGAATTTTGGGAAAAAATTGTAGAAATCCCTAGGAGTATTTCATTATGAAACTGCAAAAACCAAAAAAACTCAGGAAATATTAAGCCTGACAGATAAAATGCAAAACCTCCTTTAAAGCACTAAGAGACTTTAATTTTCTCAGAACAAAATTGTCTGGCTAAAATGAAAGAATCACCAATGAACCATAGAAAATTAACTGTATTCCATTATTCTATAATTTACAGGAAAAGACCCTGATGCTGGTAAAGACTGACGGCAGGAGGAGAAGGGCATGACAGAGGATGAGATGGTTAGATGGCATCACCAATTCTGTGGACATGAGACTGAATAAGCTCCAGGAGTTGGTGATGGACAGGGAAGGTTGGCATACTGTGGTCCATGGGATCACAGAGTGGACACAACTGAGCAACTGAACTGACTGAAGTGATAATTTACATTTGAAAAATAAGAGAAAATAAGAGACTCTGGGAAAACCATGGTCAATTCTGTGTCAATAAATACCTGTGATGAACTTGGGAAACTTCTAGGAAAAAATATATATATAATAAACTACTAAACATAAATCAGTACAATTACCAACATATTTCCCTTAATTTTTCTTTTCAGGACTTCCTGTACTTCTGTTCTTTCATATATGAGCATTTTCCCTCTAAGGAATGTGCTATAAATACTCTTTTTAATAACCCTTTTAGTACAAGAATCTCCAATGGTCAGTTATTACAAGTTTGTTGTAAAAATTTGGACATTTAGCTTATATTTTGAAGGATAATATCATTTAATATAGCATTTCATGTTGGTAATTGTTACTGATACTGTTTTCCCATTTGAAGATATGAAAGTAATACCTCTTCATCCCATTTTTTATTGTTATTGTCAAAAATATTATCAGTTTTATTGTTACTCCTTTGGAATAAATTAATACTTTAACCAGATACTCTTTTTTCTGTGATTATTCATTTTTAGTGTAAATATTATCTGAAGTATAACAGGGTGGTAGATTTGATTATTATTTATAATTATTTGTATTCATTCTCTAGCAAAATCAAATACTCATGACCTGTGGCTCTTTAAGGCATGTTGGTATCTCCCACTATAATTAGAATGAACATTTCCACCCATGGCTTTTTGTAGGCTACCAAATATACCCTCTGACTCTTATAATTAGTTTTTGTGTATTCATTAATGACCCTCACTATCCCTCTGCAGTGTGTCAGTTTCAACTTAGCAATAACCAGCCAACTTGGTGGTTACCCTAAGAACTGCTTCCTTAACCCCATCTTTTTAAAATCATCACCCCTTCAAGTGTGTTCCTCATTACCAGTATCTTTTCTACTGAAGTCAACAACTGGGCTGTGTTCCGCATACCATTCACCATGGTATCATTTCCATGGCAGTGAGTGAACCAGTCCCAAAACCCCACCATACCATCTGACTTCTCAGATCAAACATGGTAGGACAATTTTAGGCCCTCTGACAAAACAGACAACCAGATGGAGTTAGTTTTGCACAAGATTTACCTGTCAAATTCCTATAAAAGAAAAATGGAGTGAAACAAAAGTAAATATTGGGAACATTCAGAACACAAATAGGTATGACATTAGTAAAATCAAAGAAGAACTCTGTGCTAAGAATCTCAAACTGAGGTACAGATCTCAGTTTCTTTTGGCTAAGCGGATTAGGGGTCCTTCTGGAAAAATACTCCTTGGGAGACTTCCACCTTTCATAGGTAGGGCCTCTATTAGGATCCCCACCACGCTTAAACACTGGCTAGGAACAATTCAGAGAGAAAATTGTAGCTGTGCAATGCAGTAACAAGGAATGACAGTAGGCAGCCCAGCAGTAGACTTGAAAGATATGTTTTCATGGACACCACAAGTAGACAATGCAGAAAATGCAAAAGTAATGTAGTGATTCTGTTATATCCTTTAATTTACGTTTAATTTTATGTCTACTAGGTGATTAATATTCCTTAGAGTCATATTGCAAACACTGTCTTTGATGCAGTGTGTATTAGTTGATGTACTTCCTCAGTTCTTTCAGTTTCTGGAGGTTGATATTTAGACACTAAGCCCACCTGGTGTTCCTGTAAGTGCCTGTTAAAAATTAGTAGTCAATGAAAGATTTGGGATGAATTTATTTTCATATTTTATAACTCAGCACTTCTCTAGTTATCTTGCTTCTGATGTTCACTTCTCTCCTGAATCTCCATCTGACCTGTCAGCAAGAAGCTCTGTGCTTTGAAATTTTAAGCTGCAAAAGTCTCAATTTGATACTGCCTAAGAGGAGTTCATTCTGAAGGAGATCAGCCCTGGGATTTCTTTGGAAGGAATGATGCTAAAGCTGAAACTACAGTGCTTTGGCCACCTCATGCGAAGAGTTGACTCATTGGAAAAGACTCTGATGCTGAGAGGGATTGGGGGCAGGAGGAGAAGGTGATGGCAGAGGATGAGGTAGCTGGATGGCATCACTGACTTGATGGACGTGAGTCTGAGTGAACTCCGGGAGTTGGTGATGGACAGGGAGGCCTGGCGTGCTGCGATTCATGGGGTCGCAAAGAGTCGGACATGACTGAGCTACTGAATTGAACTGAATGGGTCCAGATTCCATGTTCTCAGTTTTTGTTTTTAATATTTAGTTTTAAGCTAGCTCTTTCACCATCCTCCTTCACACTCATCAAAAGACTCTTTAGTTCCGCTTCACTTTCTACCATTAGAGTGGTATCATTTGCATATCTGAGGTTGTTGATGTTTCTCCCGCCTATCTTGATTCCAGCTTGTAACTCATCCAGCCTGGCATTTCTCATGATGTGCTCAGCATATAGGCTAAACAAACAGCATGACAGCAGGAAGCCCTGTCTTACTCCTTTCTCAATCTTGAACCAATCACTTGTTCCATACAGGGTTGTAACTCTTGCTTCTTGACATGCATACAGATTTCTCAGGAGACAGGTAAGATGGTGTGATATTTCCATCTCTCTAAGAACTTGCCTGGAGAAGGAAATGGCAATCCACTCCAGTGTTCTTGCCTGGAGAATCCCAGGGATGGGGAGCCTAGTGGGCTGCTGTCTATGGCATCGCACAGAGTTGGACACGACTGAAGCAACTTAGCAGCAGCAGCAAGAACTTGCCATTCTCTAAGAACTTGCCACTGTTTGCCATGATCTACACAGTCAAAGATTTTTGTGTAGTTGATGAAACAGAGATAGACATTTTTTTTTCCTGAAATTCCCTTGCTTTCTCCATAATCCAGTGAATGTTGTCAGTTTGATCTTTAGTTACTTTCTCTGTAATCCAGCAAATGTTGTCAATTTGATCTCTAGTTCTTCTTTCTTGTCTAAATCCAGCTAGGACATCTTGAAGTTTTTGGTTCACACAATGCTGAAGCCTGGAGTGAAAGATTTTAAATATGATCTTACTAGCCTGGAGGATGAGTGCAACTGTCCAATGGTTAGCACATTCTTTGGTACTACCTTTCTTAGGAATTAGGATAAGGATTGACCTTTTCCAGTCCTGTGGCCACTGCTGGATCTTCCAAATTTGCTGACATAATGAGTCCAAAACCCTGATGGCACCCTCCTTTAGGGATTTGAATAGTTCTACTGGAATTACATCACATCCACTTACTTTATTAACAGCAGTGCTACTTAGGGACAACTTGCCTTTGCACTCCAGAATGTCTGGCTCTGGGTGACTAACCACACCATATCACGTATCCAGTTCATTAAGATATTTTTTTATACGGTATTTTCTGTGTATTCTTTCCATCTCTTCTTGATCTCTTCAGCATCTACTAGGTCTCTACACTTTTTTTTTCCTTTATTGAGCCCATTTTTGGAAGGAATGCTCCCTTGATGTTTCCAGTTTGCCTGAAGAGATCTCTAGTCTTTCCCTTTCATTCTTTTATTCTATTATAAAATACTGTTTATTGAAGAAAGCCTTTTTGTCTCTCCTAGCTGTTTTTTGAAACTCTGTGTTTAAATGGAGGTACTTTTCCCTCTCTCCCTTGCTTTTCACTTCTCTTCATTTTTCTGCTATTCATAAAGCCTCATCAGATAACCACTCTGCCTCCTTGCTTTTCTTTTTCTTTGAGATGGTTTAGTTCACCACTTCCTGCACAATATTATGGACCTCCATCCATAATTCTTCAGACACACTGTTATCTAGATCTAGTCCCTTGAATCTATTCATTACCTCAATGTGAATTCATATGGGATTTGTTTTAAGTCATACCTGACTGGCCTAGATTTTTTCCCCAGTTTTATTTAGTTTAAGCCTGCATTTTGCAGTGAGAAGCTGGTGATCTGAGTCACAGTCAGCTCCAGGTCTTGTTTTTAGTGTTTGTATACAGCTTTTCCATCTTTGGCTACAAAGAATGCAATCAATTTAAGTCATGACGTTTGTTGATGTCCTTGTGTAAAGCCATCTCTTGCGTTGTTGAGAAAGAGTATTTGCTAGCAAATACTCTTAGCAGAATTCAGTTAGTCTTTGCCTTCCTTCATTTTGCTCTCCAAAGCCAAACTGGCCTGTTAACCCAGGTATATCCTGACTTTTTCCTTTCACATTCCAATCCCCAATGGTGAATAGAAGATCTCTTTTTGGTGTTAGTTCTAGGAGGTCTCCTAGGTCTTCACAGAACTGATAAACTTCAGCTGCTTCAGCATTGGTGGCAGGGATATAGACTTGGATTGATTTGATGCTGAATGGCTTGCCTTGAAAATGAATGGAGATCATTCTGTCAGTTTTGAGGCTGCACCTGAGTACGGTATTTCAGAATCTTTTGTTGATTATGAGGGCTATTCTGTTTTTTTATATGGGATTCTTTCCCGCAGTAGTAGATATAATGGTCATCTGAATTAAAATTTGCCCATGTCTTTCCATTTTAGTTCACTGATTCCTAGGATGTCAATGATTATTCTTACAATCCTTTGCTTGATCACTTCCAATTTTCCTTGATACATGGACCTAACATTCCAGGTTCTTATATAATACTACTGTTCTTTGCAGCATTGTATTTTACTTTCATCACCAGACATATGAACAACTAAGTGTCATATCCGCTTCGGCCCAACAACTTTATTCATCCTGGGGCTATTGGTAATTCTTGTCTGCTCTTCCCCAGTAGCATACTGGACACCTTCAGACCTGGGGAACTCATCTTTTGGTATCATATCTTTTTGGCCTTTTATAGAGCTCATGAGGTTCTCACAGCAATTATACCTGAGTAGTTTGCCATTCCCTCCAGTGGATCACATTTTGCCAGGTGAGGTGGTCTAGTACTTAACTATGTATAAAAGAAACTTGGAATCCATAATTAACTGAGACTTGATACTCTATCTGTACCTTAATCCATGACACTATTTGGTACAGGGAAAGGGGACAATTGTGCTGTGAAACAAGGAACACTATAAGTTTAACTGATTTATTTTTTAAATAAATAATTAGTAAAATTTGTTGCATTTTCCCTCATATATCAGTCTATCCTCAATAGAAGTAATTAGTCAATAATGTCATCACACTGAGGAAGAACTTCTTTCTCTGCAATCTTGTATTACTGCTCTGTCTATAGCTCTCATGTGTAATTAAAATTATGGTTTTTGTAACTTACCTAAATTTTTGTGTGGCAACAGAATCACTTTCTTGTTTCTTTTTATTATATTTTTTATGGAGATAAAGTCTAATTATGCTTTATGTATGTTTAAGATTAAAACCATCAAATGTGTTTTTTCCCCATTTGATTTCCTTGTTATTTATTTATCACTTTGGTCTTTTGTGGACTTTTTTCCAATCTGACATTTACTTGGTATTTATGTTTTTTTTTACAATTATTTTAGTATTTGACCAAAAAATCACTTGCTGCCTTTTGATTTCTACATTTCTCAGAAAATACAAAGACCTTGGAACACTTAAACCACATACAACACCCTTTTGACATACATGCTATTTTATGTATATTTTAATTATTTCTACACATTAAATTCACATTCTCACCACTGTACAATATATATTTGCATTTATGAAAATTTGTAGATCACTTTGCTCTTGAAGAATTACCTTCCTTTGTTATTTGTTTACTTTCTTCCTATTTCATCATATTTTACTCCAAACTATCTTGTGCTAATTAATATCACACATGATCACGGTTTCAACAGATGGATTGCTGGAATCTAGCTTCTGACTAATGACTAACCATTTGACCTTGCATAATTTATACTTAGAGTACTTATGCCATAATTTTCTCTTCTGTGTAGTGAGTCTTATATCAATAATGATAATAAATCTTGCAATGAATATACTTAATGAACTTAAAACAGCAGCATATTAAGTATTATTCTTGAATTAATCATTTTTTACACTGCCAATTAAGCAGTTTTTGTTAAGGATAGTGTTATTTAACAAGACACCCATTTACCAGCCTTCATCTTCTTCATAGTTTTTATCATTATGTCTGCTGAATTATTTTTAATACGCACTTTTAGGTTTTCTGACCCATATCTAACTTATCACCAAGTCTTCTCAATATACAGTTCTCAATATGTCTTAAATAATACAGACTTCTCTGGATCCCTGAACATTTTTCTGTTCCAACAGAAATTTGTATTCCCCATACTGATCTATGCTGTTAGCCTCTAAATGCTAATTATTTTCCTTATTTACCCTATCGATCTTAAGTCTACTCAGGGGCAAAAGTCATTAATTTAGATATCCTTATCATTGCTATAATTAATAGTTTATTTAATATTGTTTTGTTTTTAAAGAATACAAAGAAACTTAACAAGCCTTATGTTTTAGTACCTAACCCTATCCATTTGCACCTTCACCTTCACCCTACCAGTAAACACATTTCCTGGTTCTCAACATTCTAACTATATTAACATGATAATTCCTACATGGCACCTTGCTCATTCTGTCATAGAGTCCTTGCACATGTTGCTCTATTCTGTGTGGAAATCTTTCATCCTTTTGACAATTTTGAGCCCACTGATCTTTTAGATTCAAATTATTTTATTCAATTTGGAAAGTCTTTTCATACACAGTTGACTAGGTCAAGTTATCCTACCATGAAACTCCTTGTCAAAATGTATCTCTTTGTAGCACTTAACAGTTTTAAATGTGAGCTCTTCTGCATGGTTATCTATTTTAAAATCTTTCTATGCAAGTCATACAGGGAAGAAAGACATCTGTTTTGCCCATTTTCAGGTCTTCATTGAAGTGAATGAAGTGAAAGTCGCTCAGTCATTTCTGACTCTTTGTGACCCCATGGACTATTAAGTAGCTGGAATTCTCCAGGCCATAATGCTGGAGTGGATACATCTTCCCATCTCCATGGAATCTGATTCTTTACCAGTTGAGCCACAAGGGAAGCCCTGGGTTTGTATTTAAAAACCCTGCTAATGTTTATTAGAAACGATATGTATTTTTGGATCAACATAGAGATTCAGATTTGTATCCATGAAGTTAAAAGTGAGAGAGGAGATAAGGGTTGACTATATCATCACAGAACAGAAGGTAAGGGATACACTGACATTTGATAAACTACTGGAAGATAATAGCTCCAAAAGGATATTTGATAAAGGATAATAAACAAAGAAATACGTGAAAACACAAGGTGACTACATCAATAAATTAGAGGATTTTTAAGAATCAATAAATACAATGCATAGCGGTCCTGAGAAGTTAAAAGAAGTACAAACACTTTGAATGGAATTAGTAACTTAATAATAATTGGTATACACATGTTCCCCATCCTGAACCCCCCTCCCTCCTCCCTCATGGTGGTTTCATGTTTATATATGGCAAAACCAATACAATATTGTAAAGTAATTAACCTCTAATTAAAATAAATAAATTTATATTAATAAAATAAAATTAAATTAAAAAAAAAACATATTTTACCTCTAAAAAATAATAACAATTGGATATCTTAGAGTGTCACATACTGCTATTGTATAATTAATAGTATATGAGCTTTATTACTAAGTAGGAAATAATAGGGGAAATGCAGGTTTCTCTTTAAGAATATTACCTATGAAGAAAGATCAAATAAGAGCTAAATGAAGATAAAGAAGTTTATTAGTGCTATCTGAGATGTTCTGTTTTCATATTAAATTAAAGATAAGTAGAGATGAGACTGAAGTTAAAAGAAGTGTAGACCTTGAGGAGAGAAGAGGAAATACAAGGTAAACACAATTAAGGAACACGTGTGAAAACAAAAACAGGTACTTTTAAAACAAAAACAGCAAAAATTATATGATGGTAGAAAAAAGTAACCAAAAATTAAGATGGGTATTTATGTTTAAAAATGGAATTAAAGAAATTTTGTATAATGCTATTGATTTTCTATAAATTAGCAGGAAATTTTCTCTGCTGAAAATGAAACAGAATGAGATAAGAATGAGGTTGAAATTTTAACATAAAGTTAGAAATTTGTATTAGCACATGAGGGAGACCTTTAGCAGAAGCTAAATAGTGATGTAAAAATCTTAATTGAAATCAAATTCCAAAGAATAAATGTAATCAGAGAAGTGAGAAAATTCAGAAACAAAGAAAAAGAGTTAAGCAAGACAAAATAATCATAGTTCAGCCATAAAACAAAGTCAAGGACCTTCAGTTCCTCCTCAAGAGCAATAGATAATACTTGAAGTCATGTTCTTGAGCTGTTTTACAAATACTAAAACCCACCACCAGATGGAAGAAATTAACTGCATAGTGACAACCAGCATGTAGTCCTTATCTGCTGGAACTAAAAGATTATGATTGAGGTTCCTGATACATAATCCCATTACCTTACCATCACTGATCAGATGGGTGTCCACAAGCTGATCACATACCCTACAACTCTGTCTAATGTTACCTTTAAAATATCTTCCCTGAAATTTGGAGAGTTGCATGTAAATCAATGAAGTTAAAATACATCCTCATACCATACACAAAATCAAACTCAAAATGATTTAAACACAAATATAAGACATGATATCATAAAACTCCTAAAAGGGAATAATGGTAAAGCATTCTCTGACATAAATTGTAGCAATGTTTCCTTTCGTCAGTCTATCTAAGCAACAGAAATGAAACCAAATTTAACAAATGGAACCAAAGCAAACTTCTAAGGTTTTGCACAGCAAATATTTTAATAGACAGAGTGAAAAGACTAAATATGGACAGGGAGAAAATATTTGAAAATGATGCAACTGACAAGGGGTTAATTTCCAAAATACACAGAGAGCTCATAAAACTCAATTTAACAGAATAAATAAATAAACAAACAACTCAGTCAAATATTGGGCAGAACACTGAAGTAGATATTTCTCCAAAGAAGACATACAAATGGCCAATAGGCACATGTAAATATGCTCCCAAACACTACTTATTAGAGAAATGCAAATCAAAATTATAATGAGGTACCACCTCATACAGAATGCTCATTATTAAAAAGTCTATAAATAACAAATGCTGGAGAGGATGTGGATAAAAGGGAATCCTCTTATACTGTTGGTGGGAATTTAAATTGGTGCAGTCATTACGAAAATAGTGACTCAAAAAATAGGGTCCTTAAACTAGGGTCATTAAAAAATATAAACAGAGTTGCCATATGGTCCAGAAATCCCACTCCTGGGCATATGGCCAGACAAAACTAGAATCTGAGAAGACTAAGCACAGCACAAGCATCTCAAAGAGCCTGAAATGTCTAAAATGGCCAGTCCTAATTGAAGGTCCTAAACTCTGATTTCACTGCTGCCCCACATAACTCAGGGTTGCTCAGCTTAACTTATAAGAGGCTCATTGATAGCTTTCTTCTGATTGCTATAATTTCAGTTGTAGCTTTTTGTCAATGCCTCAAAGAGGAAAACTAATGCCCCAAAATGGAGTTCACACTGGGAGTTCACACTTGTTTTTGTATCACTCTGGGATCTTGAACAAGTCTAATTCTTCATTAACCTTAAATAATATTTTGTTTAATACAATCTAGTTCATGACAGTTAGAAGTAGAATTCTGGTTTATATTAATAAAAAATATTTCTCTTTCTGAAATTGCCCTAATATAGTGGAGATGGATATTTAAATAATTGAAAAAATAAAACTCACCATTGATTTTTTCTCATTTGCAAATCAAAAAATGTCTTAACAGTAGATTAACATGTACAATGTAGGAAATATATAACAAGGAGCAATAATAATAATAAATCATGCAACAGCATATTAAATGCCATATGCTTGGGTTTTTAAACTTATGTCATTGCATAAATAAATCTGGAATATATGTCACTTTCTATTTTTGAACTGTGAGCATCTGCTTATTTCTGAGATTATCATAAATGACATCATGTTTTATGTTTTCTACAATATCGCCTTCTGCAAAGTTCACTCTCCCATGTATGTTCCCAAAGTACTTCTTAGTACATGCCTCTACTATTGTATTAACTGAGTCACAGCTATCTAACTGTAGTCCCTTTCTCTTACTAGATTAGGATGCCTTTAGAATAAGAATTATATCTTACCCTTTGGGATACTACAAATATTTATCACAGTGAAAAACCAGGTGCTAAATATAATCCCTGATTCTCAATGCAGGATCCGGAGACAATAGTCAGAATGTCCATAAGTAGAGAACAGTAAGTCCATGATTTTGGGTGGAAATAATAAGTATACTTTATTTTACTAAAATCTAAGTGAAATTTAGATTGATTATATTCTTTGCAGCAAAGATGAAGAAGCTTTAAACAATCAGCAAAAACAAGACCAGGAGATTACTGTGGCTCAGATTATGAACACCTTATTGCCAAATTAAGATTTAAATTGAAGAAAGTAGGGAAAATCACTAGACCATTCAGGTGTGACCTATGATTATACAGTGGTAGTGAGAAATAGATTCAAGGGACTAGATATGATAAACACAGTGTCTGATGAACTATGGATGGAGGTTCAAAACATTATACAGGCGATAGGGATCAAGACCATCCCCAAGGAAAAAAAAAAAAAAAGGCAAAATGGCTGTCTGAGGAGGCCTTACAAATAGCCATGAAAAGAAGAGAAGTGAAAAGAAAAGGAGAAAAGGAAAGATATACCCATTTGAATGAAGAGGTTGAATAAAATAATAGCAAAAAGAGATAAGAAAGTCTTCCTCAGTGATCAGTGCAAAGAAATAGAGGAAAAGAACAGAATGGGAAAGAATAGAGATCTCTTCAAGAAAATTAGAGATACCAAGGGAACATTTCAGGCAAAGATGGGCTCAATAAAGGACCAAAATGGTATGGACCTAAGAGAAACAGAAGATATTAAGAAGAGGTGGCAAGAATACACAGAAAAACTGTACAAAAAAGATGTTCACGACCCGGATAATCACAATGATGTGAACACTCACCTAGAGCCAGACATCCTGGAATGTGAAGTCAATGGGCCTTAGGAAGCATCACTATGAACAAAGCTAGGGGAGGTGATGGGATTCCAGTTGAGCTATTTCAAATCCTGAAAGATGACACTGTGAAAGTGCTACACTCAATATGCCAGCAAATTTGGAAAACTCAGCAGTGGCCACAGGACTGGAAAAGGTCTGTTTTCATTCCAATCCTAAAGAAAGGCAATGCCACAGAATGCTTAAACTACCACACAATTGTACTCTTCTACACGCTAGTATATTAATGCTTAAAATTCTTCAAGCCCGGCTTAAGCAATAAGTGAATCTTGAACTTCCAGATGTTCCAGCTGGTTTTAGAAAAGGCAGGGGAACCAGAGATCAAATTGCCAACATCCGCTGGATCATTGAAAAAGCAAGTGAGTTCCAGAAAGAAACATCTATTTCTGCTTTATTAACTGTGCCAAAGCCTTTGACTGTGTGGATCACAATAAACTGGAAAATTCTGAAAAAGATGGGAATACCAGACCACCTGATCTGCCTCTTGAGAAACCTGTATGCAGGTCAGGAAGCAACAGTTAGAACTGGACATGGAACAACAGACTGGTTCCAAATAGGAAAAGGAGTGCATCAAGGTTGTATATTGTCACCCTGCTTATTTAACTTTTATGCAAATTATATCATGAGAAACGCTGAGCTGGAAAAAGCACAAGCTGGAATCAAGATTCCTGGGAGAAATTATAGAAGAGTGATTGCTATGCTAATCATAATCAGCATCAAGGTCAAAAGTTTCCATCACTCCAGAATTAACATTTAGAAAATAAATTAACCAGAATACCAGTGCTATTTCTGAACTCCCAGCTCACATGGGTTTGAAATAGAATGCTGTATCTTTTAAGTATCTTTAAAGAGGAGCTATATAATATTCATACAATGTTTGAATAAATGTCACTCCAAACCTGCTAATGCCCAAGGCAGAGAGTAACCTGCCTTGGAGAGTAACCTGAGGAGGGCTGTGATTCAGTGTGACTGCTTGGACTGCTAAGGTGAAGGTTGGTAATCTGCTGGTCTCACCTCATCCTTGGCATGTGTCATTATAAAATGTGTTGAAAGTACTTACATCTCTGGCTGAAGTGGGTGATGAAATACACATGTATTTGGAGAATTCTTTTTCATTCCCCCTGCCCCGTCCCAGTATTGGTCTCTACAATACAATAAAATAACCCTTGAATGTCTATGGTTTTATAGACTTAGACACCTATTTCACATCATATACAAAAATTGATTTCAATTGTAAAACAAACAAAAATAAAAGTATGTTATCAATACAATAAAATATTTTTCCACAATAAAAAGGAAAGGCATACTGATATGCCCTACAACCTAGATGAACCTGGAAAACATTATGCTAAATAAGAGAAGCCAGACCCCTAAGGCCACACATATATTTATAATTCCATTCACATGGAATATCCAGAAGAGGCAAATCTACAAGAACAAAAAACAGATGAGTAGGTTCCAAGGGCTGGGATGTGAGGAAAAAGGAGTGACTGCTAATGGGTTTGGGTCTCCTTTGGGGTGAAGAAAGTGTTCAGGAATTAAAAGAAGTAATGGTTGTGGGAAAAACACTGGGCTGGAAGAAGCACAAGCTGGAATCAAGATTTCCAGGAGAAATATCAATCACCTCAGATATGCAGATGACACAACCCTTATGGTAGAAAGTGAAGAAGAACTGAAAAGCCTCTTGATGAAAGTGAAAGAGGAGAGTGAAAAAGTTGGCTTAAAGCTCAACATTTAAAAAGTGAAGATCATGACATCTTGTCCCATGACTTCATGGGAAATAGATGGAGAAACAGTGGAAACAGTGTCAGACTTTATTTTGGGGAGCTCCAAAATCACTTCAGATGGTGACTGCCGTCATGAAATTAAAAGACGCTTACTCCTTGGAAGGAAAGTTATGACCAACCTAGGTAGCATATTGAAAAGCAGACATTACTTTGCCAACAAAAGTCTGTCTAGTCAAGGCTATGGTTTTTCCAGTAGTCATTTATGGATGTGAGAGTTGGACTGTAAAGAAAGCTGAGCACCGAAGAATTGATGCTTTTGAACTGTGGTGTTGAAGAAGACTCTTGAGAGTCCCTTGGACTCCAAAGAGATCAGCCCTGGATGTTCTTTGGAAGGAATGATGCTGAAGCTGAAACTCCAGTACTTTGGCCACCTCATGCAAAGAGTTGACTTATTGGAAAAGACTCTGATGCTGGGAGGGATTAGGGTAAGGAGGAAAAGGGGATGACAGAGGATGAGATGGCTGGATGGCATCACCGACTCAATGGACGTGAGTTTTAGAGAACTCCGGGAGTTGGTGATGGACAGGGAGGCCTGGCATGCTGCGATTCATGGGGTTGCAAAGAGTCAGACACGACTGAGTGACTGAACTGAACTGAACTGGAAGAAATATCAATAACCTCAAATATGTAGGTGACACCATCCTTATGGCAGAAAGTGAAGAGAAACTAAAAAGCTTCTTGATGAAAGTGAAAGAGAAGAGTGGAAGGCTTGTCTTAAAACTCAACATTCAGAAAACAAAGATTATGGCATCTGGTCCCGTCACTTCACGGCAAATAGATGGGGAAACAGTGGAAACAATAGCTGACTTTAATTTTCTGGACTCCAAAATCACTGCAGATGCAATTGGAGCCATGAAATTAAAAGACACTTATTCCTTGGAAGGAAAGTTATGACCAACCTAGAAAGCATATTAAAAAGCAGAGACATTAGTTGGTTTTCAAAGGTCCGTCTATGGTTTTTTCAGTGGTCATGTATGGATGTGAAAGTTGGAGTATAAAGTAAACTGATTGAAGAAGAATTGATGTTTTTGAACTGTGATGTTGGAGAAGACTCTTGAGAGTACCTTGGCCTGTAAGGAGATCTAATACATCCATTCTAAAGGAGATCAGGCCTGGGTGTTCATTGGAAGGACGGATGTTAAAGCTGAAACTCCAATATTTTGGCCACCTGATGCAAAGAGCTGACTCATTTGAAAAGACCCTGATGATGGGAAAGATTGAGGGCAGAAGGAGAAGGGATGACAGAGGATGAGATGGTTGGATGGCATCACTAATTCAATGGACATGGGTTTGGTTAGACTCCATGTGTTGGTAGTGGACAATGAGGCCTGGTGTGCTGCCGTTTTTGGGGTCTCACAGAGTTGGACACGACTGAGCAATTGAAATGAACTGAACTGATCTGATCTTAAAATGGTAATTACTAGTTAATTACTACATTTTTTATTGACTACATTAATAGAGGAGTTATAGATGATAGATCAATCCATCAATCAATAGAAAATTGAGGATTGTTTTAATATGTTTATAAGTCTAGTAATTCATTTTAGATATTTAAAAACATCATTCTGAGAAGATGGTCCACAGACTTCACAAGAATGACAAAAGAGTCCATGGAAAAAATATTTATGCACTCCTGGGAAACGTATTCGTTTGAAGGGAAACTATCAGAGATACATTATTAGCATCAGAAAGTAATTTGCCTTCTTTTATACTGATTGTTAACATTTGCCATTCGCTTTTAAAATTCTGTTTTAGTACAGCTAGCTTATTTTAGAAAAATAAAAACTAACCTTAGCATCCTGATATTTTGTGCTTTGACAAAGGAAATTCAGACATTGATGTTCATTTCTTAAAATTCAATATAATAAAACCTTCAAAATGACAATCTTAAGCAGAGAAAGCATTGAAATGTTCACGTGGGCATTTATTTACTTCTGTTTGCCTAGAAAAACTTTTTCTCTCTTACATCATTCACTATTTTTGAACACAGTAGAAAACTAGAATTCACATACCAGGCAGCTCTCTCTCCCTTTCTCTCTTTCTCACTGTCAGTAAAGACGTGCTTGGTCAACCTTTTGAAAATTCCTCAGAACTTATGGCCTTAATTCAAGAAAATATATAACTGCACTAACATTTAATTATAAAAAATCATATTCAATTAAACTTTGAACTGAAAAAAAGATTTACTAATAATATAATTAAGAATCTCTTTTATTAGTCAATTTTGTGCTTTCCATTTAGATCATAAGTATCATTTACATGTAAAGTTAAATGTTTCCTATTCATTATTTATTTAATAAAAGCATAAATGCATTCCAAGTTCAATATTTACATACATTTTAAGATTTCATGTAAAATATGAGTATCATATGAAAACGAGTAACATTGTGACTTAAAATATCACAATTAAAATTACACATATTTTAATCAGAGTACAATCTAGTGTGTAAAAATTAAGACACAGAAATTATAACATGAAAGTAATAAAAACTTCAGAAATAAAGTTTCTCCATCACTCTTCATGGAAATCTGAGTTTTATAATCATGCAAATTATAATTCCTAGAATATTGAATAATTATATTTACTAGTATTATGCTACACTAAAATCCAAACTATATAAGATAATATTAATAATAAATACTTTAAATAAAAATCCATATGCATTGTTAACATTTCTTTCCATTGCATAAATAGTATCCACTGGATAATATCCAATATATTATCCAATATATAATATATTGGCAACTTTTATAAGTAAAAATACATCCAATTCATACATACTGACAGTTAGTCCTTTGAATTATACCATTACTTCATTGCCATTATAACATTTTATTATTTTGTAACAAATAAACATCATAAATTATAGAAATTTATAATTATATATTTACATATACATTATATGTATGTATAATTAATACATATATTTGCTTACAATTTACAAAAATAAAAAATTCTATTAAATGCATCATCTTTCATGAAATTTTCAATTAATTTAAAGACTGACCAGTAGCTACAAATGAATACTATTTTTCATTTTGCTCCTAGACACTTTAATCAACCTGCAGGCATGTAGGGATCAATCAATTGCAGCAGTTGTGTTCATTCATCTTTGTCCTGCCATTCATCCCATGGCAGCAAGGAGCACACTGTGTAATTGAATTTGGTTGAAATCTAATATAAGGGCAAACTGTGACACGGTAGCTATAATCAGTTTGATTCAAAAATTTGAGCACAGATTTCTGTTGCTATTTTCAGCTAAAGGAGTAGGATACTCTATAATAGTACCAGAAATGAGAGCTTCAGGGATAGGGTACACAGTATACTTCAGGACATGCTAGTGTTCAGATTTTCAGTTGAAAAATTACAGATGGTTAGAGGAAGGACAGTACCATGTACAATTTTTATACAGAATAAGATAATATAGCTTAAGGCTTAAAAGGTTCTTTTCAGGAAATTATGTCTTAAAAGTTTTCCACAAGTATTGCTATGTATTCAGAAAATGTTATCTGATACAATAAAGCCCTCTGTTTTAGAGATTTTGAGAATTAGAAATTTTTGTCTATATATTCAGTTCAGTTCAGTTCAGTCACTCAGTCGTGCCTGACTCTTTGAGACCCCATGAATCGCAGCATGCCAGGCCTCCCTGTCCATCACCATCTCCTAGAGTTCACTCAAACTCATGTCCATTGAGTCAGTGATGCCATCCAGTCATCTCATCCTCTGTCATCCCTTTTTCCTCCTGACCCCAATCCCTCCTAGCATCAGAGTCTTTTCCAATGAGTCAACTCTTCTCATGAGGTGGCCAAAGTACTGGAGTTTCAGCTTCAGCATCATTCTTTCCAAAGAACACCCAGGGCTGATCTCCATTAGGATGGTCTAGTTGGATCTTCTTGCAGTCCAAAGGACTCTCAAGAGTCTCCTCCAACACCACAGTTTAAAAACATCAATTCTTTGGCGCTCAGCTTTCTTCACAGTCCAACTCTCACATCCATACATGACCACCTACTGCCATACCAATATTTATATATAATCGTGTTCAGAGAAGAGTTTTGTCTCTGCGTTTTTTAAGCTTAGCATGTAGTCAAAGCTAGCTGTATTTGAGACAATAACCATCTGGAATTATTTGTTTACATATTTGAGAAAAGTAACAAGATTTTTCCATTTCATTTCCAATCCAGTTCAGTTCAATCACTCAGTCATGTCCAACTCTTTGAGACCCCAAGGACTACAGCTCATCAGGCTTCCCTGTCCATCATCATCTTCTGAAGCTTGCTTAAACTCATGTCCATTGAGTCAGTGATGCCAATCCAGGATTAAAGTAAATCCTTAGAGAGTTTTTGAGCCTACATAATGCACATTTTACTTAATAAATTGTTTTAGCTCATGTTCTGGGTTATAATTTTCATTTTCAGTAAGTAAATATCATTTCTTATGTCACTATTATTTTCTTACTCACATATAACTGTGTATGTTTTGATCTCAAAATGATAAAGATTACATTCAGAGGTAAAAGATACACAGAGACGTTTTTCTTAAGAAATAGTTTCAACAGAAAATGATCATTTCTAACCGGGTTCTTATCCCACTATTACCTTTATAAAATAAACCTAAAGATGATTTTTTTTTTTTGAAGAATAGTCACTGTAATTATGTACTAACCTTTTTGGCCTTTATCATACAAAAGAATCAAAATAGATTGATTTTAAAAGGTAAAAAATAAAATGTCAAATTAATCATCAAAAGTTATTAAGTTCTTTAATCTGAGATAAAAACATAATTTCAAAAATTCCTTCTAAAATTATTTGAACCTGGAATAAATATCTGTGTAAGCCAAGCCATATACAGGGCTCAGTGATTTTCTTTATCCAAAATTGTATGCTACTTTTTAATTTCATGATATACTCAGCTGACTAAATCATTTTATCTTTGTTAAATAGCATTTTATTCCAGTCATTCAGTTTTCTGTGGAATAAAAATAAAAAGTAGGTCTTATAAAAATATATTTTTTTCTCCTATGAAACTCTACTGAATATTAGTTGTGTCTTCTTTTTTTCCATTAGCAGGGAGGGAGGTTTTGATGAGTAAAAATGAGTAAGGAAATGCCGGGAGCCACCACGGGAGATCCCACCCATGACAAAGGTAATGTGGAGAATATCTGACGGTCAAAGGCAGATCAGAATTCGAGGGACTCCCTTGGACCAGCTCAAACATCAATCCCAAAATCAAAATCTGTCTGTCTTAACTATTTTATGTCTTTCACCAACTCTTCTGATATTAACAGGGGGCTGTCCCCGACCACATTTCTCTGGAGAAAATCAAATTAGGGCTCTAGCTAATAAGTCTCTTGGGCATGAAGGGAATATTTCAACTCAAATCCCCTCTGTTAGCATTCTAGCTTGCCTGATAGGTTTATCCAGACTCTTGCAGCTATGCATGTGATTATTCATGGCCTTACCATGAGAGGCACGGGAAGCCTAAAATATTCTAAAAATATAGAGCCTTTCAAAGAGTTAAAAGCTATTAGAATAGTGCTGCTGTAGGATTTCATTGTTGAGCCAATGCTTGCTGCTAAGTTCTCTTATCCACTGTGCACCTGGGAGTGCATTAGTTAACGTAGTTGGAATTTAAGAAAAACAAGCAGTACCCTTGGAATTAATCACATCAGACCTTTGAGCTAATTGGTTCTTTCTTGTAACTCACTGCACCTTTGCTCAGTGAGAAATGTAACTCTGTTTAATACTTTCTGAGGCTGACATAGATTAGAAATATAAATAATACTTTGAGGGAAAATAAGTTTTCTGGTTGAGCAGCCTTTATCAAAAGAGAGTCATAAAATATTCACAGGGCTCCAAGGCCAGAAAATAATGTATGCAACGTGGTTTATGGGAAAGGTTTGCAGAAAAAGTCATTTTTTCGATAAGGGCAAAACTGCTGGAGTGTTTGGGCTGATTCTGCGTGAACTTACATCTTTCATTTCCCTCTATGTACAAGTCAAGGTATGAAAGTCCCTTTTGAAAATAAAGTTACAGGCCTCGCTCACTGAAGAAGCCTGGTCTCCCCGTGTTTTTCTTTCTCTCTTTCTTTCTTTCTCTCTCTTTTTTTTTCAGGCTGATCCCTTGGAGCACAGTGGCCTCTGCTTTTGAAGAAGCCCGAGCCTCTTTCTCTCTTCTGTTTTCTTATCTACAACATTCTTTCATTATCTCTCTCTCTAAATCATTTTCCTCACCAATGCTGTTTCTCCTGAGGGTTCCCCTGGATCCTGCAGGGGCTGGACCCCAGCAAGGGAAAATATACCTAGATCTTTCTATCAACTCTTCACCTTTCATAATAAGCCTAGTGAAAAAAAAAAAATCTTACATTAAGAATGTTTGCTTTTGTTTTATTGTTTTATTTTTGACATTGCTCTGACTATGAATTCCTCACTAACATAAAATCAATGGAAAAACAAGAGTCTTTAGCATCATTTCAGATCTTCCTTGTAGCTCAGACTGTAAAGAATTTGCCTGCAAGGCAGGAGATCTGGGTTCGATCTCTGGGTTGGAAAAATCCTAGAGAAGAGAATTGCAATCCACTCCAGTTATATTGCCTGGAGAATCCCATGGACAGAGGAGCCTGATGGGCCACTGTTCATGCGGTCGCAAAGAGGTGGACACGACTGAGTGACTGAGTTCAAGAGAACTGTATATTTTCAAGAGGAATATATATCAACTCCAAAGAATTTTCAAGTCATATTAGTGTGCAAAAACATATTAAATTTGAAAATATGAAATATTGTTCCCAGAAAATAAGTATGCCAACTTCTCATTCCAAATGAGTTTTGTTCAGCCACTAAATTGCATCTGACTTTTTGCGACCCCATGAACTGCAGCACGTCAGGCTTCTCTGTACATCACTATCTCCCCAAGTTTGCTCAAACTCATGTCCATTGAGTCGGTGATACCATCCAACCATCTCTTCCTCACTCACCCCCTTCTCCTCTTTACCTCAATTTTCCCCAGCATCAGGGTCTTTTCCAATGAGTCAGCTCTTCATATCATGTGGCCAAAGTATTGGAGCTTCAGTTTCAGTATCAGTCCTCCCAATGAATATTCAGGGTTGATTTCCTTTAGGATTGACTGGTTTTATCTCCTTGCTGTTCAAGGGACTCTCAAGAATTTTCTCCATCACCACAGTTCAAAACCATCAATTCTTTAGTGCTCAGGCTTTTTTATGGTCTAACTCTCACATCCAAACATGATTACTGGAAAACCATAGCTTTGACTACAATGACTTTTGTCAGCAAAATGTAATATAATTTATTGTACTAAATTATCCAATTAGTTGAAAAATGCTTCAAGTAATTAACTGGTTTTTCTATCTTTGGCTTATAATTTTAAAGAAATCAGTATTAGTTAATTGTGTTGAAGTTGTTAGGGAACCACTTTGATTTAGAAATGACTATACCGTTAAACTGCTTTGAGTTAATATAGTATAGTATACTGACATGTATAGTAAAGTATGTATCAAATGTATTTTATTGCATGATTAGCAAAAATTTTACTAGTAAACTATTCTTATTTCTCCTTGTACTAGTTGAAATAAATGCATTAACATACATTTTATAGATTTATCTAAAGAAAGACAATAACATAATATGTAAACAGTAATGCTCTGTGTATGTGTGTTAGTTGCTCAGCTGTGTTCAATTCTTTGTGACCCCTGTGTCCACCAGGCCCCTCTGTCCATGGCATATGAACATAAAACTGAAAGAATTGTGTGAAACACTTCTGGTACTATCTCAGTCTGTAGTTTTAAAATTAAAAAAATAAATAAATAAAACAAGTAGAAAGATAAAGACAAATTTCAAGAAGTTATACATGCAATAATTTAGGACTACTATAATTTGTGTATAAAATATAAAAGATCCATTCATTTTATTAGTGGTAAATACCATACTGTGCTCCATAGTGAGTGGAAGGGACAAAGCTTCACATATTTACCTTTTATTAAAAATTGGTAGGTTGGTGAAAGCAAAGGATAGTAGATGGTAACTATTAATCCTAACATTATTTGAGGATAAAGGTATGAAATGGCACTGAAACTTCTTTAATATTTAATTACTCTGAGAGGATTCAAAAAATGTTTTCTTATTAAAATAAACCCCACAATTTTTATGATCTACAACTTCATACTACTAATAAACAATTAGATAAACTGGAAATGTCAGTTAATTTAAATTCAAACGACTCCAAGATTTCAGAAAATTAAACATAGGGATATATGCAGATTTGTTGTTGTTCCGTGGCTATGTCCTCTCTGATTCTTTGTGACTCCATGGACTGCAGCACTGACTGCAGCATGCTGGGCTTCTCTGTCTTTCACCTTCACCTCGACTTTGCTCTAATTTATGTCCATTGAGTCAGTAATGCTATCTAACCGTCTCATCCTCTGTCACCCCCCTTCTCCTTTTGCCTTCAATCTTTCCCAATATCAGGGTATTTTTCAATGAGTTGGCTCCTCCCATCATGTGGCCAAAGTATTGCAGCTTCAGCACCAATCCTTCCAATATTCAGGGTTGACTTTCTTTAGGACTGACTGGTTTGATCTTGCTCGCCAAGGGACTCTTAAGAGTCTTCTCCAACACTACAATTCAAAAGCATCAATTTTTTGGATCTCAGCTTTCCTTAGGGTCCAGTGTTCACATACATACACAACTACTGGAAAAGCCATAGATCTGACTATATGGACCTTTGTAGAAAGTGTTGTATCTGCTTTTTAATACCGTGTCCAGGTTCGTCATAGCTTTCCTTTTAAGGAGCAAGTACCTTTCAATTTCGTGGCTGCAGTCACTATCTGCAGTGATTTTGGAGCCCAAGAAAATAATATCTGTACCTCTTTCCACCTTTCTCCCTTCTACTTGGCGTGGAGTGATGGGACCAGAGCGATGATCTTAGTCTTTTTAACGTGATTTAAGCCAGATTTTTCATTCACTCTTTCACCCCCAATCAAGAGGCTCTTTACTTCCTCTTCACTTTCTGTCATTAGAGTGGGATCATCTGCATATTTGAAATTGTTGATGTTTTTTCCAGTAGTTTTGATTCCAACTTCTGATTCATCCAGCCAACTATTTTGCATAATGTACTCTGCATAGACATGAAATAAGCAGGGTGACAATATACAGCCTTGAAGTACTCCTTTCCCAATTTTGAACCAGTCCATTGTTCCATGTCTTCTTCTGTTACTTCTTGATTCACATACAGGTTTCTTGGGAAGGTGGTTTGGTATTCCCATCTCTTTAGGAATTTCCCACACTTTGTTGTGATACACACAGTCAAAAGGCTTTAGCTTTCCTTACTTTCTCTGTGTTACAATGAATTTTGGCATTTTGATGTCTAATTACTCTGCCTCTTCAATGTTAGTATTTCTACTAGCTCAAATTGTAACAAATTTGCCTGCTATGAGGGAGACCTGGGTTTGATTCCTGGGTTGGGAACATTCCTTGGAGAAGGGAATGGCTACCCACTCCAGTATTCTTTTCAGGAGAATTCCATGCACAGAGGAGCTTCGTTGGCTATAGTCCATGGGGCCACAATGAGTCGGATATGACTGAGTGACTAACATATACTATAGGGTGTACACATGTGTATACATATCTATATCTACATCTGTCTATGCCACTGAAATTACTTTAAGGAATTGACTCAAGTGATTCTGGGAAATAACAAGTCTGAACTAGGTAGGAGCCAAAGTTGATGTTGCTATTTAGAATCCAAAGGAAATCTGTTGTTGTGCAGTCACTTAGTCGTGTCTGACTCTGAAACCTCATGGACTGCAGCATGCCAGGCTTTCCTGTCCTTCACTATCTCCTTGAGTTTGCTCAAGCTCATGTCCATTGAGCTGACAATGCCATACAACCATTTCATCCTCTGTCACCCCTTTCTACTCCTGTCTTCCATCTTTCCAAGGATCAGGGTCTTGTTTCCACAAGTCAGTTCTTGGCATCAGGTGGCCAAATAATTGGAGCTTCATCATCAGTCCTTCCAATGAATATTAAGGACTGATTTCCTTTAGGACTGATTGGTTTGATCTCCTTGCGTTCCAAGGGATTCTCAAGAGTCTTCTCCAGCACCACAGTTCAAAAGCATTAATTCTTCAGCTCTTAGCCATCTTTATGATTCAACAGTTACATCCATACATGACATGTGGAAAAACTATTGACAAAACTATAGCTTTGACTATATGGACCTTTGATGATGTCTCTGCTTTTTATTTTGCTGTCCAGGTTTGTCACAGATTTCCTTCCAAGGAGCAAGTGTTTTGTTGTTTTTGTTTGTTTGTTTGTTTGTTTTAATTTCATGCCTGCATCATTGTCCACTGTGATTTTGGAGCCCTAGAAAATAAAGTCTGCCACTGTTTCTATTTTCTTCCCATCTATTTTCCTCGAGGTGGTGGAACTGCATGCCATGATCTTAGTTTTTTGTTTGTTTGTTTGTTTTTAATGTTGAGATTTAAGCCAATTTTTTCACTCTCCTCTTTTACCTGAATTAAGGGGCTCTTTAGTTCCTCCTCACTTTCTGGGATCAGTGTGGTGTCATCTGCATATCTGAAATTATTGATATTTCTCCTGGCAATCTTGATTACAGCTTGAGTTTCAACCAGCCCAATATTTCACATGATATAGATGTACTCTTCCTATAAGTTAAATAAGCATGGTAACAATATACTTTCTTAACATACTCCTTTCCAATTTTGAACCTGTTTGTGTTTCCATGTCTGGTTCTAACTGTTGCTTCTTGACCTTAATGCAGATTTCTCAGGAGGCAGATAAAATGGTCTGGCATTCCCAACTCTTTAATAATTTTCCACACAGTCAAACGCTTTAGCATAATCAATGAAGCAGGAATAGATGTTTTTCTTTTCTGGAATTCTCTTGTTTTTTCTATGATTCAATTGATGTTGGCAATTTGATCATTGGTTCCTTTGCCTTTTCTAAATCCATTTTTTACTTCTGGACGTTCTTGGTACACATAATGTTGAAGCCTAGCTTGAAAAATTTTGAGCATTATCTTACTAGCATGTGAAATGAATGCAATTGTGTGGTAGTTTAAACATTCTTTGGCACTTCCCTACTTTAGGATTGGAATGAAAACTGACCTTTTCCCATTCTGTGGCCACTGCTGAGATTTTCAAAATGCTGGCATATTGACTGCAGGACTTTTAACAGCATCAACTTTTAGAATTTGAAATAGCTCAACTGGAATTCCATCACTTCCACTAGCTTTGTTCATACTGATGCTTCCTAAGGTAAACTTGACTTCACACTCCAGGATGTCTCGCTATATGTGTGATCACACCATTGTGGTTATTTGAGTCACTGAGACTTTTTTTTTTTTTTTTTGGAGTTTTTACATGTATTCTTGTCACCTCTTAATATCTTTTGCTTCTGTTGGGTCCATACTTTTTCTTTCCTTTATTGTGCCCATCTTTGTATGAAATGTTCCCTTCATATCTCTAACTTTCTTGAATAGATCTCTAGTATTTCCCATTCTGTTGATTTCCTCTATTTCTTTGCATTGTTCACTTAAGGCTTTCTTACTTGTCCATACTTTTCTTTGGAACTCTGCTTTCAGATGGTTTTATCTTTCCTTTTCTCTTTTGCCAACCCCATGAACAGTATGAAAAGACAACCTATAGGCAAATTTTTTCTTCCTTGGAAAGAAATGATAATTCATTTTACTGAAAGTCAGCTGATCTAAATGCTAATCATTTAAAAAAAATACCTTCACAGCAACATCTAGACTAGTCTTTAACATACAAATTAATTATCATATGTGGGAGAGAAATGTGGTTAACACAAAAATAAAACACAATTAACGAACAGAAGAAGTATTCTTTGTTTTTGTTTTTGTTTTGGTAAATAACAATAAAATGTGCATATATTTGTTAAATAATTATGCATTTTATTAAAAGGCACATTAAACTAGAAAGCTTCATAGCTAAATAATGGGTTTTTAAAATAGTACTGCTATTTAACAATATCAATAATAAGGGAGAGTAGCTTCTATGTTCAAAACTAAATTGCAGGCAGGAAGGACAGACCTGAGATCATCATAGACAGTATAGAGAAAATATAACTCATTTAAGCTACAAGTAAGGAAACAAAACCTATAGAAGAAAAAAAAGACAAATCAACCACACATGCATCTCTCTCAGGAGTTGAGAAACTAAATGAATATAACAGAAATTTGACATTAAGCTGAGATGAAGAAATATTTCCCTCCATTGGAAACCCCAGTAAGAGGGCTATTTCAAGTCAAGTGTATATTTCATAATAAGACAGAAAGAAAAAAAAAAAAGTCACTCAGTCGTGTCTGACTCTTTGTGACCCCATGCACTGTAGGCCACCAGGCTCCTGTGTCCATGGGATTTCCTAGGCAAGAATACTTGAGTGAGTTGCCATTGCCTTCTCCAGGGGATCTTCCTGACCCAGGGATCGAACCCAGGTCTCCCTCATTGCAGGCAGACTCTTTAAACTCTGAGCCACCAGGCAAGCTCATATTTTATAATAAGGCCATAGTGAAAACATTGGTCTTACAATACATCCTCATTATACTTTTGCTGGCCCAAAATAGGACTTTATTTTTGATTTCCAAAGAAGTGCTGTGTGTATGTGTGTGTGTGCGGGGGTGGGGGTGGGGGTGGGGGTGGGGGGTGGGGGGTGGGGTGGGGGGGGAGAGGGGTGGCAGAATACAGGCCACCTGAAGTAGAGAAAATCCAGGTGTATCTTTTGATGTTTTTCCAACAATTTTTAAAGGCAAATAAAGGTAAAGCAATATCCACAGTCTTGAGAACAAAAGGCTATACAATCTTGCATCATACTTCCTGTCATATGTCCATTTCTATGGTCAACAGCCTTTTATTGTAAAAAAATTAGAGATATTGTTAATTTGAATGCGCATTAAATTTCTCTGGAGGAAAAAATGTGTGTTAAACATAAAATGTAATCAAACAAAGCAAAGAATGTAACCAAACAAAGGAAAATAATAATGATAAGAGGGAATCAGTTTCTATTTCAATATATTGAGTTTCACTTTATTTATTATTATAGGAAAAGGATACAAGATAAAACACCTTTAAATATTGATATAGTAACTGACTTGAAAATCTGGATTTATGGGAAAATATATGTTTGAGAAAACAAAAGAATATAACCATCCATTTTTCACTCCTGAAAAATTATTTAAAAGGCTTTATACATAACATTTTATACCCTTTGACCTTGAAATATTTATTCAGGAACTAGTATTTTGTATGTTGGAGAATTTAGCATTAATACCATTTGATGATTTCCTATTTCATTTTAAAATGAAAATATTTATTTTAAAATCTGTTATTTTTTTAATATCAAACATGATATCTCCCATTCTGTTATCATGTATTAATGAAAGTGGTACATAAATAGTGGAAAAAACCAAATGAATGGTGGCAGACTAAGAAATGTCCAAATTAATTCCCTCCATGGAAACAATAATTCGGCCAGCAAGGATCATCACAATCAACTATTTTAAAATTCTGGAGTCCAGTCAAAATTTGCAGGATTAAGGGATTGCTTAATAAAGAATCTGGTAAATTTTAATTAATTTCAGTATTTAGTGTTGGGATTCCCTGGTAGCTTGTGAAAGTGAAAGTCTCTCAGTCATGTCCCACTCTTTGCGACACCAAGGACAATACCCTGGTAGCTAAGACAGTAAAAAAAAATCTTTCTGAAATGTAGTTGACCCGGGTTCCATTCCTGTGTCAGAAATATCCCCTGGAGAAGGGAATGGCAACCCACTCCAGTATTCTGGCCTGGAGAATTCCATGGACAGATCGTGGGGTCACAAAGAGTCCTACACGACTCAAGCCCTCAGTATTTAGGGTAGCAACCACCATTTTCCAGGCCTGATAGGTAGTCACGGGGGATTTGGCCTGCATTTTATGGTTCTGGTTTGGACAATAAGGACTTTATTCTCCAAGAATCAGGGTTGTGTCTTTTCATCTGCTTGAGTGGCCAGTACAAGGAACAGCCATTGTTTCTGTCCCCTCCATCTGAAGTAGCTTTCCTGATAGCACTGATTACAAGGAATATTCCCTTCCCCTCCACCCTTCCCTTCTCCTTATGTTAGGTCACTGGCTGACTACAGAGAGAACAGAAGAGAGACAACTAGCCATACAGAACAGGAAAAATAGCCTTTGCTGAACGCTTTGAAAAAGTCACTAAAAAAAACGGAGTATCACAACTCTGTGTTGGCAACATAAGCAATCACCAGAAAAGGGGGAGAATATGATTTCCACATTTAGCACATTATATTATTTAAAACGTACAGCTCTCAACAACAAAATTAATTTTAAATAACAGGAAAAAAAAAAACACAGGAAACTATAGTCTATTCACTGTTAAAAAAACATATTAATAGAAATTATCCAAGAGGAAGGCCATATATGGGACACCCTAGAAAAGAACTTGAACTCTCACATGAATTCTGCTTAGAGGGTTGATGGACCCCTTGGACAAATAATTAAACGAAGGCAAAGGAATGGTGTGTTTGTGTGTGTGTTAGTCACTCAGTAGTGTCTGACTCTTTGCAACCCACACACTGTAGCCCACCAGGCTTCTCTGTCCATGGAATTCTCTAGGCAAGAATACTGGAGTGGATTGCCATTCCCTTCTTCAGAAGAACTTCCCAACCCAGGGATCAAAATCTGGTCTCCTGCCTCATAGGCAGATTCTTTATTGTTTGAGCTAAAGGGAAATAACAATAATGAAAATAGAGATTATATAGATGAAGCAAACAGAGATTTGGACCTGGAAAATACAGTAACTGAAATGAAATTTTCATTTAGAGGGGTGAAATGAAGTCCTTCAGCAGTGGATTCAAGCAGGTTTAATAAAGAATTATTAAACTAGAAAATGTGACAATTAATACCATGTAATCTTAGGAGCAGAAAGTAAAAGAAGGGAGAAAAATAAATATGGCTTAAGGTGCCTGTGAGATACCTTCAGACACACTAACACTTGTTATGGAAGTTTCATAAGCATAAGAGAGAAAGAAAGCAACAAAATAATATTTAAATAAATAATGTCCCCAAATATCCTAAACTTGATGCAAATCATTAAATTCCAAATTTAAGATCAAGGAATTTCAAGAAGGATCAGTTCTAAATTACAGCTCACAGTAACACATTATAATTAAACTGTTAAAAGCAAAAGTCAAAAAGAAATTATTGACAGCAACAAGAGGAAAGTGACACATAAGTGCAAGAAATTCTCAATAATACTTACAATTCACTTTTTATTATAAACCATAAAAGCCAGGAGGAAAGAAGACATATTTATTGTGCTGAAAGTAAAATTAAGAATTCTATATTCAACAAAAACAACCTACAAAAACAAAGGAAAATTTAAGACATTCTCAGATATACAAAAGCTAATACAGTTTGATGGTATTAGACATGCCCAACAAGAAATGTTAAATTCAGTCCTTTAGGATAAAGAAGAGGAAACAAAATGGTAGATCAAAGCCACTTGAAGAAAAAATGATTTCTACACAGATAAACATAAAAACTAGAATTACTGTAATTTTGGCTTAAAACACTTTTTGCATTTCCTATATGCTTTAAAATACATAAAAATAATAAATACTGACCTACATCAATAGGAACACATTGTACAAAAGCAATTTGTAACAACAATAACATCATAAAGAGAGAGAAAAGAGCTGGAGAGAAGCACAGTTAACTTGGGGTTGACCAGAGTTTCCTTGAGTTTTTAATTAAAAATAAAAGACACATTTTTCATTTTTACTAAGAACTTTATTGAACAGCATCTTCGCCTTTTTGTTCCACTAACTTCTGCCAGTTTGCAGGAAACTTCACAATTCCATCTTCCCAAAACATTTTATCTTTTTGAGCAAAGAACTGTTCCAGGTGCCTTTTACAGTCTTCCAGTCAATTGAATTTTTTTTCCATTAAGATAATTTTGCAAAGACTGAAACAAATGGACATCCAAAGGTGCAATGTCTGATGACTATGGTAGATGAATAAGAAATTCCTAGCCAAATTAATAGTTTTTGCCTGGTCATTGTTTTCCTAATAGAAGATTGTATGTTTTCTGTTGACTAATTGTGGATACTGTTTGTCGAGTGCTGCTTTCAATTAGTATAATTAAGAACAACACTGGCTGGAATTAATCATTTAATTTTCTAGAAGGAGCTCATAATAGAGTACTTCTATCAATTCCACCATATACATGACATCTTCCTTGGATGAGGACGGGTCTTTGGTGTGGTTGGTAATGGTTCATTTCAGTTGGCCCACAATCTCTTCCATTCCACATTACTGTACAGTATTCACTATTCATCACCTGTCACAGTTTGTTTTAAAAACAGAATGCTTGAGTAACAGGAGTATCCACCAGTGGATAATCCTGAAAACAAACAAACAATGCTTTTGTTACATTTAAGTAGAGAATCACAGACACACGGGGAAATATAGTCTAGTAGTTTAATGGTGCCCCACTCCAGTACCCTTGCCTGGAAAATCCCATGGGCAGAGGAGCCTGGTGGGCTGCAGTCCATGGGGTCGCTAAGAGTCGGGCACAACTTAGCGACGTCACTTTCACTTTTCATTTTCATGCATTGGAGAAGGAAATGGCAACCCACTCCAGTGTTTTTGTTTCGAGAATCCCAGGGATGGGGGAGCCTGGTGGGCTGCCATCTCTGGGGTCGCACAGAGTCGGACATGACTGAAGTGACTTAGCAACAGTAGCAGCAGTTGTGTGTGTATGTGTATGTGTGTGTGTGGGTGTGTGTGTGTGTGTGTGTTTTGGCTTAACTTATGTGGAACCCAAATATCAAAGTGACTAACATAACCAAGGTGGTGCAAATGATTTTCCATGCATGACTTGGGTATTTTGAGTATGTCAGTTATTTAGGCATGGGCTTCCCCTGTGGCTCAGAGGTAAAGAATTTGCCTGCAATGCAGGAGCCACAGGAGATCCAGGTTCAATCCCTGAGTCAGGAAGATCCTCTGGAGAAAGAAATGGCAACCCACTCCACTATTCTTTCCTGGAGAACCCCATGGACAGAGGAGCCTGGCAGGCTAAATTGAAGGAAGAGGGAGTTGAAGGAAGTCAGACAAAATTGAATTGACTTAGCACAAGAGACTAACACTAACAATGTCTTGATTTGATCACTACCAACTTCAACTTGTCTACCAGACTATGGAGCATCATTCAGAAAGGAATATCCAGTATGCAGCTTGACAAATCACTTCTGACACATTTGATCTCTCACAATACCTTCTCCATGTGAAAGAAAGTAAAAGTGTTAGCTGCTCAGCTGTGTCCAACAAGTTGCAACTACATGGACTGTAGCTTGCCAGGCAATTCTGTCTATGGGATTCTCCAGGCAAGAGTACTGGAGTGAGTAGCCATTCCCTATCTCAAGGGGATCTTCTTAACTCAGGCATTGAACATGGGCCTCCCTCATTGCAGGAAGAGTCTTTATCATATGAGCCACCAGGGAAGCATCATCCAGCAAGAAATCTCCAGTAAAACACTTGGCAAACACCTTATGACACATTCCATCAATCACAGCACCTTCTTCATACATGGCACACATCTTTATTGTTTGTTTTTAAGTTGTGTTTTGGTTTTCTTGAAATAATAAAGCATAATATGCCCCAAATGCTTTTTCTTCCATCTTCAATATTAAAATGGCTGCACAAAATTTTGCTAATTTTGATTTTTTCTTTTAATGAATCCTGATAAATTCTAAGAGATTTGCAGCTTCTGGTTTTATACACACACAATGCTTGAAAGCCATGTGGAGAGCCATGTACAGAGAAATGTAGCATTCCAGCTGACAGCCTCCAGCTGAGCTCTTGGCTGATACCCAGTCATGTGAATGAGCCATCTTGGAGGTTTCATCCTAGCTCAGCCACCAGATGACTGCGGCCCAGCTAACAGACAAAGCAGAAGTGCTGCCCAGCTAGGTCCAATCCAGACACTAAAAACAAAGTCTCACAGGACGTGAAAATCAGTCCATGCAATACGTCAAAACAGACTAAAGAAAAACCACATGATCATATCAGTAGATGCACAAAAACCATTGGAAAAAAAATGCAATACCAATTTAGGACTTAAAACTTCCAGCAAAATAGAAATGAGAGGACCTTTTTAACTGGGTAAAGAAATTTGCAAAAACCTACTAAAAGACGCTTACTCCTTGGAAGAAAAGTTATGACCAACCTAGAGAGTATATTCAAAAGCAGAGACATTACTTTACCGACTAAGGTCCGTCTAGTCAAGGCTAAGGTTTTTCCTGTGGTCATGTATGGATGTGAGAGTTGGACTGTGAAGAAGGCTGAGCGCTGAAGAATTTGTGCTTTTGAACTGTGGTGTTGGAGAAGACTCTTGAGAGTCCCTTGGACTGCAAGGAGATTCAACCAGTCCATTCTGAAGGAGATCAGCCCTGGGATTTCTTTGGAAGGAATGATGCCAAAGCTAAACTCCAGTACTTTGGCCACCTCATGCGAAGAGTTGACTCATTGGGAAAGACTCTGATGCTGGGAGGGATTGGGGGCAGGAGGAGAAGGGGACGACCAAGGATGAGATTGCTGGATGGCATCACTGACTCGATGGACATGAGTCTGAGTGAACTCCGGGAGATGGTGATGGACAGGGAGGCCTGACGTGCTGCGATTCATAGGGTTGCAAAGAGTCAGACACCACTGAGCGACTGAACTGAACTGAACTGATGTTACAATTGTCACAATACAATCCAACAAAACTGTTTCAAATGAAGTTAAGGACAACTAATCTCTACTACATCCATCTTACAGAAAAAATGGAGCAAACCTTTTGGTAAACCCTAAATATATGCTTTTTAAGCCTTGCAGAATAAAAGAAGCCATACAAAAATCAGATATACCGCTATCTAATCATGCTCTCTGAAAATGGTTGAGCTTGTCTGTGGCTTTAAACAACAACAAAATAAATGAACAAATATCTTCTTCAAATGGTATGACCTACTGCAGTTCCAGTGACATGTTTTGAATGTTTCAAAGCATATCATGTGGGATTTGGAACATGAAACTCAATGAAACCAATGATTTTCTTGGCAACCCATTTCTGTTTTCTATATTGTATACCTAAAAACACATCAGAGAAAAATTCCCCTACTCTGAAACTCATTTAGGAAAAACAAAATTTTATAAGGTTTGAAGTTTCTTTGTCAGGCAAAAGCTATACCAAAACAAACAACTTTGACTTGCTTTGAAAGAAAATCACCTGCAAAAAAAAAGAAGAAAAGCATCTGCAATATTTGGCAATATATTCAGTCTAGTTACCCTCTTAGTTTAAAAGAAAGAATTTTGTGTTCCATTTCAACACGCATGGACATTAAATATAAGCATTAAGAGTGATTTCATTTAAAGAAAGTGAGAAAATCATGCTAATATCCCAGAGTTTGTGGTATTGAGAGAGTAAATTCTGAAATAAAAAATTATTTTCAGGTAGCAGTATGATTTCTTAAAAAATACAAAGGATTATTCTCAGGTATTTTGACAGAAGTGTTGTTTGTTTGGGGATATATATGTTAGTATAAAATGTTTATTCAAAATAATATAAATATATAGCAATGAAGATAGCATTATGGATACAGCCAAAGAAATACTGACTCTATGACTGAAGAGCTGTTCTGAAAAGATGGTGATCATGAAGTTGCTGACTTTTAGACACATGTTTCTGGTGATGATATGAGAAAAGTCATTTGTCATTTTTACAAAAAAATTTTACAAAAGAAGAATATCTCTCTAAACTTAAATCTAAATCTATATAATTACAATGCAAACTTCTATTATTTACAAGCTCATATAAATTATTTTTACAAATATTACAAATTATGCAGTTATTGACTTGAGATATAAATTTGATTAATCATTTATGCAATAATTTTGGTTTTATTTGATATAAATTGACTCACCTAATAAATAATTTAAATATTTTTAATGTCCTTTGCTATTGATTACTTTCAGTCAGGACTGGTTTGTAGCCCATGTCATAAAGGAATCAGTTGTCTATTATACTCGCCAAATTTTAGTTCTCATTAAAGTAACTTTTGTCATTTGGGAGAGAATTTTCTCTTAATTAAAAAGAAATCAATACTTAAAAAAAAGTAAAACATGTAGAAAGATCATAATAAATAATTAAACATAAATGAACACTTGATATGACATGGAGGTACAAAAAGTTAAATTTTGATTTTATGTAGGGAATTTTTCTCAGGTAGCTGTTTCTGTGAATTTTTCTGAAGGTTGACTCATAATTTTGATGATTTTCATAATTTGTGGTTTAATAAAAGCTACTAAACTCAAAAGTATATCTCTCCAATAGTTAAATTTTAACCTTTATTATTTATGCTTATATTGTTTTAAAATTTGATAGGCTTTTTTTTGTTGTTGTCATTTTTTAATAATCCTTCAGTAGGACTCTGTTAGTGTAGATGTTGTGCCTAAAAGGCAAAGCCCAACTGAATAACAATTTACCAATGTATCTAAATTGTTTGAAAAGAAAGTTCTGTCTTAAAATACAATTTTAGACCCTATTTGTTTAACGAGTTTACCCTGTTGTCTGTTGAGCTGGTTTGGCATTCGAGGTTTTAAAACCTGAGTTCTCCACTTTACAATATGGAAAGTCAAGTAATGATCCCTACATTAAGTGTTAAGAACATAAAGTATTGATCTATTAAAATCAAGTACTATAAAATAAATGGGCACAGTTTTAATACTAGATTGCTTTTGGAAAATATCGCTATATTGCCTTATACATTGCAGTTAAAAACATTAATTTGAGAATTAAAATTATTTAATCTTTTAATGTGCCAACCTTTTTCTTTGTTTGTTTGTTTTGTTTCTCTGATAGATTACTCAATCTGACAGAAGATAATTTACTTATTTTAGAAAATGACTAAACCTTTTTTGGCTTTGACTCAATTCTATTTTTTATTATCAACCTGTTAATCAATTAAAACATAAGATGGATAAACTGCTTTTGATAATAATGACAGATTAGGTACATAGATCTTAAACCTATCTCTTGTCAATAAAATCATTTAGATACATCTTCAGCTGTATGGGAAAAAAAAAACTTTAGTGACCTATCCAATCTGAATAATTTCCAAATCTCTTATATGTCTGATACTTTTTCCAACATAACAGCCTATTATTTTCTTCTGCAGTGATTTTGGAGCCCAAGAAAATAGTCTCTCACTGTTTCCATTGTTTTCCCACTTATTTGCTATGAAGTGATGGGACTCAATGCCATGATCTTAGTTTTTTGAATGTTGAGTTTTAAGCCAGTTTTTCCACTCTCTTCTTTCACCTTCATCGAGAGGCTCTTTAGTTCCTCTTTACTTTCTGCTATAAGGGTGGTGCCATCTGCATATCTGAGGTTATTGATAAGTCTCCTGATAATCTTGATTCCAGCTTTGTGCTTTATCCAGTCTGGCATTTCACATGTTGTACTCAGCATAAATGCGGGCGGCTGCAAACGGCACACTAAGTGTGGCCAAGAGGAGTTACCCCACATCCGAGGCCAGGAGCGGCAGCCGGGAGGAACTACCTCACATCCGAGGCCAGGGGCAGCTGCCCAGAGGAGCTACCCCACGTCCCAGGTCAGGGGCGGCTTGGAGGAGCAACCCGGCGTCTGAGGTCAGGGGCAGCACCTGGAAGGAGCTACACCACACCAGAGGCCAGGGGCAGCGGCTGGGAGGAGCAACCTCACATTCAACGAGTGGTGGCTGCGCAGGCACAGGAGGGACGAGAGCATCTATCCCACCTGAAGGTCAGGAAGGGTGGTGGTGAGGAGATACCCTTCATCCAAGGTAAGGAGCAGTGGCTGTGCTTTGCTGGAGCAGCTGTGAAGAGATACCCCACACCCAAGGTAAGAGAAACCCAAGTAAGATGGTAGGGCATCAGAGGGCAAACACACTGAACCCGTACTCACAGAAAACTAGTCAATCTAATCATACTAGGACCACAGACTTGTCTAACTCAATGAAACTAAGCCAGGCCCATGGGGCAACCCAAGACTGGCTGGTCATGATGGAGAGGTCTGACAAAATGTGGTCCACTGGAGAAGGGAATGGCAAACTACTTCAGTATTCTTGCCTTGAGAACCCCATGAATAGTATGAAAAGGCAAAAATAGGATACTGATAGAGGAACTCCCCAGGTCAGTAGGTGCCCAATATGCTACTGGAGATCAGTGGAGAAATAACTCCAGAAAGAATGAAGGGATGGAGCCAAAGCAAAAACAATACCCAGCTGTGGATGTGACTGGTAATAGAGGCAAGATTCGATGCTGTAAAGGGCAATATTGCATAGGAACCTGGAATGTCAGGTCCATGAATCAAGGCAAATTGGAAGCGGTCAAAGAGGAGATGTCACGAGTGAACATCGACATTCTAGGAATCAGTGAACTAAAATGGACTGGAATGGTTGAATTTAACTCAGATGACCATTATATCTACTACTGTGGACAGAAATCCCTCAGAAGAAATGGAGTAGCCATCATGGTCAACAAAAGAGTCTGAAATGCAATACTTGGATGCAATCTCAAAAATGACAGAATGATCTCTGTTCGTCTCCAAGGCAACCCATTCAATATCACAGTAATCCAAGTCTATGCCCCAACCAGAAACACTGAATAAGGTGAAGTTGAACGGTTCTATGAAAACATACAAGACCTTTTAGAACTAACACCCAAAAAAAGATGTTCTTTTCATTATAGGGGACTGGAATGCAAAAGTAGGAAGTCAAGAAACACCTGGAGTAACAGGCAAATTTTGGCCTTGGAATGTGGAATGAAGCAGCGGAAAGACTAATAGAGTTTTGCCAAGAAAATGCACTGGTCATAGCAAACAACTTCTTCCAACACAAGAGAAGACTCTACACATGGACATCACCAGATGGTCAACACCGAAATCAGATTGATTATATTCTTTGCAGGCAAAGATGGAGAAGCTCTGTACAGTCAACAAAAACAAGACCGGGAGCTGACTGTGGCTCAGATCATGAACTCCTTATTACCAAATTCAGACTCAAACTGAAGAAAGTAGGGTAAACTGCTACACCATTCTGGTATGACCTCAATCAAATCCCTTATGATTATACAGTGGAAGTGAGGAATAGATTTAAGGGCCTAGATCTGATAGATAGAGTGCCTGAAGAACTATGGAATGAGGTTTGTGACATTGTACAGGAGACAGGAATCAAGACCATCTCCATGGAAAAGAAATGCAAAAAAGCAAAACGGCTGTCTGGGGAGGGCTTACAAATAGCTGTGAAAAGAAAAGAGGTGAAAAGCAAAGGAGAAAAGGAAAGATACAAGCATCTGAATGCAGAGTTCCAAAGAATAGCAAGGAGAGATAAGAAAGCCTTCCTCAGTGATCAATGCAAAGAAATAGAGGAAAAGAACAGAATGAGAAAGACTAGAGATCTCTTCAAGAAAATTAGAGATTACAAGGCAATATTTCATGGAAAGATGGGCTCGATAAAGGACAGAAATGGTATGGACCTAACAGAAGCAGAAGATATTAAGAAGAGTTGGTAAGCATACACAGAAGAACTCTTCAAAAAAGAGCTTCACTACCCAGATACTCACGATGGAGTGGTCACTCATCTAGAGCCAGACATACTGGCATGTGAAGTCAAGTGGGCCTTAGAAAGCATCACTACAAGCACAGCTAGTGGAGGTGATGGAATTCCAGTTGAGCTATTTCAAATCCTGAAAGATGATGCTGTGAAAGTGCTGCACTCAATATGCCAGTAAATTTGGAAAACTCAACAGTGGCCACAGGACTGGAAAAGATCAGTTTTCATTCCAATCCTAAAGAAAGGCAATGCCAAAGAATGCTCAAACTACCGAACAATTGCACTCATCTCACAGGCTAGTAAATAATGCTCAAAATTCTCTAAGCCAGGCTTCAGCAATACATGAACTCTAAACTTCCTGATGTTTAAGGTGGTTTTAGAAAAGGCAGAGGAACCAGAGATCAAATTTTCAACATCCGCTGGATCATCGGAAAAGCAAGAGAGTTCCAGAAATTCATCTATTTCTGCTTTATTGACTACGCCAAAACCTTTGACTGTGTGGATCACAATAAACTGTGGAAAATTCTGAAAGAGATGGGAATACCAGACCACCTGACCTGCCTGTTGAGAAATCTGTATGCAGGTCAGGAAGCAACAGTTAGAACTGGACATGGTACAACAGCCTGATTCCAAATAGGAAAAGGAGTACGCCAAGTCTGTATATTGTCACCCTGCTTATTTAACTTATATGCAGAGTACCTAATGAGAAACACTGGGCTGGAAGAAACACAAGCTGGAATCAAGATTGATGGGAGAAATATCAATAACCTCAGATATGCAGATGACACCACCCTTATGGCAGAAAGTGAAGAGGAGCTAGAAAGCCTCTTGATGAAAGTGAAAGTGGAGAGTGACAAAGTTGGCTTAAAGCTCAACATTCAGAAAACAAAGATCATTGCATCTGGTCCCATCCCTTCATGATAAATAGATGGGGAAACAGTGGAAAAAGTGTCAGACTTTATTTTTGGGAGCTCCAAAATCACTGCAGATGATGATTGCAGCCATGAAATTAAAAGATGCTTACTCCTTGGAAGCAAAGTTATGACCAACCTAGATAGTATATTCAAAAGCAGAGACATTACTTTTCCAACTAAGGTCTGTCTAGTCAAGGCTATGTTTTTTCCTCTGTTCATGTTTGGGTGTGAGAGTTGGACTGTGAAAAAGGCTGAGTGCTGAAGAATTCATGCTTTTGAACTATGGTGTTGGAGAAGACTCTTGAGAGTCCCTTGGACTGCAAGGAGATCCAACCAGTCCATTCTGAAGGAGATCAGCCCTGGGATTTCTTTGGAAGGAATGATGCTAAGGCTCAAACTCTAGTATTTTGGCCACCTCATGCAAAGAGTTGACTCATTGAATAAGACTCTGATGCTGGGAGGGATTGGGGGCAGGAAAAGAAGCGGATCACAGAGAATGTGATTGAGTGAACCCTGGGAGTTGGTGATGGACACGGAGGCCTGGCGTTCTGCGATTCATGGGGTCGCAAACAGTTGGACATGACTGAGTGACTGAACTGAACTCTGCATTTATGTTAAATAAGCAGGGTGACAATACACAATCTTGTTATACTTCTTTCCCTATCTGGTACCTGTCCGTTGTTCCATGTCTGGTTCTAAATTGCATCTTGACCTGCATACTTGTTTCTCAGGAGGCAGATAAGGTGGTCTGCTATTCCCGTCTCTTTAAAAATTTCCCACAGTTTGTTGTGATCCACAAAGTGAAAGACTTCAGTGTAGTCAATGAAGCAGAAGTAGTTTTTTTCTGGAATTCTCTTGATTTTTATATTATCCAATGGATGTTGGCAATTTAATCTATGGTTCCTCTGCCTTTTCTAAATCCAGCTTGAACATCCTGAAGTTCTTGGTTTATGTACTTTTAAGCCTAGCTTGGACAATTGTGGGCATTACTTTGCTAGCATGTGAAATGAGTGCAATTATGCAGTAGTTTGAGCATTCTTTGGTATGGCTTTTCTTTGGGATTGAAATGGATACTGAGTTTTTTTCAGTCTTGTGGCCACTGCTCAGTTTTCCAAATTTGCTGGAATGTTGAGTGCAGCACTTTAACAGCATCCTCTTTTAGGATTTGAAACAGCTCAACTGAAATTCCATCATCTTCACTAGCTTGTTCATAGTAATGCTTCCTAAGATCCACTTGACTTCACACTCAAGGATGTCTGGCTCTAGGTGGGTGATCACATCTTTGTGGTTATCCGGGTCAGTAAGAACTTTTTTGTATAGTTTTTCTGTGTATTCTTGTCACCTCTTTTTAGTATCTTCTGATTCTGTAAAGTCTGTACAATTTCTATCTTTTATTGTGCCCATCTTTGCATGAAATGTTTCCTTTTATCTCTAATTTTCTTGAAGAGATTTCTAGTCTTTCCCATAATATTGTTTTCTTCTGTTTCTTTGCATTGTTCACTTAAGAAGGCTTCTTATCTCTCCTTGATGTATTCTAGGACTAAATTAATTTCTAGCTATGGACTTTTGAAATAAGAGCAGAAAAAAAATCAGTTTCTCAAATAAAGTAGTGGAACAGGTATAGTTAGACATATCCATTTCAAAAGAGAAAAAACTGGAAGGAAGAAGGTAGTTATTGGCCCCAAGCAAGTTTGAAATACACAAAGCAAAGTCCATTATGTTTCAAGCCTAAAATAAATCCTCTGTAACTTGATCATCTGACCACAGGCATGCAGCAGCTCTGGTTTCTACTCCTCTCAGAAGAGTCCCACCCCCCTCTCTACAGTGTAAGTTGGCTCTGACTCCATAGTGAATCTATCCTTTGTTGAAGGATAGATTATTCTTGCAGCTATGTAGCTCTTTAAATCCATTCCTGCCTTAAGAATTTTGGAAGTCAGATGTCTGGTATCCTTCTCATGCTTCATTCTGTTTTTGTCCCTTTCATTCCAAGGAGGCAGTTTTTTCTCCTGATATAGAATTCTCCAAAGCCTTCTGATTCTCCTGTTTGGAACAGGGTTACATGCTATTATATAAGACATGCTATTATATAAGCTGTTTCATTGTTAAACCCATCTCTATTCCTGGCTTCTTCTGAGATGATTGAGTAGATCCTAGAGTCACACATGCAAACAATACAAGCTTTTGTAGCCATACTTTTGACTTTTTCTCCAGAGTATGCTTTTCTAGTAGTGCATTTCCTAATTTCATCATTCCTTGAAGACTGCATTGGCTAAGAATTCCCCAAATTATCAAGTGCTATTTCTTCTTTGCTTAATTTATCCTTTTCCTCTCATATTTTACAATGTGTAGCAAGAAGAAACCAGGTGTCATCTCCAATATTTACTAGGAAACCTCAACTAAATATAGGCCCATGTTTTACAAGTTCTACTTTCTACCCAATCACAGAAAAATTTTCAGCCAAGTTTTTGCCCTTATAACAAGGGTGCTTATTTTCTCATACTTAACAGGTCTGTGCTGTGCTTAGCCACTCAGTCATGCTTGACTCTTTGTGTCCCCATGCACTGTAACCTGTCAGGCTCTTTTTCCATGGGTATTCTCCAGGCAAGAATATTGGAGTTGGTTACCATGCCCTTCTCCAGGGGATCTTCCCAACCTAGTGATCAAATCCAGTCTCCAGCATTTCAGGTGGATTCTTTACTGTCTGAGTCACCAAGGAAGCCCATGGTCTTCCATCCAAGTACTAACCAGGTCCAAAGCTGCTTAGCTTCTGAGATCAGGCATGCTCAGGAAGGATGGCTATAGACAAATACTTTCCAGGTACATGTCCCTTATTTTCTTCAGAGCTCTTTTCAGAAATGCCTTTAACATTCATATTTATACCAATAATCTTTTCAAGACAACCTAGGCTTTGGTTTTCATGAGCCTCAAAACTGCTGCAGCCTTTACTCATCTAATTTATAAGCCATTTCCATATTTTTTAGTTATTTGTCACAGCAGTAGTCCATTTCTAGCCACCAAAATATGGAGGCTGTTTTAGATTTCTATGACTTCTTTAAATTGCAGCAAACTTAGTTTATAACAACCGAATTCATTCTTTTACACTTCTGGACCCCAGAAGTTTAAAATTATGTCACCAGCCTTGTGTTCCACCAGGTTTGTCTCTGTTCTAAGAGGGTATATATCTCCTTACATCTTCTAGTTCTGGTGGCTCCAAGTGATTCCTGTTGTGTGACTTCATAATTGTAATTTCTACCTCCATCTTCACATGGCCTTCTTCTCCTCTTCATGTGTCTCTCATAAAACCAATTATTGTATTTAGGACTCATTGAAATGATTCAAGATGATCTCATTTCAAAATCCTTAATTTAATCTGCAAATAATTTTGCTCCCAAATACAGTCACATTTGTAAACTCTAGAATGTGAACATGTCTTTTGGGAAGCTACCATTCAACTAAACATAGGGACAGCAACAGTGTCCTCATTCTACCTTTCATTAGGTATATGGTAGTGGGAAAACTCCCTTACTTCTTCACATTTTAGTTTTCTCAACTGAACATATAAAAAAACACAACATGCCAGATTCAAGGGTCATGATCAAAAGGAAAACAAAATTCAGTTTCCTTTGAGAATAATGAGAGCATTTTGAAAATTTTGTAAACTCTAAATAAATGAAAAAATATATTGAATTAATGAAACTAGAACAAACAGACCAAAAACAGAATAGAGTGCTATAAAAATACTCAGGTACATACAAAATGTAATTCCAGTATTAAAAATTATGGTTGCTGAAGAAAATAAGTGATTATATAATAGAAATTTAGCAACATAGAAAATAAAAATAAAATATAAATTATAGATAAAAATATGAAGATACAAGTTTTGAAATATATAGAAACAAAGAATTATAAAAATGGAGACCATTTCCTAGTTATTTAATCCAGTTAGTCCCCAAAAGAGATAAAGGGAAAATTAAGTTTAAGAAATGATTAAAGAAATAATTTTTAAAAGATGAATTGAGAGATTATGTGAATCTGCATTTTAAAAAGGCCACCAATACTTAATTAATTAAAAGATGTTACTGATAAATCAGGTAAAGCTTAAAAAGATAACATCTTATTTGCAATATGTTCTTATTGCCTCCTGTTTATTTTGTATTTTTGTTACTCTATTTTGCATTGTAGGTGAATCATGTGTTAAATCAGTACACTAGAAAATGAACTAGAACAAGCAAATGCATACATGCATGACAGCAAATGTAAAATTTATTTTAGACCATTTATAATATTAAACTTCAGAAGACACTTTAATAAACTTGAGAGATTTTGAGAAAAAAAAAAAAAATGACTGTGGACTGAATAATATACCCAGAAATAACTGCCTTCAATGTACAAGGGGAAAGTGTTTCTGCACATGTCTGTGTATGTGTGTATTTCTGTGAATTTTAAGGAATAGGACAGTTCAATAAGTATGCTTCTAAAAATTGTTACTTTAGAAAATGGCCAGGTAACTAAGATCAATCAAATTAAAATAATTTTATATTTGACATATTGTGGTAATTGGAATAAAAGTAGTTTTAGGCTAAGAATATGTCTAGATGACTTAATAAAGATATAAACAATGTAACATATTAACAATATCAGCAGTCACTGTCAATAAATAATAACACAGTAACAGTGATAATCCCACTCCAAAATTATATATTGGGCAAAATGAGGTTATTAAAAATATTGTATGTTTGGAAAATTTTATCTGCACTAAAAATAATGACACTTTTAATTTTCCCCTAAATTTTTTTCTGTTCTAATATAAACTATAGCACCATGGTCTCTCTTAAGACAGTTAACTATTATTAATTTGGTGATTTATTTTTTTATTTTGTATCATTTATTCTAGGAATATTTTTTTCCCACTCAAACGTTTAACTTTTTTTCTGAACTTGACTTTTTTTTAAAGAATTCAAATCAGATTCTTATAGAAATTCTCATTCTATGAGTTTGTCAGATTGCTTCCCCCTAAAGGAATGACATTACATTGCAATGAATTATGAAAAATATATAAATTCACTAAGTATAACATTGTTACAGTAGAAAGCAAAGAGGAACTAAAGAGCCTCTTGATAAAAGTGAAAGAAGAGAGTGAAAAAGCTGCTTAAAACTTATCATTCAAAAAACTAAGATCATGGCATCAGTCCCACCGTTTCAAGGCAAATAGATAGGGAAACAATGGAGACAGTGACAGACTTTATTTTTTTGAGCTCCAAAATCACTACAGATGGTGACTGCAGCCATGAAATTAAAAGATACTTACTTCTTGGCAGAAAAGCTATTAGCAACATAAACAGCGTTTTAAAAAGCAGAGACATTACCAACAGAGACCCATAGAGTCAAAGCTATGGTTTTTCCTGTAGTCATGTATGTGACAGTTGGATTATAAAGAAAGCTGAGCTCATTAGAAATGACACTTTTGAACTGTGATGCTAGAGAAGACTCTTGAGAGTCCCTTGGACAGCAAGGAGATCCAACTAGTAAATCCTAAAGGAAATCAATCCTGAATATTCAGTGGAAGAACTGATACTGAACCTGAAGCTCAAATACTTTGGCCACCTGATGCAAATTGACTCATTAGAAAGGACCCTGATGCTGGGAAGTATTGAAGGTGGGAGGAGAAGGAGATGACAGAGGATGGGATAGCATCACTGACTTGATGGACAGGGAAGCCTGGCGTGCTGCAGTCCATGCTGTCGCAAAGTGTCGGACAAGAATGAATGACTAAAAACTGAACTGATAACACCTCTCATAAAAGTTTGTGTCATGAGTACCCTTTAAGTCATATAAACTTACATAGATTTGGCAAAAATTTGCTTGGTAATACACATTTAATATAATACATATACATTTAATATTAAATGTTGACTGACTTACTTTAAGGGGCTTCCTAGGTGGTACAGGGGTAAAGAATCTGCCTGCCAATGCAGGAGACTCAAGAGAGGTGGTTTAATGGATCGGGATCTCCTGGAGTAGGAAATAGTAACCTGCTCCAGTATTCTTGCCTGGAAAATTCTATAGACAAAGAAGCCTGGCGGGCTACAGTCCATGGAGTTGCAAGAGAGTCAAACATTACTGAGCAACTGAACATTCACACATGCACACATATTTTATAAACAAAATGATTAATCTTAAGTTTTGGTCAAAATAACCAAGATACAACTTCATATATATGCTACACTTTTGTTTCAAATATGTAAATATAATAGGGTACAGACAGACATACAATTAATATTTGTGACAGTGACAAACCAGTATGTCAATTAAAAATATCACAACCAAATCAAAGCATACATGATATAGTCAATGATACTGATCTAACTGAGAATAAATTGTGGTGTTTTTAAATAATTTTCAAATTGTAAAATCATGAATTTCAGGCAAACATGTAAAATAAACATGGGTCAGTATTTAATTCAACTTATTAATTAAATTTGTGAACCATTAGGATGCTGTGTCTGGTTCAAGCATCATCTAGAAAGCTATGATTTTTATAAGAAATTTAACATAGAAGTGATAAGATAAGCTGTGTGAAATATAAAAACAGTTGTATCTGATAGGCCCTAAATATTTGAGATTATATTATCCATGAAATAAAGAAATTATTTGCATCTCAACTGAATTAATCTCTGTCAGGAGAAGCTTTAGGCATTACTGAAAAATGAAGGCATAGCCCCAACCCCCTCTCCTTATCTTGCAGGCACAGCTCAGGGATGAAGGAGTTAGGCCTTGTGACTCTGACTTGTTCTTTCCTTTCTTCAGTTGAGTTGGCTGAAAAGAATATTAAGGTGCTTGAGAGAAGTGTGAGAAAGCACAAAGCCTTCTATAGTTGTGCCCAGAAAATAATCTATAAAATAACCATTGACATTTGTTCAAGGATCTTTACAGAGAATGTCCCAGGATGAGCACATAGGCCGCAGCTTGAGGCCATGGGAAGGATTGTTATCTGAGACCTGTTTGTGAGGAAAATATTTATGGCAAAAGAAGATTGCTGAGTTTAGGGTTTAGGAATACTTAAGAATAGCTAGAAGCCTTTTTAGGAGATAGTGATCTGAAGATGCTAGGAGCAAACAGGATTTAGAGAGATAAGAAAGAAACTGAGGAATGTAGCATGAGTTACAAAGTAATCACAAGTTAAGTACAGTAAATCTGGGTGGGGGAAACTAAAAAACATCAAACTTCTGACCTAATGTTTTTGTCAAAGTATAAAAGAGGACTTGAAGCTTGAAACAAAAATTTAGTTCTGTACTATGAGTCAGAGACTACATCATCTTCCGCTGACACCACTCACCTCTTCAGGCTGATTCCCTGGCTGCTGGAGTTGGACTCTGGCAAATCTCTAATTAACAAGTAAGTTTACTAGCCACTAAGAACTTGAAAAAATAGAAAACAATGACCTGGACTGAACAGAGTCCAAAGAGGCAATATTTGTGTGTCTTTAGCTTCTGTATATATTTTGACAAATGTGGTATCATCTTTAAAAAGAAATTATTACCAAAATTGGGATAGCTATTATGACATATTGAAATGCACAAATATTTATTATCAGGTAATAGCATAATTTTATTATGGTAAAACTCAACATATCAAGGTTTATATAAGCCTCAGTATTATGTAACTGGGGTTAAGTAAACTTCAATGTAAAAAAAAGGAAATATATCTCATGAAAATTATTTGCAATTTCATTATCAGATGAAAATGTAGGTAAGTTTGGAAAATAATAATGATGCAAACTAAAAATTTTCAGGAATTTTAAATAAGAAATTACAACATTAATTATGAGTAAAAAAGGGTAACTATGAGATCACTAAATAAAAATAGTTAACATTGATTATCCATTATTTATATGTTTATATATATTATTATAAACTATGAAGTTATTTGAAGAAAATTACGGTATAAATGGGGTGTTAGTTCTAAAAGGTCTTCTAGGTCTTCATAAAACCGTTCAACTTCAGTTTCTTCAGCATTAATGGTTGGGGCATAGACCTGGATAACTGTGATATTGAATGGTTTGCCTTGGAGATGAACAGAGATCATTCCGTCGTTTTTGAGATTGCATCTAAGTACTGCATTTCAGATTCTTTTGTTGACTATGATGGCTACTCCATTTCTTCTGAGGGATTCCTGCCCGCAGTAGTAGATATAATGGTCATCTGAGTTAAAGTCACCCATTCCAGTCCATTTTAGTTCGCTAATGCCTAAAATGTCGACATTCACCCTTGATATCTTCTGTTTGACCACTTCCAATTTGCCTTAATTCATGGACCTGACATTCCAGGTTCTATGCAATATTGCTCTTTACAGCATTGGATCTTGCTTCTATCCCCAGTCACATCTTGGTATTGTTTTTGCTTTGGCTCCATCCCTTCATTCTTTCTGGAGATATTTCTCCACTGATCTCCAGTAGCATATTGGGCACCTACTGACCTGCAGAGTTCCTCTTTGGTGTCCTATCATTTTGCCTTTTCATACTGTTCATGGGGTTCTCAAGGCAAGAATACTGAAGTGGTATGCCATTCCCTTCTCCAGTGGACCATATTCTGTTCAGGCCTCTCCACCATGACCTGCCCATCTTGGGTTGCCCCATAGGCATGGCTTGGTTTCATTGAGTTAGACAAGGCTGTGGTCCTAGTGTGATAAAATTTACTAGTTTTCTGTGAGTATGGTTTTAGTGTGTCTGCCCTCTGATGCCCTCTTGCAACACTTACCATCTTACTTGCGTTTCTCTTACCTTGGCGTGGGTTATCTGTTCACGGCTGCTACAGCAAAGCACAGCCGCTGCTCCTTACCTTGGATGAGGGGTATCTCTTTACCATCACCATTCCTGACCTTCAACATGGAATAGCTCCTCTAGGCCCTCCTGTGCTGCACAGCCACCACTCCTCGGGTTGCTCCTCCCGGTCACCAGCCCTGGCCTTGGGCGTCAGTATACTGTATTGGTGTTTTTCCTTCTGACTTACTTCACTCTGTATAATCGGCTCCAGTTTTATCCACCTTATTAGAACTGACTGAAATGTATTCTTTTTAATGGCTGAGTAATACTCCATAGTGTATATGTACCACAGCTTTCTTATCCATTCATCTGCTGATGGACATCTAGGTTGCTTCCATGTCCTGGCTATTATAAACAGTGCTGTGACGAACATTGGGGTACACCTGTCTCTTTCAATTCTGGTTTCCTCAATGTGTATGCCCAGCAGTGGGATTTCTGGGTCATAAGGCAGTTCTATTTGTAGTTTTTTTAAGGAATCTCCCCAGTGTTCTCCATAGTGGCTGTACTAGTTTGCATTTGCACCAACAGTGAAAGAGGGTTCCCTTTTCTCCACACCCTCTCCAACATTTATTGCTTGTGGACTTTTGGATTGCAGCCATTCTGACTGGTGTGAAATGGTACCTCATTATGGTCTTGATTTGCATTTCTCTGATAATGAGTGATGTTGAGCATCTTTTCATGTGCTTGTTAGCCATCTGTATGTCTTCTTTGGAGAAATGTCCCATTTTTTGATTGGGTCTTTTTTTTTTTTTTTCTGAAATTGAGCTGCATAAGTTGCTTGTATATTTTTAAGATTAGTTGTTTGTCAGTTACTTCATTTGCTATTATTTTCTCCCTTTCAGAAGGCTGTCTTTTCACCTTGCTTATAGTTTCCTTTGTTGTGCAGAAGCTTTTAACTTTAATTATATCCCTTTTGTTTATTTTTGCTTTTATTTCCAGTATTCTGGGAGGTGGATCATAGAGGATCCTGCTGTGATTTATGTCAGAGAGTGTTTTGCCTATGTTCTCCTCTAGGAGTTTTATAGTTTTTAGTCTTACATTTAGATCTTTAATCCATTTTGAGTTTATTTTTTGAATGGTGTTAGAAAGTGTTCTAGTTTCATTCTTTTACAAGTGGTTGACCAGGTTTCCCGGCACCACTTGTTAAAGAGACTGTCTTTACTCCATTGTATATTCTTGCCTCCTTTGTCAAAGATAAGGTGTCCATTTGTGTGTGGATTTATCTCTGGGCTTTCTATTTTGTTCCATTGATCTATATTTCTGTCTTTGTGCCAGTACCTTACTGTCTTAATGACTGTGGCTTTGTAGTAGAGCCTGAAGTCAATCAGGTTGATTCCTGCCGTTCCTTTCTTCTTTATCAAGATTGCTTTGGCTATTCGAGGTTTTTGGTATTTCCATACAAGTTGTGAAATTATTTGTTCTAGTTCTGTGAAACATATTGCTGATAGCTTGATAATGATTGCATTGAATCTGTAGACTGCTTTAGGTCGTATACTCATTTTCACTATATTGATTCTTCCAATCCATGAACATGGTATATTTTTCCATCTATTAGTGTCCTCTTTGATTTCTTTCATCAGTGTTTTATAGTTTTCTATATATAGGTCTTTAGTTCTTTAGGTAGATATATTCCCAAGTATTTTATTATTTTCGTTGCAATGGTGAATGGAATTGTTTCCTTAATTTCTTTTTCTACTTTCTCATTATTAGTGTATAGGAATGCAAGGGATTTCTGTGTGTTGATCATATATCCCACAACTTTACTATATTCAAACTCTTCCTGAAATTTGCAAAGGAAAGTAAACTTCCAAACTCATTCTATAAAGCCACCATTACCCTAATACTAAAACCTGACAAAGATGCCACAAGGAAAGAAAACTACAGGCCAATATCACTGATGAACATAGATGCAAAAATCCTTAACAAAATTCTAGCAATCAGAATCCAGCCACACATTAAAAAGATCATACACCATGACCAAGTGGGCTTTATCCCAGGGATGCAAGGATTCTTCAGTATCCACAAATCAATCAATGTAATTCACCACATTAACAAATTGAAAAATTAAAGCCATATGATTATCTCAATAGATGCAAAGAAGGCCTTTGACAAAATTCAACATCCATTTATGATAAAAACTCTCCAGAAACCAGGAATATAAGGAACATACCTCAACATAATAAAAGCTATATATGACAAACCCACAGCAAACATTATCCTCAATGGTGAAAAATTGAAATCATTTTCCCTAAAATCAGGAACAAGACAAGGGTGTTCACTTTCACTGCTACTGTTCAACATAGTTCTGGAAGTTTTTGCCACAGCAAGCAGAGCAGAAAAAGAAATAAAAGGAATCCAAACTGGAAAAGAAGAATTAAAACTCTCACTGTTTGCAGATGACATGATCCTCTACATAGAAAACCCTAAGGACTCCACCAGAAAATTACTTGAATCAACCAGTCCTTTCTAAAGGATATCAGTCCTGGGTGTTCTTTGGAAGGACTGATTCTGAATGTGAAACTCCAATAGTCTGGCCACCTCATGTGAAAAGTTGACTTATTGGAAAAGTCCCTGATACTGGGAGGGATTGGGGGCAGGAGGAGAAGGATACGACAGAGGATGAGATGGCTGGATGGCATCACTGACTCGATGGACATGAGTTTGAGTAAACTCCGGGAGTTGTTGATGGACAGGGAGTCCTGGCACGCTCTGCTTTATGGGGTCTCAAAGAGTCAGACACGACTGAGCAACTGAACTGAACTGAACTGAACTGAAAAATCATACAGCTTAATTTACAAGGAAATTCTGGAGATAGGAGATACAACAATATAAGCAATGTATTTCTACCTTGTGAGTCTGAAAAATATGAAATATATTGTTTATGAGCACAGCAAACATGTAAAATATATGTGAACACCTTTCATTTATTTTGACCCTAGCAATTTATTTTTAGTCAAAATTTTATTATAAGCTATACAGTCAATATTTTTAAAAAATAATTAAAATAATTTTTATACAATGCATGGACTTACTATCATTCAACCCTTCAGTTATTCAGCAATGCAAATATGGAAATAAAAAGTAAACAGTTTAACGTTCTTCACAGTAACTTTTTTAGACTTCACAAATAGCTCGTCATTTGGTCAAAAGTTCTTGCTTGATTAAAAATCTTAAAAAAAAAAAAACAAAAAAAAAAAAACACAGTACTCAGATTACCTGACAATGTCATACTTAACTTATAATCTTTCATTTGAAAAAATTACCTGAAAAATAATAACAATAGTATGTCCTCAAAATTCTCCAAGCCAAGTTTCAGCAGTACATGAACTGTGAACTTCCAGATGTTCAAGCTGGTTCTAGAAAAGGCAGAGGAACCAGAGATGAGTGAAAAAGTAGGCTTAAAGCTCAACATTCAGAAAATGAAGATCATGGCATCTGGTCCCATCACTTCATGGGAAATAGATGGGGAAACAGTGGAAGCAGTGTCAGACTTTATTTTTGGGGTTTCAAAATCACTGCTGATGGTCACTGCAGCCATGAAATTAAAAGATCCTTACTCCTTGGAAGGAAAGTTATGAGCAACTCAAATACCATATTGAAAAGCAGAGACATCACTTTGCCAACAAAGTTCCATCTAGTCAAGGCTATGATTTTTCCAGTGGTCATGTATGAATGTGAGAGTTGGACTGTGAAGAAAGCTGAGTGTTGAAGAATTGATGCTTTTGAACTGTGGTATCTCAGAAGACTCTTGAGTGTTCCTTGGACAACAAGGAGATCCAATCAGTCCATTCTGAAGGAGATCATCCTTGGGTGTTCTTTGGAAGAAATGATGCTAAACCTGAAACTCCAGTACTTTGGCCAGCTCATGTGAAGTGTTGACTCACTGGAAAAAAAACTCTGATGCTGAGACGGATTGGGGGCAGGAGGAAAAGGTGACAGCAGAGGACGAGATGGCTGGATGGCATCACTGACTTTATGGACGTGAGTTTGAGTGAACTTTGGGAGTTGGCGATGGACAGGGAGGCCTGGCGTGCTGTTATTCATGGGGTCGCAAAGAGTCGGACACGACTGAGTGATTGAACTGAACTGATGTCTTTTAAGAGCTATCCAACTGTACTTTTTTAGTGTGAATTTTCAGTTCTTTTTGCTGTAATTACACTATAAAAGTTAAATTGAACTTTTCATTTGACTAGAAGAAAATGATTTCCTCATCTATTATTAACTTTGAGAACTGGACCAACTGAATTTACCCTTGAGATTTATGCTTCTCTTTCATAATGAAAAGACAGCCTTTAGAAACTACCTTAAGATTGATGTGCAAAATCAAAACAATAATAATTGATGCTATACAGGTTATTTACTATAGTTACTAGATATGTTATTTACAACTCATGGAGAGGTGACACAATCCCTCAAGCAACCATTCTTTTTTATCCTTGATGATAAAACTGTTTTTTTTTTCTTTCATTTAATTACCTTTATTATGGTCAGTAATATATTTTCCAGATTTGATCAGAAGTTCACATGGCTTCCTTGATAGCTCAGTTGGTAGAGTCCATCTGCAATGCAGGAGATCTGGGTTCGATCTCTGGTTTGGAAAGATTTTCTTGGAGAAGGGAAAGGCTACCCACTCCAGTATTCTGGCCTGGAGAATTCCATTGACTATACAGTCCATGGGGCTACAAAGAGCCGGACATGACTGAGCGACTTTCACTTTTCAAAAGTTAATATAAATAAGGATATGTGAGTAATTAAAATAGTCCAATTTATTTCCAAGAAACTCAAGTAGCTAAACTATCATTTAACTCTATTCTTTTAAGTTTTCTTTGAAATTCTTCCTCTTCTTCCTGGCATTAATGAGGAAGATTATTTGTGAGAAATTCTGTATATCTTCACTAATGATCTAGTGTTCTCTTTATTTAATAATAGCAAAGACATAAGATAAATGAAAGAAATTGAAGAAAACAGTAACACTGATGGGAGTAGAACAAATGTTAATTTAGCTATGCAAATGGAATTTTCCTATGCCAATCATACTTTTAACTGTTTTATATGTGAAAAGTGAAAGTCTCTCAGTTGTGTCTGACTCTTTGTGACCCCATGGATTCTGCAGTGCCTGTAATACAAGTCAGAGCACTGGAGTGGGTAGCCTTTCCCTTCTCCAGGGGATCTTCCCAACCCAGGGATCAAACTCAGATCTTCCTCATTGCATGGCAGATTCTTTACCAGCTGAACTACGAGGGAAGACAAAGAATACTGAGATGGGTAACTTATCCCTTCTGCAGCAGATTTTCCTGATCCAGGAATTGAACCAGAGTATCCTGCATTGCAAGTGGATTCTTTACCAACTGAGCTATCAGGGACTGTTTTGTAATGGTCATTTAATTGAAAGCTGGCATTGGTAGAACTATGCCAAGTCACAGTTTTTTTGTTTTGTTTTGTTTCTCAATTAAAGGATAGGGCACAGTTTTCAAGTTAAAAACAGTTTTCCAAAATTACTATTTCACATTCAATTTAATTTTTGTTGAGTAGATATATACATATTCTATAAATACACTCACACATACATAGATGTAAGTGCCGTTTGTACATTTCTTGTGATGGCTGTTGATTGTGAAACATCTTCATTTCATTTTAATCTTGTGTACATTTTATGTGGAGATATCATTGCTTTCACTGTTACTTCTATCATTATTTTTTAGCACCTTCAGTTATCATGGTACATTTATTCAAATGTCCTAACCAGTAAGAACATCTTCGCTACAATACCACAATTATATGACATCGAAGATGGATGACACTGCTACAACCAATTCTTTAAATCTGTCACTTTAGGATTCTCAAGATGATTAGAAATTACTCTTCTGTTGCTATTGTTTACAAAGTGCAGTTAGCTGAGGTAGATGGTACATAGTAGAGCAGAAAATAATGATTAGAAAATAAGAATTCAGAAATTGTCAAATGTAGAGTCTTCCTGACTTTAAAAAAAATATTTTACCTCATTTTTCAAATGCAGTTTAAGGAATCTCATGTAAAACAGCAATCATACACTTGGTTCAAATCCAACATATTTTCTGACAACAAATATACATCTTTTCTGAGACTCATAAACCAATTAAATGTGTATAACTTTTTGTTTCATATAAAGCTAAGACTTGGTTTTTATTCAGAGTTAAGTTTATAATTCAAATAGATATGTGGATTAGGTAGGTAACAGATCAAACAAGTGGCCAAATCAACAAGTGGATATTGGTAGTTCAATGAGATCTAAAAAGGAGTATTTATGTCACTAGGAAACGGTGAACAAGTAAGAGGAGAAATGGATAAAAGTAGACTAAAGTGAAAAGTAAGTTAGCTCTGAGGGATTCTTGGGAATAAATTAATGTGCTTGTAAAACTGCACATTTTTAGACAACTAATCAGAGAAGACATGGCAAATGTGTCACTCCATTATCTATGCATGCTGTGGTAAAATACCAGAAATCTTCAGAAAATAGACAGTAAGTTGATACATTATTTTTTAGTTCTGTACTTATTTCATTCTGTTATGTCAAAAAGACCCTATAAGAGTAGAAAATGGCTGCAATGCAAATAATGAATTCACAGAATCTTGAAAATAAACTGCTGTGAAAAATACATTTCTACGCAAAGAATTAGTAATAGAAACAACAAGAAAACTACAAGAACTATTACAGGATTATAACAAGTTTCAAGATACAAGATATAAAATGATATTAAAGTTTTAACTATTTTTCTAAATACCATCAATGAGCAGTTGGACTTCAAAATTAAAAACACAATACCATTTAGCACAAAAAAATTAAATGTTTCAGTATAAATCTAACAAAACATTCACAAGGTCTACATAAAGAAATCTTAAAAAAAATAGTGCTATGAGAAAGCAAAATCTAAATAAATGTGAGATATTCCTGTTTATGAGCTGAAGGAATCAATGTCATTAAGGTTCTTCCCAATTTTATCTACAGATACAGCATGATGTCAATCAAAATCCCAGCAAGTTCTTTTTTTGTATATATCAACAAACTGATTCTAGAGTTTATATAGAAAAGCAAAAGATTCAGAATAGCCATCACAGCAGTGAAAAAAAAACAAATTTGGAGAACTGACATGGACTTCAAGATTTACTTAAATCTACATTGTTCAAGATGGTGTGATGTGGTGTTAGTAGTTTATCTGTTAAGACATGTCTGACTCTTGTGACCTGACGGACTGTAGCCCACCAGCCTGCTCTGTCCATATAGTTCCCCAAGCAAGAATACTGGAGTGGGTTGCCGTTTCCTTCTCCAGGGGATCTTCCCAACCTGTAGAAGTGTTCAACCCTTCATATCTTGCATTGCAGGCTGATTCATTATTGCAGATTCATTATTAGTATTCATTCCACTACCAGGGAAGCCCAGAAAAGATGGTGGGATATTGACAAAAAAAAAAAAAAGCCAAATAGATCAGTGGAACATATAGAAAATTCAGGCATATATAAATCCACAAATATATAGTGAATTCATTTTTGACAAAGGAGCTAAAGTAATTCAGTGGAAAAAGGGCAGTCTTTTCAATGAACATGTTGGAATAACTAAAACTGTATAGATAAGAAATGAATATATACTAATACCATATACTCTTTAGAAAAATAACCCAAAATGTATCATGTACTTACATTAAACATACAAAACTATAAAACATAAAAATATTAAGTAGAAAATCTAGATGACCTTTGATTTGATCATTTTAGGTACAACACAAAAAGTATAATCCATTAAAGAAAGATAAATTGGATTCCTACTTAAAACCTCTGTTTGTGGGAATGCAAACCAGTACAGCCACTATGGAGAACAGTATGGAGATTTCTTGAAAAACTGGAAATAGAACTGCCTTATGACCCAGCAATTCCACTGCTGGGCATACACACCGAGGAAATCAGAATTGAAAGAGACAGTTTTACCCCAATGTTCATCACAGCACTGTTTATAATAGCCAGGACATGGAAGCAACCTAGATGTTCATCAGCAGACGAATGGATAAGAAAGCTGTGGTACATATACACAATGGAGTACTACTCAGCCATTAAAAAGAATACATTTGAATCAGTTCTAATGAAGTGGATGAAACTGGAGCCTATTATACAGAGTGAAGTAAGCCAGAAAGAAAAACAGCAATACAGTATACTAATGCATATATATGGAATTTAGAAAGATGGTAATGATAACCCTGTATGCAAGACAGCAAAAGAGACACAGATGTATTGAAGAGTCTTCTGGACTCTGTGGGAGAGGGCGAGGGTGGGATGATTTGGGAGAATGGCATTGAAACATGTATACTATCATATATGAAATGAATCACCAGTCCAGGTTCGATACCAGATATAGGATGCTTGGGGCTGGTGCACTGGGATGACCCAGAGGGATGGTATGGAGAGGGAGGGGGGAGCGGATTTCAGGATGGGGAACACTTATTTACCCGTGGCAGATTTATGTTGATGTATGACAAAACCAATACAATATTGTAATTAGCCTCCAGTTAAATTTATAATAATGATAATAAAACAAAACAATTCCCTGAGAGTAAAAGTAGAATCTGGGTAATAAAATAGAGTGTTATCTTAAAAAAATAAAAATTAAAATTAAAACTAAAAAAACAAAAAAAAAAAAAACCTCTATTCTGCAAAAAACAGTTAAGAGGAAAAAAAATGAGCCACAGATTGGGAGAAAATATTTCAAAATATATATTATGCAAAACGATGGTATCCAAAATGTATATTTTTGAGAACTCTTAACACTGAACAATTAGAAAGTAAGCAATCTAATTTTAAAATGAGTACACATCTGAATAAACACCTCACCAAAGAAGGGATACAAATGTCAAATAAGCTTTCTCAAAGATACCCAACATCATCATTATGTTATTAGGTAATTGCAAATTAAAACAGCAATGAACAATCACTACACAACTATTATAAAGGCTAAAACCCCAAACATGTATTAATAAGAATTCCATTAATTGTTGGTTGAAATGCAAAATGGTACAACCACTTTGGAAGACAGTTTTACACTTCTGTACAGTATTACATATAGAAAAACAGTATAATTGAGCAATCATGTATCTAGGTAGTGATGCCAATGAGTTGAGACCTTAAAACCACATATAAACCTGCATATGAATATTCACATAAGCTTTATTTTTAATTTCCAAAATTTGGAATCAATCAAGATATCCTACAACAGGAATATGGATAAGTAAATGTGGCATTAGTGGTAAAGAATCGGCCTGCAATACAGAAGATGAGATGCAAGAGACTTGGGTTCAATCCTTGGGTTTGGAAGATGCCCTGGAGGAGGCAACCTGCTCCATTATTCCTGCCTGAAAAATTCCATGGACAGAGGAGCATGACAGACTACAGTCCATAGTGTTGCAAAGAGCTGGACATGACTGAGTATGCACACATACATACACAAATATGATGCCTCCATGTAACTGAATATTATTCAGAAATTTTAAAAATAATGAGCAAAAAGAGTAATGAACTATCAAACCACAAAAGAAATGTGGAAGAACTTCATATGTGTATTGCTAAGTGAAAGAAGTCAATCTGAAAAGGCTGCATGACTCTAACCACAAAGCATTGTGCAGAATGCAAAACTATGGAAACATTAAAAAGATGAGCGATAGCTAGGATTTCAACAGGAGTGCAAGACAATGAATAATAGAGCATACAACAATTTTGGGCTGCAAAATTACTCCATGTAATATTTTGATGGCACACACATGACTTCATGCATTTTCCCAAATTCTACAACTACATAACATAGAACAGCAAACTAATGTAAACTATGCATTTAAATTAACAATAATATATCAATATTGATCAATCAGTTGTAACTCATGTTAATGCAAGATGTTGGTAATAATAGTGGCAACTGCTTATAGAATGACAGGGAGTATATGAATTCTCTGTCCTTTCTGCATAATTTTTCTGCAAACGGTAAAAGCTCTCTAAAATTAAATTCTATTAAAAATATTAGAATGTGTTTTTGGACTTTTTAAGCATACACATATACGTTGCTCTCCCTGTCTTATTGTTTTAATAATACTTTTGTAGCAGAGTCGACTTAAGGAGAAAATGAGCATCTCCATTAGCCTTGACTTCCATATTTTGTGTTTGTTTGTTTGTTTGTTTGTTTCTATTTAGTTAAACAAGACAGTATAAATATAATGAATACTTGTGACCTTCAGTACACCAAGTGTTGTTCTTAGCTCTATCCAGAGTGCTGGTGAACATTTATTTCATAGAGGTACACAGGAAATCAATCAGAGATAAGTGGCTTTCTGAGAACATAAGGCACAAATTGTCACATGTGAAGCAGGGTCTTTAAATTAAAACCCTTCCAAAATATGTTGTGTTTTGATGTTGTCCTCTCACGCATTACTCTGAAATCATATAAGAATACATTAAACAAAATGAATGCTGAAACAGTCACTGCTGCTGCTGCTGCTAAGTCACGTCAGTTGTGTCCGACTCTGTGAGATCCCATAGACAGCAGCCCACCAGGCTTTGCCATCCTTGGGATTCTTCAGGCAAGAACACTGGAATGGGTTGCCATTTCCTTCTCCAATCAATAACTTATGGATTAATTCCAAAGGAATAACATGATTTAAAAGCTTACAGTTACTGCTTTTTCAGACCCTTATTTCTTTTAAGATTGCTTCATTTCTTTAGTATGTCAATTTGAATTAATAAATTGTTCTAAACCACCATGTTTTTGACATACATAGGAATTCTTCAGAAATGTGTATGCATTAGAGATGATTCATTTTAATGTAGCATCACTTTGAGATAAAACAAACATGATATTTAATTATAAAATGTTATGTGTATGGGGTATACATTTTTCTGAAGATGACAACAAAGATTATACACAGTGGGTACATTTTTCCTGATTTGGAAAGACTAATGTTTTAGTTGGGGAAAAGAAAACGGAAACTATAAAGTAATTAATTTATCTTATTCATTTTTATCCTTTTCCATGGCAATCTGCCTATCAGCATGAAATCGATACTCATAGGTGAAAATAAATTAAACTGGCATAAAAAATTCTGCTATACATATTAGGATTCTTTCTTAATTTCCTTATGTGTATCATATAAGCCTATCTTCATTTTTTATTCTATGTTATCTCAATATATTCAGAAACCACATGTAAACAATAAGGTTAATAAATAAATTCTCAGTTTAATGCAATTTATCTATTCTCCATTGACTCATGTTCATTAAATTGAGTGGTTTCATTTTCTTTGAAACAGAAAAAAAATTTCAGAAAAATGAAATCTTTCTAGATATTTCACGTAAATATATGTTAAAATCAACTGAAGGGAAGGACATCTAAACCTCTACATCCTAGTTTCCATTAGCTTCAGGAAAAGACTTGCTGGAAGAACACAGGCTGAATTTGTGACAAGAAAATTTTATTAAAATAACTTTGCTTCTAAAAATGTTTCCTTGAAAATAATAAAGCCCCCAAATTGGAGTCAATTATATAGAGAATCATGTTTCTATAGAGATAAAAGATAATTTAGAGCTTATTTACTACTGAACATTAAAGAAATAATACAATGAAAACAAGGATAATGTATCTATTTGGAAATTCTAACATGAAAAAATTTGTTTACTTATGTAAAATTTACTTAAAATAAGCTCTTAATGTTTACAAAATAAAATTTGAGGGGAAACACTAGTTACATCTTTAATGAAATGTATTACTTCTATGATTAACAAACATCTTATCTTGACTTGTATTTGCAAAGAGAGATACATATGCTGGAAGTATTCAGAAAATACATTTTTAATATTTATATCTAAAATACGGAAGGAATAAAAACAAGAATATACCTTTGTTTCTTCCCGTTTTTCAGGAATTTTATACTCTTTTCATTATTCTCTTTACACACACAAGATTGACCAAAGCCTGAATTCTGTCTCCATTTGCATTTAATTTTCTCCATTTTCTGAATTTTTAGAAGTATCTTCCTGATAAATGTCTTTTCTATGCTTTTGTGTATGCCTAAGCCAACAGTAGAAAACTCTAAATACTGTCTATCAACTTCAAATGTCAATGGAAAACTATTAGTAATAAATGTCATGGGGAGCTCTAATTACCTCCTGCTGCTCTCCTGCTTTAGGGGAGATATTCTATCCATTCAGATCATGCTGTGTGACATATTTATTAAATATTATCTGTGTTAATATAAATTTGTGAAGTAAAACAAACAAATAAATAATGCTTTATCAAAAACAATAGCAAAAATAGAGAACTTACTAAAGCAATTAATTGTTATCTTATGGAAAAAAATAATTTACAACCATACTGAATGGTTTTATATTGCCTTGAATATTCTCCTTGGGAACAAATAAAGAGGAATTTATGCCACATGACACACTAAGGTAATTTTATTTGTCTTCCATCCTTTCAGAATGAGATATTACACTTTTGTAGACTTGTAAAGGAAAATAACTTTCACTAAATGAAAACGCATCTCTAGTGCCACACGTTTCGTTTCCATTGTTATCATATGACTGTTTTAAATATTTAATATATGCAAAATGTTAATTATTTATTGGGATATTTATCACTTCCATAAAGTGAAAAGCTCAAATGCACCAATTATTTTCAATATAAGAGTCTATTTGTTTCCCTAAAGATGAATTGTTAGAAAACTATTTGTATTTAAAATTTTGCTGGCAAATTAGCTTAAGAATTTTCAGATGTTAAGGGTATATCTTAATATTATTTATATTTTAACATAAGAGGGAAAAAGCAAAGTAAACAAAAGTTATTTTTAAAATCTTCTAGAATTATATACTTGTTAACAATATAATGAGAACAAAGATCATGCTTTTTTGCACTGGATGAACTTAGTAAATTAGAAAAGCATACCACTTTTGGAAAACTGCCTATATCTTGAAGTTTTTTAAGACACTGGATATTCTGCTAACCATATGCATTTCAGTTGTTTATTTTTTCATTGGTTCTATTTCTGTTATTTCCTTTTACACTAAATCCTTCAAAAAAACCATGACTTCTTTCCTTCCCATGACCTACTACTGCAGGATCTACAAACTCTTCAAATTCTCATTTAAACTGGAAACATTGAAAATACATGATTTCTATTAACATGCTTTTCTTAATCTATTTTTTACACTTTATGATCTGCTTGCTTACTATATGAAAATGCAATATGTTTAAATAGCTCTCTCCCCTGCCAGATTAAAAGCAGCATTGGGACAGCCTGTGTTTGACTTATTATCCAACATTTAGCAGTGTTCTAAGACACAGTAAAATGTGAAAATGGACTGAGTCATTGTCAAGTAGTTTTAACTTTGCATTAACTTATTTGGTAATCTCAATAACATATCTAACTCAAACATCCAGATCATATTTTCAAATAAATTATAATAAAACATATCCCTTAATATTAAAATATTTATATACAATATAAAATATTGCTGAAATCACTAGGTAGCATTTTGTGGTGAGGGGCTCCAAGAAGCTCTGGTTCTTTGTCTCAGTGAAGAAAAAATTCAGTTAGAGGCAAAGTGATATATAAAAAGTTATTATTAGAAAAGGATGCTTGTGAGGCTTACAAGTGGGCAGATGAGAGTCCCAAGCACTGAGAATTTAGAGGGATATAGCTTATAATCCAACGAAAAGTGTGGAGAGGATAAAGACCACTTCTTCCTCATTCTTGAGGAAACATCAAAATTCTATCATCAGTTCCTCCTTCATATAGGTCAGGGGCATGTTCCTCTTCCAACATAGTCAAGATGAGATGTCAAATGCTGTGGAACTGAGCAAAACAGCAGTAACATTTATATCTATGTTGAAAGTGAAAGTGTTACTAGCTCAGTTGTGTCCAATTCTTTGCAACCCTATGAACTGTAGCCCGCAAGGATCCTCTGTCCATGGGATTCTCTACACAAGAATAATGGAGTGTGAAATGCCAGGCTGGATGAAGCACAAGCTGGGATCAAGATTATCAGGAGAAATATTAATAACCTCAGATATGCAGATGATACCACCCTTAGAGCAGAAAATAAAGAGGAACTAAAGAGCCTCTTGAAAGTGAAAGAGCAGAGTGAAACAGCTGGCTTAAAACTCAACATTCAAAAAACTAAGCTCATGGCATCAAGTCCCATTACTTCATGACAAATGGATGGGGAAACAGTGGAAACAGTGACAGACTTTATCTTTATGGGCTCCAAAATCACTGCAGTTGGCGACTGCAGCCATGAAATTAAAAGACACTTGCTCTTTGGAAAAAAAGCTATGACCAACCTAGACAGCACATAAAAAAGCAGAAATATTTCTTTGCTGACAAAGGTCTGTCTAGTCAAACTATGGTTTTTCCAGTAGTCATGTATGGATGTGAGAGTTGGACTATAAATAATGCTGAGCACTGAGAAATTGATGTTTTTGAATTGTGGTGGTGGAGAAGACTGTTGAGAGTCCCTTGGACAGCAAGGAGATTAAATAAGTCCATTCTAAAGGAAATTAGTCCTGAATATTCATTGGAATAACTGATGCTGAAGCTGAAGTTCCAATACTTTGGCCACTTAATGCTGAGAATTGACTCATTGGAAAAGACCCTTATGCTGGAAAAGATTGAAGGCAGGAGAAGGGGACAGCAGAGGATTAGTTGGTTGGATGGCATCATTGACTCGGTGGACATGAATTTGAGCAAGCTCCACGAGTTGCTGATGGACAGGAAAACCTAGTGTGCAGCAGGCCATGGAGTCTCAAATAATTGGACACAACTGAGTGACAGAACCTAATTTATGTTTGTTTATTTGAGCTCAATTCAGCCACTCAAGGCATTTTTTCATTAAAGGCATTTTCTCCAACTAAGTTTGATCTATATGGGGTTTTAATCAGTAAGGTTTATCTATCTCAAACAGATGTACACCTATGGAATGTTTAGCCTGGAGTGAATGTTTTAGATAAGTACCAACAATATACATGCTGGTTCCCAGGGTTCCTGTTTGGGCTTCTAATGACTCTGGGAATTTATACTGGGAAACTTATATCTTATATTATATCTGGGGAACTTATACTAATAGGGCAAGAAAATTAATCTCATAGAATTCAAAAGCCCTGTGGCTTCCCTACCCATTAGGCTCTGCTTTATGACTTTTAGGATGAAAACTTACTCTCTAATCAATCTTAGGAACCAGGCTTAAGACACTTACCAAATAACTCCAGGAATTTCATTCAAACCCCCAACACACACACACACACACACACACACACACACACACACACACACACACAAACAGTGGTGCCTGTGTATGCAAGTCATCCTATTTTTCCTTCAATAATACTGCATTAGCTTTCCGCAATACTATAACACATTTACATTTATTTAGTCATTAAATGAGGCTTCCCTTGTGGCTCAGCTGGTAAAGAATCCACCTATAATGTGGGAGACCTGGGTTTAATCCCTGGGTTGGGAACATCCTCTGGAGAAGGGAAAAGCTACCCACTCCAGTATTCTGGCCTGGAGAATTCCATGGACTGTATAGTCCATGGAGTTGCAAAGAGTCAGGCATAACTGAGTGACTGTCACTTTCACTATCCCTTAAATGAGATCCTGAATCATTAGCAAGAGAAAATTACCTTCTCTATTCTTTGAAGATGAGGACTGCATTTTGGAAAAAATGCCATGTGTTCCAATGTGACTATAACAAAATGAAATTAGAAATAGATAACATTAAAAGTACTACACAAAAAATAAACTATAGTAGCTTTCATGAATATAATGAAGGTTTAATGAATTATGGGTATTTAGTTGACTTTGATACTATAATTTTGCAAAAAATTTAGATGCAATGTGTAGGCATAGGCTAACCTGAAAAGGGACTCAACTAATCCTCACTATGAAGGTCAGTATATAATCTTTGAAATTTTGGGATAAATAAAAATGAATTGATTTTGTATGTATGTATCAGTGTGTACAAAATGCTTTTGAGAAGATTCACAATGGACATGAAAGCAGTTACCTTTGGGGACAAATCACAGTGTGTCTTTAATGTAAGGGGACTCAAGACTTTAACTTTTATTTTTCTGTGTGAAGTAGTTACTTACCCAAAGGTATATTCTCAGGATGCTATGAAAGTGACCTTATTTGTGATAAAACAAATAATACTGGCAAATGCAGTTAGAATTCAAGATGAGATAATCCTGAATTAAAATGAAAAATGTTGGTCACTCAGTCGTGTCTGACTCTTTGTGACCCCATGTATTGTAGCCCACCAGGCTCCTCTGTCCCTGGGGTTCTCCAGGCAAGAATACTGGAATGAGTAGCCATTCTCTTCACCAAGCCATTCTCTTCTCTTCTTCCCAACCCAGGCATCAAACCTGGGTCTCTTGCATTTCAGGCAGATTTTTATCTCCTGAGCCACCAGAGAAGCCCATCCTGAATAAAGATGCACATTAAATTAAAAAAAAAAAAAGTGAATTCTCCTTCTAAGACCCAGAAGGAGAAGATAGAGGTAGAGATTGGTGACATGTCCATAAACTTGCACAGAATGGGTTATTCTCCCTTGCTGCTGCTAAGTCGCTTCAGTCATGTCTGACTCTGTGAGACCCCATAGATGGCAGACTACCAGGCTCCCCCATCCCTGGGATTCTCCAGGCAAGAACACTGGAGTGGGTTGCCATTTCCTTCTCCAGTGCATGATGGTGAAAAGAGAAAGTGAAGTCTCTCAGTTGTGTCTGACTCTTAGCGACCCCATGGACTGCAGCCTACCAGGCTCCTCCACCCATGGGATTTTCCAGGCAAGAGTACTGGAGTGGGGTGCCATTGCCTTCTCCATTGCCTTATATATATCAAGTTTTTTAATGAAAATTAAATGAATACATATATGTATATATATACACACACATATACATATATACACACATACATACATATTCAGTCATCTTTGATATCCCTGGAATGTTGGTTCTAAGACCTACTGTGGATACCAAAATCCATGAATGCTCAATTTCTCCAGTTGCCTTCCATATCCACAGTTCCACAACCTTCAGTCACGTAGTACATACATGATTTTATTCAAAAAAACTGCTTATAAGTGACCTGCAAGATTCCAACCCAAGGTGTTCAAGGGTTAGCAGTATATAAGTTAGAAAAATTTCTGTATTCCTATTTATCACTTTGAAATGGTTTACTACATGCATTACATTTATCTAATTTATTAAAGAACTTTTCACAAATATCTCTGTGTAATTCTAACATAAACCATCTAAAAGTTATTAATGGAATGAGATTACAATTATATAGGCCATTCTGTATAGAAATTGCTTTTGTGGTAGACTAAACAACTAGAACAATTTAAACTTTAGAATGCAATTTCTTCATTTCCAAAACATGATTTTTTATTAGGATAAATTTTATATTTTTCCAAATAAACTTTTATTTCTAAAAACAACATAAACACACACACACATACACATCTCATTTGGATAAAAACATTCAACATCCTGTCAGTCAGAATAATAAATTAAATCTTATCAATGATCTACAAAGCATATTATTTAAGAATACTGATTTGGGACTCAAATAGGACCCTGTATCTTTTGCCATGGTTCTTCCATTTGTTAACTGCATTTTTGGCAAGTGGTATATAATAAAAGGCCTCTTGAAGAAAGTGAAAGAGGAGAGTAAAAAAGCTCAACATTAAAAATAGTTCAACATTCAGAAAGCTAAGATCATGGCATCTGGTCCCATCACTTCATGGGAAATAGATGGGGAAACAGTAGAAACAGTGTCAGACTTAATTTTGGGGTGTTCCAAAATCACTGCAGATGGTGATTGCAGCCATGAAATTAAAAGATGCTTACTCCTTGGAAGGAAAGTTATGACCAACTTAGATAGCATATTCAAAAGCAGAGCTATTACTTTGCCAACAAAGTTCTGTCTAGTCAAGGCTATGGTTTTTCCAGTGGTCATGTATGGATGTGAGAGTTGGACTGTGAAGAAAGCTGAGCACTGAAGAATTTGTGCTTTTGAACTGTGGTGTTGGAGAAGACTCTTGAAAGTCCCTTGGACTGCAAGGAGATCCAACCAGTCCATTCTAAAGGAGATCAGCCCTGGGATTACTTTGGAAGGAATGATGCTAAAGCTGAAACTCCAGTACTTCGGCCACCACATGAGAAGGGTTAACTCATTGGAAAAGACTCTGATGCTGGGAGGGATTGGGAGCAGGAGGAGAAGGGGATGGCAGAGGATGAGATGGCTAGATGGCATCACCGACTCGATGGACATGAGTCTGAGTGAACTCCGGGAGTTGGTGATGGACAGGGAGGCCTGGAATGCTGCAATTCATGGGGTCGCAAAGAGTCGGACACGGCTGAGTGGCAGAACTGAACTGAACTGAACTGATATGCTTCTTAAGTTCAGTTTTTTCCAATAGGAAAAGGGGGATAAGAATCGCATAACACTGAGTGTGGTTATAATAATTCAGTGAGATAAATGTATGTGAAATGCCTGCTGCTGCTGCTAAGTCACTTCAGTCGTGTCCTTCTCTGTATGAACCCATAGACGTCAGCCTACCAGACTCCCCCGTCCCTGGGATTCTGCAGACAAGAACACTGGCATGGGTTGCCATTTCCTTCTCCAATGCATGAAAGTGAAAAGTGAGAGTGAAGTCACTCAGTCATGTCCGACTCTTAGCGACCCCATGAACTGCAGCCCACCAGGCTCTTCCATCCATGGGATTTTCCAGGCAGGAGTACTGTAGTGGGGTGCCATAATGCCTAGAACTTAATAAAATCACTGTAAGTGCTATACTTATACATTTTATTTTTATTTATTACTAGGTTTCAACGCAGTCACTTGTAGAACATATAGGTTGAGAGAGATTCAGATTTAAGTCAACTGGACATGGTATGATTCCAGAAAAAGTAGACATAAAAAATGTAGATACTAAAAATCAAACTCTACAGAGAATTTATCATTTTGTGCTATAAATTCTAAATATATTTATGGATATAATGCATTTAAAAATCTCTCTGAAAATTATGAGTTTTCACTCACTCTGTGAGTAATCCATGGTAGTAAATGTGTGAATCTAAAGATTCTCATAATTTATACAAAACATTATATTTGTATTTACTTTTTAAATCTTCAAAGTGCTACTCCAAATTTGAGGACCTCGTTTGAAGTTTTTTCCCGTCTTTTTCTTGGAAAATATTTATTATTCTCCAGTTTATAAAGTCAACTGAAATGAAGGTAATATTTCTACTACTTTTATTAATTTAAAATATTCAGTTCAGTTCAATTCAGTCACTCAGTCGTGTCTGACTCTTTGCAACCCCATGAATTGCAGCATGACAGGCCTCCCTGTCCATCACCAACTCCCAGAGTTCACTCAGACTCATGTTCATCGAGTCAGTGATGCCATCCAGCCATCTCATCCTCTGCCGTCCCCTTCTCCTCTTGCCCCCAATCCCTCCCAGCATCAGAGTCTTTTCTAAGGAATCAACTCTTTGCATGAGGTGGCCAAAATACTGGAGTTTCAGCTTTAGCATCATTCCTTCCAAAGAACACCCAAGGATGATCTCCTTTAGAATAGACAGGTTTGATCTCCTTGCAGTCCAAGGGACTCTCAAGAGTCTTCTCCAATATCATTAACCCCTTAAACAAAAAGAATATGAAGTAAGTTATACTCTACAAAGATGTTTAAATAATTACTTAGTAGTTAAATTATCAGTTCAGTTCATTTCAGTCACTCAGTCGTGTCCGACTCTTTGTGACTCCATGGACTGCAGCACACCAGGCTTCCCTGTCCATCATCAACTCTAGGAGCTTGCTCACACTCATATCCATCCAGTTGGGGATGCCATCTAACCAGCTCATCCTCTGTTGTCCCCTTCTCCTACCACTAAATTGTTAGTTGAAATTATAACTGAGGACAAACACTAATAAGAGGAAATCTTATTCTATTTAAATAAAACAATGTTTTATTTTATTAACTGATAATTGAATTTGTGGATCTGCTTTACTAAGTTAAAATTTGAAAATATGTATCATATCTACTTATGTTTTGCAATCCATGAAAGTAAATTATAGAAGTACAGTCCACTACCCATTTATGTTAATAGAGAGATTGAACAGATCATGTCTGTCTCTGATCAGGTAGTGATGAGATAAAGTAGACTTAATTTACAAAGAAACACTGAAAGTGTGTCCATATATATACATATAATACACATATGCATATATGTGTGTGTTACACCTAGGTTTCTTTTTTTTTAATAAGAATTTATAATGCACAAACAAAAATGGAGCAACAACCAGCAAGTGATCAGGAATTTAGATGATTGTGACCCCTCTAAAAATACTTTAAACATTCATATAGGCTAACTTTGGAAGTGAGCGTAGTTGAGAGATCCTATTTTGCGCAAGACATCACTTTTTAAAGACAACTGGAGACTAACTTAATACCTTATAAATTGCTCTTCCTATTGTGGGTTTTACATATTCTAAATGGGAATTTTTTTTTTCTTTTACAGTGACTAGTTAATTATTAAAACTTTCTTAAGTTCATTAGATGGAAACACAAGTGTGAATGAATGTTTAAAACATGATATGATGGTATGTACATGTCTATATGTATAGAGACAGACATATTTGTATGCACACAGATTTATATTTACCTACAGACATACATATATAGATAGAAGCATACATGTACACATACGGAGAGATTCTTATAGATACTCGATTGCATCTATTCATATGCTCTCAGTATGGAAGAAACACATCATCATATAAAATGAGCATTAACATATATTTAATCACATATCTAGATCACTCATACAACTATATATAGTCAGCTAGTCACCCCCAACCTTTGAACACATTATAGGAAGTGGATTCAAGTTTACTTTAATCTTTATTTTAGCGAATATCACTGAAGTTATTCTGCTTCACCTGTATAAAGTAATAATTTAAAACAATATATAACTTATGCAGCTTCTGTAAAATTAAGTACACTAATGTATGATATAAGCCATTAAGGGCTTCCAGCATGACACTGAGGTAAAGAATCCATCTTCCAATGCAGAAGACACAAGAGATGCAGGTTCAATCCACGGGGTAAGAAGATCAGGCAATCCACTCCAGTAATCTTGTCTGGAAAATTCCATGGATCAAGGAGCCTGGCAGGTTACCATCAGTAGGGTCACAAAGAGTCAGACATAACCGAAGCAACTTAGCACACATGCATGTTATGTTATGCAATATAATTATCATAATTGCAATTATTAGTACAGTATAAACAAAGATGATATACTATATTGTGAAATATTGATGCTCAGTGTCTATAAACATAAATTTTTATTCTGCTGTCATTTGAGAATTCTTTTGCACATACTTTGACATTTATAATACAAAATTTTAGAGCAAGAGCATCAGCTGCAGCAATCTCCTTCACTAGTTTTGGAGATAAATATTTTAGAATATCACTATTAAAATAAATCAAAGGCTCTTACAGTTATGTAATCTCTGTGGGACACTGTGAGTGATATCATTTTCTTTTTCAAACACATATCTGAATTTATAAAAAATAAATATGTATGAGGGTTCTTTTTACAAGATTAACAATTTCCTAATGTATTGAAATATTATAATTATTATTGAATAACTCTAAATATGTCTATAGTATTTATAGTAGTAATCTATATACATATACATATATATCATTTATTCAGCCTAATGTAAAAAGAGAAACCTTTATATTCTAAATAAATTTATCTAGAGTCAGAAGAGTTTACATAGAAAATTCATATTTAAAATGTATCACCCAAAAGTATTTGACAGAGTACTGGAATGGCCAACAAAAGGCTCAGCTCTAAATCCTGTAGTCTTCAAGTTCAGTTTTGCAAGATGCAGCATATACACTGAAACAAGTAAGACTGACCTCAGCATCATTCCCAGTGTCCCACTTTCAGAGTTGTGTTTTTCATTAACACTGGAGGCTATATAAACTAGAGTGCTGTGTTCAGTTAAATACTGACTTTCTCCATCCCACTACTCACCCGTATGCATTTCATGGGAATGTGTGCTCTTCTGCTCTGCTGATGCCGGACTTTGCAATGTAACATGCTTGGCTCTTTGAAGCATAATCCTCTATATTTTGACTTGGGGCCCAGAAAAGTGACTAGCATTAGTCAGTCAGTAGCATAGATGACACAAGTAAAGCCTTGTTAAGCACTGCAGGACCTTGATCTATTATGTTTCTGTCATTACCATGAGAAGAATATACCCAGAGGTCCTACTAACCCCAAAACAACAGGAGACACAGGAGAAGAACCAATCCAGTAAACCAGCAGACCCTTAGATTAAAGCACAGCTTTCCCAATAGATCTGTGAGCATGATAATGGACATTTTTTGTTGGACATTTAAAATAAATAAAATAACCATCTCAGGTTATCTATAGATTGTTCCTAGTTGTTGTGATACCAACCAACATTCAAAAATTCAAACAAAAGATGAAAAATTCTGGAGGGTAAAATCTGTTTCTCGTTCTTTTTCTACTTCATTTCTACTACACTCTTGGGTATGTTAGATATTTTCTAAAATTTGTTTAATTATAGGTTTTCTATATTTAGCAAAAATGTGAGAAAGCAGCTAAACATATTAACATACTAAATACAAAAGGAGATGCTATGCTGACTTTTCTCCTTTAGAGTATATTCATTGTTCCTGTAAAACATCAGTCAACTTTAAAAGTATTGTTGACTCAATAAACATCAAATATTTACATTAAAGTAAGTACTGAAGGATTCATGATTGGCTAACAACCTATGGGACGATCCCCTGGAGAAGGGAATGGCTACCCACTTCAGTATTCTGGCCTATAGAATTCCATGGACTGTATAGTCCATGGGGTGGCAACTGAGCGACTTTCACTCACTTCACTAACAACCTACTGTGAAGTGTATTTTTTGTGTCTTTCTTTTTGCCTCCAGGGAAGAAAACAGAAATAATCAGTTTAATCATGTAGTTCGTCCTTTGTTACCAGGGGAAGAACATTGTTATTTGTAACTTATTCAAAGCTACTGTAAAATGTATAAGTGAATTTCAGATGTAATTTTTTAATATGAAGTGGGTTAGATTTAAGCTGTCATAGCCCATGACAGATATTTAAAACTTATTTTGCTAGTTCTAACTCTGTTCTAAACATATTCAGAAAGTTGACATTTCTGAGCAGACTATTTCTTGATTCTGACTGGCAAGAATATTTACTAGAATAACTTATTCTGTATTGAATAAAAAATGTAGGCTGAAATTGAAATGACTAGAAAAATAATTTCTGCAATTAATGTAGCACACTTTCATTTAAATACTAATTTTTTTAAGTGCTAATACTGAATATAATTAGGCCAAACCTAACTCTGAGGCTACTACTATACAACATCAATCAACCTGCCTTTTTCCCTACCTCCAAGGAATTGATCTATCATTAGAACTAATATAATATTATTTCATTAGGAAAAAAAAAATCAATATTTTCTACTTATGTTTCAACTATATGGAAAGGAAAAAAATGTAACAACTTTGCATATATCATTATATAGTCAATAAACTGAATTTAAATTATACATTGATTAGGAAACTAAATTCCCACATGGAATGTTTTGTTACTATATCTGCAAAAGTGTCTTCTTATATTAAAATTCTTAAGAAGTAAAATACACAGAAGTAACACAGAAAATCAAATTATTTTAACTCAATATTTATGGAATAATTTATATTAAATGCCATTGGACTAATTATTTACTCTAAATATCTTGTTGTTCATTACATAAAATCATGATATATGGTATGCTATCATATATAAAATAGATAGAATATAATAAGGAAATAAATATACATTTGCTCTTTAAAATTTTTAATATTAAATATAAAATTTCATCACAGCACTGTTTATAATAGCCAGGACATGGAAACAACCTAGATGTCCATCAGCAGATGAATGGATAAGAAAGCTGTGGTACATATACGCAATGGAGTATTACTCAGCTGTTAAAAAGAATACATTTGAATCAGTTCTGATGACATGGATGAAACTGGAGCCGAGTATATAGAGTGAAGTAAGCCAGAAAGAAAAACACCAATACAGTATACTAACACATATATATGGAATTTAGAAAGATGGCAATGACGACCCTGTATGCAAGATGACAAAAAAGACACAGATGTGTATAATGGACTTTTGGACTCAGAGGGAGAGGGAAAGGGTGGGATGATTTGGGAGAATGGCATTGAAACATGTATACTATCATGTAAGAAACGAATCGCCAGTCTATGTCCAACGCAGGATACAGCATGCTTGGGGCTGGTGCACAGTGATGACCCAGAGAGATGTTATGGGAAGGGAGGTGGGAGGGGGGTTCATGTTTGGGAACACATGTACACCTGTGGTGGACTCAAGTCAATGTATGGCAAAATCAATACAGTATTGTAAAGTAAAATAAAGTAAAAAAAATAAAATAAATAAAATAAAACTATAAAACTGCTGCTGCTACTGTTAAGTCACTTCAGTCGCATCCCACTCTGTGCGACCCCATGGACAGCAGCCCACCAGGCTCTCCCGTCCCTGGGATTCTCCAGGCAAGAACACTGGAGTGGGTTGTCATTTCCTTCTCCAATGCATGAAAGTGAAAAGTGAAAGGGAAGTCGCTCAGTCGTGTCCAACTCTTCGTGATCCATGGGATTTTCCAGGCAAGAGTACTGGAGTGGGATGCCATTGAAGGTGGCATTCAAAACAGATCATAGTAATAAAACAAATGCCATTAAAAAAAATTTTAATGTTAAATAATTTATTTAAGTGTAAATTTTATGTTTGTATTTATTTCTATATCTGACATGAGTGTTCTAATTTAATGCCTTTAAATATTAGCAATGATTCAATGTCATTCCTACATCTGCTAAGAAATGCTGGTTGTTTCTGGCTCTGAAGGAATAAAAATTTAGACTCTTTAAAAAAAGTTGTTTATTCCAAAAGGATTTATAATAACTGCTTCTTTTGTGGAATATATCAGAGAATTAAGAATATGAAAATAATATACTGAATAATAAAAACAGATTCAGAAAAAACTGGGAAAATAAACTATTTAAAAAATAGCAATATAATAGGCATCTAATATGGTGACAAGACTTATGGAAGCAATAGTGATTATTCTTAAATTCAATACCAAGCAACAGACCAAGCCTGAGTCTAGAACTTATGGAGAAGAGAACACATTTAACATCTGAGATAGCAGTTTTAAGAAGAGCTCCAAAGTATATTCAAATCAAATCAATCCTTCTCCAGAAAGCTCCATAAGAGTCAATAATTTTACTCTGTTGTCCCAATACCTAGAACCCTATATTGACAAATGCTTAACACTTGATAAATATTACAGTAATGATGAATGATTGAACTACTTAAGTAGAAGCCATTTATAAGTTAGACAAAGAGGCAAAAATAAAAATCTCAAAAGGCAGGAATGGTATCCTAAACTTGTATAGTTCAAAGGACAAATGATATGAAAGTGAAAGTGTTAGTCTCTCAGTCATGTCCCACTCTCAGCCACCCCATAGACTGTATCTGTCAATGGGATTCTCCAGGTGAGAAAACTGCAATGGGTAGCCATTCTTTTCTCCAGGGCAACTTCCCAGAGATCAAACCCAGGTCTCCTGTATTGCAGGCAGATTCTTTACCATCAGAGCCAGCAGGGAAGCATCATATTTTTAAGGTACACAAATATCAAAGAAAGGAATATATTTAGTGCAATGTATATGCAAATATTTTCAGATATATTAAACTCAGAAATACTGAACAGGTAAAGAGAAAAAAGAAGTTCTGTAAAACATATGAAAGAAGACAGAAAAATTAAAACAATGGTAATTAAAAACTGGAAAGAACAGTCCTGACCAAAATAAATACAATTTACTAGCCAGAGTAACAAAAACTTCTCAATTCTGTGCCAAGGAAGAGATAAGGGTTTAATATCAGAATGGTTCAAAAATAAATGTATTTTAATTTCTTTGTAATCTCAGGGCATATTCAAGTTAAATACAGAAACAATTTATAAGTCACTACTTTTAACGATCATAGTCTTATGCTCTTCTTGTTTTTAATGTCTGATATAAAAATAAAACATAAAGAACTTCCAATTAATTTTACACATACAATTTCTGAATTTTAAGGATTTTATTTCATAAAGAATCAGAATTTTGGTTCTAAAATTAGATAAACTCATGAAAATATCACAAATTAAAGAATGGTACCTTAAGTTATACTAAGAAGTACAGTAAACATATAGTCCACTCCCAATTATACTTGAAACCAGTGGGTGATCTAAGTATATTTCAAAGGACAGAACATTTCAGGTTGTTCTGTGGATGTTTTTCTTGTTTTATTCCAATAGTATTCAATATTTACTTAGGAAAAGTGGCTAATAAATGCTTCTGAAACAAATAATGTTTCAAGTATAAAGTTGTCACAGAAATACATTTCCCTCCAAATAACAATGGATTTTTATTTTACTTAGTTTTGTATTCATGGATATTCTCATTTCCATTTGCAGAGATAAGCAAATCTAACTTCACTCAGTTTTGTGCATTCTCCCCCTATTTCAATCAAAAGTAAGCTGTTTCCATAGTTCTTCAACGTTGCTCAAAGTTATCAAGCAAGTTTTTAGATTTATCTTAGTAACAGTCTCATTTTAATTGATTATTGTGCATGGATACTTCATTTAATATTTAAAGTGAAGCCTCTAGGATTATTCAGTGCCACAGAAATGCAGTTTATCAGGATTATATAGCTTAATGGCCCTAAGCCTGGAAAGGGCTTGGATTACTTTCTGAATAAGAAAAAGGCCAGGGTGACACTGGCTATTATACAACAAGTGATCTCTAGCTGGTCTGGTTGACAGTCTCAGAACAAGTAGAACTCTGTTGGGAGCATAGGTTTTATTCTGAATTGAAAACTACTGAACATATAAAGTAGGTAGTTGGCTTAGCGTAGGGGAGTGTTTGGTGATATGCTGCTACATAACTTAATATACACTGTAAGATTATCACTTGGCTATTGGGTAAAAATATACTGGAGAAAGCGGCCTGGCATGCAGCACTCCATGGGGTCCCAATGAGTTGGACATCACTGGGCAACTGAACAACAACAACATACTGGAGTTTAGAATTTCAGTGAATATTCCTTGTGTATTTTATTTAGAAAAACAAACACCAGAACTTCTTAAAAAAATAAAGCAAGTTTTTCTCAGGATAAATATAATTATATATACTCCTTTAAAGTAGCACCATTAGATTAGTATTCTGCTATTCAAGTATTCCAATTCCCTGACAAATACATTGTAAACTACAGCTAAAAGCATAACCTTACCCCTCAAAAAAAAGCCGTTGAATCTCTCCTATTATTATTATTTTTTTATAAATTTAGTATTTTATTATTGTGAAGACATATTGTTGAATTTCTTCTTTAAAACTGTCACAGTTGGGGAGGATGTTGCTACTGTAATCACGAAGGTCCCAAACAAGAATGAAACATAGGGAACCTGCTTACAGCAAAGAGTATTCTAGCACCAAAGAGTAATAGCACTTAATTTGAGAAATCCAGGTCTACATGAACATAAAATGAACTAGGGTCCCCAAACATATAACTTCTCCCCCTAAATATACTATTAAAAACATCAAAGGTGCATTCACAAAGATAAATGGCAACTGAGGTAACTTCAGCCAGATGCCGGAATAAGATGTCCCCTGCTGTAGTCCTCCTCATGGAAACACCAATTAAGCAACTATCCACAAAAAATACATTTGTGTGAATTCTGAAACAATTCATGGGAAAGTTTACAGTTCACCATGGGAGCAAAAAACAAACCATAAACAAAAATCTCAGAGAAAAAAAAAATGCAGTCAAAGCTTAAGAATACTTGTGTTTTACCATCAGCACCGCTCTCCCAAGCTGCCATAGCACAGGGCTCAGACTGGCAAGATAAGGCAAGGGTCAGCTTTCTCATGTGAGGGAAATAAGAGACAGTGGTAGATGTCCAAAACCTTCTCAGATACTTGCTGCCAAAACAGCCCACTTGTGTCAACTCGCTCAGACAGAACATGGGAAACTATCATGGTCAGCCCACTTGGGGACAGCTAGCAATAAGGATGGAGTCTTTGACAGCTAGTCCACGCAAATTCCAGCATTGACTCCTCAACCTTCACCTCCCATAGGAGCCACACCAACCCACCTGGAGCCTCGCTCCACTACATAACTTTTCAGACTAGCCACATGCAGATGAGCTGACCCCAACCTCTCGGGCGCAGGGCTCCCCCAGCAACCTAAGCCAAGCTCGGAGCCTGTCTGGATTCTCTCACTATCCCTTCCCCCAGACATGCCCTTGGCCTGTGGTCAGGGACCACACCTACCCATGCCAACTTTGCATGTAGACTGTCAGAAGTCTTATCCCACCCGCAGAACCTCACCAGAAGCTCCGCTCAGGCCTGGAGCCTGTTAGAAGAGAGCCTCCATCACTAAGGCCTTCTAGCGCCCAACCGACTGCAGGGTCCAGCCTTTAGCCTCTGTGCCATAGAGCCCTGTCCACTGGCCATGCCCAGCCTGGAAAAGCTCTGCCCTGTCACGCAGCACTCCTCGAGGTCTTGCTGAAAGGATGGGTTCTGCTGCCCCTGACAGTTGTGGGGTGACCCACCAGTGGCCTGTTCAGAATGCAGGACAGCAGGCTATTCCTGCTGTATAGCCAGGACCAACTACAGGGCACCAGCAGTGGTCCCTGTCCCACTGTGGACTCTGCACACCCTAACAGTGGTCCCTGTCTAACTGCAGACCCTGATAACAGGTCACTCCCAAGAGATACGTCAGGCAGTCCCCTCAAGTGGAAACAGCAAAGATCACCACCTCACCATGTACACCGCAAACTGATCTGCCCAGAACTGTGGCCTGGTTCACACCATCAGGAGCTTCGGTGAAATCTGACACTGGTACCCGAACATGGAGGGCAGGGAGAGATGGAAAATAGAGGTGAACCACTCCAAACTGGTAGGTGGAAATTTTAATAAGCAAGGAACTTAAATGCAAGGCTTCTCTTGCATAATGGCAACAGACATAGTTCTCTATACCAGTCCACAAGAATCTTGAAAGCTTACATGGAGGTATTAACTGAGTTCATTCATGTGTTCTGCCCAGATGTGTCAATAACACTTTAGTATCTCAAGGTTGTGTCCTTAAAGCAGCTTCTAGTGTCAGGGAGGCAAGCAGAATGCACATGTGGAGGACAGGGTAAGGGGTGGTGAGCTTATATTCCACTCCCCGCCTTGTCTAGCTCTCAGGTCATCTTTTGGTCAGGTCCTGCTGAGGACCTCCTCCAACACTCCACCCCTCAGGACTAGATCTTGCATGCTCCCTCTTCCCAGATAGGCCTTGGATCCTCAGCAAGGGTTTCACTAGCACAGCTTGTTTGGTAGCATAGGCAACAAAGTATAGGCAGGTACAGGAGAAGAGGTGAAATAGGATAATGAATCACAAAATAAGTTAATCATTTGTTACCTACCCTAGGCTGGAGGTCAGATCACTCAGTGCTTCACCTGTGTCCTCATGTGATTTAATAAAGGCAATAACATTAGCAGACTCATCAGGTATGAAGACACAACACTCTGAATAATTGTATGAGTGCCTCCTTGCAAAGCAGGGTGATATCCAAAACCATCTTATTTTAGAGGACAGCTTTTCTCCTTAGATACATTTTAGTGTTCAGTAAGGATAGATTTTTGCTGGCTTTCATTTAAGGCTTGCTCAGTGAATACAGTAAGGGCTTCTACATGTTCTGTAAAGTCCTTCAGGCCAATGAAGGAAGCAAAGATAGTGATCAAATGATTGTTCCAGAGTAAACAAAATGTGCCCATCTGGCACCAAGGAGAGGAAAATTGGCAATTGTTACCATGGAGGAGGGATTCTCCTCTATACTTAGGGAAGATCCTAAGTGAAGAAGCCTAAACACCTAGGTAGAAGCCAAGGCCAAGGTTTTGTGCCATACAATCACTGGGATTCCCAATAAATACCTGGGCAGCACAACCAGATAGTGCCAAACCAGTCACTTCCCTTTAATATGACAGAATGACTGCACAGTTCCCATAATATTCTCTCATAACCTTGATATAATTAGATGGATTCTGTTCAGAGTCATTTTTTTGTTCCCAGCATTAGGATGCATGAGCATTCAAATGTTTATAACCAAGGATAAGGCATGTGAACTTAGCCCAAACCTGTGTATAACCAGAGTGGCTCTGCTGGTATTGATAGGTTTCTTTGGACTAGCAGTTTGATGGGCTGCCAGTGTAGTTTGAGTGACAGTAAAGAATAACATGCCCAGTGTTATTGACAGTGTTTGCCACAGGCCAGATTTCTGAATCAGTATTGGTAATTGAATTAAGAGGACTAGCCATAGATGTTCTTCCTTAATGTACTGCTTCAGAGCCTTCTAATCCCCTCCCTGGAGTGGCAGTTCTGACAAGCTAGGGAGGCACAGCTGCCCATTGTACTCAGCCAGTGGATTGATTCATTTGCTGATCATACAAGTGGGCCCACAGTAGAGAGGTATTTTCATCAGATGCCCATCTCCTAACTGGTCACCACAGAAGCAGTGGAAGCATAAGATCAAAAAGACAGATAGGTAGTAGGAAATTGTATAAGTTTGTCCTCTTCTAGAAGAAAGACACTTGTGCCCTGATACTTAGATGTTAGCTGCACCTTTGGGAATTTGACCTAGTTATGCATGCCGTATATGTTGGCCCTGAGGCAGCACTGTCAGGCATGAGGATCTGAACTGGCAGAAGGGTATACCAGACCAGGACCCCTACCTTCTCCCCACTTTTAGTGTTCCATTTCAGTTATAGTGCTTTTCAACAGGATCAGCTTGCAGCAGGACAACAGGATCCCAGTGAAGATTATAAGTGATTTCCAGTCATCTAGGATTGTAGTCACTCACTCATTCCAGTGGAATGTACCATAACAAATTCCAGTAGTCAAAGCCTTTCCCAGGTATAATGGGATTTGGTGTTCTCAGCAGTATAGCACATTGATCGATACTGAGAGTCAGGGCATCAATTGTTTCCTGTGACTTCCATGCCTTTATGGTGTTGAGTGTCTCAGCAGGTGTCAGAGTCTGGCACATGGAGCAACAAGCCCAACTTGCTGATCATTTAAATAGACTAAAACTTGGGTTAGTAAATTAGTCCACCCAGCCATGGTGGTTTGACCAGTCTAGTAATGTAGTATACTGCTTTAATATTCTAGAGACCATTAACCCTGCAGCTTGCAGGTTTACAGGAAAGATGGAACCTTCATCCATTGTCATGTTCTTCAGCACAGTCTTGCACATCATGACCTTTGAAATATGACCCCTAATCACTGCTATTTGATAAGGGTATTCATACATGCTACTCAGCTTCTTTAATCCCCTAATAGTGGCAGCTTGGTTTGCAAGGCAACTGGGGCTGCTTGGGTTAGGCCAGATACAATATCCATACAAACCAGATCGTATTTGGAACCTTCACTTAGAGGCCAATATAATCAATTTGCCAGTCTCTCACTTGTTGGGAACTTCACTGGATGACCTCAAAGTCCTTTAGAAGTTCCCTTGGGCATTGTTTAAAATACAGAAAGGATGTTGTTACTGCATTAAACAAGTTGCATTTCAAGGGCAATCTGGTATCCTCAGCAATATACCATCCCACTTGGATATTATGGTCGCCTCACTTTTTATGGATCCATTCTACTTGTATCTACTGAAGGGTGTGTTGCTAGGGCTTGTTATTTGAGCTAAGACAGCAGCTTCCTGATTGGCAAGAAATGTCAGCTCCTTATAAGCCAGTATATAGAAGACAGTAAGGACTACCTCAGGCTCTTGCAAACAAGCAAACCCAAATGTCTCTCCATATATCTTGATTCTGCAAGAACTTATTCATAATCATGCAACGTCTGGCTGCCCATTGTCCAAGCCATAAAATTAATCCCTTCAGAACAGCCCAACTGTCAGTGCAAAGGGAGCTATTATGGCCTGGATTTATGAGTGATCACCAGGCAGCCTAACCACTCTGAGGTAAGCCCCCCAGCTGCTGAAGTTTATGCCTGTTTCTAGTGCAAATATTGTTACTGTTGAGCTGAATAGTGACTGCTGCTGCTGCTGCTAAGTCGCTTCAGTCGTGTCCTACTCTGTGTGACCCCATAGACGGCATCCCACCAGACTCTGCCGTCCCTGAGATTCTCCAGGCAAGAACACTAGAGTGGGTTGCCATTTCCTTCTCCAATGCATGAAAGTGAAAAGTGAAAGTGAAGTCTGAGTCATGTCCAACTCCCAGTGACCCTGTGGACTGCAGGCTACCAGGCTTCTCCATCCATGGGAGTTTCCAGGCAAGAGTACTGGAATAGGGTTCCATTGCCTTCTCTGGAATAGTGACTACAGTCCATGTGAATGGAATGCCAGACTAGATATATTAGTATACCAGGCATCAGCAGGAATTTCCCCCAGTCCCTTTCTACATGTCTTAGGGATCACCAGAGGATAGAGATAGGGGTATTTGTTGGCTCTACATATTTTACAGGGGCTAGTAACACCTGCAATTCTGGTGACAATGTATGGAAAATAGGGTGCCACTTAGTCAAAATGGGAGTTTGAGCTATAGTAGAGGTAGGTCCATGGAATATATCCTCAATCCACCACTTGATTGGAAGGGAAGTTCTTATCATTACATGGTCTTGCTTTGTGAAATGCTCTTCTTGGAGGAGTACTGTATGCATTATTAGGAGCTGTTTCTCTAAGGGGGAATTATCAGGTTTCTGCCCACTTCCAGAGTTGGAACCAAAACCCTAAGAGTACTCTCTTATGTTGTCTCTGCCACAGTGCCCAACTTATAGCTTCTGGGATCACAGATACATCTGCATCAAATGATAGACCTTCTTGGGAGATGCCTAGGGCTTTAATCTGATTCAGTAGTATTTTGACTTTTTAATTATTAATTTACTTACTTTAATTGGAGAATAATTGATTTATAATATTGTGTTGGTTTCTGCCATACATCAACATGAATCAAAAATAGGTATATGTATGTCCCCTCCCTCTTGAACCTCTCTCCCACCTCTCATCCTGTCCCCTCCTCCCCAGGGAGCTCAAACTTGATACTCTGTTTTTGACTTCTTAAAGGCAACTTGCTTTTCTGATTTACAGCCCCATAATTCACAAGATGTCGGTGCTGTGCCAGGTGGAGAATAAAAGTCTTCCAAAACCCCTAAATCCCTACCAAGCTTGGTATCTCATTCACATTCTTAGGGTTTGGATAGCCTTTCACTTTATTAATCACAGCTTCTGAGATAATGCACATCTTACTTAACCAAAGAACTCTTCAAAACTCTATGGCAGTGCCTGGGTACTGAGAGGGGCCAGAAAACTTCTGAGGGCTACCATGAACTAGAATGATTTGGCTCTAGTTTCAACCAAAACCATCACCTTTTGTTTAGTTTGGGAAAATGAGTGAATATGGAGCTCAACATGGGGCTCACCTGAAAGTCCTTACTGATTTTTATCTGGTATATGGAAGGCAATCACCCTGAATTAGACTGTATTTGAAGTCTCTGCTGAAATAGGAGGAGTATGAGGGATGGTAAGCTCAAGCAGGGCAGCTCTGAAGTATTCTTCAGATTTTGGAGAGAACAACAATGTATTTGTGATGCCTTAATTTTTAAATGTCATCATCAAAACCAGACTTAAAATATGGGATGGCAAAGTATGGTTCAAATAAATTATGTGTAGGATTAATTCAGCCAAACATATTAATATGGAGGCCTTTTCTCAGTTGTTTCAGTTCAGTTCAGTTCAGTTCAGTCGCTCAGTCGTGTCCAACTCTTTGCGACCCCATGAATCGCAGCAGGCCAGGCCTCTCTGTCCATCATCAACTCCCGGAGTTCACTCAGACTCACGTCCATCGAGTCAATGATGCCATCCAGCCATCTCAGCCTCTGTCATCCCCTTCTCCTCCTGCCCCTAATCCCTCCCAGCATCAGAGTCTTTTCCAGTGAGTCAATTCTTCGCATGAGGTGGTCAAAGTCCTGGAGCTTCAGCTTTAGCATCATTCCTTCCAAAGAAATCCCAGGGCTGATCTTCAGAATGGACTGGTTGGATCTCCTTGCAGTCCAAGGGACTCTCAAGAGTCTTCGCCAACACCATAGTTCAAAAGCATCAATTCTTTGGTGCTCAGCCTTCTTCACAGTCCAACTCTCACATCCATACATGACCACAGGAAAAACCATAGCTTTGACTAGATGGACTTTAGTTGGTAAGTAATGTCTCTGCTTTTGAATATGCTATCTAGGTTGGTCATAACTTTTCTTCCAAGGAGTAAGCATCATTTAATTTCATGGCTGCAATCACTATCTGCAGTGATTTTGGAGCCCAAAGAAAGCTTCAGTCATGTCCAACTCTTTGCAACCCTATGGACTGTAGCTCTCCAGGTTCCTTTCTCCATGGGATTCTCCAGGCAAGAATACTGAAATGGGCTGCCATGCCCTTCTCCAGGGGATCTTCCTGACCCAGGTATCAAACCCTTGTCCCTTGCATCTCCTACACTGGCAAACAGGATCTTTACCACTAACACTACCTGCCCTTTAATGGCTGCCAAAAACAGTTAACAATGTTCTACTGGGACTAAAACCAACTTCCAGTTACTTGGAAATCACAGGGAGGTGAGGATTCAGGTGAACTTACTATAGATAACCTTTTTGAAAATTTTTGATATGAAGATGGTATGAATAATGAATTTATACCTGAAAGGTATATGGATTCAATTTGGATTAAATATATACATTTGAGATGAAAATTTAGATTATATTTGTATAAGAATGATTTAGTAGAGACATAGATACAGAAAATGATAATATATCAGACAAAAGCACTAATTTCAATAATGAGATCTTGAAAAATATAGAATACTTAGCAAAAATGAAGGTCTTGATCTTACAGAGAAATTTAAAATTCTTAACTAATAGTTAAGAAAATAAAAAGGTATCAAGTATAGGAAGGATTGTCTACTTAGGAATGAGATGAAAATATGTCTTTCTTTTTAGGTCAGAGTAGCAAATGCTGACTATATATTCTCACACACACACAGACACAGACACACACACATATATATATATAAAATTCCCAGTTGTCCTGGTATTCTGATAATCACATTATATGCTTGAAGAGATAAATAATCTATATACATTGAATTACTCTGTATTATATATACATTACTGACATTCTCTCAGTGTGATGAGTATAAGTTTTTTTTTAATATTTAAAATATATATCATAGTTTCATGAACAAGCTTAACAATATCATCGACACCAAATCCAGTCATCATTAATTTTACATGTATAATTATATTTTGCTATAGATGAATGAAAAATTTTTCACATGCAGAGAAATATCACTATGGATAAAATTACATAATATGAGATAATAGGTAGATAGCCTAGATAGATAGACACAAATGATATAGTATAGCTATATTTACATATTTATATATAAACATAATAATGTTTTATATCAATCATTTAAAAAACAAAGTATTTAGAAAAGGAGAAAAAAATTAAGTAAACTTGAATAGATAAATAGTATTTCATTATAAATACTGAAATAATTGCTGAGTTAACATTGTTGTAAACAAAAACATACAATTTATTTTTTGAATCATTGTCTCAACAAAAAACCCTTGAATTTCTTGTTTTTCTTAGTAGTTGATTTTGCACATGCCATTAACGTTTTAATCTGCTTATCAAACAAAATTATAACTTGACCCAGAAAATATTGTTTCCAATTATCAGCAATAATAGAATTGCTATTGATTCTGATATGTGACAATTTCATGGCTACAACGATTTCTAAGAACTATGAAACTAACTTCCAAAAAAAAGAATTTTCCAAATTGTATTCACAACCATACTCATATCCATCAAAATGTTGACAGTTCTTTTTCAAAATTCTTCCATTGCCCAGTAAAATTCAGTGGTCAATAGTTTTGTGTTTATAGACATTGTCAGGTCAAATTAGTATATTAAAAATGTGATAAACCCTACAGTAAAAAAAAAAAAAATACTCTTTGCAATATTGTATTAAAATGTGTTTAGTGAAAGAAGCCTTATTTATCCTCAAAGATAGCCTACCAAAATTCCTTGAGAATTGAGATATTACTTTTTGGGCATCAGGAAGTAAAATGCTATTTTAGAATATTTATTATGCCTTCATATTTAACAGTAATAAAAAAACAGATTATATAAATATACCTTTTATTAAAAAAAGAACAATTTTGTGTTTGTGTGTGTTTATTTCAATTAAGTTCTCTCTTTCCCTGGAGAGCCAACATCATAGTAAGGAATAAAGTAAAATTCATCTGACTTAACCTTTAACATGTGATACATTTTTTAAAAAAATAATTCTATCACTCTGCCATAAATTACTTTCTCTCTAGTCTCCTGGGATCAGAAGCTTTTCTTCCCTCTCTATTATACAATTAGATTTGATAAAGAATGAGAAGAATTTCTTTGGGATTGGAATGAAAACTGACCTTTTCCTGTCCTGTGACCACTGCTGAGTTTTCCAGATTTGCTGGTATATTGAGTGAAGCACTTTCACAGCATCATCTTCCAGGATTTGAAATAGCTCAACTGGAATTCCATCAGCTTCACTAGCTTTTTTCATAGTGATGCTTTCTAAGGCCCACTTGGCTTCCCATTCCAGGATGTCTGGCTCTAGGTGAGTGATCACACCATCATGGTTATCTGGGTCATGAAGATCTTTTTTGTACAGTTCATCTGTGTATTCTTGCCACCTCTTCTTAATATCTTCTGCTTCTGTTAGGTCCATACCATTTATGTCCTTTATCAAGCCCATCTTTTCATCATGAGAAACACTGGGCTGGAAGAAGCACAAGCTGGAATGATTGCCGGGAGAAATAGCAATAACTTGAGATATGCAGATGACACCACCCTTATGGCAGAAAGTGAAGAGGAACTAAAAAGCCTCCTGATGAAAGTGAAAGAGGAGAGTGAAAAAGTTGACTTAAAGCTCAACATCCAGAAAACTAAGATCATGGCATATGGTCCCATCACTTCATGGCAAATAGATGGGGGAACAGTGGAAACAGTGTCAGACTATTTTGGGGGGCTCAAAAATCAATGCAGATGGTGATTGCAGTCATGAAATTAAAAGACACTTATTCCTTGGAAGGAAAGTTATGACCAACCTAGATAGCATATTCAAAAGCAGAGACATTACTTTGCCAACAAAGGTCCATGTAATCAAGGCTATGGTTTTTCCTGTGGTTATGTATGGATGTGACAGTTGGACAGTGAAGAAAGCTGAGTGCCGAAGAATTGATGCTTTTGAACTGTGGTGTTGGATAAGACTCTTGAGAGTCCCTTGGACTACAAGGCGATCCAACCAGTCCATTCTAAAGGAGATCAGTCCTGGGTGTTTTTTGGAAGGAATGATGCTAAGGCTGAAACTCCAGAACTTTGGCCAACTTATGCGAAGAGTTGACTCTTTGGAAAAGACTGTGATGCTGGGAGGGATTGTGGGCAGGAGGAAAAGTGGACGACAGAGGATGAGATGGCTGGATGGCATCATTGACTCGATGGATGTGAGTCTGAGTGAACTCCGGGAGGTGGTGATGGACAGGGAGGCCTGACGTGCTGCGATTCATGGGGTCACAAAGAGTCGGACACGATTGAGCGACTGAACTGAACTGAAGAATTTTGACAAACTCCAATAATCAGGACGTAGAGGAGTAAGAAAAGTCAGGTAGAAGGGACATTTTAAAAATGATTTTGTTTTCTGAAACTATTCATTTAATTTGATTAAAAAATAAGTAGGCAAATCTGGGCTTCCCAGGTGGTGCTAGTGGTAAACAACCCACCTGCAGATGCAGGAGACCCAGGTGGGTTTGATCCCTGTGTTGGGATGATCCCCTGGAGAAGGGCATGACAACCTACTCCAGTATTCTTGCCTGGAGAATCCCATGAACAGAGGAAAGTGGCAGGCTACAGTCCATAGGGTTGCAAAGAGTCAGACATACCTGAAGCAACTTAGCATGCACACATGTACACTCAGGAAAGCCAGATATACATATTCTTGGGTTACCTTTCATGTCTACTGACTCAGAATATCTGGAAAGTGTTCAAGAATCTGTGTTTTTCTTTACTTGAGGTTTATTAATTTACAATATTATATAAGTTTAGTTGTATAGCAGAATAATTCACAGTTTTTGAAGATTAAACTCCATTCATGCTTATAATATACTGGATACATTCCATGTGTCATATCATATATCCTTTAGTTGATTTATTTTATATATAGTAATTGTACCTCTTAATCCTCCAACCATATTTTGCTATCTAGTTCCTGTCCCCTCCCTCTCCCCACTGGTAGACGTTTGTTGTCTATATTTGCAAGTCTGTTATTTCTGTTGTTTTTATATTCACTAGTTTCTTTCTTTCTTTTTTTTTTTTTGTATATCAAATACGGTGGTGATAAATATCTTTCACTTTCTAAGTTATTTTGCTAAATCCTAATGCTCTTCAAGTCTGTCTTTGTTGCAAATGGCAAAAACTTCATTCTTTGTATAGCTGAACAGTATTCGATGGCATATATTTATCAAGTCTCCTTTAACCTTCATGTATTGACAGACACTTAGATTTCTTCTGTGTTTCTGTATCTTGGCTATTGCAAATAGCGCTATAATAAACATTAGGGTACATCTGTCAGATCAGTTTCTCAGCCATGTCCAACTCTTGACCCCATGAACTACAGCACTCCAGGCTTCCCTGTGCATCATCAATGCCCAGAGCTTATTCAAACTCAAGTCCATCCAGTCAGTGATGCCATCCAACCATCTCATCCTCTGTTGTCCTCTTCTCCTCCTGCCTTCAATCTTTCCTAGCATCAGGGGAATTTTCCAGTGAGTCGGTTCTCATCAGCATTGGAGCTTCAGCTTCAGCATCAGTTCTTCCAAGCATATTCAGGACTGATTTCCTTTAGGGCATACTGGGTTTGATCTTCTTGCAATCCAATGGACTCACAAGAGTCTTCTCCAACACCACAGTTCAAAAGCATCTATTCTTTGGCACTCAGCAACTTAGCAGCAGCAGCAGCTTTCTTTATAGTCCAGCTCTCACATCCATCACTAAGATTGCTTCTGCATTTCTGTGTCTTGGCTATTGCAAACACTGCTATAATAAACATTGGGTTGTGTGTTTCTTTTCAAATTAATGTTTTTGTTTTCTTCAGATATATACTCAAGTTTGAAATTGATGGATCATAAGGTAGTTCTATTTTTAGTTTTTTTGAAGAGGCTTCATAGTGTTTTTCATAGTAGTCACACCAATTTACATTTCCACCAAAACTGTAAAATGGTTCCTTTTTATCTACATTCTTGCCAATGTTTATTTTTTATGGTATTTTTGATGATAGGTATTCTGACAGGTATGAATAGCATCACTGAATCAGCGGACATGAGTTAGAGGAAACTCTGGGAGTTAGTGAAGGACAGGGAAGCCTGGCACAATGGAGTGTGTGGGGTCACAAAGACTCAGACACAAATTAGCAACTGAACAACGACAGCAACAACAACAACATTGTGACAGGCATGAGGTTAATACCTCACTGTGGTTTTCATTTACATTTCTCTAATAATTCGTGTTGCTGAGCACCTTTGCACATGCCTATTAACCATTTAAATGTCTTCTTAGGAAAAATGTGTATTTAAATCTTCTGCCCATTTTTGATCCAGTTATTTATTTCTTGATGTTGTAAGGGCCATTTAAATAATTTGGGTACTAATCCCATGGGTATTAACCTTATTTCCAATTATTTTTTTTCTTCCTTTCAATAGGTTGTTTCTTTTTTTGTTGTTGTTCATGGTGTCTTTGATGTGCAAAAGCTTTAAACTAAATTAGGTCCTAATATTATTTTTATGTTTCTTTTGCCTATGAGACAGATATTTTTACAAATCTATGATTTATATCAAAGAATATTATGCTTATATTTTCTTCTAGGAGTATAATGACTCCTGGTCTTACATGTAGGTATTTAAAATCCATTTTGATTTTATTTTAATATATGATGTGAGAATATGTTAAACCTAATTTTATTATTTCACATGTAGCTGTACAATTTTCCCAGCACCACATACGAAATACACTCTTTTCTCCATTGTATGTTCTTGCCTCCTTTGTCATAAATTAATTGACCATTCAGTTCAGATCGGTCACTCAGTCATGTCCAACTCTTTGCGACCCCATGAACCACAGCAAGCCAGGCCTCCCTGTTCATCACCAACTCCCGGAGTTCATCCAAACCCATGTCCATTGAGTCAGTGATGACATCCAACCACCTCATCCTCTGTCATCCCCTTCTCCTCTTGCCCTCAATCTTTCCCAGCATCAGGGTATTTTCCAATGAGTCAGCTCTTTGCATCAAGTGGCCAAAGTATTGGAATTTCAGCTTCAACATCAGTCCTTTCAGTGAACACCCAGGACTGATCTCCTTTAAGATGGACTTGTTGGATTTCCTTGCAGTTCATGGGACTCTCAAGAATCTTCTCCAAAACGACAGTTCAAAAGCATCAATTCTTTAGTGCTCAGCTTTCTTTGTAATCCAATTCTCACATCCATACATGACCACTGAAAACAAATATAGCCTTGACTAGATGGACCTTTGTTGGCAAAGTAATGTCTCTGCTTCTTAATATGCTGTCTAGGTTGGTCAAAACTTTCCTTCCAAGTAGTAAACATCTTTTAATTTCATGGCTGCAGTCACCATCTGCAGTGATTTTGGAGCCCAGAAAAATAAAGTCAGCCACTCTTTCCACTGTTTCCCCATCCATCTGCCATGAAGTGATGGGACCAGATGCCATGATCTTAGTTTTCTGAATGTTGAGTTTTAAGCCAACTTTTTCACTCTCCTCTTTTACTTTCATCAAGAGGCTCTTTAGATTTTTTTCACTTTATGCCATAAGGTGGTGTCATAAGTGTGTTTATTTTTTGTCTCCTATTCCATTGATCAATGTGTCTGTTTTTGTGCCTGTACCATACTGATTTGATTGCCATAGCTTTGTAATATAGTTTGAAGCCAGAAAGTATGATTTCTCCAGCTCTGTTTTTTTCTTTCTGAAGGTTATTTTGATTATTAAGGTCTTGTTTTTCCAAACAAATTTTAAAATTATTTTTTTCCAGTTCTGTAAAAAATGTCATTTTCTTAGAGGTTGTACTGAATCTGTAGATTTCTTTGGGTAGTGTAGTAAATATTAATTCTTCCAATTCAGGAACAGTGTGTCATTTTCAGTTTCTTTCATCACTATCTTGTAGTTTTCTGAATAAATGACTTTCACCTCCTTAGGTAGATTTATTCTTAGTTATTAATTATGTTATATTTGATGTAATTGTAAACAGGATTTTTTCCTTAATTTTTGTTTATGAGAGTTCATTGTTAGAGCGTAGAAATCCAACACATTTATCTATATTAATTTTGTATCCTGAAATTTTATCAAATTCATTGGTAAATTCTAGTAGGTTTTTGGGAGTATCTTTAGGATTTTCTGTGTATAGTAACATGTCATTTGTGAACAGTGACATATTTATGCTTCTTCCTTTCCAGTTGAAACTCTTTTTATTTCTTTTTCTAATATGATTGCTGTGGACAAGACTTCTAATACTATGTTGAATAAAAGTTACAAGAGTGAATATCCTTGTATTGTTGCTGATTTTAGATGAAATACTTTCAGCCTTTCACTGTTTAGTATTATATAATGTATGGGATTATTATCTTGAGGTATATTCCCACTATATTCAATTTATGGAGAGTTTTTATCATAAGGGGTTGTTTTATTTGGCAAAAGGTTTTCTGCATCTATTGAGATGATCATATGATGTTATATCTCCATCATCACATGTGGTATATCACATTGATTTGTGGGTACTGAAAAATTCTTGCATCCCTGGGGATAAATCCTACTTGATCAAGGGGTATGATCTTTTTAATGTATTGTTGGATTCAATTTCCTAAAGTTTTGTTGAGGATTTTTTTCATCTGTTTAAAAGTGATATTGAGTTGTAATTATTTTTGGTTTTTTGTTTTCTTTTTGTGGTATCTTTATTTGTTTTTTGTATTAGGACAGTCTTGGCCTCATGAATAAGTTCAGCAGTATTCCTTCCTCTGAAATTGTTTGGACTAGTTTGAGAAGGTTAGGTATTAACTCTTATCTAAATGTTTGGTAACATTCATCTATGAATCAGGTCTTGGAGTTTGTTTGTTAAGAGTTTTTGTTTTATTACCCATTTAATTTTAATACTGATAATTAATCTGCTCATTTTTTTTTTATTTTTAGAAGTGGAATAAATTCCATTTCTAACTGGTACCATTAATTTGCTTCTATCTTCAGTCATACTTAGAACTTTGAACCCAATCAGTCTTCCCAAAAGATATAAACTGAGGAGTCTCATATTCTCATTTTAAACCAATTTACTTAAAATTTGTAAAATTTATCTTTTGTATATTATTAGTTTATACACCACTGAATTTAATTCTGACTTGCTGAATTGTAATGCATATGAAAAATGTGTATTGACACTTTTTTACTGTTTATTCTGAAATATGTTTCTAAAATGAAATATGCTATTCTAACTCCTATGAAGACTTGCCATCTTCTGTTACATATGACCTGTCTAACCCATTAATTGTTATTATAGCATGTAAATGCAAACTTCTTCAGATTGGATTGTAGTTACACTACTAACTAGGCTGGTCTCTATGTTTCCATTTTGGTGTGTTTGAAATGGATATTATCATAATATTTACCTCATACTAGTGTTGTGAGGATTGATATAAAATGTTTAGGCTAACATCTGAACTGTAGTGTATGATAAATTATCATTTATTTGTTTAAATTGTATCCATCTACTTTCAACTTCAAAATGTAATTCACCATATTAACCAATTTAAAGAGAAATCATAGAGAGCCTAAATAGAAATAGAAAAGCATGTGACAAAATCTAACATCAGCTTATAATTTAAAAAATAACCTCAGCAAACACAATAAAAATGGAGCTTAAGCCTAATCAAAGGCTTCTGTGAAAATCCAGAAGATAATATCATATTTAATCTTGAAAGGCAATGTTTTCACATAACATGAGGAAAAATACAAGAATGTATGCTCTATTCAACTCTATTAGCCATCATAATAAATGTTCTACCTAGTACAATAAGTAAAGAAATTTTAAAATGAACACTAAAACTGGAGCAAAAGTAAAATTCTTTTTTCATTATAATATGATTATATAGGTAGAAAATTCTATAATATATACACAAAGGGGCATCCCAGGTGGTGCTGATGGAAAAGACACATGTGCAAATGCAAAAAATGCAGAGATGTGAGTTTGATCCCCTGGGTGGAGAAGGTCCCTAAAAGAGGGCATAGCAACCCACCCCAGTATTCTTGCCTGGTGAATCCAATAGACAGAAGACTCTGGCCAGCTACAGTATGTAGGGTCAAAAAGAGTTGGACACAAATGAAGCATCTTCGTATGCATGCATATGAGAAAGGTTATTGGAATTAATAATTGTCTTTATAGCGAGTAAAAGCACAAAATCAATTTTATTTCCTAGCAATTAAAAAAGAATCAAATTTTAAATAATTCGTTTCTTAAAAACATTATGAAAATATAAAATATTAGGAGATATCTGTTAAAGAGTATAAAAAACATATACAAAAATTATAAAATATTTCTGAAAAAAAATAAAAAGGACCTAAATAATCAGACATCCTAGAATATGAAGTCAAGTGGGCCTTAGAAGGCATCACTATGAACAAAGCTAGAGGAGGTGATGGACTTCCAGTTGAGCTATTCCAAATCCTGAAAGATGATGCTATGAAAGTGCTGCACTCAATATGCCAGCAAATTTGGAAAACTCAGCAGTGGCCACAGGACTGGAAAAGGTCAGTTTTCATTCCAATCCCAAAGAAAGGCAATGCCAAAGAACACTCAAACTGACACACAATTACACTCATCTCACATGCTAGTAAATAATGCTCAAAATTCTCCAAGTCAGGCTTCAGCAAAATGTGAACCGTGAACTTCCAGATGTTCAAGCTGGTTTTAGGAAAGGCAGAGGAAACAGAGATCAAATTGTCAACATCGCTGGATCATGGAAAAAGCAAGAGAGTTCCAGAAAAACATCTATTTCCTCCTTATTGACTATGCCAAAGCCTTTGACTGCTGTGGAAAATTCTAAAAGAGATGGGAATACCAGACAACCTGACCTGCCTCTTGAGAAACCTGTATGCAAACAGGAAGCAACAGGTAGAACTGGATATGGAACAACTGACTGGTTCCAAAAAGGAAAAGGAGTACGTCAAGGCTGTATATTGTCACCCTGCTTATTTAACTTCTATGCAGAGTACATCATGAGAAATGCTGTACTGGAAGAAGCACAAGCTGGAATCAAGATTGCCCGGAAAAGTATCAATAACCTCAGATATGCAGATGACACCACCCTTATGGCAGAAAGTGAAGAGGAACTACAAAGCCTCTTGATGAAAGTGAAAGAGGAGAGTGAAAAAGTTGACTTAAAGCTCAAAATTCAGAAAACAAAGATCATGGCATCTGGTCCTATCCCTTCATGGCAAATAGATGGGGAAACAGTAGAAGCAGTGTCAGACTATTTTTTGGGACTCCAAAATCACTGCAGATGGTGACTGCAGCCATGAATTTAAAAGACACTTACTCCTTGTAAAGAAAGTTATGACCAACCTAGATAGTATATTCAAAAGCAGAGACATTACTTTGTCAACAAAGGTCCACCTAGTCAAGGCTATGTTTTTTCCTGTGGTCATGTATGGATGTGAGAGTTCGAGTGTGAAGAAAGCTGAGTGCTGAAAAATTGTTGTTTTTGAACTGTGGTGTTGGAGAAGACTCTTGAGAGTCCTTTGGACTGCAAGGAGATCCAACCAGCCCATTCTAAAGGAGATCAGTCCTAGGTGTTAATTGGAAGGACTGATGCTGAGGCTGAAACTCCAATACTTTGGCTACCTCATCAGAAGAGTTGACTCATTGGAAAAGACCCTGATGCTTGGAGGGATTGGGGGCAGAAGGACAAGGGGATGCCAGAGGATGGGATGGCTGGATTACATCACCCACTAATTGCATATGAGTTTTGGTGAACTCCAGAAGTTGGTGATGAATAAGGAGGCCTGGCATGCTGCAATTCATGACTTTGCAAAGAGTCAGACATGACTGAGAGATTGAATTGAACTGAATTAAATGGAAAACAATACCTTGTTAATTTGCTGGATAATTGAATATTATTAAGCTATCATGTTAGTTCTCTCAAAATTGATTTATAAATTTAACACAGTTAAACAGAATCCTGAGGCTTTTTAAATTATAATATCCCAGCTAAGTTTCAATCATATGTAAGTGCAAATAACTTAAATAGTCAAAGAAAAGTTGAAAAAGATAAATAATATTGAAGGCAAATCATACCAAATTGTAAGATTTATTACAAAGTTAAAGTATTAAAGATATTGTAATATTGACTTCATTGATAAATGGAAGAGTGATTCCAGAAATATATCTCTACACATAGCTGCTGCTGCTGCTGCTAAGTTGCTTCAGTCGTGTCCGACTCTGTGCAACCCCATAGACAGCAGCCCACTAGGCTCCTCTGTCCCTGGGATTCTACAGGCAAGAATACTGGGGTGGGTTGCCATTTCCTTCTCCAATTCCACATATAGGGACAACTGATATTTCATAAAGCTACAAAGACAAGTTAATGAAGGGAAAATATAAACAACTGTCCTTTCAAAAAATAATGTTAAAACAAATGCAAATAAGGCAGCTTTAATCCATATGTCACAATATATTAAAAAAACTGACTCAAAATGGATCAAATATATAATTATAAAATCTAAAACTATTAAGTTTCTGGAAGAAAATATAGAGAAAAAAATTATATAGGCTTAGGTTAGACAAAGATTACTTAATTTGATACCTAAAACCATGATTCATAATATAGAAAATTAAAAAGTTAAAATTTCATCAAAATTAAAACCTTCAGATCTTCAAAAACACTGTTAAAGATTAAATAGGCAAGTCACAAACTGGGAGAAAATATTTGTAAAGAACATATCAAACAAAGACTTGTATTCAGAGTATATAAAGAGTGCTCAAATTAAAATAAGAAAACAAAACTCTTCATTGAAAAATTCGAAAAATATTTGAACAGACACTTTACCCAAAAAGACATATGGCTATGGAATCATTAGTCATTAGAGGAATGCACACCTCCCAGAATTCTGGAAATAAAAGCAAAAATAAACAAACGGGATCTAATTAAAATTAAAAGCTTCTGCACAACAAAGGAAAATATAAGCAAGGTGAAAAGACAGCCTTCCGAATGGGAGAAAATAATAGCAAATGAAGCAACTGACAAACAACTAATCTCAAAAATATACAAGCAACTTATGCAGCTCAATTCCAGAAAAATAAATGACCCAATCAAAAAATGGGCCAAAGAACTAAATAGACATTTCTCCAAAGAAGACATACAGATGGCTAACAAACACATGAAAAGATGCTCAACATCACTCATTATCAGAGAAATGCAAATCAAAACCACAATGAGGTACCACTTCGCACCAGTCAGAATGGCTGCTATCCAAAAATCTGCAAGCAATAAATGCTGGAGAGGGTGTGGAGAAAAGGGAACCCTCCTACACTCTTGGTGGGAATGCAAACTAGTACAGCCACTATGGAGAACAGTGTGGAGATTCCTTAAAAAAATGCAAATAGAACTACCTTATGACCCAGCAATCCCACTGCTGGGCATACACACCGAGGAAACCAGAATTGAAAGAGACACATGTACCCCAATGTTCATCGCAGCACTGTTTATAATAGCCAGGACATGGAAACAACCTAGATGTCCATCAGCAGAGGAATGGATAAGAAAGCAGTGGTACATATACACAATGGAGTATTACTCAGCCGTTAAAAAGAATTCATTAGAATCAGTTCTGATGAGATGGATGAAACTGGAGCCGATTATACAGAGTGAAGTAAGCCAGAAAGAAAAACACCAGTACAGTATACTAACACATATATATGGAATTTAGAAAGATAGCAATGACGACCCTGTATGCAAGACAGGAAAAAAGACACAGCTGTGTATAACGGAATTTTGGACTCAGAGGGAGAGGGAGAGGGTGGGATGATTTGGGAGAATGGCATTCTATCATGTATACTATCATGTAAGAATTGAATCTCCAGTCTATGTCTGACGCAGGATACAGCGTGCTTGGGGCTGGTGCATGGGGATGACCCACAGAGATGTTATGGGGAGGGAGGTGGGAGGGGGGTTCATGTTTGGGAACACATGTAAGAATTAAAGATTAAAAAAAAAAAAAAGACACAATGATATATAACTAAATATCTTATTATACTGGTTAAATTTTCCAAAGATTGACTATAACTAATGGTGGCAATTCTGGAAGAACTATTCACAGAACCATCATACTCTTGATGGAATCATAAAATGACGAATTGATTTTGTAAAACATCTTGGGAATCCTCAAAACAGTCTTTTATTTTTTTGAGTTTTATTTATTTATTTTTTAAATATAAATTTATTTATTTTAATTGGAGGTTAATTACTTTACAATATTGTATTGGTTTTGCCATACATCAACATGAATCCACCACAGGTATGCACATGTTCCCCATCCTGAACACCCCTCCCTCTTCCCTCCCCATACCATCCCTCTGGATCATCCCAGTGTACCAGCCCCAAGCATCCAGTATCATGCCTCAAACCTGGACTGGCGATTCTTTTCATATATGATATTATACATGTTTCAATGCCATTCTCCCAAATCATCCCACCCTCCCCCTCTCCCACAGAGTCCAAAAGACTGTTCTATACTTCTGTGTCTCTTTTGCTGTCTCGCATACAGGGTTATCGTTACCATCTTTCTAAATTCCATATATATGCGTTAGGATACTGTATTGGTGTTTTTCTTTCTGGCTTACTTCACTCTTTATAATAGGCTCATTTCATCCACCTCATCGGAACTGATTCAAATGTATTCTTTTTAATGGCTGAGTAATACTCCGTTGTGTATTTGTACCACAGCTTTCTTATCCATTCATCTGCTGATGGACATCCAGGTTGCTTCCATGTCCTGGCTATTATATGTCCTGCTGGGATGAACAGTGGGGTACATGTGTCTCTTTCAATTCTGATTTCCTCTGGGTGTATGCCCAACAGTGGGATTGCTGGGTCATAAGGCAGTTCTATTTCAAATTTTTTAAGGAATCTCTATACTGTTCTCCATAATGGCTGTACTAGTTTGCATTCCCACCAACAGTGTAAGAGGATTCCCTTTTTTCCACACCTTCTCTGGCATTTGTTGCTTGTAGACTTTTGGATCGCAGCCATTCTGACCGGCATTAAATGGTACCTCATTGTGGTTTTGACATTCTTATAATGGAGTAATTATTTCCTCATGGTCAGTAAGTCAGGAGATTCCAGCTGCTATTTCACCTTCTTTAAGAGCTCACCTGATTAGACTGGGTTCTCTCAGCATAATCTCCCTCTAGATTCAGTCAAGGCAACTGATTAATAACAACTCATGAGAGTGATAACCCATCATATACATAAGTCTTGCCCATATCTGCATGAAGTGTTTTATAGAAGGGAGGACTATAAAGATACGCTGCTGTTGTTCAGCCCCTAAGTCATGTCCAACTCTTTGCCACCCCATGGACTGCAAGAAATCAGGCTTCCCTGCCCTGCACTCTCTCCCAGAGTTTGCTGAAACTCATGTCCATTGTGTCAGTGATGCTATCCAACCATCTCATCCTCTGTCATTGGATATTGGCTTACAATTCTGCCCACCGTGATCTTCATGTAACCTCTACAAGTGATTATGTAACTTTAAAAATGTTGTTCATAAAACATCAGAAGATACTAAGTTTTTAAAATTAGCTATAGAGTACAAATGGAATGAGAGCACTCAACCACTTTGATAGGCATAATTGAACTGTATTGGTGGGTTTCTCTGAAAAAAAAAAAAGTAATGGATGGATATAGTGAGGAAGGAAGATAGGGCAAGAGAGGAAGAAACAAGAGAAAGAAACAAAAATCAGTAGGCTGATTCGTGTTTTTTGATGACATCTTAAAATCTGTCATTTTTAGGAAATTACTTTAAGATATAAATCCAGAAGCATATGCATTTAAGTTTTAAGAAGCAATTTGTGTAGTATTCTATAATTTGTTATGCTTTCCTATTTCACAGTTGATCATACAATCTAGAAATGAAGTGAAGTGAACTGGGAAAATTTGTCCTCTCTCTCTGCTCCTGTTATTCTTTCCTGAATATGAGAAAAGGAGTAATTTACCAACCAAATTAGTTTTGCAAAAACAGTGTGTAAGTTCTATCTATTTATTCTCGGTACTTCTTTATGGATTTGTCATTTGACAGGACATTAACCTGCTCTCATTACCAGACCATGGAGGATTTTGTTTGGGAGATCTGTGGTTGTCCCCTTCTGATTCTGCATTTGAGTGGCAGAGACAGAAATACTAATAATTGACCCTTCAAACATCAACAACCATTAAAAGCATTTAGTGCCTGTGAATATAGAATGATAAAAGTCAAAGAATATATCAAGAAGATCAAGATCACATGCATTTTCAACATTGAAAAGAGTTGATAGATTTAATAGTCTCTGCTCCTTTATTTTTTTTAATTATGTTCTTTGATTACACATATACATTTTGATCTTTTAATAGCTTTATTTCAATTTTGTTTTTTATCCATGTTTTACACATGTTTCCACAGCTGTTAACCACTGTCCCCTCCAGAAACTTTTTGGACTACATTTTTTAAACATTTTAATTATTCTATATTTCTCATTAATACTCTAATTTGGTGTCACAGTGTGAATTTCCACTTCTGAACTGATGACATGATAATTTGCCCAGAACGTGATTTCTGAAACACTGAGGAATTATGCTTGATATCATTTTTATTGTAAGGCAAAAGAGTTTGAACATCAGGTAATTGGTTAGCTCTTGATATCAGATAGGCCTGATTGCTTTCAGAGGGCTTTTGGCACAGCTTCCACATGTGCCTCCTAAATATTATATTGAATTTATAGACTGTAACACATTGGCCCTCCAATGTGTTAGCCAACTTATTCTAGATTTCCACTATTTCCTCATGAGATGCAACAATAAAGGTGATTTATCTCTAAGTATGCCTAAACACCCAAAAAAAGATGTCCTTTTCATTATAGTGTACTGGAATGCAAAACTAGGAAGTCAAGAAACACCTGGAGTAACAGGCAAATTTGGCCTTGGAGTACAGAATTAACCAGGGCAAAGGATAATAGAGTTTTGCTAAGAGAACACACTGGTCATAGCAAACACCCTCTTTCAACAACACAAGAGAAGACTCTACACATGGACATCACCAGATGACCAACACTGAAATCAGATTGATTATATTTTTGTGGCCAAAGATGGAGAAGCTCTATACAGTCAAAAAAACAAGAATGGAAGCTGAGTGTGGCTCAGATCATGAACACTTTATTGCCAAATTCAGACTTAAAATGAAGAAAGTGGGGAAAACCACTAGACCATTCATATATGACCTATATCAAATTACTTATGACTATACAACAGAAGTGAGAAATAGATTTAAGGGACTAGATCTGATAGACAGAGTGTCTGATGAACTGTTGACGGAGGTTTGAAACATTGTACAGGAGACAGGGATTAAGACCATCCCCACGGAAAAGAAATGCAAAAAAGCAAAATGGCTGTCTGAGGAGGCTTTACAAATAGCTGTGAAAAGAAGAGAAGTGAAAAGCAAAGAAGAAAAGGAAAGACGCAATAATCTGAAAGCAGAGGTCCAAGAATAGCTAGGAGAGATAAGAAAGCCTTCCTCAGCCATCAATGCAAAGAAATAGAGGAAAACAAAAGAATGGGAAAGATTAGACATCTCTTCAAGAAAATTAGAGAAACCGAGGGAACATATCATGCAAAGATGGGCTTGATAAAGGACAGAAATGGTATGGACCTAACAGAATCAGAAGATATTAAGAGGTGGCAAGAATACACAGAAAAACTGTACAAAAAAGAGCTTCACGATCCAGATAATCAGGATGGTGTGATCACTCACCTAGAGCTAGCCATCCTGGAATGTGAAGTCAAGAGGGCCTTAGAAAACATCACTATGAACAAAGCTAGTGGAGGTGATGGAATTCCAGTTGTGCTATTTCAAATCCTGGAAGATGATGCTGTTAAAATGCTTCAGTCAATATGCCAGCAAATTTGGAAAACTCAGCAGTGGCCACAAGACTGGAAAAGGTCAATTTTCATTCCAATCCCAAAGAAAGGTAATGCCAAATAATGCTCAAACTACTGCACAATTGCACTGATCTCACGCTAGTAAAGTAATGCTCAGAATTCTCCAAGCCAGGCTTCAGCAATACATGAGCCGTAAGCTTCCAGATGTTCAAGCTGCCTTTTAGGAAAGGCAGAAGAACCAGAGATCAAATTGCCAACATCTGCTGGATCATGGAAAAACCAAGATAGTTCCAGAGAAACATCTAATTCTGTTTTATTGACTATGCCAAAGCCTTTGACTGTGGATCACAATAAACTATGGAAAATTCTGAAAGAGATGGGAATACCAGACCACCTGACCTGCCTCTTGAGAAACCTATATTCAGGTAGGAAGCAACAATTAAAACTGAACATGGAAAAACAGAGTAGTCCCAAAAAGGAAAAGGAATAAGTCAAGGCTGGATATTGTCACCCTGCTTATTTAACTTATATGTAGAGTACATCATGAGAAACGCTGGGCTGGAAGAAGCACAAGCTGGAATCAAGTTTGCCAGGAGAAATATCAAATACCTCAGGTATGCAGATGACACCACCCTTATGGCAGAAAGTGCAGAGGAACTACAAAGCCTCTTGATGAAAGTGAAAGAGGAGAGTGAAAAAGTTGGCTTAAACCTCAGCATTCAGAAAACAAAGATCATGGCTTCTGGTCCCATCACTTCTTGGGAAATAGATGGGGACAGTGTCAGACTTTATTTTTTGGGGCTCAAAAATCACTGCAGATTGTGATGGCAGCCATGAAATTAAAAGACGCTTACTCCGTGGAAAGAAAGTTATGACCAACCTACATAGCATATTAAAAAGCAGAGACATTATTTTGCCAACAAAAGTCCGTCTAGTCAAAGCTATGGTTTTCCAGTGGTCAAGTATGGATGTGAGAGTTGAACTGTGAAGAAAAGTGAGTGCCGAAGAATCGGTGCTTTTGAACTGTGGTGTTGGAGAAGATTTGAGAGTCCCTTGGACTGGAAGGTGATCCAACCAGTCCATCCTAAAGGAGATCAGTCTTAAATATTCATTGGAAGAGCTAATGTTGAAGCTGAAACTCCAATACATGGACACCTGATGCAAAGAACTGACTCATCTGGAAAGATCCAGATTCTGGGAAAGATTGAGGGCAGGGGGAGAAGTGGATGACAGAGGATGAGATGGTTGGATGTCATCACTGACTCAATGGCCATGGGTTTGGGTGGACTCTGGGAGCTGGTGATGGACATGGAGGCCTGGTGTGCTGTGGTTCATGGGGTCACAGCGATTCAGACATGACTAAGTGACTAATCTGAACTGAACTGAACTGATACCTAAAATATGCATGTTCACTCTTGCCATCTTCTGTTCAGTTCAGTTCACTCATTCATGTCCAAGTGTGTTGTGCAATCTCCTGTCGACCTCTCCCAATTTGCCTTAATTCATGGACCTAACATTTCAGGTTCCTATGCAATATTGCTCTTTACAGCATCAGACTTTACTTCCATCATCAGTCACACCCATGTCTGGGTGGTGTTTTTGCTTTGACTTTTTCTCTCCATTCTTTTTGGATTAGATCTGATAGACAGAGTGCCTGAAGAACTATGCACGGAGATTTGTAACATTGTACCAAAGACTGTCATCAAAAACATGCTTAAGAGAAATAAATGCGAAAAAGGCAAAATGGTTGTCTGTGGAGGCTTTACAAATAGCTGAGGAAAGCAGAGAAGTTAAAGGCAAAGGAGAAAAGCAAAGATATACCCATTTGAATGCAGAGTTCCAAAGAATAGCAAGGAGAGAGAAGAAAGCCTTCCTCAGTGATCAATGGAAAAAATAGAGGAAAACAATAGAATGGGAAAGACTAGAGGTCTTTCAAGAAAATTAGAGATACAAAGGGAACATTTCATGGATGCTGTTGCTGCTAAGTCACTTCAGACGTCTCCGACTCTGTGTGACCCCAGAGATGGCAACCCACCAGGCTTCCCCACCCCTGGGATTCTCCAGGCAAGAATACTGGAGTGGGTTGCCATTTCCTTCTCCAATGCATGAAAGTAAAAAGTGAAAGTGAAGTCGCTTAGTCATGTCTGACTGTTCGTGATCCCATGGACTGCAGCCCACCAGGCTCCCCCATCCATGGGATTTTCCAGGCAAGAGTACTGGAGTGGGGTGCCATTGCCTTCTCCTTCAAGCATAGATGGGCTCAATAAAGGACAGAAATAGTATGGACCTAACAGAAGAAGAAGATATTAAGAAGAGGTTGCAAGAATACACAGAAAAACTATACAAAAAAGATCTCCAGGACCCAGACAACCATGATGGTATGATCATTCACCTACAGACAGACATCCTGGAATGCAAAGTCAAGGTGGGCCTTAGGAAACATCAGTACAAACAAAGCTAGTGGAGGTGATGGAATTCCAGTTAAGCTATTTCAAATCCTAAAAGATAATGTTGTGAAAGTGCTGGACTCTAAATGGCAGCAAATTTGGAAAACTCAACGGTGGGCACAGGACTGGAAAAGGTCAGTGTTCACTCTAGTCCCAATGAAAGGCAATGCTAAAGAATGTTCAAACTACTGCATAATTGCATCTCACACTTTATGATTATGAGATGACACATAATCGTTTCGCACTTTAGTAAATTAATGCTCAAAATTCCCGAAGCCAGGCTTCAACAGTACATGAATTAAGAACTTCCAAATATTCAAGCTGTCGTTAGAAAAGGCAGACAAACCAGAGATCAAATTGCCAACATCTGTTGGATCATTAAAAAGCCAAAGAGTTCCAGGAAAACATTTACTTTTGCTTTACTGACTATGCCTAAAGCATTGACTGTGTGGATCACAACAAACAGTGTAAAATTCTTAAAGAGATCGGAATACCAGACCACCTGACCTGCTGCCTGAGAAACCTGGAGGTCAGGAAACAATAGTTAAAACTTCACATGGAACAGCATATGCTTCCAAATCAGGAAAGGAGTATGTCACGGCTATATATTGTCATGCTGCCTATTTAACTTATATGCGGATTACCTCACGTGAAATGCCAGGCTGGATGAACCACAAGCTGGAATCAAGATTGCCAGGAGAAATATCAATGACCTCAGATATGCAGATAATACCACCCTTATGGCAGAAAATGAAGAAGAACTAAAGAACCTCTTGATGAATGTTAAAGAGGAGAGTGAAAAGCTGGCTTAAAAATTCATCATTCAGAAAGCTAAGATCATGGCATTCAGTCCCATCAGTTCAGTTCAGTTCAGTCGCTCAGTCGTGTCCGACTCTTTGTGACTCCATGAATAGCAGCACGCCAGGCCTCCCTGTCCATCACTAACTCCCAGAGTTCACTCAGATTCACGTCTATCGAGTCAGTGATGACATCCAGCTATCTCATCCTCTGTCGTTCCCTTCTCCTCCTGCCCCCCATCCCTCCCAGCATCAAAGTCTTTTCCAGTGAGTCAACTCTTCGCATGAGGTGGCCAAAGTACTGGAGTTTCAGCTTTAGCATCATTCCTTCCAAAGAAATCCCAGGGTTGATCTCCTTCAGAATAAACTGGTTGGATCTCCTTGCAGTCCAAGGGACTCTCAAGAGTCTTCTCCAACACCACAGTTCAAAAGCATCAATTATTTGGTGCTCAGCCTTCTTCACAGTCCAACTCTCACATCCATACATGACTACTGGAAAAACCATAGTGTTGACTAGATGGACCTTAGTTGGCAACTTAATTTACTTCATTTTGGAATAAAACCTACTTAGTAAAGGTAACATACAAAAATTATAGCCCCCTCCCTTGTACTATTATTTTCATACAAATTATATATTTATACATGTATGTTCTTTAATCACATTTTATAGTTGTTATATTATTAGTTGTTTTTCAATACAGGATGAATGAATTGCAAATAAAAATATTAAATGAGTCCTTTATATTAAAATGAATGGACAACAGTAACTCAAATGTATGTGTAAAATAAGTGAGTGAGTGATTGAGGTCACTCAGTCGTGTCCGACTCTTTGCGACCCCATGGACTGTACCCTACCAGGCTCCTCCCTCCATGGGATTCTCCAGGCAAAAGTACTAGAGTGGGTTGCCATTTCCTTCTCCAATGTAGCTATATAACTAAATATAAAAGATTGCATGAATATATATTTTTGTTTGAAAAGGTGGATTGCTTGTACATCCTCAGTCAGCAGATCATAATCTTTATATTATTAATTTACCATACCATCTACAGAATTTTCAATGCAGTATTATGTATTACTCTTTCTTTTACTGTTTTCAAGTTTCTCTCTTTGTCTTAGTTTCTTACAATTTTAATACAGTCAGCGTATACCTATATTTCTGCTGATCTCATTTGTAGTTTCTGGAGTGTCTTGGATTTACAGATTAATGTTTTTCATCTAATTTGGAAAAGTTTGTCATTTAAAAAATATTGCCCCCTTTTGTTTCTCTCCTTACGAAGGTTTCATAATCTTTATAGTGAAATTCTTGATGAAGTCCAATAGAATTCAAGATTGTGTTCCTCTACTTCTTTTTTTTTTCTCTCTGTCCTGTAGACTAAATAAACTTGATGATCCTTTCTTTAAATATATATGGATTGTCTCTACTGCCACTTCAAATCTACTATTGCATCCTCTATTGATTTTTTTGTTTGTTTGTTTGTTTAGTTATGGTACTTTTCAGCTCCAATATTTCTATTGATTTAATTTTTAACTTCAGTTACTTTATTGCTATTCTCTGGTAAGACATCTTTCCCAAGTTTTATTTCATTCTTTAAACATAATTTTTTTTTATATGCATAATTTCTTTTAGTTAAACCTATTTGTCATAACTGTTTTAAAGAATATCTCTAGTAGTTCCTGCCTGGCTTCTCTTGAGATAGCTTCTATTGACTCCATATTTATTCTCATGTATACTAACTATAAATTCCTGTTTCTTTTTATGTCATAAATTTGTGGAAAATCTGGAAAACATATCTTTGATCAACATTTCCCACTGTAAAAATTTGCTTGAATTATTACAGCCAACAAATATATCATCCATTCCGAAGGGTCGATGTGTGTGTACCTGTGTGTGTATCTGTGTTGAGATGCATTCTTACTTCTCTAGCAAACTGTTTACACCTCTGCCTTAGTGTCCAATTATTGCTTGTATTGAGCTTCAACATGAACAGAAATTTAAAGTTTCAGGCATTCTGAGGTCTTTCCTGGGCACTCATACAGCCTTTCGAAAGCATGTGGTCTTCTGGGTCCTGGAAATATGTGGTAGATTTTAAAGTCCTCTTCAGTTCAGTTAATTTGCTCAGTAGTGTCAGGCTATTTGCAACACTACGGACTGCAGCACGCCAGGCTTCCCTGTCCATCACCAACTCCCAGAGCTTGCTCAGACTCGTCCATCAAGTCGGTGATACCATCCGACCAGCTCATCCTCTGTTGTCCCCTTCTCCTCATGCCTTCAATCCTCCCCAGAATCAGGGTCTCTTCCAAGGAGTCAGTTATTTGCATCAGGTGGCCAAATTATTGGAGTTTCAGCTTCAACATCAGTCCCTCCAGTGAACAGTCAGGACTGATTTCCTTTAGGATGGACTGGTTGGATCTCCTTGCAGTCCAAGGGACTCTCAAGAGTCTTCTCCAACACCACAGTTCAAAAGCATCAATGCTTCAGCACTCAGCTTTCTTTATAGTCCAACTCTCACATCCATACATGACTGCTGGAAAAACCATAGCTTTGACTAGATGGACGTTTGTTGGCAAAATTTCTCTGCTTTTTAATGTGCTGTCTAGGTTGGTCATAACTTTTCTTCCAAGGAGCAAGTCTTTTAATTTCATGGCTGCAGTCATTATCTGCAGTGATTTTGGAGAACCCAAGAAAATAAAGTCTCTCACTGTTTCCATTGTTTCCCCATCTATTTTCCAAGAACTGATTGGACTGGGTGCCATGATCTTAGTTTTTTGAATGTTGTGTTTTAAACCAACTTTTTCACTCTTATCTTTCACTTTCATCAAGAGGCTCGCTAGTTGCTCTTTACTTTCTGCCATAAGGGTGATGTCATCTGCATACTTCAGGTAATTGATATTTCTTCCAGCAGTCTTTTGATTCCAGCTTGTGCTTCATCTAGCCCAGCATTTCTCATGATGTACTCTGCATATAAGTTAAATAAGCAGGATAACAATATACAGCCTTGATGTACTCCTTTCCCAAACTGGAACCAGTCTGTGGTTCCATATCCTGTTCTAACTGTTGCTTCTTGACCTACATATAGACTTCTCAGGAGGCCGGTAAAGTGGTATGGTATTCTCATCTCGTGAAGAATTCTCCAGTTTATTGTGATCTACACAGTCAAAGGCTTTGGTGTAGTCAATAAAACAAAAGTAGATGTTTTGTTTTGTTTTGTTTCCTGAAGTTCTCTTGCTTTTTTGATGATCCAATAGATGTTGGAAATTTGATCTCTGGTTCCTGCCTTTTCTAAATCCAGCTTGAATATCTGGAAGTTCATGGTTTACATACTGCTGAAGCCTGGCTTGGAGAATTTGCTAGTAGAATTTGCTACTTTGGCTGGTTAGTGAGGTGAGTGCAATTGTTCAGTAGTTTGAGCATTCTTTGGCCTTGCCTTTCTTTAGGACTGGTATGAACACGGACCTTTTCCAGTCCTGTGCCCACTGCTGAGTTTTCCAAATTTGCTGGCATGTAGAGTCCAGCACTTTCACAGCATTATCTTTAAGGATTTGAAATAGCTCAACTGGAATTCCATCACCTCCACTAGCTTTATTCGTAGTAATGTTTCCTAAGGCCCACTTGACTTCACACTCCAGGAAGTTGAGTCTAGGTCAGTGATCACATCATCATGGTTATCTGGGTCATGAAGATATTTTTAGTATAGTTCTTCTGTGTATTCTTGCTACCTCTTTTTAATATCTTCTGCTTCTGTTAGGTCCGTACCATTTCTGTCCTTTATCGAGCCCATTTTTGCATGAAATGTTCCCTTGGTATCTCTAATTTTCTTTAAGAGATCTCTAGTCTTTCCCATTCTATTGCTTTCCTCTATTTCTTTGCACTGATCACTGAGGAAGGCTTTCTTATCTCTCCTTGCTATTCTTTGGAACTGTGAATTCAAATCAGAGTGTCTTCCCTTATTTTCTGAAGTCCTCTAGACTATCCAATTCTGGTGTTATTCCTTTATTATTTTTTCATTATCCTCTTCTTTCTCCTAATTATTACCACCTTGTGCAGCTAGTGTGTTAAACAAATGCCACTTACTGTTTTTAACAGATGTCTGGGTAATAGAATTGTCCACATAGCTTGAGTTCTGAATCAAGGCAAGTAATGATAGTCCCTGTGAGCTGAGATTTTCAATAAGCTGTTGAGCAAATACTCATGATTCTCTTGGTATGGGTGCTTTACCTGCCAAAAGCCCATTCTGCTCTCTCCAATGACCACCCTGTTACATGTTTTTGCAATTACCATGGTATTCAGATGGTTGATTTTCAAATTAGCTGCAGATACAGGGAGAGAAAATGAATTAGGATAAAATATCATAGAGCTTTCCATATTTAAAGCAAGATTTTTTATTTGAATAAACATTCCTTATATCTTGCAAGCCATTAATTAATTTCCAGAGTTCTAATAATGATTTTGAAGGTGTTTTTCATCTTTCTTATTGATATCGTGAAGTGTATTTTCCTTATTGCACTATTCCTGAAATTCTTCTAGCCTCCACTACATTTGAGAACTTATTTAATAGTATCACTTAGAGGATGGGAAAAATGCTTGGATATTCGCTTATGATTAATTCATCGAATTCATAAGAGCAGTGTATTACTGAAATAGTGCTTTGCCCTTTATCATTAAGAGGAGTTTGTGGCAGACTCATTTTATACAGCAAATACCTAGTACCAAGTTCTTATACGAAGGCTTGTCTTAGATAATATGGATTATTCTGTGAATCTGGGTATTTCAGGTAGCTTCCAACATCTTAGTAACTGCCAAGGTATTTCTCAAAGAATTATAAAATTGGCATTGTAATAATGATAGTGAGTTAAAACCTTTCCTTGAAGTCTTTAAGGAATAAATTGTTTTAAAAGAGGCAACATAAACTCTGAAAGATTCATCTTTCCTCTAGATTTGATACAACAAAAATGTTAAGATAATAAAACTACAATAAAATGAAACATTTTAAAATACAGTATGTTAAAGAATGATGTTTTAGAGAGCAAAATATTAATTTAATAGTGGTAAATTCTTTCACTAAATGGAAAATTTTTGCAACTGAAAATTATTCATAACATAAATAATTTCACCATTTTATTCAAAAGTAGTTTTGAGCTTCTACCTTTTATAAATCACTTATCCACATATCCTATTCAGGCAGATTGTTTGTTCTGCATGAAAGCAAATTGTTAAAACAGAGAACCAAGTGAAGTTAAGTAAGAGATAAATAATTCAGTTGGCTTGTGAGGAAGTCTATAAAGGAAGAATAGTATTCTTCCATGCAAATTAGTGGCAGAAGACAAAGAGCACATTGTAATGAAAGGCAAAGCAGTATAGAACAGCATGGCATGCTGGGGACACATAAACATGGTAAGTGTGAGCTTAACTGAAGATTGGGCTAAAGGAGATAAAAATAGTGGTAGGTATTATCCAAATATAGAGAGTTAGCAATAAACAAAAAGTTTTGATCTACTTTTTCAATCATATTTATAATATATTTGCAATGTAAAATTTCCTCCAGTAGTTTGTTCCAACATAATGAAAATTTCAAAATTAACATATTACATTTACATTTGTAAATTACAAGGAAGGGACCTGGAGGGGATTTTAAAGGGCACAAGCTATAGATATCAGTCTACTGTATGTTATATTTTCTGTAATATGACTATATTAATTTTGCATACACATTTATTCCTTTGAGACATTTATAGTCTTATCAGAGAGTTAGTTAATAACTAATACTTTCTGCCTTGAGCATTAGCAACATTATTTTACTGAAGTACTGACTACAATTTAATATAATTCCTTCAGTTTTATTTATATTAATGTTACCATGTGTATAAATCCATAATATAGTTAATATGAAATATTCAAATTATAAGAATAAGGATTTTAAAGTTAGAGTCTGCCTGTCTCTTGTATTAGCTATTTCATCTATCTAATTACTTGAAATTTAGTAAATTAAAACAATGAAAAATTGCCATTGCAATTTCTGTAGGTTAGGCTATTGAGATACTAAAACTGGATATGCTGCTCAGGGTCTCATAGGCTGAAATAACAGTATCAGTTGACTGGGTTTTATCTAGAAGCTTAATTAGAGAAATGTCCATACCAAACTCACTCAGATTGTTGGCAGATTTAATTTTCTTATATTTTCTATTCTGATCTCTTCCTTGCTTGCTCGATCCCAGCTGGAAACTATTCTGTTCCTACAGGCCACTATCATCTTCTTCCACTTGGCCCCTTTCAGAGGCCATCTTAAAACACAGCAGCTTGATCATGCAGCAGCAGAATTTCTCATGCTTCAGATCTTCTTTCAGGAAAGACCTTGTCTCTTTTTAAGGAATTGTTTAATTAAATTAGACTCATTCTTTTTTTTTTTTTTTTTCCTCTAAACCTATGTACCGTTTAACTTTATTTATTTTATTTTATTTTGTTTTATTATTTTCCTTTATTTTACAATACTGTATTGATTTTGCCATACATTGACATGAATCTGCCACGGGTGTACATGAGTTCCTAATCCTGAAACCCCCTCCCACCACCCTCCCCATATCATCTCTCTGGGTCATCCCAGTGCACCAGCCCAAGCATCCTGTATCCTGTATCGAACCTAGACTGGCGATTCGTTTCTTACATGATAGTATACATGTTTCAATGCCATTCTCCCAAATCATCCCACCATCTCCCTCTCCCACAGAATTATTGACTCAAATTAACTGACTTGAGACATGACCATGGAAGTGATAACCCATTGACAATCCTGGTTTGACCTTGTAGGGACAGGAAACTCCCCTGTCTAACATGGAGGAGGAACAGATGATGAAAGTTTGATGTCACTCAAGAATGAGGAAGAAGGTGCTCTCCTCCCCCTCCCAACTTTTTCTTTGATTATAAAACTGTAGCCCACTATGTTTGTGAGGCACATCACCCTCTCCCCCATCCACTTGTAAGCCTCACAAGCATCCTGTTTAAGAAATAGGTTCTTATCTACCACTTTGCCTCTTGCTGAATTCTTTCTGCATTGAGACATAAGAATTAGAGACTCCTCAGAGCCCCTAAACTGCCACCAATCAGTTTCATAGTGGATGCTGCTGTGTGTTTCCTACATCTCCGGAGTGTTGACTGCTGTGAACTCAAAGATACTTCTTCCACTGGAACTTGCCCTTTGTGAAACATAGTAATCTCATTTAAATATCCCTCCTTGAGTGTGTACCACTGTTCATGGTCTGGCTGATAGGAAGTTGTAAAATCTTGTACCTCTGGGCTTCAGTGGAACAATTCTGAAAACCTTTCCAGCTAATACAGCCCAATTTGTAATTACTTCAAAGTTCTGCTTCTCTCTGTTCCACCTGGCTTTCTACATTCTCTCATAAATAGTGTTGCTAAAGAGTGCTTTCTAATGAACTCTTATATGCAGATCTCTTTCTCTGCATCTATTTTGAGGGAACCTGGATTTGGACAAAGTATATAAAGCATTCAGTTCAGTTCAGTTGCTCAGTCGTGTCCGAATCTTTGCAACCCCATGAACTGAAGCACTCCAGGCCTCCCTGTCCATCACCAACTCCTGGAGTCCACCCAAACCCATGTCCATCCAACCATCTCATCCTCTGTAATCCCCTTCTCCTTCTGCCCTCAATCTTTCCCAGCATCAAGGTCTTTTCAAATGAGTCAGCTCTTCGCATCAGGTGGCCAAAGTATTGGAGTTTCAGCTTCAAAACCAGTCCTTACAATGAACACCCAGGATTGATCTCCTTTAGGATGCACTGGTTGGATCTCCTTGCAGTCCAAAGGACTCTCAAGAGTCTTCTCCAACATCACAGTTCAAAAGCATCAATTCTTCAGCACTCAGCTTTTTTTATAGTCCAACTCTCACATCCATACATGACCACTGGTAAAAACAGAGCCTTAACTAGATGGACCTTTGCTGGCAAAGTAATGTCTCTGCTTTTTACATGCTATCTAGGCTAATCATAACTTTCCTTCCAAAGAGTAAGCATCTTTTAATTTCACGGCTGCAATCACCATCTGCTGTGATTTTTGAGCCCAGAAAAATAAAGTCAGCCACTGTTTCCACTGTTTCCCCATCTACTTACCATGAAGTGATGGGACCAGATGCCATGATCTTAGTTTTCTGAATGTTGATCCTTAAGCCAACTTTTTCACATCCTCTTTCACTTTCATCAAGAGGCTCTTTAGTTATTTTTCATGTTCTGCCATAAGGGTGGTGTCATCTGCATATCTGAGGTTATCTATATTTCTCCTGGAAATCTTGATTCCAGCTGTTACTTCGTCCAGCCCAGCGTTTCTCATGATTACTTTGCATATAATTTAAGTAATCAGGGTGACAGTATACAGCCTTGACATCCTCCTTTTCCTATTTGGAACCAGTCTGTTGTTCTATATTCAGTTATAATTGTTGCTTCTTGACCTACATACAGGTTTCTCAAGAGGCAGGTCAGGTAGCCTGACAAAAAGAAAACAAGGGGAGCCCTGCCAGTGGAGTAGCCAATAACCAGTAGTACATGTTTTTGGTAATACTTAGAGTGTTTGATTATTTACAACGCAACAACCTGAGAAATCCTATTCTTAGTTTCATATTTCAATTCACTTTAGTGTAGTGGTTGAGAATGCTGGCTCTGAAGATGAGCAGATCTGAGTGTGACTGCCAGTTGCAGTTCTCACTTGATCTGTTCTCACTCACTTTTGCCTTCATAAGATTTGATCTCAATTTAAATGTGTAAGGCTCTCATCCTAACTCTTGATACATAAAAAACAATAAAATCAGTGTTAACTATGACTACTGTTATTACAATTTAATGTGAATGCAGCAAACCATGCAACATTTAAAAAAATTGGTATTAGTGGACATAGAATCTACATGGTCAGATGAACTTTATCATAGCATGCAAGACATTTGCCTAAGAAAGTTAACATATTTTATTCAGAGTTCAAATTTCTAATGAAATATGGATAATTATAATGTATTAATACCTCACTGGCATGACATATCATGAAACATTATATGAATTTTTCCCTCCCTTTCTCATATTCTCTTTATTTATTTTTATTTTTGCCAGCTGATGGAGAGAGAGAGGAGATTCTAAGACCTCAGTTTATCTGTAGATATTATAAAGATAATGGTACCAAAAGCCAGAATGAGTAAGGTCTACAGTATTACCAGAGGAAGTATACCTGAACACAGCAACACAATAAGAACTAAATAAAACTTTATTCTGTTAAGCAACTAAGTTGTGATCATTTTGTTATAGCATCTAGTGTAAATTGCCCTAAAAAACTGCTTATAATTTAGAATTGCTTGTTACCCATTTTTCAGAAAATACTTCATTTCATTTTAGCTTAATATGTTTTAATTAATAATTTCCTACCACATTCAGTACTGTAATAGCTGCATTATCCCTAGGGGAAAACAGAGATCTACTTCTATTTTATTTTTAATTATTGATAGTAAGTCTATTATAATATGGATGTGAGTGTCTGTTTCTTCTAGCTGTCTAGTAATCCAAGAGGGAAAAGCCATGACAGACTTCTGTTCTTCTAGATAAGAAAATTCTCTAAGAGCATATACCATTGTACTATGCTCAATTTAACCAATGTTCAGGAAGGAGAAAACTCAGGGGAATTCACAAAATACAGAACTTTCTTTTGAATTTAGATTTTTCTTTATGTGGCCTGAATCTGGCAGTGAGGTGAAAGTTAAAAATTTTCTGTTTTATCACCTTATGATAAGCACAGAAGTTCTGAATTGCAGTTCCATAGCACTCTCTTTGGGGTAAGGAGGAGCTAATTGCCTATTTTCCCTAATAGTGCGGCTTTGCCTAAAATGTGAAGATAAAAAAAATAAATGTTTATTTTCTTATTCAATACACTTGATCTCTCACAGGACTGGAAATTAAGTGCACAACACATGACTGACCTAGTAGATTTTTTCTCCAAGGTTCTAGTTGCATAGTGTATCTGCGGCTTTGTTTTGTTTGATTGTATCTTTTATTGTTATTCCTGTGAGTTGATTGTTTGCTCTGCAATTTAACTTTGGATATGTTACTTAATTCTCTACTTTCTCATTTTCAACAGAAAGATAACATTTATGCTATAATGTTAGCATGATGAAAATAGAAGTAATCTATGTGTAGTTTCTGCTAAACAGCACAGATTTCTATAAGACAAGACTAGTTAATGGAATTTACTTTCTTACAGTCATACACATACATATGTGCACACCTCCCTGTCATCTGGCATAGTAACCTCCACGAACTAGGCAGTCAATTAAAGTCTAGCAAGTAAATGGGATTCAATGAAGTTTTACTGGAGAAACACCATTGACATATTATGACGCATATATATTGAAGTAATTCAGCTTCAGTTCAATTCAGTTCAGTCGCTCAGTCATGTCCAACTCTTTGCGACCCCATGAATCACAGCACACCAGGCCTCTCTGTCCATCACCAACTCCCAGAGTTCATGCAAACTCACGTCCATCGAGTCATTGATGCCATCCAGCCATCTCATCCTCTGTAGCCCCCTTCTCCTCCTGCCCCCAATCCCTCCCAACATCAGAGTTTTTTCCAATGAGTCAACTTGGCACATGAGGTGGCCAAAGTACTGGAGTTTCAGCTTTAGCATCATTCCTTCAAAAGAACACCCAGGGCTGATCTCCTTCAGAATGGACTGGTTGGATCTCCTTGCAGTCCAAGGGACTCTCAAGAGTCTTCTCCAACACCACAGTTCAAAAGCATCAATTCTTCAGCACTCAGCCTTCTTCACATTCCAACTCTCGCATCCATACATGACCACAGGAAAAACTATAGCCTTGACTGGATGGACCTTTGTTGGCAAAATAATGTCTCTGCTTTTGAATATACTATCTAGGTTGGTCATAACTTTCCTTCTAAGGAGTAAACGTCTTTTAATTTCATGGCTGCAATCACCATCTGCAGTGATTTTGAAGCAACCCCCCCCCCCACAAAAAAAAAGAAGAAAATAAAAGAAAAGTCTGACACTGTTTCCACTGTTTCTCCATCTATTTCCCATGAAGTGATGGGACCAGATGCCATGATCTTCCTTTTCTGGACGTTGAACTTTAAGCCAAAGTTTCCACTCTCCATTTTCACTTTCATCAAGAGGATTTTTAGTTCTTCTTCACTTTCTGCCATAAGGGTGGTATCATCTGCATATCTGAGGTTATTGATATTTCTCCTGGCAATCCTGATTCCAGCTTATGCTAACTCAGCTTAATCTCCTACATAAGAGTACATTTACAAAACAATATTAAAAAGAAAAACAGTAGTCTCAGTGGAAGAAAGTATCTAGATCAGTTATTGCCAAGACATAAAATCAAAGTACCTCAAGCTGCTGGAATGACTTGAACACACCAGAGCCTGAGATAAAACAGAATTAAAAGTTTAAAATTAATTAAGTAACAAATAAACACTACAGATTAACAGCATTCCCTTTGTTTTCCTTTGTGTAGACTGTAGCAATTAAGAAATATTATTATCATTATATATTATACCAGTTAGTAGGTGGAAGCAATGGGAAAAAGCAACCAAATTGGTTATTTTTAAACAGACTAGTCAAAGCTATGGTTTTTCCAGTAGTCATGTATGGATGTGGGAGTTGGACTGTGAAGAAGGCTGAGCACTGAAGAATTGATGCTTTTGAACTGTGGTGTTGGAGAAGACTCTTGAGAGTCCCTTGGACTGCAAGGGGATCCAACCAGTCCATTCTGAAGGAGATTAGCCCTGGGATTTATTTGGAAGGAACGATGCTAAAGCTTAAACTCCAGTATTTTGGCCACATCATGTGAAGAGTTGACTCACTGGAAAAGACTCTGATGCTGGGAGGGATTAGGGGCAGGAGGAGAAGGGGACGACAGAGGATGAAATGGCTGGATGGCATCACTGATTCGATGGATGTGAATCTGAGTGAACTCTGGGAATTGATGATGGACAGGGAGGCCTGGCGTGCTGCGATTCATGGGGTTGCAAAGAGTTGGACACGACTGAGGGACTGAACTGAACTGAACTGATAGTACTCTTGTGACTGGACCCTTTGTAGAATGGTGCTTTATCCAGCATTGGAATAGTGGATATAGCACCAGAATCGTTGATGCTTTTGATATACATGTGTTCTTATCATATCAGAATGACTTTAGTGTTAGGTGAAAGATTGGTGAATTTTAAGAACCGAAAGTCAACCAGTCATGTCCGACTCTCTGTGACCCCATGGACTGTAGTCCATGGAATTCTCCAAGCCAGGATACTGGAGGGGTTAACTGTTCCCTTCACCAAGGGATATTCCCAACTCAGGGATCAAACACAGATCTCCCACAATGCAGGCAGATTCTTTACCAGTCGAGCCATTAGGGAAACCCAAGAATACTGGATTGCGTAGCTTATCCGTTCTTCAGCAGATCTTCTCCACCCAGGAATTAAACTAGAGTTACAAAGAGTCCGACTGAAGTGAGTGACTTTCACTTTTATTTGAGGCTCTTAAAATTCACCAGTCTTTCACCTAACACTAAAGTCATTCAGATATGCTAAGAAAGCATGTTTATCAAAAGCAGCAACTATTTTTGTGCTATATCCGCCATTCCAATGATTATTTAATATTAATGTTTCTCAGAAGAATGAATTGTATAATAGGATTAGAGTAATAGTGATGACAGTAAATTTATGACATTTTCTTCAGAATTCCATCAAATCAGAAGATAAATGTATGTTAAATTCATCAGATTATTTAAACTACAAAAATTAACAGACAGTGCATACTACTTCTGAAATAATTTGATGATACTAGTATAAGATGTATTTCTTATCATGTTTTAAAATTACCCTTGGATTTTATTTAAATTGAATTTTGCTACTATGGATTAGTAAATATTTAGGTACAAAAGCACTTTTAAAGTTATGGCACATTCAGTTTAGATTATTTGAGGTGTTCTTATTCCATTGTCTGATTACCAAGGAAACAACCATATGACAGAGTTGGACTCTTATTATCTAAGTCTTATTTAACAGATTGTGTTGTATTTGTTTTATACTTTTATAGACTATAAAAGTTATGAGGTGATAGTTTATTGTTGTTCTCATTTGCATCTCCCTAAATATTCAGAAAACTAAGATCATGGCATCTGGCCCCATCACTTCACGGCAAATAGATGGGGAATCAGTGGCTGACTTTATTTTTCTGGGCTCAAAAATCACTGCAGATGGTGATTGCAGCCATGAAATTAAAAGACGCTTACTCCTTGGAAGGAAAGTTATGAACAACCTAAATAGCATATTGAAAAGCAGAGACATTACTTTGACGAAAAAGGTCCATCTAGTCAAGGCATGGTTTTTCCAGTGGTCATGTATGGATGTGAGAGTTGGACTGTGAAGAAAGCTGAGTGCCAAAGAATTGATGCTTTTGAACTGTGGTGTTGGAGAAGACTCTTGAGAGTGCCTTGAACTGCAAGGAGGTCCAACAAGTCAATCCTCAAGTAGTTCAGTCCTGGGTGTTCATTGGAAGGACTGATGCTGAAGCTGAAAATCCAATACTTTGGCCACCTCATGTGAAGAGTTGACTCATTGGAAAAGACTCTGATGCTGGGAGGGATAGGGGACAGGAAGAGAAGGGGACGATAGAGGATGAGATGTTTGAATGGCATCACCGACTCGATGGACATTAGTTTGGGTAACTCTGGGAGTTGGTGATGGACAGGGAGGCCTGGCATGCTGTGATTCATGGGGTCGCAAAGAGTCAGACATGACTGAGTGAACTTTGAAAACCTTTGTTTTATTTGTTTTATAGAGATGGCTATTTCCAGTTTGCTCCAACATTTATGTCAGAAATGGTTTAGTTACCTTTGTGATGTTTGTATGCTCTATTCATAGGTATCTTACAGTTTCCATGTATTTAGTTTCACTTTATACAGCCCTACTGCCTACTGATTTACAACAAAGTGGGGTTTATTATGCAAGGGTATGGTTTATTATGTTGCTGATGCATCATATTTAAACAGCTATGAAAATTAACTGCAGTGCATGCTCAGCAGCTAATTTTCAAACTCAGAGCTTTTGGGGATATGCTGGTCACCAATATATTTTAAAGGCAAGATTTAGCCAGTTTATTGCTGACCTTTAATGCTATTTTGTGAATGTTTTCATGATGCCATTAAACTAGTTTGTAAATAGTAGATTTAATAGTGAAACTCTGTTGACTGTTCCTTTAGGGAAAATGCATGACTGAGTGGGAAACTTGAGATTAACAAAATGCTACAAGGGTATAGCCCACTTGCATGCATCCACAGAATCAGGAGAAAATTGAATAACTTAAATATAGATGACTACTTAAAGATATATATACCCCTTGATTTGGATATACTTGTCTCTGAAATTTAGAAATGTACTACCACAAGCAGAATTTGTAAATCTCAAAAACTTCTGACTCAAATCTTCCTGTTTTTGCAATCCTTTTCATTAATGTCAGCATACCTATTTTTGAAATGAGATTAATAAATTAACTATGAAATGACATAATACAGGTTTATATGTGTGTGCTAAGTTGCTTCAATCTTGTCTGACTCTTTGCGACCCTGTAGACTGTAGCCTGCCAGGCTCCTCTGTCCATGAGATTCTCCAGGCAAGAATACTGGAGTGGGTTGCCATGCCCTCCTCAAGGGGATCTTCCTGACCCAGGGATCAAACCTACATCTCTTATGTCTCCTGAACAAGTAGGTGGCTTATTTACCACTCGTGCCACCTAAACAAGTCCAGCTTAATCCATGTAACAAGTTAGTTATTTGCATGGGATGGTAATATTTACTTATTCTCTTACATTTTAAAAAATGTACCTGACAAGGTATTACAAACTGCCCTGCAAAATATCGAAGCAATATTCATTGCCTAACTAATTCTGATGTGTAAGTTGCCATCATCGTTATTTTCCTTGGTGGCCATACCAGTTCACATCCATGTGAGGTGTACACCTACTCCCTTTTCCCCACATCCTTGCCACCATTTGTAACCTCTTGTCATTCTGATAATAGATATTCTAACAGACAGAGAAACGAGACATCAAATTGCCAACATCTGCTGGATAATGGAAAAAGCAAGAGAGTTCCAGAAAGATATCTATTTCTGCTTTATTGACTATGACTTTGACCGTGTGGATCACAAAAAACTGTGGAAAATTCTGAAAGAGATGGGGATACCAGACCACCTGACCTGCCTCTTAAGAAATCTGTATGCAGGTCAGGAAGCAACAGTTAGAAATGGACATGGAACAACAGACTGGTTCCAAATAGGAAAAGGAGTTTGTCAAGGCTGTATACTGTCACCCTGCTTATTTAACTTATATGCAGAGTACATCATGAGCAAGGCTGGACTGGAAGAAACACAAGCTGGAATAAAGATTGCTGGGAGAAATATCAATAGCCTCAGATATGCAGATGACACCACCCTTATGGCAGAAAGTGAAGAGGAACTAAAAAGCCTCTTGATGAAAGTGAAAGAGGAGAGTGAAAAAGTTGGCTTAAAGCTCAACATTCAGAAAATGAATATCATGGCATCCGGTCCCATCACTTCATGGGAAATAGATAGGAAAATAGTGTCAGATTTTATATTTTTGGGCTCCAAAATCACTGCAGATGGTGACTGCAGCCATGAAATTAAAAGACGCTTACTCCTCGGAAGAAAAGTTATGACCAACCTAGATAGCATACTCAAAAGTAGAGACACTACTTTGCCAACTAAGGTCCGTCTAGTCAAGGCTATGGTTTTTCCAGTGGTCATGTATGGATGTGAGAGCTGGACTGTGAAGAAGGCTGAGTGCCAAAGAATTGATGCTTTTGAACTGTGGTGTTGGAGAAGACTCTTGAGAGTCCCTTGGACTGCAAGGAGATCCAACGAGTCCATTCTGAAGGAGATCAGCCCTGGGATTTCTTTGGAAGAAATGATACTAAAGCTGAAACTGCAGTACTTTGGTCACCTCATGCGAAGAGTTGACTCTGGAAAAGACTCTGATGCTGGGAGGGATTGGAGGCAGGAGGAGAAGGGGATGACAGAGAATGAGATAGCTGGATGGCATCAATGACTCGATGGACATGAGTCTGAGTGAACTCTGGGAGTTGGTGATGGACGACAGGGAGGACTGGCGTACTGCAGTTCATGGGGTTGCAAAGAGTCGGACACGACTGAGCGGCTGAACTGAACTGAACTGAACTGATCCTAACAGGTATGAGGTGATCCTAACAGGTATCGCTGTTCTCATTTGCATCTCCCTAATGATTAGTAAACCTTTGAAAACGTTAGTAAACTATTGAAAACCTTTTTCATGTTAGCTGTCAGACATCTGTTTGTCTTCTTTAGAAAACATCTATTCAGCTGCTTTGCCCAGTTTTCAATTAGGTTATTTTTTTATTTTTTCTGTTGAATTGTATGTATAGCTTGTATATAATTTTATTCTATTCTGTGTGTTGCCTTAAATTTGATGACCACTTCCTTTGTTGTGCAGAAACTTTTTAGTTTGATGTCATCCTACTTTTCATTTTTGCCTTTGTTGCCTTTATTTTTATTTTTAATTTTTTTTTCAATTTTTAAAATATAAATTTATTTATTTTTAATGTCAAACCAAAAAAATATTGCCAAGACTGATATCAAGGAGAGCATCTCCTGTGTTTTCCTCTATGAGTTTTATGTTTTCAGGTTTTACATTTAAGAATTTAATCCACTGTTGAGTGTTTTTTGGTGTATGGTGTAAGATAGAGGTCTAGTTTCATTCTTTTTCATGTTCCTGTCAATTTTTTTCAATTAATTGAAGACACTGTTCTTTTACGATTGTGTATGTTTTACTTTTTGGTCATAAATGTATTTACCATATGCATGTGTGTTTTTTTTCTGGACTTTCTCTTTTGTTTCATTGATATTGTGTCAATTTTTATGCCAATGCCATACTATTTGGATTGCTATAGTTTTGTTATATAGTTTGAAATCAGGAAGTAAGGTGCCTCTGGCTTTGTTTTCCTTTCTCAGAAGTTTTTGCTCAGTGAATCTTTCTAGTCCCATATAGCAATTTGATATTTATTTTTTCCTTTTGTGAAAAACACCATTATAATTTTGACAGGAATTGCATTATATTCGTGGATCATTCTGGCTAGTATAGATGTTTTAACAGTATTGACCCTGCTAATCCATAAACACAGGTTATCATTCCTTTACTTGTGTATTCTTCAGTTTCTTTTATCAATGTTTTATAGTTGTCAGTATACAGATTTTGCAGCTCTGGTTAAATTTATTCCTAAGTATATTATTCTTTTTGATGCTATTATCTTTGGGATGTTTTTTCCTTAATTTCTCTTTCCAGTAGTGTATTTTTAGTGTGGCAATGCAATAAATTATTGTACACTTATTTTGTATCTTGCAATTTTCCTAATTCATTGATTAATATAACAGGTTTTTTGATAGAATATTTAAGATTTTCTGTGTATAAGATCACATTGTCTACAGAGGCAATTTTACTTCTGCATTTCCAGTTTGGATAGGGCTTCCCTAGGGGCTCAGACAGCAAAAACTCTGCCTGCAGTGCAGGAGACCTGAGTTCAATCCCTGGGTCAGGAAGATCCCCTAGAGAAGTAAATGGCAACCCACTCCAGTATCCTTGCCCTAAAACTTCCATGGACAGAGGAGCCTGGCAGGCAATATATCCATGGGGTCACAAAGAGTCAGACCTGACTGAGTGAATTCAATTTCCAATTTGGAAAACTTGATTTATTTTCTTGTCTGATTAGTCTGGCTAGAACTCCAGTAGTATGTTGAATGAAATTTATTATAAGGTATTTATAAATAAGCTGTAATAGCAATAGTATGGAAAATAAAATTGAATTTTCTTTCATTTGTTGAAAGGATACAGTATATTGAACTATTGATCATCACCTAATAACAGATTACAAACGTTGTTTTTTTTATTTTTATTTTTTCCCTTTACCCACTGGGCAGTCTATCTAGAAAAAATGATTTTGTGACTTACTGAAAAAATTACCAGTGCTTATTTTGTCTTTATCATGTCTTTTATAACCTGGAGAACTAAGTCTTCACTATTAGAAGAGCTAAGAGTTTTTGCAGGATGTAACTTGTTTTATAACTATGGAACCTTCTGGTTTGTGTTGTCTTTTCAACTTGCTTGAACAGATAACAAAGTTCATATTCAATCAAATGTTTAAAATTTTTGATTTATACATTTTGTACATTTTCTGTAATCATATTCTAAATGAGGACCTTTGACCTAAAACTAATTTTGAACTTTTCAGTTGGACCCTGCTGCTGCTGCTGCTAAGTTGCTTCAGTCGTGTCCAACTCTGTGCAACCCCATAGATGGCAGCCTACCAGGCTCCTCCGTCCCTGGTATTCTCCAGACAAGAATACTGGAGTGGGTTGCCATTTCCTTCTCCAATGAATGAAAGTGAAAAGGGAAAGTGAAATCACTCAGTCAAGCCCGACTCTCAGCAACCCCATGGACTGCAGCATGCCAGGCTCCTCCATCCATAGGATTTTCCAGACAAGAGTATTGGAGTGGGATGCCATTGCCTAGGACATCTCAGAATTTTTCTTGTTTTTCCTCCTTTTACTACAGAGATGTTAAACTAATTAGACTTATTTAAGGAGATCAGTCCTGGGTGTTCTTTGAAAAGACTGACGCTAAAGCTGAAATTCCAATACTTTGGCCACCTCATGAGAAGAGTTGACTCATTGGAAAAGACTCTGATGCTGGGAGGGATTGGGGGCAGGAGGAGAAAGGGATGACAGGGGATGAAATGGCTGGATGGCATCACTGACTCAATGGACATGAGTTTGAGTGAACTCTGGAAGTTGGTGATGGACAGGGAGGCCTGGCGCTGCGATTCATGGGGTTGCAAAGAGTTGGACACGACTGAACAACTGAACTGAACTGAATATATATTAAATTAATGGAAATGTTATAAAATAAAAAAGAAAGCTAGCCTTTCTTTAGGTTCTAATTGTTTGGATATATATTATTTATGCAAGTATTCCTGAAATTATTTAAAATTCTAGAAATCTGATGTCCTGGCATAATGTTACTACTCGTAATTCTAGTTAGTATCTTAAAATCTTTGAAACAAAATAATGCAATTTGCTTGCTGATTATGTTGTAGTGAGCTCTCATGAAGCCTTTAATTATGACCACATTTTGATATTTACAGTTATTGTTTTATCTGATCTTTTTCCAAAATTGCTTCCTCTTCAAAGAGATTCATGAAAACAACAGAAAAGTAAAGGTTTCTGGTTAGTTTCAGCCTCTACCACTGAAATAGGTGATCATTTTCTGAACAATAATGGTGAAACTGTTTGATTCATATTCGTAAATATACCTTTGTAAACAAAAATAAAATAAGATTTGTTTCTCTCGTCCTGATTCTGACACAATTCAGAAACTCTTACTGAGTATTTTTATTTTTCATTACAATAAAGACATTTGCATAGTTCAATAAAAATTATGATCCTTGTCACAGAATGCACTTGGGTAACTTCTTTACTTGACTTCTTAGCCTATAGAGTTTTTAAAAATCAAATCTGAAATTCTTTATTACCAAAGAGTTTAAGAAATTATGGTAAATTTTATGGAGCTAATAAAACCCCTTTAGTTCAGTTCAGTTCAGTCACTCAGTTGTGTCCAACTCTTTGCAACCTCCTGAGTCGCAGCACGCCAGGCCTCCCTGTCCATCACCATCTCCTGGAGTTCACTCAGACTCACATCCATCGAGTCAGTGATGCCATCCAGCCATCTCATTCTCGGCTGTCCCCTTCTCCTCCTGCCCCCAATCCCTCCCAGCATCAGAGTCTTTGCCAATGAGTCAACTCTTCGCATGAGGTGGCCAAAGTACTGGAGCTTCAGCTTTAGTATCATTCCTTCCAAAGAAATCCCAGGGTTGATCTCCTTCAGAATGGACTGGTTGGATCTCCTTCTTCGGTGCTCAGCCTTCTTCACAGTCCAACTCTCACATCCATACATGACTACAGGAAAAACCATAGCTTTGACTAGACAGACCTTATTCGGCAAAGTAATGTCTCTGCTTTTGAATATACTATCTAGGTTGGTCATAACTTTTCTTCCGAGGAGTAAGTGTCTTTTAATTTCATGGCTGTAGTCACCATCTGCAGTGATTTTGGAGCCCAAAAAATAAAGTCCTTAGATATCACTAAAGTTTTAACTTTAACAACATATCTGAGAATATACATAAAACCACAATGACTTATTTAGCATATAAATTAGTCTAACTGTGATTATCTTTGTTAGAAATCAGAGTAATTGTACACAGAAAAAATTGCATTCTGACAGAAAATTATAATATAGCCTTGTGGAGATTCTACCCCTGTTTATTGTGTTTGCAGTTTTGTTATCTACCTATAAACTGAACTGGTTTCTAAATTCTTCCAATTTTTTCTAATATCTGATGACAACTCTCCAAATGAACATTTCCAGTTCTCTTCCAACAGTCTTACTTAAAATCACTAAGAAAAAAAAAAAAAAAAAAAGAAATAACTGCCCTTTTCTCAAAGCTCTGCAAAATGAAACTAGAAAAATTGATGTAAATGTTAAAACAATCACTAGAATGGCACATGTGTGGACTGTCATTGCATGTGGACCATCTTTGTGCATGGACAGTCTTGGTGTTTATTGCTTTTTTGGTTATTCAGAAAGTCTGCAAGAACACCCAGTGACATAATCAGAGATATTTAAACCACAGAAGATGTTCAAGCCCAATATCACAAGTTTCAAGTAGAAATCTCAATTTGGCTCTCATGTTGACTCAGAGGCTGATTTGCAGTCTACTTCAACCATTAATTTTTATTTTTGTTTATTTGCTTGTTTCCATAGAAGTTTTTTGTTGTTTGGTCACTATGTCTTCTCTGACTCTTTGGAACACAATGGACTGCAGCATGCCAGTCTTCCCTGTCCTTCACTGTCTCCTAGGGTTTGTTCAAACTCATGTCCATTGAGTCAGTGATGCCATCCAACCATCTCATCCTCTATCATCCCCTTTTCTTCCTGCCCTCAAACTTTCTCAGCATCAGGATCTTTTCTAATGAGTAGCTTCATCACATCAGGTGGCCAAACTATTGGAGCTTTGGCATCAGCATCAGTCCTTCCAATGAATATTCAGGCTTGATATCATTTAGGATTGACTGGTTTGATGTTCTTCCAGTCCAAGGGACTCTCAAAAATCTTCTCCAACACCACAGTTTGAAAGCATTAGTTCTTTGGTTTTAGCCTTCTTTAGGGTCCAACTCTTACATCTGTCCATAACTTCCATAAAAGTGACTCTCATTAAATAAGATAAAAATATAATTTATCATACCATACTGGCCTAACTTTAGAAGCTAACCTCCTGGAATGAGACACAACTGTTTAAACTGATCTCTTCTCAAGACTGAGAGACTGATTCAAAGAGATAGAGAGATATAACAATTTGGCTTGTTGAGTATGAAACTCCTTTGGGAAATTTAAAAGAGGATAAATAAAAAATAACAAAATACCCCAAATGTGCCTCTTTGGTGTAGGATTATTTTGAGCTAGTAAGGTGATTTTTAACAACAGATTTGCTTTGGATTATTTATTGTCTGAACAAGGAAGACTCTGGCATAGCAATTATCTCCTGCTGTACCTATATCAACAACTCTGGTATTATAGACACTCAAGCATTACAAATTAACAAATACGTCTCTTTTGTTTGTTTGTTTGTTTGTTTGTTTTTAATCTATGCTGCTTCAAGTACATTCTTTAACTGGTTTGATATCAAATTTGGTTTGGTTCATGACAGCACTAGCTAAGAACATATTAACATTTCAGTTTTGGTGTTGTATTCTCCCTGGCATTTTAGTCTCCCTGGTGCATTGTCTTCTTTCCAGGGTCTGACATCAGACCCTTGTAATCAAACAGTCTCATTATGCATATAGGTACATCATACATTCTCATTACAATTGGAGAAGCAAACAAGTATAAAACAATGACATGAAGAGCAAAAAGAACTCTTCCACAGACATAACACCATAATCTATGAAGTGCATGCCAAGAACAGTCTAACCCTGATGGTAACTGAGAATGGTGTTAATACAGACTTATTGGTCAGCCGACCAAAATGATAGATTTAAATATTATTGAAATAAGGAAACCACTAAACTGATGTGATTCTCATGCCTTGGTAGACCATATAAGCAACCCAAAATCTAGCTACAATTTTACTCGTATCTAAGAAAGTGAAACTTAAGAGTGAAGTGAAGTGAAGTGAAGTTGCTCAGTTGTATCTGACTCTTTGCGATCCCATGCAGCGTAGCCTGCCAGGCTCCTCTGCCCATAGAATTTTCCAGGTCAGGACACTAGAGTGGGTTGTCATTTCCTTCTCCAGGGGATCTTCCCAAACCAGGGATCAAACCCGGGTCTCCTAAACTACAGACAGACTCTTTACCATATGAGCCACTAGGGAAGAGTAACCAATCACAAATAGCAAACTAGGCTTTCTAAAATAAAGCAGTTGCTTATACCACAATCAGTTAAATAATTTATTTGCTTTGTTTTCATGATTTTTTTGTTTGTTTCTGTTTGTTTTTTATAAAAACCTTGCCCTTACATCCTGTCGGTGGAGCACTCCTAACTAGTTTTAATTTGATGCTGCCCAGTTCACACCAATATTTGCTCAAAAGAAAAAAACAAACAAACAAAAAAAAAACTTCACAATTGCAACACACCTCAGTTTACTTTTAACATTAGCAAAATATATATCATATTGTTCTTATACCCCTAGAATAACAAAGTAGAAAGAGTAACAAATATAGAATTAGCACTTTTTGTAGCTTTGCCTCTAAGTGATATCAGTATTAATATTTGGTAAATCTTTCATGTGGTTATGATTTTAGCTAGTGTTAGCTGTACTGCAAGTACGCAGCAACTTTTTTAAACAATAGATTTATTTATAATTTGAATCGTTCCTTATAGTTAACTCTGAATTAATCTACATAGCATTTCATTCAGTCACTGCTAACTAATTAGAAATATCTTGGGCAATGGAACTACTTATAAATTAAGAGGACATTATCCTTGAAATCTCTACCATCTGTAATATTCTAGGATTCCTTAATCTCTTTTGATACCTTAGAAGCTCTTTCCTTCTTATATAGATTCCAGCTTGGAAGGGTGAATCATTAGCCTTTGGCATGGATTTATATAGTTTAGGTTGAAACTGTATAGAAACTATCTCTGTTATAACTGTCCTTGTCAGATCTCCTTTCTTGGTAAAATTTATGCATTTTATTTTTAAAATTAATTCATTGATCCTAACTGGAGAATAATTACTTTACAATATTGTGATGCTTTTTGCTATAAATCAACTTGAATCAGCCACAAATATTCATGTGTCCCCAAATCCTGATGCCTCCTCCCTCCTCCCTCCCTACGCTATCCCTCTGGGTTTTCCCAGAGCACTGACTTAGGATGCCTTTCTTTAAAATGCATGCATTTTATTTTATTTTATTTTATTTTATTTATTTATTTATTTTAATTTTAAAAACTATCTTGTAGTTCAAAAGAAGTTATTATTTGAGATGTGTATTCATATTTTTCTCCTCTGTAGTATGACCAGTCTCATCTAAGTTCCACACAGATGAATGGGTTATCCATAGAATTAATCTTATAATAAAATACACTAAACTCACCCTTTATCTTTTTTTTTTTTTTTTTTCAGTTCCCCAACCAGGGACTGAACCAGGACCACCAAGTGAAAATGTTTTGTCTTAACCACTGGACTCAAGGAATTCTCACCCCTTACCTTTTTAGGAGACATTTCTATCAGAGAGTCTTCCTAAGATGCTAACCGTTTCACTGTATAAATGTATTTAAAATTGCCCTAGAAAAGTTGCTCTTTTTCTAAACTTTTTCTTGTTGAAATAATTTTCTCCTAGAGGATCAGACTGAAACAGACTATTAGTAAAAAGGATGTAACTGAGATAACACTGGAGGGACTAAAACAAAAATATGAGCCATGAAATGTCCCAGAATTTTCTCAGTGCTCTAGAGTGGTGCTAAGCGCTGATTAGATAGATTATACTACTTTAGGGATATTTATAAAATTTTCTGAATACATAGCTTCTTTCAATGATATTAAACTTTTTTTCAATAATAGTATATGCAGATTATATGTAAGGGTGAAATTCTGACCCACTTTTAAACTGATATGAAGATAGTTTTTAAATATCCATATCACAGTAGGTTTACTGGCATATATTGAAAGTGTTAAATTCTCTTAAGCAATGAAGTATACTCCCTCTGGCAGTGCATATTTCTGCTGAGTAATAAATTATATTAATTTAAAAAGAAGAAAAAATATCAGCTCAATATAATAATTTAAATTTTAAATTTAAATTATTTAAAATTTAAATAAAACTCATTTTGATTCCTTGTCTGGCTATCTTCATTCACTGTTTCATTAAAAACCCATAAATAAAATATTGCTCAACAATTTTATAGCTAATATACTGCTCAAAAGTCTATTGTTATTCTAGAAGTGTTTTTGAGGGTTTGCTGCAGTTAAGATGAATCTACTATAGCATCTTATTAGGGATGGTAGTCAAACCAAAAATCTAAACAATATTTCCCAAGTGTAAGCTGCAGAAAATGAATTTTGTCTCAGTGGATACAAATACAAAAAAATAGGAAAACAGATATTACAATGAAAAGAACAGTATTGAATATTACAAAATATTGCTTTTGCAAAGTCAAATATAAATGAGCATATATATATGAACATAACATATATACATATACACACATATAGCATATATATACATATTTATGTGTGTGTGTTTATGTGTATGCTTATACACATGTTCAGTCATCTCCAACTCTGTGTGACCCCATGGAATATAGCCCACTAGGCTCCTCAGTCCATGAAATTCTCTAGGCAAGAATACTGGACTGTTTCATAATTCCCTTCTCCCGGGGATCTTCCCAACCCAGAGATTGGACCCGGTATCCTGCATTGCAGGCAGATTCTATACCGTCTGAGCCACCAGAAAGGTGTACACACACACACACCCACACACACACCCACACACACACACATACACACACAAAAGTGTATAGATAATCATCTCTAGTATTGTGATTAAAATTTGCTTTTTGGGGTAGGGAATAGTAGGGAGGCTCAGGAGGGAATTTCAGGAGGGAGTGGGCATATGTATACTTAAGGCTGGTTCACTTTGTTGTGTGGCAGAAATCAACACAATATTGTAAAGTAATTGTGCATGCTCAGTCACTCCGTTGTGTCCGACTCTGCAACTGCATGGACTGAAGCCTGCCATGCTCCTCTGTCCATGATGTTGGAGTTTTCCAGGCAAGAACACTGGAATGGGTGGCCATTTCCTACTCCAGTGGAAAGCAATTATGCTCCGATTAAAAATAATTTTTTAAAAAGAATGATGATAAGCAAAATAACAAAAACAAAATCAAAAAAACAATTACTTTTCCAAAATGAATATCACTTTGTTATTTGGAAACAACTTAGCAGTCACTGCCACAAATACTTTACAGCCTGACTTATTATATATTTTCTTTTTATTTTATAAGGTAGATATATTTTTATAAAATATTAAACATAAACTGCTATAAATGTAATTTCATAGATTTTACAGATACAATTAGAGTCATATTTTAAACAATAAGAATTTAATTACTGAAGGTTTGTGAATACTTATTTAATACACATAACTTTATATCATGTTCTAAATATCATATTAATTGCCCAGATTGCATATAGTTTGAAAATATGACTTGAGTCAATTTTCATTTACTTTTTATAGAAAATGAAATTCCAGCTCCATCTTGTGGTTTCAATTTGGTTTCAAAGTTTTCATTATTATGACAATACTTTATTCCTTATTGTTTTAACTTTTCATTCATTGAATGAATATGTAATGGGTACTTGTAAAAATTCATTATATTAAAAAAGATTCTATTATTTTCTCTGTAAGATACTAAATACATCTTTATTTTATAAAGTTCTCACAATATATTTACCATTTTTACTATTTTTATTTCATTATATAATCACACAAGAAAAATAAGTACTATACTAATTAAGTACTAAATAAGTATTATGTTAACGAATATAATAAGCCTCCTTGAAGGTCTAATTAATTTTCAATTAAATTTATTAAGAAATGTAGAAAGTATAAATTCGGCATAATGTTACCGCTTCAAAAATGCTCTGTTTTACTTTCAAAGTCTCAACCTATATCACATATCCTTGATATTCTTGCCTAATTAAAGAGCAGTACATTTCAAAAATGCAATATTTATTTGTACATTGCAATGAAATGAGTTTTTTTTTTCTTTCTTTTTTTAAATATAAATTTATTTTAATTGCAGGCTAATTACTTTACAATATTGTATCAGTTTTGCCATACATCAACAAGGATCTGCCACAGATATACACGTGTTCCCCATCCTGAAGCCCCCTCCCACCTGCCTCCCCATGCCATCCCTCTGTGTCATCCCCCTGCACCAGTCCCAAGCATCCTGTATCCTGCATCGAACCTGGACTAGTGATTCGTTTCATGTATGATATTATACATGTTTCAATGTTATTCTCCCAAATCATCCAACCCTCTCCCTGTCTCAGAGTACAAAAGACTGTTCTATACATCTGTGTTTCTTTTGCTGTCTCACATACAAGGTTATCTTTACCATCTTTCTAAATTCCACATATACATGTTAGTATACTGTACTGGTGTTTTTCTTTCTGTCTTGCTTCACTCTGTATAATAGGCTTCAGTTTCATCCACCTCAATAGAATTGATTCAAATGTATTATTTTTAATGGCTGAGTAATACTCCGTTGTGTATAGGTACCATAGGTTTCTTATCCATTCATTTGCTGATGGACATCTAGATTGCTTCTATGCCCTGGCTACTATAAACAGAGCTGCGATGAACACTGGGGTACACGTGTCTCTTTCAATTCTGGTTTTCTCAGTGTGTATGCCCAGCAGTGGGATTGCTGGGTCATAAGGCAGTTGTATTTCGAGATTTTTTAAGGAAACTCCACACTGTTCTCCATAGTAGCTGTATTAGTCTGCATTCCCACCAACAGTTTAAGAGGGTTCACTTTTCTCCACACCCTCTCCAGCATTTATTCCTTGTAGACTTTTGGATCCCAGCCATTCTGACTGGTGTGAAATGGTACCTCATTGTGTTCTTGATTTGCATTTCTCTGATAATGAGTGATGTTGAGCAACTTTTCATGTTTGTTGGCCATCTGTATGTCTTATTTGGAGAAATGTCTGTTTAGCTCTTTGGCCAATTTTTTGAATGAGTCATTTATTTTTCTGGAATTGAGCTGCAGGAGTTGCTTGTATATTTTTTAGATTAGTTTTTCTCAGTTGCTTTATTTGCTATTATTTTATCCCAATCTGAAGGCTGTTTTTTCACCTTGCTTTATGCCTCCTGAAAAACTGACATGCAGGTCAGGAAGCAACAGTTACAAATGGACATGGAACAACAGACTGGTTCCAACTAGGAAAAGAAGTAGGTCAAGGCTGTATATTATTCCCTGCTTATTTAACTTATATGCAGAGTACATCATGAGAAACACTGGGCTGGAAGAAACACAAGTTGGAATCAAGATTGTCAGGAGAAATATCAATAACCTCAGATATACAGATGACACCACCTTTATGGCAGAAAGTGAAGAGGAACTAAAAAGCCTCTTGATGAAAGTGAAAGAGGAGAGTGAAAAAGTTGGCTTAAAGCTCAACATTCAGAAAACGAAGATCATGGCATCTGGTCCCATCACTTCATGGGAAATAGATGGGGAAACAGTGGAAACAGTGTCAGAATTTATTTTGGGGGGCTCCAAAGTCACTCCAGATGGTGACTGCAGCCATGAAATTAAAAGACACAATCCTTGGAAGAAAATTTATGAAATTAAAGCTGCTTACTCCTTGGAAGAAAAGTTATGAACAACTTAGATAGGATATTAAAAAGGAGAGACATTACTTTGCCAACAAAGGTCCATCTAGTCAAGGCTATGGTTTTTCCAGTGGTCATGTATGGATGTGAGAGTTGGACTGTGAAGAAGGCTGAGCGCCAAAGAATTGATGCTTTTGAACTGTGATGTTGGAGAAGACCCTTGAGAGTCTCTTGGGCTGCAAGGAGATCCAACCAGTCCATTCTGAAGGAGATCAGCCCTGGGATTTCTTTGGAAGGAATGATGCTAAAACTGAAGCTCCAGTACTTTGGCCACCTCATGCAAAGAGTTGACTCATTGGAAAAGACTCTGATGTCAGGAGGGATTGGGAGCACAAGGAGAAGAAGATGACTAAGGATGAGATGGCTGGATGGCATCAGTGACTCTTCATTCTTTTACAAGTGCTTGTCCAGTTTTCACAGCACCAATTGTTAAAGAGATTGTCTTTTCTTCATTTTGTATCCTTTCCTCCTTTGTCAAAGATAAGGTGTCCATAGTTGCGTGAATTTATCTCTGGGCTTTCTATTTTGTTCCATCGATCTATAGTTCTGTCTTTGTGCCTGTATCATACTCTCCTGATGACTGTGGTTTTGTAGTAGAGCCTGAAGTCAGCCAGGTTGATTCCTCCAGTTCCATTCTTCTTTCTCAAGATTGCTTTGGATATTCAAGGTTTTTTGTATTTCCATACAAATTATGAAAATATTTGTTCTAGCTCTGTGAAAAATACCGTTGGCAGCTTGATAGGTATTTCACTGAATCTATAGATTGCTTTGGCTAGTATACTCATTTTCACTATATTGATTCTTCCAATCCATGAACATGGTATATTTCTCCATCTATTAGTGTCCTCTTTGATTTCTTTCATCAGTGTTTTATAGTTTTCTATATATAGGTTTTTAGTTTCTTTAGGTAGATTATTCCTAAGTATTTTATTCTTATCGTTTCAATGATGAATGGAATTGTTTCCTTAATTTCTCTTTCTGCTTTCTCATTATTAGTGTATAGTAATGCAAGGGATTTCTGTGTGCTGATTCTATATTCTGCAACTTTACTATATTCATTGATTAGCTCTAGTAAGTTTTCTGGTAGAGTCCTTACTGTTTTCTATGTAGAGGATCATGTTATCTGCAAATAGTGTGAGTTTTACTTCTTTTCCAGTTCGGATTCCTTTTATTTCTTTTTCTTCTCTGATTGCTGCGGCCAAAACTTCCCAAACTATATTGAATAGTAATGATGAAAGTGGACACCCTTGTCTTGTTCCTGAATTTAGGGGAAATGCTTTCAGTTTTTCACCATTGAGGATAATGTTTGCAGTGGGTTTGTCATATATAGCTTTTATTATGTTGAGGGATGTTCCTTCTATTCCTACTTTCTGGAGAGTTTTTATTATAAATAGATGTTGAATTTTGTCAAAGGCTTTCTCTGCATCTATTGAGATAACCATATGGCTTTAATTTTTCAGTTTGTTAATGTGGTGAAATACATTGTTTGATTTGTGGATTTTGAAGAATCCTTGCATCCCTTAGATAAAACCCACTTGGTCATGGTGTATGATCTTTTTAATGTGTTGTTGGTTTCAGATTGCTAGGATTTTATTGAGGATTTTTGCATCTCTGTCAGTGATATTGGCCTGTATTTTTCTTTTTGGGGGCATCTTTGTCAGGTTTTGGTATTAGGGTAATGGTGGCCTCATAGAATGAGTTTGGAAGTTTACATTCCTCTGTAATTTTCTGGAAGAGTTTGAGTAGAATAGGTGTTAGCTCTTCTCTAAATTTTTGATAGAATTAAGCTGTGAAGCCCTCTGGACCTGGGCTTTTGTTTGCTGGAAGATTTCTGATTACAGTTCCCATTTCCGTGCTTGTGGTGGGTCTGTTATGATTTTCTATTTCTTCTTGGTTCAGTTTTGAAAAGTTGTACTTTTCTAAGAATTTTTCCATTTCTTCCAAGATGTCCATTTTATTGGCATATAATTGCTGATAGTAATCTCTTATGATTCTTTGTATTTCTGTGTTTTCTGTTGTGATCTCTCCATTTTCATTTCTAATTTTATTGATTTGATTTTTTTTTACCTTTGTTTCTTGATGAGTCTAGCTAATGGTTTATCAATTTTATTTATCCTTTCAAAGAACCAGCTTTTATTTTTATTGATTTTTGTTATGGTTTCATTTCTTTTCCATTTATTTCTGCCCTAATTTTTTAGATTTCTTTCCTTCTAGAAACCCTGGGGTTCTTCATTTGTTTCTTTTCTAGTTGCTTTACCTGTAGAGTTAGGTTATTTATTTGACTTTTTTCTTGTTTCTTCTGGTATGCCTGTATTGCTATGAACTTTCCCCTTGTCACTGCTTTTACAGTGTCCCACGGGTTATGGGTTGTGTTTTCATTTTCATTCTTTCTATGCATATTTTGAATTCTTTTGTTATTTCTTCTGTGATTTGTTGGTTATTCAGCAGTGTGTTGTTCAGTATGTATATGTTGGAATTTTTAATAATTTTTCCCTTGTAATTGAGATCTAATCTTACTGCATTGTGTTCAGAAAAGATGCTTGGAATGATTTCAATTATTTTTTAATTTACCAAGGCTAGATTTATGGCCCAGGACGTGATCTATCCTGGAGAATGTTCCTTGTGCACTTGAGAAAAAGGTGAAATTCATCATTTTGGGGTGAAATGTCCTATAGATATCAACTAGATCTAACTGGTCTATTGCATCACTTAAAGTTTGTGTTTCCTTGTTAATTTTCTGTTTAGTTGATCTATCCATAGGTGTGAGTGGGATATTAAAGTCTCCCACTATTATTCTATTAATGTTAATTTCCCCTTTCCTACTTGTTAGCATTTGTCTTACATATTGTGGTGGTCCTATGTTGGGTGCATATATATTTATAATTGTTATATCTTCTTCTAGGATGGATTCTTTGATGATTATGTAGTGTCCATCTTTGTCTCTTTTCACAGCCTTTGTCTTAAAGTCTATTTTATCTGATATGAGTATTGCTACTCCTTCTTTCTCTTGGTCTCTGTTTGAGTGGAATATCTTTTTCCATCCCTTCACTTTCAGTCTGTATGTGTCCCCTATTTTGAGTTGGGTCTCTTGTAGACAACATATATAGGGGTCTTGTTTTTGGATCTATTCAACCAGTCTTTGTCTTTTGGTTGGGTCATTCAACCCATTTATGTTGAAGGTAATTATTGATAAGTATGATCCCATTGCCATTTACTTTATATTTTTGGGTTCAAGTTTATACACACTTTTTGTGCTTCCTGTCTAGAAAAGATCCTTTAGCATTTTTTGGAGAGCTGGTTTGGTGGTGCTGAATTCTCTCAGCTTTTTCTTGTCTGTAAAGCTTTTTATTTCTCCTTCATATTTGAATGAGATCTCTTCTGGTTATAGTAATCTGGGCTGTAGGTTATTTTCTTTCATCACTTTAAGTATGTCCTGACATTCCCTCCTGGCCTGAAGAGTTTCTATTGAAAGATCAGATGTTATCCTTATGGGAATCCCCTTGTGTGACATTTGTTGTTTTTCCTTTGCTGCTTTGAATATTTGTTCTTTGTGTTAATTTGTGTTAATTTGATTCTTTGTGTTCTTTTGTTAATTTCATTAATATGTGTCTTGGGGTGTTTCACCTTGGGTTTATCCTGTTTGGGACTCTCTGTGTTTCTTGGACTTGGGTGATTATTTCCTTCCCCATTTTAGGGAAGTTTTCAACTATTATCTCCTCAAGGATTTTCTCATGGTCTTTCTTTTTGTCTTCTTCTGGGACTCCTACGATTTGAATGTTGGGGCATTTAACATTGTCCTGGAGGTCTCTGAGATTGTCCTCATTTCTTTTAATTATTTTTTTCTTTTTTCCTCTTTGATTCACTTATTTTTACCATTCTATCTTCTACTTCATTTATCCTATCTTCTGCCTCCTTTATTCTACTATTTGTTCCCTCCAGAGTGTTTTTGAGCTCATTTGTTGCATTATTCATTATATATTGACTTTTTAAAATTTCTTCTAGGTCCTTGTTAAACATGTCTTGCATCTTCTCAATCCTTGTCTCCAGGCCATTTATCTGTGATTCCATTTTGATTTCAAGATTTTGGATCATTTTTGTATCATTATTCGGAATTCTTTATCAGGTAGATTCTCTATCTCTCCCTATTTTGTTTGGTTCAGTGGGCATTTATCTTGTTCCTTTACACTCTGGGTATTCCTCTGTCTCTTCATCTTGTTTATATTGCTGTGTTTGGGGTGGCCTTTCAGCATTCTGGCAGTTTGTAGAGTTCTCTTTATTGTGGAGTTTCCTCGCTGTGGGTGGGGCTGTATGGGTGGCTTGTCAAGGTTTCGTGGTTAGTGAAGCTCGTGTCAGTGTTCTGGTGGGTGGAGCTGGACTTCTTCTCTCTGGAATAAAATGAAGTGTCCAGTAATGAGTTATGAGATGTCAGTGGGTTTGGAGTGACTTTGGGCAGCATATATATTGAAGCTCAGGGCTGTTTTCCTGTCTTGATGGAGAATTTGCATGGTATGTCTTGCCCTGGAACTTGTTGTCCCTTGGGGAGTGCTTGGTTTCAGTGTAGGTATGGAGGCGTTTGATGAGCTCCTGTCTATTAATATTCCCCGGAGTGAGGAGTTCTCAGGTGTCCTCAGAATGTGTACTTAAGCCTCCTGCTTCTGGTTTTCAGTCTTATTTTTACAGTAGCCTCAAGACTTCTTCATATATACAGCACCGTTAATAAAGCATCTCCTTTCGAAAAAAATGGGCTACTTTTCTGGGTGCCAGATTTCCTCTGCTGGCATTCAGAAGTTGTTTTGTGGACTTTACTTAGTGTTTAAATGTTCTTTTGATGAATTTGTGGGGGAGAAAGTGGTCTCCCCGTCCTATTCCTCTGCCATCTTAGGACCGCCTCCTTAAATGAGTTTAATTTGGGACTACTTATTTGATAGTAAGGTTACTTATTTCCTAGTAGATTAATCTTCTAAGAAATTTTAAATCAGCCAGTATTTGCAAGGTGCTTATTTTATTATAAGATGGAAATGTAGAAATGTTAATAAAACTCTTTTTTATACTAATTAGATTAATAGTTGAACTGATTTCAGGTCCATAGTTTTATAGTAGTTTAGTGCATCCTATTTGAATTTCAATCTGTTTTACCCTTTTAGTTGTATATGTTTTCAATCATGAAAAAAATGGCCAATGAGAATCCCCAAATCAGTCATGCAGAGGAGTGAATGTACCATTTATACAACACATCTGAATGATTTTAATAGGTTATGAAGATACCATGTGGTTAGTCTACCTGTGCCAATCAGACAGTAAAATTCATATACTGCAATCTAGTGTGTCATTGGAATAGCTTGTACATGGGGAAAATATAAAAGCATTCTAAGATCTGCTATCTCTAGTTTGTTCCCTATACTTTGTGATAGTTTTTGTACATTGAGGAATTATTTCTAACTTATAACAGTTCTGCTATTAGTGAAAGGGAAAGAGCAATTTATATCCTGTTAAATGGTTTCAAGATAAATGTATTTAGCCAACCATAAAAAGCACAAGGCTTTATAATTCAATATAATTTGTTTCTCTTGTTCAGTCACTAAGTCATGTCCATCTTTTTTTGCAACCTCTTGAACTGCAGCACATCAGGCTTCCCTGTCCTTCACTATCTCCTGGAGTTTGCTCAAAATTATGTCTACTGAGTCAGTGATACTTTCTGATCATCTCATCCTACATATATGCAAAAAAATAAAAAGAATTTATCAAATAATTATCAACTTCTATATTTTTCACAATATATGGTAAATTAGGAGGCTCCTTTTAGGTTTTATTTGATACATAAATTGAAGTCATTTTTAGATATGGTTAGAGAAAAGAAATCCTGGGTCATAAAATTTTGCTTAAGTAGCACTTACATAGAAAATTAATACTTAAAAATTTGTAATAGTATCAAGGATTACAATATATATTTAAAAATACAGATAGGTTGTTATGAAGTAAATATATAGTTGTCAAACTCAGATTTGTGTGTTTGATGCACAGTAAAGCAAAAAAAAAGAAAAAGAAACATCCAAGTTGGGGGCATCAACCTGGGAGATGGGAGACATAGGCTTGTCTCAAATCTTGCTGGCTGGCCAGGGGAACAAAGCTTATAAAGACAAAAAAGGCATAACAACAATGGGACTCTTTGTGATTTCATCTTCTTCTATGATTTCAGTTACAGACTCCCCAATTCAGTCTTTTAACTCCATATGTCATTGGTGACTGAGATAGAACTCTGTGTTCCTGCAAAGCAAACTAGTAAAGCATGGCCTTGTTTTCTTGTAATTTCTTTCTAGAAGAAAGCAAAATCAGTGGTTGATTCATTTTATTCTTTATTTAGAGTTTCCAAGATGGTTCAGGACAGTTTCAGTTACAATTGACCCTCCCTGTGTCATCAATTTTAAGCCCACTTTGGGCCACCTTGTTGGACTAACAGGACACTATATGATAGTTTGGGGTCGAAAATCAAAGCATTAATTTAAGCTAACAATCATGGAAGAAATTATATTGGGCTTGCTTTTCCTTTGTTTCTGTGTTCTCTCACTTTCTAGGTAGTAATTGTTTGAATCTGCTCTTTGAAACTCAGGGAAGGTCTAGGAGACTAAATGCATTTTATAAACAAGACACAAGCAGAGTACATGGGCAGAACTGTCCTGGGAAGGCCCCATAGGGTCCTGCTTAGTTACATTTTTTTTTTTTTCTGGGAACTGAAATTTTCACTAATATTCTATTCCTTTTTCTCATGGATTTCAGCAAAAACGTCTCAAAATATAAATTGTGTCCAGGACACAGATTTTGATCTAACTTTAGTTCTGTTCAGTTCAGTCATTCAGTTGTGTCTGAATCTTTGTGACCCCATGTACTGCAGCATGCCAGGCCTCCATATCCATCACCAACTCCTGGAACTTACCCAAACTCATGTCCATCGAGTCAGTGATGCCATCCAACCACCTCATCCTCTGTCATGCCCTTCTCCTCCTGCCCTCAATCTTTCCCAGCATCAGGGTTTTTCCTAATGAGTCAGTTCTTCAAATCAGGTGACCAAATTATTGGAGTTTCAAATTCAGCTGTAGTCCTTCCAATGAATATTCAAGACTGACTTCCTTTAGGATGGACTGGTTCGATCTCCTTGCAGTCCAAGATACTCTCAAGAGTCTTCTCCCACAACACAATGCAAAAACATCTATTCTTTGGCGCTCAGCATTTTTTATAGTCCAACTGTCACATCCATACTTGACTAATGGAAAAAACATAGCCTTGACTAGACAGATATTTATTGTCTTTGTTTTTTATTATGCTGCCTAGGTTGGTCATAACTTTTCTGCCACGTAGTAAGCATCTTTTAATTTCATGGCTGCATCACCATCTGGAATGTAAGATGAACGTTACATCCCCTATTGTGGGCAAGAATCCCTTAGAAGAAATGGAGTAGCCATCATAGTCAACAAGAGTCTGGAATGCAGTACTTGGATGCAATCTCAAAAATGACAGAATGATCTCTGTTCATCTCCAAGGCAAACCATTCAATACCACTGTAATCCAAGTCTATACCCTGACCACTAATGCTGAAGAAGCTGAAGTTGAATGGTTCTATGAAGACCTACAAGACCTTTTAGACCTTTTAGAACACACCCAAAAAAGATGTCCATTTCATTACAGGGGACTGAAAGGCAAAAGTAGGAAGTCAAGAAACACCTGGAGTAACAAGCAAATTTGGCTTTGGAGTACAGAATGAAGCAGGGCAAAGGCTAATAAAATTTCATAAAGAGAACACACTGATCATAGCAAACATTCTATTCCAAAATGACAAGAGAAGACTCTACACATGGACAGCACCAGATGGCCAACACTAAACTCAGATTGACTATATTCTTTACAGCCAAAGATGGAGAAGCTCTATACAGTCAGCAAAAACTAGACCAGGAGCTGAATATAGCTCAGATCATGAACTCCTTATTGACAAAGTCAGACAAAAAATGAATGTTAGGGAAAATCACTAGACCATTCACATATGACCTGAATCAAATCCCTTAAGATTATACAGTAGAAATTAGAAATAGATTTAAGGGAGTAGGTCTAATAGACAGAGCCCCTGATGAACTATCGACAGGTTTGTGACATTGTATAGGAGACAGGGAGCAACACCATCCCCAAGAAAGTTCAGTTCAGTTCAGTTCAATCACTCAGTAGTGTCCGACTCTTTGAGACCCCATGAATTGCAGCACGCCAGGCCTCCCTGTCCATCACCATCTCCTGGAGTTCACTCAGACTCACGTCCATTGAGTCCATGATGCCATCCAGCCATCTCATCCTCGGTCGTCCCCTTCTCCTCCTGCCCACAATCCCTCCCAGCATCAGAGTCTTTTCCAACAAGTCAACTCTTCACATGAGGTGGCCAAAGTACTGGAGCTTCAGCTTTAGCATCATTCCTTCCAAAGAAATCCCAGGGTTGATCTTCAGAATGGACTGGTTGGATCTCCTTGCAGTCCAAGGGACTCTCAAGAGTCTTCTCCAACACCACAGTTCAAAAGCATCAATTCTTTGGCACTCAGCCTTCTTCACAGTCCAACTCTCACATCCATACATGACCACAGGAAAAACCATAGCCTTGACTAGACAGACAAAGTAATATCTAGTCGGCAAAGTAATATCTCTGCTTTTGGATATACCATCTAGGTTGGTCATATCTTTTCTTCCAAGGAGTAAGTGTCTTTTAATTTCATGGCTGCAGTCACCATCTGCAGTGAGTTTGGAGCCCACAAAAATAAAAGTCTGACACTGTTTCCACTGTTTCCCCATCTATTTCCCATGAAGTGATGGGACCGGATGCCATGATCTTAGTTTTCTGAATGTTGAGCTTTAAGCCAACTTTTTTGCTCTCCTCTTTCACTTTCATCAAGAGGCTTTTCAGTTCCTCTTCATTTTCTGCCATAAGGGTGGTGTCATCTGCATATCTGAGGTTATTGATATTTCTTCCAGCAATCTTGATTCCAGCTTGTGTTTCTTCCAGTCCAGCCTTGCTCATGATGTACTCTGCATAGAAGTTAAATAAGCAGGATGACAATATTCACCCTTGACAAACTCCTTTTCCTATTTGGAACCAGTCTGTTGTTTCATGTCCAGTTCTAACTGTTGCTTCCTGACCTGCATACAGATTTCTCAAGAGGCAGGTTAAGTGGTGTGGTATTCCCATCTCTTTCAGAATTTTCCACAGTTTATTGTGATCCACACAGTCAAAGGCTTTGGCATAGTCAGTAAAGAAGAAATGGATGTTTTTCTGGAACTCTCTTGGTTTTTCCATAATCCAGCGGATGTTTGCAATTTGATCTCTGGTTCCTCTGCTTTTTCTAAAACCAGCTCGAACATCAGGGAGTTCTCGATACACGTATTGCTGAAGCCTGACTTGGAAAATTTTGAGGATTACTTTCTTGTGCAGTAGTTTGAGCATTCTTTGGCATTGCCTTTCTTTGGGATTGGAATGAAAACTGATCTTTTCCAGTCCTGTGGCCACTGCTGAGTTTTCCAAATTTGCTGGCATATTGAGTGCAGCACTTTCACAGCATGATCTTTCAGGATTTGAAACAGCTCAACTGGAATGTCATCACCTCCACTAGCTTTGTTCGTAGTGATGCTTTCTAAAGGCCCACTTGACTTCACATTCCAAGATGTCTGGCTCTAGATTAGTGATCACATCATCATGATTATCCCCAAGGAAAAGATATGTAAAAAGGCAAAATGGCTGTCTGAGGAGGACTTACAAATAGCTGTAAAAAGAAGAGAAAACAAAAGCAAAGAAGAAAAGGAAAGATAGAGCCATTTGAGTGCACAGTTCCAAAGAATAGCATGGAGAGATAAGAAAGCCTTCCTTAGTGATCAGTGCAAAGAAATAGAGGAAAACAACAGAATGAGAAAGACTAGAAATATCTTCAAGAAAATTAGAGATACCAAGGAAACATTTCATAAAAAGATGGGTTCAATAAAGGACAGAAGGGGTATGGACCTAACAGAAGCAGAAGATATTAAGAAGAGGTGGCAGGAATACACAGAGTTATTATACAAAAAAAAAAATCTTCATGACCCAGATAATCATGATGGTGTTATCACTCACCTAGAGCCAGATATCTTGGAGTGTGAAGTCAAGGGGGCCTTAGGAAGCATCACTACAAACAAAGCTAGTGGAGGTGATGGAATTTCAGTTGAGCTAGTTCAAATCCTGAAAGATGATACTGTTAAAGTGCTTCATGAAATATGCCAGCAAATTTGGAAAACTCAGCAGTGACCACAGGACTGGAAATGGATTTTCATTCCAATCCCAAAGTAAGGCAATGCCTAATAATGTTGACACTACTGCACAATTGCACTAATCTCACACACTAGTGAAGTAATGGTCAAAATTCTCCAAATCAGGCTTCAACAATGCATGAACCATGAGCTTCCAGATGTTCAACCTGGTTTTAGAAAAGGCAGAGAAACCAGAGATTAAATTGCCAACATCCAATGGATCATTTAAAAAGCAGAGAGTTCCAGAAAAAAACATCTATTTCTGCTTTATTGACCATGCCAAATCCTTTCACTGTGTGGATCACAACAAACTGTGGAAAATTCTGAAAGAGATGGGAATACCAGATCACCTGACTTTCCTCTTGAGAAATTCATATGCAGTTCAGAAAGCAACAATTAGAACTGGACGTGGAACAACAGGCTGGTTTTAATTAGGAAGAGGAGTATTTCAAGGATGTATATTGTCAGCCTACTTGTTTAACTTATATGCAGAGTACATCATGAGAGATGCTGGGCTGGATGAAACACAAGCTAGAATCAAGATTCCTAGGAGAAATATCAATAACCTCATTTATGGAGATGACACCATCCTTATGGCAGAAAGCAAAGAAGAACTAAAGAACCTCTTGATGAAAGTGAAAGAGGAGAGTGAAAAATTTGGCTTAAAGCTCAACATTCAAAAACTAATATCATTATATATGGTCCCAACTCTTCCTGACCAGTTTATGGGGAAACAGTGGAAACAGTGGCTGACTTCATTTTCTGGGGCTCCAAAATCACTGCAGATGGTGACTGTAGCCATGAAATTATAAGATGTTTACTTCTTGGAAGGAAAGTTATGACCAACTTAGAAAGCATATTAAAAAGCAGAGACATTACTTTGTCAACAAAGGTCCATCTTGTCCAGGCTATGGTTTTTCCAGTAGTTATGTATGGATGTGAGAGTTGGATTATAAGGAAAGTTGAGCACCGAAGAACTGGTGCTTTTGAACTGTGATGTTGGAGAGGACCCTTGAGAGTCTCTTGGACTGCAAGGAGATCCAACCAGTCCATCCTAAAGGAAATTAGTCCTGAATATTCATTGGAAGGACTGAGACCGAAGCTGAAACTCCAATATTTTGGCCACCTGATTAAAGTAACTAACTCATTAGAAAATATCCTGATGCTGGGAAAGATTGAGGACTGGAGAAGGGGACGACAGAGGATGAGATTGTTACATGGTATGATCGACTCAATGGACATGAATTTCGGTAAACTCTGGGAGCTGGTGATGGACAGGGCGTACTGGCGTGCTGTGATTCATGGAGTGGCAAAGAGTGGGTAAGACTGAGTGCTGAACTGAACTGATAGTTAAGAATCATACTGAAGAAACAATGGCTGTTAACTACATGACTACTGAAAAAACCATAGCCTTGTGCTTCCTCCAGCCCAGCGTTTCTCATAATGTAGTCTGCATATAAGTTAAACAAGTAAGGTTTCTATTTGGAACCAGTCTGTTGTTCCGTATCCAGCTCTAACTGTTGCTTCCTGACTTGCAAACAGGTTTCTCAAGAGGCAGGTCAGGTGGTCTGGTATTCCCATCTCTAAGAATTTTCCACAGTTTGTGGTGATCCACATAGCCAAATGTTTGGCATAGTCAATAAAGCAGAAATAGATGTTTTTCTGGGAACTCTCTTGCTTTTTCGATGATCCAGCAAATGTTAGCAATTTGATCTCTGGTTCCTCTGCCTTTTCTAAAACCAGCTTGAACGTCTGGAAGTTCACATATTGTTGAAGCCTGGCTTGGGGAATTTTGATCATTACTTTAGTAGCGTGTGAGATGAGAGCAATTGTGCCATAGTTTGAGAATTCTTTGACATTGCCTTTTTTTGGGTTTGGAATGAAAACTTACCTTTTCCAGTATTCTTTACTATGGTGATTCACTAAAATAATTCAGGAATCTTCTTTAAAAAAAAAGTTAACATCCAAGGCCAATTCCAGACCAATTCAATATTTATTTATTATGAAAAACACGCACACATCTTTCTAATGTTAAATGAGTCCCTGAAATCAATCCATGAAAAACAATATGAGATAAGAAATGATGTTACCTGAAGAAGGCTAATTTTTCCCCTTGCTATTGATATCTGTGAATATTTTTGTAACCTTTTCAAATTCCTCCTCCTTATTCCTCCTCTCTTTTCCATTCTTCATGTGAAGTGTAGTTTAAAGACATAATAGAATAAACTAAACAATAGGTGAAGAAATGCAAAACTTGGATAAAATAATATAGTTTTCTTTGGTTTTAGTTGCCTTTCTCTCCTGTTGCATGTTTGCTTTTCAGCTGACTCCCATCTTAGAACTGAAGTGGAATCCACTGAAAAAAGGCAATTCCATTTACTGAGTAAATGTTAATAGATGAAGGTTGAACAAAAAAATAAGAACAATGGAAGATTTCCAAGTAGACAGATGGAAAACTGCTCATTGAGTAACATAGGGATTCACAGGCTACAGTCAATGTTCATCATTCTAATTGATATAAAAGTACAGTTGGATTTTCTTGCAATCAAACTTCTTATCATATCCTGTGCTACTATTTAGCTTATTTGCTGAGTACATCATGTGAAATGCTGGGCTGGATGAAGCACAATCTGGAATCAAGATTGCCAGGAAAAATATCAATAACCTCAGATACACAGATGACACCACCCTTATGGCTGAAAGCAAAGAGGAACTAAAGAAACTGTTGGTAAAAGTGAAATAGGAGAGTGAAGAAGTTGGCTTAAAACTTAGCTTTCAAAAAACTAAGATCATGGCATCCAGTCCCATCAGTTCATGGCAAATAGATGGGGAAACAATGGAAACAGTGACAGACTTTATTTTCTTGGGCTCCAAAATCACTGTAGATGGTGACTGCTGCCATAAAATCAAAAGACGCTTGCTTCTTGGAAGAAAAACTATGACCAACTTAGACAACATATTAAGAAGCAGAGCCATTACTTTGGTGGCAAAGGTCTGTCTAGTCAAACCTCTGTTTTTTTCAGTAGTCATGTGTGAATGTGAGAGTTGGACTATAAAGAAAACTGAATGCCAAAAAACTTATGCTTTTGAACTGCGGTGTTGAGGAAGACTCTTGAGAGTCCCATGGACTACAAGGAGATCCAACCAGACAATCCTGAAGGAAATCAGTCCTGAATATTCACTGGAAGGGCTGATGCTGAAGCTCCAATACTTTTGCCACCTGATGTGAAGAACTGACTCATTGGTAAAGACTGATGCTGGGAAAGGTGGAAGGTAGGAGGAGAAGGGGATGACAAAGGATGAGATGGTTGGATAGCATTACTGACTCAATGGACATGAGTTTGAGCAAGCTCTGGGAGTCGGTGATGGACAGGGAAGCCTGGTGTGGTTCAGTCCATGGGGTTGTAAAGAGTCAGACAAGACTGAGTAACTGAACTGAACTGAATGCTTATTTCAGTAACAAAAATTTAATATAAAAGTGTCACATCATTTTTGAATGAAACTACTGATATCTAAATATCATGGTGATTTGATATCCACTATCATCCAAGTAAAAATAAAATTTACAAATAAGCCTTAATTTATTCCAGTTAAACTTTGCTAGTGAAATATGTAATAATAGCACATTTAAAATATTGAGTCATTGCACGTTTTTACATATTTATATTACTATATATATGTAAATTTTTTCTATATATTTTTAAAGTTTATTAAAACTTATTAATAAATTTCATTTATTAAAATTTATCTTTTCTTAGACTTATTAGCAACAATTTAACCAAAACAATACAAAGAGAGTTTAGAATGCTTATAAATATTTTAACTCAATTTATTGTATTTATTTCAATATTCAATTAGATACATAAATCTTAATTGGATTTTGGTAACTCCTCTAAATTAGTTTCTGTGTTCAGGATTCAGTATCACTTATGCTTTTACAAAGAAGCAGAACTCATTCATATTTTTTTCTGGTCTTCATTTTTATAGGTGTAATTAACCACTGATAAGTTTTTATATACATACTTAGGTATAGATGAAATGTTTACAGCAATGAAATTTCAATTTTTAATTGCTTTTAAAGTTATATAATCCAATATCATAAAACTTTATGATGAAGATAACATGTATGCTCTGTTCTAGAAACATTGTTATTCTCTGTATTATTTGGGTACAGGATTTTAAAGGTAAAAATTAATTTTCTCTATCATAATATAAATATGTTTACCAAGATCCAAGTAGTTTTAAAATTTTTAAGTACTTGATTTACCAGATATTTACCAGATATTGACAAACTATTGTTTACTAAGTGTTCAGAGTCTATGGGTCAAGGATTTGGGTAGAAATAATTTGTCTCTTCTGCCCTGGTGCCACTGAGAATGAATAGAATGTCTAGAGGGTAGAATCATCTAGCCATTTCTTCACTAATATGTGCCTGAGTTGTGATGAATCAAAAGCTTTACTCACTCGGAACTGTCAGCTAGTGTGGTTGCACTTTACCTCTTCATATATCCATGTGGCTTGGGCTTCCTCATGCCATGGAAGCTTCAGAGTAACTGAGCTTCTTGCATGGGGCTCAAAGGTTAAACTGAGCAAGGCAAAACAGGACAGAAACTGCAAAGCCTTTTATGACTCAGTCTAAGAAGTACAAAGTATTAATTTTACATTATTGGGGATAACAGTAAGGATAGGTTACACAGACACCACTTGTCTATATGCAGCATGGCAGAGAACAGGTAGCTATGTATTTAACATTATAGTCACATATTTAAAGTGTTATATATGTAAACAAAAGCATGCTAACTGAACAGTATATTTTAAAGTATCGGTCAGTTCAGTTCAGTGGCTCAGTCATGTCCGACTCTTTGCGACCCCATGAATCGCAGCACACCAGGCCTCCCTGTCCATCACCATCTCCTAGAGTTCACTCAGACTCACGTTCATCGAGTCAGTGATGCCATCCAGCCATCTCATCCTCAGTTGTCTCCTTCTCCTCCTGCCCCCAATCCCTCCCAGCCTCAGAGTCTTTTCCACTGTGTCAACCCTTCGCATGAGGTGGCCAAAGTACTGGAGCTTCAGCTTAACATCATTCCTTCCAAAGAAATTGCAGGGTTGATCTCCTTCCATAAACTTCTCCACTTCAGCCTTGGAAAACTGCAATGCTCAGTTCAGTTCAGTTCACTCGCTCAGTCGTGTCCGACTCTTTGTGACCCCATGAATTGCAGCACGCCAGGCCTCCCTGTACATCACCAACTCCCAGAGTTCACTCAGACTCACGTCCATCGAGTCAGTGTTGCCATCCAGCCATCTTATCCTCTGTAATCCTCTTCTCCTGCTCCAATCCCTCCCAGCATCAGAGTCTTTTCCAATTAGTCAACTCTTCGCTTGAAGTGGTCAAAGTACTGGAGTTTCAGCTTTAGCATCATTCCTTCCAAAGAAATCCCAGGGCTGATCTCCTTCAGAATGGACTGGTTGGATCTCCTTGCAGTCCAAGGGACTCTCAAGAGTCTTCTCCAACACCACAGTTCAAAAGCATCAATTCTTTGGTGTTCAGCCTTCTTCACAGTCCAACTCTCACATCCATACATGACCACAGGAAAAACCATAGCCTTGACTAGACAGATCTTAGTCAGCACAGTAATGTCTCTGCTTTTGAATATGCTATCTAGGTTGGTCATAACTTTTCTTCCAAGGAGTAAGTGTCTTTTAATTTCATGGCTGCAGTCACCACCTGCAGTGATTTTGGAGCCCAAAATAATAAACTCTGACACTGTTTCCACAGTTTCCTCATCTATTTTCAATGACGTGATGGGACCGGATGCCATGATCTTCGTTTTCTGAATGTTGAGCTTTAAGCCAACTTTTTCACTCTCCTCTTTCACTTTCATCACGAGGCTTTTTAGTTCCTTTTCACTTTCTGCCATAAGGGCTACATGATCCTAAATGTGAGGAAAAATCGTTAAGACATGATATTTTATGATCAGTTTAGTTCAGATCAGTTGCTCAGTCGTGTCCGACTCTTTGTGACCCCATGAATTGCAGCACGATAGGCCTCCGTCCATCACCAACTCCTGGAGTTCACTCAGACTCACATCCATTGAGTCAGTAATGCCATCCAGCCATCTCATCCTCGGTCACCCCCTTCTCCTCCTGCCCCCAATCCCTTCCAGCATCACAGTCTTTTCCAACGAGTCAACGCTTTGCATGAGGTGGCCAAAGTACTGGAGTTTCAGCTTCAGCATCATTCCCTCCAAAGAACTCCCAGAGCTAATCTCCTTCAAAATGGACTGGTTGGATCTCCCTGCAGTCCAAGGGACTTTCAAGAGTCTTCTCCTGGAGCTCAATTCCAGAAAAATAAACAACATAATGAAAAAATGGGCCAAAGAACTAAACAGACATTTCTCCAAAGAAGACATACGAATGGCTGACATACACATGAAAAGATGCTCAACATCATTCGTTATCAGAGAAATGCAAATCAAAACCACAATGAGGTACCATTTCACACCAGTCAGAATGGCTGCGATCCAAAAGTCTACAAGCAATAAATGCTAGAGAGGGTGTGGAGAAAAGCGAACCCTCTTACACTGTTCATGGGAATGCAAACTCGTACAGCCACTATGGAGAACAGTGGGGAGATTCCTTTAAAAACTGTAAATAGAACTGCCATATGACCTACCAATCCCACTCCTGGACATACACACCGAGGAAACCAGAATTGAAAGAGACACGTGTACCCCAATGTCCATTGCAACACTGTTTATAGTAGCCAGGACATGGAAGCAATCTAGATGTCCATCAGCAGATGAATGGATAAGAAAGCTGTGGTACATATACACAATGGAGTATTACTCAGCCATTAAAAAGAATACATTTGAATCAGTTCTAATGAGGTGGATGAAACTTGAGCTTATTATACAAGGTGAAGTAAGCCAGAAAGAAAAACACCAATACAATATAGTAACGTATATGGAATTTAGAAAGATGGTTAACAATAACCCTGTATGCGAGAGAGCAAAAGAGACACAGATGTATAGAACAGTCTTTTGGACTCTGTGGGAGAAGGAGAGGGTGGGATGATTTGGGAGAATAGCATTGAAACATGTATAGTATCATATATGAAACGAATGGCCAGTCCAGGTTCGATGCATGATACAGGATGCTTGGGGCTGGTGCACTGAGACAACCCAGAGGGATGGTATGGGAAGGGAGGTGGGAGGGGGTTCAGGATGGGGAACACGTGTATATCTGTGGTGGATTCATGTTGATGTATGGCAAAACCAATACAATATTGTAAAGTAATTAACTTCCAATTAAAATAAATTTATATTTAAAAACAATACATAAATAAAAATTTCAAAAAATAAGAAGTGTCTTCTCCAACACCACAGTTCAAAAGCATCAATTCTTCGGTGCTCAGCTTTCTTCAAAGTCCAACTCTCACATCCATACATGCCCACTGGATAAAACATAGCCTTGACTAGATGGACTTTTGTTGGCAAAGTAATGTCTCTACTTTTAAATACGCTATCTAGGTTGGTCATAACTTTATGTAGCTGACATTATTTGTCATGTTCAACAACCTTACCTTTTTTTTTTTTTTTTTGGTATTGGCAAGGGTCATGGAGTAGTTATAGTCATAGCACTTGTGAATAAATTTCCTCCTAATGTAGGTAAAATGAGTTCTTTCTCAATTTAGGTAAACGTTTCTCAGTGGTCAAACAGATTAATAACATTCTGGAGAGTATCAAAACTAAGACAATCTTATTAGATTAAATTCTAGTAATGATTATAAACTGATTTCTGTTTCTATGTTATATAACTTTCATCAAGTTAATTTACATTATAGGGATGCTTTAATTTGAGATTACTAAAAAATGTATGACAAAACAATAAAATATTGTAAAGTAATTAAACTCCAATTAATATAAATATATTTATATTTAAAAATAAAAAATGTCAAGGAAAGCTGAAATAATTTACTTAATTGAGAAATATCCATTTTGGAGTGCTACTGCTGCTAAGTCGCTTCAATGGTGTCTGACTCTGTGCGACCCCATAGACGGCAGCCCACCAGGCTCCCCCGTCCCTGGGATTCTCCAGGCAAGAACACTGGAGTGGGTTGCCATTTCCTTCTCCAATGCATGAAAGTGAAAAGTGAAAGTGAAGTTTATCAGTCGTGTCCGACTCTTCGCGACCCCATGGACTGTAGCCCACCAGGCTCCTCCGTCTGTGGGATTTTCCAGCCAAGAGTACTGGAGTGGGGTACTATTGCCTTCTCTGCCGTTTTGGAGTATATGTATGAAAATCATGGGCAATACTATTCTAACAATAATATATACGGTTAAAAAGAAATATGGACCATATTTCACTTTACATTGTTTCAATAATGAAGTAACATTATTGTTTTAATTTTGTTGATTGCAAAATTCCTCTTCCTTCAGGGGATATTGGAAAAATTTATGTTTTCAACCTTTAGTTTGGAATTAATGTTACTGCTGAGCTGTGGGATTACAAATAGCTATCTATTCCCAACATAACATTAGACAACCTTCATAAAAGCCAGTTAATAAATACTGCCTGTGATAGGAAAAACAAAAGTTTATTGTGTGAGAGCTATTAGCAAAGAGCAGATAATGATATAAAGGAGAAAGGTGATAAAATTAGCAGAGAGGTTATAAGTACTTCTATTGATATGTTCTACTTGGCAAAATAACAGTGAACATTTTCCAGCCTAGATAATCTTTTAATACTCCTAAGCAATTATGGTAACCCACTCCAGTATTCTTGTCTGGAGAATCCCATGGACAGAGGAGCCTGGCAGGCTCAGTCCATGGGGTCTCAAGAGTTGGACATGACCTAGTGACTAAATGACCACCACCAGTCAATTATAGGCCCTTTATGCATTTTCTTCTGTAAGTTATAAATCATTTATATATTTAAAAATAGCAATAATTGCCAATGTCTATGTTAATTTAAGACATTTTTTAAAACTTCCATATTAGTTATAGTACTTTGCATTTGAAAACACTGCAATAACTTTAAGGAAATTTATCTTCAGTGCTTTTAATAATCTAGGTTGAAGTTTTGAAATGAGGCATGAAATTATACTTTGAGATAAAAAAATTTATGCAGTCATTCATTATGCTATGTGATTCTCTGATTAGTGTATTTTCTTTACTCTCAGATGCATCTATAATGTGTATATGTGCTCATCACTCAGTCCTGTCCAACTCTTTGTGACCCCATGGACTATAGTCCACCAGGCTCCATTCATGGGATGCTCCAGATAAAAATTCTGGAGTGGGTTGCCATTTCCTCCTCCAAGGGATATTCCTGACCCAGGGATTAAACCCATTGTTTCCTGCATTGGCAGGTGGGTTCTTTACCACTAGCACCACCTGGGAAGCCCACATCTATAATTAAAGCCTAAAGTATTGTTAATTTCGGTGTTTATTTTAGAAGGCTAAAATACATGATAAAGTAACTGTTGTCTGTATATATGTAGTTTTCTGCTTGTAACTGAATGCAAATTTTGTAAAATTAGATTAACAGGGAGTTCTTTGCATATTTCATTAGGCAGTCTCTTAGCTTAATAGTTCGAAAAGAGTAGTGCCTGAGTTCAAGGATTAAGTACGCACTCCTTAGTATAGAAACAATTAGCTCACTGATTGTGTGATTACTCAATGTACAGTTTTTGAAAAGTGATGCAAGGATTCTAAATATGAAGCAGGAGGCAGAATGTGAATGTCCTCTAATAAGGCTGAGGTGATTTGCTTAAGGATGGCATGATTATCTGGGTTGTTTATTATAATGAAAGGAAACTTGCAAATAATTCTATTAAATGTATTATTCACAACAAAGTATAGGAATGAGTATATGGAAAAATGTCCTAGGGATTTTTATTTGTCATGTTCTATTATATAGAAAATGTTATTACTGTGAAAAGTAGCTCACTGAGTGACAGTATTTCAAGATATATATTGACTATGCTATGTGATAAATATAGTAACAATGTTTTAAGAGCAAGAATTGATACAAATAATCCTATAAAATAATTTACATTTAGAAGAATGATTTTATAGGTAACTCTCAATTAATATAAATAAACTAAAATTAGCATTCAGCTTTACTTTAATTATGGTTGTTTTAGCATGAACACAATCTGCTATCATTTCTACTTGTTTAAGTGTTATAACTATTAGTTTTAATTTTACTGATAAAGACAATAACCAAGAAAGAGTATACAATGTCTGTCCCTCACTTATGTCTGCTAATTCAAATCCAGCAAATATGGGTATGGTTAATATGGTTGGTCCCTTGCACAATCTAGAGAAATGTGAGCTACAAGGATTCTAAAGTCTAGGTGTTCAGAGAAAGTAAATAAAAATAGAAGCATGTAATAGAAATAGTGACAAAAATAAGTGCCAACATAAAGTAGAAGGCACACTATTTCATTGCATTATAATTGGGATGTGTGTGCATACTTAATCACTCAATCATGTGTAACTCTTTGAGACCCCATGAACTGTAGCTCACCAGGCTCTTCTGTCCATGGAATTTTGCAGGCAAGATACTGGAGTGGGTTGCCATTTTCTCCTCCAGGAGATATTTTCTACCCAGGAATCGTAATTGCCAGTTATAATCATAATTTCTTAAACGATCAGAGTAAGGAGCATAATTTCAAATCTCTTTTGAAGACTTTAAGAATGGCAACACTTGAAAGAGTTCTTAAGTATAAAAATATAATAATAAATTCATAATGTAGAAATGTGTGCTGGGGAAACACAAGGCCTAGGGAAGAGACAGAAGTATATAAAGTATAAAGGAGCAGAGAGATCTAAAAGTATATGCAAATTCAGTTTTATAAACAACCCTTTAAGGGAGACTGGAAATGAAATTGAAATGGAAATGAGTATGAAACTCAGTTTAGGAGAGATTAAGTGATTTGTTGGATAATACCATTACTAGGTGAAGTTGACACATCTAGAACCACATTCCAGAGGATGAGTAAAGAAAAGACTGAAATATAGTTTAGAGCCACTCTGAAAGTTTAGTTTAGCATTTATTAAAGTATTTCTTAAGATGTGCTTGCAGAAATCCTTGATATACATTTCAAAAAGTAGTTTCTGGAGTATAGCAGTTTAGATGTTTACATTTTTAAGCAATAGACAGCTCAATCTAAAATGACATAAGTTAAAACACTGTAAGTGCAATCTGCAGTGCAACTCTTTTTTTTTTCTTTTTTACTAATCAAACCAATAAGCTCAAATGATATCATCTATATAGATAGACATTTCCAAATACCATTATCAATCCATGAGCATATGATTCCTTGTAAAACATTTACAGAATTTTATTAAAATCTCTTGAAGCCTCTTTCTTAGCATGCCTTAATACTGAAAATTTGGTTCAGTACAGTTCAGTCGTTCAGTTGTCTCTGACTCTTTATGACCCCAAGAACTGCAGCATGCTAGGCTTCCCTGTTCATCATCAACTCCTGGAGCTTACTCAAACTCACGTCCATCCAGTTGGTAATGTCATCCAATAATCTCATCTTCTGTTGTCCCCTTCTCCTCCTGACCTCAATCTTTCCCAGAATCAGGGTCTTTACTAGTGAGTCAGTTCTTCCCATCGGATGGCCAAAGTATTGGAGTTTCAGCCGCAGATTCAGTCCTTTCAATGAATATTCATGACTTGTCGATATCCACTGGACAAGCAGGGTTTCTGAAAGTGCCATACGGTGGGCAAATGAGAAACAAGAGACAAGAATTCAGTGAAAAGCGAGGATCAGGGGACCAACACTGCTCTATGGTGAAGGTGCAGAAACTGAATCCAAGACAGCTTTATTATACTTTCAGCAGTGAAGGATAGAATATGCATGGAGTTAAGCTATAAATCATGTGGCCTTCAGGGCCAAAGAGCAAAGTGATCATTAAGCAATAAGTAACTAAGAAACCGGAGAAGGCAATGGCAGCCCACTCCAGTACTCTTTCCTGGAAAATCCCATGGGCAGAGGAGCCTGGTAGGCTGCAGTCCATGGGGTAGCTAAGAGTAGGAAGTGACTGAGTGACTTCACTTTCACTTTCATGCATTGGAGAAGGAAATGGCTACCCACTCCACTGGTCTTGCCTGGAGAATCCCAGGGACGGGGGAGCCTGGTAGGCTGCCATCTATGGGGTCGCACAGAGTCGGACACGACTGTAGTGACTTAGCAACTAAGAAATAGTAATCAATAACAAATCAGTAACTAAGACTAATATTCTTATCTATAGATTTTCCATCAGATACTTAAAACATGTGACTCTGAGACACCAGTCAGGAAATAGTCCAGGGTCGGTTTTCTGAACTCCAGCATCATATGTATTTTCAATATTATAAACTGTTCCCTCTGGACATGTTCTAAGAGTCTCAAGCCTTAGAGTATCCAGTTTATCAATAATTATAAATTTCTTTAGGGGTGCTTGCCAGGACCTGTTTTTCTTTTACTCTTCCTGTCTCCGACATTGATTGATTTCTTTAAGATGGATTGGTTGTATCTCCTTTCAGTCCAAGGTACTCTCAAGAGTCTTTTCCAACACCACAGTTCAAAAGCATCAATTCTTTGGCATTCAGCTTTCTTTCCAACTCTCATATCCGTACATGGCTACTGGAAAGAAACCATAGCTTTGACTAGACAAACCTTTGTTGGCAAAATAATGTCTCTGCTTTTTAACTTGCTGTCTAGGTTGGTCATATTTTTTCCTCTAAGGAGCAAACATCTTTTAATTTCACAGCTGGAGTAACCATCTACAGTGATTTTGGACCCAAGAAAATAAAGTATGTCACTTCTTCCTTTGTTTCCTCATCTATTTGCCAAGAATTTGTGGGACCGGGTACCATGATCTTCGTTTTCTGAATGCTGACTTTTAAGCCAACATTTTCTCTCTCCTCCTTCACTTTCATCATGAGGCTCTTTAGATTTTCTTCACTTTCTGACAGGAGGGTGGTGTCATCTGCATATCTGAGGATACTGATATTTTTATCAGCAAATCTTGGTTCCAGCTTATGCTTCATCTAGCCCGGCATTTCACATGAGGTACTCTTCATATAAGTTAAATAAGCAGGGTGACAATATACAGCCTTGACATACTCCATTCTCAATTTGGAACCAGTCTGTTGGAATTCCAGCTCAACTGGAATTCCATCATCTCCACTATCTTTGTTTGTAGCGATGCTTGCTAAGGCTAATTAACTTCGCATTCCAGGATGTCTGGCTATAGGTAAGTGGTCACAGCAAAGTGTTTATCGGGGTCATGAAGATCTTTTTTGTGCATATCTTCTGTGTATTTCTGCACCTCTTCTTAATATCTTCTGCTTCTGTTTGGATATCATTTTTGTTCTTTATCGTGCCCATCTTTGCAGAAATTTCAATGTTTCTTTAAGAGATCTCTAGTCTTTCTCATCCTATTTTTTTTGATTCTTTTTTTTTTAATTTTAAACTCTTTAATTCTTACATGTGTTCCCAAACATGAACCCCCCTCCCACCTCCCTCCCAATAACATCTCTGTGGGTCATCCCCATGCACCAGCCCCAAGCATGCTGCATCCTGCGTCAGACATAGACTGGCGATTCAATTCTTACATGATAGTACACATGATAGAATGCCATTCTCCCAAATCATCCCACCCTCTCCCTCTCCCTCTGAGTCCAAAAGTCCGTTATACACAGCTGTGTCTTTTTTCCTGTCTTGCATACAGGGTCGTCATTGCCATCTTTCTAAATTCCATATATATGTGTTAGTATACTGTATTGGTGTTTTTCTTTCTGGCTTACTTCACTCTGTATAATCGGCTCCAGTTTCATCCATCTCATCAGAACTGATTCAAATGAATTCTTTTTAACGGCTGAGTAATACTCCATTGTGTATATGTACCACTGCTTTCTTATCCATTCATCTGCTGATGGACATCTAGGTTGTTTCCATGTCCTGGCTATTATAAACAGTGCTGCGATGAACATTGGGGTACATGTGTCTCTTTCCATTCTGGTTTCCTCAGTGTGTATGCCCAGCAGTGGGATTGCTGGGTCATAAGGTAGTTCTATTTGCAATTTTTTAAGGAATCTCCACACTGTTCTCCATAGTGGCTGTACTAGTTCGCATTCCCACCAACAGTGTAGGAGGGTTCCCTTTTCTCCACACCCTCTCCAGCATTTATTGCTTGCAGATTTTTGGATCGCAGCCATTCTGACTGGTGTGAAGTGGTACCTCATTGTGGTTTTGATTTGCATTTCTCTGATAATGAGTGATATTGAGCGTCTTTTCCTGTGTTTGTTAGCCATCCGTATGTCTTCTTTGGAGAAATGTCTATTTAGTTCTTTGGCCCATTTTTTGATTGGGTCGTTTATTTTTCTGGAATTGAGCTGCATAAGTATTTCTTTGCACTGATCACTGAGGAAGGCTTTCTTATGTCTCTTTGCTATTCTTTGGAACTCTGCATTAAAATGGATATATCTTCTTTTCCTTTGTTGCCTTTAACTTCTTTTCTCAGCTATTGTAAGGCCTCCTCAGGCAACTATTTTGAATTTTGGCATTTCTTTTTCTTGGGGATGATCTTAATCACTGCTTCTTGTACAATGTCATGAAACTCTGTCCATAGTTCTTCAGATATCTTGTCTATCAGATCCAATTTCTTCAATCTATTTTTCACTTTCACTGTATAATCTTAAGGGATTTGATTTAGGTCATACCTGAATGGTCTAGTGGTTTTCCCTACTTTCTTCAATTTAAATCTGAATTTGGCAATAAGGAGTTCATGATCTGACCCACAGTCAGCCCCTGGTCTTGCTTTTGCTAACTGTATAGAACTTCTCCATCTTTGACTGAAAATAATATAATTAATCTAATTTCAGTATTGACCACCTGGTGATGTCCATGTGTAGTCTTCTCTTGTGTTGTTGGAAGAGGTTGTTTTCTATGACGAGTGCCTTCTCTTGGCAAAACTCTGTTAGCCATTGCCCTGCTTCATTCTGTACTCCAAGGCCAAATTTGCCACTCCAGTTGTCTCTTGACTTCCTACTTTTGCATTCCAGCCCCCTATAATGAAAAGGACATCTTTTGGGGGGTGTTAATTCTAGAAAGTGTTATAGGTTTTCAGAGAACCGTTCAATGTCAGCTTCTTCGGAATTGCTAGTCTGGACATAGACTTGGATATCTCTGACGTTGAATCGTTTGCCTAGAAATGAACAGAGATCATCCTATCGTTTTTGTGACTGCATCCAAGTACTGCATTTCTGACTGTTTTGTTAACTATGATGGCTACTCCATTTCTTCTAAGGGACTCTTGTCCACGGTAGTAGATGCAATAGTTATCTGAGTTAAATTTACCCAATCCTGTCCATTTTAGTTCACTGATTCCTCAAATGTGGGTGTTCACTCTTTCCATCTCCTGTTTTACCACTTCCAATTTGCCTTGATTCATGGACCTAACATTCCATGTTCCTATGCAATATTGCTCTTTACAGCACCTGACTTTACTTCCATCATCAGTCACATCCACAACTGGGCTTTGTTTTCGCTTTGGCTCTGTCTCTTCATTCCTTCTAGAGTTATTCCTTTACTGATCTCCCATAACATATTGGGCACCTACCAACATGGGGAGTTCATCTTTCAGTGTCCTATAGTTTGCCTTTTCATACTGTTCATGGGGTTCTCAAGGCAAGAATACTGAAGTGGTTTTCCATTCTCTTCTCCAGTGGACTTTACTTTGTCAGAACTCTCCACCATGACCCGTCCATGTTGGGTGGCCCTACACAGCATGACTCATAGTTTCATTGCATTAGAGAAGGCTGTGGTCCATGTGATAACTTTGTTTAGTTTTCTGTGATTGTAGTTTTTATTCTATCTGCTTTCTGATGAATAAGGATAAGGATAAGAGATTTATGGAAGCTTCCTGATGGGACAGACTGACTGAGGGGAAACTGGGTCTTGTTCTGATTGGCTGGGCCATGCTCAGTAAATCTTTATTCCAATTTCCTGTTGATGGTTGGGGCTGTGTTCCCTCCCTGTTGTTTGACCTGAGGCCAAACTATGGTGGATGTAATGAAGATAATAATGACCTTCACAAGATCCCAGGCATGGATTGTGGCACTCAGTGCCCCTGATCCTTCAGCATGCCACTTTGACTCATGCCTCTACTGGAGACTCCTGGACACTCACGGGCAACTCTGGGTTAGTCTCTTGTTTGATCACTACTTCTTTCTCCTGGGTCCTGGTGGGCACAAGTTTCTGTTTGTGCCCTCCAAGAGCCTGTTTACCCAGTCCTGCATAAGTTCTGGTGGCTCTATGGTGGGTTTTATGGTACTCCCCTCTAAGAGGAGACTCTGTAATTTCTACAATCACAGAAAACTAAACAAACTGAGCCCTCACCAGTGGCAGGCCCTGCTGACCCATACCTTCACAGGAGAGACTCAAACACTGAAGATTAATCACATCTAAATGAAGTTTTGTAGAAGCTCCTTAGTTGTGCAATGTAACAGTTCTTGAAATGCAGTCATTTCCTTTGGACTTGAATTGAGGTCTAAAACATGCTTCTTGAACAATAGGAAGTTCACAAAATTGACCTGCTCCAAATTATTTAGGAGATGGGGAACTTAGTTTTTGTTTTAACTTTAAAAGCATGGAAAGTACATAAAGCAACTTGACATTATCTCTGATTCTAGATATGTAAGTTGTCCAGATGCCTTTACTACAGTGTCAGTTTCACATGTATGTGCATTTTTTGCTTTGTAAGTTTAGTATAAATCCATTAAGAAATATCAAATTGGCAGCAAAAGCATTTCCAAAATGACTTAGTATACACCATCGATGGTTGAGGGTGTTTCTCTTCCAAGAAAAAGCAAAAACATTCTTAACACAAGTCAGGTTATCTATCTTTGGTTTTTGCAAAATAACCATTGAATTAATGAGGTGTGAGTCTATGAAAATGATTGAATTTTTTCAGTGACAGTCAATGCCACATGATAGATTAAAATATTTTTCACACAATATCTACTCCATAATAATGAAGGAATGACTATAAGCAGATACAGGTCTGATCCCTGGAGTGGGAAATGGAAACCCACTCCAATATTCTGCCTAGAAAATGACATGGAGAGAGAAGCCTGGTAGGCTTCAATCTATGCCTTATCAAAGAGTCAAACACAACTGAGTGACTGAGCATGCATGCCCACATAAACTTTACTTTCTTTAAAAGTTTGAGTATTTTTTCAAATATACTTTTTAATATACATATTTCCCCCACAATCAGCTGTGATACAATGTAGAAGACTTCATTTGAAGTTATCTTGCATCATACTTTTCTCAATATCTTTGAAAATATTCTCAAATGTATTGGTTCCACATTTCTCTGGCTTTTGCAATCAAATACCATTTAAAGAACTAAAATCAGCAAGCATATTCCTTGGTCTAAAAAAAAAAAATTTACCTGGTCTAAAATTGCTTTGTTTTAGGCTTCATTTTCATTTTTTAAATGTTCTGTGACTAAATTCAAATATGAAATATTTCATTGAATATTTTTAAATATGTTCACAATATTGTTTTTCAGTGATCTGGGAATAATGTGAGGACTAGTATAGTGCCCAGTTTCATTATACAATAAGCAGAAAACTTTACCATCTAATTTTATGACAAAATAATCTGCAGTTCCCTGTTTAAAAGTGTGATATTCGAAGTCTGCTTTTTTTTTTTCTTTTCTTTTCTTATTTTGACATGATGAGTATGCTCTGGTAATATGAAGAAAGTAGATGGTCTGTTGAGTTATAATTTTGTCATTGAACTTTGTTTCCATCAGAGGTACTGAGGTCTACCAATGTGGAACTCAGACAGTCATATTAAATAGGAAATGACTGAAGATAGCTGTGTTTCAACAAATTATTCTGGAAACTAGAATTTCAATTTCTTATAATTCTGATTTCCATAATATATCATTCTTAATTTATTATTATTTTTCAGTCATTTAAGCCTTTTTATAATTTAGTATGTTTGGCACACATAATTGGTAGCCAACTAGTTTTAGTTTCTGATCCATAGCTTGCAGACCCTGCTACAAAATATATACACAACATGTTTTAACACAGTCAGTTCAGTCATTCAGTCGTGTCTGACTCTTTGCAACCCCATGAATTGCAGCACTCCAGGACTCCCTGTCCATCACCAACTCCCGGAGTTCACTCAAACTCACATCCATCAAGTCAATGATGCCATTCAGCCATCTCATCCTCTGTTGTCCCCTTTTACTCCTGCCCATAATCCCTCCCAGCACCAGAGTCTTTTCCAATGAGTCAACTCTTCACATGAGGTGGCCAAAGTACTGGAGTTTCAGCTTTAGCACAATTCCTTCCAAAGGAGACCCAGGACTGATCTCCTTTAGAATGGACTGGTTGGATCTCCTTGCAGTCTCAAGAGTCTTCTCCAACACCACAGTTCAAAAGTATCAATTCTGTACACCTGTGATGTGTGGCAAAACCAATACAATATTGTAAAGTAATTAGCCTCCAATTAAAACAAACAAACAAACAAAAAAAAAAAGCATCAATTCTTCGGTCCTCAGCTTTCTCCACAGTCCAACTCACACATCCATACATGACTACTGGAAAAACCATAGCCTTGATTAGATGGACCTTCATTGGCAAAGTAATGTTTCTGCTTTTTTATATGATATCTAGGTTGGTCATAATTTTCCTTCCAAGGAGTAAGAGTCTTTTAATTTTATGCTTGAAATCACCATCTGCAGTGATTTTGGAGCTCCAAAAAATAAAGTCTGACACTGTTTCCACTGTTTCTCCATCTATTTCCCATGAGGTGATGGGACCAGATGACATGATCTTCATTTTCTGAATGTTGAGCTTTAAGCCAACTTTTTCGCTCTCCTCTTTCACTTTCATCAAGAGGCTTTTTAGCTCCTCTTCACTTTCTGCCATAAGGGTTGTGTCATCTTCATATCTGAAGTTATTGATATTTCTCCTGGTAATCTTGATTTCAGCTTGTGCTTCTTCCAGCCCAGCGTTTCTCCTGATGTACTCTACATATAAGTTAAATAAACAGGGTGAAAATACACACCCTTAACAAACTTCTTTTCCAATTTGGAACAATTCTGTTGTTCCATGTCCAGTTCTAACTGTTGGTTCCTGACTTGCATATAGGTTACTCAAGAATCTGGTGAGGTTGCCTGGTATTCCCATCTCTTTTAGAATTTTCCACACAGTTTCTTGTAATCCACACAGTCAAAGCTTTGGCAAAGTCCATGAGGCAGAGATATATATTTTTCTGGAACTCTCTTGCTTTTTCCATGATCCAGTGGATGTTGGCAATTTGATCTCTGGTTCCTTGGCCTTTGCTAAAATCAGCTTGAACATCTGAAAGTTCATGGTTCAGGTATTAATGAAGCCTGGCTAGGAGAATTTGGGGCATTACCTTACTATCATGTGAGATAAGTGCAATTGTGTGATAGTTTGAGCATTCTTTGGCATTGCCTTTCTTTGGAATTGGAATGAAAACTGACTTTTTCCAGTCTGATGGCCACTGCTGAGTTTTCTAAATTTTCTGGCCTATTGAGTGCAGCATTTTCACAGTGTCATCTTTCTGGATTTGAAATAGCTCAACTGGAATCCCATCACCTGCACTAGCTTTGTTTGTAGTGATGCTTTCTAAGGCCCACTTGACTTCACATTCCAGGATGTCTGGCTCTAGGTGAGTGATCATACCATCATGATTATCTTGGTCATGAAGATCTTTTTTTGTGCAGTTTTTCTGTGTATTCTTGCCACCTCTTCTTAGTATCTTCTGCTTCTGTTAGGTCCATACCATTTCTGTCCTTTATCAAGCCCATCTTTGCATGAAATATTCCCTTGATATCTCTTATTTTCTTGAAGAGATCTCTAGTCTTTCTCATTGTGTTGTATTCCTCTATTTCTTTGCATTGATTTCTGAGGAAAGCTTTCTTATCTCTTCTTGCTATTCTTTGGAACTCTGAATTCAGATGCTTATATCTTTCTTTTTCTCTTTTGCTTTTCATTTCTCTTCTTTCACAGTTATTTGTAAGGCCTCCCCATCTATCCATTTTCCTTTTTTTTTGCATTTCTTTTCAATGGAGATGGTCTTGATCCCTGTCTCCTGTACGATGTCACGAACCTCAGTCCATAGTTTATCAGGCACTCTCTCTATCTATCTATGTATCTTTTTTGTTAACAGAAAAAGTGAACAATCTTTGATGTTTCCAATATGGTTAAGATACATATTATCTTCTTTATTTATACAAACGATAAGGAAAGGAAAACCACATGTATTAACAATAAAATCAGTACAAATTATGAGGACATAATGTTACTAGAGACCTCTTCAAGAAAATTAGAGATATCAAGGGAACATTTTATGCATACATGGGCTCGATAAAGGAGAGAAATTGTTTGGACCTAACAGAAGAAGAAGATATTCAGAAGAGGTGGCAAGAATACACAGAAGTAATCATGATGATATGATCACTAATCTAGAGCCAGACATCTTGGAATATGAAGTCAAGTGGGCCTTTAGAAAGCATCACTAAGAACAAAGCTAGTGGAGGTGATGGCATTCCATTGGAGCTGTTTCAAATCTTGAAAGATGATGCTGTCAAAGTGCTGAACTCAATATGCCAGCAAATTTAGAAAACTCAGCAGTGGCCACAGGACTGGAAAAGATCAGTTTTCATTCCAATTCCAAAGAAAGGCAATGCAAAAGAATGCTTAAACTATTGCACAATTGCACTCATCTCACATGCTAGTAAAGTAATGTTGAAAATTCTCCAAGCCAGGCTTCAGCAAACGTGTACCATGAACTCCCTGATGTTCAAGCTGGTTTTAGAAAAGGCAGAGGAACCAGAGATCAAATTGCCAACATCTGCTGGATCATGGAGAAAGCAAGAGAGTTCCAGAAAAACATCTACTTCTGCTTTGTTGACTATGACAAAGCCTTTGACTGTGTGGATCACAATAAACTGTGGAAAATTCTAAAAGAGATTGGAATACCAGACCACCTAACCTGCCTCTTGAGAAATCTGTATGAAGGTCAGAAAGCAACAGTTAGAACTGGACATGGAACAACAGACTGCTTCCAAATAGGAAAAGGAGTACGTCAAAGCTATATATTGTCACCCTGCGTATTTAACTTATATTCAGAGTACATCATGAGAAATGCTTTACTGGAAGAAGCACAAGCTGGAATCAAGATTGCCAGGAGAAATATCAATAACCTCAGATATGCAGGTGACATCACCCTTATGACAGAAAGTGAAGAGGAGCTAAAAAGCCTCTTGATGAAAGTGAAAGAGAAGAGCGAAAAAGTTGGCTTAAAGCTCAATATTCAGAAAACGAAGATCATGGCATCTGGTCCCATTACTTCATGGGAAATAGATGGGGAAACAGTGGAAACAGTGTCAGACTTTATTTTTGGGGCTCCAAAATCACTGCAGATGGTGACTGCAGCCATGAAATTAAAAGACGCTTACTCCTTGGAAAAAAAGTTATGACCAACCTAGATAGCATATTCAAAAGCAGAGACATCACTGTGCTGACTAAGGTCCGTATAGTCAAGCCTATGGTTTTTCCTGTGGTCATGTATGGATGTGAGAGTTGGACTGTGAAGAAGACTGAGCGCCAAAGAATTGATGCTTTTGAACTGTGGTGTTGGAGAAGACTCTTGAGAGTCCCTTGGACTGCAAGGAGATCCAACCAGTCCATTCTGAAGGAGATCAACCCTGGGATTTCTTTGGAAGGAATGATGCTAAAGCTGAAGCTCCAGTCCTTTGGCCACCTCATGCAAAGAGTTGACTCATTGGAAAAGACTATGATGCTGGGAGGGATTGGGGGCAGAAGGAGAAGGGGACAACCGAGGATGAGATGGCTGGTTGGCATCACGGACTTGATGGACGCAAGTCTGAATGAACTCTGGGAGATGGAGATGGACAGGGAGGCCTGGCGTGCTGCAATTCATGGGGTCGCAAAGAGTCGGACACGACTGAGAGACTGAACTGAACTGAACTGTGGACACTAAGTCAATAAAGTTAGAAAGTTTTCCAAAGTCCAATAAAATAATATAAGAAGAAAACCTTGAAATAAATCTAAATAATCTTGGATTTCTATAAGTAAAAAATAGAGCAAGCAAATAAAGAAGAATGATCAATTACAATTTCAAATCCTCTGATACTTCCAAGGAAACAGTGATGACTAATGCTTGATCTGCTGTCACATTAGATAATCATTGTATATATTAGCATAAATCATTTTCATTCAAGTTGTAATCAATATATTTTGCTTCCTTAAAAATTAACAAACCTCAGTTCAGTCCAGTTCACTTGCTCAGTCATGTCCCATTCTTTGTGACCCCAAGGACTGGAGAATGCCAGGCTTTGTTGTCCATCACCAACTCCTGGAGCTTGCTCAAACTCACATCCACCGAGTCGGTGATGTCATCCAGCAATCTCATCCTCTGTTGTCCCCGTCTCCTGCAGCCTTCACTCTTCAACGTCAGTCCTTCCAATGAATATTCAAGACTGACTCCTTTTAGGATGGACTGGTTGGATCTCCTTGCAGTCCAAGGGACTCTCGAGTTTTCTCCAACACCAGTTGGAGAAAGCATCAGTTCTTCCCCACTCAGCTTCCTTTGTGGTCCAACTCTTACATCCATACACAACTACTAGAAAAACCATAGCTTTGACTAGACGAATATGCTGTCTAGTTTGGCCATAGCTTTTCTTCAAAGGAGTAAGAGTCTTCTAATGTCATTGTTGCAGTCAGCGTCTGCAGTGATTTTGGAGCCCAAGAAAACGAAGTCTCTCATTGTTTCCCCATCTATTTCAGATCAAGTTCTGGGACCAGAGGCCATCATGTTAATTTTTTGAATGTTGACTTTTAAGCCAAATTTCTTCTCTCTCCTCTTTCATTTTCATTAAGTGGCTCTTGAGTTCTTAGCTTTCTGCCATAAGTGTAGTGTCATCTGCATATCTGAGGTTATTGATATTTCTCCCAGCAGTCTTGATTCTAGCTCCTGTTTCATACAGACTAGCATTTTGCATGATGTGCTCTGCATATAAGTTAAATAAACAGGGTGACAATATAGAGCCTTGACATACTCATTTCCCTATTTGAAGGCAATTTCATTGCTTCCACAATAGTTTGGTCTCAGATTGAACAACAGGAAGGAATACAGCCCAGCCCATCAACAGAAAAATGGATTAAAGATTTACTGATCATTCACCTAGAGACAGACATCCTGGAATGGGAAGTCGAGTGGGCCTTAGAGAGCATCACTACGGACAAACCTAGTGGAGGTGATGGAATTCCAGTTGAGCTATTTCAAATCCTGAAAGATGATGCTGTGGAAGTGCTGCACTCAATATGCCAGCAAATTTGCAAAACTCAGCAGTGGCCACATGACTGGAAAAGGTCAGTTTTCATTCAAATCCCAAAGAAAATGAAGTCATTCAGTCGTGTCCAACTCTTTGTGACCCCATGGACAGTAGCCTGCATCGGGCTCCTCCATCCATGGAATTTTCCAGGAGAGAGTACCGAAGTGGGTTACCATTTCCTTCTGCAAGGAATCTTTCCAACCCAGGGATCAAACCCAGGTCTCCCACATTGTAAACAGATGCTTTACCATCTGAGACACAAGGGAAGTCCTTAAAGAAATCCCAAAGAAAGGCAATGCCAAAGAATGCTCAAAATACCACACAACTGGAATCATCTCACATGCTAGTAAAGTAATGCTCAAAATCCTCCTAGTCAGGCTTCAGTAATATGTGAACCATGAACTTCTAGATGTTCAAGCTGGTTTTAGAAAAGGCAGAGGAACCAGAGATCAAATTGCCAATATCTGCTGGATCATGGAAAAAGCAAGAGAGTTCCAGAAAATCATCTATTTGCTTTATAGACTATGCCAAAGCCTTTGATTGTGTGGGTCACAACAAACCGTGGAAAATTCTAAAAGAGATGGGAATACCAGACCACCTGACCTCTCTCTTGATAAATCTGTATGCAGTTCAGGAAGCAACAGTTAGAACTGGACATGGAGCAATGAACTGGTTTCAAATAGGAAAAAGTGTATGTCGAGGCTGTATATTGTCACCCTGCTTATTTAACTTTTATGCAGAGTACTTCATGAGAAACGCTGGACTGGATGAAGCACAAGATGGCATCAAGATAGCTGGGAGAAATAAAAATAGCCTCAGATTTCCAAATGACACCACCCTCTTTGCAGAAATGAGGAAGAACTAAAGAGCCTCTTTTTGAAAGTGACAGAGGAGAGTAAGAAAGTTGGCTTAAAGTTCAACATTTGGAAAATGAAGATCATGGCATCTGGTCCCATCACTTCATGGGAAATAGATGGGGAAACAGTGGAAACAGTGTCAGACTTTATTTTTCTGGGCTCCAAAATCACAGCAGATGGTGACTGCAGCCATGAAATTAGAAGATGCTTACTCCTTGGAAGGAAAGTTATTACCAACCTAGATAGCATATTGAAATGCAGAGATATTACTTTGCTAACAAAGGTCTGTCTAGCCAAGGCTATGGGTTTTCCAGTGATCATGTGAGAATTGGACTGTGAAGAAAGCTGAGCACTGAAGAATTGATGCTTTTGAACTGTGATGTTGGAGAAGACTCCTGAGAGTCCTTTGGACTGCAAGGAGATTCTACCAGTCCATCCTAAAGGAGATCAGTCCTGGGTGTTCATTGGAAAGAGTGATGCTGAGGCTGAATCTTCAAAACTTTGGTCACCTCATGGGAAGAGTTGATTCATTGGAAAAGACTTTGATGCTGGGACGGATTGGGGGCAGGAGGAGAAGGGGAGGACAGAGGATGAGATGGCTGGATGTCATCACAGACTCGATGGCCATGAGTTTGAGTGAACTCCGGGAGTTGGTGATGGACAGGGAGGCCTGGCGTGCTGTGATTCATTGTGTCGCAGAGTCAGACACCACTGGGAGACTGAGGGACTGAACTGACTGACTGACTGACAAGGAAGAAACCAGGTGAGAATTATAGTTGTTGAAATTTCATTCTTTCTGGCTTCCTGGTGCCTTAAACTGCATGCCAGAAGTCTTTTTCTTTTAGTATAAACACCTTTTCCTTTCATTTTATACTTCTGGGAAGATATCAATTGTAAATGTAAATATATATATTGTGTGTGTATCAAAGATGTTATCTTATTCTTAATACAGTAACATTAAATAATGTGTCTCTAATTCCAGCATGTTTTATATAGCTGCTATATCACAGAAATTTTAGCTCAGTTTTTCCATTAAATTCATCATGTTATTTATAATTATGATTGCCTCTATTAAAATGTGGAAAATTTAGTAATTGTACATGCATTTTTTTTTTGCTAATTAGAAGTTTACATATAAATATTTTTATGAGTTTAATGATATTTTAGTAACTAGTACAACTTCTCTGGGTAGTAACTACTTCTCTGGGTAGTAACTACTATGCTGATTGATGTCTCTTTCCTTGCTTGACCTGTAGAAACTGACAAATATATCTGTTTAGGTATTTTAATTAATTTGCTCTATATTGCTTTTAGCACATTAGGTTTCTCAAGCAGAAAAGGAAAATCTTTCTCTTCAACATTTTCTTTTTAAACACAAAATGTCTGTTAAACATAAATATATAACTTCATGATATGGAATTACATTCGTTGTTTTTTGTTTTTTTCACAAAGCTATGAGATACTGGGCATAATAATGACGATAATCTATCCACAGAAACTAAAAACATACAGATTTAAATGGAAAATATAACATTATTATAAAAATACATTATTTTATTTCTCTATAATGATGATAATTTAATAATTCTGTACCTGTGGAACGACCAGAAATATTGGTGTATTTCTTAAATAGAGTGGTTTTCTATTATTACACTGAAATTGCAGTGTTAAATCATCTATTTGTTAGTAAAATAATATCTTTTATTTGAATGGTGTTTTACAATTTTTAAACAACACTTTCATATGTTATTCCTTCTGTTCTTCAAAATAATTCTGTAAGTAGGCAGACAATTTTATTCATTTTTAATATAAATGAAGAAATAATGTCTTAAAGAATATTTCTAGCATGGCTAGAAATAGGAGACCTGATCTTGAATTCATGTCACTTATCTCTCAGTACAATATTCTTGCCTCTAAATTACATGGAAGTAAAATGTTATGAGAATTGGAAAATCATGTCAGCAAGCATCATAAAATATACTGTATTAGATGACAACAATTATCTTGATAAAAATGGGCAGATTTTGTTATAATTTAGATATTAACAAATATCTGATGTTTCAAATCATATGATTCTGACTCAGTGTCATTCTTTAGAAAACTATCAGGATAATAAAGGCAATCCACATAAGTAGAACCCAAATGTCATTTGCCTGAATTTAGTTTACAGTGAGTCAGATGTGACACATAATTATCTTTGATTCAGATGACCACACTTCCAAAATAGAATTCACTAATGATTTAGTCTGTCTTCTGGAAAATCCATATTTTTCCTAATGATCCTTAGGGCTACTGTCTATATATATTGATTTTGCATCTCAAATAACTTTCAAGGCAGAGGTAAAATTTTCAGGAAAATGGGACAAGTTTCCAGCATGATGAATGTTTGTGCTGTGTTTAGTCCCTCAGTTGTGTCTGAATCTGTGATGCCGGACTGTAGCCTGCCAGACTTCTCTATTCATAAGGATTTTCCAGGCAAGAATGCTGAAGTGGGTTGCCATGCCCTCCTCCAGCAATGAATGTTTAGGTGCAGTGAAAAAGTCCTGCTCCTGGTCGATGCTTTAGGAGGAGGTATCTCATGCCATACCTACTATATTTGTTTTTGAAGAAAAGTCAAAGTCTTGCCTGGTATCACTTATTTGTTGCTTTTTTGAAGATGCTTAGGAGTTTGTGTTTCATGAATGCATACTTGATTTGCCTTCTGTCTGGAGCACTATTCCCCTTGCTATGTCCTCATAGCATGTGTTCTTTCTTCATTTAAATTAATTTCCTTCTTAAGTCTCACTTTTCTCAAGAATATATGTTAAGCCACTGTGTTTAAAATAGGAGCCTCAGTTTATTGTGAAATGCTTAATTTTTTTTATTATCCCTATAAGCATTTATCCCATCTTGAAACCACATTACCTATGTAAATACTTATTTGTTCCCTTTCTGTCATTCCTGTATAATATATGCAGCATAAAGCAGGGACTGGGCCTTTTTTGTTTGCTTGTTTACCACTATATCAGCAACACTTAAAAGAGCAGCTTACACACATCAGGATATCTGAATGGTTGGTTCATACTATTCTCAATTCGCTCATGGAGATTCAATATTCTTTTAATGCTACTTACTGTACCATTAAGATTCATGCCCTACGAAACCAAGAATAAGTATTCTCAAATTTGCTTGGTTAAATAAAGGTTACATCTTGTTGTTGTCATCTGCTCTGCAGTGTGCTAACTTTATCTTATCCTGAATTATTCAGATGAATTTAGTTGGCTAAAGTTATTTTAGAAAATAATTGCTGGGAATTGAAAGAAACAAAGAAAGTTAAATTCAAGGATTTTTGCCAAATAAAAGAGAGATTTTAATGCAATGCTAGTTTTAAACAGTGAGATGTCAGTGATTAAAACAGAATTTTAATTTTTTTTACAATCTCCATTGAAGACAGCAACTGGCAGTTCTTTGAATTTATTTAAAATATTAATTTAAGCATAAAAGTTTCCCTTGTGAATTAAGATTATTTGGTTACTCCTAAGCAATATTCAGAAAATGTACAAACTCTTTGTGGACTGACAGACTTTATGCAATTTTCTCTAATTTTTCAGTCTTGTTTCCTTCTATTTTTCTGTTTTTCTATATAACATTCAGAAAACGAAGATCATGGCATCTGTTCCCATCACTTCATGGGAAATAGATGGGGAAGCAGTGGAAACAGTGTCAGACTTTATTATTTCAGGCTCTAAAATCACTGCAGATGGTGATTGCAGCCATGAAATTAAAAGACACTTACTCCTTGGAAGGAAAGTTATGACCAACCTAGATAGCATATTCAAAAGCAGAAACATTACTTTGCCAACAAAGGCCTGTCTAGTCAAGGCTATGGTTTTTCCCGTGGTCATGTATGGATGTGAGAGTTGGACTGTGAAGAAAGCTGAGTGCCAAAAAATTGATGCTTTTGAACTGTGGTGTTGGAGAAGACTCTTGAGAGCCCCTTGGACTGCAAGGAGATTTAACCAGTCCATTCTGAAGATCAGCCCTGGGAATTCTTTGGAAGGAATGATGCTAAAGCTGAAACTCCAGTACTTTGGCTACCTCATGCGAAGAGCTGACTCATTGGAAAAGACTCTGATGCTGGGAGTGATTGGGGGCAGGAGGAGAAGGGGATGACAGAGGATGAGATGGCTGGATGGCATCACTGACTCAATGGAGATGAGTTTGGGTGGACTCTGGGAGACAATGATGGACAGGGAGGCCTGGTGTGCTGTAATTCATGGGGTCACAAAGAGTCGGACACAACTGAGTGACTGAACTGAACTGAACTGAATATAACTGTTAAATACAAATTCTGTCCAGTGCCCTGGGACTTCCTTTTGTGTGCATTGAATTTTTCATATTTGAATAAATCTGCTCAAGTTAAAATCACTAGGTTAGTGTCTTTGATATCTGTTATTCTGTTCATCTCCACTGTTAAACATTTTTTATTTCAGCGATTTTCCCGTTCTCGATTAGCATTTGCACTCAATGTCCAACAAACAAAATTTGGTAATTTTAATATATTTCCTAATGTTTGTTATATTTGCATAGTTAACTTTATGGAGTTTTATTAAAATGATTTAAATCATATATTTATTACAATATATATGAAAATCTAAATCATATATATGATTAAAATAAAAATACAAAGAAGTGTATGACATGTTTTTGTTATGAACTCCAAGTTCATTCTGCTTTCTGCACAATAGATGAATAAATCCAAGAGACAAAGTATTGAGGCAAAGAATACAACTTTATTCAGAGAGCCAGCTGACCAAAAAGATGGCAGACTTCACTGGTATAAATCCCAAAATAACCATCTTGTCCAAGTCTGGATCTCAATTTCTTTCATGGATCAGAGATGAAGGGAGGTGAGGAAACAAAGTAAGAAATCATTTAATTCTTGCAAATATCTCCTAAAATGGCAAGCCTCAGGTACTACCTCTCATTTATTTCCTCAGTGGTATGAAATGGAATATCTCGTTGTCATATGAATAAACACGGAAACCATACCTATTTGTGATTACAGCCAGCAATATGTGAATTTCTGAGCCACACCTAAAGGATACCTTTTTCCACACAAAGAACTTAAGAATGTAGCAGTCCTTCAGGGGTAAGTAGGGTCAGGTTATCTCCCTGTGAGCAAAACAAAGCATTTTAAGGGTTAAACAGAGGGGGACAGGCAAGGCTCCCTGAAGTAGGTCATTATATATGCCTATAATAACAAAAGTGGCAAAACAAGTCACAGAAACAGATCCAGTATGGAGTCAAAATTAACCCTTCCTGATTACATATTTATATATGTATTTCTTTATGAATTGGTTTATAAGAAACATATATTTTAAATAAGCACATCAAATAAATAATTAATATATCTTACTATTATTTAGCAGCAAAGCATATCAGTGGTTGACAAAAATATTTTTTAAAAATAGTTAAATTGCTCCATTACAACTAGTATTGGTTACAGTATAGTAACTTTCAGAAATTAGGATGGTATTGGAAGTACTAAAAACTCCATGAAAATTTGGGATTATGTTAATTTAATGGCAGAAAGCAAGGAAGAATTCAAGAGCTTCTTTATGAAAGTGAAAGAGGAAAGAGAAAAAGCTGGCTTGAAACTCAACATTCAGAAAACAAAGATCATGGTATCCAGCCCCATCACTTCAAGGCAAACAGATGGGGAAACAGTGGAAATAGTGAGAGACTTCATTTTCTTGGGCTCCAAAATCACTGTAGATGGGAACTGCAGACATGAAATTAAAGGACGCTTACCCCTTGGAAGAAAAGCTATGACCAACCTAGACAGCAAGTTAAAAAGCAGAGACATTAGTTTGCTGTCAAAGACCCATCTACTGAAAGCTATGGTTTTTCCAGTAGTCATGTGTGGATATGAGAGTTGGACCATAAAGATAGCTGAAAGTGAAAGAATTGATGGTTTTGAACTGAGGTGTTGGAGAAGACTATTGAGAATCACTTGGATGAAAGGAGATGCAACCAGTCAATCCTAAAGAAAATCAGTCCTGAATATTCATTGGAAGGACTGAGGCTGAGGCTGAAGTTAGAAATATTTTGGCCACCTGATGTGAATAACTGACTCATTGGAAAAGACCCTGATGCTAGAAAAGACTGAAGGAAGGAAGAGAAAGGGACTACAGAGGATGAGATAGTTGGATGGCATCATAGACTCAATGGACATGAGTTTGAGCAAGCTTCAGAAGTTGGTAATGAACAGGGAAGCCTGGCATGCTGCATTCGATGGGGTCAAAAAAGAGTCAGACATGACTGAGCAACTGAACTGAACTGAACTCACTTACCAATTCATCAATTGACTAAAATAAATATTTAGCAGAAGTATTCATCACTTTTTAGGTTTATTGACAAAGTTGGTCGTCAAGAATTATTTACACTAATAAAGGAGAAAAGGAAAGATATACCCATTTGAATGCAGAGTTCCAAAGAATAGCAAGGAGAGATAAGAAAGACTTCCTCAGTGATCAATGCAAAGAAATAGAGGAAAACAATAAAATAGGAAGGACTGGAGATCTCTTCAAGAAAATTAGGGATATTAATTTTGTAGTACCCAAAGTAATGCAAAGATGAGCACAATAAAGGACAAAAATGGTATGGACCTAACAGAAGCAGAAGATATTAAGGTGAGGTGGCAAGAAAACAAAATACACAGAAGAACTATACAAAAAAAGATCTCCGTGACCCAGTTAATCACGATGGTATGATCACTCACCTAGAGCCAGATATCCTGGAATGGGAAGCCAAGTGGGCCATAGGAACCATCACTATGAACAAAGCTAGTGGAGGTGATGGAATTCCAGTGGAGCTATTTCAAAACCTAAAACATAATGGTGTGAAAGTGCTGCACTCAATATGCCAGCAAATCTGGAAAACTCAGCAGCAGCCACAGGACTGGAAAACGTCAGTTTTCATTCTAATCCCAAAGAAAGGCAATGCCAATGAATATTCAAAATACCACACAATTGCACTTACCTCACATGCTAGCAAATTAATGCTCTAAATTCTTCAAGCCAAGCTTCAAGAGTATGTGAACCTTGAATATACGAATATAAAAGCTGGATTTAAAAAGGAAGAGGAAGCAGAGATCAAACTGCCAACAACCACTGAATCATCAAAAAAGCAAGGGAGTTCAGGAAATCATTTAATTTTGATTTATTTACTAGCCAAAGACTTTGACTGTATGGATCAAAACAAACTGTAGAAAATTCTTAAACATATGGGGATACTAGACCACTTGACCTGCAGCCTGAGAAATCTGTATACAGGTCAAGAAGCAATAGTTATAACGAAACATGGAACAACAGACTGGTTCCAAATTGGGAAAGGAGTACATCAAGGCTGTAAATTTGCACTCTGCTTATTTAACTTATATGCAGTCAGTTCAGTCAGTTCAGATGCTCAGTCATGTCAGACTCTTTGAGACCCCATGGACTGCAGCATGCCAGGCCTCCCTATCCATCACAAATTCCCAAATTTTACTCAAACACATGTTATTGATGCCATCCAAACATCTCATGCTCCATCATCCCCTTCTTCTTATAAAAAGAATTATTGTCAGAATTTGAGGAATGCATAGACTATTCAATGATAATAGCTGGAAAACTTCTTCATCCTACTTTCCATTCAGTTCAGTTCAGTCGCTCAGTCGTGTCTGAAGCTTTGTGACCCCATGGACTGCAGCAAACCAGGCATCCCTATCCATCACCAACTCCCAGAGTTTACTCAAACACATGCCCCTTGAGTCAGTGATGTCATCCAATCATCTCATCCTCTGTCGTGCCGTTCTCCTCTCTCCTTCAATCTCTCCCAGCAACAGGGTCTTTTCAAATGAGTCAGCTCTTTGCATCAGGTGACCAAAGGATTGGAGTTTTAGCCTCAGCATCAGTCCTTTCAGTGAACATTCAGGACTGATTTCCTTTAGGATGGACTGTTGGGATCTACTTGCAGCCCAAGGGACTCTCAAGAGTCTTGTCCAACACCATAGTTCAAAAGCATCAATTCTTCGGCACTCAGCTTCTTTTATAGTCCACCTCTCATATCCATACATGACTACTGGAAAAACCATAGCCTTAACTAGATGGACTTTTTTTTGCAAAGCAATGTCTCTGCTTTTTAATACGCTCTCTAGGTTGGTCATAACTTTCCTTCTAAGGAGTAAGCGTCTTTTAGTGTCATGGATATAGTCACCATCTGCAGTGATTTTAGAGCCCCCCAAAATAAAATCAGCCACTGTTTCCACTGTTTCCACATCTATTTGCAATGAAATGATGGGACCAGATGCCATGATCTTAGTTTTCTGAATGTTGAGCTTTAAGCCAACTTTTTCACGCTCTTCTTTCACATTCATCAAGAGGCCCTTTAGTTCTTCACTTTCTGCCATAAGGGTGGTGTCATCTGCATATCTGAGGTTATTGATATTTATCGCGGCAAACTTGATTCCAACTTGTGCTTCCTCCAACCCAGCATGTCTCACGATGTACTCTGCATATAAGTTAACTAAGCAGGGTGTCAATATACAGCCTTGACATACTCCTTTTCCTTTTTGGAATCAATCTGTTGTTCCGTGTCCAGTTCTAACTGTTGCTTCCTGACCTGCATACAGGTTTCTCAAGAGGCAGGTCAGGTGTCCTGGTATTCCCATCTCTGTCAGAATTTTCCACACCTTATTGTGATTTACACAGTCAAAGGCTTTGGCATAGTCAATAAAGCAGAAATAGATGTTTTTCTGGAAATTTCTTGCTTTTTTGATGACCCAGCAGATGTTGGCAATTTGATCTCTGGTTCCTCTGCCTTTTCTAAAACCAGCTTGAACATCTGGAAATTCATGGTTCATGAACTGCTGAAGTCTGGCTTGGAGAATTTTGAGCATTGCTTTGCTACCATTGAGAAGAGTGCAATTGTGTCATAGTTTGCAGATTCTTTGGCATTGCCTTTCTTTGGGATTGGAATGTAAACTGACCTTTCCCAGTCCTGTGGCCTGCTGAGTTTTCTAAATTTGCTGACATATTGGGTGCAGCCCTTTCCCAACATCAACTTTTAGGATTTGAAATAACTCCACTGGAATTCCATCACCTCCAATAGCTTTGTTCGTTGTGATGGTTCCTATGGCCCACTTGGCTTCCTGTTTCAGGATATTTGGCTCTAGGTGAATGATCACAACTTTGTGATTATCTGGGTCATGAAGAACATTTTTGTACAGTTCTTCTGTGTATTCTTGTCTCCTCTTCTTAATATCCTCTGCTTCTGTTAGGTCCATATCATTTCTGTCCTTTAATGAGCCCATGTTTGCATGAAATTTTCCCTTGGTATCTCTAATTTTGTTGAAGAGATCTCTAGTTCCCATTCTGTTGCTTTCCTCTATTTCTTTGCATTGATTGCTGGAAGGCTTTCTTAGCTCTCCTTGCTATTCTTTGGAACTCTGCATTCAGATGGTTATATCTTTTCTTTTTTCCTTTGCTTTTCCTGAGCCATCATGGAAACCCCAATAATTCAGGACAGTGAAGCTGGTAATTCACGACAGTGGCAAATGGGCTCACCCCAACAGTTGTTTTCAAATAGATCTTTCCAATTTTTCTCGTTGGGAATTTCTAAACTAGAAAGTGAAATTTTAACCAGTTGTCAAGTTTTCAATTTGATTCACTGTTAATTTGGATTGAGTTATTATTTGCAGAAGCAGATTGTTGGTTGAATATTAGTTAATTAACTTAAAACATCCTTTAATCTATGCCTTATTGCTCATGATTAAGTTATCAAGTAATATGTTAAGATCCTACTTTTTAATACAAATAAATCATTTCAAACATGTTAAATTATTTTTCCTCTTTTATTCTAACAATAAGCATTATTGTAGCATAACTAATCACTCTAAGGTCTACAGTTTATTTATCTTTTATCTTTCCTGTTTTGATATTATGAAGATAAATTATTTTTTTGTTATCTATATAACCAGAGACAAATATCATAATTATTTGCACAGCACTGGTTTATTTTCTTCTGCATTCAATCTTTGCTTATAAAGATAGGCAAATCATGATTCATATTGTGTCAAATGTTAATGATATGAAAACTAACAATTTCAAAATATAAAAAAATCTTGGAAAAATTGATTGCATTTTAAAAAATATGTCCTTAATATGCAAAAATAGTAAGAAAGAAATATTAAAGATGCACATATATGTAATATTAAAAATTCTAATATTTATCATACTCAATGAAATACCAAATTACCATGCATGCATTAGCTTTTTATTTGCTATCATTTAGGCCATCAGAAATGTATTCACATATTCACTTAGCTATTGATATATCTTCATATGCTGTGCATAAAACAAGCACCACAGGGAACATAGCATTCTGTACCTGAAATTAAATATAATGGAAATCATGAGCTATAAACTTCACTTACTGCTGCTGCTACTAAGTCGCTTCAGTTGTGTCCAACTCTGTGTGACCCCATAGACGACGGCAGCACACCAGGTTCCCCCATTCTTGGGCTTCTCCAGGCACGAACAGGGGTGGGTTGGCATTTCCTTCTCCAATGCATGAAAGTGAAAAGTGAAAGTGAAGTCGCTCAGTCGTGTCTGACTCTTAGTGACGCTATGGACTGCAGCCCATGAGGCTCCTCTGTCCATGGGATTTTCCAGGCAAGAGTACTGGAGTGGGGTGCCATTGCCTTCTCTGAAACTTCACTTTTGCTCACTTATTATTAAAAGAAGACTCCTTACTAAGATCACGTATTTAACAGGTTTAGAATATAGATTACCTGAGATGGACACAGAGAGTTTTCAAAAATTTTTCCTTAAGCTTTACTTATATGCATGAGTGTGTGTGTGTGTGTGTGTGTGTGTGTGTGTGTGTGTTTTCCATAGTTTTATCACATATGCAGTTTCCTGTATCCGTCATCAGAGACAAGATTATGTTATCAGCATCAGAATGCAGGAACCTATCCATTGCCCTATTAGAAACACAACTTCCTCCTTTCCCCCACCCCAGGCCACTCTTATATACTATTTTCTACAAAAATATTATGCTTTAAAGTATTAAACTAATTAATAGGTAACATTTTGGGATTTTTTTTTTTAACCCAGATAAATCCCTAGAGGTTTAAGTTTTCATTTACATTGATAGTTTGTTCTTTTAATGACTGAGCAATATTCCATGGAAAACAACAGAATGGGAAAGACTAGAGATCTCTTCAATAAAATTAGAGATACCAAGGGAACATTTCATGCAAAGATGGGCTAAATAAAGGACAGAAATATTATGGACCTAACAGAAGCAAAAGATATTAAGAAGAGGTGGCAAGAATACACAGAAAAACTGCACAAAAAAGACCTTCATGACCCAGATAATCATGACGGTCTGATTATTCATCTAGAGCCAGCCATGCTGGAATGCGAAGTCAAGTGGGCCTGAGAAAGCATCACTAAGAACAAAGCTAGTGCAGGTGATGGCATTCCAGTGGAGCTATTTAAAATCCTGAAAGATGATGCAGTGAAAGTGCTACACTCAATATGCCAGCAAATTTGGAAAACTCAGCAGTGGCCACAGGACTGGAAAAGCTCAGTTTTCATTCCAATCCCAAAGAAAGGCAATGCCATAGAATGCTCAAACTACTGCACAATTGCACTCATCTCATATGCTAATAAAGTAATGCTTAAAATTCTCCAAGCCAGACTTCAGCAATACATGAACCATGAACTTCTTGATGTTCAAGCTGGTTTTAGAAAAGGCAGAGGAAACAGATCAAATTGTCAACATCCGCTGGATCATGAAAAAAGCAAGAGATTTCCAGAAAAAAACATTTATTTCTGCTTTATTGACTATGCCAAAGCCTTTGACTGTGTGGATCACAATAAACTGTGGAAACTTCTGAGAGAGATGGGAATACCAGACCACCTGACCTGCCTCTTGAGAAATCTGTATGCAGATCAGGAAGCAACAGTTAGAATTGGACATGGAACAACAGACTGGTTCCAAATAGGAAAAGGAGTACGTCAAGGTTGTATATTGTCACCCTGCTTATTTAACTTATATGCAGAGTACATCATGAGAAATGCTGGACTGGAAGAAACACAAGCTGGAATCAAGACTGCTGGGAGAAACATCAATAACCTCAGATATGCAGATGACACCACCCTTATGGCAGAAAGTGAAGAGGAGCTAAAAAGCCTCTTGATGAAAGTGAAAGAGAAGAGCGAAAAAGTTGGCTTAAAGCTCAACATTCAGAAAACGAAGATCATGGCATCTGGTCCCATCACTTCATGGGAAATAAATGGGTAAACAGTGGAAACCTTGTCAGACTTTATTTTTGGGGGTCCAAAATCACTGCAGATGGTGACTGCAGCCATGAAATTAAAAGACACTTACTCCTTGGAAGAAAAGTTAGGACGAACCTAGACGGTATATTCAAAAGCAGAGACATTACTATGCCAACTAAGGTCCTGCTAGTCAAGGCTATGGTTTTTCCAGTAGTCATGTAGGGATGTGAGAGTTGGACCATGAAAAAGGCTGAGCACTGAAGAACTGATGCTTTTGAACTGTGGTGTTGCAGAAGACTCTTGAGAGTCCCTTGGACTGCAAGGAGATCGAACCAGTCCATTTTAAAGATCAACCCTGGGATTTCTTTGGAAGGCATGATGCTAAAGCTGAAACTCCAGTACTTTGGCCACCTCATGCGAAGAGTTGACTCATTGGAAAAGACTCTGATACTGGGAGGGATTGGGGACAGGAGGAGAAGTGGGCGACAGAGGATGAGATGGCTGGATGGCATCACTGACTCGATGGACGTGAGTCTGAGTGAACTCCGGGAGTTGGTGATGGACAAGGAGGCCTGGCGTGCTGTGATTCATGGGGTCACAGAGTCGGACACGACTGAGTGACTGTACTCAACTGAATATTTCATGGTATATAAGTATAACTCGGTTTTTAAAGAAATCACCTGAAATATAGTCGACCTGGGTTCCATCCTTGGGTGGAGAAGATCCCCTGGAGACGGGAAAGGCTACACCCTCCAGTGTTCTGGCATGGAGAAATCTGTGGACTGTACGGTTCATGAGGTTGCAAAGAGTCAGACTCGACTGAACAACTTTCACTTTCACAATTCTTTAACTCTTTACCCATTTAAGAGTATCTGCATTTTCCAGTTTGGGGTTATGAAAATATTTGTACAGGTTTTTATATGAGCATAAGTTTCCATTTTTATGAAATAATGTTGAGTGAAGTTTCTGGGTCTTGCACTTGTCTCATGTTTAGGTTTTTTTAAAAAAAATGCCATTTTTCTAGATTGGTAGTTATATTGGATATTCTCATCAGCAATGCTTGCATGATCTAGTCTCTTTGCATCCTCACCAAGATTTTATAGTATCTTTATTCTTTAACTATCTGATAAGACTGTAGTGTTATCTCATTGTGGTTTTAATTTGAATTTCTATAATAATGAATTATTTTTTTTTAATATTTCCCTTTGATTATTTGCAAAATACATTTTTTTATTTTTTAATGGAGTGATTTTTCTATTATTGACTTCATATATTTAAGAAGTTTACTTTAAAATGTAGTATAAAATTTGTGTTAAATCTTTGAATGTTTATGAGAATTATAATGTGTTTGAGATTTTGTTATAAAATTAAGCTATTTAATGGTAATTGGAATTGAGATAATCTATTTTTTCTTAGTTGTGTTTTGTTTAATCTGGCATTTGGGAATTGTATTTAAGTTATTAAATTTGAGTGGAAATTTTTGAAATGTTATGTTCTTTAATGGCTGTAGCATTTTTAGTAATACACTGTCTTTCATTTCTGATATCAGTGATTTGTCTCTTCTCCCTTTTTATTTTCAGCTCTTTTACTAGAATTTTATCAATTTTATTGAATTATATTTTTAAGAGCCAGTTTTTTATTCATTGATATTCTCTGTGTAACTATTTTTACTTTTTTAAAATTATGTCCTTATCTACTATCATGATTTGGTTTCATTTTTCTTTTCTCATTCTTAGAGATAGAAATTTTGATTATGTCTATGAGACCTGTTCTCTTCCTTATTTAAGTATTTTGTGCTATATTTTTTTTTCAGTATTACTTCAGAAACATCCTATATATTTCAGATATTATTCTTGTGTTTTCCTTCATTTCTATATTAGTTCTCCCTTTTGAAACTCTCTATTGTATCTGTTATTTAGAAATAGAGTGGCCAAGTGTTTGTAGATTTTCCTTTTATCTTTCTTATATTTTCATGTTTAATTCTCATAAGAGAATATACTTGATGTGAATTACATTATTTAAAATATGTTGATGTTTATTTTACGATTATTATTTAGATTCTGTTGTTTGGTTGGAATGGTCAGTTCAGTTCAGTCGCTCAGTCATGTATGACTGTTTGTGACTCTATGGACAGCAGCATTCCAGGCTTCCCTGTCCATCATCAGCTCCTGGGAGCTTGCTCAAACTCATATCCATTGAGTTGGTAATGCCATCCAATCATCTCATCCTGTCATCCCCTTCTCCTCCTGCCTTCAATCTATCCCAGCATCAGGGTCTTTTCAAATGAGTCAGTTCTTCACATCAGATGGCCAAAGTATTGAATCTTCAGCTTCAGCATTGGTCCTTCCAATGAACATCCAGGGCTGATCTCCTTTAGGATGGACTGGTTGGATCTCCTTGCAGTCCAAGGGACTCTCAAAAGTCTTCTCCAGCACCATAGTTCAGACATATTAGTTCTTTAGAGCTCAGTTTTCTTTATGGTTCAACTCTCACATCCATACTTGACTACTGGAAAAACTATATACAGACCTTTGTCAGCAAAGTAAAATTTCTGTTTTTTAATATGCTGCCAAGGTTAGTCATATCTTCCAAGGAGCAAGCGTCTTAATGTAATGGCTGCATTCACCATCTTCAGTGATCTTGGAGCCCAAGATAATAAAGTCTGTCATTGCTTCCATTGTTCCCCCATCTATTTGCCATGAAGTGATGGGACCAGATGCCATGATCTTCATTTCTTGAATAATTAGGTTTTTTTTTTAACATTGTAACAAATTTAATAAAGACTTTAAAAATGGTCCACATCAAAAACATTCTTAAAAAATACAATAATGAGGGAAGGAGATCAGATACATAATGATGCCTACTTTTTAAGTCCACTTATATGCTATTCAAGGCTAAGCAAAACTAACTTAGTAAGTAGTTTAAAATCATGATTCTGTCAGAGACAATCTGGTTTCTAGAATTTGTGATCTTAACCATGATGCTATATCTGTAAATCCATGGATAAAGATTTTGAAGAAGATAATGATTTAATGTGTTATATGAGTGGTGAGGTTCTGGGGAAGATGGAATAATTAAGAGATAAATTGAGGAGAAGTGAAATAGAACTTTGTTTTTGCTCTCTCTATATCTGGTTATTTCAAAATTTTTAAATGAGCATGTGTAATATTAAAAAATATTTTTGAGTGTAATTTACTTACACTAAAATGCACAAGTCATAAATGCATATTTTGGTGAATTTTGTGACAAATATACATCCATGTAAATGACACCTCAATGTCACTATCGCTGAATGCCAGAACAATGGTGAGCAAAATTAGAAGAAAATGGCACAATCTACATTCAACATTATAAAACTTCACAATGCATGGCATCAAGTAAAAGTGATCAGGTATGCAAAAACACAGAAATACATGGCTCATACCATGAAATAATCAATAAATAAAGGCAGAGTCAGAAAGGATAGATATTAGAAAACAAAGACTTTAAAACAACTATTACAAAAATGTTTAATATGCTCAAGAAGAAGTGAGAAACACAAATATGATGAGAAGACAAAAGAAAGGTTTTTAAAAGAGAGAGAGGCTGAAATGAAATTTCTAGAAATGAAAATTAAATCATCTGAAACAAAGAATATACTGACTAGATTAAGAGCTGATTAGATGCTATGGAAGAACAGATCAGGAACTGATCAGAAAACACAGTTATAGAAAATGTCTAAATGAAGTACAGAAAAGATTAACAAAAACATAAAATAATATATAGCACCTGTGAAACAATATCAAAAAACTCTAACATGTAAAATTAGAGTCTCAAAGAGAAAGAGAGATATGTGAAGAAATAATAATAACTATAAGTTTATCCAAATGTAGTGAAGATAAGCCCATATGCAAAAAAAAAAAAAAAAAAAATCTGTGGAACCCAAGCAGAAAAAATATAAATAAAGAAAACCATGCCAAAGTAATTACAAACTGCTAACAAAACAAAGGTTAAAAAAAAATCTTCAAAGCAATCATAAATAAAAGGTAAATTACAGAGTATTACAAACAAACACAACAGCAGAATTCTTATGATAAAATATGCAAGCCAAAAGAAAAGAGAGAAACATCTGAAAATGTTGAAGGAAACTATTATCATAGAATTGTATCCCCAGGAAAATTATCTTTTAAAAATGAAGACAAAATAGAGAATATTAGAGATGGAAAAATTATTTCACATAAATAAAAGTTGAAGGGATCCATCAACAGCAGATCTGCATGAAAGATATTAAAAAAACAAAAACAAAAACAAAACAAAAAGATTTGCACACACTAATGAAAAATCAGAGGAACTTCCCTGGTAGTCCAGTGGTTAAGACTCCAAGCTTCCACTGAAGGGGCGTGGTTTCAATCCCTGGTTGGGAAACTAAGATCCCGCATGCTGCGCGGTGCAGACAAAAGAAAAAATAAGAGATTGTTAGATTGGATTTCAAAAGCAAGACACCTACCAGACATTCTTTCACATGCATGTGTGAAGCATCCTAAGTTGCTTCAGTCGTGTCTGACTCTTTGCAACCCTTTGCACTGTAGCCCACCAGGCTCCTCTGTCCATGGGATTCTCCAGGCAAGAATACTGGAGTGGCTTGCCGTTTCCTTCTCCAGGGGATCTTCCTGACCCAAGGATCGAACCTGAGTCTCTTATGTCTCCTGCACTGGCAGGAAGTTACTTTAGTACTGAGCCACCTGGGAAGCCCATTCTTTCATATATAAAGATATTTTTTAAAAAGTTAAAACTAAGAGTATGGAAAACTAGTACCATGCAAAAACTAATAAACGGAAATCTGGAGTGACTATAATATCAGACAAAGTGCAATTGTGGCAGTGATCACTCTAGTGTATATACAGATGTTTAATTGTAAATGCTGTACACCTGACACTTTTATAATAATACTAATGAAAAGGATAATCCATCCAGCAACAGCAGAAAACAAAATCTTTTCAAATGTGCACACAGCATTCACAAAGAAAAGACCATATTCTGGATTGTAAAACATGTCTCAGTAAATTTAAGGGAATTTAAATCATATGAATTATATTCTCTGATCAAAACAAAATTAAAAATAAAAATTAATACCACAAAGATTCCCAGAAAATCCTCAAACCTTTATAAAATAAATAACTCAAGACAAAACTTAATCATAAGAGTAGAGAACACTATGAACCAAAACAAAAATGAAAACATATCAAAATGTGTGGGATGCAGTCAAAGCAGTACTTAAAGGGAAATTTATAACTTTAAGTGCTTGTATTTAAAAAAGTCTCAAATCAGTTATCTAAGGTTGCATCCCAAGAAACTACTAAAGAAAGAGCAAATAAATATAAAGCCCATATGAAACTTATACCTCAGTAAATCTGATAAAAATTTCTTATTCTGTGTTGACTTTGACCTGATAGTTTATCTTAAATCATTTCTTTTTCCTGTTGCTTTTCTATTCTTCATAGCTATAGATCTTTCTGTTTGTTTGTTTATAATAAATATTTTTATTTATTTATTAATTTTTATTACTTTTTATTTTTATTTTTACTTTATGTTACTTTACAATACTGTATTGGTTTTGCCATACATTGACATGAATCCACCACGGGTGTACATGCGTTCCCAAACATGAACCCCCTCCCACCTCCCTCCCCATAACATCTCTCTATGTCATCCCTGTGCGCCAGCCCCAAGCATGCTGTATCATGCATTGGACATAGACTGGCGATTCGATTCTTACATGAGAGTATACATGTTTCAATGCCATTCTCCCAAATCATCCACCTTCTTCCTCTCCCTCTGAGTCCAAAAGTCCGCTATACACATCTGTGTCTTTTTTGCTGTCTTGCATACAGGGTCATCATTGCCATCTTTCTAAATTCCATATATATGTGTTAGTATACTGTATTGATGTTTTTCTTTCTGGCTTACTTCACTCTGTATAATCGGCTCCAGTTTCATCCATCTCACCAGAACTGATTCAAATGTATTCTTTTAAATGGCTGAGTAATACTCCATTGTGTATATGTACCACTGCTTTCTTATCCATTCATCTGCTGATGGACATCTAGGTTGTTTCCATGTCCTGGCTATTATAAACAGGGCTGTGATGAACATTGGGGTACATGTGTCTCTTTCCATTCTGGTTTCCTCGGTATGTATGCCCAGCAGTGGGATTGCTGGGTCATAAGGCAGTTCTATTTCCAGTTTTTTAAGGAATCTCCACACTGTTCTCCATAGTGGCTGTACTAGTTTGCATTCCCACCAACAGTGTATGAGGGTTCCCTTTTCTCCACACCCTCTCCAGCATTTATTGCTTGCAGATTTTTGGATCGCAGATATTCTGACTGGTGTGAAGTGGTACCTCATTGTGGTTTTGATTTGCATTTCTCTAATAATGAGTGATGTTGAGCATCTTTTCCTGTGTTTGTTAGCCATCCATATGTCTTCTTTGGAGAAATGTCTATTTAGTTCTTTGGCCCATTTTTTGATTGGGTCGTTTATTTTTCTGGAATTGAGCTGCATAAGTTACTTGTATATTTTTGAGATTTGTTGTTTGTCAGTTGCTTTATTTGCTATTATTTTCTCCCATTCAGAAGGCTGTCTTTTCACCTTGCTTATATTTTCCTTTGTTGTGCATAAGCTTTTAATTTTAATTGGATCTCATTTGTTTATTTTTGCTTTTATTTCCAGTATTCTGGGAGGTGGATCATAGAGGATCCTGCTGTGATTTATGTTGAAGAGTGTTTTGCCTACGTTTCTTCTAGGAGTTTTATAGTTTCTGGTCTTACATTTAGATCTTTAATCCATTTTGAGTTTATTTTTGTGTGCGGTGTTAGAAAGTGATCTAGTTTCATTCTTTTACAAGTGGTTGACCAGTTTTCCCAGCACCACTTGTTAAAGAGATTGTCTTTTCTCCATTGTATATTCTTGCCTCCTTTGTCAAAGATAAGGTGTCCATATGTGTGTGGATTTATCTCTGGGCTTTCTATTTTGTTCCATTGATCTATATGTCTGTCTTTGTGCCAGTACCATACTGTCTTGATGACTGTGGCTTTGTAGTAGAGCCTGAAGTCAGGCAGGTTGATTCCTCCAGTTCCATTCTTATTTCTCAAGATTGCTTTGGCTATTCAAGGTTTTTTGTATTTCCATAAATATCTTGAAATTATTTGTTCTAGTTCTGTGAAAAATATGGCTGGTAGCTTGATAGGGATTGCATTGAATTTGTAAATTGCTTTGGGTAGTATACTCATTTTCACTATATTGATTCTTCCGATCCATGAACATGGTATATTTCTCCATCTATTAGTGTCCTCTTTGATTTCTTTCATCAGTGTTTTATAGTTTCCTATATATAGGTCTTTAGTTTCTTTAGGTAGATATATTCCTAAGTATTTTATTCTTTTCGTTGCAATGGTGTATGGAATTGTTTCCTTAATTTCTTTTTCTACTTTCTCATTATTAGTGTATAGTAATGCAAGGGATTTCTATGTGTTGATTTTATATCCTGCAACTTTACTATATTCATTGATGAGCTCTAGTAATTTTCTGGTGGAGTCCTTAGGGTTTTCTATGTAGAGGATCATGTCATCTGAAAAGTGAGAGTTTTACTTCTTCTTTTCCAATTTGGATTCCTTCTGTTTCTTTTTCTGTTCTGATTACTGTAGCCAAAACTTCCAGAACTATATTGAATAGCAGCGGTGAAAGTGGGCACCCTTGTCTTGTTCCTGACTTTAGGGGAAATGCTTTCAATTTTTCACCATTGAGGATAATGTTTGCTGTGGGTTTGTCATATATAGCTTTTATTATGTTGAGGGATGTTCCTTCTATTCCTGCTTTCTGGAGAGTTTTTATCATAAATGGATGTTGAATTTTGTCAAAGGCCTTCTCTGCATCTATTGAGATAATCATATGGCTTTAATTTTTCAATTTGTTAATGTGGTGAATTACATTGATTGATTTGTGGATATTGAAGAATCCTTGCATCCCTGGGATAAAGCCCACTTGGTCACAGTGTATGATCTTTTTAATGTGTTGTTGGATTCTGATTGCTAGAATTTTGTTGAGGATTTTTGCATCTATGTTCATCAGTGATATTGGCCTGTAGTTTTCTTTTTTTGTAGTATCTTTGTCAGGTTCTGGTATTAGGATGATGTTGGCCTCATAGAATGAGTTTGGAAGTTTACCTTCCTCTGCAATTGTCTAGAAGAGTTTGAGTAGGATAGGTGTTAGCTCTTCTCGAAATTTTTGGTAGATTTCAGCTGTGAAGCCGTCTGGACCTGGGCTTTTGTTTGCTGGAAGATTTCTGATTACAATTTCAATGTCCGTGCTTGTGATGGGTCTGTTAAGATTTTCTATTTCTTCCTGGTTCAGTTTTGGAAAATTGTACTTTTCTAAGAATTTGTCCATTTCTTTCATGTTGTCCATTTTATTGGCATATAATTGCTGATAGTAGTCTCTTATGATCCTTTGTATTTCTGTGTTGTCTGTAGTGATCTCTCCATTTTCATTTCTAATTTTATTGATTTGATTTTTCTCTCTTTGCTTCTTGATGAGTCTGGCTAATGGTTTGTCAATTTTATTTATCCTTTCAAAGAACCAGCTTTTGGCTTTGTTGATTTTTGCTATGGTCTCTTTTGTTTCTTTTGCATTTATTTCTGCCTTAATTTTTAAGATTTATTTCCTTCTACTAACTCTGGGGTTCTCCAATTCTTCCTTTTCTAATTGCTTTAGGTGTATATTGAGGCTATTTATTTGACTTTTTTCTTGTTTCTTGAGGTATGCCTGTATTGCTATGCACTTTCCTCTTAGCACTGCTTTTATAGTGTCCCACAGGTTTTGGGTTGTTGTGTTTTCTTTTTCATTAGTTTCTATGCATATTTTGATTTCTTTTTTGATTTCTTCTGTGATTTGTTGGTTATTCAGAAGTGTGTTGTTCAACCTCCATATGTTGGAATTTTTAATAGTTTTTCTCCTGTAATTGAGATCTAATCTTAATGCATTATGGTCAGAAAAGATGCTTGGAATGATTTCAATTTTTTTTAAATTTATCAAGTTTAGATTTATGGCCCAGGTTGTGATCTATCCTGGAGAAGGTTCCATGAGCACTTGACAAAAAGGTGAAATTCATTGTTTTGGGGTGAAATGTCCTATAGATATCAATTAGGTCTAACTGGTCTAATGTATCATTTAAAGTTTGTGTTTCTTTGTTAATTTTCTGTTTAGTTGATCTGTCCATAGGTGTGAGTGGGGTATTAATGTCTCCTGCTATTATTGTCTTATTGTTAATTTCCCCTTTCATACTTGTTAGCATTTGTCTTACATATTGCAGTGCTCCTATATTGGGTGCATATATATGTATAATTGTTATATCTTCTTCTTGGATTGATCCTTTGATCATTATGTAGTGGCCTTCTTTGTCTCTTTTCACAGCCTTTGTTTTAAAGTCTATTTTATCTGATATGAGTATTGCCACTCCTGCTTTCTTTTGGTCTCTATTTGCGTGGACTATCTTTTTCCAGCCCTTCACTTTCAATCTGTATTTGTGCCTTGTTTTGAGGTGGGTCTCTTGTAAGCAGCATATAGAGGGGTCTTGTTTTTGTATCCATTCGGCCAGTCTTTGCCTTTTGGTTGGGGCATTCAACCCATTTACGTTTAAGGTAATTATTGATAAGTATGATCCTGTTACCATTTACTTTATTGTTTTGGGTTCGAGTTTATACACACTTTTTGTGTTTCCTGTCTAGAGAACATCCTTTAGAATTTGCTGGAGAGCTGGTTTGGTGGTGCTGAAATCTCTCAGCTTTTGCTTGTCTGTAAAGCTTTTGATTTCTCCTTTATATTTGAATGAGATCCTTGCTGGGTACAGTAATCTGGGCTGTAGGTTATTGTCTTTCATCACTTTAAGTATGTCTTGCCATTCCCTCCTGGCCTGAAGAGTTTCTATTGAAAGATCAGCTGTTATCCTTATGGGAATCCCCTTGTGTGATATTTGTTGTTTTTCCCTTGCTGCTTTGAATATTTGTTCTTTTGGTTGATCTTTGTTAATTTGATTAATATGTGTCTTGGGGTATTTTGCCTTGGGTTTATCCTGTTTGGGACTCTCTGTGTTTCTTGGACTTGGGTGATTATTTCCTTCCCCATTTTAGGGAAGTTTTCAACTATTATCTCCTCAAGGATTTTCTCATTGTCTTTCTTTTTGTCTTCTTCTTCTGGGACTCCTATAATTCGAATGTTGGAGCATTTCATATTGTCCTGGAGGTATCTGAGATTGTCCTCAATTCGTTGTTCTTGTTTCCTCTCTGATTCACTTATTTCTACCATTCTATCTTCTATTTCACTAATCCTATCTTCTGCCTCCGTTATTCTACCGTTTGTTGCCTCCAGAGTGTTTCTGATCTCATTTATTGCGTTATTCATTATATATTGACTCTTTTTTATTTCTTCTAGGTTCTTGTTAATCCTTTCTTGCATCTTCTCAATCCTTGTCTCTAGGCTATTTATCTGGGATTCCATTTTGATTTCAAGATTTCGGATCATTTTCACTGTCAATATTCGGAATTCTTTCTCAGGTAGATTCCCTATCTCGTCCTCTTTTGTTTGGTTTGGTGGGCATTTCTTCTGTTCCTTTACCTGCTGAGTATTCCTCTGTCTCTTCATCTTGGTTATATTGCTGCATTTGGGGTGGCTTTTTATATTCTGGTAATTTGTGGAGTTCTCTTTAGTATGGCGCTTCCTCACTGTGGGTGGGGTTGTATCAGTGGCTTGTCGAGGTTTCCTGGTTAGGGAGGCTTGTGTTGGAGTTCTGGTGGGTGGAGCTTGGTTTCTTCTCTCTGGAGTGCAGTGGAGTGACCAGTAATGGGTTATGAGACGTCATAGGTTTTGGAGTAACTTTGAGCTGCCTGTATATTGAAGTTCAGGTGTGTGTTCCTGTGTTGCTAGAGAATTTGCATGGTATGTCTTGCTCTGGAACTTGTTGGCCCGTGGGTGGAGCTTGGTTTCAGTGTAGGTATGGAGGCGTTTTATGAGCTCCTATTGCTTAATGTTCCCTGAATTCAGGAGTTTTCTGATGTTCTCAGGCTTTGGACTTAAGCCTCCTGCTTCTGGTTTTCAGTTTTATTTTTACAGTAGCCTCTAGACTTCTCCATCTATCCAGCACTGATGATAAAACATCTAGGTTAAAGATGAAAAGTTTCTTCACATTGAGGGACACCCAGAGAAGTTCACTGAGTTACATGGAGAAGAGAAGAGGGAGGGCATAGTTAGAGGTGACTGGAATGAGATGCAGTGAAATCAAAAGAGGAGAGAGCAAGCTAGCCAGTAGTCACTTCCTTATGTGACTATGGAGCCATAGTCTGGACCGCTCAGAGGTATTTATGTAGCTATACGGGGAAGAGGAGAGGGAGGAAGTAGATTGAGGTGGCCAGGAGGATATTAGAGAGGAATGAAAAGGAGAGAGACAAATCCTGCCAGTAACCAGTTCCTTAGGTGTTCTCCACCATCTGGAACACACAGAGATTCACAGAGTTGGATAGAGAAGAGATGGGGGAGGAAAGAGACAGAGGCCACCTGGTGGAGAAAAAGGAGTCCAAAGGAGGAGACAGTGGTCAAGCCAGTAATCTTGCTCTCAGGTAAAATTGGGTAGTGAAGTTTGGGTTTTTAAATGTACAAAATTAACAACAAAAACCAAAGAGCAAAGATTAAAAATCTAGAGTAGAGGTTGGATTTTCAAAAATACAATATTAAAGAAAAGAAGCAGGAAGAAAAAAGAAAAAAAAAAAAAAGCCACAAGAATTATTAAAAAACACCAACAACAACCACACAAAGACTACATATGGTGTTTGTCTTAAAAAAATAGAGTCTTTGTTTTGAAAAGTAATAGTAGGTTATAGAAATAAAAATTAGAGGAGAAATAGAAGACTTAACAATGAAAAAAATAAGTTAGAAGAAAAAAAAGAAAAAAAGAAAAAAGAAAAAAAAGGAATGATTGTAAAAATAGTAAAGATATATCTGGCCCTTCTCTGATGTTGTGGGCAGTGTGGGGTCACTTCCAAGGCATTTCCCTCTGTTTGACTTCTTCTGTTTGCTGGTTTTTTAGGCTCACTAGTTCAGTCGCGCTGTGGGGAGGGGGCGATGCTGCAAACAAATAGCGCTGTCATGTGCACACAGTGTCTCAGCCCCACTGGACCTGTCCCTTCTCAAGGCGCACAAACCGCTCCGGCTCTATGATGCTCAGCTGGGAACCTTCTGAGGCCGGCCCTATGTTGCGTGCACCTCCCTGGTCTAAGCCGCTCAGGTTCGGCGCTCAGATAGCCTTCAGAGGCACAGATTCAGTTGGGACTGCGTTGTGCCCTTCCCAGGTCCGAGTAGCTCAGGAGTTTGGCGAGCGCGGTTGCCGTGACTTGTTGATTTTTCTGCCTCTGCTGCTCAGTTTTCTGGGTGTACCGCTGGTGCCCCTTGTGAGGCAGGTGGTGACTGTCCAGCACCCCCAGAAGTCTTAGCAAAGAAGCCTGCTTGCAGTTTGGTAGGTAAAGTCTCTCCGGGGCTGCAATTGCCCCTTTCCAGCCCTTATGGCTCTGGCTGCCTGTCCCCGGCGGGGGATGGTCTGCAGCTGGCTATTTCTGTTCCGACCTTTGTTCTGTGCGTGGTCCTGACGGTGTCTTATCTTTGAGCTTTTCTCGTGGTAGCTACCTCACAGTCTGGTTTGCTAGCCCAAGTTAGATTGTTCTGGTTATGCGTGGGGCGTTCCTGCCTGATTCTTACAAAGCACTGCAGCCCGCGCCTCATGCGCTTCCCTGCCCTGCCCCCACTTGCTAGTGGCGGATGCAGGCATCTGTGCTGCTTTTCCACTGGGGGAGTTATTGTTGTGCTTGTAATCTGTTGGTTTTAATTATTTATTTATTTTCCCTTCCTGTTATGTTTCCCTCTGTGCTTCCAAGGCTCACCACAGACTCTGCAGGGAGAGTGTTTCCTGGTGTTTGGAAACCTCTCTTCTTAAAATTCCCTCCACAGAGAGCTCCCTCCCCACCTCCTTTGTCTCTTTTTTCATCTTTTATATTTTTTCCTACCTGTTTTTGAAGACAATGGTCTGCTTTTCTGGTTGCCTGATGTCCTCTGCCAGCGTTCAGAAGTTGTTTTGTGGAGTTTGCTCAGCATTGAAATGTTCTTTTGAGGAATTTGTGAGGGAGAAAGTGGTCTTCCTGTCCTATTCCTCCGCCATCTTAGAAACGCTGAATACTGAGTTTTAAGGCAGCTTTTTCACTCTCCTCTTTCACTTTCATCAAGAGGCTGTTTATTTTTTCTTCGCTTTCTGCCATAAGGGTAGTGTCACCTTCATATTTGTGGTTATTGATATTTCTCCTGGCAATCTTGATTTCAGCTTGTGCTTCATCCAGCCCTGCATTTCACATGATGTACTCTGCATATAAGCTGGAGTGAGATATTGTATATTCTTGCTGATTTTTTATGTCTAATAGTTTTTTTTTTTTTTTAATTGCTAAGAGGAAGATAGGGGATGAAGTCCCTAATACTAATGAGGATAGTTTTATTTTTCCTTTCAATTCTATAAGGCTTCACGAATTTTGAGATTCTGTTGTTTGAAACATACCCATTTAAGATTATCATACTTTTCTTGTGGAATGGCCTCATCAGTATGAAATATTTCTCTTTGTCTCTAGTCATTTTCTTTACTCTGTAATCAAATTTGTGGTTACATTATTGTAAAGTAATGTTTGCATGTAAATAATCTTTTTTTCCATTCTTTTACTCTGAACTGACCTATGTTACTGAGTTTGTGGTAAGTTTTTCTCATAGTTTCATATCATTAGAGAATTCTACTCTGCCAATATTTATCTTTTGGTGTATTTTACCATTTATATTTTTACATTATGTCCTTACAAAGAAATAAACATACATCCGTATATTTACAGAAGTTTTATCCATAATCAACAAAAACTAGAATTAGTCAAAATCCCCTTCAGTATGTGAATGGATGAGAAAATGGTAGCAAATGTATAAAATGCATTACCACTCAACCATTAAAAGGAAAGAGATATCATGCAACCAAATGCATCAATGAATTTAATGCATATTGCTAAATATTATAAAAGGTGGTGATCTGATAAGGCAACATAATTTATGATTCCATTTATATGATATTCTGAAGAGCCAAAATTACAGAAATTCTAAAACAATCATTGCATGCTGGATTTGGGGATGGAGGTTTTTAATACATGAATCACTGGGAATCTTTAAAGCACTGAAAGTGTTCAGTATTGTACAGAATTCTTTAATGTCATTATGTGACACTATGCTGTGGTAAAGCCCATAGTACTTTACAACACAGAGAGTGGACCCTAAGAATTAAAATTTTGAAAAAAAAAAAAGTCTTTAAAGAATGCAAAATGGTACAACACTTTGCAAGATAGTTTAGCAGTTTCTTACAAAACTAATCATACTCTTACCATAAGATCTAGAAGTTGTACTTCTTGATATTCCTCAAATGAGCAACAGTTCTGTCCATACAAAAACCTAATGACAGTTGTCCCTACCGCCTGTTTTCATAATGCCAAAACTTGGAGACAACCAATATATCCTTCTGTAAGTGAAGAGACAAATAACTGTGTTATATCCAAACAATTGAATATTATTCAGAGCTAAAGAAATGTTGAATATATGACATTATATAGTTGTCAAACATTCCATGTATAAGAACCTTAATGTAAGCTTTGAACATTAAGTGATAATGACATGTGACTGTAGGTTCATCCTTTGAAATAAATGCACAATTCTGGTGCTCAATGTTGACAGTGAGGATGGCTGTGTATGTGTGAGGTCAAGGGACGTGTTAGGAACACTGTGATTCTCCTCAATTTTCCTGTGAATCTAAAACTGCTCCAATATCTCTTTAAAAATTCATTAAGGTGTTTAAAGAATGCCAGTTGAGAGTTAGCATGTGACAACAAAATTTAACTGTATCACAGATATGTAAAACAACTTCCTGAAGCAGATGGGAAAAGGTGCTGATCTAAGAAATCTGGCAAATGAGTAGATTGTGAGAGACTAAATGCAAGAGGAGCTACAAAGAAGCTTTGTGCTATGGTTAATAAAAGTTTTGTCCCCTAGGATAGCAATTCTGATGTTGCTGTATGTGCATACTACAGTTAAACAATTAAGTAAAAAGATGTGAGATGGTGGAAGCCAGAACTTTTACTCCTAGAGTGGGAATTTATAAATAAGAGAGGGGAAAGGGCTAGGATTATCCATGTGGCAATGGATTAACTTGGAAACATCAGTGTAAACTCATGTTTAGCTTAATACAAATACAAATGGTTGCATAAAACCAATAAAATATTGTAAAGTAAAAAATAAAAAAAATAATAATAAATAAAATTTAAAAAGAAAGAAAGAAATACTTATATGTATGCAGCTATATACTGGTTCGTATACTGGTTGTTAGTGTTAGTTGCCCAGTCGTGTCCATCTCTTTGAGACCCCAAGGACTGTAGCCTGCCAGGCTCCTCTGTCCATGAAATTCTCCATACAAGAATACTGGAGTGGGTTGCCATTCTCTTCTCCAGGGTATCTTCTTGACCCAGGGATTGAACTGGGTCTCCTGCATTGCAGACAGATTCTTTACTGTCCGAGTCATCAGTGAAGCCATCATATACTGGTTGATAGTGGACATATATATCAATATTTTCTTCCTCTCTCAGCTTAGAGGGACTTCAAGCACAGAGAATGCACAGCAAGGGAAGCCCATCAAGGAAGACACCTGTTTTCCAAATCGTGTATTTTTTGTACATTCTCAATGAAATAAATCAGTTGGTAATAAACATCCTTGATATGTTGTGATGAAAACACCACTTTATTTTTGGTCTTCCTCCAATCACACACATACACCCAGTCTATGAGAAAAATTTAGATAAACTCCAACTAAGAAACTCTACAAAATACCTGGCTAGTATTCCTTAAATCTATCAACGTTATCAAAAACAAGAAAAGTTGAAATTCATCGCAACTAAAGAGACATGATCAGTAAATATATTTTGGTAACCCAGATTAGTGCAATTGACATTGTTTTGCCAGTCCAGCCTGAAGGAGATCAGTCCTGGTGTTCATTGGAAGGACGGATGCTGAAGCTGAAACTCCAATACTTTGGCCACCTCATGCGAAGAGTTAACTCATTAGAAAAGACTGTGATGCTGGGAGGGATTGGGGGCAGGAGGAGAAGGGGATGACAGAGGATGAGATGGCTGGAAGGCATCACTGACTCAATGGACATGAGTCAGAGTGAACTCCGGGAGTTGGTGATGCACAGGGAGGCCTGGTGTGCTGCCATTCATGGGGTTACAAAGAGTTGGACACGACTGAGCAACTGAATTGAACTGAACTGAACCCAGATTAAATCCAGGAATATAAAAACAACAATAAGCAACAAATAAGGAAATCAAAATAAGCTATAGGTTTTAGTTAAAACTAATGGATGAATAACTTTAAATAAACTGCACAATAATAATTAAGATGTCAAGAAATGGGAATACCAGACCACCTGACCTGCCTCTTGAGAAATCTGTATGCAGGTAAGGAAGCAACAGTTAGAACTGGACATGGAACAACAGACTGGTTCCAAAAAGAAAAAGGAGTAAGTCAAGGCTGTATATTGTCACCCTGCTTACTTAACTTGTATGCAGAGTACACCATGAGAAACGCTGGACTGGAAGAAACACAAGCTGGAATCAAGATTGCCAGGAGAAATATCAATAATCTCAAATACACAGATGACACCACCCTTAAGGCAGAAGGTGAAGAGGAACTAAAAGGCCTCTTGATGAAAGTGAAAATGGAGAGTGAAAAAGTTGGCTTAAAGCTCAACATTCAGAAAATGAAGATCATGGCATCCAGTCCCATCACTTCATAGGAAGTAGATGGGGAAACAGTGGAAATAGTGTTAGACTTTACTTTTGGAGGCTCCAAAATCACTGCAGATGGTGAATGCAGCCATGAAATTAAAAGACACTTACTCCTTGGAAGAAAAGTTATGACCAACCTAGATAGCATATTCAAAAGCAGAGACATTACTTTGCCAACTAAGGTCCCTCTGGTCAAGGCTATGGTTTTTCCAGTAGTCATGTATGGGTGTGAGAGTTGGACTGTGAAAAGGCTGATCACTGAAGAATTGATGCTTTTGAATTGTGGTGTTGGAGAAGACTCTTGAGAGTCCCTTGGACTGCAAGGAGATCCAACAAGTCCATTCTGAAGGAGATCAACTCTGGGATTTCTTTGGAAGGAATGATGCTAAAGCTGAAAGTCCAGTACTTTGCCCACCTCATACAAAGAGTTTACTCATTGGAAAAGACTCTGATGCTGGGAGGGATTGGGGGCAGGAGAAGAAGGGGATGACAGAGGATGAGATGGCTGGACGGCATTACTGACTCGATGGACGCGAGTCTGAGTGAACTCCGGGAGTTGGTGATGGACAGGGAGGGCTGGCGTGGTGCGATTCATGGGGTCTCAAAGAGTCGGACATGACTGAGCGACTGAACTGAACTGAACTGATGCTTTAGGAAACTGAGTGATGAATATATGAGAACTCTGTATTATCTTCAAAATGTTTCCATAAATACAAAATATTCTGAAAATTACATATCCAAAAATTTGGAGAATGATTTAGAGCACAGATTGAAAGGAAACAGAAGTCAAGTGTCTGCTATGATAATCCATGCATCAGGTCATAGTGGTCTGTCTAGGAAAAAAAAAAAAAAACAATAAGAATGGAAAATTGTAAACATCTTACAGAAGTATTTAGGAATTAGAGTAAAAGTGATTAGCTGTTTACTGGCATATAGTATACATTGTCAAGGAGTCAAGCACTGCATGCATATTTTTATGACTAAGTGAATATTAGCAAGTTAATCTTGAGCAATGATTTAAAACTAAATGCATTTATAGAGTTGCCTTACTGTTATGTTAAAAGAAATAGCAGATGAGTGTTTGGCTATGGTCTTTGGTTTTTGCGGTGGGTTTACATTTATTTACATCATGAACATATGCACAAATGATAAGTATTTTTTTTTTAACTACTTACCCTCATTGAGATGGTTAACATATTTTGAAATTGTTTCCCCATTTACATGTTCATACATGGTTTCCCTGTTTATGTGTGAGTGTGTGTGTTAGTTGTTCAGTCATGTCCATCTCTTTGTGACCCTATGTACTATAGCTTGCCAGGCTCCTCTGTCCATGGAATTCTCTAGGGAAGAATGTTGGTGGGTGGACGTTTCCTTCTCTAGGGGATCTTCCCAACCTAGGGATCAAATCTGGGTCTTCTGCATTGTAGGCAGGTTCTTTACCATCTGAGCTACAAGGGAAGCCCTATAGCTTCACTGTTTATAACTCTGAGATAAAAAGAAATAAGAAATTTTATCCTGCTATTGTGTGAAAATTGTATAAATCTTAATTATGTTGAACTGATTCCTCTTCAGGTATACTAGGTCTTTCTACTTTCCTGTCCATTCTATTAATTTTTGAGAGTTTGATATTGAAACTCCAACTAAAAATCTTAACTTATCTGCTTAAAAGTAATTGTAATATATAGTGGAACTGTATATAACTCTGTTCTATATTTTCCAAGTCTCCTGTAAATGTATTATCATACTTTCATTCATTAAAAAATAAAAAAGAAAGAAAAACAATATTCAAGTATAATACAAAAATTTTTTAATGAGTATTGAAAACTCTCAGCATTCTTTCTGAACTTTATATGAGATTGTATGAAAAATGATTGAAATGTTACGTGCATTGGACTTCCACTATAGTGTAAGTTGAGTTAAAACTATTTCCACTCTGCAAGGACATGTGCCCCTTGCTACAGATTTAAGAGCAATTATTATTAGAGCAAAATGTCTTGATCAATTTCATAGACATAAGGTACATTTTCTGACACAAACAAACACATCGAAACCTAATGACTTTATTATAAAATAAATTATTCACTCAGTTCATCATTTGAATCTCAAGCAATTCTTCTGAAATATATTTGTCATTACACATCTCTGGCACAGCTAGTGCCAGAACTAGTAAAAATATACTAATGTTATGATGGAAAAGTGCAAGTATCTCAGTCAAATCTGATTCTTTGTGAACCCATGGACTATAGCCTTCCAGGCTCTTCTGTCCATGCGATTTTCTTTTTTTGTTGTTGTTGCTTGTTTTAGTTTAATCTTTTAATATAAATTTATTTATTTTAATTGGAGGTTAATTTCTTTACAATAATGTATTGGTTTTGCCATACATTGACATGAATCTGCCATGGTTGTACCTGTGTTCCCCATCCTGACCTCCCCTCCCACCTCCCTCGCCATACCATTCCTCTGGGTCATCCCAGTGCACCAGCACCGAGCATCTTGTATCATGCATATAACCTGGAATGGCAACTTGTTTCACATATGATAATATACATGTTTCAGTGCCATTCCCCCAAATAATCCCACCCTCGCCCTCTCCCACAGAGTCCAAAAGACTGTTTGATACATCTGTGTCTCTTTTGCTGTCTCACATACAGGGTCATCGTTATCATCATTCTAACTTCCATATATATGCTTTAGTATACTGTATTGGTGTTTTTCTTTCTGGTTTACTTCACTCTGTATAATAGGCTCCAGTTTAATCCACCTTATTAGAACTTATTCAAATGTGTTCTTTTTAATGGCTGAGTAATACTCCATTGTGTATATGTGCCACAGCTTTCTTATCCATTCATCTGCTGATGGACATCTAGGTTGCTTCCATGCCCTGGCTATTATAAACAGTGCTGCAATGAACATTGGAGTACACGTGTCTCTTTCAATTCTGGTTTCCTCAGTGTGTATGCCCAATAGTGGGATTGCTGGGTTATACGGTATTTCTATTTACAGTTTTTTAAGGAATCTCCACATTGTTCTCCATAGGGGCTGTAATAGTTTGCATTCCCACCAACAGTGTAAGAAGGTTCCCTTTTCTCCACACCCTCTTCAGCATTTATTGCTTGTAGACTTTTGGATTGCAAACCTTCTGACTGGCGTGGAATGGTACCTCATTGTGGTTTTAATTTGCATTTGTCTGATAATGAGTGATGTTGAGCATCTTTTCCTGTGTTTGTTAGCCAACCATATGTCTTCTTTGGAGAAATGTCTATTTAGTTCTTTGGCCCATTTTTTGATTGGGTCGTTTATTTTTCTGGAATTGAGCTGCAGGTGTTGCTAGTGTACTTTGGAGATTAGTTGTTTGTCAGTTGCTTCATTTGCTATTATTTTCTCCCATTCAGAAGGCTGTCTTTTTACCTTGCTTATAGTTTCCTTTGTTGTGCAGAAGCTTTTCATTTTAATTAGATCCCTTTTGTTTATTTTTGGTTTTATTTCCAATATTCTGGGAGGTGGATTATAGAGGATCCCGCTGTGATTTATGTTGGAGAGTGTTTTGTCTATGTTCTCCTCTAGGAGTTTTATAGTTTCTGGTCTTACATTTAGTTATTTAACCAATTTTGAGTTTATTTTTGTGTATGGTGTTAGAAAGTGTTCTAGTTTCATTCTTTTACAAGTTGTTGACCAGTTTTCCCAGCACCACTTGTTAAAGAGATTGTCTTTAATCCATTGTATATTCTTGCCTCCTTTGTCAAAGATAAGGTGTTTATAGGTGTGTGGGTTTATCTCTGGGCTTTCTATTTTGTTCCATTGATCTATAGTTCTGTCTTTGTTCTCGTATCATACTCTCTTGATGACTGTGGCTTTGTAGTAGAGCCTGAAGTCAGGTCGGTTGATTCCTCTAGTTCCATTTTTGTTTCTCAAGATTGCTTTGGCTATTTGAGGTTTTTTTTTTTGTATTTCCATACAAATTGTGAAATTACTTGTTCTGGCTCTGTGAAAAATACCGTTGGTAGCTTGCATTGAATCTATAGATTCAATCTATAGATTGCTTTGGGAAGTGTACTCATTTTCACTATATTGATTCTTCTGATCCATGAACACGGTATATTTCTCCATCTATTAGTGTCCTCTTTGACTTGTTTCATCAGTGTTTTATAGTTTTCTATACATAGGTCTTTAGTTTCTTTAGGTAGATATATTCCGAAGTATTTTATTATTTTCGTTGCAATGGTGAATGGAATTGTTTCCTTAATTTCTCTTTCTATTTTCTCATTATTAGTGTATAGCAATGCAAGGGATTTCTGTGTGTTGACTTTTATATCCCTCAATTTTACTGTATTCATTGATTAGCTCTAGTAATTTTCCGGTGGAGTCTTTAGAGTTTTCTATGTAGAGAATCATGTCATCAGCAAACAGTGAGAGTTTTACTTCTTCTTTTCCAATTTGGATTCCTTATATTTCTTTTTCTGCACTGATTGCTGTGGCCAAAACTTCCAAAATTATGTTGAATAATAGTGGTGAGAGTGGGTACCCTTGTCTTGTTTCTTGTTCCTGACTTTAGGGGAAATGCTTTCAAATTTTCACCATTGAGATAATGTTTGCTTTGGGTTTGTCATATATAGCTTTTATTATGTTGAGGTATGTTCCTTCTATTTCTTCTTTCTGGAGGGTTTTTATCATAAATGGGGTTGTTGAATTTTGTCAAAGGCTTTCTCTGCATCTATTGAGATAATCATATGCCTTTTCTTCTTCAATTTGTTAATATGGTGCATTACATTGATTGATTTGCAGATATTGAAGAATCCTTGCATCCCTGGGATAAAGCCCACTTAGTCATGATGTACGATCTTTTTTTTTTTTTTTTTAAATTAACATTATTTATTTGTTTTTTTATTTCCAGGTTCGATGCATATATGATCTTTTTAATGTGTTGTTGTATTCTGATTGCTAGAATTTTGTTAAGGATTTTTGCATCTATGTTCATCAGTGATATTGGCCTGTAGTTTTCTTTTTTGGGGGCATCTTTTTCAGGTTTTGGTATTAGGGTGATGGTGGCCTCATAAATTAGTTTGGAAGTTTACCTTCCTCTGCAGTTTTCTGGAAAAGTTTGAGTAGAATAGGTGTTAGCTCTTCTCGAAATTTTTGGTAGAACTCAGCTGTGAAGCCGTTTGTACCTGGACTTTTGTTTGCTGGAAGATTTCTGATTAGAGTTTCAATTTCCTTGCTTGTGATGTATCTGTTAAGATTTTCTATTTTTTCCTGGTTCAGTTTTAGAAAGTTGTACTTTTCTAAGAATTTGTCCATTTCTTCCAAGTTGTCCATTTTATTGACATATAATTGCTGATAGTAGTCTCTTAGGATCCTTTGTATTTCTGTGTTGTCTGTTTTGATCTCTCCAATTTCATTTCTAATTATATTGATTTGATTTTTCTCCCTTTGTTTCTTGATGACTCAGGCTAAAATTTTGTCAATTTTATTTATCCTTCGAAGAACAGATACAGCTTTTGGCTTTGTTGATTTCTACTATGGTCTCTTTTGCATTTATTTCTGCCCTAATTTTTACGATTTCATTCCTTTTACTAACCCTGGGGTTCTTCATTTCTTCCTTTCTAGTTGCTTTAGGTATAGAGTTAGGTTATTTATTTGACTTTTTTCTTGTTTCTTGCTATGTCTTGCTAGGATCCTTCCTCTTAGCACTGCTTCTACAGTGTCCCACAGGTTTTGGGTTGTTGTGTTTTATTTTCATTCATTTCTGTGCATATTTTGATTTTTTTTTATTTCTTCTTGATTTGTTGGTTATTCAGTCAAGCATTGTTTAGCCTCCATATGTTGGAATTTTTAATAGTTTTTTTCCTGTAATTGAGATCTAATCTTACTGCATTGTGGTCAGAAAAGATTATTGGAATGATTTTTTTTTTTTTTTTTTTAATTTACCAAGGCTAGATTTATGGCCCTGGATATGATCTATCCTGGAGAAGGTTCTGTGTGCACTTGAGAAAAAGGTGAAATTCATTTTTTGGGGGTAAAATGTCCTATAGATATCAATTAGGTCCAACTGGTCTATTATATCACTTAAAGTTTGTGTTTCCTTGTTAATTTTCTGTTTAGTTGATCTATCCATAGGCGTGAGTGGGATAGTCAAGTGTCCCACTATTATTGTGTTATTGTTAATTCCCCCTTTCATACTTGTTAGCATTTGTCTTACATATTGTGGTGCTCCTATGTTGGGTGCATATATATGTATAATTGTTATATCGTCTTCTTGGATTGATCCTTTGATCATTATGTAGTGTCCTTCTTTGTCTCTTTTCACAGCCTCTGTTTTAAAGTCTATTTCTTCTGATATGAATATTGCTGCTCCTTCTTTTTCTTGGTCTCTGTTTGAGTGGAATATCTTTTTCCAGCCCTTCACTTTCAGTCTGGTATGTGTCCCTTGTTTCGAGGTGGGTCTTTTGTAGACAGCATATATAGGGTTCTTGTTTTTGTATCCATTCAGTCAGTCTTTGTCTTTTGGTTCATCATTCAACCCATTTACATTTAAGGTAATTATTGATAAGTATGATCCCATTGCCATTTACTTTGTTGTTTTGGTTTGAGTTTATACACGCTTTCTGTGTTTCCTGTTTAGTGAAGATCCTTTAGCATTTGTTGGAGAGCTGGTTAGGTGGTGCTGAATTCTCTCAGCTGTTGCTTGTCTGTAACGATTTTGATTTTTCCTTCATATTTGATAAATCATTGCTGGTTACAGTAATCTGGGCTGTAGGTTATTTTCTTTCATTATTTTAAGTATGGCCTCCCATTCCCTCCTGGCCTGAAGAGTTTCTATTGAAAGATCAGCTGTTATCCTTATGGGAACCCCCTTTTGTGATATTTGTTGTTTTTCCCTTACTGCTTTGAATATTTGTTCTTTGTGTTTGATCTTTGTTAATTTGATTAATATGTGTCTTGGGGTGTTTCACCTTGGGTTTATCCTGTTTGGAACTCTCTGGGTTTTTTATCTCATGTATTGCATTATTCATTATATATTAACTCTTTTTTTTTTATTTCTTCTAGGTCCTTGTTAAACCTTTCTTGCATCTTCTCAATCCTGTCTCCAGGCTTTTTATCTGTAACTCCATTTTGTTTTCAAGATTTTGGATCATTTTTACTATCACTATTTGGAATTCTTTATTAGGTAGATTCCCTATCTCTTCCTCTTTTGTTTGGTTTGGTGGGCATTTATCCTGTTCCTTTACCAGATGGGTATTTCTCTGCCTCTTCATCTTGTTTATATTGCTGTGTTTGGGTGGCCTTTTTGTATTCTGGCAGTTTGTGGAGTTCTCTTTATTGTGGAGTTTCCTCACGTTGGGTGGGGTTGGACTGGTGGCTTGTCAAGGTTTCCTGGTTAGGGAACCTTGTGTCAGTGTTCTGGTCGGTGGAGCTTGATTTCTTCTCTCTGGGGTGCAACGAAGTGTCCAGTAATGAGTTATGAGATGTCAGTGGGTTCGGGGTGACTTTGGGCAGTCTGTATATTGAAGCTCAGGGCTATGTTCCTGTGTTGCTGGAGAATTTGTGTGGTATGTCTTGCTATGGAACTTGTTGGCCCTTGGGTGGTGCTTGGTTTCAGTGTAGGTATGGAGGCGTTTGATGAGCTCCTGTCTATTAATGTTTCCTGGAGTCAGGAGTTCTCTGGTGTTCTCAGGATTTGGACTTAAGCCTCCTGCTACTGGTTTTCTCTCTTAATCTTACAGTAGTCTCAAGACTTCTCCATCTATACTTCACTTTCAGATAGTCCCTTGATCCGGCTTATACTTCTCAAGATCTATAGGCCCCTTCCTATGTAGCCGGTGCTAACTAAAGGGTTTTAATCTATTGCACCCTCAAGGTAGTTCCCTCTGTTTTCGCTTCTTCTGTTGGCTGGTCTCTTCAGTGTCTAATTTCAGCCCTGACATACAGGGGTGGTGGTGGTGACTTTTTTAGGCTCCCTTTTTCAGTTGTGCTGTGGGGAGGAAGGAACGCCTAAACAGATATCACTGGCGGCTGTGGGGAGTGCTCTCAATGTCTCAGCCACACTGGGTTTGCTCCTCACTCACGGTGTGTGTGCTTTCCCTATCTACACTGCTTAGGCTCTAGGTTGCTCTGCCAGGAACTGTCTGAGGCTGGCCCTGGGTTGTATGTACTTCCCAGGTCTAAGCCACTCAGGTTCAGGTACTCAGTAGTCCTCATAGGCGGAGACTCAGTTGGGCCTGTCTTTTGTGCCCTTCCCAGGTCCGAGCAGCTCAGGTGACCAAGTGTTTGGCAGGCACAGGTGCTGCGACTTATTACCTTCCCCATCCCTGCCACTCGGTTTTCTGGTTGTACAACCAGTGCACCTTCTCAGGCGGATGTTGACCATCCAGAATCCCAAGAAGTCCTGGTTAGCAACTAAGCCTGATGCCTCTCTGGGGCCATGATTGCCCTCTTCTAGCTCTGGCAGCCCTCAGCTGCCTGTCTCTGGTGGGGGATGGGCCAGTCCTCAACCCTCAGTGGGCTAGCTCTGCTCAGTCCTTTGTTCTGTGAGTGGGCCTGGCAGTGTTTTAGGTTAGGTTTTTTTCTCTGATAAAACTATCCCACAGTCTGGTTTGCTATCTCTTTAGTTCCCTCAGATTACCCTTGGGGCATTCAGGCCCTGTCCTTACTGTAAGCAATGCAGCCACACCTCCTTGTCCATCACCTACTTGCTAGTGCCAGAGGCAGGCATCTGCACTGCTTCTCTGCTGGGAGTTACCATTGGGCACGTAATCTTTGTGTTTTAATTATTTATTTATTTTTCCTCCCGGTTATGTTGCCCTCTGAGGTTCCAATGCTAGCCACAGACTCGCCAGTGACAGTGTTTCCTGGTGTTTGGAAACCTCTCTCTTTTAAGATTCCCTTGCCAGGACAGATCTCTGTCCCTACCTCTTTTGTCTCTCTTTTTATCTTTTATGTTTTTTCCTACCTCATTTTGAAGACAATGGGGTGCTTTTCTGGGTGCCTGATGTCTTCTGCCGGCATTCATAAGCTGTTTTGTGGAATTTACTCAGCATTCAAATGTTCTTTTGATGAATTTGTGGGGGGAAAAGTGGTCTCACTGTTCTATTCCTCCACCATCTTAAGACCACCTTGTCCATGGGATTTTCTAAGCTAGAATACTGGAGTGGGCTGGCCATTTCCTTCCCCAGGGGATTATCCCTACCCTGGGATCAAACCCAGGTCTCCTGCCTCAGAGGCAGGTTCTTTACCATCTAAGCCACCAGGGAAGCCCTAGGCAAAAAAAAATAGAACTCCCTTCAATTATGAAAAAAAAAAAAAAGAAAGAAAAAGCTATAAAGCTGACTATCATTAAAAACACAGGTCTCATTACTTAATTTTAAAAATTTTAGTTAACATTTTTAGTGAGACAGATGCATCAACAATATGACATAGATAATTTATATGACACAATTCTCTCACAGTACCTGGACTTGCAGATGTTACTTGATAACACTTTTTTTTTTTGCTTTGGGGAGTGATAAGTTCTCCGTTGTAAAGCTGATGTCAGCAAACTCTATGACTTTGATCTTCATAAGGTTATGCCTTAAAATTTATGGGACAGCTATATATGAAATCAAAATCAATGTATTATTTTCTACAGTGAGGCAAAAATGAATTATCAATATAAAAGTATGGAACACTATAAAGGCTGCAGTCTCACCTCACTATTCTTATGGTTTCTTTTATTAAACTGTTCATGCTTTTTCCTTACAGTTTATGATATTAAAAGGACTCCTCTGTAAAATTACAGCAATAAATTTCACCTTATGCTGGACAGATTTTATTTCTTTTATATCTGACATCCTGTTTTGCAAATAATAAAGACATGACAAAATTGAGTAAAGATTTATCTTGCCTTCATAAAATACAATAACTGCCTTACTTAGTTAAAAAATGGCAATGTAAAAGCAGAGCTAAGTTTAGATCATGTTGCTATTATTTATCACAACCCAGAGATAAGTGTATTAAGGTAAACCAAAATAGTTGCTTTTATTATCACTGAATATTTAATTCCTTGTATTTCAAGATAAAGTGGATTTCTTTATTACTAGCATTTGGCAAAAGTTGTTAATCAGTTATTTAAAAAAATGCATTGTTTACTACCATCTGCTGTCACATCTGTTTTACAAATCCATGGCTCCAAAGAGATTATATATAGTTTGAACACAGAACATATAGTTTTCAATGTATTTTGAAATGCTAAACAAAGATTTTTTTTTTTTTAATAGTATCTAACACCTGAATTTTCAGGATTTTTGTTATAACACCAAAAAATTACTGAACCGTGTCTTACTTCTGGAATAAACTTTCTTATATATGTTCTGATTTTATTTTTTATAATTTGTTGACTTTTGTACTCAGACCAAAATAACAAACCCTCATTTATCCCCCCTTAACTATTTGATCATTAAATACTATTACTAAACATTGGTCACTAATACCAGTAAAAGTCCATCCATTGTTGCTCATTGTTTCTCATTTTCAATGATACTGCTCCCATTTTCTTGGGGTTTTACATGCCTCCTACCTGGTTTCTCTGCCTTTGGTTAATTCGGTAATTATCACAGTCATATTGATTTTACACTAGTAGTTTTATTTTCTCACTCTTCTGCTTCAAAACTCCCAATAAAAAACCTCAAACTTCTTATTTCGTTGAATGTTATTCATATATGACTATACTATTTATTTACTCCTAATTCTCACTCTTTAACTATGATGACAAGATATAAACTCTCTCTGTACATAATTTAAATTTCTCTGTACTTCTTCCTTGTAAAAATATTTAATTCCCTATTCTGCAAGCATTCCATTTTCACTCTAACTGTTCACCACATAGGCACTGCCTACTTCCCTGTCTTCTACACCCAGCATATTTTATACCTGTTATGCCCACTTTCTTGAAAAGCCTTGTTTTATGAAATATAGAATTCACCACTAAAGGGAGACTTATTAGGTACCCACACTCATCCATCACCCAGCATAGCTTGCAATCGTTGCTTTACACATGTGAAAAATACACCAGTTTTTTTTTTTTTTTTAACTTCAACTGTTTTACCTGATATTACTTTCAATCAACACTCTATGTATCATAATGCTGAGACACAGAGCTGCAGGTCTTTGTAATTTAGTCTGCCATGAAAAAGTATGATATTAAAGGCCATGGAATAACACATGAAGTAGCAAGTAAAGAACTTATTATATCTCACTAAGGAGACCTATTTCAAAACAAAACATTGTGTTTTAAAAATGGGATAAATTTCCAGGATTTAAGTGAAGGCGACCTTGTTCTGAGATCTCTACATAATGCTGCCTAATCTCCCACAGTAAGGTCACTTCCATCGGTAATCTATAATGTTGGCCTACAAAATCTTATATTTTATAAAGATCCCAATTTTTTCCCCCACTGTGTTCACAACCCACACATTCTCTTAAAAACTTCTGACCAATTTATATCCCTGCTAAACTTGACTACTTTGTCTTTCAGATTCATCCAAGCATCCCCTCATAGCCTAAATATCTTCTCTACATGTTCCCTCTACCGATTTTGCTCTTTGTCTCTCCTGTGAGGATAGTGCTTCCCCCTTGGTGTTACTAAATATTGGCTAGATTCTCCTGGCTCAATACCTACCAGTAAGTCCCAAAGGTTGAGTGTGGGACTCTTTACTTATCATTGCTATTTTCACAACCCTCATCATAGGTGAAAAGATAAGAACTAAGGTTATAGTTATCTAATTTAGAATACTAACAGTATGTAAAAATTAATAATTGCATCTCTGTGAATTAGTATTTTGCAAAACTAGTGGCAGAATAATTAAAACATTTTCAAATGCTAATATGTCCTTAAAATAAGTTTTAGACTTAAAAGCAGAGCTTTAATTGACTATCTATGGAAGTTCTTTGCAATGTCTGTGCTTGTCCGTCAAGTCTGCAGAATAAGAAACATTCATGTTTTATATTTGGAGCTTTCAGTACCTTTAAGAATTGTTATTGAAATTAATCATTATGTAACATAATGAAGTTATTTTTTTTCCTTCCTAATTAAAATGTTTCAGTGAACCTGTTGCATCAACAGAAATGGCAAAGGAATCTAAAACTATCTTTTTATAAACTAAATATTCAAAACACCTCATATTAAGGACCAATTTAAGATTTGTAGTTCTCTTCAGTATTTTAGTAGCAGACAAATTTGATTGAATGTGGAATGTGAATTAAAAAATAAAACAGATAAGATCTATGTGTCAGTAAACCTTATTACAGAAATAGTCTCAGAGTCTTCCATTAAGAGGCAACACCTGCTTTTGTTTAAGCTCAGGTTTGTCAGTGTAAATTTAATATAGTGAGCAACTAATCCAGCAACATGCATTTATATAAAACATGATCCATGAAAACCAATTATGGAAAACGTTGACTCTGAAATATGCATGTCTCTGTAAAGCTTTGTTTTTCATTTTGAAACAAATTTTTCTTGCCAAGAATGTTCTATGATTTTATTTAAAGGCAAAACCTTACAGATGTTATATATCCTCATTTTCATTTTATTCTAAATTTTAGTTTTAAAAATAAGATGATGACTTTCTAAAGAAAATTGACATAATTGCATACCATTTTAAAAATGGATAGAAAAAAAAAAAAAAACCTTAAAGAACTTGCATTTCTGGATCATTCCTGAATAATAGTTATCATTTCACTCCAAATAAAAATAAGCAAGTATAGCTATTTTTAAACATAGCCCTGTTCTGTACTTGAATCTGAGTCTTTAGAAAAAAGAAAAATATATAATGATTAAATGAGACATCTTAAGCAATTTAGCACACACGTGAAGCATATTTAATACTTAAAGATCCACTTTGGCTCTATATGTGCTCTGCAGAGGGCTGCAGTTTTGATCCAGCAACTCTGTTGCATAGGGATCCTGCTCCCAGGATTGTGTAGGCCAAGAGCAGAGTCCCTAGTGGCTTTAGGTAGAGGTCAGCTGGCCTACAGGAAGGTAGTAAATTATGGCTCCCCCTTTTGAAGCAAAGGAGGCAGTCCTGACAATCTTTGAGTTGCCTTTAGGGTTTGTTCTTCCCTTTGTCTAGAAAAATGATCTTTACAGCCAAGTAGCTCTATTGTCTCATCTTGTAAAATCCAAAATATCAGACAACTTTCCTTTTTTCCTTCGGATCTCCTTTTCATGCAATCAAACTAGTAGTTTTCTTTTATCAGATAGTTAGTTGGCCATGTTCCTAATCTCTTCTGAGTGTGCTTGCTCATTTTCTGCATTATTGATAGGCTGAGAATTTCTGAATGTATGTTCTAGTTCCTTTTTCATTAATAATTTGGTTTTCAGGTTACTTCTCTCTTCTCACATTTTACTGAAACCAGACAGGAGGAACCATGTTATTCCACTACTTTACTTTGAAATCTACTCAGCTAAATATCCAATTGAGTTTCTCACAAATGCTACCTTTCACAAAGTTATATAACAGGAACACATTTCAGTGATTTTTTTTTTTTTTCTTGTCGCTTTAAACAAGCATTGCCTTTCCTCCAGTTTTCAACAACATGCTCCTCATTTCCATCTGAGACCTCTGCAGAATCTTCTTAATATACATATTCACAACCATTCTGGGTATGATTATTTATGTATTCTCTAGGAAGGTGAAATCTCTAGAGCTTTCTCCTATTCTTTGAGTTCTAACCAGAATTGCTTTTCAAATTCCCTTCACAGCAGTATCACATTCATCAGTTCAATTCAGTTCAGTCACTCAGTCGTGTCCAACTCTTTGTAACCCCATGGACTGCAACATGTCAGGCCTCACTGTCCATCACAGATTCCTGGTGTTTACTCCAGCTGATGTCTATTGATGTCCATTGAGTCGGTGATGCCATCCAAACATCTCATCCTCTGTTGGCCCATTCTCCTGCCTTCAATCTTTCCCAGCATCAGGGTCTTTTCAAATGAGTCAGCTCTGTGCATCATGTGGCCAAAGTGTTGGAGTTTCAGCTTCAGCATCAGTCCTTCCAATGAATATTCAGGACTGATTTCCTTTAGCATGGACTGGTTGAATCACCTTGCAACACAAGGGGCTCTCAGGAGACTTCTCCAACACCACAGTTCTAAAGCATCACTTCCTTGGTGCTCAGCTTTCTTTATAGTCCAAAACTCACATGCATACATGACTACTGGAAAAACCATAGCTTCAACTAGACAGAACATTGTTGACAAGGAAATGTCTCTGCTTTTTAATATGCTGTCTAGATTGGTCATAGTTTTCTTCCAAGGAGCAAGCATCTTTTAATTTCATGACTGCAGTCACGATCTGCAGTGATTTTGGAGTTCAAAAAACATAAAGTCTGTCACTTTTTACACTCTTTCCTATCTTTTTGCCATGAAGTGTTGGGAATAGATGCCATGATCTTAGTTTTCCGAATATTGAATCATAAGCCATCTTTTTCAGTCTCCTCTTTCATTTTTATCAAGAGCCTGTTTAGTTTTTCTTCACTTTCTCCCATAAGGGTTGTGTCATAAGTATATTTGAGATTGTTGATTTCTCCTGGCAGTCTTGATTCCAGCTTGTGGTCATCCAGACCAGTGTTTCTCATGATCTTCATATAAGTTAAATAAGCATGGTGACAATTTACAGCCTTGATGTACTCCTTTTCCTATTTGGAACCAGTCTGTTGTTCTATGTCCAGTTCTAACTGTTGCTTCCTGACCTGCATACAGATTTCTCAAGAAGCAGGTCAGGTGGTCAGGTATTCCCATCTCTTTAAGAATTTTCCAGAGTTATATCTATTACTGTGGGCAAGAATCCCTTAGAAGAAATGGAGTAGCCATCATAGTCAACAAAAGAGTCTGAAATGCAATACTTGAATGCAATCTCCATAATAACAAAATGATCTCTGTTCGTTTCCAAGACAAACCATTCAATATTCCAAGTCTATGCTCCGACTGGTAATGCTGAAGAAGATGAAGTTGAATGATTCTATGAAGACCTACAAGACCTTCTAAAACTAGCACCACCAAAAGATGTCCTTTTCATTATATGCAACTGGAATGACAAATTGGAAGTCAAGTAACACCTCGAGTAAAAAGAAAATTGGCCTTGGGACACAGAATGAAGCAGGGCAAAGGCTAATAGAGTTTTGCCAAGATAACACAGTGGTTATAACTAACAATCTTTTCCAACAGCACAAGAGAAGACTCTACACATGGACATCACCAGATGATCAATACAGATATCAGATTGATTATATTCTTTGCAGCCAAAGATGGAGAAGTTCTATACTGTCAGCAAAAACAAGACTTAGAGCTGACTGTAACTCAGATCATGAACTCCTTATTCACAAATTCAGACTTAAATTGAAGAAAGTAGAGAAAACAACTAGACCATTTAGGTATGATCTAAATCAAATCCCTTGAGATTATACAGTGGGAGTCACAAATAGATTCAAGGCATTAGATCTGTTAGCCAGAGTTTCTAAGGAACTATGAACAGAGGTTCGTGACATTGTACAGGAGGCAGGGATCAAAACCATCCCCAAGAGGGGGAAAAAGGCAAGATAGTTTTCTCAGGAGCCCTTACAAATACTTGTGAATAGAAGAGAATCATTCTGGGAGGTGGATCATAAAGATCCTGCTGTGATTTATGTCGGAGAGTGTTTTGGCTATGTTCTCCTTTAGGAGTTTTATAGTTTCTGGTCTTACATTTAGATCTTTAATCCATTTTGAGTTTATTTTTGTGAATGGTGTTAGAAAGTGTTCTAGTTTCATTCTTTTACAAGTGGTTGACCAGTTTTCCCAGCAGCACATGTTAAAGAGATTGTCTTTAATCCATTGTATATTCTTGCCTCCTTTGTCGAAGATAAGGTGTCCATAGGTGTGTGGATTTATCTCTGGGATTTCTATTCTGTTACATTGATCTATATTTCTATCTTTGTGCCAGTATGATACTCTCTTGATGACTGTGGCTTTGTAGTATAGCCTGAAGTCAGGCAGGTTGATTTCTCCAGTTCCATTCTTCTTTCTCAAGATTGCTTTAGCTATTCAAGTTCTTTTGTATTTTCATACAAATTGTAAAATTATTTGTTCTAGCTCTTTGAAAAATACCACTGGTAGCTTGATAGGGATTTCATTGAATCTGTAGATTGCTTTGGGTAGTATCCTCATTTTCACTATATTGATTCTTCTGATCCATGAACACGGTATATTTCTCCATCTATTAGTGTCCTCTTTGATTTCTTTCATCAGTGTTTTATAGTTTTCTATATATAGGTCTTTAGTTTCTTTAGGTAGATATATTAAGAAAATAAAAGCAAAAATAAACAAATGGGATCTAATCAAAATTAAAAGCTTCTGCACAACAAAGGAAACTGTAAGCAAGGTAAAAGACAGCCTTCCAAATGGGAGAAAATAATAGCAAATAAAACAACTGACAAAAACTAATCTAAAAAACATACAAGCAACTTATGCAGCTCAATTCCAGAAAAATAAATGACCCATTCAAAAAATGGGCCAAAGAACTAAATAGGCATTTCTCCAAAGAAGACATACGGATGGCTAACAAACATATGAAAAGATGCTCAACATCACTCATTATCAGAGAAATGCAAATCAAAACCACAATGAGGTAGCATTTCACACCAGTCAGAATGGCTGTGATCCAAAAATCTGCAAGCAATAAATGCTGGAGAGGGTCTGGAGAAAATGGAACCCTCTTACACTGTTGGTGGGAATGCAAACTAGTATTGTCACTATAGAGAACAGTGTGGAGATTCCTTAAAAACCTACAAATAGAACTGCCTTATGACCCAGCAATCCCACTGCTGGGCATACACACTGAGGAAACCAGAATTGAAAGAGACACATGAACCCCAGTGTTCATCACAGCACTGTTTATCATAGCCAGGACATGGAAACAACCTAGATGTCCATCAGCAGACGAATGGATAAGAAAACTGTGATACATATACACAACAGAGTATTACTCAGCCATTAAAAAGAATACATTTGAAGCCGATTATACAGAGTGAAGTAAGCCAGAAAGAAAAACACCAATACAGTATACTAACACACACACACACACACACACACACATATATATATATATATGGAATTTAGAAAGATGGTAGTGATAACCCTATATGCGAGACTGCAAAAGAGACACAGATGTAAAGAACAGATGATTGAACTCTGTGGGACAGGGAGAGGGTGGAATGATTCAGGAGAATGGCATTGAAACACGTATCCTATCATGTAAGAAACAAATCGCTAGTCTAGGTTCGATACAGGATACAGGATGCTTGGGGCTAGTGCACGGTGATGACCCAGAGAGATGATATGGAGAGAGTGGTGGGAGTGGGGTTCAGGGTTGGGAACTCATGTACACCTGTGGTGGATTCATGTCAATGTATGGAAAAACCAATACAGTATTGTAAAGTAAAAAAATAAAATTAAAAAAAAATAATATAAAAAAAAAAAGAAGAAGAAGAGGAGCAAAAGTTAAAGGAGAAAAGACGAGATACATTTGAATACAGAGTTCCAAAGAATAGCAAGGAGAGAAAAGAAAGCCTTCCTCAGTGACTAATGCAAAGAAATAGAAGAAAACAACAGAATGGGAAAGTCAAGAGATTTCTTCAAGAAAATTAGAGATACCAAAGGAACATTTCATGCAAAGATGGGCTTGATAAAGGACAGAAATGGTATGTACTTAATAGAAGCAGAAGATATTTAGAAGAGGTGGCAAGAATACACAGAAGAACTATACAAAAAAAGATCTTCATAACCTGGATAATCATGATGGTGTGTTTACTCACCTAGAGTCAGATATCCTGGAATGTGAAGTCAAGTGGGCCTTAGGAAACATCACTAAGAACAAAACTACTGGAGGTGATGGAATTCCAGCTGAACTATTTCAAATCCTATAAGCTGATGCTGTGAAAGTGCTGTACTCAATATTGTCAGCAAATTTGGAAAACTCAGCAGTGGCTGCAGTACTGGAAAAGATCAGTTTTCATTCCAATCCTACAGAAAGATAATGCCAAAGAATGTTCAAACTACCACACAATTGCACTCACCTCACATAATAGCAAAGTAAATTCAAAATTCTCCAAACTAGTCTCAGCAGTACATGAACCATGAGCTTCCAGATGTTCAAGCTGGTTTTATAAAAGGCAGAGGAACCAGATATCAAGTTGCTAACATCCATTGGATCATAGAAAAAGCAAGAATTTCAGAAAAACATCTACTTCGGCTTTTTCACTATGCGGAAGCATTCATATATATGTTTAAGTGACTGTAAAAGCTTACATCTTCAAATACTAGGAAAGGAAATGAAGAGATGTAGTCTAAACTGGATAAACCAAGATATAAATATAAACATTATTAAATATGCTATTTAGCATATTAAAATATTGTTTAGAAGAGGCAGTGTGACAGTTCAAAGGAACTGAGGTGCACAGTGGGACTGACAGGGTAATGAGTGTTGGTGGTGGATGTAAGGGATTCCTGCTTTTAGTCACTGGGCACTACCTTAATAAAAATAAATAAATAATTTAAAAAGAAAAAAAAAAAGATTTGGGGCCAAATATAAACTATTACTATGACATAAATAGCAACTAACAAAACAGAAAATATAGGTATTAATAGAAGAAAAATCACTAATCATCACACAATCCAAAAATAAATAGTGTTCACATTTGCTGCAGGTTTTGCTTTTTGTTTTCCTGTCTTTTCTCCATGAAAATATTTTTGTTTCTTGTTTTTACATAGCTGTGTTCATACAACTGACTATTCTGAATTTATTTATGTATTATCATAGCAAAAACATTTCCCCATGATCATATTATAATTTAAACATATTTTCAATGGGGTGCACTATAGCAGTATTGAGTAGCTGTATTATAACACTTCAAAAATTGAAATACAGTTAATTTACAATATTATTTGCAGGTTTACAACATAGTGAATCAATATTTTTCTATATTATTTCCACAAATTTATTACAAAATGATATCTTTGTTTCCATATGCTGTACAATAGGTCCTTCTTGCTTTTTTTTTTTTTTTTTAATGCATGGTAAAACAAGGGAAGGCTCTTAAAGTTTCTTTTGTAAAATATCACAGCTCAATTTTAACCTTTTTAGAATTTTTTGGCTAAAGCTTGTAACCAAAGATGGCTACATCTACCTTAATAGAGTGCAGAAGTATAATCCTCTCTCAGTGAAGCACTGCAAGTCACAAGGCAATGTGTGGGATGTAAGAATCTTTTTCCAGATACAGCAGATAATAATTTATAAGTATATGCATTGCTTTGGGGGACAATTCGCTTTTTTTCACTAACCACTTTCTACCTAAAGGTGTAGTACTTTGAAAATCTTGTTCAAGTCTACTTTGTGTATCTTGGGAGATTTTCTCATTTATGTTGCCCCCCAAAATCGTTACATTTAATGTCAAAATAGCTTATCCATGAATTGTTATATTAAATAAGACTTTTTCTCATTGTTATTTTAATTTGAACCATTTAAAATGTATTTTTCCTATTTACTCATTAATAAGCAAATAGCTTTTAAAGACTTTAACTAGGAGGCAATATAAAATGTGGAAAAATAAATAAGAAAGTATCACTGTTTTTAAACAACTGCCCATAATATACAGATAAAACATACTCAGGTAGTATCATTTCTTATGAAATTTAACATAGTAGGTGGTATATATAAGTGGTTTGATTTTATATAAAATGGTTTGATTTTGAATGTAATGAGTTTAGGCCAGTATTCCTCCATTGATTGAGCTGAGTAGATTTAATCCATGTGGTTCTTTACTGTTCTCTGAATATATCTCCTGAACCAGAAAATCTCATTCAGTAATATGAATATGTATGTGAAAGAAAAATTTTCTGTCTGGTGATTTGTTACTTAATATAGATATTCTGAGTAAATATAAAAGTGCCACCCTAGTAGCTCAGTTGGTAAAGAACCTGCCTGCAGTGCAGGAGACTTGAGTTCAATCCCTGGGTTGGGAAAATCCACTGGAGAAGGGAATGTCTACCCACTCCAGTATTCTGACCTGGAGAATTCTATGGACTGTATAGTCCATGGGTGTCACAAAGAGTTGGACATGACTGAGCAACTTTCACTCACTCACAGATAAAATATTTCAAAGTATATGAAAAAGTGATTAATATACTTCTGATTGGCATAAATACTGGTTTAAAACAAAATGTTTTATTTTCAATTTTCTGAAGATAAGCTTTCATTCATGATAGATGGTGGATGCATTAAAGCACCAACACTTGAGATCTCAAAAAATGACACATGGTTTAATTATTCTGAAGTACAGGTGGTTGAACAAAATTATTACTGCTAAAATCCAAATATATGTTTCATTAAACTAATAGAAGCACTTAGAATTTGATTTTAGTTTTAATATTTGATGTGTCAAAGAAACTCCTGTCCTTCTGACACCAATAATGTTACTAAATGAATTATTAATGTCAGACATTTTATGAAGTATTTTTTAAATGTTTAATAAAGCTCCTGTGAAACAGTCTAGCTAGTTCATGGTACAGACTAAAGATCTTCGGTTTAGAGAGTTTATGTAATTGACACAAACTCAAAAGGCTAGAAGCCAGAGCTTACCTTCTGGTCTGTCTCTTCCAAAGTACATGCCCCTGCTCAGTTTTGCTTAGTTGTGTCCGACTCTTTGAGAACCCTAGACTATAGCCCACAAGGCTTCTGTGTCCATGGGATTTTCCAGACAAGCATACTGGAGTGGGTTTTCATTTGCTTTTCCAGGGGATCTTCCTCACTCATGGATTAAAAATTCATCTCCTGTGTCTCCTGCAGTGCAGATAGATTGTTTACCACTGAGCTGCCGAGGAAACCCCCAAAGTAACATACTAAATATTTATATTGCATATCATGAGAAATGCTGGACTGGAAGAAACAAAAGGTGGAATCAAGATTGCTGGGAGAAGTAACAATAACCTCAGATATGCAGATGACACCACCCTTACGGCAGAAAGTGAAGAGGAAATAAAAAGTCTCTTGATGAAAGTGAAAGAGGAGAGTGAAAATGTTGGCTTAAAGCTCAACATTCAGAAAACGAAGATCATGGCATCTGGTCCCATCACTCCATGGGAAATAGGTGGAGAAACAGTGGAAATAGTGTCAGACATTATTTTTTTGACCTTCAAAATCACTGCAGATGGTGATTGCAGCCATGAAATTAAAAGACAGTTACTCCTTGGAAGAAAAATTATGACCAACCTAGATAGCATATTCAAAAGCAGAGACATTACTTTGCCATCTAAGGTCCGTCTAGTCAAGGCTATGGTTTTTCCTGTGGTCATGTATGGATGTGAGAATTGGACTGTGAAAAAGGCTGAGCACTGAAGAATTGATGTTTTTGAACAGTGGTGTTGGAGAAGACTCTTGAGAGTCCCTTGGACTGCAAGGAGATCCAACCAGTCCATTCTGAAGGAGATCAGCCCTGAGATTTCTTTGGAGGGAATGATGCTGAGGCTGAAACTGCAATACTTTGGCCACCTCATGCGAAGAGTTGACCCATTGGAAAAGACTCTGATGCTGGGAGGGATTGGGGTCAGGAGGAGAAGGGGACGACTGAGGATGAGATGGCTGGATGGCATCACTGACTCAATGGACATGAGTCTGAGTGAACTCCAGGAGATGGCGATGGACAGGGAGGCCTGGTGTGCTGAGATTCATGGGTTCACAAAGAGTCAGACACGACTGAGCGACTGAACTGAACTGAACTTAACTGATGGTTCTTATGTGTATCTTATGTGTTACATAGTTTGGAAGATGAATAAACTGGAAGTTTGGAAGCTGGCTAGTTAGAGACAATTAATAATAATTAATATTTTTTAAGATATGTGATAGTAACCTGAATTTTAAATTTTCAGTACATATTGATTAAAACAAAAATGTGTAGTTTTCTGCATAATAAACTGTTAAATACAAATATAGTGCTATTCTAAATGTTCTTTTTGGTTTTTCTGTAACATCTTATGCAAAAGCTCTAATGATCATTTTTGCCAACCCAGTAATAAAAAAATTTAGTACTGCTGTTACAAACAGGTATCAAAGAGAACATAAACAGACAGCATTATATTATAAAGTTAGAAAATTAGTTAGAAAATTATGCAAGAAAACATTGGATACTCCAATATTATAGAATTATAAACATAATTTTCTGCAGATTTTCAAGGGATTTTAACTCAATTATTAACATTCAGATGATGAATTTAGGTGTAAATTATAGGAAAAGTATATATTATCACTTTTGTTGTTCATAAATGCTAATAAAATGAAACTTTTTATATGGAGTTGATAGGATTATATTATATAATTAATGTCAAATATATCACACATTTTGAATTCTGGCTTTCTTTTCTTGAATTTTAAATGATTCCTAACTTGTATACAGGTTTCTGACTTTCCTGGGTTTATAGTTGCAAAATAAGTAAATAAAATATAACTCCAATCCTATATTTGAAAAACTGTAAATAGATTGTCAAAGTTAGAATCCATTGTATATTTGGATCTTTGAAATACTGTCAAGATATTTTCAATTAAAAATAAAAAGTTAAAATCAACAGGTGTTACCTGAAGTCAAAAAACATTAAATATACACAAATGTGTTAATATTGTGTGAAACACTATGCACAAGACATGTATTAACATATTTAAAAATAATCATTTAAAAATGTAACAAGTGATTAATATGTTATATAGCTAATGTCACAACCTGATGAACAACATTAAAATAAAAAAGACTAGTAGAAGTTAAGAAAAAGAAATGAAGGCCATACTGGGCACATATATGATTATTTTTCTTATTAACATCTTTCCAACCAATTTTTTGTTTGTTTCTTGCATTGCATGTGAAATTTCTTTCAGCAATAACTTCAGTTAACATATTTTATTGATATTCACTTTCAGACACTATTCTAACAGATACTGAGGATATAATAGTTAACAAAATAAGAACATGATATCCAGTCACAGGACTTTGCCATTCTAATACTATAATTGTGACTGTTGTACTTTTATATTAACACAGATAAAATTTTATTCTACTTCTTCTTTAGAAAATAAAAATGTCCCTTCAATTTCATTGTGTTTTCATCTACTATTTTGATACTAAATGAGAAAAAAACTGAATAAAAGAGTATATTCTGGGTATATTCTAGAAACCATCCTCTGAACATTAAGGAAGATCATATATAGCATCAAGTATAATGCTGCATGTAAGTTAAGGTTAGGTGACATCTATTTTGCTTCAGCTCGGTTCAGTTCAGTTCAGTCACTCAGTCATGTCAGACTCTTTGCGACCCCATGAATCGCAGCACGCCAGGCCTCCCTGTCCATCACCAACTCCCAGGATTCACTCAGACTCACGTCCATTGAGTCGTGATGCCATCCAGCCATCTCATCCTCTGTCGTCCCCTTCTACTCCTGCACCCAATCCCTCCCAGCATCAGTCTTTTCTAATGAGTCAACTATTCTCATGAGGTGGCCAAAGTACTGGAGCTTCAGCTTTAGTATCATTCCTTCCAAATAAATCACAGGGTTGATCTCCTTCAGAATGGACTGGTTGGATCTCCTTGCAGTCCAAGGGACTCTCAAGAGTCTTCTCCAACACCACAGTTCAAAAGCATCAATTCTTCGGTGCTCAGCCTTCTTCACAGTCCAACTTTCACATCCATATGTTCCTTATGCAACTGCAAAAAAACCCCATAAGACATGGCCACAAATAGCTAAGGGAGAACAAAGAAAGGTTAGCAGTGTTGTCAGTCTCTAGTACCTCTTCACTATCAAGGAATTAATACAAATTGCTGCCATGATCTTTAAAATCTTTTCAAAAGATTATGCATAAACGTAAATATAACATAAAATTAATGTCTTCTCTTAAAGCAAAACTTAGCCCTACTAGGCTTCCATCTTTTGAATACTTCCTGGATTATCAGGGGGCTTCCCTGGTAGCTCCACTGGTAAAGAATCCACCTGCAATGCGGGAGACCTCAGTTTAATTCCTTGGTCTGGAAAATCTGCTGGAGAAACGATAGGCTACCCACTCCTGTATTCTTGGGCTTCCCTGGTGGCTCAGCTGGTAAAGAATCCGCCTGTAATGCAGGAGACCTGGGTTCAATCCCTGAGTTGGGAATATCCCCTGAGAAGGGAATGGCTACCCACTCCATTATTCTGGCCTGGAGAATTCCATGGACTGGATAGTCCATGTGGTTGCAAAGAGTTGGATACAACTGAGTGATTTTCACTTTCACTCTGATTATTAGGTGTCATATGATTTAATCACAAAAAATCAGAGCAGGCAGAGATTGGTCACAAAGCAGCAGGCACAGTTTGCAGCATAGCAGCACCACCCTTGACTGAGGGTCTGCTTTCTTGCTCTTCGGGAAGAAAGAACCCTACTTTTGAATATCAGTTTTCTCCAGGCCTTGGACTAAAGCTATTACAATTAAAATTTCTCGTGTGCTTTTTACCTTCCTAAGATCCAGGGGAAGAAAGGAAAACTTTATCTTTGTGTTAAATCTTGTGTTACTTGAAAGAAAATTACTGCAAATAAAGATAAAATATTTCTTTACCAAATCCTGATAACCACTTACACTGTCTTGTCATGAATTTTAAATAAAATATTTTAATATGTGCAAGAATAAATACAATAATATTCAGTAATGGAATTTGTACTCAATGAGTGACATCTATTTCACATTTTAACTTTTTCAAAATTAAAGAGTAACAAAAAATTTAAGAAATCTCTTCTAAAACTACTTACTTAGATTTTTAGTTTAAAACTCTTATTAAATAATAGGATGAAACTTTTTAACCTATGTTACAGAGAAAGGGTACTTTATAGTTTGATGTAGGCAATGGGAAAATTATTTTGTTACTATTATAACTCAACTGTGCAAATTTATGATTGTATCATAAGATGGAACGTGTTGAATTCACGTGTTCTCCCTGACATCATTTAAATTGATGCAAGTTTGGAAACTTCTCATTAAGATTGCAATAGTATATACTTATGTTTAAAAACTCACCAAAAGAGTGAGTTTTATACGACTTATTTATTTATTTATTTATTTTGCCTTAAAACCTATTATTGCAATTGACTAGTGAAAAATGCTACAATAAAAGAGATGCTTTTGTAATTTGTTAATATTTCATTTAAACTGTTTCAGGAATGAATACTAAATGATAAGAAAAAGCTGTAAGGATTATCACTGAAAAAGAAAGAACACAATAGAAAAAAAAAATCTTCTTATCTATACATAAATAATGGCTAAGCTGTTGTATCCTACTGTTCCTGATAAAAGGAGAGGTCATTTTTGTACATATTTTCTGACAGAACAAGGACGTTCATTTTATCCCTGATTAGCTGAATAATGTCCAGTGGCATTTTCTCCATCGATGTAACATAGCAATGACAGCCTCATCTGCTGTTCATCCTGACCTTCTTCCCACCCACCCCTTACTACAATCCTTCCCTCAAACAGACTTAAGGAGATCAGTATGTTCCAAAGTCTAAATATAAAATGCAATTTTCTTCTGGCTTACAATACTAAAATGAGACGATTTTCATTAACATTCCCACCTATATTATGCTTTTTAAAGTGTGCTTTTCTAAGAAAGTTATAAAATCTTATAAGAATTAATTCCTCACTAGGTGAAATTTTTGTTTAGATAAGACTTAATTTTAATTATACTTTACCTTGGTTGTATATTTGTATATATAAACTGGATCTATGTTGCTTTTTCATTTTAAATATACTTACTTAATTTAATGTATAAATAGCAAATATGGCTTTGAAGGATATTTGTAAAAGGAAAATATATGAAATAATATTAACTTAATGATAAGCTAAATAACCCATTGAAAACATATCTTTTAATTTTCTTTTTACATCATCGATACATATAAAAGGCAACCTTGAGAATCTTCAGTTCAGTTCAGTTCAGTTCAGTTCAGTCGCTCAGTCATGTCTGACTCTTTGTGACCCCATGAATCTCAGCAGACCAGGACTCCCTGTCCATCACCAACTCCTACATTTCACTCAGACTCACGTCCATTGAATCAGTGATGCCATCCAGCCATCTCATACTCGGTCGTCCCCTTCTCCTCCTGCCTCCAATCCCTCCCAGCATCAGAGTCTTTTCCAATGAGTCAACTCTTCTCATGAGGTGGCCAAAGTACTGGAGCTTCAGCTTTAGCATCATTCCCTCCAAAGAAATCCCAGGGCTGATCTTCAGAATATACATAATAAAAGTAAACACATTGCTTTCACCAAAATGAAAAATGTTACTGTCTTGAGTTATAGTGGAATATAGCCTGCTTTCTCAATAACATCATGTAATAGCCATTTAGAACAAAGGGTCTTTCTGTATAGTCTGAACAGCTGCAAGAAATAGATGAAGTGGTCACATCAGGAAGGGAAAGATAGACTAATACATTTCCCAAAATATGTCTCATGGTTCATTAGTTGTATTGAATGTTTCATGTATGGCATCACGGGTTGTTTCTGTTCCTATAGATTTAGAAAGTACTGTATAAACAAACTCAAATGCATTTACTTCTTTTTACTTGATTTAGTAGCAGTATTTAATGTGCATTGTGGTTCTTTCATACTTCTAAAATCTAATGAACATGAAACATTTTCCCCGGAGGAGCCCATAGAACTAATTCCCTAACCACATATTCTGGGAAATAATAATTTAATATATCTTAGCATTCTTTAAAGTGATAAAGAACAGCAAAATAAATGGAAACTCGAGAAAGAGAATTATAGTTAGCACATAATTCAATTGATTTCCGAAGTAGAAACTTCATATATTTCTTGTTGTTCAGTCGCAAAGTCATATCCGACTCTTTGCGGCCGCACAGTTTGCAGCATGCCAGGCTCCTCTGTCCTCCACTATTTCCTAGAGTGTACTCAAATTCACATCCATTGAATCAGTGATGCTATCTAACCATCTCATTCTCCACTGCTCCCCTCTCAGTTTGCTTTCAATCCTGCTCATGATCAGTGTCTTTTCCAATGAGTCTGCTCTTCAGGTGGCCAAAGTATTGGAGCTTAGCTTCAATGCTGGGAGCCAACACGGGAGATCCCACCAATGGCAAGGTCATGCAGAAGAGCCTGGCGGGTAAGGCAGGATCAGAACTCGAGGGACTCTCTGATTCCACCCATGACAAGGTCATGCGGAAGAGCCTGATGGACAAGGCAGATCAGGACTCAAAGGGATCCCCTAGATCTGCTCGAGCATCTACCCCAGAATCAAAATCTGTCTGTTTACTGTTTGCTATACTATACTCTTGATATTAATGGGGAGCTATCCCTAGAGCTCCAGTTAATAGTCTCTTGCATATAAAAGGAGTGTCTTAGCTCAAACCCCTCTGATGGCTCTCTAACTTGCTTGACAGGTTTACCCAGACTTTTACAACTACGCATGTGATTGTTCACAGTCTCCCAACCATGAGAGGCACTGGAAGCTTAAAACATCTTAAAGATATAGAGCTTTTTAAAGAGCTAAGAATTATATTGGTGAAGGGTTCCATTGTTGAGTTAATAATTGCCACCAGGCCTCTATATCCTTTATCTTTTAGGCACCTGGGAGGATATTAATCAATGTAATTGGGATGTAGAAAAAGGAGTATAGTAGTTTTAATATTAGCAATACTAGACTTTTGAGTTAATGAATTCTCTCTTTGTTGTAAATCATTATACTCATTTTTATGTAGAAATGTAACTTTATCATTTTCCAAGGACAAAGCAGATTTCAGAAAAACATCTTAAGGGGAAACAAGTTTTCTGGTTAACTAACCTTTATCAAGAAAGATGGGGCCATAAAATGTTAACAAGGCCTCCTGGCCAGAAGATGATGTAAATCACCTAATACCTGTGTATACAGATAGGCATGCAGAGAGGAAGTCTGGTCTCGATAAGGGTCAGAGGTGCTGACCCTGCATGACTCAGTTTCTTACATTTATCTCTATGTACAACCCAAAGTATAAAAACTTCCCTGAAAAATAAAGTGACGGACCAGTTCCATGAAAGCCTGGCTCCCTTGTGTCAATTCTATCTCTCTCTCTCTCTCTTTCTCCCTCTCCTTCCCTCTCTTTTTCAGGCTGATCCCTTGGAGCACAGAGGCTCTCTGCATTCACTTTTTTGCCTGGGCTTCTAAGAGTTGACCGGGAAGGTGCTCTGTGTCTTCACTCCTTCAGGAGACTGAGACGGTGCCTGCAGCCTACGTGAACAGAGCAAGTCCCTTATCTGGGGTTTTATTGGCTTTCTGTGTAAACCAAGGAATATCAAGCCTCCATTCTATACTCTCTCTCCCCTCCCCCATTGCTGACGCTGTTCCTCCTGAGGGAATCCCTGGATCCAACCAGGGCTGGTCCCCGGTAATTCAGCATTAGTCCTTCCAATGAATATGTGGGGTTGATTTCCTTTACAATTGACTGTTTTGCTCTCCTTGCTATCCAAGGAATGCCTAGGAATCTTCTCTAGCAGCACAATTTGAAAGCATCAATTCTTCACTGCTCAACCTTCTTTATGGTACAACTCTCAGCTCCATATGTGAATGCTGGAAAAACCATAGCTTTGGTAATGTGAACCTTGTCAGAAAATGTATGTCTCTGCTTTTTAATACACTGTCAAGATTTGTCATAGCTCTCCTTCCAAAGGACTCTCAAGAGTCTTCTCCAGCACCACAGTTGGAAAGCATCTGAGGGTCATTTCTGTTTTAGCCCAGCCACTTCATTCTTTCTGGAGCTATTAGTAATTGCATTCCACTCATCCGTGGTGGCTCAGTTGGTAAAGAATCTACCTGCCAATGCAGGAGACACAAGTTCAATCTCTGGGTCAAGAAGATTCTCTGGAAAAGAATATAACAATCCACTATACTATTCTTGCCTTGGAAATCCAATGGACAGAGTAGCCTGGCTTGGCTATAATTCACAGGGTCATAAAAGTTTAGAACAAAGCTTAGTGACTAAACAACAAGAGGAGTCCGGCCTACAAGAGATACTTAAATTTTTCCAGGCTCTGCAGTGAAGGGCACACAGGAGAAAAGAGGGAGTGGATGAGGGAGTCTATCCACCATATGGAACACGCCAATGAGCAAGATAGTGTAAGTTCATTACTGAATGCAAATATGACATAGGAAACAATTATGGGTTAAATTGTCTCTCCAAAACTCATGTATTAAAGTCCTAAGCCCCGGAAACTCAGAAGGTGTCTTTATTTGGATGTAGGGTCTTTATAAAGGTAGTCTAGTTAAAATGAGGTTTTAATCTAATTCAACACGACTGATGTCATTTTTAAAAAGAGGAAAATTGAACTAGAGACATTCTTAGCAAGATCATGATGTGAAGAAACAAAAGTAAAGACAACTGTCTACAAGGAAAGAGGCTTGAAACAAATCCTTCCCTCGTTACCTTCAGAGAAATTCAACCTAGATAACACCTCAATGTTTAGACTTCTGGCTTCCAGCTAAGATAATACATTTCTGTTAGCTAAGCCATGTTGTCTGAGCTACTTCCCTATGGTGGCCCTATGAAACTAGTACAGAAACTCACATCCCACTTTTTGCTATTGTATTTAGGTCTACATTGTGAGCAAGCACATATCTAAGTTAATAAGTTTTTTCTTCATCTACCTTAAGTGTTGTAATATTTCATAATACAATTAAATGTTTGAATTATAAACCATTTCCTTTTACTCTATGAGGTTTCTGAAAAGTGAAAGTGAACGTCTCTCAGGCCTGTCCAACTCTTTGCAAACCCATGAACTATAGAGTCCATGGAATTGTCTAGGCCAGAATACTGGAGTATGTAGCCTTTCCCTTCTCCACGGGATCTTCCCAACCCAGGGATTGAACCCAGGTTTCTCACATTGCAGGTGGACTCTTTACCAGCTGAGCCACAAAGGAAGCATTGGATTTCTAGGTAAGTCAAATAAATCTAATGGTAGAATATCCATTTTCCTTTGATTATCAGTTTATTCTCTAGCTGAATGTTTGCTTGCTATGCTCTTTTTAAATTGCTGGGTGATTTGTATGTCACTAAGCTAAAATAAAAATTTCCCCAAATTCAAGGAAACATAGAGTCTAATTAAGCTATGTTATAAGCAAATAACAGAAATATGATTAAAAAATATAAATTCAGTGTGAATAAAAAAATGTATAATAAAGAGAAAAGGGATAAATTTCTGTAGTAACAAAGAATGATGAACAGGAATTGCATTTATACACATAAAGAACAAACTGTAAGCTTTCACTTTTTAAATGTAATCATTGAAAAAGAAATCAATGGTGTATCTTAAGATTTAGTTTCACTCCTGCTGGTATTCTTTTCACATAAAATCTGTGTATGTTAATGTATATGAATTAGTTTTGACTCAGAGTCTATAGGCATGTTAGTATTATGGTGATTCATAGTATGCATTTCATTTATAACATTGCTGTTAATGATTAATTATAAATAATAAAACAGTCCTTAACTTATAAAAATATAGCAGTAAAAATTTTCCAATGAAATGCAACACAATTGCACTGTAATTTAAAGCCAATCTGAATTACAGATTTAATGTGTTAGATTCTACACTTAAATGTATATATATTTATATTTTAACACATATGGGGAGATGATACCAAAATAAAATAAAATATACTCAAAAGCTTATTCAGATAACGTGCCATATAACACGACAATTCATATTACATATTATACCGGGTGTGTGTATTTAAATGACAAGTTGAAAGTTATCAAATAATAACTTCCAGTAATTCTTGGGAATGTAAGACAGGCTTTATAAACACACACAAACACATCAGTACAGTTCAGTTCAGTTCATTTCAGTCGCTCAATCATGTCTGAATCTTTGCAACCCCGTGAATTGCAGGCCTCCCTGTCCATCACCAACACCCGGAGTTCACTCGTACTCAAATCCGTTGAGTCAGTGATGCCATCAAGCCATCTCATCCTCCGTCGTCCTCTTCTCCTCCTGCACCCAATCCCTCCCAGCATCAAAGTCTTTTCTAATGAGTCAACTCTTCACATTCGGTGGCCAAAGTATCAGAGTTTCAGCTTTAGCATCATTCCTTCCAAAGAACATTCAGGACTGACCTCCTTTAGAATGGACTGGTTGCACTTCCTTGCATTCCAAGGAACTGTCAAGAGTCTTTTCCAACACCACAGTTCAAAAACATCAATTCTTTGGCACTCAGCTTTCTTCACAGTCCAACTCTTACATCCATACAAGACCACTGGAGAAACTATAGCCTTGAAAAGACAGACCTATATTAGCAAAGTAATATCTCTGCTTTTGAATATTCTATCTAGATTGGTTATAACTTTCTTTCCAAGGAGTAAGTGTCTTTTCATTTCATAGCTGCAATTACCACCTGCAGTGATTTTGGAGAACCCCCCTCCCAAAAAAAAAAAAAAAAGTCTGACACTGTTTCCACTGTTTCCCCATCTATTTCCCATGAAGTGATGGGACCAGATGCCCTGAATTAGTCTTCTGAATGTTGAGCTTTACACCAACTTTTTCACTCTCCACTTTCACATTCATCAAGAGGCTTTTTAGTTCCTCTTCACTTTCTGCCATAAGGGTGGTGTCATCTGCATATCTGAGGTTATTGATATTTCTCCCAGCAATCTTGATTCCAGCTTGTAATTCTTCCAGCCAAGCGTTTCTCATGATGTATTCTGCACATAAGTTAAATAAGCAGAGTGACAATATACAGCCTTGACGTACTCCTTTTCCTATTTGGAACCAGTCTGTTGTTCCATGTCCAGTTCTAACTGTTGCTTCATGACCTGCATATAGGTTTCTCAAGAGGCAGATCAGGTGGTCTGGTATTCCCATTTCTTTCAGAATTTTCCACAGTTTATTGTGGTCGACAGAGTCAAAGGCTTTGGCATAGTCAATAAAGCAGAAATAGATGCTTTTCTGTAATTCTCTTGCTTTTTCTGTGATCCAGCAGATGTTGGCAATTTGATCTATGATTCCTCTGCCTTTTCAAAAACCAGCTTGGACATCTGGAAGTTCATGCTTCACATATTAGTGAAGCTTGGCTTGGAGAATTTTGAGCATTACTTATTACACAGATATATAATTTATAGTAATTCTTTTATAATAGTTTAAGTTTGGAGATGAGGATAGGGTAAACCCTACGGCCAAGAGGAGCTACCCTGCATCCGAGGCCAGGCATGGCGGCCGGGAGGAGCTACTCTTCATCCGAATTCAGGAGAGCGGCTGAGAGAAGCCACCCTGAGTCTGAGGCCAGGGGCGGCACCCGAGGCTAGGGTGGTGGCTGGGAGGAGTAACCCCACACCCGAGACCAGGACGGCGAATGGGAGGAGCAACCCAACTACAAAGGAGCGGTGGCTGCAAGGGTGCAGGAGGGCCTAGAGGAGCCATCCCACGTTGAAGGTCATGAAGGGCGGTGGTGAGAAGATACCCCTCATCCAAGGTAAGGAGCAGCGGCTGTGCTTTGCTGGAGCAGCCATGAAAAGATATCCCACACCCAAGGTAAGAGAAACCCAAGTAAGATGGTAGGTGTTGCAAGAGGGTATCAGAGGGCAGACACACTGAAACCATGCTCACAGAAAACTAGTCAATCTAATCACACTAGGACCACAGCCTTATCTAACTCAATGAAACTAAGCCATGCCCGGGGGGCAACCCAAGATGGGCGGGTCATGGTGGAGAGGTCTGACAGAATATGGTCCACTGGAGAAGGGAAAGGCAAACCACTTCAGTATTCTTGCCTTGAGAACCCCATGAACAGTATGAAAAGGCAAAATGATAGGATACTGAAAGAGGAACTCCCCAGGTCAGTAGGTACCCAATATGCTACTAGAGATCAGTGGAGAAATAACTCTAAAAAGAATGAAGGGATGGAGCCAAAGCAAAAACAGTTCCCAGCTGTGGGTGTGACTGGTGATACAAGCAAGGTCCAATGCTGTAAAGAGCAATATTGCATAGGAACCTCCAATGTCAGGTCCACGAATCAAGGCAAATTGGAAGTGGTCAAACAAGAGATGGAAAGAGTGAACGTCGACATTCTAGGAATCAGCAAACTAAAATGGACTGGAATGGGTGACTTTAACTCAGATAACCATTATATCTACTTCTGTGGGCAGGAATCCCTCAGAATAAATGGAGTAGCCATCATGGTCAACAAAAGAGTCTGTAATGCAGTAGTTGATGCAATCTCAAAGTTGACAGAATGATCTCTGTTCGTCTCCAAGGCAAATTATTCAATATCATGGTAATCCAAGACTCTGCCCCAACCAGTAACGCTGAAGAAGCTGAAGTTGAACGGTTCTATGAAGACCTACAAGACATTTTAGAACTAACACCTAAAAAAGATATCCTTTTCATCATAGGGGACTGGAATGCAAAAGTAGGAAGTCAAGAAACACCTGGAGTAACAGGCAAATTTGGCCTTGGAATGCAGAATGAAGCAGGGTAAAGACTAATAGAGTTTTGCCAAGAAAAGGCACTTATAGTGCCTTTAGAAAACACCCTCTTCCAACAACACAAGAGAAGACTCTACACATGGACATCACCAGACTGTCAACACCAAAATCAGATTGATTATATTCTGTGCAGCCAAAGATGGAGAAGCTCTATACAGTCAACAAAAACAAGACCAGGAGCTGACTGTGGCTCAGGTCATGAACTACTTATTGCAAAATTCAGACTTAAATTGAAGAAAGTAGGGAAAACAGCTAAACCATTCAGGTATGACCTAAATCAAATCCCTTATGATTGTACAGTGGAAGTGAGAAATAGATTTAAGGGCCTAGATCTTTTAGATAGAGTGCCTGATGAACTATGGAATGAAGTTTGTGACATTGTACAGGAGACAGGGATCAAGACCATCCCCATGGAAAAGAAATGCAAAAAAAGCAAAATGGCTTTCTGGGGAGGGCTTACAAATAGCTGTGGAAAGAAGAGAAGTGAAAAGCCAAGGAGTAAAAGAAAGATACAAGCATCTGAATACAGAGTTCCAAAGAATAGCAAGAAGAGATAAGAAAGCCTTCTTCAGTGATCAATGCAAAGAAATAGAGGAAAAGAACAGAATGGGAAAGACTAGAAACCTCTTCAAGAAAATTAGAGATACCAGTGGAACATTTCATGCAAAGATGGGCTCGATAAAGGACAGAAATGGTATGGACCTAAGAGAAGCAGAAGATATTAAGAAGAGGTGGCAAGAATACACAGAAGAACTGTACAAAAAAGATCTTCAAGACCTGGATAATCATGATGATGTGATCACTCATATAGAGCCAGACATCCTGGAATGTGAAGTCAAGTGGGCCTTAGAAAGCATCACTACAAGCAAAGCTAGTGGAGGTGATGGAATTCCAGTGGAGCTATTTCAACTTGTGAAATGTGATGTTGTCAAAGTGCTGCACTCAATATCCCAGCAAATTTGGAAAACTCAGCAGTGGCCACAGGACTGGAAAAGATCAGTTTTCATTCCAATCCCAAAGAAAGGCAATGCCAAAGAATGCTCAAACTACCAGACAAATGTACTCATCTCACATGCTAGTAAAGTAATGCTCAAAATTCTCCAAGCCAGGTTTCAGCAATACGTGAACCATGAAATTCCTGATGTTCAAGCTGGTTTTAGAAAAGGAAGAGGAACCAGAGATCAAATTTCCACCTTCTGCTGGATCATGGAAAAAGCAAGAGAGTTCCAGAAAAACATCTATTTCTGCTTTATTGACTATGCCAAAGCCTTTGACTGTGTGGATCACAATAAACTGTGGAAAATTCTGAAGGAGATGGGAATACCAGACCACCTGATCTGCCTCTTGAGAAATCTGTATGCAGGAGAGTAAGCAGCAGTTAGAACTGGATATGGAATAACAGACTGATTTCAAATAGGAAAAGGAGTAAGTCAAGGCTGTATATTGTCATTCTGCTTATTTAACTTACATGCAGAGTGTATCATGAGAAACGCTGGACTGGAAGAAACAAAAGCTGGAATCAAGATAGCTGGGAGAAATATCAATAACCTCAGATATGCAGATGACACCACCCTTATGGCAGAAAGTGAAGAGGAACTAAAAAGCCTCTTGATGAAAGTGAAAGAGGAGAGTGAAAAAGTTGGCTTAAAGCTCAACATTCAGAAAACGAAGATCATGGCATCTGGTCCCATCACTTCATGGGAAATAGATGAAGAAACAGTAGAAACAGTAGCATACTTTATTTTTGGGGGCTCCAAAGCAACTGAAGATGTGACTGCAGCCCTGAAATTAAAAGATGCTTACTCCTTGGAAGAAAAATTATGACCAAACTAGATAGCATATTCAAAAGCAGAAACATTACTTTGCCGACTAAGGTCCGTCTAGTCAAGGCTATGGTTTTTCCAGTAGTCATGTATGAATGTGAGAGTAGGATTATGAAGAAGGGTGAGCGCCAAATTCGATGTTTTTGAACTGTGGTGTTGGAGAATACTATTGAGTGTCCCTTGAACTGCAAGGAAACCAACCAATCCATTCTGAAGGTGATCAGCCCTGACATCTCTTTGGAAGGAATGATGCTAAAGCTGAAACTCCAGTACTTTGGCCACCTCATGCGAAGTGTTGACTCATTGGAAAAGACTCTGATGCTGGGAGGAATTGGGGGCAGGAGGAGAAAGGGACGACAGAGGATGAGATGGCTGAATGGCATCACTGACTCGATTGATGTGAATCTGAGTGGACTCTGGGAGTTGATAATGGACAGGGAGGCCTGGCGTGCTGCAATTCGTGGGGTCACAAAGAGATGGACACGAATGAGAGACTGAACTGAAGTGAACTACCTATATCTGTATTGTATACTTTGTTTTCTTACTAAAGCTAATGTTTCACTAAATATCCTATGATTAAAAGCAAGATAGATACACAGATGATAAACGATAGTTGGGTGTATGGATAGATAGATTAAAATCATGCTTGTGAAATTTAAATTTTACATAATGCCACCATGAAGTGGTGTCAATATTTGCCTGGTGAATTTATGATCTCAACAAATATTGATTGCTAATATTAAAAATAATGTTAAAACTTATTTTGATAAAGGAGATAAATATTATGACTGGATTGGGAAATATCTCACTAATGGTGAAGCAAAATAAGCTATGAAACTAAAGATATACAATGCAAGATTTGGAAATCCTGAATATATCCTTGACTATTTAAATCCAAGAGATTCCTAATAAAGCAAAAACAAATAATCTACTTGTATATGTCTTTTGCTTCAGTCACCTCCGACTCTTTGCAACCCATAGAGTTTTGCCTGCCTGGCTCCTCTGCCCATGGAATTCTCCAGGCAAGAATACTGGAGTGGGTTACCATGCTCTCCTCCAGGAGATTTTCCCCAACTAGTGATCAAACCTGCATCTCCGGCATTGCAGGTGAATTCTTTGCCAATAAGCCACCATGGAAACCCATCTACTTGCATAATGGAACTCAGTTGCTGGTATTATATAGAATCATCAGTGAAGTTCTTAAAAATGCAAATACTGAGTCTTCACTTGATTATATTGTGGTAAAGTAGATTGAATCAAGCTAATAGTATATGTATCTTTATCAAACTTCTTAGATGTCTGTGTTACACACTAAAATTTAGAGAAAGAATCATTTATAAATAATGTCACTTATGTACATTTTAATGAATCAATTTATAATATTTATACATACATTTTCACAACTGGCTAAAATTTAAATTTAATTAAAATATAAACATTAATTTCACTAGTACACTGGAACTAAAAATGAAGAATTTCTACTAATACTGAGATATCTTACAAAAAACAATCAAGGATTTATAAGATAAGTATCAGTAATTAAATGTAAACAGACTCTTCTTATATCCTCTGAAAGAGATTAGGGAGAATTGATATAAATTCTGCCTTTAATGAATGGTAGAATTCACCAGAAAGCCCATTTTGGACTTGTGTTATCTCTTTTGGAAGATTATTACTTATTATGTCCATTTATTTAAAAGATATTGGCTAATTCATATCAATCATGTATTCTTGTATGAGTTTTGGCAAACTGTGTCTTTCAAATAATTGATCCATTTCCTTCATGTTAACATATTTGTGGACATCAAGTTGTTCACAGTATACCTTTATTATCCTTTTAATTGCCATGTGACCTGTAGAGATGTTCCTTTCATTTCTGATGTTAGTAATGTGTGCATTCACTCTTTTTTTTCCTTATATAGCCTAGTAGATATTTATTGAATTTATAGGCCTTTTCAAATTTCAACTTTGTTTAAGTGTTCAATTCACTTTGGTTTAATCTTTGTTGTTTTCATTATTTAGAGTAGTTTTCTTATTCACTTTATTTGTTTTTTTTCATTTTCTTTATTATTATTATTATTTTTTTTAACTTTATAATATTGCATTGGTTTTGCCACACATCAACATGAATCTGCCACTGGTGTACACGTGTTCCCAATCCCAAAACCCCCTCCCACCTCTCCCCCAACACCATCCCTCTGGGTCATCCCAATACACCAGCCCCAAGCAAATAAATACTATTTGTTTTACTTTCTGTTGATTTCAATTTTAGTCCACCATACTGGCTGACTTTGTTTTTGTTGGAAGGGTTGTGAATGTAAAACATCAACACAGCTCCAAAAATAATAAAGAAGCAAGAAAAATGCTCTGACAAGTATTGTTGTTTCTCAATTATATCTATGACATTCTTAACACTAATTTCTTCCATCACAACCATTTCTTCTTTAAGTGACAGTCTGCTGTTGGCACAGGAGAGAATGACTAATAGACCAATGCTACATATTAGTGAGTCCAGGAGTAGGAACAAATAGACACACATACATGCACGTACATGTACACTCAGGCATTTGATCATTTGTTTACCAATAATGTATTCTTTGGAACAGTAGGAAAATGATGCTTTTATTAAATAGTGCTAGGTCTGTTGAATATACTTATGGAATACATCAGTGAATATCATTTCTACTTAACATCAGTATAAAAATTACAGATAATTGCAGCTCTAAGTGAGACAGATACAACAGTAAAATATTTAAAATATAAAATAGAAATATATCTTAATTACTTGAGTGAAGAAAAGATGCTTTCCACTATAAAAACCACTAACCATGTAAGATTGATAAATTTGATTTCTCAACATTTAAAACTTTTGTTCTTATAAGAATATGAAAAAGGCAAGCCATTGATTAAGGAATTATACTTGTAATACATATATTCACAAAAATATTGAAACCAGAATATTTAATAAGCTTCAACCAGTGAAAGTGAAAACAACTGAATGCCCTCATCCCATCATGGACAGAAAAAGGAAACTTTTTTTGGGGGGATAGAAAACTTTTTAAATTCACTTTACAAAATAAGATGTAAAATGTCCTCTCTCTCTCTCTCTCTCTCTCTCTCTCTCTCTCTCTATATATATATATATATATATATATATATATATATGCAAATGTACCAAAATTGATAACAAAAGATAAATATAAATTAAATGTCATGACATACACAAATTAAATGATATATAACACAGAAAATTAAAAATTAATCAAGATTTAGAAAGAATGCAGAGTAATTATGTTTATATGCAGTGAAATGAGAGTATAGTTGCTACAGTTACTTTGGATAATGACTGACCCTAGTTAGAAAAGGACAGTGTTTGAGACCCATAGTACAGAAGTACACCAAGTGCCCATTATCAGTAGAATATATATATGTATATATAACACATTTTACACTGTAATTTTATACAAGGAAAAATGACTGGTTTTTGCAATAATAAACAGTATGTTAGTATATCTCAGAAAAATGTCTGAGCAAATAATGTCAGACACAAAATCTATTTCTCTATGATTCATTCTTTATAAAATGTTCAGTTCAGTCAGTCAGTTCAGTCGCTCAGTTGTGTCCAACTATTTGCGACCCCATGAATGGCAGCATGTCAGGCCTCCCTGTCCATCACCAGCTCCCAGAGTCTACTAACTCATGTCCATAGAGTCGGTGATGCCATCCAGCCATCTCATCCTCTGTCGTCCCCTTCTCCTCCTGCCCCCAATCCCTCCCAGTATCAGGGTCTTTTCCAATGAGTCAACTCTTTGCATCAGGTGGCCAAAGTATTGGAGTTTCAGCTTCAGCATCAGTCCTTCCAGTGAACACCCAGGACTGATCTCAGGAAGAAGCAAATGTAATAAATCGTGATAGGAACTTGAACAGTTTGGGTTCAAGGAAATGATATGATCCAGGTTTCTGAGATACAAGTAACATTTTATGTCTTGATATGTTGGATTGTTATAAGAGTGTTTTTACTCTAAATCTTCATTGAATAAAAATAATGAATTAAGCATTTTTCTTTAGGTATGTCATTGCCTCGATAGTTTATTTAAAAATAAATTGGATTTCCCCGGTGGATCAGAGGATAAAGCATCTCCCTGCAATGCAGGAGACCTGGGTTTGATCCCTCGGTTGGGAAGATCCCCTGGAGAAGGAAATGGCAACCCACTCCAGTACTCTCGCCTGGAAAAATCCCACAGATGGATAAGTCTGGTTGGCTACAGTCCATGGGACCGCAAAGTGTCAGACATGACTGAGTGACTTCACTTTCACTTTCATGAGATAAAACTAAATTAGAACTTAGATAAAAATAACATTATATAAACTTGTGTGCTTAATCACTTCAGTCATGTCTGACTCTTTACAAGCCTATGAACAGTAGCCCACCAATCTCCTTTGTCCATGGGACTCTCCAGGCAAGAATACTGGAGTGGGTTGCCATTTCTTCCTCCAAGGGATCTTCCTGACCCAGGGATTGAGACTTCATCTCGATTGGCAGGTTCTTTATCACTAGTGCCACCTGAGAAGCCTTTATACAAATATAACAGGAATCAAATAAGATTATAAACTAATGAGCTGAATGATCAACTCAGAAAATTATAAAAAAAAAAAAGAAAGAAAAGTATCTCAGGAAATCTAAAATAGAGAAAGAAATATTTAAAAAAAAGGTAGGAGTAAACGAAACAGAAGAAAATTGAACACAGATTATTTGAGAAGATTAGTAATATAAAGATATAATTGGCATAACCCAATACAGAAGAAAAACATTGGTTATAAGTATGTGGTATAGCTTGTACTGTCATTCAAAGAGAAAAAGAAAAAAAAAATATTAATATGTGATGCTGTGAAGAATGGCTGAAAAAAAAAGGAGGAAATCAAAACAAAACCACCTAATTGTTTCAGAATATCACATACATAAGTCAAATTCATATTTATAAAGCCCTTTTACACAGCTGTATCACAGAAATATTCTCATGCACTTTCTTTTATTGATTTTTCAGAATTAGCATCTATTAATAATACATATTACAGTATTAATTACATTAATAATGCATCCTAATAGATCCTAAATCTGAAAAATTAATTACAGCATTAATATATATTAATAATAGATCCTAACTCTGAAAAATCAATAAAAGAAAATGTATGAAAATATTTATGTGATATAGCTGTGCAAAAGGGCTTTATAAATAATTCTTTGTAACTGTCATGGAAAAAAGGAATATAGTTACAACAAACAACTATTTCTGTTTACTGAAGAATACAATGAATAAAGTTAATGAGCACATGAGATACTGAAAGATAACTATAATGTATGAAAATAACCAGAGAATTGTATCCAAAATATATAAAAATAACTAAGTAACATAAAGACAACAAATATAATCAAATCAAAAGGACTTAAAGTCTTTTGTATTGACAAAAGAAAACAAACGAGCTAAAAATGTAATGCCATGGTGAAATTAGTTAGTAACTGGAAACATGAGAGAATGAAATATCACTTACAATACTGGGAAAAAAAAAATTTGAAAGCAAAATGAATGCCATCTGAGAACATACAGCACAAACAAGATATTTCCGGACGCAGCATTTAAGGATGCATTTCAGAGTGAAGGAAGATAATTCCTGAAATATAAAGAAGGAATGAAGAAAGTATGAAGTAGCATGCATCTGTTGTTATTTAAATGACTCATTGTATAAAATAATGACAAGAAGTTTATAGAATTTGAAAGTTTTCCATTTGTTTAAAATTCTTGCCAAAATTTCAAATTTAAACCTTACAAAAAGAATAATGTAAAATATGAATTTCAAACCAGAACAGTATAAATTTCAAAGGAAATGAAAAATTTGAATAAAAGAAATTAAGATAAACTCCAGACTCACAGTGTTAGCTCATTTTAAAAGGGATAAAATATACAAATAGAAACTGTACAAAATTGAAAATAAAATAAGATGAGAGAAACAAGACCAAATACATTAACAAGCATTACAATTGCAAACTGTGTAAAATTGAACTGTAGTGTTGGAGAGGATGCTTGAAAGTCCTTTGGACAGCAAGGTGATCAAACCAGTGAATCCTAAAGGAAATCAGTCCTGAGTAATCATTGGAAGAACTGAGGCTGAAGCTGAAGCTCCAGTACTTTGGCCACTTGATGTGAAGAGCCAATTCTTTAGAAAAGACCCTGTTACTGAGAAAGGTTGAGGGCAGGAGGAGAAAGTGGTGACAGAGGATGAAATGGTTGGATGGCATCATCCAACTCGATGGACATGAGTCTGAGCAGGCTCTGAGAGTTGGTGATGGACAGGGAAGCCTGGTGTGCTGCAATACATGGAATTGCAAAGAGTTGAACATGACTGAGTGGCTGAACTGAACTGACAGTTGCAAACAGACTAAATGCAGAATTCAGAAAATTAAAAACAATTGTTTATCAGAAAATAAAATCCAGCTGTGTTCTGGCTATCACACATACACACACCTAAAAATAATAATCCTTAAAAGCTGTAAATAAAAATATTTAAGTATATATTCTAGGCAAATATAAATGACCCCATGGACTGTAGCCTATCAGGCTCCTCCACCAATGGGATTTTCCAGGCAAGAGTGCTGGAGTGGGTTGCCATTTCCTTCTCCAGGGGATCTTCCCAATCCAGGAATCGAACCCGGGTCTCCCGCATTGCAGGCAGACGCTTTACCATCTGAGCCACCAGGGAATGGTAACAGAAGTCTTACATGACTATATAAATGCCTTTAACATTTGCTTCTATGCACAGCATTTATTAATAATGAATGGAGTCACCCAGAAGGGGAAAAAACAAAAAAACAAAAACAGTATAAACTTTTATGTTCCTTACATGATTGTCCTAAATATTTATAAAGCAAAAATTCATTTAACTGCTGGTTTGGTGAAAAATAAACACCCAACTAATTGGCTGCCCTTCATGCAATAACCGAAAGTTCAAACTAAATATAAAAACAACTAGAACAAACTTAAGATTTTGGATGTAGAACTAAAGCTTCCAGTTTCTATAAAGCTGTCAAAACTTTAAAGAAGGGTTGATGAACTAGTGTTAATAAGTACAGAAGTTCTTTTTTTTTTATATAATGAAAATATTCTAAATTTTGATAGTGCTGTTGATTTTATCACTCTGTGAATACATTGGACACCACTGAATTATGTACTTAGTAATTTTATTCATTTATTTGTGTATTGATTGTGCTGGGTATTTACTGCCTTGCAGCCTTTTCTCAAGGTATGGAGAGCAGGGGCTACTCTCTAGTTGTGGCGTGCAAACTTCTCATTGAGGTGGCTTCTCTTGTGGGGCATGGGCTCAAGGGCACAAAGGCTTCAGTAGTTGCTGCTTCCAGGCTCTAGAGAACAACAGGATGAATAGTTGTGTCACATGGGCTTAGTTGTTCTGAGGCCTGTGGGATCTTCCAAGATCATGAATCCAACCTCTGTGTCCTATATTGGCAGGTGCATTCTTTAACATTGTGCCACCAGGGAAGTCCTGAATTATGTAGTTTAAAATGGTGAATACTATGAACTGTGAATTATAGTAAAATTCAATAAAACTGTTGTGTATACATAAAGAAAAATTTGAGGACAGGATATGCATAGTATGATTTTCTGTTTTTCTTTGATTTCTAGCCTGAAGTTAGGCCTCAGCTGCAGCCCTGTATGGGGCAGATATTTTACCCTGACATTTTACAGTGGGACTAGACTGCTCATATTTCTAATTTATCTCTGAAAGATACAGGCATGAAGCACACAACAATGAGCCCAATGAAGGGGGAAAAAGAAAAACAACACACACACACACACACACACACACACACACACACACACACACACACACACAGAGCTAGAATTTGAGCCAAGTATCAACCAAGAATTAAGAGGAAATAAAGACATTTTCTGGGCTTCCTTGGTGGCTCAGCTGGTAAAGAATCCTCCTGCAATGTGGGAGACCTGAATTTGATCCGTGGGTTGGGAAGATTACCTGGGGAATGGAATGGCTACCCACTCCAGTATTCTGGCCTAGTGAATTCCATGGACTGTGTAGTACATCGGATCGCAAAGAGTCAGACACAACTGAGAGACTTTCACTTTCAAAGACATTTTCAGATAAAGGAAATCAAAAGAATCTATTACTGGGAGATGTACATTATTAAAAAAAAGACATTCTTTAGATGAAGGGAAATCATATTTGAAGAAAAGTCAAATCTTCTTGAATGAATGAAGAATATCAGATATAGCATGTATTGTGGTAAATATAAATGATTTATTTTTTCCCTTAGTTCCAGTAACATCCATATATCCTTTCAAAGCAAATTTAATAGCATAATGTATGTGTGGGCTTCCCCAGTGGTGCTGGTGGTAAAGAATCTGCCTGCCAATACAGGAACAGAGGTTCAGTCCCTGGGTCAGAAAGATCACCTAGAGGAGGACATGGTAATCCACTCCAGTATTCTTGCTTGGAGAATCCCATAGACAGAGGAGCCTGGCAGGCTACAGTCCATGTGGTCAAAAAAGTCAGACATGATTGAAACAGCTTAGCAGGCACATATGGATACAATACATATGATATAGATGGCATAAAAGTCAATGAGATTGGAAAATGGAAATGTAGGGTACCTATATTTCACATAAGACAGAAATAAATAACTATTAATGCATTGTGACAATGACAATCCACTCCAGTACTCTTGCTAGAGAATCTGATGGACAGAGGAGCCTGGTGGGCTGCTGTCCATAGGGTCGCACAGAATCGGACATGACTGAAGAGACTTAGTATGAATGCATGCATTGGGGAAGGGAATGGCAACCCACTCCAGTATTCTTGCCTGGAGAATCCCAGGGATGGAGGACCCTGGTGGGCTGCCATCTATGGGGTCACATAGAGACACGACTGAAGTGACTTAGCAGCAGAAGCAGCAGCAATGCATTATGAAAAATTAATGATCCATTTTTTAAATATAAATTTATTTTAATTGGAGGTTAATTACTTTACAATATTGTATTGGTTTTGCCATAAATCAACATGAATTCGCCACAGGTGTACACGTGTTCCCCATCCTGAGCCCCCCTCCCTCCTCCCTCCCCGTACCATCCCTCTGGCTCATCTCAGTGCACCAGCTCCAAGCATCCAGTATCATGCATCAAACATGGACTGGCGATTTGTTTCATATATGATATTTTACATGTTTCAATGCCATTCTCCCAAATCATCCCACCCTCTCCCTCTCCCACAGAGCTAAAACAGAGGGAACACCCTTGGAAGTGACAGGTGAAATAGATTAAAACCCTGTCATTAGTATCGACTACATAGGAAGGGTCCTATAGATCTTGATAAATATAGCTGGACCAAGGAACTATCCAAAAATTAACTGACCCCACAATACCCACAACACCACCAGAGAAGGTCCTAGATATATTTTTACTATTTTTACGCTCATCCTTTTTTTAGATTATTCTTTTTTTTAAGTCCTCTATTACTCCTTTAATTTTCACTTTTATAACCTATTACCTTGCAAAAATAAAAAATAAAAAAGGATCCATATTTTTATACCTATAGCAATGAAGAAGGAGAAAAAGTAGAGGAAGGAGTGAAAGAAGGAAGAACAAGGGAAAGGGAGGAGAAAAGCAGCAAATAGGTATATTTAAAATATTAGTAATAATCACAAAAGAGGAAGAAAAGGAAGAAGAGAAGCAAAACATGGGGTAAACAAAGGGAATTTTAAAATGGTAGCTGTAAATATAGCCATGTAAATAATTGCATTTAATGTTAACAAAATTGTCAAAATGGACATAAAAGCTAGTTCCAACTAAATGCTATATATAATAAATGCATTTAAAAAATAAAAATACATGTTTTGAAAATAAAAAGAAACATTATATTGTATACAAATCAAAGGAATAAAGAGAATGGGATGGTTATATTAATCTAAGATATATTTTAACACAAAAAGTAGTTCCTGAGATAAAACACTTTTTGTAATGACAAAAGGACTAGAAGAAAACGAACTTGCAAAAGTTATACTGAGTGAGTAAAGTCGTGTCTGACTCTTTGCGACCCCATGGACTGTAGCCCACCAGGTTCCTCCCTCCATGGGATTCTCCAGGCAGGAGTACTGGAGTGGGTTGCCATTTTCTCTCCGGGGGATCTTCCCGACCCAGGGATTGAGCCCAGATCTCCCGCATTTCAGGCAGACGCTTTAACCTCTGAGCCACTACCTGACTTCAAATCCTATTATAAAATTTTCTGAGGAGTATTAGTATAAAGCTTGACATATAAATCAATAGGCTAGAATAGGGAACCTAGAAGTAGATCCTCATGTTTATGATAATCTGATTCTTAGCAAAATTACCAACTCAATCCTATGGAGAAAGAAAGACCATTTCAGCAACTGTGCTGACATAATTGAATGTCCACCAAGAAGAATACAGAACCGAACAAAATAATACTTTTACTCTACCTTATACCATACCTCTCAAAATTGAGGTTAATTTAAATATAAATTAACTATAAAGATTTTAAAATAAAATAGGTCCTAGTGATTTGGAAATATGTTTGGAAAAATTTGTTTCCAAAAAGTTTGGAAAAAATTTCCTGGAAAAATTGCAGAAGAGAAAAATCATGTTTGTTTTCCTTTTAATTGATAAATTAGACCTCATTAAAATTGAAAGTTTTTGGGTCATCAAAATATAGCACTTGAGAAGTTTTAAACACATGCCACATAGTGGAATAAAAATATTTACAGAGAATAGATTTGATAAAGATTTACAGTACATAGTTATTTAAAACATATATTTGGGATACTTAAAATCAATAACATTAGTAGTAGTGTTAGTCAGTCAGTCATGTCTGACTGTTTGTGATCCCATGGACTGTAGTCTGCCAGGCTCCTCAGTCCTTATAATTCTCCAGGCAAGAATACTGGAGTGGGTAGCCATACTGTCTTTCAAGGGATCTTCCTGATCCAGGGATCAAATCTAGTTCTCCCAGGTTGCAAGGAAATTCTTTATAGTCTGAGCCACCAGGGAATCTCAAAATCAATAATAGCAAAAGAAAATAGTAAAAGAAAAAATCCAGTTAAATAATTGGCAGTATTTTAACTGAAATTTTATCAACAGATAGAAATGCCCAATAAGCATATGCAAAATTACTCAACATGATTAAGATAGTTAAGTCGGTCAATCGTGCCCAACTCTTTGTGACCCCATGAATAGAAACATGCCAGGCCTCCCTCTCCATCACCAACTCCTGGAGTTTACTCAAACTCACGTCCATCGAGGCAGAGATGCCATTCAGCTGTCTCATCCTCTGTCATCCCTTTTTCCTCCTTCCCCCAATCCCTCCCAGCATCAGGGTCTTTTCCAATGAGTCAACTCTTCCCATAAGGTGGCCAAAGTATTGGAGTTTCAGCAATACCATCAGTCCTTCCAATGAACACCCAGGACTGATCTCCTTTAGAATGGACTGTTTGAATCTCCTTTCAGTTCAAGGGACTCTCAAGAGTCTTCTCCAACACCACAGTTCAAAAGCATCAATTCTTTGGCCCTCAACTTTCTCACAGTTCAACTCTCACATGCATACATGATCACTGGAAAAACCATAGCCTTGAATAGACAGACTTTTGTTGGCAAAGCAATGTCTCTTCTTTTGAATATGCTACCTCGGTTGGTCATAACTTTCCATCCAAGGAGTAAGCGTCATTCAATTTCATGGCTGCAGTCACCATCTGCAGTGATTCTGGAGCCCCCCAAAATAAAGTCTGACACTGTTTCCACTGTTTCCTCATCTATTTGCCATGAAGTGATGGGACCAAATGCCATGGTCTTCGTTTTCTGAATGTTGAGCTTTAAGCCAACTTTTTCACTTTCTTCTTTCACTTTCATCAAGAGGATCTTTAGTTCCTCTTCACTTTCTTCCGTAAGGGTGGTGTCATCTGCATATCTGAGGTTATTGATATTTCTCCTGGCAATCTTGATTCCAGCTTGTGTTTCTTCCAGTCCAGCATTTTTCATGATGTACTCTGCATATAAGTTCACTAAGCAGGGTGACAATATACAGCCTTGAATACTCCTTTTCCTATTTGGAACCAGTCTGTTGTTCCATTACCAGTTCTGACCGTTGCTTCCTGACCTGCATATAGGTTTCTCGAGAGGCAGGTCAGGTGGTCTGGTATTCCCATCTCTTTCAGAATTTTCCACAGTTTATTGTGATCCTCACAGTCAAAGTCTTTGGCATAGTCAATAAAGCAGAAATAGATGTTTTTTTCTGGAACTCTCTTGTGTTTTCCATGACCCAGCAGATGTTGGCAACTTGATCTCTGATTCCTCTGCCTTTTCTGAAACCAGGTTGAATATCTGGAAGTTCACAGTTCATGTATTGCTGAAGCCTGGCTTGGAGAATTTTGTGCATTACTATACTAGTGTGTGAGATGAGTGCAATTGTGCAGTAGTTTGAGCATTCTTTGGCATTACCTTTCTTTGGGATTGGAATGAAAACTGACCTTTTCCAGTCCTGTGTCCACTGCTGAGTTTTCCAAATTTGCAGGAAATGTGAAGTAAGACTACAGTGGGTCATTTCTTTTAAAACTCACTGTGTGAATGAGCAATACCACTTTCAGGTAGTTATCCAAGAAAATGTAAAATGTGTTTCACAATAGATTCATATGAGAATATTCTTAGAAGCTTTATTTTAATAGCCAAAATTGAAAATTACTTTGTTATCCAACTATTGAGGTGGGAGGTGTGCTTACATGAAACACCCACAGCAAACTGAATGACTCTCAAAACCTTATGCTACTGAGATAAACTTTTTTCATAGAGCAAATATTGCATGTTTCCATTTATACAAAGTTTTTAAAATGGCCATTTATGTATAAATGGTCCTAACTAAATTTGTAAATGTGCTCATTTATTTTTTTTCAACTTTAATAAATGTTTGAATATTTTCAATGTAGAAATCTTATAAATTGGTTATAAAGAAACAACAAGGTAGATATTTCTGTAACCAGATGTCATATATGGATTGCCAAACAAAGAAAACAGAATATTTATTTAGATCTCATCAATTTTTATCTGTAAGCAGCATTTAATGTTAACACTCTTGGCTGATACATTTTTTTAACTTGATTTTTAATAAATACATGGGCTTTTTCTTTGTTTTTTAAAATATTTTACCAATCCCATCACAATTTTCTTTGCTGAATGATCTTGTGTTTTTGACTGTCACAGGAGTGTCCCAGAATCAAGAGATTTTATTCTCTTCTGTTTATAAACATTATTTTGGTGCATTCATTTTGTCTCTTGCTATAAAATACTAGGTATGTATTTTCAACTCACAGTTGTATATCTTTTGACCATATCACTCTTCTAAATTCCAGAATTTTCCTACTCAGTAATTCCATTTAGATGTTGAATTTCATCCAGAATTTATAATATCCAAATGCTGAGTCACTGAAATTTTCCAAAACATTCTATGTCTGCAATCATCCATATTTAGTTCATTACGGTGTCATTATTCCAGTTGGCCAAATTAAAAAAAAAAAAAAAAAAAAAAACTCTTCCTTTATTACTCTTTCTTTTTCTCTAATACCCAGTTCTATATACTAGACTATTCTATTAAATCTGTGTTCAAAATATATTCAGAACTTGGCTTCTTGTCTCAATCTCCACTTCTAGGACCCTAGTTCTAGTTACCATAATTTCTGCCTGGATTTTCTGCACTTTCCTTATGATTGCCTTTTTTCCATCAAGTCTATTCTAAGAGCACATAATCCCACTAAAACAGAAGGCAGAGAATGGTGAATATGTTATAACTCACTATTTGATATGAGTAAAAGCTCAAACTTTACTCCATGATTTAATTCTATGTCTCTTCTCTGACTTCATCTGCTACAACTCTCTCTCAGGCTTGATTACCTCATTCAAGCCATAAGGTCATATTTGCTATTTTTCAAAACTACTAGGGATATTCCTAAATGAGGGGAATTGTACTGACTGTTTCCTATGACAGGGAACAGTACCTGTTTTGATCCCTCCCTCCCATCTATGATGTCTGTGTACAAAAATTGCATTTCAGTGAGGCCAAGGTTAATCAGTTCATATAGTTCTGTAAATGTTATGTAATGTTAATGATAGCCATTACCTCTTTTTTTTTCTCTCATGCAATTTATCATCTCCAATTTACATTTAATAATTTAGTCAGTATATTAATCATTTCTTGCCTGTTATTAAAAAAAAAAAATCAACTCACTGGGAGCTGGGAATGTTGTCTATTTTCTTCATTAACATTTCCCAAGTGTAAACATCAAGGTTTAAGGTATAGAAAGTACCAATAAGTATTTCTCTAGTCACCAAGTTTAAATAGCATTATTTAGTGTGTCTGTGTATTAAAAAAAAATGAAAAAAAGAATACACATTATTTTAGTATGCAAAAGATATTTCTGTAATTTAAAGGCAAACTGGATCATTTAAAATTGTAAAATTAAATAATTGATATTAAATAGCATGTTCTGATAATAACAAAATTTGGATATACACTAATAACAAAGGAATATATACTTAAAACATAATTATACATTTGAAGACTCACAAACACTGTCATAAACACAAGAGAAGGCTCTAAACATGGACATCACCAGATGGTCGGCACCAAAATCAGATTGATTATATTCTTTGCAGCCAAAGATGGAGAAGCTCTATACAGCCAGCAAAAACAAGACTGGGAGCTGACTGTGGCTCAGATCATGAACTCCTTATTGGCAAATCAGACTGAAATTGAAGAAAGTGGAGAAAACGATTAGACCATTCAGGTATGACCTAAATCAAATCCCTTATGACTATACAGTGGAAGTGAGAAATAGATTTAAGGGACTAGATCTGATAGAGTGACTGATGAACTATGGATGGAGGTTCATGACATTGTACAGGAGACAGGAATCAAGACCATCCCCAAGAAAAAGAAATGCAAAAAGGCAAAGTCGCTGTATGGGAGGCCTTACAAATAGCTGTGAAAAGAGGGAAATGAAAAGCAAAGAGGGAAAGGAAAGATATACCCATTTGAATAGAGAGTTCCAAAGAATAGCAGGGAGAGATAAGAAAGCCTTACTCAGCAATCAATGCAAAGAAATAGATGAAAACAAGAGAACTGTAAAGATTAGAGATCTCTTCAAGAAAATTAGAGATACCAAGGGAACATTTTATGCAAAGTTGGTCTCAGTAAAGGACAGAAATGGTATGGACCAAGCAGAACCATAAGATATTAAGAAGAGGTGGCAAGAATACACAGAAGAACTGTGCAAAAAAGGTCTTCAGGACCCAGATAATCATGATGGTGTGATAATTCACTTAGAGCCAGACATCCTGGAATGGGAAGTCAAATGGGCCTTAAGAAGCATCACTAAGAACAAAGCTAGTGGAGGTGATGGAATTCCAGTTGAGCTATTTTAAATCCTGGAAGATGATGCTGTGAGAGTGCTGCACTCAATATGTCAGCAAATTTGGAAAACTCAGCAGTGGCCACAGGACTGGAAAAGGTCAGTTTTCATTCCAATCCCAAAGAAAGGCAATGCCAAAGAATGCTCAAACTATGACACAATTGCACTTACCTCATATGCTAGTAAAGTAATCCTTTAAATTCTCCAAGCCAGGCTTAAGCAATACATGAACTGTGAACTTCCAGATGTTCAAGCTGGTTTTAGAAAAAAGCAGAGAAACCAGACATCAAATGGCCAACAACCGCTGAATCATCAAAAAAGCAAGAGAATTCCATAAAAACATAGTTTTCTGTATTATCGACTATACCAAAGCCTTTGACTTTCTGGATCAAAATAAACTGAATAATTCTGACAAAGATGGGGATACCAGACCACCTGACCTGCCTCTTAAGAAATCTGTATGCATGTCAGGAAGCAAGAGTTAGAACTGGACATGGAAGAACAGACTGGTTCCAAATAGGAAAAGAAGTACGTCAAGGCTGTATATTGTCACCCTGCTTAGTGAACTTATATGCAGAGCAACATCATTAAAAACACTGGGCTGAAAGAAGCACAAGCTGGAATCAAGATTGTTGGGAGAAATATCAATAACCTCACACATGCAGATGACACCACCTTTATGGCAGAAAGTGAAGAAGAATTAAACAGCCTCTTGATGAAAGTTAAAGAGGAGAGTGAAAAGTTTGGCTTAAAGCTCAACATTTAGAAAACTAAGCTCATGCCATACCATTACATCATGGCAAATAGATGGGAAAACTTTGGAAACAGTTGCTGACTTTATTTTTCTGGACTCCAAACTTACTGTAGATGGTGATTGCAGCCATGAAATTAAAAGACACTTACTCCTTGGAAGAAAAGTTATGACCAACCTAGACATCATATAAAAAGCAGAGACATTACTTTTCCAACAAAGGTCCATCTATTCAAGGCTGTTTTTTCCAGTGGTCATGTATTGATGTGAGAGTTGGACTATAAAGAAAGCTGAACATTAAATAATTGATGCTTTTGATCTGTGATATTGGAGAAGACACTTCAGAGTCCCTTCGGCTGCCAGGAGATCCAACCTGTCCATCCTAAAGGAGATCAGTCCTGGGTGTTCATTGGAAAGACTCATGTTGAAGCTGTAAGTCCAATACTTTGGCTACCAGATGGAAATAGCTGACTTATTGTCAAGGACCCTGATGCTGGTAAAGATTGAGAGCAGGAGGAAAAGTGAACGGCAGAGGATGAAATGGTTTGATGGCATCACCAACTCAATGGATATTAATTTGAGCAAGCTCTGGGAGTTGGTGATGGACAGGGAGGCCTGGTGTGCTGCCATTCATGGGGTCACAAAGAGTTGGACATGACTGAGTGACTGAACTGAACTGACTGAAACATCTTCATAATTAACACTTGAGTTAAACTATAGCAATAAAAATTTAAAGTACTGTAAACTATGCTGTAAAGAAATGACAATTCTCAATATTTATATTTGTAAATACCTCATGATTCAAAGAAGAAACAATTAAAAATGTTTAAATTAATTTGAGATCTCCCATGAGGGATATATATTTTGACTGTTAGTATCAAATGATTTATAAATAGTAAAAATGTATTTTTAAATGAACTTGTAGGAAATCACAAAAAGAATGACAAAATTAAAAAGTGTGGCAGATTTTATTTCCTAAAGCTGATTGATGAACTATGTGTGCTTCCAACAATGTAACTGACTATTGGTGTTTATTTGCTTCCCTTGGATATCAGCAGAAACTTTGGAGTATCCATTTAAGTAGAGGATATTGGAATGATGCTAAGTCAATTCTGAGGCTTAGCCTTAAAAAGGATAGAGTTTCCACCTTACTTCTCACTCTCTAATGAGATGACTTGGGGGACCTGTGTGGGCATGTAAAAAAGTCCAAATACTTTGAAGTTTCTGTGCTAATGAGATCACATGTAGACAGCACATAAAGTAAATATTCCAAAATAAATTCAGCTGTACTGGTCCTTAGCTCTTTGGGTTTTCTCATCACCAATTACCAGACTTGTAAATGAATACATTTTGAGATGATTCCATCTTCTGGCTTTCAAACCTCAACAGAAGATGCCAAGTAGTACAAAGACAAACATCCCCCTACTGTGTCCTGTTAAAATTTCTGGCTCATAGAATCTGTTAGCATAATAGGTATTTGTCAACTTAGTTAAAACTGGAAACTATATTTTTTATTTTCCTCTTTCATATATATTTCTTAGAGTTAAACAAAACAGGAAAATGGATAAGAGTCAAAAGCTGGAAATAAAGAAACATAACTTTTCAAAGGTCTTAGGACCACATCAGAGCTAGACATAGCTAGATTTGGAGTCCAGAATCCAGGTGATATTTCAAACTACTGGCCCCAGCAGTTAATTGTGGATCAAGTCACCTGCCAATTCTTTCACTGAAATTGCATCAAAAATAGCTAATTCCACAGATCTCTCCACCAGATTTTCTTTCATGGTCTCACTTTGAAAGCTAGACATGCACAGCTTCTAAGATTTCCCTTAAAGCTGAAATCAGTGCAACTGTTTCAATGACTAACACTATTATTGACAATAATTTTACCTTATCTCCCAGTTCTTATCTATTTTATTTCATTTAGCTAGTTCCAATCACATTCATGTAATTCCTGATTTCTATCATAAACTCTTTAGCCCTCTAATATTTTAAATAGTTCTGTGCTAATTGCTAAGTCATTTCCATTGTGTCCAACTCTTTACCACCTTACGGACTATAGCCTGCTATGCTCTTCTGTCCATGGGATTTCCCAGGCAAGAATACTGGAATGGGTTGCCATTCCCTCCTCCAGGGGATCTTCTGGACCCAAGGATCAAACCCACATCTCTTATGTCTCCTGCGTTGGCAGGCAGGTCCTTTATGACTAGCACCACTTGGGAAGTCCCTGTCCTAATTAAGCACTAATATAATAATGAGTTTATTACATATTACATAAAAAATGTCTATGGCAAACTGGGTCAGAAAGAGCCCCTGGAGTAGTAAATGGCAACCCACTTCAGTATTTTCCTCTGAAAAATTGTATGGACAGAGTCTGGTGGGCTATGATCCATGGGATTACAAAGAGGCAGACACACTGAGCAACTGAGCATGCACACTCACACACACACAAGTCAAAAATAAACCTTTTTTTAGCTTGTCTTAGAGACTACATCACTGGAAAGGAAACTTTGAACATTAAAAAAAGCAAACAACTTATACTAGTATTTAACCTTCAAGGATTTTCATACATTCAGCATGGAGTTGGCAAAATATTTTTGCAAAAGATGAGATAATGAATATTTTAGATTTTATAGGCCTTATAGTCTCCATAACAACTACTCAACTATGCAGATGCAGTGCTAAATCAACCATAGACAATACATAAATGAATGACTGTCGCTATGTTCCAATAAAATTGTATTTGCAATAAACTTTTAATATGCCAAACTTGGTCCATGGACCATAGTTTGCTGAACATGGTCTGTAGAATAAGGTTGAAATAAAGAAAAAGAAAATAATCTGAGAATCTGTTCTATTTTGGATTCTACTTAATTTAAACTTACAAAACTGCCCTGTGCAAACCATATTTTATTACATATTTCTGTTGCAGCCATTCACTGCTTTCTAATTTGTATTACACATGCATTTTTCTTCTGACACTAAATATCTTAGATACTTCACTTTCACTTTTGAAATACTCAGCCCATTTCCAGCTAAAATCTAACTCCACATACCAATTGACAAATTACATATATTCACAGTCTCTTGTGTATCAGTTCATACCCCTCTGACTATCCTCCTGTATTTATTATGGAAACTTGGTATATGCATGGGATCCCCCATGGTAAAATGTCAGGGGAAACAGTGGTACATGAAATTCAAATTGCTTGAGCCCCACAATTCTGAACTTCAACTTGTCAAGCATGTGTGAGGATTTATTCCCTTTACTCCATGCTAATAATATAGCACTTAAAGAGTGAAAAATATAAAGAATAAATGAAACACTAGTTCAAAGAGCCTGAAGAATTTGTTAACATTCACATCTTGTGGACTTCACCTCTTTTAGGCAATGGAATCTCTGATTTATTTGGTTACCTTTAGAAGAAAACAAATTACTGTGACATTCCTGAAACATTTGTAATTCTGTCCACAGGCAGCTTAGAGCCTCTCTTTCATTAAGACTCTACATTCTGTAGCTGCTGTTGTCTGTTAAAGTCACAGTAAACACTTCTGACAGCCAGCTGTTCCTTTCTTATACCCTAACTGAACTGCTTAAAGTAAATCATTAGTTAGATTAAATCCACATACATTATATTTGCCACTCAAATGATAAAAGTATTTATCTGCAAATATCAGTAATGTGGATTTTGAGTAACATAACATACTTCTCTGATAAAAGAACTACATTTCATGTTACAAAATTTACTCTTAATTGTACACAGACTTCAAATACTACTGAGCATCTATATAACTATGTTTTGGCTTTGAACAGTGACAGGTTAAGAAGATTTTTTTGTTATGTGAAATGGTATTATTAGAAATGTTAAAGTGCTATCAGTCAACTGTAGCTGTTGATTGTTCATTTAAACAAAGGTTAAATTTAAGGTGTTTAAAATGAATATCATTTTTTTTTCTAAGTAAAAGATGATATTTTCATCTTTGAATTTAATTCAGGCAGTTATTAATAAGGGAGATGTTTATATATTTTTGGCATCCTTAAATTCCAAGTAATTGTACATGTGCATGTGATTGTTTTTTTCTGGTGAAAATAAGTCTATAGATAATAGTAGATTAAAAAATGGAACCATGAACCAAAATGATCATTAAAACAAAAATGATTGTTATGATGTTAAGATCCAAAATATAACTTTTAACCCCATTTCTTTTCATTTAATAATAAAGCAGCAACATATGTTTTAACTTGATTGTGGAAACTTAGACTATAAAAATAATTTTGTTTCTGGATTTAAATCCTTTATATTTAAAGACAATTTTCATGTCACATGCAAAAGGCATTACATGAGACAATACAGAAATGACAGCAGAATTAATGCCTTTTCTTGAAATCAGTCAATAACTAACATTAGGTAACAAATAAGTATATTGTAAACCAGAATTCTTCATTGTGGTTCTAATAATGACATGTGGCCCTATGATATACAACAGATTTTTGAGCTTTAATTTTTGAGGTTATCAAACTTTGCTCTGTGCCAGGGCACCAATTATTTCATACCATTTGAAAGTTCCTGAACAAGTGTTTATTGGTAGTTTGATTGACTTTGTTATTTAGATGGCTTTCTCCTTCAATATATTTTGAACCACAAAATCAAGACTGAAGAGCACCCTCATCTAGAAAATGGGTCTGGGTTAGGTTAGGAGAACTAGCAAATAAGTCATATTTATAATTATCCTTAAGAAACATTCAAGTTTAAAATGAAATAAAAACTAGTTTCAGAAGAATGGATGAAAGAAAAGACATTTAACCTTCCTGATTCTGTAGTTTTATCATATGTAAAATCTCTTTTTGCTTGAAACTGCTGTGATTTCAGTTCAAAAAAAGTCTAGCAAATGAACCATGAAAATAATATAGCATTGACCAGGATAATGGATTACAAAGGATGTGATAAGAATTGGTGATTCCTTCTAAGAGGAGTGAAGCTACCAAACACCTAAGGGCAATTTCAGTCATCAGCTAGTGAGATATTTTCACTTCAGTTGCCAAGTAAATTTAATTGAGCAGAATCTGGGCCTGTAAACTGGACTTAATAAGAGGTACAATGAAAACTCTAGGACTTCCCTGGTGGCTCAGATTGTAAAGTGTGTGCCTACAACGCAGGAGACCCGTGTTCAATCCCTGGGTTGAGAAGATCTCCTGGAAAAAGAAATGACAACCCACTCCAGTATTCTTGTCTGGAAAATCTCATGGACAGAGGAGCCTGCTAGGTTACAGTCCATGGTGTTGCAAAGAGTCAGACATGACTGAGCGACTTTACTTTCACTTTCTTTTCTTTATGTGTAGAAATTCTTTTTTAAAAATATAAATTTATTTATTTTAATCAGAAGCTAATTACTTTACAATATTGTATTGGTTTTGCCATACATCAACATGAATCCGCCACAGGTATACACGTGTTCCTAATCCTGAACCTTCCTCAGGTTCGATGCATGATACTGGATGCTTGGGGCTGGTACACTGTCACTTTCACTTTCAGTGAAAACTCTAAGGTATAGTATCTGATGTTAATGAGGCAAACAACCTACCTATTCCTCCAGTCATCTTGAATAGACCTAAGAACAACACTTCACGGGAAATAGATGGGGAAACAGTGGAAACAGCAGCTGCCTTTATTTTTCTGGGCTTCAAAATCACTGCAGATGGTGATTGCAACTATGAAATTAAAAGAGGCTTACTTCTTGGAAGGAGCAACCAACATAGACAGCATATTAAAAAACAGAGACATTACTTTGCCAACAAAGGTCCATCTAGTCAAGGCTATTTTTTTTCCAGTGATCATGTATGGATGTGAGAGTTGAACTATAAAGAAAGCTGAGTGCCAAAGAACTGATGCTTTTGAACTGTTGTGTTCGAGAAGACTCTTGAGAGGCCCTTGGACTGCAAGGAGATCCAACTAGTCCATCCTAAAGGAGATCATTCCTGGGTGTTCATTGGAAGGACTGATGTTGAAGCTGAAGCTCTAATACTTTGGCCACCTGATACGAAGAGCTGAATCATTGGAAAACACCCTGATCCAGGGAAAGATTGAGGGCAGGAAGAGAAAGGGACGGCGGAGGATGAGATGGTTGGATGGCATCACCAACTCAATGGACATGGGTTTGGGTGGACTCTGGGAATTGGTTAAGTACAGGGAGGCCTGATGTGTTGCAGTTTATGGGGTCGCAAAGGGTCGGGCACAACTGAGAGACTGAACTGAACTGAAGAAAAATACTTGATAAATATTTTAATTGGCCAAATGATCCACTCTTCATTGCCATAGAGAAAGAGCAGAAACAGACTCCAGAGGAGGTTTACCAGAGACATGAATCTTCTGAATTATAATAAATACATGAATGCATCTGAGAGAATCTACTTAAAAAAAAAAAAAAGACTTCTGTTATTTTTTAACTATAATGAAACACTTTATTATGTATCCAGTATAGAAATGTATGGATATTTTATTTCTGAAAGTTTTATCTTTTTGTTTATATAATTTATACCAGAAGAATTGACCCCACCTATCTCAGTCAAATGGTACAATTAATTGCTTATATTTTGAAATATAATTTTCAGCTACCACTGTCAATATTTTAAAAATAAGTTCAAGGGTGCTAATGAGGACTTGCCTCTATCATGTCATTTAAAAATAAACATGCACAGTTAAGATTAACAAATACAAACACCTGGGTGAAAGAATTACAAATGTAAGAGATATAAATAACTACAACATAATTATATTTGTAATTATTTATGGTCTGTTAGAATGTGATTTTAGATCACCTTTACTGGAAAAGCTATTAAGATTTTTTTTTTCTCTTAATATTAGCCTTTTTAGAAATTTGGTAGTTATAGTTTAAATTAGTAAGGTAAAAGGTATACACATTAATCATATAAATGAATATAAAAATTAAACATCTAAACAGATTCTAGGTTCAAGGATTACCTGTGTTTGAAAATCTGATAATTTGATAGGAAGCAGAAGGTGTTTCCTATCAAAAGCACAGCAATCTAATGCACAGCTTCTTTCAAATCCTGAATAAGTTGCCTTCATTCTTTCAATTTTAGAAAGAAACAGATTGAAGTACAAAGATTTTTTTTTTTTATTTGAAAATATTCAGTTTCAAGATTTTCCTGTGTAGACAGCAAAGTTTTCTTTCAATTCAGTGGATTTAGTTCTATAGCTTACTATTTTCTCTCGTCAGAGAAATGGAAGAACACGGAAACTGAAAATTTGAGGCTATCGAGATATTATGACCTACATTGTAGTGTAGTTTCCAGAGACTCCATTTGGTTAACTTAATACATAATCAATCTTTGGACATGTGACTTGCAGGTCCCAAGCAATAAATACTTTCTGTAACATTAAGTGGACTGTGCTTCCAGGCAAGATTTCAAGACCAAAATAAAATTAATATAAATCATGAATAAAGATGATATTTATAATTACATCATTTAAAACAGAGTGTGAACATTAAGGGAAGAGATTAAAATTCACTTGGCTAAGGCTTTGGAAATGTATCAATTATCAGACTCAGGAATGAATGGATAGAATAAATAGAAAAGTAAGAATTATTTTATTGAATGACTATTATATAATAGATGCATTATGCATGTAGTGTTTCACCTAATCTAATAATTTTACCATACATTTAGTATCTTAATTCCCATTTTCATAAATAAGAAATCAAAGATAAGTTTAATTTAAAGATTCCATGTGTTCACTTAAATAATGAGGACAGTTAAAATATCATCTAGAGTTTAGCTTGGAAGGTGTAAAGCTCGTCTGCAATTGAGCATGTTTGGGAAGGAACAACGACTCCTATATTCCAATATAAGAAAAAAAAAAATTAAATGAGTTTTCTTTAAATTCTCAAATACCTTACCTTGGCAGTCCTTCTCTAATTAAAAATCAAATCTGAAACATAAAATCTGTATCGCCAGTCCAGGTTCAATGCATGATACTGGATGCTTGGGGCGGGTGCATTGAGACGACCAAGAGGGACGGTACGAGGAGGGAGGATGGAGGAGGTTCAAGATGGGGAACACGTGTTACCTGTGGTGGATTCATGTTGATGTATGGCAAAACCAATACAATATTGTAAAGTAAAATAAAATAAAATAAAATAAAAGGTGAAACAAACAAAGAAACGAAATCTGTATAAATTAAAGATTCACTCTCCATGCAGTGTTGAAAATGTTGAAAATCTAGTATGTTAACAATATCTTTATTGATTTTAGAAATTTACCTCAAAACTGAGAATGTGCAAAAATTACTCTTCTGGTAAAATTATCTAAAAAATTAAATAGGCCTAGAGAGTACTCCCTGGAAGAGGTCATGGCAACCCTCTCGAGTATTCTTGCCTGCAGAATCCCCATGGACAGAGGAGCCTGGAGGTTTACAGTCCATAGGGTCGCAGAGAGTCGGACACAGCTGAAGTGACATACCAGCAAGAGCAGAAAGCACTCATAAATGTAAGCTTTGAGCATACAGAATCTCAAATTCAAAGATATATGTGTGTGTGAAATTATTAATTATGAACGCATGGATTTTATATGTAGGTCTATGTAGGAAACTGATGGGGCCCAACTTTTGTACAGCAGGCACTACGTATCTACAGACACAGAACTCACAGATAAGGAGGGCTGACTATAAGGGACTTGAGCTTTAGAAAATTTTGATATCCACAGGGATCTTGAATAAATATACAAAACTGATGGTAGCAAACTAAAAGTGTGTGTATTATGTATGTAAAACCAAACCAAACTAAACCAAAAAAATCCATCAAATTTAGAACAGTCCACTTTAGGAAAGCTGAGCATGCATTTACTGCTGGGCAACAGATTCTTCTTACTTCTTAGGAGAAACCTTTCCCCTGTTCTGAGTACAGTGAACTTCTTTGTTTTGCTTGACAGTGTGCATTTTAGGGCATTTGGCCAGTTCCACCAGTATATCTGTCCCTTCAGGAAGGGGAGAGGATCTTCATCTGCATCATAAGGGGGGTGCATGCTATTCGTCACCCCAAATCATCTATGGGGAGAGGCCTGCTGGCCACGGGAGTTCTGCACACACTATAGATACTGATTTTGTTGTATCTCATTTCCTTTCTTATGTAAAGCATTGCTCTACCAGTGACTTGTGAGTTGAGTCTTTCTTGAAAACTCCAAACCTGTAAGAGTATGCTTACTTATGTCTGTGAACAAATACTTCTGATGGTTGGCATTATGACTTTTGCCATCATTCATATTATGGGAAACCTCACTTGGGACTGGTAGTGTGGATCTTCCTTCCCAACAGATAGACTATCCTGTCTATGTCTGAGATATCTAGTTGTGTGATTCAAGTCCTCTATTTGTTTACTTATCTTTTGTCTAGTTGCTCTTCAGTTAAGCTCAGTTCAGTCATTCAGTCATGTCCGACTCTTTGTGACTCCATGAATCGCAGAACGCCAGGCCTCCGTGTCCATCACCAACTCCCAGAGTTCACTCAGACTCACATCTATCGAGTCGGTGATGCCATCCAGCCATCTTATCCTCTGTCGTCCCCTTCTTCTCCTGCCCTCAATCCCTCCAAGCATCAGAGTCTTTTCCAATGAGTCAACACTTCGCATGAGGTGGCCAAAGTACTGGAGTTTCAGCTTTAGCATCATTCCTTCCAAAGTAATCCCAGGGCTAAACTTCTTCAGAATGGACTGGTTGGATCTCCTTGCAGTCCAAGGGACTCTCAAGAGCCTTCTCCAACACCACAGTTGAAAAGCACCAATTCTTCAGTGCTCAGCCTTCTTCACAGTCCAACTCTCACATCCATATACGACCACTGGAAAAACCATACCCTTGACTAGACGGACCTTAGTTGGAAAAGTAATGTCTCTGCTTTTCCATATGCTATCTAGGTTGGTCATAACTTTTCTTCCAATGAGTAAGCGTCTTTTAATTACAGGGCTGCAATGAACATCTGACGTGAGTTTGGAGCCCCCAAAAATAAAGTCTGACACTGTTTCCACTGTTTCCCCATCTATTTGCCATGAAGTGATGGGACCAGATGCCATGATCTTAGTTTTCTGAATGTTGAGCTTTAAACCAACTTTTTCACTCTCCTCTTTCACTTTCATCAAGAGGCTTTTTAGTTCCTCTTCACTTTCTGCCATAAGGGTGGTGTCATCTTCATTTCTGAGGTTATTGATATTTCTCCCAGCAATCTTGATTCCAGCTTGTGTTTCATCCAGTCCAACATTTCTCATGATGTACTCTGCATATATGTTAAATAAACAGGGTCACAGTATACAGCCTTGATGTACTCCTTTTCCAATTTGAAACCAGTCTGTTGTTCCATGTCCAGTTCTAACTGTTGCTTCCTGACCTGCATACAGATTTCTCAAGAGGCAGGTCAGGTGTTCTGGTATTCCCATCTCTCTCAGAATTTTCCGCAGTATATTGTGATCCACACAGTCAAAGGCTTTGGCATAGTCAATAAAGCAGAAATAGATATTTTTCTGGAACTCTCTTGCTTTTTCCATGATCCAGTGGATGTTGGCAATTTGATCTCTGGTTTCTCTGCCTTTTCTAAAACCAGCTTGAACATCAGGAAGTTCACAGTTCACGTATTGTTGAAGCCTGGCTTGGAGAATTTTGAGCACTACTTTAATAGCATGTGAGATGAGTGCAATTGTGCAGTTGTTTGAGCATTTTTTTCCATTGCCTTTCTTTGGTATTGGAATGAAAACTGACTTTTCCAGTCCTGTGGCCACTGCTGAGTTTTCCAAATTTGCTGGCATAACAGCACTTTCACAGCATCATCTTTCAGGATTTAAAATACCTCAACTGGAATTCCATCACCTCTACTAGCTTTGTTCGTAGTGATGCTTTCTAAGGCCCACTTGACTTCACATTCCAGGATGGCTGGCTCTAGATGAGTGATCACACCATTGTGATTATCTGGGTCGTGAAGCTCTTTTTTGTACAGTTCTGTGCATTCTTGCCACCTCTTCTTAATATCTTCTGCTTCTGTTAGGTCCATACCATTTCTGTCCTTTATTGAGCCCATATTTGTATGAAGTGTTCCCTTGGTATCTTTAATGTTCTTGAACAGACCTCTAGTCTTTCCCATTCTGTTCCTTTCCTCTATTTCTTTGCATTGCTTGCTGAAGAAGGCTTTCTTATCGCTTCTTGCTATTCTTTGGAACTCTGCATTCAGATGCTTGTATCTTTCCTTTTCTCCATTGTTTTTTGCCTCTCTTCTCTTCACAGCTATTTGTAAGTCCTCCCCAGTCAGTCATTTTGCTTTTTTGCATTTATTTTCCATGGGGATGGTCTTAATCCCTGTCTTCTGTACAATGTCACGAACCTCATTCCTCAGTTCATCAAGCACTCCATCTATCAGGTCTAGTCCCTTAAATCTATTTCTCACTTCCACTGTATAATCATAAGGGGTTTGATTTAGGGCATATCTGAATGGTCTAGTAGTTTTCCCTACTTTTTTCACTTTAAGTCTGAATTTGGCAGTAAAGTGTTCATGATCTGAGCCACAGTCAGCTCCAAGTTTTGTTTCTGTTGACTATATAGAGCTTCTCTATCTTTGGCTGCAAAGAATATAATCAATCTGGTTTTGGTGTTGACCATCTGGTGATGTCCATGTGTAGAGTCTTCTCTTGTGTTGTTGGAAGAAGGTGTTTGCTATGACTAGTGCATTTTCTTGGTAAAACTCTATTAGTCTTTACCCTGCTTCATTCTGCATATCAAGGCCAAATTTGCCTGTTACTCCAGGTGTTTCTTGACTTCCTACTTTTGCATTCCAGTTTCCTTTAATGAAAAGGACACCTTTTTTGGGTGTTAGTTCTAAAATGTCTTATAGGTCTTCATTGTACCATTCAACTTCAGCTTCTTCAGTGTTACTGGTTGGGGCATAAACTTGTATTACTGTGATATTGAATGGTTTGCCTTGGAAATGAATAGAGATCATTCTGTTGTTTGTGAGACTGTATCGAAGTACTGTATTTCAGACTCTTTTGTTGACCATGATGGCTACTCCATTTCTTCTGAGGAATTCCTGCCCTCAGTAGTAGATATAATGGTCATCTGAGTTAAATTCATCCATTCCAGTCATTCTACTCATTATAAAATCTGATAATGAAATCTTTATTATTTTAGAAATGTTTGTATCTGTATCTTGAATTCTGTAACTATATGCTTCGTGTTATATGATAGTTTATTATTAGGGGCATCAGTTCAGTTCAGTCGCTCAGTCGTGTCCAACTCTTTGCGACCCCATGAATCGCAGCACGTCAGGCCACCCTGTCCATCACCAATTACGGTAGTTCACGCAGACTCACAGTTGTTGTATAAATTCAACAAATTCTTCCTATTTGGAACCAGTCTTACTTACATTTATTATAAACTTAAATCCACATGTTAAGTTGTAAGTGCTTAATAAATAATGACAAGTAGTTATAGTCAGGGCTTCAAAGTTTAAAAGTATATGTGTACCTATTCTTCTCTAATTGATCACAGGTGTGGAGAATTAACCAGGGAAACAGCTTTTTAAACCAAAATAGGTTAAATAACAAAATAGCTAGATGAATAATTTGCTTTCAATTTTTCTCTTGATGAAATTTGTTAGATAGTAATGAGGTTACTTTATTTATGACAATTATATCTTTCAAATCTTAAAGGTGCACAGATGAATCAATAAACATATCTACTGGACCAACACAGATATACTGGTGTAAAATGTGGAAATGTTCCAGTTGATCCAAGGGCTGGCAATGTGCAGAAATGAGAAGGTTTACTGTAATCAAGATCTTCTGTGGTGTGGGATGAGTTCAGGTACTGGGTTTTCAATCATCAGCACACACACACACACAAAATCAGTTTAGCAGGATAATCTATTAAAACTGGAAAGTCCTCTAATAACATAGGTCTAGATATGTAACATAAATTTTTGCTCATGAAGTGAGAAGCCAAAGTGAAACTGCACAGTTGGTATCAATATAGAATATCACCAAATGCACTGTTGTACCTATTGCTGATGCTTATGGATTACATAGTTTGGGGGATTTTCCAAATGAAAATTTTGTGGATATTGATAGCTTTCACCTCTTGAATCCTAAATACAATTACATGTTTTTGTTTTTGCTTTTTCATGATCATTAAGTAATGATAGAAGATTGTTTTAAAGTCTATAATGATTATGTTTTATATTTTTCTCATATACCCTATAATTAATTTCAGGACAATTTGGACCAGTTTGCTAGTTTATAATTTCCAAATTATTATCCATATTTCTTTAATCTCATTGTCTGCTGATGAGTGGGGCTGTGCTCCCTCCCTGTTAGTTGTTTGTCCTGAAGCAGCCCAGTTCTGGGGTCTACAGGCTCTATTGCAGGGCTCCTGGAGATCTCCAAGAAGAGGTCTTATGCCAACACGTGCCTCCCAGGACTATTACTGCCAGTGCCCGTGTCCCCATGGCAGGCAACTGATGACCCACATCTCCACAGGAGACCCTCAAACACTCACAGGCAGGTTTGGCTCAGTCTATCACAAGAATAGATTTGAAAGTTTTTCTTCTTTTCCATGCTCCTCTTGTGGTCCCACTGCTTGATGCTGTGCTTCTCTCTAGGGAGAGGTTTTGGTCTGGCTGATTCACCGTTCTAAACATTGTGCATTCAGAATCATGGTTCTTTCCTGGGGCTCCCACCTGTCCTGGCACCAGCAAAGGACAGGGAAGCCTGACATGCTAAAGTTCATGGGGTTGCAGAGAGTCAGACACGATTTAATGACTTAACGACAATCCTATTTCAGCTCTACTGATAACTGACAGTGTAATTGTGGACAGTTTAACAATCCTATATAGCCGAGATTATCAATGACAGCACTATTGCCATTTTCAACCAAGTAATACTTTATTGTTCATATTGAGGGCTGTTGGAGGAGGTGTATCGTGTGTATTGAAGGATGCTTAGCAGCACTTCAGGATTCTTTTCTGTTGTTTCCAGTAGTAACCTCCCAGTCATAGCAATCAAAAATACCTTAAATATCATAAAATATTTTCTGAGGAACAAAAGCACCACGTTTGTAAGCCACTGATATAGACCCTCTTAAAATCTAGTGTCTTCAACAATACTATGAATATTTGAAGCTTAGTAAATGAAAATATGTAGTTCCTGATGGTCAGTAAATGTTAGCTGTTCTCATTGTTTTGATTCTGTTACATGTTAATACATAGATTTGTTTTTCTTTTTGAAATATGTGTCTATAACTTACAGAGATATGTTTCACAAAGGAATATTTTATTATCTATAAATTATACTTATATGTTTCCTGTGCCTGCTAGAAAAATAAATTATGAATAAAGTTGTGACTATATTACATTTTTATAGGAAATGGAAGAATAAGAAGACATGCCTTACTCAAGTGGGTAGGTACAACTCTGTGCTTTTGAGAAGACAAAGATGGCAAAGCCCCAAGAGGAAGCAATAATTATTCTTGTGAAATTTGAAAACCCTGAATATTACTATTAAACAAGGAGATGCTAATTGGGTGAATGGAAATAAGTAGTAAATGTAGATGTGCACTGAATAGATACTTTTGGAAGTAGGAATATAGATGTTGGAGCTGGAAAAGTTTTGCCAAGTAGAGAGAGGTTACTATATTTCTTTTTAATATAAGCAATATTGCACATCATTTTTGTCTTTTCATCCTAGCTAGAGTGCAGGTCACTATGACCTATCATCAAAAAAGAGAATCTCAAACTGAGATAAAATAAATCATGTTTTAATCTATTCTCATTTATTAGTGAAAGGGATAACTATATGTAATATGGCTGGGAAATGAGCTCAGCATCTTCATTATGTTGGGCTACTATAACAACATACCATAGACTGAGTACTTTAGGGGGAGAAATATTTCTCACAGTTCTAAAGGTTGGGATCAGGGTACCAGTGTGATTGAGTTCTGATGCAAATGTTGAAAGGGATGAGGATGTCAAATAAACAACTAGAAGAGTTTGTGCAAAGCTACATATGATAATGTTTATTAATCTTGCATGTTTTGAATAAAAAATGAATAAATCACAGCAATTGTACAGTTAGTCTATATTTTTAGAAGTCATGCTCACTTTTCTTTTTGAGAGGTCAGTGGTAACTACAAGATAGCAGAATGGGTTGCAGGGAGGGGGCCTCTGGGATGCTGGAGCATTCTTTTCCTGGAATAATCTGAAAACAGATTAAATGTTACTAGATTCTTCTAAATGTATTCCTATGTCATCTCTTTTACCGATAACAATTTTCCAGAAGAGATATAGAATATCACATTTCTAAAAGCATATCTAAAAGCATATTTCTAAAAGATTCCATTGTAATGCTTGTAATCCAGCATATATTTTTTTTCTTAGTTAGAATTAATATATATATACTATACTGTCCTCTTTAAAATTATCTTGATGCAAATTTTAATGTGCCAACTCCTCATTTTCTTATCTTCTCTGACAAATTTGAATATTCTAAAATAATACATCAAAGTAATGTTAGATCCAGACTGGTCTAAGAGTTATGCATGTCCTCTCAATATCTCTCCAAACCCAGTACAGTTTACTCAGTATATTCTAACTATAGTGGGTGATTTGTTGATCCTCAAACACACCAAGGTTTTCCTGTATCAGTGCCTTATATAAATCAGTTTTATTTGTCTCAGACATTCTTCCAGCAATACTTCACCTGGTTAAAATACTCTATAAGTGACAGCTGAAAGATCACCCAGTTAGAGAGGAAATTCATGGTCTCACCATATGTCTCATCCTGCCCCTCATATTAGTCTTTACTCTGTCATAGCATATAATTCATTTCCTTATAACATGATCACAGTCTAAATTTACTTTGCTACTCACTTGATTATTATGTTCTCATTTTCTCTCTTAAATGAAGTTCCAAGAAACCAGAAACCCTGTTTACTTTATTCAGAAGGGCTCAGAACTATTTTCTCAGAAACCAAATACCAATAATTATTTAACAAATTACTTGACAGTATGTTGTATAAAAACTAAAAACCAGTAATATAAATCAAACAAAGATGTTATATAATTTTAGAAGTAATAATAATTGAAAATTACTTGACTCTATGACCATTCCCTATAAGGGAAAGGATATTATAGGTTGCTTACCTCAAATATCTCATTTTATAAAAAGAAACCACATATCTAAACAGGTTAAAAACCTTAGCCAATGTATAATATTTAACAATAATAATTCATAAATTACTTACTCTTTTTCTATAAATTTATTTTTAATGTAACAGTACTTGGATTAAAAAATACTCATCAGTATTATATATCCTATTGTACTTTTTATTGAATTAACCAAGAGATGATTAGGTAAAATATAACAATTCCATCCACTTAGAAATCCTGCCAGGGAGTATGAGAGAGCTTTTGGAAAATAAATCATTTGGTGAATGTATAGCAAGTAGAAAAATGAATTGTAAGTAAGAATTCATTATAGAAATAACATTTATTTCCAGGTTTAGTATAATGACAGGATATACAGAAAATTATGCTTTGTCATTGTTGTGAACATATCTTATATTCAATGTAAAAAGTAAAAATTTTAGGTACCAGTCATTTCTCAGTCAAATAATATAAAAATATTACTTCTATATCACCAAGAAAATATTTTTTTATGCTTATACATTCATTTTAAAAAGTATTTCTGAGTATATTTTTCTTACATATTTTTAAAACTTTTATCAAGCTACCTTTAAAAACCAAAATTCCATTTTAGCAAGGAACTTCTGCCTCCAAAAATGATTTTGTACATTTCCATGATCAAATCTCCTCTGAAGGAAAGCTAATTATAGGTTTCAGTATGCACCTGGGTGAAAATTAACTTTTAAGCAGCCTTTAAAATAAATGGTTTTTAATTATTATCATTATGCAAAAGCTGCATAAATGCCTTTAATTGTACTTATAAAGTAACATTTGTTATAATCACCTCTAATATCCAGGAGAAACTACAACGTTTTTTTTATTATTATTAAAATAAAAATAGAAGTAATCCTCATTATTGATTTTCAGGTCATTTTATTAGCACAGATATTATAATTGAAATACATCAACTGCTAAAATTTAACATGTATTGATAGTTACTCAAAATTGACCTTAAAATTTCCAGAAAATAAGTTTAATTACTAGAAGAAGAGTAAAAGTCAGTATGCACGATATTCAACTATAATGTTGAATTTTGTGATTTGATTACCCTTCAATATTAAGCATAATATTTTTCAAAGAGAAGTAAAATTGAGGATGCACATTTGAAAAATAAGACTATATTTCATCTATTTAAAAAGATTTTATGCTTCCATTTTATATTGTATCTTTTAAGAAATGATATTGCTAAAAATTATTGTGTCTGTCTGTGTATGAGTTAGAGAATGTTTCCACAATATTTTGCTAAAAGGCAAAATGTGCTAAGGGTCTATTTTTATTTAAACTTAGAAATTTTAAAAATATGAAAACAAATTAAAAATATCTTTAAAGTAGCAACTTGAGGTAGAAATGATGAAAGGGTGATCAAGAAACGCAAAAGGTCATGATAATATGAAGTGGTGCAGCAGCTGATTCAAGTTTAGTTCTTTTGTATTTCTGTTGATTTATCTCCCTCTTCAGCTACTTTTTATAAGAAATGTGTAAAAGATGAGGATGTGGCATTTTAAAACCACTTTCATTTTTTTTACTTTTGTGTTGAAAAAGTATTATTCCAGACAATTATTTAAAAATTAGCTATCAATGACTAAATTTAACTGTGATGTTTCTTTTTAATATTGTATGTAATTACAAATCTAGTATCTGTCAGAAAATTCTAACTTTAATTCATTAAATCTTGAATACCTATATCATAAAACTTCAGTGAAAGATATTAGCTACCATTCTAATACTTCAAGTTGAAGACAGAAGCTATAGCTTGCAGGCATTCTAATTGTTACATAAAATGTTTTGGAGGTAGAGGCTAAGATCTGTGAATTGTGATTCTGCTTACTGCTGTTTAAAAATATCTCCAGCATTTGCTTGGAATAGGGCCTTTATTAGTACAGACATAATAATTCCTACTTTGACTTTTTTAGCATTCCTTTTTTTTTTTTTAATTTTATTTTTTTACATTTAAGCCATACTGTGTGGCATGTGGTACCTTGATTTCCTGACCAGGAATCAAATCCATACACCCTGAGGTGGAATTGTGGATTCTTAGCTTACTGGACTGCCAGAGAAATCCCTAGTAAATTCTACATTAAGAGAGGCAGGTTTATTTGAAAAACTCACTCCAGTCTACTTTGGCTTGTTTTATCCTCCTGAAAATCCCTTAAATTGATTCACATAGATTTGTGTTAATAGAAGAGAGTTACTAAACACCAAATAAATGAGTGGATAACTCCATTTATGAAAATATTATTGGACATTAATCATTAGTTCATAGATCTATCTCAGAAGAAAGACTCATGGTATATTTGTATATATCAAACAGTAGTGGTATATTTTAAGTTTTTAAACTTTTTTTTTATTTTATTATTAATGGTATGTTCCACAAAAATGATAGAAATGGAGAGTAAATGCATTCTAATGTAAAATAATGGAGAAATGGCCTGAGAGAAAACTGCTCATGTGAAACAGGACATTTAGTACATCCACGGTAGATAATTTTTAACAGGAATATACAGATTGAGGTAGTAGCCATGCCTATGTATCCATGTAGACCAAGGAATAAAAGAACCAAAATTATCTTTACCAGTTCAGTTCAGTCGCTTAGTTGTGTCTGACTATTTGTGACTCCATGGACTTCTGCATGCCAGGCTTCCCTGTCCATCACCAACTGCTGGGGCTTACTCAAACTCATCCATTGAGTCAGTGATGCCATCCAACCATTTCATCCTCTGTTGTCCCCTTTTCCTCCTGCCTTCAATCTTTCCCAGCACCAGGGTATTTTCAAATGAGTCAGTTCTTCCTATCAGGTGGCCAAAGCATTGGAGTTGTCTTCATATATGTTTTCAATTAAATTAATTCTACTAACAATGTACTTTATCCTCATGAGTTATATCAGGGCTTCCCTGGTGGTTCAGATGGTAAAGAATCTGCCTGCAATGCAGGAGACATGAGTTAGATCCCTGGGTCAGGAAGACCACTTGGAGAAGGGAACAGCTACCTGCTCCAGCATACTTGCCTTGGACATCCCAATGACAGAGGAGTCTGGCAAGCTACAGTCTGTGGATCACAGAATCAACAAGATTTAATGACAGCAATAGCAAACATAGCCCAATTCTTCATAGGGCTCATTTCCCCAAACACTGAATGAATAAGGAAATATACACACTTTGTAATTTGCATAACCTCATTGTGAATCGATTTATTGGGCTATAGGGCCAGAGCTATTGCCATGAGGAAAACCAAGTGGAGCCTCTGAAATTGCACTCATTCTTTTGTAAATATAAACAAGCTGCATCCCAATGAATGATTCAGTTCAGTTCAGTCACTGTGTTTCCTCCAACTCTGTGACCCATGGACTGCAGCACGCCAGGCTTCCCTGTCCTTCACTATCTCCTAGAATTTGCTCAAACTCATGTCCACCGAGTCGATGATGACATCGAACCATCTTATCCTCTGTCCTCCCCTTATCCTGCCTTCAATATTTCCCAGCATCACGGTCATTTCCAATGCATCAGCTCCTCACATCAGGTGACCAAAGTATTGGAGCTTCAGCTTCAGCCTCAGTCCATCCAATGAATATTCAGAACTGATTTCCTTTAGGATGGACTGATTGGATCTCCTTGCAGTCCAAGGGATTCTCAAGAGTCTTCTCCAACATCACACTTCAAAAGCACCAATTCTTTGGTTTTCAACCTTCTTTATGATCCAACTTTCATAACCATACATGACTACTGGAAAAAACATAACTCTGACGAGATGGACCTTGTTGGCAAAGTAATGTCTCTGCTTTTAAATATGTTATTTAGGTCACTGATAGCTTTTCTTCCCAGGAGCAAGCATCTTTTAACTTCATGGCTGCAGTCACCATCTTCAGTGATTTTGGAACCCCACCCAAAATAAAGTCTGTCACTGTTTCCATTCTTTCCCCATCTATCTGCCATGTAGTGATGGGACCTAATGCCATGACCTTCATTTTGTGAAGGTTTGTTTTATGCCAGCTTTTTCAATATGCTCTTTCATGCTCATCAAGATGCTCTTTAGTTTCTCTTCACTTTATGCCATAACTGTGGTGTTATCTGCATATCTGAGGTTATTGATATTTCTCCCAGCAATCATGATTCCAGCTTGTCCTTTATCCAGCCTAGCATTTCCCATGCTGTACTCTGCCTATAAGTTAAATAAGAAAGGTGACAATGTACAGCCTTAATGTACTCGTACTTCTTTCCCAATTTGAAACCAGTTCATTGTTGCAAGTCTGGCTCTAGCAGTTGCTACTTGACCTGCATGCAGATTTCTCATGTGGTCTAGTATTCCTATTTCTTTAAGACTTGTCCACAGTGTTATGATCCACACAATCAAAGGCTTTAGTGTAGTAAATGAAGCAGAAGTAGATTTTTTTTTTTTCTGGAATTATCTTGTTTTTTTTTTTTTTTTTTTATGATCCAATGGATGTTGGCAATTTGATCCGTGGTTCCTCTGCCTATTTTAATTAGTGATTAGTGCTACGCCTAAAGAGTCAGACTGAACTAAGTGACTAACACTGCCCTGTTAAGTGGCCATATAGGAACTCTGTTTCCTAGTTGATATGGCTGATGATAGCATCTAAATTGTTCCTTTCTCAAACTGTGCAACTTATTTTTAACCAATCCCATATTCTTTGATGGTGACATTATATGTTCAGTTCAGTTCAATCGCTCAGTTGTGTCCAACTATTTGCAGTCCCATGAACCACAGCTTGCCAGGCCTCCCTGTCCATCACCAACTCCCGGAGTTTACCCAAACTCATGTCCATCGAGTCGGTGATGCCATGCAACCATCTCATCCTCTGTCATCCCCTTTTCCTCATGCCCTCAATCTTTCCCAGCATTAGGGTCTTTTCAAATGAGTCAGCTCTTTGCATCAGGTGGCCAAAGTACTGGAGTTTCAGTTTCAACATCAGTCCTTCCAATGAACACCCAGGACTCATCTCCTTTAGAATGGACTGTTTTGACCTCCTTGTAGTCCAAGGGACTCTCAGGAGTCTGCTCCAACATTCATAGTTCAGTTCAGTTCAGTCGCTCAGTCGTGTCCGACTCTTTGCGACCCCATGAATCGCAGCACGCCAGGCCTCCCTGTCCATCAAAGTAGAGATGAGGCCTATTTGTCTTTCTCTGTTTAAAGCATAGAATTTTTCACTTGCTAATATCTTCATAATCTTTACATTGACATAAAAATCACAATTATTGAAAATACATACACACAAGAATTTTAGAATTTGAGAATGTATTTGCATGTATAAGATGAAAGTATTCACCTATTTGGAAATACAGCAGCATATCTGGAGTAGAGTATTACTGCAAATAAGTGTGATTTCATGCTGTTATGCTGAACAAATGTTAAAATATGCTGTTATATTGTTTTGAGATATTTTAATAAGGTGCACTTGGGAATAGTAAAGCTTTTGAATAGAGGATTTTGTTATTTCTTAAATAGTTGGTCACATATCTTAATAAGAAACACCTACAAAATGCATTTAGACCTACCTTTACCAAGAATATTTTGTCAAATATCTAAATATCTAAGAGCTTTAATAATGATATTTTGATATATGTATGTCTACCTATCTATCTACTTAGATACATTTATGTCCAATAACTGGAAAGACTCTAGAAATTAACCAGTGAAAAAGACCCAATTTAAATATGAATAACATTTTCCTTTAAGCTTTTAACTAATATGTATTTAATTTTTAAAATATAGTTCATCTCTTTGTCAAAGTATATTTGCATATTTACATGCACAATCTTACACTCACTACATGTATTTGAGAAGACATAGAAATTTAAAAACATGAAAATAAAGGAAAATATCTTTCCACTCTTAATGCAGAGGTTAAAAGCGTCTGCTTGCAATGTGGGAGACCTGGGTTTGATCCCTGGGTCAGGAAGACCCCCTGGAGAAGGAAATGGCAACCCACTCCAGTATTCTTGCCTGGAGAATCCCATGGATGGAGGATCTTGGTGGGCTATAGTCCATGGGTCGCAAAGAGTTGGACATGACTGAGCGACTTCACTTTCACTTTATCTTTCCACTCTTAATCTCAACATTCTAATGCATACTTTCCTCATCATCACATATTGTCCATTTGAAATATATCTATTTCTATATTCACATATAAACATGATCTATATGTAAATATATATATATATATATATCAGCATAGTATATTCAAATGTTTAATGAATAATGTCTAGAAAATATTTTGAATGTTGTATTTCCAAAATGATATACAATGTATATTATGAATTACCAAGATGCATGGCTAATTACAAATATTTAACTTTTAATATAGGTAAAATTGAACTACTGACATAATAGTTTCAAGACATCTAAAATTTCTCGATAACATATTGAATATAAAGAAAAAATCACTCTCAAAATAATATGTAAAATTCAAGTTTTTGAAATATTGCAATATTCACTTTATAGAATTCAAATATTTTAAATTTTCTTAAGCCAATAGTATTATGAAAGATTTAATGAAGTAAGAACATCTCATTCAAGTATCAGTCCCTTGCAAACATACTGGATGCTATTTTCAATTAGCTGTATCTATAATTTCAATTTTTCATTTTCCTCAAGTTTATTACTCTAAATTCAGCAAAATTTTGTTCTTATATATTTTTACTCAAGCAAAAATACTATTGTTTGTGAATTTATGGAACATAATAGACAATTATCTTTTGTCAAATTTCGTTTAGTGAGTTATTATATTGCTTTTCTGTACGTGAGATAAGATCACTTATTTTTCTTACAGTATGAATGGAATCATTGCTGATTTCCTATGCATATAAGAATTGAATTTCTTCAGATAAATCTTATGTTTCTTTTGTGCCCACAGAGACATCTGGATACTCATCAGAAGTGTAAAAATCCCAACTAGAAGAAAAAAAAATATATTGTTTCTTTTTTATTTTTATTATGGACATAACAAGTTATGCTTGAAAAATAATAGTTCTTAAAATATTTCCCAAGTGTCATATAGTTCTCTATCAATTTTTCCTTATTTATATTACCTAGCATCATATACATCCTATCAATACTGCATGGTTGAATAAGCATAAAAATATAGAAATTGACATAATTCTACATTTTTTACACCCCAATGCCACATATTTCCAAAGAAGAAATTCTTAAAATACATTTGAATTTTTCAATAATAGTTTTTCATATGTATATAAAACACTTCTTCTACACACATATATACATATAAGACAAGTCACATAAATTCTAATCCACATTTTTGTACAGTGTAACAAGAATGAATGAAATTGAAATAATATATATCCCTTCTAATAAAATGAGTTTATTACAATAACTTCTTTGTGTGTTAAAATGACCAGCATTCAAGGTGACACATTCATGCCCCTAGCCTTCCCTTCACAGATGGATGTGAACACTTGAAGACACAGTATGTACAAGTCTGTGTGCATACATGAGAGAGTTAAAAGTGAAGTGTGTTATTACCACTTCTTTTTAACAAAAACTTGTCTCTTAATAAATATGTTGGGACTACATTTTCTAGTTTGGATTAACCACAGTTCGGTCTCCATGGTGGCTCAGTCAGTAAAGAATCAGCCTACAATGTGGGAGACCTGGGTTGGGATGATCCCTTTGCAGGAGGAAATGACAACCCACTCCAGTATTCTTGCCTGGAGAATCTTATGGACAGAGGAGCCTGGCAGGCTACAGTCCATAGGGTTGCAAAAGAGTCACACACAGTAACTGACTAGGCACAAGCACGCAATCACAATTATTCAGACATGCATAGTAAACAATGTTTTAATATAATTTTATACTGATAAAAAATCCAAAATAAAAATAAAGGCAAAAAAATCCCATTGCAAACATGCCTAGTTTCAGTACTACAGCAATTTATTCTCAGAAACCACTTCTCCTAAAGGTGTATCTACTTCAATCATTATAAAACCTAGGTCTTACCTGGCAATGTTTGAGTCATGATTGTGAAACTAATCCATGATCCAATCTGTTAGATTAAAACATAAATTGACAAATATTAATAGTCAATCTAGAAACTTATTCACTTGTGAACAATTAAATAGGCATTGATTAGGTATTTTAAAAGCTTAAAACAGTGGAAATTTTTAAGTAAGAATATATTTCCCAAAGTTATCATTTCATTGTTAAGCATGATAGTGATTTAAAAACTCATAAAACAGTATCATTTTCCCAAGAAAATGAAAGATATTATTCCAATTTTTTTATAAAATCCAGAGACTTCTTAAGACATTTAAGGTGCTGTTTATAAAATTATCTTTAAATATAGATAGATATATCCCCAAATACTATTTATTCTGCAGGAAAAATTGTAAGTGAAATATTCTAATTTTCTATGCCTATAACTTCAATTGAAATCTGTATCATAGTCTATATTTCTGTCTATGCCTGTATCTACAGACTAAACATAAATATATATCAGGCATGATCTATAATACATGTAAGTACATAAACATATGTAGTTAATATATTATCAAATAAAGTTCAGTTATACACATGCATATATAACATACCTCATAGGTGTAATTAGGACATGAAACCAGGAAAAACATCCATGTAAAGGGGTTATAATTTGGACTTGGAAAACAGGCATTATTTCCTTTTAAAAAGTAGAGTACAATGTCAGTAATGTTTCATATTTCAAATACAGTCATTTATTTATTATATACTTATAAATTCCCTACAACAACTATATATCATATGAAATCTTCATATATTTATAGAAACCTGTTTTACAAATTATTCAAAGGAGACACAGTTTCAAATGTCATAAACTTTTGACTCAAAAAAATCCTTATCATTTTCTGACCATGTCTACAGCTATGTTGCAGTAAAATTACAGGATGTCACCACAATAATCAAGTCCTTAAGTTTTAAAATTAAAGAATATATAGACATTATTTTGTTTATCATAATAGTTCAGCAGTATTGCCTACTGAGATTCACATTATATTTTAATACTGCTAATGTGTTATAACAATTGCTTGCCTTTTCTTATTTTCCTTTAGTGTCAAGGAATATACTTTTGGTTGAGATTATTAAATACCTCAAAACTCTCTTTCTGTTAAATTAGCAATGGTCCAGAGGGAATTTCATAAGTGTGTCATTTGTATCAGAAAAGTATGAAAATATCTCATAAGAGGATTACAGTGTATATCAGAATAGTTAATATTCAGAAAGTGAAGTTGCTCAGTCATGTCTGACTCTTTGGGACCCCATGGATAGTAGCCTGCACCGGGCTCCTCCATCCATGGGATTTTCTAGGCAAGAGTACTGGAGCGGGTTGCCATTTCCTTCTCCAAAGAATCTTCCCAACCCAGGGATCGAACCCAGGACTCCTGCATTGTAGACAGATGCTTTACCATCTGAGCCACCAAGGAAGTCTCATATTCAGAAGTACCACACAAATTATTTCTTCTTAGTAATCAGGATTGTTATTTACAACTCTCATTATACTTAGCATATTGTCCTTTATTTCAGTTACTTTTTCACTTTGAAATTTTTCAAGAAATATTTTGTGTAATAAATTCATAATGATATCGATTTGAACTTTGACCTGTGACATTTGTAAAAGTAAATGTGAATTATAAAATTACTGTGTATTCATAGCAAGACTTAATTGGATAACAGATCAACTAATCTCTTCTATTTAGATTCTAAAGTCTTATTGAAATGTCAATATGCTGTTTTCAAAACTGTAAGGATTGTTGAACTATCAAAGTGAAAATATATTAGGCAATGTGCAAATTTCATGCACTGCTTATTTCAAGATAAGGATATATATATATATATATATATATATATATATATATATATATATATGCCATTTAGTAGAGCAGATTCTCTTGGTGACATGTATGCAAACACCTTTGTGTAACATTCATGTATTTATCAAGTGAAGGATGATTAAGGAATCTATCCATGTTAACTGACTTTCAGAAGCAGAATGTGAACACAAGGTAATTTGGGTTAAAGCCAGTTTATGCCTGTTCAATCCCTGGAGGTAGTGGAATGAACAGTGTCCACAAATACACATTTCTTCCAGATGTGGCTTGTAGATTAGATAAACAAGGTGTCTTATGATACAAAGAAATATATGTATCTAGGTATTTTCTTCAGTGTGTTAGCTGCTATTATTATAGTAATATGTAAGTTTAGATATTCAGTTCAGTTCAGTTCAGTCGCTCAGTCATGTCCGACTCTTTGCAACCTCATGAATTGCAGCACGCCAGGCCTCCCTGTCTATCACCAACACCTGGAGTTCACTCAGACTCACATCCATCGAGTCTGTGATGCCATCCAGCCATTTCATCCTCTGCCAACCCCTTCTTCTTCTGCCCCTAATCCCTCCCAGCATCAAAGTCTTTTCCAATGAGTCAACTCTTCACAGGAGGTGGCCAAAGTACTGGAGTTTCAGCATTAGCATCATTCTTTCCGAAGAAATCCCAGGGCTGATCTCCTTCAGAATGGACTGGTTGGATCTCCTTGCAGTCCAAGGGACTCTCAAGGGTCTCCTCCAACACCACAGTTCAAAAGCATCAATTCTTCGGCGCTCAGCCTTCTTCACAGTCCAACTCTCACATCCATGCATGACTGCTGGAAAAACCATAGCCTTGACTAGACGGGTGTTAGTCAGCAAAATAATGTCTCTGCTTTTGAATATGCTATCTAGTTTGGTCATAACTTTTCTTCCAAGGAGTAAACATCTTTTAATTGCAGGGCTGCAATTACCATCTGCAGTGATTTTGGAGCCCCCATAAATAAAGTCTGACACTGTTTCCACTGTTTCACTTTCATCAAGAGGCTTTTTAGTTCTTCTTCACTTTCTGCCATAAGGGTGGTGTCATCTGCATATCTGAGGTTATTGATATTTCTCCCATCAATCTTGATTCCAGCTTGTGTTTCTTCCAGTCCAGCATTTCTCATGATGTACTCTGCATATAAGTACCATCCTAAAGATCAGTCCTGGGTGTTCATTGGAGGGACTGACGTTGAAGCTGAAACTCCAATACTTTGGCCACCTGATGCGAACAGCTGACTCATTTGAAAAGACCCTGATGCTGGGAAAGATTGAGGGAAGGAGGAGAAGGGTACAACAGAGGATGAGATCGTTGGATGGCATCACCGACAGAATGGACATGGGTTTGGGTGGACTCCGGGAGTTGGTGATGGACAGAGAGGCCTGGCATGCTGTGGTTCATGGGGTTGCAAAGAGTCGGACACGAATGAGTGACTGAACTGAACTGAACTGAATCTAATACTTAACATTCCTATGAAATATTTCTCAGTGTATAGTTTCTATTTATAATTAATCTTTTATTATATTAAAAGTCTGAATATATTTTTACATTACAATGCTGCAGCTACCCAGATTATTCTCTAGGTATAAAGGATTTATTCCACAGCTTTGGGATTTACTGCTGGCAGAAAGCCTTTAACTTTCAGCATCCCCCGTGAAGATAACCTGGCTGAAGGGAACAAACTCATGCAAGGTCACACTCACTGTTTGGTTTACCCTTATCCATTATTGGATCAATGTGGCAAATTGATGACTTAATTCAGAACAACATTGTTTGTTCAGCCCAGCTTTAGAAGGCCCCTAGATTCATCTGATACTCTTACTGAAACTGTGTTACTCTCAATTTCCTACCCAGACATGATTTCTTTCTTTCCATCTATCAAATCACCCTAATACAACTCCTGAATGCAAATCTCTGTTTCCAGTGTCTGTATCACAGAAAACTGAACCCATGGTATTTGCCACAAGGAATGGCCCCCAAAGCAGATACTGGAATGGCATTTAAGAGTTGAATGACCTACTGACCAGCCTGTGGTCAGTGCCCCACTGTTGATGGCAGGGGCCAAACAAAGGACCACTGTTACAAGGTAGCCTTGCAAACATAAAGCCTTTTATTCTGGTTTGCTGGTATTTTATGCTGTTGGAAAGGATTGCTTTATTTGGTCCAATAGAATTTAGTGGTGACACTATCAGTGTTCTTGGTGAAGATAGCTAAAACTGAAATGGATAAAAGCCATTAAAAGCAAACTGTAAAAACTGGAAGACCTCCTTGGTAGTATAATGGATTGGCCAAAAAGTTTATTTAGATTTTCCATAAGATGTTATGGAAAACAGAAATTAACTTTTTGGCCAACCCAATATGAAGAAGCTCTAATCTGCAATGAGAGAAATGAAGAGTAACTGAAGACCAGCCCCGGAACTTAATTGCAAGAGTAATCAAGCACCAAAGAACACACAACTCTAATCCAAACCAGGTTTGGTAAGCTAAGTTGTCATTCATAGAATATTAGGCTGTACAGATTTTCATGAACTGCCTGAGCTTGTAGAAGTAGGCTGCTCTTCCCTGTTCAAAATTAGTGCACTCCCTTAGGGGAAATAGTGATGCAATCTATAATCCATCTGACTACAAATCAGAAAAATTAACATACTCCCTTCCTTAAAATTAATACAGAGACTGTTAAATTGCAATAAAATCCCTATCTTCCTCATACCCTCTCTTAACCTGTATGCCATAGCTAGTGTAACAGTACCAAATGACTTACCACAGGTTATTGTGACCAAATAAGAGAAGAGGAATGTTATTCCCCAAGGGAGTTGCAGAACCCAGCCAGCGTGAACTAGCACATTATAGGAGAATTTAGCTGTAATTGGATTCTGTTGATGCTGGATAACAGAGAAAGTGAAGTTGCTCAGTCGTGTCCAACTCTTTGAGACCCTATGGACTGTAGCCTACCAGACTCCTCCATCCATGGGGTTTCCAGACAAGAATACTGGAGTGGATTGCCATTTCCTTCTCCAAGAGACAAAGATGGAACCTGGGTCTCCCACATTGTAGGAGGCAAGATATAAAAATGGATAAGGGGTTTCTGTTATTGGAACACTCTTATGGGATATAGGAATTCAGTTCAGTCACTCAGTTGTGTCCGTCTCTGCAATCCCATGGACTGCAGCACGCCAGTCTTCCCTGTCCATCACCAACCAGCTCCTAGAGCTTACTCATGTACATTGAGTTGGTGATGCCATGCAACCATCTCATCCTCTGTCTTCCCCTTCTCCCACCATCAACCTTTCCCAGCATCAGGGGCGTTTCAAATGAGTCAATTCTTCACATCAGGTGTCCAAAGCATTGGAGTTTCAGCTTCTGCATCAGTCCTACCAATGAATATTCAGGATTGATTTCCTTTAGGATGGACTGGTTGGATCTCCTTCCTGTCCAGGCCACTCTCAAGAGTCTTCTCCAACACCACAGTTCAAAAGCATCTATTCTTCAGCGCTCATTTTTCTTTATAGTCCTACTCTCACATCCATACATGACTACTGGAAAAAACATAGATTTGACTAGACTAACCTTTGTTGGTGAAGTAATAGCTCTGCTTGTTAATATGCTGTCTAGTTGGTCATAGCTTTTCTTCCAAGGAGTTAATCTTCTGCTAAGCTAGTACAAACACATTAACATACACCTGAAAGCATGAACAAAGCAACAGTCCTCAGTAAATGAGGGGAAAAAAGGTGTTGTGATTTCACTGGCAAACAGAAAAAGGTGTTAAATTGCTTAGAAAAGTGGAGGTCTTTGGGTAGATAGTCTAAATAAGGCCAAAAGGGAAGTTCCCTTTCCATGGAAGGAAAAAAAAAAAAATGTTCCCCATTTTTAATATTCCCATAGAATTCCCTATGTTTCATTGGAAAACCTAGAGGACACACCATTTTCCAAAGCTCTAAGAAAAGTGTTAGTGCAAGGGCATCATCATTACTAAGATCAAGGTCGGCTCTCGGACATCCCAGACTGAATATAAGTGGTGTCATCTTAGAATGGGATGATTTGTAGTAACTTGGATTAAAGGATTCTTCCCCCTATCCCAAATCAAATTCATTCCTATTTGTGGCACTTCTTATAAGCCAAAATTAATGGGAAGTTCAGAAGTTACTTGATCCACAGAAAGCATGGCTGGTTATAAGAACACAGTGTTCTGAAAGGTTAGAATTGATGGATACCCCAAAATGATTTTCTAAATTTAGACAAAATAAATTTGAGATGAATAATCCAGAGACACGGGGAAGCTAGTTCAATACAAAATTCCCTTTCTTTCCCAGGTTTTAGACTTAAGCAAGTTGTAAGATACTAAACTCATTGATGAAATAACAGTTTGGGACCCCAAGAAGAAAGACTCCAACATGGAAATAACTGTAGATATATATAAGCATTCTCATAATCATTCATTAAAATAACTTCACTAAATGATATACTGGCATCTGTTCATGGAACTGTGTACTAGTGAGAATAGACTATGTCTACATTTTAAAGACTGCTACAATCTCAACATTCAGAAAACTAAGATCATGGCATTTGGTCCCATCACTTCATGGCAAATAGATGGGGAAACAGTGGAATCAGTGGCTGGCTTTATGTTTTTGGGCTCCAAAATCACTGCAGATGGTGATTGCAGCCATGAAATTAAAAGATGCTTACTCCTTGAAAGAAAACTTATGACCAACCTAGATAACACATTCAAAAGCAGAGACGTTACTTTGTCCACAAAGGTCTGTCTAGTCAAGGCTATGTTTTTTCCAGTAGGCATGTATGGATGGGAGAGTTGGACTATAAAGAAAGCTGAGTGCCAAAGAATTGGTGCTTTTGAACTGTGGTGTTGGAGAAGACTCTTGAGAATCCCTTTGACTGCAAGGAGATACTACCAGTCCACACTAAAGGAGATGAGTCCTGGCTGTTCATTGGAAGGACTTATGTTGAATCTGAAACTCCAATACTTTGGCCACCAGATGCAAAGAGCTGACTCATTTGGAAAGTCCCTGATGTTGGGAAAGATTAAGGGCAGGAGGAGAAGGGGATGCCAGAGGATGAGATGGTTGGATGGCATCACCAACTCAGTAGACATGAGTTTGCATAAACTCCAGGAGTTGGTGATAGACAGGGAGGTCTGTAGTCCTGTAGTTTATAGGGTTGCAAAGAATTGGACACGACTGAGTGACTGAACTGACAACCTGATGGCTCATTGATTATATAATCTGCCTGCCATTGTAGAGGATATGGGTTTCATCTCTGGATTGGAAGGATCATCTAGAGAAGGAAATGGTTACCACTCCAGTTTTCTTCCCAGGGGAATCCCATAGACAGAGGGGTCTGTTGGGCTACAGTACATAGATTGCAAAGAATCAGACATGACTTATTGACTAAACAGCAACAATAATCATAGTCTACTTCATAGGGCTCATTTCCCAGGCACTAAATGAATAATTGGAATATACATAGTTTGTAGTTTGTATATCCACAGTGTACATTGATTTCTTGAACTTTAGGGCAAGAGCTATGGCCATGGGGAAAACCAAGTGGAAGTGTCTGCAATTGTACTCAGTCTTTGATAAATATAAACAATCTGCTTCCCAATGGGTGATTAGTGCTACACTGAAGATCCAAAACATGCTTGTATGATATTATTCATTATATCATTGTTTAAGTCACTTCACAAGCTCTGCAGAAGCCAGATGTATTTTGGAGGGTGACAGTGGAGTACTGCAGACTTATCACATATTATCCAACATTTCAAATGATGCCCACATGCTCAGTAGCTAAGTCATATTACTGCCAGGTCTTTTTTTTTTTTTTTTTTTCCTGCTTGGTTCTTGTGTCCTTGAAGCAAAGAATTAGACTGACAGACTAGTTACAGCTCGAGCAGGCAGGATTTACTAAGCAGGTAGTAGTCTCTGGAAGTTCTTGCCTCATCGTAGCAAAGAATTGTAAGGCACACTAGTTAGAGCTCAAACAGGCAAGATTTGTTAAGAAGGAGGCATGCTACACAATCTCAAGACAGGAGAGTGGACCAACTCCTGGAGGAATATTTTCAACTCCTTTCAGCTTCCCTTTTTATACTTTTTGTCTCTTCCCCGGTGGTTCCTAGGGCTTGACTGGCTATTCCTCAAGCAAATTAGGGTTTGTACTGGTGACCAGTCAGGGAAGGGAAGGTAAATAGAGTGTTCAAGGTCAACCCAGGAAGGAAGCCTGTTTGGGTGTGTTTTCATGCCTGAGGTTCTTACTGTGGCTGTGGTTTTTCTCGGGCCTTTTCTCTTTCTTTCTTTGTCTATTTCATGTTGTTGTTGTTGTTGTTGTTGTTTCTTTCTTTTTTACTTTCAAGGGCTTTTTAAACTGCTCCTTCTTCTGAGTGCCATTTTGAACTCTTTTCTTTCTACTCTAACTACCTAATACTATTAGGTAGATTAACCCAGCCTTGGGTCTATGGATATAGACTATGAATTAAAAAAAAAAAAAAATGTGTTTTTCCATCTCTATTACAAAGGGAGGTCAGAATAGTTTACTTTCCTTTAAAATGAGCAATAGCACAGAATTTCAGTTTTTGTTTTTTCTGGAATTATTATTTCCACCCTTTACCATAAAATAGTCCAAGAAGGCTCAGGCTGGGCATCTCACTGAAAGTTACTGTATCAATAACATTATACTATTCATACTGAGTGAGTAAGTGGCTAATATGTTGGTGGCCTTTTTAAGACATTTGTGGTCCACAGAAAGCATGGGGGTTGCTAATAAACACTACAAAGATTTAGGGGCCAAATGATTGTGGGGCATCCTCTCCAAAACAGAGAAAATATAGTGCAGTGTGTACCTCCTATCATTAAGAAGGAAGCAAACTATCTTACAGGCCTTTTCCAGTTTGGCAGGTAGCATATTACACACCAAGGAAATCTTGGAACTAACTGTAGACGATGGAGAACAAAAGCTATGAAAATTTAGTAGGGTTCAAGGCAGAAAATTGCAGCAGTTTCAAGTTTTAGTGTAAGCACTCCTGCCCTTGGACTTATAATCAGATAGATTATACATATTAAACTTATCAGTAATGGAAAAAGTTAAGGTGTGGGACTTATGTATAACCTGCTGTTATATAATGATGTAAAAAGATGATATTTTGCCTCTAGCATTTGGACATCTCATGATATTCTCTCAATCCAAGAACAAGGGCCATAACCATGTCCTGATAAGCTCCCTTCAGGTGAGTGTACACATCACACCATATATAATCCTTGAAGTGTTAATTGTGCCAGTTGATGCTGCAGGGAATCTAGAAGTTTGTGAAGAAGAAAACTGGTGCAAATCAGTTGTTAGATGAAGGCCATGTGCAGCAGTGAAGGCTGTGTAATTTCCTACTAATGTCTCTCTTTTAAATTTCTACTGGTAGCAGAAAGCTTTTGAGTAGTATACCCTCTGAAAGGTTGGCCTTGATAAAAGAAAGCTGCCTTATCCAAGATAATTTCCTCATTTTCAGGGAGCCCCAAATCCAATTTAAATTTTTTCTAGTCATTCCAGCTTAGGCTAATTCAGAACGATTGCTCCAGTTTCAAATAACCCAACAAAAATCGCAGAGACCATCCTTGAGAGAGCTTCACAGCTCAGTTTCCTACTTGGCATAAATTTATCTCTCTCTCTCTCTTTTTTTTCAGTACTTAGTAATATGACTTTAAAAGCTTGTTCTATGTGAAATTGTTGTTTCCTGGTGAAAACATTTTGTAGATCTTGCTTAAACAGTCAGTAAAAGATAGTCCCCATCCATTATTCATGTCTACAGCATATCTAAGATATAGAGATATTAGTATAATTTCCAATGAATACATAAGTGGGGAAATAAAACTCTGGAAGCAACAGAGACTCAATTAGAGCTGACACAAGAACTGAGAGTTGGATAAAAATTTTATGTAAGGAAAAAATGCAGTGTGTGTGTGTGTGTAAATGTCTGTATTTCATGATCAGAAGAGGTTTTACTCTCAGAAGAGGTCTAAGACTTGATATTACTGGAACACTAAATATAGAGAAAAAACACACAATGACTTGACAGTAATGAGTCCAGAATTTCTCATCTTAGAAGACACTGCTTCCAATAAATGAGATAATGCTTGAAGGCTTAGAGGGGAAAGAAAGTAGGAAACACTTCCAGAAATTAAGAAATTTAGAAAACAAAAGAGTATATAGAGAATCAAAAGACACAATGAAACATCCCATGTCCTCCAGAGCACACTTTATCCTTTAGAGACTTCACTTCATCACCACATCTGTGAAAACATTTGTTATTTCTGTTCAAGGACAATCCATACACTTAAAATGAACATAATTTGATCAATATTCACATAAAGCTTTTATGTGAATAAAATATAAAGCAATAATTTTTCCCAAGTGATAAAATGAATCCTCTCCAAAATAAAAGAAAAAAAAATTAACATACAGAAGCATTTGCAAATAACAGAGAATGTAACTGTGATGAAATCCTAGAACTCAAAAAAAAAAAAAAGATATGTATACAACAGGAAGGAAAAAGAGTTGATTGTTTTCAAGAATTAAATTGTAGAAAATTTTAAAAAAGTAATATGGGTGGAACATATTTCAGTTTGTGTAAGGGTGGAATGATCAATAGAATAGGGGATATTTAGTATATAAACAAAAACAGTAAAAAAAAAAAAGCAAAGAAAAGAAATGAACAAAAAGCTAAATATTGAAAGCAATAGAAATATAAAATAGAAGCAAATGTAACATGTTCACCCCACTATCTTCTCACCATCCACAGTGTAACAAATAAAATTTAAATTATAATGCAAGAATTATAATAAAAGAAAACTTTCTAGAACTTAAACAAGACCTGAGTCAACCAACTAAAAGATTACATCATGTCTCTGGGAAAACTGGGTTTCCTGGAGGCTCAGACGGTGCCGAATCTTCCTCCAGTGTGAGGGAACCAGGTTTTATCCCTGGGATGGGAAGATTCCTTTGGAGAAGGAAATAAATGGCTACCTGCTCCACTATTCTTTCCTGGAGAATTCAATGGACAAAGGAACCTTGTGGACCACACTCCATGGGATCATAAAGAGTCAGACATGATCTAGAATTATCAGCTCTAAAACATATTATATGAAATTCGGTACACAATTAATAGACTTTAGTGATAATGAAAAGTGTTCTGAGTCTCAAGGCAAAAGACCAAGCCAATTAACCAAGGAGAGATTGCACTGGCTTCTGACTTGGCAAGAGCAACATACAAAGCAAGTTAAAGAGTGGAGTAAACACACACACACACACACACACACACACGTCTTTCTTACATAAACATGTTCAGAGTTTGAGAATGTGATGATTTAAAATTTTCAGATAATGACAGCATATTCCAGGTGAAGAAACTTGAGCAAGTCACCTTGTTAGAGGCTCAGAGAAAGGAATAAACTTTTTGATAGTCGTAGGCTTGTCAATGTTGATATTTTTATAAAATTGCATTGTGATCTGTTTTTATGCTTAAAAAAAAAATCAGACCATCACAAGTTTTTTATCTGGACTTCACATAATTCAAAAGAGAAACCAGTAGATCTATGTATTTGGGTCAAATGAAAATAGTATTTAACCTCTTTGTTAAATGTAGGCTTTACTTCAACACAAATGCAGAAAACAGAACACAATAGTATTTGCAATATTATGTTAATTTTTTTTCTGCAAGAGAAAGTACACATCCTGGGCCGTAAATCTAGACTTGATAAATTCAAAAAAAAAAAAAAAAAAAGGAAATCATTTCAAGCATCTTTTCTGACCACAATGCAGTAAGATTAGATGTCAATTACAGAAGAAAACGTCCAAAGAGCAGTTGCTGCACGGGCACAGGAAGGCCTAGAGGAGCAATTCCATGTTCAAGGTCAGGAGGGGTGGCTGTGAGGAAATGCCTCTCATCCAAGGTAAGGAGCAGCGGTTGCACTTTCCTGGAGCAGCCATGAAGAGATACCCCACGTCCAAGGTAAGTGAAACCCAGTAAGATGGTAGGTGTTGCAAGAGGGCATCAGAGGGCAGACACACTGAAACTAAACACAGAAAACTAGTCAATCTAATCACACTAGGACCACAGCCTTGTCTAACTCAATGAAACTAAGCCATGCCCTATAGGGCCACCAAAGTTGGGCAGGTCATGGTGGAGAGGTCTGACAGAATGTGGTCCACTGGAGAACGGAATGGCATAACACTTCAGCATTCTTGCCTTGAGAACCCCATGAACAGTATGAAAAAGAAAATGATAGGACACTGAAAGAGGAACTTCCCAGGTCAGTAGGTGCCCAGTATGCTACTGGAGATCAGTGGAGAAATAACTCCATTAAGAATGAAAGGATGGAGCCAAAGCAAAAACAATACCCAGTTGTGGATGTGACTGGTGATGGAAGGAAGGTCCAATGCTGTAAAGAGCAATATTGCATAGGAACCTGGGCTGTTAGGTCCATGAATCAAGGCAAATTGGAAGTGGTCAAACAGGAGATGGCAAAAGTTAATGTCAACATTCTAAGAATCAGCAAACTAAAATGGACTGGAATGGGTGAATTTAACTCAGATGACCATTATATCTACTACTGCGGGCAGGAATCCCTCAGAAGAAATGGAATAGCCATTATGGTCAACAGAAGAATCAGAAATGCAGTACTTGGATGCAGTCTCAAAAATGACAGAATGATCTCTGTCCATTTCCAAGGTAAACCATTCAATATCATAGTGATCCAAGTCTAGGCCCCAACCAGTAACACTGAAAAAGCTGAAGTTGAATGGTTCTATGAAGACCTACAAGAACTTTAAGAACTAACACCCAAAAAAGATGTCCTCTTCATCATAGGGGACTGGAATGCAAAAGTAGGAAGTCAAGAAAAACCTGGGGTAATAGGCAAATTTGACCTTGGAATGCAGAATGAAGCAGGGTAAAGACTAATAGAGTTTTGCCAAGAAAATGCACTGGTCATAGCAAACACCCTCTTCCAACAACACAAGAGAAGACTCTACACATGGACATCATCAGATTGTCAACACGAAATAAAATCGATTACATTCTGTACAGCCAAAGATGGAGAAGCTCTATACGGTCAACAAAAACAAGACCAGGAACTGATTGTGGCTCAGATCATGAATACTTTACTGCAAAATCCAGACTTAAATTGAAGAAAGTAGGGAAAACTACTAGACCATTCAGGGTTGACTTAAATCAAATCCCTTATGATTATACAGTGGAAATGAGTAATAGATTTAAGGGATTAGATCTGATAGAGAGAGTGCCTGATGAACTATGGAATGAGGTTCAAGACATTGTACAGGAGACAGGGATCAAGATCATCCCTATGGAAAAGAAATGCAAAAAAGCAAAATGGCTGCCTGGAGAGGGCTTACAAATAGCTGTGAAAAGAAGAAAAGTGAAAAGCAAAGGAGAAAAGGAAAGATATAAGCATCCGAATGTAGAGTTCCAAAAAATAGCAAGGAGAGATAAGAAAGCCTTCTTAGGCGATCAATGCAAAGAAATAGAGGAAAACAACAGAATGGGAAAGACTAGAGATCGCTTCAAGAAAATTAGAGATACCAAGGGAACATTTCATGCAAAGATGGGCACAATAAAGACAGAGATGGTATGGACCTAACAGTAGCAAAAGATATTAAGAAGAGGTGGCAAGAATACACAGAAGAGCTATACGAAAAAGATCTTCATGACCCAGATAACAATGATGGTGTAATCACTAACCTAGAGCCAGACATCCTGGAATGGCAAGTAAAGTGGGCCTTAGAAAGCATCACTACAAACAAAGCTAGTGGAGGTGATGGAATTCCAGTGGAGCTATTCAAATCCTGAAAGATGATGCTGTGAAAGTGATGCACTCAATATGCCAGCAAATTTGGAAAACTCAGCAGTGGCCACAGGACTGGAAAAAGTCAGTTTTCATTCCAATCCCAAAGAAAGGCAATGGAAAAGAATGCTCAAACTACTGCACAATTGCACTCATCTCACACACTACTAGTAAACTAATGCTCAAATTCTCCAAGCCAAGCTTCAGCAATACGTGAACCATGAACTTCCAGATGTTCATTCTGATTTTAGAAAAGGCAGAGGAACCAGAGATCAAATTGCCAACATCTGCTGGATCATCAAAAAAGCAAGAGAGTTCCAGAAAAGCATCCATTTCTGTTTTATGGACTTTGCCAATGCCTTTGACTGCGTGGATCACAATAAACTGTGGAAAATTCTGAAAGAGATGGGAATACCAGACCACCTGACCTGTCTCTTGAGAAACCTATAGGCAGGTCAGGAAGCAATAGTTAGAACTTGACATGGAACATCAGACTGGTTGCAAATAGGAAAAGGAGTATGTCAAGGCTGTATATTGTCACTCTGCTTATTTAACTTATATGCAGAGTGCATCATGAGAAACGCTGGTCTGAAAGAAGCACAAGCCGGAATCAAGATTGATGAGAGAAATATCAATAACCTTAGATATGCATATGACACCACCCTTATGGCAGAAAGTGAAGAGGAACTAAAAGCCCTCTTGATGAAAGTGAAAGAGGAGAGTGAAAAAGTTGGCTTAAAGCTCAACATTCAGAAAACGAAGATCATGGCATCTGGTCCCATCACTTCATGGCAAATAGATGGGGAAACAGTGGAAATAGTGACAGACTTTATCTTTATAGGCTCCAAAATCAGTGTAGATAGTGACTGCAGCCATGAAATTAAAAGACACTTACTCCCTTGGAAGAAAAGTTGTGACCAACCTAGATAGCATATTGAAAAGCAGAGACATTACTTTGCCAAAAAATGTCTGTCTAGTCAAGGCTATGGTTTTTCCAGTGGTCATGTATGGATGTGAGTGTTGGACTGTGAAGAAAGCTGAGAGCCTAAGAATTGATGCTTTTGAACTGTGGTGTTGGAGAAGAGTCTTGAGAGTCCCTTGTACTGCAAGGAGATCCAACCAGTCCATTCTAGAGGAGATTAGCCCTGGGATTTCTTTGGAAGGAATGATGCTAAAGCTGAAAGTCCAGTACTTTGGCCACCTCATGTGAAGAGCTGACTCATTGTAAAGAACTCTGATGCTGAGAGGGATTGGGGGCAGGAGGAAAAGGGGGCGACAGAGGATGAGATGGCTGGATGGTATCACTGACTCAATGGATGTGAGTGTATGTAAATTCTGAGAGTTGGTGATGGATAGAGTAGCTTGGTGTGCTGTAATCCATGGGGTCATAAAGAGTCAGACACAGCTTAGCGACTGAACTGGCTGAACTGAACAGGAGAAAAACTATTAAAATTTCCAAAATATCGAGACTGAACAACACTTTGCTGAATAACCAACAAATCACAGAAGATTTCAAAAAAGAAATTAAAACATCCATAGAAAGGAATGAAAATGGAAACACAGCAACTCAAAACCTGTGGGACACTATAAAAGCATTGCTAAGGGGAAAGTTCATAGCAATACATGTATACATCAAGAAACAAGAAAAAAGTCATATAAATAACTTATCTCTACACCTAAAGCAACTATTAAAGGATGAAATGAAGAACTCCAGGTGTAGTAGAAGGAAAGACATCTTAAAAATTGGGGCAGAAATAAATGCAAAAGAAACAAGTGACCATAGCAAAAATCAAAAAAGCCAAAAGCTGGTTCTTTGAAAGGATAAATAAAATTGATGAACCGTTAGCCAGACACATCAAGAAACAAAGGAAGAAAAATCAAATCAATAAAATTAGAAATGAAAATGGAGAGATCAAAACAGACAACACGGAAATACAATGGATCATAAGAGACTACTATCAGCAATTATATGCCAATAAAATGGACAACTTGGAAGAAATGGACAAATTCTTAGAAAAGTACAACTTTCCAAAACTGAACCAGGAAGAAATAGAAAATCTTAACAGATGCATCACAAGCAAGGAAATTGAAACTCTAATTAGAAATCTTCCAGCAAACAAAAGCCCAGGTCCAGACGACTTCACAGCTGAACTCTATCAGAAATTTAGAGAAGAGCTAACACCTATTCTACTCAAACTCTTCCAGAAAATTACAGAGGAAGGTAAACTGCCAAACTCATTCTATGAGGCCACCATTACCCTAATACCAAAACCTGAAAAAGATGCCCCCAAAAAAGAAAACTATAGGCCAATATCACTGATGAAGATGGATCCAAAAATCCTTAACAAAATTCTAGCAATCAGAATCCAACAACACATTAATAAGATCATACACCATAACCAAGTGGACTTTATCCCAGGGATGCAGGGCTCTTCAATATCTGCAAAGCAATCAATGTAATACACCACATTAACAAATTGAAAAATAAAAGTCATATGATTATCTCAATAGATGCAGAGAAGGCCTTTGACAAAATTCAACATCCATTTATGATAAAAACTCTCCAAAAAGCAGGAATAGAAGGAACATGCGTCAACATAATAAAAGCTATATATGACAAACCCACAACAAACATTATCCTCAATGGTGAAAAACTGAAAGCATTTCCCCTAAAGTCAGGAACAAGACAAGGGTGCCCACTTTCACCACTACTATTGAACATAGTTTTGGAAGTTTTGGCCACAGCAATCAGTGCAGAAAAAGAAATATAAGGAATCCAAATTGGAAAAGAAGAAGTAAAACTCTCACTATTTGCTGATGACATGATCCTCTACATAGAAAACCCTAAAGACTCCACCAGAAAATTACTAGAGCTAATCAATGAATATAGTAAAGTTGCAGGATACAAAATCAACACGCAGAAATCCATTGCATTCCTATACACTAATAATGAGAAAATAGAAAGAGAAATTAAGGAAAAAATTCCATTCACCATTACAAAGAAAAGAATACTATACTTAGGAATATATCTACCTAAAGAAACTAAAGACCTATATATAGAAAACTATAAAACACTGGTGAAAAAATCAAAGAGGACACTAATAGATGGAGAAATATACCATGCTCATGGATCAGAAGAATCAATATAGTAAAAAGAAGGATACTATCCAAAGCAATCTTTAGATTCAATGCAATGCCTATCAAGCTACCAATGGTACAAAAAACCTCAAATAGCCAAAGCAATATTGAGAAAGAAGAATGGAATGGAGGAATCACGCTACCTGGATTCAGGCTCTACTACAAAGCCACAGTCATCAAGACATTATGATTCCGAAACAAAGACAGAAATATAGTTCAATGGAACAAAATAGAAAGCCCAGAGATAAATCCACACACCTATGGACACCTTAACAGAGAAGGCTATGGCACCCCACTCGAGTACTCTTGCCTGGAAAATCCCATGGACAGAGGAGCCTGGTAGGCTGCAGTCCATGGGGTCGCAAAGAGTCAGACACGACTGAGCTACTTCCCTTTCACTTTTCACTTTCATGCACTGGAGAACGAAATGGCAGCCCACTCCAGTGTTCTTGCCTGGACAATCCCAGGGACGGGGGAGCCTGGTGGGCTGCCATCTATGGGGTCACACAGAGTCAGACACGACTGAAGTGACTTAGCAGCAGCAGCAGCAGCTTGGACACCTTATCTTTGACAAAGGAGGTAAGAATATACAATGGAGAAAAGACAATCTCTTTAACAAGTGGTGTTGGGAAAACTGGTCAACCACTTGTAAAAAATGAAACTAGAACACTTTCTAACACCATACACAAAAATAAACTCAAAATGGTTTAGAGATATAAATGTAAGACCGGAAACTATAAAACTCCTAGAGGAGAACATAGGCAAAACACTCTCTGACATACATCACAGCAGGATCCTCTATTATCCACCTCCCAGAATATTGGAAATAAAAGCAAAAATAAACAAATGGGACCTAATTAAAATGAAAAGCTTCTGCACAACAAAGGAAACTATAAGCACGGTGAAATGACAGCCTTCAGAATGGGAGAAAATAATAGCAAATGTAGCAACTGACAAACAACTAATCTCAAAAATATACAAGCAACCCCTGAATCTCAATTCCAGAAAAATAAACAACACAATCAAAAAACGGGCCAAAGGACTAAATAGACATTTCTCCAAAGAAGACACACAGATGGCTAACAAACAAAATAAAAGATATTCAACATCACTCATTATCAGAGAAATGCAAATCAAAACCATAATGAGGTACCATGTCACGCCAGTTAGAATGGCTGTGATCCAAAAGTCTATAAGCAATAAATGCTGGAGAGGGTGTGGAAAAAAGGGAACCATCTTACACTGTTCGTGGGAATGCAGACTAGTACAGCCACTATGGAGAACAGTGTGGAGATTCCTTAAAAAAACTGGAAATAGAACTGCCTTATGACCCAGCAGTCCCACTGCTGGGCATACACACCGAGGAAATCAGAATGGAAAGAGACACATGTACCCCTGTGTTCATCGCAGCACTGTTTATAATAGCCAGGACATGGAAGCAACCTGGATGTCCATCAGCAGATGAATGGATAAGAAAGCTGTGGTACATATATACAATGGAGTATTACTCAACCATTAAAAAGAATATATTTGAATCAGTTCTAATGAGGTGGATGAAACTGGAGCCTATTACACAGAGTGAAGTAAGCCAGAAAGAAAAACACCAATACAGTATACTAATGCATATATATGGAATTTAGAATGATGGTAACAATAACCCTGTATGTGAGACAGCAAAAGAGACACAGATGTTGAGAACAGTCTTTTGGACTCTGTGGGAGAGGGAGAGGGAGAAGGTGGGATGATTTGGGAGAGTGGCATTGAAACATATATAATATCATATAAAAAACAAATCACCAGGCCATGTTTGATGCAGGATACTGGATGCTTGGTGCTGGTGCCCTGGGATGACCCAGAGAGATGATACAGGGAGGGAGGTGGGAGGGGGCTTCAGGATGGGGAACATGTGTATACCCGTGGTGGATTCACATTGATGTATGGCAAAACAAATACAATATTGTAAAGTAATTAGCCTCCAATTAAAATAAATAATTTAAAATTTTTTAAAAAGAGAAAGTACAGATAGTTTCAAGTCATATTCAGTTGTTTTATATATCCAAATGTATAATTTGCTGTCAATCAAAAAGTTAGTTATCAAAATATGTGAATATTATAATAAAACAGTTATGTTATATATTATATATAGCTTTTTATATGTTCATAGATAGTCTAATATAAATTTCCTCTGTAATTTTACATATTATGTGAAAAAATATCCTGGAACATATTTCATATATCTACTTCTCCATCCTGCTAGAAACTTTCAAGAAAATGTTAGCAATTTCATGGCAATGTTAAAACAAACTTGAACACACAAACACACTTGCAACTAGATAATGAAAACATGAATCCCAAATGTTGACCACTGCTATTTGAAATTACAATTAAGTTATATATAATGTAAAATAAGTCATTGTGCTATAATTGAGCCTGAAGGAGAGTATTGATTTACCAAAAATACCTTGAAATTATATAGACACTCTGTGTGTTCAATCACTCAGTCCTGTCCAACTGTTTATGATCCCCATGGACTCTAGCCTACCTGGTTCCTCTGTCCATGGAACTTTCTAGGCACTGTAAATATTTCAAATCTTTTAGCAGAATACTAAATTCAGTGTTCTCTCAGGTATTGCTATTCCACTGCCATTAAATTTGTCAAAGAAGATTCACTTTTTTTTTTTTTTTTTGTCAATCCTGTTGAATTATAACAGATATTGTCCCAACCAGATTAAGATTGAAAGTTAAACTAAGAAATTTGGATAATCATCAATGGATTTCACAGTTCTTTACATCTTAATCATTTTTTTTAATATGCTTAAAGAAAATGTGTGTGTGTGTGTGTGTGTGTGTGTGTGTGCATGTGTATACATACATTTCATTTTAGAGAAACCATAATTAGGGACTATAATTTAGTTCAACTATTTTGAAAAATTAGACGTAATAAAACAAGAATTGGGGAACACAAACTTTAATGTTTCCAACCATTGATTTAAAAAATAATAATTAGCATAATTCACTCTGGAGAAGATTAAAAAAGTGACTAACCTGTGTGACTGGGATGAGCCAACACTACATTGATGAAATGATTTCCAGCTTCACAAATCTGCAAAACATTTCAACATTTTGGTATGATATACTTGGGTCTCTTTAAAATATATATTTTTAAATATTCAAATATCCATGTAATATATTCTCAAGACCCAAAAGTATACTATAAGTGTAAGAAGAAGAGATATTGTATTATAACAGTGAAAGAAGCAGTTGTATACATATAGAATCTAAAGAATGAGTCACATTGAGGTAGAGATTTTGAAGGTATCCTCAACCCCATTTGATAGCTATGTTCAGATTGCCTTGTTAATCAGGTTCTGTTGATCATCTGTTCTTTATTTGATACAAAGGGATACAGGTCTTATCACTGAAGATAGATTTGGCATAGGTTTACATATTCCAAGTTTGCTAACACAGTAGCAACCCTTCCACTGCAAGGGTAGTAGTATGGTTCCCAGCTGGTCTCAGCTTAGTTTAGAAAATCTAGTATAAGCAATACTGCCCCACACAGGCACTTGTTGTTTGTCTATCACCTGATCTTTTAGTCAGGTACATTTCACTAGTTGTTCCTGTTTAGCACGCTACAGTGGAATCAGTGACAGACTTCATTTTTTTGAGCTCCAAAATCACTGCAGATGGTGATGGCAGTCATGAATTAAAAGACACTTACTCCTTGGAAGGAAAGTTATGACCAACCTAGATAACATATTAAAAAGCAGAGATATTATTTTGCCAGCAAAGGTCAGTCTAGTCAAGGCTATGGTTTTTCCAGTGGTCATATATGCATGTGAGAGTTGGACTGTGAAGAAAGCTGAGAGCTGAAGAATTGATGCTTTTGAACTGTGGTGTTGGAGAAGAGTCTTGAGAGTCCCTTGGACTGCAAGGAGATACAACTAGTCCATCCTAAAGGAGATCAGTCCTGGGTGTTCATTTGAAAGACCGATGCTAAAGCTGAAACTCCAATACTTTGGCCACCTCATGGAAAGAGTTGACTTATTGGAAAACACCCTGATGCTGAGAGGGATTGGGGGCAGGAGGAGAAGGAGACAACAGAGAATGAGATGGCTGTATGGCATTACCAAATTTATGGATATGAGTTTGAGTGAACTCTGAGAGTTGGTGATGGACAGGGAGGCCTGGGGTGCTGCGATTCATGGGGTTGCAAAGAGTCAGACACGACTGAGTGACTGAACTGAACTGATGACCTGCCAAGAAGTTTAACTGTTAATTTCTCATGAGTTAAAGATATTTGAATTTGCAGCATGTATACTCTGAAGATAATCCCTTTGTCTGTTATATACATTTGACATAATTTAATGAAAAGTATGTATTCAAGATATAAGTATTATGTTATTTATAGTAGGTTATGTTATCCAAAATTTTTGTTGTTTAGAGTATCCAACTTTTCATATTAATGTACCCCATAAATTGCACACTGTTTTAACTCAGTGGCTTTCATGCTAAAATCTTTTGCAATATATCTGATTTTTTTTTTCTTTTCAACAATTTCTGAATTCATTTCTTCACATATACTAATAGTCCTATAGATTTTATTTTGTAGGTGACTTTAACATAACTGGCATATAATTCTACCTGTAAATTTTAGGAAGAAATAGATTGAAAGTGAAAACAAGACTCCATTTATCATCACCTAGAACTGTTGCACAAAAAGTCATTTGGAATAATCAACTTCAATAGATTAATTCTCATAGAAGAATAATATTAGCAAATATGCAAAATGTAATAAAATATTTAAAGAGTTACAAAATCATGATTGTTAGCAATCATATTTGTGCATAAAATAATTGTATAAAAGACTTCTAGTTTTTTTTTATTTTACCACTAGAAAGACAGCTAAAAATTGAATTCGCAGATTATTATTTTATATTTGAAATGATTTACACATTAATGTAATTAAGCTTGTAGGCTTTTTGCTAGATGGACCTGTGTTTGAAACCTGAGTCCTTTGTTTTTCATTGTTAGAGATTAAATTATTTAGATTTATTCTACATTGATTTCACTTCTCTAAGTTTCTGGGACACATAGTTTCAGCATTACAAAACATATAATTTAAAAATATATATAATTACCAAATTTAATGTTATATTTGTCTAAGTTTCAGGTAGACTACTACTAGAGTAGCCTTGTAGCACAAGGCAATAACTTGTCTTTGGGTGTCTTTATTCCACCATCACTATGATCAACCCCAAATATATAATATACTAACATAATAAATATGAGAGAAGGGAATTTTAAAACTGGTAAATAAACCAAATTTTTTATTTTGCTATCTACTAATGAAATGTTTTTCTATATATATATTCTAATGGAAAAATCAACTCTATATGCTTAAAGATGCTTAGTTTACCATTAATTTAGCAACTCTACTGGAATTTAAAGAACAGTTGTAATATTCATAATTTTAACCTTAAGCACTGGTTTTCAAAGTCTAGGCAATGAATTACTCCAATAGGTACAAGTGTCAATGCTAATAGATTGAAATAGAAGTATTTGATTTAATTTCTTCTTGGGTCAGCACTAAGATTAGGAAATTTAGTCAGTGCTATAAAACTCAGCATATAGTTTTATCACTGATTAAAATTTCAGGGCACATTAACTTTGAAACATTGGAATATTTCTCAGCATAATTCACATATTTCTCCTGAGTTGATTCTTCCCTAAATTAAATATCTTCATTTGGTGTATTATATGTTAACACAACAATTTCATTAATATTAGAGCTCGTGGGAGTTGCTAATAGTAGATTTGATTTCAGTTCAGTTCAGTTCAGTAGCTCAGTCGTGTCCGACTCTTTGCGACCCCATGAATTGCAGCACGCCAGGCCTCCCTGTCCATCACCAACTCCTGCAGTTCACTCAGGCTCACGTCCATCGAGTCAGTGAGGCCATCCAGCCATCTCATCCTCTGTCGTCCACTTCTCCTCCTGCCCCCAATCCCTCCCAGCATCAGAGTCTTTTCCAATGAGTCAGCTCTTTGCATGAGGTGGCCAAAGTACTGGAGTTTCAACTTTAGCGTCATTCATTCCGAAGAAATCCCAGGGTTGATCTCCTTCAGAATGGACTGGTTGGATCTCCTTGCAGTCCAAGGGACTCTCGAGACTCTTCTCCAACACCACGGTTCAAAAGCATCAATTCTTCAGCGCTCAGCCTTCTTCAAGATTTGATTTAACAGTCCTTAAATTGCAAATTATTGTAGATAAGAAAATATATGAATACTATCTACTTTGAGCCATTTATGGCTCTTATGTAGCATGTATTATGAAGGAAGCTGTAGACAGTCATAAATAGTAAGGAAAAAAATGTCCAAATATATTTACAGAAGTTATACCCAAATATTATATACAAAAGAAGCATGATTTTCTTCACTATAGTAATATAAAAAACAAATATGAAAATATTTCTGTCGGGTTGCTCATATACAAATTGATAGTCTGAAACAATTTTACTTTTTTTTCAAATAGTTTAATATAACTGAAAATAAGTTTATATATTTTAAACAACTGACATAAAGAGAGATAAGCAACTCACAGATATTATCAGAATTACTGTAGTTGTGAAGAAAAGGTGGCCTAGATTTTAAAATTGTACAACAGTCTGAATATGCTTAATACTACTGAACTGTACACTAAAACTAGTTAAGATAGTAAAACTTAAGCAATTTTTTTTTACCACAATTAAAGAAGTCACTATGTAGAGTCTTGTGAGAAAGAACATTAGAATGATAAATGATAAAAATTCAAAAGGACTTATATCTGAATGCCTATGGGTGGCTTAAATTTAAAAATATTCACTTTTGCTTTATTTTATATAAATTTATTGATTACTTGTTGCTCACACTAGCATTCATTTAAAAAATAGCATAGTGTTGAATGATTTAATAGTTCACTTTCTTCTACAGAATTATCATTAGGTGGATAAATATGAAATATGAAATTTCAAGCTAGTAGAATAGAAAAAAATATATTTTTACATAGAAAAATCATCTTTTAAACAATGTTTTCATTCAAAACATTTGTAATCAAAACATTTTTACTTTCTTCAGTACCCTTTGTACTCTCAGTTCATTGAGATTTCCATTTTACTTTTAATCAGCACAACTAAATATTTAACAATGTAAAGTGTGGGGAATGTTAAATTTTAATAAAACACGAAGAACCTTCGTTAATATATTAGAAGTGACATATGCATTATATTGTAATCCATAGAGTTTTCTGAAAATGCAGGCGTGTGTGTGCATGCTTAGTCATGTCTGACTCTTTGCGACTCCACAAGGCTCCTCTGTCCGTGGTATTTTCCGGGCAAGAATACTGGAGTGGGTTGCTTTTCTCTACTCTAGGGGATATTCCTGATGACCCAGGGGTGATGGAAGTTACATCCGCTGTCTTGGCAGAAGGATTGTTTACCACTGAGCCACCTGGGAAGCCCAAATAGGACTATGCAAATTAAATCCCATTGTTTTCCGGTTGAAAGGTGTGATCGATTCAGAATATACAATATTTCAACTTTAAGATTATTATTGTTTACTACTAGGTGAAGTATACCTTTGACTTTATCTGAAGTTTCACTCTCTGTGGTTTCAGTTACCCACAGTCAACTGTGGTCCAAAAGTATTGAAAAGAAAATTCCAAAATTTAAAAATCCATAGATTTTATTTTGTCGAACATTCTAAGTAGCATGATGAAATCTCAGGTCATTCTACTCTGTTTGGACATTCTCTTAGTGTGCTTAATTTATAAACTAAATTTTGCCATAGGTATGTTGAGAAAAAATACATGGTATGTATAGGGTTCTATATCATGATATGTGATATTTTATATCATATATATCTCTGATATATGAGATCTTAGACATTCAATGAGTGCCTTGAAATGTGTAACCTATAGATAAGGGGAGACAAGTATATTGTTCCTCAATATGTTGGCATTGTGGCGAATACGCCAGTGGTCAATGAGCAAAAGGGTCAAGGGAGACCAACTTTCTGGGATATATAGTTTATATATATATTATATATTAATAAGCTTCATCATGTTAACCATTCTCAGCTTTAAATAGTGAAACTGATGTATCCACAGGAAAAAAAAAGAAAACAGCATAATACAGAATTTATTGCCATCAGCTAGTCAGGCTGTCACATTGTGAATGTAAAATTCTTTTAGTTTCCATAGTAAAAACAAGCAGTCTTTATTTTATGACTGCATAATATTTTTATAGGATAAATATAATCTATCTTATTTCTACATACATGTTATCCTTACAGTTTATATGTATTATTAATTATTGGCAACTTGAATATCTTATAACTATCAAGCAATTTGATAGTCATTTTACTAATTGATTTGAAACACAGAATCTGCTAAAATGTTTCTATCACTTATAAGCTTGAACTTCAGATATTTTTATTTTGTCTATTTATAATGATGATAATAAAGTAATTATAATTTTATCATGTTTATTTTTCCTAATACATATTTCAAGAATAAAGAAAATTCAGGATCAATAAATAATTAAGAAAAAGTTTCACCTATAAAATATATCAATGCTTTTGATCTTGGGAATTTAGGTTCCTCTTGTTTTTTCATCTTGTTAAGTGTTCATTTATACTTTAAGGGATAAGACATCACATACACTGTAACACTAGATGACAATATAAGCTAATATTATACTGTTTCAGAATTCATGAAGTCTTTTGATTATGATAATTTATATTACTGTGATCACAAAATTATAGAACTATATATTAATCCATTCATTAAAAAGATAACATGCATGTATTTCAGAAGAAATGCATTTGATATATTATTAAAATATTTAAATATATATATTGTTGAAAATTATGAATGCCAACCTATAAGTTTTTCATTGAGTTAATTTTTTAAAGCAGTGTAAAATACACAGCAAAGTTGAGGAGAAGTTACAGAGATTTCTCATACATCCCCTCCCCCTGTATATGCATAACCTCCTTCTTTAGCAACACTTCCCACCAGAGTGGTACTTATGTTATATTTGATGAACCTGCATTAATACATCATTATTACCCAGTGAGCACAGTTTACATTAGAGTTTGCTTGGTGTTGTACATTCTGTGGATTTTGACAAATGTATGACTTCTATGATTCTCTATCATATAAAGTATTGCCACTTTACTCTGTACTTTCCCCTTCCTGTTTATCCCTCTCTCTCGAACTCCTGGAAACCACTGAATTTTGTTTTTTAACTATCACTACACTTTTGCCTATTCCAGAATGTCATAGATTTAGAATTACATGATATATATATAAGCTTTTCAGATTGGTTTAAATATACCTTTAAGATTTAAATATACCATTAAGTTTTTCATGGATTGATAGCTCATTTCCTGTTAACATTGAATGCTATTTCATTGTCTGCATGTACCATAGTTTATTTATCCATTCACCTATTGAAAGCTAACTGTTACTGCTTCCAAAATTTGTCAACTGTCAATAAATCTACTTTAAACATCTCTGTGCAAGGTTTTGCATAGAGATATGTTTTCAACTCCTCTGGAGAATACTAAGAAGCATGATTTCTGGATCACATGGTAAAAATAAATTCAGTTTTGTAAGAAATACCAGTCTTTTTTAAATGCCTTTACTGTCCTCATCAGCAGAAATGATAGCTCCTGTTGTTTCACATCCTCTTCAACATTTGTTATAATTAATGTTCTGGATTTAGGCTATTCTAATAGGAATATTATGATATCTTATTATTTTAATTTGCATTTCCTTAATGAAAATGATGTGGAGCATCTTTTCATATGCTTATTTTTCACTGCTATATCTACTTAAATGAAGTGTTGTTTAAAGTCTTGGTCCATGTTTTACTCAAGTCGTTTTGTCTTTTGTTAAGTTTTAAGAGGATTAAAAAAATATTTTGGATAACCATCTCGCATCAGATGTGTCTTTGCAAATCTTTTTTCTAGTCTATGCTTTTTATCTCATTCTCTTGATATTGTCTTTGCAAATAAGTTTTATATCTTAATAAATTAGATTATCAGTTATTCCTTTCATGGATTGTGTTTTGTTTAGTTTAGTGTTTCATTGTCAAGTCTGTGATCCATTTTGAGTCAATTTTGTGATAAGTGTAAGTTCCAGGTCTAGAATTTTTTTTCTTTTTTTTTTTTTTTAGTATGTGTATATCTAGTCATTTCAGCACCACTTATGACTATCTTGGCTCCATTGTATTGTTTTGGTTCCAACCAATATACTTTTCTTCTGAAAATGAAAAACTAAAGGGTTTTAAAGAAAATATCAAACATCATATTTATATTATTGTATAATAAAATGATACATTTGCTAGTTATTTTATTAATTTTTCCATGAATCTAGCATTTTATTGTATAAAAATGCCTATAACAGATGATATTTTAAGTCAGTAAATTGTAACTTAATTTTGGAATTGATTTAATGTTTAAAAATAGGAAATATTTATTTCTCTAACACATCTCATTACCACAGTCTTGGGGATATCTGCATTTTTTAAATCCATAGAACTTTTATGAAATATTGTGTAACATAATAGTATGCACATATACAATAAGAATATAGTGTAAGAATAGCACAATAAAGTAAAATTTTAAAAATAAATATATTTTACACATAGTAACTATGTAGTTCATTATTGTCAAAAAACTAGTGATGATTATTTTTAGGACTTTTTTTACATTAGCTCTGATATAAATATATGTATATAATTTATAATTATATATTTTTATAGTTATATTTCAAATGACAATTTTATGGTTATAGTAACAGCTGATTTTAATTTAAATCATTATTTTGCTTAGGTATAAGTCAGTTTTAGGTGAAAAAATAAGGATTTTTGTAATAAATTATGATGTAATAGCAAAATAAAATATCTGTATTAATTTATATAATCAATTTCTTAAACTAGTTTTTTTAAAGCAAGTTATTTAGGAAGCAGCAAGTTCAGCCTGATTTAGGTACAAAACTTGATTCCTTCTTATGTTATTATTGATATCAGATATATCAGTGACTTTGAGAAGAAACTCAAATGATAAGAAAACAGTCATTGATTTTAAATCTCCAATAAGGAGTAAATGTAAGTTTTTTTATTGATGTCTCCCAATAGTCAGAAAAGTATCAGAAAATTATCGTCATGTCTAATTCTGAGCAAAGTGATGAAAATATTTAAGTTTGGTACATCCTTTTTCCTCTTACATTTATCTTATCCACGAATAGTAAATACAAGCACTTCCCTAGCCTTTCTGTGGTTTCCACAGCAGGGTCCCACTCTCCCCCACCTTTATTAAAATCTATCATATATCATTCCCAGAATCTTCTCCCCTAATCATAAATTACTGTTCTATACATAATGATTTTTTTCAGCTAGATGTTATAAGAACAGCTATAACTTCTTGATAAGAGCCCAATTTACTACTTTTCCAAGAGTATTTGTGTTCTAATAATGAGAAAAAAAAAAAAAAAAACTCAACCTAAATGAGTGAATAAGTAATGGTGACAATAAAGACACAGAAGTAAAACCAGGGAGAAAAGTTATTTCTATCACGCAAATATGAATGTTTCTCAAATTTTCGTTTTCAAATTTAAATTTTAATTACTATTTATTTAATAATTTAATTCAGAATTATTTTTTCAAAATTTAATTTTCCCTCAAAATGTAAATTTTACCACTTAAAATGTAAATAATGGGCTATATGAACTATCAAGTTTGATACCTGGGTCAGGAAGATCCTCTGGAGGAGGGCATGGAACTACATTCCAGTCTTCTCAGCTGGAAAATCACATGGGCAGAGGAGCCTATTGGGCAGTAGTCCATAGGATCACAGATTGTTGAACACGACTGAAGTGACATAACACATATGCATATGAACAATAGGCTGTTATGTTCTTAATGATACAGTGCATGTGTGCTCAGTCACTCAGTCATGTCCAACTCTGATATGGTAGGAACCTTCAATTTTAGGTGATTATATACAAACTTAATAAACATTACTTGTTATATTCTGTTTTAGAATCAATTTCCTAAAATTTATGTCTTACTATCCTATTTTATTTGCAAAAGTTAAATGGATCTTACCTACATTATTATTAAAAAGTACTAGGACTAGTGGACCTTCTATTTCATTTGTTTTTTTGTACTTTTCAACTATAATTTATTACAAGATATTAACTATTGTACATTATAGCTTGGCTTCCCTGGTGGCTCAGACAGTAAAGTGTCTACCTGCAATGTGGGAGACCCAGGTCCGATCCCTGTGTTGGGAAGATCCCCTGGAGAAGGAAATGGTAACCCACTTCAGTACGCTTGTTTGGAAAATCCCATGGATGGAGGAGCCTGGTAGGCTATGCAGTTCATGGGGTCACAAAAAGTCGGACACAACTGAACGACTTCACTTCACCTATTGACTATTGTCCCTGTACTATACAGAAGGCCCATGTAGTTCATATACAGTTGCTTGCATCTGCAATCCCAAACTCCTAATTTATGTCTTCCCCCACATCACTCTTTCCTGTGTAACCATAAGTTTGTTTTCTATGCCTGTGAGTCTGTTCCTGCTTTTTATTATGTTTTATATTCAACATATATGATATAATGCAATATTTGTCTTTCTCTAACCTACTCCACTCAGTGTGATAATCTCTATGTCCATCCATGTTGCTGCAAATGGCATTTTTTAATTATTTCTTATGACAGAATAATATCCCATAAATATATATTTATATATACCACATGTTCTTTATTCATTCATCTGTCAATAAATACTTAGAGTGCTTCATGTCTTAGCTATTGTAAATAGCGCTAGTATGAATACTGGGATCCACATATCTTTTTGAGCTAGAGTTTTTTCCAGATGTATGCCCAGGGGTGCAATTGTTGAAACAAATGGTAACTCTAGTTTCAGTTCTTTAAGAAACCTCCATACTATTTCCCATAGTGGCTGCACCAATTTACATTCCTACCAGCAGTGTAGGATGGTTCCTCATTCTATTGAGGAATATTTTAAACAAGTTTCATGCTGCTGCTGCTGGTGCTAAAAAGACAGTGGCACAACCTGCCCCTCTCACAGCCCGCACGGTAGTGTATGTTCTTAACTAAATTATTAATTCTATGTGTATACACATACACACACACACACACATATATATATGTGTGTATTCATAGATCAGTTCAGTCACTCAGTCATGTCTGAATCTTTGCGACCCCATGGACTGCAGCATGCCAGGCTTCCTGGTCCATCGCCAAATCCTGGAGTTTATTCATACTCATGTCTGTCGAGTCAGTATCCACACATATAGAGGTTCATAAGAGAGCTTTTTTACAAAGGTAAATGTTCAATTTGTGCCTGTATGAAATGGTGGGGTATAAGTTGTTCACTACAAACTTCACAAAGGATCTGGTCATATATGTGAATCATGTGAGTTAATCAGTGTATTAGGGATAGGAACAGAGTGAGTTAATCTATTACGGCCAAGAATGAGGGAAAATACAAGTGAAGAATAAAAGCATGGAATTAATATATGACATGCAGAACTAACTATGTTCCTAATACAGTAATTAAGGCACTTCAGAAATTATGAGACTCTTTTGTAATCAGATTTATTCATATCAGCTTCAGGTAAGGCATATGTTAAGTTAAATAGAATGATTTAAAGACTTGGACTGAGGACAATTAGTAAAGAGCCCTGTTTCATTCACAAAAATAGACTTTTATTTTCATTCAGAATTACTTAACAATTAAGCCAAAGTATTTTGATTGATCATCAGGTAGACTTGTAAAACTTTTTGCTCTTAGTAGTTTCTAAGTTGGTAAATGTGAAGCTGCTATTCATGGGGTCGCAAAGAGTCAGACACTACTGAGCGACTGAACTGAACTGAACTGAAATGTGAAGATAACAGGAAGAATAACTGAGTTTAATTTTTTCCCAAATTTTATTGTATTTCAAATAATTCTAATCATCCTTTAAGATGAGTTCAGTTCAGTTCAGTCACTCAGTCGTGTCCGATTCTTTGTGACCCCATGAATCGCAGCACGCCAGGCCTCCCTGTCCATCACCATCTCCCGGAGTTCACTCAGACTCATGTCCATCGAGTCCGTGATGCCATCCAGCCATCTCATCCTCGGTCGTCCCCTTCTCCTCCTGCCCCCAATCCCTCCCAGCATCAGAGTCTTTTCCAATGAGTCAACTCTTCTCACAAGGTGGCCAAAGTATTGGAGTTTCAGCTTTAGCATCATTCCTTCCAAAGAAATCCCAGGGTTGATCTCCTTCAGAATGGACTGGTTGGATCTCCTTGCAGTCCAGAGGACTCTCAAGACTCTTCTCCAACACCACAGTTCAAACGCATCAACTCTTCAGCGCTCAGCCTTCTTCACAGTCCAACTCTCACATCCATACATGACCACAGGAAAAACCATAGCCTTGACTAGACGGACCTTAGTCGGCAAAGTAATGTCTCTGCTTTTGAATATACTATCTAGGTTGGTCATAATTTTTCTTCCAAGGAGTAAGTGTTTTTTAATTTCATGGCTGCAGTCACCATCTGCAGTGATTTTGGAGCCCCAAAAAATAAAGTCTGACACTGTTTCCACTGGTTCCCCATCTATTTCCCATGAAGTGATGGGACCGGATGCCATGATCTTCGTTTTCTGAATGTTGAGCTTTAAGCCAACTTTTTCGCTCTCCTCGTTCACTTTCATCAAGAGGCTTTTTAGCTCCCCTTCACTTTCTGCCATAAGGGTGGTGTCATCTGCATATCTGAGGTTTTTGATATTTCTCCTGGCAATCTTGATTCCAGCTTGTGTTTCTTCCAGTCCAGCGTTTCTCATGATGTACTATGCATGTAAGTTTAATAAGCAGGGTGACAATATACAGCCTTGACACACTCCTTTCCTATTTGGGATCATTCTGTTTTACCATGTACAGTTCTGACTGTTGCTTCCTGACCTGCATACAGATTTCTCAAGAGGCAGATCAGGTGGTCTGGTATTCCCATCTCTTTCAGAACTTTCCACAGTTTATTGTGATCCACACAGTCAAAGGCTTTGGCATAGTCAATAAAGCAGAAATAGATGTTTTTCTGAAACTCTCTTGCTTTTTCCATGATCCAGTGGATGTTGGCAATTTGATCTCTGGTTCTTCTGCCTTTTCTATAACCAGCTTGAACATCAGGGAGTTCACAGTTCACGTATTGCTGAAGCCTGGCTTGGAGAATTTTGAGCCTTACTTTGCTAGCATGTGAGATGAGTGCAATTGTGCAGTAGTTTGAGCATTCTTTGGCATTGCCTTTCTTTGGGATTGGAATGGAAACTGACCTTTTCCAGTCCTGTGGCCACTGCTGAGTTAAGATGAGTAGAACATTTTAAATAAAACACTTAGAGAGTAATGACTTGATTATGGGAAGTTATTTGATTTATTTCATCTAATCCCATTATGTATATGTATAAAAATAAATCATATTTTCTATATGACAAATTCTCAAATGCAGTCTATTTTAATTCATAATAATGCCATGATTAGAGCATGAATAGCAAATAATATAAATAATACATACCAGAAAATTGATAGCAGATACTGCAACTTGCCTGTATCCAAATGCTAGAAAGCAAAAAAAGATAAACAACATTTATTTTTTGGATTTACAAACTGTAGACATATTTCAGGCAAGATTTACTGACTATCACTACCTCTAAATTGAAAGCACTGTGTGATATGTAATTGAGCTTTTGGAATGATACTTTTGCAATCTGCAGAGATGGTAATATTCTTGCTTTCTACATACACTTTTCTTCTAGTGACCTAATGATATTTAGAATATAAATGGAGTCTATTCGTAATTTTATTATTAAACTTTTTAAAAGCAGGTTTGATCTATCCTGTTTGCCACTAATTCTTAATGAATTAATTTAGTTTTATTTTTGGCTGCATTGAGTCCTCTTCCCTGTACACAGGCTTCTCTCTAGCTGTGGTGTGGGGGTTTCTTGTTGTGGTGGCTTCTCTTGTTGCAGAGAACAGGCTCTAGGCACAGTGGCCTCAGCAGTTGCGACTTCAGGGCTCTAGAGAACAGGATCAGTCATTGGGATACACAGGTTTTGTTTCTTTGCACCATGTGGGATCTTCTCAGACCAGAGATTGACCAGTGCCCCCTGCATTGCAAGATGGATTCTTAATCACTAGACCACTTGGGAAACCACTTGTTTGTCACTGTAAAAGGACATTAGTATGACCTAGTGTGTAAATGAAATCAATAGTATTATCTTTTTAATGTTCAACAATAAAAAGAAAAATGCTAATATTAATATTGTTTTATGTCAATGTATGGCAAAAACCAGTACAATATAGTAAATTAATTAGCCTCCAATTAAATAAATTTAAAAATAATAATTTTTATTTTTCATTGATGTTTTCCAATAGACAGTATTTTAAGTGTTTTATATATTTTCAACATGAAAACAAATACATGCAGCAAATACTATTTTTCTCATCATTTGATAAAATATATATACATATATATACTTTACATAATTTGTCAAATCTTGAAGAGTAATGAACAAAATGGAATTTGAAGCAGAGTTCTTCATTCACCTTGTTTATACTGGACAAGTTTGAATATAGAAAATAATGCAAATGGCATTTTCTAATAAGCTCATTATCTATTTAATAGTTGCATTTCTTCTAGTTTTATGTATTGGACTGGCCAAAAAAATCCATTCATGTTTTCCAGTAACATCTTATGGAAAAATTGGAAACTACTTTTTGGCCAACCAAATAAATTGTGTTTATTTTTGTAAACATATCTACAAATTACACAGTAGTGTAATTATTCATTTTGGATCTTGGATTTTTTAACATAAGAATATATTTATAGAATTTTCTGATATTATAAACATTCATTGTCAAAGGTATGATAGAAATTGCATCATATTGTATAATGTAGTTCATAAAATTTAATATGAATATTATATACTTATTAATACAATGTAATTATATTAAATATATTCTAAATATTGCATAGGAGGACCTATGCAATATTTAATTTAAGAGCTAAAAGGAAGGATTTATTGTAATCAGGAAGATCAGGGAGGACTTTGAATACATATCTGAACTTTTATCTAAAAAGTGAATAGATGTTAACACAGAAGAGAGGGGTTCAGAACCATTCATGCATCAAGATATGCTTAGTTTTCATTTTTAGTGAGAATAAATAATGATGTGATAAAAAGGTATTGGACCTAAGAATGTAATTTTAAAATATTTTTTTATATTTATTTCCCAAAATAAGTTGTAGATAATATAATTTGAAACAAGCTTTCTAGAAAAAATATTAGATACCATTAAAACTGTCTATAATGTTTTTATAATTTGTATAATACTTCACATATAGATTGACAAAACATAGGTCATTTTTTCTTGAGTGCTTTTGAGACTAAACATTTTTATATATTTATTAAGTTTCCTGTACACATGCATTCTGGTTTGTAGTTAATAGAATGTTCTTGCCATTGGGCTGTTCAATTATGATAATATATTTTCCTTATTTATTTCAAGCATTGTTCAAGTATGTAAAATGATATTCCTAATGGTATGTGTGTTGGAAATACATACCAATAGATTGCTTTTCATTTAAGTTAATGTGTGTAAATATGCAGATGTTATGTATTTTATGCAGTCAAATCTATTGAGAATAAGGCTATAAAAATGTGAAACTATTTGTACAGAGAATATAGAAAGAAGTGAATAAAATAATTGATACAATGGGCAAAGAACAATAATTTAAATTATAACAACATAAAAATAACAGAAAAATTTAATAATCATGTTTGTAGTAAATAAAAAAAATATCCTGAATTAAACACTTGAGTATGTATTGGGTTGGTCAAAAACTTCCTTCACATTTTTAAGTTAAAAATAAAAGACATATTTTTCATTTTCACCAAGAACTTTATTGAACATCATATTCATCATTTTGTTCCACTACTTTCTGCTATTTTTCAAGAAACTTCATAATCCCATCTTCCCAAACCTTTTTATTTTCTTGAACAAAGAACTATCCCAGGTGCCTTTTACAGCCTTACAGGGAATAGAATTTTTTCCCTTAAGAGAATTCTATAAAGATTGAAATAAATGGACACCCAGAGGTGCAACATCTGGTGAATATGGCAGATGTAAATCTTTAACAGTTTTCACTTAGTCATCAAAGAAACATGCAGTCTTATGTTATCCTGATGGAAGATTACACATTTTCTACTGATAAATTCCAGACACTTTTCATCAAGTGCTGCTTTCAGGTGGTCTAATTGGGAGGAATACTTTTTAGAATTAATCATTTGATTTTTCAGAAGGAGTTCATAACAGAACCTTTTAATCCCACCATATACACGACATCGCATCCTTTGGATGAAGACCGATCTTTGGTGTGGTTGGTGATGGTTCCTTTCACTTGCTATGTAGTCACTTCTGTACTACATGATTGCACAGTATCCACATATCATTGCCTGTCACAATTTGTTTTTAAAATGGACTGTTTCTCTATATATTTAAATAAAGAACCACATGTGGAAATGTAGTCAAGAAGATTTTTTTTCCCTTTAACTTATGTAGAATACAAACACCAAAGCTATTAACATAACCAAGTTGGTGCAAATTATTTTTGTCACTTTATTTGGGTAAATTGAATGTATCAGCTATCTCCCATTGATTTTTTCTGTTAGTGTCTCAGTTTGATGACTATCAATTGCAACTGGTCTACTCAACCATGGAGCTCCGTCCAGCAAGAAATCTCCAGTACAAAACTTTGCAAACCATTTTTGACACATTTGATCAGTCACAGTACCTTCTCTATACATGGTGTAAATCAATTTTTGTGTTTCAGTTGTATTTTAACCTTTCTTGAAATAATAACACAAAAGGTGCCAAAAATGTTGCATTTTGCGTTCTATCTTCAATATTAAAAAGCTACATAAAAATTCACCAATTTCCATAAGTAATTTTGTTAAAAAAACTGCACACTGTAATGACAGCTGTCATAATAAAATATAACAGAATTGTTTTGAATGAAGTTAAAGACAATTAAGCAGACTACAAATATCTTATGGGAAAAAATAAATGAAATTTTTGGCCAGCCTAATGTCAAAAGAACATATATAAAGTGAAAGTACAGAAAAATATGATGAAAAAATCAGACACACATAAAAATACAATCATTGTTTCTTTCATTTTTATAATTGTGAGGTTAAATGAAAGGTTACATTATATTGTAAGCATTCAGCTTTTACAGAAAATTTTCAAGGGAAATAGTACAAAAATTGGCTCAAATCTTCTGCAACTCTTAAGTATCTGAACTTAATACAGCACGTAGTTTGAGTACAGTGTTTTAATCTAAAATAACTTCTAACTTGTTAATTAGTATGCTTGTTTATTTTCATTAAATATAATTATTTAATAAGATTCTAAATACTTGGCTGAAAAAGTTGTTATATGCATCTTCACTCTTTTTTTCATAGTCTCTTCTATAATGTTAGTATTTTTTTTTAATTTTACTTTATTTTACTTTACAATACTGTATTGGTTTTGCCAAACATCAAGATGAATCTGCCACGGGTGTACATGTGTTCCCAATCCTGAACCCCCCTCTCACCTCCCTCCCCATACCATCTCTCTGGGTCATCCCAGTGCACCAGCCCAAAGCATCCTGTATCCTGCATCAAACCTAGACTGGTGATTCATTTCTTATGTGATATTATACATGTTTCAGTGCCATTCTCACAAATCATCCCACCCTCTCCCTTTCCCACAGAGTCCAAAATCTGTTCTATACATCTGTGTCTCTTTTACTGTCTCACATACATGGTTTTCATTACTATCTTTCTAAATTCCATATATATGTATTAGGATACTGTATTGGTGTTTTTCTTTCTGGCTTACTTCACTCTATAACAGGCTCCAGTTTCATCCACCTCATTAGAACTGATACAATTGTATTCTTTTTAATGGCTGAGTAATACTCCATTGTGTATATGTATCACAGCTTTCTTATCCATTCATCTCCTGATGGGCATCTAGGTTGCTTCCATGTCCTGCCTATTATAAACAGTGCTGCGATGAACATCGGGGTACACATGTCTCTTTCAATTTTGGTTTCCTTGGTGTGTATGCCCAGCAGTGGGATTGCTGGGTCATAAGGCAGTTCTATTTCCAGATTTTTTAAGGAATCTCCCACCCTGCATTCCCACCAACAGTGTAAGAGGTTTCCCTTTTCTCCACACCCTCTCCAACATTTATTGCTTGTAGACTTTTGGATCACAGCCATTCTGACTGGCATGAAATGGTACCTCGTTGTGCTTTTGATTTGCATTTCTCTGATAATGAGTGATGTTGAGCATCTTTTCATCTGTTTGTTAGCCATCTGTATGTCTTCTTTGGAGAAATGTCTATTTAGTTCTTTGGCCCATTTTTTGATTGCATTCTTTATTTTTCTGGAATTGAGCTGCAGATTCAATGCTGATTTAGGAATAGATTTTAAATATCTAGCTTTAAATTTCTCGCTCAAAAATTTTTATGTTTGTCTATGTTTTCAGATTTAGGTCATCTCATTCAAAGGTAATGTAGTTTGTACCACCTTTTTTTTGTTGTTTCCACATATAAGCTTATTTACAAACCATAAATAGAGTCACAGAATTGAAAACATAATTATGGTTACAAAAGGGCAAAGTGGGAGAGGGACAAATTGGGAGACTGATATTAATATATACACAATTCATCTGATAAAGAATCTTCTTGCAGTACAGGGGACACCAATTTGATTCCTGGGTCAGGAAGATCTGCTGTAGAAAGGATAGGCTAACCACTCCAATATTCTTGGGCTTTCCTGGTGGTTTAGATGATAAAGAATCCACCTGCAATGTGGGATATCTGGATTTGACCCATGGGTTAGGAAGATCTGGGAAAGGGAGCGGCTACTCACTCTAGAACCTTGCCTGGAGAATTCCATGGAAAGCAGCCTGGCGGGCTACAGTCCATGGGGTCTCAAGAAGCAACTTTCACTTCATTTTATGTATAAAATAGGGGCTTCCTTAGTGGCTCAAGGGTAAAGAATTTGCCTGCAATGAAGGAAACACAGGTTTGATCCCTGGTTTGGGAAGATACCCTGGAGGAGGGCATGGCAACCCACTCCGATATTCTTGCCTGGAGAGTTCCTTGGACAGAGGATCCTGGAGCACTGCAATCCATAGGGTCACACAGAGTCTAACACAACTGAAGCGACTAAGCAACAGCAGCATATATAAAAGAGATAATAAGAACCTCCTGTATAACACAGGAAATTCTACTCAATATACTGTAATGGCATTTATAGGAATAGAATCTGAAAAGGAGTGGATATATGTATAGCTGATTCAATTTGCCTTATAGCAGAAACTAACACAATGTTGCAAATCACTATACTCCAATAAAGAATTAAAAAAAAAAAAAAAAAAGATAGTGTAGAGAAGTCCTGCTTTGGAGGAACAGCATTGGATTTTCCCTGTGGCTCAGTTGATAGAGAATCTGTCTGCAGTGCAGGAGACTTGGGTTCGATCCCTGGGTTGGGAAGATCCTCTGGAGAAGTGAAAGGCTAACCACTCTAATAATCTGTCCTGGAGAATTCCATTGACTGTATAGTCCATGGGATTGCAAAGGGTCAGACAGGACTGAGCAACTTTTTCATTAATTTCATTTTCAATGTAAAATCAAAAAGTTTAACCTTAAGCTCTAAGCAAACATTATACAAGGGAAAGAAACACTCTTCAAACATCTTTTCCAGATATAATGAATGCAGAGTAGATCTTTTTGTAAATTAAAGCAGAAAAGTGAAATTCTGAGGAAAAAATTAAATGTAATAAATGTCATAATCATATGACAAAGTTAGATCTGTTGGATCCCATTATTAGGCTTCAATGTGGGTTAATTATCCTAGGCCCACACCACTATTCCCACAGACTTAAAGGTGCTCCCTAATAGTTAGATGTTGAAGCCATAAATTTTGATATATTGATATTTAGAGATTCCCTGATACTTCAGTTGGTAAAGAATTCTCCTGCAATGCAGGAGACCCCAGTTCAATTGCTGTGTGAGGAGATCTGCTGGAGAAGGGATAGGCTACCCATTCCAGTACTCTTCCCTTGTGGCTCAGCTGGTAAATAATCTGACTGCAAAGCTGGAGACCTTGGTTTGATCCCTGAGTTGGAAGATCCCTGAAGATGGGAAAGGCTACCCACTCCAATATTCTGGCCTGGATAATTCCATGGACATGAGCTAATTATTGTAGGGAGCCCATTATTGCTATAGGTTTAATGGTGTCCCATAATAGATGTTGAAACCATACACTTTAATAAAATGGTATTTAGTGATGGAACTTTGGGGAATTAAGTTTAGATGTGGCCATGAGGATAGGGCCCTTGTGATGGGACTAGTGTCTTCGCGAAATGCCAGAAAGCTTGCTTTTGCTCTTTGCCATGTGAGCAGTCACTGATAAGGGAGTCATCGACAAATCAAGAAGGGAGTCCCCACTAGAGAACCCCACCTGCCAGCACCTTGATCTTGGACTTTTCAGGCTGAATATTTGAGAGAAATAATTCTTCTGGATTAAGCCAATCTATGATATTCTGTTAGAGCAATCAGTGCACACTAAGAAGCTATCAATTTAAGAAGTTGAGGCTTTTTCTCAGTTCAATTCAGACGCTCAGTCCTGTCTGACACTGTGACTTCATGGAATGTAGCACCCAGGCTTCCCTGTCCATCACCAACTCCTGGTGCTTGCTCAAACTCACGTCCAAGTCAGTGATGCCATCCTACCATCTCATCCTCTATCGTCTCCCTCTCCTTCTACCAATCTTTCCCAGCATCAGGGTCTTTTCCAATGAGTCAGCTCTTAGCATCAGGTGGCCAAAGAATTGGAGTTTCAGCTTCAGCATCAGTCCTTCCAATGAATATTCAGGACTGATTTCTTTCAGGATGGACTGGTTGGATCTCATTGCAGTCCAAGAACCTCTCAAGAGTCTTTTCCAACACCAGTTCAAAAGCATCAGTTCTTCGGCTTTCTTTACAGCTCAAACCTCACATCCATACATGACTACTGGAAAAAACATATCTTTGACTAGACAGATCTTGTTGGCAAAGTAATGTTTCCACTTTTTAATATGTTGTTTAAGTTTCTCATAGCTTTTCTTCCAAGGTGCAACCGTTCTTTAATATTATGGCTGTAATCACCATCTGCAATGCTTTTGGAACCCAAGAGAATAAAATCTGTCACTGTTTCCATTCTTACCCCATCTGTTTGCCATGAATGATGTGACCAAATGTGATGATCTTAGTTTTTTGAATGTTGAATTTTATGCCAGCTTTTTCACTCTCCTCTTTCACTTTTATAAGGAGATCTTTAGTTCTTCACTCTCTTCCATAAGGTGGTGTCATCTCCATATCTGTGGTTACTGATATTTCAAATCCCAGCAATTTTGATTCAAGCTTGTGCTTCAGCCAGCCTGACATTTCTCATGGTGTTTACTCTATAAGTTAAATAAGCAGGGTGACAATATAAACCCTTGACATATTCTTTTCCCAATTTGGAACCACTCCATTGTTCCATGTCCAGTTCTAACTGTTGCTTCTTAACCTGCATACAGATTTCTCAAGAAGCAGGTCAAGTTGTCTGGTATTACCATCTCTTTAAGAATTTTCCAGTTTGCTGTGATCCACAGAGTCAAATGCTTTGACATTGTCAATAAAGCAGAAGTATATGTTTTCCTGGAACTTTCTTTGTTTTTCTATGATCCAATGGATGTTGACAATTTGATCTCTGGTTCCTTTGCATTTTTTAAATCCAGCTTGAACATCTGGAAGTTCTCAGTTCATGTACTGTTGAAGTTTGGCTTGGAAAAAATTTTAGTATTACTTTGCTATCACGTGAATGAATTCAATTGTGACATAGTTTGAACATTCTTTGACATGGCCTTTCTTTGGAATTGGAATGAAAACTGACCTTTCCCAGTCCTGTGGCCATGACTGAGTTTTCTAAATTTGCTGGCATGTTAAGTGGACCACTTTCACAGCATCATCTGCAATTCACATGTGGGGTAACTGAAATCTGAAGTGTGGATTTAGGGGCTGGTATTATTTAACTGAACTATAAGAACTGAAATACATGCATATCAGAGCCATGCAAAGCATGCAGTGCCTATACATGATATTCACTCTCCATTTGGCATAGTTATTCTAATGCTCTATATATCTTCACAGAATTGGAATCCTACTTACATCATATTTATTATAAAGTCTTATGCATGGTAAAATTAAGCCTTTAGCATCTTAGTATTCTAATATATAATGGGGATTATTAACTGTTACATAATGATATTTTTTCTCATTTAAATTTTTTGTACTTTTAAATTGGAGGATAATTTACAATGTTATGTTGGCTTATGCCATACATAAATGTGAATCACCCATAATTATATATATATATATACACACACACACACACTCCCTTTCCTCTTGATTCTATGTAACCCTCAAATGTTGTTTCTAATTACAAAACAAATAGCGATTTTACAGTTCTTGCCAAATAATACATTTTCCATAAGTATTTTACACACATTAAGCACAGTTAACCTCTATTATTTTGCATCATATATATGAATGCTGCAATTTTGAGAGGCTCCTTTTCTTAAATACCATGAATCAACAATATATATATATTTTTTTTATTTTTCTGTTCATATTCTAAAGTTGGAAAGCACATTTTCAGATAAAATATTTTAAAATATCAGAGTTTTGTGAGATCAAGATTGGGGAATGTTTTTCCTTTCATATTCATAGTTCATTGGTTAGTATTTTGTTGTTCAGTTGCTCAGTCATATCCAGTTCTTTGTGACCCCACTTAGTGCAGCACACCAGGCCTCCCTGTCCTTCACCGGAGCCTGCTCAAACTCATGTCCTTTCAGTGAGAAAACACCCAACCATCTCATCCTCTATCATCCCCTTTCTGCCTTCAATCTTTCCCAGCATCAGGGTCTTTTCTGATGAGTCAGCTCTTCGCATCAAGTGGTCAAAATATTGGAGCTTCAGCTTCACCATTAGTCCTTCCAATGAATATTCAGGGTTGTTTTCCTCTAGGATTGACTAGTTTGATCTTGCTATTCAAGGGACTTTCAAAAGTCTTCTTCAACACCATAGTTCAAAAACATCAATTCTTTGGCACTCAGCCTGCTTTATAGCATGACTCTCACATCCACACATGACTACTGGGAAAACCATAGCCTTGACTAGATGGACCTTTGTCACTAAAATAATGGCTCTGCTTTTTAAATGCTCTGGGTTGCTCTTGCTTTTCTTCCAAGGAGCAAGAGTCTTTTAATTTCATGGCTGCAGTTACCAATGACAGTAATTTTGGAACCCAAGAAAATAAAGTTTGTCACTGTTTTCATTGTTTCCCCATGTATTTGCCTTAAAGAAATGGGACTGGATTCCATGATCTTAGTTTTCTGAATGTTGAGTTTTAAGCAAGCTTTTTCACATTCCTCTTTCACTTTTATGAAGAGGCTTTTTATTTCCTTTTTGCCATTAGAGTGGTGTCATCTGCATATCTGAGGTTATTGATATTTTAAAATCCTGGAAATCTTGATTCCAGTTTGTGCTTCATCCAGCCTGGCATTTTGCATGATGTACACTGCATAGAAGTTAAATAATCAGAGTGAAAATATACAGCCTTGCCATACTCCTTTCCCAATTTTGAACCAGTCAAGTTGCTTCTTGACCTGCATATTCTTAGGAGGCAGATGAGGTGGTCTGGTATTCCCATCTGTTTACAGAGTTAAAGTTCTGAACACTGAAATCATTTACTCTGATGGCTGAAGTAGATTTGCTGAATTTTGGCAAAAACTCTGAATAATGTAATTCTCTGTGTTACTATTTCAAGTAAGGATATTAATTTAACATCTTTAAGTTTATCTTGTTTTATAAAATCTAAAATAAAGCTTGAATACATAATTTATATTCATTTATTTTCAAACTTAAAAAGTAGAAATTGACCACAAAACACTCTCAGTTAAGTGTGAAACATCACATATAATACTATGTGTATTATAATACATAATATATAATACAAAGGATCTGCTGTGAGTGCCTTTTGGACTACAGGAAAAGATGATGAAAGGTCCACTGAAGTTTTAAAAAAATGTAATTCTTTGATCAGGACATGTATTTCTCCCCCAAGAATAGGAAATAAGGGTTTAGGTTTTGTTACAGTGTGCATTGCACTAAACTGGTTCATCTGCATCAAGGGATAAGACATTTAATAAAGTTATAGGAACCAATATGTCACAAGGGAAAAAAAAAGCCTTTATTTTTCTTGTTGAATTATATTTAAAAAAATAACAATCATTTATTTAAAAACTCCTGACAGTTTATTGTACATAATTATGTGATTATGTGGAATTTTTTTTTTACCTTTACCTTTTCATTTTACTATCTGTCATTTTTGAGATTTATAATCAACTTATATTTTTGCTACAGTTTCTATGGAGAGAAAATAAATCAAAATATGTCAGTCAAATTTGATCTTCTAATCCTACATAAAAGTTTAATGGAGTATGTGTGAAAGCAATTCAAATTTATATTTTTTCATTATTTTCTTATTCATTTATGTGTGCCATGTCATGCATCATTTCTATGTAGTTTAGAACAGAGTTTTGATGTTGGCAATTTAGTATGGGGATAGTTAAGAAGAAATTCTACATACATGGTGGTGTATACCGTGGATGATTAATGTAGTAGGCAATCCAAGAAGTGAATCCCCAATAAAAGGCACAACTCTGCAAATAAAACAAAATAAAAGTTAAGGAATATATACACACATAACATCATTTGAATCCACCCCAGACATTAATATTCCACATCACAGTATTTTGGTATAAAAAGGTTATAAATTTTCTAAGCCTGATAAATGGAATGCTTCTTCATCGAGTCAAGTAGCTAACATCTTAAAAACACCTATCTGATATTATTAAGAAAATATATTTCTTTGCTCAAACCTTGTTAATATAAATGAGTATTTAGATATACGGAAATGTAGAAATGTATTTTTGGAAGATTTTTCAAGAATAGCTTTTGTCTGTCAAGTAATAAATAGGAGGGAAGTAATAAAAATAATAAATTAATCTATTAGATAAGATTTAGCAATAGTCATATCCCCAAAGTAAATGAATAAAATCATGAGTTACCCAATGTTTTTTGATTGATTATGAAGAGAAATGGACTAGTTTGGGTTTACTAGGTTATGATGCTGATGTGATGAATGTTAATACCTTCTTTCAAAAGAGAAGCTAGTCTAAATGATTTTTTTAGGTTTCTAAGAGTTCAAGAGTTTACTCCTTCATTTTAATGACAAAAATAGAATAGCTCCCTCTTCAAACATTTTAGAAAGTAAATATTTGCTAAAACCCAGGAAGGTCTTAAAGATATAATTCATTTTGAAACCAAATTTTAAATAGGAAAATAAAATCAATTTAAACTAGAAAATTGAGTCATACCATATTGTCTAATATACATTTCCATGTCAATATTCCACAATGTTTTCTGTTTTCTTGATAACTATTTGACGATTAATAGCATTTATATTCATTATTTTGGGGGACAGCAAAGATCCTGCCATTACACTGACAACAACCACAAATAGAGGATATAGCATCATCATTTTAGTCATACAAATTTACATTTATTAAGGGGTTTATGTATCAGATTCTTCCCCTTTAAGTGGTACTTAGTCTGAATTCAGTGCTAAGTATTTTCAAAATTAAAGGTGCCTAAAAGTACCTTGTAACATAAGGTCATGGAAAATATTTCATGTAACATTATTTGTTAAGGGCAGCTCTGATGAACCAGATCACTCACAAAATGGCATTTTAGCAGTTTAAGATATGCTGATACACCTGAACAGAAAAATTGAAGCTTGAGAGAAATAGCATGATTAAATGATGATGCAGATGATCCTATACATAAAATTTATCAAAAATAATTAAAATTACAGAACATATCATTGCCCACCTTTAGCAAAATTTTCAAAGATGTATGTCCTGAAGAAACCTTGTGAACAAATAAGGTTTCCAAAAGGTATCGGATATAGTGTATACAGTGACAGAAGCAGGCCAAGCTAGAAGGAAATAAAACACAACTCCATTAAATTCCCTTCCAAAAATCTGGATCACCTTATGCATAAGATGCTTTTTTTTTTTCTTTTTTTTTAGTTTGCTATTACTTTCCTTTCTATTTTTGAAGATAAATCTCTTAAAGTTAATTTATTGGAGTACAGTTAATTTACAATGTTGTTAGTTTCTGCCTTTCAACAAAGTGAATCAGTTATACATATCCACTATTTTTAAAATTATATTCCCATATAAATTATTACAGAGTATTGAGTACAGAGTTCCCTGTGCTATATAGTAGGTTCTTATTCACTATCTGTGCTATATTTAGTAATGTATATCAATCCCTGTATTCCAATTCAACTTTTCCCCATCTTTCCCTTTTGGTAACTATAAGCTTGTCTTCTACATCTATGAGTCTACTTTTGTTTAGTAAATAGGTTCATCTATATTAATATATTGTAACTTTCTCTTTATCAGGAAAATACTGGTTTTGATAACTAAAAGACAAATGTTAGTTTTCATGTTTTTATTATTTTTATTCTAGAAAACTTCTAAATTTAATAATATAAATTCTGTTACAACAGTTTCTTTAAATTTACTTCTGATGACACAATATATTTTATAATACCAATCATAAACAGTATGTTCACATCATTCCAAGGAATGAATATACATATATATATATATAAAGTACTTATAAATTTGATCATATGAAAATGGTTTAAATTTGAAGCAGAAAATTTACAACCTACTTAGAATACATTTGACATGTTATAATATTGAAAATAGCTTTTCATTGCCTGGTTGTTCTTTAACAAGTACTGCACATTGAAAAAGCTTAATTCACTTCCTATGGGTTCAATGCAGCTTTTTGTTTGTTTGTTTGTTTTCTTGCCTAACATATTGCAATATTTTGTGTCTCTTTATGTCATTTGTTTTTGTTGCTTTTCTAACCCATCACTTCTTCTTGTTATTTGTATAATTAATATTAAAAAGTGAATGTCAAATACAGTTTACAGATGTATGTTTCCTTGTTTATACTTAAAATATATTTCCATTAAAATACACACCTATTTTATGAATAAACATGTAAAATTTCAACAACTATGATTGCTATTCAAGAAAATCAATATTTATCAAAGATTATAAACTTAAACCAATAAAGGTTAAGCATAAAAATCAGCATTTCATCTATGACACATAAAATCAAACACTGTACATTTATAAAACCACAATGAATTGATGATTTCTGATACTAATGAGTGACTTTGGGAAAAACAGATAAACAAAAAGCAACATACCTTAATCATTAGTTAATATATCACTGTTCATTAATTCATAAAAATAAAACTGCACCTGTTATGGGAGAGATGTTCTATGTGGTGTCAAAATTTATGAACAATAGGCAAATTCTGAGAGAAGTGAGAAAGTAGAATGTATATATTTGGGGGCAAAGCTTTCTAGAGAGTAACAGAAACAAAAGCAAAGGTTCTGATATAGGAAGTTGCCTGTGGATTCAAGGGATTGACAAAGTCAGTATCTCTCATAACTTGTTGGTTTAGTTGTAGAAGTATTTGTATAAATACCTGAGAAATATAATTTTACTTTTTTTTCTACTTTACAATATTGTATTGGCTTTGCCCTACATCAACATAATGATAACCCTGTATGTGAGAGAATTTTACCTTTTCTAAGAAAGCAAAAAATTTATCTTTTGCCCAACAATGAAGCAGAGCACTGAATGAGAAATTTTAGTTTAAGCTATGATTAAGTTAGTTCACTTATTTAATTTTTATTATACTATTAGGGCATAGAGATTAGCATAGCAGATAGCAATGCCTTAATAGTTGGATATACACCATTTTGTACATTACTGATAGCTCACCAAATTTGATTTCACTTCAAAATATTTAATTATGGTCAAAAAAGTGAAAGTCACTCAGCCTTGTCCAACTCATTTGAGACCCCATGGACTATACAGCCCATGAAATTCTCCAGGCTAGAATACTGGAGTGGGTAGCCATTCTCTTCTCCAGGGGATCTTCAAAACCCAGGGATCGAACCCTGGACTCCTGCATTGCAGGTGGATTCTTTACCAGCTGAGCCACCAGGGAAGCCGTAATTATAGTTGACTTCCATTCAAACATAAAATCTTTCTCTCTCCAGTGCTAAGCTAACAGAACATCCATAAGTAGATTTGGATTCATTTATTTTTCCCAGTTGTAATATGTGAAGATTTCTTATGTTTTATCAACGAAGTTTCAAGATATGTGAAGTGAAGTGAAGTCGCTCAGTCATGTCTGACTCTTTGCGACCCCATGGACTGTAGCCTGCCAGGCTTCTCCATCCATGGGATTTTCCAGGCAGGAATACTGGAGTGGGTTACAATTTCCTTTTCCAGGGGATCTTCCCGACCCAGGGATGAAACCCGGGTTTTCCACATTGGAGGCAGGCGCTTTAACCTTTGAGCCACCAGGGAAGCCCTAATTATAGTTGACTTCCATTCAAACATAAAATCTTTCTCTTTCCAGTGCTAAGCTAAGAGAACATCCACAAGTAGATTTGGATCCGTTTATTTTTCCCAGTTGTAATATTTGAAGATTTCTTATGTTTTATCAATGAAGTTTCAAGATATGAGGACTGTTAAAAAGAAACTTTATTAAGTTGCAAGGCAGTCATTGTATCAGGTTTCTTTTGAGGAAGAATATGAAAGCAATATTTAGATAAAAGTTTGTCAGTGTAAAAGAATTTGCTAACAGTGATACTGAATTGCAGAAGGCACAGTGTAAGAATTCCAGGAATTGAGGAAAGTTCAGTAAAAGCAACAAATAGAAGGTTTTAGGGCATATTTAAATGGAGTGTGAGTTATGAGGGATGATCTGAATGTGGGGAGTTCATATGGGCAGTGACCTAAACAAAGACAAAGTATCCAAATATCAAAAGCTGTTTTGTTGTTTTTTGTTTGTTTGTTTGTTTTGTGTTTGTATTTAAGGCAGATATTCAAACTGTGGATACTGAGCACAGGAAAGTTTTCTCCGGCTACTTTTTCATCCCTGATGTTGCAGTTAAAGCCTTAAGGAGATGCACATAAGGCATATGTGCATCTAGATCACTAGATCCCTCTGCTGGGAGGGACCATGGCAGTTCTAAGTATGTGTCTGCTCTCTAAAATACTATTGACTGAATAAAGAACATCTGCTTTACATCAAGCCGTGGGCCACCATTTCACTATTTGAGGAGCATAGTGATCATGTTATTTGTCCTTAGTCCTAGTATGCAGATTTGTCCTTAGTCCTAGTATGCAGAATTATGTAAGAGATTCAAAGAATTTGGGGGCAGTTGAGTCACAAGAGGAGTGTAACCTAGCAGAAAAATGCTCTGGAATATGATTCAAAGTGACTTAGAAGAAGTAACATTGGATTATATGTCAGGTGGATATGGGGTTTGAAATTTTATCTTTTTAACTTTGAGAAACGACATCATCCATCCTGAAACTGAATTGCCTTAGAGATTTTGGGATTATTTTATAAACCTCTACTAGACACTTAAATTTCAAAAGTAGTTTGTGTGTACCTACTCTGAATGATTTCATATAAACTTAACATATTTGTGCTTTAGGAAGAATGCATTTATCACTGAGATATTACAAAGCATGCCATGTTTGTGTTTAAAAATAGCAACCAACTATTAGTCAATTCCTTTGAGAATGTTGCTGGGTAAAAGAAGAAAAAGGTCTTCTTTCCATATATATCTGATACACATTATTATATGTCTGATCTAAAAAATGAGGGCAATTACATTCTCCAATAAACTCTCCACCCCAGACTCTTTCTAAATGATTTGGGCATTCTCTTCACTTATGAAAAAGAAAGACTGATTTTCATGTTACTAAAGGACCTGAACAACTTGTCCTATACTAACCAGACCATGATCCCTGAGATCCAACCTTCCCTTGCCTCCTGTGCACATGCTCCACATGCTTTCTCTCTGCTCCTACAAAACATCAAACTTCTATGTACCACAGATAATTTCCATATGAATATTTCTCAGATTTACTAGTTTGGCAATCTCACATATCTTCAGAAAACATAGAAAATATTTAAACATAACTTTCTTTAAAAAGCCCATCTCAGAACACACATCCAGTTCAGGTTCGTTTCTTTTCATACTCTAAAAAGTCCAGTGAAAAATAAATTTGTATGTAATTGTTTCATGCCTCTATTCTTTCAAAACATTACTATTGAGCATTTTTTAAAAATCATGTAATGTATTATTAACAGAAAAGATTGAACATCAAAAGACACTCATTATATAACTTAAATTCATAGAGTGAAAAACACAAATGACTATGTAAATATATAATTTTAAAGTAATAAAATGTAGGGGAACATTTAATAACATATTTCTCATGGAAGGAATAGGAATGCTAATACTGATAAGAAATATTGGGGTTTATGTGAAGCTTGAATAAGAGATAAGAAAGTGAGAGGCCATGAAGAAAGGTTGGAGGAAGAGGGATGGTGTGTGTAGATGCCCTTTTGCGAAAGGGCATGGCAAATATAAGAACAAGAAGGGTGGGCATTGTGGCTGTAGTACAGAAGTAAGAGTGAATGAAAGATTAATTTGATATGGGACATCAGGAGTCAAGTGATTCTCTATCATATAGCATCCCTATGATCTGAATTTTGCTTCTTAATTCACTTAGAGTTTAGGCATTTGCTCAGATTCCTTTTCCGAAAAAATGAATTGGTAACTCTACATATCAAAGTAGCATCTTGAATGACTATTCTCTTTCTTTTTAATTTGATATTTGATATAGGGGACAGAGGTAAAGAATCCACCTGCAATGAGAGACCCAAGTTTGATCCCTGGGTTGGGAAGATCCCCTGGAGAAGGGAAAGGGTACTCACTCCACTACTCTGGCCTAGAGAATTCTATGGACTATTACAAAGAGTTGGACATGACTGAGCAACTTTCGCTTTCACAGAGAAAGAGGTTATTTCCATAGTATGTAAAGAATCATATATTCATCTTTGATAAGTGTCCCTGGTCTTTTTTTTTTTTGTATTTTATATCAGAGTTAAATTTGATTTTGGCCTTTAATTTACTAAATGTAAATTTTAAAACCTTTTTTTGTTCTTCCAGTTTATTAGTTCACTTATTATTGATTTTCTATGAAATTTTGCCCATATTTTTAGAGAAGTATTTATATTCTGAGCCCTATATATGACCTCTAAACTTTATAACATTAAGCATTTCATTCGCTTGTTGCTTGTAATCATAACTATCAGAACTTACCTCCACTCTAAGGTATACTTAATATATTAAGTATATTAAGTAATAGGTACTTGTTTATAAACTTACAAAAGTATATTTCCTTAAAAGTGAATTCATGTTCATTGAGTTTACAATATTTGATAACATAATATACTGTGTATTAGTCTGTCTCCTTCTTAATCTATATGCACCATTTGAATGTATTACTTACTGTACCACTGGGTGACATAATCTTCTAGAGCTCTCTTTCATGTCATATATATATGGGATCCTCAAATAAAAGAGGAGATATATTAGCAGAGGTCCTGTGTATTCAGCCAAAAATACCTGAAAAAAGAAAGTGATTTAGTTTAAACAGTACATTTTATAGCTTCTCTGGTGGCTCAGACAGTAAAGAATCTACTTGCATTGCAGGAGACCCAGGTATAATCTCTGGGTCTGGAAGATCCCCTAGAGAGGGGAATGGCAATCCACTCTAGTATTTTTGCCTGGAAAATCCCATGGACAAAGGAGCCTCATGGATGACAGAACACCTGGGATCTCAAAGCACTGGACAGGACTGAGCTGAGCGACTAACACAGAACCATGATAAACATGTCCCCAGACTTACCCTGCTATATGAGCTGGTGAAATGGATAGGTGAGCATCTGTTCTCTAAAAACAACTAGACCAAGTGCTGTCACAAACAACAGGAAATCTTCCTTAGAAAAATTAGCCAAGAGTTAAGGTAAAGGACAATTATAAATAGTAAAATAAAAATATTAGACATAAATATAGTGATGTCTTCATAAATAGTACACATTTAATCATATGTTTTTAATATAAATTTATTTATTTTAATTGGAGGTTAATTACTTTACAATATTGTATTGGTTTTGCCATACATCAACATGAATCCGACACAGGTATACAAGTGTTTCCCATCCTGAACCCCCTCGCTCCTCCCTCCCCGTACCATCCCTCTGGGTTAAATAATTTCATTTAATCAAATGCATAAGCGCATTTCTCGTGTCTTTCCAGCCCCATACTAAATAAGTCTTCTATGTTAACCATCCCTGTCACTAAATGGAATGGGAAATAGCTTTTTGCTGCCATGTTATCTAGAAGTCAATCAGTTTGAAAGTGAAAGTGTTTGTAGTTCAGTCCTATCTGACTCTTTGAGACTCCATGAACTGTAGCCCACCAGGATCTTCTTTCCATGGAATTCTCCAAGTTAGAATACTAGAGAGGGTTGCCATTCTCTTCTCCAGGAGATCTTCCTGACCCAGGGATCAAACACAGGTCTCCCGCATACCAGGCAGATTCTTTGCCATTTGAACCACCAAGAAAAATCAATTTGACTGTTGTTCAAACTGAAATAATTCACTTCTCTCTCCTGGAAATTTTAATTTTTACTGAGTCTGAGTGAGTAGTTTTAGAGGATTGCTTTCTGAATTTTGGAGATTCTTTTGGAACTTGCCCCAAGTATGGCAACCATGTATGTGGAGAGAGATATCCAATCTATAGAGAGATAATCATAAGATTTGGAAAGATAATTGGAAACGAGACACATGATTTCAAAAAGATTAATTGGCTGATTTTCTGATGGCTTTCTGAATCTGGTGAGTGTCCATCATTTGATTTTGTCTTGATGCTAAAACCAGGTTAAAGTCACATTCTGAAATTTTCAGTCAGAAAAGGGAAAATAATTTCCCTACAAGTTTTCAAAGAGAAAAGCAGAGAAGAGAAAGAATACAAACATGACAATGATAAATTCAACTGCCACTTAAAACTCAAAATTAAAAAAAAAAAACAAGGATCATGCCATCTGGTCCCATCACTTCATGGCAAATAGATGGGGAAAGAGTGGAAACAATGTCAGATTTCATTTTCTTGAGCTCCAGAATCACTGTGGACAGTGACTGCAGCCACAAAATGAATAGATGCTTTCTCCTTGGAAGAAAAGCTATGACCAACCTAGACAGAAAGCAGAGACATCACTTTACTGACAAAGGTCCATATAGTCAAAGTAATGGTTATTCCAGTAGTCTTGTATGGATGTGAGAGATGGACCATAAAGAAGGGTGAGTTCCAAAGAACTGATGCTTTCAAACTGTGGTGCTGGAGAAGCCTCTCAGGATAGAAGCCTCTCCTATCCTTGAACAGCAAGGATATCAAACCAGTCAGTTCTAAAGTAAATCAGTCCTGAATATTCACTGGAAGGACTGGGGTTGAAGCTCCAATAGTTTGGCAAATTGATACTAAGAGCCAACTCATTGGAAAAGACCATGATACTGGGAAAGATTGAGGACAAGACGATAAGTGGGCAACATGGAATTAGATGGTTGGATGGCATCACTGACTCAATGGACATGAATTTGAGCCTACTCAGGGAGACAGTGAAGGACAGGAAAGACTGTTGTGCTACAGTTCATGGGGTTGTACAGAGTCAGACACGACTTAGCAACTGAATAACAACAACCAAAATACCAGAGAAGCTAAGACTATGGCAATTAATCCAAATGGGACAAGAAAAAAAAAGCAGAAATGGATTATAAGATATGTGAGACAAATTAAAAGAAAACATTAGGCCTGGTGATTAAAAATAGATAATTATTTACAATAAAAATACTATGATTAAAATGTAAAATATAAAAATGTTAAATGATTAGAAAAACTCAGAAGAAGAACTCCTCGGCCAAGGGCTAGGCAAATATTTCTTACATAAGAAAGTGAAGACAAGATCCTTTAAAGAAAATGTTAATAAATTATGCTGCATTAAAATTGAAAACTTTTTGTACAGCTACAAAAATCTTGTTAAAATGATGAACAGACAAGCTAAGACAGAGAAAATATTTGCAAACCATGCATTAGACAAAAGACTTGTATGTAGATATGTAGAATGTTAAAGGTAATCTTACAACTCAACAGTGATTGCAGAAAATTAAAAACCTATTTTCATATAAACACCAACACACAGGTAGGTTGTTGCTTTATTTGTAACAAAAAATACCGAGGACCATTCAAATGTCTGTCAGTGGGTGAATAAACAAACCCTATTATATACATATAACCAAGTACTGTTCACCAATAAAAAGAAGCATAAGTATTGATATACATGCAATAACCAAGATGGATCACAGAGTCACTATACTAAGAGAAAAATAAACATCAGTCTCAAAAATTTTTCGATTGTTTATAGAACAATCACTACATGGCAATAATATCAAGATGAAAAACAGATCAGTGGTTGCCCCAGGATAGATTTTTCTGTGTAAATACAGAGGAGTAAGATGAGGGAGTTCCTTTTGAAGGATTGAATAATTCTATATCTGAATTTGGTAGACACATGAATCTATGCAAGAAATAATATACATAGCAATAGTAGTCATGTCCAACTCTTGCGACCCCATGAACTGTAGCCTGCGAGGCTCCTCCTCTGTCCTTGGGATTCTCCAGGCAAGAATCCTGGAGTGTGTTGCCATTTCCTTCTCCAGGAAGTCTCCTTAACCAGGTATCAAACCCAGGTCTCCTGCATTGCAGGCAGATTCTTAACCAACTGAGCTATGACGGAAGTTCATCATTTGCATAGGACTATACATACACATGCATCCCTTGTGGCTCAGATAGTAAAAAAAAAAATCTGTCTGCAATACAGGAGACCTGGGTTTGATCCCTGGGTTGGGAAGATCCCCTGGAGGAGGGCATGGCAACCCACTCCAGTATTCTTGGCCAGAGAATCCCCATGGACAGAAGAACCTGGCGGGCTACAGTCCATGGGATCGGACACAACTGAGTGACTATGCACAGCATGTACAGACACATTAATGGAGATAAAAATGATGAAAATGGAATGTGATCTTTAGTTAATAGGATTTGTATGATGGGAATTATTTTTATTTTAATTATATTAATTTATAACATTATTTATCCTAAGTCTTCCAATTTATCCTAAGTTCCACGAGACAAGAATTTTCTCAAACAAAATTTTCTGCAGCAAACTCTTGCTTCTTGAAAAATATTCTTAAATTACTAACTTTGACCTTGCTAAATTAAAGAGATTGTTGTTTACAAAAAAGAAAACTTATAACAATGCTTTTATTATAGGAGTGAATTTTAATATTTTATAAATGTGTTCAGTTCAGTTCAGTTCAGTCCAGTCGCTCAGTCGTGTCCGACTCTTTGCGACCCCATGAATCGCAGCATGCCAAGCCTCCCTGTCCATCACCATCTCCCGGAGTTCACTCAGACTCACGTCCATTGAGTCTGTGATGCCATCCAGCCATCTCATCCTGGGTCGTCCTTTTCTCCTCCTACCCCCAGTCTCTCCCAGCATCAGTCTTTTCCAATGAGTCAACTCTTCGCATGAGGTGGCCAAAGTATTGGAGCTTCAGCTTTAGCATCATTCCTTCCAAAGAAATCCCAGGGTTGATCTCCTTCAGAATGGACTGGTTGGATCTCCTTGCAGTCCAAGGGACCCTCAAGAATCTTCTCCAACACCACAGTTCAAACGCATCAATTCTTTGGCACTCAGCCTTCTTCACAGTCCAACTCTCACATCCATACATGACCACAGGAAAAACCATAGCCTTGACTAGGTGGACCTTAGTCGGCAAGGTAATGTCTCTGCTTTTGAATATACTATCTAGGTTGGTCATAATTTTAAGAATGTTAATTTTGGTAAAATATTACTTTTATTGTGCAATTTAGTTGATATAAAATGGGTGTGATTGCAATGTAATGTGTATATTTTTATCATTTAATAGGATTGACTCATTTGGAGCAAAAAAGTGTGAACCATAAGGTTGATTTTAAAATATCCAGCCTATTTTCGTAGTTGTCTTTGTCACCTAAATGACTTTCCTCTCAGATAAGCTATAATTTTCTAGCACAATTGTCACAGAATTCCACCTTAGCTTTTTTTTCCCTTAGTGCTTATCCCAATGATGCAGCTGAAATTTATTATGAATTACAGTTACTGCCACTCACTCTGACACAGCTTCTGTAGATAGAATTCCTTTTTCATCATAAATGTAGGCAAAGATTCTTTGAATATTTTAACCTTTGGAGATCAAAATCTGCTTGTCTAAAATCTCTTTTAGCAAGGGTCTGTAGATATCACTTTTAAACTCTAAACCCTTTGTTACAATATGTATGAGTTATTAGCTTTTTGGTAAACATTATGATATACTACACAAAGATTCAGAATACTCTGTACTTCAGTTCAGTTCAGTTCAGTTGTTCAGTCATGTGTGACTCTTTGTGACCCCATGGACTGCAGCACACCAGGCTTCTCTGTCCATCACCAACATCAAGTTGGTGATGCCATTCAGCCATCTCATCCTCTGTTGTCCCCTTCTCCTCCTGCCCTCAATCTTTCCCAACATCAGGGTCTTTTCCAGTGAGCCATTTCTTCCATCAGTTGGCCAAATAATTCTAAACTTAGTTTTATTTATTTTTTAATGCAACGAATTAGTACTCAAAGGCTCAATAAATCTTGGAAACTAGAGCAACCATTTAGCCAAGCACACTAAATGTAATTATCTAAATGCAAGAAGATAATACAGGAAAAATTGGTGGAAAATTAAAGCATGTGACATTTTGATTAATGAATATAAACTTGAATTTCTCATTATGAGATTTATATAACAATGTATAAATTATCTTGTGTCTTTAATAATTTTAAAAGTTGATTGTTTAACTATACAGGGAAAACTCAAAACACTATGCTGGCAAAAGAAAGCCATTTTGAATAGAAAATATTAAAAGTAATCACATCACAAATATGAATTTGAATGTAACCAGAAAAAAACATTAAAAGTCTGAATAATATAAAGAAAATAGTTTAAATTTCATTGAAAAATGAATGATTGCACTAATTTTTGTACATCAGTGTCAAAGTTACTCATCAGATTAACTCCTTCACTTCCTGTCACTAAATACCACATAGCTTCTTTCTACTGAAGATATCCCATCTATCTATTCATTATTCATGAATCCTTCAGTACTTGTGAAGTAGTATCAAGTATTTTCTGTTTCTTACTTCTCCTGTTTTTTAATATGGTCTTCATTCTTCTAATGCTATTGGATTCAGTTGCCACCACTTTGAAATACCTCTTTCAAGAAAGTTGCAAGAACATCCCAACCCCTCCAACTCAAATAAGTCTTATTTCTTCACCCTCAATTTTTAAAATGTCCTCTCCACTGTCTTGGGACATTTTTTATTGAATATTCTATCTCCCCTCTTTCCAATGACAAATGTGTCTTCTTTATACTGAGGCTCCTAGAAGGAAAAGATGAAGAAATAACAAGTAACTGACAAGACATAGGGAACATAGAAACCAGGCCATCAGTCATGAGATAGATTGACATTTAGATTATAATTATCTTTCTTCTTTCAACCACTTTTTTCCCCATTTCTCCAGTTCTTGAATGGAAATTTAGCCATTGATCATGGTAAGAATGGAGAATTTAAAATACTTTTAGTGCAATATTTTATTTCACTATGAATTTATTTGATAGAAAATATCCTCTCTCAACAAATCATTCACATCAAAATGTGGGACATCTATATTGTATTTCAAATTGATACTTACTGTAGTCCAGCTGACTTGTTGACCTAGGTCTGTAAAATAGAGTGTGACAATGGAGGAAGCTGCAACACTTTGAACGGTTAAGTTGTCCTTCAGAAAGGGCCCACCTTAAACAATAAGGAAGTAATATTTTAATACAATTTTGAGGGAAACAGATGATAAATATTTTTAATGTGAAACCAGTGAGAGCTAAGGATAAATTTTATATAGAAATTGCAATTTATAGTAAATCTTTAAAGTAAGATAGCATATGAATAAACCAATTTGTAAAGTATATCTGGCAAATTTTCAAATACATAGTGGTTTTCTAATGCTATTTAAACAAAGTAGAGGTTACCACTAGCTACTATTGTGTTATGAGAAAAATGTAATTTTAGATAATATCATAATCAAATATGATAAAGTATATTTTGAAGTATAATTTTGTGTGTCGGTACACATACATATCAACTGTTCTATAATTGATTTTACTGTAAGATGAATTAGATGGAGTCAAATTTTAAAAGTCATCGCAAAGCACCTGGGGATGGTCTTGATTCATCTTTCAAAAAGATCATTATGGTTGCTATATGGTAACTGGGAAGAAAGGAAGCAAGATTACTTAGGAGAAAGTCAAAATTCACCAACCAGCGTATGAGGCTTATTCGGACTTAGATGGCACTGGTAGAGATGTTAAAAATTCATCAACCCCCCCCCCAAAAAAAAAATCATCAACCCCAAAAAGTTTGATCTTAGAGCAAGTTTAATCTGTGAGATTCAAGTTGAGGTAATTTTTTGTCCTGAGCACTCAACTGCATTTTAATAGCATTAACTGACAAAAAAGAGTGAGGAAAGAGCAGATTTGCACTGGATGACACAGAGGGATGGTACAGGGAGGGAGGTGGGAGTGGGGTTCAAGATGGGGAACACGTGTACACCCGTGGCAGATTCATGTTGATATATTGCAAAACCAATACAATATTGTAAAGTTATATATATATATATATGTATATATATATAAACATAAACAGCAAAATATACAAAAAAAAGAAAATTTCAGTTAAGGTACATTTAGTGTGAGATATCTATTAGCCCTTCAATTGGGAGCTGTCAAGTAGGCAGTTGGGTGGTTGTGTCTGAAGATATTTTCAAAGTCATTAACAGTTAAAGCCATGGGGCATGGTGAGATTATTTATGCATGCAGTTTGAAATGAAGGAATACAAACTGAGACTGAGTTTCCTAGCACTCCAGGCTTTTGAAGTCAGAAGACAAACATAGAGCAAAAATTATTGAGAAGAAGTTTCTCATGAAATAGGAAGAAACAGAAGTGATGATGGAAAGTGTGTGAAAGAAATGTTCTGCTCTTAAAAATGAACACTAGGTAAGTTTGCAGTTGTTTACTGAAAGATATGTACAAAGATGTCTTTTTTAGTATTGTTTGTAATAGCAAAACGTTGTAAAAATCATAATATTCATAAATAAGATATGGATAAATATAATCTGTTTTATTCAAACAAAAGTATATTATACAGAAAGAAAAATGAGTAGATTAGAACAATGTATAACAGCATAGATACATCTCACAAGTACAATGATATTAATGTTATTGTTTTTATTTGTATTATACTTTATGTTAAACTATTTATGAATTATATTAACTCTACTCATGTACAAATTTCCTTTCATTCTTTATTATTGAAAGAAACAGTAAGATATTAAATTTTGACTCTCAGGTGATTTTCAAAATATAATATTTAGACATGCTTACAGGTATTGTGTATAAGATAAAAATAGGCAATTGCTATATATTAATTTTGATAAATCCAACATGAATATAGGAAACTATGACTTCCTTGCCTAGTTTATGATATATGGCTTCAAAAGAGATCATCTTGGTGGGCCAGAGTTAATAACAAATTCTTTAAATCTGAATGGAGTCAGAAATAAGGATACCAAGATTCAATATACTGAGAAGAGTCACTGTACTATTGTTGGTTTAAAAATGCAGAGGGCTACATGACAAATAATTAAAGTGACTTCTAGGAAGTGATAGCCATCAAGGAATTAAGGATCTCTGTCATAAAAGCTAAAGGTGGATTCTGCCAATAAGACTGAAGGTGGAGGTAGATTTTCTCAGAAGTCTAGATGAGAATTCAGTGTAGCTGATACCTTACTCTAAACTTGATACTTTGAGTAGAGAATCCAGCCATATTATATCTTTGAGCTAATAAATAATTTTTGTTTTAAGCTGCTGAGTTTGTGGTAATTTGTTGCACATTGATGAAACATGGTTCAAGGTAAAGACTTTGATATACAGCTGATTAGAATGTCATTGTGACAGTCACTCATAACAACAAGAAATATTGATAAGGACTGCTGAAAACTTCTTTCCAAAATGCACCTATTGACATCATAGTTTCCCACTGTTCTATCCCCTTTGCTGACATCAAAGAACAGAATATTGGCATTTTGTTTTTAAAATATGGAATATCAATATAGTATTTGGGTGAAACAATGTGAGAGAACCAGACATATCATTAATCATATCACTCTTAGATACAGTAATCAGGAACCCCTTTCCTTGGCATTCTATATCTATGTCCTTTTCCAATGGGAGAGGAATATGTGGGACCAAGAGAATGCACCTAATGGAGCCCGTGCCATTTATACCATAATTTGGCCTCTTAAGGCCCCTAAATTTTCTGCCTAAATTTGCTCAAGTAATATATCTTTTGGGAACATTTTCTCCCAAGAATGGGCCAAACCCTGAGGTGCATACTTCTAACCCTAGAAGATTGTATAAAGGGTATGTGGATGATTGGAATCGGGGATGGGAAGAGAAGGACCAATTCAATATATACTTAAACCTTCTATTAAACAAATCTAATGTTTCTAAGAATTAGAAATTTAACCCCATACTTCCAGGACATTATAAATTATATTAATCACAGTTACGAGAGAACACATTTTAGTTACCAGTTTGTATGACAGATTTATTTCAACAATGCCTGCAATTATTCACAATTAGCTTGTTCTTTTATTTGTGTTTTAGCAGTCTTTTGTGTACAGAAACTGTAAAAGACTCTAAAATAACATGATATAATTATTCATAGTGCACTCATTCTGGCAAAGATACTCTGGCAGCAGATATGTAATATTCATGCCTTGCTTTGTTTTGGTGTTATCTTTTTCCTTAGTATTAATAGTTATGACTATGTTTAAGGAGGCATTAACCATGCACAAATCATTTCAGTACTTTATAAACATAATCTTACTTACACACTAGCCACCACCTGTAAAAAGCACACATACACACACACACACACACACACACACACACAAACCATAAGTTAGATTCTTTATTAGCTCACTTTACAAAAGAAGATTCTGAATATAAGTAAGTAAAAAGATAGGTTTTAAATTGCATTATTCCAAATAAACTTTGTGCCATATCCTGCTTATATGACTAAATTCATAGATTCCTTTTTTCAAATATTTCATCACATTTTTATCAAAGAACACTTGGAGGGTTATACATTATTCACACCACACACTGGTACTTCCAACCAGGTATATGAGTGAAGGGAAATAAAATGTCCACATTCACCAGAAAAGTTGAAGTAACAGAAATTTCTCAGTCCCTTATAATGTCCTTCAAATTGAAATTACATCTGACATTGATGCTTGTGGTATTCTGTTTTTTTTTTTAATTTATATAAGAATCAAGTTCAGAAAACAATACCATTATTTCATTTTATGTTATTTCAGCATCCATGTGTTGAAAGGCACATACTTTGCCCCATAGAAGCAAAAAGAAACAAGACAATGATTCTTCTCTTTAAAACTCTAGCTGGATGAGAATTTGTCTTGAACACTTGAGTTTAGAAAAATGTGAGACTTCAAGAAACGGTGATTTATAAAAATATTCTGGATAACTGTGTTTTCAACATAGACATCTCAGAAAAAGTTGGAATATTTAAGATAGCAATGAAAACAACAAAATATCTTAGAGAAATCCAGAGAAATCATTTGTCCCTAAGTTAATATGATATCTAAGAAATGAAAACCTGAATATTAGCAAAGTACCAGAAAAATACAATGCAGGTCAGGATTGTGTAGAACAATTTAAAGATTGAAATTTCTTAAAAGATATCTCTGTAGATTTATTATCATGAACCTGAACTGAATATTCCTCAGAAATTTCCAATCTACCCAGAGCTTTTATTTAACAAGTTCAAATGTAAGGTCAAGTGATGTGATGTCAATAACAATGATTCTTAGCAGAACTCACATTTGTGTATTTTTAGCATACAATTTTTAAATTTTATGATCAGAAAATAAGGTTTGACATTTTGAAATACTTGAAGCTTATTAATGGAAACAATACTTCTCCCTATAATTCATTAATGCTATTCCTCCTTACCTCCCTTATTCTGCTTTTGAACAGAAAAAAGGGAAAGAGAACTGAGCTGTACCCCTGACACTATATTAGGAGGCAGTAGACTGAGGGGATATAGCAATAAAAGCTTTTGAGACAGGTGTTAGTTCAGATCCTGCCTTCAATACACAATGACAGTGAATGTATGAAATTTATTTCTGTGAGACTAAAATTCTTCATAAATGTGAAACACTAGCTTTTGAGGAGGCTCAAATAAAACAATATATTTAAAGTATTTATTATAATACCTGCCATTTGATAAGCAATAAATAAATATTGCCTATTGATGACAGAAAAGGGATTCTAAATTAAATAAATAGATGAGTGAAATTATTTCTTACCATGTTCTAGCTGCAGGCCTACTCGAGAAGGATACCACTGTGGACCTATTCAATGAAAAATGACATTTAATTGTAAGCACATGTGAAAGCATATTTTAAAAGCAATAGTTTCCATTAGAAGACAGATTAGATCTCAGGAGGTGATTAAAAATGATTATCCATTGTTAGAAATGGAGATAGTAGTCATCCTTTACAGGGTAAGCACTATGGATAATTCTGGAAGAAAGCATGTTGGGTGTGCGCTTTAGTCATGGTGATTTTCTGGTTTTGGTCTAGGAACTTGTTACACAGATGAATTCAATTTGTGGGCATGTAATAAAATAAGTGACCTATGTATGGTGGTGATTTAGTCGCTAAGTTGTGTCCAATTATTGTGACCCCATGGACGGTAGCCTGCCAGGCTCCTCTGTCCATGGGATTTCCCAGGCAAGCATACCGGAGTGGGTTGCCATATCCCTCTCCATGGGATCTTCCTGACCCAGGAATTGAACTCAGGTCTCCATTGCAGGCAGATTCTTTACTGACTGAGCTATAAGGGAAGTTGACCTATGTATAGCTTGTGCAATTTGAAAATTATTCTTAAAAAAAAGTCTTAGATAGCTTCATTTAAAACTGGAGAACTTTGACCTCAGTCAAAATTTATTTAAAATTAACATGCGGAACTGAGTTATTTTCTCTATCAGGAATAAACCACTCTATCAGAATAGAATGTACTACTGACTTTTAGTATTATGAGCAAAATAATTATAGCAGAAATATCACTTTACTGTCTTCTACATATAATACTATTAGTAATAAGTAGAATGCTAAAATTTCTATATGATTAGGAAAGTCAAAATATTTTTATTACACACTGCCATAATAAAAAAGTTGATTCACAATTATCAGAATATTTTTATTTTCTCTTAAAACGAATTGTTTATTATTACTTTAAAGGCTGTGTTGAAAATTTAATTTTGAGGTACAATTTCAAGCAAATTCAATTCATAAATAATAATTTAAAGTATTGTCAAAAGAATATTACACAATTGTTATTTCATTTTGAAAACATTACTTTCTAAATTGTCAGTAAGAGTAATGATAATGTAATACAACTGAATTGCAGTCAATTCTTTCTAGATTTACTGCAAAAATTCCTGCAATTTACACATGTAAGTTCTCATGAGTAAATAACTCATAAGTGAAAACTTGTAATCAGAAGTTCAACTTTATTAGGCTTATATCTAAACAAAATTTAATAATAGTGTGGCAAATGAGAAATACACAAACATTTAACTCTGATATTTGATTTTTTTAATTAGAAAACATTCAGGTAAAGAAACTTTTTCTTTATTTACTACTATTTGTTTTATTTATATAGCCATTTGTTGTTCTGAAATGCATGCTAAAATTATTTGTTAAAAAGAATCTTTAAATACCTATATTTATTAATCATACTGAAAATATGCTACCAAAGAAGTATGATGGATACAAATGCAAAGAGATATCTACAGTTTAAAATGAGTTTGCAATTATGGATATAGAAGAAAATGTAAAACTTATGAAAATCCATTTATATTTGACAAATAGTCATTGACCACCTATGATTATACATGTTGTCAAGTTCAGTCCGTTTTAGTAATATTGGTGTAAGACATTATTTTCAATAGCACGTTTTGAGGTTTCTGGGCTTCTTTGGTGACTCAGATAGTAAAGAATCTGCCTACAATGCAGGAGACCCAGGTTTGATCCATGGGTTGGGAAGATCCCCTGGAGAAGGAAATGGCTACACATTCTAACATTCTTGCCTGGAAAATTCAATGCATAGAGGAGCCTGGCAGGCTACAGTCCAAGGGGTTGCAAAGAGTCAGATATGACTGACTGAATTTCACTTCACTTTTTCCACATTTATAACATCTTTTTAAAAGTGGGAAATATCAATGCAAAAATAGTTCAATCATTCTAGGCAAATAAATCTATCTGTGACCTAGATGAATAAATTCTGGCTGTATCCACAATGATCAATCAGATAATTTAGAAGCTGTTAATGCCTTCAAGGAAAACCACTTCCTTTCAACCCTCTCAATAAGAATAAACTATAAATCTCAGTTCAGTTCAGTTGTTCAGTTGTGTCTGACTCTGCAACCCTATGAACCACAGCATGCCAGGCCTCCCTGTCCATCACCAACTCCCGGAGTCCACCCAAATCCATGTCCATCGAGTAGGTGATGTCATCCAACCATCTCATCCTCTGTCATCCCCTTCTCCTCTTGCCCTCAATCTTTCCCAGCACCAAGGTCTTTTCAAATGAGTCACCTCTTCACATCAGGTGGCCAAAGTATTGGAGTTTCAGCTTCAACATCAGTCCTTCTAATGATCACTCAGGAATGATCTCCTTTAGAATGAACTGGTTGGAACTCCTTTCAGTCCAATGGACTCTCAAGAGTCTTCTCCAACACCACAGTTCAAAAGCATCAATTATTCTGCACCCAGATTTCTTTCTGTTACAACTCTCACATCCATACACGACCACTGGAAAAACCATAGCTTTGACTAGACAGACCTTTGTGGACAAAGTAATGTCTCTGCTTCTTAATATGCTATCTAGGTTTGTCATAACTTTCCTTCCAAGGAGTAAGTGTCTTTTTTATTTCATGGCTACAGTCACCATCTGCATTGATTTTGGAGCCCCCAAAAATAAAGTCAGCCACTGTTTCCACTGTTTCCCCATCAATTTGCCATGAAGTGATGGAACTGGATGCCATGATCTTGGTTTTCTCAATGTTGAACTTTAAGCTATGACTATAAATCTACTTATAAATCTACTTATAAAATAAACATAGAATTTAAAAGTTATGATCTTTGAACACTGTGTCCCAGAGAAAGAGCTACTAACTGCTACGTAAACCTTGAGATTAGTTTTAATCATGTTTTCTTTTTTTTAATATAAATATTTATTTTAATTGGAGGTTAATTACTTTACAATATTGTATTGGTTTTGGCATACATCAACATGAATCTGCCACAGGTATACATGTGTTCCCCACCCTGAACCCCCCTCCTTCCTCCCTTCCCGTACCATCCCTCTGGGTCATCTAAGTGCACCAGCCCCAAGCAACAAGTGTCATACACTGAGACTGAACTGGTGATTCGTTTCATATTCAAAGAGCAAAACATACATTTTCTGATATTCTCTGTGCTTGTTGAGCTTAGATGGAATAGGCTGGAAAAACATCAAGAAAAATAGACAGTGTATAAAGGATAAAGACATACATTGCATAATGAATTTTAGCATGTGTGAATAGTCCTGAAAATTATAATACTGAGTACCTTGAACTCGGACAGCTGGCTCACAGCTGAATTATGACTATGTAGTAGCTCTAATGCATCTACTAGTATCTTAATTTATTTAAGATGTTGAACTCGACTTGTATAATTCCTATTGTGTGCTGACTGAAAATCAAAGCAATCTTCATTTTGAACTGTCATCTTCTCTTACTCTAAGCAACAACAATGAAAAATTTCTTGATTGGTTTGTGACACACAACAAAAAGTGGATACAACTGTCAATGACCAGCTCACTGGTTAGACCAGGAAGAGGCTCCAAAATACTTCCAAAGCCAAACTTGCACCAAAAAAAAAAAAAAAAAAAAAAAAAAGGTCATAATCACTCTTTGGTGGTCTGCTGCTGGTCTGATCCACTATAGCTTTCTGAGTCCTGGCAAAATCATTATATCTGAGAAGCAGGCGCAGCAAATCGATGAGATGCACAGAAAACTGCAATCCATGCAGCTGGCACAGGTCAACAGAAAGGACCCAATTCTTCCCTATTATAATGCCCAACCTCAGGTCACACAACCAATGCTTCAAAAGTTGAACAAATTGGGCTACAGAGTTTTGCCTCATCTGCCAAATTCACCTGACCTCTCACCAACCACTTCTTCAAGTGTCTCAACAATTTTTTGCAGAGAAAACATTTCCACCACCAGCAGGAGGCAGAAAATACTTCCCAAATCCTAAAACATGGATTTTTATGCTACAGGAATAAATAAACTTATTTCCTGTTGGCAAAAATGTATTGATTTTAATGGTTACTGTTAATATTTTGATTAATATAGGTGTGTTTGAGCCTAGTTATAATGATTTAAAACTCACAGTCCAAAACCACAATTACATTCACATCAATATAATATGATTATAATTCTTCTTGTAGAATGTTGATCAGCAGTATAGATTTTAACTTAAACACTTAAATTCATGTCTCCAGATATTTAATTTTAGAAATAATAAAAGTCAGCAATAGACTTTATTTTTAATAATGAAAATCAGAAATCTTTAATTATTGACTCACTGATGGCATGTGTTCTGTCTTTGTTTTTATGAGAAGCAGGAAGTGTTAGGCACTCAGTCATGTCCAACTCCTTGCAATCTCAGAGACTGAAAACTTAGAGTCAGTTAATATTAATAGTTAGATTGTACAGACTAAAGCTTGCATAGGTTAAATTATTTATGTCACATAATTTATAAAGTATCAAAATTATTTTTCGTTAGTCTTAATTACAGATGGAGTTGAATACTAACTGAAACCTATATTCATAGTAATACTGAAAGAGGAAAAATTTAGGAGAAAAAGTACTGAAGGAATTTTTCAAAAATAATAGTATCCTTCATGACCTAAAACTTGAGTCCTATACTTAAGACTTGGTATACCTGCCACCTAACCTCTACCCTTTCTATTTGAGCACTAATCCTACTAGGAAGAAGATGGCTTTCCAGGTGACACTAGTGGTAAAGATTCTGCCTGCCAGGGTAGGAGACGGAAGAGACCTGAGTTTGATCTCTGGGTCAGGAAGATCTCCAGGAGTGGGGAAAGGCAACCTGCTCCAATATTCTAGCCTGGAAATTCCATGAAAAAAAGAGCTTGGCAGGACACTGATCATGGGACTGCAAAGAGTTAGACATGATTGAATGACTCAGCACACACATTAGGAGGGATAAATTTCAAGAACAGTTAAGGATTAATTAAATAAACCACTTCACTAATGCGGTGGAATATTCCTCGTGGACCATGCAGAATATTTGGGGAAAGAAAGGAGTGATCAATTTTGATTGTCTACATCTTGAGTGTTTTGTGACTGCTGTGATGAGATAGGATGAAGAGTAAAAATAAATAGAATTCTGTTCTTAAAAGTATGCTATGCAGGGCTGGCATCAATGAAATTAATAACCTCAGATATGCATATGACACCACCCTTATGTCAGAAAGCAAAGAGGAACTAAAGAGCTTCTTGAAGAAGATGAAAAGAGGAGAGTGAAAAAACTAGCTTAAAAACTCAACATTCAAATAAAATGAAGATCATGGCAAGTGGTCCCATCACTTCATGGCAAGTAGATGGGAAACTGGCAACTATGACAGACGTTATTTTCTTGGGCTCCAAAATCACTGCAGATGGTGACTTCAGCCATGAGATTAAAAAATGCTTGCTCTTTGGAAGAAAAGCTATGACCAACCTAGACAGCATACTGAAAAACAGAAACATCACTTTGCCAACAGAGGTCCATCTAGTCAAGGCTATGGTTTTTCCAGTAGTCATGTATGGATGTAAGAGTTGGATCATAAGGAAGATTGAGCTCCAAAGTACTTATGCTTTTGAACTGTGGTGTTGGAGAAGACTCTTGAGAGTCCCTTGGACCTCAAGGAGATCAAACCAGTCAACCCTAAAAGAAATCAATCCTGAATATCCATTGGAAGGACTGATGTTGAAGCTCCAGTACTTTGGCCACCTGATGCAAAGAGCTGACTCATTAGAAAAGATCCTGATGCTAGGAAAGATTGAAAGCAGGAGAAGAGGATGACAGAGCAAGAGATGGTTAGATGGTATCACTGACTCAGTTTACATGAGTTTGAGCAAGCTCTGGGAGATTGTGAAGGACAGGAAAGCCTGTCATACTGCAGTCCATGCAATCACAAAAAGTCAGACACGACTGAATGGCTGAAGAACAACAATGCAGGGCTGGCTGTGTTGAAAAGTTTGGTGGAAATAAGAAAATGTTGTACAATTTCCTATGTGGCTCGGTTCAGTTCCTAAAATTCCAGAACTTCATGTCAGAGAAAAAAAGTGAATTTGTATGGCTGTTCACTGTGATGTGCCACCAGATACAGGTGTTTCATTCAATCTGGGAGATGATAAGTACTGAGAGGAAGAAGCAAGATAATTAATTTGAAATGCTCAGAAAAATAAATATGCTACGAACAACCTTTAGTTAGTAAAGACTCAAAAAATGTAACATCATAGATTTAAAATGTGCTAATTATTATTTTCAATAACCCATTTGTAGAAAGCAAACTATACGATTAATGTGTTCATATGAAATATAGATGTGTTGATATTATAAAAATTCCTTTTTCAAATATATGTGTATATAAAAGAATTATACATGTATGAAACAATATAAATTCATTTAAAGTTAAAAAAGAAAAAAATGGATAAGGATAGTTACATCAATGGATGACTAACAGGACCTTAATACAAAAGAAACATTTTTTGTTTCAAAATCCTATTTGTAATGATAAAGTCTGGCAAAGTGTGAATATGCACTAAAGTTATTATAATGTAAAATCTCTTAGTGATATTTCTTGTGTGGAAATTAATAAAGGAAGGATATCACCAATAGTTGATTAAGATGTTTGAGATTTTGGTGATAAATTGTTGAGCATAGAATACTACACTTCACATTTAATGGACTTTTTTTCTTACCACGGAAAATGACATTAATAATACAAGCACTGAAATAAACATAATTAGAAGGCCATTAAGATCCTATACGGAAGAAACGTTAAAAAAAACTTTAACTCATGAAACAAAGTTGATTTAATCTAAAATGACTTCCTGAAATGAACAAAAATAATTGCAATTGTAACTGAAAAACAATTGTCAATCCAATAGTTATTAGGTGTATTTCAAATGACATCCCATTTCAGGATAATCTTGTAAGGCAAGCAAATAAAATAAGTGTATTGTGAAATAAAGAAACTACAAGCACAAAGTAATATAAAGAACTTAACTTTCCAGAAAAGAGATGGTAGTAGTCTGCTATGCTTAAATTCTATGGAACCATATCTGAGCTTTGAACATATATCTACATGCAACACTTTGAAGAAAACAGGCAAGAGGCAGTTTATAGAAAACATCAAGCATGGTGACTGATCTTGAAATTTTGCTTTTCATGTGATGATTCTGAAACATTGTATACATTTTATCTAAAGAAAAAGATTTAGGGGAAAATGAAAGTAATTTTTAAATCCTGAAAAACTATTAAATAGAATACAAAGTATTAAAAACACCTTTAGGGTTATTTGGAAGAAGGAATATTTGCACAAGGTCAAATTTTATTGAAAGTAGTTCAACCACTGTTTTCCTCTCATGCATGGGTGAGTGAGTGCTCAGTCATGTCTGACTCTTTACAACCCCATGGACTATAGCTGGCCAGACTCTATCCATGGGATTTCCTAGGCAAGAATGCTGGGCTGAGTTGCCATTTCCTTCTTCAGGGGATCTTCCTCACTCATGGATGGAACCCATGTCTCTTTCATCTCCTGCATTGGTAGGCAGATTCTTTACCACTGAACCACCCAGGAAGTCCTGGTTTCCTCTCATAAACATATGTTAATGTGAATATTTACAAGATAATGTAGCATAAATAGCTGTATTTGGTGGGAAGGCGGACTGAAAAACTTTTAACCAACATATCACTTCTCAAAAAAATATTAATTCAGTTCAGTTCAGTTCAGTTGCTCAGTCGTGTCCAACTCTTTGCGACCCCATAAATTATTAAAAAATGAATACCTGAAACTTTGCATTAGCTTTTGTCAATTATCCTAATAGCATATATTTTTAATCCTTGTTAAAGATAAATTAAATTAAGAAAAATGATTGGCCTAATAAGCATAAACTGCTACACATAGCAAGCATAATACTTATGCATAATAAACTGATAAATAATTTTTCATCATAGAAATATAATAAATAATTTTTCAGTACTTTTACATTATTCATGCTATACTGTAAATGTCTTTGAAATATATCTATTATTAATCATATATGTGTCCATAAAGTTCTTACAGGCTGTTCCATAACATCTTACTGGAAATTTTTTAGCCAACCCAATATATGAACAATAAAAAAAAAATAAAGCCAAGAATGATTAAATTATATGACTAAATTTAATCAATTTAATCAATTTGATTTGATGTAATGGCTAAACTTGTCTAGCATCTAAGGATCTCAATTCTCAATTTACTAATTTTCTAATGTGCCATTTTTTTTTTCTGAGTGTTTTCATTCAGTAAATATCATGATAAAGAGGAGTAAAATAAAAACAGTAAGTGCAGGAAAAGGAAAATTAATATATGTAGCCACTGTTATTCTTCAATTTCCTGATTGTTTCAAGGTTTACCTGGGACTTTTATTTCATTTATTTATTATTTGTTGACATATAGTTGATGAACAATATACGTTAAATATATACAATATAGTTATTCACAGTTTAAGGGTTGAGCTCCATTATTAGTTATTATAAAATATTGGCCATATTCCCTATGTTTCAGAGTATATCCTTGTAGTTTATCTTATATATAATAGTTTGTACCTCTTAATCCCCTATCTTTATGTTGCCCCTCTCCCTTTCTGTCTCCCGTTGGTAACCATTGGTTTGTTCTCCATATTTATGAGTCTGCTTTGTTGTTGTTATATTCACTAGTTTGTTGTGTTTTTTTAGATCCACATATAAGTAATATCATAGAGCATCTTTCTGGCTTATTGCACTTCTCACAATAACCTCCAAGTACATCCATGTTGCTACATGTGACAACATTTCATTCTTTCTTATGACTGTTTCCATTTTACATCTCTATATCACATCTTTATCCATTCACTTGTTGGTAGATATTTATGTTGCTTGCATATCTTGGCTATTGAAGTAAATGTAGCTTTGTAGAAATTATGTTATTTCTATAAAAATAACAAATTAAAATAGATAAGACAGATGATGGACTCTATTCATAATTAGTTTGTGACTCTCCAAGGCCAATGATTGTATTTGTTTGAAAATTACATTTCCATTATCATGATTCACTGCATTCACACTGATAATAAATAAAGCCTCCAAGGTATGCTTATGATATAAATAGTCAATAATATGCTCACTCATCAGTGTTTTTTTTTTTTTTAATAAACATTGGAAATGCAGCATACAATGTAATAAATTATCAAAGCCCAAGATTAATTTCAAAGAGAATTAGGTGTATAAAGTGTCTCATTAACTTTATCACCTAAATTTATTCAAAAATGAGTAAAGATGTAAAATAAAAAATCAAACACATGAGAAAATGTGGATGGTACTATAAACACTGTTTCATTTGATAAAGTACCAAAAAAAAGTATAGAAATCAAACAATTTTATGGCAATAAAAATGTAATGGAATGATGGTATAGCCAATTAGACTAAGCAGAAGAATTTGTCAATTAGAGAATGAACCAGAATAAATTTCTCAGAAAGTAGAAAATTAAAAGGAATAAGAATATAGAAAACAAATCATGTGTGCATGCTAAGTCGCTTCAGTCATGTCTGACTCTTTGCAACCCTATGAACTGTAGCCCGTCAGGCTCCTCTGTCCATGGGATTCTCCAAGCAAGAATACTGGAGTGGGTTTCCATGCTCTCCTCCAGAGGATCTTCCCAACCCAAGGATCTCTTATGTCTCATCTCTTATATCTCATGCATTGGCAGGCAGGTTCTTTACCACTAGTGCCCCCTGGGAAGCCCTCAAAAAAAAAAAAAAAAAAAAAAAAAGAAAGAAAGAAAAGAAAGAAAATTGAATGATATTCTACGTATTAGGTATCCTTAAGCTTAAACAAAGAATCCCATCAACTTTAGCGGTAAACTGCATGTTCTACCCAAAACTTCCTTCCGAGGACAACTAGGAAAGTATGACAAAATATTTTATCAAAATCTCCATAGAGTTAATAAGAAAGTGAAGCATTAGGAAGCTAATATTTGGAAGGAGGGGAACCCCAGAAAGCCGAGCCCAGAAACTGAAGCCACATTCCCCTAGAGACATCTGCTTATATCGGAAGATACAGTTGAGCAAGGCTTTCCATAGACCCGCAAGCCTAAGCAAACAAAAAACCAGACTTTATTTCCAGTTAAGAAGGATAATCCTTTTGGCTTTTAAACAAAAAAAATCACTGATATCACAAAGAAGTCAAAAAGAGAGCAGTTCTCAGAAGGAATTAAGCTGAATTTTGAATCGTCTTACCACTTGTTTGGATTCAAGTGATCTGTAATTTCTAAAGTCCAGCCCTAAAGATTGAGGAAGCAAAAGTAATTCTTCTCTGGAAAGATACAACTTTATCCAGAGTTGTTAATTACCTCTACATTGTTTGATATTGTCAGGTTTCATGGAGGGCAATTAGACTGAGAGCAGGGTTCTAAATGATGACAATAAGAGATTTTGTCCAAATGGCTTCTAAATGAAGTGTTTTTAAAGAAAATGTAAATCAATAACATTATTAGCTAGGCTGATCTTTTTTAATTTTTTAAATATAAATTTATTTATTTTAATTAGACTGATCTTATACTCGAGACCCTTTTTTTGTCTGTTAATAGATGACATCCAAAGGATCAACTTTGGGAAAAAGAAATTGATTCCAGAATTGAAATGAGATAAACTGAACAATACTAAGCAAAAAAACTGAGACATAGTAGGTCTCTATAAAAAATAGCAGAATATGAATATATAAAATAATGATAAATAATAATTTATCTTTATATACAAAACCAAAATACTGAACAGCAAAAGTATGTAAAGTGGAAAGTATTTTTTTGAATTAAAACGTTCTGGATGCTTTGTAAAATTTAGGAAGGATGCAAAAAATAATCATTAATCTCAGATTTTGATAAAAGATTTATTAAAATTTTAATAGTATTAATAGTAAAGTTTTATATATCTGCAAAGCCAAACTTTTTCTTAATAGAAGCCACCTATTTTCCTTTTTCTGGCATCCAAAGATGTACACAACTTTCTCCTTTCCTGTCTTATAAAAGCTCTGTTATAGTGGGAAGTTCTCATGTGTATAAAGCAAAATTAAGGGACAGCAAATATTAACCAGGCCATGGAAAGCTATATAGGAAATGTGGTTGTATCACAGAATGTCCTGTGCACATTGAATTATCACTTTAGTTACACTGTGTTAGTAGTACTATTGTGTTCTTTCCAAACAGTAAAAGACTAACAACCTGAACAGAAGGGCATGCACATGAGTTCTATTACTTTTTTTTAATTAGAAATAAACATCAAGTATCACTAAAAAAACAACAAAAAAGTCTCTCTTGATGTACTGAAATACTTTCTGGTGATTTAATATTGTTAAATCAGTTTTTTGTGAGAAATGATTCCTTCATTACAGTAATTCACTCAAACTAAATGAACCATTTTATTTCCTGTATGTCATTTCTTTGCAGTCTTATAAATGCCACCTACATAATTAAGTGATAAAGATAAAATGGAATCAAAAAACCAGTAAAAAAAAAAGCAGTAAAAATAAGTGTGATAGTGTTTATATATCTGAAAAATAAGAGAACTATTTCCAATCTCATACCCTATAACAACAACCAGAAGTTATAACACTCAGATCAGCATGAAACAATATGAATAATTTGCTGACCTTGAAAAGACAAGACATCTGCTAAGGCATTTGCTATTAGAGAGCTCTCAAATAAAAAAGACAAAGTGCTATAATGCTGTAAAATCATTAATCACAAAGCAAATTCTCTGTGGGAAAACAGACATGATTATAAAAATATGTAAAAGCTGTGTAAACAAGTATTTCAGTTCAGTTCAGTTTAGTCGCTCTTTGCGTGTCTGACTCTTTGAGACCCTATAAATCGCAGCACACCAGGCCTCCCTGTCCATCACCAACTCCCAGAGTTCACTCAAACTCACGTCCATCGAGTCAATGATGCCATCCAGCCATCTCATCCTCTGTTGTCCCCTTCTCCTCCTGCCCCAAACCCTCCCAACATCAAAGTCTTTACCAATGAGCCAACTGTTTGCATGAGGTGGCCAAAGTACTGAAGCTTCAGCTTTAGCATCATTCCTTCCAAAGAAATCCCAGGGCTGATCTCCTTCAGAATGGACTGGTTGGACCTCCTTGCAGTCCAAGGAACTCTCAAGAGTCTTCTCCAACACCACAGTTCAAAAGCATCAATTCTTTGGTGCTCAGCCTTCTTCACAGTCCAACTCTCACATCCAATATGACTACTGGAAAAACCATAGCATTGACTAGACGGACCTTAGTCAACAAAGTAATGTCTCTGCTTTTGAATATGCTATCTAGGTTGGTCATAAATTTTCTTCCAAAGAGTAGGTGTCTTTTAATTTCATGGCTGCAGTCACCATCTGCAGTGATTTTAGAGCCCCAAAAAAAAAAAGTCTGACACTATTTCCACTGTTTCCCCATCTATTTCCCATGAAGTGATGGGACTGGATGCCATGATCTTTGTTTTCTGAACGTTGAGCTTTAAGCCAACTTTTTCACTCTCCTCTTTCACTCTCATCAAGAGGCTTTTTAGTTCCTCTTCACTTTGTGCCATAAGTGTGGTGTCATCTGCATATCTGAGGTTATTGATATTTCTCCTGGCAATCTTGATTCCAGCTTGTGTTTCTTCTAGTCCAGTGTTTCTCATGATGTACACTGCATATAAGTTAAATAAGCAGGGTGACAATATACAGCCTTGATGCACTCCTTTTCCTATTTGGAACCAGTCTGTTGTTTCATGTCCAGTTCTATCTAACTGTTGTTTCCTGACCTGCATACAAATTTTTCAAGAGGCAGGTCAGGTGGTCTGGTATTCCCATCTCTTTAGAATTTTCCACAGTTTATTGTGATCCACACAGTCAAAGGCTTTGGCATAGTCAATAAAGCAGAAATAGAGGTTTTTTTGGAACTCTCTTGCTCTTTCCATGATCCAGCAGATGTTGGCAATTTGATCTCTGGTTATTCTCCCTTTTCTAAAACCAACTTGAACATCAGGGAGTTCACGGTTCACGTATTGTTGAAGCCTGGCTTGGAGAATTTTGAGCATTACTTAACTACCATGTGAGATGAGAGCAATTATGCGGTAGTTTGAGCATTCTTTGGCATTGCCTTTCATTGGGATTGAAATAAAAACTGACCTTTTCCAGTCCTGCGGCCACTGCTGAGTTTTCCAAATTTGCTGGCATATTGAGTGCAACACTTTCACAGCATCATCTTTCAGAATCTGAAATAGCTCCATTGGAATTCCATCACCTCCACTAGCTTTGTTCATAGTGATGCTTTCTAAGACCCACTTGACTTCACACTCCAGAATGTCTGGCTTTAGGTGAGTGATCACACCATCGTAATTATCTGGGGCATGAAGATCTTTTTTGTACAGTACTTCTGTGTATTCTTGCCACCTCTTCTTAATATCTTCTGCTTCTGTTAGGTTCATACCATTTCTGTCCTTTATCGAGCCCATCTTTGCATGAAATATTCCCTTGCTATACCTAATTTTCTTGAACAGATCTCTAGTCTTTCCCAATCTGTTGTTTTCCTCTATTTCTTTGCATTGATCGCTGAAGAAGGCTTTCTTATTTCTTCTTGCTATTCTTTGGAAAGTTGCATTCAGATGCTTATATCTTTCCTTTTTCCTTTGCTTTTTGCTCATCTTCTTTTCACAGCTATTTGCAAGGCCTCCCCAGTCAGCCATTTTGCTTTTTTGCATTTCTTTTCTAGGGAGATGGTCTTCATCCCTGTCTCCTGTACAATGTCATGAACCTCATTCCATAGTTCATCAGGCACTCTATCTATCAGATCTAAGCCCTTAAATCTATTTCTCATTTTCACTGTATAATCATAAGGAGTTTGATTTAGGTCATACCTGAAACGTCTAGTTGTTTTCCCTACTTTCTTCAATTTAAGTCTGAATTTGACAATAAGGAGTTCATGATCTGGGCCACAGTCAGCTCCCGGTCTTGTTTTTGCTGACTGTATAGAGCTTCTCTATCTTTGGCTGCAAAGAATATAATCAGTTTGATTTCGGTGTTGACCATCTGGTGATGTCCATGTGTAGAGTCTTCTCTTGTGTTGTTGGAAGAGGATGTTTGCTATGACCAGTGCATTTTCTTGGCAAAACTCTATTAGTCTTTGCCCTGCTCATTCTGCATTCCAAGGCCAAATTTGCCTCTTACTTCAGGTGTTTCTTGACTTCCTACTTTTGCATTCCAGTCCCCTAGAATGAAAAGGACATTTTTGGGGGGTGTTAGTTCTAAAAGATCTTGTAGGTCTTTATAAAACCATTCAACTTCAGCTTCTTCAGCATTACTGGTTGGGGCATAGACTTTGATTACCATGATATTGAATGTTTTGCCTTGGAGACGAACAGAGATCACTCTGTTATTTTTGAGATTGCATCCAAGTACTGCCTTTTGGACTCTTTTGTTGACCATGATGGCTACTCCAACTCTTCTGAGGGATTCCTGACTGCAGTAGTAGATATAATGGTCATCTGAGTTAAATTCACCCATTCCAGTCCATTTTAGTTTGCTGATACCTAAAATGTCGACGTTCACCCTTGCCATCTCCTGTTTGACCACTTCCAATTTGCCTTGATTCATGGACCTGACATTCCAGGTTCCTATGCAATATTGCTCTTTACAGCATCGGATCTTGCTTCTATTACCAGTCACATCCACAACTGGGTATTGTTTTTGCTTTGGCTTCATCCCTTCATTCTTTCTGGAATTATTTCTCCACTGATCTCCAGTAGCATATTGGGCACCTAATGACCTAGGGAGTTCCTCTTTTGGTATCCTATCATTTTGCCTTTTCATTCTGTTCATGGGATTCTCAAGGCAATAATACTGAAGTGGTTTGCCATTCCCTTTATATGGTAAATGTTATATGATCTGTTACTTAAAAAAAAGATTGAATTTCATTTATTATTCTTGAAATACTCAGAATTTATATGCCATCCAACTTTAAATCTAGTTTTAATTATAATGATGGTAGAGTGTGGTGTATAGAGACATGAGGGTGAAAATCACTGATGTTCCCCAGGAGGTACTTCAAGATACAAACAAAAACAATGATTACAAATGTTAATGAATAAATAGAGAATATGCAGCGAAGGGGCTTTTACCATTTTCCATACATTAAAGAACTGAAATAGGCAAAAATATATATTTGTTGCACATGCATATATGTAATTTATAGTTTTATATGTATCTCTTCTTCAGGAAAGCCACTGGTCTTTCTCCTTAGTCTTGCTGCTGTTGCTGCTAAGTCACTTCAGTCATGTCCGACTCTGTGCGACCCCAGAGATGACAGCCCACCAGGCTCCCTTGTCACTGGGATTCTCCAGGCAAGAACACAGGAGTGGGTGGCCATTTCCTTGTCCAATGCATGAAAGTGAAAAGTGAAAGTGTGATCGCTCAGTCGTGTCCAACTCAGTGACCTCATGGACTGCAGTTCACCAGGCTCCTCCGCCCATGGGATTTTCCAGGATAGAGTACTGGAGTGGGTTGCCATTGCCTTCTCCCTCCTTAGTCTTAACAGCTAATATTACAATTGTAGTTTTCTTCCTCTCATCTTTTCACCAGTCTGATTGTTCATTACAGTGTCACCAGCGTGATCTAAAAGATGACTTATACCAAAGAAGAACTGAAAAACATAGACCTTATAAGACATAATAGTCATTTTACAGAATGAGAAAAATCACAGTAAAGTGAGTTCTAAAACAGAGCTAAGAAAAATATTAAACTGACACAAGTCAGAGAGATAGGAGGAAGACAAAAAATAAAGATCAATTTTCAGTAGTCATGTATGGATGTGAGAGTTGGACTATATAGAAAGTTGGATGCTGAAGAATTGATGCTTTTGAACTGTGGTGTTGGAAAAGACTCTTCAGAGTCTCTTGAACATCAAGGAGATCCAAAGAGTCCATCCTAAGGGAAATCAGTCCTGAATATTCATTGGAAGAACTGATGCTAAAGCTGAAACCCCAATACTTTGGCCACCTGTTGAGAACTGACTCAATGGAAAATACCCTGATGCTGGGAAACATTGAAGGTGGGAGGAGAAGGGGACAACAGAGGATAAGATGGTTAGCAAGCTCAGGGAGTTAGTGAAGGACAGGGAAACCTGGTGTGCTGCACTTCATGGGGTCGCAATGAGTCGGACACGAATGGGCAACTGAACTGAACTGAAGAGAACAAATGATCAAGATAAAAGACATACAAGGGGAAATTTTCCTCTCAGGAAATCTACTCTTCTGATAAGAGTTATATATAATTTTCTTTACAAAATTAACACACATTCTTATTATAACTCTAAGGCCTAGAAATAAACAGCATTTGAAGTATATTAACAAAAAAATCACTTGGTGTCACAAATGTAAGAAGTGACTATAAACAATTTATAGTTCTAACACTTTAGTTATAAAACAGTTGTATATGCAAAATATATAACTACACATGTAATATATATTTTTATTGTTTAAATAATTTATGAATTTAAATAAATGATGAAATTAGAAAATTTTAAAATGTTAAAAAGATGAAATATTAAGGTGATCAACAGATCACTCTTTTTATGATTATGTATACAGTCACTTCCCAAGTCAAGTTGGCCTTAGAAAGAATCACTGCAAACAAAGCTAGTGGAGGTGATGGAATTCCAGCTGAGCTACTTCAAATCCTAAAAAATGATGCTGTGAAAGTGCCACACTCAATATGCCAGCAGATTTGGAAAACTCAGCAAGGGGCCACCGGACTGGAAAAGGTCAGTTTTCATTCCAATCCCAAAAAAATGCAATGCCAAAGAATCTTCAAACAACTGCACAATTGCACTCATCTCATATGCTAGCAAAATAATGTTCAAATTTCTCCAAGTGAAGTTTCAACACTGTGTGCACAAAGAAATTCCAGATGTTCAAGCTGAATTAAGAAAATGCAGAAGAACCAGAGATAAATTACCAATATCTGTTGGATCATCAAAAAAGCAAGAGAGTTCCAGAAAAACATCTACTTCTGCTTCATTGCTATGCCAAAGCCTTTGACTGTGAGGATCATGATAAACTGGAAAATTCTTCAAGAGATGGGAATACCAGACCACCTAACCTGCCTCCTGAGAAAACTGTTTGCAGGTGGAGAAGCAACAGTTAGAACTGGACATGTAACAATGGACTGGTTCCAAATTCAGAAAAGAGTATGTAAAGGCTGCATATTTTTACCCTGCTACTTTAACATATGCAGAGTACATCATGCGAAATGCCAAACCAGATGAAGCACAAGTTAAAGTCAAGATTGTGGGGAGAAATATCAATAACCTCAAATATGCAGATAACACCATCCTTATGGCAGAAAGAAAAGAGGAATCAAAGAGTCTTTTGATGAAAGTGAAAGAGGAGAGTGAAAAACCTGGCTTAAAACTCAGCATTCAAACAACAAAGATCACGGCATTCAGTCCCATCACTTCACGCAAATAGATGGGGAAATAATGGAAACTGTGACAGACTATTTCCTTGGGCTCCAAATCACTGAAGATGGTGACTGCAGCCATGAAATTAAAAGACACTTGCTCCTTGGAAGAAAAGCTATGACCAATCCAGACAGCATATTAAAAAGCAGAGATATTACTTAACCAACAAAGGTCTGTATAGTCAAAGCTATAGTCTCTCCAGTAGTCATATATGGTGTGAGATTTGAATCACAAAGAAAGCTGAGCACCTAAGAATTGATGATTTTGAACTGTGGTGTTGGAGAAGACTCTTGAGAGTCCCTTGGACTGCAAGGAGATCCAACCAGTCCATCCTAAAGGAGGTCAATCCTGGGTGTTCATTGGAAGGACTGATGCTAAAGCTGAATCTCCAATACTTTGGCCACCTGATGAGAAGAACTGACTCATTAGGAAAGACCCTAATGCTGGGAAAGTTTGAAGGTAGGAGGAGAAAGGAATGACAGAGGATAAGATGTTTGGATGGCATCACCAACTCAATGGATATTAATTTGAGCAAGCTCTGGGAGTTGGTGATGGACAGCAAAACCTGGTGTGCTGCAGTCCATGGGGTTGCAGAGTCAGACACGACTGAGTGACTGAACTGAATTGAATACAGTCGTATATTGTTGGATTTAGCAATATTTTTTAGTGAATTAAGCATAATTTAATTGACATCTAGATATTTCTCTGTCATGTAATATGGAAAAAATGGTTTTGTGTTTTTGTATTTTTTGAAATCTGAAGACCAATACTTTTTTGAAGTACATTCTAATAAATGCAACATTTTATGGATATTCTCTTTCTTTAAGTGACAGATATACTTTTAAAGGAAAGGTAATTTTGAAAAAGTAGAAAAATTTACAATTTACTTAAAGCAGTTAAAGTTTAGAACTGGTCTTTGAAAAGTTATAAAAATAATAGTTGTCAAGAAATCCTTAAGTATATATGTCTTACTACCTTTAATATAGGTATTGAAACTAATCATATTGTCATATATTCAACTGTCCTGTCATAAAACTGGATATTTCTAGGAGTTCTCACAAGCTAATACACCTCACTTTCCTAATTATTAGAAAGAAGTTCTAGACAATATAAATGTAGTGTGTGCTCAGTTGCTCAATTGTGTCCAACTGTTTCCCATATCAGGAGCTGTAGTCCTCCAGGCTCCTCTGTCCAAAGAATTATCCTGGCAAGAATAGTAGAGTAGGTTGCAATTTCCTCCTTCCGGGCATCTTTCCAAGCATAAATTGAACCTATGTCTCCTGAATATCCTGCATTGGCAGACAGATTCTTTACCAGTGAGCCACCAGGGAAGACAACATAAATGTAGAGGTGGTTTAGTCCCTAAACCATGTCCAGCTTTTTGCAGCCTCATGGACTATGGCCCACTAGGTTCCTCTGCCATTGGATTTTCCAGGCAAGAGTACTGGACTGAGTTGCCATTTCCTTTTCCACAGTATCTTCCCCATCCAGGGATTAAACTAGGGTCTCCTGAATTGCAGATAGAATCTTTACCAACTGAGTCATAAAATAAGCCCATACATAAATGTAGAACTGGATCTAAAATTTTGTTGACATATAAATAAGTCCATAGGTAGATACAGACTAACATAAAAATAGTCACAATATCACACATCAAGGTGACTGCACATTCTTTCTAAATATACATTAGTTTCTGATTAATTTCTTTGTTTTCAGACAATAATACAAATAATAAATTTATACTGTCATTATTAAATGAAATAATTTTGTCATATCTTTCTACTTTACAGTGAGAAAAGTGTTTCTAAAATGTTTTCACACTTATTATTGTAATCTAAACTTTCTGAAACCACTTTACTAGATAGAATTACTAAGTCTTTCCAAGGATGGCAATTCAATTGCTAGCTTAACAAAACAACTGCATTTAGAACCTAAAATAAACTGGAGATAATCATGAAAATAACCAGGGCAACATCTTTCACATAAACCATGTAAGATATAAATTTGGAGTTTCAATAATTTAGAAAAATATTGGCATAAATATACAGAGAATTTTTAATTACCAACCTAAAAAAATTAATCCACTATAAATCTCTTGACTTCTCTTGCTTTATTCTTTTTCTCTCCACTATATAATCCATTTCTGTTTCTTTTTAACATATCCAAATCCAACATGTCTTAATGGAAAATATCAGAACTCACCTTCCTCTAGAATTTTAAACTGCCTAAACCAGTTTTCCCCTTCATAGATCATAGCCTTGTTAAGCGAAGGGGTTTGTGCAACTCTGAAGCTATGAAACATGCCATGTAGGGCCACCAAGATGGAGTGGTCAAAGTGGAGAGTTCTGACAAAACATGGTTTACTGGAGGAGGGATGGCAAACCACATGAGGATTCTTGCTGTGATAACCCTATAAAGAGTATAGGAAGGCAAAAATATATGAAACCAGAAGATGAACCCATCAGGTCAGAACATGTCTGGTATGCTACTGAGGAAGAGCAGAGGGTAATTACTAATAGTTCCAGAAAGAATGAAGAGGCTAGGCCAAAGCAAAAATGATACTCAGTTATGGATGTGTCTGGTGGTTAAAGTAAAGTTAAATGCTGTAAATAATAATATTGCATAAGAATCTGGAATGTTAGGTCCATGAAACAAGGTAAATTTGGATGTGATCAAACAGGAGATGGCAAGAATGAACTTCGACATCTTAGAAATCAGTGAACTAAAATGGGCAAGAATAGGAGAATCTAATTCAGATGACCATCATATCTACTACTGTGGACAAGAATCCTTTAGAAGGAATGGAGTAATCCTCACAGTCAATAAAAGAGTCCAGAATGCAGTACTTGGGTACAATCTCAAGAACAAACAAACAAAAAAATGATCTCCATTTGTTTTCAAGGCAAACATTAAACATCACAGTAATCCAAGTCTATGCCCCAACCACTGATGCTGAAGAAGCTTAAGTTGATCAGTTCTATGAAGACCTACAAAACCTCCTAGACTAACACCAAAAGGAAAAAAAAAAAAGTCATTTTCATCATAGATGATTGGAATACAAAGGTAGGAAGTCAAGAGATTTCTAGAGTAACAGGCAGGTTTGGCCATGGAGTACAAAACAAAACAGAGCAAAGATTAAGTTTTATCAAGAGAACACACTGGCCATAGAAAGCACCCTTTTCCAACAACAAAGTAGACATCTCTACACATGGACATCACCAGATAGTCAATACCAAAATCAGATTGTTTATATTCTTTGCAGCTGAAGATGAGGATTTTCTATACAAGACCTGGGGATAACAGTGGCTCAGATCATAAACTTCTTATTGCAACATTCAGTCTTAAATTGAAAAAAAGTAGGGAAAACTACTAGGCCATTTAGGTATGACTTAAATCAAATTTCTTATGATTATACAGCGGAGGTGACAAATAGATCCAAGAGATTATATACGATAGACAGAATGCCCAAAGAACTATGGATGGATATCCATTACACTGTACAAAAGGCTGAAGCCAAAATTATCCCAAGGAAAAATAAATGCAAGAAGTCAAAGTGGTTGTCTGAGGAAATTTTACAAAAAACTAAGGAAATAAAAGCAAAAGGCAAGGGAGAAAAGGAAAGATATACACAACTGAATGCCAAGTTCCAGAGACTAGCAAGGAGAGGTAAAAAGACCTTCTTGAATGAGCAGTGTAAAGAAGTTAAGGAAAACGATAAAATGGGAAAGACTGGAGGTCTTTTAAATAAAATTGTAGATACCCAGTGAACACTGCATGCACGGATGGGCATGATAAAGACAGAAACAGTAAGGGACTAGCATAAGCAAAAGAGATTAAGAAGAGGTGGCAAGAATACACAGAAGTACTATACAAAAAGGCTCTTGATCTGGATAACCACGATGGTGTGGTCACTCACCTAGAGGTAGACATTCGGGAAAGTAAAGAAGAACTAAAGATCCTCTTGATAAAGATGAAAGAGGAGAGTGAAAAAGTTGGCTTAAAACTCAACATTCAGAAAACTAAGATCTTGCCTCTAGTCCCATCACTTCATGGCAAATAGAAGGGGAAACAGAGGAAACAGTGACAGACTTTATTTTGGGGGCTCCAAAATCACTGCAGATGGTGACTGCAGCCATGAAATTAAAAGATGCTTACTTCTTGGAAGGAAAGTTATGACCAACCTAGCAAGGGCAACCCACTCCAGTACTCTTGCCTGGAAAATCCCATGGGCAGAGGAGCCTGGTAGACTGCAGTCAATGGGGTCGCAAAAAGTCGGACACGACTGAGCGACCACACTTTCACTTTTCACTTTGATGCATTGGAGAAGGAAATGGCAACCCACTCCAGTGTTCTTGCCTGGAGAATCTCCTGGATGGGGGAGCCTGATGGGCTGCCATCTAAAGGGTCGTGCAGAGTCAGACACAACTGGAGAGACTTAGCAGCAGCAGAGAGCATGTTAAAAAGCAGAGAGACATTGCTTCACCAACAAAGGTCCATCTAGTCAAAGCTATGGTTTTTCCAGTAGTCATGCGTGGATGTGAGAGTTGAACTATAAAGAAAGCTGAGCACCGAAGAATTGATGCTTTTGAACTGTGGGGTTGGAGAAGACTCTTGAGAGTCCTTTGGACTCTCCTTGCAAGGAGATCAAACCAGTCCATACTAAAGGAGATTGGTCCTGAATATTCATTGGAAGGACTGATGCTGAAGCTAAAACTCCAATATTTTGGCCACCTTATGAGAAGAACCAACTCATTTGGAAAGACCCTGATGCTGGGAAAGATTGAAGGCAGGAGGAGAAGGGGGCAACACCGGATGAGTTGGATGGCAATCACTGACTCAATGGACATGAGTTTGAGTAAACTCCGGGAGTTATTGATGGACACGGAGGCCTGGGGTGCTGCAGCTCATGGGATTGGAAAGAGCTGGACACGACTGAGTGAACTGAACTGAACTGAATTGATTACATACAAATCCAGTTTTGATGATGGAATTCCATCTGAGCTATTTAAAATACTAAAAGAAGAGTTCTTGTTAAAGTGTTGCACTCAATATGTCAGCAAATTTAGAAAACTCAACAGTGGTCACGGACTGTAAAATGTCAGTTTTCATTCCAATCCCAAAGAAGCATAGTGTCAAAGAATGTTCAGACTACAGTACAGTTGTGTTTATTTCACATGCTACTGAGGTTATGCTCAAAATCCTGTATGTGATGTTTCAACAGTACATGAACAGAGAGCTTCAAGATATATAATCCATATTTAGAAAAAGCAGAGGAACCTGAGATCAAATTGCCAACATTTGTTGGATCATAGAGAAATTTTGTAATGATTCCAGGAAAATACTTAATTCTTCTTCACTGACTACACTAAAGCCTTTGACTATGTGGATAGCAATAAACTGTGGAAAGTTCTTAAAGAGATGGGAATACAAGACCACCTTACCTGTTTTCTGAGAAACCTGTATGCCTGTCAAGAAGCAACAGTTAAAACTGAACATGGAATAATGGAGTTCCAAACTGGGAGAGGAGTATGTAAAGGTGACAAGTATACTGTCACCCTGTTTGTTTAACACATGTGCAGAGTACATCATGCAAATGCCAGGGTGGATGAATCACAAGTTGGAATCAAGATTGCTAGGAGAAATATCAACAAGATATATCTTTATATATATAATATACATATAGTATATATATATTATAGTGCATATATTTATATAAAATAAAATATAATGTAATACTATTAATATAATATGTGATATATATTTATATATATATATTCATTATATATGGAATCTTCTTCATGAGAAAATTGTTGAGGGCTAATGAGAAATTTTCTGTTTTCATTTATTCATTATGCTTATCATAATGTCATATACACAAAAATTATTCAGCAAATATTCTGCATCTTTTCTGAAAGAAAATAATGAAATAATTTTCCTAGTTTACTCAAGTATTTTTTTTAATTGATATATTAAATTATGAGCTTTAAGTATTTTCTGAAAAGAAGCATTGCTGAAATAAATCTAGAAGTATTGAAAATGCTCCTCTTCAAAATCTATAGAATGTGCAACATCGAAAATGAATCCTAATGTAAAGATTGTAACTACACACTTAGGGCAATAATGATGTGTCATTGTAGGCTCAGGGAGTATAACAAATGTACTCTTTTGAATGCTATGGTGGAGAATGCTGCCCATGGTCTTCTGTGTTTGCTCAGCACAAACGAGGGTTTGATCGCTGAGTCAGGATGATCCCCTGGAGGAGGAATGACAACCCACTCCAGTATTCTTGCCAGGAAAAATCCCACGAAGAGAGGAGCCCATGGGATCCCCAAAAGTCAGACATGACTGGGACTGAGGGTGCATGTTGTCCATGTGTGGGATAGGGTTATACTGGAACTCTGTGTATTTTCTGAACAATCTATTGTGAATCTAAAAATGCCCTAAAAATGAAGTTTATTAAAAATTGTTAACTGGTAATTATAGGCATCATCACTATGTTAACAATTATAGGTAAACTAATCAAAATTTGAAAAATAAAAATTAAACAAATTTCATATATATATATATTTCTCTATAAATAATAATAGGATATCTATTAATGAGGAAAATCTAGCTTTTAATAAAATTAAATAACAAATGCAATTTTAAGCATTCCTATGTGATAGATATTTAATCAGTATAAATACATGAAATAAAAAAATGCTCTATATTTGCTTAAATATAAAGAAATACCTTATATTGATTAATGACTTTCACATAAAGGTTGTTTCCTGTTAGAATGGAAAAGTTCAAATAAAACTGAGTTTTGAAGATTAAAGTGTGAATTAAAGAGGTAGCTATGAAAATGTTCACTATGAAGGGGTATTTAGCATAGAATTATTTCTGAGTTCCATGTAAAAATATGATTTCCACATAATCTTTCCATCATAATATTGAACTTATAGGTAAATCTGAACCAATTTGAGAAAAACACTATAATATAAATTCAAAATTGTATATAAAACTTACATGCTTTGTGAAATTTCTGCTTGACATCATGAATGGTAGATTTTTGTGTCACCTGAAAAATGGAGAGAATGATTAAGGAAAAGTATTCATTTGTGTGCTTCATATTCCTTTAATAAGGAAACATTTGTTTAATATGTTTATAATATAAAATAAGTACAAAATGTCTAGATCTTTTGTTTAGCTCTCTAGTCACTACCTCTCTGATGATTTTGAAACATTGCCTCTTTAAGGCTTTTGCAAAAGTTTTGTATTTATATATTACAGCAATAATGTAATTATGAGGTCATCCAAATTCTTATTTCAAAATTCATTTTTATTAATTTTCTCTGCCTGTGATATTCAGTTTCTGATTTCCAAATTGATGGGACTATCAATTCAAATTATGAATGGATTCAAAAGAAATAAAGTAAAAGAGTTATCAGAGGGATACAGGGATATAAAATTTATTTGCACAAACAAAAGAGGGAAATATTTACTTCAGAATATCATGTAAAAATTAAAAATATTCAAAGCTTCATAGTTATGTTTTTAAAATTTTCACCCAAAGATGCCATAGGACCAACAGAAATCTGTTAGAAATATATATATATATATATATATATATATATATATATATATATATATATATATATATATATATCCATTCTTTAAGTATATTATTATTATTTGGTCCTAATCTACAGAAATTAAATCTTTCCAATGTTAGGTGGCACAGTGATAAAGAATCCACCTGCCAATGCAGGGGATGCAAGAGACACAGGCTCTATCCCTGGGTCAGGAAGAACCTTTGGAGTAGAAAATGGCAACAGCAGAAAAGGAGAAAAGTGTGGCAGAAGATAAGATAATTAGCATTGCAAACTCAATGGACTAGAACTTTAGCAAACTCAGATAGTGAAGGACAGGGAAGTCTGGTGTGCTGCAGTCACAAAGAGTTGGACATGACCTAGCAACTAAACAATAACAACAAAAATGCTAGAAAAGAGAATAAGGGAAAATGTTTCTTCATCTAAATAGGAAAATTCATTAGGATAAGAGTTTTATCAAAACACCCTAAACCATCACAGTACTTTCTGACTTTCTGATTCAGTCCCTAGCCAGCTTGCAAACTGAAATTCCCCTCTGCTTCTGATTTCTCATTGGCTTGTGAAAAACCCAACAATCCTTCAAGGACTATGTCATAGATATTTTCATATTCATGCAAGTCAAATGTATTTCCTTTCTCTAAACAAATATAGAATATTATGTGCATGGTTTATTTTAGTTTTTGCTACATTAAAATCTTCTTATGGCTATTTTGGGAGGATAAAATTAAAAAAAAAAAAAAGTGTCCAAAAGGATGGTACTTAATAATATTAATATTCTAGGCAGTTGTTATTGAAATTATTATACTTAATATTGTGTTATATACTAAAAGCATAACAAAGAGTACATTATTTTACTATATTTCATTCCCTCCTGTAACCAAGTGTGACAAAACATTCAGAATTATTTCTTATTTCTTCTATGTTTATAGTCTACTAAACCAGAAAGTTTCAAGGACTGAAGGATGATATTTTTTCTATTTGTGTTATGCTTTAAATTACAAAAGAAACCTAAATGATTCTGTTAGTGTATCATTGTCTTTTCTAAATGTAGGAAAATATTTGAAAATTTTAGAGAAGATAATATGTATTTGTATGCTTAAACATAACATATTTTAATTTTGAATATTAAACTGACATTTGAATTATATTTTTTAAAGGTGATGGTTTGTTTTAGTAATATTCACTTCATTATTTCATTGTTATTTAATAATTATCAGTCGGTTCAGTTCAGTTCAGTCGCTCAGTCGTCTCCAACTCTTTGCGACCCCATGAATTGCAGCATGCCAGGCCTCATTGTCCATCACCAACTCCTGGAGTTCACTCAGACTCATGTCCATCGAGTCAGTGAGGCCATCCAGCCATCTCATCTTCTGTCGTCCCCTTCTCCTCCTGCCCCCAATCCCTCCCAGCATCAGAGTCTTTTGCAATGAGTCAACTCTTCACATGAGGTGGCCAAAGTACTGGAGTTTCAGCTTTAGCATCATTCCTTCCAAAGAACACCCAGGGCTGATCTCCTTCAGAATGGATTGGTTGGATCTCCTTGCAGTCCAAGGAACTCTTCAAGAGTCTTGCAGTCCAAGGGACTCTTCAAGAGTCTTCTTCAAAAGCATCAATTATTCAGCACTCAGCTTTTTTCACAGTCCAACTCTCACATCCATACACGACCACTGGAAAAATCATAGCCTTGACTAGATGGACCTTTGTTGGCAAAGTAATGTCTCTGCTTTTCAATATGCTATCTAGATTCGTCATAACTTTTCCTCCAAGGAGTAAGCATCTTTTAATTCACTATTATATGTTGTGGCCTCTGACAAAGACGCCTAAGATTCACGTACTATTCTCTAGAGTAACAGATATCCGTTCTTCAGTCTTTTCAAGAGCCATATATTTTAAAACATAATAATATATAATATAGTGATAATTTTCATGATTAACAACTCCTCAGTTAGGGTTCACTGTGGGCTCAGCTCCCGCTATTTGAGGGCACATAATTTTGACTGTGTGGATCCCCCCAAAATGTGGAAAATTCTGAAAGAGATGAGAATACTAGACCACTTGCCTCCTGAGAAATTTGTATGCAGGTCAAGAAGCAACAGTTAGAATTGCACATGGAATAACAGACTGGTTCCAAATAGGAAAAGGAGTACTTCAAGGCTATATATTGTCACCCTTCTTGTTTAACTAATATGCAGAGTACATCATGAGAAATGCTGGACTAGATGAAGAACAAGCTGGAATCAAGTTTGCCAGGAGAAATATCAATAACCTCAGATTTGTAGATGACACCAAATTTATGGTAGAAAACGGAGAAAAAAAAAAAAAACACTAGTGAGCCTCTTGAAGAAAATGAAAGAGGAGAATGAAAAAGCTGGCTTAAAACTCAATATTCAGAAAATTAAGATCATGGCATCCAGTCCCATCACTTCATGGCAAATAGATGGGGAAACAACGGAAACAGTGACAGGTTTTATTTTTGGGGGCTCCAAAATCACTACAGATGGTGACTGCAGCCATGAAATTAAATGATGCATACTCCTTGGAAGAAAAATTATGACCAACCTAGACAGCATAGCAAAAAGCAGAGACATTACTTTGCCAAAAAAGGTCTGTCCAGCCAAGGCTATGTTTTTTTTCAATATTCACGTATGGATGTGAGAGTTAGACTACAAAGAAAGCTGGGCACCAAAGAATTTGGTGCTTTTGAAGTGTGGTGTTGGAGAAGATTATTGAGAGTCACTTGGACTGTAAAGAGATCCAACCAGTACATACTAAATGAAATCAGTCCTGGATATTCATTGGAATGACTGATACTGAAGCTGAAACTCCAATATTTTGGCCACTTGATGTGAAGAACTGACTGATTAGAAAATACCCTGATTCTGGGAAAGATTGAAGACAGGACAAGAAGAGGATGAGAGAGGATGAGCTAGTTGGTTGGCATTACTGACTCAATGGACATGAGTTTGAGTAAGTTCCAGGTGTTGGTGATGGACAGAGAAGCCTGATGCACTGCAGTCCATGGAATCGCAAAGAATCAGATATGAGTGAACTACTGAAATGAACTGAACTGAATCTTGTGTATACATGCCAGTGGTTCTAACAGTCTATGAAATTATTGAAGACAATTATCTGGTGTATTGTAGTTTGTGTTTCAACGTGTAGCATGCCATATAGCATATAATAAAGTGTTAGGTTACTTTTGTTGAAGTGAAAAATAAAGCTATGAGCAGAAATTTGCATGGAAACAGAAGCCCCTTGATTTGATATGAAAAATCTTTCACAAGTAGATTACTGTGGAAAAGCTGTATGTTTTGTTTTTCAAACCAGCATATAGTAAATCTCGATCTTCTAACTTGACATATACACATTTTCCCCCCTGAATTTATAGACTTCCAAGACTAAAAGTATGCTACTGTGAAAAAAATCTACTTGTGGAAACTGGGTTATTATTATAAGCTTTTCTAAAAGTTTTCAATTTAATATTTTTATTAAATTACATTTAAATTTCACGTGTTAAAAAAAAAAAAGCTGCTGACTTTGAATAAATCTTTGAGAACTGCCCTTTTCCAGAACAATTTAGTCAAATACAGCAGAAAAATATATGATTAACCATGAAATGATTCAGACAGTACGTGTTGCTCAATTAGCCACAAGCTTGTGCTTGGTCAACTCTTTCAGTACTTTAGTTACACTCAGCACAAAAAGAGGAAAATATGATCATTAATAGAGCATATAAGACTTTCTGATTACTAAATAAATGTCTCTGTAGATTCATTAAGAAATTTTTTCATAATAATTTCTACTTTTAGCCAGTTTAAACAACAAGGACCAGCTATCTGTAATAATTCATTCATTTTGGTAAATCACAATTAATTGTGCTGTTGGGAGAAAAAATATTCTGTCATCTGAAATCCTAAAATTCTCATTAATCTTTCTTTATAATTGGAGTGACTTAATCTTAAAATATTAGGTACACAAGGTAATTGATGTTTATTAGTTGAACCAAAAATTTATCCTTAAATTTCAACTAATCATAATTGAGTTTTGTGTCATCATTATGTTTTCAACATTTAGGTTGAAGAACTTAGAAAAATATTTTCACATTAAAGTACAATTTAGGGTTTGCTTGAATACCCCCCTTATGAAGATACTGCAGTATTTCACAAAATAATTATTTTTTCACTATTACTACCTTTTGAAATTTGAAAGTGGCAATTCTTTTACCATCTGAGCCACCAGGAAAACTCTTTATATACTATAGTGGGTTATTTTAAAAAAGGTTTTGCACAGTCAAAAAAAAATGTATATTTCCATGTATTTCAGATCTTATTATCATAGCAAATGGCTCTTTATATGTTACAATAGCACATTTTGTCAATTATTTATTAAAAATAAAAATAAGCATAAATATATAAATTATTAAAATTTTTATCATGGAAAGTTTCAAAAATATATCCTTCATGAATAATTTTCTTTTAAATAAATATTTGGCTACTATGCCAAAGCATTTGACTGTGTGGAACACAATAAACTGGAAAATTCTGAAAGAGATGGGAATACCAGACCACCTGACCTGCCTCGTGAGAAATCTGAATGCAAGTCAGGAAGCAACAGTAGAAACTGGACATGGAACAATAGACTGGTTCCAAATAGGAAAAGGAGTGCATCAAGGCTGTATATTGCAACCCTGCTTAGTTAACTTATATGCAGAGTATATCATGAGAAACGCTGGATTGGGAGAAACACAAGCTGGAATCAAGATTGCTGGGAGAAATATCAATAAACTCAGATATGCAGATGGCCATACCCTTATGGCAGAAAGTGAAGAAGAATAAAATGCTTCCTGATGAAAGTGAAAGAGGAGAGTGAAAAAGTTGGCTTACAGCTCAATATTCAGAAAACGAACATCATGGCATCCGGTCCCATCACTTCATGGGAAATAGATGGGAAAACAGTGGAAACAGTGTCAGACTTTATTTTTGGGCTCCAAAATCACTGCAGATGGTGACTGCAGCCATGAAATTAAAAGACGCTTATTCCTTGAAAGAAAAATTATGACCAACCTAGATAGCATATTCAAATGCAGAGATATTAGTTTGCCAACTAAGATCCATCTAGTCAAGGGTATGGTTTTTCCTGTGGTCATGTATGGATGCGAGAGTTGGACTGTGAAGAAGGTTAAGCGCCGAAGAATTGATGCTTTTGAACTATGGTGTTAGAGAAGACTCTTGAGAGTCCCTTGGACTGCAAGGAGATCCAACCAGTCCATTCTGAATGAGATTAGCCCTGGGATTTTTTTGGGAGGATTGATGCTAAAGCTGAAACTCCAGTAATTTGGCCACCTCATGCGAAGAGTTGACTCATTGGAAAAATCTCTGATGCTGGGAGGGATTGGGGGCAGGAGGAGAAGGGGATGACAGAGGATGAGATGGCTGGATGGCATCACTGACTCGATAGACATGAGTTTGTGTGAACTCCAGGAGTTGGTGATGGACAGGGAGGCCTGGTGTGCTGCAATTCATGGGGTTGCAAAGAGTCGGACAAGACTGAGCAACTGCACTGAACTGAACTGAACCAGTAAATTATGTGTAAATATACATTTTACCTAGAATTATAGCCTAAATGTTAATTATTTTCTCATTACATGTATATATATAAATATTGTAAATATAAGAGTAGAAAGAAAAGTATGGTTGAAAATATGACTCTGAGTATCTGATTTTATTCTATATAAGTATTATATGATTATAACATTGTAGACATAAATAGAGTGTCAATAACCACTCCAAAACTAACATTTATTTTTTTAATCCTTCAATATAATTAAATACACTTTAGTGACTAAAATATCCATTTATACTGTCTATTATCAAGCCATTTCATTTCATTTAATATGAAAATAATAGTCTTTATACATTATGTACTTAACAAGCGGCTATTTCTTTACATTATTTTCTGCCTTATAGCTAGATATTTCTAACATATGGAAAAGATGAAACAAGATGTAAAATTGCAGATAGAGTTTGATGCCCAACTCAGCAGTGGCCACAGGATTGGAAAAAGTCAGTGTTAATTCCAATCCGAAAGAAAAGCAATTCCAAAGAACTCTCAAACTACTGCACAACTGCACACATCTCACACGCTAGTAAAGCAATGCTCAAAATTCTCCAAGCCAGGCTTCAGCAATACGTGAAATGTAAAATTCCAGATGTTCAAGCTGGTTCTAGAAAAGGCAGAGGAACCAGAGATCAATATACCAACATCCGCTGGATCATTGGAAAAGCAAGAGAGTTCCAGAAAAAACATCTATTTCTGCTTTATTGGCTATGCCAAAGCCTTTGACTGTGTGGATCACAATAAACTGTGGAAAATTTTGAAAGAGATGGGAATACCAGACCACCTGACCTGCCTCTTAAGAAGATGTACGCAGGTCAGGAAGCAACAGTTAGAACTGGACATGGAACAACAGCCTGGTTCCAAACAGGAAAAGGAGTACATCAAGGCTGTATATTGTCACCCTGCTTAGTGAACTTATATGCAGAGTACATCATGAGAAACGCTGGCCTGGAAGAAGCACAAACTGGAATCAAGATTGCCAGGAGAAATATCAATAACCTCAAATATGCAGATGATGACACACTTATGGCAGAAAGTGAAGAAGAACTAAGGAGCTTCTTGATGAAAGTGAAAGGGGAGACTGAAAAAGTTGGCTTAAAGCTCAACATTCAGAAAACTAAGATCATGGCATACAATCTCATCACTTCATGGCAAATAGATGGGGAAACAGTGAAAACAGTGGCTGACTTTATATTGGGGGTCTCCAAAATCACTACAGGTAATGATTGCAGCCATGAAATTAAAAGACATTTACTCCTTGGAAGGAAAGTTATGACCAACCTAGACAGCATATTGAAAAGCAGAGACATTAGTTTGCCAGCAAAGGTCCATCTAGTCAAGGCTATGGTTTTTCCAGTGGTCATGTATGGATGTGAGAGTTGGACTATAAAGAAAACTGACTGCCGAAGAATTGATGCTTTTGACATGTGGTGTTGGGGAAGACTCCTGAGAGTCCCTTGGACTGAAAGGACATCCAACCAGACCATCCTAAAGGAGATCAGTCCTGGGTGTTCATTGGAAGGACTGATGTTGAAGCTGAAACCCCAATACTTTAGCCACTTGCTGCGAAGACTCATTTGAAAAGATCCTGATGCTGGCAAAGATTGAGGGCAAAAGAAGGGGAAGACAGAGGGTGAGATGATTGGATGGCATCATAGACTCGATGGGCATGGGTTTGGGTGGACTCTGGGAGTTGGTGATGGACAGGGAGGCCTGGCGTGCTGCGTTTCATTGGGTTGCAAAGAGTCGGACACAACTGAGTGACTGAACTGAACTTAACTGAAAATACAAAATAAATAAATAAAAAGAAGTGTTTCTTTTTATTAAATTAGAAAATAATGTGCTGGATTTTAAGACCACAATGTTTTCAACGGTTAATAACCTTTCTGGAATATTTTTTAGAATATATGTTTTATTACCTAAGTCAGAATATTTAGCACTAAAGGAGACCATAAAGACCAAAGAATTATAAGCATATTTGTGAAATTAATGTTTATGATTATTTCTTTGATGATGTTGATTATGCTTTCCTATTGCAAGTTTGTGAAGTCAAAATAATCCTTGCACTTGGGGAAGTTTGCACTTATCACTGTATTACTGAAATAAGGAAGCCCAAATCATTTTTAAATAAAGTGGCTTCTCCATACATATTGGGTGACTCTTTCAAATAAAATAGTATCACCTATGAGAAAAATAAGTAATCATTTAAAAAATCTTATAAAATCTTGTGATCGAATGACAATTTTATTCCTTTCCAAATAATCAACAGATATCATTAATGAAGATTAATTATATGAAGAAAACCTTTAGCAAATGATTGATATTCTTTTACTTATTGATTAATTATTCAGCCTCATAATCATTGGGAAGAAACTATATATATATATATATATATATATATGCATTATCCAAATTAATTTATATTTATTTCTTTTACAAAGATTATTGTTCCATAAATACAAAATTTCTACATCAATATGCAGAAGAATTAATGCTTTTGAACTGTCGTGTTGAAGAAAACTCTTGAGAGTCCCTTGGACAGCAAGGAGGTCCAACCAGTCCATCCTAAGTGAGATCAGTCCTGGGTGTTCATTGGAAGGACTGAGGTTGAGGCTGAAACTCCAATACTTTGGCCCCCTGGTGCAAAGAGCTGACTCATTTAAAAAGACCCTGTATTGGTGAGAGATGGTATGGGAGGGAGGTGAGAGGGGGGTTCAGGATTGGGAACTCATGTACATCCATGGCAGATTCATGTTGATGTATGGAAAAACCAATACAGTATTGTAAAGTAAAATAAAGTAAAATTTAAAAAAATTAAAAAAAAAAAAAAACATAAAAAATATAAAAGACCCTGATGCTGGGAAAGTTTGAAGGCAGGAGGAGAAGAGGATGACAGAGGATGAGATGGTTGGATGGCGTCACTGACTCAATGGACATGGGTTTGGGTAAACTCCAGGAGTTGATGATGGACAGGGAGGCCTGGCATGCTGCGGTTCATGGGGCCACAAAATGTCGGACACAACCAAGCAACTAAAATGAACTGAAATGGACTACAGTTCATCAAAATGTAAATTCAGATAAAATTAAAGGGGAAATAAAATGCCCATATGGTATATTTTAAATCTAGTTTGAGTTGTCTTTATTACAATCTGAAATGTTTCAGGGCCACATTTAAGTGATATAATTGCCTAATAATTATCAGAATAAAATTCTTGGAAAAAGTAAGAATTTATGTGCTTAGTTACTCAGTCTTGTCTGACTCTTTGTGACCCCATGAACTGGCTCCTGCCCGGCTCCTCTGTCCATGAGGATTCTCCAGGCAAGAATATTGGAGTGGGTTGACATGCTCTCTTCCATGGGAACTTGCCAACCAAGGGATCGAACCCAGCTATTCCACATTGCAGGCAGATTCTTTATCTTCTGAGCCAGCAGAAAAGGACAAGGATTTATAGTCTGTTGGAAAAATGTTGATTAAAATATAATTGGTTATCCGTTGATGATTTGCAGTGACAATGACAAAGAAATTTACCAAAGCTGCTTAGTCTTTAGATGTAAAAGGAAAAGATGATGTTTATGAATACTTCAATAAGTATTTCCATGAAATATATGTTGAATAAAGGCTGAAATATAGTGAAAATACCAATGGAAGTGATAAGCCATAATGAGTTCAGCATTAGAAGTATCTATCAATCTGCATTGTTTGTATGTATCAGTTCAGTTCAGTCACTCAGTCGTGTCTGACTCTCTGCAACTCCATGATTCTCAGCAGGCCAGGCCTCCCTGTCTATCATCAACTCCCGGAGTTTACCCAAACTCATGTCCATCGAGTTAATGATGCCATCCAGCCATCTTATCCTCTGTCTTTCCCTTCTCTTCCTGCCCCCAATCCCTCCCAGCGTCAGGGTCTTTTCCAATGAGTCAACTCTTTGCATGAGGTGGACAAAATATTGGAGTTTCAGCTTCAGCATCAGTCCTTCCAATGAAGACCCAGGACTGATCTCCTTTAGGATGGACTGGTTGGATCTCCTTGCAGTCCATGGGACTCTGAAGAGTCTTCTTCAACACCACAGTTCAAAAGCAACAATTCTTCAATGCTCATCTTTCTTCACAATGCTCATCTTTCTTCCACTCTCACATCCATACATGACCACTGGAAAAACCATAGCCTTGACTAGACAGATCTTTGTTGGCAAAGTAATGTCTCTGCTTTTGAATATGCTATACAGGTTGATCATAACTCTCCTTCCAAGGAGTAAGTGTCTTTTAATTTCATGGCTGCAATCACCACCTGCAGTGATTTTGGAGCCCCAATATATAAAGTCAGTCACTGTTTCCACTGTTTCCCCATCTATTTTGCATGAACTGATGGGACTGGATGCCATGATCTTAGTTTTCTGAATGTTGAGCTTTAAGCTGACATTTTTACTCTCCTCTTTCACTTTCAACCAAAGGCTCTTTAGTTCTCCTTCAGTTTCTGCCATAAGGGTGGTGTCTTCTGTATATTTAAGGTTACTGATATTCCTCCTGGCCATCTTGATTCCAGCTTGTGCTTCTTCCAGGCCAGTGTTTCTCATGATGTACTCTGCGTATAAGTTAAATAAGCAGGGTGACAATATATGCTGTGTATTGGTAATAAAAGTACTCATTATTCTCTACTATTGTGCTGTGATAAAAACAGTCACAATATTTTGCAAGTCCTCCCATCAAGAAGTAGAATTATTGCCCTCAATGTTAAATTTAAGCTAGCCTTGCTATTTGCTTTAACTAAAAGCATGTTTTGAAAGTGAGACTGCTAGTCATGAAGCTAAGATTCAAGAGGCCATGTATTTTCCATTCTTTTTGTGAACACCCTGATCAGCACCTTGTAACAGAACCTAAGTTAACTTACCCATTGATGACAGACACATGGCCCTGTTGCACCTTTTCCTAGAGCTCACTCTCAGATCAGTCACCTAACTACTTGGCAGCAAGCTGGAAGTCTTTGCCAACCCAGCAGACATCATCAGAACTGTTGAACAACTGTATGCTAAATTCCCAAACAGAATAATGAGGTAAATAAATGGCTTTTGCGTTGCTAAGTTTTAGAGTATTTGCTCTCAAGTGTTAAAGAGCTATTAAAAACATTAATCATGTAAGGAGGACAAGGAAAAGAAATACATAGCTCATTTATTTCATTGTATAGGCTACAAACATTCAGAAGAGTGATGTTTACTTTTAATGTTTATATCAGGTTTGTAAATCAACTGAGATATTAACTCTGTTGTGTGTGTGTGTGTGTATATATATATATATATATATATATATATATATATATTGCTTTTTCTCTACTGATGATGTTAACGAGACATGTAGATTAAATTTTAAAAATACACTCAGCTGTCAAATTCTATATACAAAAAAATTTATGTAATGTGATACCACTGTGAAATATGCTATCTGTTTTTTTATAATAAATCTGAAAATATTCTTAACTCACATAAATATTTAACCTCAATATTTAAGATACTTAGTATTTGCTTTTGAAAGCTGCACTAGACAATAAAACTGAATTTCAGCAAAAGCTAAAGCAACACAATATCAAAAGCAATAACAAAAACAAAACCAAAAATGTATAATGCATAAAGTCTTAAAATGTGAGATTTATTCCCTTGAGATTCAAGGAAATCCTCATTTTAAGATTAGTAGTATCTCTTGGAAAATGAGTCGTTACAGGTAACCTAATTTCTGAAAACATAGGAGTTCATCTACCTCTTTAAGCATCAGATATGTAAATCTATCCAATTTGAATACTTTTATTCCTAAAATATATTATATTTATTTTCATTTCAAGAGAGGAATAATTTAAATGATTCTTGGGAAATGAAAATCTTTGGCAAATTAGTTATGTTTAGCAAATATTTGTTGTATTCTTCATTTCCACTTCTTTAGAAAGTGATGTTTGTTGTGTTGGACTTGGCTCTTTGACTTGCTTTGGACAATGGACTGTGGAAGAACTGGACCGTGTCAATTTCAAACATTAGAAATCACCCCATCTATGTCACCTTTACAGCAATTAAAACTAAGACACCCTATCTCTGTTCACTCTACTTGGAAATAATGGTAACAAGTTTGCTTCATCAACCTGATTTTGTGGAATGGAAAGCTAAGAGCACAGTCATAGCTCATCCACGTTGGCATGCTATGAGTGAGAATGAAATCTTTGTTACTGTCCATCATTGGTTATTTGGAGTCATTGGTTAGTCTGGACTGAAAATTGCTCTATATACATTCAGAAACTGATGGGACTGTCTTTTAGATAACTAGATTAAACATATTGGTGTGGAAGGACTTCATGTCTTATAACCTTGATTGATAGATAGATAGATGTTTCCAAAACATCAAAGGTTACTTCACATTTTGCAGTGATTCTCATAAATATCTTAACAACTACAGAAGATTTATACATTTAAAAAAAATATATAAAGAATGTGAAATGAGTTTCAAGCAAAAATAATTAGGGAGGAAATATCTTTAGAAAGTTCATATTTGTAATTAATTGTTTGACATCAAACCACAGAGATAGGTGCTAAAATTTTTTCTGCATCATTGGCTCACTATAAGTGCTACTCATAAATGCTACTGTAGAGTGCTGGCCGCTGAAAGTAATCACATTACTTTTCAAATTTCACTGTGTGTATTGCATGTTCATGGACCAATTTATCTTCAACAATTAAACAAATTAATAGTTTATCTCAGAACAATGAAAAATTCATTATTTAATGTGCCTGAAACTCTGAAAAATGTTTGATGATTAAAGAATCATGAAGCTTAAACACCTTCATTACATCACATTGTTTTACATCCTGGATAAAGAGAAGACATGTTTTTATTAAGAAAGCTGGTCTAATATATTCTCATAGCTTCTAATGCCATATATTTTCATAATCCTCAGGTGTATATCTCCCATACTATCTTGGTTCATAGTTGCAAACTTACATATACAACTGAATATTTAACACATCTACATGGGTGTCTGACGGTAATCATAACTTTAAACATCCAGTACTGAATGCTATATGGATTAAGCCAAACACTATTTTCAATCTAATGACACCAATATTCAAATGTTTTCTCAAACCAAAATCATTTTATAAACCATAAATTTTCAACTTCATTATCTGAAAAATCACAGAGTTCTATTGGTCCAACCTATTCTATTGATTGTTTAGAATCATCCCTTTCTGCTGACTATTACAGTTATTTTCATCTACTATAATAACTAAAGAAATTAATGTCGCATGGAGAGATTGAATATCTGTCAATTTATTGAAGTGAAGTGAAATGAAGTGAAGTTGCTCAGTCATATCTGACTTTTTGCGACCCCATGGACTGTAGCCTACAAGGCTCTTCCGTCTGTGGGATTCTCCAGGCAAGAGTACTGGAGTGGGTTGCCATTTCCTTCTCCAATTATATGTATAGTAAAATAAAATATTTTAAAAATTACAGTTTATGCATGTTTATGAAAATATTTTATTTAAAATTTGTTTTGGGTTTATTGACATATAATTGACAAGTTAAATAATATATTTAAAATGTATAACATGATTTGATATACATATATGTTATTAAAAGATTTCACCCATGAATTAACTAACACATCCATTTACTTATATATTTACCATTTTGTTTTGTTTTTGGTGAGAACATTTAAATTCTACTGTCAGCAAATTTCAGTTCTCAGTTCACTTCAGGTCAGTTACTCAGTCATATCTGACTCTTTGTGACCCATAAATCGCAGCACAGCAGGCTTCCCTGTCCATCACCATCTTCCGGAGTTCACTCAAACTCATGTCCATCGAGTCGGTGATGCCATCCAGTCATCTCATCCTCTGTCATCCCCTTTTCCTCCTGCCCCCAATCTCTCCCAGCATCAGAGTCTTTTCCAATGAGTCAACTCTTCACATGAGGTGGCCAAAGTATTGGAGTTTCAATTTAGCATCATTCCTTCCAAAGAAATCCCAGGGCTGATCTTCTTCAGAATGGATTGGTTGGATCTCTCTGCAGTCCAAAGGACTCTCAAGAGTCTTCTCCAACACCACAGTTCAAAAGCATCAATTCTTTGGTGCTCAGCTTTCTTCACAGTCCAACTCTCAGATCCATACATGACCACTGGAAAAACAATAGCCTTGACTAAATGGACGTTTGTTAGCAAAGTAATGTCTCTCCTTTTCAATACGCTATCTAGGTTGGTCATAACTTTTCTTCCAAGGAGTAAACATCTTTTAATTTCATGGCTGCAGTCACCATCTGCAGTGATTTTGGAGCCCATAAAGATAAAATCTGACACTGTTTCCCCATTTCTTTCCCATGAAATGATGGGATCAGATGCCATGATCTTCGTTTTCTGAATGTTGAGCTTTAAGTCAACTTTTTCACTCTCCTCTTTCACTTTCATCAAGAGGGTTTTTAGTTCCTCTTCACTTTCTGCCATAAGGGTGGTGTCATCTGCATGTCTGAGGTTATTGATATTTCTCCCAGAAATCTTGATGCCAGCTTGTGTTTCTTCCAGCCCACCATTTCTCATGATGTACTCTGCATAAAAGTTAAATAAGCAGGGTGACAATATACAACCTTGATGTACTCCTTTTCCTATTTGGAACCAGTCTGTTGTTCCATGTCCACGTCTAACTGTTACTTCCTGACCAGAATACAGGTTTCTAAACAGGCAAGTCACGTGGTCTGGTATCCCATCTGTTTCAGAATTTTCCACAGTTTATTGTGATCCACACAGTCAAAGGCTTTGGCCTAGTCAATAAAGCAGAAATGGATGTTTTTCTGGAACTCTCTTGCTTTTTCCATGATCCAGCAGATGTTGGCAATTTGATCTCTGGTTCCTCTGCATTTTCTAAAACTAGCTTGAACTTCTGGAATTTCATGGTTCACATATTGCTGAAGCCTAGCTTGGAGAATTTTGAGCATTACTTTACTGGTGTGTGAGATGAGTGCAATTGTGTGATACTTTGAGCATTCTTTGGCATTTCCTTTCTTTGGGATTGGAATGAAAACTGACCTTTTCCAGCCCTGTGGCCACTGCTGAGTTTTCCAAATTTGCTGGCATATTGAGTGCAGCACTTTCACAGCATCATCTTTCAGGATTTGAAATAGCTCAACTGGAATTCCATCACCTCCACTAGCTTTGTTCTTAGTGATGCTTTCTAAGGTCCACTTGACTTCACATTCCAGGAAGTTTGGCTCTAGGTGAGTGATCATACCATCGTGATTATCTTGGTCATAAAGATCTTTTTTGTGCAGTTCTTCTGTGTATTCTTGCCACCTCTTCTTAATATCCTCTGCTTCTGTTAGGTGCATATACCATATAATAATATCAGCTATAGTCGTCATGCTTTACAATAGATCCTCTGGCCTTATTCCACTTATAATTGAAAGTTCATACTCTGTTAACAATCTCTCTTTATTTTTCCCAACTCCCAGCCACCAACATTCACTTTTCTATTCTCTGTTTCTGAGTTCAACTTAAATTTATTTTTTTTAACATATAAGTGATACTATGCAATATTTACCTTGCTTGTCTGATTTATCTCACTTAGCATTATGATCTTCAGTTATATCCATGTTGTTACAAATGGCACAAAATCCTTCTTTTTAAAGGCTGAATAATATTTCATTTAATATATATATATATATATATATATATAATGCATATATATGTATATTTATCCATTCATCTGTAGATAGACACCAGTTATTTCCATATTCCAGCTTTTGTAAATAACGGGAGTACAGATATCTCTGAGAGAATGATTTCACTTCCTTTGGCTATATACCGAAAAGTTTGACTTTGGATTATATAGTAGTTCTATTTTAAAGTTCTTGAGAAGTATCCAAACTGTTATCCATAGTGTCTGTGTCAATTTATATTACCAACAAATAATTCACAAGGGTTCTTCTTTATTGCCATCTTGGCCAACATGTTATGTCTTGTCTTTTTTTTTTTTTTTTTGGTCTTGTTTTTTTGATGATGGATGCTATAACAGGTATGAGAAAATGTCTCATTGTGCTTTTGATTTTCGTTTACCTGATTACTAGTGATTTCAAGAATCATTTCATGTACCTGTTGGCCATCTGAATGGCTTTGGAAAAAAAAAAAAGTTTATTTAAGTCTCATTTATTTTAAAGTTGGGTTATTTATTCTTTTGCTATTGAGGTACATGAGTTTCTTATACATTTTGGATATTGTTCCCTATTGCCTATGTAGTTTGCAAAATTTTCTCCCATCTTACAGGTTGTCTTATCTTTTTCTGATGGTTTCCTTTACTATGCAGCAAGCTTTAGTTTAATGTAGTCCTGTCTTACTGCAATCTTACTGTTTTAAATAGAAGAGGAAACATTACACATTTGTTGTTCAGTCATTAAGTTGTGTCACACCCTTTGCAATCCCATGAACTGCAGCACACCAGGCACCCCTGTACTTCACAATCTCCTGGAGGTTTGCTAAGATTCATGTACATTAAGTTGCTGATGCTGCTGGCCCCCTTCTCCTTTTGCCTTCTGTCTTTCCCAGTGTCAAAGTATTTTTCAATGAGCCAGCTCTTCACATCAGGTGCCCAAAGTATTAGAGTTTCAGCTTCAACATCAGTCCTGCCAATGAATATTTAGGGTTGATTTTCTTTAGGATTGACTAGTTTGATTGCCTTGTGGTCCAAGGGTCTTTCAAGAATCTTCTCCAGCACCAAAATTCAAAAGCATTAATTCTTCAGCACTCATCCTTCTTTCTAATCCAACTCTCAAATCTGTACATGACTACTGGAAAAATCATAGTTTTGACTATATAGAACTTTGTCAGTAAAGTGATGCCTTTGCCTTTTAATATGCTGTCTAGGTTTGTCATAGCTTTCCTTCCAAGGAGCAAGCGTCTTTTTAAATTTCTTGGCTGCAGTCACCATTGGCAGTGATTTTTGCAGCCCAAGACAAGAAAATATGTCACTTCTTCCACTCGTTCGCCTTCAATTTGCCATGAAGTGATAGGATTGGATGCCATGATCTTAGTTTTTATAATGTTGATTTTAAAGCCAGCTTTTTCCTCTTCTCCTTCACATCAAGAGGCTATTTAGTTCCTCTTCACTTTCTGCCATCAGAGTGGTATTATCTGCATATCTGAGGTTGTTGATATTTCTCTCAGCAAACTTGACTCCAGTTTGTGGTCCATCCAGCCCAACATTTCACATGATGTATTCTGCATATAAATTAAATAAGCACAGTGACATTATACAGCCTTGTCATACTTCTTTCCCATTTCTGAAACAGTCCATTGTTCCATGTCTGGTCTAACTGCTGCTTCTTGACTCACATACAGGTTTATCAGGGACAGGTAAGATGGTCTGGTATTCCCATCTCTTAAAAAATTTTACACAGTTTGTTGTTATCGGCACAGTCAAATGCTTTCATGTACTCAGTGAAGCAGATATTTTTCTATAATTCCCTTTTTTCTCTATGATCCAACAAATTTTGGCAACTTGATCTCTAATTCCTCTGTCTTTTCTAAACCCATTTTGTATATCTCTGGAAGTTCTCAGTTCACATACTGCTGAAGCCTATTTTGAAGGATTTTGAGCAGAACTTTACTAGCATATGAAATAAAAGCCATTGTACAGTAAGTTGAATGTTATTTGGCATTGCCTTTCTTTGGAATTTGAATGGTAACTGACCTTTTCCAGTCCTGTGGCCACTGTTTCCTAGTTTGCTAACATATTGAGTGCAGCACTTTAACAGTGTCATCTTTTAGGACTTGAAATAGTTCAGCTCTAATTCCATCACTTTCATTAGCTTTGCTCATGGTAAATTTTCCGAAGGACAGCTTGACTTCACACTGCAGGATGCCTGGCTTTTGGTGAGTAACAACACTGTCGTGGTTATCCAAGTCATTAAGGACTTTTTTGTATCATTTGTCTGTGTATTTTTGCCACCTCTTCCTAATCTCTTCTTCTACTCTTAGGTCCTTACTGTTTCTGACCTTCATTGTACCCATTTTTGAGTGAAGTGTTCCCATAATATCTCCGGTTTTATTAAAAAGATTCAAGTTTAATGGAATACACCTTTCAGAATATTCTAGATTGTGCTGCAGTTTTAAAGCATATACGCTATGTTTTCACATGCACTACATGTATATCACAGGCTAACTGAAGGAACTACCCTGCATTTTTCTCAATCTAGGCTCTTCATTGACGTAGCAAGCATCACATGGAACAGTGCTTGTTTCCAAGGTAGACGTTAGGGGGCAGAAATTGTGTGAAATTAGACTAGGTTCCTAAAGCTTCCCTCAGGAAATAAATATACATCTTTCACTCTCATTTCACAGAACAGAATACATTATTTCAAAAAAGGTATGAAAGTTTCATTTTACCATGTGTGTGTGTGAGAACAAGAAAAAATCTTAATAAATAACACTAATATTTACCATCTGATCAAATGTTAGTTCCCCTATCCTTTACTCATGTTGTATGTTTCAAAATATAATACCAGGTCCTCATGAAAGCAGTGAAAATTTCCCTTCATTTATGGTATCAATCTCAAAGCCTGAGATATTTGAATGATGTAAAGGATTGTATACCTACTCAACCCAGAAAGCTGTGAACTAAATGACAAGGAGTCTGCTCTCAAAGAGCCTACTTCCTACCCATGGGTGCTGAGAAACCAAAAATTATTTTAATACTTTAAAGTCAATCTCCAAAATGATTACAATTTTATTTTATTATCCATGCACCATTTCCATCGTTTCTGTGTGTCAGAAATAAGATTACACCACACATGTTATTTTACTCTCATGATAGATATATAGATATAATGTTGCAAAAATATTTTAAACATTATTTTATACATGTTTGAGAGAGAGGGAGAGAGAAGGAGGAAGAAAAGAGAGGCTGGATTTTTTTTTTTTTATATATACTGGAAAGACAGAATATGAAATATAATTAATTTTCCCTGTTTTATGTAAGACATAGTGTTTCCATCTTTGATCATGTAAAACATGTTTCCTAAATACATGATAAAAATCAAATATAGTGATCTCTCCATTTTCATTTCTAATTTTATTGATTTGATATTTCTCCCTTTGTTTCTTGATGAGTCTGGCTAATGGTTTGTCAATTTTTTTTTATTCTTTCAAAGAACCAGCTTTTGGCTTTGTTGATTTTTGTTTTGGTCTCTTTTTTTTTTTTTTTTTTGCATTTATTTCTGCCCTAATTTTTAAGATTTCTTTCCTTCTACTAACCCTGGGGTTCTCCATTTCTTCCTTTTCTAGTTGCTTTAGGTGTAGACTTAGGTTATTTATTTGACTTTTTTCTTGTTTCTTGAAGTATGCCTGTAATGCTATGAACTTTCCCCTTGGCACTGCTTTTTATAGTGTCCCACAGGTTTGGGGTTGTTGTGTTTTCAATTTCACTCGTTTCTATCTATAGTTTGATTTCTTTTTTGATTTCTTCTGTGATTTGTTGGTTATTCAGAAGCGTGTTGTTCAGCCTCCATATGTTGGAATTTTTAATAGCTTTTCTCCTGTAATTGAGATCTAATCTTAATGCATTATGGTCAGAAAAGATGCTTGGAATGATTCCTTTCCTTTTTTTTTTTTTTTTAATTTTTCAAGGCTAGATTTATGGCCCAGGATATGATCTATCCTGGAGAAGGTTTCGTGAGCCTTTGAGAAAAAGATGAAATCCATTGTTTTGGGGTGAAATGTCCTATAGATATCAATTAGGTCTAACTGGTCTATTGTATCATTTAAGATTTGCGTTTCCTTGTTAATTTTCTGTTTAGTTGATCTGTCCATAGCTGTGAGTGGGATATTGAAGTCTCCCACTATTATAGTGTTATTGTTAATTTTCCCTTTCATACTTGTTAGCATTTGTCTTACATATTGCGGTGCTCCTAAGTTGGGTGCACATATATTTATAATTGTTATATCTTCTTCTTGGATTGATTCTTTGATCATTATGTAGTGGCCTTCTTTGTCTCTTTTCACAGCCTTTGTTTTAAAGTCTATTTTATCTGATATGGGTATTGCTATTCCTGCTTTCTTTTGGTCTCTATTTGCAAGGAAAATCTTTTTCCAGCCCTTCACTTTCAGTCTGTATGTGTCCCTTGTTTTGAGGTGGGTCTGTTGTAGACAACATATAAAGCAAATGAAGCAACTGACAAACAACTAATCTAAAAAATATACAAGCAATTTATGTAGCTCAATTGCAGAAAAATAAATGACCCAATCAAAAGTGGGCCAAAGAACTAAACAGACATTTCTCCAAACAAGACATACAGATAGCTAACAAACACATGAAAAGATGCTCAACATCACTCATTATCAGAGAAATGCAAATCAAGACCACAATGAGGTACCATTTCACACTAGTCAGAATGGCTGTGATCCAAAAGTCTACAAGCAATAAATGCTGGAGAGGGTGTGGAGAAAAGGGAACCCTCTTCCACTGTTGGTGGAAACGCAGACTAGTACAGCCACTATGGGGAACAGTGTGGAGATTCCTTAAAAATACTGGAAATAGAACTGCCTTATGACCCAGCAATCCCACTGCTGGGCATACACACCAAGGAAACCAGAATTGAAAGAGACACGTGTACCCCAATGTTCATCACAACACTGTTTATGATAGCCAGGACATGGAAGCAACCTAGATGTCCATCAGCAGACAAATGGATAAGAAAGCTGTGGTACGTATACACAATGGAATATTACTCAGCCATTAAAAAGAATACACTTGAATCGGTTCTAATGAGGTGGATGAAACTGGAGCTGATTATACAGAGTGAAGTAAGCCAGGGGGAGGGGGGAAATACCAGTACAGTATACTAATACATATATATGGAATTTAGAAAGATGGTAATGATAACCCTGTATGCGAGACAGCAAATGAGACACAGATGTATAGAACAGACTTCTGGATTCTGTGGGAGAGGGAGAGGGTGGGATGATTTGGGAGAGTGGCATTGAAACATGTATACTATCATGTAAGAAAAGAATCGCCTGTCTATGTTTGATACAGGATACAGGATGCAAGATGCTTTGGGCTGGTACGCTGGGATGACCCAGAGAGATGATATGGGGAGGGTGGTAGGAGGAGGGCTTAGGATTGGGAACTCATGTACACCCGTGGCAGATTGATGTCAATGTATGGCAAAACCAATACAGTATTGTAAAGTAAATAAAAAAATAAAATAAAGAGCAAAATAAATAAAATATAGTTAGTTTATCAGGTTTTAAATAAATATAAGATCAACTATTTTATTACATGAATTACAAAGTTACCTCCATCATCAGGGTGGCCTTACATATAGTGTCCATAAAATCATGATTGCAAATAATAATAAAAATTTCTTCCCAACTGTATAAATCAGGCAGCTTAGTCTCTGTTTCTCATGGTCTAGAAGTTGTAGTTATTAAGCATGATAACATCATCATTCTTCTCATTGTTGTACAGTTAACATTTTTTTGGAAACTATTATCAATCTTTTTTGAAAATAGAAAAATTAATCTTTTGCAGTTGTACAGGCCATAGGCTTATAGAGTATACTCATCTCAGAGGCTGTGTAGAAGAGGCAAACACAGACCTCCTAGCCTTAAGTAAGACAGTTTTAAATGTAAAAACTTTGTTTTATTAAACACAGGATAACATAAGAATAAGAAGCATTATATAAGTAAGTAATTATACCTCTGGACATATGATCTCTGGTTTCTGTAACTGAACAGACTTTAGGTGACAAAGTGATAATGCAATAACAAAACTATTTGTAATAACAAATAGCAAATTCTATTTCATCTGGTGATCTTGTGGAAGCTTTATGGCTGTAACTACTCCTATAGAAACTAGTATATTTACATTATATATTGTATATTTACTCTGTTTTGCTACATATACTGTGGGTGTTCCATGAAGACTGATGTAGAATGTAGATTAGTCCATATGTCAGAGATGATGATAATTTAAACTAGGATGTTTACATTCAGTGAGAAGATATTTTGTGTATAGAATGAAATGATTTACTGATTGGATGTAGTAAAGACAGAGAGATTCTAGAGAGTCAGCACCTTGATAAACTGGCTAAGCTGAAACTTTCTGCCACTGTTCATTAAAGAAGTCTCTTCACAGGTGAAATCTCTGTTGATGGGGATACTTTAATCATGTGGCAGTCACTTTCTGATTGTTGGATTCTTCAACCTCCCAAATAAATAACTTTGAGTTAATGATGTGACCAGATATGAAAAAAACTGCACATTCAGTCACATGTGCATTTTGGCACTCCACAAGTCGGACCCTCATTTTAGGACTAATGAGACAGTGAGTGGTGTGTGTAATTAGAAGATTCATGATTAGGAAAAGGGGTAGTGGGTGTGTTCATGAAAACAAGCAAAGCTAACCTGGAAGTCCAGATTTTTTTTCCATTACAATACAGTATAGTCTTAATATCACTTTACTAGAAACTTAGGTATTTTAGCCAAATTGTGTTTACACATTAGGTTGGTACAAAAGTAATTGCAGTTTTGCATTGTTGAACTTTGCCAATTGACTTTGGACTGCATTCTTGAATAAATGTGGTTATGTTATACATCATTTTAATGTTCATTTCTAGCTTTATGTTTATTTTTGCTAATGACTTTTTGCTTGCTGTTTATTTTACATTTATTATAGGCTATGGAAATAATGTTAGAAAAAAACAAATTTGAGTGATTTTTTTAATTCAAGTTCAGAATTGGTCATAATGCAGCAGAGACAACTCACAACATCAACAATGCATTTGTCTCAGGAACTGCTAACAAATGTACAGTGCAGTGGTGGTTCAAGAATTTTTGCAAAGGAGAGGCGAGCCTTGAGGAAGAGGAGTACAGTGTCAGGATATCATAAGTTAACAACAACTAATTGAAATCAATCATAGAAACTGATCCTCTTAACAACTACACAAGAGGTTGCTGAAGAACTCAATGTCAAACATTCGATGGTCATTAGGCATTTCAAGCAAACTGGAAAGGTGAAAAAACTATAAGTGGGTGCCTCATGAGCTGACTGAAACAAAACAAAATCACTTTGAAGTTTCATCTTCTCTTATTCTATGCAACAATAATGAACCATTTCTCTATCAGATTTGACTTGCCATGAAAAGTGGATTTTATATGACAACTAGTGACTACTAGCTCAGTGACTGGAACAAAAAGAAGCTCCAAAGCACTTCCCAAAGCCAAACTTGCACCAAAAAATGTCATGGTCACTGGTGGTCTGCAGGTCTGATCCACTATAGCTTTCTGAATCCTGGTGAAACCATTATATCTGAGAAGATGCACAGTAAATCAATGAGATACACCAAAAACTGTAATGCTGCATCAGTCAACAGAAAGGGCCCACTTTCCTCTCCATGACAATACCCAACCACACGTCACATAACCAGAACTTCAAGAGTTGAAAAAATTATGCTAAAAAGTTTTGTCTCTTCCACCACATTCACCTGGACCCTCACCAAACACTACCACTTCTTCAAGCATCTTGACAACTTTTTGCAGAGAAAATGCTTCCACAACCATCAGGAGGCAGAACATGCTTTCCAAGAGTTTGTCAAATCCTAAAGCATGGATTCTTACACTACAGGAATAAACAAGCTTATGTCTTGTTGGCAAAAATGTGTTGATTGTACTGATTCCTGTATTGACTAAAAAAGAAGTGTTAGAGCCTAGTTATAATTATTTAAAATTCATTCTCTGAAACTGCAATTATACTTGTACCAACTTAATACTTAAACTATGACATATATGTACCATTAAGTTATCTAATTCTATTATCAACAGTGACCTAGGAAGACATTAGGTCTACACAATGCCAGAAATGCTATTTGAAAAGTGAAACCAAGTAAGTAAATTTATGGTTCTATCTATTTAAAATTATGAAAAACCTATTTGATTTTTTTTCTCCCCACTTTGAAGTAAAGCAGGTCTTATTTTAACAATTAACACCACAGGCTTTATGGTTTTTCTTGCTATTTATGTTATCATGTCAACAGTTTAAAAAATTATACATAAAATAGCTTTTCAGATAAAAGTAGTTCTCAGGAATTTTAGAGTGAAATCTTTTTGAAACTTTTCTATCTATTAAAAAAAGTAGTAGTATATATCTATATGATTGCCTCAGGATTCTTTGTTAAAGTCTGATTAAATTAAATTTAGACTATAACAGGATTTTATTAAATGAAGTTTATGAGAAGCAGATACTATATATTCATTTAATGACACACAGACCAGTATTGACAAATAAAGGATCCAATTAGACAGGCAGTAATTAATCAAATGTTTTGAAAAATAATTAACTAAATTTTTAAATTAAAAAAAAAAAGACAACCAGTTAAATCAGAAAACTAATCAGAAACACACAATATGAAGTAATGTTACATGATTATTTGGGAGACAATAAAAATATGTAATGAGAAAACTTAAACTGAAATTTAATAAAAAGTACAGATAATAATTAAATTATTCTTTTTAAAATACAATGTTAGAATTATGAGTTGAAGCAGAAGTACAACATTCTTCAGTTTAAGAGTAAGATAAATTCTCAAAATATATGTTTTAGTAGGGAGTTAAAAATAAACTTTTCTTAAAGAGAACTAACTTCTCATAGGAAAATACATGTGTGTGATATTCATAAATTTTATGTGGTGACAGACTGGTAGGCTCAGGTTACTTTTTTGAATCCAAGTTGATCAACAGGGATTGAAAATAACTTGACCTAGATAGCATATTCAAAAGCAGAGAGATTAGTTTGCAGACTAAGCTCCATCTTGTCAAGGCTATGGTTTTTCCTGTGGTCATGTATGGATGTGAGAGTTGGACTGTGAAGAAGACTGAGCGCTGAAGAATTGATGCTTTTGAACTGTAGTGTTGGAGAAGACTCTTGAGAGTCCCTTGGACTGCAAGGAGATCCAACCAGTCCATTCTGAAGGAGATCAGCCATGGGATTTCTTTGGAAGGACTGATGCTGAAGCTGAAACTCCAGTACTTTGGCCACCTCATGTGAAGAGTTGACTCATTGGAAAAGACTCTGATGCAGGAGGAGAAGGGGATGACAGAGGATGAGATGGCTGGATGGCATCACTGACTCGATGACGTGAGTCTGAGTGAACTCCGGGAGTTGGTGATGGACAGGGAGGCCTAGCGTGCTATTCATGGGGTCGCAAAGAGTCGGACACGACTGAGCAACTGAATTGAACTGAACTGATGATTATTTTGAAAAATAATTAATTGATTAAAAAATATTACAAATCCTTAAAATTCGGTGATAAAATATATCATTGCAGTGGTACAGAGCCTGAAAAGTGTGCACATTTTAAACTCTTAAGTAGGTAGAGAATTCATCTTTGCCTCCCTTTCTGAATACTCCAGAGTTGTCTTTAAAACAGTATGACTTCAGTGAAAGCCTGAATGGTCAATAATGTAAAGCATTTTAGAGAAGGTAATTTCTACTTTAATAGACTGCCCTTTACTCTTACAGCTAGCCCCAGAATGATCCTTCAGTGTGCTGGAACTGTTAATAAATGGAAGAGACCTCTGAAGCTACTTTCTTCAATATAAGAAAAAGAAAAATCATCCTTTGAGTCCAGCACCTTGTTCTTACCTCTTCTTTTTTGTTCAGTTGTCAAGTTGTCCCCAACTCTTTGTGACCCCACAGACTGCAACATGTCAGGCTTCCCTGTCTTACACTAACTCCTGGAGTTTGCTCAAATTCATATTCATTGACTCAGTGATGACATCTAATCATCTCATTTTCTGCCATCCTCTTCTACTTATGCCTTCAATCTTTCCCATCATCAGGGTCTTTCACCTTACATTATATTGTATTGGACTATTTACATATTAATACCCATTACAATGTGGTGAACATCTGAAAAGGAGGAACCATTTTCTATGGTTTGGTTTGGTGTCTGTACTGTTGTTCCTAGTGCCTATTGCAAGGCCTACCAATAGGAAGATTGGTATTCTTCAGTGTATATGAAGAAAAACAAATAGGAAAAAAAGGAAGCAGGAGAAAAGTGGAAGGCAGGAAATGTTATTGAATTATACCTCTGTAATATATTCTTGTCACTGGAGAAGGGAATGGCAAACCACTTCTGTATTTTTGCCTTGAGAACCCCATGAAAAGTATGAAAAGGCCAAAAGATAGGACATTGAAAGATGAGCTCCCAAGGTTGGTAGGTGCCCAATATTCTACCAGTTATTTCTAGAGGAATAACTCCAGAAAGAATGAAGAAACAGAGCCAAAGCAAAAACAACACCCAGTCGTGGGTATGACTGGTGATGGAAGTAAAGACCAATGCTGTGAAGAGCAATATTGCATAGGAACCTCGAAAGTTAGGTCCATAAATCAAGACAAATTGAAAGTGATCAAATAAGATATGGCAAGAGTGAACATTGATGTTTTAGAAATCAGAGAACTAAAATGGACTGGAATGGGTGAACTTAACTCAGATGACCATTATATCTACTACCATGGGCAAGATTTCCTTTGAAGAAATGGCATAGCCATCATAGTCAACAAAAGAGTCCAAAATGCAGCACTTGGATGCAATCTAAAAAAATGAAAGGATGATCTCTATTCATTTCCAAGGCAAACCATTCAATTTCAGAGTAATCCAAGTCTATGCCCCAAACAGTAATGTTAAAGAAGCTGAAGTTGAAAGGTTCTATGAAAACCCACAAGACCTTCTAGAACTAACACACACAAAAAAGATGTCCTTTTCATTTTAGGGGACTGGAATGGAAAGGTTGAAAGTCAAGAAACACCTGGAGTAATGGGCAAATTTGGCCAAGGAGTATAGAATGAAGCAGGGCAAAGACTAGCAGAATTTTGACAAGAGAACACACTAGTCATACCAAACACACTCTTCCAACAACACAAGGGAAGACTCTACCCAAGGACATCATCAGATGGTCATAACTGAAATCAGATTGAATATATTCTTTCCATCCAAAGATGGAGAAGCTCTATACAGTAGGCAAAAACAAGACCAGGAGTTGACTGTGGCTCAGATCATGAAATCCTTGTTGCCAAATTCAGACTTAAATTAAAGAAAGTAGAGAAAACCGCTAGACTATTCAGGTATGACCTAAGTCAAATCCCTTATGATTACATAGAGGAAGTGAGAAATGGATTTAAGGGACTAGATCTGATAGAGTGCCTGATGAACTATGGACAGAGGTTTGTGACATTGTATAGGAGGCAGGGATCAAGATCACCCCCAAGAAAAAAGAAATGCAAAAATGAAAAATGGTTGTTTGAAGAGGCCTTCCAAATAGCTAAGAAAATAAGAGAAGTGAAAGGCAAAGGAGAAAAGGAAAGATATACCCATTTGAATGCAGAGTTCCAAAGAATAGCAAGGAAAGATAAGAAAGCCTTCCTCAGTGATCAGTGCAAAGAATTAGAGGGAAACAATAGAATGGGAAAGACTAGCGATCTCTTCAAGAAAATTAGAGATGCCTAGGAAAATTTTCATGCAAAGGTGGGCACAATAAAGGACAGAAATGGTATTGACCTAACAGAAGAAGAGATTAAGAAGAGGTGGCAAGAATACATGGAAGAACTACACAAAAGAGATCCTAGTGACCCAGATAATCATGATGAAGAAGTGAAGTAGCTCAGTCATGTCTGACTCTTTGCGACCCCATGGACTGTAGCTTACAAGGCTCCTCTGTCTATGGAATTTTCCAGGCAAGAGTACTGGAGTGGGTTGCTATTTCCTTCTCCAGGGGATCTTCCTGACCCAGGGATTGAACACAGGTCTCCAGCATTGCAGGCAGATGCATTACTGTCTGTGCCACCAGGGAAGCCCATCATGGTGTGACCACTAACCTGGAGCCAGGCATCCTGGAATGAGAAGTCAAGTGAGCCTTAGGAAACATCACTAGGAACAAAGCTAGTGGAGGTGATGGAATTCCAATTGAACTGTTTCAAACCCTAAAACATGATTCTGTGAATGTGCTGCACTCAATATGCCAGCAGATTTTAAAAAACAACACTGGCCACAGGACTGGAAGTAGTCAGTTTTCATTTCAATCCCAAAGAAAGGCAATGTCAAAGAATGTTCAGACTATGGCACAATTGCACTCATCTCACACAGTAGTAAAGTAATGCCAAAATTCTCCAAGCCAGGCTTCAATAGTATGTGAACCGTGAACTTCCAGATGTTCAAGCTGTATTTAGAAAAGGCAGAGGAACCAGAGATCAAATTGCCAACATTTGTCGAATCATCAAAAAAGCAAGAGTGTTCCAGAAAACATCTACTGCTTCATTCACTAAGCGAAAGCATTGACTGTGTTTATCACAACAAACTGTGGGAAATTCTGAAAGAAATGGGGATACCAGATCACCTGACCTGCATCCTGAGTAATCTGTGTGCAGGACAAGAAGCAACAATTAGAACTGGACATGGAACAATAGATTGGTTCCAAATAGGGAAAGGAATATGTCAAAGCTGTATATTGTCATCCTGCTTGTTTAATTTCTGTGCAGAGTACATCATGAGAAATGCTGGACTGAATGAAGCACAAGCTGGAATCAAGATTTCCGGGAGACATATCAATAACCTCAATAGACAAAAATTTCAATAACCTCCAGGAGTTGGTGATGGACAGGGAGGGCTGATGTGCTGCAGTCCATGGTGTCACAAAGAACTGAACATGACTGAGTGACGGAACTGAAGATATTCTTGTAGGTATTTGAATAGTAGTCAACTGAAACATTTTAAGGGTAGTATCATCTTCAAATAATGATCACCTCCAAACTTTTGATCTCTTTTCATGTAGCCATTCAAATAGCATCATTTTTATAGCATAAAGAAGGATATGATATACTGTACTGTGCTCGGCTCAGTCACTTAATTCCTGTCTGATTCTTTGTGATCCAGTGGACTGTAGTCTGTCAGGCTCCACTGTCAATGGGATTCTTCAGGCAAGAATACTGGAGTGGGTTGCCATGTCCTTCTCCAGATGATCTTCCCAGCCCAGGGATCTAACCTGAGTCTCTTGTGTCTTCTGCATTGCAGACAGATTCTTTACTCACTGAGCTATCTGGGAAGATGCATTGTAAATATACATGACTCTAAATCACATGCTTATATATAATTTAGGACTATGTGGAGCTTAGAATCTGCCACTATACAAATTTTAGTAAAAATATGAATTCCATCTTTCCTTTGTTTATTATAATGCAAACTGAAGACCCCCAAAAGTACAAACATGCACCAAAAACTTGTGTTAGAAAGATAATACAAATCTTAATGTAATATAAAAATCAGTTTTCACTTCCTGCAATATTGTTCCTTCAGTCTTTTCTACCTTAAGCCTTTCAGTTCAGTTCAGTCACTCAGTCATATCTGCCTCTTTGCGACCCCTGGACTGCAGCGCACTAGGTTTCCCTGTCCATCACCAACTCAAAGAGCATGCTCAAACTCATGTCCATCGAGTCAGTGATGCCATGCAACCATCTCATCCTGGGTCATCCCCTTCTCCTCCTGCCTTCAATTTTTCCCAGCATCAGGCTCTTTTCAAATGAGTCAGTTCTTCCCATTAGGTGGCCAAAGTATGGGAGTTTCAGCGTCAGTATCAGTCCTTCCAATGAACATTCAGGACTGATTTTCTTTAGAGTTGACTGGTTTGATTTCATTAGAGTCCAGGGGACTTTCAAGAGTCTTCTCCAACACCACAGTTCAAAAGCATCAATTTTTGGTGATCAGCTTTCTTGTAGTCCGAATTTCACATCCATACATGACTACTGGAAAAACCATAGCCTTGACTAAATGGACCTTTTTCGGCACAGTAATGTCTCTACTTTTTAATATGTTGTTTAGGTTGGTCATAAAATTTCTTCCAAGGAGCAAATGTCTATTAATTTCATGGCTGCAGTCACCATCTTCAGTGATTATGAAGATCCCCAAAATAAAATCTGTCACTGTTTCAATTATTTTCCTATCTATTTGCCATAAAGTGATGGGACCCAATGCCATGATCTTAATTTTTTGAATGTTGAGTTTTAACCCATCTTTTTCATTCTCCTCTTTAACCTTCATCAAGAAGCTCTTTACTTCTTCACTTTCCACCATCAAGGTGGTGTCATCTGGGTATCTGAGATAATTGATATTTCTCCCACAATCTTGATTCTAGCTTGTGTTTCATCCAACCTGGCATTTCTCATAATGTACTCTGCATATAAGTTGAACAAGCAGGTTGGCAATATACAGCATTGACGTACTCCTTTCACAATGTGGAACCACTCTGTTCCATGCCTGGTTTTAAATGTTGTTTCTTGACCTGCATGCAGATTTTTCAGGAGGCAGGTAAGATGGTCTGCTATTCCCATCTCTTGAAGAATTGTCCAGTTTCTCATGATCCACATAGTCAAAGGCTTTGGAATAATCAATAAAGCAGAAGTAGATGTTTTTTCTGGTATTCTCTTGCTTTTTTGAGGATCCAATGGATGTTGGAAAGGAGATCTCTGGTTCTTCTGCCTTTTCTAAATGCATCTTGAACATCTGAAATTTCATGATTCACGTACTGTCGAAGCCTTTAGCCTTAATTACCTTAGGCCTTTAGATAATTTAAAATATATTTAAAAAATAGAATGTTCATTTCTTAATGTTGCCTTAAATTATCACTCATTTTAAAAATATTTATGGTATAATGATAGCTACAGGAAAGAAAGTTGTCACTAAATAACTTTGAGCAGTGAGGTCAGTAAAAGGAACAATTAAATCTGTTATATTTAAATAACATTAAGATCACAGCAACGAGTCAGTTAACAATTTGTCAGTTACTTTTCAAGCTACTAAAAAGTACAATAAAATTTTAATCTGGACAAGATACGTACTTAAAATTCAATTTCCTTTAATTTCTTTGAAAAATAAAAAAAATAAAAGCCTAAAAACGTCATATCAAAATATTTCCCATAAATACATTTTGTAAACACAGGCTTTATCTATTTTGTTTGAATTGTTAGAATATGAAAGAACCAAAAATTGCTTCACTGTGAACTTTCTCATTATTACTACAGCATGTACATTTTCAGATTTTGTTGGTTTTAGCTAAGTCACTTCATCGTTTTGCTGCCTGGTCTTGTGTATTGTTTGACCAAGCAGACTGCAGTAACCTTAAACTTACCCATCAAGCATTCGGATGCCCTCAGTAACAGCCCTCAAAGTCACAAGTAAGTTTTAAGTTTCTGATGTGACTTCCCCACAGCTACTCTGATAACAGTCTCACCTACCTGCTAAGCCCTCCTCCTATGTGCTCCTTAGATAAGCTCCCCACAGGTTTTACCAAAGCCCCACTATTTTTGTTTGAATTGACCAATTTGGCTTTAGTGCAGAAACCCTAAATTACTCCATTCATGGACCATAATAAAGGCATGTGCCCAGGTCCTGTCTCTCTCTCATTGTACTCTGCAATGTAGTCCCTTGAGGCCTGCTGGATCCTTCTTCAAGGGCCTGTGAATACTAAACTCTATTTCAGTTTCCCTCTTAGTCTGTTGAAACTCAACTTACCATCTGGCACCATGTGCTCCACATAACTAGTGTTAATTTGACAAATTCATAACATATTTACATCTAGAGAGATTGCCTTAATTTATTACAAATCCAAACAGTAAAATCCCAGTGAAACAGCATTAAACTGAAATAACATGGTAATAATATATTCCTTTCACTTATAATATCACATTCTACTCTATTGAAACTGGATCCATATATTTGTTTAACTTGTATGGCTGTACAACATTTGATAGAAACTACTCTATGTTCACTGCATAATTATTGTATTTTGTTATATGAATGATATTCAGTAAAGATTAAATTAGAAATATATATGTGTATATATATGTATATATATTGCTTAAAGGTTCAAGTGTAACCTAAAGATGTGCCCAATGATTTATATTTATTTGAATTGTTTTATACTTATTCCTCAAACGGGGAATACACATACTTACATACTTTTCTTTCAATATAAATCTGTTGTTAAGCCTTCCTTAATTTTATGGGTTTTAGTATATTTAACTGATTTGAGAATTCTCATAGTACTAAATTTGTAAATATCCAAATTTTGTTAGCTGTGTCCTACTTTATTCAAGGCACTAAGCCATAGCCATTTCCTTCTGAAAATTCCTCATAGAAGGTGGTATATGTTCAGGTGCCTCCAATCGGATAACTTGTGTCAGTTAAGTATAAGGGAAAAGAAACAAGGTCATTGCCCAGTGTCACAAGCCAGTTACATGTGAGAGGTGGCTGAGTATCCTCAAAGCCTAAGCAGATCCCCTGATGTCAATTTATCTCCCATGTTGGTTCTGAACAGGTTGAGAAAAGATTTACTTCTCAGTTTTACTGCACTCTCTGTTTTCAGTCTTTCTACTATTCACTATCTTTCACAAGGTTGCCAGGTTTAATTTTCCAATTGGCAGATCTGAAAACATTATCCTCTGGTTTGAAAGAGAATAAGAAGTCCAGATGCCTTGCAAGGCATGTAGGCCTCCACCCATACCATCAGTCCCACCCACACCATCTACTGTTGTTTTCTCAGTTCACTCTTTCTGCAGCATCACACCATGAACTTAATTACATAGGGCCAGAAACCTTGCTTATTACTTTTCTGTCTCTTTTCCTTTGTTATGCTAACTATTCTTCTGAGAAGTTGTTCTTTCAACCCTACATATGTGAATGTATTTTACTATACATATTTTTTAAAAATAGGTTTTTCCTTCTACTAACCCTGGGTTTCTTCATTTCTTCCTTTTCTAGTTGCTTTAGGTATAGAGTTAGGTTATTTATTTGACTTTTTTCTTGTTTCTTGAGGTATGCCTGTATTGCTATGAACTTTCCCCTTAGTACTGCTTTTACAGTGTCCCACAGGTTTTGGGTTGTTGTGTTTTCATTTTCATTCATTTCTATGCATATTTTGATTTCTTCTCTGATTTGTTGGTTATTCAGCAGCGTGTTGTTCAGCCTCCATAAGTTGGAATTTTTAATAGTTTTTCTCCTGTAATTGAGATCTAATCTTACTGCATTGTAATCAAAAAAGATGCTTGGAATGATTTGAATTTTTTTTTGAATTTACCAAGGCTAGATTTATGTCCCAGGATGTGATCTATCCTGGAGAAGGTTCCGTGTGCACTTGAGAAAAAGGTGAAATTCATGTTTTGGGGTGAAATGTCCTATATATATCAATTAGGTCTAATTGGTCTATTGTATAATTTAAGATTTGTGTTTCCTTGTTAATTTTCTGTTTAGTTGATCTATCCATAGGTGTGATTGGAGTATTAAGATCTGCCACTATTACTGTGTTATTGTTAATTTCCCCTTTCATACTTGTTAGCATTTGTCTTACGTATTGTGGTGCTCCTGTGTTGGGTGCATATGTATTTATAATTGTTATATCTTCTTCTTGGATTGATATTTTGATCATTATGTAGTGGCCCTCTTTGTCTCTTTTCACAGCCTTTGTTTTAAAGTCTATTTTATCTGATATGAGTATTGCCACTCCTGCTTTTTTTTTGGTCTCTATTTGCATGGAAAATATTTTTCCAGCCCTTCACTTTCAGTCTCTATGTGGCCCTGTTTTGAGGTGGATCTCTTGTAGACAACATATATTGGGGTCTTGTTTTTGTATCTATTCAGCCAGTCTTTGACTTTTGGCTGGGGCATTCAACCCATTTACATTTAAGGTAATTATTGATAAGTAAGCGACTTTGCAGCAGTAGCAGCAGCATGATCCCATTGCCATTTACTTTATTGTTTTGGGTTCAAGTTTATACACCCTTTTTGTGTTTCTTGTCTAGAGAATATCCTTTAGCTAGAATCATGCTGTCTAGGTTTGAATCCTAGTTCTTTCTTTTAACAGATGCATGATCGTGGGCAGTTTACTTGGCCACACGGTGCTTCAGTTGCTCATCAACAAGGAGGGACAGTGCTTGCCTCATGCACGTGTACTCAGTCACTCAGTCATGTCTGATTCTTTGTGACCCCATGGGCTATAGCCCCCAGCCTCCTCTGTCCATGGGATTCTCTAGACAAGATTACTGGAGTGGGTTGCTATGACCTCCTCCAGGGGATCTTCCCAACCCAATGATCGAACCTGCTTCTGTTTATGTCACCTACATTACAGGCGTGTTCTTTACTACCACCACCACTTAGAAGGGTATTTGGCGCAAAGTAAGTACTAAAAAAACATATTAAGCTCTTAAGTCAAAAAGTAGACACAACCCAAGTAACCACAAGAAGCCAATGGATAAACTGTGGTATATCTGTACACTGGAATACTACTCAACAATGAAAAGAAAAGCTATCAACTAACACCCACAAGAACCTGGGCAAATCTCCAGATAACTACTCTGAAGGAAAGAACCCAGGCCAGAAACAATATATGATTCAATTTACACAGAACCTGTGAAAAAATAAAACAAATTTATAGTAACAGCACATTAGAGGTTGCGTGGGAATTGGGGTTGCAGGAAGAAGCGGGAGGGAAGAAAAAAAGGCACAAAAAAGCTTTTGATGGTGATGAATGAATATGTTCACTATCTTGACTGTGGTGATCATCTCATGAATATATCCATATGTCAAACTTATTATATATTTTAAGTATGTCATTTGTTATATGGCAATTATATCTCAATAAAACTGCTTAAGAAATGTCAGCCATTACCAATTTCCTACTAATCCTACCCTTGTTAACAATGTCCCAGGTGGTCATTACTGGATCAGACTCATTCAATTCTAGTCCTATTGGTTATCCCTGGTTTAAATAAACTTTTCTGATTTTCTCATATATATATATATTTGAGTCCCTTCTTCCAATGAATTCTTATCCTCACCACTTAAACATCCCTCAGATGAGAAGTATTCTCTTTTCAGCTTTCTTAGTATAATTTGGGCTAAACTCTCCTATGTTTTTTTGCCATAGTGTAATTTGTTTTAAAAATGTCTAATCTCTCTCATTCATATCAGAGTAAAGAAATGTGTTTAATTTTCAACCCCGTGTAACTAATCTAAACTATAGTAGCCACTCATAAAGTAACTTTGTCTAGTTTAAATAACAAAGTAGCTATAACGCTCTCACTTTTACACATCTTGCTAAAATATAGTTACCATTTCACAGCTATGTTCTGTGAAGAAAATGTTGTCTGTCTTATTAAACATATGATTCCAACTATTAACTTTCCTCATTCAGTCTTGAATTAATAGGAAATAGGTTCTGTTTTAATTGCACAATATAATCCTCCAAATTTTCTTCCTTAAATGGTTAGTATTTCTATTTTCATCTGATCTTTAAATTTCCAAGAGAAACACCAATCATTTACTTGTATTTGTCTAAAATTTTGTCATTTTAGCCACAAGTTTAGTTCTATATTTACAACACAAACCTTTGAGAGTTATTATTTTACTTTGCCTTTCAAGAAATTGTGATCTTTGGAAAGAAATCCAGGAAGAACCTGAATATGGCAAGTTCTAATTTTGCATCCAGGATACATATATTATAAAATAGCATTCAGGTGATTTGATCTGCTTAAATGATGGCAGGGTTGAAATGATCACTTTCATGTCATCTTGTTTAGTGCTTCCCAAACTATGTGGGATAAAGTATCACTTCTGAAAAATTTCTTCTTTGCTGTGGACTAATTCATTTGTAAAATAAAATGAAACTAAGTTGTTATAAAATTAAACACTGATATACCAGATACAATCCTCATTTCAAAAAGATTATTTGATTGGACAAGCACAAAATCAATTTTTCAAATTGTTAAGATAGGTACAAATGCTCAGTCCCAACTACTAGCTTACATAAGCCATGAAATTAGAAGATGCTTACTCCTTGGAAGAAAAGCCATGACCAACTTAGATAGCATATTCAAAAGCAGAGACATTATGTTGCCAACAAATGTCAGTCTAGTCAAGGCTATGGTTTTTCGAGTGGTCATGTATGGATGTGAGAGTTGGACTGTGAAGCAAGCTGAGCTCTGAAGAATTGGTGCTTTTGAACTGTGGTGTTAGAGAAGACTCTTGAAAGTCCCTTGGACTGCAACCAGATCCAACCAGTCCATTCTGAAAGAGATCACCCCTGGGATTTCTTTGGAAGGAATGATGCCAAAGCTGAAGCTCCAGTACTTTGGCCACCTCATGAGAAGAGATGACTCATTGGAAAAATCTCTGATGCTGGGAGGGATTGGGGGCAGGAGGAGAAGGGGACGATCAAGGAAGAGATGGCTGGATGGCATCACGGACTCGATGGACGTGAATCTGAGTGAACTCCGGGAGATGGTGATGGACAGGGAGGCCTGGCGTGCTGCGATTCATGGGGTCACAAAGAGTCGGACACAACTGAGCGACTCAACTGAACTGAAATGAAATGAATGGAGATTTCAAATAATTATTATTGGGACAAAGAACACATCTGCTTATAGGATATAATACTAGCACATGAAATGGTGGTTGTCTCAGTTGAACCATGAAGAATGAATGTGAATTAGACATAATATTGTGACAGTACACTCCAGGGACATGAATCAAATTTGATCAAAAGTGAAACAATGCAAATTATAAGACTATTTTGGGATAGCTGAGTAGTGTAGAATATTGCAACATGGAGTAGAAAGAAAATGTAGAAGATAATCCCAAGTGTATGAATTGAACTAAGAGTACAAAGTTGAAGAATAGAGTTAAGACAAGTATATTTTTCAAGAACCCCTCCCCTCTCCCCCAAAGAATAAAAATTTTTATTCTACATTGCTTGGCAGTACGATTCCAGACTAGATTCCCCCCAAATTACTGTATCTAAAGTGGTCTCATTAAAATCAGCAATTAATGCTGAAAACTTTAATATATGGGACACTTACAGCATTCCTCTCTTTTCCATTCCATTCAGTCGCTCAGTTGTGTCTGACTCTTTGAGACCCCATGAATCGCAGCACGCCAGGCTGTCCATCACCATCTCCCGGAGTTCACTCAGATTCACGTCCATCGAGTCCGTGATGCCATCCAGCCATCTCTTCCTTGATCGTCCCCTTCTCCTCCTGCCCCCAATCCCTCCCAGCATCAGAGATTTTTCCAATGAGTCATCTCTTCTCATGAGGTGGCCAAAGTACTGGAGCTTCAGCTTTGGCATCATTCCTTCCAAAGAAATCCCAGGGCTGATCCCCTTCAGAATGGACTGGTTGGATCTGGTTGCAGTCCAAGGGACTCTCCAGAGTCTTCTCTAACACCACAGTTCAAAAGCATCAATTCTTCGGCGCTCAGTCTTCTTCACAGTCCAACTCTCACATCCATACATGACCACAGGAAAAATCATAGCCTTGACTAGACGGACCTTAGTCGGCAAAGTAATGTCTCTGCTTTTGAATATGCTATCTAGGTTGGTCATAACTTTTCTTCCAAGGGGTAAGTGTCTTTTAATTTCATAGCTGCAGTCACAATCTGCAGTGATTCTGGAGCCCACAAAAATAAAATCTGACACTGTTTCTACTGTTTCCCCGTCTATTTCCCATGAAGTGATGGGACCGGATGCCATGATCTTCGTTTTCTGAATGTTGAGCTTTAGGCCAACTTTTTCGCTCTCCTCTTTCACTTTCATCAAGAGGCTTTTCAGCTCCTTTTCACTTTCTGCCATTAGGGTGGTGTCATCTGCATATCTGAGGGTGATTGATATTTCTCCCAGCAATCTTGATTCCAGCTTGTGTTTCTTCCAGTCCAGCGTTTCTCATGATGTACTCTGCATATAAATTAAATAAGCAGGGTGACAATATACAGCCTTGACGTACTCCTTTTCCTATTTGGAACCAGTCTGTTGTTTAATGTCCAGTTCTAACTGTTGCTTCTTGACCTGCATAAAGATTTCTCAAGAGGCAGGTCAGGTGGTCTGGTATTCCCATCTCTCACAGAAATTTCCACAGTTTATTGTGATCCACACAGTCGAAGGCTTTGGCATAGTCAATAAAGCAGAAATAGATGTTTTTCTGGAACTCTCTTGCTTTTTTCATGATCCAGCGGATGTTGGCAATTTGATCTCTGGTTCCTCTGCCTTTTCTAAAACCAGCTTGAACATCAGGGATTTCACGGTTCATGTATTGCAGAAGCCTGGCTTGGAGAATTTTGAGCATTACTTTACTAACATGTGAGATGAGTACATTTGTCTGGTAGTTTGAGCATTCTTGGCATTGCCTTTCTTTGGGATTGGAATGAAAACTGGCCTTTTCCAGTCCTGTGGCCACTGCTGAGTTTTACAAATTTGCTGGCAGCACTTTCACAGCATTATCTTTTAGGATTTGAAACAGCTCAATTGGAATTCCATCACCTCCACTAGCTTTATTTGTAGTGATGCTTTCTAAGGCCCACTTGACTTCACATTCCAAGATGTCTGGTTCTAGATTAGTGATCACTTGATCATGACTATCTTGAAATATTCCCTTGGTATATCTAATTTTCTTGAAGAGATCTCTAGTCTTTCCCAATCTGTTGTTTTCCTCTATTTCTTTGCATTGATCGCTGAGGAAGGCTTTGTTATCTTCTTGCTATTCTTTGGAACTCTGCATTCAGATGCTTATATCTTTCCTTTTCTCCTTTGCTTTCTGCTTCTCTTCTTTTCACAGCTATTTGTAAGGCCTCCCCAGACAGCCATTTTGCTTTTTTGCATTTCTTTTCCATGGGGATGGTCTTGATCCCTGTCTCCTGTACAATGTCATGAACCTCATTCCATACATAGTTCATCAGGCACTCTATCTATCAGATCTAGGCCCTTAAATCTATTTCTCACTTCCACTGTATAATCATAAGGAGTTTGATTTAGGTCATACCTGAATGGTCTAGTGGTTTTCCCAAGTTTCTTCAGTTTAAGTCTGAATTTGGCAATAAGGAGTCATGATCTGATCCACAGTCAACTCCTGGTCTTGTTTTTGCTGACCGTATAGAGCTTCTCCATCTTTGGCTGCAAAGAATATAATCAATTTGATTTCAGTGTTGACCATCTGGTGATGTCCATGTGTAGAGTCTTCTCTTGTGTTGTTGGAAGAGGGTGTTTGCTATGACCAGTGCACTTTCTTGGCAAAACTCTATTAGTCTTTTCCCTGCTTCATTCTGCAATCCAAGGCCAAATTTTACTTAGCTGCATTTGACTCTACTGATCTGTAATCAATTTTTTTCTCAAATCAATTTTTTCTTATTCTTCTGTTATATAACATTTGACATATTTCTTCTAAATCTCTGGAGCCTTCTCTTCATTTATATCTTTATTTAAAATCTTCTTCATCTCCTTATTTAAAATCTTTACATTTTGGAATTCTTAGTTTTCTACAGTTGATCCTTTTCCCTTCCAATCAATCACATTGTTCTTTCTTAATTTTATATTCTCTACTCAAAAGGCTACAAAGACTGCCTATATGATTCTAATCCTCAGTTTAATATATTTCATCAGGACCACTGTCCTGAGTTCTACATCTTCAAACACAACTGCTTACTGGTTATCTCCCAAAGTTCTCCAATTTAAAATGTATAAACTTGAGTGTTTGCTTGCTCCCTTACTCTCAACTAGTCTGAAAAATAATAAGAAAGCAAACTAATAGCAAACATGAAAATCCACAATAAACATTCAATCAGTTCAGTCACTCAGTTGTGTTCTACTGTTTGTGACCCCATGGACAACAGCCCACCAAGGCCAGGGGTCTCCAAATGGAGAGAATAGCCTGCAAGTGTCAGACATTTTTATCTCCCTTAAGCGTCAGGAGGAAACAAACTAGCATTTTTTTTTTCCTTCTCTATATAAATTTAAAAAGAGTTTTCTCTTAAAATTCTGTGTTGCCATGCCACCTGGTTTCACCTAATGTTAACCAATGCCTTTTTCTTATGGAAATGTTCATCTTAAGCTATGCTAATGTACTATGCATTTACCCCAAACTCTGTCTTCAAGTTGGTTCCACCTTTTGGCTCAGAACCTACTTGATAAACCAGTATGTTATACTCCGATATTGTTCCTCTAATCTATGTAAATGACAGTTTGTATGGTACTCTGCCCTTCTTCAAGATTCAAGTTAATCCTTTTATGGCCCAAGATGAACCATTTGGAGCCAAGATTATCCCAAAATACATCTTATGTGTGAGGGGCCTGGGGGCCTGGTGCCATTCTAAGTTTTGAGACATTCCTTTCTTTCATTAACAGACTGCTGATGACTATATAACATCCAGCTAAAGACTAGCAAGGGGGTGCTCTTTCTGCCCTCTTCTGATGCCTATGTCAGAAGATTTCTCTATCTCCTTTATTCTTTAATAAAACTTTGTTACAAAAAGCTCTGAGTGATCAAGGCTCGTCTCTGGCCCTGGATTGAATTCTTCTCCGGGGACCAAGAATCCCGGCATCGTAATTCAACAACGATCTTTCACCATCACCAACTCTCAAAGCATGCTCAAACTCGTGTCCATCCAGTCAGTGATGCCATCCAATCATCTCATCCTCTGTCATCCCCTTGTCCTCCTGCCTTCAATCTTTCCCAGCATCACAGTCTTTTCCAATGAATCAGTTCTTCACATCAGGTAGCCAAAGTATTAGAGCTTCAGCTGATGAGTCATTATAATGCAAACTGAAGATCCCCAGGAAGTAAAAACTGATGAGTCCTTCCAGCGAAAACCAAGGGAGTGATTTCCTTTAGATTTGACTGGTTGGATCTCCTTGCAGTCCAACGGACTCTCAAGAATCTTCTCCAACACCACAGTTCAAAAGCATCAATTCTTCTGTGTCTGGCTTTTTTTATAGTCCAACTCTCACATCCATACATGATTACTGGAAAATTTTTAACTTGGGCTAGGTGGACCTTTGTCGGCAAAGAAATGTCTCTGCTTCTTAATATGCTGTGTAAGTTCGTCAGAGCTTTCCTTCCAAGGAGCAAATGTCTTTTAATTTCACAGCTGCAGTCACCATCTGCAGTGATTTTGGAGTCCAGGAAAATAAAGTCTGTCACTGTGTCCATTGTTTCCCCATCTATTTGCCATGAATGATGGGACTTGATGCCACAATCTCTGTTTTTTGAAAGTTGAGGGTTTTTTTTTTTTTGTAAGTCAACTTTATTTCAATTAAATAAACAAAGATAATAAAGTAAACTACATCAAAGAATTACAAATTGTTTCTAAATAAGTAGGAATAATAAATTTGAGGATCAGGATCAGAGTTTGCTCAAAGAAACAGAAGAACAGCACACACAAATAAACGTATATGCACACGTGTTTTACCAGCAGAATTTGATGTTGTACAAGCCAGCTTTTTCACTCTCCCCTTTCACTTCATCAAAAGACTCTTTAGTTCCTCTTCCCTTTCTACCATAAGGGTGGTGTCATCTGAATATCTGAGCTTATTGATATTTTTCAGCTGTGCTTCATCCAGTCCACCATTTCTCATGAAGTACTCTTCATATAAGTTAAATAAACAGGGTGACAATATACATTCTTGACGTACTCCTTTCCCTATTTGGAACCAGTCTCTAGTTCCATGTCCAATTCTAACGGCTGCTTCTTGACCTGCATAGAGATTTTTCAGGAGGCAGGTAAAGTGGTCTGGTATTCTCATCTCTTGAAGAATTTCCCACAGTTTGTTGTGATGTACAGTCATAGGCTTTGGTGTAATCAGTAAAACAGAAGCAGATATTTTTCTGGAACTTTTTTGCTTTTTTTGATGATTCTAGCAGATGTTGGCAATTTGATATCTGGTTCCCCTGCCGGTTGTAAATCTAGCTTGAACACCTGGAAGTTCTTGGTTCAAGTACTGTTGAAACCTGACTTGGAGAATTTTGAGCATTACTTTGCTAGTGTATGAGATTAGTGCTATTGTGTGGTAGTTTGAATATTCTTTGGCATTGCCCTTCTTTGGGATTGGAATAAAAACTGACCTTTTCCAGTCCTGTGACTACTGCTGCATTTTCCAAATTTGCTGGCATATTGAGTGCAGCAGTTTCACAGCATCATCTTTTAGCATTTGAAATAGCTCAACTGGAATTTCAACACCTCCAGTTGCTTTCTTCCTTGTGATGCTTCCTAATGCTCATGTGACTTTGCATTCCAAGATGTCTGGCTCTAGGTGAGTGATCACACTATCATGATTATCTGGGTCATGACAATCTATTTTGTATAGTTCTTCTATGTATCCTTGCCACCCCTTCTTAATGTCGTCTGCATCTTCTAGGTCCATACCATCTCTGTCCTTTAGTGTGTCCATCTTTGCATGAAATACTCCTTTCAGTTCAGTTCAGTTCAGTTGCTCAGTCGTGTCTGACTCTTTGCGATCCCATGAATTGCAGCACGCCAGGCCTCCCTGTCCATCACCATCTCCCGGAGTTCACTCAGACTCACGTCCATCGAGTCCGTGATGCCATCCAGCCATCTCATCCTGGGTCATCCCCTTCTCCTCCTGCCCTCAATCCCTCCCAGCATCAGAGTCTTTTCCAATGAGTCAACTCTTCGCATGAGGTGGCCAAAGTACTGGAGCTTCAGCTTTAGCATCATTTCTTCCAAAGAAATCCCAGGGCTGACCTCCTTCAGAATGGACTGGTTGGATTTCCTTGCAGTCCAAGGGACCTTCAAGAGTCTTCTCCAACACCACAGTTCAAAAGCATCAATTCTTCAGCGCTCAGTCTTCTTCACAGTCCAACTCTCACATCCATACATGACCACAGGAAAAACCATAGACTTGACTAAGCGGACCTTAGTTGGCAAAGTAACGTCTCTGCTTTGGAATATACTATCTAGGTTGGTCATAACTTTTCTTCCAACGAGTAAGTGTCTTTTGATTTCATGGCTGAAGTCACCATCTGTAGTGATTTTGGAGCCCAAAAAAATAAAGTCTGACACTGTTTTTACTGTTTCTCCATCTATTTCCCATGAAGTGATGGGACCAGATGCCATGATCTTTTGTTTTCTGAATGTTGAGCTTTAAGCCAACACTTTCACTCTCCTCTTTCACTTACATCAAGAGGCTTTGTAGTTCCTCTTCAGTTTCTGCCATAAGGGTCACGTCATCTGCATATCTGAGGCTATTGATATTTCTCCCGGCAATCCTGATTCCAGCTTGTGTTTCTTCCAGTCCAGCGTTTCTCATGATGTACTATGCATATAAGTTAAATAAGCAGGATGACAATATACACCCTTGACAAACTCCTTTTCCTATTTGGAACCAGTCTGTTGTTCCATGTCCAGTTCTAACTGTTGCTTCCTGACCTGCATACAGATTTCTCAAGAGGCAGGTTAGGTGGTTTGCTATTCCCATCTCAGAATTTTCCACAGTTTATTGCGATCCACACAGTCAAAGGCTTTGGCATAGTCAAAGCAGAAGTACATGTTTTTCTGGTACTCTCTTGCTTTTTCCATGATCCAGCGGATGTTTGCAATTTGATCTCTGTTTCCTCTGCCTTTTCTAAAACCAGCTTGAACATCAGGGAGTTCATGGTTCACATATTGCTGAAGTATCTCTAATTTTCTAGGAGATTTCTCGTCTTTCCTATTCTATTGTTTCCCTCTGTTTCTTTGCATTGATTAGTGAGGAAAGCTTTCTTATCTCTCCTTGCTATTCTGTGGAAACCTGCATTCAAATGGGTATATATTTCCTTTTCTCCTTGCCTTTAGCGTCTCTTCTTTTCTTAGCTATTTCCAAGGCCTCCTCAGACAACCATTTTGCCTTTTTGCATTTCTTTTTCTTGGGGATGGTCTTGATCCTTGCCTCCTCTACAATGTCATGAACCTCCATCCATAGTTCTTCTGGCACTCCATCAGAGCTAAACCCTTGAATCTATTTGTTTCTTCCACTGTATTATCATAAGGGATTTTCATCTTCAGGATCTTCATTTGCTCAAAGATGTTATTATTTTAACATCATATCTACACCCTTCCTGTCCCTCATTCTTGACAACCAAACAACATGTACCGTTGTTTCTGCTTCTTAAGTGTCTATCTTATCCTCCTACTTCTCATTTTATTCACTATCTGGGTCACACATAAACACCTTTTCTCCAAGAAGATTTTCCTGTTCAACAGACCAAGTAATCTTCCTATGTTTACCACCCCAAATTACTTTGCTTTTCCTCTCACATTCTATATATTTTTGCATGTAAAATTATTTTTACAGTGTCATCTCCCACAGGAGAGAATTAAATCAATGAAATTAGGAATTGTATCTGTTTGTATTAATGAATTATCTTGAAAATGTAATAGAACACTGGACCATATATCAATAAATATATTTTGGATCAATAGATACTTGATTGTGATACTATAAAATGTCAAAATACAGAGTGAGAGAATGACTGAATCAGGTAAATTTCAACCATTTTATTTCTAGAGGCATCCTCTAAAACCTAATCATCCATGTTTACTTTCTAAATGGAGTATCATGACCTCATATATTAGGATATAAAAATGACATCTTAGCATTACTGTAAACAGTGATACAAATGGAAAATTGAAATGTGTAGACATAAATTAGTTAAATATTTACAACAATGTATATTAGCTTTGTAAATGTCATTCATGAATAGTTTTCTAGAATGCATTAATTTTTTCTCTACTAATAAAGTGACAGGAAATGCTTGTACATCTATTGGCATCTCTCATGGTATAACATAGTATAAGTATGCATATTAATTTGGAGTATGAGGGTGGGATACAGACTTCTAGAAACTGATTCTGCATAGATGGGAGCCTGTGAATATGCTTTCTAATTCTAATGCTTCCTAATCAGTCGTGTCTGACTCTTTGCAGTCCGATGGACTATACAGTCCATGGAATTCTCCAGGCCAGAATACTGGAGTGGGTAGCTTTTCCCTTTCCCAGGGGATCTTCCCAACCCAGGGATTGAACCCAGGTCTTCCACATTGTAGGCAAATTCCTTATCTGCTGAGGCACAATGGAAACCCAAGAATACTGGAGTGGGTAGCCTATCCCTTCTCCAGCAAATCTTCCTGACCCAGGAATCCAACAGGGGTCTCCTGCATTGCAGGAAGATTCTTTACCGACTGAAATATCAGGGAAGCTCTTACTAATCATTTCAGAAAGGAATAATAATAACTATCATTTAAAGGACTAAATTTTTACAGTCATAATGAAAAATTATCAATTTAGTTATTTTCCCACTTCATTGGAATAATATTTTAAAATGTATCACCACTATCTAAAATAATGTTCATTTGCAGACAAATAACTATGTGACACACATGGTACAACATTTTTCATAGAAATATAAAATCCACAGATACTCCTGGAAGATAGATGTTTACCCTACTTTGGATTGATATTTACCCTACTTGAAAAACTAAAAATCAGAATAGTTAAGTAATATGTTAAGGTGATAAGACAATGATTTGCAAAGCTCAAATGCAGGTACAAACATATCTGACTTCAGGGCATAAATCATTGCACTAAATTATCTCTTTAATCACATTATATATTTGAACTACATACCATGAACAAATGTACAAGATAGGTATACCTTTTCTGAGAGAAATATAAGACAGGGCAGAAAATATTAAACAATGATTATTTTGAAATCAGAACTTCATGCTGCATTATGGAATTCTCAATCATATATAAAAGAAGAGTAGGCACTGGGGATCCCATGGGTTCATACAAAATGATTATGCTAATTACCTCTTTTGGGAGGAACCATTCAATTTCTTAATTTTAAAAAATAAAACACAATTTGTCTTTATTATTAGAGAAAATTTTAAGCAGTTTTAGTTTTTAGGTTTGAATATTAACTAATGTTATTTTATGTATATATATCTTTACTGTCTGAGCCACCAGGGAAGCCTGTAAAATATATTTTAATATACTTGAGTCTTTCTTTATGTTAAGTGGAAAGGCAAGTAGACATCCTTGTAAAATAGGACTAATGGCTTGAAACACATTTTACTGGAAGTCAGATGCTTTAATCATGAAATTAAATAGAAAATGAGAATTTTGGCTAGTACAGGTCAATAATTTTCCACATAATAGTGTATGGGAGTTAAGAGCAAGCCACAGAATGTATATTGACCAGATTCAAAGTTTGGTTCTAAAACACACTAAGTTTGTTTCAACTCCCAGTGCCAATTTTTCTTCATCTATACAGGGGGAGAAGATTAATAATATCTGGATACTTTTCTAGAAAAAGATAATAAGGGACAGATATATTGGACTATATCCAAGGAAAAAGAGAAAAAAAAAGCAGGACAAATTTGTACTAAAATATGGTGTATTTGAGTTCAAAATTCATAAACTTGAATGGAGGAGATAAAGTGGAGAGAAGAAAAAAGAGAGTAGGGATGTGAAGAAGAGAGTGAAAAAATAGAGGAGAAAGGAATAGAAAACAAGAGAAGGAGAAAGAAGAGGAGGAATGGAAGAACAGGAAGATACTTGTATTTGCATATGCATGAAATTCTGAAAACTGCCATTAGACCATTTTAAGGCAAGGGTCATTCTCATTTTACAGATTAGCAGATTAAGGCAAACATATGCTAAATTACATGTCCAAGATAAAATATTAAAAGTGGCAAATTCAGACATTAAGAATTCTCAAATTTTCTAGCTTAAGTATTAAAAGTACAATTTTTGTGAACTCTTACTAGCCTATTATTTTCTTCACAGTTTTCTAGTGAACACTGGTATTTTTGCCTTTAAAAGGATTGCAGAATTACTGAGTATTTTATTCATAAGAAGTCTTTAAAAAGTTTTTGACAATTTTTTCATAGAGTATACAAAATAAGAGATAGATGTCTCTTGAGGTCAAGTTCCTTGGAGAAAAGATTAAAGAAAAAAGAATGTGATGGTAATGGAAATGTTAACAAGCCTAGTTTTTAGAGTTCTTTCCATGCTCTTGAATCATTCACTTGTCACCAGATAAGCTTCTGACATTTTAAAAAATAGAAGTGAGATGGGAATAGTTAGCAACTAGAAACTACTCATTGCTAATTTTAAAAATGTACTTTTCATCTGTATTTTTAATGTTCAAAAAATGCTTAAAATTATATTTAACAATAGTTGTTAAATCTTCTCACTTTTATCATTCTTTATTGTCATACTTGGCTTCCCAAGTGGTGCTAGTGGTAAACAGCCTGCCTCCCACTGAAGGAGACATAAAAGACACATGTTCAATCCTTGGGTAGGAAAGATGCCCTGAAGGAGGGCATGGCAACCCACTCCAGTATCCTGGAAAATCCCTTGGATAAAGGAGTCTATAGAACTACAGTCCACAGGGTCACAAAGAGTTGAACACAATTGAAGCAACTTAGCATACATGCACACGCACACACACAAACATACATACACACGAATAGTCATACTGGACATTTCTGGTGGCTCAGTGGTAAAGAATCTGCCTGCCAGTTCAGAAGACACAGGTTCAATCCCTGAGTCAGGAAGATATCCTGGAGAAGAAAATGGCAACCCAATCCAGTATTTTTGTCTGGAAAATCTCTTGGACAGAGGAGCCTGATGGTCTATAGCACACGGGGATGCAAAAAGAATCAGATAGCCACTAAAGGAAAACAAGAGAGTCATATTATCTGCAGTTTAATAATTCATGGGAATTAACTATACCAATTAAATATTCCCATACACATTGCCTTTTTATGAAAGGCTTGTTAGCTTCTGTAATCAGAATATGACTATTTGTTAGTAAATTATACACAATACAAAGTTAAATTCTATACATCTTTTTGGGAGCAAGCCAAGAGTAATCTGTGCATTCAATGAAATGATTTAATTAAATGTTTTTCTATAAATACATTTACACTTATTTGATTTGTAATTAGATTTAAGTAAGTGTTAGTCACTCAGTCATGTCCAACTCTTTACAACCCCATGGACTGCAGCTCACCAGGCTCCTCTGTTCATGAGATTTTCCAGACAAGGATACTGGAGTGGGTTGCCATTTCCTTCTCCAGGGGATTGTCCCAACCCAGGGATTGAATCTATGTCTCCTACATTGCAGGCAGATTCTTTACCAACTGAACTACAAGGGAAGCCCAAATTAGATTTAGAAAAGAGTAAAAAAACAATATTTTTAAATATCATACTCCTCCATCCCAAAACTACCACTGCTAAACATGAGTGAATCGTCAAATCCACATATCTCTTGAACAGGCATTAAGTTATTTAACAAATAATTGAATAAAGTGTTTTTTTTGTTTGTTTTTTTTTAACCAAACACCATTTCAAGTGTTAGAGAACAGGAGTGAAAAAAAAAAAAAATCCTTGACTTTGTGAAGCTAGCATAATAGGGTTAGGCCAAATAATAAACAAAATGAAAAAAGGAAAATAAACAATATGTCAGATAGTAATAGGTTTTAGTAAAGAAGTAGAACAGGGAAGGGTAATAAAGAACAATAGCAGATTTTGCAGTTTTAAGTCGGTAGTCAGGAAAGGCCCCAAGGAAAAAGTAACAGGAAATAAAGACTCAAAGGAACACATTGACTAGTTATGAGTGGGGAATGATGTTCTCTGACATGATTTAACAGTCTAGTTCTGGTTGCTATGTAGAGAATATATTGAATGTGCTAAGGACAGATCAGAGGAAAGATTTAGGAGTGCTGGTGGGAAAGGTGGTGAAAATATGTCAGTCTGGATATATTTGAAAGTATCATGAAGAAGATGGATTGTATGTGGGCTGTGAGATGAAGAGACTACTCATGATGCCTCTAAGTGTTTGGCCTGACCTATTTGAAGGGTGTAGTTGCTACTTGTTGATTTGGAAAACCCTGTGGAGAAATTTTCAAGGAAGATCAAGTGCTCAGTTTTAGATACTTCAGTTTGAGATACCTAGTAAAGATCCAAATAGCTGGATAGAGAGATGGATGAATACATAGCTACATAGATACATATATACATAGATCGGAAGATAGACACAATGATAATTGGATTTACATTTCAGGGGAAAAGATAAGCTATGATTACATGTTTATGAGTCATCAATAGAGAGACGATATTTAAAGCTACAGCACTCCGTAGGTAAATGATTAAACATGGATAAAAGTCCTGATGACTGAGTTGGTGACAGTCCACATCTAATAAGTCAGTTAATAAAGAAGCAGCAAGAAAAAAGGAAGAGGTGACCGATATTGTCTTTTTAAAAATGCATGTGTATTTTCCTAGAGCTCAAGTATCAAACATATTTTATGGAGGATGATGTAGTTAACAATGGCAAATGGTATCCATATACTGAGTAAGTAAAGAATGAGAATTGACCTTTGGATTTAGTGAGGTATTTATCACTGCCTCACTGGCGAAACTCAGCAAGTTCATGTTCTGAGAAGTGATGGAGGCAAATGCCTGAATGCAGTGGGTTTAAAATAGAATGAAAAGAGGAAAATGTGGACAGACATCATGACCACAATGAAAGTAATGAGAAAAATGAGATAGAAACTGGAGAAGATAATAGAAGGATTTGTATTTCCTGGGGTGTTTGTGTGTATGGATAAAAGAATGTGATTCAATGTTTTCTTTAATCCAAAGAATTCTTTTAATATTTTTGTTTTATGAATATCTTGAGCAAATATTGTTTGCCCATTCCTCAGTTAAAGTTGTAATTACTAGATGCAACAAAATTTCTACTAGAGTTCAGCACATATTACTAAATACATACATCTTATGCATATTTGAAAATTCATATATAACAAATTATAACAAATCATGTCAATAGGTAACTTTCAAGTGTTCCATCACTTATCTTTTCTTGGATTTGTAGGCATAATAAATTTCTCCTTCCAAATGATTATTAAGCTAAAAAAATATTGCTTTTCCCTATTATGTTCAAGACACTATGCTAAATGTGTTACATACCTTATTCTTACTCTTCACCATAGGCTTATAAAATAGATTTTATAACCTATGTTCTAAGTAACAGTCCTCGTGATCAGTGCGTCAGTGGTTTTCCTGAGTGTTTGATAGATATGACTGATGTAGTAGGTATTTGGTCACAATATGCTTAGTTCCAAAATATATGACCTTTAACTTTTACTACTTTTTAACTTTAATTACAGTTACTGAAAGACAGAGATCAACTTTAAGTAACACGATTTGTATATACTAGGTAGAGCCAAGTATAATGAGAGGCAATTAACATGACCTACTATTAATACAGCTGTTAATTTGTTTAAGAAAAAACTGTTAGACAAGAAACACTATTTTTTCATGTTTACAATCATAAGGCAAACTAGCAAACTAATTTTCTTTTATATGTCTTGCCATCATTATGAGACAATTTACCAAGTTGCAAAACTAAAACAAGACAAAACAAAACCCATTGTACTGACAAGTCAAAGATTTGGATGCAGCAAGTTAAACATCAGATGGTGTTTATTATGCAATAAAGTCTGTGAGGAATCCCAAATTAATCCTGTAGCTAGCCTAATGAGTTTCCCTAAAGATTTGCCATTGGAGATGCAATTACTGGGTCTCTTAGAGTTCAAATGTGAGATTCTGAAAAAAATCCTTATCTGAAAAGAATACTGGTTTTCTGTATGCTTAAATTTTGTGCAGTTTAATTAATACCTAAAAAAAAACCCTGTGTGTTAAAAATATCAATAATAGGAAATTTAAATGTAGTAGGGAAATAATTAGTAGCTCAATATTTTCTCATTACTTTAAAATAAATTTCATGTCAAAGTTTAGATACATATCAGAAAAGACACAATAACATCTCATTTTAGAATCATGGTCTTTGGAAATCCTTGGCCAATATTATATATTCCATTTATTATTTTATTCCACCTTAATTTTATTATATTTTCCTTGTAAGTTTTCAATTTTCAGTAATGAGAACCTACAAACATCAACAACTTCTAGATAGTATTTTTATTTTCAAAATTTATCCTACTACTGTATGATATAAAAAATCAAACATTTTACTGAAATACTTAAATTGTAACATGCCTGAAGTTTGTAAGTTTAAAATATATTATACAAAAATATATATATTATAATGCATATTTATCATTTATACATGACTCTAGTGGTACTATAGAGAAATAATATGATTTAGAATTCTGAAGTAAAGGTTTTCAATTTCATACATTCCGCATATGACCTGCATGAACTTGTAAAAGTTCTGTCTTTCATTTCTACCTATAAATAGAAGTATTTTCCAACTAATAGACTGGTCACAATGTTTAATTACTAAATAAGAAGGTATATATTATGTTCTTGGCAGTTAAAAGCAAGTAAATAGTTTTTTCTCTTTTCCTCTTATCTAGAAACATAGCTAGAGCATTGATAAATGGAATCAGTGATTGAATTTTCATTTTAGAACAATAGCAAAATACTTACTCAACATGTCTTTAGAGCAAAATAAATAAATGTTTTATAAAATGTCAGTCTTTCCCATAATAAACTGAAGTACTCATGTTTTTTTCAAACTTTAGAAAAATTGAAAATGATTGGAAGATTGTACATACACGTCTATCTACAATGCACATATATACTTGTGTGTTATTTTTCTAACCTGGGAAGTATGTATCTTATCTTTCCTTAGTGAAACATCAGTGATGTGAGTATAGAAGAATGATATATTAAGCAAGACATTCTTCTTAGGAACTCAGACTCTGTAGTTTTAAGCAGTAATTTAAGTTCCTAAACACTGTAACACTGTAGACAATTAAATCAATTCTAAATAATTTTCAAATGGCTAGATTTTATCCCATAAGCTAAATATTATTTTAATAAATTTAGTGCCTTTTGCCTGCTGTTTTCTACAAGCACTGTTAAAAATATGGAAATTTGAATATGCAAGGAAGTGCATGAAGAGAAAAATCTAGGCAAATGTCACATAGGCTGAGAAGATGAGCACTGAAATTTTGCCTCCTGACAATGGCCCCAATGTTAGGAAGAAAACCAGAACCTAATAATTATTAGCTACCCTTTAAATTGAAAATGAAAGATGCAGTGGTTATCTTTTATAGAAACAGAGTATGCAAAACATAATTTAAAGTATATGCTAAAGTATCCATCCTACTCATCATAAAATTGATATGAAAACCCAAAAATACATTTTGGTATAGTCTTTTTCAGTGGCAATCAACTGATCAATGATCTTTGAGTAAGAAAAGAGAAATTCAAATAAATAAATAAAACTCACCTTGTCCACAATACATATCTGCTTTTTGGTTTGAGCATCAAGTATTTCAATCTCAAAGTGAGTAGTTTTTGTATGTTTAACTGCTGACGTTGATTTTAGAGGGCCTGCTGAGAGTATAAATTGTGACAAAAAATGAAAATTTCTTATGTCATCCTTCAGTATGGACCGTGTAGCTCTTGGAGAAATCAACTCTCTCCTGCGTTCTGAAGCAAGAGACCTGTGCCTTTTGAACATTCTGCAAACTACCAGGAGAAGCTGTCTTGTCAACAGAAGACACATGCAAGTGTGCTCCCTTTGAACAAGTTAAATACTGCTGGTGAAACTTGGAAAGGTCAAGTGACATGCCATTCCAAGAGTTCAGTTTTATTTAGCAGCCTTGAAAACAATGACTGATCTCTTTCTATATATAACACACTATTGTGAATTGCTGCAGTGTAGATTACTAGCGTTCAAATTATTTCTTGCTTTCTCCTTTTATCTCAGGTTCTTAATATGGCCAGTAGTATCTGAAATTCCAAAGCAAGAAAGAAATAGACAAAAGTTTTTATGATCTCTGGATTCTGGATGAACTAATTTTCAAACACATGAATTATTCTTGCATTCATATATAGATGTACTAAAAATTATCATACTGCTATCTTATATCTTATGCTGCTGTTAGTAATGTACTAATACTTAGTACATTGTTACATAAACACATTTTTTGGCAAATACTTCCTAGAATAAAGATTTGTGCCATATTTTGAATACTCATATATACATCTGATAGAAAATGGATAAATTCTTCATTCTGTATGGAGAACAGAAAAACAAGTCATCTGTGTGATTGGGATATATAGAGAAGAACTTTATAATTTAAGGAAAAGGAAGAAAACCTTATTTTAACACTTTTACATACATTGTATCACAGGGAAATCATTAAATGTATATGCAAAATCAGTACTAAACCTCACAAGTATCATAAAACTAGGTTACGGCAAATTCAAATAAGCTCAGATGAACAACGAAAAGTAAAAAACAACCTGAAAAGAGGGGTTTGTAAAGGACTCCAAGTACTCTAAGACCTGTAAAGCAGGTGAAGGAATAACAAAAATCCAAATTATAGTGCTACTGATTCAAAGGAATGTTACAAAATGTTACAAGAAAATATTCTAGGATATTATTTTCAATGAAAACATGAAAAAGAAAAGAGTTACAATAGTAGAGGGGAAATCTATATATCTATATTAGGAAATAATGTTTAATTTTTTGAATAAAATAAGGCAATTAAAACATTTTGGTCTGTGCATTGTGTACCAGAGATTCACATGCACATTGTTCAGTATCGTTTTCATACTCTAGACCACAATTCCACTCAATATTTATTATTAAATACTAGAAGTCAGGGATGTATGTTCATATATGTTTGCACACACACACACACACACACACACACACATTGTCAGTTTTATCACCATAGTTGTCCAGCACTTTAAACTTGAAATTATCCTTAACATTTCCCTTTCTCCCACACCTCAGATCTAATCCATCAAAAATCCAGAACACAGTCTTACCACCATCCCACAGCTAATTTCAGAGTATCATTTCACCTGTATTGCTTTTCCAAACTGATCTCCCTGTGTGAACATTGGTCAGTCTATAGTCTTTAATGAAGCTGCTGAAAAGATCGGTCTTCATATTAAAACAAGCAATGTGATTAACTTCTCAGCACATTCCTTGAGGATTCATATTTTATTCGTATATAATTAAAAAGCCAAAGTTTTCTGAAGAGATCTACAATGCTCTCCATCATCAGCATTTTGTCATATCTTTGATGCCATTCCCTAAGCTACCCACAGTGCTCAGAGGAGTGTCTAGTACACAGTAGGTGCCCCATACACATGTATTAAAGAATCAACTAATAAATAATTGATCAATAAGTGTATCTTGAAGGTGTAGTCAGAAAGATGTAAATTAATTACGTGGTGAGGTGAACTATTAATACATTATACAAAAATAACATTACTCTGCAACCCATATAATATAATCTTCAGAGATAGCTTCTATTAAAAACAAAAAAAGGAATAGTCAAAGGACACAGGTGCCAAACTGAAAGAGCTGCCATTGCCAACACTGAAATAATTCAAAAACATAAATATTGATGATAATGTATTCTGACTCAAAGAACTTTGTAAATATCTATGAGTCCATACTGCTATAAATAAGTTAAGGAATAAGTGATAAATAAATAAATGGGGACAAGAGATGAAATTTTCCTACATAAGAATTCCAAATTGTATATGCAGATAATCTCCACATAAGTGTAAGTTTCACTTATGTAACACAATGAATGGGAGCAGAAAATAGAAGCTTTACAGTGAGTAAAGAAACTGGCAGGGAGACATATTTTAACCTAGAGATAGAGTCTAATATCACCATGAAGAGTCATGTTGATATTAAATACTGAAAGATATCATGAGATGAGGGCACATCAGTTTTGTGGTATTCTTCCAAAAGTTCATTACCTAAGTTTAACCCTGAGAAAACAGCAAACACAAATTGAGGGACTGCTGCTACTGCTGCTAAGTCACTTCAGTCGTGTCCAACTCTGTGCAACCCAGAGACCCACCAGGCTCCCCCATCCTGGGGATTCTCCAGACAAGAGTACTGGAGTGGGTTGTCATTTCCTTCTCTAATGCATAAAAGTGAAAAGTGAAAGTGAAGTCGCTCAGTTGTGTCCGACCCTCAGCGACCCCATGGACTGCAGCATTCCAGGCTCCTCTGTCCAGGGGTTTTCCAGGCAAGAGTACTGGAGTAGGGTGCCATTCATTCTACAACAATACCTAATAGTCTCAAACTGTTAAAAATAAGAAAACCAAGGAAACAATTGAGATAAAGTGATAGATCAAGAGATACTATATAAAGACACAAATAGAAAATGCAATGTAGTATATTGATTGTTTTTTAAAAGAGAAAATAAATGAGAATAGCATCTGAAATTTAACTAATTGTGTAGTACCAATATCAATATCTGACTTTTGATAAATACGATTATGAAAGATGTTGAAATTAGGGGAATTAGGTAAAAAAAATACACACAAAACAATTATTCTCAATGTTTTTCTAAAGTTATTCTAAAGTAAAAGTATAACTAAAACATAGCCACACATGCAAAAAAAAAAAAAAAATTGAAGAAAGAAAACATGGGTGTAAATGGCATTATTTATAAGGGAGTAAATTGCAGATTTTTTTCTATGCCAGTAACCTATATTAAAAGTTTTCAAAGAAAAAAAAATCATTTTGTATATTAGGCTATTTATTATTTCATTAGTATTTTGAAGTAGCTTTAAAAGTAAAATATTTTCTATTTGCTAAGTTTTTTTTTAATTATTGCTAAATAGATCATAATGAAATTAACATCATTAATTACTACTGGTTTAATACTAGACCTGGGATACCACTTTAAAATAGATAATAGTTTGAAAATGTTTTTAGTGGAAAACTATTATAAAATGATGCATGTAAAACAAGAATCTTTATTCCAATTGAACACACTTATAGTAAAATGTGAAGGGAGTCCTTATTGTATCATTTTTCTTTACCCTCATATTTTTCATTTCTTTTTGACAGAAAGCATATCATTTAAATTTATTTTCCATTTGAAGTGCTACTTAAGAGATCACTTTAAATAATAAATACAGCTATTTTATATAGCAGTTTTAGTTCACACAAAATTGAGTAAATATATTTATTCCATTCCCTCCTGATATACTATATACCTTATTATTAATATCTTGCGTTAGTGTGAAACTTCATTACGATTAATGAACCAATATTGATAAACTTATGAATTAAAGACAATATTTTATTTTAGGATTTAGACTTTGTGTTTTATAGTTCTGAGTTTTGACAAACAAATAAATTCATGCATCCACCATAATAACAGCATACAAAATATTTTCATTGACCTGAGAATGTCCTATGCTCTACATATTCATTCCACTCTTTACTCCTCCTAAATTCCTGGTAACCACTAAACTGTTTTACTGTCTTCACAGTTTTATCTTTTCCAGAATGTCATTAGTTGAAATCACACTGTATATTGTTTTTCCAGACAGACTTTTTAAAATTAACAATACACATTTAAAATTATAGCTTATTTAAAAAATCATTGAATAATATCTCATTATATCTTCTACCATAGTTTACTTATTCATTCATCTATTGAAGGACTTCTTTGTTGTTACTTTGAACATGTGTGTTTTAGGTTTATGTGTGAGCATAATTTTAAATATCTTTCAGTAAAGAACTAAGAATCTGATTGTTTAATTGAATAATAGGTCTTTGTTTAGCTTTGTAATAGTCAGACTATCTTTCAAAATGTACCATTTTGCATTCCCACCAGCAATGAATGAAAGTTCCGGTTGCTCCGCATCCTCCACAGATTTGGTATTATAACTGTTCTGGAATTGGCCATCCTAATAAGTGTGATGTAGTATCTCATGTTTAAATGTGCAATTCTCTAATGACAAATGATGTAGAGTATCTTTTCTTATGCTTACTTGCCATCTGTACATCTCTGCTGAAGTGCCTGTCCAGATCTCTTTTCCATTTTGTCATTGCTTTCTTATTCCCTACTGTAGAGTTTAGAGAGCCTCTTATATCCTAGAGATAAGTCCTTTATCATATATGTTTCCCAAATATTTTCTTACTGTTTGGTTTGTCTCCTAATTCTCTAAAGAGTACTTTTTGTAAAGCAAAAATTTTAAAATTTAATGAATTCCAATTTATCTTTTCATCATTCATGGATTCCACTTTTCTGATGTTATTTTCTATAAAATGTATGATTTTGTATTTTACATATATGCCCATGATCCATTTCTAGTTAATTCATGTGAAAGGTGTAAGATCTATAAATAGATGTTCTTTTTGCATGTGGGTATCTAGCTGCTTCGGTACCATTTGGTAGAAAGACTATCCTTTCTCCAATGGTCTGCCTGTACTTGCTTGATTATATTTATGTGAATCTATTTCTAGACAGTCTGTTCTGTTCCACTGATCTATCTGTCTATTCTTTTGGCCTAAACTACATTGTCCTTCTGATGGTAGCTTCATAATAATACTTGAAGTCTGGTAATTTCAGCATCTAACTTTGTTTTTTTTCTTCAGTATTGCAATGGATAGTCTGAGTCTTCTGTCTCAGGTTTTATGATAGATACCCATGTATTGAGGCTTCCCTGGTGGTTCAATGGTAAAGAATCAACTTGACAATGCCAGGAGCTGCAGGAGACGTGGATTCAATTCCTGGGTTGGGAAGATCCCTTGAGGAGGAAATGGCAGCCCACTCCAGTATTCTTGCCTGGAGAATCCCATGGACAGAGGAGCCTGACAGGCTACAGTCCACAGGATCGGAAAAAGTAAACCCGATTGAATGGCTGAGCACACAAGCATGCACTCCATGTGTTTCCACAATTGCACTGTGGATTTAATAAATCATAGTGGATTTTCTAAATTTGAATATTTGCATGTTAACAATGAATATTCTCATAAGATTATAATATTAGGAATTTCCAGAATTGATGCACTTTTGTTCGAAATCAAAGGCAAAAATGCAAGAAGAAAGGAAATTATACCCATCATAGGAAAAATTTTTCTTGGCCATTTTACTGGAGAATAGTTTATTTCACTATATGTATATTTTCGCTGATAATTTATCAGGTAATGGAAATTATAATCATACATACATGTACAACTTCCCTGATGGCTCAGACGGTAAAGCATCTGCCTACAATGCGGGAGGCCTGGGTTCAATCCCTGGGTTGGGAAGATCCCTTGGAGAAGGAAATGACAACCCACTCCAGTAGCCTTGCCTGGAAAATCCCATGGACAGAGGATCCTGGTTGGCTACAGTCCATGGTGTCCCAAAGAGTCGAACACAACTGAGCGACTTCACTTTCACTTTTTTCACTTTCATACATGTTTGTGCCATTTAGCCACCAGATCATAAAATTCAAGAGGCAAAGACTAGATCTAATTTTGTCCATCACTCTACCTTCAAGGCATAGTATAATTACTGACATATAATAAGTATCCAACACTGTTTGTTGAATGAATAAATCATCATGTGAATATTTTTTCTCTTTAAATTGAGATTCTAATCAATGATATCACAATAACGTAGTCACCTTTTTTTCCCTAGTGTAATTATTTTATTAACAAACAGAAACTATGGGTTCAGACAAGAGTACAAATTACAATATTTTCCCATGGGTTAAATTGCTACATTTTTATAAAAAAATAAAGAGTCTTCATAGTTAACTTATCAAAACATAAAGTGTGCCTATTGAGTTTCGATTTGTGCAAAGCAAATACAAGAAAGTAAAGTTGTGCTTGTGAAAGTTTTGTCCTAGAAATAGACTCACACAAGTATAGTGGAAAGGACTTCATGATAAGAACTATGGTTTTAATCTGTACTAAATGTCACCTGAGTAAATCCTTGAAGACACTAAACCCAGAGTTAAGTGAGTTAAAGAGAAATGAATAAGAAGACAAAGACAAACCCACATGTCCTGGATATTTTTGGTCAATGTTCATGAGAAAATCTTGTATATTAGGTACAAAGAGTTAGAGTTTAGGAAGTTAAGATGGAAGCAGAATATTAAGCATTAAGGCTTACTATTATTGGACCTAGGAATATATATAAGCAAGTAACATGTGTCTAGAAAATGACAGTTTTCTTTAGTGCAAATAGTATGGATTCAAGAAGTTCCTTGTTAAACAGTCATGTAATATCAAGCTTTCCATTATCTGTCCCATTTTGATAACATTATGGATTTCACAAGACTTATGAAATACAAGACCCTATATATAAATTAAATAGAGATGTTTCTGAAAAATTTGGAAGGCATTCAATAGACATATACAACATATTTTCTCAGTGTTGGTCTCCAAAATCAGATTTATGCTTCCTAAAAATCAGATCTTTAATTTTTGTTACTCCACCACCCTAATTAAACATTCAAATTATTCCCCTTCTCTACTCTTCTAAATCTAGATGGTTACAATCATTGGAAAATGAAATTTACTTATCATTACTACACTGATGGATGTATAGATTTCTAACCTAATGCTATTGGCTCCCTAAAATATTCAAAAGTATATTTATTATCGTTTTCCCCTATAAAGTTTATATAGTCTTATTTTTATCCACTTTTCTCAATTTTAGTGATACCAATGAACTATAAAATGGGCTCTGAGTCAGCAGGCTAAAGGCAGATAGAAAAGTCTTAGCAATATGAAAATAAATTGTTTTCTGAGTCTCCAGAGAATATGAGTTTTCCCAAAAGAATGTTTTATATTTGTTACACAAGATTCTTAAAGTTCTGAAACTAAGTAGTTAAACCACTTATGTTAACATTTGAACTAATACATAATAATTGAAAAATCACATATATTCATTGTGTATTTATTCAGATTACATAAAATAAATTACTTGTAATAGAGAAAAGGATTAAAAGGAGGATACATGTTCTTACCATGACAAAGTTTGTTCTACATTTTTGATAAACAAATTAGGATACTTTGTCAATTAGAAATAATGATGAATAAATAAATCTGTTCAGATTGTAGATAAATAATAGTTGTTCTGTTAAAAAATACCATAGCTGAGATGTAGGGGAAAGAACTCTGGAGTTAAGATCGAAGATGCAGACTCTTGGTCTACTCTGAAAGCATGTGCTGTATGATACTGGATAAATTGAGAAACCTCTCTTACTACTAGTTGTATCATTCATGAACAATTTCTTAGCATGATATCTAATGATCCTTTTAACTGTAATTTCTGGGTAATATTTAAAATTTTTCTTTTCCTATTTAAAGCCAACCATAAGAAAAAAAAAAAAAAGTAGAAATAAGACCTATATAGTTGCCATTCCCTCACAAATTTACTGTACCATTATAGTAATTTTAGTAAAAATTGACTGCATAATTCAATACATTAATTAATAAATTAGACTGGAGTGAGAGTCTCTGTACTGTATTTCACTGACTATGGTAAAATTAAATGGTTTCCTGAAAAGCAAATCAATTGGACTGAGATACAATCTTTTTTTTTTTTTTAATTAAGGGAAACACTCTTATCTTGTATGTACAAGGTTCAAGTGACTTGTAAAATTAAAATATCCATAGGAAAAGAAAAGTAAAAAGAGGGTGACAGAACTTAATTCATATTCAGTTCTGAGCAGACTATATATTTCTATTTATCTTGCTTTTTTTGAATTTTGAGTTGAATATTTACCAAAATGTTTTCTTTGAACCATATATAGAAATTACAAAGTCCTCACAAACCATTCAATCCAGTATTTAACTCAGCTCTATATGCTTTCTTTTTCCTTGATTGCACATTGTGTTTTCATTAGAGCAGTTGGCTATGCCCTCTTCTGTGTTCTCTGATTCCACCTTGGAGAGTTTCCAGACATTCAGGCCTGCCCTTCCTAAAGCTGGCCACATGATTGCAGTTGTCCTCTGATGTATTCTGGCAAGTGCTGTCCTTTATTTTGGGAGCTCAGGCCATGCCTCTTTCTCCTCTCTCAAGGATTTCTTGTCATAAATAGAATAGACTATAGAGTTCCTCTCTCAACTTTGAAAGAAAAACTTGAAAAAGAAAAATCTGAATATTTTGGGATCTATATATTTAGCAACAAACTCATACACGTTCTTTGCAGTTTTATCTCTGCTCTGTTAAACTGTGAGGAAATCATAGTCAAACAAAAAATTAAAGTTTCATTTGAGAAATAAGAACTTAGTGTGTTCATTTTTTTAATTTAAATTTATTTATTTTAATTGGAGGCTAATTACTTTACAATATTGCATAGGTTTTGTCATACCTCAAGATGAATCTGCCAAGGGTGTACAAGTGTTCCCCATCCTGAACCCCCCTAACACCTCCCTCCCCATGCCATCCCTCTGGGTCATCCCAGTGCACCAGTCCCAAGCATCCTGCATCCTGCATTGAACCTGGACTGGCGATTCATTTCTTATATGATAGTATACATGTTTCAATGACATTCTCCCAAATCATCCCACCCTCTCTCTCCCACAGAGTCCAAAAGACTGTTCTATACATCTGTGTCTCTTTTGACGTCTCGCATACGGGATTATCGTTACCATCTTTCTAAATTCCATATACATGTGTTAGTATACTGTATTGGTGTTTTTCTTTCTGGCTTACTTCACTCTGTATAATAGGTTCCAGTTTCATCCACCTCATTAGAACTGATTCAAATGTATTCTTTTTAATGGCTGAGTAATATTCCCTTGTGTATATGTACCACAGCTTTCTTATCAGTTCCTCTCCTGATGGACATCTACATTGATTCCATGTTCGTGATGCGATAAACATTGGGGTATATGTGTCTCTTTTGATTCTGGTATCCTCAGTGTGTATGCCCAGCAGTGGGATTGCTGGGTCATAAGGCAATTCTATTTCCAGTTTTCTAGGGAATCTCCACACTGTTCTCCATATGGCTGTACTACTTTGCATTCCCACCAACAGTGTAAGAGGGTTCCCTTTTCTCCACACCCTCTCCAGCATTTATTGCTTGTAGACTTTTGGATCGCAGCCATTCTGACTAGTGTGTAATGGTACCTCATTGTGGTTTTGATTTACATTTCTCTGATAATGAGTGATATTGAGAATCTTTTCATGTGTTTGTTAGCTATCTGTATGTCTTCTTTGGAGAAGTGTCTATTTAGTTCTTTGGCCCATTTTTATATTGGGTAATTTATTTTTCTGGAATTGAGATGTAGGGGTTGCTTGTATATTTTTGAGATTAGTTGTCAGTTGCTTCATTTGCTATTATTTTCTCCCATTCTGAAGGTTGTCTTTTCACTTTGTTTATAGTTTCCTTTGTTGTGCAGAAGCTTTTAATTTTAATTGGGTCCCATTTGTTTATTTTTGCTTTTATTTCCAGTATTCTGGGAAGTGGGTCATAGAGGATCCTGCTGTGATTTATGTAGGAGAGTGTTTTGCCTATTTTCTCCTCTAGGAGTTTTAGTTTCTGGTCTTACGTTTAGATCTTTAATCTATTTTGAGTTTATTTTTGTGTATGGTGTTAGAAAGTGTTCTAGATTCATTTTTTTACAAGTGGCTGACCAGTTTTCCCAGCACCACTTGTTAAAGAGACTGTCTTTTCTCCATTGTATATTCTTGTCTCCTTTGTCAAAAATAAGGTGTCCATAGGCAGATGGATTTATCTCTGGGTTTTCTATTTTATTCCATTGATCTATATTTCTGTCTTTGTGCCAGTATCGTACTGTCTTGATGACTATGGCTTTGTAGTAGAGCCTGAAGTCAGGCAGGTTGATTCCTCCAGTTCCATTCTTCTTTCTCAAGATGGCTTTGGCTATTCGAGGTTTTTTGTATTTCCATACAAATTGTCAAATGATTTGTTCTAGCTCTGTGAAAAAATACCTTTGGTAGCTTGATAGGGATTGCATTGAATCTATAGCTTACTTTGGGTAGTATACTCATTTTCACTACATTGATTCTTCCAATCCATGAACATGGTATATTTCTCCATCTATTAGTGTTCATTTTTCATTACGTACAGCTTCATTTTTTAACTGGGCTTGGGAAATTGAGCCCAGTACATTTTTTGGGTCACAGATTTTCCGAAAAACCATAAAAACATCAGAGAGATAAGAGTAAGACAGTACCAACAGGATGAGGATGTTAACTCTTCATCCTCATAATTTAAAAATCAATATTATTACTATTATTTATGTTTCTCATGCACATTTCAAATAATTTAAGTAATATGAACTGAGATTGTTGAGGTACATTTTCATCTGGATAGAAAGATGTTGACTAGCACTATTTGACATATTATCTTGTTTTAGGATTATCTGGAGTTGTAATGTTTTCATTTTCGAACATTTTATGCCACAATGTTTGCATTGTTTAATCTACTTAGAAAACAGCAGAAGTTATATCTGTAGTGAAATAATTTGTATTCACCGAGTAATAGTCAGTGACCATGTGAAGCTTATCATGATTCATGCATTGTACTCAGTGCTTATCCACATAACTGTATAAGATAGTTTTTATTATAGATGCAGAAACTGAGGCATAGAGAGTTTAAGTAACTTTGCCAAGTGATAAAGTCAAAAGTGGTATAACTAATGACAAATCACTATAAGTTATTAATACTGTTCCAGCATCACCTTTTATGGCTGCATATACACACATCCAGAACTAAATGCATATGTGGGGATCTATTATTTATCATCACAGAATTAAAATCATACAACACCTATATATGTATACACTATCAAAGTATAATTGTGCTTTGCAATTGTTGATTGCAAAAGGATAGCTGCTTATTTTTCAATGGCAAACAGACAATATCTTCTCTGTATTAGTATATTTGTGCTTACAAATGAGCATGAATGTGTGTGTGTGTGTGTGTGTGTATGAGAGAGAGAGAGATGATATAGCAATTGGTGATGCTCTTTGGGGAACCTGTCCTTAATCAAATAACAAACATATGTGTCCCTCTACAGATACATATGTTTATGCTTGTCTGACTCTCATTCACTCTAACTTTTCCCTGTGAGTCGATTTTCCTGCCATTTCTACATCCTAGACATTCTGGAATTACTTATGCCATAGTGATACCCAGAGTTGCACAATTTTCAAAAGGACTTAGGACATCACAGAATCCTTCTGTTTACTCTGCAAGGACATTAAAGTGCACCATTCTCAAAATCATGTTATTTGCCTTTTGATGTGGTATATTATGCAGTTTGGGATGAGTTTTTCCAATGGCTCAATGGTAAAGAATTTTCCTGTAGTGCAGGCGACACAGGAAATTGGGATTTGAACCTTGGATAAGGAAAATCTTCTGGAGTAGGGCATACAATGCACTCCTTGAAAAAGTCTTGCCTGAAAAATTCCATGGACAGAGTAGGCTAGTGGGCTACAGTCCAAAGGGTCACAGATTGTACATGATTGAGTGACTGAATACAGAATAGCATTTTGCAGGTTTTCTAAAGGAATTACATTTGCTTTAAATATCAGTATTTATCTTAGAGAATTTGTTTTTAAAATAATATAGCATAATACTAATGTAGTATGACAGGTGATGAATAAAATTTAATGAATGTACAAATAAATGGCAATATAAAAATTATGCTTGACAGTATAAAACAATAGGTAAAATATACAGTTTTATATTAATAAGTAGATTGATATTAATATTTGGTTAGATTGTATGCTGGGCCAGAATATTTCTTTGAATATATTAGTAAAGAAAGATCTAGTCAAGTTTAGTCATACTCAAACTCTGAAGTGTCTGTCTCCTGGTAGAATGTACTGACCACAGATTAACTAAGAAATATCAGATATTAAAAAGATATAAAATTCAAGAAATTTTTTGTATCTCCTCTCTTGTCTACGCAATCACACAAATAGTGAAGAATGGTAATTCTTTAGAGTAATATCAACTAATAAAGAATAAAAGAATTACAAAAAACTATTTTACTATCATATTAAAAACTATTTTCTGATAAGAATGTTCAATGGACATAAAACAGGATATTTACATAGTTTTGACTTATCTACCAAATAATCACAAACTAAAGAAGGAAAATGGTAATGTTTCCAACAATATATGATAAACTGGTGTCTTGTATCTCCTAATATGATACACTTAGAGGCCTGTATTAATTCTAAAATATTCCTTCCAAAAATAAATTTTCACTTTAATCATAAAGAAATATCAAATAAAATAGACAAGACCTCTGAAATAACTTTCTCAAAATTACATTATAAAATAATGATTCAGTAACCATTCCAGATGAAGAAAGATTAAAGAAACCTGAACAATAATTAATATTTACTTCTCAGTTGGAAGCAGGATAAGGTAGATATTTGTATAATGCTATAAACTATAGATTTGAGATAACAGAAGACACATTGAACTGTATATTTAATACTATCTTTGTAAGAATAATGTTTTAAGTTGGATAATTTTTAGCACAGTTATATAAGAAACTATATGTGATAGCACTCTTATGACTATCATAGTGAAGAAATTGAAGAGGAATTAAAGAGACTCTTGATGAGTATGAAAGAGGAGAGTGAAAAAGCTAGCTTGAAATTTAACATTCCAAAAACAAAGATCATGGCATATGGTCCCATTACATCATGACAAATAAAAGGAGAAAAAGTAGAGGCAGTAACAGATTTTATTTTCTTGGGCTCCAAAATCATGTGGATGGTGATTGCAGCCATGAAATTAAAAGGCACTTGCTCCTTGAAAGGAAAGCAGTGACAAGCCTAGACAGCATATTGAAAAGCAGAGACATTACTTTGCCAACAAAGGTCCATGTAGTCAAAACTATGTTGTTGCTTTTTTTTCCAATAGTCATGTATTGATGTGAGATTTGGACCATAAAGAAGGCCAAGTGCTGAAGAACTGATGCTTTTGAATTGTGCTGCTGGAGAAATCTCTTGATAATCCCTCTACCAGGACATTCAACCACTCAGTCCTTAAGGAAATCAACCCTGAATATTCATCGGAAGGACTAAGTTGAAGCTCCAGAACCTTGGCCACCTGATATGAAGAGCTGACTCTTTGGAAAATACTCTGATGCAGAGAAAGATCAAATGCAAAAGGAGGGAGTGGCAGAGGATGAGATAGTTAGATAGCAACACCAACTCAATGGATGTGGATATGCGCAAACTCCAGGAGGTAGTAGAGGACAGCTGAGCCTCCTGAGCTTCGTGGATGAGGTCATAAAGAGTAGGACTAAGCAACTAAGCATGGCACAACACAGCAACCTTGTATAACTACTTAAAATTCAGAAGTATTTTTGTTATAAGTGAAAAGTCCCAAACTATATCACTCAAGAGAGATGAAAGTTAAAGATAGAAAGATACAAACTTTTAATTTATCATATTCTTCTTGATATGAGGTTAAATGGAAAAAAGTAGTTGAAATCAAGAATTTTCTTCCAGGTATCCATGACATCTTGAAACTTTCAATCCCCTAGTAAGTGTATTAGTAGCTTTTTTTTCTGGCTTGTCTTCAGAGTAATGAGTTTCTGTTATGACATTATATAATTTATGTTTTAGTGCATTCTGCATATAGAAGGCACTGAAAAATTATAGAAATGCATAATTATTATAAAAATGGGCATTATTCCAATACCTTATAATAGGAAAAAACTGATATTTACCATAGAATGGTGATTGATTTTCTCTTAATTTTAGAATTATTTCTCTTGACTTTTGTCAGTAAATATTAGTAAATATGCAGAATAATTTTAAACACACCCTAAACTTTAGTTCTAAATATCATATAGGTCATCTGCTAAGGGATGAGTATTAATGTGCTTATTATTTAACTCCTAATTGATATAACACAATTTAAAATCTTTCAATACACAAATGTTTCTGTTAATATTATTTTAAATCTATTCAAGTTAATATAACAAAATATTATGCTTCACCTCAGTTCAGTTCAGTCGCTCAGTCGTGTCTGACTCTTTGTGACCCCATGAATTGCAGCACGCCAGGCCTCCCTGTCCATCACCAACTCCCGGAGTTCACTCAGACTCGCGTCCATCGAGTCAGTGATGCCATCCAGCCGTCTCATGCTCGGTCGTCCCCTTCTCCTCCTGCCTCCAATCCCTCCCAGCATCAAAGTGTTTTCCAATGAGTCAACTCTTCGCATGAGGTGGCCAAAGTACTGGAGCTTCAGCTTTAGCATCATTATGTTTATTAACTTATTAGTAAGTCTTATTATTAGGCCTGTTAACATTAACAGCAGTTAAACTATAAGATATCAAAAATTAAAACTTTTGAGGCTTAAATACTTATGTAAAGATAATATATATTTGCAAAGGTGAAAAAAAATATATCAAACTATATATTTTTGATATATATTAATACATATTTATATATATATCAAACTACGGATAAAATTGGTTTCTTGATAAAATTGATTTCTTAAGAAAATGTTAGAAAATTATTATGTGTGATAAAATCATAATTATTCACCACTGCACACTGAAGAATTGATGCCTTTGAACTGTGGTGCTGGAGAAGACTCTTGAGAGTTCTTTGAATAGCAAAGAGATCAAAATATTCAGTCCTAAAGGAAATCAACCCTGAGTATTCATTGAAAGGAATGATGCTGAAGCTGAAGCTCCAATATGTTGGCCACCTGATGTGAAGATCTGACTTATTGGAAAAGACTCTGATGTTAAGAAAGATGGAAGGCAAAAGGAGTAGAGGTCACAGAGGATCAGATGTTTGGATTGTATCACCAACTCAATAAACATGAGTTTCAGCAAACTCCAGGAGATGTAAAGGACAGGGAAGCCTGGTGTACTGCAATCCATGGGGTCGCAAAGACACAGATGCAACTTAGTAACTCAACAACAACAGCAACATAAAATTATTACTCTTCTGTCCAATATGTACAGAGAGAGACTTTTTTTTTGGAAAAGATAATCCATAAACTCTGCTATTAACTCTCTACACTTCTATATTTAATCATCTGAGTGTCTGGACCTTCTTTTTCTTTCTTAACACCTTTACCCCACACTTCTCTCTCTCAGCTATTGAATTTTCCTCAAATGCCAATAAGAAAACATAACCAGTGGTAAGAGAAGTTCCACATCTGTTAATAAACCTGATTCTCTGTCCATACATTCATACTTCTCTGCACTCATAGTGCAAGACTGACCTCCCACTGAAGGACAGAGTCTCCAAATGTACAGTAATTCACATTTCGTTTTGCTGGTTAACAATACTGTTCCACCACTTACTTCTTTGTTTTCTGTATTATCATTTTAAACTCTTCTTACTTTGTCATTAATATTAGCTTAAAATTCCATGGACAAAAGAGCCTGGTGGGGTAGTGTCCATGAGGGTGCAAAGAGTTGGACGTGACTGAGAAACTGAGTTCACACATACACACACAGACACATAAATGTTCTGATATCACTTACAATGAAAAATAATCTCTCTTTACCCCATGTCTTCTTCCATCTAGCTATCCCTTATCTGTATCAGTTCAGTTCAGTTCAGTTCAGTCCCTCAGTCCTGTCCTACTCTTTGCAATCCCATGAACTGCAGCACTTCATGCCTCCCTGTCCATCACCAAGTCCCAGAGTCCACCCAAACCCATATCCATTGAGTCGGCGATGCCATCCAATCATCTCATCCTCTGTTGCCTCCTTCTCCTCCTGCCCTCAATCTTTCCCAGCATCAGGGTCTTTTAAAATGAGTCAGCTCTCGCATCAGGTGGCCAAAGTATTGGAGTTTCAGCTTCAACATCAGTCCTTCAAATGAACACCCAGGACTGATCTCCTTTAGGATGGACTGGTGGGTTCTCCTTGCAGTCCAAGGGACTCTAACGAGTCTTCTCCAACACCACAGTTCAAAAGCATCAATTCTCCTGCACTCAGCTTTCTTTATAGTCCAACTCTCACAACCATACATGACCACTGGAAAAACCATAGCCTTGACTAGAAGGACCTTTGTTGGCAAAGTAATGTCCCTGCTTTTTAATATGCTGTCTAGGTTTGTTATAACTTTCCTTCCAAGGAGCAAGCATCTTATTTGTATGTTCCTCTCTATATAGAAACTCTAACAAATTTTATCTGAAATCCTTGCCCTGTCTTCCCTCGTCTCCTTATAAATCAAAATTTTAGTTCTCATTCTTCAGTTTTCAAACCAGTCTGCAGGGTTTAACTGAGTAAATAACAATCTCTATAGCATTTTTAACTTTTGGCCTCTGAGAGTTCATCTCTTCTTGTTCTCTTTTATCACTTTGCATTGTCTCCCAGGGATTTTTTCCAGGATTCCTTTGAATCCCTATATGCCAGCTCTTTTCCCTTGTGTTAATTAAAAGACTTGCTTTCACCACATAAAATCACTCTCTAAATAATATGATCCTGTCTTATAGCTTTTCTTTTAATCATCAACTATTAAGCACCTGTTCTGTACCAGGCAATAAGATGAATGGCAATGTTGCCTCAAAAACTTTTTGGATCTTTCTGAGTATTTATTTGAAACCGACCTGTTTATGTAGAGGGTAGGGAAAAACCTAAGAAAAAGATAGACCACTCCAGATTGGCAGGCGGCAATTTTTAAAGCAAGAGAATTTACTCACAAGTTTTGTCTTAAGTGGCCACAAGACAAATAGATTTCCTAATCTGCTTACCAGAACCATAAACGTTTATTTAAAGGGCTTAACTGTGTTCACATACCATTCCAGATAGCTTCTGCACTACGTTTCTATTTCAAGTTTCTATTTGTATGCTTAGAGCAGCTTTTGGGAGCAGGGAAGGAAATGTGAAAGCACGTTCCAAGGACTGGGAGAGGATGTGCAGCCTCCAGTTGCCCAGGTCCAGCTCACAGGTAAACTGCTGATCACATATTTTTGATGGCCTCCTCCATCAGGTAGAGAAATATGAATGAGCAAAATAAACATGTAGCCTGCCTCCTGGTGTGCACATTCTATTGGGTAGAGAGACCTGTAATATATAGCAAGTTATATAGTATAGTGCATGCTAAGTCACTTCATTCGTGTCTGACTCTTTTTGTGACTCTGTGGACTGTAGCCTGCCAGGTTCCTCCACCTATGGGATTTTCCTGGCAAGAATACTGGAGAGGGTTGCCTCACCCTCCTCCAGGGGATCTTCCTGATGCAGGGATCAAACTCACATCTCTTATATCTCCTGCATTGGTAGGCAGTTTCTTTACCACTAGTGCAAGCTGGAAAGCCCATATAGTTAGTAGAAGGAAGTATGCATTATGGAGAAAAATAAATCAGTGCTAAGAGGAGTTTTGTAATTTAAAATAAAGATGACATGGAAGATTGTGAAGTGTGGGTGTTATTTGAGCAAAGGCCTGAAGAAAGTGGAATAGTGAGCAAAGAATTCAGGAAGTCTTATATTTTAAATGGGGAAAATATCTCAATTTACAGCTCCAGCTCTGCCCTATACACAAACAGCACATTCCTGTACCCAGTTACCTACTTATATCTCATGTGGATAAATAACCTAAGAGACATCTCAAGTATGCCATGTTGAAAAGAGAACAAAAGTTCAAAATCCTGATTTTCTCTGACAAACACTATCATTTACATTTCAGTAAATGACATTTCTAGTTTTTCTGGCCAACATGCATGTATCAACATTTTTTCTCACAACCCATAGCCAGTCCAACAGCAAATACTGTTGATTTCATTGTTTAAAAGCATCTGGAGTCCAATCATTTTTATAACAGACAATGCTGTGAAGACATCATATCTCTCAAGACATCATCATCTCTCACTTTGAATAGCCTCCAAACTGCTATTTCTTGTTCTAATGTTTCTCAAAAGCCAGTCCCTGCAGAAACCAAATCTATCTTATCATCTCCCTAAAAAGTAAATGCAAAAATAATACCATACACTGCAGAGTCTTGCATTGCTAGAGCCCAAATCCTATTTCTTTCCCCACTGTTCTCTTTGTTCATTCTGCTCCATCACCCTGATTCAGCTGTTTCTAGAAAACATCAAGCATTTCTCCCCTCAGGTTTGCATCTTGTTTTCACTCTTCTTGGAATCCAATTACTCAGATATTTGTAAGAGTACTTAAAAATTGTTCCAGGCTTCTGCTTAAATATCATTTTAAAGAGGACATTCTTAATCACTCTGTCTCTATTGGCTAAAAGTCTGTGTCCGTATCCTCCATTATTTCCTCTGAGCACATATTATAATTTGACACATTAAAAATGCATTTTAAATTTCTCCTCCCACTTCCACTAGAATATAAGCTCCACAGAGTAGGATATAGTCTGTTTTGTTTACCATTGTATCTCCAATGACAAGAATAATTATCAGCCATATAAGTATGAGAAAAATATTTGTTAAATGTAATTGAATAAGTTAAACATGAAACAAAGCAGATAGTTTAAATAGGCTGCAGATCAGTGTAGCTGAAAATATTCTTAAGATTTAGTAGTTTTGTAACTCTCAAAACCAAAATGGACAGGAGACACAATAATGTGTGCATATGTAAGTATATTTCTATTTACCTCTACATTAAGAAAAAATTTTAGACTAGATGCTCTTCTCGAGTTTCTAGGCTTTTTCGTTTGTTTGTTTCTTTAGGTAGATTACATTATTCAGGAGAATGGATAGAATAAATACTATTTCTTGGATGCAAATCTAAATTGGTGTCTTGAATTTTCCATAAAAGTGAGAAAAAGAATAGCTATAGACCATCCCATTTTTGAGAACAAACACGAACACTGATGAACTGATATGCTCACCAACAGTTTAAAATTTTTACAAATGCTTATATGCCACAGTGCTTTAGAAAAGTATTTTAGTAATCATGAGACTGCCCTTTCCACTGTTATGTATTAATATATTTTATTTAATGTACTAACGAACGATCTCTCATTTGCCCCCATTCCACATCATAATTATATATAATGCACGTGTATGTGTTCAGTCTCTCAGTCGTGTCCGACTCTTTGTGACCCATTGGATTGTAGCCTGCCAAGCTCCTCTGTCCATGGGGTTTTCCAGAGAATACTGGAATGAGTTTCCATTTTCTATTCCAGGGGATCTTCCTAACCCAGGGATCAAACTCACAGCTCCTGCATCTCCTGCACCGAAGGTGGATTCTTTATCACTGAGCCATCAGGAAAGTGCATTATATATACAGTACTTTTGTCAAATTCCAGATATTCATTTTTCTCATAAAAATCAACTTCTGTCATTTAGTATTTCATATTCTCTACACTGATGCTTACTGGATTGGCAAAGCTAAATAATTTATTATTCCAATTACTTTGATAAATGATAATATTGAGTAGAATATTTACGTGAACATTTAGAATCAATAGAAAATGGAAAATAAATACATTACTAGATGTAGTAAGCAGTGAATGGGGGCATGAAACATTTTGCCTGGTATTAAAAAAAAAAAAAAAAAAGACTGCTTACCTTTTTCAGAGTATCAGTATATTTTTAGGATAAAAACTAATATGCACTAATGGCTGCTTCAGTAGTTTCACAGATTCAGATCTGGGGTTTTCTCTTAAAAGTTGCTTTCCCTTAAGGTTTTATGGTCTGTACTAGTATGGCATTACATAAAGTATTAAAGTTTTACATCAGTAAAACAACATATTTATCACATGCACACACATGCTTCTTGGACTCACATATTCATTCTAGACTACTTTTCAACTTTAGAGACAGTCCAGCTAATTTTTAAGGTATGTTTTTTAGACTACTAGAGCAGTTAATATCCACTTATACTGTGTGTCATAAATTTGTAAATTCTGTGTCTGAAATGTTTTAAAGAAAGACACTTCGAAATCATAGTATTTTACTCTTTTGGTTCCAATTTAATTAAGAAAAAACTAAGCTCATTTTAAAATATAGTTTAATCATCATATTTGGTTGCATATTCATTTCACTTAATATATAGTTTTGAAAAAAGGAAATACAATGTTGTTTGGTTTTCTAATAGTCGCATTCTTTAATTGAACATATTAATGCCAACATGAAACAAATAAACTGATATTTTAATAAGTTATCTGGCCTCATCATTAGTCATAATCTTCAACTGTCTGTGGCAAATCATTCTGGATGTTGAAAACTCCATTGTGTGGAATAACTGTTTGCATATTGAGTTATTTCCATTCTATCATCTTGTTTAGCAAATGACTAAGTCCTATGCTATTAGATAATGTTTGCTTTTATCATGGCAGGACAGAGAATAAGTTCTTGGTTCAAAATTACTTTAATACAATTTAAATATGTATTTCCAAAAAGCATACAGGCTGATTTTGAAAAACAAAGATCAAATACATCACCACATTTTTTGTATTGTGATATCATACACTATTAATTAGCAATCTATCTATCCATACGTATACACAGTACATACACACACACAGTACAAACACAGACATACATGTTCACATCCTATTGTTCTGTTTCTTTGGAAAAAACCTGACTAATAATATACTATATAATAGACAAATTGTGAATCATGCTTACATTCTCCCTCTGACCTAGTCTGCTCCAACTGGAGACCTGAAGTGAGCGCAACTGATTTTCTAATTTTCCCTTGCCTTATGCATCTTTTTCTCACAATATCTCCAACTTGCTGAACATGCTTTATAAGCCTTCCAGTAGTTGGAGTAGTGGCCAGGCCAGGTATGGTTGACTAATACTGTCATGATCTATCATATGAACGAAGGATAATTGGATAATATTACCATATAAGAATAAATATAAAATCTATGGTGTTAACCTTAAATTGCATCAAAAGATTAAAAAAAAAAGCTCTATATGAAAAATTTGTTGTGGGAAATAATTATTTTGCTTTAATCAAGGCTTAAGATAATACAACATAAGAATGGTAGCAAAGTGAAGCAAAATCTCCCTTTCTTACTCGGCTATTACCAAGAAAGTAATTATTTGTATAATCGATTACACATTTAGAGGGAAAAAAAGTCTATCTTCTTCAGCAAAAAATCTCATGCCCAATCTAAATTCCATACAAATGAGTCTTAAAAACAGTCTATTATTGGTCATGAGAACCAAGTAAACCATATTACATTTTTACTCTACTCTCTTAGTTGTCTTTCTCCAAATTTTTCATCCTTTCAGACTCCAAACTTTCTTCCATATGCAGGTTATCAATATATGGACAAGCTGTCATTTCTTAGTAAAACTAGAATCAATCAAAAGAGATATTTCACATATTCTTCTAATCAGGAATAAATTTTGTTTCCATGTAAATTGCTTCAGCTACTGTTAAGATGATTAAACTCTTATACTACTTTCTAAGGCCAATCTCCTTTTATACTAGAGCTCATCTCTTGTTGCATAACAAAGACACTGCTCCAGGTAGTATATCCTTTCTCATCTATCGTTTTGTTTCTCTAGTGTATCATTCTGATAGAGCAAACAGATGCTATGTATATAATAGCAAAACATTCAATAACATCTCATATTTACATATATATATAATCTTTTCTTGACCTTACTTTCCCCTTCCAGCTTCCCTTGTGGCTCAGCTGATAAAGAATCCACCTGCAATGCAGGAGACCTGGATTCAATCCCTGGGTTGGGAAGATCTCCTGGAGAAGGGAAAGGCTCCCCACTCCAGTATTCTGGCCTAGAGAATTCCGTGGACTTTATGGCTCATGGGGCACAAAGAGTCGGACACGACTGAGTGACCTTCACTTTCACTTTATATTGCTCTTCAGTGACCATTTCATTTTTCCTTCACTCTTGAAACCAAACTCCTAAACAAACTTGTCTTACTCACTGAATCCATTCCTTTACCTCCAACTGCTTCCTAAACTCATTCTAATGAGACTTTCATGCCTACCAGTTCAAAGAAATGTTTTGTCAGGGTCACAAATGGAGCTTCTTTGACTTCTCTTTATTCATTTACCCCACAAGCAAGTCATGTTAATAGCCAGTATGTTATTTTTTTTTTTAATTAACACACACACACATAATCAAAGCATGCCCCTCCACTCTAGTACAGTCTAATCTGTATCAGTTTCCATACAGCAACCGGGATTTTTTTAAATATAAATTTATTCATTTTAATGGGAAACACATGCAACCAGGATTTAAAAAATATATATTTTAACAAAATGAAATCATACCAATAGTCTTCTTAAAGCATTGCAAAGGCTTCCCATCTTATTCAAAGTATAAGTCAAAGTTTTTCTAATGATACAAAGCTATTTGTAATCTTCTCCCCAACACATATATGGCTCTCTAATTTCATTTTCAATCTTTATTCTGTAGTTTATTATCTTCCAGTACTATTTACTCCCTTTATGGGCACCAAACACACCAAGGATATTTTTATTCCAAGTCCTTGGCACATGCTCTTTCCTCCTCTTGAAATTCACCCCATGCCTCCATGTGGGAGACGCTCACTCTGGCACTTCTTTCTTTTATCTGCTCTAATGTGACATTGTCACAGAGTCTCTGTCTCATCACCCTCTGTGAAACAGTCAGATTTAGCCAAGATGTCTGTCTCTGTTATCAGTCATCATATAACTATCCAGCACACATGATATATGTGTTTATTTCTTATCCCACCTGAACGTGAAACTCAGGATGTTAAGAACTTTATCTGTTTTGTGCAATGACACAATACTTGCACCAAGAATATTATCTGACACTCAGTAGATATTCAATAAATATTGCCAAAATAATGAACAGTGATAGTTAGAAGTCATCAAATCAAGAAGAGGTGTCACATGATTTTCGTTGGTGAAGATATTCACAGAGTTGAAGAAAGTCCTTTCCTTGAAGCAGAGGAACCCACCCTGCAAAGCATTTCACTGATGAGGAGGTCGAAAAGCTGAATCATATAGTTAATTCTAAGGCTTCAGGATCTATGACAATATCTGTGCACAAAGACGGTCTGCCATAGAGACAGGCCTTTCTTCTTAGGGGCAGTTCGAGCCCTCATTAAAGATATGGGTACAACTTTAAACCAACTGTGTTTTGTTTCCTGACTTAATTTATGCAGATTCCTCTTAACAACTTTAAACCAACTGTCTTTTGTTTCCTGACTTAACTTATGCAGATTCCTCTTAATAATGTTATTAAACTTTTCAAATTTTTTTGAAGATTGGTGTCTCTAGGAACAGTGTAAGTGATATTCAATTCCTAGAGATTTTGACATCACTTGGGTTACAGTAGCTTTAAAGGTGGAGCCATTGTTTCTCTGGAGGATCTGTGCAACACAGACCTGGGAATAATTTCATGGATTAAAATTTTTATAACTTCCTTAGCCTGTTCACTATGGCAAGGAAAGGCCACAATCCATCCAGTAAAAGTGTCTACCCAGACCTCTAAGCAAGAAAATCCGTTTGTTTTGGGCATATGAGTAAAAGGAGCCTAGCCTCATTTATTATTCATAAATCTTGAATTAGTTTCCATTTATCATTAGACTATTTCTACACCGAAATAGGAGTGTTGCATGGACTGTTATGGGGAATTAATAGCACTTGCTCCTTTAAATTTTCAATGGTGGGCCGTAACTCCTCCTCAACCTCAGGCTTTAGTGAGTACTGCGTTTGATGTGGAAATAGGTGAGGGTCTTTGAGCTTGATAATGACAGAAACAGCATTTTGTGCTTGACACAGTTTTTCCATCAGCCCACTCTAGGATTTGCATTTTGTTCAACTAAAAAGAGTGAGTTTCATATTTATGAAGACAGAGGCCTGGGCCTTGTTCAGTATATCCCTCCCCAGAAGGGGTAAGGGAGATTTCATCACAATCAGAAATTCACTAGAAAACAGCACAGAGTCCCAGTTGTGGCTTGAAGGATTATTGAAATAATAGCATTTGGTTCATCCAGGAGCCCCAATACAGTAGTGGATCAGGAGGAAAGCAGATGAGGGGCTTCAGTGAGCACAGAGAAAGTTCCCCAGGAGCCAAAAGAAAATCTACTGATTGGCCCCTGCAGTTATTAATTCCAGGCTTCCTCAGGTGTTGTTGAATGGGGGCTTATGTGGGGATCCCCTGGAATCTTCAGTCCTGATTGTCTTGAGAGTCCAACCCCTGGGGCCTGTGCATCAGAGTGCAATCTCTTCTCCAATGTGGTCCTTGTAGACCTGACATGGAGCCAGGGACAGCTTAGATGCCTAAGGGCAATCCCACTTGAGATGCCCCTCCTTTCCATAGTAATAACAAGTCCATCCCTTTTCACCTGGGTCCCTCTGAGTAGTTTTCCTCAGGCTGCTTCAGAGCAGGTCTAACAGCCATTGTTGGGGTTTCATTCTTTCCCTGATCTTTTTTTGCCTCATTTTTCTCCTCATATATATATATATATATATATATATATATATATATATATATATATTTACCATAATATGCCATCTGAGCCAGCTGTAACAGTTTTTCTAAAGACTGATTTGGTCCAAATGCTTGTTTTCCTAACTTATGGTGGATACCTGGAGCTGAATTAGTGAGAAATCTATCTTTTAAACTCATTCCTCTCTCTGCACTTTCAGGATCAGCATCAGTAAACTTTCAGAGAGCCTCCCATAGTCTATCTAGGAATTTCCCTGGAGTTTTCTTCTCTCACTGTTCTGCCAGCCAACTTAGCATAAAGTCTTAGCACGTGCTCACTTGAGTCCTACAAGAATACATCCAGCATAGTGGCTCTGTTATGGGAACCATTTGGCTCCCAGTAGGAAGGAGGCTATTTTGTGTTACCTCTTTTCCCTTGTCTCATGTTCAAGCCATTCATCTCCAAAAGTAGTAGCTTCCACAGAAACTCGAGCTCTCAAGTAAAGAGTCAGCGTGTGTCTCAAGACATGTATTATATCTCTCCAAGCAAGATCATAAAGTAAAATTAGTCCCTTAAAGGCTTATATGTACTTTTTGGATCCTAAAAATAGTCTCAACAACAATTGGGACTATTTGAATTTCTACTTGAACTGAGGCAACCCCTCCTAGAAGGATGCCCTAATTATAAGTCTGTTCAGTTGGGAGCCCCAGATACAGGGGCACAGTAAGAGGACAGGAGGAATCTGAAAGTTTCACACCCAAATCTGTACCCTTAGGACATAAGTCTGGCATGTTTCACAGAGAGATAAAGAGCAACACACATGTCATTTCTACCCATTTCCCTTGTTTTCTACAGAACTGGTCTAGTTGTAAAACAGCAATAATTGAGACTTTTCAACCAACCAGTGTTCCCCATCTACCATTCAGTATCACAGAAGATCAGGAATGCTTTTTTTTTTTTTTTTTTTCAAATTCTTGGGATCAAACTAGTCCCAACTTTTTAAAAATACGTTTTAAAAGACTAGTTCTGGAGCTGTCAACTTTCATCAGTAAGAGAGAAGAAAGCAGCATCCATTGCTGTGGCTTCTTTCCTCTAGAGGTGTCAATCTCTGCTCTAGAAGAGTGTGTAGATAGACTCTCCACCAAAACTTTCCTTCCCTGATCAGACTTTGTTTGTCCCTTACCAATGCAGGTGCTTTCCTTATCCCTCCCATGGTCCTACCATGGAAGTGAGGTGGAGATGCACCAAGAGTAGTTTTCCAGGCTAGTACTACAAGGGGAAGCATCTGTCTTCTATGTGCCCATTCACAGTCCTAATTGCCATAGAAGCAATGAATCATTGCCATGTCAACAAGCCACTTGAGAGCTTTATCTTGTCTGCTAAGAGCTAGTACTGCCAAAGGAAGAAGCCCACTGTATTCCCAAACAGGGATTCCTGACCTGTGCTCTCAGAAACCTCATGCTCACTAACAATGTTTCCATCCATATAGTTTGGAAGCACAGCAATAAAAAAGTGCCTCATATAGTGAGGCACAATGACTCATTCATTCCACTTAGTTCTTAAACTCACTCCTAGTAAATCTGGGTTCCCATGACTACCAAGCTTGGGGTCTAAGTAAAAGTACATAGTAATGGCATGAATCACAAGACCATTGAAAGTCTATGATCTGATAGATTAGGTTAGTAGTTCTAATTTCCCACGTAATTATGAAATAGTCAAAGAGACTAGGAAAAACTGACCAAGAAAGGAAAGTTCGGCCCACACACTTCACCCATTTCTAGTTGCTACCCTCTCAGGGACATTGGGTGTCTCTTGGCATTGGCAGGTCAGTATAAACCCCCAACAAGACTCCCCTTTTGGGGGCTGCCTTCAGTCATTATGAGGCACCGCAAAACCACATAGCAGGGCTCATCACTTGCTGCAGGCAGGGTGTGTCATTCATTCACACAAGCACACCAAAGAGTTAGTAAAACAGAAAACGTGTATACTGAGAAAGCAGAGAGGCTAGATCTCTGAGTGTTTTTACCTTGTCCTGAAGATCCTGGACAAGCCCTCAAGATAACAGCTTACGGTGAAAGGTGTCGATATATTGATCTCTGAAGAAGATTTAGCTTCAGGACCAGGGACCAGGCTTGCTCACACAAGAGCTTTTGTGTAACAGGGTTTTATTAAAGTAAGAAAAAGGACAGAGAAAGCTTCTGCTGTAGACATCAGAAGGGGGACAGAGAGTGCCCCCCTTGCTAGTGTTAGCAAGGGAATTATATACTTTTTGAAACTGGTTATTACAGTTAATCAAAAGAATGTCTCAAGGTTGTACAAATTTTACCAGACCCACCAACAATATATATTTTAAGATAACAGGATTAGTCAGAAGGTTTTCAAGAAGGAAAAACTGTCCTCAAGAAGGATGTATATAATCTTTAGTACAGACTTTAAACTGAGTTGTTTGCTGTGTAATCACCAGTTCTGGGCTTGAAGAAAAAACATTTTGTGTGACTAAGACTAGGGAATGTAGAGAAAAAAGAAGTTTGTCCTTTCCTCCTTGAGAATTCCAGACCCCTATCTCCTCTTCAAAAGCCCAGACCCCTCTTTCCTCCTCCCAGGCTTCTTATCAACCTACCTAGGAATTGACTCTCCCAGATAGATGGATGTATGAGCAAATTAGCCAGGTTGTGGTATCAGAAATTGGAACCATTATGCTCTTTCATAGACCAAACTTCAAGGAGTAACTAAAGCATCTAGAAACATATGTGCATTTGAATCAGAGGACATTATCCCATTTAGAGGATAACGTTCAAGGATAAACCAAGATTCCAAATAAAAGTTGGTTTACTATGAGTTTATGGAGACCGTGTCTCACAGGCTTACTAGTGCTGGGCCAGGGGAAATATAGTTTTAAGTTTAAAGGCACCTAGCACAGGTGGCGCTAGTAGTAAAGAATCTGCCTGCAGTCGCAGGAGACAGAAGAGACATGGGTTCAATCCTTGTTTTGGAAGATTCCCTGGAGTAATGGCAACCCACTCCATTTTTTTTTTTTTTTGCCTGGAAAATTCCCTGGGCAGATAAGCCTGGCAGGCTACAGTCCATGGAGTCACAGAGTTGGACATGACTGAATGATTCAGTACACATGCAGAAATAGCAAAGAAAGTTAGTGGGACTAAAGTGGACAGAAAGGTGCTCCCTTATAAATTAGCAGAATCCTAATGAGATCTTCATGTATAGATGATGGAGGTGAGGTGATGGATTTCTCAGAGAATCTCCTCAGGTGTTAATGGTATTAAGTATTGCAAGGACACTTTTTCTTCCAGCTTTGGCACAATTAAACAATTTCTCCAAGATATAGGATGAAATGCATTATGACTGACTACATTATTGTCACTTACTGTTAATTTTCTGAACTCTTCAGAGTATAGAGGGCTGGTTTGTGAGGATGTCTCTAATTGGCTTAATGAAAGCCTCAAAAATGTGTTATAGACATAGTATTAATATATTTTATAAATTATCATGATTATAATTTTATAAATTATATATAATTATAATCCATTTAATATTACTATTGACATTTTATCTCATGATGACTAATATTTACCCACTATCTGCTCAACTTGCTTTTTGATAGAGTTAGCTTAAGTTAAAAATATTACCTTCCCTATTGTGGAATGATTTGTTATTTTCCTGTTTGTCCCCTTTCTAAATCCAGTGATATTTTTAGTAATAAACTTAGAATACAAACGTATATGTATATTGTTGTTTGTTGTTGCTTAGTTGCTAAGTCATGTCCAACTCTGTATCCCATCAGACTCCACTATTCAGGGATTTCCGAGGCAAGAATATTGAAATAGGTTGCCATTTCCCTTTCCACAGTATCTACCTGACCTGATGATTGAACACATGTCTCCTTCATTGGCAGATGGATTCTTTATCACTGAGCCACCAGGGAGGCCTATATATGTATCAGTTCAGTTCATTTCAGTCTCTCAGTCGTATCCGACTGTTTATGACCACATGGACTGCAGTACACTTGGCTTCCCTGTCCATCACCAACTCCCAGAGCTTACTCGAATTCATGTCCATTGAATCAGTGATGCCATCCACCATCTCATCCTCTGTCGTCCCCTTCTCCTTCCTTCAATCATTCCCATAATCAGGGTCTTTTCAAATAAGTCAGTTCTTCTCATCAGGTGGCCAAAGTATTGGAGTTTCAGCTTCAGTCTTTCAAATGAATATTCAGGACTGATTTCCTTTAGGATGGACTGGTTGGATCTTTTTGCTGTCCAAGGGATTCCCAAGAGTCTTCACCAACACCACAACATATATGTATACATGTCATTGTATTATTTTGATAGAGTATTGAAATTACACAATCAAGCACAGAATCTTCTACAGATTTGAATGGGAGACATTTGATCAGGCCATCCCAAAGATTAAGAAAAAAAAAAAAATCAGGAGTTTAGAAGACAATCAACCATACAAACATTATATTTTTCCACAAAAATAAAATGGATAGGTAGGTTTTTTAGCTAAACAGCTATTTTACATAGGCAAACAAAATTGATTGAATAGGAAAATTAATTTCACCAGATAGTTTTCAATATGATTAAATATGTGAAGTAATATGGCTCCTTCTCCTTTATTAATAGTTTTTTTTATTTTAATGATACTGAAAACAAGGGAGTTATAAACATATCACAGCATCCTAGGCATTCTTTAGGGGTAGCAAGTATGTCATTTTGTAAGCTAAACAAGAATTTATATAAAGTAGTTTTATTTCATAACAGCAGAGATGAATGGAACAATTTAATGAATGAAGTCTGTCTAAATAAATGAGCTTCTTCATCCTCAAATCTACACAAAAGTTCTAACCCATATCAGACAAAAATTAAAATTGTGTATAGAGGGCAGGAAAGCTTATGATTCATTCCATTTTCACTGGTTAATGGATTTCTCATTTTTGCCAGGAGATAGCTTCAAAATTGCAATCTATGTGAGTAATTAATTGGAGAATCTTGTTATTTTTCTGTCTAACAGGAATGAGCAAGAGACACCTAAAGTTTAGGTAGGATAAATAGACTTCTTTTTATCATCTTGGTAACATTTTCCCACTATTTTCTTTTCAATTAACATGTAAATGAAAGTGCTAGTGCTACAGAACAGATATTATAAGAGAAAAGAGATTTAGCACATATCTGGTGTGCATTAGAAACACCATAATTTTTATAGCTTAGGGAAAAATAGAAGCAATATTATATATTTCCCATTTTATCATAGAGATCTAAAAGCAGATCAATGAAAGTAAGTTATATTATACCCATTTATAAATATTATAATACAGAAATATTATGTTATCTGTCATTTAATAGAATTACATACAGCTTTTTAATCTAAAATATTTCTTGAGAAATTTATTGAAGTGTTGGTAGAAAATTGCTCTTATAATATACAATCAGTATTTGATGGCTTAATTTATATAGGATACTTTATGAAAATACTTGTTGAAGAGATGCTATAGAAAATCAACAAAATCAACTAACTAATACTTAGTCATTTCTTATATCTAATCTTTTTCCATTATAAGATGTATCTTTAAATATTTATACAGACACAAAAACATATATATATATATCACACATGGGCAAATGTATTTTCTCATAAACACCTTAGTTAGTTTCTCATTTTTTTTTATTGTTTAGTCACTAAATCATATCTGACTCTTTGAGACCCCACAGACTGTGACCTAATTTCTCATATTAAATATATATGGAAGACATAACATTGTGTTGTAGGCCAGTTATACTTAAAATACAAGCACACAAACTTATGGGAAAGAGGTAGGATTTATGGTCATCAGAAAGGTGGAGGTAGGGGAAAAGAGTATTGGATCAAAGTGGCCAAAAGGTCAAAATTCCAATTATAAGACAAACAAGCACTAGCGATGTAATTTGCATGATAAATATAATTACTGCTGCATGTTATATACAATGAAAGTCGTTAAGAGAGTAAATCCTGAATTTTCATTACAAGGAAAACTATTTTATTTTTTCTTTCATTTTGTCTCCATATGATATGATGGATGTTCACTAAACTCATTGTGGTAATCATTTCATGATGTATATAAATCAAATCACTAACTGTACACCTTAAACTTATATAGTATCAATTATATCTCAATAAAACTGGAAGAAAAATTATATACTACTATAGATTTATAGTTAGTGTGCATGTTCCTTGTTATAATTATCAGTATTCTAGGGTTACTTGGCTAGACACAATTGAAAATCATTTGTCAAGATTAAGGTGAATCATTAAATGGAAACTTTAAAAGGATTATCTTTTTGAAATATTGACAATAAATATATATTTATAATAAATTATTTCTTTTAGTAAAATGTATCCAACAGAGAAAACCAGAATCAATGATGCTTGATGTTCTTGAGAATGCATGAAGCCTACTTTCAGGTTTTGCATGACCTACACATATATGCACTGATATGTGTAGAAACTGGAAAAAAAACTTTGGGGCATATTTAAAGGACTGATGCTGAAGCTGAAGCTCTAATTCTTTAGCCATCTGATGTGAAGAGCTGACTCACTTGAAAAGACCCTGATATTGGGAAAGATTGAAAGTGGGAGGAGAAGGGGATGACAGAGGATGAGATGCGTGGATGGCATCACCGACTCAATGGACATGAGTTTGGGTAAACTCCAAGAGTTGGTGATGGACAGGGAGACCTGATGTGCTGCAATCCATGGGGTCGCAAAGAGTCAGACACAACTGAGCAACTGAATTGAACTGAACTGAACTGACGTGCAAAGGGATAAATATTTATTGTAATACAACTGACTCACGAGAACTTTTGGCCAAAATATTAAAACAAATTGTGGCTATAAATATAGCAGTGGACATTCTGAGATTAGAGATCTAGGTTAAAAACTGGAACAATGGGCCTCTGGTTTTATTTTACTCCTGATCCACATTAGCAAATAACAGACTCTAAACAAATGTGCTTCAAACGTGAATGGATAAAGGTTTTTAGATTTATTTTCTCACATGTTAATGAAAAATAAAATTCCAAAGTCATTTTACACCTGATATTTTTTTTTTCCTGTTAATAGCTGTTGGAACTAATAAAATATGCATAAGATACATTTCTAAATGTTAACAATATGTTTTATTCATAAAGCATTTCTATTACTTGTCAAAGAAAACTCAAGTTAACATGTTGAACTTGATATGTGCAGCAGATTTACCATAAAGCTTGTATTGTATTACAGGTGGGCTCTATATATAATTATAAAAAGAAATAAGAAAATTTTTATCATTTACTGGAGAGTCACTGAGGCAATATTAGGACTGTGGATAGGTGCTTTGGAATGAATATTCTCAAGCACAAACATAACCAAAAAGAAGTCTACATGGTACTTAACTATAAAGCATTCTGAGATTTCTCATTTAGACAAGCAAAGAAGAGGAAACATTCAAAGACAGAAAGAACTGACATTAGGGGAACTAAACCAAATCTTTGACTGGCCTTTAAGCTGTGTAAGTCTTAATTTTATTTTTTCACCTTTTGATTTGGTACTTTTGATTGATTTTTTGTACTTGATTTGCACCTAGTAAGTTTAATACAGTATAGAATAATGAACATTATGGTTAGCAGGCAATATGAGAAGTAGGATGTTTTTGGCAGCACAATTCACTGCGGTGATAAAAAAAATAATAATAACTGAGATCAGCTCCAACATAAAATGAAAATAGTTTGAGCATATAGGGCATAAGGCAAAAGACAAGTGAAAGCTAAGCAGGATTCCAGGATCATATAAAGAAGGCCAGGTTCAGGGTAAGACTCTATTATCAAAATAAAGTAAAATATAAATCAGAAAAGACAAGCATCAGTATTTTGTCAAAAATAAATGCAAAATGAGCAGGCAGGAAAATTTCCAGAAAAGACAAAACCATTTAGTCCATATTAGGAAAACTAAGTTTAGCTTATTTCATAAACATTAATTGAAACTTGGGTTATTTATTGTTAATATCTCTGAAAATAATAAAGTTAAACTTTTCCTTCAAATTAGCATGAGATAACCATGTTTAACCAATCCCTTATCAGTAGGAAAACTTTTTATGCCACAGCCCATCATTGGAAAGAATAAACAGCCACTGCATTTTCACTGTCCTGTAACAACGTGCCTCTGAGCCTCATCCTACTATTGACTTGAGAACTCCCAGTTCACAAAACGTTCATACACGCATTATAAACTCTTGTTGAACACTATTTTATTGATCTGGTAGCTTTAACTTTGCTATTTATGGAGTTTCAACAGCATGGACTGGGATTAGAAGAGCAGGCTTCAGGCCTATCACTGCCCTGTGGTCACCACAGCCAGATCTGCTGAATCTGCTGGCTGAATACCAGATCTGCTATGGGGAAGTCAATGCCACGTGATCACTAAACTCACATAACAAAACCAGAAACAAAGAGTCCCCAAACACTCCTTGTCTGATTAGAATTGTTTAAGGAACTTGGAATATTTGAACTGAGTAGATATTTTCCTGTTTTCCATAAATCAAACATATTCCACAAGTGCTGTGCTAGTCTCACAGTCGTGTTCAACTCTTTGAGACACTATGGACTGTAGTCCACCAAACTCCTCTGTCCATGGGATTCTTCAGGAATGAATATTGGAGTGGATTACTATGCCCTCCTCTAGGGGATCTTCCTGACCTAGGAATTGAAACTGCATCTCAATGCATCGCCTGCATTAGCAGGTAAGCTCTTTACCACTAGCACCATGTGAGAAGCCCATAATCCATAAGACACATAGTTTATTCACTTTACAGTAGATCAGCATCCAGGGGCCTGAGCTTGTCTCTCTATGATCTCTTATAGTTTGGAGTTTAGTTGATTTTTCTATCTTCAGTCTTTTAGAAATAGCTTAAAGTAATTTTTGGCATAATTTTTTGAATTCGTCATTAAAAATAAGTGGATCAACACTACCTGCATCAGGAACAAAACCACCAAAGTCAATATGAGTACAAGTCTTGTGAAAACCCATTGTAAATGGGTAATCTTCCATCTAAATAAGAAAAATATTTTAAAGTTTCTGTCAGTTGCCATATAATTGAAAATTATTTATGTCTTATTTTATCCTACCTGTTTCAAAACTTACAGGAACCTAATGGGAAATGTCTCAAGAGTCATACTTTACATAATTTAGTAAGAAAATGTAAACTTGCTTTCATGGGGGCCATATCACTTTTTTCTCTTCATTGCCAACTAACAATGGAGAGGAGTGATTGCATTCTTGCATTAATTTCTGTGTGATAGCACTGTAAGAAGAACACTGGCACTAAGAAACAAAAGTAATGACAGACAGTTGCCATAGGGTGCTTAAAGAGACCTGGACAAGACCAATATGTAAGCAGACACTGCCAAAAGGAAGCCCTTGGCATTCACTATGCAAAAATAGTAGCATGTCTGTCAGTACTCCTCAGTTCTGAGAGTCGACATATGAAAGCTTCTAATTAGACACTAGATCAGTTTCATTCAATTGTAGGGTGACAACAGCAACCTCTAAATCTCATCTGGAAAATAACACACAAAAAAAATCGGTGACATTTATTTATTTCCTATGTTGAAAAAACTTCTCAAGATGGCAAAGTATATACGTTGCATATCTTCTTCTTTCTCCTCTGAAATTTTTGCAGAGAAAATAATAAAAAGATACTTCAAAATACTATGATTAAAAAGCATGTATAGAATTGAGGAGATTGTGTCTTCTTGAAATACAATGAGAAAATAAATATGAAATATATTTTAATGTTGACTTTATATTCTTAAAAGGATTCAAAAACTATAAGGAAAAAGAATCCTCAAGTGCTTGTGTGTCCATGCACACACACACACACACACATGCAAACACACATATCCAGATTCTATTCATAATAGTGAAGATAGTATAAATATATAATAAACATGAAAACAATGCATAGAAGATAGAAGATTGGATCAAAATTTCAAAACATTCTGAAACTTAAGAGAAAAATTAAATAGCTAATTTCAATTTACCCAAAATGCTTCTTTTGTGAGAGACACCATTATTCTATATATTGCTAATATCATAGAACCCAAACCTAGTAAAACTGCAATATTGATTTTTAAATATGTCCCTATATCAAATTGTTATATACTAAAATATATTAGAATCAGTTAAACACAGTAAATGAGGATATATATCAGTTTGTCGAATGGAGTGGCATCATTGAAATTATATCAACTACTCTCACACTTTATATATAAGAATATATTTATTGACATGTGAGTAAAATTAAAACTCCAGGTACTTTTTGACCTTAGAGAAATTCTTCTGGAAGAGCAAATCACATAATAAAAAGAAAATTAGTTCTTATACATAACAGTAATTAAAGCAGGTCTTTCCTACCAGATGTTAAAATACATATAAAAGATACTAGGATTTTAAGAGGACAATATTACAATAAGATTAGTCAATGGAAGTTAAAATAAAATGAAATAAAAACTACTGGGAGTAAAAAATAGATACACAAGAAACATATCAGTAACCTACAGGATGAAAATGAGTCATTTTAAAAAATATGTCAAAAAGGACTTCATCCAGAATTTTAAAGATATAATGGACAATGTAGGATGTTGGAGTCAAATCTACTCCTTGGAATATTCCTTTAGACTTTGGTTTCCAATATTATCTATAGTAACAAACATTTTCTTTTTCATCCTGTATTTCATTACTCATAAAGTAAGGATATTATGAAATAATCTGTACTTATCTTTGTATTTCCCTTTATACCTTCCTCCATATTATTAATAGTAGTTTCCAAACTCTTTCTTCTATGACTTCCTCTGTGGTGAGTGTAGAGCCAGATTCAATCCCTGGGTCAGGAAAATGTCCTTCCCAGAGAGAAGGAAAGAGAAGGAAGGCTACACATTCTGGTATTCTTGCCTGGAGAATCCCATGAACAGAGGAGCCTGGCAGACTATAGTCCATGGGATCATAAAGAGTTGGACATGATTGAGTGACTAAACACGCATACACATGGTGAGCCTATGTCACCTCTAGGAGTAAGGCCAGGGTCAGCTGAGCAGAACTGTAGACAGTTAGTCACCTACTTTACTCAGAGAAGCCCTGCATTTACCTATTTAGCATCCTGGCCTAAGAAAAGTAGAGAAATTCACCTGCCCATGAAGATTGTAGTATTGCTGTTTGACAAGGTAGAATATCTGAATTCAGGATATATTTGGTGATGCCAATTCACAGTAGTATTCTTTTTTTAACTTAACTGCTGTCCGAAATTTCCTAAGACTGTAAGAATGTTAGTTCAGAATTAAGAAAGAAATCTTGTTCAGTGAATACATTTAATGGGAAAAGAAAAGAGAGAAAAAAAAAAAAAAAAAAAAACCTTTGTTTTAAATTACAGCCAATAAACATTGTCTGTGTTAGTATACAGCTATATTACCTTAGATAATCTACATGCCTAAAAACCTTTTCAAAAATTAGTGGCAAAAATCCTTAAGTGGCCTAAAAGACCCTCATCTATTCCTTGCTTTCTCAATAGCTTGATCATGTGTTGTATTGACCTTGATATCCATGTGTCAGCCATGCTGTCTTCTTTCCTTTTTTAAAAAAATGTCATCTTCAGAAGTCTCCCTGGTGGCCATGTATGGCTCCTGAGACCCTTAGATGTCTGATCATATATGATGACTTCATTTCAGCAGTGTATCTTAGAATACTCAGCAAAAGGACTTGTCCACACATTATTTTTCTCTTTTATAGACTTTCATACTACTTTAGACTATTCTTTAATACATGCCTTTAATTGTGCAATTCATTGGCAAGCATCTCTCAGTTAAATATTGTAGCATGTATTTTCAAATTTTATTTTATTCAGCTAAACCTAAAAACAGATTTAAAGTATAAAAATCCAATAGTATGTCTTTTAACTTTGAGAGATTTGGAATCATATTAAATGCATATACCCCGATGTTCATTGCAGCACTGTTTACAATAACTAGGACATGGAAGCAACCTAGATATCCATCAGCAGATGAATGGATAAGAAAGCGGTGGTACATATATATAATGGAATATTACTCAGCAATTAAAAAGAGCACATTCGAATCAGTGCCGGAATTCAACTCCAGCAGCCAGGGATTCAACCTGAAGAGGTGAACAGTGTCAACGAATGAGACAGCCTCTCAGTTTTCTATGGACTGTCTGTTTATTTCAAGTTTTAAAGATTCTCTTTTATACTTTTACAAAAACATTAGGCCAGAGGTTTGACATTTTCCGTTCCTCCTCTCCCAGATTTATTACCTCCATAAATCATTGTTGCTCTTCAAACAGAGTTCCTGCTTCAGTGATTCTCTGGGAATCAGCCTTATCATCTATTATCTACCTCTTCAATGTGTCCTATAGCTAACTTGTGATTATATTGTAACTCATGCTACATTCCTCAGTTTACTACTTATCTTCCTAAGTCCTGTTTGCCCCTAACATCCTGAGCTCACTATCTCTCTTTTTTTATATAAATTTATAAAATATTTAATTCTTACATGTGTTCCCAAACATGAACCCCTCTCCCACCTCCCTCCCCATAACATCTCTGTGGGTCATCCCCATGCACCAGCCCCAAGCATGCTGTATCCTGCGTCAGACCTCACTATCTCTTAAAAAGGTTTCTAGCTATAGTGTCTCTAAAAATTCCTAACTTATATAAGCTATAGTAAAATATGCTAATTTTACAACATTCCTTAAAACTTTAATTTCTAACTATTTTAATTATTTCTAAGCCCTAAATTCAGTAAACTCCTTTGCCATAAACATTCTCCTCACAAATAAGCTTCAGATAGCAATCCCTCCCATGGTCTCAAGCTACAGCCTATGTGCTCATCCTGGAACACTCTTTTGCAAAAGTCCTTGAACTAATGTCAATGATGAACTTTATGAATTATTTTCTGAGCACAGCTGCAGAAGGCTTTGTGCCTTCCCATGATCCTCTCAAGAACAATAAGCACCTTAATATTCTTTTTCAGATAACTCAGCCAAGGAGAGGAAAAGACAAATCAGAATTACAAGGCCTAACTCCTTCGTCTGGTATCTGTGCCTGCAGAATGAGGAGACGGGACTAGGGGCCGTGCCTCCATTTTGTCAGTAATGCCTAATGCAGCTCCCAACAAATCAGTACTAATGAGGTGGATAAAACTGGAGCCTATTATACAGAGTGGAGTAAGTCAGAAAACAAACAAACAAACAAACAAAAAAAAAAAACACGAATACAGTATATTAATGCATATATATGGAATTTAGAAAGATGATAATGACAACCTTATATGCGAGACAAAAAAAGAGGCACAGATATAAAGAACAGACTTTTGGACTCTGTGGGAGAAACCGAGGATGGTATGACTTGAGAGAATAGCATTGAAACATGTGTATTACCATCTGAAATAAATCACCAATCCAAGTTTGATGCACTCAAAGCCGGTGCACTGGGACCACCCAGAGGGATGGGATGGGAAGGGAGGTGGCAGGGGGGTTTGGGATGGGGAAGGGGCTATACATACATGTACAGCTGTGGCTGATTCATGTCAATGTATGGCAAAAACCACCACAATATTGTAAAGTAATTACCCTCTAATTTAAATAAATTAATTTAAAAATGTATATAAGGTCACATTACTCCTATGAGTATATTTAACTTAAAAACAACTATTAAATCATATTTACTTAAACAACAAAGGTTTTATAGTTTGCATTGCATCAGATAATGCAAAAATAAATATTTAAAATATAGCACATCCTTGTATGTTTCTATTCATTATATAGCTGTATATATCCCCTAAAGTAGCATAAAATAAATTAGCAACAATCTAAGAGATCTTTTATATATGAATAATTTCAGTGCTCTTAAAACGTTCTATCAATTATGTTTACCTTGTTATTTGGGGGTGATATAAATAAACCAAGTACATTTCAGAACTGCTTAAAAATATATAACACTTCTAGGGCACTTGACTACTTGCTGCATAAAATCAAAGAGAGAAATAAATATTTTGAACTAGATAGATACTAATGAATGTATATTATAACCTATAAACTTAAAATTGTAATCTATGATAATATATCCAAATTTTAAGTATTTTTTCACATTTCTAGCATATTTTTTAGAAAGACAATGATCAAGGAAGAAAAGTATTTGTAGGAATTCAAACCTTCATCTAATTAACTTGATATCACGGGGAAAGTTATTTTTTTCCAGGTACCAATAGGGCAAATGGCACAAACACAGACATATATACTTCTTCTGGGGTGATGATCAAGCTAATGCATCCTAGCAGAGTAGTTGACACTTCGTTCCACTTACTTGCTACTTACAGAGAATGAGACTTTGGTTTTAGCAAAATATTAAAAAAACAAAACAAAACAAAACACTATATGGGTTTATTTTCAAGTATGAAGTGTGCATAGTCAAAAGATTTGTAGTGAAATTTAAAACCTTCCTGAATTGATTTTGATACAAAAAAGTATAGTCAGTTTAAATTGTGGCTGTTAATAAATGATCACCCAGATGACATTTGTTATTTCAGAGGAAGAAAATGCCTTTAGAAGAATGGAGATGTGTCTATATCATAAGGAATTAGTAAGAAAAAAATGAAAAAAACAGCAAGGAATACAGTCAAAATTAGTGTCCTTCCGGAACAAAGTATTAGTATCAGGCTATGGCAAAACTGGGGAAGCATAAAAGAAACTCAACATATGTCTCTCAAAGGACATTAAAAGAAGAGATGAAAGTAAAGGATGTTACAGCTGTCCCGATGTTACTTAAAACAATCATGTGATAGTCACAGATCATTTTGTTCAGTTCAGTTCATTCTCTAAGTCGTGTCTGATTCTTTGTGACCCCATGGACTGTAGTACCCCATGGACTGTAGTACCCAGGAGCCCCTGTCCATCACCGACTCCCAGAGCTTACTCAAACTCATGTCCAGTGAGTCTGTGATACCATCCAACCATCTCATCCTCTGTAGTCCCCTTCTCCCCCTACCTTCAATCATTCCCAATTTCAGGGTCTTTTCAAATGAGTCAGTTCTTCGGATCAGGTGGCCAAAGTATTGGAGTTTCAGCTTCAACATCAGTCCTTCCAATGAACATTCAGGACTGTCTTTCTCTAGGATGGACTGGTTGGATCTCCTTACTGTCCAAGGGACTCTCAATAGGCTTCTCCAAACCCACAGTTCAAAAGCATCAATTCTTCAGTGCTCAGCACTTTTTATAGTCCAACTCTCACATCCATACATGACTACTGGAAAAACCAAAGCTTTGACTAGACGGACCTTTGATGGCAAAGTAATGTCTCTACTTTTTAATATGCTGTCTGGGTTGGTCATAACTTTTCTTCCAAGGAGTAAGCCTCTTTTAATTCCATGGCTGCAGTCACCATCTGTAGTGATTTTGGATCCCCCCCAAAATACAGTCAGCCACTGTTTCCAATGTTTCCCCATCTATTTGCCCAGAAGTGATGGGACAAGATGCCATGAACTCAGTTTTATGAATGTTGAGATTTAAGCCAACTTTTTCACTCTCCTCTTTCACTTTCATCAAGAGGCTCTTTAGTTCTTCTTTGCTTGCTGCCATAAGTGTGGTGTCATCTGCATATCTGAGATGACTGATATTTCTCCCAGCAATCTTGATTCCAGCTTGTGCTCCATCCAGTCCAGCATTTCTCATGATGTATTCTGCATTGAAGTTAAATAAGCAGGATGACAATAAACAGCCTTGCTGTACTCCTTTCCCAATTTGGAAGCAGTCAGTTGTTATGTGTCCAGATCAGTTAGACTTTGTTATTCAAATAATTGGAAAATATTTAAGAACAGACTTAAAAATATCTAGTGGAATGTTGCCACCAAATCCAATATTTCTTATTCATTTAAATTATCTGTTTATGTTATCCATTCTGGGATCATATTCAACTTAACAAAAATTAATTTGCCCACAGTTTCTTTTATATTTTTCAACCATTTGATTTTTTTCATATTTATTTTTAATTTATAATGTATTGCTTTCTATATATCAACTTTAACATCATCAATAAAACCACATCTGTCACCATTTTCAAGATATTTAAAAATTCCTGCTTTGATTGAACTATTATATTTAACATTATAATAAATGTTATTATAATGTTATTATAAAGGTTATTATAAACATTATGGAAATAAGAGAAGAAAAGTGTTTATGTTGACAATTTTATTTAATTTTTATAGTTAAAAGGATAATAAATGATTATTGTAGACATGTCATCAATAAGGTAATTACTTAGCTAGGTTCATGTTAGTCTTATATTTTTTTCCTTAAACTAGTTCTAAAAAAGTAAATGGATGTCTATCAACCATGATTGAGAAAAGTATGATACCCAGATTTGCTAAATTCAGATTTCCTTTGTACAATGCCAGTTAGAAGAAAAAGTTACCATTTATTCTTTCTCTGATAAGTATTAAGCACATATACAAAATATGTGTTACCTTTAAAAATGTTAATATAACATACAATCACAATATACGCCTTGCCCATTTCAGTTCAGTTCAGTCGCTCAGTCGTGTCCGACTCTTTGCGATCCCATGAATCGCAGCATGCCAGGCCTCCCTGTCCATCGCCAACTCCCGGATTTCACTCAGACTCACATCCATCGAGTAGTAATGCCATCCAGCCATCTCATCCTCTGTCGTCCCCTTCTCCTCCTGCCCCCAATCCCGCCCAGCGTCAGAGTCTTTTCCAATGAGTCAACTCTTCGCATGACGTGGCCAAAGTACTGGAGCTTCAACTTTAGCATCATTCCTTCCAAAGAAATCCCAGTCACTCCTAATTAATCCCCTACACTACTAAGTTATGATATATGACTATTGGAATTTTATAGGGCAATTAAACACATTAGGTAATAAGAAAAGCAACACTTATAAATGTAACACCTTTATTACTTAAGGTAACAATACTTGATGTAACATCTCAGAATAATATCTAAGTAGAAGAAAAATTACATCTTTGTTACTCATTAGAAAAGACCCTGATGCTGGGAGGGATTGGGGGCAGGAGGATAAGGGGACAACAGAGGATGAAATGGCTGGATGGCATCACCGACTCAATGGACATGAGTTTGAGTAAACTCCAGGAGTTGGTGATGCATAGGGAGGTCTGGTGTGCTGTGTGGTTCATGGGGTTGCAAAGTCGGACACAACTGAGTGACTGAACTGAATGGAATAAAGTCTCCATGTTGACTATCCTGATTTCTACAGATTAATTGCAAATAAATGTGAGCTAGAAGTCTTCAGATTAAAAATTAAAAAAAAAAGAAAATGCATGGATTAGTAAGCAACATGAGTAAGAGTTAGCAGAAGTATTAGCAAAGATTAGAAACAGATAACAGAAAAAGTAGCTATTTAGTTACAATATATTCAAATACCAGAATTAACATATAAATCAAGTTGAAAAGAGATAAATATAAAAATAAAAGTTGATCTTAAAATATGAGCAATGAAACAAGAAACCTTAAAAATCAACAGTTTACTTTACAAAGAACAAAGTAGAATTCCTAGGCAGTATAACTATATATTTCACAATTAGTAATTTTATCAATGTCTAAAACAGTAAACAGGGTAGATATAACAGAACTAAGAATTAAAGTATATATTTAAATCGAGAAATAATCACAAGAAATATAAAGTACAGCAAATAAATAAGATAAAAAAATATAAATGAATTTTGAGGGGAAAAAAATCACCTGAAAAATTGTTTTAAAATGTCTGATAAAACAATATGGAAAGGAAATAATAAGATTTTTTTTTAATGTGAAGCTATGTTAACATGAAAAATGTCATAATGAAAAAACATTAAATAAAAATGGGTACCTAGATAATATGAAGGACGACCTAGACGGTGCTAGTGAATCCACCTGTCACACAGGAGATGCAAAAGATTTGGGTTCAATCCCTAGGTAGGAAAGATCCCCTGGAGTAAGAAATGGCAAACAACTCCAGTATTCTTGCCTGGAAAACCGCATGGACAGAGGAGCCTGGCGGGCTACAGTCATGGAATTGCAAAGAGTTGGACACAATAGGGCACACATACACACACACATACACACTCATTCACTCACAAACAATGTGAAATGTTTAATCTGAAAACATTATTTCCTTTTTGAATAATTCAAAGTTCAGTTCAGTTCAGTCACTCAGTAGTGTCTGACTCTTTGTGACCCCATGAAGCATGGCACACCACTTTGCTCAGACTCAGATCCATTGAGTCGATGATGCAATCCAGCCATCTCATCCAATGTCGTCTCCTCCTCCAGCCCCCAATGCCTCCCAGCATCAGGGTCTTTTCCAATGAGTCAACTCTTCGCATGAGATGGCCAAAATATTGGAGTTTCAGCTTCAGAATCAGTCCTTCAAATGAAAACCCAGGACTGATATTTAGGATGGAATGGTTGGATCTTCTTGCAGTCCAAGGAACTCTCAAGAGTCTTCTCCAACACCAGAGTTCAAAAGCATCAATTCCTTGGTGTTCAGCTTTCTTCACAGTCCAAATCTCACATCCATACATGACTACTAGAAAAACCATAGCCTTGACTAGAGCGACCCTAGTTGGTAAAGTAATGTCTCTGCTTATCAATATGCTATCTAAGTTGGTCATAACTTTCCTTCCATGGAGTAAGCATCTTTTAATGTCATGGCTGCAATCACCATCTGCAGTGATTTTGGAGCCCCCCAAAATAAAATCTGACACTGTTTCCACTCTTTCCCCATCTATTTCCCATGAAGGGATGGGACCAGATGGCATGATCTTTGTTTTCTGAATGTTGAGCTTTAAGCCAACTTTTTCACTCTCCTCTTTCACTTTCATCAAGAGATGTTTTAGTTCCTCTTCACTTTCTGCCATAAGGGTAGTGTCACCTGCATATCTGAGGTTATTGATATTTCTCCTGGAAATCTTGATTCCAGCTTGTGCTTCTTCCATTCCAGTGTTTCTCATGATGTATTCTGCATATAAGTTAAATAAGCAGGGTGACAATATACAGCCTTGACGTACTCTTTTTCCTGTTTGGAACCAGCCTGTTTTTCCATGTCCAGTTCTAACTGTTGCTTCATGACCTGCATATAGGTTTCTCAAGAGGCAGGTCAGGAGGTATGGTATTCCCATATCTCTTAGAATTTTCCACAGTTTATTGTGATCCACACAGTCAAAGGCTTTGGGATAGTCAGTAAAGCAGCTTCTGCTGCTAAGTCGCTTCAGTCATGTCCAACTCTGTGCAACCCCATAGATGGCAGCCCACCAGGCTCCCCCGTCCCTGGGATACTCCAGGCAAGAACACTGGAGTGGGTTGCCATTTCCTTCTCCAATGCAAGAAAGTGAAAAGTGAAAGTCAAGTCGCTCAGTCGTGTCCGACCCTCAGCGACCCCATGGACTGCAGCCTTCCAGGCTCCTCCGTCCATGGGATTTTCCAGGCAAGAGTACTGGAGTTGGGTGCCATTGAGAAATAGATGTTTTTCTGGAACTCTCTTGCTTTTTTGATGATCCAGTGGATTGTTGACAATTTGATCTCTGGCTCCTCTGCCTTTTCTAAAACCAGCTTGAACATCTGGAATTTCGTGGTTCATATATTGCTGAAGCCTGGCTTAGAGAATTTTGAGCATTACTTTACTACTGTGTGAGATGAGTGCAATTGTACAGTAGTTTGAGCATTCTTTGGCATTGCCTTTGTTTGGGATTGGAATGAAAACTGACCTTTTCCAGGCCTGTGGCCACTGCTGAGTTTCCCAGTTACTAGTAGTGGTAAGAATAATCTTTTTGGTTGTATTTAAACATCACAATCCCTCTTCCACTCCCACAGTCTACTTACCACATTTTCCAATCCTGTATTATATACTAATCATGCTCATAGAAATATCATTGATTTTAGAGGAAAATTCTACTTGGTGACAATAAAGTTTTATATTGTTCCCTTTCTTAGAAAGTTTAACATGGCAAGAATCTCCAGTGAGATGACTAGTATTTTTGCCTTTTCCTGCTGTTCATGTGGTTCTCGTGGCAAGAATGCTGGTGTGGTTTGCCATTCCCTCTTCCAGTACACTGCGTTTTGTCAGAACTCCTCACTATGACTGGTCTGTCTTGTGTGGCCCTGCATGGCATGGCTCATAGCATCATTGAGTTACATATTCCCCTTCATCACGACAAGGTTGTGATCCATGAGGAGGCATGGATGATTATTGTTTTACTTTATAAAACATTATTAAGTTAATGTACTTTATTCTGTTGGTACATTTTCAGTATAACTAGATGAATGCTTTTGACATTATTATAGAGAGTATGGTTCTCTCAAAACTACAAAAATTAGTTTCTAAATACTGGCTATTTTCTTAAAAAGACTGCCATTTAATTAGAGCTATGATTCATCTTAAATGCAAGAAAAACTTGAAAATAAGTTTCATACTTTAACTGAAGAAGAGAAAACCAGATGGTTCAGTTCAGTTCAGTTCAGTTCAGTCGTTCAGTCGTGTCCGACTCTTTGCGACCCCGTGAATCGCAGAACACCAGGCCTCCCTGTTCATCACCATCTCCCAGAGTTCACTCAGACTCACGTCCATCGAGTCAGTGATGCCATCCAGCCATCTCATCCTCGGTCGTCCCCTTCTCCTCCTGCCCCCAATCCCTCCCAGCATCAGAGTCTTTTCCAATGAGTCAGCTCTTCGCATGAAGTGGCCAAAGTACTGGAGTTTCAGCTCTAGCACCATTCCTTCCAAAGAAATCCCAGGGTTGATCTCCTTTAGAATGGACTGGTTGGATCTCCTTGCAGTCATACTTATAATTTTGAAGGAAAAATACATTTAAAAAATGCACACTATCACATTATTTAAAAAATTAAACATTTACCAGTAGTTTAAAAATAATAATTTTAGAGTTTCTGCATTTAAATCAGCCATGTCACAGTTTAAAAAAATGTTATTAGTATGTCTCTTGGCAGATTAAAAGAGAAAAGGATTTGAATTATAAATAGATACTTATTTCTTTGATAACACATTCAAAAGTATGGTTGAGAAATCTGGATAGTTAAGGACTTGTAGAAAATGATTAATATTTATTAAGGAATCATTTTATGTCATGCATCATTCAAAGCATAGATGTTCTTTATGTAGTGCTACCTTCATCATAACCATACAACTTCCTTGTGAGAAACTTGATACTTTGAAATGGATGAACACAAAATTAGTGAATACAATATCTTTTAAATTTCAAAATCCAAATTCTTTGTATAATGTATTAGTTCACTTTAGTCACTCAGTCATGTACGACTCTTTGCAGCCCCATGAATCGCAGCACCTCAGGCCTTCCTGTCCATTACCAACTCCCAGAGTTCACTCAGATTCATGTCCATTGAGTCAGTGATGCCATCCAGCCATCTCATCTGTCCTCCCCTTTGCCTCCTGCCCCCAATCCTTCCCAGTATAATGTATTATGTATCCTCAAATTATCAAATTTATTAACACTTGCTCTTTGGCACCACATAACTTTATAGAAATAACTATATTGCAGTATAGGAGCTGCTTTAAAGAGAAATTCATCAGCACACTTAGAGAGAAAGTATATCATTTCTTACAGAATAAATTAAAAATAAAAGCTTACCAAGTTATGAAAATAAATTTCAATACATATTTATGTTTATATTCTCCTTTTTTTTTTTAATTTTAGTAAGATTGGCATCTCTAAAATACCCAGATATACCAGATTTGGTACTGATATATGTAATTTAACAATAGGAAACATGTTCCTTCCAGGGGAAAACTTTTTATTTTATTCTCCTCTGTAAGACCTGGCTGTAGAATGATCATATTAAAGGACACAACATGGAGTTTAACACATCAAGCTTTAATTTGGTAACAGAGAATTTGCAGCAGCACAGCTATAAAACTTCTCCTTAATAGTCAATAAAACCGACAAGAGTCATTGCTTACTACCTGATAGCTAGTCAGTTTTCAAATTATAAAATTCATTTGTCACACTCCACTTAGCATATCTATAACTTTCCAAAAAGAAATTCCATCTTCAAGCAGTTATTTTAATGAGTGAAGGATTAAGTGCTAAAATAAATGGTGATATAAAGGAAATGTGAAAGGGAATTACATCCTGTATCTTAAGACAAAAATGGGGATCACCTGGAGGTTCATATCTGTGTTCTCAAAGATTTTATTTAGGAAAACATGAAATCACAAGAAAATAAATACCACTGCACTATATTCAAGCATGGTTTTAAATGCATCTGTGAATAATATACTTGTGTTGGTAGTATTTATTATAAGTAATCCCAAGCAGCATACAAGGACAGAAGAGGTGACTGTTACTATCCACTGAAGCAAATCTACATCTGTATGGAAATGTAACTCTTGCTGTTACATGTATCAACACAGTAAAACAAATCTATCAGAACTCTTGTCACATTAAATCTTACTTTTTTTCTTTGTATTCAATAGTATTTAAATAAATGCTTTAATTTATTAAAACATTTAATATACACTTGAGATTATATAAATTTTCCCAGAACAATTTTGTTACTCACTGTGTTGCAGGAAGTGGGAAACCTTCCAGGGCCTGAGAGTGGGTTTTTGTCTAACACTTGGAAATAAATTGTCCAAGGAGACACACACGCTGAGAAAACAAGAGATTTTATTGGGAAGGTCCACCTGGAGAGCAGTAGGGTGAGGGAACCAGGAGAACTGCTCTGCCAATGTGGCTCACAATCTTGGGTTTTATGGTGATGGGATTAATTTCCTTGTTGTCTTTGACCAATCATTCTGATTCAGAGTCCCTCCTAGTGGTGCACACATTGCTTAGCCAAGATGGTTGCCAACAAGAGGGATTCTGGGAGGTGGTCGGATACATAATGCCTCCTTTTGACCTTTCCTGAATTTTTCTGGGGGTAGTGGCTTATTAGTTCCATGTTCCTTACCAGGACTTCGTGTTATAAAACAACTCATCCAAATAATTACTACGGTGTTTGGCCAGGGTGGGTGGTTTCAGTTACTGTGACTCCCTGATAGTAATAATTTACAGTTTAGAGCAGAACTAAGTTGAGAAAAAGAAAGAAACTGTTACATATTAATAATACACTTTGTTCTAAGTGTTAGGAGAAAATTTTCTGAGTTGCTCTACTGTGACAAAGTTGTCATGTAATGCTGAAAATAATATGAAAGGGAACAATTTGATGCTATAGTGCACGTTAGCAGTATGTTACAAATTCTTACCATTTTTAGGCTGTGAAAATTGCCTCAAACTGAAGATGGACAGATTAGTTATACCAGTTGCTTCTCTGTGGTATTGAAAACTAGGCTCTCCTCATTGTATATTAAAAAAAAAATTTAAAAAAAAGTGTACTTTGTGTCAAAATATTCTGTTTCCCATAATCACATTCCTTCCCTGTATCTCTTGTGAAATGAAATGTTTTCTGCTTTATGCTCTACCAGTAAACAAGCCTTTTCCAAATGCAAATTTCTGACCCCAGGGGAAACAAATCCAGCTATTTGGAAGCCATCAGCTACTACCTTCCCTTAAGATTGGGGCTTCCCATGTGGCACTAGTTGTAAAGAACTCACCTGCCAATGCATGAAACTTAAGAAACTTAGGTTCACTCCCTGGGTCAGAAAGATCCCCTGGAGAAGGAAATGACAACCCACTCCAGTATTCTTGTCTAGAAAATCCCATGGACATAGGAGCCTGCTGGTTATACTCCGTAGGGTCAAAAAGAGATACGAGGACATGACTGAAATGACTTAGCTCAGCACAGCACAAATGCTGAGGAGCTGGGGTGATGTGAGAGGCAGCCATCTGACACACTTTCCATGTCTTACATCTCTTATGGTAAACAAGGAATTAGTATGTGAGTTAACTGGACTTCTCTGTTGAACTATGGGCTTCTCAGATGGCTCATATAGTAAAGAATCCACCTGCAATGTGGGAGACTTGGGTTCAATCCCTGAGTTAAGAAGATCGCCTGGAGGAGGGCATGGTCACTCACTCCAGGATTCTTGCCTGGAGGATCCCTATGGACAGATGTGCCTGGAGGGCTACAGTCCATGCAGTCATGAAGAGTCAGACATGACTGAGAGACTAACCAGAGAGTATGCAAACTGTAAAGGAAGCAAGATTGGCCCCAGATAACTAGATGCATATCAAAGAAATTATCTTAGCAAGCCCTGACACTTGCATCTTCCCATACATAGAATATAGCTCAATCTCTTCACATGAGAGATTCAGTTTTCTTTTAATTAACAGTAATCTTTTAATATTCAGATTACCTGCCCCTTGCTTCAAACTTGTATATAACCTGGCTCCTCCCTTGCCTCCTTGTAGTCAGCTCTCTCGGGGTCACCTGAGATATGGTCTCCTGGGCTTGAGTCCTAATATTCCCAACAAATAAAATCTGACTCATAACTTTTAGGTATGGCATATTTTTTAGTTGACACTCTTTTATTTGAAAATTTATTTGTCAAAACTATTACTCATGTTCATATTCTTGCCATCAAATTCCAGTGTGCACTGATGGCGTTGTGATTAGAGTTCCTCTATGTATTAGGACTTCAGAGGCTGTTGAGCTGGACTTCTACAATGTCTGAAAAGCCTTTGAGAAGGTAAATTCTTTTTTTTTTTTTAATTTTTATTTTTACTTTATTTTACTTTACAATACTGTATTGGTACATGAATCCACCACGGGCGTACATGCGATTCCAAACATGAACCCCCCCTCCCACCTCCCTCCCCACAACATCCCTCTGGGTCATCCCCGTGCACCAGCCCCAAGCATGCTGTATCCTGCATCGGACATAGACTGGTGATTTGATTCTTACATGATAGCAAACATGTTTCAATGCCATTCTCCCAAATCATCTCACCCTCTCCCTCTCCATTCACAGATAATCATCTAAGGACAAGAGTTTGTTAGCAAAAGCATGGTTAGTATGTATATTTTTTTTATTTTTCTTCATCACAGAAATCTTCCCTCTGTTACTATATCCTAGCAAGGGAAAGAAGACAGTTGAAATAATGAATGAATGTGACTGAAAATAAAATTCTTTGTGTATATATATATATATATATATATATATATATATATATATATATATATTGTTTTTTGTAAAGGATGAATGACATAACAAGATGTCTGAGGATCAGGGAAATAGGTAGAATGTGAACTTGACCATACGGAAAGAAAACTGGACCTGGGTCTGCCCTTAGATACCAAAGAGGGGCACTAGGAATAGGTACTTGTTGTATATTTACACTGATGTTGATGTATGACAAAATCTCAATTTTTCTTGTGATTTTATAGCACAATTACATTCCTAGTCTCATTACTTTAATACAAATTTTGAATACAGGAAAAAAAAATGTTCTCACAGAAATTAGCACTATCACAACCAAGCAGGAATATTTTCTTCCCACATTTTCTAATTATCATTTAAAATCTGAAATTTTCAAAAATAACTAAAAGATAAATGATTATTTTAGGTTCTTGAAACTTGTTTCTGTAATTATTTTCTTCTTTTTGCCAAAAAAGTCCGTCTAGTCAAAGCTATGATTTTTCCAATAGTTATGTATGGATGTCACAATTGGACTATAAAGAAAGCCAAGCACCAAAGAATTGATGCTTCTGAATTGTGCTGTTAGAGAAGACTTTTGAGAGACTCTTGGACTGCAAGGAAATTAAGCCAGTCCATCCTAAAGGAAATCAGTCCTGAATAGTCATTGGAGGGACTGAGGCTGAAACTGAAACTCCAATATTTTGGCCACCTGATGTTAATAACTGACTTATTTGAAAAAACCCTGATCCTGGGAAAGATTGAAGGCAGGAGGAGAAGGGGACAACAGAGGATGAGATTGTTGGATGGCATCACCGACTGGTTGGACATGAGCTTGAGCATGCTCTGGGAGTTGGTGATGGACAGGGAAGCCTGGCGTGCTGCAGTTCATGGAGTTGCAGATTTGGACATGACTGAGCGATTGAACTGAACTGACCTGAATGATTCCCTGCTAGATTGATGGGTTTTCAGATCCACACATGTAGCTCCACCTGCTGATTATAATCCACATTCTTAATGTGGGTAAAAAAGAAATATCTGATTCTCTTTAGATTTCCCACATATATCTTTGGCAACAGCTTAAAATTTATATAAATTTAATATTTAATGAATAAATAAAACTTTCATCAGTCATTTTGTGAATAACTGTACCTTTTGGCCAATTTATCACATATATGTTTCTCTAAAGCTATGTCACTTGTACTTTGGCTTAGTTCACTCATTATATGCTCAAAGCTCTCAATGGAAGAAATGTACCTATAATTCAATAACTTTAAAGACCTCTATAATCAAGAAAACATGATTGTAGAGCTTATCATCACATAGCACAAAAGCAAATTATGCATTTAATGTTAAAATTGAATTATCAGCTAAATGTATCAAGAATAGACTTGGAAGGAAGGTAAGCTAAAGGGAAATATTTTCATGCAACTTTACATGAAACATCTGACTTATAATAACTTTTACCATTCATTCATATGTTAAAATGTTAATACAGTGTCAAATAATTTATTCCAAAATATTTAATTCATGTGAAATTATTTCAAATAATTTAATCTGAAATTATTAACAAATAATAAATGTGTTATCACTGAAAATTTAAAGTTAATAAACACTCTGGGGGCTTACATTAAAAACCAGTGTATCAGAGTTCAATTGGAGAAGCTAAATCACTTGATGATATTTATATTAATAGATATAACATGGAATTTGTCACAGGAGGTCCCCCTACACAATTGTAGGAGCCATTCAGGCATTCCCTGTAAGGTTGCTCTGCTCATGTCTAATGCTGGAGCCTAGAGTTGCAGGACTGGTAGTGAGAGTGTGTATAATAATAATGGAGAACAAAGACAAGGAGGACCCCATGAGAATGGACTGAAGCCCATGTCAGCTTTTGCTGTTTCTGGTGCTGATGGTATAGGTATCTTGCAGGAGAAGCTTCTATCATTTCCTTGGGAACTAAATGCCTGGCCCAGAAGGTAAAAATCTGAGGACTATCCAGAGGACAGGCAAGAATTTTAGTCCTGGGTCTGTAGCATCATGCTAGGAAGATGAGCCACCAGTTAAGTGACAGCATGTATGAACTACATATACCTGTTCCTTCATTATAGCCCTACAAAACTTGTACAAGAACTTCTAATGTGGTCAATCTAAAAAGAAATCATTGATAGAGTGGGAAGCTGGGAAATGTAGGTTTGCATAGCCAATCTGACACATTAAAAAGCTACCAGAGCCAATAAAATCTCTGATTCTACTTCTAGGTCCTGAATTTTAATCCCCAAACCATCTCTTTTATTAGTGTCAATAAATTTCTGTTTTGATTCCAATGACAAATGTATGCATTAACACATAGGGAGTTACTTCCATGTGGTATGTAAAGATAATCATTTTCTTAAAGTCTGAAATTATCAAATAGAACTTCTCTAATATTTATTAGATAAAGATTATTTATACAATATTTATATAAGCATAAGAGAGCTAATCACAGTTTTCACTGATTAGAGGGAGAGGGAAAGAAAACTTTTCTTTCTTGTTCAAAGAACAAAATTTAAATAAAAAATAATCTGAGGTGCCTGTCCACCATCTTTACTGGGGGCATGAAGCAGTCCACAGGTTGAAGGCATGGTGTGGCTGAATTAGTTAACCAGCAGAAGGGAAGCTGGAAGAGACGCCCGTCCCCAACTACACTACTCTGCTGGAGTCTCCTGCTGAGCCACCTGGGAAGCCCAGCAAAGGAAGAGAACATGGGATTTGATGTTGGACAGACCCAAGTTCAAATCCTATCTCCTGCATTTGGCTACTGCTGCATGGTGATCTTTTCCAAGTCTTTGTCCAGATAGAAGAGACAGGCTCCAGCTGAGTGAGAGCCCCTGCCCATATCTTGCCCTGAACCAAGAGATCAAACCCTGAGCCTTTAGAGTGGAAGCACTGACTTCAAGATCCTAAACTATCAGAGAACTAACCCTGCTGCTGCTGTTGCTGCTGCTGCTGCTGCTGCTGCTGCTGCTGCTGCTAAGTTACTTCAGTCGTGTCAGACTCTGTGCAACCCCATAGATGGGAGCCCAGCAGGTTCCACCATCCCTGGGATTCTCTAGGCAAGAACACTGGAGTGGGTTGCCATTTCCTTCTCCAATTCATGAGAATGAAAAGTGAAAGTGAAGTTGTTCAGTTGTATCTGACTCTTAGTGACCCCATGGACTGCAGCCTACCAGGCTCCTCTGTCCATGGGATTTTCCATGCAAGAGTACTGAAGTGGGGTGCCATTGCCTTCTCTGGAACTAACCCTAGGGAGTACCAAATAGCAAGAACTCACAAAAAAGAAACCACTTGAATACAAGGCACAGCATCACCCAACCACCAGTAGCACCCTGTTCAGGACACCTCATCTAAAAAACAAGCAAAATAAAAATATAAACACAATCATCAGCAGACAAGATTATCACCTCCTTCAGCCTTGCCCACCAGAGGAAAAACAAACAAATAAGCAAACAAACAAACAAAAATTCAGCACAAATCTCACCCAAGCTTTCACAAACCACTGGGCCAAACTTAAGAGGGCAGAAACCAAAGGGAGAAAGAATTCAACCTTGAAGACTGGGAAAAGGAGACCTCAAACACAGTAAGTTAAAAAAAAAAATTAAAGGCAGGGAAATACTACACAAATGAAGCAACAAACTAGAAACACAGAAGTCCAAATAAATGAAGAGGAAATAGGCAAACTGCATGAAAAGATAATTCAGAATAAAAGTGATCAAGAACCTTGAAAACAAAATGGAGAAAATGCAACAATCAATTCACAAAGACCCAGAAGAATTAAAGAATAAACATACAGAAACAGATAACACAATTACTGCAATTAAAAATACTCTAGAATGAATCAACAGCAGAATATCTGAAGCAGAAGAATGAATCAGTGAGCTAGAAGATAAAATGGTGGAAATAAATTCTTAAGAGGAGAATAAAGTAAAAAGAATGAAAAGAAGTGAAGATCCTCAGAGAACTCTGGGACAAAATCAAACACACCAACATTTGAACTATAGGGGTCCCAGAAGAAGAGAAAAAGAAAGGGTATGAGAATATTTCTGAGGGCATTATAGTTGAAAATTTCCCTAACATGGAAAAGGAAATAGTCAATCAAGTCCAAGAGGCATGAAGACTCCTATACAGGATAAACCCAAGGAGAAACATGCCAAGACACACACTAATCAAAATAACAAAGATAAAACACAAAGAAAGAATATTAAAAGCAGCAAAGGAAAAGCAACAAGTAACATACAAGGGAAATCCCATATGTTTAACAGCTGATATTTCAGCAGAAACTCTGCAGGCCAGAAGAGAATGGTAGGATATATGTAAAGTACTGAAAGGGAAAAACCTATAACCAAGATGATGGTACCCTGCAAGGATCTCATTTAAAATTGACAGAGAACTCAAAAGCTTTTCAGACAAGCAAAAGTTAAGAGAATTCGGTACCACCAAATCAGCTTTACAACAAATATTAATGGGACTTATACAGTCAAGAAATACAAGAGAAGAAAAAAAGATCTACAAAATCAACCCCAATTAAGAAAATGGCAATAAGAAATATATATATAATTAAATGGAAACGGATTCAATACTCCAGCCAAAAGACACAGACTGGCTGAATGGATACAAAAAGAAGACCCATATATATGCTGTCTACAAGAAACACACTTCAAACTTAAAGACACATATAGACTGAGAGTGAGAGGATGGAAAAATATATTCCATGTAAACAGGGAGCAAAAGAAAGCTGGAGTAGCAATCATCATATCAGACAAAATAGACTTTAAAATAAAGATTACAAGAGATAAGGAAGGATACTACATAATGATCAATGAATCAATCCAAGAGGAAGACATAATAATTGCAAATATCTATACACCCACCTTCTAAGTACCTCGATACATAAGACAAACACTAGCACACATAAAAAGAGAAATTGACAGGAACACAATAATAGTAGGAGACTTTAATACCCCACTCACACCATGGACAGATCATGAAAACAGAAAATTAATAAGGAAACACAAGTCTTAAATGATGCATTAGATGAGATGAATCTCATTGATATCTTCAGGACATTCCAAATGCAGATGAATACATCTTCTTCTCAAGTGCACATGGAACATCCTCCAGGATAGACCACATCTTGGGTCACAATAAACTTCAGTAAATTTAAGAAAACTGCAATCATATCAAGCATTTTCTCCAATCACAACACTATGGGACTAGATATAAATTACAAGAAAAAAATATAAGAAACACAAACACATGGGCATTTAACAACACATATCTAAATAACAAAAAGGATATGGAGGAAATCAATAAGGAAATTGAAAACTTTATAGAAACAACAATAAAAACACAACAACTTAAAATTAAAACCTATGGGATGTGGCAAAAGCAGTTCTAAGAGGGAAGTTTATAGCAATACAATCCTACTTCAGAAACGAGACAAGCATTGACTAGGCAACCTAACTTTACACCTAAAACAACTGGAAAAAGAAGAACAACAATAACAAAAACAAACAAACAGACAAAAAAAAATTAGTAGAAGGAAAGAAATTATGACTATTTGAGCAGAAATAAATGAAAAAGAGATGAAAGAAACTGTAGTAAAGATTAATAAAACTAAAGGCTTATTCTTTGATAAGATAAACAAAATTGATGAACATTTAGCCAGACTGATCAAGAAAAACAGAGAGAAGAATCAAATAAAGAAAATTAGAAATGAAAAAGGAGAGGTTAAAACAGACAATGCAGAAATAAAAAGGATTATAACAGACTACTATGAACAACTATATGGCAGTAAAGTGGATAACCTGGAAGAAATGAACAGATTCTTAGAAAAGGTAAATCTTCCAAAACTGAACCAGGAAGAAATAGAAGAGATGAAAAACCCAATTACTAGCACTTAAATTGAAGCTGTGATCAAAAATCTCTCAAAAAGCAAAAGCCCAGGACCAAATGGCCTCACAGGAGAATTCTATCAAACGTTTAGAGAAGAGCTAATGCCTATCCTTCTAAAACGCTTTCAAAAAGTGTGGATGAAAGAACACTTTCAAACCCATTCTATGAGGCCACCATCACCCTGATACTAAAACCAGACAAAGGCAACACAAAAAAATAAATATACAGGCCAATATCACTGATGAACATAGTTGAAAAATTCCTCAACAAAATTTTAGCAATCAGAATTCAGTAAAACATCAAAAAGCTTATACATCATGATCAAGTTGTTTATTCCAGGGATGCAATGATTCTTCAATATGTGTAAATCAATCAATGAAATCCACCATATTAACAAATTGGAAGATAAAAACCATATGATCATCTCAATTAGTGCATAAAAAGCCTTTGACAAAATGCAGCTCTGACTCCTAGCGACCCCATGGACTATAGCCTACCAGGCCCTTCTGTCCATGGGATTTTCCAGGCCAGAGTACTAGAGTGGGTTGTCATTGCCTTCTCTGCCATTTATGATTAAAACTCTTCAAAAAGTGGGCATAGAAAGAGGCTACCTCAACATTGTAAAGGCCATATATGATAAGCCTACAGCAAACATTATTCTCAATGGTGAAAAATTGAAAGCACCCCCACTAAGATCAGGAACAAGGGTGTCCACTTTCACCACTATTATTCAACATAGTTCTGGAAGTCCTAGTTACAGCAATCAGAAAAGAAAAAGAAAATAAAAGGAGTCCAGATCAGAAAAGAAGTAAAGCTCTCACCATTTGCAGATGACATGATACTGTACATAGAAAACCCTAAAGATAGTATCAGAAAAGTACTAGAGCTAATGAAAGAATTTAGCAAAGTTGCAGGCTACAAAATCAATACATAGAAATCAATTGCGTTTCTATATATTAACGATGAAAAATCAGAAAGAGACATTAAGGAATCAATCCCATTCACAATTTCAAGAAAAAGAATTAAATATCTAAGAACAAACTTATCTACAGTGACAAAAGTACTCTACACAGAAAATTATAAGACACTGATTAAAGAAATCAAAGATGACATAAACAGATAGAGAGATATTCCATGTTCCTGGTTAGGAAGAATCAACATTGTGAAAATTATTATACTACCAAACGAAATCTACAGATTCAATGAGATGCCTATTAAATTACTAAAGATATTTTTCACAGAACTAGAACAAAAAATTTCACAATTCTTATGGAAACTTAAAAGACCCTGAATAGCCAGAGCAGTCTTGAGAAAGAAGAATGGAGCTGGAGGAATCAACCTTCCTGACTTCAGGTTATACTACAAAGATACAGTCATCAAGACAGTATGGCACTGGGACAAAAATGGAAATATAGACCAATGCAACAAGATAGAAATCCTAGAAATAAACCTATGCATCTACGGGTACCTTATTTTTGACAAAGGTGGCAAGAATATACAACGGGGCAAAGACAGCCTCCCCAATAAATGGTGCTGGGAAAACTGGACAGCTACATGTAAAAGGATGCAATTAGAACACTTCCTAACACCATACACAAAGATAAACTCAAAATGGGTTAAAGACCTAAATATAAGACCAGAAACTATAAAACTCTTAGAGGAAAATATAGGCAGAATACTCAATGACACAAATCAAACAAAACCCTCTATGACCCACCTCCTAGAGTAATGGGAATAAAAACACATGTGGGACCTGATTAAACTTAAAAGTTTTCCACAGCAAAGGAAACTGTAAGTAAGGTGAAAAGACAGTCCTCAGAATGGGAGAAAATAATAGCAAATGAAACAACTGAAAAAGGATTAATTTCCAATATATATAAGCAGCTCATACATACAGCTCAATACCAGAAAAACAGACAACCCAATCAAAAAAATGGGGAAAAGACCTAAACAGACATTTCCCCAAAGACATACAGATGGCGAAAACCATGAAGAGATGCTCAACATCACTTATTATAAGAGAAGTGCAAATCAAAACTAGAATGAGGTATCACTAGACACCAGTCAGAATGGCCATTATTAAGGAAAAAAAAAAAAAAGAATAGCCATCATAAAAAAGTCTACAAAAAATAAATGTTGGAGAGTGTGGATAAAAGGGTACACTCTTGCACTGTTGGTGGGAATATGAATTGATATAGCCACTATGGAAGACAGTACAGAGATTCCTTAAAGAACTAGGAATAAAAGCACCATATGACCCAGCAATCCAACTCCTAGGCATATACCCTGAGGAAACCAAAATTGAAAGACACATGTATCCCATGTTGACATTTGACAGAAAGCAACAAAAGTCTGTAAAGCAATTATCCTTCAATTAAAAAATGAATTAATTAAAAATAATCTGAGAAGCTAAGCATAATATATCAGAAACTTTATCATATATATCTTAAACAATCTGTAAAATAAATTCTAAAATTGTGCTATTTCTTAAATTTATAATTTTATCTGAGCTACATAAATCATAGTTTATCAGCTATCACTTTTTTTCACAAAATAGAACATAATGTACTGTATAAACATTTTCTTTTTCAGATAATGAAAATACCAGTTATTACTCAGTTTAAAAGTGAAAGGGGTGCGTCTCCTTTGTGGAAGGAATATCTGTTATTGAGTATTTCCTTCTTGTAAAAATTCTGATACATATTGTAGAAAGTTGCCAATGGAATACAAGCCTATAGTGCCCTACTTTTGTGTCTCCATATCCTTTAAAAAATTCTATCCAGGTTGATGTTTATAAATTCTCTATACTTGTAGAAAATGTTTGATTAAAAAAAAAACTATACTGTAATTCTTTTCTTAGACAACCTGATAAGAATAATAATTAAACATATAAATATTGAAAATACTAATAGCTCTAATCAATGTGTGTATAAAACTAAGATTAAATAACATCTGATCTCCAATGTTAACCAGCCCCCACCTTGCTAAGAATTCTTCAGTACCTAACTGGGAATGTTTGAAGAGTGTCTAATATCTTAACTAACTTGGCTTCTGTCTGGGTAATTGCTGGCCTCAACTGCTTCTATTTTTTCCATTTCACCTCTTCCTGGCCTCTGCTATCTCAGGATTTCCTGTCAACACTCACCCTCAACTCACTGCTCTGATTGCTGGCTCCATCAAAAGAAAGTCCTCTGCTGACCTCAGCTAGAGATGAACTCAAACTGTTACCTCTAATCTTCTGAAAACGAAGAGATAGGCAATGTCATAATCAGTTACAAGATTCTCATAAAACTTTTCATGGAACTTATGAATTTATATAGTTATATTATCTAGCAAATAATTGTAACAGATTTTTTTAAACATGTATTATTGTTATTTAAAGGAAATAAGTAAGAAATCAATCATATTCAAAATTCTGTAATTTCAATTTAGTTATTCCACCCAGCAGAAATTTACACAACATGAAATTTATAATTGTATATTCATCAGATTTTAAATCTGATCCTATTTTATTAGTTACTTTATATTTCATAGAAATTGCTTTTATAGTTCAGTGAAATTACTTAAATAGCTGTGAATTCTAACTGAGTATGCATTTCTCATAGAGGCCCAATTAAAATATACCCAATTATTTATATGAATATTGATTAAACACGACTAATTTCTTATTGTTTTATGGTAAATATATTTATAAATACTATGAACTTGTGATACTATTTTTTATTGACATAAGTATTCTTTGAAATAAAAGCTCATCCCTGCCTGATTCATAAAACTGAGTAGAATAGATACTAATTCAGCTGAACAATAATGAGCAATAATCGTGATAATGATATAATAATTATTATTTGTATGGTAAATTCAGTATGCTAGGAACTGTTCTAATCAAAAGGGGGCTCAAATTATAGTTTGTAAATTGTAAAATGAATGGGCATGCAGTAAGAGGGGGTATATAACCAAGCTGGGCTGTGTTTGTTAAGGGAGTCCTCAGTTGAAAGTAGCCTTCTATTTTTTCTGTTTCTTCTTTTATCCATCAACTCCTGTTTCTTTAAAAATCAAGCTATAGAAAGCACCGTTACCTACTTTATGGAATAATTTTTCTCCCTACGGCAGCAATAATCCAATTTTTACTGTTTGTCCTCCTCTGTGACCTGGGACAATGACTCTCCAGGACTGCATTCTTCTTTGCCAGCCGGCTTCTGTTTGGACTTGGCAATGGAATATAATGATATTGATAGAAAACTGGAGGGGAGAATGGAGAGGTTGCGTCCCTGATTAGGGGCACATTTTCTGGCCTTGGAGATTTCCTTCTGGACTGCAGCTTCTGGGCTCTAGGAATTCTTATTCTTCCCATTTCCCCCTGATGTCTAAGGGTGATAACAATGTTCCACAATTGCCTTTTTCAGAATGTTTCAGTTCAGTTCAGTTCAGTCGCTCAGTCGTGTCCGACTCTTTGCGACCCCATGAATCGCAGCACGCCAAGCCTCCCTGTCCATCACCAACTCCCGGAGTTCACTCAAACTCACGTCCATCGAGTCGGTGATGCCATCCAGCCATTTCATCCTCTGTCGTCCCCTTCTTCTCCTGCACCCAATCCCTCCTACCATCAGAGTCCCTTCCAATGAGTCAAATTTTTGCATGAGGTGGCCAAAATACTGGAGTTTCAGCTTTAGCATCATTCCTTCCAAAGAAAACCCAGGGCTGATCTCCTTCAGAATGGACTGGTTGGATCTCCTTGCAGTCCAAAGGATTCTCAAGAGTCTTCTTCAACACCACGGTTCAAAAGCATCAATTCTTCGGTGCTCAGCTTTCTTCACAGTCCATACATGACCACTGGAAAAACCATAGCCTTGACTAGACGACAGACCTTTGTTGGAAAAGTAATATCTTTGTTTTTCGATATGCTATCTAGGTTAGTCATAACTTTCCGTTTAGTATCCTGTTGTGTGTTACCTTAATTCAGAATACATCAACATTAGCACTATTAGCCTTTTATGCCAGATGGATAATATTTGTGTGTGCCTGTTCTGTGCCTTATAAGATGTATACCACATTTTTTACCTTTCACTAGATGTCAGTTGCACTGGATATCCCATCATGACAGCCAAAAATGTATTTTATTATTCACAAATGTCCTCTGGGAGCAAAAATCACATACCACATCAAAGGATTCTTCTGTTCAACTTTTTTAACAGTCATGAATTGGATTCTGGTTTCTTCTGTGAGGCTAACCAATACACAATAGGACTCTACTCCACATTTCATACTCTTGAATAATTCTCACTTCTTTTAAAAATTATCCATTACTGTCTTCCCCAAAACTTCATTTTACTATTATCTTATCTTGAAAACTGTTTAGAAGTTGTACTTATTTGTATCTTTTGTTTTTTTCCATTGTTTAAAATATTGTTATTTAAATAGAAATGATGACAAAGAAAGAACTATTCTTGGTTTTCTGTTTATTATCAATGATTCTTATTTCTCATTATTTATGATTTTCACTAAGTGAAAATTGAGTTGGATTTTAAGGCTTTCTGATAGCAAATTTAATCTGGATAACTATATTGAATGAATAAGAATGTGAGATCTGAAATTGGTGTATTTTTAATTTTAACTATTGTAAAAAAAAAAAATTGTATTTTTTGGCATCTGATGTCTTTGTGTTTTTAGCCCAAGTCACCATAGTGATTTTTCTTATGAATCTCTCCAAGGAATAATATAAAAATCTTCAGAAAGCATAGCAAACATGTAACATATCACTCTATTACCATCTTATAATTGCAGACAATCTAGTTTACAATTTATCTATATTTGAACATAAAAAGCAGACTAAAATTCTTTAAGAAAACAACATGGATTATATAAAGAGCAGACTAAAATTCTTTTAGAAAACAATATAGATTATAATCAATAATCAAATTTGTTCCTATCCAGAAAATTAAAAGAACATGACTCAAGATTTCTCAGGCAAATAAAGTTCATTTTGATAGTAGGTGTAAATTCTGTTATTTTTGGCTTTTGAGTTGGTGGCATATGTCACTATCATTTTTAGAAATAGATTTGTTATATAAAGTTGTTTTAACTTAAAAGAAGTTTAAAAAGTAGTTTTCTTCAAGTTGAGCACACCAGTCTGAGAGAACCAAAGAACCATAAATATATAGCAGAGAAGTAAATACCTGTAATATTTGTTTTGCAACCTCGTGCAATGTAGTTTGCCAGGTCCCTCTATTCATGGGATTCCCAGGCAAGAATACTGGAGTGGGTTGCCTTTTCCTTCCCAATGCAGGTATCAAACCTATATATCCTGCATTGGCAGCAAGGTTCTTTACCACTGAGGCAACAGGGAAGCCCAACCCATATCTCCTGCTATATTATTCCAATATAAAAAGATATTACAATAAAAGGTAATAAGCTAAATTTTAATCTTGGTGCGGTGATTAGTTGCTCAGTTGTGTCTGACTCTTTGTGACCCCATAGACTATAGCCTACCAAGTTCTTCTGTCCATGGGGATTCTTCAGGAAAGAATAGTAGAGTGGGTTGCCATGCCCTCCTCCAGGAGACCTTTGCAATCTAGGACTCGAACCCAGGTCTTCCATATTACAAGCAGATTATTTACCAGTTTGAGCTATCAGGGAAGCCCAAATTGTGTCTGTTATCATAGAGTTATTTATTGAGTGTAATGTGTGCAACATTTTAAGTTCAAAGAATGGAAGGGGGTGGGAAATCTGTATTAGTCTAATTTGTTGTTGTTCAGTCACTCAGTCATGACCAACACTTTGCCACCCCATGGACTATCACACAGCAGGCTTTCTTTCCTAACCGTCTGGAGTTTGCCCAAACTCGTGGAAATTAAGTCAGTGATGCCATCCAACCATCTCATCCTCTGTTAAACTGCTTCTCCTCCTGCCTTCAATCTTTCCCAACATCAGGGTCTTTTCCAGTGAGTTGAATCAAGTGGCCAAAATATTGGAGTTTCTGATTCAACATTGGTACTTCCCATGAATATTAAGGGTTGACTTCCTTTCGGGTTGACTGGTTTGATCTCCATGCAGCACAAGGGACTCTCAAGAGTCTTCTCCAACATCACAGTGCAGAAGATCAGTTCTTTAGTGCTCAGCCTTCTTTGTGGCCCAACTCTCACATCCATACATGACTACTGGAAAAACCATACCTTTGACTATATAAACCTTAGTCAGAAAAGTAATATCTCTGCTTTTTAACACACCATCTAGGTTTCTCATAGCTTTTCTTCCGAAAAGCACAGTCATTTAATTTCATAGCTGCAGTCATTGTCCACAGTGACATTGGAACCCAAGAAAATGAAGTCTGTCATTCTTACCATTGTTTCCCCATCTGTTCGCCATGAAGTGACAGGACTAGATGCCCTGATCTTCATTTTTTGAATGTTTTGTTTTGTTTTTTGGATTAATTTATGATCAGTCCTAGGTGTTCATTGGAAGGACTGATGTTGAAGCTGAAATACCAATATTTTGGCCGCCTGATGTGAAGAGCTGACTCAGTGGAAAAGACCCTGACATCTGGGAAAGATTGAGGGCAGGAGGAGAAGGGAAAAACAGAGGATTAGATGGTTGGATTGCATCACTGACTCAATGCACATGGGTTTGGGTGGACTCTGGGAGTTGATGATGGACAGGGAGGCCTGGCATGCTGTGGTTCATGGGATCACAAAAGAGTCAGACACTACTGAGTGACTGAACTGAATTGAACTGAAGGATAATTGCTTTACAGACTTTTGTTGTTTTCTGTCAAATGTCAACATGAATCAGCCATAGGTATGCATATATCCTCTCTGTTCCGAAACTCCCACCCATCTCCCTGCCCATCCTACCCCTCTAGGTTGGTGTAGAGTCCCGGTTTGCGTTTCCTGAACCATACAGCAAATTCCCATTGGCTAGCTATTTTGCAAATGCTAATGTAAGTTTCCATGTTACTCTTTCCATACATCTCACCCACTCCTCCCCTCTCCCCGTGTCCATAAGTCTATTCTCTACATCTGTTTCTCCATTGCTGCCCTATAAATAAATTTTTAAGTACCATTTTTCTAGATTCCATATATATATATATATATGCATTAGAATACAATATTTATCTTTCCCTTTCTGACTTACTTCACTCTGTAAAATATGTTCTAGGTTCATCCACCTCGTTGGAACTGACTCAAATGTGTTCTTTTTATGACCAGGGAGGCCTGGCATGCTGCAATTCATGGGGTCGCAAAGAGTCGGACACGACTGAGCAACTGAACTGAACTGAACTGAACTGAATGTTCCGTTGTGTATATGTACTACTACTTCTTTATCCATTCGTCTGCTGATGGACTTCTAGGTGGCTTCCATGCTCTAGCAATTGTAAATAGTGTTGCAATGAATAATGGGATACATGTGTCTTTTTCAATTTTGGTTTCCTCAGGGTATATTCGTAGGAGTTGGATTGCTGGGTCATATCGTGCTTTTATTCCTAATTCTTTAAGTAATCTCCATACTGTCTTCCATAGTGGCTATATCAATTCATATTCCCACCAAAAGTGCAAGAGTGTTCCCTTTTATCCACACCATCTCCAGCATTTATTGTTTGTAGACTTTTTTATGATGGCTATTCTGACTGGTGTCTGGTGATACCTCATTCTAGTTTTGATTTGCACTTCTCTAATAATAAGCGTTGTTGAGCATCTATTCATGTGTTTGTTAGCCATCTGTATGTGTTTGGGGAAATGTCTGTTTCGGTCTTTTCCCCATTTTTTTGATTGGGTTGTCTGTTTTTCTGGTATTGAGTTGTATGAGCCGCTTGTATATATTGGAAATTAATCCTTTGTCAGTTGTTTCATTTGTTATTATTTTCACCCATTCTGAGGATTGTCTTTTCACCTTGCTTTCAGTTTCCTTTGCTATGGAAAGCTTTTAAGTTTAATCAGGTCCCACATGTGTTTTTATTCCCATTACTCTAGGAGGTGGGTCATAGAGGGTTTTGCTTTGATATATGTCATCGAGTATTCTGACTATGTTTTCCTCTAAGAATTTTATAGTTTCTGGTCTTACATTTGGGTCTTTAATCCATTTTGAGTTATGTATGGTGTTAGGAAGTGTTCTAATTTCATTCTGGCTGGGATACTACTCTTTAATTTTGTGTGTCAGGCACTTAAAGGGCCACCTTACGTGGGGTCTTGCTCTGTAGCTCAGTGTGTCATGCGTTTGATGGGCCAATCTCTATATGGTTCAGCTGCCCATGCTGGTGTCTGGGGAGAGAGAGGCTATGGTGATTGCTCCACCAGCTATGCGTGACTCAGCAGTATTGCCTTTCTTCCATGGCTGCCTGGCTTTCCTCCACAGGCATTTCCCACAACAATCTCCTCCTTCACATCCCCTTGATCCATCTCTCCACCGTCAACAGCAGCCTTTGTCCTGGGATTGCTCCACAATCCCTAAACTCCACTGTACCTTCTAGGGGACCTGCGTCCCTTTCCAGGGTATGTACAGCTGCAGCAATGACTGACTGATTCTCATTCTATTTAGGCTGCCACAGTTTTGCTGTTTCACTTTCAGCCTTAAATGTTTCTCCTCTGACTCAGACAATTGCCCCAGTGTGGGGATCAGACAACTACTTCAGTTCCCCAAACTGCAGAGGGCAGGTCCGGTGCTACTAACAGTCATTTTTTCTCCCTAGTTCCTTCATCCTACCGAGTTTTCTGTGGGTCAGGTATTCCTGTCTGCTCTCAGCTGGTGTTCTGCATGCACTTCTGTGTCTGAAGGTGTATTCCTGATGTACCCTTGGAGAGAAATGTCCTCCATGTCCATCTACTCCTCCACCATCTTGTTCTCTTGAATGGTGAGTTTTCAGCCAGCTTTTTCATGCCCCTCTTTCACCTTCTTCAAGAAGCTCTTTAGTTCCTCTCCACTTTCTGCCATAAGGGTGGTGTCATCTGCATATCCTAAGTTTTGATATTTCTCCTGGCAATCTTCCAGCTTGTGCTTCATCCAGCCCTACATTTTGTGTGATGTACTCTACATATAAGTAAAATAAACAGGTTGACAATATAAAGCCTTGATGTACTCCTTTCCAATTTTGAACCCATGCGTTGTTCCATGTCTAGTTCTAACTGTCACTTCTGAACCTGTGTACAGGTTTCTCAGGAGTCAGGTTAGGTGTTTTGGTATTCCCATCTATTGAAGAATTTTCCACAGTTTGCTGTGATCCAAATAGGCAAAGGCTTTTGCATAGTCAGTGAAGCAAATGTTTTCCGGAATTCACTTGCCCCTTCTATTATCCAATGGATGTTGGCATTTTGATCTCTGATTCCTTTACCTTTTCTAAATCCAGCTTATGTGTCTGAAAGTTCTCAGTTCACGTACACTTGAAATCTAGCTTGAAGAATTAAGTGCATTATTTTACTAATGTGTGAAGTGAAGTGAAGTTGCTTAATTGTGTCCGACTCTTTGCGATCCCAAGGATGATAGCCTACCAGGTTCTTCGGTCCATGAGATTTTCCAGGTCTTGCCTGGAAAATATTCTTATACTGGAGTGGGTTGCTATTTCCTTCTCCAGGAGATCTTCCAACAAAGGGATTGAACCCAGGTCTCCCACACTGTAGGCAGACACTTTACTGTCTGAGCCACCAGGGAAGTTGGCGTGTGAAATGAGTGCAACTGTGCAGTAGTTTGAACATTGTCATTGCCCTTCTTTAGGATGAAAATAAAACCAACCTTTTCCAGTCCTGTGGCCCTCACTCACCTCCAGTAATCATAGTTCTTCCCTATGTCCACTCAGCCCTGGGATAGTTTGGATTTTGCTATTTCTAATTGTCAATTACCTCACAACCCCTTGCTTATTTTGCCTGTAAAGTTTTCCAAATATACTGGCATAGTGAGGGCAGCACTTTAACAGCATCATATTTTAGGATTTGAAATAGTTCAGCTGAACTAGTTTGGTAACTACCATGTATCAATAATTAGTCTAATTACCACGTATGAAAGTGCTTGTAGTATAACCATAAAAAGTCAACAAATGTTCATATACATAAAAAAAGATGGCATGTTATTGTGCTGAGTCACAAAGAAAACTGAATTCCCTACAAATGATTCAAATTAAATGATTCTAAGACAAGCCTCCTTCTCACAGGTAAAGAAATAAGCAAGGGATTGTGAGGTAATCAACAATTAGAAATATATTGTAAAGTTAAAAACATAACAAAAAAGAAAAAAAATCTCAAAAAAAAATTAGAAAGAGCAAAATCCAAACTATCCCAGGGCTGAGTGGACATAGGGAAGAACTATGATTACTGGAGGTGAGTGAGGGCCAGCACTTTGGAAAAAGATCTACAGTATAGGAGGGAAGCAGCAAATGCTTGAGATGTAGTGCAGAAATAAGGAAGGAGCAAAATGAACAAACAAAAATCCATTTACAAGCAAAGAAAAAAATTTTAAACTCTCTCTTCTCTGTAACCCCCATAACTTGAAGGTACATCCCACTGCCTGAACTTCCAGGAAGCTGACTGGTAAGGAAATTCTTGTCATGTTGTCCTTGCAATGCAGCCTCTTAGTTGCAGGGTAAGGTGAAAAATGTCAGAGGATGGGAGTATGGGGCAAATGGAGAATAACCAGTAGAATACCCTTGCTGATTTCTAATGCATCTATAAATTTCTCCCCCCAAATTTTGCATTTTTATTTAGTCATTTTAATGGTAATTTAGAAGGAACAGTAGTAACAAACAAATAAATGAGTTTGTAGAATGAGATGAAATTTCTGCTCTACCGACACACACATATTTTAGTCATGAAAAAAAAAAAAGCCCTTATTTATAATTACTTAAACCTAAGTTGAATGGAAGATTTATCAGTATATTTTACCTTTGTCTCTTTTGTTGGAAAGAGCTAGCACTGCTATCTAATAATGGATTATCATGGTTTTTGTATGTTATGAACTCCATTCTTTTAAGCATAAAGAATTAGTATTAATGAGGCTTGTATTTCACTTTCTCTCCTTTTGGGGGCTTCCCAGTGGTGCTACTATAAAGAATCGCCTGCCAATGCAGGATATGCAAATGACGTGGGTTTGATCCCTGGATTGGAAAGATCCACTGGAGTAGGAAATGGCACCCCACTCCAGTATTTTTGTCTGGAAAATTCCATGGGCAGAGAAGCCTGGTGGACTATAGTCCATGGGGAGAAAAAAAGTCAGACATGACTGAGCAACTGAGCACACACACATCCTCTTCTTAAAAAAAAAAAAAAAAAAAAAAAGTAGGTAATATGTATTAAGAGCTTACTATGAGCCACATGTCATATAAAACTTTGTATACATTATGTGCTTTAATCATATAAATTATATTTCTAGTTCTCTCTTATCCACACTTTATGGAAGAGGAAACTTAGGCTAACAAACTTGCCAAGGGCTTATTATAATCAAGGTGCAAATCTATTTCTTGAACAATCAAACTAACACAAAAGGTCATTTTCTTTATAATTATACATTTTTCACTCTTAAAGTATCTAATTAGTATCCAGAGAGTTTTACTTAATTACCTAATCGTGTTATCTAAGATAACAGGATTTATTAATTTAAATTTGTTTTATTAATTTAAAACTGAAAATACTTATAAACCCAGAGAAATAGCAGTACATTCTAGGAAAACTTTGTGGAATTTATTATCAGTTTTTTACTATAATCTGTAGCCAAATATAAAACATTTGGCTGACAACACACATAAAAATCATTCTTATAGATGCACATGTCTTTCAAGAACCATTTAATTCCTGGAGACTGGACAATAATCCTGTCCTAAGTCATATTCTTAGGGAAGCCAAATGTGAGTAAGAGTCCAGCATTAAGATGCTTATTAGAAATAAACTGTTACTATCAATACCAACAGAAAAAAGGAAAGGGAGCTAGGGAAGTTAGGGGTAGCTCAATAGTTCGCAACTTACCCCTTAGAAGATCTGGAGTTGTATGATCCATCTAAGTTGTCCGGTGCTGAGCACGAATGAGGAACCTCTTAAACCCCCCTTTTTTGTCCCCCCCATCAATCATTAGTCACCCCAGGAGGGGCATGAGCATGAGCCAGATACTCCACAGCAGATACCATCCTAAAAGTTCTAATAGCATAAGTCTGTCAGCAGATGGAATTCTACAAGCCAGGGAAATGTATTATTCCTTGAAGGGAAATTTGGGTTTTAACTCTATTTCCATCACAGATGTATTGCCCTACTGAGAAAAACTAACATTAGCAATAATAAAGAGGGCTTCTTTCTTCTTAAACTTGAGTATATTTTGTCCTAAAAGTACTAGATCATATGCTGTGTTTACACATTTGTATGTGTCCATCACATCTATCTCCTTTCTAAAATTTACCTGATTCATTTTACATATTGGGTTTTGAATTCTTAAATTGCTCAAACATTCCAGTAACCAAGAGCAAAGTTTCCTCTTTCAACTTTCATAAACACCAACAACAATATAACTTTCAAATATTCTCAACCTTTTTCCAAATGCATGGTGAATTTGTTGTAAATTTGTGGTTTGCCAACAAATCTTTATTTATTGACTACTGCAGTCGAGAATGTAGCAGAAGGTTGTTCTGACTATTGGAGCCTGACAATCCTATGCACCAACGTTAAAACCATGTGGTTTCTCTGCAGAAAAAGCTTTCCCTTCCTCTCTCTAGCCAGCTAAAACAGAATGTAATTAGAACACAGAAAATAAATCTGAAGCTCAAACAAAAGCTGTATTGTTTTGAAGTTTAAAGGTGAGTTTGTACAAATTTCAAAAACTAATTAAGCAGAACATGTGATATTTAACTACTTGGAAACTTTGAAAAAGGAAAACTGCTTTTTATCTCATTGGATTAAATTAAATTTTCATACTGAATGACACAAAGTGCTTCTGTTACTTGTCTTAGAGACAAGGTAAATATATTAGCTGCTAATCATTCATGGAATCCTATCTTTCAAAATTTCACAGAATGTTATTCTAACATTTTATTACTAAACAAATATTTTGATAGGTGATGATATTCTAGAATATTATATATATATATATCTCCAACCAATCCCACTATGCAATGTAGACCTAGAAAATAAAGTGTACAAGTGATGAAATGTATTCACAGGTCAATTCTACCTGTGTCTGATGTAGATTAAGCTCAATGGAATCAATAAAGCTTAGTTAAAACTTTGACCACTTAATATTTTTGTCAGTCACAAAACTGAGGTTCTAGGCATTCAGTAATCATTTCAATTCATTTCATCTCACCTCCCCAAAGTTATTAAAAGGCTAAGGATAAAAACACAGAAGCCTCATAGAAACATTAAACCATCAGAAACCTTAAGAAAAATTTCCTAAGAAAATGGGGCAGAGAGTAACGTAAAAATATTAAAAAAAAAACAAAACTTATTCTCTGAACTGTAATCTCCCTCCAATAGAAAAATACCATTTTAACGGATTGTTTCATTTTGCATTTTGGGTTTGGAACATAAATAATGTGATAAAATGCTTAGGAGGAGGCAGGAGTTCAGAGAGACAGCTAAAAGTTAATCTTAAAAAATAATTTTTATCCCCACAATTTTAGACTGTTATTATGCTGGTGGGAAAATATGAGCTAAAACAGAATATAATTGTGGGGAGGGATGGTAGAAGGGATTTGTAGTACCTCTGTGAATAAGATCTGGAGGATAAATGAAGCACATTGAGAATTAATAACTGAAAAAAAATTGCTGTCTTATTGGAAATTTTGTTATTGTTCTAATTTTCTACTGTACTTCACATCTCAAGGAGTTAAGACTTTTCCTCTTAAAATGAGTGAAACTCAAATACTCAATATGCCCTGAAAGTTAATAAATGAATTTACCCCAACCACCTTTCTGATCTCATTTCTTACTTTTCTCCATAATAGTTCATTCTTTTCTAGCCACACTATAGCCATTGCAATTTTCTAAGTATTTGAAGTACACACAAAACTCAAGCCCATCATGGCATCTTATCCTCTGTCTCAGATATCTACAAGGCTTGCTGGTCACTACCTTCAGTTATCTATTCAAATAACTGAATGGACTTTCTTGATAGTTATTTATCAAATTTCACCACCAATTGTGACATTTGTCATTTATTTTATTTTTTTCAGAACTATTATCACTTGTAATATAATATTGATTGATTTTTATTGTCATTGTCCATCATCACTCATTAAAATATTTTATTCATCTTACCATCTAGCCTATTCTGTTAATTCTTGTATCCTAACATGTGAAAGAGATTTAATAAATATTTACTCAATGAATGAATTAATGAATGTATTTCCTTATCTCCCTACAGCGTTTTTAGTAAAAAATGAACTTTATTTTTTGTTATAAAATTAGATATCCCTTGGGAGACAGACGGCTTCCCTGGTGGCTCAGTGGTGAAGCATCCACCCCATGAGCCACAGGAAACACAAGTTCAATCCATGGGTTGGGAAAACCCACTCCAATATTCTTGCCTGGAGAATCCCCATAGACAGAAGAAACTAGTGGGCTATAGTCTTTTGTGTCACAAAGAGTCAGACACAACTGAAGCAACTCAACATGCACACATGGGAGATAGAATGAAGTATTAGTAGAGCCCCAAGATAAATGCAGGGTGGCATTAGCTCACAGTTGCTTCCATGGTAATCAGTAGTCAGTTACTCTGAGAGAGCAGAAAGGCATTTCAAAGGATTATTTATACCCTCATGCTAATAATGTACAGAAAAAAAGAAACTGAGGAATTTCATATACTCATTACTTATTAAAATTATAGCTATATACTATTGGAGAAGGCAATGGCAACCCACTCCAATACTCTTGCCTGGAAAATCCCATGGACGGAGGAGCCTGGAAGGCTGCAGTCCACAGGGTCGCTGAGGGTTGGACATGACTGAGCGACTTCACTTCACTTTTCACTTTCATGCACTGGAGAAGGAAATGGCAACCCACTCCAGTGTTCTTGACTGGAGAATCCCAGGGATGGGGGAGCCTGGTGGGCTGCTGCCTATGGGGTCACCCAGAGTCAGACATGACTGAAGCGACTTAGCAGCAGCAGCAGCAGCTATATACTATAAAGTAATTTGGGTAAGCACTGTACCTTGGAAATTAAATAATATACTTCAGAAAATATGGCTTTATGTTGATTTAATAGAAAGATAGAAAATAACAGAACCAGATGTTCTGATATAGGAAACCCGTTCACCAAATGTATTCTTGTTCCTTGGTGAAATTTATCAGGAATTGAAAAACAAATTATTTAAGAATGAAAATACTAGAGAATGTGGAATTTCCTCTATGTATATTCAAAGAGAAATTATATCCCAGCCAGGTCTAAAAATATCTACAGATTAACCAAGACAAATATTTAATTCCAGGCTGCCTTTGCTACTTTTCTCTAAGGCTCTTAAAAAGTTTTATTTTTTTTTCTAGAATATCAATAACAAATCTAGTCAATATTTTCCCAACTGTAAAAGGGTAAATTTGCTACTAGAAATACAAAAAAGTCTTGGGAATTAGATTTCTCCTTCAGGCCACTGATGTGTCATTCAGTGAGAAAAACTAAAAACAGAAGAGACACTTTATTCCAGGGCACGCCACTAAATCATTGGTCCCATATATCAAATAAAGTGAAAAAGCATCTAATTGTCTGGAACCATTAGGTTTGAACTGGCAATGTATTTTAGAACAAATCTTAGAAAGGGCTTTAATTTACCTGTGAATCTGGAGTCTAAAACAAGCAGATTTTTGACATGTGAATTCCTCTGTTTACTATTCTTTCCACACAGACTATATCAGGGTTTATCACACAGATAGTTCTTCAAGAAACATGTGGCATAACTGAGAGAGTGAGAAAAGTCTATGCATAATTTTATGAGTGTGTTGCCTGGGAAAGTAATATATTCATGTTCTAGACTGACAAGACATTGGAAAGTTGAGACTGACAATGCCATGCCTTATTAGGTACAGCAACAGACATAATCCATGAAAAAAAAAATGATAATCTGGACTTCATTAAAGTGAAAAACTTCTGCTTTAAGAAAAAATTTATCAAGACAATCAGAAGAAATTTCATAGACTGGGAGAAAATATTAAGCACATGAAAAGATGCTCCACATCATTTGTCATCAAGGAAATGTAAATTACAACAATGAGATACCACTAAATGGCCAAAATCTAGATCACTAGCAATATTAAATGCTGGCCAGGATATATTTATTGCTGATGGAAATGCAATATTATATAATGCCACAGCTTGGCAGTTTCTTTCAAAACTAACCATATATTAACATAGGGTTCAACCATCACACTGCTTGGTATTTACCACAAGCATTGAAAAGTTATGCCCACACAAAACTATGCATATGGATGTTTATAGCAGTTTTATTCATAATTTCCATAACTTGGAAGCAACCAAGTTCTTCAGCATGTGAATGAATAAATAATCTGTGATACATCCAGACAATAAAATATCTTTCAGCACTGAAAAGGCATGAGCTATCAAGCTATGAAAAGCTACAGAGGAATCTTAAAAACATATCATTAAGTGAAAGAAGCCAATTTGCAAAGGCTACATACTGTATGATTCCAACAATATGACATACTAGAAAAGGCAAAAACTATGGAGATAATAAAAAGATTAGTATTTGGTGATGGGGTTAGAAATGAGTAGGCAGAGAAAAGATGAGTTTTAGCACAAAGAAAATACTAATGGTAGATGTGTCATTATATATTTGTTAAGCCTATAGAATATATAGCACAAAAGTGAACTCAGGTACACTATGGACTTTGGATTATGATGCATCAATGTAGATTCATCCTTGGTAAGAATTTACTATTCTGGTTCAGTTCAGTTCAGTCACTTAGTCGTGTCCGACTCTTTGTGACCCTGTGGACTGTAGCCTACTAGGCTTCTCCATCCATGGGATTCTCCAGACAAGAATACTGGAGTGGGTTACCATTTCCTTCTCCAGGGGATCTTCCCAACCCAGGGATTGAACCCGGGTCTCCTGCATTGGAGGCAGATGTTTTAACCTCTAAGCCACCAGGGAAGCCCAAGGTCATCTTAGCTACCCCAGTAAGCTGAGGATTTCATTCTCCCAATTTGGGGACTTTGCATTTATTTTTAGAGTTGCCTCAAAAGTTGAAATTAATAAGAAAATAGAATGTTGTGCTTGTTTTGCATATCTCTTAGACCTGATTACTAAACCTAAATAGACCAACCAAATAATTTAGGCTAAATAGAAATGGGATCTTTTGATAATTTAATGCCATCTGTAAGATCACATAATGAGTCTGCTAATAAATACATAAAGAAAACTGCTAAAAGTGTCTAATGACTATTAAAATGAGCCTTATATAAATCTGCCATTAGCAAAGATGAATTAGAGAAGAACAAAATACCTTGTGAAACAGCTTTATGTGAACCACCAGAGGGAATTACAAAATTTTATGACTTGAGTCATTTCTCTCACTGAAATGAACAGCACATCATACTGATTTTTTGATTGAGCCATTTGACAGGCTAGACGGCAGGTCACAGCTGAAAAGACACCTGGTGTTAGGCATTATTCATCAGTCATATGACAAAAAGTGTTGGGATCTTAACTTTGCAGTGCTCAAACACATGCTGATCAGGTTCTGTACCTAACATTGTATCAGAAAATAGAACAGAGTGTCTTTGCGGACTGAAATTGAATATGTCCACATTTAAGTAAGGCTGACACAATCAAGTTTCCCTTGATGACTGGACTGATGCTGACAATCAACTGAATAATTCAGATTTTATTTAATATGAATGAGGCGAGAATATCGAGGTATCCAATTTAATTGATTTAATTAGAATGATGATCGTCAATTTTCCACCTCAGAATATTACTTTATGTGGATAATTATAGTTCAGTGAACATTAATTTCTGAATCATGAAGATAAAAACACATACATTAAAAGAGAGATATATTGGCATGCAAATTTTTTTTTTTTACTAAAACTTGCAATCTTTATCCTTTAATTTTTTGCTTAAGAGTTATAACACATTATGTTCATTTATTAATATTATCTAGTTATTTTTGTTTTTTTTTTTTTCAAACATAGGTCAGAATGTAGAGAAATTTTACATAGAAAAATATTTTAAGGGAGATTTGATACTTTTACCTGGATTAGAAAAAAGCCATAGTTTATAAAAAAGAAACAGATATGTTTATAAGGCATATTTAGAACAATAAACATGGTTTATTAATAAATTATTTTCCTTTTTAGGTTATCCCTTTTACAGCTTTCAAGAATTAACAAAGGAAGAAACAATGGATTTTTTAGTTACTTGAGTGTTCAAATGAATAGACATTTAAGCAAGCTGTCATATATTTTCAAAATCTAGCACAAATAAAATCTATTTCATGACAGATATGGAGACATAATTTTAATCACATATGCAAAAAACTAATTTATAACACTTCAGTAAAGAATAAGATATTCATTTCAGCTGAACTTTATTCATATTTAATCAATATTTAATGAAACTATCTGACATTAATTTTATACCTTATTCATCATGTAGGAGCAATTGCAATCAATATATCCATATCTTACTTAATATATAGGTTGTTTATAAGTATGAAGAAGTACCTACTCACATGTTTTATTGGATGATTAATTAAAATATATATACATTATAGAGAAACTAATGTTATAATTAGTAAGAACATGATAACATCAATTTCCAGTTAATAGCAATTACCAGTATAAATTAAAAACATGGTATTAGTGTTTGGTTTATAGTTAACTTTGAGAATCTGTTAAATAATCAAATCTATTCATGAACTATGAATCTGGAATTACTTGAAATAGCATTGGAAATTATCTTGTTGTAAACGTTTATTTCTTCTTTTCCTACAGTCTCAAGGTTTACAATTAGCTTGCTGCATTTTCATGTGCATGAAGACAGTTCCCCTCTGATGACAGTGCCAGAAAACTAGTTTGGGGGTATGTAAATGAAATGTTAAAGGTAGTTTGAGCTGACATGTGCATGGCTCTCATTAATGGCATTCTAGCTAATTTAGTGTTAAGAGTTCTTTTAGGCAAGTTGTACATGGGAAAGGAGATTTGGAAATTCTGAGAGACACATCTTTCTATCTCACTGAATTCCACTCCTGCTGCTACGTGAAACTTTATTACTATTATTCTTATTATTAACTTTCTCATAACTTAAAAGGTCTTTATGCACATCAAAAATAAGCATAGTATTAAAGTAATAAAAGTGACCAGACAACCAAGCGTATTTATCTTCAGTTCAGTCACTCAGTTGTATCCGACTCTTTGCGACCCCAAGAATTGCAACACACCAGGCCTCCCTGTCCATCACCATCTCCCGGACTTCACTTAAACTCACGCCTGTCAAGTCGGTGATGCCATCCAGCCATCTCATCCTCTGTCATCCCCTTTTCTGCCTGCCCCCCAATCCCTCCCAGCATCAGAGTCTTTTCCAATAAGTCAACTCTTCACATGAGGTGGCCAAAGTACTGGAGTTTCAGATTTAGCATCATTTCTTCCAAAGAACACCCAGGGCTGATCTCCTTTAGAATGGACTGCTTGGATCTCCTTGCAGTCCAAGAGACTCTCAAGAGTCTTCTCCAACACCACAGTTCAAAAGCATCAATTCTTCGGTGCTCAGTTTTCTTTACAGTCCAACTCTCACATCCATCCATGACTACTGGAAACACCAAAGCTTTGACTAGACGGAACTTTATTGGCAAAGCAATGTCTCTGATTATTAATATGCTGTCTAGGTTGGTCATGGGCTTCCCTGGTGGCTCAGAGGGTAAAGCATCTGCTCGCAATGCGGCAGACCCGGGTTCCATCCCTGGGTCAGGAAGATCCCCTGGAGAAGGCAATGGCAACCCACTCCAACACTCTTGCCTGGAAAATCCCATGGACAGAGGAGCCTGACAGGCTACAGTCCTTGGGTTGCAAAGAGTTGGACACGATTGAGCGACTTCACTTTCAGTCATAACTTTTCTTTGAAGGAGAAAGTGTCTTCTAATTTCATGGCTGCAGTCATCATCTGCAGTGATTTTGGAGCCCAAAAAAATACACAGTCTGTCACTGTTTCCACTGTTTCTCCATCTATTTGCCATGAAGTGATGGAATCAGATGTCATGATCTTCATTTTCTGAATGTTGAGATTTAGGCCAATATTTTCACTCTCCTCTTTCACTTTCATCAAGAGGCTTTTAGCTCTTCTTCACTTTCTGCCATAAGGTGGTGTCATCTGCATATCTGAGGTTATAGCTATTTCTCCTGGACAATCTTGATTCCAGCTTGTGCTTCTTCCAGCCCAGTGTTTCTCATGATGTGCTCTGCATATAAGGTAAATAAGCAGCATGACAATATATAGCCTTGACGTACTCCTTTGTCAATATGGAACCAGTTTGTTATTCCACAACCATTTCTAACTGTTGCTTCCTGACCTGCAAACAGATTTCCCAAAACGCAGGTCAGGTGGTCTGATACTTCCATCTCCTAAAAAATTTTCGACAGTTTATTTTGATCCACACAGTCAAAGGTTTTGGAGTAGTAAATAAAGCAGAAGAGATGTTTTTCTGAAACTCTTTTGCTTTTTTGATGATCCAGCAGATGTTGCCAACTTGATCTCTGGATCCTCTGCCTTTTCTTAATTCAACTTGAACATCTGGAAGTTCATGGTGTATATTTTACTATTTTTAGAACCACTTGAGAATAACTTGCAAACTTGATAACTTTCTCCTAAATACCTCAGTGCATATTTGAGGAAAAAAATATATAATTATGATAAAGCTATCAAAATCACAAAATTTTATATGGAGACCATATTATGATCCAAAATATAAATTTACTGAAATTTTGCCAATGTCACCCAAAATTTCTCTCTTAGAATATTTCTCATCCAATATCACACACTGAATTTATTTATCACTTTTTCCTTTATCTCCTTTAATTTTGTGTTATCAGTTATGTTTTTCAAAACTTGGATATTTTTAAGACTATACCTTTTTTTTTTTTTGCCTTTCTTTTTCTTGGGTATGGTCTTGATCCCTGTCTCCTGTACAATGTCATGGACCTCCAACAATAGTTCATCAGGCACTCTGTCTATCAGATCTAGTCCCTTAAATCTATCTCACTTTCACTGTATAATCATAAGGGATTTTATTTAGGCCATATCTGAATGATCTAGCAGTTTTCTTCAATTTAAGTCTGAATTTGGCAATAAGGAGTTCATGATCTGAGCCACAGTCAGCTTCTGATCTTGTTTCTGCTGACTGTATAAAACTTTTTCCAACTTTGGATGCAAAGTATAAAATTAATCTGATTTTGGTGTTGGATGCCATGGTTGGATGGAATGACCGACTCAATGGACATGAGTTTGAGTAAACTCAGGGAGTTTATGATGAACAGGGAGGCCTGGCATGCTACAGTCCATGGCATCACAAAGAGTCGGACACGACTGACCCATTGAACTTAACTGAACTAATACATCACTTATTGTATAATGTCATACAGTTCGGGCGTGTCTGTTGGTTTCTTATTTCATTCAGGATATTCATTTTGGATCATAATGCTAAAGAAGTTCCCTTCTTTCTGTGTTCGTGATGTAACTTTTGATCACTTGTTTAAATAGCATCCTCCAGATTTCTCTCTATATACTAACTTCTTAGTTGTGGAAGACTAATAGAAATGGAATGATAATTTGAGACAATATAAGTGCCCTGTAAACCACCAAAGTTTCATTTGTTAGTTTTAACATCCATTATTCCATAATCCATTATTAGATGATTGTCGCAAAATGATAACTGTCATTTTGCTGTTATTAGTTGATATTCTGCTGTAAGGGAAATGGTTCCTTCTCTCCAAATTTAAAATTACTGTGTATCTTAGACTGTAAGAATCTTATTGGATTAAATCCATTCCCAAATTATCCCAGTTTAGTCAATGAAAGCTCATTCATGCTAGCTCCTTTGAATTTTTTATACATTTCCCAACATTTTTTGAATATTTCCTTATTTAATTTTTTCCACAAAAAAAGATACTCCAAGCTCATATATAAACTTTTTCTGCCCTCACTCTGGAGTTATAAATGTCTTTAAGAATCTGATTCTGTATATTTGTTGTTTAGTCATTAAATCATGCCCAGCTCTTTTATGACCCCATAGACTGTAGCCTGCCAGTGTCCTCTGTCCATGGGATTTCCCAAACAAGAATACTAGAATGGGTAGCCATTCCTTTCTCCAAGGGATCTTCCTGACTCAAGAATCAAACATGCATCTCGTGCACGGGCAGGTGGATTATTTACCACTGAACCACCAGAGAAGTTCTTTCTGTATATTAGAGAATGATATTTAGAAACTAATATTAGTTCACATAGCAGTCCAATATAAAATCTATTTGAAGATCATCAAACTTTATACACTTAGAAAAATTTCCATAACATACCATTGCAGATGTTTACCAATACAAAAATAAAGAAATAAATAATGTAACCTTGAGAACTATGAAGCATACAATATTTTTCATATCAAAAGACAAACAAGTCTTTTTCCTAGCAAAGTGAAAATTAGCTAAAAATATGTGTAATATTATTACAAAATTATAATTAATTTGCAAATGAATTAACTAGGAATGAAACAATGGAAAATGGATCTAACTTTTCGGGTACACTTTTCACAAAGTTATCATTTAGAAATAATGATTAAAATATATATTCTTTTAAAAGGCTTTGTCAAAATCCCACCAAAAGAATTTCAGAAACTTCAGTCTCTGTCTATAGGCTCTTCTTAGCAGTATCCCATTATATTTAAACTCAAGTTGACATTACCTAGTCGACTTGATAATATTTAGTACCTGAAATATCATATATAATTATTCACATTTAAGGAAGTAACATGAAAACAATTTTAAAGGTAGAAAGAGTACTATAAAAGAAAAGTAACAAGGAGAATGATAGAAATAAATTTAAAGCCATATGTACTTATGTTAGGAAGATGTACACCTTTCTTGAAGACATACAACAGTGAGCCCAATTTGGAGTAAATGTCACAAAGAGCTGACTGGTCTGATATATAATACTCTAGAAGAAAATCACTCTACAAAATAGCTATGAGGTGTCTAATTCTTGGTCAGCAAGAAAAGTTGGGCACAATGGAGTATAGAAAATGTATGGTCCCTACATCAGGTGTTTGATAATCAAACAAGGAATAAAAGGCAAAATATTTGATATGACACTTAAATTTGTTTTTGGAGGATGACTAAAATTTTATTCTGTTTGAAACAGATGAGAAAGACAAAGGAATTTTACAGAAAAAAAATGAAGCACACAAAGGCATGAAATCATAAGACAGATTTCAGAAGACCAAATATTTCACTCTGTCTATGCACTCATCTCACATGCTAGTAAAGTAATGCTCAAAATTCTCCAAGCCAGGCTTCAGCAATACGTGAACTGTGAACTTCCAGATGTTCAAGCTGGTTTTAGAAAAGGCAGAGGAACCAGAGATCAAATTGCCAACATCTGCTGAATCATTGAAAAAGCAAGTGAGTTCCAGGAAAAAAATATCTATTCTGCTTTATTGACTACCCTAAAGTCTTTGACTGTGTGCATTACAATAAACTGTGGAAAATTCTGAAAGAGATGGGAATACCAGACCACCTGACCTGTCTTTTGAGAAAGCTGCATGCAGGTCAGCAAGCAACAGTTAGAACTGGACGTGGAAAAACAGACTGGTTTCAAATAGGAAAAGGAGTATATTATCACCCTGCTTATTTAACTTGTAGGCAGAGTACATCATGAGAAACGCTGGGCTGGAAGAAACAAAAGCTGAAATCAAGATTGCCAGGAGAAATATCAATAACCTCAGATATGCAGATGACACCACCCTTATGGCAGAAAGTGAAGAAGAACTAAAAAGCTTCTTAATGAAAGTGAAAGATGAGAGTGAAAAAGTTGACCTAAATCTCAACATTTAGAAAACTAAGATCATGGCATCTGGTTCCATCACTTCATGGGAAATAGATGGGGAAACAGTGGAAACAGTGGCTGACTTTATTTTGGGGGGCTCCAAAATCACTGTAGATTGATGATTGCAGCCATGAAATTATAAGATGTGTACTCCTTAAAAGGAAAGTTATGACCAACTTACACAGCATATTAAAAAGCAAAGACATTTCTTTGCCAAAAAAGGTCCATCTAGTCAAGGTTATGGTGTTTCCAGTAGTCATGTATGGATGTGAGAGTTGGACTATAAAGAAAGCTGAGTGCCAAAGGATAGATGCTTTTGAACTGTGGTGTTGGAGAAGGCTCTTGAGAGACGCTTGGACTACAAGGAGATCCAACCAGTCCATTCAAAAGGAAATCAGTCTTGGGTTTTCATTGGAAGAACTAATGCTGAAGCTGAAACTCCAATACTTTGGCCACCTGATGCAAAGAGCTGACTCACTTGAAAAGACCTTGATGCTGGGAAAGATTGAGAGCGGGAGGAAAAGGGGATGGTAGAGGACGAGATAGTTGGATGGCATCACCGACTTACTGGACATGAGTTTGGGTAAACTTCAGGAGTTGGTGATGGACAGGGAGGCTTGGAGTGCTTCAGTTTACAGGGTCACAGAGTCGGACACGACTGACTGACTGAAATGAACTGATACTTTGGGGTGATAGAATACACTGGAAATTCAAAATAAACTCAAATCTTGCTTCAAGTCACTTATTCAACTGTTAATTTTTACTAGGTCTTTGTTACTAAAAAAGCTCTCTCTTCAATCCTATTTCTCTCCGTTGAGCAGGACTTTTCTAGTCCTTCAAAGTATTAAACAGAACTCTTTCTAACTAGCCAATGCATTCCTGAGCCTATCCATCTTTAGCAGCATTTCATCAAAACAATCATTAGTAGCCAACATACACTACTTAAAATTTTATTTTCTAACTCTTGTCTTAGAGCTGTTTATGTTATACAGTGACAAAACTTCTGCTACAATTGTCATCCATCAATTTTAGAGGCAGAAAATATGCTTCCTCACCTGACAGCTTTAAGAGAAGAGTTAAAAATAGAACATTTAAGTAGTGTGTGCTGGCTAATTGAATGCATTTGGCCAAATAAAATTGGTAGTTGGTAAATCTATTTGTCTATTCAAGTGAAGTTTTATAGGGTTTTATTTAATACCCTATTAAATTAATTAATAAAAGCTTTAAAATGTCTACAGGTAAGCAAAATTATATATTTTAAGAACATTCAAGCACTGGCAACAATCTTCTTGATAAAATCTAAATTTCTACTCTAGCCATTCTTTCTTTTGGTCTCTAATGGAAAACTATGATGTATGTCACTGACACTCTGAAACTTATCAGAGTAAAAAGGGCAAGACACCTTCCCTATCAAATTAATGGTGTGCATCACACTGACATTGAGACAGGGTGTCTCTCAACAGATTCCTTATGTTTTCTCTACTCACACAGGAGTTGATTTAGCAGATAGGAACTTGTCACAGAGTGTTAGTAAAAGAGCAAGTACAAAAGAAACTCTAAATAAAGGGAAGTACTCTTAGGTCAATGAGTTAGTGTTCCATAAAATTGTTTATATTTAATATTAAGAAGTTATTCCATGTTTGAAAACAAATAGACATTTTCTAGGTTGGTAGGAAAGTGAAATGCATGAGTATGGATTTATCTATGGAAAATATTTCTCTGATAAAGAAGGCCAAAATATTTTTAAATGATTTAATACAGCGAACAGAATTCTGATAAAACCCCCCATATCTTTAAATGATGTTGACTAAATATTTTTATTTGTTTTTAAAGCTACTGTCATAAAACACCCTAAATTACATTTATCTTTCAGGCAAACTTAAAATAAGGAATCTAAAATGATGTCTATTTTAGTGTTTAAAATAATAAATTTTTTCCATTAAAATTCATTATAAAACTAATTTAATTTCTATAAAGTATAATTAGAAATTAACCATTAAAATTATATATCTCTGGCTAAAAATATTTATTTAAAAATACTTTGTTTTAAGTCTGCATCTGTTCAGTTCAGTTCAATGGCTCAGTCATGTCCGACTCTTTGTGAGCCCATGAATCGCAGCACGCCAGGCCTCCCTGTCCATCAACAACTCCTGGAGTTCACTCAAACTCATGTTCATCGAGTCAGTGATGCCATCCAGCTATCTCATCCTCTGTCGTCCACTTCTCCTCCTGCCCTCAAAACCTCCCAGCTTCAGAGTCTTTTCCAATGAGTCAACTGTTCGCATGAGGTGGCCAGAGTACTGGAGTTTCAGCTTTAGCATCAGTCCTTCCAAAGAACACCCAGGACTGATCTCCTTTAGGAGGGACTAGTTGGACCTCCTTGCAATCCAAGGGACTTTCAAGAGTTTTCTCCAACACCACAGTTCAAAAGCATCCACTCTTCAGCACTCAGCTTTCATCACAGTCCAACTCTCACATCCATACGTTATTACTGGAAAAACCAAAGCCTTGACTAGATGCACCTTTTTTGCAAAGTAATGTCTCTTCTTTTTAATATGCTGTCTAAGTTGGTCATAACTTTCCTTCCAAGAAGTAAGCATTTTTTAATTTCATGGCTGCAGTCATCATCTGCAGTGATTTTGGAGCCCAAAAAAATAAAGTCTGACACTGTTTCCATTGTTTCCCCATCTATTTCCCATGAACTGATGGGATCAAAGGTCATGATCTTCGTTTTCTGAATGTTGACCTTTAAGCCAACTTTTTCACTCTTCTCTTTCACTTTCATCAAGAGGTTTTGTAGTTCCTCCTCACTTTCTGCCATAAGGGTGGTGTCATCTACATATCTGGGGTTATTGATATTTCTCCTGGCAATCTTAATTCCAGCTTGTGCTTCTTCCAGCTCAGCGTTTCTCATGATGTACTCTGCATATACGTTAAATAAGGAGGGTGACCATATACAGCCTTGACGCACTTCTTTTCCTATTTGGAACCAGTCTGTTCTTCCATGTCCAGGTCTAAATGTTGCTTCCTGACCTGCATATAGGTCTCTTAAGAGGGAGGTCAGGTGGTCTGGCATTCCCATCTCTTTCAGAATTTTCCAGTTTATTGTGGTCCATACAGTCAAAGGTTTTGGCATAGTCAAGAAAGCAGAAATAGATATTTTTCTGGAACTCTCTTGCTTTTTTGATGATCCAGCGGATGTTGGCAATTTGATCTCTGATTCCTCTGCCTTTTCTAAAACCAGCTTGATCATCTGGAACTTCACAGTTCACGTATTGCTGAAGCCTGGCTTACAGATTTTGAGCATTACTTTGCTAGCATGTAAGATAAGTGCAATTATGTGGTAGTTTAAGCATTCTTTGGCATTGCCTTTCTTTGGGATTGGAAATAAAACTGACCTTTTCCAGTCCTGTGGCCACTGCTGAGTTTTCCAAATTTGCTGGCATATTAAGTGCAGCACTTCACAGCATCATCTTTCAGGATTTGAAACAGCTCAACTGGAATTCCATCACCTCCACTACCTTTGTTCGAAGTAATGCTTTCTAAGGCCCACTTGACTTCACTTTCCAGGATGTCTGGCTCTAGGTGAGTGATCACATCATCATGATTATCTTGGTCTTGAAGATCTTTTTGGTACAGTTCTTCTGTGTATTCTGGCCACCTCTTCTTAATATCTTCTGCTTCTGTTAGGTCCATACAATTTCTGTCCTTTATCAAGCCCATTTTTACATGAAATGTTCCCTTAGTATCTCTAATTTTCTTGACGCGATCTCTAGTCTTTCCCATTCTGTTGTTTTCCTCTATGTCTTTGTATTGATCAGTGAGGATGGCTTTCTTATCTCTCCTTTCTATTCTTTGGAACTCTGCATTCACATGTTTATCTTTCCTTTTCTCCTTTGCTTTTCACTTCTCTTCTTTTCACAGCTATTTGGAAGGCCTCCCCAAACAGCTATTTTGCTTTTTTGCATTTATTTTACTTTGGGATGGTCTCCTGTACAATGTCACAAACCTCCGTCCATAGTTCTCAGGCAGTCTATCTCTCAGGTCTAGTCCCTTAAATCTATTTCTCACTTCCACTGTATAATCATAAGGGATTTGATTTAGGTCATACCTGAATGATTTAGTGGTTTTCCCTAGTTTCTTCAATTTAAGTCTGAATTTGGCAATAAGGAGTTCATGATCTGAGCCACAGTCAGCTCCCGGTCTTGTTTCTCCTGACTGTATAGAGCTTCTCCATATTTGGCTGCAAAGAATATAATCAATCTGATTTTGGTGTTGACCATCTGGTGATGTTCATGTGTACAGTCTTCCGTTTTATTGTTAGAAGAGGGTGTTTGCTATGACCAGTGCATTCTCCTGGCAAAACTCTATTAGCCTTTGCCCTACTTCATTCCATATTCCAAGGCCAAATTCGCCTGTTACCCAGGTGTTTCTAGACTTCCTACTTTTGCATTCCAGTTCCCTGTAATGAAAAGAACATCTTTTTTGGGTGTTAGTTCTAAAAGGTGTGGTAGGTTTTCATTGAACCGTTCAACTTCAGCTTCTTCAGCATTACTGGTTGGGGCATAGACTTAGATTACTGTGCTATTGAATGGTTTGCCTTGGAAACGAACAGATCATTCTGTCGTTTTTGAGACTGCACCCAAGTACTGCATTTCGGACTCTTTTGTTGACCGTGATGGCTACTCCATTTCTTCTAAGGGATTCCTGCCCAGACTAGTAGATATAATGGTCATTTGAGTTAAATTCACCCACTCCAGTACATTTTAGTTCGCTGATTCCTAGAATGTCGACGTTCACTCTTGCCATTTCCTGTTTGACCACTTCCAATTTGCCTTGATTCATGGACCTAACATTCCAGGTTCCTATGCAATATTGCTCTTTACAGCATCAGACCTTGCATCTATCACCAGTCACATCCACAACTGTTTTTTTTTTTTTTTTTTTTGCTTTGGCTCCATCCTTTCATTCTTTCTGAAGTTATTTCTCCACTGATCTCCACTAGCATTTTGGGCACCTACTGACCTGGGGAGTTCCTCTTTCAGTATCCTATCATTTTGCCATTTCATAATGTTTATGGGGTTCCCAAGACAAGAATACTGATGTGGTTTGCCATTCCCTTCTCCAGTGGACCACATTCTATCAGACCTCTCCACCATGACCCACCCATCTTGGATAGCCCCACATGGCATGGCTTAGTTTAATTGAGTTAGACAAGGCTGTGGTCCCTGTGACTAGATTGACTACTTTCCTGTGATTATGGTTTCAGTGTGTCTGCCCTCTGATGCTTTCTCGCAACACCTACCATCTTACTTGGGTTTCTCTTACCTTAAACGTGGGCTGTCTCTTCACTGCTGCTCCAGCAAAGCACAACCACTGCTCCTTACCATGGATGAGGGGTATCTCCTCACTGCTGTCCCTCCTGACCTTGACGTGGAGTAGCTCCTCTCGGCCCTTCTGCATCATCGCAGCCACTGCTCCTTGGATGTGGGGTAGCTCCTCCCGGCTGCTGCCCCTGGCCTCGGGTGAGGGTGGGGGGTAACTCCTCCTGGCTGCCTTCCCTGACTTTGGAAGTGGGTTAGCTCCTCTTGGCCGCCACCCCTGAGCTTGGATGTGGGGTAGCTCCTCTCGGCCATGCTTCTGTGAGGTCAGTCGCAGGCGGAAATCCTGTCAACAACCTTCTAGAGAATTTTTCTTCTTAAAGACTTCAGTAAAGTTTAGTCCATCTTAATTTTATCACAAGTATTAAGTTTAGTATTTTAACTAATCTATGAGGTCTACACACACACACACATATATGTAGTGATTTAATTTGATAAATACTACTTGTAAAATACTCAAAAATAGTTTATTATCAGTTAACTGTCTACTTATGTTATCAGATTACATTGACACTGTGATTTCTATCCAATAATAAGATTTATAGTTTAATTTACTTACAGTCTTAATTCTAAGCATTGATCTATTCCAAGAATCAAACCAACACTTAATCCTCTGTTAAGGAAACACTGTTGTATTTCCCATATCAAATTTCATAAACTGGATTACTTATATGCATAATTTAATTTTTTAATAATTTCAACTGCAAATTTCCATTTTTCTGCAAAGAGCAAAAGATATATATATATATATATATATATATATTTTCCCTCCAGATACCATAAATGGAAGCTGGTCAGAATGGAGATGATACACTTATTAGAGTTCATAAGACAGTAATACTTTCAGCAAAAATGAGATCCAAATAAGTATAAAATTTAGTGTTTTTAAGGAAAAAAAATAGAAGCTGAAAGATATGTTTAAGAAATTTTAATCAAGCACAAGTAACCTGCCTTCCTGAATTGCAAACACTTTCTCAAATACGTTTAAGAAATACACGCAGGTTTTTAAATTTGTCATAAACATCATTTATAGTAGTCATACAAAGGATTGTACCTGGGGAAAAAAATTTTGCTCTTATATTTAAACATGGATTATACCATACCCCTTTTTATTCATGCTGCCCTAATTTTTGTTACCTTATACCAAGACTCTAGGTGATTCTATATAAAGAATGACATCCTTGTTCTGTCATTTACCAATTGTGTGACCTTGAGTAATTTTTTAAACTGTTTGTGCCTCCTACTTAATACTAAAATAAAAATTGTAACACTGCCTAGCCATTGAGCTCTTCTGAATATTAAGTGAAAAAATATAAGTAGATGATTAAGAATATTCCAGAACACAAATAAGCATGCAACAAACACTGTTGCACATTTTTAAAGCTTATTATGATTACAGAGAGAATTGCCTTAATAGTGAGATCTACATTTGCTCAGACACTATTGCTCTTTTATAATTCACAAAAATTGCCTTGCCTTAGGGACTAAAGAGTGTTTTGTAAGAGGATCTTTGGTAGAAGTAGAACTGTTTTTTGTTTGTTTGTTTGTTTGTTTGTTTTTGACTGACCTAGAAAGGTCAGTATGTCAAGAATGAGAAAAAGTTCATCTGAATCCAATAAACCTAGGAATACAAATGGGAGCTGCAGGCTTTAGGGTTGCCATAAAGTTATTTAATTTATCAGATAAAAAAAGGAATTGCATAGAAACCTTGGAATCTAGTTAGCTCTGATAAGACTTTTGTAAATGGAATGTTTGCATTTTTTTCCTTTGAATCATTTGCTCACTATATAATTTTAGTAAAAATCTCAGGTTATTTTGTGTAGTGGTCTAATTTTTGCTTTTATTTAAATTATCAGATTGATTTAGTTACACTGAAAATAATAAAATGGACCTTATATCTTTTGATTTTTTATTTTATTTTTACTTACAAATTAATACTATTAACACTATGTCTAATTATAGATAACTAATGAGAACATACTGTATAGCACTGAGAACTACACTTAAAGCACTGTGGAAATTTGAATGGGGAGGAAATCCAAAAAGGAGGAGATATATGTTTATGTATGGCTATCTCATTTTGCTGTACAGTAGAAACTAACACAGCACTGTAAAGCAACTATACTGCAATAAAATTGATTTTAAAAATAAAAATATTATTTATAGCACTATTGATACATAATTGACATGATACAAAATTCATTCTTTTAAAATAAAATTCAGTGGTTTTTAGCATATTTGCAAAGTTGTACAGACATCACTTCTATCTGATTTTAGAAGATTTTTATCACCTCAAATAAAGTTTCATACCTGTTAGTAGTCACTGCCTACTCCTCCTTCCCTTTAACCCCTGGAAACCACTACAACTCTGAATGGACAACTGATTGTTCAGGATTGAGAAAGAAGTACGATAGGGCTGTTTGCTCTCACCTTGTTTGTTTAATCTATATGCTGAGTGCATCATGGAAAACGCTAGGCTGAATGAGTTACAAGCTTGAATCAAAATAGGGAGAAACATCAACAACATCAGATACGTGGGTGATATCATTCTAATGGCAGAAAGTGAAAAGGAAATCAAGAAGTTCTTGATAAGAGAGAAAGAGTAGAGTGAAAAAGCTGACTTTAAATATTAAAAAAGCTAAGATCATGACATCTGGCCCCATTACTTCATGGCAAATACAAAGGGGAAAACGTGGAAGCAGTGACAGATTTCTTCTTGGGCTCTAAAATTACTGCAGATGGTGACTGCAGCCATGAAATCAGAAGATTGCTTCTTGGAGGAAAGTTATGACAAATCTAGATAGTGTGTTGAAAAGCAGAAACATCATTCTAGGGACATAGGTCCTTACAGTCAAGGCTATGGTCTTCCCAGTGGTCACATTCAGTTGGGAGAGCTGGACTGTAAAGGAGGCAGAGCACCAAAGAATGTATGCCTTAAAACTATGGTGTTGGAGAAGACTCCTGAGAGCTTTTTCAACAGCAAGGAGATCAAACCAGTCAATCTTAAAAGAAATCAACCCTGAATACTCATTTGAAGTCTTGATGCTGGAGCTGAAGCTCCAGAATTTTGGTCACATGATGCAAACCGCCGATTTGTTGGAAAAGTCCCCGATGCTGGGAAAGATCAAGGGCAGAAAAAAACAGGATATCAGAGGATATTGATACAATGGGCATGAAGTTAGGAAGATTCTAGGAGATGGTAAGGGACAGGAAGGCCTGGGGTGCTGGGTGACTGAACAACAACAACAGCATGGAAACATTAACATTATGAGGAATAAAATGTTTTCCATTGTGACTACAGCATTTTACTTTGCCAGTATCAATTTAGGAGTGATTCAGTTTCTCAACATACTTGCAAACATTTGTTATTATATGTTTCTCTGATTATAGCCATCACAGTGTGCATGAAATGGCAACTCCGTGTGGTTTTGATTTGCATTCCTGACTTCCCTGGTAGCTCAGACGGTAAAGCGTCTGCCTACAATGCAGGAGACCTGGGTTCAATCCCTGGGATGGGAAGATCTCCCGGAGAAGGAAATGGCAACCCACTCCAGTATTCTTGTCGAGAAAATTTCATGGACAGAGAAGCCTGGTAGGCTACAGTCCATGGGGTCGCAAAGAGTTGGACACGACTGAGCAACTTCACTTTCACTTTCAATGAGCAATGATGTTAAATACCTTTTCATGTGCTTATTGGTCATTTGTATATCTTTTTCAGACAGAATTTCTATTTTACCAACGTATTCATTTTTAAATTGAGTTATCTGCTTTCTCATTGTTGGTTTTTAGTATCCTTTTCTATCACAATTTTAATTTGTTGGGAGGAGCAAGATGGGTAATAACAGTGGATTAGAAATCATGTATAAGGAGGAAATAACTGTACATATTCTTTTTTTTTCCTGTTCTTTGCATCAATCTTTTAATGTTAGCTCATAGATGGGATGAAGACTACATTTGTAGCCCTTTTTCTCACTTTTTATAAATTAATTTATTTTCATTGGAGGCTAATTACTTTACAGTATTGTAGTGGTTTTTGCCATCCATTAATGTGAATCAGCCATGGGTGTACATGTGTTCCCCATCCTGAACCCCATTCCCACCTCCCTCCCCATCCCATCCCTCAGGGTCATCCCAGTGCACCAGCCCTGAGTACCCTGTCTCATGCATCAATGGTATTCTCTCAAATCATCCCCGCCTCGCCTACTCCGACAGAGTCCAAGAGTCTGTTCTTTACATCTATGTCTCTTGCTGTCTCGTATATAAGGTCATCATTACCATCTTTCTAAATTCCATATATATGTGTTAATATACTGTATTCATGTTTTAAATTCTGACTTACTTCACTCTGAATCATAAGCTCCAGTTTCATCCACCTCATTAGAACTGGTTCAAACGCATTCTTCTTAATAGCTGAGTAATACTCCATTGTGTATATAAACCATAGCTTTCTTATTCATTCATCTGCTGATGGAAATTTAGGTTGCTTCCATGTCTTGGCTATTGTAAATAGCATTACAATGAACATTGAGGTACACGTGTCTCTTTCAATTCTGGTTTCCTTGGTGTGTATGCCCAGCAGGGGGATTGCTGGGTCATATGGCAGTTCTATTTCAAGTTTTTAAAGGAATTTCCACACTGTTCTCCATAGTGGCTGTACTAGTTTGCATTCCCACCAACAGTGTAAGAGAGTTCCCCTTTTCTCAGCACCCTCTACAGCATTTGTTGTTTGTAGACTTTTGATAGCAGCCATTCTGACCGGAGTGAGATGGTACCTCATTGTGGTTTTGATTTGCATTTCTCTGAGAATGAGTGATGTTAAGCATCTTTTCCTGTGTTTGTTAGCCATCTGTATGTCTTCTTTGGAGAAATGTCTGTTCAAGTCTTTGGCCCATTTTTTGATTGGGTCAGTTATTTTTCTGAAATTGAGCTGCATGAGCTGCTTGTGTATTTTTGAGATTAACTGTTTGTCAGTTCCATCTTTGCTATTTCTTTGCTATTATTTTCTCCCATTCTGAAGGCTGTCTTTTCACCTCGCTTATAGTTTCTTTTGTTGTGCAGAAGCTTTTAAGTTTAATTAGGTCCCATTTGTTTATTTTTGCTTTTATTTCCATTACTCTGGGAGGTGAGGCATAGAGGATCCTGCTGTGATTTATGTCAGAGTGTTTTGCCTATGTTCTTCTCTAGAAGTTTCATAGTTTCCAGTCTTATGTTTAGATCTTTAATCCATTTTAAGTTTATTTTTGTGTATGGTGTTAGAATGTGTTCTAGTTTCATTCCTTTATAAGTGGTTGACCAGTTTTCCGAGCACCACTTGTTAAAGAGATTGTCTTTTCTACATTTCATATTCTTGCGTGCTTTGTCAAAGATAAGGTGTTGATAGATGCATGGATTTATCTCTGAGCTTTCTATTTTGTTCCATTGATCTATCTTTCTATCTTTGTGCCAGTACCATACTCTCTTGATGACTGTAACTTTGTGGTACAACCTGAAGTCATGCAGGTGTATTCCTTCAGTTTCATTCTTCTTTCTCATGATTGTTTTGGCTATTTGAGTTTTTTTGTATTTCCATACAAATTGTGAAATTATTTGTTCTAGTTCTCTGAAAAATACTATTGGTAGCTTGATAGGGATTGGATTGAATCTACAGATTGCTTTGGATGGTATACTCATGTTCACTATGCTGATTCTTCTGATCCATGAACATGGTATATTTCTCCATCTATTTGCGTTACATTTTATTTCTTTCTTCAGTGTTTTATAGTTTTCTAAATATAGGTCTTTTGTTTTGTTTGGTATATTTATTCCTAAGTATTTTATTCTTTTTGTTGTGCACATTCTAAAAAATAAATGTTCAAGAAAGTATCTTCTATTTTCAAGACATTGAGTTGACACTGGCAATTTGCCTTGCAGGCTTTACATTTTAGAAAAACAAGAAAATAAATTAACAGTATCCATAAGCAACTAGAGACAAACAAAAAAGATGTCCTGAGAGGGGGTATCTGAGTGGTCAGGAAAAAATCTCATGGACAAAATGACACAGGCCTGAGACCTTAAGATATCAGCATTTTATAGAGCCAATGGAGACAGTTTTAGGCAGTAGCTATGCAAAGAAGAAAAGAAAGACACCACAGTAGTAAAACACAATTGGTGTTTTTCTTTCTGGCTTATTTCACTCTGTATAATAGGCTCCAGTTTCATCCACCTCATTAGAACTGATTCAAATGTATTCTTGTTAATGGCTGAGCAATACTTCATTGTGTTTATGTACCACAGCTTTCTTATCCATTCATATATATGAAATTTAGAAAGATGGTAATGATAACTCTGTATGTGTGACAGCAAAAGAGACACAGATGTGTAGAATAGTCCTTTGGACTCTGTGGGAGAGGGCGAGGGTGGGAAGATTTGGGAGAATGGCATTGAAACATGTATAATATCATATATGAAATGAATCACCAGTCGAGGTTTGATGCATGATACTGCATGCTTGGGGCTGGTGCACTGGAATGACCCAGAGGGATGGTACATGGAGGGAGGAGGGAAGGGGGTTCAGGATGGGGAACACGTGTATACCTGTGGTGGATTCATGTTGATGTATGGCAAAACCAATACAATATTATAGAGTAATTAACCTCCAATTAAAATAAATAAATTAATATTAAAAAAACACAATTGGTGAGTTTAGGAAGAAAAACAAGAAGCCAATGTCACTGGAGCTCAGTAGGGTACAGGGACAATAAAATAGCCAGCATGTGATTGCATTGTACCTTGTGTGCTATGGATACAAATCTAGATTTTCTTCTAAATGGCATGAGAAACTAATAAAATATTTTAAACAGGACATGTAAGATCTAATTATCCTTGGGGGAAGATCACCTATTTGGTAAAAAGTTAAAAAACAAAAGTATTTATTTTTGCATAGACACAGATGTGTGTGATTATATATTAATAGTAGGCAAAGAGAAAGAGGATGCCTTGAACTCTGGCAGTGTTGTAACAGTGTGAACATATTTGGAAATTGTTTTTGAAATAGCTAATGATCTTGCTAGCTGATGAAAGGTAACATGAGTGGATGAAGAAAATGGAAGAACTGTAGTTGATTACAGCTTATAGGGCTTATAACTTTTATCTTTTCAAATAATATCTTATGTATTTTACCTTAGTGAATGACTAGTAGTGTCATTTACTTCATTAAGGAAAAGAAGATAATCAATATTGATAGTAAGGAAGGTGATTTTCTTTTCTGAAAAAAATCTTTCCATCAAAAGCCCAGTAGAAATCTCAAATGGAAGCCTACTGATATTTGGCCTCAGCAAAAATAATCTTGACTGAAATCTTCTTCCACATATTTTGAGTTTATAGTTCTTTTTTGCATCTACCTAACAGCAGTCACCAAAGAAAGTAAAGATGTTTTATATCAGAATATGTAGTTCTCAGCTAGACCTGTGTAAACTTTTGTGTGTGTGCTGTGTGCTCAGTCCTGACTGACTCTTTGCAATCCCATGAACTATTGCCCACCAGGCTTCTCTGTCCATGAAAAATTCTAGGCAGGAATACTGGAGTGGGTTGCCATTTCATCCTCCAGGGGATCTTCACAACTCAGGGATTGTACCTGTATCTCTTGTTTCTCCTCTATTGGCAGGTGAATTATTTAACACGGTGCCACCTGGGAAGCCTGTGTAAATGTTTACATAAATATTAATAATACTTGAGGAAGGCAGCAGCCAGGTTGATATGCAAACTCTAGCCTTATATTTACTAGATGTAAAATCATCTTGGAGTGGGTTTTCTATCAAAAGTGCTACTGGAGAGATAATGTGGTGAAAGATTATGGGAAGGGATGTATTGATTTCCTAACCTTTGATTTCTTCAGTAATGTTAAGTTCTTGTCTAAAATGCCCACTTGTGACACAGCTGATATAAAAAACACCAGCAAGCAAGTTAAGATTTTCCCAGAGGTCAAAGAGTAGCACACATCAATAATAGCTCTATTTACTTTATTTCATCTTTGCCCTTACTTGCTAGTAATTAGAAGAAAAAATTTTATCACGTTAAAGTGTCAGAAATATTCAACAATGATTGCTGACATCACCAGAACAAGAGCTCTGGAACCTTGGTTCCTTTATCATCACACTAGCCACTGAACTTTTTTTTCTTGGATGCATTCCTGGTGACAGATGCTTAAAACATCGTTTAAGTGACAGGAGGTGGATTAAGTAACATTTGTACTTAAAATCTGTAAAGCAGCTGTAAACTGAAGCATGCATTTGCTGATGTGTAGAAAGTGTGTTCATTTCCAAAGTATCCTTTTATTAAAATTAGCCTCCTCAGGAATGTTGAATCCTTTTTTGTCAAACCCTTGAGAAGTAGAATAAACCTGCATAGTCTGAAAGGGAGAAAGTTGATCAAACACAAGATTTATATCTAATCCTATAATAACTGAACCATGAATAGATTATAGAGTATTCAGAACAAAAGCAAAAAAAGTATATGAAATATTGTTCAAAGTATCCTATCATTGTTATCTAATCTTACCTTAGGCATGTGGATGGATTACATGACTGAATTTACCTAAATTGCCAATGTAGAGTTTGCCTTCCTCAGATACTTTCATCCATTATGAATGCTACAGATAATTGAAGCCTTATGCATGAGTTATTTAATTAACACAGTACATATCAGGCCATATGGTCAGATATAGATATTCAAGTATTAAAAAAATATACAGGAAAACAGAAAAGATATGTCACTTTTCTGTCATTAGTACCTTTATGTTCACTCTATTTTATGACTTGTTTCTCCGAGTCATAGTGTATTTTCCAGTGTTGCACTTTTTTTATTGTAAGCCACAGAAGTCCATCTATGGATGGACTTTCGTTGGCAAAGTAATGTCTTTGCTTTTTAATACGCTGTCTAGGTTCCTCATAGCTTTTCTTCCAGAGCAAACATCTTTTAATATTACAGGTGTAGTCACTGTCTTCATTGATATTGGAGCCCAAGAAAATTAAGTCAGTCATTGTTTCCATTTTTTCCCCATCTATTTGCCATGAGGTGATGGGACCAAATGCCATAATCTTACATTTTTAAATGTTGAGTTTTAAGCCAGCTTCTTCAGTCTCCACTTTCCCTTTCGTTAAGAGGCTTTTTAGTTCCTTTTCACGTTCTGCCATGAGTAGTGTCATCTGCAAATTTGAGGTGGAAACTGAGCTATTACAATCCTGATATTTAACTATTAAAACTGAAGTAGTAAGGGGTGGAAGATGGACAAATTTGGGGAAGGGACAAAAGGCACAAACTTTCAGTTGTGAAATAAGCAAGTCAGAGAATATAATGCACAGCATGGTGACTACAGTTAATACTACTTTATAATATTCTTGCTAAAAGAAATAAAATTTAAAATCTCTCATGACTACAAAAATAATTATATAACTATGTATGATGATGGATACTAATTGGACTTGCCAGAGTCCAGCTCCAGCAGTCAGGGATTCAACGTGAAGGGGTAAGCGGTGTCAGCGAGAAACTGAGGCAGCCTCTGAGTTATTTTTTGGACTGCCTGTTTATTTCAAGCTTATGATTCTCTTTTATACTTTTACAAAAGCATTAGGTCAGAGGTTTGATATTTTTAGTTCCCACAGACGCAGATGTATTTTTCTCCAAAAATTATTGTTGCCCCTCAAAAGGAGTTCCTTCCTCAGCGATTCTCTTATCTACTGCTATCATGAGTCCTTGTGAATATACTGTAACTCATGCTAATGTCTGGACTGCATACCACATTATTCAGTTTAATTTTTATCTTTCTAAGTCCTGTTTGCCCCTAGTATCCTAAGCTCACTATTTCTAAGAAAGGGCTACTAGCTATAAATATCTCTAAGTCCCTAATCTCTATAAGGTATAGTAGAATATGCTAACATTACAGGATCCCTTAAATCTTTAGCTTCTAACTATTTTAATTATTCCTAATATATAAATTCAGCAAACTCCTTTGCCATAAACACTTTCCTCACAGATAGGCTTCAGATAGGAATCCTTCCCATGGTCTCAAGCTGTGGTCTCTGTTCTCACCCTGGAACACTCTTTTGCAAAAGTCCTTGAACAAGTGTCAGTGATTAACTTTATGGACTATTCTTTGAGCACAGCTGCATAAGGCTTTATGCCTTCTCATGCTCCTCTCAAAAACAATAAACACCTTAATATTCTCTTCAGTCAACTCAGCCGAGGAAAGGAAAAAAAAAAAAAAAGTCAGAATCACAAAGCCTAACTCCTTTATTCTGTGTCCGTGCCTACGGAACAAAGGGAGGGGGTTTAGGGCCGTGCCTCTGTTTTGTCAGTAATGCCTAACACGGCTCCCAACATGGACTTACTGTTATCATTTCATAATATATACAGAGATTGATCATTACATTGTACACTGAAATTAATATAATGTTACCTGTCAACTGTATCTCAAAAACTTTAAAAATCCAAACTGAAATGATTATTTTGAAAAGGTCCACTTAAAAACAATCCTGAGTTAGGACTTAAATTTACTTCACAACTTTGCAGCCCTTAGCATTCTGGGGGGCAAAATGAATGAAATACCAAGACTGCCTTTTTAGGGGCAGGTTCTTTCTCATCCTAGGAAAGAAGAAATGAAATCATGTGGGGACATATCAGCTCCTCTTTTACCAACACAATAAAAGAATGGGAGAAAGAGAGTTTCTCCAAAGAAGAGAAGCTAGATTTTTCCATAACATGGGTTTTTACTGGAGGTATTCTGTTGTTACTGGAGTGCAAGTAGCTAGAAATTAGAGTAATAAATGCCCAGCACAAAAAATGAGTGCCTGCAAACAATGAAAAAAATATACTGATGAACTCATAGAACTTGAACACATTTCAGTAACATATACTGGAAACCTTGAAAGATGGAAGAATGCATGGAAGGAAGAAAGGAAGGAAGGGTGGGGAAAAAAATGGCATAAACTAGAACTCTTTCTCACAAGCATTAGTCATTTATGTAATTAAATTATATATATTACCAACGTTCCATGTACTTCTTAAACTATGATGGAATTTAATTTCCTTGGAAAAACTGTTTTTGTTGTGTTTGAGATACCTAAAGAAATTATGTGGAAGCCAAATTATTTTTTCATACCACATTTAATTTGAAGTTACTAAATCTATTTGAATATACTAATTAATTACACTCTTCACAGCTTTTTTTGGAAAGTGGAAGATAACTGTATTTCTCTTTTGCAGATGAATGACTCAGAAGCAGAGAGCTTAAGTGACTTTGTAAGTAAGCATATAGTCATTCATGTGTAGAAGCAAGCTTTGCTGGTGAGGATGGACACTCGCCTGTTTCTTTAACCACCCAGCTAGCCATCACTCCTTAAGTAGAAAAGCTAGTGATCCACGTCCTCTATTTCTTGCCATTTAATTACCTAGAATCAGATTGGTCTTCCAGACCAATTGCCTTCTGAATTTATTTTTAAAAATCCATATTTGAGATGGTTTACAAAATAGTCTGGATCAACTATTAGAAACTTCTGTGTTGTATTTGGAGTAAATGTATGTCATTAACAGAAATGAAGTTCAGGTAATAAATGAAAGAAAATCTACACCTAGAAAATGTCCTGTAATTGATTTCACCCATAAAGCAAAACTTGTTTATTAAAAAAAAAAAAATCCTCCTTGGAAGGAAAATGTTAGGCACATAGAAAGTTCATTAAAGTTATTTATACAAAAGCGAACTTAAAATGAACTCTCTATAAAAATAAAACTACAAGAGCAGACTTATAATCAGATCAACATTGAACAAGTGCAACAAATGTATGTGTCAATACAAATATGGCAGGGTTAGGACTGAGTTCCAGCTCTACCTTAAAACTGTAGTATATGGTAGAATGACAGCCACAGGATTTTTAAACTCTATAGAAAATAATTACAGACTGCTGCACTGGAAATATAAATAAGATTTTCAAAGTGTTGATTCTAGATTGATTCTTAACTCCAGAAATTTAAATGAATTATTTTTATTTAAAAGGAGAGAAAATAAGTTGAGTGTATAGTCTATTATTATTTCTTATTTTCTGATCATTTCAAGTATGATGTTACCAATAGATTTATGCTTATGAAAATGCCCATAAACACATGCTGGTTATAAATCCTTAATAAGACTTTACAGTTTAGCATCTTCAACTGTATGTACAATGATATCATTTATATATGAAAGCATAATTAGAGAGTTAAACTATAATTTGATTTTGATTTAACATAAGCACTATATTTTGTTGTCAAGTTGTAAAAAGTATTGATTTTGTAATTAAAACAGAAACACCTGTGTTCAAATTTATAACCTGTCAATTTCTAGCTATATCATCTTGAGAAAGTTAGTGAACATCTCTGAGCCAAAGTTTTCTCTTATGTAATGAAAAATGATATGTCATTGTTATGAAAATTGAATAAGAAAATATCTGTAAATATCTGCCATAATGCATTGACATATAATAAGCATTTGTCATTCCTAATTTAGTCATCAAAACTTTTATTTGGATTTGCTCATATCTAGAAAATAATATACAGTACCATCTCAATAAATCTCCTAAAATATTATGTAGTTACATGCATAATCTGTTATAACACAGATGTTGAATAATATCCAATATCTGTTTTTATTAAACACATAAATTCATCAGCATCTTTTTTCATCTCAATCTCAAAGGAAGACAGAGCTCCAGAAGATACATTTTGTCACCAGAAGAAGTTCTAGAATGGTATTGCTTTGGCTGAGATTTCAATAGCATTATTTTGAATTCTATAATCATCTCTCCCTGATGAAACTGTTTCCATTTAATGCTTTTCAATCTTTCTGTGCATCTTCTTATAATAAAATGGAGACACAGGTTTTAATCATGGTGAAGCTCATATTAACAAAGGTAGAGCTGATTGCAGACTGACTACATTAATGAAACTATGATGGGTTCTATCACAATAGAAATATCCACCCAAAGATTTCTTCAAAGAAACACCCTCTGATATTCTATTTCCATAAGAAAAAACATATAGAATTCTAACATTTTGCCTGCCAGATGATTACCATTTTAATTATAAGAATAATGGAAGAATTTATCATAAAATGATGTTGAATTTTGGCAAATGTTTTTTTTTTTTTTTCTGTATGTACTGAGAAGATCACAGGATTTTATCCTTTACTATTGATGTGATGTATCACAGTTATTAATTTGCTTATGTTGAACCATCTTTGTATCCCAGGGATAAATCTCACTGGATCATGGTATATGATCCTTTTAATGTGTTGCTAAATTCAGTTTGATAGTATGTTGTTGAGAATTTTTGATGTATATTCATCATAGATATTGACCTGTAGTTTTCTTTTCTTGTACTATCCTTTTCTGTCTTCGGTACCAGAGTGATGTTTGCTTTGTAGAATGAATAATCACTAATATCTTGGATGAAGATTACTTTCAAGTTTTCCCTAAACAGAGGCAAAATTTCAACAACATTCTGCAGGTCAGTGTCTGCCTTTTGTAGTCTATTTATAATCTCCCTTTTCATCTTTTTACAATAGTGTAATTAATTAGTCCAATTCTTGACTCTTCTCTGATACTAAAGAAATCATTAACACATATTATATAATAAAGTGTCCGTAACCAATTGTATTAGATTGGCCAAAAAGTTCATTTGAGTCTTTTTGTAACATCCAGAATGAACTTACTGGCCATCTAAATATTAGTATTTCAAGAATGTTTATATTTTACAGAATGCCTAGTGTGAGAAGAGAAATTAATAAATATCTTATTTAATGAAGTTATAGAATTTTAAAACTGAAGTTTTATGCCACAATGCATATTTCTCTGTACAGATCTAATTTTCCTGTATGTGGCTGTTTTGAGATATATGGGAAATATATCCTTGAGATATTCCCAAATTAGTACAATTAGATAGAGCAATGTTCATAGTAAACTTTACAGAAGTAAAGCATTTAATGTTTTTTTTTCAAATATTTAAGTATTTAACATAATAAGACATCTAATTATGCTCAAATTTGGTAATGAGAGATGTCTGAAATAGAATTATTATGATTTTGTGTTATTTGCTGGAAACTAGTGGTGACATTTTATGTCCAGTTAAATAGATGGAAAAACTTGCTAGATGCCTGCCATCCAATAATTTTTCTAAAGAATTGTACTATAAAATGATATCAAAGGTCAAAATCAGTCTGTAGTTAATATGTCCTTTTCATTAGGTTTGAAATGAGATACAGGAAATAATATCTGTTTTCAAAAAGACATCATTTAGGAAGAAAAATAGTCATTAAATGACAAAAATATTTGTAAAGGCCTTGAAAATAGTTTAAAATATCTAAAGTGAAATTATAGTTTTCATATATACTTCAATAGATGCCATTTTGAACAAAGTTTTTAGTTTATGGTTGAAATTTTCCATTAGACCAATAATGTATACTGTTACTTAGACCTAATTCATGCATTATCATCTGGATATTCAAGAGCACTTTGCAGTTAGTTGTACCGGTATCTTTGTTTAGAAGTAGAAAGGATGTCTATAAACTCTAAGAAATTTATCAAAATAGGATTAAATAATATCTCTATCTTTAATAAAATAAATATTAAAGGTAATTAATATTTTAATTTATTCCTTCAGGTAATAAAACAATATGAATGGCAATAACTCATACAGCCATGAGAAGAAGACTTCAAAATAAGATTTAATATGTGAAACTTGGTATAACTGATACAATATTTAGAAAATATTTTCTTATATCTTAGGCATTTTTTATTAAAAGTTATGGTTTTGTTTCAAAATATTAGATAAAGACTGGTATGAGATAACCATACTACACTGAAGAGCTACTGAAACATATCAAATATACATGGCAATCTTTTAATAAGTAAAGTAATAATAATTTCTGAGACAAGTAAAATATAGCATTACTTCATTTACTCATCATATGTTTATTCAGCTATTATAGTTTGACATTATATCATCTAAAAGCAAGGTGATTAAAACAGATAAATGAAAAGATGTATGGCAAAGATATGTTTGGTCATTTATTCACATTTATTCATTCATTAAAAAATGAGTTACCATTTCTATCAGATAATATTCTAGGCCCCAGAGGATATAGACAAAGTTGTTTCAGAGAACTTATATTCTAGAGGCAGGGGTGAAGACAGACAGCAAACACAATAAGTAAAATATAGCAATTGCCAGTAATTTTCTCAATGATAAATAAATAGATAAAGGAAAATAAAAAGTGTCAAAGGATAACTGAAGTGGCAAGGGAAAACCTTATTCAGAAGCAGACATATAATAAAGCCTGAAAGTGAGCAAGGAAGTCATACAGTTGGAATCATAGTTTCCTAGAAATAAGAGGAAGAAAGTGCAAACATTCTGAGAAAGAGATACTGCCATGCATTTGGAGGAGAACAAGCAAGATTGGTGCAGCTTGTGCAGAATGAGCCAGGGGGCGTATAATAGAAGATGTCAAAAGTAAATGGGTAATCAGAATATGTACTGTCCTCTGCTTTGATCCCAAGTGAGATGCAAAGCTATTGGGGAGTTCAGAGCAAAGAAGAGATGTGATTTGACTTTCTATGTAACAAGATTCCTTAGACTTCTGCCTTTGGAATATATTGGAGAGAAGCATGGATGAAAACAGAGATCATTAGTGGGCTCTTACAATAATGTAAGCTACAAAAAGTTGTGGCTTGGGTCAACATAATAGCTGCTTAGGAAATGACGTGTGGTTGTATGTAGGATATATTTGCAATGTAGAATTGCCAAGCTTCATTGATTATAAGTCATGAAATAATAAAGAAGAATGAAGGATGACTGAGATTTTGAACCAAGGAGCTAAAAAGTTAGAGTTGCCATAACTGAGATAAATATGATGTAGCAGGAGGCTGAGGGTTGAGGGTGGGGTAGGGAAAGAGATTCAGATTCAGTTTTGGACAGGTTCATTTGAAGATATCATTTAAACATTCAAGATAAATGTGAAGGTAGTTTAATATACCAATCGGTTGTTCAGGTAAGAGGTCTAGAGAGTTATACATTTGGGAATCATCATCATTTAGTTTATGTAAAGTCATAGAACTACATGAGATCATACAACAGACTCTCAAGTAAAAAAGATGTCTAAGTACTGAAACTGTAGGATTCCAACATAAAAAAAAAAAAGTATTTTTATGGAGATAGACTTGCTAAGGAAATTCAAAAATAAGGGACAAATGGGGTAGAAGGAAAGCAGGAGAGTGTGACCTTGGAAGTGAAGACAGTGCTTCCAAGATAAGAGAGAGAAGGGTGACAAATGCTTTCCAAAGTAAGAAGACTTAACCTTGATTGTTGTACTCAGCAAATGCATATTTTCAGTAGTTATAGAAAACTACTTTGTAGATCAGTATGGACAAGAGCCTGACTGAAAATCTTCTCAGGGTTGGGGAAAGAAAAAAAAAAAGAATTTAAAACAGTGACATCAACAAACACTTCAAAGAATCTTGTTCTAAGGTAAGAGTTTTTAACCTTTAAAAAACAATGTATAGAAAAGTCTGATATCCCAATTTCAAAATGATGGTGACTATGAAAGTTTTTTTGTGATATTACAGTAGTAGTTCAGTTAGAGCTACTATTGTTTGAGGTGAATTGTCAAGATACATACATAATAGAAGGTCATTGTGTTTCAGTCACTTAATGATCAAGAATTTTTTTGCTTTTTTATCCTTGAAGAGTGACCACCTGAATTCTGTCCACACTTCTTGCATGAATGCTGTACTGAGAATCCCTGTTGTAAAGGGAAATTGAATGATATTTGAAGGATGAATGCTACAAGCAGGATTTTTTTTTTCTCTTTCCTTCTAAAGAGAATATTAGCAGCATAGGTGAGAAAGATCAAATTCAGAACAAAATTATCTGATTTTGGAGAAGGTGGGAAGTGTTGAAACTTCATCTCTCAGTAGAAAAGGGGTGTTGGAATAGGACAGGCAAGGAGAGGAGTCGACTTCCTAGGGGATGAAAAAAACAAACAAAAAAAAAATGGCCAAGAAAGTGGACAAAGATGCAGGTCGGTGATAACTACTAGATATTCTTTCCAATTTGGTTAATTTTCTCTGTGAAATAGGAAGCAAGACAAATAGTGGAGAGTGGAGACAGAAGACAAGTTGTTGGAGATTCAAAGAGGGAGGATAATAAAAACTGTCCTAGAACAATGGTAGAGTGCAAGGACCAAAGGGATATAGTGTGTCAGCTTTAATGAATTTAAGATGAGAAAAATCTTCAGGCTTCTGTTTTTCTTCGACTAATTCAGGATTCACAGAAGTCACTGTGGAGTAGTTGAAGAATTGGATTCAATCAGAATTGCCTATTTGCAACCATCATTCAATAATTCATTCAAGAAATACTCATTAATGACCATTGTATGCTGATAATTCTTCTAAACACTGCACATGCCGATGTAAACAAGATTCTAAAGCTCCGCTCTCGCAGACCTTGTAAACTGTGAGTAAGAAAAATAATTAAGAAACAACTTAATTATAACAGTAAGTATGATAGTAAGAACATTGTGGCAAAGTAACTCTTCATACACTGTAGGAACATAGATCTCACCTACAGAGCAAGAATGGAAAGCCTACTGAGGGGTGACAGAAGACATCCCTGAGGAAATGATGATCCTTCTAAAACCTAAAGATTACTTAGGTAGGTTTGGTAAATGACAGTGGGTCATTAAGCATGTAGAGGAAAAGATACATTTGGCTTGTTTTAAATTTCCTTCTGGAAGTTACCACAGAAAATCCTTTAGCTAATTACGGTATTTGATTTTTGTTTTGAAAATTTACATAGAAATATATCTTCCATTTAAAATATATTTCCATGCAGGAACTCACATGTACAACCAACCTCTTGCATCTACTTTCCAGTTGTCTCTTAGGCTTCTTATGTATTCACCTCCTTCCAAAATGAAACCACTTAGTTAGATTCTATGGAGAAGGCAATGGCAACCCACTCCAGTACTCTTGCCTGGAAAATCCCATGGGTGGAGGAGCCTAGTGGACTGCAGTCCACGGGGTCACTGAGTCGGACACGACTGAGTGACTTTACTTTCACCTTTCGCTTTCATGCTTTGGAGAAGGAAATGTCAACCCACTCCAGTATTCTTGCCTGGAGAATCCCAGGAATGGGGGAACCTGGTGGTCTTGCCTGGAGAATCCTAGGGACGGGGGAGCCTGATTGGCTGCTGTCTATAGGGTCTCACAGAGTTGGATACGACAGAAGTGACTTAGCAGCTGCAGCTGCAGTTAGATTATGGGAATGAGCAGAACAAAGTTTCTGCTTGTATGGGGTTTGTTGTTGCTCAGTGGCAAAGTTGTGTCTGACTCTTTGTGACTCCATGGATGTTTCTGTCCATGGGACTTCCTAGGCAAGAATACTGGAGCAGATTGCCATTTCCTTCTCCAGGGCAACTTCATGACTGAGGAAACAAACCAATGTCTCTTCCATTGGAGGCTTATTCTTGACCAGTGAGCCACCTGGGAAGCCAAATTAAGAGGTATAAACTGTTAAATATAAAATAAGCTACAAAGATATGTGATATAAAACAGGAATATAAGCAATATTTTATAATAACTATAAATGGAATATACATAACCTTGCAAAAGTGTGAATCACTATGTTATACACCTGTTAATTATATCATAAAAACGTTATTAATTTTTATTAGGGTATATTTACTTTACAATATTGTGTTCGTTTCTGCTGGATAGCAAAGTGAGTCAGTTGTACATATACATATAGCCACTCTTTTATGTATTTTCTTCCCATTTAGATCATCACAGAGCACAGAGTAGAGTTCCCTGTGCTATATAACATCAGTTATCTCCCTTATACATAGTGGTGTATATAATGTCAACTCCAGTCTTCCAACTCATCCCACCCTCCTCTTGCTCCTTGGTAACCATAAGCAAAGTAAGTAAATTAACATATGTAGAGAACAAGAAACAGGACTCTCTGTTTCAGGCTACATCCCGAGGGTCTGGAACTCTGCTCAACAGAGTGTTTTCAATATCTATGGAATGGATAGATACATGAATGAATAGATATCTTCAAACTAGAAGTTTATGAATATAGAATCAGCTCTTGGTAAAATCACCATTTATTCCCTAGTTAGAGTGAAGAATTTGTTTTGCAGAAGAAAAGTAGATTCCATTAAGAAGAATGAAGTCAAGACTACACTCAAGGTCTGCCAGAGTGTTTGTTAAGACTGTAGAGTAGCTGTTTAAGAGCAGTTTCTGAAGGAGTCTTTGGGCCTTGAAAAGAAAACAACAGTCTCAAAGGCCCTTGCTGAATCATCTAACTTCGGAGAAAACAAAACCGAAGTTTAGGTTCCACCCTGATGCTTCAGGCTGGCTGTATCTATCTGGGACTTATCACCCCCTGCCAAGGGGACTTACCACCCCCTATCCAGAAACCATCCACCTCCTACATCTGCCAGAGACTTATCACTCCCTGCCCAACTAAAAATGCCATCTCAACCAAAGAATACCCAAAACATCCCGCTTGAGTAACGTTTCCCTTATCATTTCCACAAACTTCCCTTTAAATATGAAGCCTCCCTGATCCCTCTTGTGCTCAGCCTGGTCCTTAGGCTGACTGTTGCCCCTCCTTGCCTGAATAAAGGTAACCTACTTCCGTTGAGGTCATCTCCCTTTCTTTTCTGCCTTGGCCCAAACTATACCTTACAGGCTCTCTGTTAGATGTAGAAGTTTCTGTGTTTATAAATAGGTGAGTTTCAGTGCTTACTGTGTATCTACAGCGTGTATACAACACGTTCTTCAAGTTTTATATATCCATTCACCCCTTGATAGCATTACTGATGATCTATCAATAATTAAGTAGAATTTCACAGGATCAGGATCTTTAGTAGTTTTCTCATATCATTCAGTTACTAATATTATCCTGTTTCCATGACTTACTTGATATTGATAAGGCTAACTTTTTTAGTGGTTTTTCTCCTGGATTTCTTTTCCACATACCTCTTTTTCTTCAAAATGATTCACCTATATTCTGACCACTAACATTCACACACCTGTATGTTTTTCTGGAACTCTAAGTCAAAATTTTGTTTTTGGCTGTCATTGCAGTTTCTGTGTTGTTATTGTCCTATAAACAACTATTCCACTGTAGCTCTTTTCAGTGCTCTCCTTAATAAGAATTTTTATCTTCTGTATCTATATGGCTAGAGAGAAAAAGTAATATACTGAGCTCAAGGCAAATTAGCAAGCTAGTGCCCTAGCCTATGTCATTCTGGCTTGTTAGGAGTGTTACGCAACAAATGCTTTTTAAGCTACTTAAAATCATTTAAGTCAGTTGTAATAATCCAAATCTTTCAGCCACAGGGAAATTTGGACACCTCCAAAACCTCGAAGCCTAGAGAAATGAAATGCCTTTTCAATAATCCAATAAGAACATCAGTAAAATGATTCAAAAACCAATGGATTACAAATAATTGACACCCAAAGGCAATAAAATATAGCACATAACTGCTATAGAGCATGTTACTAGCCATTCTCAAATTAACAAATAATATAACAAAGAAATTAAGATGTACTTGTCTATATACTCTGAGCTTTATAGCATTTCAGTCTGTATTGTAAAATATGAATTTAGGTATTTGCATCATTCTATAAATATCTCTGCCGCAGGAATTCTAACCAAGCAGAAAATAAAAGAATAACATCAGAACAGAAATATGTTACTAGGTAAGAATTATTTCTTTTGTCAGCATAACAGTTTAATAATTTATGCTTGAAGCACAAATTTAAGTTTTATCTGTAGCAATGATAGTTGTTTTGTATTTAGAACAGAATCACTTGCTTGGAACACTGAATTCAGCTGAATAGGCTGAAAGCTGTGGTAGCTTCCCAAAGGGCATAACTTTCTCTCAGTAAGTTATTTATTCACACACAAAAAAACAAATAAGTGTGCTCATGAATGCTTCACCTTTCATCTAATATATACACACATATACAAATGTATATGAGTTTGTGTATATGTGGGAGCATATAATACTGTTTCTTCTCAAATGCTCCTTTGTTTTAAAAGTTAAAACTATAAACACAAAATGACAAAAAATTAGTAAATATATATGGCCAAATAAATTAAAGGAAATTTCTCATTTGTGGGAAAAAAAAAAAAAAAACAGATTCTTTTAAAAAACTGAGAGGATTAGAAAAGAGGTAAAAACTAAAAAAGAAAGAAAAGAATGGTAAATTAGGAAAAGAGTGAAATTAATTAAGATAAAAATACAGGCAACAAAAAAAGGCATATATTGATCTTTTAAGTACTTTCAGTATTCTTAAAGAAAGGCTCTTTTCTCTATAATGTTTTTGACCCTCTGGCTATACAGGTTTTTTTTTTTTTTTTTCACATCTATACCACTTGAAACAAATTACTTTAGAAGCAGGGGAAATCTAAAGGGAAAAATTACTCTCTAGGCCAAAATTGGTCTAAAGCCTATTCAACATCCTTGTCATATTGTCTTACTCTACTACTGCTCCCACCATGGTCTCTTCCAATTATCCTTTTTGAGTAATATTCCCTTTTCAATGGTAAAACAGACCTGAAGATTTTGCAGGATTTCTTAGAACACGGCAGACTTCTTTCAGCTACCTGTCATTCTCCTCTCTAACTGGGCAGAAAAACTGTCTTAGTGAAATGTCACTTGAGACATTTCAGTTGTTTCACAAAGCCAGAAGGGTAATTAAAGCCAAATGGTAAATAGAACCTTGAGGTTTCTAAGCCTTTGTGATCCGTCTCCACAGCTTCCAAGACTTTTATTTGAGAGACGCTTATAACTATTCTGAATTCTTTCAGATCAGTGACTGGCAGGGCTGCAACAGGAGGCTATCTAGAATGGTTCTACTTAACCTTCTGTACTATGTTGATGACCATGAAAATGGAGAACACTCACCGGTTCTTTCACCTGATGGATTTTCACTGTTATAAAATTGATGATGCTTTTCAAGCCCTATTTTATCAAATGCAAAAACTAGGTAAATTTCTATACATTAAGTGTGATAAAAGGAAAAAACTGAATGTTAGAATGTTGTTTGGAGACACCACATTTGTAAATCAATTCGCAGTTTTCATTTTGAATACCTTTCATATTCCACTTTATGGTTTACTATTTATATGCAGAGTACATGAGAAACGCTGGACTGGAAGAAGCACAAGCTGGAATCAAGATTGCCGGGAGAAATATCAATTACCTCAGATATGCAGATGACACCACCCTTATGGCAGAAAGTGAAGAGGAACTAAAAAGCCTCTTGATGAAAGTGAAAGAAGAGAATGAAAAAGTTGGTTTACAGCTCAACATTCAGAAAACGAAGATCATGGCATCTGGTCCCATCATTTCATGGGAACCTATTACTTTGCCAACTAAGGTCCATCTAGTCAAGGCTATGGTTTTTCCAGTAGTCATGTATGGATGTGAGAGTTGGACTGTGAAGAAGGCTGAGCGCCGAAGAATTGATGCTTTTGAACTGTGGTGTTGGAGAAGACTCTTGAGAGTCCCTTGGACTGCAAGGAGATCCAACCAGTCCATTCTGAAGGAGATCAACCCTGGGATTTCTTTGGAAGGAATGATGCTAAAGCTGAAACTCCAGTACTTTGGCCACCTCATGTGAAGAGTTGACTCATTGGAAAGGACTTTGATGCTGGGAGGGATTTGGGGCAGGAGGAGAAGGGGACGACCAAGGATGAGATGGCTGGATGACATCACTGACTTGATGGACGTGAGTCGGAGTGAACTCCGGGAGTTGGTGATGGACAGGGAGGCCTGGCGTGCTGCGATTCATAGGGTCACAAAGAGTCGGACACGACTGAGTGACTGAACTGAACTGAGATCCACTCCAGTACTCTTGCCTGGAAAATCCTACGGGCAGAGGAGCCTGGTAGGCTGCAGTCCATGGGGTCGCTAAGAGTCAGACAAGACTGAGAGACTTCACTTTCACTTTTCACTTTTATTCATTGGAGAAAGAAATGGCAACCCACTCCAGTGTTCTTGCCTGGAGAATCCCAGGGACGGGGAAGCCTCGTGGCTGGCGTCTATGGGGTCACACAGAGTCGGACACGACTGAAGTGACTTAGCAGCAGATGGGGAAACAGCGGAAACAGTGTCAGACTTTATTTGGGACCAAAATCACTGCAGATGGTGATTGCAGCCATTAAATTAAAAGATGCTTCCTCCTTTGAAGGAAAGTTATGACCAACCTAGATATTATATTGAAAAGCAGAGACATTACTTTGCCAACAAAGGTGCGTCTAGTCAAGGGTATGGTTTTTCCAGTGGTCATGTATAGATGTGAGAGTTGGACTGTGAAGAAAGCTGAGCACCGAAGAATCGATGCTTTTTAACTGTGGTGTTGGAGAAGACTCTTGAGAGTCCTTTGGACTGCAAGGAGATCCAACAAGTCCATCACAAAGGAGATCAGTCCTGAGTGTTCATTGGAAGGACTGATGCTGAAGCTGAAACTCCAATAGTTTGGCCACCTCATGGAAAGAGTTGACTCATTGGAAAAGAACCTGATGCTGGGAGGGATTGAGGGCAGCTGGAGAAGGGGATGACAGAGAATGAGATGGCTGGATGGCATCACCAACTCGATGGACATGAGTTTGGATAAACTCCAGGAGTTGGTGATGAACAGGCAGGCCTGGCATGTGGTGATTCATGGGGTCACAAAGAGCTGGACACGACTGAGTGACCTAACTGAACTTATTGCCATTAAAAACCATACATTTTATTATTATTATCAATTAATTAGGTGTATTTCTATTGGAAAACACAGATATAGATGTGAAAGTCATTTTGCTTTAGTGCCAGTATTTTCAAGTTACTAGTGTAAGGCTGACACCTAGTGGACATACAGCAACAAAGCGAAATAAAAGATCACCTGGTTACCAACAGTAGCTATACAATTGTTTTCAGATTCTCACCTGCTGTAATCTATGAGAAAATAATTCAGTTCAGTTCAGTTCAGTCGCTCAGTCGTATCCGACTCTTTGCAACTCCGTGAATTGCAGCATGCTAGGACTACTTGTCCATCACCAACTCCCAGATTTCACTGAAACTCACATCCATCAAGTCAGTGATGCCATCCAGCCATCTCATGCTCTGTCGTCTCCTTTTCCTCCTGCCCCCAATCCCTCCCAGCATCAGAGTCTTTTCCAATGAGTCAACCCTTCGCATGAGGTTGCCAAAGTCACTGCAGATGGTGATTGCAGCCATGAAATTAAAAGACGCTTACTCCTTGGAAGGAAAGTTATGACCAAACTAGATGGCATATTGAAAAGCAGAGGCATTACTTTGCCAACAAAGGTGCGTCTAGTCAAGGCTATGTTTTTCCAGTAGTCATGTATGGATGTGAGAGTTGGAATGTGAAGAAAGCTGAGCACTGAAGAATTGATGCTTCTGAACTGTGGTATTGGAGAAGACTATTGAGAGTCCCTTGGACTGCAAGGAGATCCAACCAGTCCATTCTAAAGGAGATCAGTCCTGGTTGTTCTTTGGAAGGAATGATGTAGAAGCTGAAACTCCAGAAAATAAGTATAGTAGTTAAAAATGCCCTGATATATTATATAACTTGTCTTCTTTGAGCTGTGTAGGTGTGTGTTTGTGTGTTGTTTTATAGTCACTAGTGAGTGATAGTCGCTCAGTCGTGTCTGACTCTGCCATACCTGTACTTGGCCTGCCAGGCTCTTCTGTCCATGGAATTCTCTAGGCAAGAATACTAGAGTGGGTTTCCATTTCCTTCTTCAAGGGATCTTCCTGACCCAGGGATTGAAACCGTGCCTCCTGCATTAGCAGTTGGATTGTTTACCACTGAGCCGCCAGGGAAGTCCATGTGATAAATAAAACAAGTGGGGATGTGAGAATTATGTTTATTCATTGAGACTAAAGAGATTTGAATTAATTTGTCAGGTAATAAGAACTTGTCAAGAAATGAATAAGGAAATACTGTATTGACTTGTACTCAGCATTTTCTACCATTTTGAGGGAGTGATGTAGTTTTAAGATCCTCAAAAACAGTTAAATCCAATATATAGATAAATATTGTAGAGTGCTCTCTCTTCATCTGAATCATTAAGCTTTCTCATCTGTCTCCTAAGACAGTTTCACTAAGAAATAAAGTATCATTTTCAGAATGTGAAAATAAGTAGTCAATTGTGATGGCAGCTCCTCAGGTGTAAGAAATGGTTTATTCATCCATATTCCCAGTGCAAATTATTGGTACACATGTTAGTGTGTGCATGGTTTGAGATCACTGCTCTAAGAGGTTTTTTAAAGTGTATTGTAAAATATCACAATATCTATATAGTTTATTCATATATAAATTCTATGAAGTCATCTATATTATTGCAATGTGTATAGAAGGTAGACAAAAGCTGTATATTTTCATTCCAAAAATATAAAATTTGGGAAATTTGATTTAATTTCAAAACCTCATCAATGTTTTATAATTATGATAGGCTGTAATGACAGGATCAGAGATGACAGTTCTTGAAGTATATGGTAAACCTTAAAAGCTTTTGGAATTTATTTTGTTCAGAATGAGGATAAAAAACTGAAGAAGCTACATTCTAAGAAACTTTTAGGGTACACTTCTTGGAAATTTCCATTACTTGGCATCAACAAATAATGGTGAATTTTTGACTCCTCTAATACATCTCTTTAATTAAAAAAGCATAGTTATTTTAATTAAGTGATAACTGAAATAAATGGATTGAATAGGTTGCTCCATCTCTGTGCTACCTACATACTCAATCTTCCTGAAATCCTAGGTTCATAGTACCATTCCCCATATTGGAATCTTCAATGGTGGTGGTTTAGTTGCTAAGTCGTGTCCTACTCTCATGACCCCATGGACTGTAGCCTGCTAGGCTCCTCTGTCCATGGGATTCTTCAGGCAAGAATACTGGAGTAGGTTGCCATTTCCTTCCCTAGGGTATCTTTCCCACTCAGGAATCTAACCTGGGTCTCCTGAATTGCAGGCAGATTCTTTACAGACTGAGCTATGAGGGAATGGCCCTTATTTTTCCATAGGATCAAGGCCAAAATCCTAGACAAATCAAGCTAGGTCTTTCATCACCTAACTTCTACTTAATTCCCAACCTAGACTCCTAGGTCCAACCCTACACATACTCCATTCAGCTCACAGAGAGCACTGTTCTTCAGTGAAACACAATTTTATCTCCTACATTGTCCTATTGCTCACTTTGATTGACATTATTCTCTCCTCTGTTGGAAAAAATCCAAGGTGTGTGTGATAAAAAGTAAAGGGATAATTTTATCAACTCAAAAAGAAAGTGGGTTCCAACCATGGTTCTTGGGTTTGCATGGCTTCAGTGCCATATTTCCACTGTATCTCAGTTTCCTCATAATGTTCAGGTTGTTGTTGTTCAGTCACTATGTCATATTCAACTCTTTTTTGACACCATGAACTGTAGCCTTCCAGGTTCCTCTATCCATGGAATTTCTCAGGCAAGAATACTGAAGAGGATTGCCTATTCCTCCTCCAGAGGATCTCCCCCACCCAGGGATGGAAGCTGTGTTGCCTGCATTGACAGGCAGATTTTTTACCACTGCGCCACCAGGGAAACCCCTAATATTTATGTTGTTTGGCCAGAAATAGTATATGTATAGGGCCTGATGGCAGAAAGTAAAGAACTAAAGAGCCTCTTGATGAAAGTGAAAGAGGAGAGTGAAAAATTTGGCTTAAAACTCAACATTAAGAAAACTAAGATCATGGCATCCGGTCCCATCACTTTATGGCAAATAGATGTGGAAACAGTGGAAACAGTGTCAGACTATTTTTGGGGGCACCAAAATCACTGCAGATGGTGACTGCAGCCATATAATTAAAAGACTTTTACTCCTTGGAAGGAAAGTTATGACCAACCTAGGCAGCAAATTAAAAAGCAGAGACATTACTTTGTCAACAAAGGTCCATCTAGTCAAGGCTAGATGGTTTTTCCAAAACTATTGGTTTTTCCAGTATTCATGTATGGATGTGAGAGTTGGACTATAAAAAAAGCTGAGTGCCGAAGAATTGATGCTGTTAAACTGTGGTGTTGGAATAGACTCTTGAGAGTCCCTTGGACTTCAATGAGATCCAATCAGTCCATCCTAAAAGAGATCAGTCCCAGGTGTTCATTGGAAGGACTGTTGTTGAAACTGAAACTCCAATATTTTAACCACCTGATGCGAAGATCTGACTCATTTGAAAAGACTCTGATGTTGGGAAAGATTGAAGGCAAGAGGAGAAGGGAACGACAGAGGATGAGATGGTTAGATGGCATCACCAACTCACTGGACATGACTTTGGATAAACACTGGGAGTTGGTGATGGACAGGGAGGCCTGGCGTGCTGTGGTTTATGGGTTTGCAAAGCATCAGATACGACTGAGTGACTGAACTGAACTGAACTGAGGGCCTGATAGGAAATAAATGATCAATAAATATCAAATACAGTTGTCTCTTAAAAACATACTTTTCAAAGTAAATTCCTCTGTAAAACATCCCCACATTGGCCAGACATGTTAATAATCTGGCAATGCATCTGTTGTCACGTTTGCCACACTATATCATTACCTGTGATTCTCAAATTTATTTCCAGTCTAGATCTGAGTTCTAGAATTGTATCTCCAACTATTTACTCAACATTTATTTGTTAACTCATAGATGTATCAAACTTAAATTTCCAAAACACAATTATTCATATTTTCCCTTCTAATTATATTCACCTCAAACTTTATGTAATAAATAAGTTCATCATTCAATCTCTTGCTTAGGCTTCACAACCAGTCCATCATGAAATCCATTCTGTTTTATCATCTCTATCTTCAAGCTTTTCTTCATAAGTTTATTCTGAGTCATCTTTAATTTGTTTTTTAATTGTTTAATTGGTAGAAAATTGCTTTACAATTTTGTGTCGTTTCTGCCATCCATACAGCAATGCAAATCAGTAACAATTTACATATAAAATCCCATCCCTCTAGGTCATCACAGAGTGTAAGGATGATATTTTTCAGCAACTTTCCACTATATCATTATCTCTTGACCAAAATTCTGTACCAATTTCCTAACTTTTCCTTACCTACAAGTTTTCTACTTATAGTCCAAACAACTCACCCACCCCACGTCATATGCTAATTCATAAATGGTAAAGCTCATATCAATATTTGGCCATTCACTATAATATCATCCAAATTTCTGAATCATATAGGCAACATCAATATGATCTATCTTGCTTCTGTTTCTGAACTAGTATCCTGCCAGACTCTCCCTCATTTACCACAATTCAGCCCAAGCAGTCTCCTTAATGTCCTTTGGGTAGTGGTCAGTTCAGGTTGTTATAACAGAATATCATAGATCTGGTGGCTTACACAACAAGCATTTATTTGCCACTGTTCTGCTGGCTGTTAAATCCAAAAACAAGGTGTAGGTAGCTTGTCTCTGGTGAGAGCTCACCTTTTGCAATGCCCGCATAAGAGGGCTCTCTGAGATCTCTTTTATAAAAGTGTTTGTCTTCTTCCTGAGGCATCTACCCTCATGACTTAGTCACCCGCTCTAAGGCCTTACTTCCCAATATCATCACATGGGCAATCAGGATTTAACATATGAATTGAGGGAACACAATATTCATTCCATAGTGTTCTGTCAATCTCATTCCCAAATTGCCCTTTGAATGTTATACCTTCTGACTGAAACATTTCCCCACAAATATTCACAAAGAATTTTCCTTTCTTCTCTGTTCAAATGGAAATGACAAATTATTGCCTATACATAAACTTATCAGGGCTTCCCTGACGGCTCAAGTAGTAAAGAATCAGCCTGCAATTCAGGAGACACAGATTCAATCCCTGGGTCAGAAAGATCCCCTGAAGAAGGAAATGGCAACCAACTCCAGTATTCTTGCCTGGAGAATCCCACGGACATAGGAACCTGCTGGTCAACACTCCATGAGGCCACAACGAGTCAGACATGACTGAGTGTACATGCACAATCTTATCAACAGCTAAATATGTTATATTTTTATTCAAATAAAAATTTCTTTGTATCCCTACTCTTAAATTTATAAGCTCCTTTGGGGAATAGCCGGTTTCCCTGTTGGCTCAGATGGTAAAGAACCTGCCTGCCATTCAGGAGACATGGATTCATTCCCTGAGTCTGGAAGATCCTCTGGAGAAGGGAATGGCTACCCACTTCAGTATTCTTGCCTGGAGAACCCCATGGACAGAGGAGACCGGTAGGCTACAGTCCATGGGATCACAAAGAGTCAGACATGACTGAGAGGATAGTATTGACAGATAAATTCACTGCAAAATTCCCAGTGGCTTGTACATATTAGTTGCTTAAAAAAGATTAGTTGTCCTCTTCTCTACTGCTTCACAGACACATTGCCTCCGTGTGGTAAAATATACTTAAAAACACATTTTGGATGTATTAAAATTGGTAATGAAATCTTACAAAACATGAATTATAACAATAATACAAAACATGTTACAAGCGGATTATAATCATAAAAGGACAAAAGGCTATATTTTTTCTCTCATAAAACTTAAAACAGGTAAAGCATAAAATCAGTCTACTTGAATTTTGAAACTTGTCAAATACACGCATGTTGCTCAAAGCTTCCATTTCTTAACGTTGAAAAACACATAGAAATTGTCTCAGACTATATTAACTCATTTCTTGTTGTTTCTGTTTTAAGTCAAACACCTTTCAATTTCCAGGTATTAGACTAGTATTACTTTTTATGTTTATGGCCCTATAAATTTCAGTCAGCTATTTATTCGTGTCTACTTTCTGCTTCCTGTCATTTAACTCCCCATTAAGAACTCTAGAGCATGTATTTGCAAGAGTAGTTTTTCACATCCGATGTACATTTAGTGTATTTGTTCCTCTGGAGGCTAAAAGTTCTCACCCTGATCCATGTTCAAGGACTCTTTGCATCAACTCTTGGCATTTCAGGAATGGTATGAAAAAACAACTGACTTGATGTTTTTGTTAATATTTCTCTAGTTTACTTAAGACCCCAAAAGGGATTGTAAAGCTATAGTGGAAAAATAGCACATTATCGTATTAAGAACTTCAGTTCTGGCATAAAACACTATGCAACTGAACTTGGATGTCAAGTATCGTTGATTAGTACTTTTGGGTAAATTACTTAACTTTCTAGGCCTTGGTTTCCTCACTAGCAAAATGTAAATACTAATGATCTGTACATTGATGTTATGAATGAAAGAAAAATATTCCTCACTGTTGATAATATAACATAAACATTGTATCTTGATGTTAGAGATTAAATGAGAAAACATTAATATAAAAGGGCTTCCCTGTTGGCTCAGTGGTAAAGAATCTGCCTGCAATGCAGGAGTTGCCAGTTTGATCCCTGGGTTGGGAAGATCCTATCAAGAAGGGCATGGTGACCCACTCTGGTATTCCTGTCTGGAGAATCTCATGAATAGAGGAGCCTTGTGGGCCACAGTCCACAGAGTCACAAAGAGTCAGACATGACTGAAGTGACTGAGAACACAGATAAGTAAAAGTGTATAGTACAATGTCTGGAATGTAGTGTATACACAACAGATGATTGATAGGGTTATTGGTTAAATTTAAGTTTGTTCTTACTTTTTATATTAGAAAATATGGCAAAGTACATTTAAAAACATTACCATTGAAGATCATGCCCATTATTTCACTTTAATATTACATAAAATAGTAAAATTTCAAACTTGTTAGCTGATTTCATGCATATTACTCTTAGTCAGCTCATGAGATAAGCAAGATGCTTATTAATATGCTTATAAAAATCAATGTAGAAAGAAAGTTTAAGAAAACTTTCATACCTCATAAAACTGACGTTTCAAGACTAGAATCCAAATAGTCTATATTCTAATAGTCCAATTTATTAGGTTCTTACAGCATATTTTACTTTTTTCAATGTGTGACTTCTTGTTGATGAATGTTGTTTGTGTGTATGCATCTTTGCAACCCCATGAGCTATAGCCCGCCAGGCTCCTCTGTCCATGGAATTTTCCAAACAAAAATACAAGAGTGGGTTGCCATGCCTTTCTCCAGGAGATCTTCCCGACCCAGGGATCAAATCTGAGTCTCTTGCTTCTCATGCATCAGCAGGTGGGAACTTTAACAGCTGAGCCACCAGGGAAGCCCATACATTTATTAAACACTTACTATTTTAGGCACTGTTATATATAATTTTCATATGTTAACTCATTTATTCTCAGAAAACATAACTTACAAAGTGACTAAGTTTACTATCCCCATTTTATATGTTGAGATTCTCTGTAGGCTAAGTAGTTTGCCAAAGATCATAAAGCCAATATGAAGAAAATATGGCATTTAAGCCAAATACTCTAACTGTAGAATTCAAACTTTCAAGTATTTTTCTTTCTATCTTATGATAAACTCATGGAAATTTTATATCTCATGCCAGCATTACTCAAAAGTGAAAATTAAATAATAGGACTAAAACCAAACACTGAATCATTTGGCAGTCTATAATAAAAACAAAGCAGTGATAGTTTAAGCTCTCTTAAATTGCATGCACAATTCTGAGTTGATGATTATGGCTCACATTTGAATATTGCCAATTTACAGAACTGTGGTAGGCTTAAATACAAGGCTATCTTTAAAAGTAGCTAAGCATTATATGCATTTGCACAGCGACAATTACTAGCTACTGTAGTCTTCAGTAGTTCAAATGCAACTCCAGGGTTATCTCATGATAAAAAAACCACTAACTCAGGTCTTCCTTCAGACAGTGGATTAGAAAACTAAAAATGAAGTGAGTACTCTGGAGGTGTCTTGCATGTGTTGCTGTCTAGAGGAGAAGAGAGCAAGGCTTCTGTATGAACTATGGCCATTCTATAAATTCTATACCATCTCAAGTTTGAATTATGCATTTCATAAGTGTTCTCTTGAGTACAAATCTGACAAGAATGAAAACATGCTTTAATATGACAATCAGTGGTCCCAACTTGTATTATCCATGAGTTCTGATAGGAAGCAGACAAGAAACAGTTATTAAACTGTATAAAATATGAATATAAATTACATAAATTTTAGTTAACTACCTCATGTGCGAATTTACTTAAAGCTCACAATTACCTGGTGGCACAGTTGGTAAAGAATCTGCCTATAATGCAGGAAACCTGGGTTCTATCCCTGGGTCAGAAGTTTCCCTGGAGAAGGAAATGGCAACCCATTCTAGTATTCTTGCCTAGAGAATCCCATGGACAGAGGAACCTGGTGGGCTACAGTCCATGGTGTTGCACAGAGTAGAACATGACTGAGTGACTAACACTTTCACTTTCACAGTTACCTTCTGGGTTATTATTATCTATGCTTTCTGAAAGAGAAATCATATAATTTAAAAAGCAGACAATAAAATTAACTTCTAACAGCTTGTAAGTAACAAATAGAAGACAGAATCTCTCTCCCTGCTTGGGGGGCTGCGTCCCTGTTATGGCCATGTTCTTGCCAAACCATGGCACCATTAATGTATCCCAACAGACATCTGAAAGACAACCAGATGTGACTGCAATGAGACAGAATTTCAGTGATGCACTGGCCTTGACAGTTTATGTTTTACTTGAATACAAGTTCTGTAAGAGTATGAAGTAATTGTTTTTAATTTTATTGTAGGCTATTGTGCATTCCTGAATATTTAATGTGTTTTATGCTTAATGTTTAATGTGTGTGTTTTATGCTTTATGTTTAATGAGAACATCCTAATGCCAAAATACAAAACAATCAGAATTTCCAGGGTAACAAATTGGGAATAAATATTAGTTTTTATGGGGATATATATATATAATATATAGGCTTTGCAGATGGCACTGTAGTAAAGGATCTGCCTGCCAATTCAGGAGCCATGGGTTCAATCCCTGGGTCAGGAAGAACCCCTGGAGTAGGAAATGGTAACCCACTCCCATAATCTTGCCTGGAAGATTTTCCATGGTCAGGGGAGCCTGGTGGGCTACAGTCCACAGGGTCACAAAAAGTCATACATGACTGAACATGCATTCTCATGTGCACACGTGTGTGTCTGTGCACATGCACACACACTCATATATATATATAATGGGGATATATAAACATGTTAGTTTCTATGGGAACATAAATATGGCATATAACAAACATGTACTTTACATGACTGAAAGAGTGGAAAAGAAAACTATGTATATGCAGATTCTATTTTAAGCATTTCTCTTAGAAAAAAAATCATACTTCAAAGCTATTTAAAAATACATTTTTAATTTTATTGTTTTCTAAATGCCTAATATGAAGAGTGCATCATGAGAAATGCTGCTCTGGAAGAAGCACAAACTGGATTTAAGATTGCCGGGAGAAATATCAGTAACCTCAGATATGCAGACGACACCACCCTTAAGGCAGAAAGTGAAGAGGAAATAAAAAGCCTCTTGATGAAAGGGAAAGAGGAGAGTGAAAAAGTTGGCTTAAAGCTCAATATTCAGAAAATGAAGATCATGGTATCTGATCCCATCACTTCATGGGAAATAGATGGGGAAACAGTGTAAACAGTGACAGATTTATTTTTGGGGGCTCCAAAATCACTGCAGATGGTGACTGCAGCTATGAAATTAAAAAATGCTTACTCCTTGGAAGGAAAGTTATGACCAACCTAGATAGCATGTTGAAAAACAGAGACATTACTTTGCAAACAAAGGTCCATCTAGTCAAGGCTATGGTTTTTCCAGTGGTCATGTATGGATGTGAAAGTTGGACTGTGAAGAAAGCTGAGCACCAAAGAATCGATGCTTTTGAACTGAGGTGTTGGAGAAGACTCTTGAGAGTCCCTTGGACTGCAAGGAGATCCAACCAGTCCACCCTGAAGGAGATTAGCCCTGGGTGTTCTTTGGAAGGAATGATGCTAAAGCTGAAACTCCACTACTTTGGCCACCTCATGCGAAGAGTTGATTCATTGGAAAAGATTCTGATGCTGGGAGGGATTGGGGGCAGGAGGGAAAGGGGACGACAGAGGATGAAATGGCTGGATGGCATCATCGACTTGATGGATGTGAGTTTGAGTGAACTCCAGGAGTTGGTGATGGACAGGGAGGCCTGGCGTGCTGTGATTCACGGGGTCGCGAAGAGTCAGACACGACTGAGCGACCGAACTGAACTGAACTGAATGGGCTTCCCTGGTAGCTTAGATGGTAAACAATATGGAGACCATAGGTGGTCTGTCCATAGGTGGGGAAGATTCCCTGGAGAAGGGAATGGCAACCCACTCCAGTACTCTTGCCAGGAGAATTCCATGGACAGAAGAGCCTGGTGGGATACAGTCCACGGGATCGCAACGAGTTGGACACGACTGAGTAACTAACACACAACTCATTTTAGTGTAATCAGGAAATCCATGGTTCTATCCACATAATCTAGAAACATTCATTGGGTTTTTTGATGAGATATAGTCAGAATCAGTAAAAGGAATGGAAAGAATATATACTTTAAACAGATTAAGATCATACATGTTGTAGTTAGCGCTTATCTGATTGAGGTGTGATATACTGGTCGCATAGAGAAATGAACAGATACTTCTGTCAAAGGAGATAAAGATTTTGGTCTTGATGCAGGAGACTATTTATAGGAGTTCAAGTAAAGCCTGATTTCTAATTGTTTAACACAAAAATTGCTACTAAAAAATACAAAGAAATCCTTTAGGTATTTTTGTTCCTTCCAAAAATTGTACAATATTATTGAAAGGAAAAATAAAAACTTTGTACATTGACAAATAGTTAAATACAGTTTCTGTAACAAACAGGTTTTATGATATTAAGAAAACAATTCAAACTCCTTGAGCCTTAGTGTTTTCATCTATAAAATGAAGATGTTATTAGTTTCCACAGAAGGTTGTTATTCAGATTAAATAAAAGCTGAAATCATAAAATGTTATTAAAAAGTTCCTGTGCTATGGTAAACTGCTTCAGTTGTGTCCTACCCTTTGTGAGGCTATGTACCGTAGCCCACTGCCCCCAAAAAAGTGTTCCTCTGTCCACGGGATTCTCCAGGCAAGAATACTGGAGTGGGTTTCCATGCTCTTCTCCAGGGGATCTTACTGATTAAGGGATGGAATCTGCTTCTCTTATATCTCCTGCATTGGCAGGCGAGTTCTTTACCACTAGCACCACCAGGGAATCCCTAAAAAGTGCCTACAAAATAAAAAAAAGTCAATGTATGTTTTCCTGCTTTATGTCCTAAGAGTTGAGCTTTCTAGATATAAAAAAGTGTTGTGAAATGCTCCCAAGAAATTGATGAAACTTGACAGCATTCTTCATGGTTGAAGCTATATGAAATTTCTAACTGGACAAAATTAAATCAATTCCTGAGTTCCCTTTTCCTCTGAAGGGAGGATCATCACTTTCTCCCCTGGAAAGTATATATAACATCTATAGCATTTCTGCTGGGATGTGAGATGATTTACAAATAATTATATCTTACTTTAATAACATGCTTCACAGATGCATCTGAGCAACAATTACATTGCTATATACCAGATGAAAAAAGTAATTTCTAAAGATAATAATATAATAATTTCTAAAATAATAATAATGATAATAAAGCAGTCTAACATGTACCAAGATACTGCTGCTGCTGCTGCTGCTGCTAAGTCGCTTCAGTCCTGTCCGACTCTGTGCGACCCCATAGACGGCAGCCCACCAGGCTCCGCCGTCCCTGGGATTCTCCAGGCAAGAACACTGGAGTGGATTGCCATTTCCTTCTCCAATGCATGAAAGTGAAAAGTGAAAGTGAGGTGCCTCAGTCGTGTCCGACTCTTCGCGATCTCATGGACTGTAGCCTACCAGGCTTTTCCATCCATGGGATTTTCCAGGCAAGAGTACTGGAGTGGGATGTCATCGCCTTCTCCGACCAAGATACTGAGTACCTACTACTTTCCTAGATCATCTCATTTAATTCTCAAACCAGCCTTACAATGTTAGTATTGTTAAAGTATGATTTTCAAAATGTTAAAAATGTGACTTATACAAGTATAAATTTTATACACATAAAATGTTTTGGTAAAGTCACTCATACTGAAATTAATAATATGGTAAACATGGTCCAAATTCATTTGAAGATCTGGGCATTTATAAGCATTTTAATAAAATAATGTTAGAATGAGAGTGATAGGCTAGCTACAAAAGTGGTTAATGTGGTTAATACCCTGCAAGATAATAAGCCATAAACTTTGAGGTTATATTTTCCATTGGACAGAAATAATTTACATCTCTACCAGCCCAAAGTCTACAAATTACATATAAATTCATTAATTTTGAGATCTTTAATAAACAGTAAGCAGGGAATGAACAAACCATGTTTTCTAAATAATTAACTAGTCCTCAAGTGGGCCTGTGCTCCTGTATAACCACTCATCTTTTAGCTTTATTTCCAAGTTTTGATAATCTTTCTTAAAAGTATTATATTAATGCCATATTTCAAGTGGTTAAGCTAAATTTTAGATAGTTTAAGTCAATTGTTTAAGGTCTCATGCTTTACTAATATTAAAGTCAAGTTTAAAACTTAAGTTTTGTTGCTCCAGAACCATAACTCTTTCCTACCACACTTATTTAATGTGTTAGATAGACTTAATTTCCCAGACATTTTATTCCCCTGTCCCTTACACACATCCTTTCCTCTCCCTTTGTGACTGTTCTGTGTTATACCATCAGAAGCAGCTAACTGAGAAGCAGAAAGTAATTCTATTGTTTCCAAACTCTGCTCAGGAAGACTTTACGGATACAAGATTTTCCATAAATTATTTGGTGAAATACTTGGCCTAACCTGAAATCATATGGGATAAAAATCTGACCTGAGCTGACATAAAGATATCTAGAGATTTTACTTATCTCTATTAGAGTGAGAGGTATTTTTTGTTGTTGTTGTTTTGCTGTTTAACTGTGTATATTTGTTTAGAGTATTACTTAGAACTACACTGCATCTGTTATTTACAAAACAAAACAAAACAAAAAAAACCCCTTAATTTAATACAGCTAGTCCCAAAATTTAGGTAAGGATCCATTGTATAGTGTGGATATTCCAAGTACAAAGAGGGAATTTCCAGGCACACTGGTCTGTGACTTTCCAGTAATTCACATTCTTAAGGAGATTTTCTCTTGACCACTCTGTCTAAATCATCAGTCCCTTCACCCTTGTCCATACCACCCCCAATCCCAGACACATATACTTACACATCTACTGCTATCTATCTATACATCTTTGTATCTATCTATCTCCCTAGCATCATCTATTTGCTTTCTTTATTATCTGTCTCATTTATAGTAACACAATCTTTAAGACAATAGAGCATTTTTTGTTGTTCTTAACAGCTTTATTCACAGAAGTAAAAGACATATAACTTACAAACAGTAATAGATGATAGGGTGAATAAAAGGAATTTAAATGCCTTGCATGTCTAATTCATGTATACTTTATAAATCTTTTAATATTTGAACTTACCATTGCTACTGTTAGCTGAAAAAGAATAATTATTGCAGAGTTATCTGAGAAACTCATCCTTTCAAGTATCACCATCCTAAATTAATAGCCATTTCATTTGTGCTTTCTTGATGGCTTTTTCACAAGGGACTGTTCACAAGATAACATCTACTTTCTTAAATCGAACTATTGATATGTAATTGATGTATAAGTGAAATCTCCTCAATCGTGTCCAACTCTTTGCAACCCCATGGACTATAAAGTCTATGGAATTCTCCAGGCAAGAATACTGGGTTGGGTACTCATTTGCTTCTTCAGGGGATCTTCCCAACCCAGGAATCAAACCCAGGTCTCCCACTTTGCAGGGGGATTCTCTATGAGCTGAGCCCATCAGGGAAGCCCAATTGATGTATATAATACATTGAAAATGGGCTTTCCAAGTAGCTCATTGGTAAAGAATCCACCTACCAATTCAGGAGACGTGAGTTTGATCCCAGAGTTGGAAAAACCCTAAAGTAGGAAATTACAACCCACTCCAATATTCTTGCCTGGAAAATTTTCCACGGACTAAGGAGCCAGGTAGGCTGCAGTCCATGGGACTGCAAAGAGTCAGACATGCCTTAGTGACTAAAACAACAACAATATTGAAAATAAAGTGAAAATTTTGGTAAGTTTCCAAATATGAACCATGACCACAATGAAGATAATGGACCTATTATATCCCGAAAGTTTCCTTGTGCCCTGTTGTAATAATCATTTCTTCTCCCTCTTGCCTTATACCTGTCTGCCACATGCATTCATCCCTAGAAAACAACTGATATGCTTTTCTCTAGAATGTCATGTGAATAAAATTATAGTATATATGCATATTTTGTCTAACTTTAATTCACCAGAATTATTTTAGCATTCACCCACTTATGTTGTTGCATGTATCTAGTTCATTCTAGTTTATTGTTCTATATTACTGTACTGTTGGTGTAACACAAATTGCATGTCTGTTCACCTGATAGACATGGTCTATTGAAATAATCATGTTTGTGTGTAGTCACTTTAGTGTTTCAATATTGATTTACAAATATTAAACTCACCTAGCAGACTTCAGATACATTCCACTTAGTAATGGTGTAATCTCCTTTTTTGGAGAAGGCAATGGCAACCCACTCCAGTACTCTTGCCTGGAAAATCTGATGGGTGGAGGAGCCTGCAGTCCATGGGGTCGCTAAGAGTTGGACACAAGTGAACGACCTCACTTTCACTTTTCACTTTCATGCACTGGAGAAGGAAATGGCAACCCACTCCAGTGTTCTTGCCTGGAGGATCCCAGGGACGAAGGAGCCTGGTGGGCTGCCATTTATGGGGTGGCACAGAGTCTGATACGACTGAAGCGACTTAGCTGCAGTAGCAGCAGCAATTTCCTTTTTAAAAATCGCTGCATTTACTTATTCTTTTAAAAAGTTATTGCATCTATGCTTAGGAGATGTATCTGCCAGTAGTACTCTGTTGACTCGCAATAACCTTGATTTTGTTTTTGGCATTAAGTTATCTTTAAATACTTGATAAAATTTACAAATAAAGCTACTTGAAATTCCCTTTGTGGGAATATATATGGAATACACACACACACACACACACACACACTACAAACTCATTTTATTTTAAACAGAAATGAAGATATCTATTTATTATTAAGTGGAATTTAGTCATGTGCATCTTTCTTGGAATTGATCTATTTAATTTGTTATTGACTCTTGGCATCAATTTGTTTCTAATATTTTTTTTTTTACTATACTTTTAGTATTTCTTTTGATAAAACCTGTCTCCTTTCTAATTTGTTTTTTCTTCTCTATTTTTTTTTTCTAATCACTTTGTCTAGAGGTTTATCAGTGTTATTGAACTATTTTGGTTTCTTTGTTTTTTCTATCCTGTTTTTCTATTTTCTATTTTGTTGATTTCCATTCTGATCTTTACTCTTTCCTTTCTCTTCCTCACTATGGATTTCACTTGTTGTTTTTGTCCAATTTATTAGATGTAACAACGTCTTTGACTTAAAGTTTTTCTCCTTCTGAAATGGGTATTTAATGTTATATCTGTATCTAACTGCCCCTCACTAATATTGATGTTTTGTTTTCATTTCCTAACTTCCTTTTTATGTTTTCAACTTGGGTTATTTTGTTTTTTGTTTTATAGTTTTCAAATATTTGGAGAGCTTTTAAGTATCATATATTAATATATAATTCAGTTTTGTCAGAGGCCTTTTTCTATTTTATTTTGTATAGTTTCTTTTGCTATGTAGGTGTTAAAACTCATGAAAACCGAAATTTGCTAATCTATATTTCAGCAATTTCTAATCTGCTGTGAACCCCATTCAGTATTCTTAAACATTCATCTAGATATAGTTTCATCTAGATGTAGTTTTCATCTGCAGTAGTCCTATTTATGTCTTTTTTATATTTTCCTTGTCTCTATATAACATGTACTAAGCTTCTTAAGCATGTGGAATAAAGTCGTAATTATTGTTTTAATGTCTTTGTTACTATTTATATAATCCCTATTATCTCTGGATGGTTTAAATTGGTTGATAGTGGATCAAATTTTTCTGCTGTTTTGTATAACTGGTAATTTTTAATGGGATACCAGATGTTTTTAAATTTTACTTTGATGGATACAGGATATTTTGTACTCCCCAAAATATTATTAAGCTTTCATTTTGGATCCATTTAAGATCTTTTTAGATCTTTTACTTTAAGTTTCTTAGTAGAGTATAGAACAGTGGTTAATTTGGAACTAAAATTCCCCCAATATAGAGGAAAAATACTCCTCAGAACTCTACCTAATGTCTCATGAATTATAAATTGTGAGGTTTTTTTCTCTAACTAATGGCAGAAGAAATTGTTCTTGGCCTGCTGAGATATAGATATTGTTTATAGTGCAACAGGCGAGAAATTTCTATTGCTTTGGAAATTTCAGAAATGCTGCTTTAAAAAAATGAATGCATATTTATGCTAAATAATCATTGTACAGGTTTTATAGTTTTACTTGTGCATACCAATTTTCATCCTTTTCTTACAGTGAAAACAATTATTGGTTTATGTATAGAAAATATATATACTTAAATGTTGATGGGAAGGGTAAGTAATTATATTTGGTTCCTCATCCAATTGTTTTATATGTAAGAAGAAAATCTCTAGTTATAATTGGAAGAGAAGGAATTTGAAACCTTTATATGACAAATAAATCTCATGCAGTATTCAAAGTCATAAGTGAATATAATCAGATTTCTTTCATTATTTTGTCTAAAAATTAATTTTTACTGCTTATATCTTATGTGTTTCTCCCCATTCCATGAAACAAATTATAATGAAAACTTCTAAACCATATAGCACTCTGCTCTGTGTGTGTGTGTGTGTGTGTGTGTGTGTGTGTGTTTAATCCTAATTAAAATGAAGAGTAGAAGCTCTGAGTCATTAAAAAAGACAAGTAGTTAGAGCTTGCTTTTTAGAACCTGAATCTTGAGAGTTGAAAGGAAAAAATAAAAGCAAAACTACAAGCTAATTTCTTTGTCTCTTTTGTCTTTGTTTCTATTCAATTTCTCCTTTTTTTCTTGTTCACATTTACTTTTTCTCTTTGTTCCTATTCTTTAATTTTCTATAGTGTTTTAAATTTGGTCTTTTTTAACATTGTTCCTCTTTTACTCTGTCTTTTTTTTTTTTTTTTAGTTCGCCTTCCTCTTATCTGATCTTTGTAGATCCTTGTCCTATAGATGTCTAATTGCCATGATTTCATCATAAAAATCAATGATTTTTTATCAGAAATATACTGCATTAAACATTAACTCCTCAAATCAGGAATCACATTGAACTATTTTAGTGGTAAAAATGAAACAGCCACAGGAAGCATATTTGCCTTTTTCTCTTGTTTAAGCTAATGAACCCTGTGCTGAAGTACAATTTTAATTATTCGCTCTTTCATGCATCCAAGAAATTATCAATTTTAAAAGAGTAGTAAAGGATTCTTTACTTAAAATGAGCAAGCCAAAGATGGTAAAGCTAATATTTATGCCCAAAGGACTTTAGCTATTTCTTATCTGTTCCAGTCTTACAGTGGAATTGCTCTCTCTGTCATAGTCAGCAAGGTCCTGAAAAGGAGATAGGAAAGATGGGCTTTTAAGCAATATCACTGGCAAAAAATATTTTGTAATACGTGTAATTTCCAATGTGAACCAAGCTCCTTATCTTTTTATAGAAGAATTCACACTAGTTTGTATTTAGAAGTATTGCGTGCTTTTAGGCACTCAGTCTTGTCTGGCTCTTTGCCATCCCATGGACTGTAGCCCACTAGGTTCCTCTGTACATGGAATTTTCCGGGAAGACTGAAGTGGGTTGCCATTTCCTACTCCCAGGTATCTTCCAGACCCAGGGATAAAACTTACATCTCCTGTATTGGCAGGTGAGTTCTTTACCACTAGTGACCCCTGGGAAGCTACTGTGAGATAATGGATATGTCTCTTGTATTGCAAGTGGATTACCACTGAGCCATGTTGATGTATGGCAAAAAAAAATACAATATTGTACTTAGCCTCCAGTTAAAATAAATAAATTTAAATTTTTAAAAAATATTTAAAAATAAGTATTATTAAACCATATATTCAAATATTATTGATGAAGTCTAAAAGTCACATCATCCACAAAGACAAAGAATGTGTCTTATCATGTTAGGGCTGCTATAAAAAATATCATGAACCAGTTGCTTAAAAATCAAGCATTTATCTCTCTCAGTTCTAGAGGCTAGAGGGTCCATGATCAAACTTTCAGCCATTTGGCATCTGATGAGAGTCTTCTGCTTGATTGACAGATGGCTGCTTCTTGCTGTATCCTCATATGACCAAGAGAAAGAGATCATCTCTAGAGTGTCTCTTCTTATAAGGACACTAATCCCACTCATGTAGGCTTCACTCTCATGATATACTTTCTTCCCAAAGGCCTTACTTCCAAGACCATCATACTGGGTTGAGAGCTTCAGTATATGAATGTTAAATGGATATATACATCCAATCCATAGTAGGGTACCATTTAGTAACAAATTCCCACAAAATACTTTATACTTAAATACAGTCAATGAATCATTTCTGTTCAGATCACTCAGTCATGTTTGACTCTTTGCCACCCATAGACTGCAGCACACCAGGCTTCCCTGTCCATCACTAACTCCTAGTGCTTGCTCAAACTCATGTCCATTGTGTTGGTGGTGCCATCTAATCATCTCATCCTCTGTCATCCCCTTCTCCTCCTGCCTTCAAGCTTTCCCAGCATCAGGGTCTTTTCCAATGAGTCAGTTCTTTTCATCAGGTGGCCAAAGTATTGGAGCTTCAGCTTCAGTATCAGTACTTCCAATGAATATTCAGGACTGATTTCCTTTAGGATGGACTGGTTGGATCTCTTTGCAGTCCAAGGGACTCTCAAGAGTCTTTTCCCACACCTCAGTTCAAAAGCATCAGTTTTTTGTTGCTCAACTTTCTTTATGGTCAAATTCTTTCATCCATACATGACTACTGGAAAAACCATAGCTTTGACTAGATGAAACTTTGTTGGCAAAGTAACGTCTCTGCTTTTATATACCATTTAGGTTTGTCAGAGCTTTCCTTCTAAGGAATAAGCGTCTTTTAATTTCATGGCTGCAGTCACCATGCACACTGACTTTGGAGCCCAAGTAAATAAAATCTGTCACTGTTGCCATTATTTCCTCATCTATTTGCCATGAAGTGAAGGGACCAGATGACATGATCTAAGTTCTTCGAATGTTGAGGTTTAAGCCAACTTTTTCACTTTCCTCTTTCACATTCATCAAGAAGCTCTGCAGTTCTTCTTTGCTTTCTGCCATAAGGGTAGTGTCATCTGCATATCCGAGATTATTGATATTACTCCCAGCAATCTTAATTCCAGCTTGTGCTTCATACAGACCGACATTTCCCATGATGTACTCAGCATATAAGTTAAATAAGCAGGGTGACAATATACAGCCTTGATGTACTCCTTTCCCAATTTGAAACCAGTCCATTTTTCCATGTCTGGTTCTAACTGTTGCTTTTTGACCTGCATACAGATTTCTCAGCAAGCAGGTAAGGTGATATGGTACTCCCATCTCTTAAGAATTTCCAAAGTTTGTTATGATCCATGCAGTGAATATTCACTTATAAAATGAATGCATAGTTTGAATAAATAAACAGTAAAAAAATATATAGAAAAAGATCAGTTCTTCTTATTGTCTCAATATTTTCATTTGCCATCTTGACCTTAGATGCAAAACAACAACAAAATGGTGTTAGTATCCCAGATGTGATTTATTGGCCTTTATTTAAGTTATCCTTCTATTTCCTATATTCATTTTGAAGATCTTTTCAAGGGCTTACGTGGAGAAATAGAATAAGTGACTATTGCTCATGAGTGACAGTATTTCAATGAATAGGCAAAAATTTTACCTGTTGATTTTTTACCTTTTTTTTTTTTTTTACCTATTTTAGGACTGATTTCCTTTAAGATTGACTGGTTTTATCTCTTTGCAGTCCAAGGTAATAAAATAGGCAATAAAACTTTTTTTACCTGCTGATTTTTTACCTATTTTCAATAGGTAAAAATTTTATCCCATTTGTACCTACCACAAGGATAGACAGTCATTCCTTTTCAGATACCACATTACTCATGACATGGCCTACAGATACCAAGGACATATAGCCATGAAAGCATGGAAACACACATTACTCCTTCTTTAACATCTCACCACAAATTATACTAGGGACATCCACTTAAACAAGGTAGCTTATATAAGGCTGGACAGTATAAAATCACTTCCAATAGCCTTGTTTCCAAATTAACCCTGCATTTTGATTCATCACTTGGCAGACCCATACAGTAAGTTTCCCACAGAACCAAATATTTTTCCTATCCACTATCATTTTTGAAGAAAAGATATAGTCATCAAATTTTGGCACATTACCTAGTATATATTTTGTGCTTAAACAAATACAAAGTTTCATTTTTTTTAATTTATTCTTTTATTACCCTGAAAACATAAAAATGAAGATAATAAACATATATTTACCATTTAATTTTGTGTCCTTATTAATACAATAGGGGCATTCGGCATGGTACACTTTTTTCCAAATATAAAAACCCCAGAGTAAAGGAGTGTAAGTAAATGAAATTCAAATCTGGAAGTTAGTGCAATAGAAAGTTGGGTCAAACACAAATTATGAAGTTTGAGAAAAGACAGAATCTGGATTCATGCAGACACTCCTTAAGACAAGTGCTTTGATATTGCATATTGATTGATAGAGATATGGTAGGGTTGTGGCAATAATATTGGGGGGAGTTTGGAAGGAAATACTCTTGTATAAGGGACTGTTGTGGAGTGTGACTGGATAATAAGGGAGGCTCATGAGTCTAGACTTAATCCACATTGAATAAAAGAGAGTGGAGCCAAAGTGCCTTCACATTCAATGTGGTTTTGAAACTTCAGACTAAAAAGGTTTTGCAAATTAGAAAAAAAAATGTGATTTGCATTATGTTGAGTTTTATATTGTGCTTTGATAATAAAACAAAATTATCTTGAAGGCAGTTGACCTTGAAGCTGGAACTAAAGTATTGGAGTAGAACATAAGACTCATCTCTCACAGCAATACTTTGAGAAAAGGAAGAGAATCTAGGAAGAATTAGGGTTAAAATAAGTGCACTGAATAAATATAAAATCCACTGAAAGTTATTCTAAAAAAGAAAGCTGGTTTAACAGTGTCAGAGAAGACAAATAGAAATTTTATGTGAAATGGTCTTGCACATAAGACATATTGTTAGAATTTTGTTGTTATGTGAAATAAACCCACTTTATTTTCAAAGATATATTTCAAAGAGATATGTGTTATAATACTCGTTCTTCTTAAAGAAGACAGAAGGTATATATATTTACTAATATAAAGACTAAAATTAAATTCACACCAAAATATATAGTAACTTACAGTTAACTGCTACCTTGAAAAAATTATATTCTGAAAGTTTTAAGTCCTGAAAATGATTATTCAGTTAATCCCCTGAACTTGATGGGATTAGGAAGTTATTTAGCTCTGAGTGCCACCATATCTAGAGATGTCACCTAGAGAACTACACAGTCATCTGAATAAAAGGAAAGAAGAAAAAGAAGGGAGGAGCTAAATAGACAGAGAAAAGAGGAAATTCAAATGCCAAGACTATGGCCCAGTATCAGCCATTATTATTCCTAGTGGCCTGAGGCAGCAATGAAATACTCTAGTCTTGCTCTATGTCAAAACAAATATTCTTCCTTTAACACTGGCTGGGAAAAACAGGTCATAGAAATTTTGTTCTATTTTTCACCACTTTGTTTTATCGGTTCCTAGTTCATAAGCTATACATATAGTTACCAATATTCTTATCAGCAATAAAAGGAATGATAAATGTCCTGCATCATGTGTATTAAAATTTAGTCAACTCTCAAAAAAGAACTGTAATTAAAAGTTAGTTAAGGATGAATAATTCAATCTATGCTATTTCACTGGCCAACTGGATGAAATTTAGCAAGATGGGATAACACTACTTATTTTAGTCATTAATTCTCAAAAAAAGAAAAATAACATTATGGTTCATGTGAGTGAATGATTTTCAAAGCAGTTTAAAATCAGAAACACCAAGGTAAATTCTGCAACAAATGATTTGGATTACCATTAATCTGGAAAAAGTCATTCTAGATCTTTGATTTTAAAAAAAAATACTTTTCAAAATAATAGGCTTGACAAATCTATTTACTAGAACTGCATAAGTGATTGATTCCAACATCTTAAAGAAGTAAAAACTAGACTAACTGCTGAGGATATTAGGAACAACAAAATTCTATCAATGGTGGACCTTGGTAACTCAAATACCTGTACTTACCATTCAGCTTGTTAATAGAATGGTGGACTAGCTGAAAAAGAACACCTTGGTAACACCTGAGGAAAATGTTGCCCCTTGATGGCTATTTCTAAATGCCATTTGACATCTATATATATTTTTTTCAAAAGAGCTGAGAACTGTCTTATCTTTTTACTTATTTTCCCAGCCATACTTACTTACATTAAGTCAGTTGGGCATATTTTTTGTTGCTGTTTTGCTTGGGCTTTTAAACATTAGTGTAGATCATAATATATTAACATTAATTTCCCTTGTGAAAAGCATACAGCAGCACACTGACAATCCAAGGTTTGTTGGTTGGTTAATCTATTAGTATGTGAACCTCAATAAGTTTCTAGTTTTGTCTATGCTTGAATGCAAAGTGAAGATAAAATCTTCTCTATTACATGGCAGAGGAGAATTACATGAGATTAAAATTTGGATTTATATTTCCAACAATATGGCATACCAGATATTCTAAAGGTCCAGCCCACAAAAATATAACCTGATTTCAAAAAAAGTGTGACAAACATAAATTTAGGTTTTGCTTACTTTCATTAGAAGAAAAATGACAGATTTTTAATAAGCAACTCACCTCTTTCATCCAAATTACTGTCTTGAATATATTATATCAATAAGAAATATTAAATATAGTCATAGCTATCATCTATCTGCCTATCTACTCATTCTATCTTAAAATCATAATATTCTAGATATGCTAAAAAAAAAGTATGCTGGAAAATAAAAATTTGCTTTGAAGACTATTTCATCTTCACCATTCTCAATAACAAAGAAAATAAGTTCCCTCATAAAGTTGTATTCCAGACTTTTTCATCAGCATTCATGCTTGATTTAAAGGAGAAAAAAAATGCAAATTCCATATTTAATTATATCTAATCAGGGTTATAGCTCAGGTTAAAATAACTTACATAAGTCCTGAATTAGTGCTTTGTATTTCTTCTGTTCAGACTCATGAAAAAATTTTCTGAAGATTTGTTTAACTTTATTGAATATTCCAAATCATTTTTTTAAATTTTTAAATAAACATTTTATTCTTTGTCAGTTTTCAACTACTTCTAGCAGTATTTGTGTCAGACTTTTGCCACCTCATGGACTATAGAGTTCCAGGCTCCTCTGTCCATGGAATTTTCCAGGCAAGAATACTGATGTAATTGATTGCCATTAACTACTCTAGGGGATTCCTTTGTGGCTCAGCTGGTAAAGAATCTGCCTGCAATGTGGGAGACCCGGGTTCAATCCCTGGGTTGGGAAAATCCCCTGGAGAAGAGAACCCACTCCAGTATTCTGGCCTGGAGAATTCCAAGTGTCACAAAGAGTCAGACATAGCTGAGCGACTTTCACACTCACATTTTTCACTCTAGGTGACCTTCCCAACCCAGGGACTGAAACGAGGTCTCTTACATCTATGGCATTAGCAAGCAGTTTCTTTACCACTACACCATCTGGGAAACCCATTTCTTCATTCTTCATTTCAGTTCAGTCACTCAGTCGTGTCTGACTTTTTGTTACCCCATGAATTGCAGCATGCCAAGCCTCCCTGTCCATCACCAACTCTTGGAGTTCACCCAAACCAATGTCCATCAAGTCGGTGATGCCATCCAGCCATCTCATCCTCTGTCGTCCCCTTTTCCTCCTCCCCCCAATCCCTCCCTGCATCAGAGTCTTTTCCAATGACTCAACTCTTCACATGAGATGGCCAAAGTACTGGAGTTTCAGCTTCAGCATCAGTTCTTCCATTGTACACCCAGGTCCAGCCCCAGCAGGATCCAGGGGTCCCCTCAGGGGAGACGGCATCGGCAAGAGAGATTTAGAGAGAGATAAAGAAAGAATGTTGCAGATAAGAAAATAGAGGAGAGAAAGAGGTTGATATTCCTTGATTTATGCAGAAAGCCAATAAAGCCCCAGCATGGGACTTGCTCTGTTCACGTAGGCCACAGGAACCCTCTTGATGGGGATAAGGTGCAGAGCACCTTCTCTAGAGGGTGTTAGAAGCCTGGGCAGGAAAGTGAACTCAGAGAGCCTCTACATTCCAAGAGATCAGCCTGAAAAAGAAAGGGAGAGAGAGAAAGAAAAAATGACATGTGGTGACCAAGCTTCGGGGAGCGAGGCCCGTAACTTTACTCTCAAAAGGAACTTTTATATCTTGCCTTGTACATAGAGGGAAATGAAAGATGCAAAGTCATGCAGAGTCAGCCCAAACATTACATCTGTTTTGTCTTTATCAAAACCAGAATTTTTTCTGCATACCTTTCCCATAAACAATGTTGTGTACATTATCTTCTGGCCTTGGAGGCCTGTGGACATTTTATAACACTCTTTTGATAAAGGCTGCTCAACCAGAAAACTTCTTTTCCCTTGAAGTGTTTTTTTCTTTATATTTCTAATCTGTGTCAGCCTCAGGAAGTATTAAACAGAGTTACATTCTCACGGAGCAAAGGTGCAGTGAGTTACAACAAAGAAAGAACAAATTAGCTCAAAGGTCTGATGTGGTTAATTCAATGGCCACTACTTGTTTTTCTTACATTCCAACTGTGTTAACTAATGCACTTGCAGGTACACAATGGATAAAGGATATGGGAACTTGGCAGCAAGCATTGGCTCAACAGTGAAATCCCACACCAGAACTAATCTAATAGTTTTAAACTCTTTGAAAGGCTCTATATTTTTAGAATGTTTTAGGCTTCCCATGTCTCTCATGGTTGGGAGGCTGTGAACAATCACAAGCATAGCTGCAAGTATCTGGATAAACTGCCAAGCAAGCTAGCAAGCCAACAGAGGGGGTTTGAATTGAAATATTCCCCTCTTGCCCAAGAGACTTATGAACTAGAGGCCGAAGTTTATTCTTTCCAGAGAAAGGTGGTTGCAGATAGCACCCTGTTAATGTCAGAAGAGTTGATGAATGGCACAAAATAGTAAGAGAGACAGATTCTGGTTTTGGGGTAGATGCTCAAGCAGGTCCAGGAGTCCCTCGAGTCCTGATCAGCCTTGCTCATGAGGTCTCTCCCACATGACCTTGTCATGGGTGGGATCTCCTGTGATGGCTCCTGGGACTCCCTGTCTATCACCAACTCCCAGAGTTCACCCAAACCCACATCCATCAAGTCAGTGATGCAATCCAGCCATCTTATCCTTTGTCACCCCCTTCTCCTCCTGCCCCTAATCCCTCCCAGCATCAGAGTCATTTCCAATGAGTCAATATTTCATATGAGGTGGCCAAAGTAATGGAGTTTTAGTTTAAGCATCAGTCCTTCCAATGAACACCCAGGACTTATCTTCTTCAGGATGGAATGGTTGGATCTCCTTGCAGTCCAAGGGACTCTCAAGAGTCTTCTCCAAAGCTGTAGTTCAAAAGCATCAATTCTTCAGCACTCAGCTTTCTTCACAATCCAATTCTCACATCCAGCACATGACTACTGGGAAAACCATAGCATTGACTAGATGGACCTTTGTTGGCAAAGTAATATCTCTGCTTTTTAATATTCTACCTAGGTTGGTCATAACTTTCCTTCCAAAGAGTAAGCATCTTTTAATTTCATGAATGCAATCACCATCTGCAGTGATTTTGGAGCCTCTAAAAATAAAATCTGACACTGTTTCCACTCTTTCCCCATCTATTTGCCATGAAGTGATGGGACCAGATGCCATGATCTTCGTTTTCTGAATGTTGAGCTTTAAGCCAACTTTTTCACTCTCCTCTTTCACTTTCATCAAGAGGCGTTTTAGTTCCTCTTCACTTTCTGCCATAAGGGTGGTGTCATCTGCATATCTGAGGTTATTGATATTTCTCCCGGCAATCTTGATTCCAACTTGTGCTTCTTCCAATCCATCGTGTCTCATGATGTACTCTGCATATAAGTTAAATAAGCAGGATGACAATATACAGCTTTGACGTACTCCTTTTCCTATTTGGAACCAATCTGTTGTTTCATGTCCAGTTCCAATTGTTGCTTCCTGACCTGCATATAGGTTTCTCAAGAGGCAGGTCAAGTGGTCTGGTACTCCCATCTCTTTCAGAATGTTCCACAGTTTATTGTGATCCAAACAGTCAAAGGCTTTGGCATAGTCAACAAAGCAGAAATAAATGTTTTCCTGGAACTCTCTTGCTTTTTCCATGATCCAGCAGATGTTGGCAATTTGATCTTTGATTCCTCTGCCTTTTCTAAAACGAGCTTGAACATCTGGAAGTTCACAGTTCACATATTGCTGAAGCCTGGCTTGGAGAATTTTGAGCATTATTTTACTTGCATGTGAGATGAGTGTGTGATAGTTTGAGCATTCTTTGGCATTGCCTTTCTTTGGGATTGGAATGAAAACTGACATTTTCCAGTCCTGTGGCTACTGCTTAGTTTTCCAAATTTGTTGGCATATTGAGTGCAGCACTTTCACAGCATCATCTTTCAGGATTTGAAATAGCTCCACTGGAATTCCATCCCCTCCACTAGCTTTGTTCATAGTGATGCTTTCTAAGGCCCACTTGACTTCACATTCCAGGATGTCTGGCTCTAGGTAAGTGATCACACCATCATGATCATCTTGGTCGTGAAGATCCTTTTTTGTACAGTTCTTCTGCGTATTATTATCACCTCTTCTTAATATCTTTTGCTTCTGTTAGGTCCAAACCATTTCTGTCTTTTATCGAGCCCATCTTTGCATGTAATGTTCCCTTGGTATCTCTTATTTTCTTGAAGAGATCTCTAGTCTTTCCCATCTGTTGTTTTCCTCTATTTCTTTGCATTGATTGCTGAAGAAGGCTTTGTTATCTCTTCTTGCTATTCTTTGGAACTCTGCATTCAGATGCTTATATCTTTCCTTTTCTCCTTTGTTTTTCACTTCTCTTCTTTTCACAGCTATTTGTAAGGCCTCTCAAGACAGCAGTTTTACTTTTTTGCATTTCTTTTCCATGGGGATGGTCTTGATCCCTGTCTCCTGTACAATGTCATGAACCTCAGTTCATAGTTCATCAGGCACTCCATCTATCAGATCTAGTCCCTTAAATCTATTTCTCACTTTCACTGTATAACCATTCATTCTTAACATGGGCTTATTAGGTTTTGCTTACTTAAATGGAAAAGTTTAGTGATTCCCTGTAAATAATGAGGTGTAAAGTCCTGTAAATTTTGCAGTCCCCATATTTACCAGTGATCTAATATTTATCTTTCTTTTTATAGGTAATTTTCATAATTTGATTTAAATTGCTCATTTAGCAACAGAATATATTTTTTGTCTATAGGAATAATGCAAGTGCTACCAAATTCAAAAATAATTCCTTGAACTTTAGGAAAGTGACTTCATCTAATTATTGCAAATGGATCCATTTCAGAGATTGATATGCTACCAAATTTTGTCTCATGTATAACCCAAAGCTTAATTTTCAAGCATGAGGTAAAGGCACTCTTATGTGAATAACAATAGTTGGATGTCCATTATTTCTTAAGTACTAGGGCATTTTATACTGGACAAAACATGTATAGAATTTTTATGTTCATAATAACATGCTAAAATACATTTTTCAATTTTATATGATCATCTTTCATCTAATTTTAGTTTCTTAAGTGTGTGTTTTATTTATTTAATTGTAGGCTCCTAGAAAAGATAACTTGAAAAGAAAGAAATGGTTTTATGATTATGACTAAGTTGCCATTTTAGGTTTAGCAAATTTTGTCATGACTTGTATTACATGATGTGTTTATCAACTGTATATTAATAATAACTTGTAGGATAACAATTGGAAAGATCTGTATAGCTAAAAAACTAGCAGTCACTAGAAACAAAAAATATTCAAATATAAAAATTTCAACTAATAGTAGTTTTTGCATTACTATTTGGAGAAAATTATTACTGTTTGGAGAAAACATATTAGTAATTCAGGAGAGAAAGGAAATTTAAAACTGATAGATAAAGGATTTGTTAATACTTTTTTAAAAATAGATGATTTGGGTATTAAATCAATATGGCCTCTAGATTTTATTAACACATTTAAAATAATATTGTATATGAATTTAGTATCAGTCTTAACAATAAGTTCATGATAAATTTTAGCAACTGCTGAAACCTAAATAATTAATTAACCAAAGTTCTTTGTCACAAAATGGAAGATCAATAAACGTGTGTTGAAAAGAATGAAATAAAAATGATACTGTAGAAGAGCTTTCATGAGATTTTATTTCTCTGATTCAATGCTAAGGTTTGTGAAATTCTGTCTTACTTGGTAGATCAACTTGGTTTGTCTTAAACCAAGAGGCACACTTAATTTAGAGCCATGGAATTTGTGTGAATTATAAAGGTGTAATTATCTGTGTGCTCAGTCACTCAGTCATGTCTAACTCTTTGCAACACCATGGACTCTAGTCCATCAGGTTTCTCTGTCCAGGGGATTCTCCAGGCAAGAATACTAGAGTTGATTGCCATTTCCTCCTCCAGATCTTCCCAGTCCAGGGGTGGAAACTGTGTCTCCTGCAGCTCCTGCATTGCCAGATGGATTGTTTACCACTGTGCCACCTGGGAAGCCCAAAGCTATGTATAATTGGAAATGTTCTGTGTTAGGTTATTAGCAATAGAATATAATGTCAATATAATCACGAAACTTAAAATCAACATGATATTAGGAGAAAAATAAAAGACAGTGAGGCAAAAGCTATAGAATGTTTACATTCTTGCAACCATTATGAATGAGGTTAAACAAGGGTATAGCTGGTGTCTGACTATGTAGAGCAGAGTTTGGCTACATTTAAAGCAAATAGTCAACATTTTCAGTTGTTCTTGTTAATAATTCCCCTCACAGATATGAGAATACATTGAAAACAGCCCCAGTTAATAAGAAAACAGCGAGCCACTGGGGGAAGAATTCTAGGGGTCCTGTAGCTCTAAATTTGAGGAAGAATTGCATTGGAATTTGGAAAAATTTGATTACAGGACAAAGAATGAGAGTTCCTGATGTTGATAAGACAGCATATTAAAAACCTAGACAGCATATTAAAAAGCAGAGACATTATTTTGCTGACAAAGGCAGGGATGACAAAGGATAAAATGGTTGGATGGCATCACTGACTCAATGGATATGAGTTTGAGCAGGCTCTGAGAGTTGGTGATGGACAGAGAAGCCTGGCATGCTGCAGTCCATGGGGTCACAAAGATTTGGACACAACTGAGCGACTGAACTGAAATGATGTTGGATATCACTTTCTACCTCATTCACAAGGGTCTAGTCCTTGTTACCTTGTATTTGTCTCAGAGCTTTTTACCTTTGGCCTGTTTATCTCCATGTACTTCTTCAAAGATTTCTATAACTTTCTTTATGGTCATAGAAAAATATCTGAATCTTCTTTGAAAAGCCATCCTTGATGATACCATATAAATAAATACACAGTCACTTTCCAATACTCTGCCTTAAGTTTTCTTCATAGATCTCATCAGTATCTATATGTATCTATTTATCTATCTTGCTTATCTATCTACCTAAATCGATCTATTAGTGTAGCTATCTCTTTTCCACTAGAATTTATGCTTTATAAGAACAGACATTTCATCTAGCTTATTCACTCTTATAAACCCAGTTCTGAGAACAGTACCAATACATGGTAAGTTCTTGCCAATTATTTTTTGGGTAAATAGTTGAATATAGTAGAAAAAAAAGCAAATATGTTTTTAATGACTACTAAGTCTAGTTCATAGTAGGCATCTATCATGATAAATGAGCTTGCAGCACTGACCTCACAGCCACAATCCCACCTCAAGTTTCCCAATAAAAATAAATTTCAGCAGTGTTATGGAAAGGATTTTCTGTTGACTCAATGACTCCTTCAAATTTAGTAACAAGGAATTTATATGTATATAGCTAAGGAAAATTTAAATTTAAGTAGATTAGGAAAATACAAGATGAAATAAAGATATCTTCAATACTTTAAAAGCAAGACATCATAATTTTGAATTTAAGCATAGAATTTCAAGATACAGTTTGAGGATGAATATAAATAAATAGTACTGTTATCCCCAAAACATATTAATTATGGATACTGAAACCGACTAAAAGTTTTTAAATTAAAAGTCTTTAAATAAATAAAAAAGATAGTATAAATACCAAAGGTAGTTTTGAATTTAAGAATAATGCATTGCTTTACATGACCTCTTTATTATTAATTTTAATTGGCATACAGACCTGTAACAGTAATAGGTATCATCAATGATGTTTTAGAATAGTTGTGTTGAAACTTTAGCTCATTATAACTGTAAAATCCACAAATATAACTAAAGAAAACAACTTCAACTCTTGGGGAGAAACATGCTTTCTAAAATTAATTCTAAATAAAGTAAAAATTATGTTCATTTGTTATTTATTTTATGTTTTTTCTTTTTTTTTTTTTTTTAAGTAACATAGGGAAATAGTTTTGCCTTGTGAATTTGGCACCAAATTACCTGGTGTAATTGACACCAAAACGTTTCACATTTGTTTTCTCCAACACTCGTGCCATATAAGAAACAATAATTTGTTGACATTATATTGGCATCAGTAATTTGTTGACATTAAATTCAGCTTATTGAATTTTCTATTAAGGAAAGAATTTGAACTGTAATGGCTGAGTCTACTGAAAATGTAGATGTACAAGGGAGAAACACACCAATTAAGCATGCAAAAAATTGAATACTGAATTCTGGTATTTATGAGTTATACTATAAGTTGGAGATTTTTTTAATTCTTATATAAATCAACCATGCCTCTACCTTCAAGATGATAATTTTAATTTTACTCATCAATTACACCCATAGCACAAAATAAATGAAGCAAAAACTGATAGAATTAAGAGAAACAGACAAATCAGAATCATACTTAAAGTTCTAACAGCTCTTTCCCTAGAATTGATAGAAAAGTAGAATGAAATATGTTCCTAAATGATATTTATATAACACTATAGCCAATTCCAGTTGAGCTATTTCAAATCTTGAAAGAAGATGCTGTGAAAATGTTGCACTCAATATGCCAGCAAATTTGGAAAACTCAGCAGTGCCACAGGACTGGAAAATGTCAGTTTTCATTCCAGTCCCAAAGAAAGGCAATGCCAAAGAATGCTCAAACTATCACACAATTGCACTCATCTCACATGCTAATAAAGTAATGCTCAAAATTCTCCAAGCCAGGCTTCAGCAATATGTGAACTGTGAACTTCCAGATGTTCAAGCTGGTTTTAGAAAAGGCAGAGGAACAAGAGATCACATTGCCAACATCCACTGGATCATTGAAAAAGCAAGAGAGTTTCAGAAAAACATCTATTTCTGCTTTATTGACTATGTCAAAGCCTTTGACTGTTTGGATCGCAATAAACTGTGGAAAATTCTGAAAGAGATGGGAATACCAGACCACCTGACCTGCCTCTTGAGAAACCTATATGCAGGTCAGGAACAGTTAGAACTGGACATGGAACAACAGACTGCTTCCATATAGGAAAAGGAGTACGTCAAGGCTATATATTGTCGCCTTTCTTATTTAACTTATACGCAGAGTACATCATGAGACATGCTAGACTGGAAGAAGCACAAGCTGGAATCAAGATTGCCGGGAGAAATAGCAATAATCTCAAATATGCAGATGACACCACCTTTATGGCAGAAAATGAAGAGGAAATACAAAGCCTCTTGATGAAAAAGAAAAAGGAGAGTGAAAAAGTTGGCTTAAAGCTCAACATTCAGAAAACTAAGATCATGGCATCTGGTCCCATCACTTCATGGGAAATAGATGGGAAAAAGGCAGAAACAGTGTCAGACTTAATTTTTTAGGGCTCCAAAATCAGTGCAGATGGTGATTGCTGCCATGAAATTAAAAGACACTTACTCCTGGGAAAGAACGTTATGACCAACCTAGATAGTATATTGAAAAACTGAGACATCATATTGCCAACAAAGGTCTGTCTAGTCAAGGCTTTGGTTTTTCCAGTGGTCATGTATGGATGTGAGAGTTAGACTGTGGAGAAAGCTGAGTGCCAAAGAATTGATGCTTTTGAACTGTGGTGTTGGAGAAGACTCTTGAGAGTCCCTTGGACTACAAGGAGATTCAACCAGTCCATTCTAAAGGATATCAGTACTGGATGTTCATTGTAAGGAATGATGCTGAAGCTGAAACTCCAGTACTTTGGCCACCTCATGTGAAGAGTTGACTCATTGGAAAAGACCCTGATGCTCGAAGGAATTGGGGGCAGGAGGAGAAGTGGACGATAGAGGATAAGGTGGCTGGTTGACATCATTGATTCGATGGATGTGAGGTTGAGTGAATTCCGGGAATTGGTGATGGACAGGGAGTCCTGGCATGCTGTGATTCATGGGTTCGCAAAGAGTCGGACACGAATGAGCAACTGAATTGAACTGAACTGATAGCCAACAATGGTAAACGTGCATCATTTTCAATCCACATAGTTTTTCCACTAAGGTAAGTTTCAAAAGATTATAAACACACATAATTAGTTCTGTGTCAATTAGTCAAGAAGTCTCAAAGAAGTAATGACTACTACAACTTCCAGTTTGGTTTGCCATACTTACAAAAATTTGCCCTATAAAGAAATGAAAGAATCTGTGGACTTCAAAGGAACCTCACTGCACATGAGGCAGGATGAGAATCATGTTTGCACTTGTACTCCTTGCACTCAAATCTGTGGGAGTGGACAATGCAAAGCAGGTAGGTATATACTGACATGTATGGTCAGTATGTGTATGTGTTATAGCTGAGGACCAGTGAGCTTAGATAACTCTCCATTTTATAAAAGGACTTTTAGCACATATGTCCACCCTCCTTCAGGAAAGTGATGTTATCTTTACTATTCTTATCGGGAAATAAATATACCTTCTGACCCTGGAAGAAGATACTATTTCTAGCTTCCAAGTGTGTTATCTGTGAAACATCTTTGAAAAAATAACCAGGAGAAAAGCTGACATGTGGCATGTAGTGGTGGTTTAGTTGCTAAATCATGTCTGATTCTTGCAACCCCATGGACTATAGCTTTACTGACTGAGCTATGACGGAAGCTGCATGGTATAAAGAAATGCCATCAAAATGTGCCTTCCAACAGTATGTTGTTGGTGGTTTGTTGGAGCACTCATTTGGATATAGGATTTAGTGCCCTGCTAAGATGGTATAAACATACTGTTTGTTGTTGTCGTTTAGTTGCTAAGTTGTATCCAACACTTTTGCGACCCCATGAACTGCGACCTGAAAGGCACCAAGTGTAACTGTATCAGATTGGAACCCAATAACTTTAAGATGGTTAGAAAATGTTCAGATATTTCCGTCAGTTTTGTTCATATCCCTTTCATGTTGCAGATGATGGAGCACCTTATATCATCCATGAATTCTGCATGCATCTGCATACCTTGTCCCTGTGAACTGGTCCTGTCCAGTAACTTGGTGACTCTGGCCAACTTGATGTATTGCACATGGTGTATGTCCATAATGGAGCATGATGGCAGTATGGCAGACAGCTGAATTATAAGTTTAAAAAATATATCAAAAGTTCTGAGTAGTAATTTTTAAAGTTTTAAAATGAAACATATAGTTTTATGAATTTAATAAGAGAATGGTGTAAGTAAATGATGAAATCTCCTAACTAATAAATTAAGTTCTACTATTCATTTAACGGGAAAAATATACTAAAGAATAAGAGAATATATCAATAAAGAAAAATACAAGTAGAGAAAAACAGGAAAGCCAAACGTCAATTTTAGACAAATTCCTAGCTAGACTGATCATAAACAAGGGAAAATTTAAAAATTAAAAAAATAAAAACTGTACAAATATCACAGATTTTTAAATAATAATGAAGGATATTATAAATAACTTTATGCTAAACTTATGAATAATGTTGAAATAGCAAATTCCTTGACAAGAACAAATTGCCAAACTGACTTGAAAAAGTAAAAATAGTTACATATTTTAAAAAGAATAGAAATGTTTCTCAGAGTTCTTTCCATGAAAATTCCAAATCCAGTTGATTTCACAAATTAAATCTATCAAACATTATTTTAAGGTATGATAGCCACCTCTTCTTGACCAAGGTACAAATGTAATTTAATGAAGAAAGGATTTGTTTTCAACAGATATTTTTCAAAATTCTAAACTTAGAGACTTCACAGATTATGCTTTTCACATAAAATAACTCAAAATGAACTACAGACTTTAAAACATGTGCATTTTAAGTAAGGTGGAAGGAAATATGCAGTGCCTTAATTTTGAAGTTTCAGATGCTTCAAGTAGAAAGTATGCAATAGTACCACTAAGAATTGATTTAAAAACAGACACACAATTACATATGCTACCCAAAAATAAATGTTATTAATTATTAGCAAAAGATGCAAGCAAAACTCAAGTGCAGATATAGGAGCATCCATCTCTAGAAGACATTCAAGCAATAAGATGTATCTTTCAAAAAATAAAAAAGGAGATAAAATAAATATATATTTTACTACATTAAAATATGCTTTATTTTCAGAGAAATGAAAGAGTGCTATATGTTCAACACATTTGCTAAGAGAAAGTCATTTGGTTTGGAGTTTCCTAGTTTTTATACTTAATTACGCATACAGAGAAAGAGAAGCTATGTGTATAACTCCATTCTCCAACCAGCTGCATTCCATAAATTCAGGTTAATTTACCATGAGCAATTTAAAGAGAATAACCTAGAGAGACTTGCTAGAACATTCTTAGGTAAGGACTTCTAAGTCACCTGTTTGTTAACTACTATTCAAAAGAACCCTGCTGAAGCCATCTTCAAGTATTTCCCTTTTGTGGATATTAAGTACAGTTCCTTACCATATTAGTGGTTTCTCAAGTTACAAATAAGAATGGATTTCCATTTGGTCTCTCTGTACATGGATCGAGCATGCCCAGGTTTGTCATTTTAAGGACCAATTTGGTTAATTTTAGAGATCGGGTATAAAGCACTTTAATTAATTTCCTTCTAAGACAGAAACTTAATCTTTATGGTAGGCATATACTTGTGAATTTGAGCAAAGTCCAGGAGATAGTGGAGGACAGAGGAGCCTGGCATGCTGCAGTCCATGAAGACACAGTTATACATGAGTTATCAACTGAATGACAACAGCATACTTGCCCCCTTCTCTAAATTTCCACAGGGATTTCCTTAACTGATTACCCTACATGATTTTTTTTAAAATAATAATCTAGGATACATTTTACACAACATATCATAAGGTCATTAGATTCTGTCCAATGGAATGTCAATATCTGAATATGTTCCTTAAGCAGGGGCCTAATTCCTAAGTATACTCACAACTTTTAACTCTACCCATTGTGTAGATTTGCTCTCATTTTTTCCACCAGAGTTTTCTCACTTGCAGTTTTCATCACTATTCACCACTTTTATTTTAGGAACCACCATCAATGAAGTAAGTAGAATGCTTTGACTATATTGGGAGAAATTTGTAGGATTCAGACTACAGATTCTGCAAAGAAGGTGGGCTGACCACTGGAGCACTCTATGTGTGACCTCACATACAGTGAGGCAGCCTGGGCATATATGAGATCTGTGTGTGTGCATATGTGTGTGTGTATGCGTGTGTTAGTCATTCATTTATGTTCGACTCTATGCGACCCCATGGACAGTAGCCCACCAGGCTCCTCTGTCCATGGGATTCTCTGGGCAAGAATACTGGAGGGGTAGCCTCTCTCTTTTCCAGGGAATCTTCTGAACCAGGAATAGAACCTTGGTCTCCTGCATTGCAGGCAGATTTTTTACCACTAACTCATCAGGAAAACCCATATATGTGACACACTGCTTCTAAAATCCCACCTGTCAAATCTTGAATATGCTATTTCCATTTTATCAATAAGCTCTACCAAACATCTCTTTCCCCAACTTTTTTCAACATTACTTAAAATTTTTTATGCTTTCCCTTGATAACATCCTTTTTCCATACTCAGTAATAAGCCACCAATTTCCTTATGGGTTTCCCAGGTGGCAGAGTGATAATGAATCAGCCTAACAATGCAAGAAATATGGGAGACTTGAATTTAATCCCTGGGTCAGTAAGTTCCCCTCGAGAAGGAAATGGCACCCCACTCTAGTATTCTTGCTAGGAAAATCTCAAGGACAGAGGAGAATGGCAAGCTACAGTCTATGGGTTCACAAAGAGTTGGGCACGACTGAACAACTGAGCATGCACACAATTTCCTTTCAGTAATTATATACCAAGGAGCTGCACTAGAAAGCTTTGAGTCTAGAATTCTAACAATTTTCATGAAATAATAATATTTGATTGCCTTATACCAAAGTCTTCTATTCTAATCTCATTGCATGGTTCATTACTGATTAACTATTCTTTATTTCTTCTAGATCCTTGTTAAAACATTTAATGTATCTTCTCAATCTGTGTCTCTGTTTTATTTATCTGTAACTCCATTTTGTTTTCAAGATTTTGGATCATCTTTATTATCATTATTCAGAATTCTTTTTCAGGTAGACTCCCTATATCCCTCTCTTTGGTTTGGTTTGATGAGTTTTTATCATGTTCCTTCATCTGCTGGATATTTCCCTGCATTTTCATTTTGTTTAATTGGCTGTTTGGGGTCTCTTTTCTTCAGGCTGGAGGGCTTTAGTTCCTCTTAATTATGAAGTCTGCTCCTCATGGGTGAGCTTGGACCAGTGGCTTGTCAAGGTTTCCTGGTTGGGGGAACTTGTGTCTGTGTTCTGGTGGATGGAGATGGATCGTATCTCTCTGGAGAGCAATGCAATGTCCAGTAGTGAGTTTGGGGGTGTCTATGGGTTTGGTATGGTGTTGTGCAACCTGTTTTTTAATGTTCAGGGTTGCATTCATGTTTTTTTGGAGGACGAGTGTGTGCTGTCTTGTACTGGAGCTTGTTGGTCCTTTGGTGAAGCTTGGTCTCAGTGTAGATGGAGGCTTTTGGGTTGGCTTTAGTCTATAAATGTTCCTATGGGGTCAGGATTTCTATGATGGTCCAAAGTTCTGGAGTTGAGCCTCCTGCCTCTGGGTTTTGGTCAGCCTCTTATAGTAGCATCAAGACTTCTCTGTCCACACAGCACAGAAGACAAAAGCCCGAGGTTACTAGCAAAACCACGCTTCACAGCCAGGAGTTATATAGAGAAGAGGGAGGTGGGAGATTGAGGTGACTGGGAGGAGAAAAGGAAGGATCAAAAGGGAAGAGAATTTTTTTTTCACTTTATTTTACTTTATAATATTTTATTGGTTTTGCCATACATCAATATGAATCCACCATGGGTGTACATGAGTTCTCAATTCTGAACCCCTCTTCCACCTCCCTCCCCATATCATCTCTCTGGGTCATTCCAGTGCACCAGCCCCAAGCATCCTGTATCCTGCATCTAACCTAGACTGGCGATTCATTTCTTACATGATATTATACATGTTTCAATGCCATTCTCCCAAATCATTCCACCCTCTCCCTCTCCCACAGAGTCCAAAAGTCTGTTCCATATATCTGTGTCTCTTTTGTTGTCTCTCATACAGGGTTATCATTACCATTTTTCTAAATTACATTTATATGTGTTACTATACCGTATTCGTGTTTTTCTTTCTGGCTTACTTCACTCTGTATAATCGGCTCCAGTTTCATCCACCTCATTAGAACTGATTCAAATGTATTCTTTTTAATGGCTGAGTAATACTCCATTGTGTATATGTACCCCAGCTTTCTTATCCATTCATCTGCTGATGGACATCTAGGTTGCTTCCATGTCCTGGCTATTATAAACAGTGCTGGGATGAACATTGGGGTACACGTGTCTCTTTCAATTCTGGTTTCCTCAGTGTGTATGCCCAGCAGTGGGATTGCTGGGTCATAAGGCAGTTCTATTTTGAGTTTTAAGCCAACTTTTTCACTCTCTTCTTTCACTTTCATCAAGAGGGTCTTTAGTTCTTCACTTTCTGCCATAAGAATGGTGCATCTGCATATCTGAGGTTATTGATATTTCTCCTGGAAATCTTGATTCCAGCTTGTGCTTCATCCAGCCCAATATGCTGTACTCTGCATATAGGTTAAATAAGCAGGGTGACAATATACAGCTTTGATGTACTCCTTTCCCGATTTGGAACCAGTCCATTGTTCCATGTCCAATTCTAACTGTTGCTTCTTGATCTGCATACTGATTTCTCAGGAGAAAGGTGAGGTGGTCTGGTATTCCCATCTCTTTTAGAATTTTCCACAGTTTGCTGTGATCCACACAGTCAAAAATTTTTAGTGTAGTCAGTAAAGCAAAAGTAGATCCTCTCTTACTTTTTTGATGATCCAACGGATGTTGACAATTTAATCTCTGATTCCTCTGCCATTTCTAAATTCAGCTTGAACATCTGTAAGGTCATGGGTCACGTGCTGTTGAAGCCTGGCTGAGAATTCTCAGCAGTACTTTGCTAGCACGTAAGATCAGTGCAAATGTGTGGTAGTTTGAATATTCTTTCACATTGCCTTTCTGAGGGATTGGGATGAAAACTGACCTTTCCCAGTCCTGTGCCCACTGCTGAGTTTTCCAAATTTTCTGGCATATTGAGTGCAGCACTTTCACAGCATTATCTTTTAGGATTGAAATAGTTCAACTGGAATTTCATCACCTCCACTAGCTATGTTTGTTGTGGTGTTTCCTAAGGCCCACTCAATTTCACATTCCAAGATGTCTGGCTCTAGGTGAGTGACCATTGTGGTTAGCGTGGTCATGAAGATGTTTTTGTATAGTTCTTCTATGTATTCTTGCCACTTCTTAATATCTTCTGCTTCTGTTAGGTCCCTACTATTTCTGTCCTTTATCAAGCCCATCTTTGCATGAAATGTTCCCTTGGTATCTCTCATTTTCTTGAAGAGATCTCTAGTCTTTCCTATTCTGTTGTTTTCCTCTATTTCTTTACACTGATCACTGAGGAAGTTTTTCTTATCTCCCCTTGCTATTCTTTGGAACTCTGAATTCAAATGGGTGTATCTTTCCTTTTCTCCTTTGCCTTTTGCTTCTTCTCTTTTCTCAGCTATTTGTAAGGCCTCCTCAGACAACCATTTCACCTGTTTCCATTTGTTTTTCTTGGGGATGGTTTTTATCATTGTCTCCTGCACAATGTCATGAACCTCCATGGTTAGTTTATCAGACACTCTGTCTATAAGATCTAATCCCTTTAATATATCTTTCACTTCCACAGTATAATCATAAGGGATTCGATTTAGTTCATGCCTGAGTGGTCTAGTGGTTTTCCCTACTTTCTTCAATTTAAGTCTGAGTTTGGCAATGAGGAGTTCATAATCTGAGCCACAGTCAGCTCCTGGTCTTGTTTTTGCTGACTGTATTGAGCTTCTCCATCTTTGGCTGCAAAAAATATAAGCAATATGATTTCAGTATTGACCATCTGGTGATATCCATGTGTAGAGTCTTCTCTTGTGTTGTTGGAAGAGGGTGTTTGCTATGACCAGTACATTCTCGGCAAAACTTTGTTAGCCTTTACCCTGCTTCCTTTTGTACTTCAAGGCCAAATTTGCTTGTTACTACAGGTATTGCTTGACTTTCTACTTTTGCATTTCAGTTTTCTATAATGAAACTGACATATTTTTTGAGGTGTTAATTCTAGAAGGTCTTGTAAGTCTTCATAGAACCATTAAACTTCAGCTTTTCAGCATTACTGGTTGGGATATTTATTCTCTGATTATTTTAATTTCAGATTTTTTTCAGGGGGCATTTTAATAGAAACAAATAGTTTTCCTATATGAGAAATGATCTGGAAGGACTGATGCTCAAGCTGAAGTTCCAATACTTTGGCCACCTGATGCAAAGAGCCGACTTATTAGAAAAGACCCTGATACTGGTAAAGATTGAAGGCAGGAGGAGAAGGGGACAACAGAGGAGGAGATGGTTGGATGGCATCACTGACTCAATGGACATGGGTTTCAGCAATCTCTGAGAGATGGTGAAGGACAGGGAAGTCTGGCATGCTGAGTCCATGGGGCTGCAAAGATTTGAACACAACAGAGTGACTGAACAACAGCAAAATACAATTTTATCAATCTCTGAGCTTCCTGTTTAGTTGCAGGGTTATTGTATTTCAGCCACCAAATCAAGCCACTGAGTTGTGTCTGACTCTTCACAACCCCATAGACTGCAGCACACCAGGCCTCCCTGTCCTACACCATATCTGCAGTTTTCTGAAGTTAATGTCCATTGAATCAGTGATGCCATCCAACCATCTCATTCTCTGGCACCCTTTGTCCTTCTGTCTTCAATTCTTCCTAGCACCAAGGTATTTTCCAATGAGTTGGTTGTTTGCATCACAGTTGGCCTAAGTATTGGAGCTTGAAGTTACAGGGTTAGAAAAAGATAATACTCAATTTCTCAAAGTTTGAAAACTAAACAAGCTATTTTTAATTAGAAGGAAGATAATAATAAAGTTCTTTGATAAATACTGGTCTAAGTTTGTGTGTGTTTTTTTTTTTTTTTTTGGCTTGGTTTTGTCTTTCCTTTTTCATTTATTGAAAAATCTATCTATCCTTTCATCATTGAATAAACTCAGTACCTTTTTTTTTTTTCCCAAAAAATTAGTTGAATGCATATATATGGGTCTATTTCTAGTCTTTCTCCCCACTGATCTGTATTTTTATCTTCCTTCTCACTTATCTGTATTTTTATAGTCATCAATCCTAAACAGCAATTTGAAAGCATGGAGCTTAAGTCTTCCAACTTTATTCTTTTCCAAAATTATTTAGCTGTTCTAGATACTTTGAATTTCTACACACATATTAGAATATACTTCTTTCTCTGTCTTTTTTTTTTATCTTCAAAAAGTTATAGGACATTGTTTAGAAGACTTTTTTATCATCTAAAGGAATATTGCTCTTAGGATAGACCAGGAAAAAGTAATATTTAGAGGCTAAATATTGATTGGCTAACTCTGCAACCGATGCTTGGGATTAACTAATGAGAGAAAGATATGTACAAACCAAAAAAAAAAAAAATATATATATATATATAGCATTAAGGGAAATGGAAATGACTAGCTCTAAAAAAAAAAAAGACTAGTTCTCCTGCTCGCTTCTAGATACAATTCCCAAGAAGAATTAGAGCAAGAAAGAGTCATATCTACCTTTCCAACTTAATCAGTCTATTCGACAGAAGTGTAATGAATAGAGCAGTTTAAAAAGTGGAAGAATGTGAACTAAGGGAAAAATCTTTCCTTTTGGAAATCAAGAGATAGGAAAAATAATTTTCTATCTCTCAGTAATTCAACAATTTGCTGATGATATTTTCTCATGGCACGTTTTTGCTGTTGTCTTTTTGATGTGAATAGTTTTTTTGTTTAACGTACAAGTTACTCTGAAGTAGTCAAACACAGTGCAAATGACACACTCATTGATTTTGAAGTAGAAGTGACATGTTCTTAAAATAGTAGGGAGATCACTGTATTCAAGTCATTAGTGTATGTGTGGGGGGACTTGCCTGGGGAATTAAAAAGGTAAAAAGAGCTATATTTAGAATCTTTATATTCACAAAAATTGCTCAAAATAATTAATTATTCAAACATGTAGGGTCTGCACAAGATCTTATATTAAGCAGCAGCTCTGTCCAGTAGAGTTTTTGCTGGAAATGTTACATAATCTGTGCTCTCCAATATGATATTCACTAACTACATTAAACTATTGAACACTTAAAACATAGTTTGTATAGTTGATAACTGAATTTTAAATTTTATTAATGTCAATTTAATATTAACTTTAAATAGGCACAGATTTCTGGTTATTATATGCATTCATTTTTGGTAATAGTACATAATACTTTATGTCAAGAATAGTCACGACCACAATTATGTCAGGAAGGTTATTGACTTTATCTATTATTTTCAATTCCACTTTGCTTCTTATAGGCATTACCAGTGCTGGCCATGGTAGTTACAGAGCTTTTCCTTTTATATTAAAATCTGCTGAATTGATAAATGAAAAACACTTTGTATAACCATCACATGAAAATTGGTTTCCAAACTATTTAATACTTTATTTTCTTCAGAATACATATAGTTTGATAATTATATAAAGTGTAATTACGGCTATGAAGAAGAACCAGAAAAGAATAGACTCTAAATTAAAACCATTTTTCTTGTTGGAATGATAAGACTGTGTAGCTAGTTCTGGTTTTATAAATTTGTTTCATATTTTTTCAAGGTTGCTTTGTGGAAATATTTTCTTGAAAATAGCTTCTGAAACTTTTAGAAATTATTTGAAATCAAAATGATAGGTAAAATATGCTCTATTGTGTATGGGCTTAAAAATTATTTTGTCATCATTGTGTAGAGAAGGCCATGAGTTATGTTTAATAGGATAGAAAGTGCACAGAGGAACAGTTAAAACAATCTGATAGGGTAAGCATAAAATACCTTCGGGGAGAATAATGATAAATTTTCAACACAAGTAAAACTTTCAAAGGTTACAAGACATTTTATATGTCATGAAAAGTAATTTGTAGCATAAAAACCAAATAGGAGAGCAAAAATTGGAGGTTTTGTTCTATATATCACATGCTGAACAATAAAGTGAAGTCACAGGGAAATGGATGAATCAGAGCATACAACTTATGTAAGCTTGGGTAAATTTATCAAAGATATTTAGCAAATAATTGTAAATAGATACATGAAATTCATTAAAAGTTTTAGCTAGGTAAATAAAAAGTGAAGGATTTAAAGCACTGTGTATAACATTTCTACTATAAAAATAAAATGAGTTCTCCTGAGTTTATATAGGTAAAAATTTAAATTTAAACTAGGGAACAAACTTATCACTTACCTTTTTATTTATATTCTGAGGAAAATATACACATTTAGTCTCATAAATGATATAAACACTACATTCTCGAAAAATCATAGGACTTACTAGTGCTTCAAATATCAGTGAAATAAAAGTTATTGGAGAAATAGAACAGTATTATAATTTTCTAAATACATGAGATCTAAGATAATATTCAGTTAGCAAGTTTTCATGAACTTATTTGATTTATGTTTTGAAACAAATTATTAACCCCCCTAAGGTGATGCAGTTTATCAGAGTGCAGGGTACTGCTGAGATATTGAAGGTTCACTTCCAGACCATCTTAATAAAAGGGATCTCACAATAAAGTGACTCACATGAGGTTTTTGGTGTCCTGGTACTTAAAAAGAAAATTATGTTTACACTATACTGTAGTCTGTTAAGTGTGTAATAATATCATGTCTAAAAAAATGCAAGTACCTAAAATAAATTTAAAAAAAAACTTTATTGCAAAAAAACACTAGCCATCATCTAAGCCTTCAGCGATTTACAGTAGTAACCTTATAGATCACAGATGACCATGACAAATAAGAGTGAAAAAGTTTGAAATTCTTTCAAGAATTACCTAAATATGACACAGAGACGCAAAGTTAGCACACAAAGGTCAATAAAGCAATAGATAATATAATAAAACAAGGTATTTCTGTAAAAGATACTGGTTTGTATTTAGAGATCATATTCTAATTTCTAGCACTAATTAGTTTTGCTTTACCACTAATACCTTTGTGATCTAGGGCAAATTATTGAACTTCTCTATGTTGTGGTTTCCTCATCAATAAAATATGAGAGCTGAAGTAAAATGTTACAAAATAAAGTACATTGATATAAAGTAAGGATTCAGTTTTTACACTTATTAACTATGCAGATAAGGGTAAATTATTATTACCTCTGTATGCTTTTTCTTAACTAGAAAACAATTTGATAAGGAAAGTGAAAGTGAAGTCACTCAGTCATGTCCAACTCTTTGTGACCCCGTGGACCATAGCCCTACCAGGCTCCTCTGTCCATGGAAATTTTCAGGCAAGAATACTTGAGTGGGTTGCCATTTCCTTCTCCAGGAGATCTTCCTGATCCAGTGATTGAACCTGGGTCTCCTGCATTGTAGGCAGATGCTTTACTGTCTGAGCCACCAGGGAAGTCCATTTAGAATTTATTTCTAAATTCTTAGACTCTTATGTTAGTCAGGAAATGAGGACAAAAAATTAGCTAAGCTCACAGAGTCAGGTAGAGTTAAATACAATACTATGTAAGCAAAACTAATGGAAATGTTTCTATTATTTTAATGTTAGCTATATTCAAAGTCAGACAAATATTTATTCAATCATTCATCGTTTCTATCATTTATGCTTTCATTAATATACTCAAGTTTTTCATTTAACAAATTCCCATGTGCCATGCACTAGGTTATGTACCAGGATAGCAAACCTATACAAGTCATCATACATGCTTTGGAAGATGTGTTAGTATAGTAAGAGAGCTAATTATATTAATGAATATTAGGATACAGATGTGAAAATATATATTTTTTTCAATACACAAAGTAACAATGACTTACTGTAATCTGAAGGATTTGACAAAAATGTACACAGAGGAAAATGAATCTGAGGTTGAATGATTATTTCTGTAGTTTATTTGCTCCTCCCAAAATCATATGTTGAAAACCTAAGGCACGATGTGATAATATTAGGAGGTGTGAAGATGTGACTGAATCACAAGGACAGACCTCTCATGAATGGCATTCAGTTCAGTCACTCAGTCATGTCCGACTCTTTGCGACCCCATGAATCGCAGCACGCCAGGCCTCCCTGTCCATCACCAACTCCCAGAGTTTACTCAGACTCACGCCCATCGAGTCAGTGATGCTATCCAGCCATCTCATCCTCTATTGTCCCCTTCTCCTCCTGCCCCCAATCTCGCCCAGCATCAAAGTCTTTTCCAATGAGTCAAGTGTTCGCATGAGGTGGCCAAAGTACTGGAGTTTCAGCTTTAGCATCATTCCTTCCAAAGAAATCCCAGGGCTGATCTCCTTCAGAATGGACTGGTTGGATCTCCTTGCAGTCCAAGGGACTCTCAAGAGTCTTCTCCAACACCACAGTTCAAAAGCATCAATTCTTCGAGCTCAGCCTTCTTCACAGTCCAACTCTCACAACCATACATGACTATTGGTAAAACCATAGCCTTTACTAGACAGACGTTAGTCGGCAAAGTAATGTCTCTGCTTTTGAATATGCTATCTAGGTTGGTCATAAATTTTCTTCCAAGGAGTAAGTATCTTTTAATTTCATGGCTGAAGTCACCATCTGCAGTGATTTTGGAGCCCAAAAAACTAAAGTTTGACACTGTTTCTCCGTCTATTTTCCATAAAGTGATGGGACCAGATGCCATGATCTTCATTTTCTGAATGTTGAGCTTTAAGCCAACATTTTCACTCTCCTCTTTCACTTTCATCAAAAGGCTTTTTAGTTCCTCTTCACTTTCTCCCATAAGGGTGGTGTCATCTGCATATCTGAGGTTATTGATATTTCTCCCAGCAATCTTGATCCCAAATTGTGTTTCTTCCAGTCCAGCGTTTCTCATGATGTACCCTGCATAGAAGTTAAATAAGCAGGGTGACAATATACAGCCTTGACATACTCTTTTTCTTATTTGGAACCAGTCTGTTGTTCCATGTCCAGTTCTAACTGTTGCTTCCCAATCTGCATACAGATTTCTCAAGAGGCAGGTCAGGTGGTCTGGTATTCCAATCTTTCTCAGAATTTTCCACAGTTTATTGTGATCCACACAGTCAAAGACTTTGGCATAGTCAATAAAGCAGAAATAGAGGTTTTTCTGGAACTCTCTTGCTTTTGCCATGATCCAGTGGATGAATGGAATTAGTGCCCTTATAAAAGAGGTCCTGGAGAGAGCCCTGGCCCTACTATCCTGTGAGAACACAGCAAGATGCTAGCAGTTTGCAACTCGAAAGATGGCCTTAATCAGAACCTAACCAAATTTATACCCTGAGCTCAGACTTCCACCTCTCAGACTATGAGAGGTAAATATCTGATGTTTGTAAGTCTTCCATGCTGTGGTATTCTGTTAATGCAGCCTTAACAGACTAATAGTGATGTTCCATGTAATATTGCGACAGGAGTCCAATATACTGATCCCAAAACCTGTTGTTGAAGACCCAACAGGGATTATATTTAAATTGGGTGCATATGGGATGTGAGAAGGAAATAACAACCCACTCTACTATTCTTGCCTGGAAAATCCCATGAATGGAGGAGCCTGGTAGGCTACAGTCCATGGGGTCAGAAAGAGTTGGACACGACTGAATGACTTCCCTCACTCACTCACTCACTCACTCATGGGATGTGACAGTTGTTGGGATTAGGGAGGAAGTTTGGATGAAAACTGGATGTTTGAACAGACTTTATGTGAAGTGGTTGCATTTCCTTTAACTTAATATAATATTGGAATGGGTATTATGCCTACTTGAGGTATACATCCCCAAACAAGTATAAAGAGAAAGTATGCACTGTCCTTCCACAAGCATCATATTAATTGCACATGCTAAATATGAACCTATAAAAATGAACACACCCATTCAGGTTGTTAAATTGAAACAATAGATAACACCTTCTTTAAGAAAGCAGACTGCCATTTTAATTAATGATGTGTTAGTAGTTGGAGGGCTTCCTCGGTGGCTCTGAGGTTAAAGCATCTGCCTGCAATGTGGGAAACCTGAGTTCGATCCCTGGGTTGGGGAGATCCCTTGGAGAAGGAAATGGCAACCCACTCCAGTATTCTTGCCTGGAGAATCCCATGGACAGAGGACCCTGGAGGGCTACAGTCCACGGGGTTGCAAAGAGTTGGACATGACTGAGCATCTTCACGTTAGTAGTTGGAGTGATAGTTACCAATGAATTCTCTGTACAGTCACCCCTGTGGCACATGAAAAAGTTGGACAATTCATAGATATCTAACAGTAGACTATAGACACTAAAGGAGTCCCACTCCTGCTTAAATGCCTATATGCTATTTTTCAGGCTTGACCATAAACAAGTACAAAGGGTTTACCTGGCAGGCCTCCTGGAGGAAAACTTCCCTCTCCATACCAAACAGTGCCCAGCCAGCACATCCCAGTCTCTGAAGGGAGTTGCAGTCACAGACTCAGGCCTCCTTGGCCAGTCATGACTTTCACTTATTTATATCCCCAGCCCTGGCAATAACATCATTGCTAGATCTCTTTATCTAAGGTCTTGGGAAGAGGGCTTCTTTAGGAGCCCTTACTGAGACCTTCTTATGGAGGGGAAGGTGGGGAAAAACTGAAGACACTTTTCCCACCCTGACTCACTACCTAGTGCTTTTCCACTCTTGCCCCTCCCCTTTCCTCACTCTAGATTCTGTAAGACTCTCAGGGACTTTAGTTCAGGGCTCTTTCAACACTGAAATGAACTGTGTATCTGTGCTGATCCACCTGACCCTCAAATGGTGTGCTGTTCTGAGTGAAAATGGAAGAGAGAATTGGTGCCTTTTAGGGTTTTAGAATCTTGGTAATACCATCACAATCAATTATTAAAAGTTTATTACTTTGGGCATGTTGCTTTACTTGGTTACTGTGAAAAAATAAAATAATAATTGGTTACTGTAACATATGTCCACAGAGCTCTACTTTCTCTCCCAGCCAAGCTCAGCTCTTGAGCACATACCATCTATAATACCAGCAGTCATGGACGCAGTTTCAATTGTGCAAAAATTACAGCAAGCTAGAAAAGAATGGAGACCAGGGTTTGATTCCTGGGTCTTGAAGATCCCCTGGAGAAGGAAATGTCAACCAACTCCAGTATACTTTCCTGGAGAATCCCATGGACAGAGGAGCCTGGCAGGTTACAGTCCACAGGGTTGCAAGAGTTGGACACAATTTAGTGACTAAGCCATCACAGAAAAGACTGGTAATCAGAGATCTTGTAACTGTTTTTTATCTCACTACCAATCTAGGAAGAGAGTCAACAGGTTTGTTTTCATATGAGAAAAATTCAATCCACATTTATTGTATTGCCAGAGGGTTATTTGATTTCATAAGCTTACTATGACAATTTAGTTAAGAGGGATTTGGATTTGACTTCTATGCAAGCTCTGATTGTAATAATACACTACAATGATGATATCATGATAATATCAGAAACTGAAAAGCTAGCTAAGAATGACTGAAACATGGTAGTGACACACAAGACCAGCAGAGGCAGGTTAATAAATCCAACAGAAGTCCAAAATCTTGTCCAAATGGGGACATTTTAAAAAACAACCTAGGCAGAAGTCAAGCATGCTTTTTGTAGGCAACTCAAAGTAAAGTGTTATCATTGCCAACCCCTGGAACTAAGCAAGTGTTGCAGAGCCTGGTCATGTTATTTGTATTTTAGAGAATTTACATCCTACATCTGAGCATACTGCTAGCTCCTATTCATAATATACCCCACTCCCCCAATCCTCCACCCCCATTGATGCCAAAAAATATATTTGAATGTGGTTGAACTATAGCACAATACATCTGAATTGGAAAAAGCAGTGACTAAATCAATATATTTTTAGTCCGTATGAGCCTCACTCAAATCTAATTTTGGAAGTATATACAGCTCACACTTATACAGACTGGATTTTACAATGAAAGCCAAATGTTACATTGGGAATATCAGACCAGAAAAAATACAGATACGCCACTATAGTACACATAGTTTGAGAAACAATTGTTGGGACTTATTATTGGGTATTATTTGGAACTCTCCCTATGATATATACAATAAAATAATCTTGAAACCTGAAATATCTATATCATCATAATGATGAATAAACACTCTAATAAGGAAGGCAGTGCCCAGAGGAGCTCCATAGTAAAATGAGAATGGTTCACGCAGAAACATGCTACTGAAAAAACACAACGAGGTACTAACTGCATTGAAGTGCAGGTAACATGTTTTCCTCTAGGGCTGACTTTGGAACCAATACTCAGTAGTCTATGAACTGCTCGCTATTGACCAAAACCTTTTTCTCAGCTTACAGATGGAAATTCCACGGTGGACAATAGCATGCTCTTTGGAAGGTTAGCCCACTGTGACCAACTGGTCGAAAAACTCTCATCAGAGAAGGTAAGAAAAATTAGCTTAGTGGGCTGACTAAGTATGTTATTTTCTTTGCAATGGAGAAAGAATTGAGAAATAATAAGAGCTCTGAAGTCTCCACGTATTTCAATTTCTGAGTTTTTCAGTAAAAATTTTTCAATAAATGATGCTGAAAAAATTGATATCTATATTTTTAAAATGTTTACCATTACTTCACAACAATCACAAAGTTAAATCAAATGAATCAGAGATATAAATGTAAAAGTTAAAAACATAAAACCCATGTAAGATAGCATAGTACAACTTCTTGATATCACCAAAGGTAAAACTTTGCTTTATGGGGAGCATATGTTATTTAAAAATGAAAGAAAAACTGAAAAATTTCATTCATAAATTTAAAAACACTTCTATCTTCAAAAGAAATGTTGAGAAAGTAACATATAAGCCCCAGAATGGTAAAAATTATTTTCAATTAATCTATCTGATAAGGAATTATATACAGTACAAAAGAGACTCTTAAAACTTAATAATAATACAAATAAAATGTAATAATTGGCAAAATTTTGAACAGATGCTTTACAGGAAAATATAAGTAAGTGGCCAATAACCATGTAAAAAAGTACTCAACGTAATTACTTATCAAACAAATGAACATTAAGATGACAAAATAGCAAAAATGTAGAAAAATGCACTCACATACAGTGCTATTGAATATGTAAAACAATACAACTATTTTGGGAAAAGATTTGGCATATTCTTATAAAATTAAAAATTTACCTAAGATGCACCACAGTTATTCCTTTCCTGTGTATTCAACCAAAATAGGTGAAAGCATCACATATGTGTACTCAGTCTTGTCCAACTCTGCAACCCCAGGGACTATAACCCACCAGAATCCTCTTCCCTTGGGATTGTCCAGGCAAGAATACTGGGATGGGTTGCCATTTCCTCCTCCAGAGGATCTTCTTGATCCAAGGATCGAACCTGCATCTCCCGTGGTGCCTGCATTGCAAAGGGATTCTTTGCCACTGAGCTACTGTGGAATCCCACAGTGAAACACCACTTAGTAGCTTAAAAAGAACAAACAATAACACAACAACTGTTAATCCATGCAACGACATGTACTAAATATTATCTGAAGCAAAAGATGCCAGGAAAAAAAAAAAAAAAAACTCATATAACTCATGACTGTATAACTCATGACTCTATAGAGTTTAAGAAAATAAAAACTAATATCAGTAAAAATCACAAAAGTGGTTGATTGTGTGGAGCTAACAGGAGAGGGAGAGTTGAGACTATAAAGAGGCTCAAGGGCACTGTGGGAATTGATGGAAACGTTCTGTACCTTGATTGTAATTGTGATTCTGTGATTTGATATATTTAAGTTGAAACTCATTAGATTCTAAATTTTTCAAATACATGCAGTTTATTATAAAAAGTTATCACTAAATAAAATGTACTTTAAAATGTCTGCTCTGATATTCCGTGATAGGTTAAGAATTTGATAATGCAACTTGAATCCAGATGTTATATGCAAAATGTTCATTGACTACAAGCACCAAAGCAAATACTCAGCAGAGTTCAACAAAGACAAGAAAATTACATTAAAAAAAAGTTAAGAGCCTACTGTTCTTTCTCTAACAATTTCAAGACATATTTTTCTATATGCTTAACATAATATAATCATAAGACATATTTTTCTATATGCTTAACATAATATAATCATAAGACATATTTTTCTATATGCTTAACATAATATAGTCATTGGGCAGAATTAAAAATAGTAAACACTTTAAAAGGAATACACAACAAGGATCTTAAATTTAAATTGGAATTTTTATTTATCTCATTATTTGAACTCCTTTTATCAGTTCTTCTGTTATTATAAACATACTTTGCTCAAATTTCTTAGGCTTAAGTCCAGGTTTGGTGCATGATACAGGGTGTTCAGGGCTGGTGCACTGGGATGACCTAGAGGGATGGGATGGGGAGGGAGGTGGAAGGGAGTTTCAGGATGGGGAACACATGTACACCCATGGCGGATTCATGCCAATGTATAGCAAAACCAATACAATATTGTAAAGTAAAATAAATAAATGAAAAAAAAAATTCTCTTAGACTTTAAGATTTGAGCCATCTTTCATTTTCTATTTCTTCTACATCCCATCTCATGATATTTTATTATTTCAAAAATATTTCTCTACATTCTAATTTTAATGTATTTATTACATTGATAGGTTTAAGAACCTCTCAGTGTTCTTCCAACTTGTTCTCTGCATTTATCCTGCATATTGCCTCAAGGACAACTTTAACCTTGGCATCACCAGTAACATCAACCTAGTATTGTCAAGACCAAGTCTGAATCATTCTGCCTACCTCACATATTCAATATTTTGGTGTAGTTGTTTAATTCATGACAATTTACTTATTTGAATTTACTTCACTAAGGATGGTGCTAAGGCATATGTTGGCATGGACTATGAAAATATACTAGTGAATGAGAACACAAATATATATATATATATAAATGGGGAGAGAGAGAGTAATAAATGAGACACAATGGGGAAATTAGAAAAATCAATTCAAATCTTGTCTCATTGTCACTTCAAAGCCACTCTGAGGGCCATTTTTTTCCTCCTATTACTGAGAGGACCTACAATTTTTTAGTTCTATGATATTTTGGTTGCCAAAAATAGTCTTATTTCCATAAGTTAAATGTTCAGTGCACTTTTTTTTTTTTTTTAACATGTCGATACTCAGTACCATGTACTGATCTAGTGCACAGTTTTCTTTGTCCCCCTGGTGTGACCTGCTTTGGGCTACAAAACTGGCAGTGGTAGACAGAGGTGTGAGGCAACTTTTTTATTTTCCTAACAGCGACATTCTTCTCTTTTACCATAACGTCAGTCTGATTCTGGCTCCTCTGGGATTGGGAAAAAAGAAGGTAAAAGGTAGGAAACTACTTAATTGCTGTACAGTCTAGCAATTTGTATGTAATCCTGAATGATTGCTTTCTGGGTGAGGCAGACAACATTAATTCTTTTCCCTTTAGAGTAATCTCATGAACTCTCCTGAGTGACTCCCTCTGGCTCTTCTAGATATAGTTGTTTTTTTGTTTTTGTTTTTGTTTTTGTTTTTGTTTTTTATGTAGTTAATTCTGCCCGTGAGTTGACTTATTTAAACATCCCCTTCAGCTTTTGCATCTGATAGTTGATTGCAAGTCACCTCCTGATGGGAAGCCCTTCTGGACAGCTTGAATTTCTAAGAAGAAAATGAACTTAAGAAAGCTGCATCTTCACCCAATTTTCAACGGAAATGCAGTTCTCCAAGTGTCAGGCTAGGCAGCTAAGACACAGTTTCACTTTTAATCATTTTAGGCCCTTTATTAATACTAGTTTATAAAGCGTTAGTAGCTCAGTCATGTCTGACTCTTTCAACACTGTGGACTATAGTCCACCAAGCTCCTCTGTCCGTGGAATTTTCCAGGCAAGAAAACTGGAGTGAGTTGCCATTCCCTTCTCCAGGGCATCTTCCCAACCCAGGGGTCTATCCTGAGTCTCCCACATTGTAGGCAGATACTTTACTGTCTGAGCCACAGGGGAAAGGGAAAGAAAGTGAAGTCACTCAGTCGTGTTCGACTTTTTGCGACCCTGTGAACTGTAGCCTACCACACTCCTCCAACCATGAGATTTTCCAGGCAAAAGTACTGGAGTGAGTTGCCGTTTCTCACTAGGGAAGCCCCTTTAAAATTTGGGATCAGATATAAAGCTTTCCAAGACATACCTTAGATTAATATACTTCCCCTTGGTTTGATTTGAAGGAGATACATCCCCATCATGAAATGACAGGTGTTAAGGAGGCCACAGACTCTTAATAATATAAATCATCTCCAGAGAAATCGTCTTTCTTCATTTCTTTATATCACTCTATTTTGATGCTTAAAGATGAACTTCAGTCACTGTTGCTAGACTCCTTGGTAATTCATACTTCTGAATATGGTGGTGCTTAAATGTATTGTTTTAGGCAGTCCACTGTGGAATTAGCTGTAATTTATATATAAATATTTCAATTTCAATATTGTTTTTTTTTTTTAAATTATGAACTTGGAGTTGCATTTTTACAGAATGTTAGATTCTTAAGTTGGATTAAAGATTAAAAATTCATGAGGACTAAAACTACACTTAAAAAGCTTTTATATCACTCACAAAGTATCTTCCATATCAGTTACTCTAATTTTTCTATAGTCAAAGTTTCTTTATGTACCACAATAAATTTTTCAGTTTGTCACTTTAAGAATGTCAATGAAGCTATCTTAATTCAGTAATCTTGACTACCTAAGCAAATCTTTCCACTTATTTTTTCACTAATTTGTAAACCCTTAAAAATATTCTCTCCATATATTTTAATCAATGGGCAATGATTCAAGCTTGATTATATCTAATATGAGTTCATGTTTCCAGAAATTAAAACAGTCTACAAAATATTCATTCCCATTACTTGCTTCTCTCAATGAATAAGAAAATTATATGTCATATGTACATCAGAGAAATCTCATTATAAATTTCTGTTTGATATTTCCGATTGCCAAAATAAAATCCAAACTTTACATTTTGATTATAATATGTGCTTTCTTAGGTTACTCACCACCTCATGGAATAACCATATTCCACTCTGCACCATACATGGAATTCTTTAATCAGTGTATGTCTTGCTTTCTTTCAAACATGGTATCATAACAGAAGGCAGTGACCAAAAGAATCCCAAAGAAAAAGAAATACAAGAAGGCAAAACGGTTGTCTGAGGAGGCTTTGCAAATAGCCAAGGAAAGAAGAGATAGGCAAGGGAGAAAGGGAAAGATACCCAACTGAATGCAGAGTTCTAGAGAATAGCAAGGAGAGATTAGAAGGCCTTCTTAAATGAACAATGCTGAGAAATAGAGGAGAACAATAGAGTAAGAAAGACTAGAGAAGACTCTTAAAGATAATTAGCAGGCAAATGGATAAGAAAACTGTGGTAGATATACACAATGGATTATTACTCAGCTATTAAAAAGAATAAATTCGAATCAGTTCTAATGAGGTGCATGAAACTGGAGCCTTTTATACAGAGTGAAGTACATCAGAAAGAAAACACCAATACAGTATATTAACGCATACATATGGAATTTAGAAAGATGGTAACGATGACCCTATATGCAAGACAGCAAAAGTGATACAGATGTAAAGAACAAAATTTTGAACTCTGTGGGAGAAGGAGAGGGTGGGTAATTTGACAGATAACATTGAAACATGTATATTACCATATGTGAAATAGATAGCCAGTCCAGGTTCAGTGCATGAGACAGGGCACTCAGGGCTGGTGCACTGTGATGACTCTGAGGGATGGAATAGGGAGAGATGTGGGAGGGGGTTTCAGGATGAGCAACACAGGTACACCCATGGCTGATTCATGTCACTGTATGACAAAATCCACTACAGTATTATAATTAGCTTCAATTAAAATAAATAAATTAATTTACCAAATAAAAGAAAGAAAATTGGAGATACCAAGGGGACTTTTCATGCAAAAAAATTGGCAAAATAAAGGACAGAAACAGTAAGGACCTAACAGAAGCAGAAGATATTAAGAAGATGTGGCAAGAATACACAGAGGAACTATACAAAAACATGTCTTAATGACCTGGATAAACACCATGGTGTGGAAAAATCACCTGGAGCTAGACATCCTGGAGTGTGAAATCAGGTGCATTATAGTGAGAATTTCAAAACAAAAGCTAATGGAGGTGATGGTGTTCCACCTGAGCTATTTCAGATCCTAAAAGATGATGCTGTTAAAGTGTTGCACTCAATATGTCAGCAAATTTGTAAAACTTAGATTGGCCACAGGACTGGAAATGGTCAGTTTTCACTCCAATCCCAAAGAAGGTCAATTCCAAAAAATATTCAAACTACTGGACAGTTTCACACATTTCACATGCTAGCAATGTGCTGCTAAAAACACTTCAAGCTAGCCTTCAGCTGTATGTGAACAGAGAACCTCCAGATGTTCAAGATGGATTTAGAAAAGGCAGAGGATCCAGAGATCAAATTGTCAACAGTCATTGGATCATGGAGAACAGGGAGTTCCAGTAAAATATCTACTTTGCTTCATTGACTACACTAAAGTCTGTGACTGTGTGGATCACAACAAACTGAAAATTCTTAAAGAGTGGGGAGTACTAGATCACCTGAGAAATCTGTATGTGGATCAATAAGCAACAATAACAATTGGACATTGAACAACTGACTGGTTCTATCATGTATACTATCATGTAAGAATTGAATCGCCAGTCTATGTCTGACACAGGATACAGCATGCTTGGGGTTGGTGCATGGGGATGACCCACTGAGATGTTATGGGGAGGGAGGTGGGAGGGGGGTTCATGTTCGGGAACACATGTAAGAATTAAAGATTTTAAAATTAAAAAAAAATTAAGAAAGCAGTTCTACAAGGCTGTATATTGTCACCCTGCTTATTTAACTTATATGCAGAGTACATCATGTGAAATGCTGGGCTGGATAAATCAGAATCAAGATTATGGGAGAAATATCAACCTCAGAAAGTCAGATTCCGCTCTAGTGGTAGAAGCAAAAATAAAGAACCTCCTTTTGAGTGTGAAATATAAGAGTGAAAAAGCTGGCTTAAAACTCAACATTCAAAAAACTAAGGTCATAGCATCTGGTCCTATTGCCTCATGGCAAATAGAAGGGGAAAAGTGGAGGCAGTGAGAGATTTTATTTCTTGGGCTCCAAAATCTCTATGGACATTGACTGCACCATGAAATTAAAAGATACTAGCTCCTTGGAAGGAAAGCTATGACAAACCTAGACAGTGTATTAAAAATCAGAGATATTACTTTACCAACCAAAGGTCCACATAGACAAAGTTATGGTTTTCAAATAGTCATGTGCAGATATGAGAGTTGGCTGAAGCCAAAGAATTGATGCTTTCAAATTGTGATGGTAGGTAAGACTTTTAAAAGTCCCTTTGACTGCCAGGACATCTAACCAATCAATCCTAAAGAAATCAACCCTGAATCTCCATTGCTGTCCTGTAAATAAATTATTCAGACATAGAAAATAGATTTATGGACATGGGGAGAGTGGAGGAGAGGGTGAGATGTATGGAAAGAGTAACATAGAAACTTATATTGCCATATGTAAAATAGATGGCCTACAGGAATTTTCTGTATGGCTCAGGAAACTCAAAAAGGGGCTCTGCATCAATCTAGAGGGGTGGGGTGGGGAGGGAGATTTAAAAGGGAGGGGATATATGTATGCCTATGGCTGATTCAAGTTGAAGTTTGACTGAAAACAAAAAAATTCTGTAAAGCAATTATCAATAAAAAATAAATTAAAAAAAAAAAAAGAAATCAACACTGGATATTCATTGGAAGGACTGATGCTGAAGCTTAATCTCTAATTCTTTGGCCACCTGAATGGAAACCTCTACTGATGCTGGGAAAAGCTGAAGGCAAAAAAAAGAGGGGACAGCAGAGGATGAGATGGTTAAACAACATCAATGACACAATGGACATAAATGTGAGCAAACTCCAGGAGATAGTGAAGGATTGAAGAGCCTGTCTTGCCACACTCCATGGAGGTCACAAGGAGCTGGAAATAACTTAGCGACTGAACAACAGTATGCACAATTTGTTTTATTTAATTAATGTTTTAATATTTTAAAGTAAAATAATGTTATGATAACCAATTTTCTTTATTTTACATATTAGATATGCTTAGCCATTTGAAATATTTAAATATTTCATGTGTAGGTGTAATGTGATGAGGTACTCAGAATGCATTTTGAGTATTTCTGTTTAAAATTTATTTTGACATTTATTTAACCTGTCCTTGTAGCTGAAAGTTTAAGTAAGACCCTAAACTTCAACTTCAGAGAAAAAAAAAAAAAAATCATGGTCCTGCTGTGTTTCAGTTGGTTTGTGAAATCCCCCCTAACTTTACAAATTGATTTTTTTTTAATAGTCCCTTGATTCAGTGGGAGCCACTCAAAACATGTTGCAATGCATTTTTCCCCCCCTGTGAAAGCTGGAAAAAGGGTCCTTGCTCTGTTCCCTTTAAACCTTAGTGTGAAGAAGAATGTGAAGAGTTGACTCAAAGTGCCCAGTGTCCATGTTTGTATCAAGAATTGACCAAATACTGAAGAAGTGGAGCAAAGAAGTGACGGGAGATCATTTTAGTACTGAAAATACTACTTGAGACCTAGATTGTAGCAATACTTGAAGATAAACAGATCCCTATATTGTTGTGTGAGACAATAGATTTTTTTTTCATGGTGGAAACAAATTTGAGTTGCAGTTTTCTCTGATTCAGCTGGAAAAGAATCCACCTTCAATGTGGAAGATCTGTGTTCAATCCCTGGGTTGGGAAGATACCCTGGAGAAAAGAATGGCTACCCCCTCCAGTATTCTGGCCCAGAGAATTCCACGGGCTGTATAGTCCATGGGGTCACAAAGAGTCGAACATGACTGAATGACTTTCACTTTTCATTCTAGCAACAGAAAGCAACCCAATCAATAATATTATGATAATAAATAAATAGAGTAAGACTGTACCAGTTACCTTCAAATCTTATTAACAAATAGATTAATGTTAATTATACAGGCCAACATGTTATAGAGCATTTGCAATGCAACAAATAATATAAAAACTATTTATATGTGCATTTCACTAAATTCTGGCAAAAAATACTATGATAGAGTCATTAACACTATTTACACACTACAAATGGAGAACTAATGCTTAGATTACTCAGAAACTTAATAACTTAAAAAAATAAAAGAAACTTAAGTAAATTGACAAGTCCATAGTGAGTAAACAACTGCACGTGTACTCTATTTAAAAATATTTGGCATAAACATGTTATTTTAATCTTTATTACATACCTATTTGCATATCAGAATTTCAAAACTGTTTGACAATTTTGAAACTCCCCTTCAGTTACCAGTTGAATATTTTTGGTATGAAATAAGATAGTTTCTTTACTCGGTAGTAGAAATTAAGCGATGGACAAAATTTTCTCACAAAATAGATTATTTAAGATATAACAACAGATTTTATTTATTTCTCAATAATGTTGCTGAAAGTTATAAACATAAAAGTCACATTGCTAGGCACTATTGGGAACCAAGAAATAAATAAGGCTTTGATTCATTATTTTTGGGGGCTCCAAAAGCACTGCAGATGGTGACTACAGCCATGAAATTAAAAGATGCTTACTCCTTGGAGGGAGAGTTATGACCAGCCTACATAGAATATTAAAAACCAGAGACATTACTTTGCCAACAAAGGTCCCTCTAGTCAAGGCTATGGTTTTTCCACTAATCATGTATGAATGTGAGAGTCAGATTGTGAAGAAAGCTGAGCGCCAAAGAATTGATGCTTTTGAACTGTGGTGTTGAAGACTCTTGAGAGTCCCTTGGGCTGCAAGGACATCCAACAAGTCCATTCTAAAGGAGATCAGTCCTGGGTGTTCATTGGAAGGACTGATGCTAAAGTTGAAACTCCAATACTTTGGCCACCTCATGCGAAGAGTTGACTCACTGGAAAAGACTCTGATGCTGGGAGGGATTGGGGGCAGGAGGAGAAGGGGACAGCAGAGCATGAGATGGCTGGATGGCATCACCAACTCGATGGACATGAGTCTGAGCAAACTCCAGGAGTTGGTGGTGGACAGGGAGTCCTGGCGTGCTGCGATTCATGGGTTCGTGAAGAGTCGGACACGACTGAGCGACTGAACTGAACTGACTGAACTGAAGAGAACTTAAGAATATTTTAGAACACGTCTATAAGTAACAATAACTCTGAGCATGTACATGTCTTATCATCATGTAATTTTCTAATGTGATTATAACATATTTATCATGTTTGTAAGATTATAGTGGAAAAAATATAAAATTTAAATAAGTAAACAAATTACCCACTTTGAGAGTGGTGATAAGAAATAATTTAACAGTTATCATTTTTCAGGAAGGAAACTCATTTTGAGTCACTTGGAGAGCATTTACATGTGTTTGCTGTGCTGATGGATGTATGTAAGCCTGAGCAATCTATTAATGAGAGGCTGTAATATTGATTCATGGCAACAGATCAAAGTGGTGAAAAATTTAAGGTCAGAGATAGAGTCTGGATTAGGAGAGTGTACCTGATTTCAGCTTAAAACTTTTGACCCAAGAAAACTCTTGCCCACGTGGGTAGAAACCTTAATACAAAGGCTGTGTGGGGAGAACTGTTGGAAAATCAAATGACTAGTTGGAAGTTGGAGTAGCCAGATGAAGAAAATGTATTTTTCTTGTGACAAGATTCACCAATGGTAAGTCTAGCAATAAAGAATCTGCCTACAATGCAGGAGACCCCAGTTCGATTTATTGATTAGGAAAATCCTCTGGAGAAGGCAATGGCTATCCACTCAAATATTCTTGCCTGGAGAATTCCATGGACAGAGGAGCCTGGCAAGCTACAATCCATGAGGTCGCAAAGCATCCAACATGACTGAGTGACTTTACTTTGCATGCTTTGCAAGCCCAGAGAGATAGAACAGAATGCACTCATCCATAAGAGAATATGGTAGCTTTTTATAAAACAAAGAAAAAGAACATGAAACTACTTTAACACATATCAAACAAATTTCTGTATCGTGTTTATCTTTTCTTTGATGGCTTGAGGGGCCATTAATTGCAAGATGGAATAAGCTGAGCCAAATGTCAAGCAGCCCCAGCGGAGCTGAGAAAGGAAGAAGATTTTTCTCTAAGTAATGTTTAGGGTATTGATTATTCCATAGAACTGGGCCTGGTAATTACAGACCTGACATTGTGATTTTTAATTCAAGTGACCTTACAACTACTACTTAAATATAAACAAAGATGACAGCAGCATATGTAAAGAATCCTTTGGTAAATAAAGGAAAATGGAAGACAGAAACAAGTTCCACTTTGGTAAGATTCCACAAGACACAATTGGACTACAACCTGCATACATTTCACAAGTTTTCTCTAAGGAAAAGAAATCATTGCTCTAGGACAGATTACAAGCTCCCTGAAAAGATTTTATTTATCCCTCAACTCTTAAAATACAGATCTGAAATGCACAAAACAAACCTAACAACAATAATAGTTCTGGTCTGTTATAAATTAAGCCACTGACTTCTAGATTTTGTGAATAATATTTCAGTGGCAAAAAAAGTGAGGCTGGCTAATGAAACTAAGAGATGCACTAGAAGAGTTCAGGACAATTATTCTGCATTTTATGGAAACAATAATATTAAGGACTCTCATTTTAGAACTCCTATATTTTCTTTTACATCAATGCAAAATATCAAAATGTACCTGAACATTAATATCTAGGTCTTTGATTTCTTCTTAGGAAGGCTATTTCACCCTGTTTCAGTTAACTACAAATATGTTTTTCCAAAGCATTTCCTATTCACTTTATACTCTTAATCCATTCTTATTCAATCTTATTCTCACTTGAATTCTACAGTGTTCATTTCAGGTGCAATAGTTACAGGTTTTCAGTTGAGTTCAGTCGCTCAGTTCAGTCCAACTCTTTGTGACTCCATGAACTGCAGCGTACCAGGCCTCCCTGTCCATCACCAACTCCCGGAGCCTACTCAAGCTCATGTACATTGAGTCGGTGATGCCATCCAACCATCTCATCCTCTGTCATCCCCTTCTCCTCCTGCTCTCAATCTTATCCAGCATCAGAGTCTTTTCAAATGAGTCACCTTTTCCCATCTGGTGGCAGAAGCATTGGAGTTTCAGCTTCAATATAAGTCCTTCCAATGAACACCCAGGACTGATTTCCATTAGAATTGACTGGTTGGATCTTGCAGTCCAAGGGAATCTCAAGAGTCTTCTCCACCACCACAGTTCAAAAACATCAATATTATCAGCTTTCTTTATAGTCCAAACACTCACATCCATACATGACTACTGGAAAAACCATAGCCTTGACTAGACAGACCTTTGTTGGCAAGTAATGTTTCTGCTTTTTAATACACTGTCTAGGTTGGTAATAACTTTCCTTCCAAAGAGTAAGGGTCTTTTAATTTCATGGCTGCAAGCACCATCTGCAGTGATTTTGAAGCCCCAAAAAATAAAATTAGTCACAGTATCCCCTGCTTTACCATCTATTTACCATGAAGTGATGGGACCAGATGCCATGATTTTTGTTTTCTGAATGTTGAGCTTTAAGCCAACTTTTTCACTCTCCTCTTTCACTTTCATCAAGAGGCTTTTGAGTTCCTCCTCACTTTCTGCCGTAAGGGTTGTGTCATCCGCATATCTGAGTTTGTTGGTATTTCTCCCAGCAATCTTGATTCCAGCTTCTGCTTCATCCAGCCCAGTGTTTCTCATGATGTACTCTGCATATCTTTAAATAAGCAGGGGGACAATATACAGCCTTGATGTACTCCTTTTCCTATTTGGAACCAGTCTGTTGTTCTATGTCCAGTTCTAACAATTGCTTCCTGACCTGCATACAGGTTACTCAAGAGGCAGGTCAGGTGATTTGGTATTCCCATTTCTTGAAGAAAATCCACAATTTGTTGTGATCCAGAAATTCAAAGGCTTTGGCATAGTCAATAAAGCAGAAGTAAATGTTTTGCTTTTTAGCTTAGATGATCTCTGATTCCTCTGCCTGTTGTAAATCCAGCTTGAACATCTGGAAGTTTATAGTTCATGTATTGCTGAAACCTGCCTTGGAAAATTTTGAGCATTGCTTTACTAGTGTGTGAGATGAGTGCAATTGTGTGGTAGTTTGAGCATTCTTTGGCATTGCCTTTCTTTGAGATTGGAATGAAAACTAACCTCTTCCAGTCCTGTGGCCATTGCTGAGTTTTCCAAATTTGCTGACATATTGAGTGCAGCACCTTCACAGCATCATCTTTTAGGATTTGAAAGAGCTCAACTGGAATTCCATCACTTCCATTAGCTTTGTTTGTAGTGATGCTTCCTAAGGCCCACTTGACTTCACATTCCAGGATGTCTAGCTCTAGGTGAATGATCACATCATCATGATTAACTGGGTTGTAAAGACCTTTTTTGAACAGCTCTGTTTATTCTTGTCACCTCTTCTTAATATCTTCTGCTTCTGTTACGTCCCTACCGTTTCTGCACTTTATGGAGCCCATCTTTGCATGAAATGTTCCCTTGGTATCTATAATTTTCTTGAAGAGATCTCTAGTCTTCCCCATTCTATTGTTTTCTTCTATTTCTTTGCATTTATCACTGAGGAAGGCTTTCTTATCTCTCCTTGTTATTCTTTGAAACTCTGCATTCAAATGTGTATATCTTTCCTTTTCTCCTTTGCTTTTCACTTGTTTTCTTTTCATAGCCATTTGTAAGGCCTCCTCATACAGCCATTTTGCTTTTTTGCGTTTCTTTTTCTTGGGGATGATCTTGAGTCCTGTCTCCTGTACAATGTCATGAACCTCTGTCCATAGTTCATCAGGCACTCTGTCTATCAGATCTAGTCCCTTAAATCTATTTCTCACTTCCACTGGATAATCATAACGGATTTGATTTAGGTCATACCTGAGTGGTTTAGTGGTTTTCCTCACTTTCTTCAATATAAGTCTGAATTTAGCAATAAGGAGTTCATGATCTGAGCCACAGTCCAATCCAGGTCTTATTTTGCTGACTGTATAGAACTTCTCCATCTTTGGATGAATAGAATATAATCAATTTGATTTTGGTGTTGACCATCTGGTAATGTCCATGTGTAGATTCTTCTCTTGTGTTGTTGGAAGAGGGGGTTTGCTATGACCAGTACGTTCTCTTGGTAAAACTCTATTAGCCCTTGCCATGCTTCATTCTGTACTATAAGGCAAAATTTGCCTGTTACTCCAGGTATTTCTTGACTTCCTACGTTTGCATTCGAGTCTCCTATAATGAAAATGACATCTTTTTTGGGTGTTAGTTCTAAAAGGTCTTGTAGGTCTTCATACAACCATTCAACTTCAGCTTCTTCAGAATTACTGGTTGGGGTATAGACTTGGATTATCATGACATTGAATGGTTTGCCCATGAAACAAACAAAGGCCATTCTGTCGTTTTTGAGATTGCATCCAAGTACTGCATTTCAGACTCTTTTGTTGACCATGATGGCTACTCCATTTCTTCTAAGAGATTCTTGCCCAGACTAGTAGGTATAACGGTTATCTGAGTTAAATTCACCCATTCCAGTCCATTTCAGTTTGGTGATTCCTCTAATGTTGATGTTCACTCTTGCCGTTTCCTGTTTGACCACTTCTATTTTCCCTTGACTCATGGACCTAACATTCCAGGTTCCTACACAATATTGCTTTTTACAGCATCAGACCTTGCTTGTATCACCAGTTCCATCCAAAACTGGGTGTTGTTTTTGCTTTGGCTCTTTCCCTTTATTCTTTCTGAAGTTATTTCTCCACTGATCCCCAGTAGAATATTGGGCACCTACCAACCTGGGGAGTTCATCTTTCATTGTCCTATCTTTTTGCCTTTTCATATTGCTCATGGGGTTCTCAAGGCAAAAATACTGAAGCGCTTTGCCATTCCCTTCTCCAATGGAGCACATTCTGTTAGACCTCTTCACCATGACCCATCCATCTAGATGGCCCCATGCGGCATGATCTAGTTTCATTGAGTTAGACAAGGTTGTGGTCCATGTGATCAGATTGGCTAGTTTTCTGTGATTCTGGTTTCAGTCTGTCTGCCCTCTGATGCCCTCTCTCAGTTCTGACCATTTTACTTGGGTTTCTCTTACCTTGGACGTGGGGTATGTCTTCAAAGCTGGTCCAACTAAGCACACCTGCGGCTCCTTACCTTGGATGTGGAGTATGTCCTCAGGTCCAGAGCTCCTGACCTTGCATGTGGGGTATCTCCTCTCTGCTGCTGGCCACTCCTGTGCTGCCCAACCGCTGCTAGCCACTCCTGTGCTGAACAGGTCTTTAAAGTTGGCTTTTTATGTTAGTTTTTTGTGTGCTTTAGATTTTCTTGTTGATGATGTCCTAGAATGTCTAACTTTAATGGATTATTTTAAGGCTATAATTAATGTATTAAAACTAAATTCTAGAAGAAGAGTAGATTTTATAAGATTATTACTCTGAGGATTTTCTGTTTTGGTTTTGTGAAATTCATATATTGTTTGCTCTTCAAACAAAAATGCAAGCTTAAAGAATTGGATTTCAGGAATATATGTATTGAGGGAGAGTAGTTCTAGAATGAGAGAATATAACAAGAATTAAAGAACTACATATGAAATAAAACCTGGCAATAATAGAAGATGAAACTGGAGAAGAGGTATTGTTTAAAACATAAAAACTTCTGTCAACTTGAAACTAGCTTTACATACTATTCAACTGAAATATTTTAAAATTATTAGAGACTTAGCAAGGATCAACAATCTTAGAAAGTTTACTCTTCAAAGTTCTGCAAAGAATAAACAAGAATGGCTTACGGCTAAAGGTAAGAAAAAAGGTTAGGACACTCTTATGATAGTCTATCTGATAAATGACAAAAGCCTCAACTTAGGTAAAAATATGTGAAAATAGTACAAAAGTTTCCCTGGTGGCTCAAAGGTAAAGAATCCTCTTGCAATGAAAGAGACATGTTCAATCCCTGGGTCAAGAAAATCCCCTGGAGAAGGAAATGGCAAATTATTTCAGTATTCTTGCCTGGGAAATCCCATGGACAGAGGAATCTGTCAGGCTACAGCCCATTGGGTCACAAAAAGAGTTAGATATGACTTAGCAACTAAACAACAACAACTTGAACAACAAACAGTAAATCAAATAATCAACCAGAATAAATGTAAACATACACATAAACACAAGAAAATAAATTTCTGAAAAAATTTTAAAACTTGGACTGTAGCTTGCCAGGCTCCTCTGTCCATGGGATTCTCCAGACAAGAATACTGAAGTGGGTTGCTATACTCTCCTCCAGGGGATCTTCCCAACCCAGGGATCAAAGTGGCATCTCTTACACCTCCTGCATTGGCAGAAGGGTTCTTTACCACTAGCACCACCTGAGAAGCCTCACCATAATTATGTTGTAGATATAGAAAGAAAACTGCAGAGAAAAATCTCATGATTACAGACAAAAAAAAGTTCACATAATAACAAGAAACTGAATCCAGAAATATATCAAAAGTATCATACTCCATGACCAAGAAGGCTGTTTTTAGTAATGCAGTGTTGGTTTGGGATTTGAAAATACATAAATACAAAAACACCATATTAATAGAACAAAGAATATTTAATCATTCAATAGACACACAGAGAGGACAATTTTGACAAAAGTCCTCACCTATTCATGATTAAAAATAAAGAAAAAAGAAAAAACACACTCAACAAACTAGAAATGTGAAAATTAAGACCTCCAGAGATTATAATGAATCCTCAGAGTTAAACGAAATTCTGCATTTTCTTATCTATCAATTTCTTCCTTTTAATTTTTGGCCAAAATCAAATACTTACTATGACAGACATTAGCACTGTAGTACATTTATGATTTTTATAATCTAACATTTAAACTGTTTTTCCTGAGAGGGTTATTTAAGATATCTGGAAACAATTCCCATGATATAATAGATCTTTTTCTGTGTGTATCTATATTTATTTGCAAATTTTTATTTTTTTAAATTTAATCACTAATATTTTGGGGCAACATTTTCAAAAGTTATAACTGATGAGTGAATGTATAAATTATATGAAGTTAAAATTTTTTAATTTTTTACTATTCAGAAAGAAAAATACAATTATTTGTGACTTTTAATCTGCTGAGAACGTTTTTCTCATGCTAAGCTCATTTGAAAAGTTATAGTGTTACAATACTACCCTCTGGTGGTCAAAGGTAGAGGTTTTCCTTCTTTCTATCCAGTTGAAAAAGTTATTTTTTACTTATGTTAAAATCTGTTTTATTTTGTTTTTTGGTTGAATCTATTTGAATTCTTGGAAACGAACAGAGATCATTCTGTCCTTTTTGAGATGGCATCCAAGTACTGCATTTCGGACTCTTTTGTTGAGCATGATGGCTACTCCATTTCTTCTAAGGGATTCCTGCCCACAGTAGTAGATATAATGGTCATGTGAGTTAAATTCACCCATTCCAGTCCATTTCAGATCACTGATTCCTAGAATGTTGACATTCACACTTGCCATTTCCTGTTTGACCACGTCCAATTCGCCTTGATTCATGACATTCCAGGTTCCTAGGCAATATTGCTCTTTATAGCATCAGACCTTGCTTCTATCACCAGTCACATCTACAACTGGGTATTGTTTTTGCTTTGGCTCCAACCCTTCATTCTTTCTGAAGTTATTTCTCCACTGATCACCGGTAGAATATTGGGCACCTACCAACCTGGGGAGTTCCTCTTTCAGTATCCTATCATTTTGCCTTTTCATACTGTTCATGGGGTTCTCAAGGCAAGAATAATGAAGTGGTTTGCCATTCCCTTCTCCAGTGGACCACATTCTGTCAGACCTCTCCACCATGAACCATCCGTCTTGGGTGGCCCCACACGACATGGCTTGGTTTCATTGAATTAGACAAGGCTGTGGTCCATGTTATCAGATTGACTAGTTTTCTGATTATGGTTTCAGTCTGTCTGCTCTTGGATGCCCTCTCGCAACACTTACCATCTTATTTGGGTTTCTCTTACCTTGGACATGGGATATCTCTTCACAGCTGCTCCAGAAAAGTGCAGCTGCTGCTCCTTACATTGGACGAGGTCGCCCCTCCTGACCTTGAACATGGAGCAGCTCCTTGGATGTGGGTTAGCTCCTCTCCACTATTCCTGTGCGGTTGCAGCCTGGCACTCTTGGTTGGCGCCCCTGACCTTGTGTGTGAGGTAGCTCCTGTCATCCGTCTCAGCCACCACGCGGGAGTACGTCAAGGCTGCATATTGTCACCCCGTTTAATTTATATACAGAGTACATCATGAGAAACGCTGGGCTGGAGGAAGCACAATCTGGAATCAAGATTGCTGGGAGAAATATCAATAACCTCAGATATGCAGATGACACCACCCTTATGGCAGAAAGTGAAGAGGAACTAAAAAGCCTCTTGATGAAAGTGAAAGTGGAGAGTGAAAAAGTTGGCTTAAAGCTCAACATTCAGAAAATGAAGATCATGGCATCTGGTCCCATGACTTCATGGGAAATAGATGGGGAAACAGTGGAAACAGTCTCAGACTTTATTTTGTCAGGCTCCAAAATCACTGCAGATGGTGACTGCAGCCATGAAATTAAAACACACTTACTCCTTGTAAGTAAAGTTATGACCAACCTAGATAGCATATTCAAAAGCAGAGATATTACTTTGCCAACGACGGTCCATCTAGTCAAGGCTATGGTTTTTTTAGTGGTCATGTATGGATGTGAGAGTCGGATTGTGAAGAAAGCTGAGCACCAAAGAATTGATGCTTTTGAACTGTGGTGTTGGAGAAGACTCTTGAGAGTCCCTTGGACTGCAAGGAGATCCAGCAAGTCCATTCTGAAGGAGATCAACCCTGGGATTTCTTTGGAAGGAATGATGCTAAAGCTGAAACTCCAATAATTTGTCTACCTCATGCGAAGAGTTGACTCATTGGAAAAGACCCTGATGTTAGGAGGGATCGGGGGCAGGAGGAGAAGGGGATGACAGAGGACAAGATGGCTGGATGGCATCACTGACTCAATGGACATGAGTTTGGGTAAACTTTGGGAGTTGGTGATGGACAAGGAGGCCTGGTGTGGTGTGATTCATGGGGTCGCAAAGAGTCGAACATGACTGAGTGACTGAACTGAACTGAACTGATTTGAATTCTATTGAATACAAAAAGGAAATATTTTCCCTTTATATCTAAAATGGTACACATATACATGTTTTTGTTTTGTTCAGATGGTCAGTCTTGTCCAACTCTTTGAGACCCCATGGACTGTAGCACGCCTGTCCTCCCTGTTCCCCACCATTCTTGTGTGGCCAGGCACAACAGGGCTCATAGCTTCATTGACTTATGCAAACCCCTTCACCACAACAAGGCAGTGATTCATGAAGGGGTATTTACTTTAAACATATGAATTAGATATCTGGTTTTCTCTTATCCTCATATACGTATATGTACAAGAACATATAAATGTTTACTTCACTAAGTGAGTTTATTTATGTAAGTTGAATAGACCATCATCTTAGATACTTCATTTCCACACTTTTCTGTTGTACCTGCTCCCTCAGTATTACTGTTATTCCACATACTTGCCATTCTAACTGCCCAAGCACTCTTGCTATGAATCATTTCTGCTTATTAGGAACATACCATCAACAGAAAACTTATAGTAACTACCTCCATAAAGCAACACTGATCCATCTGTATCTCACATTTTCATAGTTCTGCTCTTTGATATAAGGGTGATAATTAAACCATTATTTAATGGACTTAATATGTGGTGCTTCACAAGGGAGACATTTAATAATTATGCCTCAAGTGAGTTAAAAAAATATCAAGCCTCAGAGTTTGACAATTCAAGTAAAATACAGTATGACAAATATATAAATTAAATACACATATATACCCTGGAGAAGGAAATGGCAATCCACTCCAGCACTCTTGCCTGGAAAATCCCACGGACGGAGGAGCCTGATAGGCTACAGTCCATGGTGTCGAAAAAAGAGTCGGACACGACTGAGCGACTTTACTTACTTACTTACATGTATATAAATGGGCTGTATTTAAGAAAATGATTTGTAAAATATAGAAATTCACATAGCAGTGAGACAAGTTACTTGACTGTAAAGCTCATTTTTTCATTGTTTTATTTATCATAGTGTTAATAATATTAATCAGAGCTGTTATGAAGATTAAATTACACAATAAGTGTAAACTATCTAGTTCACTGCCTGATAAATTACCCTTCTTCTCCTTGTACAAAATTGAGATTACTCCCCAAATCAATATTTGGTCCCTCTATTTGACCACACAAAATCCTTGACTTATAACTCATAATCCTGAAAAATGAGAGTCACACTTGTGGATTCAACTCTGTTGCCTACTCTTGTAGATTCAAATGTATCATAATATTTAGAAATGTCTTAGTCCATTTGGGTTTCTATTAAAAACTACCACCAGCAGACACAGGGGCTTTTAAACAGCAGACATCTATTTCTCATTGTTCTGGAGAAAAGGAAATCCAAGGTTGTGGCACCAGCAGATTCAGGAAATGGCTACCTGATTCATAGACGGATGTATCTATGCTGGGTCTCAGAGAGTGTGAGATGCTAGGGTTCTTTCTGTAATCTCTTTTATAAGACATTAATCCCATTCATGAGAGCTCTAATGGAATTGACATAAGCATCTCTTTAAAATCCTACCTACCCATACCATAATTTTTAAAGGTTAAGATTTGAATGTATGCATTTGGGGGTGGGGGACACAAATACTCAAACCACAACAAGCAAAATACCAAAATTTTAAAAATACTGCATATCTGTATTTAGATGCTTATTAATAATTATTATTGATGTTCTTAATGTATTGAAAGTGGTAAGTAAGGACTAGAATTACTGTATTTTTTTTGCCTGTTTTTGTATTGAATAAAATTTGCCTGTTATACCAGGTGTTTCTTGATTTCCTACTTTTGCATTCCAGTCCCCTATAATGAAAAGAACATCTTTTTTGGGTGTTAGTTCTAAATGGTCTTATAGGTCTTCCTTGAACCATTCAACTTCAGCTTTTTCAGCATGCCTGGTCAGGGCATAGACTTGGATTACTGTGATATTGAATGGTTTGCCTTGGAAATGAACAGAGATCATTCTGTCGTTTTTGAGATTGCATCCAAGTACTGCATTTCAAACTCTTTTTTTTGACTGTGATGACTACTCCACTTCTTCTAAGGGATTCCTGCCAACACTAAAAGATATAATGGTCATTGGAGTTAAATTCACCATTTTCCAGTCCATTTTATTTCGCTGATTCCTAAAATGTTGATGTTCCCTCTTGCCATCTCCTGTTTGACCATTTGCAATTTGCCTTGATTCATGGACCTAACATTCCAGTTTCCTATGCAATATTGCTCTTTATAGCTCAGAATTTGCTTCTATCACCAGTCACATCCACAAGTGGGTGTTGTTTTTGCTTTGGCTCCATCTCTTCATTCTTTCTGGAGTCATTTCTCCACTGATCTCCAGTAGCATATTGGGCAGCTACCGACCTGGGGAGTTCATCTTTCAGTGTCCTATCTTTTTGCCTTTTCATACTGTTCACTGTTCTCAAGGCAAAAATACTGGAGTTGTTTGTCATTCCCTTCTCCAGGGGACCACCTTTATGGAAGAAAGCATAGAGGAACTAAAAGAGCCTCTTGATGACAGTAAAGGAGGAGAGTGAAAAAGTTAGGTTAAACTTCAACATTCAGAAAACGAAGATCATGGCATCTGGTCCCATCACTCCATGGGAAATAGATGGGGAAACAGTGGAAACAGTGACAGACTTTATTTCTGAGGGCTCCAAAATCACTGCATGGTGACTACAGCCATGAAATTAAAAGACATTTACTCTCTGGAAGAAAAGTTATGACCAACCTAGACAGCATATTAAAAAGCAGAAACATCACTTTGTCAACAAAGTTCTGTCTAGTCAAGGCTATGGTTTTTCCAGTGGTCATGTATGGATGTGAGAGTTGGACTATAAAGAAAACTGAGTGCCAAAGAATTGATGCTTTTGAACTGAGGTGTTGGAGAAGACTCTTAAGAGTCCCTTGGACTTAAGAAGATCGAACCAGTCCATCCTAATGAAATGAGTCCTGAATATTCATGGGAAGGACTGATGTTGAAGCTGAAACTCCAATACACTGGCCATCTGATGCGAAGAACTGACTCATTTGAAAAGACCCTGATGTTGGGAAAAATTGAAGGTGGGAGGACAAAGGGACCATAGGGGATGAGATGATTGGATGGCATCACCAACTCAATGGACATGAGTTTGGGTAAACTCCGGAAGTTGGTGATAGACAGGGAGACTTGGAGTGCTGCACTCCATGGGGTTGCAAAGAGTTGGACACAACTGAGCGACTGAAATGATTGAATAAAATCTGAGAAATTATTTTAATAAATGGCCTAAATACAATGACAGTGGGCAATAAATAAAATTCTAGACCTTTTAAAAATATTATTTTCCAAATCAAAATAGTGACTTTCCCCTAATTCTCAATAAAGGTATAAGGACAGTCCATATGATAATGCTTTCAAATACTGCATGCTTATTCAGGGAAAAAATTCTCTGAGACAATAACAACAACACTAGTTTTAAACGCAGTACAATTACAAATAATCCAAAGCTTTAGAACCAGTATTCATTCAGTTCAGTCCAGTTGCTCAGCCGTGTCCGACTCTTTGTGACCCCATGAGTCGCAGCACGCCAGACCTCCCTGTCCATCACCAATCCCGGAGTTCACTCAGATTCACGTCCACCGAGTCGGTGATGCAATCCAGCAATTTCATTCTCTGTCGTCCCCTTCTTCTCCTGCCCCCAATCCCTCCCAGCATCAAAGTCTTTTTCAATGAGTCAACACTTCGCATGAGGTGGCCAAAGTACTGGAGGTTCAGCTTTAGCATCATTCCTTCCAAAGAAATCCCAGGGCTGATCGCCTTAAAAAAGGATCGGTTGGATCTGCTTGCAGCCCGAGGGACTCTCAAGAGTCTTCTCCAAAACCACAGTTCAAACGCATCAATTTTTCGGCGCTCAGCCTTCTTCACAGTCCAACTCTCACATCCATACATGACCACAGGAAAAACCATAGCCTTGACTAGACGGACCTTATTTGGCAAAGTAATGTCTTTGCATTTGAATATGCTATCTAGGTTGCTCATAACTTTTCTTCCAAGGAGTAAGCGTATTTTAATTTCATGGCTGCAATCACCATCTGCAGTGATTTTGGAGCCCCCCAAAAATAAAGTCTGGCACTGTTTCCAATGTTTCCCCATCTATTTCCCATGAAGTGATGGGACCAGATGCCATGATCTTCGTTTTCTGAATGTTGACCTTTAAGCCAACTATTTCACTATCCACTTTTACTTTCATCAAGAGGCTTTTTAGTTCTTCTTCCTCCTCATGCAAAGAGTTGACTCACTGGAAAACACTCTGAGGCTGGGAGGGATTGGGAGCAGCAGGAGAAGGGGATGACAAAGGATGAGATGGCTGGATGGCATCACTGACTTGATGGACCTGAGTCTGAGTGAGCTCCGGGAGTTGGTGATGGAATGGGAGGCCTGGGATGCTGCGATTCACGGGGTCGCAAAGAGTCGGACACGACTGAGCAACTGAACTGAACTGAACTCACTTTCTGCCATAAGGGTGGTGTCATCTGCATATCTGAGGTTATTGATGTTTCTCCCAGCAATCTTGATTCCAGCTTGTGTTTCTTCCAGTCCAGCATTTCTCATGATGTACTCTCTGCATAGAAGTTAAATAAGCAGGGTGACAATATACAGCCTTGACGTACTCCTTTTCCTGTTTGGGACCAGTCTGTTGTTCCACGTCCAGTTCTAACTGTTGCTTTCTGGCCTCCATACAGATTTCTCAAGGGGCAGGTCAGGTGGTCTGGTATTCCCATCTCTCTCAGAATTTTCTACAGTTTATTGTGATCCACACAGTCAAAGGCTTTGGAATAGTCAATAAAGCAGAAATAGATGTTTTTCTGGAACTCTCTTGCTTTTTCCATGATCCAGTGGATGTTGGCAATTTGATCTCTGGTTCCTCTGCCTTTTCTAAAACCAGCTTGAACATCAGGGTGTTCACAGTTCATGTATTGCTGAAGCCTGCCTTGGAGAATTTTGAGCATTGCTTTACTAGCATGTGAGATGAGTGCAATTGTGCAGTAGTTTGAGAATTCTTTGGCATTGCCTTTCTTTGGGATTGGAATGAAAACTGACCTTTTCCAGTCCTATGGCCACTGCTGAGTTTTCCAAATTTACTGGCATATGTGTGCAGCACTTTCACAGCATCATCTTTCAGGATTTGAAATAGCTCCACTGGAGTTCCATCACCTCCGCTAGCTTTGTTCGTAGTGATGCTTTCTAAGGCCCACTTGACTTCACATTCCAGGATGTCTGGCTCTAGATGAGTGATCACATCATCGTGATTACCTGGGTCATGAAGATCTTTTTTGTCTAGTTCTTCTGTGTATTCTTGCCATCTCTTCTAAATATCTTCTCCTTCTGTTAGGTCCATACCATTTCTGTCCTTTATCGAGCTCATCTTTGCATGAAACGTTGCCTTGGTATCTCTAATTTTCTTGAATGTGACAATTTGTAGTATGTCAGGATAATAGAAACTAGAATAAGTTATATTTCTTAGGGCCCATTCTGAAAAGATTAAACCTACTTCTGAGCTAGGTTTAAAATGAAAATACTGTACATGATTTATTTTTTCCTGTGGAAACACTGGTGAATCGACATCCATCATTTTTTGACCAAGCCCCGTAATAAGAATATTCACTTAATAAATATTAAGGCAATGTTCTAAATAAGTATATTGTATATGAATGTATTCATCCTCATTATAGATCTTTGAAATAGACCGCATTCATCTTATTTTTCAGATGAGGAAACCAAAGCACAGAAGGTTAAGTAATAAGCCAAATAAACATTAAGTGATACTAACGATAGAGCCAAGAAGAACTAACTACACAGCATCTAGAGCAGATTTTAATTATGGCCCACTTGTAAAGCTAGTTTATCAGCACTCTGTCATAAATTACTCTTGCATTAAGTTTGTAAATAAAACAGTAAATAGATGAGCTACTTCACAATATAGACAATTTTCATTGGAACAATTAGTTTAGGAAAACAAATGATAACAAAACACTCACACATAATCTACAATGTATATGATTCAACAACACAAATTATTTATTTAGGCAATGAGAATACCCTCCCTATTTTTTAATGATCCTCTGAACAACACTGAAATAAACACTGACAAGGCTGAAATAAACTTATTTACATATATATATATATATATATATATATACATATATCTTATTTCAATGGTATATTTTACTGTTTTATGCATAGTCAGATTTCATAACAAGTTATTTATAAATATTGTCTTAATAAATATCATGATTTTTTATAAGAGGAGTTAATCTGGTTTAGTTACTATGATATTGTTCATTATATTTTAGATCCACCTATGAATGTTGTAAACATGTAGCCACATTATCATTGGGAAAATAATGTCTCTTCACTGAAAATCTAACTCATGCTGAGATTTGTGGACTCCATAATATTTTTTTTATGTAAATAATTATATTATTATCAATACATCTTTGACAGGTAAGGTACAGCTAAGCTCTGTTTTAAAATCTTTCAAGCCAAAACTAATATCTTGTAAAAATTGCACAATTTAATCTATTACATGAGAAGATATTGTATACACATCATCAAATACTATAAATGTTACCTTTAAAAATGTTTTAAAAAATGGCCTTTATAAATATACTACATAGGCATAGTTTAATATGTTAAAAAAATAAAACAGCCACTTTTATTAAAAATTAGAGATGCATTGATTTGAGAAAACATAAATACTTCTAAACCAATGTTATCCAAGTTTAGAGTGTAACAACTGTTTAAAATATCCTCTATATGAAAAACATATTTTTGTCAACTGTCTGAGATGTATGCACAAGAAAACAAAACAAGAGTAATAGATACTTCTTCAGGTTATATCTTGCTTAGTGTTATTAGCAATCCCAGCTGTAATTTCCTGTTTTTTTCCTTTAATCACTTTTTTTCCTTAATCACTTTTTTTCTTGTCCACATTTTCCCTCAAAAATTCTGGCAGTGCTGTTTCTTTCCTGTTCTCTCTAGGATAACAGATTTGCACAATAGGAGATTTGATTTGACTGTAGCACAGAATATGTTGGATAGGGACCAAAACTGAAAGCTAAATGAAAAGATCAGCTAGGAGATTGTTGAAATAATCCTGTGGCTATCATTTTTTTCTCAGAAGAAAGAAATTGAAAATATTTTAAATTAATTTGTTGAGGTAAATGTTAAAGTAAGAAAAATTACTATATTTCTTTTTTTATATTTCTATCTTGATTAACTGAATACTGTATGATAGAAACAAAGAAGAAAGAGGTTTTAAAAGTCTAGAAGATAGTTTTTAACTTAAATTTCAATAAAAATTTTTATATATGTATATATATATACACATATATTAAGGTGATTTAATATACATATAGTGGAAGTTTATTTCACATATACAGTCAAACTAATTAACATATCCATCTTCTCACATAGTTAACAACGTTTTTATGTGATAAGAGCACCTGAAATCTAGTCACATAGAACATATCCAGCATTCTGTACAGCAACATTAACTACAGTCACCACACTATACATTAAATCTGTAGACTTACTCATCCCATAGAAATGCATCTTTGTACTCTCTGACAAACATTTCCCTATTTTCACTACCTCCTCACCCCTGGTAACATTCTATTCTCTGCTTCTATGTATTCAAGTTTTTAGGTTCCACATGTTAAGTACGATCATACAGGCTTTTGTTTCCTTTTTGTATCTGGTTTATTTAACTTAGCATAATGGTATTGGCAGTGATTTTGTGAATACAATACCAAAGTTTTGGCAATAAATGCAAAACAAACAAGAAAGACTACATCAAACAAAATAGCTTCTGCACAACAGAGGGGGAAAATAACAGTAAAATGAAACACAGCCTACAGATTGGGAGAAAATATTTGCAAACCATGTATATGATAAAGGTTTTTATCCAAAATATTTAAGGAACACATACAGATCAATAGCAAAAAGTAAGTATACCAATTAAAAATCTGGTCAAAACACATGAATAGATCTTTTTCCAAAAAAGCACACAAATAGACAACAAATTGTATGAGAAGGTGCCCAACATTACAAATGTTGTTTTTCAGTCGCCCAGTTGTGTCCGACTCTTTGTGACCCCATGGACTGTGGCATGCCAGACCTCCCTGTCCTGAATAGTCTCCTGGAGTTTGCCCAAGTTCATGTCCATTGCATTGGTGATGCCATCCAGTCATCTCATCTGATTACGTCCAGCCATCTCATGCCATTACAAATAGGAAAATTTAAATCAAAACTGCAAAGATATATCAGCTCGCACCTGTTAGGATGATTATGATCAAAAAGTAAAAGAAATAATCTAATTTTGCTGAGTCAACACTGTTTCTAACACAAGTTAAATAATATCTAGTACTCAAGAAAGAGATGCTGGTTAGATGCTGTATTTCGGGTGTAAGTGGACTCTGCATATAGATAGAAATGAAAACAGAATTAAGATCTTTCACAGGAAATTTGTAGATATCAAGAAAAAAGCATTTCATGAGAAGGAATACCACCCAATTCAAAGCATTAATTGAATGCCTACTCATGCCTAATTTCTTACCTAAAAATAGTACTTGTGTGTATGAGCTACACAATTAGGAGATTAAAGTATCAGAAAGTTAGAATTTTATACAAGCAGAAAGTCTTAAAACATGAAAATTTAATTCTATCACAATTCAGGAGACCAGAAGTCTGAAATCAAAGTGTCCTCAGGTTTGTTCCTTCTGGAGTATCTAAGAAAGAAACTGGCCCATGTACTCTTTTCTCTCCTGTGGCCATCCTTGAGGTTCCTCAGCTGGTAGATGTATCCGTACATTCTCTGCCTCCAATTTCCTTTTTTTTTTTTTTTTCTCTATGTTATTAATGTGTGTCTTGGTCTATCCTTTTCGATCTCTTAAAAGGATACTTCCATTGCATTTAGGATTCATAGTAAATCAGAATTTTATTATCTTGATCTTTATATTAATTACATATTATCATAATACAAAGGCTTTATTTTAAATTGAGTCACATTTTGAGGTTTTGAGTAGTAGAAATGAATTTTGGAGAACAATATTCAGCACACTGAAGTCTGCCCTCTCGCTGAGACAAGGCATCCTCATAATTCATTAACCATTGTGTTCTATAGCATAGAAGGTGGCAAGCTCAACAGTAGGCAATTGTTATGATGACAAAGAATGACTGGAAGTATTTTTAACTATAGAATATACTTTATTACTCACTGCTTATAAAGATAGCTAGTGAGCTTTACTGAGCTAATTTTGTTAAACAATATGAGGTATTATATATTTTTATAAAATTGTTTTCTTCTGTATGAATTGAAATGTTAAATGGAGAAAGATATTACCCCAGAATAAGAAAGTATATTAAACTTATTACAAATAGATAGTTGCTCAAGTGAATACATTAGGTATGACTGAGTTCAAATTAATTCTGAGAAGAAAAAGAAAAAAAATAAAATAAAGAGGCAAGGCAAGCAATGAAGTAGAGTGCTACAGAAAATGGTTGAAAGCATGAATTTTAATTTTATATTATACAAAAAATACTTTATAATGAATGTGTAAAGAATAGTTCATTACAACATAGTTATCACTTAAAGCCTAAGACACAGCTGAATATGACTGAACAAAATATCAAAAGGCAAAATTTAGTAAAATTGTTCTTAGACAAATAAGAGATCAGTGAGCAATAGAAAAAAAGTAATAGCTTAATCATTAATAACTATAAATTTATACTTTTTATTTTAAAAAAAAAGATATTTCAGGATGTGTGAGGGTTATGAATTTAATTTTAATGAATGTTTAAATTCCAGATTTTATCTTAGGTAAGTGGCACAGAATGAAGAATTTTCCCAAATAGAATGCATGTTTTTTCTTAGGCACCACTATTCATGAAGTAACAGCTGAATAATATAAGAGATAACTACAGTGGCTATAGGCACTTCCCTGATAGCTCAGTTAGTAAAGAATCCACCTGCAATGCAAGATTTGGGGAAATAGAATAACAATGAAAGAAATGGTCCAGAAAGGATTTATCTTCAGAAAAGTGGACCGCAGTCAAGAGTACATTCCAAGTGAGTGTGGTGACAAATGAGGAGGCAAAAAGACAGGACCAAACACACTATTTGCAGTACCATGAGAGAATCAAATTAATCAAAGTGCTGGATCCATATATTTATGATATGACTACATAGGAATGGCTTCCAAATTTCAGTGTAATAGTTATTTACTATATGGTGAGAATATTTTGAAGATGCTACCTTTCAAAATAGGCATAATATTTTATTGTGACTATTTAATTACCTGGCTTCTATTTGAAAAGATAGGCTCCTTGAATGAAGACACTGGGCATGTCAAGTTCTCTGTACATAGTCCTAGGCACACAATGCATAAATGTTAAACTTTTAATCAATGAAGAATGTGACTAAATAGGCACGTTTATAGAAGAACTAAGAGATAAAAGAAGTGCAGAGTGTGATGTAGAGAGGACCAACTTAGGAACATTTAGAAATTTGTTACAGTAATAAAACTGTAAAGCAATAAAGACTGAAATGTATGGTGACTGCAAGCTAAGAAAAAGAAACAGAGACAAAAATCACATCAAAGAAAAAAAATAGTTGAATTTGGTACTGAAGTGATAGGTAAAGAGAAGAAAAATAAAGTGTCAGCTTTTATAAACTCCTGCTTCATTTTAGGGATTTAAGAGATGATCATGACATTGATTATTTTGTGAATAACATAACAGCATTAAAGAGAGGACTTTAACAAGCAAAATCTGCAGTGGAATTACAGTTGTGTTCAATTTTATTAAGTGCTTTTTCTGTATCTACAGAGATTTGTTGTTTAGTCATTCAGTTGTGTCTGACTCTTTGTGACCCCATGGACTGAAACACACCAGGCTTTCCTGTCTTTCACTAACTCCTGGAGGTTGCTCAAACTCATGTCCATTGAGTTGATGATGCTATCCAACAATTTCATCCTCTGTTGCCCACTTTCTCAATAATCTATTCATTCTTCTACTTTATAGGAATTCACTAACATTAAGTAGAATCTAAGAGTGTGTACTGTGGTGTTGGAGAAAACTCTTGAGGGTCCCTTGGACTGCAAGGAGATCCAGCCAGTCCATTCTGAAGGAGATCAGCCCTGGGATTTCTTTGGAAGGAATGATGCTGAAGCTGAAACTCCAGTACTTTGGTCACCTCTTGTGAAGAGTTGACTCATTGGAAAAGACTCTGATGCTGGGAGGGATTGGGGGCAGGAAGAGAAGGGGACGACCGAGGATGAGATGGCTGGATGGCATCACTGACTCAATGGATGTGAGTCTGAGTGAACTCCTGGAGTTGGTGATGGACAGGGAGGCCTGGCATGCTGCAATTCATGGGGTCGCAAAGAGTCGGACACGACTAAGCGACTGAACTGAACTGAAGAGTGTGTAGAATAAAGAAACTTACTGTCACTGCACTATTTGCGTGTAAAATTCTGTGTATGAATAATTTTCTTTAGCATGATACTAGAGAAGAATATAACACTTGCTTCAAATTAAATATTTACTATATTGAATTAAATATTCAATATAAATAATGTTTGTGAAAGTGATGAGAAATATGGATTCTGGCATACTTCATCCATTATTCTTTAACCTGGCACAATCTTCTATTGGCATCATGGTTAACACAAAATAGAAGCTTGTCAATAGTTTGAATTTCAAGGATAATTTTACTAAAAGAGATGTAAGCAAGAAATAGAATTCCCTCAATTATTCATGTAAAGATACTTTAATGTAAGGACTACTCATTTATGGATGTGGCTCCTTAATATAGGTTACAAATAACTTGGATCTGGTAAAAATGATTCCTTTTCAGTTTACAGAAAAAACTGTATAGAAACAACTGTAACTTAAGTCTGAAACATCCTCACCAGAATCACCTGTGAAACACTAAAATAATTGGTATGTGTGGATCAGTCACATACCTGCTGTATTTGAATCTCTGCAGTGAGCATACTTCGTGAAAATCCAGGTTTGGAAACACATAATTCAGATAAATGTTTATATCTAAAATGGAGAGAAACCATGGCCTTAATTACCCCTTCCAGAAATAGAAGATAAATGTATATATTTTTTAAGAAGACAAAATTTCTTTAACTATCAGAACTAGAAAAAATAATTACTCACTATATTATTTTCTAAAATATATTATAGGCATCTCTCTTTTCTTGGAATAATATCAAGAGTTCATAACTTTTATTTATTCATTTAATATGTTATCAAATATATACTAGATATTTGTTATACAGTGGAGATAAAAAGTTACACCTCCCTTCAAAAGGTTCCCTTCAAAAACTTCACAGTCTGGTAGAAGGATAATTCAGTACCATTTATATAATCAACGGAGAAGGAAATGGCAACCTACTCCAGTATTCTTGCCTGGAGGATCCCACGGACAGAGGAGTCTAGTGGGCTGCAGTCCACGTGGTCGCAGAGAGTTGGACACGACTGAGAGACTTCACTTCACTATATAATCAAACAGTAGTCTGTGGCATAACAAGAGGCTGGCAAGTCATACTCAGGCTTCCCAGGTGGTACAGTAGTAAAGAATCCACCTGCCAATGCAGGAAATACCAGAGAACCTGGGTTCTATCCCTATGTTGGTAAGATCCCCTAGCGTAGGAAATGGCAACCCACTCAAGTATTCATGTCTGGAAAATTCTATGGACAGAGAAGCCTGGCAGGCTACAGTTCATGGGGTCACAATGAGTCAGACAGGCCTGAGAGACTGAGCACACACACACATCACAGACAGATATTCTAAATTCTAATGACATAACATTTGAGCATATTTACTACATATTTTCTTTATGAATCATAGTAAGTAGAATTCATAAAATCTTAGAATATTATTGTCTTCTTTTCAGACACCTGTTAATATTTGAACATGCACTTAATGCTTATATACTTCTGGTACAAGAAAAAGAAAAGTGTTGCATTTGGGAAAATTTTGATCCTATAATTTTTTTTTTTTCTTTTCTTCCTGGTGAAATATTGTATCATCTTTGACATTTTATTTCTTCTATTTAAAAGGTATTTAATCCTTGCCTTTTATTGTGCTTTTTTGTCCATATTTCCAGGTTTGAACTGGTTAACTAAGATGCCCAGAATTTGACTTTCAGCCTAGCATGGAATTATGTTCACATATCAGACTTAGTCAGTCAAAAACAAAACTAGGAAGAAGGTACTGTGGGGCTAAATATGTGAAATTGCATTAATGAGCCAAAGAGTGGCCTAACCTTTGCAAAATATAAAGGAAAAAGTCATAGAAAGTAAAAATAATAATAATAATAATTTCAGGGAAAAGCAAGTTTCTAATAAAGGCCTGAAGACCAAGCTACTTTGATATATTACATCATTAAAGGTAATTCACATAGATGAAAAAAAATCACTTCAAATTATTTCAGTAGCAGGCTGATGGCTGTCCTCTTAACCTGTGGTTTCATAATGAATATCTTTTCACCTTTAAAATAATCTTGAGCCAATCAGCACATATGCAGATAATAACATCTGAAAGTTAAGAACATTCCTGGGATCCTGGGGGTTTATTTGAGGAGATCTGCCATTAAATTCCTATTACTGTGCAATGGGGCTTTACACACCACCTAGAAGAAAATGAGTCTATTCAGATAATGAAGTAGTACATTCGAAGGGCTTTATCAATATTAACATAATGAATTTTGAAAATAAACATTCAATTAGATAGTCATAGAGAAAAATAAAAAATGGACTTAATAACAATAAAATGTATTTGAAGATTGCTTTCATATGGCATTTCTTAAAATCTACAGATATATATAAGGGTCTGGAATGATGACTAATATAATAACAAATCAATTAGAGAAAAATAACTAAAATGCACTGAAGATATATACACAAGTATAAAACTTTTAATATTATTTACTATTGAATCTGAGTGGTAAGCCAAAAAAAAAAAAATGCACCTCCATCAAAAATTCCACATCCTAATACCTGAAACCTAAGGGTATGATGCATAGCAAAAGATACTTTGAAAATGTTATTACATTAATTATCATGAGATGAGAAAGTTATTCTGAATTATCTTGCTGAGCCTAATATATTCACAAGTGTCCTTATAGGAAGTAAACAGGAGGATCAGAGATCTGACGAAGAAACTAGAATTCAGAATGATGTGAGGCCACAAGCAAAGGAATACATGTAGCCTTTAGAAGCTAGAAAAGAAAATAAATATAATAAATTATTTCCAGTGTGTCTAGAAAGGATACCACACTGCTTACTCATTTTAGACTACTGACTCTACAACTGTAAGATAATAAATAGTTGATAAGCAGAGTATATATGCATATTCATAAATGTATATAAAATTGTTTATATTTTACACGTATATACAGACATTTGCATGTGTGTATATAGTTATATACAATAGTAAATCATTATGTATTATGTATATTTATGTATATGTAAATGAATCAGGGAATATAAATTTATATATTACTATACACAGCTTCCTCAATGGCTCAGTGGGTAAAGAATCTGCCTGCAATGCAGGAGCCATGGGTTTGATCCCTGGGTGAGGAAAATCACCTGGAGAAGAAAGTGGCAACACACTCCAGTATTCTTGCCTGGGAAATCCCATGGACAGAAAAGCCTGGTGGGCTGCAGTCCACGGGGTTGCAAGAGTTGGACACAACTTAGAAACTAAACCACCATACTCAGACTTAAATTGAAGAAAGTGGGGAAAACCACTAGACTATTCAGGCATGACCTAAATCAAATCCCTTATGACTATACAGTGGAAGTAAGAAATAGATTTAAGGGACTATATCTGATAGATAAAGTGCCTGATTAACTATGGATGGAGGTTCGTGACACTGTACAGGAGACAAAAATCAATACCATCCCCCAAAAAAAGAAATGCAAAAAAGCAAAATGGTTCTCTGGGGAGACCTTAAAAATAGCTGTGATAAAAGGAGAAGTGAAAAGCAAAGGAGAAAAAGAAAGGTACACCCATTTGAATGTAGAGTTCCAAAGAATAGCAAGGAGAGCTAAGAAAGCTTCCTCAGTGATCAGTGCAAAGAAATAGATGAAAACAATAGAATGGGAAAGATTGGAGATCACTTCAAGAAAATTAGAGATCCCAAGGGAACATTTTATGCAAAGATGTGCTCAATAAAGGACAGAAATGGTAGGCACCTAACAGAAGCAGAAGATATTAAGAAGAAGTGGCAAGAGTACAAAAAAGATCTTTAAAACTCAGATAATCACGATGGTGTGATCACTCACACTCACCTAGAGCCAGACATCCTGGAATATGATGTCAAGTGGGGCTTAGGAAGCAACACTACGAAGAAAGCTAGTGGAGGTGATGGAATTCCAATTGAGCTATTTCAAATCCTAAAAGATGATGCTGTGAAAGTGCTGCACTCAATATGCCAGCAAATTTGGAAAACTCAGCAGTGGCCATAGGACTGGAAAAGTTCAGTTTTCATTCTAATCCCAAAGAAATGCAATGCCAAAGAATGCTCAAACTGCTGCACAATTGCACTCATCTCACATGCTAGTAAAGCAATGCTCAAAATTCTCCAAGCCACGCTTCAGCAATACATGAACCGTGAGCTTCCAGATGTTCAAGCTAGATTTACAACAGGCAGAAGAACCAGAGATCAAATTGTCAACATCCACTGGATCATCAAAAAACCAAGAGAGCTTAAAAAAAACATTCATTTCTGCTTTATTGACTATTCCAAAGCCTTTGACGGTGTGGATCACAATAAACTGTGGAAAATCCTGAATGAGATGGGAATACCAGACCACCTGACCTGCCTCTTGAGAAACCTGTATGCAGGTCAGGAAGAAACAGTTAGAACAGGACATGGCACAACAGACTGGTTCCAAATAGGAAAAGAAGTATGCCAAGGCTGTATATTGTCACCCTGCTTATTTAACTTATATGCAGAGTACATCATGAGAAACACTGGGCTGGAAGAAGCACAGGCAGTAATCAAGATTGCTGGGAAAAATATCTATAACCACAGCTATGCAGCTGACACTACCCTTATGGCAGAAAGTGAAGAACTAAAGAGCCTCTTGATGAAAGTGAAAGAGGAGAGTGAAACAGTTGGCTTAAAGCTCGATATTCAGAAAACTGAGATAATGGCATCCAGTCCCATCACTTCATGGCAAATAGATGGGGAAATTGTGGAATCAGTGGCTGACTTTATTTGGAGGGGCTCCAAAATCACTGCAGATGGTGATTGTAGCCATGAAATGAAAGACACTTAATTAAATTAAATTAAATTAATTTAAATTAGACATTTAAATTAAAAGACACTTGCTCCTTAGAAGGCAAGTTACAACAAACCTAAACAGCATATTAAAAAGCAGAGGAATTACTTTGTCAACAAAGGCCCATCTAGTCAAGGCTATGGTTTTTCCAGTAGTCATGTATGAATGTGAGGGTTGGACTATAAAGCAAGCTAAACACTGAAGAATTTATGCTTTTGAACTGTGGTGTTGGAGAATACTCTTGAGACTCCCTTAGACTGCGAGGAGATCCAACCAGTCCATCTTAAAGGAGATCAGTCCTGGGTGTTCATTGGAAGGACTGATGTTGAAGCTGAAACTTCAATACTTTGGCTACTTGATGTGAAGTGCTGACTCATTTGAAAAGATCCTGATGCTTGGAAAGATTGAGGGCAGGAGGAGAAGGGGATGACAGAGGATGAAATGGTTGGATGGCATCACCGACTCAATGGACATGAGTTTGGGTAGACTCCCTGGAAGTTGGTGATAGACAGGGAGGCCTAGCGTGCTGCAGTTCATGGGGTCACAAAGGCATGCTGCATTTCATGAGCAACTGAACTGCACTGAAACCACCATACACACATGAAAACCCATCTTTAAAATATTAGTACAGTGAGAATATCTTATGATTTTTGAATATGTAAAAAATAATTATCTCTAGTTTGTCTTGTGCTGATATTTGTTTGAAATTTTTAATACTGTTTCTTATATGAAAGGTACAAGTTCGATTCCTAATGTTACTTCTACTGTGATACAGAATCTAACATGAAGATGTGAGAAAGTCATTGATATTGATAAAAATAAGTTTCTCCTCCTCTGAGTTTTTCCTTCTTGATATTCTAGGGACCGGCGTTTCCTCAGGATCAAGTCAGTGACAGTATCCTAATCTTGCCTGGGGAAGGTTTCAGTGACTAGGAAAGGAGAAAAAAGCCGAGTCAGGGAAGCCAAGTTTTCAAATGAGGACAAAAAGAAGGGCCTGAACAGTAAGTGAAAGGAGTATGGAGTTAAGAAACTGTGGGATTCAAATCTTCCTCCAGGTTCTCTTTGACCTGCTTTCCACCAGCATTGTGAGCCATATTTCTCTCCTCACAGAAGCTTCAAGTCATTAATTATACCCTTGTTCTCAGTTTTCTCCCTCCTTTTCTGTGTCAACCTGCACAACATTAGTTCTATTACTGCTTTAGTCATTTGGATTGTTCTAATAAAATAGACTGGGTGGCTTATGTACAACAAACATTCACTTCCCTTGGTTCTGGAGGCTAGGAAGTCCAATTTCAAAGACACCAGCAAATTTGGCATCCAGTGGGATTCTTTTTCCAATGTGTCCAATGTAGAAGATACAAGGAAGCTCTCTGTAGTCTCTCTCTTTTTTTAAATTTAACTTTTAAATTTTATATTATAGTTGACTACCCTAACACTTACAGTTGATTAATGATGCTATTTTAGTTTTAGGTTTACAACAAAGTGATTCAGTTTTACATATACATATATCTATTCTACTCCAGTAGTTGGTGATGGACAGGGAAGCCTGGCGTGCTGCAATTCATGGGGTCGCAAAGAGTCAGACATGATTGAGTGACTGAACTGAACTGAGCTGAAATGATTCTTTTTCAAATTATTTTACCAGTTAGGTTGTTACATAATATTGAGCAGAGTTTTCTGTGCTATACAATAAGTCCTTGTTGGTTTTTACAAGAGCATTAATCCCATTCCTGAGGGCTCCACCCTCATAATCTAATCACCTCTCAAAGAACCAACTTCCAAACACATTAGGCAATAAGATTTAACATGTATTTTCAGAGAACACATTTAGTCTATAGCAGTTATTCAACTGTAAGTCGTTCTCTGTGAGGGTTTCTCTGGTGTCTCAGAAGGTAATGTAGGAAACCTGAGTTCAATCCCTGGGTTGGGGAGATCCCCTGGAGAAGGGAAAGGCTATACATTCCAGCACACTTGCCTGGAGAATCACATGGACAGAGGAGCCTAACTCTTCTTACTCCAACATCCAAATAAATAATGGTGTAAATTTTTCATGATTCAGCTCTTGGACCCTTTCTCTTCTTAATGTACTCAACTTTGAAAAATCTGCATCTCTGCATGCTTGTGCACTGTCTAAACTGTATCTGTTGCTCAAATCTTTCTTCTATACATATTCTCTTAGGTTTTTCAAATGCTGTATGACAATCCCCTCAAGACTTGGAAAACATAATTAATCTTATTAAACTTCTAAAAATGCCATTTTATTGTTTTCTCATTTTTGATTGGCTTTACTGTCTACCTACTTAACCATGCTAGAGGAACTCTCTAAATTTATTTATGGCCTTAACAGCTCAAAAGTCTAACCAGTCACCAAACCAGATATTTTAAAATTTTTGTTCTTATTCATTTATTTTTGGCTGCACTGTCTCTTCGTTGTTTTGTGAGAACTTTCTCAAGTTATGGTGATCCGGGGCTACTCTTCATTGTGTTGTTCAGGCTTCTCACTGCAGTGGCTTGTAGTTTTCTTGTTGCAAGCCAGTGCTTTAGGCAAGTAAGTGGGTTTCAGGTAGCACCTTGGCTCAGCTGATCCATGGCATGTGGACTCTTCCCAGACCAAGGATCAACCTCATGTTTCTTGTATTGGCAGTGGATTCTTATCCACTGCACCACCAGGAAGTCCCAAACAAGACAGTTTTAAGATCAATGAATTCCCCTCAATTTGCCTTTCCATTACTTAAGTTTAGTATATAAATCCTCTCCCACCTTTGGAATTGTCTTTTCCAGTTGTGTCCTTTTGAGCCCTTCTGGTGTGCTCTTTTCCTGTATCCCTCATGGCTATTTAGCTATTTATTTTCAGCCAAAACTCATCTCATAAGGAATACCTGGGCTGATCATTCTATCTACCATAGGTTCTCCTGAGAAAGTGTAGAAATGACTCTTAAGTCCTTTGTTTTATTGCTTTATACCCCTTAATTGGACTAGCAAGTTTTATGTTTTTTGCTTGACTGATGTCATCTGAATATGACATGAAAACATGAGAAAAGTGGAATAGTAAAGTATTTGAATTTTATATTGAAGGTCATAGTATGCTACTGAATGAGCCTAAATATGAGAATGACATCTTTTAATCTACATTTTGAAATATTCCAATTCTCATAAGGATTAGTATGTCCTGAAGTGTCACAGAGAACATTCAGGGAGACCACTTAGGAGATAATTCTTGAAATTTGTATCAAAAATGTAAATATGATAGAGTAGTGGATACTGAACTTATTTGCATCTCAAAAATGATGAAGGAAAGAAAAAAATAACTTTCAATCTGATATTTGAATGCCAGTAAGTCTCTTTAAAAAATAATGATAAAATAAAGATATTTTAACTATAAAAAGGTGAATAAAATTCATCAAAGGTAGATTTACACAATCAAAAATGTTAATGAAAAGTTTTTAAGCTGAAGGGAAATTAAGAATATAAACAGACACTTGGAACTACACAAAGGAAAAAAAAAGGCACTGTAAGTGGGAAATATGTGATTAAATATAAATTTCATTTTAAATATTTCTTTAAAAAAGAAATTGACTCTTTAGAGGAAAAATGATAACAATTAATACAAAATATGAAGAAGTGGATGACAATTAAAAAAAGGAGAAGAATAGCATAAAATGGAAGAGTATTTTTTAAATGCTCATATTATAGTTGAATAAGTATAATAATATCAAATCAAGGAAGACTGTGACAAATTCAGGATAAAATTCTAATCTATGATGTGATCAATAAATAAATATGTACAAATAAAGTGAATATAAATATCTAAAAAATTAAATACATTTAAGTAAAAGAAGAAAAATGGAATATTACATAATATATGACTGATTCAAAGGGAAAAAAGGAACAAAAACAGATAGAATAAAAAAATATATATATATAACAAAATGCTAGGCAAACATTATTGCCTTAATATAGTAAGGGTAAATAGAGTAAAAAAATCTCCAATTAAAATCAGAGACTGATGAGTTAGATTTTTTGTAAAAAGAAAAGTTATAGAATTTTATGTAGAAAAAGCAGTTTATGAGTCTAATAATGGTTTCATCAAAAAGCACACAGATTCCTATATCAAGATGCTAGAAACTCAAAGGAATTTTTGAGAAATAAAGGAATTTTTCCACTCTTGCTTTCTCCTCCCTGACAGAGTAGCCATAGAAAACTCTGAATGTTCAAGTCCCTGGTTCCCTATCTTGCTTGTCTTGCATAGCAGTTGTTTCAACAGTAGGACCCTATTCTAGGACTAAGATCAATGTCTGTTTTGTTAAGCTAGTGGCCTATGTGACATTAGAGATCCAGGTTCAATATACAGACTCAGAGAGATTAAAAGTAAAAACATGAAAAATTGTTCTATGCAAACACAAATCAAGAGAAACCTCGAGTAGCTGTATTAACAATAAACAAAAATAGCTGTTGAGGAAATGGGAGGATATAATAAAAGAGGATGTTCCAATTAGTCAAAAAATCATTAAAACCAAAGAATAGGCCTAATAGCTGTCAATTCCCAAGGAAGTGGTGCATTCAAGGGTTGCAGCATTTAGTTAGGAACATTCAGTGCTCAGGCAGAAACAGAATGTGAACCCTTTGATAGCACATGTCCTGGTTATAATAGTGTTTGATATTCTTAAGTTGTAGTATAAAACACTGGTACAACTTCAAAAGGATGTGTCTTGCAGTACTAGTGGCACTCTTATGCAAGTTGGTATTGACTTTCAGTGCAGAGAGTTCTGGTAGCATTTGATGTCTCCAAAATCCTTTGCAGTGAATTCTTAACTTTGTGTTTAACAGTGTCTAAATTTTCCATTTATGCTTTGTATGTCATTGCTGCTAGCATAATATATTTTATCTTTAATTGAGGATTTTACTCCCTAAAGATATAAATTCAAATGAAGAGCTATGGGTAAAATATGTTAGTAATATGATCTAGATGATTCAACAATTCTATGTCTCTGTTTCCTATTTCTCTGCTAAGACCTGAGCAGTAAAACTATATTGATGCTCTAATTAAGGCTTATATTTAATCACTTAAATTGCCTATGTTAGAAACAGAATTTTGCTATTTTCTCTAGCTTTTTAGCACTGCTGCACTAATTGTATACAAAAATGCAAGCCCAGCATCTTTACTGACCTATGTAATTAGTACTAAAATCACATTATAGAAAATCTTTCAAAAGTCAGGGTACATTAGGTATGAAGAACTGTTTTTATGCATTGCTATTTTAAGCAAATAGCTTCATGACCACTGTGGTATTTCCCCACAGTATACCAAATTAAAAGGTGACAGAAGAATTACCTGTTTTGAAAGAGATTTAAGTAGTTACAGAGCCTGTAAATAATTTTTGAGAATATTACGGTAGTAATGGTAGTAAATTATATTACAGATCCATCTTTACAATGTTTAAGATAATTTTAATGGCCATTTTTTTCTTTCAGCTTTTGATAAAGAACCATGGCATGTCCAACATATATTCCCTCAAGTGATTTAGAAAGCAATAATGTACTGCAATAATTAAAACACAATAAAGTACAGCCTTCCAAACAAACAACTGCCAGTCTTTTATTGGGGAGTTTTGTAAAGAGTATAAAGGTCTTCGGATCATTATCACAAATGCCAATCCAGGTTGAATCAACATGTAAATGAGATTGTGAATCTCTGTAGGATATTCAGTACATTGATGTCCATCACAGACGTAAATATTGGAGAGTTGTAAATAGAAACTGATGAGCCTCACATATTACTGGAAGTAATTTCAAGCCCTTCACAAAAATAAGATAGCATCTTATTCGAAGAAGGTAGCAAGCAGTGGAGCATAGTTTAAACTCATTGGCCTGCTCAGTCATAAGAAAGTAATAGATTCTGTAATTTACTATAAGAAGTATTTTTGCCTAATTCAGATGTTTTCAGATAGCTTCAACAGCTCTAATGAAAGTAATTCCACCTTGTATAAACCATCCCTACCATGTATTTTTCTGTTCCCTCAGTGTAACTTTAGAGGTGAAATCACCAACTTGGGAGGTTTCCACATAGTCAGAAATGGATCCAATGGCTAGAGAGTGTCTATTTACTTGAAGTTATTTGCATAGGTAAATGGGATTCCTTGGAGATTGTTTAAATTAAAGAAAATAAACCAGTAGGAACCTGAGGATTAGTGATTAGGTTAGGTTGAGTCTATCAAAAAAGCTATTTGATGATGTGGCTATCTTACAAACTGTTAATGATAGCAGATATTAGAAAAATATGTAAAAGACAAGAATGTTTACTTTATAAGTAAAAGTATTTTATGATCAGTTAGCCTACAGTTAAAAATGACAGAGTTCAGTTTGAGCTGTTGTTAACTGAAAAGGCATTTATTTGAAATATAATGAAAATAATTGATATGATATACAGAATCAAAAACATCCATCTGTAATCTACATGTGGAAAGTGGATTTTTCCTACCTTAATTAGTGCATAAATTTTATTTAGCACTGTCATATATGGTGATACTTTTCTTTTCTAAGTGTTTGTTTACTTGGTGTTTCAAAGTGAAACTCTAGTCTTTTCCTGTTAGTTTTTGTATTACCAATTACAAATTAACCAGTTTTGTACATTTCTGTGTGATATAAAATAAAAGAAACTGTTTTTAAATGTATGTATTAACTTCTTGCCAGGAGCTCTTCACTGTAAGATATTTCAATGAGTCAGAAATCTATACTCATCATTATTTATTATGTAATGAAAAAAGAAAGTGAAAGAAATTTTAGCTAACTGAGCACAAGAACCTACATAGAGAAAAGAAAGAGGTATTGTAATAATTTCGAACTTAGGTATAACATTGATAATCACTCTCTGATAGTGATGTCATTTGGGGAACTCTTTTACAGAAGAAACTATATATTAATAGTATTTAGTTTTCTCAGTTTCTCCAGTGGTAGTAGCAGCTTAAGTCTTACATTCTCTCTTGTTCTAAATCACTTAGTTAAAATAGCCAACAATCGATTTGGCTTTGCTTTTCACTCTAAAGTCATTTGATTCAATACCTAATTTATAGTAATCTGCCCTGGAAACATGTTTTTCACCCTGATTCAATTCCTCTAGATGTTCTTCTGAAAAAAAATAATTTTCTTTATGAGACAAATGTATGTTAGATCTAGCTTATTTTCTTAATTTTTGTTTAATAAATTTATCAATTTAAATATATATTTAAAATATTCAAATAGTTTATTTAAATTTATTAATTTAAAAAGTTTAATAAATTTTTGAGTTAATAAATTTTGTAGTTTAATTCTCTTAATATATAATGAGAATATTATATAAAAATACAGTCTAAATGTAAAATGCAAAAGGCAGATGTAGACAAGGGTATAATACTAGATTATCATTTCTCAATAACTGTGACTTGAAAATTTTAAAAATTATCTGTAAATAAAACAAATTTCCAAAACTGATTAGCAAAGAGTCACACTCTTCAGGGTACTTAAAATGCTCACTCTATCCATCAATATATCACCAGTTATCAAAACTCTTCATTGTAGCCAACCATTTATAGATTTATAGTGAAGTCAGTGAAGTCGCTCAGTCATGTCTGACTGTTTGTGACCCCATGGACTGTAGCCTATTAGGCGTCTCCATCCACGGGATTCTCCAGGCAAGAATACTGGAGTGGGTTACCATTTCCTTCTCCAGGGGATCTTCCCGACCCAAGGATCGAACCCAGGTCTCCTGCATTGGAGGCAGACACTTTAACCTCTGAGCCACCAGGGAAGCTAAGGCCACAAAAAAAAAAAAAAAAAAAAAAAGAAAGAAAGAAAGAAACAATTATTATTTAATTTCCTTTTTAAGGTTTAGTCTTCAAAATTGTGATTATCCATAAAAAAGTCTTATCTTATATTAATTTAGGCTAATTTATGTATTTATATATACAAATACATTATGTAAACTAAGGTAAGTAGTTAAGAGTGATCTCATGTGAAATTCATATATAAATTACTTAAGCCCCTTCTAATTAGAATACTTTTGGTTGCAAAGTACTATTCAATTGCAACTTGTAATATATCATCAAAGCAATTTGTTGATCTCTAGAGTCAGTCTGCTTTTGGCAACTTGGCAAAAGCCTTTTCCATGAAATAGCAGAAACCCTGAGGTCTCACAAGATGGCAGTAGTGTAACATTAATGTTATAACAATGTCTGTTATTCATTAAAAAAAAAAAAAAAAAGCAAAGCTTTGAGTCTCTAAAGAGAGAAAATACCTTAAAAAATTAACCATGAGAATCAGGTCTGAATAAAAAATGATCCAAAAAGTAGATGAATTTGACATAAATGTAATATATTAAGCTTTAGGCAGCTTAAATGTGATGATTCTTTCTAGTACCAATTTATTTGTTGCTGATTTTTTTTTAATTTTTGTCATGAGGAGGTAATATAAAAAAGGGCTGCTCCTTATCCTTTCTTCTTTCTTATAAGCTGGTGGATGAGAGCAATTTCCTGATTTAGCTTTACAATTCCGGCAGCCACAGCAGAACTCTCTGTGAAACAAAAACATAAATACATAGTGTTTTCAAAGTTTGATAGAATATAGGAATAAGTGAAACCATTCAGCACAGTTGGTGAGAGACCCATGGTGAAAGAGTGGCATCCTCACTTTAGGTGTAAAACTAAGGCTTTAGTTCTCTAGGCTTTAGTCTCCACATCTGTGATATGGAAGTAACAGGACTGAACTTTAAGGACAATCTTGAGAAACAACTGACACACAGCTATTATTATTGTCTTAACATAGCCATGAGTCTCAATGCTAGCTTCCAGAACACACTCAAATTCATATATTTTCTATCAGCTTCAAGTCTTTTCAGCAAAGATGGTTGTATTTCTCTACCCTTTCGTGGCAAAATTTACTGCATTGTTTCACTGGAACAATCCCACTGTTTGTGTAATTACCATTTTTCCAATTTATTCCTGTATTCTATCTGAGTTATTGGTCTAGTCATGTATTGATAGATTCCAGTGTGTTGTTATTACAGAGCCTTCTCAGATTGCTTCAATCGGTTCTTTACTGTTTATCTGCACTTTTAATTCCTGTTGACTGTTTTTTACTCCAAGTAACATTGCTGAATTCCTTTCTCCTTTTCTATTATATTCAGTCAATCTTAAAGTTTTTGAGAAAAAAAAAAAAGCCTCCATTTTGTTTTCTATTTTATTACCAAATTGTCTTAATTCACATATATATCCAAATGGTTGCTAAATATTAAGGAAAGTATTTTGTGTATTCTTGTTCTGTTAGACATACTCATGTAAAATATCTAAGGTACTTGTATAATGTTGGGCTTAGAAGTATAATTTTCTATTAGGTTGCTGGATAAAATACCAAATATCACTCATTGAAATATAATATATACAAAGTCATATATGTAAAAGTAATTCATCTTGAGGAGTTACTATAAAATAAACATACCTGTATTGTATAACTTCTGTGAACATCAAGAAATAAAAAAGTAGCTCACAAGCATGTTTCATGCTTTATATACTTATACCCTCATGCATGCTCACTCAGTTGTATCTGTGTCTTTACAATGCCTTGGACTGTAGCCTCCCTGGCTCCTTGATCCGTGGGATTTTCCAGGTAAGTATACCAGAGTGGGTTGCCATTCCCTACTCTAAGATTATACCCTCACTCCTCTCTAAAAGTAATAACAACTGATTTCTAAAGTGATAGACTTGTTCTCACTCATTTTTAACTTCAAATGAATGGAACCATACAATTGCTTAAGTTTTTATATCTGGGTCTTTTTAGTAAACATTATCTTAACATTAGTGATTTGTCAAGTTTTTTGTATAGTTATAGTCCTTTCCATCCCATTGGTGCTTAACAGTGTTTTAAATGAAGAGACTAATATATGTGTGTGTGTGTGTGTGTGTGTGTGTGTGTGTGTGTGTGTACACACAGAAATTTAGATTGCTTCAAATTTGGAGCTATATGAATAATCTTGCTATAAAAAATCTTTTAATTACTTTTGAGAATTTCTTGTGTTCGCCTAAGAGTGAATCCATAACATATCACATATATTTAATTTTGTTAAGAACTATAAGAGTTTTCCACTGTTTTAATATCAACTTATGTACTCATAAGTATTCTCTGAGAATGAATTGCCCCATAGATTGCCCATATTTTTAATTTTAGACATGCCTGTGACTATATTGTCTCGTCTCAGTATGAGTTTTTTTAGAACTTTTTAAAATAAAACATTTCAAACATTTAGAAAATTGGGAAAAACTACAGGTAACACACATATGGTCACCTCAAAGGTTTTGCAATTAGTATTGTACAGTATTTGCTTCAAATCATATTTATCCATCAATTAGTCCCTATAGCCATCATTCAGCCAATCTTAAAATTTTATTGTGATTCAAGAAAAGTTACAGACTTTGACATACAACCTCTAAATATTTTGGCATGCCTATCCAAAAAATAGCTTGTTACTTAAGTTTTTGGTGTTTTTTTTTTTTGATAAAGCAAATATAAAAATAACTAAAATTTGCAAATCTTGTTTATCAATAGTTGAGTTTTGACCAATGCAAGAACTGTTAAGTCAAAATCCTATAAAGATATAGAAGAGCAGAATCACTGCTGAACCTTTCCTCATACTGTGCTTAGTTGCTCAGCCATTTCCAACTCTCTGCAACCTCATGGACTGTATCCTGCCAGACTCCTCTGTCCATGGAGATTCTACAGGCAAGAATACTGGAGTGGGTTCCCATGGCCCCTCCAAGGGATCTTCCCAACCCAGGGTGAAACTCAGATCCCACAGTGCAGGCACAGATTCTTTACTGTCTCAGCCACCAGGGAAGATGATGAATAGGGTAGCCTATCCCTTCTCCAGGGGATCTTGCCCACCCAGAAATCAAACCATGTCTCCTGCATTGCAGGGGGATTCTTTACCAGCTGAGCTGCCAGGGAAGCCCCCAATAATTCCAAGCCCTGAATCTCCCTCAAGAGGTTATCTATTTGCCTGTGCTAGAATTTCAAATAAATGAAAAAATCTGCACTGTTTGCAGATAAATATACACTATAGAAACATCACCATCATCAAATCTATAAATATTTTTGTCACCTCTTTTATAGTTGTTTCCCATATGCTTTATTATTATTATTACATATATATGGTAAGCACTTAACAAACTAAGATTCACCTTCTTAGCAAACTTTAAGTATACAACACAGTTTTGTTTGCTATAAGCACTGTGCTGTATAGATTTCCAGGACTTATTTACCTTCTATAACTGAAGATCTGTATGCTTTAATCAAATGATAATATAGCCTATTGGAAATTGGCAGTTACTTTGCTATTACTTTTCCGTACCATACTGGATGGAGCATTGAACATGTTATGGTCAAGTCTTATTTATCTTGGTAGTAAACCATTTCTGTTGTATATTTTTCCATATGCTTATGGTTTCTAGAAGTAATAGCTTAATTAGGAATAGATTTTAATCATCTTGATAAATAAAATATTTTCTACTTGAACTATAATTTTGTTTTCCTTCCATGGTATGTATTTATGCCATATCAATTTTTGAAAAATGTAATGCTATAAATGAAATACTCTAGTTCATAATTTTACTAAAAGTAGATAGTTTTGGTCTTGCCCTCAAATTACAAAAATGACTGGTTTAATAATGGAAAATGGGGTATTAGAACAATTTGTAACTAAAAAACATATTTTCTAAATCAAATTGATTTTACCTCAAATTATTAAAATAGGAATGCTTATATGGTTAGAAATTTATTTATTAATTGCTCTCAAACTTGATAACTGAGTTTAAAAATGCCAATTTTTTAAGCTGTAACAAATGTCTAATTTAGTGTTTTATGATAAATCACCAGATGCCAAATTTCCCCGATTTAACTGAAATCCTGTTATCAATGACCCTGTCTATAATTTGCATCATTATCACAGACACATTATCATATGTCATATAAAATCTTAGAGATCATTTCAAGTTTATTTCTCATTTTTAAGTTACCCAAAGTCCTGTTGATTCTTCATTCCATATCAATAGGTACTCTCTGCCAGTTCTTTCTGATAACTCCCATATCTCCTCACCCTCCAAATATCATATTTTATTGAATCAATCAACTCTCCAAACCCACTCTGTGAAAGAGGCTCAGCTAAATATCACTTTTGTAATTTTAATCTTTTTCATAAAATCCCAAATCTCACATTTTAATTGTTCCATCTTCATCTTTGACTTTTTAGATATTATATAAAAGTCAAAGTGAAGTTGCTCGGTTGTGTCCAACTCTTTGCAACCCTGTGGACTGCGTCCATGGAATTTTCCAGGTATACTGGAGTTGGTTGGCATTTCCTTCTCCAGGGGATCTTCCTCACCGAGGGACCGAACCCAGGTATCCTGCATTGTAGGCAGATGCTTTACCATCTGAGCCACCAGGGAAGTCTCAAAAAATAAAAGCATGCTCATGCTCAGTTGTGTCCAGTGTCCTGTGACCCCAGGAACTGTAGCCCACCAGGCTCTTCTGTCCATGGGATTTCCCAGGGAAGAATACTTGAGGGGGTTGACATTTTCTCCTCCAGGGGATTTTCTAACCCAGGGATTGAACCTGGGTCTCTTGCATTGCAGGCAGATTCTTTATCACTGTACCACCTGGGAAGCCCAGGTGATATTAAATATTGTATAATCTTGTATAAAACACTCATAAAACTTTTAGTTTTACATAATATATATTTAAAATATGCATAACAGTAAAGTAGCAAAACACAAATACACAATATTTTACATTAGTTTATGATGCAAATTTCATCAAGTTTTTATAATGTGTCATACTTAGAAATTACCATAAACCCTGCTGGATTTACATTAAAGATGATTGCTTCATGATCACTTTCAGAGTGATCAAACTGAGCAGGATTTTAATAATCTACAAACTTTATAAAACCCACTTTCTGCAATAAGTCTATTACTTTTAGAATACAAGAATAAATAATATCCAATTATTTTATTCTAAAAAAATATGGTGGTTTTTTTAATTTTAAAATGTATGTTAATAATGTACACAATGAGAACTATTTATTTCAACACATAAAATATTTTAATCTTAAAGTTATGTTAAAAATATCAAAGAAGAAACATTTATTCTCCTAGTGATGTACCATGGCTCCACATTCTGAATTTTCATAGGTATGAATAACTTAAGTGATACATTTCCAAATAATGGGGATTTTAGAGGTAAATTATGTACTTGCATTATACACATTATATTTACATTTTTTCATGGTCATAGTTTTAATTTGCAAGAATAGACCATTCTAACTTCTCATTATATCACCCAAAAAAAGTGATGGTGTAGAAAACCCTAGAATCCTTTACATATTTGCAAATTTTAATTAATATCCTCCCATTTTTTTTACATTGTTAGCTGTTTTATTTTTTTTGTTTGTATGTTTTTTAATTTTTATTTTTACTTTATTTTGTTTTGCAATACTGTATTGGTTTTGCCATACACTGACATGAATCCACCACGGGTGTACATGCGTTCCCAAACATGAATATCCTCCCATTTATAAAGTAAATATTAACAAACACTTATTGAGAACTTTATGTACAGGATAACATGCTATAAAAGTTTAGAGTTGGCAATATGTTTTCAAGGTCTAATGCATTAGTATAATATCCTTACTGAAATTACTTAAAACTGAAACCTTTATGTCCAGATCTACAGCTCTAAATTTTTTCAATAAATATTATTAGAAACAAAATTAATTATTTTATGATTTTTAAAAAGATGAATACTTTCCAAAATATTTATTTTAACCACCTACTCTTTTTGTTTAATTTTATAAGGGGTTTATGTGAATTTTATATTTATGTCTTAAACAGTTTATCTATTGTTAATGTAAATGATTAAGTCTATGTTTTAGGATTTAGATTATATTTTCTTGATTATATTTGAAACTGTTAAGTACTTGCCTATTTAATTATATTAAATTTTCCAAGCTTCTGGTAGAGTTTGACTCATAAAAACTCTCAAATATTCTCATTTTTTACTCAATCATTTTAAAAACAAAACATTACCTGAGGCAATAGCTTATATATTGAGCATCATGAATAATTAATTATATTTGCAGCACAAACTTATTTTGATACAAACTTACTATTTTTTGCTTTTTTCACTATGTAAAACGGGGGCAGAAGATGTGAGACAGATGTAGAATAGTGAAGAAATAAGTGAAGAGGAGCTAAAAAGCCTCTTGATGAAAGTGAAAGAGGAGAGTGAAAAAGTTGGCTTAAAGCTCAACATTCAGAAAATGAAGATCATGGCACCCGGTCCCATCACCTCATGGGAAATAGATGGGGAAACAGTAGAAACAGTGTCAGACTTTATTTTTTGGGCTCCAAAATCACTGCAGATGGTGACTGCAGCCATGAAATTAAAAGACGCTTACTCCTTGGAAGAAAAGTTATGACCAACCTAGGTAGTATATTCAAAAGCAGAGACATTACTTTGCCGACTAAGCTCTGCCTAGTCAAGGCAATGTTTTTTCCTGTGGTCATGTATGGATGCGAGAGTTGGACTGTGAAGAAGGCTGAGCACCGAAGAATCGATGCTTTGAACTGTGGTGTTGGAGAAGACTCTTGAGGGTCCCTTGGACTACAAGGAGATCCAACCAGTCCATTCTGAAGGAGATCAACCGTGGGATTTCTTTGGAAGGAATGATGCTAAAGCTGAAACTCCAGTACTTTGGCCACCTCATGTGAATAGTTGACTCATTGGAAAAGACTCTGATGCTGGGAGGGATTGGGGGCAGGAGGAGAAGGGGATGACCGAGGATGAGATGGCTGGCTGGCATCATGGACTTGATGGACGTGAGTCTGAGTGAACTTCAGGAGATGGTGATGGACGGGAGGCCTGGCATGCTGGGATTCATGGGGTCACAAAGTGTCGGGCATGACTGAGTGACTGAACTGAACTGAACTGAAAAAATAAAACTGCATCATATGTAAGATCATTTACAGAAAAAAAATCTCCTTGAATTTACAGCATAACAAGGGAATTAAGTAGAACAGACCAAACTCAAATTAGAACTTTGTGTTGAATTATACTGATGTGAGAGTTGGGCCATAAAGAAGGCTGAGTTTTGAAGAACTGATGCTTTCAAACTGTGGTGCTAGAGAAGACTCTTGAGAGTCCCTTGGACAGCAAGGAGATCAAACCAGTCAATACTAAAGGAAATCAACCCTGAATATTCATTGGAATGACTGATGCTGAAGCTCCAATACTTTGGCCACCGGATTCGAAGAGGCAACTCATTAGAAACGACCCTGATGCTGGGAAAGATTGAAGGCAGGAAAGGGGGATGACAGAGGAATAGATGGTTGAATGGCATCACTGATTCAATGGACATGAGTTTGAGCAAACACTGGGAGATCGTCAAAGACAGAGAAGCCTGGCATGCTGCAGTTCATGGAGTTGCGAAGAATTAGACATGACTGAGAGACTAAATAATAACAACATTAAATTCTAGAATCTAGAATGTGTGGAATATACTTGAGTTTGTAGCGATAAGTAAGTAAGTAAGTAAAGTCACTCAGTCGTGTCCGACCCTTTGTGACCCCGTGGACTGCAGCCCACCAGGCTCCTCAGTCCATGGGATTCTCCATGCAAGAATACTGGAGTGGGTTGCCATTTCCTTCTCCAGGGGATCTTCCCGACCCAGGGATCGAACCCGGGTCTCCCACCTTGGAGGCAGACGCTTTAACCTCTGAGCCACCAATAATAAGTCCAGGTAAATTTGAAAGACTCTCTTGTCTTTAATTTTCCAAGTGCAAGTTTCAAGGTTCTAAAAGCACAATGAAGGCAGATGTACTGTGGGAATCACTGATGTGCTTTTCAACACCTTATGTAATTCAGACCATAGCAGTTGGAATTTATGTGCCACTGTATAGTTTTTGGAGGGAAATAATGTTGATTATGTAATCCTTGAGGTTCTGTTGCTTATGAATTTCATAGTATTTAATAAGCTCAAAGAGACTGACAATACTTCTCAGTCATTTTGGTATTACATTGATGCAGTGCCTTTTGTATTCAGAGAATATACATGCATAGTTTTATGTGTGCCCATAAATTAACATTTATTTAGAACTGAAACTTTTTTTTTTTTTTTTTGCGTTTGGTATTTCAATAAGTAGATATATTTATCCTTTAGAGAAAACAGTATGGGTGACATTTTTTGAAAACTTTGCTTGATGCAAAATGTTGTTTTCTCTCCTAAATTTAACCAGAAAAGAAAAATCTCAGGACACAACTGGTTTTCCCTCATATTTTATAAATGTCTGTGTACCCTTTTTTACCTTTTGATATTGAAGATAAGAATTCTATTAATGTCTATTAGTCCTTTTAGGTACAAATGAGTTATCTTTCTCTGAAAGTTTGTATCTAGCTCACACAAATTCTTAAGATCTATGGTTTTAAATATCATTTTTATTAAAAATAAGGTATTTAAAATAATTACTGGAGAGCAATCTTTGAATCCGAATTTATTCCAAATTTAAAAGTTTGATTAATATTTTTTCATTTTTGTTAGTAATTTTATAGCAAGATATATAACATGACTAGTTGTACGAAGGCTCCAATTAATGTTTCTACTGATTTAAAAAAAATTAAGATTTTATAACAATTACAATATTAAGAGAAATGACACTAAAATGTAGTTCGAAAATGAAATATTAATTGGTCACATAATTTTTAGCAGTTTAGAATATAATTTTCAATTATAAGGTGAGCATTCTTTTTTTCTTTTTTATTGAATGCCAAATGTCACTTTTCGAACACTATTAAAACACTAGGGCAAAACATAAAACATTTCTTATCTCAGAATTTAATACTCAAGGGGGAGGAGATGAATGATGACCACTTTAACAAAAACACCACCACCAAAAATATTTTTCAGCTAAACAGCTCGGAGCAGTCAATCTTTTTCTTAAAGAGTAGTTTTTCCATATATAGGCATAGCTGTAGTTTGAAATTATAATTTCTGACACAATTAAAGTATATTGAAGGTTTGCTAAATGGATAAATATAATGCATTAATATGTTATATATATATAATAAATATCCTTTAAATGAAAGTACAAATATATATTTATGGAAAAACAATAATATATTATTTTAAAATTTTATTTTTTTCTGTGCTGGGTCCTCATTACTCTGTGGGCTTTTCTCTGGTTGCAGTGCATGGGCTTCTCATTGTGATGGCTTCTCTTGCACAGGCTCTAGAGCATGTGAGTTTCAGTAGCTGCAGGCTTAGTAGTTGTGGTTCCAGGGCTCCAGAGCACAGGCTCAGTAGTTGTAGCGCATGGACTTAGTTGTCCCATGGCATGTGGGATTGTCCTGGATCAGAGATCCAACCTGTGTCCCCTGCACTGGAAGGCAAATTCTTTACTGTTGAGCCACTAGGAAAGCCCAGGTTTTTTGTTTGTTTGTTTTATTTCTTCTTATGCTTCATATGTTTTGAGTGAAAAAAAAAATCGATTATTTTAGTTAAGAAAGAAACAGAACTAATGTAATTCCTTTAATTATGATCTCATGGCCTTTTGTTCAATGTACCTATGAACAGCCTCCGTAAGAATACACTCAGGCTGGATATGTTCATATGATTGCAATGCACAGTAGATTTGAGAAGACAGCTCAAAATTTGGGTGATATTAATTGCTGGAGTCCAGCTCCAGCATCCAGGGATTCAACCTGAAGTGATGAATGGTGTCAGCGATGAGGCAGCCTCTCAGTTTTCTTGGACTGCCTATTTATTTCAAGTTTAAGATTCTTTTTTATACTTTTACAAAAACATTAGATCAAAGGTTTGACATTTTCAGTTTCCTCTCACCCAGATTTATTAGCTCTATAAATCATTGTTGCTCTTCAAACAGAGTTCCTGCTTCAGTGATTCTCTGGGAATCAGCTTTATGGTCTATTATCTACTTCCTCTTATGTGTCCTTGTGATTACATTGTAATTTATGCTACATTCCTCAGTTTACTACTTATCTTCCTAAATCCTATTTGCCCCTAACATTCTGAGTTCACCATCTCTTAAAAAGGCTCCTAGCTATAGTGTCTCTAAAAATTCCTAACTTCTATAAGCTCTAGTAAAATATGCTAACTTTACAACATACCTTAAATCTTTAACTTCTAACTATTTTAATTATTTCTAAGCCCTAAATTCAGTAAACTCCATTGCCATAAGCATTTTCCTCACAAATAGGCTTCAGATAGCAATCCCTCCCATGGCCTCAAGCTTCGGCCTATGTGCTCATCCTGGAACACTCTTTTGTAAAAGACCTTAAACAAATGTCAATGATTAACTTTATGAATTATTCTCTGAGCACAGCTGCAGAAGGCTTTGTGCCTTCTCATGCTCCTCTCAAGAACAATAAGCACCTTAATATTCCTTTTCAGTCAACTCAGCCGAGGAGAGGAAAAGACAAGTCAGAATTACAAGGCCTAACTCCTTCATCCTTGGCCCACGCCTGCAGAATGAGGGGAGGGGTCGGGGGCCATGCTTCCATTTTGTCAGTAATGCCTAACGTGGCTCCCAACAATTATTTCATTCAAATTTAGTTTCTAATACATGCTTAACGTTTTGGGTGGAGGGTGATTGGATGGCTGAAACACTCCTGCCTATATTGATTTCACGATGTGTATTTTTGACAAAGTGATGGATAAAAAATTAAGGGAAAATTATTCTCAATAAAAACCCAATAAATATATGATAATTTTTGAGTCCACCCTTTATAAAATACCATTTGCATAAATTGGTGCATTTGTATCATGGATTTCCTTTGAAAATAGATTTAAAGGCCATAATCTTAATGATAATTTTGTAATTGTTAGCTCAATTATTAAATAGATAATAAAAGTTTATTTTACTAAATCCTATGATTTTAATTTAATATCCTATCTATCACTGACCTTTAATGTCATTTCCTTTGTACTTGTTAGATACTAACTGCAAGAGTTTGTGTCTGAGATTTGATTTGAAGGACACAGAGATTTTCCATAGCAAAACTATTATCACCCAGCTAGCAGTGAGAAGAGCATGGCATCAACCACCTGCCTGCAGACAAAATGGGGCCAATTGGCACATGTACAATATAGGCGTTTTAAAGTTCATTAGGAAAGAGCTGGCAAGCAGTGGCAATTTTCCCTGATAAAAATCCCTTGATCTTTTTTAGAGGAAATGTATTTTAATTGTATGTAGGAGTTCAAATGGACCACAAACCACTATAGTATATCAAGTCTCTATACAATCTTGCTACAGTTTAAATGTAGCATTTTCATTACTTCTAATTTAGTTAATTACACTTCACCTACCTAAATTCCCATGGCTGTTTTCATTGGATGCAACAGTTAATTGCCTTGTTCCAAAGAGACATTACTGTGAGCTATTAAACCGCTACTGTTCTTAGTTTCATAATGGCTGCTTTCATTCTTACTTTGAATGGATTTCTGTATCAGGGTCTTATAAACTATTGAAGAGAATAGAATATGTATGTTTTAATCAGTCCTAATATTTTTAATGCATGAATTATGATGTGTACTAATTCTTGAAATGTTTTATCAATGATCACATTTTTACACCAATGCAACTGTAAATTAAGTTTTTGTACTTTCTATTAATTTAGATTGTAAGTGTATGGTATATGTGTATGGGCAAATTACTTTGATAAATAAGCAAGGAATTATATAAAACTGAAAGTTCATTAATAGATGGTAATATTGAAAATAAGCGGGATGTAGAACAATGGTAATCTGACACAGGTTATATTTATTACAAGGCAATTGTAATTAAGCATACATAGGATACATTTCATGCAAATGATTTGACTTTTACATAAAAATTAGAAACAAAGTATTTGGGGAGTCAGATGTAGGAGAGAAAAATTGAAATGTGCAGAAACAATTGGTTCTAATATCACGCTTAAGAGCCCTTAATTCATGCTGATGTAGACAAATGGTCTGCATCCCTTTAGGATCTAGTGTGTAGGATGATAGGAGCAGGGAGTACCTAAATTTTGGAAGTCTTGATGACAAACTGATACTCTGCCTCCTTCACCAAAGCTGCCATACCAAAGAGGAGTCTCAGCAATTGCTTCCCTTATGACTATGACTATGCATTATTTATTAATAGTTGATGCCAGGGACACAAGTTTCCACAAATACAGTTTTAAAAAAAAAAAAAAAGGATGGAAGGGATGACAATGTCAGAAATTAAGAAGAAGATACTATATAGGAAACACCCTTTTGCAGCAAACACAGAAGATGATTTTACACATGAACATCACCGAATAGTCAATATCGAAATCAGACTGATTGCATTCTTTGTAGCAGAAGATGAATGCAGTTTTTGCTGTATACAGTCAGCAAAAACAAGACCTGGATCTGACTGGCTCAGAGCATAAGCTTTTATGTCAAAATTCAGGCTTAAACTAAAGAAAGTGGGGAAAACCACTAAGTCAGTTAGGTATGACCTAAATCAAATCCTCTAAGACTATGCAGTGGATGCGACAAATAGATTCAAGGGATCAGGTCTAGTAAACAGAATGTCTAAAGAACTATTGACACAGGTTCATAATATTGTATGGGATGCAGCGAACAAAATCAGCCCAAAGGGGGGAAAGATGAAAGTATACAGAGGGGTTGTCTGAGAAGGCTTTACAAATAACTAAGGAGAGAAGAGAAGTGAAAAGCAAGGGAGAAAGGGAAAGGTATACCCAGCTGAATACAGAGTTCCAAAGTATAGCAAGGAGAGACTAGAAGGTCTTCTTCAACGGACAATGCAAAAAAAAATAGAGGAAAACATCAGAAAGGGAAAGACAAGAGAGCTCTTGGAGATACCAAGGAAAATTTCATTCAAAGATGGGCACAATAAAGGACAGAAAGGGTGAAAAACCAATAGAAGCAGAATCGATCAGGAATGGCAGGAATACACAGAACTGTACAAGAAAGTTCTTCAGTTCAGTTCAGTCACTCAGTCATGTCCGACTCGTTGCGACCGCATGAATCGCAGCACACCAGGCCTCCCTGTCCATCACCATCTCCCGGAATTCACTCAAACTCACGTGCATCGAGTCCGTGATGCCATCCAGCCATCTCACCCTCGGTCGTCTCCTTCTTCTCCTGCCCCCAATCCCTCCCAGCATCAGAGTCTTTTCCAATGAGTCAACTCTTCACATGAGGTGGCCAATGTACTGGAGCTTCAGCTTTAGCATCATTCCTTCCAAAGAAATCCCAGGGTTGATCTCCTTCAGAATGGACTGGTTGGATCTCCTTGCAGTCCAATTGACCCTCAAGAGTCTTCTCCAACATCACAGTTCAAAAGCATCAATTCTTCGGTTCTCAGCTTTCTTCACAGTCCAACTCTCACCCATACATGACTACTGGAGAAACCATAGCCTTGACTAAATGGACCTTAGTCGGCAAAGTAATGTCTCTGCTTTTGAATATGCTATCTAGGTTGGTCATAACTTTTCTTTCAAGGAGTAAGCGTCTTTTAATTTCAGGGCTGCAATCACCATCTGAAGTGATTTTGGAGCCCCCAAAAAGAAAGATCTTAATGACCCAGAAAACCACGATAGCGTGATCACTCACCCAGAGACAGACATTCTGAAGTGTGAAGTGGGCCAGATGCACTGCTGCCAGTAAAACTAGTGGAGGAGTTGGAATTCCAGCAGAGTTATTTAAAATCCTAAAAGATGATGCAATTAAAGGGCTGCACTCAGTATTTCAGCAAATTTGGAAAACTCAACAGTGGTCACAAGACTGGAAAGGTCAATCTTCATCCAAATTCTCAAAAAGGAAACTAAAAATTGTTCAGACTACGGACAATTGCACTCATCTCACATGCTAGTAAGGTTATGCTCAAAATCCTTCAAGCTTGGCTTCAGCATTATGTGAACCAAGAACTTCCAGATGTTCAAGCTGGTTTTAGAAAAGACTGAGGAACCAGAGATCAAATTGCCAACATGCTCTGGATCACAGAGAAAGCAAAGGAGCCCCAGAAAAATATCTACCTTTGTTTCATTGTTTACACTAAAGCTTTTGACTGTGTGGATCACAACAAATTGTGGCAAACTTTTAAAGAAATGGGAATACCATGCCATCTTACCTGAGCAACAATAGCAACTATTTTGTTTGGGTTTCTAGCAATTGCCTTATTGGGTTTCCCTATGCCAGGATAATTGTACATTCTATGCTGTTCCCACTCTAAATGTCATCTTTAATGTCAGTTCCTATGACAAATTTAATAACAATCATCTTTCCTTCCATAGAAGCTCATTCTTCTCTCATATTTTTGTTTATTAATTTCAAATTAATAAGGAAACTTTTATCAAAGCATTCAGACAATTAGACATCTTTCTCCCCCGTCTTCTTTAATACCATTTTTATGAAACCATAAGATCCCCTTAGATTCCGAGTTGGAAAGAAGTGACCATTCTCTCTTTAACTCCATTGTTGTTTATTTGCATGTTTCAGAACATTTGCCAATATTCTGTCTTATAATATTTGTGCAAAAATCTTCTCTCTCTTACTAAATTATCGATTGTCATAGGCCAAGTACTTCCGACTTCCTTTTTCCTAGTAGGCACTGAATCATATTAATACATGGATGATTGAATATCTTTTTCAAATTTGTTTATGAGATGATTTAACTACATGCTTCATCCAGACCATGGGCTAATTCTAATGCCAGTATTGGCAATAGACTTGTTTGTGACAATTATAGAACTCTATATGACTATCTTCTTTTGGAAATCAAGTTTCTCTCCAGACAATACTGGAATCAGCAATTACAAGCATTTTACAATGTAAAGAAATTTATTCCAAAGATGTTATTTCATTAAAGGTTTTGTTTGGTAAGTGGGGATGGGTTTGTAGCCAAAGGAATTTAGGTCAAGACTCAAACTGATATATCTTTTTAAACAAAACTTTTCCTTTGGCTAACTTATAATGAGCTTTTCTTGTTCATCCTCCTGGGCTCTATCTTAGAGTTCCTAGGAAACTGACTCAGAGATGGAGACTATTTTGCAGGGAATATACTGGGGAGTCCTTTCCAAATAAGAGAAGAAACTGAGCAAAACCAGAATTGAACTGCAATTCAGCCCCAGTAAAGGTGTCAGCTGTTCCAAAATCAATTCTTGAACAGGGATGTCACTGTAGAGTTGTCCTGAACTGAAGCAGAGAAAAAGATTTTGTACTTCTAGTCAGATCATTGTAAAGAATAGCACGGCCTTAAGTGGAGGCACTCTTTTAAGCAGGAAGATGTAACTCAGGAAAAACTCAGCAGTCAAACCCCGTGGCAGTGGAGGAAAATAGTTCCTAATGCAGTGATCTGAGGCACACTTCAGCATCTACTAAATGAATTCCTCCCCACATGTATATATCCTCTGCCTAGCTCCAGTCTTACTCCTTCCAGATATTTTGAACCTGGGTTTACTTGCCTCTCTATCAAGTCCACAATGGAAAAAAAAAAAACTCTTCTTTTGTGTTTTACCACTTCAGTTCTTATGACTTTCATTAAGTGAGAAATGGCTTTTATGATCTTAGATTAAATATATTTTATCTAATAACAACCTTGGTGTGGGGTGGTATAGATTATAACTAATAAACTATATTTCTTCCCCTACAAACAGAAATTTCTTCATAGACTAAATTTTCATTCATTTAAAATCTCTAAGTGCAGTTTATTCCTTTGTATGTACATAACAAGCTAACTTGGAAAGATAAAGAATGAATCTTCAACCTGTATTCTTTTCTTGCATGTCATTAGGGGAAAGGAATCTGGCTATTTAAGATGGTCTCTGGGATAGCTATGACTCAGCAAGGTAGGAGTCAGTGACTTTTGTATGAGTGACAAAGGCAAAATGATGAGATAACAGAAGCTCATTTCTGTGGAAATTATTTTCCTCAATGCCTAAATATTCATTTACTTTTGTATCATTAAAATATGGGATAAGAAATCCCAAATTAGTTTTTAGAAAGCAAAATTATAGAGGAAAATTATATACTGAACTAGATAATGACCGCCAATACCAAGCCTGTTCAGACAGTATGCATATTTAGCATTTCTAAGTGAAAACAATAAACTAAAGGATTGCCAAATTATTGCCTTTCAGAAAATACCAGATAAAAATGGGTCCAAAAATATCAAGACTCAAATTTAGGTAGTAGCTTCTCTACATAAGTATCCTACGAACATCATCAGTTCAGTTCAGTTACTCAGTCATGTCCGACTTTTTGTGACCCATGAACCACAGCACGCCAGGCCTCCCTGTCCATCACCAACTCCCGGAGTTTACCCAAACTCATGTCCATTGAGTTGGTGATACCACCCAACCATCTCATCCTCTGTCATCCCCTTCTCCTCCTGCCCTCAATTTTTCCCAGCATCAGGGTCTTTTCAAATGAGTCAACTTTTTGCATCAGGTGGCTAAAGGATTGGAGTTTCATCTTCAACATCAGTCCTTCCAATGAACACCCAGGACTGATCTCTTTTAGGATGAACTGGTTGGATCACCTTGCAGTCCAAGGGACTCTCAAGAGTCTTCTCCAATACCACAGTTCAAAAGCATCAGTTCTTTGGTGCTCAGCTTTCTTAACAGTCCAACTCTCACATCTGTACATGACTACCGGAAAAACCAGAGCCTTGACTAGACAGAACTTTGTTGACAAAGTAATGTTTCTGCTTTTCAAAATGCTGGCTAATTTGGTCAAAAGTTTCCTTCCAAGGAGTAAGCATCTTTTAATTTCATGGCTACAATCACCATTTAATTTGAACTAAAAAATGTCTTTAGTGGTGAGTTAGAAAAAATTCCAATTTGTCACTTCAAAGGGCTGAGCTAAACCACTTGAGAGAAATTTACTCCTTGTTATCTGCACTGTTTCTATTTCTGTTCTCAAATTTATTGTGCCAATGTGTGTGTATGTGTTTGTCTGTGTGTGTATTTCCCCAGCCTGAAGATTGATCTAATTGTGAATGTTTTAATGTACCATTCAGCACAAATGTGTAATCAGAGGTCTCTTAAGTAGGCCGAACCTACTCTTCTGTGGATATACTCAACCTTGCTTTTTCTTTGTGAGACACAGACTTTGTTTTTCTGTTCCTTGATATCACATTGAACACCCAAGAGGAAATGTTTAGTCCCACCATCTGGCTCATATTGCTTAACAAGTCACAAATCACACTTTCTCCTTGATTCTCATTTAAGGTTAGAGATACTTAACATTTGTTGCATATATAGCAATTAATAGATCATGTTTCAACTCTTTGTCACAATAATATAAATTGCAATAATAACATAAACTAAGTTTTCTTAAAATTATTACTTACCTTTATAGTTCTATATTGGCTCATGCTAAAAAATGTATTCCACAACTTCAGAGACAGAGTTAAATGGAACGGTTTTGTTTTATTTGCATACATGTGTGATTACAGTAGTAACTCTTCGCACTGTTAAATTTCAAAATATTATATATAGCTGTGAATTCTAGGACACAAACGGGGTATACTCACTTCAGAATTAATTCATCATGTGAATTGTTATCTTGATTCACTATTTTAAACCATCTTAATATATAACCTGGGCATCAAAAGACCTTACAAGCCTTTAGGGAAAACAAGATTTCATTAGTATCACTTTCCTAATTTTGTTTTCCCATTTTTTTCTTACAATCAAATCTTGTCCTCCAAAAAATATGTATTCATCTGTGCATGCATCACCATACAAAGAATATTTGTTGCAAACTCCAGAGGTATCTTAAGTTGCAGTTATAAACCCATCTGGTCTACCATTAATTATTTCCTGTCAAACTGTTGCACTCTGTTCTCCTTTGGATGCAATTCTAGTCCAATGAGCTGTCTCATAGCACTATAATTCATGATGGTCTTTGCTGAACGACACAGAAGCTGGTAGGTCCTGCCCTTTGAAGACATATGAATACTTTGAGGGGTAAATTTCAGATGATTTATTTTGGTCATACTAATAAAGTTCATGATGTTTGAGGCTTCCCAATTAATATGAAATGTGAATATTTCTTTCAGAGTTAACCTCACTGGTGGTTGTGAGGGTGATTGAGATAGTATTTCAATAGCAAGGTTGTTTGGGCATTGAAATGTTGAGCTTACTGAGATTATTTTAGTTTCCTCTCTCATTTTTTCTCTATCAAAGCAGGTAAAGAAGCATTTCTTGCTTTTAAATTTACTTATTTTAATTGGAAGCTGACTGCTTTACAATGTTGTGTTGGTTTCTGCCATATATCAACATTCAGCCACAGGTATACAACTTCTCTGTAGCTCATAAGGTAAAAAATCTGCTTGCAGTGCAGGAGACCTGGGTTTGATTCTTGGGTAAGGAAGATCCTCCTGAGAAGAGAATGGCAACCCACTCCAGTATTCTTGCCTTGAGAATCCCATGGACAGAGGAGCCTGGCGGGTTGCAGTCCATAGGGTCACAAAGAGTCAGACATGACTGAGTGACTAAGCATAGACTTCCTTCTTGAACCTCCCTCAGGCCCTTCACCCTGTCCCATTCCTCCAGGTTGTCACAGATCACTGGAATGTAGGTCCCTGAGTTATATAGCATATTCTCTCTGGTTATCTATTTTACCTATAGTAATGTATATTTCTCAATGTTACTCTCTCAATTTGTCCCACCCTCGCCTTCCCCTACTGATTTCACAAGTCTGTTTTCTGTGTTAGGAAGCAGAATTTCTATTGAAAAGTATTTCCTATGTGATACCTCTAGAAAACATTCCTATGTTCTATAGCAATATTTGACTTCTTCACAATTTATTTAAGTTTAGTATTTTTTTATTTTGAATTGTGTGGCTGATTGGAGTATCCTTCTCGAGGGGATCTTCCCAACCCAGGGATAGAACCCAGGTCTTCTGCATTGAATGTGAATTCTCTACCTTCTGAGCCACAAGGGAAGTCTATGCGTGTGTACATGTGTATCTTAATATAGTGAGTAAATCTGAATAGAGATATGTAATGAAACATAATAAGAGAAAAGAAAGACAATGACTTAGTTAAAAGGCTATTATAGCTATACATACTGTTATAATACTTTTTATATTATAAAACAAGAAAGGTTAATGTATCAGATTAACACTGTTTTCCTGAAGATTTATCTTTTCAAAGGAAAAATACCTGTAAAGAAAATAAGATCACGTTAAAAGGCAAATTTTGATAGATTACTAAAAGGTGATAAAATGTTTTGTAGTTTTAAAAAAGAAAATAAAAATGTATATAGGAGTGCTTGGCTTTTAATTCCACCTTAACCTAAATCTGCTCATGTACAAACCTGGCTTGTTGATTGAGTTGTTTTATTAACAATATGAAATGAGACACATGAAACACTTGGGAAAACAGTGAGATTTAGAAGCAAAGAGTAAATTCAAAGAGATGATTTGAAGGTTATATGGTAAAAGCTAAATGTCTCCAACTAATTAGGGCTGCTGGGACTATTATATGTTTATATGTTTAGTTTCTAGGTCGAATTAAGTTTAGTGGCTTATTCTTTAACCAAGTGAAAAATAAAGTTAATAAATATTTTACAATGCCATCATTTTTTTTTGGTAATATGTCATCGTTTATTATTTCCGTTTTCCTTTCTTGTGTTTGGCAAACAGAGAAACAGATGGTAAAAAGTTAAAGTAATTTGAACTATTTAATTTGCATATTTTAAATTTCCATTTTAAGAAGTTTGTTTAATAAATTTTAGTAAGATATATCACTTAAATGCCAACTGTACTTTTATGATTAAAATCTAATTAAATTAACTGTCAGCCATAAGTTCTTGGATATTCAAAAGTCTTTGATCAAACAAAAATAAGTTGTAAAATAGCTAAAAGCAATATTATCTTATCTAATGATTTGATATCCAGAGTTGACACTCTAACAGAATTATGGAACTGGTTATGGTCAGTGAAAGTTATTTTGATTCCACCATTTGTCTTTGTTACTTTTATGAGAATTGTACATTCCCAAATTCTATGTGACTCTGTTTCTTTTCTTTTTTTTTAACACTTGTTTCAATGAACAACCATACAAAAAAGGAAATAAAACATAAATATGCATATTAAATTATGTTAAAACAAATACTCATGTGATAACTTTTCATGTACAATATAAAATATTATCAAAATTCCATATTTTTTCCACTGTCCCTGACAGATCTCAAAATTTGCTCTTCCTGATAGAGATAATCATTACTGTTTGGTAATAACTTTCTTCAGCTCCTAAATATGCATTCTTATAGAATGTCACTTTGGTACTGCGTGTATGAAACCACCAACTCCCAATGCTAGCAAGGATATGGACAAACAAGATTTCCCATCCATCACTGGTACGTATGCAAAATGGTACAGCCACTTTGAAAGACAGTTTGGCAATTTATTCAACTAAATGAATTCTTACCACATGATTCAGCAATTTTGGTACTCAGTATTTACCCAGAGGAGTTGAAAACTTAGGTCTACTCAGAAACTTGCACATGGAAGTTTACAGTAGCTTTTTTCATAATTGCCAAAACTGGAAAGCAACCAAAATGTCTTCCAATACATGAACTGATAAACTGTGGTATATCAAGACAATATTATATATCACTAAAAAGAAATGACCTATCGATCCATGAAAAGACATGGAGGAATCAAGTGCATATTACTAAGTGAAACTTTGAAAGGCTACAAACTATATGACTTGAACTGTATGACATTCTGGAAAATGTACAATAGTGGAGATAATGAAAAGATCCGTCCCTGCTGAGCAGGTAGGTAAAGAGAGATGTATAGGCAGAGGATGAAGGGCTCAGTTCAGTTCATTTCAGTCGCTCAGTCGTGTCCGACTCTTTGCGACCCCATGAATAGCAGCACGCCAGGCCTTCCTGTCCATCACCAACTCCCGGAATTCACTCAGACTCACGTCCATCAGTCAGTAATGCCATCCAGCCATCTCATCCTCGGTCGTCCCCTTCTCCTCCTGCCCCCAATCCCTCCCAGCATCAGAGTCTTTTCCCAATGAATCGACTCTTCGCATGAGGTGGCCAAAGTACTGGAGTTTCAGCTTTATCATCATTTCTTCCAAAGAAATCCCAGGGCTGATCTCCTTCAGAATGGACTGGTTGGATCTCTTTTCAGTCCAAGGGGCTCTCAAGAGTCTTTTCCAACACCACAGTTCAAAAGCATCAATTCTTTGGTGCTCTGCCTTCTTCACAGTCCAATTCTCACATCCATACATGACCACAGGAAAAACCATAGCCTTGACAAGACGGACCTTAGTCGCCAAAGTAATGTCTCTGCTTTTGAATACGCTGTCTAGGTTGGTCATAACTTTTCTTCCAAGGAGTAAGCGTCTTTTAATTTCATGGCTGCAATCACCATCTGTAGTGATTTTAGAGCCCCCAAAAATAAAGTCTGACACTGTTTCCACTGTTTCCCCATCTATTTCCCATAAAGTGATGGGACCGGATGCCATGATCTTCGTTTTCTGAATGTTGAGCTTTAAGCCAACTTTTTCACTCTCCTCTTTCACTTTCATCAAGAGGCTTTTTAGTTCCTCTTCACTTTCTGCCATAAGGGTGGTGTCATCTGCATATCTGAGGTTATTGATATTTCTCCTGCCAATCTTGATTCCAGCTTGTGTTTCTTTCAGTCCAGTGTTTCTCATGATGTACTCTGCATATAAGTGAAATAAGCAGGATGACAATATACAGCCTTGATGAACTTCTTTTCCTATTTGGAACCAGTCTGTTGTTCCATGTCCAGTTCTAACTGTTGCTTCCTGACCTGCATACAGATTTCTCAAGAGACAGGTCAGGTGGTCTGGTATTCCCATTTCTTTCAGAATTTTCCACAGTTTATTGCGATCCACACAGTCAAAGGCTTTGGCATAGTCAATAACTGAGAGATACTCTGCATGATATTTTAGTTACAATATGCCATTATTCATTTGTCCAAATCTATAGAATATATAACACCAAGAATGAACCCTAAGGTAAATTATGGACTTTGCATAATTATGATATATCAATGTAGACTCATCCTTGGTTAAAAAAAAAAAAAAATGCCTTTCTAGTAAGAGATGTTGGTAATGCAAAAGGCCATGCATGTGTGAGGACAAAAGTAAATTTGAAATCTTTGCAATTTCCTCTCAATTTTTCTGTGAATCTGAAATTGCTACTGAAAAAGAAAGTTTTCTAAAATGTATTTTGGTAAACAAAATATAATTTATGACCTTTAGTCTATATTAAAAATTCATTTAAAAAATAATACACACATTAACACAAATAAATGTGGAAAAGTAGTTACTAAGTGATACAAATTCTAAAATCACTAGAACAAAGACAGGAAATAAATGAAAATATTCAATTAGTTTTGCATCTATTGAGACAATATACTAAGAGAATTGAGGCTTCTTAAGTAACCTAGATCATCTATTTCATAAATTAAACTTCAAAAAATTTATTTCACCTATGTAAAAAAAATAAAATTTGAACAACTTTATCTTATATTCTAAAGAAACAGTTTATTTATTTTAAAATTTTACTTCATAGTGCCCCTGTAAATTTATTATTGAAGTCAGAGGTGCTTTCATGTAGCTCAAATATTCTCATCATGACTTCTATAAATGTTTGCTGCTTTGAATTTTTATTGTCCATTAACAGAAGGAACTCTTGTAAGTACCAAAGACAGTACTGTCTCAAGGGAAAAGCCCAACATTAGCAGAAAAAATGTCTTAAATTTACAAGATTTTTAATGCATTTTTGAAAGTCCAATGTTAGTTTAAGCTCATTTGCACTTTAAAAAGCTAGAGTAGAAATACATCAGTCCATTGAATTTAAATCATTTAATTTTGCATCTGATAATTTTCAAAATGACAGGTTTTCCTGGGAGGGATAATCCTAGAATTTCAAAATCTTTCAGTTTTCTTAAATTGTATTAATTAAAAATGCAGGAAGCATTCTCCAAAGTTCTTAACTTGTTAAATTATACTAGCCAAAGACACCAATTTGCTACTCTATATTAAATAATTTTATTTACCTTGTTTTGAAAGTTATTCTTAATGAAATATTAATTTATTACATAAATGATACTCCATAATTATGGAACCACAGTGTAATGCTAATTTAGGCATCAAATATATTTTATAAATGCATAGAATTCTGTATTTTAAAATAAATATTTTATTTAATAGAAACTCAGAATGTTTCAGCATTTATAGTACTGGATGAAGGCTTAACAAATCCTTTCAATTATATATTATCCTAATCTCTGTAACTTTGTAAGAACTATGTAAATTGATCAGTATTTTGCTGGTTACAGAGGGGAAAGGTATAGATGTTTAAGAATGCATCTATTATGCTTGTCCCAAAATGTTAATCAGGGTTATTATACTACTAAATGTATATATGACACACTTGTCAGAAATTCTGAAAAAATTTACTTTGCTGCTAGAATTTATATTCAGTTGCTTCTGCTGCTTCTTGAAATTGCCAAGCCTTGGCAATTGAGTTTTTACAGTTTATTTTTACATATTATCTTTGCCACCTAACTCAGTCTAGATTCTTAATTCATTTTTATGATACTATTTTAATCATCCTTAAATTCTCACTGATTTTTGACTAATCCTTACCCCTGGATTAATTCTTAATTTGTTTCCCCTTTTTACCACTCCCAGACTGACAGGTGAAGGTACTAAACTCAATTCTGAAGACAAACACACCATTTTAATTTCCAACCATTATTAAACACTCAGTGGAGTGGTATATCCAACTCTTTGTGACCCTATGGACTGCCAGGCTCCTCTGTCCATGGGATTTTCCAGGCAAGAATACTGCAGTGGGTTGCCATTTCCTTCTCCAGGGGATGTTCCCAACTCAGGGATCAAACATGCATCTCTTGTGCCTCCTGCATTTGCAAGTGGATTCTTTACCACTGAGCCAGAGTGTTATTCACAAATTATTTCACTTAACTCCATTCAACTCAACTCTGTTATGTAATTTCCATAGTTCCTATTCTAAAATAGCCCCCCTCACCTAAAGCCTGAATTTCACTCTCACTTTTTCATACTTCCAGAGTAACTTGGTTATGTAGTTAAAAACAAGGAAGGAAATAACAAAAAATTTACCAGACTGGATTACTTTAAATGTTCCTGTTCGACTCTTAACTGTGTCATCTATATTAGCATTATTCTCTGCTGTCTCCAAAGAAGAGATGGGCTCAAAATTTAGCCTAAGGTGATTATAAAAGATTCCACAGGAACATAGTACTTGATGAAAGTTTCAAATCTTCCAGAATTTTCCAGAATTAGGAGAGATCATTTAAGCATGGAGGCTTGAGAAAACCTAGATCATTCAAGAAATTGAACAGTGTATGTACATAATGTATCATTTTGTGTAAGTGTGTTTTATATCATTCTGTGTGTGTGTGTGTGTGTGTGTGTGTGTGTGCATGACCAGTGGATTGGAAAGGAAGTGAAAGGGATCACTAAAACTGGGGTAGCCGGAATGACTAAAGTTGGCTACCCAAGCCTTACCTTAGAAAACTGGAATTTTTTTTTATGGAAATGGAGAACACACATTGAAATTCAGATATATTTATGAAGGTTTTTTTTTTTTTTTTTTTTTTTTTAGTTTGGCCAAATATGAGAAGACAGAGAGAGGCTACAGTGTAGAATGAACTCATTTCTTTGACTTAGGTGAATATAACACAGAGAACACAAGAGGTGTGACTTTTAAGAGAAAAATGATGACTTCAGTGATGAACACAGTGAATATGCAAAATCTCAAATGGCAAATTGATTGAAAATAGCCTTCAAAGTTGAGTCCACTTCTTCAGTTTACATTTTCCTTTAGCAGAACACAGTCTGGTTTCCATTCCAACTATTTTACTGAAACCAGAAATGCTCAAAGTGCTAGTCATTCAGTCGTGTCTGACTCTTTGCGACTTCTTGGACTGTAACCCACCAGGTTCCTTTGTCCATGGGGTTTTCCAGGCAAGAATACTAGAGTGGGTTGCCACTACATTTTCAGGGGATCTTCTCAGCCTGGGGATTGAACCTTGGTCTCCTGCATTGTAGGAAGATTCTTTACAATCTGAGCCACCAGGGAAATCCCAAAAATAAAACAAATAAAGCAAATCTCCAAAATAACATAAATCAAAGCCAATAAATCAAATCCCTAAAATAACATAAGCATGATCACAGGGATGGAAATAACCTAAACATACATTTCCAGGTTTGACAAAGGGTGACAAAGTAACAGTATTTTAGAAGGAACATGATAAATACATTTTAACTTGCTTAATTTATGAAATTAATTTGCTTATTTAAATAAATACGTAGAAATGATAAGAAATCGTTGCTGATGTTTTTGCCCAAGTGTGGTCAGAAGGTGGTTTTAAAAACCAAGTTAGAACCCTAAGCATTTTAAAAATTCAATAGCAAGAATTCTGTGATGATATGAAACTAAAACTTACTTTTCCGTCACTTTTTAATGTTAAATTTATATTTTAAGCATAGTTGGAGAGAAGTGTAGTTTTGTAACAGCCTGTGCATCTATTTCATTTACATATTTTTTAACCTTTCATACTTAGGAATCTAATCAATACATTAGAGCAAAATAATTCATATTAAACTTTATTCAGAAACTGAATAAAAACTGAATAAACATAGATTCATTGAAAGTTTATTGAGTATCAATATGTTTTGATTTTATAAACGAACATATTACATAAATTAGGGAGTAAAAGCTCTTTAGGAATTGAGTTTGATAGCATAAAGACAAAAAATTATATTTTAAGTTTCTATATGGAATGTTTTTAATTCTGCTAAATATATGCTTTGAGAGTGCATACTCAGCAGTTCAGTCATGTATGAATCTTTGTGGTTTCATGGACTATAGTCCTCCAGGCTCCTCAGCTCAGGGAATTTTCCAGGCAAGAATGCTGGGGTGGGTTGCCATTTCCTACTCCAATATTTTGAGAATATGTTTAAGTAAAGTGTATTTTTAATATACAAAACCATGAAGAAAAGAACAATGATTTTAAACTTGGGGTATGCAGTGTTATATGTTTAAGAACAGCAATTTTGTGAGAGCTTATTCATAGCCTAAGTTTAGAGTAGGATCAAAATAAACCCCGTTGAGTTTCAAATATTTTAAAGCTTCAAAGCCTTTCTACATTAATTGAGTTTGTGACATTAAACATTTCTTGCATAGTTGCTATTAAAGATTAAAGAATTCAAATTAATTGTGTTATATAGGATATTAGAATACTACCATGATGCAACTAGCACAGAGGATATTGTTAAAATATTGATTGGCTTACCTGATATATATCTTCTAACATTAGAAAAGAGAACAGAGAATATCAATTCAGATTAGCAAATTCACAAGTTAAATAAATTCATTAAAAGTCAAATGTGTGTTTCTAAATTGCTTTCTCTTTTATTGGTACACCAGAATGAGGCAGCTCAGTGAAACTTAAAAATAAGACAATCCCTGTCAAAACTAAGTGTTTTATTGCCATAAGTTTACAAAGTATTTTAACCTAAATTATTTCAGGTAATTATCCCAACTCTTTCTATTTTCCTCATTTGCAATTCTACCCTTATCCTATCAGATTATTAAATTTGAAGAATTATGAAGATTTAAAAGAACTTCTAATAACTTGTCTGTTCATAATTTTGAATTATTTTGAGATACTAACTTAAAAATGATAACCTGATTCCTATTAAGTTACTCTGATATATATTCTTTATATATGTAATATATACATTCTTCAAGTTAATATAGATGAACCAGTTATCTAGTATGCTTAATCAATAAAATCAAGCAAGTCAATTTAGAAAAGAAAGACTAAAAACACATTTCTAAAAATAATTGTATTTTTACTCAACTGAGATTTCCTGGATAATAATCTTAGTTTCTGTTTTACTACTATTTTTGGTCTTTAAATTTCGGATTGACTCTATGCATAAGATAAATATAACAGACAGCTGCTAGTGGCCATATTCATAATACCTCTGTAGATTGGCTTCAATATGCTATGCTTCTTTTGCCTATTTCAGTGGTACTGCATTGACAAATTGTCTTGAACTTAAGGCCATTAATTTGCATAATAATTTGCATAAAGGGTTTAATCAAAAGTAAAATCAATTCTGAAGTCCATTTGCATCATCATGATAAATTAGAAAAACTGCATGGTAGATGCACACCCCAGCAATTAGAATTGGCATTTGGTCAGCATTTTTTTCACTTTGTTTTCCCAGAGGATAATTACCATGACCCAGGAAAAGGGGACAGTAAAGTCCAAAAAGAGTCATTAAAACCTTAAAAATCTTCCAATTAAACATCACTAACAAATAGAAACAAAATTGCAAAATTATGTTATTAACTTTTCTGTAAAAATAATAAACAGCTTTTATTAAAAAAAATATATGTATAGTTTAATGCTTTATTTCCAGGAGATATCTATGTATCTATCTATCTGTTTCTTTATTTATACAGATATGGCATTCTAGGATATACAAGAAACAATTTTAAAAATAGTCATTGCTATTATCTTAAGTTAAAAAGATATCAATATAGCAGTTAATGATACCTCCAGTTTATGAAATAAAACATTACCTGTATGCTTAAAATATCCATTATAAAATATCCATTTTCTCAATTTGAATTCACATGTCAAAACTCTGAACTATCTAGCGTTTTCTGTTATCTGGTGATAGGATACACTTAAATATGCACTACTAAGATAATCTGAAATCGGTTTCTTTTAACATAGTAAAGGTACATTTAATGCAAAATTTCTTATCAGCTAAATGAGACCATCCAATATTCACTCCCTCATTTGCCACATATAAAATTTGAAAATATTCATAAATATCAACATTTCATAATTTCTTTAGGCAGGATATTTTATAAAATCATCTTCCTAGGGTAAACTTTCTGCTCTTGATATCCCATTTCTTTACTAGTTCTGTCATTAAACTACTCACTTTTTATTGAAAATGGGTTATGCCCTGTGATTAAACAAAGATTTTTTTGGCCCAAGCAATTTTACTAATAATTCAGTAAATACAGAAAGAATTTTTGATCATTTCAGTAAATACAGAAAAAATACAGTCATATTCTTAAGAATAACTTTTAATGCAGCCAAGTGTCTGAAGTCATAATCCCCATGGCCAGAAGATGAATAGAGACTGGCAAGATAAATATCAAAAAGAATAGAATATCAGATAAAGTGTAATTAAAATATGTGATAATATATGAATACTAACATTTAAAATTTAGTCAATGTGAATACGAAAATATTTTATTTTTTTCATTTATTATTATTATTATTATTTTTACTTTACAATATTGTATTGGTTTTGCCACACATCAATATGAATCCACCATGGGTGTACACTTACCATTTTGAGGATTAACACCTCTATTATAATTATAGTCTTGAACAATAGCCACCTGTTTAAAAAAAATCTAGTAAAAAGTGTTTCATGAAATACACTAAATAATGGTCATAATTTTTGGTTAAATTATCTACTTATGATGTACTTGGTGGTATTTTGAATGACTTATTATCTAACATTTTGTATGAGAATAAAAAATCAGATTAGAACATGCTGTGAAAATGATGAAAACAGTGAAGAATAAGAGAAAATCTAAGAGAAATACTCTGGAGAGGGTTTAGATTTAAATCACAGATCAGATAAGTCTAGCCAAGTAATCTTGAGAAGTTTAATCTCTCTACTCTTTAATTATTTGTCCTCGTAATCTTCATGTGTAAAAAGAGAAAGAATTAATTTATGCATACCTACTTCATAGGGTTATTGTGAGACCTAAATGAGTTAATAGATCTGAAGCATTTAGAAAACTGTCTAAAAAGGATTAAACACTGTGTTAAGTGTCTGCTGTGAGGACAATAGCCACTTGTTGATTAGTGGAAAGAACCTCAGAGCAGGAATCAGGAGCCTAGTTTCTAGGCTTAGTTCTGTCTCTAAATGAGACATAGTTCTGAAGCCATAGCAAAGCACGTTTGTACTTTGATTCTTTTGTCTTTTGACTGAAAGTTTTGAAATAGATTTTACATTTTTTCAAATAGATTTATATTCAGTTCAGTCACTCAGTCTTGTCCGACTGTTTGCAGCCTCATGGACTGCAGCACGCCAGGCATCCCTGTACATCATCAACTCCCAGAATTTACTCAAACTCATGTCCATTGAGTGGGGTGATACCATTCAATCATCTCAACCTCTGTCATCCCCTTCTCCTCCCACCTTCAATCTTTCTCAACATCAGGGGCTTTTCAAATGAGTCACCTTTTTTGCATCAGGTGGCCAAAGTATTGGAGTTTCAGCTTCAGCTTTAGTCCTTCCAATGAATATTCAGGACTGATTTCCTTTAGGATGGGCTGATTGGATCTCCTTGCAGTCCAAGGACTCTCAAGAGTCTTCTCCAACACCACAGTTCAAAAACATCAATTCATTGTCACTCAGCTTTCTTTATAGTCCAACTCTCACATCCATACATGACTACTGGAAAAACCATAACCTTGACTAGACAGAACTTTGTTGGCAGAGTAATGTTTCTGCTTTTTAATATGCTGGCTAGGTTGGTCATAACTTTTCTTCCAAGGAGTAAGTGTCTTTTAATTTCATGGCTGCAATCACCATCTGCAGTGATTTTGGAGCCCCCCAAAAATAAACTCTGTCACTCTATTAATAGTACTATTACTGTATTACTTTTATGTATTACTATATTCCTAGCAGCAAATTAGTTGACCCATGTTTGTGCTGGTAGTCTGCTAGTATGTGTTTAAATAAAACTAGCCATGATGATTAATTTTACATGCTATTTCGATCATTATACAGTGTTTATTTTGTGTCTTTTGTTAAAATGTTAATATTTTACTCTTTTCCAAGACTGCCAGTATACAGAAATAAATGATAATGAAATGTGTATGTCCTATACTGAAAATAAAGATATTTACAACTATAAACCATTTGTTGTGTGTGCATGCTAAGTTGTATTAGTTGTGTCTGACTCTTTGCAACCCTATGGACTGTAGCCTGCCAGGTTCCTCTGTTTATGGGATTTTCCAAGAAAGTACACTGGAGTGGGTTGTCATTTCCTCCTCCAGGGTATCATCCTGACCCAGGGATTGAACCCATATCTCTTGTGTCTCCTGCACTGCAGATGGATTCTTTGCCATTTGAGCCACTGAGGAAGCACCATATGCCATGGCATTTTTTCTGAAAAAAAAATTAGAAAACTAAATCAAAAAAGTTAAGTTAGTGACTCATTAATTATTTTTATTTTGTTCTGTTTTGGGAACAAATTACACAAATGGTCTAACAATTATCAAAGCCTTGTGACCTCCTTAAGGTTATAGGTATAGGACATGAGAATGTTGTTGTCGTTCAGTCACTATGCCGTGTCCAACTCCTTGCAACCCCATGAACTGCAGCACACCAGGCTTCTCTGTCCTTCAGTATCTCCTGGAGTTTGCTTAGCTTCGTGTCCATTGAGTCCATGATGCTATATAACCATATCATCCTCTGTTGCTCCTTGTCCTTTTGCTTTCATTCTTCCCAGCATATGAGTCTTTTCCAATGAGTTGGCACTTCACACCAGGTGGTCAAAGTATAAGCTCTTCAGTTTCAGCATCAGTCCTTCCAATGAACAGTCAGGACTGATTTCCTTTAGGATTGACTGGTTTGATCTTCTTGGAGTCCAAGGGACTCTCAAGAGTCTTCTCCATCACACTTCAAAAGCATCCATTCTTTGGTGCTCAGCCTTCTTTGTAGTTTATGTCTCACATTCAACATAACTACTGGAAAAACCATAGCTTTGACTATCTGGACCTTTGCCAGCAAAGTGATGTCTCTGCTTATTAATACTCTGCCTAGGTTTAATACTCTGTCATAGCTTTCCTTCCAAGGAGCAAGCAGCTTTTAATTCCATGGCTTTAGTCACCATCAGCAGTGATTTTGGAGCCCAAGAAAATAAAATCTGTCACTGTTTTTGCTTTTCTCCCTCTATCTGCAATGAAATGAAGGGACTGGATTCCATGATCTTAGTTTTTATAATATTGAGTTTTAAGACTGCTTTTTTCACCTCCCCCAAATAAGTCACTTTGACACGATTGTTATTTTGAGCTAAAGACTATTGAGAAACAGAAGACACTCTAAAAAGTTCTCTGCCTTTCCTCCATTTGCCTAAAAACAGGAGACTCTTATCAGTTTGGAGATATACATAACAAATCTTACTAAAGCAACTCTTATCTTCCGTTAGTTTTCTCCATATGTTTACCCCACTCAGATTGCGACCCTTAAAGGCTTAATCTTTTTCTTTGCCTTTCACTTTATTACAGGCTGCATTGTTCTTTGTTAAGATGCCATATAAATCCAAATTGTAAGTACCTGTAAGTTATCACTGAGTTTCTCCTGCATATACATGCTCTGCATGTGTTAATAAATTGTTAATAAATTAACAATAAATTGCTAATCTGTCTTTTGTCAGTATAAATATCAGGTCCCCAGAAGGAAAAAAAGGAGGTTAGAGGAAAAGCTTTTCCCTCCCCTACATAGGCTTAGCTTTTTGTATTAAGTTATGAGAAATCAACTCTTTTATAAAAAATACTGTACAATTCCAAATTTTGAAATTGATTCTTCAAATGCATCTAGTGTTGTCTCTAAATACAGTTGGCATGCAAATGTTCTCTCACATGTAAGTACTGCTTTTTTCTGAAGAATTAGCCTAGTGTCTTAAACTCAGATGTGGAGTTTCTGAACAGATTGCCATTTTCAACGCATCTATAATCTTGTTCTTTGTCATGTAGCCTGTCTGACCAGAGAATTTCTATAATTCTACATTATGCAAGAGATGGAAGCCTTTCTGCTAGAAATTTGCGATAAAATAAATGTCAGGAATCTTCTGAAGCTAATAAAAAGTTTTAGATCTAAAACACATTCAAGCTAGGCAGTTCAAAATGATAGGGCTGTCAGAACAACCCGCAGGGACTATCGAACTACTCTGTAATAACAGTGAATATCTCAAAGTGACAGGGAAATAAGTGAAGACATTTGTTGTAGAGAATGAGCAGAAGATTGGAATCAGGGAGGCCTAGATTGGAATTCTTACTACTAATAATCAGCCTTGGAAAATTGTCTGATTTCTCTGAGCTAAATCACTTTTTCTACCTTCAAAAAGTGGATTCAGTAATTGAGCCTAATGAGTTAGTGCATGACAATGTATATGAAGGTCCTGGCAGTGCTCAAGAAACATCAGTTTCATTCATGTTGCCCTTCCTAAGGAATCCTGTTCTTTACTGTGTCAGCCATAGTTTGGTGTCTGATACTGTACATTAAACATATAGCTATGCCTCTCTATAACTTCTGTACATAAAGAAAGTAAATGATTATGAGATCTGATGAATTTTCCAAGATGAACCCTGAATGAATTACAAATTGGCCAGAATTGTTCAGTAAGTTATTCACAGCATCAAAATAAAAGAAAAATTTTGAGTAAGTTCCCAAATACTTTGAGTCAAGTCTACTTTAATTTTATCACCTAAATGGATCATATATCTGATACAAAAAAAAAAAACACTCTACTAGAAGCAAATGTATTACATTTGCTATGTTTTGTTGTATGTGAAAATTGAAAGTTTAATATGCAACCATTAGACTAAATCTATTAGTAAGTTTTCACTTGACTACTTCTATCACATCCCAGAAGCAAATCTGCAAACTAATTTAAAGAATTATAATTAGTTTTTCTCTTAATGTATAGGAAATATTTAAAAAGTAAAAGAAAAGTAAAAATCACTAACTAAATTTTATCTAGAGCTACTTTTAGCTTTAGTTTATGGCTGTTTATAGAAATTACAACTACCTCAAACCAGGTTGAATTAATCAGTAAATCAGCTGTAAATATTTAGGTATCAAAATGAGAAACAGCTACCAATTAATTCTAAATATTTCATATTTTCCAATTTACTCAGAGACAAATGATTTTTCTATTATTGTCTTATATTAAGAACAACTTGCCAAAAGAACAGAGAATAAATAGAAGTCTGATTTGTCTCTGGTTTCATAGAGAATTTGATTCTAAAACAGTATTTAGTCATTTACCTAAATTCTTTTTTCCTCATAGTGAAGTCAATGTAAACATTTGAATTTCAAATATTGTTAATAATATTTAGAAATTCATCGAGATCACTAGTACTGGAATCAGCTTATCTATAAAAAATATAGGCTTAGCTATACCTGGCTAGTGTATGGGATGGACTAACTAACAAATCTGCCCATTACACTTGAGAGAAAAAATTAAATGAAAGATAGCTTAGATTAGTATTCATTTTATAGTGTATTTTTTCCTCTGCTATTACTAGGCACTGAAAGATCTCTACTGAAACATGAATTACAGTAATAATATTCATTTATAAAAGAAACTAAGAAGTACAAGCATTATGGCTAACAAGAGGAGAATAAAGGAACACTTCATTGAATATGTTTTGTATAACAACAATCCTGAAGGGCCCCAAGCAACATTTTATGAACAATAAAAACAAAAATGAAACCCTTAAATAAATATAATACTTAACTTTATTTGGCCAGATTTTTCCAAAAGTATTTGGGGTGATATGGGCATTTCATTGAATTTATTTTCATGGTATATTTAAGAAATGAAGACATTAAAAAAAAAAAAAAACTGCTTTAGCATTAATAAGAATTACCTGATTCAGTGTCATATAATTATCAAATAAATGCATCCATGAAACTTTAAGATTAAGCCCATGTATCTTAAAGAACTATATTATATATAGGAGACAGAGGGCAAATGTACAGACCTTAAAAGACCACAAAGTCTCAAAGATTACATACTATTGGCCACCATACTGACAGTAGTAGCTAAAATATAATCTTGGTACAAATTAAAATTATTTACATGGTTATTCCATAAAATACGGAGAAGTTTAAAACACAACCTTTGTGGTAACAAAGAAAATCTAAAATCAGACACAGTCAAAAAAAAAGAAAAAGTCCAAGACCTTGCTAAATATTGTGAAAATCAACCAGCATTCACCATTAGTTTTATTTCTTTGTCAAGGAGAACAATAACACATTACAGGGATATTTCAGGGAGCTTGGCTTTGCATAATGTATGGCATAGTGGTATTCATCAGTGTGTATTCTTTGTAAATAAAAGGAACAGTTTCCCATTGTGTAGTGGTGTAAAAGGAAGCCTGAACAACTGGAAATAAAGATTAAAGAAAAAATGAACTTGTATAAAATATTTATCAAAAAAGGCCATGAAAATCATGTTTCAAGTTTTTTTTTTAATCTATAAATTAAATTATTTCAGCTAATATAGAGCTATGTAAGATACAGTAACCCTGATTGTCACCTCAATGCCAGTGAAGAGCTTTAATTTTTTTGTGATATTAAATAAAAGACGAAGCCTGTCAAAATATTTTTCAAACATGAGTAATGAATTTACAAACTTTAAAGGTAACTCTGAGGATATGAAAACCTTCATAAGGAAAAAAATCTACCTTCAGTGTTAATTGTAAGTAATGCTCTAATGTATACAGTTTTGTTATAGGTCATGAAAACACAACTGGATCAGGAAAGAAAACTTTCAGTTACATAACATCTGATGATTACCTTAAACAGGTTTTCCATTAGGCTTGGCACATTGCTTAAAGTTATATTTTCCAAAGTAACTGTGTTTCTATATCCCCATTTGCACATGTGTATTCAAGGTTGTACATTTATATAATTATTATACAAATACGAAGTCCCAAGAGAAAAATTTCTCTATGGTATTGATTCCATAGGAGGTATAAGGTATAGCTCGGGCCAAGGCAGAAAGAGGAAAGGCGACCTCAACAGAAGTAGCTTAGCTTTATTCAGGCAAGGACGGGAGAGAGTTAGCCTAACGACCAGGCTGAGCAAGGAGAGGGGTCAGGGAGGCTCCATATAGGGAGGTTTGTGGAAGCGATAAGGGAAATATTAACCAGGCTAGATATTTTGGGTATTCTTTAGTTGAGATGGCATTTGTAGTTGGGCAGGGGGTGAAAAGTCTTCTGTGCAGGTGTAGGGGGTGGAAGGTTTCCGGAAAGGGAGTGATAAGTCTTCTGGGCAGGTGTAGGGGATGTAAGGTTTCTGGACAGGGGATGATAAGTCCCAGATAGATGCAACCAGCCTAGAGCATCAGGGCAGGACCTAAAGTTCTGCTTTGTTTTCTCCGAAGTTAGAATATTCAGCAAGGGCCTTTGAAACTGTTGTTTTCTTTTCTAGGCCCAAAAGACTCCTTCAGGAGATGTGCTTATTTTTCCCATTATTATTAACATCTGTTATCACACAATAGAAACAAGCACTTCTTCGACTTTTTTCTTAAAATCAATATGGCATAGTATACATGTAAATTTTGATCAATTTTAAATAATACATTCATTTTGTTAGTTTTTTCATTATTCTTGAATCTGACAAAACTTTTTCCCTTTGTATTATTCTACATAGCATTTTATTAGAATAGAGAAATCAATTTCAATGGCATTCAAATTTCTTAATATTTTGTACTTTAATTCATAGTGCATTTTAACTTTTTCTTATAAAAATATCTTTCTTTTTTTTCACTGACATATGGCAATAAATTTTCCTCTTAGGAAGAAAGATTTTATTGCTACTAATTTATGGTATAAAGTTTTCATGACTTAAAAGTTCAATGATTCCTAGAACATATTGGGTGTTAATACACTACTATTAAAATTTGTAATATTTTCATGAATTCTAATTCAACATAGTTCAGATTCAAACTCTATCATTGTTATTTGGTGAAATAATAGTTTGACTGCTAAAGGATGAATAGAACTGCATAAAGCTTACAGCAAACTAATCGTAAGGTGTTTCAAATACAGAGCAGCAGAAACTTAATACTCTTATGTTCCTTACTTTTGGAAGATAGTGGAACTGAAAATCATCCATCATAAATAGATAGGAAACTATAACAGGATCTCATTCAATTGAAGATCCATAGCCAAAAGTTCTTTAAAAATGTAAAAACTTTGCAGAGGAAGTTAATCAAAGCACTATAAAATTAAGTAAGTGCTTGATACTAAAAGCATAAGAATTCTAGACCTGGAAAGAGTAAGAAATCATCTAGTCCTTAGATTTCATGACATGGATAAACAATGCTTAAATTCAGACTAAATTTCAAATCTACTCCTATTGGGATGGAAGTCATGTCACCTGCATCTACTGCATTCGCAGGCAGATTCTTTAACACCGAGCCACCTGGGAAGCCCTTAGACTGCACCTAAACCAGAGTTTATGGGCTTCTCTGGTGGCTCCGGGGTAAAGAATCTGCCTGCAATGCAAGAGACTCAAAGATTTGGGATAGAATCCTAGATTCAGAAGATCCCTTGGAGGAAGAAATGGAAACCAACTCCTGTAGTCTTGCCCAGAAAGTCCCAAGGGGTTCTCAAAAGAGCCGAACATGACTGAGAGACTAAACAACAAGACCATAGCATAGTAGGAAATTATAGCAGCCTGCTCACTAAAATCTTAAACCACACTTTCTGCTAGTTTTAGTCACCTCATCCAACTTTTGGAAGACATCAAAGACTCATGGATGATAATGTTGGCCAATAATATTTCCAAATATTTCTATCTCCAGTACCAGTAAAATCTGTGATCCTTACGTACCAGTTCCATTTCTCCTTGTCACTGTCATGTATCAGTCCCTTCAGTTATTTCAAGCTTTTGCATCTGGGTTATAGTCTTCCTCTCTACTCTGTACCATGCTAGCATTTTACAAATTCACTCAATAATTTAGCCTTGGAAATTCTTCACCTCCTCAACCCTAGTAATCTTTATGCTTTCAAATTCTGGTGCTGGAGAAGACTCCTGAGAGTCCCTTGGACTGCAAATTAAAAAAATAGTCAGTCCTACAGGAAATCAACCCTAAATATTCATTGGAAGGACTATGCTGAAGCTGAAGCTCCAATAACTTGGCCACCAGATACGAAGAGCCAACCTATTGGAAAAGATCTTGAGGCTGGGAAAGATAGAGGGCAGGAAGAGAAGTGGGCAACAGAGGATGAAATTGTTGGATAGCATTACTGACACAATGGGCATGGGTTTGAACAAACTCTAGGAGATAGTGAGGCCAGGGAAGCCTGGAGTGCTGCAGTCCATTGTATTGCAAGTAGGTGGGCACAACTTAGTGACTGAACAACAACAACATCCCATTTTAGCCACATATTTGCATGCTTTTACCTTAAACATTATTACTACCTAGAAAGTTTACAACTTCTAAAATTTCAAATGTAAACTTTCTGATATAAAAATCTAGATTCCTAGTTTGCTCACTAATTGATCTCATTTCAGTAATAATAATATATCAGGATCAAAATTTACTAACATGAGTGTCCCCAAGTTCTTCTCTTCCCATTTCACACCCCTCCAGCATAAGGTGATTTTACCTTTGTTTACCTGAGATTGATTATTTGAAGATGGATGAGAATGCTGACTAAATCTCATATAAATATTGCTGCCTATTGTGGTTGATTATTTAACTGTTCCCAATTATTTCCTTCCCTGTAAGATGATTATGAATGTCTACCCATTGCCATGCAATTTGTGTTTTCCAAAGAAGAGGATCTTCTCACCCAACAATCAGATTTAGCCATGTGCCTTGTTTTGGTCAATAACATGGGAGTAGAAGAGGAAAACAAAATAATGGGAAAGACTAGAGATCTCTTCAAGAAAATTGGAGGTACCAAGGGAATATTTAATACAAAGATGGGCTCGATTAAGGACAGAAATGGTATGGACCTAACAGAAGCAGAAGATATTAAGAAGAGGTGGCAAGGATACACATGAGAATGGTACAAAAAAGATCTTCATGACCAAGATAATCAGAATGGTGTGATCACTCATCTAGAGCCAGACATCCTAGAATGTGAAGTCAAGTGGGCCTTAGAAAGCATCACTACGAACAAAGCTAGTGGAGGTGATGAAATTCCAATTGAGCTGTTTAAATCCTGAAAGATGATGCTGTGAAAATGTTGCACACAATATGCCAGCAAATTTGGAAAACTCGGCAGTGGCCACAGGACTGGAAAAGTTTAGTTTTCATTCCAATTGCAAAGACAGGCAATGCCAAAGAATGCTCAAACTATCGCACAATTGCACTCATCTCACATGTTAGTAAAGTAATGCTCAAAATTCTCCAAGCCAGGCTTCAGCAATACATGAACCATTAACTTCCTGATGTTCAAGCTGGTTTTAGAAAAGGCAGAGGAACCAGAGATCAAATTGCCAACATCTGCTGGATCATCACAAAAGCAAAAGAGTTCCAGAAAAACATCTATTTATGCTTTCTTGACTATGCCAAAGCCTTTGACTGTTTGGATCACAATAAACTGTGGAAAATTCTGAAAGAAATGGGAATACCAGACCACCTGACCTGCCCCTTGAGAAATCTGTACGCAGGTCATGAAGCAACAATTAGAACTGGACATGGAACAACAGACTGGTTCCAAATAGGAAAAGGAGTACGTCAAGGCTGTATATTGTCACCCTGCTTATTTAACTTATATGCAGAGTACATCATGAGAAACGCTGGACTGGAAGAAACACAAGCTGGAATCAAGATTGCTGGGAGAAATATCAATAACCTCAGATATGCAGATGACACTCCCCTTGTGGCAGAAAATGAAGAGGAACTAAAAAGCCTCTTGATGAAAGTAAAAGGGGAGAGTGAAAAAGTTGGCTTAAAGCTCGACATTCAGAAAACAAAGATCATGGCATCTGGTCCCATCACTTCATGGGAAATAGATGGGGAAACAGTGCAAACAGTGTCAGACTTTATTTTGGGGGGATAGAAAATCACTGCAGATGGTGATTGTAGCCATGAAATTAAAAGATGCTTACTCCTTGGAAGAAAGGTTATGACCAACCTAAATAGTATATTGAAAAGCAGAGACATTACTTTGTTGACTAAGATCCATCTAGTCAAGACTATGGTTGTTCCAATAGTCATTTATGGATGTGAGCGTTGGACTGTGAAGAAGACTGAGCACCAAAGAATTGATGCTTTTGAACTGTGGTGTTGGAGAAGACTCTTGAAACTCCCTTGGACTGCAGGGACATCCAACCAGTCCATTCTAAAGGAGATCAGTCCTGGGTGTTTTTTGGAAGGAATGATGCTAAAGCTGAAACTCCAGTACTTTGGCCACCTCATGCAGAGAGTTGACTCATTGAAAAAGACTCTGATGCTGGGAGGGATTAGGGGCAGGAGGAGAAGGGGACGACAGAGGATGAGATGGCTGGCTGGCATCATGGACTCAATGGACATTAGTCTGAGTGAATTCCGGGAGTTAGTGATGGACAGGGAGGCCTGGTGTGCTGCGATTCATGGCGTCGCAAAGAGTCGGACATGACTGACTGAACTGATCTGAAATGAGAAGTTCTAAGCAGAAGGTTTAACTATATTCACACACCTCCAGTAATGATTTTGCTCTTTAATTTTGGAAAAAAAAAAAAAAAAAAGCTCCTATGCAATACTGTTCCTCAACCTGAGCTTTAGAATGCAAAGACACATAGAGCAAAGCTATAGAGTAAGCGAGAAATAAAGCATTACTACAGAAAGTGAGGCAAGTAATGCATTACTATGGAGAAATCACCCTGCTAATCAGACTTGTCAGAGATAATCTGACTCTTTCTGCCTAAAATATTAGATGTTACAAAGCAGACTGAAGGTGAAATAATATTGATGAGAACATGAAGTTTTAAAATTACTTTAAAAATGTATTACTGTGGGCTTTATAGGGTAATTTTTAAGGTGGATGAAAGTATTAAACCCCTTTTAATGAAGAATCCCAGGGCTAGCAGAAGGAAAGGAATCTTAAAAATTAGGGCAGAAATAAATGTGAAAGAAACAAAAGAGACAATAGCAAAAATCAACAAAGCCAAAACTGGTTCTTTGAAACGATAAATAAAATTGACAAAGTATTAGCCAGACTCTTCAAGAAACAAAGGGAGAAAAATCAAATCAATAAAATTAGAAATGAAAATGGAGAGATCACAACAGACAACACAGAAATACAAAGGATCATAAAAGACTACTATCAGCAATTATATGCCAATAAAATGGACAACGTGGAAGAAATGGACAAATTCTTAGAAAAGTACAACTTTCCAAAACTGAACCAGGAAGAAATAGAAAATCTTAACAGACCCATCACAAGCACAGAAATTAAAACTGTAATCAGAAATCTTCCAGCAAATAAAAGCCCAGGTCCAGATGGCTTCACAGCTGAATTCTACCAAAAAAAGTTAGAGAAGAGCTAACATCTATCCTACTCAAACTCTTCCAAAAATTGCAGACGAAGGTAAACTTCCAAACTCATTCTATGAGGCCACCATCACCCTAATACCAAAACCTGACAAAGATGCCACAAAAAAAGAAAACTACAGGCCAATATCACTGATAAACATAGATGCAAAAATCTTTAACAAAATTCTAGCAATCAGAATCCAACAACACATTAAAAAGATCATACACCATGACCAAGTGGGCTTTATCCCAGGGATGCAAGGATTTCTCAATATCCACAAATCAATCAATGTCATACACCACATTAACAAATTGAAAAATAAAAGCCATATGATTATCTCAATAGATGTAGAGAAAGCCTTTGGACAAAATTCAACATCCATTTATGATAAAAACTCTCCAAAAAGCAGGAATAGAAGGAACATCCCTCAACATAATAAATGCTATATATCACAAACCCACAGCAAACATTATCCTCAATGGTGAAAAATTGAAAGCATTTCCCCTAAAGTCAGGAACAAGACAAGGGTGCCCACTTTCACCACTACTATTCAACATAGTTCTGGAAGTATTGGCCACAGCAATCAGAGCAGAAAAAAAGAAATAAAATGAACCCAAATTGGCAAAGAAGTAAAACTCTCACTGTTTGCAGATGACATGATCCTCTACATAGAAAACCTTAAAGACTGCACCAGAAAATTACTAGAGCTAATCAATGAATATAGTAAATTTGCAGGATATAGAATCAACACACAGAAATCCCTTGTATTCTTATACACTAATAATGAGGAAATATAGAAATTAAGGAAACAATTCCATTCACCATTGCAATGAAAAGAAAAAAAATACTTAAAAATATATCTACCTAAAGAAACTAAAGACTTATATATACAAAACAATAAAACACTGGTGAAAGAAATCAAAGAGGACACTAATAGATGGAGAAATATATCATGTTTATGGATCAGAAGAATCAATATAGTGAAAAGGAGTATACTACCCAAAGCAATCCAGAGATTCAATGCAATCCCTATCAAGCTACCAACGGTACTTTTCACTGAGCTAGAACAAATAATTTCACAATTTGTATGGAAATACAAAAAACCTCAAATAGCCAAAGCAATCTTGAGAAAGAAGAATGGAACTGGAGGAATCAACCTGCCTGATTTCAGGCTCTACTACAAAGCCACATTCATCAAGACAGTATGGTACTGGCACAAAGACAGACATATAGATCAATGGAACAAAATAGAAAGCCCAGAGATAAATCCACGCACCTATGGACACCTTATCTTCAACAAAAGAGGCAAGAATATACAATGGATTAAAGACAACCTCTTTAACAAGTGGTGCTGGGAAAACTGGTCAACCACTTGTAAAAGAATGAAACTAGAACACTTTCTAACAGCATACACAAAAATAATCTCAAAATGGATTAAAAATCTAAACGTAAGACCAGAAACTATAAAACTCCTAGAGGAGAACATAGTCAAAACACTCTCTGACATACATCACAGCAGGATCCTCTGTGACCCACCTCCCAGAACATTGGAAATAAAAGCAAAAATAAACAAATGGGACTTAATTAAACTTAAAAGCTTTGTACAACAAAGAAAACTATAAGCAAGGTGAAAAGACAGCCTTCAGAATGGGAGAAAATAATAGTAAATGAAGCAACTCACGAACAACTAATCTCAAAAATATACAAGCAACTCCTGAAGCTCAATTTCAAAAAAATAAATGATCCAATCAAAAAAATGGGCCAAAGAACTAAATATACATTTCTCCAAAGAAGACATACAGATGGCTAACAAACACAGGAAAAGATGCTCAACATCATTCCTTATCAGAAAAATGCAAGTCAAAACCCCAACGAGGTACCACTTCACGGCAGTCAGAATGGCTGTGATTCAAAAGTTTACAAGCAATAAATTCTGGAGAGGGTGTGGAGAAATGTAACCCTCTTACACTGTTGGCAAACTAGTACAGCCACTATGGATAACAATCTGGAGATTCCTTAAAAAACTGGAAATAGAACTGCCATATGACCCAGCAATCCCACTGCTGGGCATACACACCAAGGAAACCAGAACTGAAAGAGACACCTGTGCCCCATTGTTCATCCCAGCACTGTTTATAATAGCAGGACATGGAAGAAACCTAGATGTCCATCAGCAGATAAATGGATAAGAAAGCTGGGGTACATATACACAATGGAGTATTACTCAGCCATTAAAAAGAATACATTTGAATCAGTTCTAATGAGGTGGATGAAACTGGAGCCAATCATACAGAGTGAAGTAAGCCAGAAAGGAAAACACCAATACAGTGTACTAACACATATATATGGAATTTAGAAAGATGGTAATGATAACCGTGTATGCAAGACAGCAAAAGAGACACCGATGTATAGAACAGTCTTTGGACTGTGTGGGATGGAGAGGGTGGGATGATTTGGGAGAATGGCATTGAAACATGTATAATATCATATATGAAACAAATCATCAGTCCAGGTTCAATGCATGATACTGGATGCTTGAATCTGGTGCACTGGGACGACCCAGAGGGATGGTATGGGGAGGGAGGAGCGGGGGTTACAGGATGGGGAACACATGTATACCTGTGGCGGATTCATGTTGATGTATGACAAAACCAATACAATATTGTAAAGTAATTAACCTACAATTAAATGAATTTATATTAAAAATAAAATTATTTAGTTGAATGGTGTTCTTAAAATGTGAGGCCATGCAAGATTTAAATAACATGGACCCCAGACTTATATTTGGAACATATAAAAGCAGCAAGCAGTTACCAAGAGCTCATCACTCTGAATCAGGATGTAATGTAATACTCATGAAATTGAATGTGATGTAGGAATCATAAGAAAATTAGGTTTAGAGAAATCAAGCAACTTGCCTAAGGAAACAACCTAATAATAAGCAGCAGTTTTCAAATTTGAACCCAGGCCTGTAATACTTAAAGCACTTTAATTTGCTATATGCCTGTTTTTTCATTGCTTATTTTTGGTTGTGCTGGGTCCTTGTTGCTTCACTGTTTTTTTCTCTATTTACAGTAAGTGGGAGCTACTCTCTAGTTTTGTTGTGTAGGCTTCTCATTGTGGTGGCTTCTCTTCTTGTGGAACATGGGCTTTATGAGTGTGGGCTTCAGCTGTGTGGCCATATATCCGTATGCAAGTTGCTCAGAGTTTGTGCCCAACTCTCTGAGACCCCATGGACTGTAGCCCACCAGGTTCCTCTGTTCATGGAATTTCCCAGGCAAGAATACTGGAGTGGGTTGCCATTTCCTTCTCCAGGGGATTTTCCAGATGCAGGGATCAAACCCCCATCTCCTGCATTGCAGGCAGATTCTTTACCATCTGAGCCACAGGGGGAGCCCAGTAGCTGTGGCACAAGGCCTCAAAAGTTGTGGTTTCTGGGCTCTAGAGCTTAGGCTCAGTAGTGGTGCACAGACTTAGTTGCTCTGCAGTATGTGGATCATCCTGGATCAAACCTGTGTCTTTTGAATTGGCAGGCGGATTCTTTACCACAGAGGCATCAGGGAAGCCCTGGGATTTTTACTTTACTAAAATGTTTTATAGAGAAACAAATATAGAGTCCACATTACATTTATAATCTCCATTTATCTAGGCTAGGCCTTGAACTCTGCTTAGAAACCCACTTCCGTTTCCTTAATTCTCTTCCATTTTAAATTGTATTCCCCATGTGAAGCATCATATCTTGCACCTTTCCCATCATTATATGCACATGGTTTTCATAACCAAGTCATTCTCTCATTTTTATCCCTTCTCTCTGGGTCCTCATTCTCTTTTTGTTTTGAAACTCTCTCTTCTCTGTATAATCTTTAATTTTCGTTAATGTAAGACCTCTAACCTAGGCTTTTTTTTTTTTTTTTTCTGCTTTAAACATCCTCTTTCTGTGGTTTCACTGCCTGTCATGCTGATTTCCAGCTCACTCCAAAATCTATGACTTATCCCCTAGGATCATCAAATCACATGGAAACAATGTCCAACCTACTTTCTCAAACATAAAACTAAAAAAGTCATTTGTTATTCCTATATCTTTTTGTTTTACAACATTTAACCATTTAACATAACTGGTTCAACATCTTTAATGTCTCTTTAATTCAGTTCTGTGACCATCACAATACCTCTGTTCCAGGCCAGGCTCACCTCAAACGTAGAAGCAGAAACAACTGCTGATTTGTATTTCTGCTGTCAGAAGTTCTTCTCTACAGTCTACTGTAAAGCCAGAGCTATTTATTTATTTTTATTTTTTATGTTTCATTCTTATCTTATTGGATATAATTAATATATATTTTGTAAGTTTCAGATGTGGGACATGATTTCACACACATATATTTCATTATAATTACCATGGTAACATTAGCTAACATCTTTATTATATTACATAATTATCATTTTTGTGTGTTATGTTAAAGTTAATAATACAGCACTGTTGACAATAATCACTGGTGCATTAGACCTTCTTGCCTGGAAACTCCATGGACTGAGGAGCCTGGTAGGCTGCAGTCCATGGAGTCACTAGGAGCCCGACATGACTGAGCGACTTCACTTTCACTTCTCAGTTTCATGCATTGGAGAAGAAAATGACAACCCACTCCAGCGTTCTTGCCCGGAGAAGCGCAGAGACGGGGGAGCCTGGTGGGTTGCCATCTATGGCACTTAGCAGCAGCAGCAGCAGCATTAAACCTCTAGGACTTTTTTTATTAGTTGCAAATTGTGCCCTTAAACAATGGCTCCCCAGATGGTGCCAGTTGTAAAGAACCTGCCTGCCAATACAAGAGATATAAGAGACATAGGTTCAATCCTTGGGTAGGGAAGAACCCCCAGTGTAGGGCATGGAAACCAACTCCAATGTTCTTTCCTGGAGAATCCCATGGTCAGAAGAGTCTGGCAAGCTACAGTCCCCAGGGTCACACAGAATCAGACACAACTGAAGCAATTTAGTAAAGCACACCCTTAAACAACATCTTTCAAATTCCCTCACACACTAGCTCTTGGTAATTACCATTTCACTCTGTTTTACAAGTTCAGGTTTCTTGTTTATTTTTTTTAAATTATATGTATAAATGGTATCATATGGTATTTGTCCTCCTCTGCCTGACTTATTTAATATAATGCCCTCAGGGTCCATCCATGTTGTTGCAAATGGCAGCCTTCTCTCTCTATGTCTCTCTATCCTCTCTCTCTAAGTGCAATTTTCTTTTACACATAAATCAGATAATATTATTGACAAACCCAAAGCATTTAGCAGTTTATTTCATTTGAGGAAAAGTATAAATTCCTTAATACATCTTATTGGATCTTCTAAAATTTGACCTCTGCAATTATTTCTGCCTCTACACAATTTCTCGACACCATCCTAAATGGACTGTCTTGAGTAATCCTGTATATCTTCTGGTTTCTCAAATTGCTCTCTCCAGAGCTGTTTCTTCTTTCTGAAAAACATACTTTTCTCACTGTACTCTTTTGACCTGCCTAAATCTCATCCTTTTTCCATATCTCAAATTCTTAAATATCACTTCCCCAAAAGACCTTGATGACCTCGACAAGAGTTTAGCCTTCCACATATATATATAGGCATATCTTGTTTTATTTGTGCTTTGAACATATCACTTTTTACAAATTGAAAGTTTGTGGGAACCTTGCATCAAACAAGTCTATTGATGCAATTTTTTTTCTAATAGCATTGCTCACTTAGTGTGTCTATGTCATGTTTTGGTAATTCCAGCAATATTTCACTCTTTTTTATTATTATTAATTTTGTTATGGGGATCTGTGCTCAGTGATCTTTGATGTTACTATTGTGAAAAATTTATGACTACTGAAGGCTCATATAATAGTTAACAATTTTTAACAATAAAGTATTTCTTAATTAATGTATGCGGATTGCCTTTTTAGACATAAGACTATTGCACAATGAACTACAGTATGGTGTAAACATAACTCTTTTTTTTTTTTTTTTTGCACTGAGCTGTGGTGTTCTGAGTTGCTCAGTTGTGTCCGACTTTTTGTGACGCCATGAACTGTGCCCCCTTGCTCCTCTGTCCATGGGGATTCTCCAGACAAGAATACTGGAGTGGGTGGCCATGCCCTCCTTCAATGTAGCTTCCCAACCCAGAGATTGAACCCAGGTCCCCCACATTGCAAGTGGATTCTTTACTGTCTGAGACACCAGTGTGATTCAATTTGTTGCATTATTCACTCTATCATTAAGGTCTAAAACTATACCTGAAATATCTCTGATGTATGACTGTGTTTTATAATCCTGTGGTTTCACTATTGCAAATATCAATATAGTGAAAGAATATTATGGTTAACTAAATAATACTTGTAAGTGAACAATCACATATCCATGAACTGACATCTAATATCAAGGGCATAGAGACTGCAGAAGAAAAATACGAGACAAATTAAAAGGCCTCTTATATGACTATTTCTATTGAAAGAACTACAGCACTATTTCAGCAAACTAAGAAAAATGACAGATCTTCTTTGGCTTATGATGGAATTATGATCATAAACCTATCCTAAATTGAAAATATTGTTAAGTCAAAACCCATTTAATACACCTGGCCTACCAAACATCATAGCCTAGCTTAGTCTACTATAAATGTTCTCAGAACACTTACATTAAGTTATAAGTAAGCAAAATCATCTAATACAAAGCCAATTTTATAATAAGTATTGAATATCTCATGTACTTTATCAAATACTGTATATGAAAAGCAGAAAAGTTGTTTGTACAGAATGGTTGCAGGTGTATCCACTGTTCACACTGCATGGCTGACTGGGACCAGCAGCTCACCGCCACTGACCGGCATCATGAGAGTGCATCGCTGCATGTCTCTAGCTTGGGAAAAGACCAAAATACAAAATTCCAAGTATGACTTTTACTGAATGTATATCACTTTTGCAGCATCATAAGGTTGAATGGAATGATGCTAAAGCTGAAACTCCAGTACTTTGACTACCTCATGCAAAGAGTTGACTCATTGGAAAAGACTCTGATGCTGGCAGAGATTGGGTGCAGGAGGAGAAGGGGAAGACAGAGGATGAGATGGCTGGGTGGCATCACTGACAGAGGATGAGATGGCTGGATGGCATCACTGACTCAATGGACGTGAGTTTGAATAAACTCCGGGAGTTGGTGTTGGACAGGGAGGCCTGGCGTGCTGCGATTTATGGGGTCACAAAGAGTCGGACTTCATATTCCAGGATGTCTAGCTCTAGATGAGTGATCACACCATCGTGATTATCTGGGTCATGAAGATCTTTTTTGTACAGTTCTTCTGTGTATTCTTACCACCTCTTTTTAATATCTTCTGCTTCTGTTAGGTCCATATCATTTCCGTCCTTTATCGAGCCCATCTTTGCATAAAATGTTCCCCTGGTATCTCTAATTTTCTTGAAGAGATCTCTAGTCTTTCCCATTCTGTTGTTTTCCTCTATTTCTTTGCATTGATCGCTGAAGAAGGCTTTCTTATCTCTTCTTGCTATTCTTTGGAACTCTGCATTCAGATGCTTATATCTTTCCTTTTCTCCTTTGCTTTTTGCTTCTCTTCTTTTCACAGCTATTTGTAAGCCCTCCCCAGACAGCCATTTTGCTTTTTTGCATTTCTTTTCCATGGGGATGGTCTTGATCCCTGTTTCCTGTACAATGTCACGAACCTCATTCCTTAGTTCATCAGGCACTCTATCTATCAGATCCAGCCCCTTAAATCTATTTCTCACTTCCACTGTATAATCATAAGGGATTTGATTTAGGTCATACCTGAATAGTCTAGCAGTTTTCCCTACTTTCTTCAATTTAAGTATGAATTTGGTAATAAGGAGTTCATGATCTGAGCCACAGTCAGCACCTGGTCTTGTTTTTGTTGACTGTATAGAGCTTCTCCATCTTTGGCTGCAAAGAATATAATCAAGCTGATTTCGGTGTTGACCATCTGGTGATGTCCATGTGTAGAGTCTTCTCTTGTGTTGTTGGAAGAGGGTGTTTGCTATGACCAGTGCATTTTCTTGGCAAAACTGTGAGTTTTTGGCTTGCTTCATTCTGCATTCCAAGGTCAAATTTGCCTGTAACTCCAGGTGTTTCTTGACTTCCTACTTTTGCATTCCAGTCCCCTATAAAGAAAAGGATATCTTTTGGGGGTATTAGTTCTAAAAAGTCTTGTAGGTCTTCATAGAACCGTTCAACTTCAGCTTCTTCAGCATTACTGGCTGGGGCATAGACTTGGATTACCGTGACATTGAATGGTTTGCCTTGGAGACAAACAGAGATTATTCTGTCGTTTTTGAAATTGCATCCAAGTACTGCATATTGAGTGAAAGTGCTGCACTCAATATGCCAGCAAATTTGGAAAACTCAGCAGTGGCCACAGGACTGGAAAAGGTCAGTTTTCATTCCAATCCAAAAGAAAGGCAATGCCAACGAATGCTCAAACTATCACACAATTGCACTCATCTCACACGCTAGTAAAGTAATGCTCAAAATTCTCCAAGCCAGGCTTCAGCAATACGTGAACCGTGATCACCCTGATGTTCAAGCTGGTTTTAGAAAAAGCAGAGGATCCAGAGATCAAATTTTCAACATCCTCTGGAACATGGAAAAAGCAAGAGAGTTCCAGAAAAAACATCTATTTCTGCTTTTTTGACTATGCCAAATCCTTTGACTGTGTGGATCACAATAAACTGTGGAAAATTCTGAAAGAAATGAGAATACCAGACCACCTGACCTGCCCCTTGAGAAATCTGTATGTAGGTCAGGAAGCAACAATTAGAACTGGACATGGAACAACAGACTGGTTCCAAATAGGAAAAGGAGTATGTCAAGGCTGTATATTGTCACCCTTCTTCTTTAACTTCTATGCAGAGTACATCATGAGAAATGCTGGCCTGGAAGAAACACAAGCTGGAATCAAGATTGCCGAGATAAATATCAATCACCTCAGATATGCAGATGATACCACCCTTATGACAGAAAGTGAAGAGTATCTAAAAAGCTTCTTGATGGAAGTGAAAGAGGAGAGTGAAAACGTTGGCCTAAAGCTCAACATTCAGAAAATGAAGATCATGGCATCCGGTCCCATCACTTCATGGGAAATAGATGGGGAAACAGTGAAAACAGTGTCAGACTTTATTTTGGGGGGATCCAAAATCACTGCAGATGGTGACTGCAGCCATGAAATTAAAAGACGCTTACTCCTTGGAAGAAAAATTATGACCAACCTAGATAGTATATTCAAAAGCAGAGGCATTACTTTGCTGACTAAGGTCCATCTAGTCAAGGTTATGGTTTTTCCAGTAGTCATGAATGGGTGTGAGGGTTGGACTGTGAAGAAGGCTGAGTGCTGAAGAATTGATGCTTTTGAACTGTGGTGTTGGAGAAGACTCTTGAGAGTCCCTTGGACTGCAAGGAGATCCAACCAGTCCATTTTGAAGGAGATCAGCCCTGGGATTTCTTTGAAAGGAATGATGCTAAAGCTGAAATTCTGGTACTTTGGCCACTTCATGCGAAGAGTTGACTCCTTGGAAAAGACTCTGATGCTGTGAGGGATTGGGGGCAGGAGAAGAAAGGGATGACAGAGGATGAGATGGCTGGATGGCATCACTGACTCGATGGATGTGAATATGAGTGAACTCCAGGAGTTGGTGATGGACAGGGAGGCCTGGTGTGCTGTGATTCATGGGGTCGCAAAGAGTCAGGCATGACTGAGAGACCGAACTGAACTGAACTGAAGGCTGAAAAATCAAAAGAAAAACCATTTTAGGCTTCTGGATAGTATTTATTTTAAAGGCAGCAAAAACTCTTAATCTTGATACTAGAAGGCACTGATGGCAAAATTGACATTTTAGTACATAGCAATATCTTTGCCTAACATCAGTAGCATAGATGCCATTCTTAAATATAAAGCAACTGGCTACATCACCAAGTTAACCTGTGGAGGAAATTAAAAACATAGTATGAGGCAGTTTCAGCTTGGACGATATATTTGTAAAGTAACTGTGAGATTATTCACTTGAGAATTCCAAATTGCTCGGGATAAATGAGCATTGGATACAGAAGTTAATTTCTCACAGGTAGATGGACTGAGAATACCCTGGCCCTATCAATAATCTCAGTTTTGTATTTGTGTATAGCATAGGAAAAACCTGAAATGAGATGGCATGAAGGAACCATGATTCTGTGGATAATTTTCCTTAATCAAACTTCTGGAACCTAAATGAGAATATTAGCATGTATTATTGAATTGTATATTAAGAAAGGAAGAGCTATTATTGAAGCTCAGAGCATTTTCCCTTTTAGGGAGCCATTAAATACAAATCTTTAGGTTAAATCTCTAAGATTTCTTCCAAATCTAAATTAATCAATGATTTTCCTCTCTAGTTAAAAAAAAAAAAACACACACACACACACACACAGGGAAAAAATGGTCACTATCCCGGAATATAAGGGAAACACATTATAAGGAAAAAAATCAGGAAAGAAAATAAGGTAAATCGAAAGTAAATAGACAGTAAGATCAAAATATGTAAGTTCATCCCAATTTTATTTGAACTATTCTGTTTGCAAATAGCCCCACCCAGTAGGTTCTTATCTATTCCAGAAGTATCTATATAGTATTGATTGTTGTATTCACTACAAAGCATCGGTTCAAGATGATGAGGATAAAGGTGATGATCATGATGGCAATTATATGAAGACACAAAAGAATAAAAAACAGAATAAAGAGAAAAGTGGAGCCTTTGGATTTTCTATGTTAATGCCAACTACTTAAATCCATATCTAATATTACAGATTAGCAAAACCCTTGCTAATAACATAAATAGAGGAAATTGCAAACTTCAGTTTCATAAAAGTAAGGACCACCAGGAGCAGGGTATCGATTGGAAGTCATGTGGAAATAAAGTAGCAGATCCCTAAATGATGTGATAAAATCACTTGCTATCAAAGGAAGCCCCATTCTGGGTGACTAAATACTGGCATAAACCTTTTGAGTCAGAGGACTGACTGTTGGGAATTGAAAGAATAGGTTTTAAAAGAGCATGGGAAAATATGTGGAAAAATACATTGCAGACAATGAAATAATCTGAAAATGCTAGTCAATATTATATCAATGTTAAATTCCTTTGTGATGATGATGTTAATGTTGTTGTGTAAAATAATACCTGTAATTTTGCAGGTCTTAGGTACAACTCTTGCCTGGAAAATCCCACGGATGGAGGAGCCTGGTAGGGTATAGTCCGTGGGGTCGCAAAGAGTCAGACACGACTGAGCGACTTCACCTCACCTAGGTACAACTATTCCAGTCTGCTGTTATGACATGAAAGCAGGCACAAACAATAAAGTTATTTACAAATACAGCTGGTGGGCCAGATTTGGCCTATGGACTACAGTTTACAAAGAAAGGTCACATCTGTAAGATGTCACCAATGACGTTCCCCATATGTACAAATACACACACACACATTAAAAGACAAGTTAATATGCATCAGTTCATTTAATCCTCAGGAAAAATGAGGATATAGATATATATAATACATATATACTTAATTTTAATTTTCAATTCCTAAGTGAAAAAACTACCACACAATTGCACTCATCTCACACGGTAGTAAATAATGCTCAAATTCTGGAAGCCAGGCTTCAGCAATACATGAACCATGAACTTCCTGTTGTACAAGCTGGTTTTAGAAAAGGCAGAGGAACCAGAGATCAAATTGCCAACATCTGCTGGATCATCACAAAAGCAAGAGAGTTCCAGAAAAACATCAATTTCTGCTTTCTTGACTATGCCAAAGCCTTTGACTGTGTGGATCACAATAAACTGTGGAAAATCCTGAGAGAGATGGGAATACCAGACCACATGACCTGCCCCTTGAGAAACCTATATGCAGGTCAGGAAGCAACAGTTAGAACTGGACATGGAACAACAGACTGGTTCCAAATAGGAAAAGGAGTATGTCAAGGCTGTATATTGTCACCCTGCTTATTTAGCTTATATGCAGAATACATCATGAGAAACACTGGGCTGGAAGAAGCACAGGTTGGAATCAAGATTGCTAGGACAAATATCAGTAACCTCAGATATGCAGATGACACCACCATTATGGCAGAAAGTGAAGAGGAACTAAAAAGCCTGTTGAAGAAAGTGAAAGTGGAGAGTGAAAAAGTTGGCTTAAAGCTCAACATTCAGAAAACAAAGATCATGGCATCTGGTCCCATCACTTCATGGGAAATAGATGGGGAAACAGTGGAAACACTGTCAGACTTCACTTTGTTGGGCTCCAAAATCACTGTAGATGGTGACTGTAGCCATGAAATTAAAAGACATTTACTCCTTGGAAGAAAGGTTATGACCAACCTAGATAGCATATTGAAAAACTGAGACATTAGTTTGCCAACTAAGGTCCGTCTAGTCAAGCTTATGGTTTTTCCAGTGGTCATGTATGGATGTGAGAGTTGGACTGTGGAGAAAGCTGAGCACCGAAGAATTGATGCTTTTGAACAGTGGTGTTGGAGAAGACTCTTGAGAGTCCCTTGGACTGCAAGGAGACCAACCAGTCCATTCTAAAGGAGATCAGCCCTGGGATTTCTTTGGAAGGACTGATGCTAAAGCTGAAATTCCAGTACTTTGGCTGCCTCATGCAAAGAGTTGACTCATTGGAAAAGACTCTGACACTGGGAGGGATTGGGGGCAGGAGGAGAAGGGGACAACCGAGGACAAGATGGCTGAATGGCATCACTGACTCGATGGACGTGAGTCTGAGTGAACTCCAGGAGTTCGTGATGGACAGGGAGGCCTGGCGTGCTGCGATTCATGGGGTCACAAAGAGTCAGACACAACTGAGCGACTGAACTGAACTGACCTGACTGAAGTGAACAAATGAAGGCAAACACACACACCTTAATTAACATTTTGAAAATCAGAGATATAGATATTAAGGGATCCAGAAATTCAGTCATGGCATTCTAATTCCAGAGGCTGTGACATTAATGGCTTAAAGATGCCTGTAGGAATATATATTGGGACTTCCCAGGTGCGCTACTGGTAAAGAACCTGCCTGCCAATGCAGGAAACTTACGAGAGGGAGGTTTGATACCTGGGTCAGGAAGATCCCCTGGAGGAGAGTATTTCAACCCATTCTTGCCTGAAGAATCCTATAGACAGGAATATATAATATGTAGTTTCAATGCCATAACCTAAAACGTGATCACAAACATGCTATTTATTCTCTAAGTTTCGTTTTACCACAACTGTAAAATGGGGGGCGTGGGGAAGAGACATTTTAGCCCTTCAGCAAAATGAGAAGAATATACATAATGGCATCTTTGCTCTTTTAGATAAAAAAAGGATATGATTTTATAAAAAGTTACTGCACCCTGACCCAATTATTGAATGAATGTGAATTAGGTCGTCAGTCTTTAATGGACCACATTCTCAACAGAAGCTCTTGCATTGCCCTTGCATCGAGCTCAGAGGAAAACAGCCACTCTCTTCCTCACGTGCTTCCTCACAAAATGCATGCCAATAGTTACGCATAATCATTTTACTCAAGAGCACTAAAACTAATAGCCCTTGTTTTAAGCACATGAAAATCCATAGAGTCTGTTCAGAAACAGTGCATTACCTGGCATTCTGTTTCTGAAAGGGTATGAAATAATATAAGATATGTCTGTTCTCTGGGGCTCAAGGAGGGAAGAAATACCTATAACACCATTAAGGACTATATTAGAGATAAGACTCCTGCCAGAAGAAAAATTTTTAACTGTAGTATCATTTCTCTCAGCTGCTGAGTCAATTCAATTTAATAATCAATGTTATCTAATGATATAAACTAAGTATGAAAATATGATTAGTCAAATCAGTGTTATGTGGTGTAAATAATACTTATAAGTCCAGAGCTCTACACTACTAAACACTGGAACAACTTTATTCATTTATTATTTCCTTCAGTTTTATCTTACTTTGATATGGTTCTCCAGATAGCATGCATGAAACAAATAAAAGCCTTATGTCTATCTCTAATAATTGATAATGCTTTGGTCAATGTATATATTTCTAGTCATGCTATGGTGGTTTTGATAAAATATTTTATTTTATAGATCCTTGTTGTTATTGTTCCAGTGGTTAAATTGTGTCTTATTCTTTGTAATCCCATGGGCTGCAGAATACTAGACTTCCTTGTCCTTCACTATCTCCCAAAGTTTGTTCAAATTCATGTCCATTGTGTCAGTGATACCATCCAACCATCCCATCCTCTGAGGCCCACTTCTCCGCTGACCCTTAATCTTTCCCAGCATCAGGGTCTTTTCAAATGTGTCGGCTGTTTGCATCATGTGGCCAAATTATTGGAGCTTCAGCTTCAGCATAGTCTTTCCAATGAATATTCAGGGTTGATTTCCTTTAGGATTGACTGGTTTGATCCCCTTGCTGTCCAGAGAACTCTTAAGAGTCCTCTCCAGCAACAGTTATAGATCCTATGACTAAACAAAGCAAATATTAAAGTTTTGTTTCCTTATGTCCAGAAATACAGTCCAACCCCAAACTGAACATTTTATACTATATATTTCTAGTATTTTTGAAAGGCTAATACCAATGACTTATTTTATTTTAGTGTAATTAGTTTGAGTATAAGACATAAGAAGTTTTATGAGAATCAACTCTCATTTAGTGGCATAGAACTTCAAACTTTCAAACTCTCATAATTTCACTCTTCCAGGCTTCAGAGTTTTTCCTCCATGGGTGAGAACTCAAGCTCAAACTGGGAAATTGCACTCACAGAACATTCCTTAGGCTGACAGTGCCACATACTAGCTCAAGGGAAAATTTGCATGTCTGAACTAAGCCCCCAGTACCAGGACTAAGTGGGGAGGGATCTTTGTAGAGCAAGAACTCTCAGTAGAAAACATTTTCAGTTATTACCCTTCATATCTTATAACTATGACAAGGCCATTTAGCAATGGGAGATGATTAAGTTTTCATACACTTTTCTTCCATGCTGCCTCTGTTTTCCTTGATTTTAAACAAAACAGCTGCTCTTCCATTTGCCTCTTAAGGCATTTGGATCATCAAACAGGCATTTCCATTTGACCTCACAGGCTGGTACTCATGGGTTTTGCACTAATTAAAGATGATAAGGTGAAAGTGAGACAGAGAAGGTCCAAACTGTTCATCTAATAGTAAGAGTGTGTATTCCTCAAAATAAGCAAATGCTACAGTAACTTTAAAGTACCCCCCTGACACTTTGAAGTCATCTGCTATACCGGGAAGTCTAAAATGAGACCCAGCCAAGACAGACATTAGCATGTCAAAGAATACGCTTCATTTTCACTGCGAGGACTCTATCTGAAGTCTTGTACTCAATGGCGTGGTACTCAGGAGGCAGCTGAATTGCATGCTGTTATTCCAGATGTGCATTGTCTCAGTAGAAAAACAATTTCACAGTCATTAAACATGTTAGGTTCATCAAGAGACTACTGGAGCAGAAAGTCTGACAGAAGTACTTCAAAATCTTGATAGAAGATTTGTCTATTGATCAGTTTATTGGTTTTCATTATCTTGGTATTAGACTATTTCAACATATTGTTATAATCAAAGTAATTGATTACCCTTGTCTATTTCTATTGAATATTGTACAGAAATATTTTAGTACCAAATATCTGTGGTATTATATCTCAGTGAAGTAATTGCAGTTTTTAGCTGAGTTTCTTTTCTTCTGGAATGTATATGTAGGTAACTTGTTAATCCATCCTGGCGTAAATATATTTGCTAAATCTTTTCACTAAAGATAATGCTGGATTCTTGTCTTTAAGCCTGATTTCTACCTAAATTGAGTAAAAACTATGAATTTAGCAAGCAAACTCTTAAAAGACGAATAGAGAAATAATGGGAAATTATCCTTCACCCAGAGACCACATTTTCAAAATGCAAAAAGACAAAGATGATCTTAGGAATTTAGTGGGATCTCAATTCCTAAAAAAAAAACACAAAGAAATAAATTCTTAAAAGTAAATGTAACATGATAATTAGTTTTATGAAATTGCAGGATAAAATAATTTCAATAATAATTTTACTCTATTTTCGAATCTTCTTATTTCCTTTGCTTTGAGTGAAAAATAAACATATTTCTGATCACATTAGTTTAATCTACATATAATAACATGATGCTAGGGTAAAGGTGGAATGGGATTTATTTTGTTTTACTTCCTAATTTTCTCACATTAAAATTAGATATTTCTCATAGATGTCATTATATCAACATTTTTGGAACATTTTTTATCTTTTTTCTTGCTTCATTATAAAACATACTATATCTCACTGTAGACAATTTGGAAAGCCCAGCAAAAGTTAAATAATTCCACTATTTAAAGAACAATGTTATCATGATGATATTTTTGTAGTATTTTACTTTCATATGTATATATAACTCATAAAATTCTTGATAGATAATATACACTATCTTGTTAGAGAGTATATATTGATTTTTATCAATTGTCTATAATTATCAGAACCATTGTCTCATTTGCTAAAAATTAATCAAACAAGGACTACTAATGCCATATCATGTCATTTTATATTTATTTTTTATAATTGCTCTATCATTAAACTTTTGGTTGGTTCCAAATTTTTGATACAACACGATCTACACAGTATATCCAAGTATATGGATTTTTGCTTATATATTTATTCATATTTTTGCTATAGATTACTAACTGAAAAATTGTGAAAACAATTTTGATAAAAAGAAATATGCTTATTTTAGTAAATTTCTCATTATCACTTTTCTTCAGTCATTAAGAAGCCATCTATTTATTTAACATAAGTTAAAGCCTATTGTCATCATTGTTATGCACCTTTCTCTATAGTCTTAAGATAATTTTTTCAAGATTTTATACTTCATGCATACTCAAACCTTTATGTGTCAATTAAATCATTTGACATACAAAGTAAACAAAGTATTGTATCCACTCCTCTCTGAGTTTTTCAGACTCAAATTATAGCTATATGCAACGCTGGAAATTGTACAGTTAGAAACTTAAGAGACCTGGCTTCCCTGGTGGCTCAGAAGATAAAGAATTTACTGCTGTTTATCATTTTCCTTAAACGCATGATTTCACAAAGCAGAGTATTAACGATTATCAGAGTAAGCTAGTTTATAGCTCCATGGACGATTTTGTAGTGGGGCTGCCCAGGTGGCGCTAGTGGCAAAGAACCTGCCTGCCAATGCAGGAGACATAAGAGAAGCAGGTTCAGTCCCTGGATTAGGAAGATCCCCTGGAGGAGGGGATGGTATCCCACTTGCCTGGAAAATCCTATGGACAGATGAGCCTGGCAGGCTACAGTCCATACGGTCACAAGAAGTCAGACACGACTGAAGCAACTTAGCACACATGCCCGTTTTTGTGGCATATAGTGATCTGAATACATTGTGTGAAAAATTATATTTTCATATATCTGTCCAAGGAAATAAAATATACTGGAAAACAATTTCTCCAGTATTAACATAAAGTACACACACAAAATACATTAAATCTAGTAAGAAGAAAACTATTAATGATAAACATGATTTTTCCTTAGTTTTTAGAAAAAATTTTTCTTCACTTATTTTAATTTTCAAAATATGTTCTCTCTGTCTTAATTTGATTTTAACAGTGGAGGATAAAGTCTTTCAAAGTCTTGTTTGCATATTTGAATGCAGTTAAGAAGCAAATAAACTTTAGTTCAGTGCTCACTGTGCCCACTATCAGGATATGAGAGCAACTATTTAAAAATCTTTATTTTTTGAATATATTATTTTAATTGAGCACCATGTGGAATTTCCCAAGTATGCCTTTTCATTTATCCACGTGGCTTTAAAATATGGTTTCTTTGTTGTGTCTTAAGTGGACATGAATAAGTTTAATCTATATTAATAATAACCTTCTATATAACAACAATTTTCTATTCTAACTAATTCTCTTATTTATGATAAATATCTCCTGATTTGATCTTAGCATTGCTTTCCAATTCCTTAGCAAGTTGAGACATACCTAACTGAAGCTGCAATTGTACCTGATAACTGATAACCACCTGGAATGGTGGTTTTTATAGGAACTGCTGCTGGACTTGCTTCCTCAAACTAACAGAGAACAAATCTAAATTGAATGATTAAAAACAAAATATCTGATGCTGTGTAGTAGCATTCAAGCAAAGAACTGCCTCGCTTTGTTCACCTCTTTTTTTCTCATTTTAAAAGAAAATTAGTGAACTGTATCAATAAGAAACCTATGAAACAAGTATCATGTTTCTGGAGTTATAGTGTGTTTTAAACTAATTTTTAACTATTTAATATTTAACAAATACTTTTAAAAATAATTTTTAACACACTATAACTCATGGAGTTATAATTTGTTTTAAAATAATTTTTCCTTGTAGAATTAACAGAGAGCAAGAAGAAATATAGCAGTTGAAACTTGAGTATTTATATCAGGAACAATAATTAAGAAATGTAAAATTCAACAGGATCCTAGGTAAAACTTATTTTCATACATATAATCCCTTGAATAACCTGATAAAATTGAAAGATACCAACTTCTTCATTAACTTAATCTTTTAAATAATTTATTGTAATATTCATATGGATAGAATAAAGACCTAATTCCTAGATAATAATTGCCTTCTATTAGAGAACTTAAAATTATAATGTCTATTAACAAAAAATAAATTCTACTAAAAAATGTCACCTTTAGATACTCTGTTCAGTTCATTCATTCAGCCGTGTCCAATTCTTTGTAACCCCATGAACCACAGCTCTCCAGGCCTCCCTGTTCATCACCAACTCCCAGAGTTTACCCAAACTCATGTCCACTGAGTCGGTGATGCAAAACAACCATCTTGTCCTCTGTCATCCTCTTTTCCTCCTGCCCTCAATCTTTCCCAGCATCAAGGTCTTTTCAAATGAGTCAGCTCTTCACATCAGGTGGCCAAAGTATTGGAGTTTCAGCTTCAAAATCAGTCCTTCCAATGAACACCCAGGATTGATCTTTAGGATGGACTCCTTGCAGCCCAAGGGACTCTCAAGAGTCTTCTCCAACACCATAGATCAAAAGCATCAATTCTTCGGTACTCAGCTTTCTTCACAGTCCAACTCTTACATCCATACATGACCACTGGAAAAACCATAGCCTTGACTAGATGGACCTTCGTTGGCAAAGTAATATCTCTGCTTTTTAATATGCTGTCTAGGTTGGTCATAACTTTGTTACCAACATATAAAGGAGTGGAAGAATATTTTATATGTGCTTTTCCCCTGATACCCACATGCTCTCTCCTCCTAAGAGAATAATGACAGGTCATCAGACTTGGGTATTCTTCTGCTTGTCAGAGAGTCTGATATTTCAGTCTTCCCCATGGTAGCTCAGCTAAGTATCCTTCATCTACAAGTTAAATATTCCATTTGTTTTGATTATCTAATCCCTTTAGAAGAAAGTCTATTTTAAATCTCATCTTTTCTCTTTCTCCTGATCCTCTATTTCCAACCCACTGCACCCTTCTCTGTTTACCCTTCTCTCCCTGCACACACTAGAAGCACTGAACACCCAGTTCCCAACCTTTTGGGCAAGAGGGTTGATTTGCAATGGGTCCTCCTACTGGAGACATGACATACAGCATTCTTGTGGAGAAATAAACACATCGGAAGGAGAGTTGATAAGATTGTGTTAATGTACAGCCCTCCCATCTCACATTGTTTACTCAATCATAGGCTGGATTTTTGCCTACCAGCAGATGCTGTTTTTGTCAGTTTCCTGCTTTGAAGTACTCTGTCTGATTCTAGTAGCATATATACTTAGTTCAAATAATATCTTATGGGTATTAGGTATAAATGTTTTTAAACAGGAAAATAATGTAAGCATTGCAATATTTAATGCAATATGTTGACTGCAAGAAGTAGAGAGATTTAAAACATCACGATCATCTAATTGTATTCAGAGATTTAGATTGGGGAATATAAATAAAGAAAAACAATAATATATGGTGCAATGATAAGGCTGAGGGCAAAAGTGTGGCACTGGATATGAAAAAATGAAAGAAGCTTTGGAGAGGCAGCTTTTTAGAGATAATTCATCTCAATATGATCTGATGAGGTGATATTAAGGTGTGGGTGATTTAAAAGCCTGAAAATCAAAGGAAAGCAGAGTATTCGATGCTTGACCCAGTAGCAGAATATATCTTAGAGGAAAGAGAAAAGATTTGAGTTAACTAAAGAAGTTGCTCTATACAGTCAACAAAAACAAGACCAGGAGCTGACTGTGGCTCAGATCATGAACTCCTTATTACCAAATTCAGACTCAAATTAAAGAAAGTTGGGAAAACTGCTAGACCATTCAGGTATGACCTAAATCAAATCCCTTATGTTATACAGTGGAAGTGAGAAATAGATTTAAGGGCCTAGATCTGATAGAGTGCCTGAAGAACTATGGAATGAGGTCCGTGACATTGTACAGGAGACAGGGATCAAGATCATCCCCATGGAAAAGAAATGCAAAAAAGCAAAATGGCTGTCTGGGGAGGCCTTACAAACAGCTGTGAAAAGAAGACAGGCGAAAAGCAAAGGAGAAAAGGAGAGATATAAGCATCTGAATGCAGAGTTCCAAAGAATAGCAAGAAGAGATAAGAAAGCCTTCTTCAGCTATCAATGCAAAGAAACAGAGGAAAGCAACAGAATGGGAAAGACTAGAGATCTCTTCAAGAAACTTAGAGATACCAAGGGAACATTTTATGCAAAGATGGGCTCGATAAAGGACAGAAATGGTATGGACCTAACAGAAACAGAAGATATTAAGAAGAGGTGGCAAGAATACACAGAAGAACTGTACAAAAAAGATCTTCACAACCCAGATAATCATGATGATGTGATCACTCATCTAGAACCAGACATCTTGAAATTTGAAGTCAAGTGGGCCTTAGAAAGCATCATGATGAATAAAGCTAGTGGAGCTGATGGAATTCCAGTTGAGTTGTTTCAAATCCTGAAAGGTGATGCTGTGAAAGTGCTGCAATCAATATGCCAGCAAATTTGGAAAACTCAGCAGTGGCCACAGGACTGGAAAAGGTCAGTTTTCATTCCAATCCCAAAAAAAGGCAATGCCAAAGAATGCTCAAACTACCACACAATTGCACTCATCTCACAGGCTAGTAAAGTAATGCTCAAAATTCTCCAAGGCAGGCTTCAGCAATATGTGAACAGTGAACCCCCTGATGTTCAAGCTGGTTTTAGAAAAGGCAGAGGATCCAGAGATCAAATGGCCAACATCTGCTGGATCATGGAAAAAGCAAGAGAGTTCCAGAAAAACATCTATTTATGCTGTATTGACTATGCCAAAGCCTTTGGCTGTATGCATACAATAAACTGTGGAAAATTCTGAAAGAAATGGGAATACCAGACCACCTGACCTGCCTCTTGTAAAACCTGTATGCAGGTCAGGAAGCAACAGTTAAAACTGGACGTGGAACAACAGACTGGTTCCAAACAGGAAAAGGAGTACGTCAAGGCTGTATATTGTCACCCTGCTTATTTAACTTCTATGCAGAGTACATTATAAGAAACGCTGGACTGGAAGAAGCACAAGCTGGAATCAAGATTGCAGGGAGAAATATCAACAACCTCAGATATGCAGATGACACCACCCTTATGACAGAAAGTGAAGAGGAACTAAATAAAAAACCTGTTGATGAAAGTGAAAGAGGAGAGTGAAAAAGTTGGCTTAAAGCTCAACATTCAGAAAATGAAGAGCATGGCATCCGGTCCCATCACTTCATGGGAAATAGATTGGGAAACAGTGAAAACAGTGTCAGACTTTATTTTTTTGGGCTCCAAAATCACTGCAGATGGTGATTGCAGCCATGAAATTAAAAGACGCTTATTCCTTGGAAGAAAAATTATGACCAATCTAGATAGTATATTCAAAAGCAGAGACATTACTTTGCCAACAAACGTCTGCTAGTCAAGGCTATGATTTTTCCTGTGGTCATGTATGGATGTGAGAGTTGGACTGTGAAGAAGGCTGAGCGCTGAAGAATTGATGCTTTTGAACTGTGGTGTTGGAAAAGACTCTTGAGAGTCCCTTGGACTGCAAGGAGATCCAACCAGTCCATTCTGAAGGAAATCAATCCTGGGATTTATTTGGATGGAATGATGCTAAAGCTGAAGCTCCAGTACTTTGGCCACCTCACACAAATAATTGCTTCATTGGAAAAGATTATGATGCTGGGAGGGATTGGGGGCAGGAGGAGAAGGGGACGACTGAGGATGAGATGGCTGGATGGCATCACGAACTCGATGGATGTGAGTCTGAGTGAACTCCGGGAGATGGTGATGGACAGGGAAGCCTGGCCTGCTGGGATTCATGGGGTCGCAAAGAGTCGGACATGACTGAGCGACAGAACTGAACTGAGCTGAACTGAAAGGAGTTGTCTCACTAAGTTCTGTAGGATTCCTACAACAACATAAGCCCCAAAGGAGTAGACACATTGCCTCTCACTTTACAACAGAATATAAGCAGTCAGTACTGTGAAGATTGAACCTTGTGTAAATAGGGTGGATTGCATTAATCTGCACACTGGTGCCAGATCCTCACCTCAGCAGATACTGCAAGCAGGTTCAATATGTCTACAACTACCTGAGAGAACAAAAGAGCCTTGGTGTTATAACTGTGAGATTAACACTTGGTAAGTGGAACACAGGACACCAGGTAATGAGCTGAAGTGCAATAGTTGACCACAAACGAAATTGAAATAGACAAATTTATCCTTTATAGGTCCTGGAGGAAGTACAGTGTAGGCTTAGGGGCCACACAGGGATCTGAAGGCAGAGTGAAGACAGGGAAAGACAAGACCTGGGGCACACATCTTTGCTAAAGTCTGTGGGCAGAGTGTTGGGAAAAGGTTGAATTGGTCAATTAATACCAAAAAAAAAAAAAAAAAAGGCATGGTTTTGTTAAGGTCCAAAGATATCTTATATAAAAGGCACACAAGAAAAAGGCAGTCAGTGGCAGGAAAGCCTGTTAATCACAAAGGCTGTTGGAAAGTCGTATCTGTAACTTATATTTTCTTGTGACTCTGTGACGTGACTAGGGCAAGTACTTGCATGGGGGGCTTAGTATTACTTTAAAGCTCTTTTAGGCCATTTGGCCAAACAAAATGAATGCTGAGGCAGCAATACCATGACATAGCCTCAGTAAACTCTTAGCTTTTGGTTGGAAAGAAGCCAGTATGTTGCCCACACCAGCAGTAAAAGACCAGTATGAGATTTCACTTGGAGGATCATAAAAGTAAAGGCTTGTAACATACTTTCATGATGAAAATACTCAAAAAATTAGGAATAAAAATGAACATCCTCAACCTGATAAGAGACATCACTTTTCCAACAAAGGTCTGTATAGTCAAAGCTATGTTTTTGTTTTGGTTTTTCCAGTTGGCATGTATGGACATTAGAGTTGGGCCATAAAGAAGGCTGAGCCCCAAAGAATTGATGTTTTCAAACTCTGGTGCAGGTAAAGGCTATTGAGAGTCTTTTGGACAGCAAGGAGATCAAACCAGTCAACCCTAAACGGAATCTACCCTGAATAATCATTAGAAAGCCTGATGTTGAAGCCAAAGTTCCAATTCTGTGGCCACCTGATATGAAGAGCTGTCTCACTGGAAAAGACCCTGATGCTGGGAAAGATTGAGGGCAGGAGGTAAAGGGGGCAACAAAGGATAAAATGGTCAGATGGCATCATTGACTCAATGGACATGAGTTTGAGCCAATTCCAAAGACAGTGAAGAACAGGGAAGCCCGGTGTGCTGCAGTCCACAGCATCCCAGAGTTGTACATGACTGACCACTGAACAGCAATGTAAGCCCCCCACCCCCCAGCTATTATCTCACTCAATAGTGAAAGAGAAAACACCTTCTCCTAAGATGAGCAACCAGACAAGGATGTCTACTTACCACTTCTATCAACTTTAGTCTAGTGGTTCTAAGCAGGGGAATTAAAGAGAGAGAGAGAGTAGGAGAGAAAAGGAAGGATGAGAGGAAGGAAGGAATGAAGGGAAGAATAAAGGAAGAAAAGGAGGGAGAGACTGACAGAGAAAAAAGGATATCCAGATTGGGAAGGATGAAGTAAAATAAGCAATATTAGCAAATGACATAACTATATATATATATAAAACCCTATGGAATCAACTGAAAAACTGTAAGAACTAGTAAGAAAATTCAGCAAGACTGCAGCCTACATCTCTGGACAGAAACCAATTATATTTTTACACACTTGAAATTAATTATTTAAAATGAAATTAAGAAAACAAATATATTCACAGTAGCATCAACAAGAATAAAATATTTGGGGATAAACTTAACAAAAATGTACAAAACTTATAATGTGAAAACTACGAAACATTGTTGAAAAAATCAAATAAAATCTAAATGAATAGAAAATCAAGCCATTTTCAATAAAGAAAAAATTTATGTTGTGAAGATGGCCATTATCCCCAAACTGAACTATAGATTCAAAGAAATTGCCTATCAGAATCCCAGTTGACTTCTCTACTGAAATTGACAAATTGATTCTAAAATTCATATCATAGGACTCCCGTGGCAGTCTAGTGGTGAAATTCTATGCTGCCAATGCAGGGGTCCCAGTCATGGAATTAGAATCCTGAATGTCATGAGATGTGCCAAATTTTTTTTAAAAAAGAAAAATTCATATGAAATTGCAAAGGACATTGAATAGCCAAAATAATTCTGAAAAAGAATGATAGAGTAGGACTCTTGCTTCCAAATTTCAAAATTACTATAAAGTAATAGTAATCAAGTGTTTGTGTCACAGGATATGCATATGAACTAATGGAACAGAATTGCAAGTCCAGAAACAAACCCATACACCTATAGTCAACTGGTTTTTGACAAGGGATCCAAGACTTTTCAATGAGGAAAGGGGCTAGGATAACTAAACAGCCACATGCAAAAGAATGAATTTAGACCCTTATCTCATTTCCCATACAAAAATTAACTAAAAATGAATAAAAGAGCTTACTATAAGAACTAAAATTATAAAATTCTTAGAAGAAGTGTGAATGAAAGTCACTCAGTCGTGTCTGACTCTTTGCAACCCCATGGACTATACAGTCCATGGAATTTTCTAGGCCAGAATACTGGAGTGGGTAGCCTTTCCCTTCTCCAGGGGATCTTCCCAACCCAGGGACAGGTCTCCCGCATTGCAGGTGGATTCTTTACCAGCTGAGTCACGAGGGAAGCCCAAGAATACTGGAGTGGGTAGCCTATGCCTTCTCCAGGGAATCTTCCTGACCCAAGAATCGAACCCAGGTCTCCTGCATGGCAGGTGGATTCTTTACCAACTGAGCTATCAGGGAAGCCCATAGGTATAAATCCTAATAACCTCAGATTTGGCAAATAATTCTTAAATGTGACACCAAAGAACAAAAAAGAAAAAAATAGCTAAGTTAAATTTCATGTAGAATAAAACTTTTATGCTTCAAAGGATGCCATCAAAAAGTACAAAGTATTTTTTTTTTTTAATGAAAAGACAACGTCAGAATGGGAGAAAATATTTATGTCATGTATCTGAAAAGAGGTTTCTGTCTTAAATGTATAAATCTCACACAACTCAATCATCAAAGGAAAAATAGCCTAATTTTTAAGATGGGGGAATCATCTGAATATTCTTTCATATCCAAGAATGTTATAGAAATTACTAATAAGCACATATAAAGATAATCTTTGTAATCAGCCACCAAGAAAATGTAAATCAAAACCACAAGGAGGTAAGAATTAACACCCACCAGTATGACTGGAATCAAGAAGTATGATAATAAGTATTAGGATATTAAAAAATTGAAATCCTTCCACATTGCTGTTGGGAATGTAAAATGATATAACCCCTTTGCAAAAACAAAGAAACGACAACAAAAAACAGCCTATCAATTCCACAAACAACTATTGAGTTATCATCAGACATAGAAATTCCACTCCTAGATATAAGTACTTAGTCACTCAGTTGTGTCTAACTCTGTGCAAACCCATGGACTGTAGCCTGCCAGACTCCTCTGCAAATGGGGTTCTCCAGGCAAGAATACTGGAGTGGGTTGTCATGCCCTCACCCAGGAGATCTTCCCAATCCAAGGATCAAACCCAGGACTCTTCAATGCAGGCAGATTCTTTCCCATCTGATCCATATATATTCCCCCAAAATATCAACACCTATTTGTGAGCACTCTCTTAGCCGTTGAATGGGAAGGGGTGAATGGGAAGACTTGTTTGGATCACAATGTAGACACAATGCCTAGTAGACTCTTTGGCAGAGAGCAGATTCTCCATAGATATATAGTCAGTGAATGAAAAGGTTATCTACTGCAATCCAAGAAATTAAGTTACAAATATTTTCACAGTATACATCATAGTCTAGATGACATTTGGGGTTTGTATTCAGCTGTTTTTTTTTTTTTGTTTTTTTTTTTAAGAAGATACATCTCTATTTTAATCTCTCTGTACATAATATAAAATTAAGTTTATGTTATTTGCTTTATTTAATATAGTCTTTTATATTATTTATAAAATTAAAAATTAAAATTTAATATTGAATCTTATTCCTTATATAAAATATTAATTTCTAATTGTACCCTTGTATATGAAACATTAATTTTTATCTTAAATATTAAATACCAATAAATATTTGTATCTGATTCCTGAGGGAAACTTTTAAGGTAAACATCCTGCATTAATTTTGTTCAAATTCTAATCAAAGGAAGTTAACTGAAAACCCACTAATTTATTTCCTCAAGCAACACTTACTTGGTGACTTGTGTGTGCCAGACACTCTGTTATATTCTGAGAGTTAAAAGGCATATATTTTTTAGGATAGGGGAGGAGCTGAAAGCAACTGAAATCTCATGAATCTCACACATAACAGACTAGGATTTTGAAAACCCCTTTGTAAATCCAATAATTTTGTTTGTGACATTTTAAAGAAATTTACTCTTTTTAGTATTTGTTTAAAGCAAAGGTTTTAAGAGGATTCAAAGTATTGATTTTTCAGTGCCAATTAGTTTAATTGGTACTCCATTTCTAGTGGATATAATTTAATTCAAAATGATTAGCTTGTGATTCTGCCTCAAAATCCCACCGTTTCCACCCTTCCTAAGTAGTAAAAATGGCACTTCTTATTTGGTAGATTAAAATAAGCATCTCATTATTATTCAATTTGTATTCTTTGGAATGATTGTGCTATTATGAGTTCATTAACCATTTATTTTCCTTTTAGGATTTTTTTTTTCATTTAAACTCTTATTTTCATAGATTTTTAATTTATTGATAAATGTTCTTTGTATTCAACATTTCATTCTACTAAGATCTTTACAATGATTGGCATAGGACTCTGGACAATGCAATTATAAAATACACTGAAGACAATACAACATAGCAAACATAGACAGTCAATAAAATATAGTCAGACAATGCAACAAAGTTCAAATGTCACATTCAGTCAATTCAGTAGCTCAGTCGTGTTCAACTCTTTGAGACCCTATGGACTGCAGCAGGCCAGGCTTCCCTGTCCATCACCAACTCCCAAAGTTTGCCCAAATTCATGTCCATCGAATTGGTGATTCCATTCAACCATCGCATCCTCTGTTGTCTCCAGTATGATAAAGCAAAAAAAAAAAAAAAAAAAAGAGTCATAATAGTAGTGATATAGTGAAATCTTCCAAAGCTAGTACTCCAAATACTTCATTATTAATTTTCCTAGTATAAAAATTACTTGGGAAGCCTGAAAAATGAATAAATGCTCTCCATCCTTCCTTCAACCATCCCATGTAGTTTATATGAATCTCTTTGTTCTGCCCAGTTAGGACTATAGACTTCTGGATAAAAATGGCCAGCCCAAAAGACTTACGTTCCTTTGGGTGAGACTGTGGCTCTGACTCCCCAAGGAATTTTTGGCATATGCAGATTCTCTAGTGACCCATTTGCTTCCTTTAATTCTTACCAAACCAGATAATTACTTCTTCCCTTGCCATTACTTATCCACTGAGTATGTTTGTCCAAAACTTCATGTGTTAGTTCATTTCAGTTCATTCGCTCAGTCATGACCAGCTCTTTGTGACCCCATGAACCACAGCACATCACGCATCCCTGTCCATCACCAACTCCCGGAGTCCACCGAAACTCATGTCCATTGAGTTTGTGATGCCATTCAACCATCTCATCCTCTGTCATCCCCTTCTCCTCCTGCCCTCAACATTTCCCAGCATCACGGTCCGTTCAAATGAGTCAACTCTTCGCATCAGGTGGCCAAAGTATTGGAGTTTCAGCTTCAACATCAGTCCTTCCAATGAACACCCAGGACTGGTCTCCTTTAGGACAGACTGGCTGGATCTCCTTGCAGTCCAAAGGACTCTCAAGAGTCTTCTCCAACACCTCAATTAAAAAGCATCAATTCTTCAGTGCTCAGCTTTCTTTATAGTCCAAATCTCACATCCATACATGACCACTGGAAAAACCATAGCCTTGACTAGACAGACCTTTGTTGACAAAGTAATGTCTCTGTTTTTCAATATGCTGCCTAGGTTGGTCATAACTTTCCTTTCAAGGAGGAAAGTTTTGCTGGAACAGCCGTGAAGAGATACCCCAAGTCCAAGGTAAGAGAAACCCAAGTAAGGTGGTAGGCACTGAGAGAGGGTATCAGAGGGCAGACAGACTGAAATCTTCCTGTGTACACTTTCTATTATCACACATGACATTGCCCTGCAGTATTTAACATTCTAAAAACTGCATAGTTGAACTCCATTAGCTTTTTACACATTGCATCTTTTCCCTCTAAATATAAAACTTACAACATAGCATGCATATTTTAGCTTGCATTCATACACTTTTATTTTATTTTTATATCCGACTCTCCATTTCTACATGTGCCTGAGTGCTCAGTCGCATCAGTCACGTCCTTCTCTTTGTGACCCCACGGACTGTAGTCCACCAGGTTACTCTGTCCATGGGATTCTCTGGGCAAGAATACTGGAGTGGATCACCATGCCCTCCTCTAGGGTATTTTCCCCACCCAAGGATCAAACCCATGTCTCCTGCATTTACTGCACTGCAGGCAGATTATTTACCCACTGAGCCACCTAGGAAGCCCCTCAGTTCCAATTGTTGTTGTTGCTCAGTCATTATGTCCAACTCTTTGCAATACCATGCACTGCAGCATGGCAGGCTTACTTGTGCTTCACTAACTCCTGGAGTATGCTCAAACTCATGTCCATTGAGTCAGTGATGATATCCAACCGTCTCATCTTCTGTCACCTCCTTCTCCTCTTGCCCTCAATCTTTCCCAGCATCAGGTTCTTTTCCAGTGAGTTGGTTCTCTGTTCCTATAACCCTCTCATATTCCTATATTATTTGCATATCAAAATTTTGTCAGCAATTATGTTACATTGGCCTCTTTTTGGAGACTATACCTTTCAAGTTTCACAGTACACATATAAAAACAAATTTTAGGTTTAATTGTTACATCAGAATTCCTTCCAAACAGTTCCAATTTAATATATAAGGAAAATAAATCAGAGAGATTAAGGAACTTTCTTGAGGTCACAACAATTAAGTGATGAAGGTAGAATTTAAATCCATGTTGCCTGAATCAATAATCTTCATTTGTCACACAACATTACATCTCATTCCAGAAAGGCAGAGACCAAATAGTGAAACTTAGTCATCCCTCAAACTCCACAAGGGATTGCTTGCAGAAATTCCTGCATATACCCAAATCCTTCTGTTAGGTAGTTAGAATAGGAAAAAGGAGTACAGGATGGCAGTGGCTAAAAGACAAGGAAGGGAAAAGCCCTGGAGAATAGAACAAAGAAAAGTCTGAGGACTGGAGTGAGGACCTCAGGTAGAACAAACAGTACTCCTGGCTAGCCCAATTTACATAGGGCAGGCCCAAGGGGAGGAAAAGAATAAACATAAAAAGAGGAGCCAGAGGGCTAGGGGTTTCTCTCTCCTGTGTGCTCACTCTCTTTCTCACTCTCTCTTCGTGTCTTTTGGGTCGGCATGCCCTCACGGCTCAAGGATCTATATTCCTTTATTTTATAAATAAAACTGAGCTGTAACACAGAGCTGTAACACAGTCTGTCCGAGAGCTGAGACACGATCTGTTCCGTCTGTTTTAGAGCTGTGACAGGCCAAGGGCTTTAATGTCTGTCGCTTCAAATTTTTGTTGTGATGAGACAGAACTGAGGAAATTACACATTCCCAGGACACCTCTATACCCAAGTCTCACACTACAAACTTCATTATCCATGGTTCTACATCTGCAGATTCAATCAACTACAGGTCATATACTACTGTATTTACTCTTGAGAAAAATCCAGGTGTAAGTGTATCCACAAAGTTCAAACCTTTGTTGTTCAAGGGTCAAATGTAGTTTGATACAAACTGAGTATGGCTAACATCAAAGACTGTCTGACTAGTGTGAGAGGAATTGTGATTGGAACTTCATATATCATGGGATCCCTTGAATGGAAAACGATTGACAACCTACTTTAGAAGTCTCATATAAACTGTACAATAACAATATCAGATTAATTTATGATAAAAAGAAGCTAGATTTGAGTTTATATTAGACAAGGCTATGATCCTCCCACAGACACAAAGAAGAAAGACTTTGAATATCATACTACTACTACAGTGTAAAATGAAGCTTTCTCTATAATTTATGGAAGCAACTGATGTAAGGAACAAATGTTGAAATGGAGTATCTCATAATTCCACTTAACAATTCTCTCTTACTTTTTTTTTTTTTTCCCCACTATTTTTCACCCTCATTTCCTTTTGACCTTTCCTGAATTCTTCTGGTTGGTGGTGGCTTGTTAGTTCTATGTTCCTTACCAGACCCTCCCTGCCGGGGTCCAGCCCCGGTGGATCCAGGGAATTCGAAGGGTGGACGGCGTTGGCGTGGAAAGACTTGTTTATTTATTAATATAAGATTAGATTAAGAAACTGTAGTGCAGTAGGAAGATTAAGTGGAGAAAGAGGGCTGAATAGCTTGGTTTACGCGGAAGACCAATAAAATTCCAGACAAGGAATTTGCACCATCTACGTTGGGCCACCGGTGCCCGCTTGAATATCTAAGGGTGCCTCGCCTTAAGCTCCCTTTCTCGCGGATCTTAATAACCAGGGCAAATAAGTAGACCTGGCGAGCCTCCGCGCCCCAGATGGAAATTCAGCCTGAAATTAAAGTAAAGAGCAGAGGGAAGAAAAGGGAGAGAAAAAGAGAGAGAGAGAGACACGGGGGGAGCCAGATTCCCAAGAAACCAGGCCGAGACTAGTCCGAGAAACTGGTCTGAGAATCTGGTCCGAGAATCTGGTCCCGTCCTTTATTGTTCAGAAGGCCTTTTATACTTTTGATAAAACATGGAGATCAATGGGTAACACAAAGTTATGCAGCGTTAGCAGTCCAGACTCTTATCAAAACCAGGCTTTTCTCTCTGCATACCTAATTGTATACACAAGTCTTAGGTAATTTACATCATCTTCTAGCCAAAAGGGCCAGTTAACATTTTACAGCCTTTTTTCTGATAAGGGTTTGTCAACCACAAGACTTATTTGTGTTGATCTTCCCAAGGTCTGGTGCCACTCTCAGAAAGCACTAAATAAAGTTACATTCTTACACAGCAAGGATACAGCAACTTATAACAAGTAGAGGGAGTGCAGTGATTTACAGCAAAAGAGAAGCAATTAACTCAAAAGTCTAGTGTTGCTAACATCAAAACTACTATGTATCTTTTTCTACATCCTGCTTACATTAACATCCTTTCAGGTGCCTAAAAGATAAAGAATAAGGAGGTCTGGCAGCAATCCTTGAGTCAACAGTGAAAACCCTCTACCAATATAATTTTTAACTCTTTAGAAAAGGCTCTGTATCTTTAAGATGCTTTTAAGCTTTGTGCCTCCCGCGGTTGGGGGGCTGTAAGCAATTAACAAGCTGTAAGAGGTCTGGGGAACCTGTTAGGCAGGCTAGAGAGCTATCAGAGGGGTTTAACTGAAACATCCCTTTCAAATGCAGAAGACTAAAACCCTGAATTGACTTTTTCCCAGAGAATACCAGAAAAGCAGAAAAGCAGAGCACAAAAGCCGGCAGATTTTTGTTGGGGTACATGCTTAGGAATTTCCAGAGGGGTCCCTGAAGTCTGAGCACGCCTTGCGTATGTCAGCTTCCTTCCTCATGACCTTGTCACGGGCGGGATTCCTCACACTGGCTCCCGGCATCTCCCATCATAAAATATTTATAAATAGTCATATGGTGCCTGGCCAGGATGGGCAGTTTCAGTCAGTGTTTCCCCTAGCCTCATGACTCTCTCTAAAGCTTAATGGTCAAATGGAACTCAGTTTGGTTCTGGTCAGTTACTTGAAAGGGACACTGTAGTGAAAGCAACCAAGAGGATTTATGAGAATGAAAAAAGAGAAAACAAAATTAGATTACTTACACATACCCTGGAGTAGAAATGGCAAAATGTTCCAGTATTCTTGATTGAAAAAGTTCTGTGTACAGAGGAGCTTGGTGGACTGCAGTCTATAGGGCTGCAAAGAGTCAAGATGTGACAGCATACATACACATTCATTCCAAAATTTCTGGTATTTTTCATTTCTCATGAAGAATATATTTTTATATGAGATTATATCTGAGACATGCTTCCTTTCAAATTGAGTTGAAACACTCAACAAAGGGGAAAATGCAATAAAAATACTGAGTAACAGCAAAACAAAAGAATTAAGTTGTATTTTTAGTCAATGAACTGGAAGCAGGTGTTAAACACAGAGACATTCCTTGTTCCATATGTGTCTTCGAGTCAAGAACTATGAGAATAAAAAGAGTAACAGTAAATTCATAAAGATAACTATAATTTACTTCTATGGATATCTATTAGGGGGAAACAACCACAATATCAACACAAAGATTAAAATTGACTTTGTAATGCCACTTTTTGTTTCCTTGAAATAAATTCAAAATTGAAGCCAAGAATAATTTGAACATTTACAGAATACATCAATCATACATCATTAACAAGATCTTCTTCAATTCAGTGATTTTAATTTTCTGTTGAACAAGTGAGATTTATCAGAGAACTTAGCATCTGAATGTAAAAGGAGAAATTGTAAAATGCTTCCTTTAAATTTGCATGTCTTTGGCTCCTGAATAGCCATCAAAGTAATTGTTTCTTAAATGGTATGCAAATCCTTTCTCCTGTGTTGACCCTAATCAAAGCAATTAATTCCATAATGAAGTATTTCTTCACAAAAACCATCTTATTATTATCTTGGTCTAAATTAATAACATCATGATAATAATTAGTAGATTTGAAATCATCTATTTCTTTCTTACAACATGTGGACTCCTTATAAAAGAGCAACAGCAATGGAAATTAGAGTAAAACATGGCAGCTGCGTTGATTGGTGTGCCCTCCTAACCTTAGCATCTGCAACACCGGCCTTATTTAAATGTGAATGGGATGTGGTTGTGAATGTGAATGTTCTTTGCCTCACCAGATTCAAATACTAAATATATGTATTTCATATTACAGATAGTTTATATTTACTATAATATGTATATATTATAGTAAATACATATTTATATACATATAGTAAATAAATGCAAATTTATATACATATACATACTACATATGTACTATTTATATACATATGCATTTATAGTATACTTTATACACATGCACACATTATGTATAATGTATATATATTATAATAAATATATAACTAAATATACACATACATTCAATATGATATCCTTTTCTTATAAATGTGTATATTACTATAAAATATCTATTTGTGTTAACTGTGTAACTATATGTATCAGTTCAATTCAGTCCAGTTCGTGTCCGACTCTTTGCGACCCCATGAATCACAACCCAAGGCCTCCCTGTCCATCACCAACTCCAAGAGTTCACTCAGTCTCCTATCCATCGAGTTGTTGATGCCATCCAGCCATCTCATCCTCTGTAGTCCCCTTCTCCTCCTGCCCCCAATCCCTTCCAGCATCAGAATCTTTTCCAATTAGTCAACTTTTTGCATGAGGTGACCAAAGTATTGGGGCTTCAGCTTCAGCATCAGTCATTCCAATGAAACCCAAGATGGATCTCCTTCAGAATGGACTGGTTGGATCTCCTTGCACCCCAAGGGACTCTCAAGAGTCTTCTCCAACACCACAGTTCAAAAGCATTAATACTTAGGTACTCAGCTTTCTTCACAGTCCAACTCTCACATCCATACATGATTACTGGAGAAAACATAGCATTGAATAGACAGACCTTTGATGACAAAGTAATGTCTCAGCTTTTCAGTATGCTATCTAGGTTGGTCATAACTTTTCTTCCAAGGAGTAGGCGTCTTTTCATTTCATGGCTGCGGTCACCATCTGCAGTGATTTTGAAGCCCCACAAAATAAAGTCTGACACTCTTTCTATTGTTTCCCGATCTATCTGCCATGAACTGATGGGATGAACTTAGTTTTCCAAATGTTGAGCTTTAAGCCAAATTTTTCACTCTCCTCTTTCACTTTCATCAAGAGGCTTTTGAGTTCCTCTTCACTTTCTGCCATAAGGGTGGTGTCATCTGCATATCTGAGGTTTTTGATATTTCTCCTGGCAATCTTAATTCCAGCTTGTGCTTTTTCCAGCCCAGCTTTTCTCATGATGTACTTACTCTGGAAGCTAAATAAGCAGGGTGTCAACATACAACCTTGATGTACTCCTTTTCCTATTTGGAACCAGTCTGTTATTCCATGTCCAGTTTTAACTGTGGCTTCCTGACATGTATATAGGTTTCTCAAGAGGCAGGTCAGGTGGTCTGGTATTCCCATCTATTTCAGAATTTTCCACAGTTTATTGTGATGCACACGGTCAAAGGCTTTGGCATAGTCAATAAAGCAGAAATAGATGTTTTTCTGGAACTCTCTTGCTTTTGTGATGATCCAGCAGATGTTGGCAATTTGATCTCTGGTTCCTCTGCCTCTTCTAAAACCAGCTTGAACATCTGGAAGTTCATGGTTCACATAACATTACTTCACTAGCATGTGAGATGAGTGCAATTGTGTGGTAGTTTGAGCATTCTTTGGTATTGTCTTTCTATGGGGTTGGAATGAAAACCGACCTTTTCCAGTCCTGTGGCCACTGCTGAGTGTTCCAAATTTGCTGGCATACTGAGTGCAGCAATTTCACACCATCATCTTTCAGGATTTGAAAGAGCTCAACTGGAGTTCCATCACCTCTACTAGCTTTGTTTGTAGTGATGCTTTCTAAGGCCCACTTGACTTCACATTCCAGGATGTCTGGCTCTAGGTGAGTGATCACACCATCATGATTATCTGGGTCGTGAAGCTCTTTTATACAGTTTTTCTGTGTATACTTGCCGTCTCTTCTTAATATCTTCTGTGTTTGCTAGGTCCATACAATTTCTGTCATTTATTGAGCTCATTTTTGCATGAAATGTTCCCTTGGTATCTCTAACTTTCTTGAAGAGATCTCTAGTCTTTCCCATTCTGTTGTTTTCCTCTATTTCTTTGCATTAATCACTGAGGAAGACTTTCTTATCTCTCCTTGCTATTCTTTGGAACTCTGCATTCAAATGCTTATATCTTTCCTTTTCTCCTTTGCTTTTCACTTCTCTTCTTTTCACAGCTATTTCTAAGGCCTCCTCAGAGAGCCATTTTGCTTTTTTGCATTTCTTTTCCATGGAGATGGTCTTGATCCCTGTCTCTTCTACAATGTCATGAACCTCCGTCCATAGTTCATCAGGTACTCTGTCTATCAGATCTAGTCCCTTGTATCTATTTCTCACTTCCACTGTATAATCATAAGGGATTTGATTTAGGTCATATCTGAATGGTCTAGTGGTTTTCCTTACCTTCTTCAGTTTCAGTCTGAATTTGGCAATAAGGAGTTCATGATCTGAGCCACAATCAGCTCCAGGTCTTATTTTTTCTGACTGTGCAGAGCTTCTCCATCTTTGGCTGCAAAGAATAAAATCAATCTGATTTCGGTGTTGACCATTTGGTATGTCCATGTGTAGAGTCTTGTGTTGTTGGAAGATGGTGCTTGCTATGACCAGTGCGTTCTTTTGGCAAAACTCTATTAGCCTTTGCCCTGCTTCATTCTGAATTCCAAGGCCAAATTTGCTGTTACTCCAAGTGTTCCTTTACTTCCTACTTTTTAATTCCAGTCCCCTATAATGACCAAGGTAAAAGAAACCCAAGTAAGATGGTACGTGTTATGAGAGGGCATCAGAGCACAGACACACTGAAACCATAATCACAGAAAACTAGCCAGTCTGATCACATGGACCACAGCCTTGTCTAACTCAATGAAACTAAGCCATGCTGTGTGGGGCCACCCAAGATGGGAGTGTCATGGTGGAGAGGTCTGACAGAATGTGCTCCACTGGAGAAGGGAATGGCATACCGCTTCAGTTTTCTTGCTTTGAGAACCCCATGAACAGTATGAAAATGCAAAATGATAGGATACTGAAAGGGGAACTCCCTGGGTCAGTAGGTGTCCAATATCCTACTGGAGATCAGTGGAGAAATAGCTCCAGAAAGAATGAAGAGATGGAGTCAAAGCAAAAACAATACCCAGTTGTGGATGTGAATGGTGATAGAAGAAAGTTCTGATGCTATAAAGAGCAATACTGCATAGGAACCTGGACCGTTAGGTCCATGAATCAAGGCAAATTGGTTGTGGTCAAAGAGGAGATGGCAAGAATGAACGTCGACATTCTAGGAATCAGTGAACTAAAATGGACTGGAATGGGTGAATTTAACTCAGATGACCATTATATCTACTAGTCTGGGCAAGAATCCCTTAGAAGAATTGGAATAGCCATCCTGGTCAACAAAAGAGTTTCAAATGCAGTATTTGGATGCAATCTCAAAAACGACAGAATGATCTCTGTTAGTTTCCAAGGCAAATCATTCAATATCATGCTAATCCAAGCCGATGCCCCAACAAGTAACGCTGAAGCAGCTGAAGTTGAACGGTTCTATGAAGACCTGTTGCTGCTGCTGCTGCTGCTGCTAAGTCGCTTCAGTCATGTCTGACTCTGTTTGACCCCATAGATGGCAGCCCACCAGACTTCCCCGCCCCCGGGATTCTCCAGGCAAGAACACTGGAGTGGGTTATGAAGACACACAAGACCTTTAGAACTAATACCCAACTATATGTATACATACATATATATGTTTATTCTATATATATATTTATACTTTTCTACAATATTCTATGATTATTAGAAATGTCCATGCATCTTTTGTATAGCTTTGTTTATCACAAAGATTTATATCTAAATGTATAATTCATATATTCATCACAGATTTATAATTGATATGATCCTCTGTAAGCAAATGTAGAAAAAGTGGCTAGATCATAAAATGTTCTAAGCAATTTAATTTACATGTATCTTAATGCACAAATGAAGATGCATGAACTAGGTTTCTATGGACTGTGTGATGCTCTTTAAGTAGGCTTTCTTATTGGTTTATTTCTTTGATGAGATGTCCTGATATATTTTTGGGCCTCCCAGGTGGCTGAGTATAAAGAATCTACCTGCAATGCAGGAGATGGAGGTCAATCCTTGAGATACCCTGAGAAAAGCATGGCATCCTACCCCAGTATTCTTGCCTGGATAATCCTATGGACAGAGGGGCCTGGTGGACTACAGTCCATGGGGTCACAAAGAATCAGACAGGATTAAAGCATCTGGTATACTGGAGTCCAGGAATTTTACACAGCTTTTCAGCATAATCTTATATGGTCTGTTATTAGGCAATTCTGCCTATAAAGCTATTTCATTTTATGGGTATTCCCCTTGAAAACCTTTCTCAGTTTTGCCATTTCTACCACTCACATATGCAGATATATCACATAATTTGTTCCAATCTCATTCTTTTTGATCACACAAATTTAATTATCCAACTCAAGACAAATAACAATTATTACTGTAATTATACATGTTCTCACGGTATTATACGATGTTTTAATATTGTACTGCTATATGTGAAATGCAGAAACACTGAACCATGTTGGAACATTTCCCAGCCTTAATAATATAATCCCAAAAGGTATAATATTCTTTGTAAGAACCTAAAATACTACATTTTTAAAAATAAATTTTTGTATTACATTCTGGTGGCATTATGTTTTATCTAAAAATGTCTTTATTTCACTTTATTCTCTTTTATACAATTTTACAAGCTTATACTACATTTATAGTTATTAAAAAAAATATTGGTTATATTCCCTGTGCTGTACAGTACATCCTTGCAAACCTATCTAGGGCTTCCCAGGTGGTGAAATGGTAAAAAATACACTTGTCAATGCAGGAGATGCAAGAAGAAGCACAGGTTAGATCCCTGGGCCAGGAAGACCCCCTGGAGCCAGAAATGGCAACCCACTCCATTATTCTTGCCTGGAAAATTTCATGGACAGAGGAGGCTGGCTTGGTCTCAAAAATCAGTGCAGACAGTGACTTCAACCATGAAATTAAAAGACCATTGCTCCTTGGAAGGAAAGCTATGACAAACCTAGACAGCATATTAAGAAGCAGAGACATCATTTTGCCAACAAACATCCCTCTGGTCAAAGCTATGGTTCTTCCAGTAGTCATGTATGGATGTAAGAGTTGGACCACAAAGAAGGCTGAGTAACAAAGAATTGATGCTTTTGAACTGTGGCACTGGAAATGACTCTCCAAAGTCCCTTGGGCAGCAAGGAGATCAAACCAGTCAATCCTAAAGGAAGTCAACCCTGAATATTCATTGGAAGGATTGATGCTGAAGCTGAAGCTCCAATACACTGGCCAGCTGATGCACAGAGCCAACTCATTGGAAAAGACCCTAATGTTGGGAAAGACTGAAATCAGGAAATGAAGGGGAAGACAGAGGATGAGATGGCTGGATGGCATCATCAACTCACTGAACATGAGTTTGAGCAAACTCCAGGAGACAGTAAAGGATAGGGAGGCTTGGTGTGCTGCAGTCCATGGGGTCAAAAGAGACAGGAACTGGCAACTGAAGAACAACAACAAATCATGTTGATTGTCTCCTCTTCTTTTTGGAAGCTGATCTTAAAAATCCACCTGGCCTTGTTTATGCTCTAGAGCATTTGTGTAGATTCTTTGCTGTTGTTTTTTTTGGTAGGGTATTTCTACAGAATTTAAAATTGATTGCTGCAGGAGACTCAAGACATTCAGGGTTTATATTATATATACATGTGTGGTGGTAGTTTAGTCGCTAAGTCATGTCCAACTCTTGTGACCCCATGGACAATAGCCCTCTAGGTTCCTCTGTCCAGGGGATTCTCTAGACAATAATATTGGAGTAGATTGCCATTTCCTTCTCCAAGGGATCTTCCCAACCCAGGAATAGAACTCGGGTGTCCTGCATTGCAGGCACATTCTTTACCGACTGAGCTACATGTATGCATAACTCCTAAAATCACATTGTAGCTATTTCTTTAGAAAGTTTGCATGTTTTGCTTTACTTGCTTTTATCCTGATTGTTCTTCACTGAACTTTATGAATCTCTGTTGCTGTTGTTCAGTCACCCAGTCATGGCCAACTCTTTGAGATCTCATGACTGCAGCATGTCAGGCCTCCCTGTCCCTCACCATCTCCTGAAGTTTGTCCAGGTTCATGTCCATTGCATCAGTGATGCCATCCAGCCATCTCATCCTCTGATGTCCTCTCCTTCTTCTGCCTGCAATCTTCCCCATCATCAGGAACTTTTCTAATGAGTCAGTTGTTCCATTCAGATGACCAAAACATGGAGCTTCAGCATCATTCCTTCCAATGGCTATTCAGGATTGATTTCCCTTAACATTGCCTGGTTTGCTCTCCTTACTGTCCAAGGGACTCCCAAGAGTCTTCTCCAGCACCACAGTTTGAAGGCATCAGGTCTCCAGTGCTCTGCCTTATTTACAGTTCAGTTCTCACAACCATAAGTGACCACTGGGATGACCATAGCCTTGACTATATGGATATTTGTCAGCAGAGTAATATCTCTTCTTTTCAACACACTGTCTAGGTTTGTCACAGCTTTCCTGCCAAGAAGCAGATGTCTTCACATTTAATGGCTGCAGTCACCATACAGTGATTTTAGAAGCCAAGAAGATGAAATCTGTCACTATTTCCACATTGTCCCCCTTTATTTGCCATAAAGTAAGAAAATCACAATGGTGTGGTCACTCACCTAGAGCCAGACATCCTGAATAGTGAAGTCAAGTGGGCTTTAGATTGCATCACTATGAACAAAGCTAGTGGAGGTGATGGAATTCCAGTTGAGTTACTTCAAATCCTTAAAGATGATGCTGTGAAAGTGCTGCACTCAATAAGCCAGCAAATTTGGGACACTCAGCAGTGGCCACAGGACTGGAAAATATCAGTTTTCATTCCAGTCCCACAGAAAGGCAATGCCAAAGAAAGCTCAACACACAATTGCACTCATCTTACACACTAGTAAAGTAATGCTCAAATTTCTCCAAGCGAGGCTTCAGCAATACATGAACCATAAACTTGCAGATGTTCAAGGTGGTTTAAGAAAATGCAAAGGAACCAGAGAGCAAATCGCCAACAACCGCTGGATCATGGAAAAAGTAAGAGAGTTCCAGAAAACCCTCTATTTCTTCTTTACTGACCATGCCAAAGCTTTTGACTGTGTGGATCACAATAAACTGAAAAATTATGGAAGAGATGGGAATACCAGACCACCTGACCTGCCTCTTGAGAAATCTGTATGCAGGTCAGGAAGCAACAGTTAGAACTGGACATGGAAGAACAGACTAGTTCCAAATAGGAAAAGGAGTACATCAAGGCTGTATATTGTCACCCTGCTTATTTAACTTCTATGCAGAGTACATTATGAGAAACTCTGGGCTGGAAGAAACACAAGCTGGAATCAAGATTGCTGGGAGAAATATCAATAACCTCAGATATGCAGATGACACCACCCTTATGACAGAAAGTGAAGAGGAACTAAAAAGCCTCTTGATGAAAGTGAAAGAGGAGAGTGAAAAACTTGGCTTAAAGCTCAACATTCAGAAAAGGAAGATCATGGCATCTGGTCCAATCACTTCATGGGAAATAGATGGGGAAACAATGGAAATAGTGTCAGATTTTATATTTTGGGGCTCCAAAATCACTGCAGATGGTGATTGTAGCCATGAAATTAAAAGACGCGTTCTCCTTGGAAGAAAAGTTATGACCAATCTAGATAGCATATTGAAAAGCAGAGACATTACTTTGTCAACAAAGGTTTGTCTAGTCAAGGTTATGGTTTTTCCAGTGGTCATGTATGGATGTGAAAGTTGGATTGTGAAGAAAGCTGAGTGCAAAGAATTGATGCTTTTGAATTGTGGTGTTGGAGAAGACTCTTGTGAGTCCCTTGGACTGCAAGGAGATCCAATCTGTTCATTCTAAAGGAGATCAGCCCTGGGATTTCTTTGGAAGGAATTGTGCTAAAGCTGTTACTCCAGTACTTTGGCCACCTCATGCAAGAGTTGACTCATTGGAAAAGACTCTGATGCTGGGAGGGATTGGAGGCAGGAGGAAAAGGGGACGACCGAGGATGAGATGGCTGGATGACATTATTGACTCGATGGACGTGAATCTGAATAAACTCTGGGAGATGGTGATGGACAGGGAGGCCTGGCGTGCTGCGATTCATGGGGTCACAAATAGTCAGACACGACTGAGCGACTGAACTGAACTGAACTGAATGGAGTCAGATGCCATGATTTTGTTTTAAAATATTTTTCATATAATTTTTTTAATATTTAGTTTTAAGTCATCTCTTTCACTCTCCTCCTTCACTCTCATCAATGTGTTCTTTAGTTCCTCTTTGCTCTCTGCTATTAGGAGTGGTATTATCTGCATATCTGAGGTTGTTGATGTTTCTCCCACCTATCTTGATTCCAGCTTGCAACTCATCCTGTCTGGCATTTCTCATAATGTGCTTAGCACATAGGTTAAATAAGCAGGGTAACAGCTAAGAGCCCTGTTGTACTCCTTTCTTAATCTTGAACGAATCAATTGTTCCATACAGGGCTTTAACTGTTGCTTCTTGACCCACATACAGGTTTCTCAGGAGACAGGTAATATGGTCTGGTATTCCCATTCCTTTAAGAGCTTTTGACAGTTTACTATGAACCACACAGTCAAAGACTTGGCATTGTCAATGAAACAGAGGTAAATGTTTTTCTGGAATCCCCTAGGTTTCTCCATGATCCATCAAATGTTGACAATATGACCTCTGGTTCCTCTTCCTTTTCTAAACCCAGCTCAGACATCTGGAAGTTCTTGGTTCACATAATGCTGAAGCCTAGCATGCAAGATTTTTAAGCATGACCTTAGAGGCTTGGAGATGAATGCAACTGTCTGATGATTAACACATTGTTTAGTACTAACCTTCTTGGGAATTGGGATGAAGATTGACTTTTTCCAATCCTTTGACCACTGCTGAGTCTTCCAAGTTTGCTGAAATATTGAATGCAACGCCTTGAAGGCATCATCCTTTAGGGTTTTAAATATATCTAGTAGAATTCTGTTATAGCCACTAGCTTTATTAACAGCAGTGCTTCCTAATGTCCATTTACTTCACTTTCCAGAATGTCTGGCTTTGGGTGGCTGACCACACCATGGTAGAGATACGGTTTATTTGGATCTTTTTTTGTACAATTCTTCCATGTATTCTTTTCAGCTCTTCTAGATCACTTCAACAACTACTAGGTCTCTACTGTTTATTGCCTTTATTGTGCCCATCTTTGGGCAGAATGGGCTTCCCTTGTGGCTTAGCTGGTAAAGAACCCGCCTGCAATGTGGGAGACCTGGGTCCAATCTCTGAGTTGGGAAGATCCCCTGGAGAAGGAAACAGCTATCCACTCTAGTATTCTGGCCTGGAGAATTCCATGAACTGTGTAGTCCATGGGATTGCAAAATGTTGGACACGATCAACTGAGCAACTTTCCCTCCCTCTTGGGCAGAATGTTCCCTTGATATCTCCAATTTTCCTGAAGAGATCTCTAGTCTTTCCCCTTCCGTTGTTTTCTTCTAGTTTTATACACTGTTCGTTGGAGAAGGCTTTCTTGTACCTCTGTGCTGTTCTTTGGAAATCTGCATTTAGTTGGATATATCTTTCCCTTTCTCCCTTGCTTTTTCCTTCTCTTCTCTCTTTAGGTATTTGTAAGTTCTCCTCAAATAACAACTTTGCCTTCTCATTTTCTTTTTAGGGGGGTTGGTTTTATTCTCTGCTTTCTATACCATATTATGGATTTCTGTCGATAGTTCTTCAGGCACACCTTTTACAAGTTCTAATCCCTTGAATCTAATCCCTTCATGGACCATTTCCCTGTCATGGCAAAGGGGCTTGCATAACTCAATAAAGCTGTGAGCCATGCCATGTAGGGCCACCCAAAATAGACAGGTCATAGTGGAGAGTTCTGACAAAACATGATCCACTGGAGGAGGGAATGACAACATTCCCATTCTGGGGTGTATACTGGTACACCTCAGTATACTTGCCATGAGAACCTCAAGAACTACGAAAATCTAAATTTATGTTATTATTATCATTAGGTTTATTTGGTATCTTAAGATTTAAATATTATTGATCAGGTAGCTTGTATGTGCATCATATTTTTTCTTTCTGAAAAATGCAAATGACCCAACTTAGACCAATGTAATCTCAGAAATATGTGGTTTTAATAAGGAATATTCAAATTATTTTGTTGATGAGTAATGGTTTTTATAAAATTTTAAATTAGGGGTAAAATAATGCCTATGGAAAACATAATTGCTCTTTTAGAGATGTAGAAATGGAATTGAAAGGTTTAATAATTGTTTTCAATTCACAGAGCTGGGCTTCCCTTGTGGCTCATCTGGTAAAGAATCTGCCTGCAATGCTGGAGACCTGGGTTTGATCCTTGGGTTGGGAAAATTCCATGGAGAAGGGAAAGACTATACACTCCAGTATTCTGGCCTGGGGAATTCCATGAATTTTATAGTCCATGGGATACCAAAGAGTTGTGGACATGACTGAATGACTTTCATTTTCACTTTTCACAGAGCTAAGAAAAATGGAGACAGTACTGAAACTCAAAGTGTATTTAATCTACTCCTTTCTCCCACAATACTTTCAGATTCAAAACTATTTCTAAGTCATCTTTTTTAATTATAAATCTAAAACTGTAAAAACATATAGATCAAGCAGATATAATGCCACAAGTCATAGTTTTATTGCAAATATTACTGGATTCTTACAAGGAATTTCATATCTACCCCTTGTTATACACACAGCTTTAAATCACCCAACAGGCATGATTCACCAGATTTGAGCTTAAAATATTACAAAACAGCTCTTCAAAAAATTATTATGGATTAGGAAACAAGTTCTGAGGAGGACATGTGGCCAAATGTTTGTGTAGATTCACTCATTATTTTAAAATCACACTATTATAAAATAGACTGCTGTTCTGGGAAGACAGAGTAGTTGACTAACCCTTATTGCTTCCAATAAACACAACTAAAAACCATAAATATTACAAATAAACAAATAGAAGACTATGCAAGATGGAGTATTGCTTCTCATGTCTAAGATGTAGAACTGAAGAAGCTGGATATCTAGAAAAGTAATGGGTAAAGTTTAGTGCAGTTCAGTTCAGTTAAGTTGCTCAGTCATGTCCAACTTTTTGAGACCCCATGAATTGCAGCACGCCAGGACTCCCTGTCCATCACCAACTCCCAGAGTTCACTCAGACTCACGTTCATTGAGTCAGTGATGCCATCCAGCCATCTCATCCTCGGTTGTCCCCTTCTCCCCCTGCCCCCAATTCTTTCCAGCATCAGTGTCTTTTCCAATGAGTCAACTCTTCACATGAGGTGGCCAAAGTATTGGAGTTTCAGCTTTAGCATCATTCCTTCCAAAGAAATCCCAGGGCTGATCTCCTTCAGAATGGAGTGGTTGGGTCTCCTTGCAGTCCAAGGGACTCTCAAGAGTCTTCCCCAACATCACAGTTCAAAAGCATCAATTCTTGGGCGCTCAGCCTTTTCACAGTCCAACTCTCACATCCATACATGACCACTGGAAAAACCATAGCCTTGACTAGACGGACCTTTGATGGCAAAGTAAAGTCTCTGCTTTTGAATATGCTATCTAGGCTGGCCATAATTTTCCTTCCAAGGAGTAAGCATCTTTTCATTTCCTGGCTGCAATCAACATATGCAGTGATTTTGGAGCCCAAAAAGGTAAAGTCTGACACTGTTTTCAATGTTTCCCCTCTATTTCCCATGAAGTGATGGGACCAGATGCCATGATCTTCCTTTTCTGAATGTTGAGCTTTAAGCCAACTTTTACACTCTCCACTTTCATTTTCATCAAGAGACTTTTTAGTTCCTCTTCACTTTCTGCCATAAGGGTGGTGTCATCTGCATATCTGAGATTATTGATATTTCTCCTGACAGTCTTGACTCTGGCTTGTGCTTCTTCCAGCCCAGCATTTCCCATGATGTACTCTGCATATTAGTTAAATAAGCAGGGTGACAATATGCAGCCTTGAGGTAATAATTTTCCTATTTGGAACTAGTCTGTTGTTCCATGTCTAGTTCTAACTGTTGCTTCCTGACCTGCATATAGCTTTCTCAAGAAGCAGGTCAGGTGGTCTGGTATTCCCATCTCTTTCAGAATTTTCCACAGTTTATTGTGATCCACACAGTCAAAGGCTTCGGCATAGTCAGTAAAGCAGAAATAGAGGGTTTTCTGGAACTCTCTTGCTTTTCCCATGATCCAGCAGATGTTGGCAATTTGATCTCGGGTTCCTCTGCCTTTTTTAAAACCAGCTTGAACATCTGGAAGTTCATGGTTCACGTAGTGCTGAAGCCTGATTGCAGAATTTTGAGCATTACTTTACTAGTATGTGATTTGAGTGCAATTGTGTGATAGTATGAGCATTCTTTGGCATTGCCTTTCTTTGGGATTGGAAAGAAAACTGACCTTTCCCAGTCCTGTGGCCACTGCTGAGTGTTCTAAATTTGCTGGCATACTGAGTGCAGCAATTTCACACCATCATCTTTCAGGACTTGAAATAGCTCAACTGGAATTCTGTCACCTCTACTAGCTTTGTTTGTAGCGATGCTTTCTAAGGCCCACTTGACTTCACATTCCAGGATGTCTGGCTCTAGGTGAGTGATCACACCATCGTGATTATCTGTGTCATGAAGCTCTTTTTTACAGTTTTCTGTGTATACTTGCCATCTCTTCTTAATAACTTCTGAGTTCGTTAGGTCCATACCATTTGTCCTTTATTGAGCCCATCTTTCCATGAAATGTTCCCTTGGTATCTCTAATTTTCTTGAAGAGATCTCTAGTCTTTCTCATTCTGTTGTTTTCCTCTATTTCTTTGCATTAATCACTGAGGAAGGCTTTCTTATCTCTCCTTGCTATTCTTTGGAACTCTGCGTTCAGATGCTTATAACTTTCCTTTTCTCCTTTGCTTTGCACTTCCGTTCTTTTCACAGCTATTTGTAAGGCCGCCCCAGATAGTCATTTTGCTTTTTTGCATTTCTTTTCCATGAGGATGGTCTTGATCCCTGTCACCTCTACAATGTCAGGAACCTCCATCCATAGTTCATCAGGCACTCTATCAGATCTAGGCTCTTAAATCTATTTCTCATTTCCACCGTATTATCATAAGGGATTTGATTTAAGTCATACCTGAATGGTCTAGTAGTTTTCCCTACTTTCTTCAATTTGAGTCTGAATTTGGCCATAATGAGTTCATGATCTTAGCCACAGTCAGCTCCCAGTCTTGTTTTTGCTGAGTGTATAGAGCTTTTCCATCTTTGGCTGCAAAGAATATAATCAATCTGATTTTGGTGTTGACCATCTGGTGATGTCCATGTGTAGAGTCTTCTCTTGTGTTATTGGAAGTGGGTGTTTGCTATGACTAGTGCATTCTCTTGGCAAAACTCTATTAGCCTTTGCCCTGCTTCATTCTGAATTCCAAGGCCAAATTTGCCTGTTATCCCAGATCTTTCTTGACTTCCTAGTTTTTTATTCCAGTCCCCTATAATGAAAAGGACATCTTTTTCTGGGGTGTTAGTTCTAAAATGTCTTGTAGGTCATCATAGAACCATTCAATTTCAGCTTCTTCAGTGTTACTGGTTGGGGCATAGGCTTGCCTTACCATAATATTGAATGGTTTGCCTTGGAAACTAACAAAGATCATTCTGTCATTTTTGAGATGGCATCCAAGGACTGCATTTTAGACTCTTTTGTTGACCATGATGGCCACTCCATTTGTTCTAAAGGATTACTGCAGACAGTAGTAGATATAATGGTCATCTGATTGCTGGGAAAAATGCCAATAACCTCAGATATGCAGATGACACCACTCTTATGGCAGAAAGTGAAGAGGAACTAAAAAACTTATTGATGAAAGTGAAAGAGGAGAGAGAAAAAGTTGGCTTAAAGCTTAACATTCAGAAAACAAAGATCATGGCATCTGGTCCCATTACTTCATGTGAAATAGATGGGGGAAATAGTGGAAAAAGTGTCAGACTTTATTTTGTTGGCCTCCAGCATCACTGCAAATGGTGATTGCAGCCATGAAATGAAAAGACATTTACTCCTTGGAAGGAAAGTTATGACCAACCTAGATAGCATATTCAAAAGCAGAGACATTATTTTACCAACAAATGTCTGTCTAGTCAAGGCTATGGTTTTTCCAGTGGTCATGTATGGATGGGAGGTTTGGACTGTGAAGAAAGCTGAGTGCCTAAAAATTGATGCTTTTGAACTGTAGTGTTGAAGAATACTTTTGAGGTTCCCTTGGACTGCAACAAGATCCAACCTGTCCATTCTAAAGCAAATCAGCCCTGGGATTTCTTTGGAAGGAATGATGCTAAAGCTAAAACTCCAGTAATTTGGCCACCTCATGTGAAGAGTTGACTCAGTGGAAAAGGCTGTTATGATTGGAGGGATTGGGGGCAGGAGGAGAAGGGGACGACAGAGGATGAGATGGCTGGATGGCATCACCAACTCAACGGACATCAGTTTGATGAACTCCGGGAGTTGGTGATGGACAAGGAGGCCTAGCGTTCTGTGATTCATGGGGTCGCAAATAATCAGACACGACTGAGCTACTGTACTGAAATGAACTGAAGTGAGTTAAATTTACCCATCCAGTCCATTTTAGTTTGTTGAGTCCTAGAATGTCGACATTCATTCTTGCCATCTCCTGTTGGACCACTTCCAATTTGCCTTGATTCATTTACCTAACATTCCAGGTTCCTATGCAATATTGCTCTTTACAGTATCAGATTTTGCATCTATCACCAGTCACATCCACAGCTGGGAATTGTTTTTGCTTTGGCTCCATCCCTTCATTCTTTCTGGAGTTATTTCTCCTCTGATCTCCAGTAGTATATTGGGCACCTACTGACCTGCAGAGTTCCTCTTTCAATATCCTATCATTTTGCCTTTTCATACTGTTCATGGGGTTCTCACAGCCAGCATACTGAAGTGGTTTGCCATTCCCTTCTCCAGTGGACCACAGTCTGTCAGACCTCTCCACCATGACACACCTATCTTGGTTGTCCCCACGTGGGATGGCTTAGTTTCATTGAGTTAGACAAGGTTGTGCATCCAAATAACAAGAACAAAGAACAAAAATGATAGTACTCTCTGTTAAAGATCCATAATCAGCCTAATAGATGTAAATCTTTTAGAATGTACCCACTCTATTTCAGTCAAAACTGGTGCCATCACTACTCATTCCAGCTAAGGCCAAGTGAGAGACATTCCTACAGCCTCATAAGAACCTGTTATGGTGATGTAAGTGCTTCCCTGATGGCTCAGACCATAAAGTGTCTGCCTGCAATTCTGGAAACCTGGGTTCCATCCCTGCGTTGGGAAGATCCCCTTGAGAAGCTAATAGCAACCCACTCCAGTACTCTTGCCTAGAAAATCCCATGGACAGAGGAGCCTGGTAGGCTACAGTCCATGGAGTCACAAAGAGTTGGACATAACCAGCAGACCTGCTAGGACACAGAAGCAGAAGGGCAGCTCGAGACCCAGCTACAGGAAGCTGAATAGAACTTCATCTCAGAGCTGGCAGCATTGGCCCTGGTACCTCTTGCTGAAAGCAAACTATTTTCCAATAAGTGTGGGCTGTCACAGAAACTCCTGAGGACCAAAAGGAAGAAGTCAGCACCCCAAGAGAGAGGGGAAACTGGGGATCCCAAGGACAATGACCCTGCCTCAGGTGGCCCCATCAGCATCGCTCAGCAGCCAAAGGCTGAGCCAGCAAGAAAGTGAAGTTGGTGATGGTGAAAATTCCAAGAAGATGCTAAAGAGAAGAAGCAATTTGTAGCTTAAGGCTGCTTGGGACAGACCCTGAAGATCCTGGCATTCTCTGAATCCCGCCCCCAGGCAGTGAGGGAGAATCGACCAACCCAGGGGGTTGATGGGGGTCTCCGTTCTGCCCACCAGCTTGTGTGGGGCTGGAGAATGGATAGCAAAGTCCCAGGAAATGCCTAAAAGAATATGGCGGACGCTACCGCCTGTGAAAATGACAAGTTCCCAGTGTTGGGAACACAAATTTTCAAGCTTTATGTCTCCTTGGCTTTGAAACGCAGCTCTGTTCCTAGGGGAGCCCTTCTTCGTGAACCTCTGTAACCTTCCATTCTGCCAAGTCCCGATGCCACCCAGGCCTGCCTCGCTGAGGCTAGGCGGTCTCAATCCAGCCTGGGAGCCCTATACTCTCCAGCCTCCTCACAGAGTTCTTCCACTGGTGAAGAGTCACCGTAGGTTGCTGGTGTTTTCTGGGTCCAAGGGCTTTTCTCCTCCATCCTCATCACCCCCACTTTCTCTGTCCATGCACCATGACCACTGGCCAACCCGGATTCTCATCAGGACCCCTTCCCTTCTTTGGGCTCAGTCGGTGGCTCTTGCCTGGTCTCCATGAGGAGATCTGAGTCTCAGGTCCCATGACATAAATCACGGAAGCCCTGGGCTGTGGGCCTGTCCTCACCCGCTCCAGGGACTCAAGGACCCATAGAGGCATAATGATACCTGCAGCAGTGTCTTCTGTTAAAGACATTTAAAGCGCTAGATAGAAGGCCCTGACCTAGAGTAGGAAATGGCAACCCACTCCGTATTCTTGCCTGGAAAAAATCCCATGGACAGAGGAGCCTGGCAGGCTAGAGTCCATGGGGTCGGCAAAGAGTCGCATACGACTGAGCGACTGACCACACATGGTGATGTAAAAGAAACAAGGTAAATAGAGGAAATATTTATCCCCACAGGCAAGTGACAAGGTATTCCTTTCTCCCAGGGTCAGTGAAAAATATATAGCTTGCCTGCAATTCCGCTTCCACCCAGTAGTAACAAGGTGCTTCTCCCTAGGTGTCAGAGCAGGCTTAATGGAAAAAGGCAGGGCTTTCACCACAGCCCAGCAGTAAAATACTCTTACCATTTTGTCTTCCACAGAATTCCAGTCCAACCCCACTCAAGTCAAAAAGACAGATAGTCTGCCTGGTTTCCTCCACTCTGGATCATGAATTAGAAACATTCTCCAGGAGGTAAGTAGCAATCATACAGCTTACCTTTATTCTTTCTCATCATTTAGAGACATTCTCCTGCTGTCCAGTTTCTTAAGTTCCATTATTTCATTTGTTCCGTATTGTTTTTTACCTGTTTTATGAGAAAGGTAGATCCATTTCCTGTAACTCCATTTTCACTAGAAGCTAAAACTCACATTTATTTTTAATCTGTGTATTTATTTATTTCTAAGTTTCTTGTCAACAGATTATAGTTGTGTCTTGATTTATATCATATCTCACAATCTGTGCCTTTAACTGTAAAGTTCAGAAAAGTATTATTTAATGTAATAGTCCATAGATTTATGGTTTTTAATCTATCTTGCAATTTGGTTTCTATCATTCCCATCTCTTTTTGTGGGTTTTTTTCCCTTCTTTTCTCGACTTCTATAGAATTTTTGGAATGATTTCATCTTCACTATTTGTGTATTATTTATGCATATTTTTAAAAAAATTAAATATATTGCTAGGTTTTATAATATATTTAACTTATTAAAGTCTATTTTTAAAATATCAATTGATATATAGTGAAAGAATCTTACAGTGGGACATTTTTATATTCCCTTCCATCCTTTGTGCTATTCTTGTCTTATATATCATATCCATACATATTATAAACCTCACAATACATTGCTTTATGTTTGGTCATTTATTAAGTGTAAAAAATTAGGAAAAATATATCTACATATTTCCCATTATCAGCACTCATTATTCACTCACATAGATTTAAATTAACATGTGGTGTCATTTTTCTCTGCCTGAAGTACTTCCTTTCATATGTCTTGCAGTATCACTTTGCAGGTGATTAATTATTTCAGCTGGCATTTGTCTGAAAAGTCCTTATTTCGCATTCAATATTGAAAATGGTTTTTGCTGGTTAAAAAAACCCTAGACTAAATATTTTGCTTCCATAAATTAAAGATATATCTTTCTTTTGTCCTCTGGCTTATATAATTCTGATATAAATTATGTAGTCATTCTTACCTTTGATCTTAAGTACTTAATGCTTAGTGAATTTTCCTGTTTTTAAGATTCTCTCCTTATCTTGTGTATTATTAAGATTTTACTTTTATGTACTTTGATTTGGTTCTCTTTATATTTATTCGGAATGTTTTTATTGACCTTGTTGGATCTGTGGGTTTAAATTTTTCATAAAGTTCTGAAATTATTTGCCTATAATTTCAACAAATACATATTTTATCCCCTACATTTTATCCCCTATATTTTATTTCCTCTTTGGAAATTTTGATTGCTAGCCTGAATAATATTGTTTCACAGTTTGCAGCTACTTGTTTTCTGTATTTGTCTCTCTATATTTGACTTTTTATCATTTTTATCTTCATTAGTCATGCATTTCTTCGGACTTCTTAAAAATTTTAAGCATGTGATATCCCTTTATTTTCATCCTCTCTTCTCATCTGTGTTGATTTAAATGGAATTTTTGTTGTTGTTCTTATGGATTTCCCTGGTACTTACTTGTTTGTTGGCTCTTTATTTTCTTTATTTTAGGTTGCATTTTTCAGATTTTAAACTGTCACTTTTTCAATTTTGATAGACTCCTTTAAATCATATTTGGTTTTGTTATTTTGTTTAGATAAATTTCTTGTATTTAGTTTATTCATTTCTAAGATTATTTTTCTAATTTGTTATAACAGGCTTAAAGTAAATCTTTTCAAGAGGTAAGCAAATCTTACTACTAAGCTGATATAATTCAGAAAAATTATATCATGTGTTATATGCCAATGTACTACTTGGTCTTTCCACCAGCATTTGTATAAACTATCCCCAGCCTTGTGACAGCTTTAATAATTGTTCTATCTACTGCTTTCCTGAGCCTTGTGTTAGGTCACATGTTTCAGCATATGGCTTCCTGTTTTTTCCTTGAAAATTATTCTGTTTCTGACTTCATGGAATTATATACTCCACTTTCTTAGATGAAAATTCATTAAAAATCAAATCAGAGAAACTTATAAAGCTGTCTTGAACTCTTCTCCTGATAGTCATATCCTCTATGGCACTCTACCCTACTACAATTCAATAGGAGCTTAAGTCTCTTTCTCACCACTGAGTCAGTTGGACAGTCAGTTCAGTCATTCAGTCGTGTCTGACTCTTTGCAACCTCATGAATCGCAGCACACCAGGCCTCCCTGTCCATCACCAACTTCCGGAGTTCATTCAGATTGACGTCCATCGAGTCAGTGATGGCATCCAGCCATCTCATCCGATGTTGTCCCCTTCTCCTCGTGCCCCTAATCCCTCCCAGCATCAGAGTCTTTTCCAATGAATCAACTCTTCGTATGAGGTGGCCAAAGTACTGGAGTTTCAGCTTTAGCATCAGTCCTTCCAAAGAAATCCCAGGGCTGATCTCCTTCAGAATGGACTGGTTGGATCTCGTTGCAGTCCAAGGGACTCTCAAGAGTCTTCTCCAACACTACAGTTCAAAAGCATCAATTCTTTGGTGCTCAGCTATCTTCACAATCCAACTCTCACATCCATACATGACCACTGAAAAAACCATAGCCTTGACTAGATGGACCTTTGTTGGCAAAGTAATGTCTCTGCTTTTCAATATGCTTATCTAAGTTGATCATAAATTTTCTTCCAAGGAGTAAACATCTTTTAATTTCATGGCTGCAATCACCATCTGCAGTGATTTTGGAGCCAAAAAAATAAAGTCTGACACTGGTTCCACTGTTTCCCCATCTATTTCCCATGAAGTGATGGGACCGGATGCCATGATCTTTGTTTTCTGAATGTTGAGCTTTAAGCCAACTTTTTCACTCTCCACTTTCACTTTCATCAACAGGCTTTTTAGTTCCTCTTCACTTTCTGCCATAAGGGTGGTGTCATCTGCATATCTGAGGTTGTTGATATTTCTCCCGGCAATCTTGATTCCAGCTTGTGGTTCTTCCAGCCCAGCGTTTCTCATGATGTACTCTGCATAGAAGTTAAATAAGCAGGGTGACAATATACAGCCTTGATGTACTCCTTTTCCTATTTGGAAGCAGTCTGTTGTTCCATGTCCAGTTCTAACTGTTGCTTCCTGACCTGCATACAAATTTCTCAAGAGGAAGGTCAGGTGGTCTGGTATTCCCATCACTTTCAGAACTTACCACCAAAGAGAAACACAAAACCAGTCTTGCTTGAGTCATTTTTATTACTATCTCATTGGCCTAAGCAAGTCACAATGGTAAAGACCAGAGTTAACAAATGAAAGGATTAAACAAGGGAATGGATAAGAGAAGGGTGATTTATTAAGGGCCATTACTATAAGGATCTATCACACAAAATTTATCAACAATTACAATAGCTGAATAACAGGTACCTGTATAGAAGCTATAACAGGAGCTGTACTGAACACATCTGGAGCAACAGCTACAATGGGAGATATATCTCCTGGTATAATGTACACCAATCTACAATCTTCTTCCAAGATCCATGTGTCTTACTGAAAAGGTAATTTAAATGAGGGTGTAATGGGAATCCTCACCCTTGCATTTTCAAACTTTTGAGGATGGCAGTCATCACTGAAAAATCATAAGGGATGCAATTTTGCATTTGGCTGACTACTTTTATTAACAAGTGAACTCCAAAGCTTTTCAATATTTATTCCTACTATACAACCCTTACTATAGGCCACAAAGTAGATATTCCTTATTTGCTGAGTATAATTGTTCTAACTACATATGAAGAAACTGGGAAAATGGAAATGGGATAGGTCTGTGGATCACTAGTTCCACTCTACTACAAGCTTGGGAAAAAAAAAAAAATCCACTCATCACCTAAATTCAGTGAATATCCATTTTGACCAGTAAGTGGATTGCAATGGTTATTGTTCAGTCGCTAAGTAGTATCCAACTCTTTGTGATACCATGGACTCGGACAGACCAGGCCTCCATGTCTCTCACCATCTCCCAAAGTTTGCCCAAGTTCATGTCCAGTGAATTGGTGATACATGACCCCTTCATGGATCACTGCCTTGTCGTAGTGAAGGGGCTTGTGTAATTCAGTGAAGCTATGAGCCATGCCATGCAGGGTCACCCAAGACAGATGGGTCATAGTAGAGAGTTCTAACAAATGGTCCACTGGAGGAGGGAATGGCAAACCACTCCAGTGTTCTTGCCATGAAAACCCCACGAATAGTATAAAATATTGCAATAGTAGTTTGGATTCAAAGCACCAGCATTAGTTTTACATTAGAAGTAGTGTACAGTAATCTATGGGAAACCTGACAAATGACCCTTTAGAGATAACTAAATGGAAGATTTGTGTCCCACATTATTATTTTAACATGTAGTTCTTTTTCAAGCTCCATGGATTACCATTTGTTGCAGGAACTCTGAGTAAACCTGCAAGTAGCCCAGATCTTGGAATGGTATCAATGCAATGACTTTACTAACAATCTCAGAGCTAAACTTTTTATTGTGGTAAAATACACACAACCTAGCCTTCCCAGGTAGCACATTGGTAAGGAATCCACCTACTAATGCAGGAGACACCATGGAATTCATTACACATATCTTTTTAATTCTGTTGTTCATATATTCTTCTATTCATACTCATAAACATTTTGTGCCTTCTTACAGGTTCATAATATGTACCCTAATTGTAGGTTTGCAGAAAAATAAAATATAACTCTCAGGGAAAGCCAGATTACTAGAGTTTAACTCTCATCTGAATTTTCATTAGGGACAGAGACTTTTTATAAACTAAAATGAAGCAAACCTATAGATTTAGTAAATACTGTATAATCCTAACCCAACACAATTTTATATTAAGATTTTAACTGTATATTCATTATGATCCTACACATACACACACACACATTCCTATACACACACAACTGCAGCTAGAATTTGTGTGTGTCTTTCTGTTGAAGACTACATACAAAAAAACACCTTTCATCATTTATATTGGATTTAAATATATTTGAAGGGGTAAAACGGGGTGCTTTTTTTTTTTTTTTTTTTTGTATTAAAAGTTTTTATTCATCTTACCCCCTACCAAACTGCTTGATAAAGTCCTGGAAGGCAAAGTCTATGTTTCACTTTTCTTTCATTATTAACATGCCAAACACAAAGTTTGGCCTTTGAATAATCACTTTAAAAAGCTCAATGGAAAAAGTATAAGAAGTGTCTTCTATTGGACTTTTAATAATGAGAAATCAAATCTTTTGGCCTTAATCATGTATTCTCTATGTTGGAAAGACTTTACATTTATGACACTAATACCTCTTCTACAACATATCTTTCTATTATTTGTCTTCAAAGACTAAATTGTGAACAGTGAGGACAAAATCATCCCACTAGTACATGCTCTATAGACTCTCCTCTTCCCATACAACATTAAGTATAAGTTAATTTCTCCTCTTTATCCAATTGGACAGAAAAAAAGTATATAATTTATGATCAGTATATTGGGGAATAGGAGCTTCCCTAGTGGCGCTAGTGGTAAAGAATCTACCTCCCAGTGCAGGAGAGGCATAAGATGGGAGGTCATCCCTAGGTTGGCAAAATCCCCTGGAAAAGGAAATGGAAGCCTACTCCAGTATTCTTGCTTGGAAAATTCTATGGACAGAGGGACCTGGTGGGCTACAGCCCATGGGGTCTCAAAGAGCCAGACAAGACTGACATAGTTAGTAACATTATTAAAATTTATTTGGGAATTCTTTTAGGATTAATAAGAATAACATGCCATCCATTTTTCAAATGAATAACTTTATTTTTTTAAGTTACTTACATAGACATATAGAAACTTAGCTATAAATGTGGTACTTATATACAATGGAATATTACTCAGCCATAAAAAGAAAAACACTGAGTCATTTGTAATGATGTAGATGAACTGACTGAAGTAAGTCAGAAAGAGAACAACAAATATTGGATATTAACACATATGTACGGAATCTAGAAAAATGATACTGATGAACCTATTTGCAGAGCATGACTAGAGATGCCAACATAGAGAATGAACTTGTGAACACAGAGGGGAATGGAGAGGGTGGGAAGAACAGAAACAGTAGCACTGACATATACACTACCATATGTAAAATAGATAGCTAATTGAAAGAAGCTGTACAGAACAGGGAATTCAGTTCAGTGTGCTATGGGGACCTGGATGGGTGGGATGGAAGAGGTAGGGATGGAGGCTCAAGAGGGAGGGAACATATGTATACTTATGGCTGATTCACGATGTTGTATAGCAGGAACTAAACATTGTAATATGCCAGGAAATTTGGAAAACTCAGCAGTGGCCACAGGACTGGAAAAGATCTGCTTTCATTCCAATCCCAAAGAAAGACAATGCCAAAGAAGGCTCAAACTACCTCACAATTGCACTCATCTCACATGCTAGCAAAGTAATGTTCAAAATTCTCAAAGCCAGGCTTCAACAGTACATGAACTGTGAACTTCCAGATGTTAAAGCTGGATTTAGAAAAGTCAGAGGAACCAGAAATCATATTTCCATATTTGTTGGATCTTCAATAAAGCAACAGAGTTCCAGAAAAACATCTACTTATGCTTTATTGACTATGGCAAAGCCTTTGACTGTGTGGATCACAGCAAACTGTGGAAAATTCTTAAAGAGATGGGAATACCAGACCACCTGACCTGCCTCTTTAAAAACCTGTATGCAGGTCAAAAAGCAACAATTAGAACTGGATATGGAATAATAAATAGATTGGTTCCAAATTGGGAAAAGTGTATGTCAAGGCTGTATATTGTTACCCTGCTTATTTAACTAATGAGCAGATTACATCATGAGAAACCCTGGGCTAGATGAAGTACAAGCTGGAATCAAGATTGGGAGAAATATCAACAACCTCAGATATAAAGATGATAACACAATTATGGGAGAAAGTGAAGAAAACCTAAAGAGCCTCCTGATGAAAGTGAAAGTGGAGAGTGAAAAAGTTGGCTTAAAGCTCAACATTCAGAAAACTGAGATCATGGCATCCAGTCCCACCACATCCTGGCAAATAGATGGGGAAGCAGTGACAGACTTTATTTTAGGGGGCTCCAAAAACACTGCAGATGATGGAGGTTCATGACATTGTACAGGAGACAAGGATCAAGACCATCCCCATGGGGAAAAAAATGTAAAAAAATGCAAAATGGCTGTCTGTGGAGGCCTTACAAATAGCTGTGAAAAGAAGAGAAGTGAAAAGCAAAGGAGAAAAGGAAAAATATAAGTGTCTGAATGCATAGATCCAAAAAATAGCAAGAGAGATAAGAAAGCCTTCATCAGAAATCAATTCAAAGAAATAGAGGAAAAGAACAGAATGGGAAAGATCACTTTAAGAAAATTAGAGATACCCAGGGAACATTTCATGTAAAGATGGTCTTGATAAAGGACAGAAATGGTATGAACCTAACAGAAGCAGAAGATATTAAGAAGAGGTGATAAGAATACGCAGAAGAACTTTACAAAAAAGATCTTCAAGAGCAAGATAATCACGATGGTGTGATCACTCACCTAGAGCCAGACATCCTGGAATGTGAAGCCAAGTAGGCCTTAGGAAGCATCACTATGAACAAAGCTAGTGGAGGTGATGGAATTCCAGTTGAGCTGTTTCAAATCCTGAAAGATGATGCTGTGAAAGTGCTGCACTCAATATGCCAGCAAATTTGGAAAACTCAGCAGTGGCCACACGACTGCAGAAGATCAGTTTTAATTCCAATATCAAAGGCAATGCAAAAGTATTCTCAAACTACTGCACATTTGCACTTAACTCATATGCTAGTAAAGTAATGCTCAAATACCTCCAGCCAGGCTTCAGCAATACATGAATTGCGAACTTTCAGATGTTCAAGCTGGTTTAGAAAAGGCAGAGGAACCCAAGATCAAATTGTCAACATCCGCTGGATCATGGAGAAAGCAAGAGAATTCCAGAAAAAAACATCTGTTTCTGCTTTATTGACTATGCCAAACTTTTGACTGTGTGGATCACAATAAACTGAGAAAAATTCTGAAAGAGATGGGAATACCAGACCACCTGACCTGCCTCTTGAGAAACCTATATGCATGTCAGGAAGTAGCAGTTAAAGCTGGACATAGAACAAGACTAGTTCCAAATAGGAAAAGGAGTATGTCAAGGCTGTATATTGTCATCCTGCTTATTTAATTTATATGCAGAGTACATCATGAGAAACGCTGGGCTGGAAGAAACACAAGCTGGAATCAAGATTGCCAGGAGAAATATCAAGAACCTCAGAGATGCAGATGACACTACCCTTATGGCAGAAAGTGAAGAGGAACTAAAAAGCCTGTTGATGAAAGTGAAAGAGGAGAGTGAAAAAGTTGGTTTAAAGCTCAACATTCAGAAAACGAAGATCATGGCATCTGGTCCCATCACTTCATGGGAAATAGATGGGGAAACAGTAGAAACAGTGTCAGACTTTACTTTTTGGGCTCCAGAATCACTGCAGATGGTGACTGCAGCCATGAAATGAAAAGACGCTTACTCCTTGGAAGGAAAGTTATGACCAACCTAGATAGCATATTCAAAAGCAGGGGCGTTACTTTTCCAACAAAGGTCCATCTAGTCAAGGCTATGTTTTTTCTAGTGGTCATGTATGGATGTGAATGTTGGACTGTGAAGAAAGCTGAGCTCCGAAGAATTGATGCTTTTGAACTGTGGTGTTGTAGAAGACTCTTGAGAGTCCCTAGGACTTTAAGGAGATCCAACCAGTGCATTCTAAAGAAAATCAGTCCTGGGTGTTGTTTGAAAGGACTGACGCTAAAGCTGAAACTCCAGTACTTTGGCCACCTCATGCGAAGAGTTGATTCATTTGAAAAGACTCTGATGCTGGGAGGGATTGGGGGCAGGAGAAGAAGGGGACGACAGAGGACGACATGGCTGGATGGCATCATCGACTCAATGGACATGAGTTTGGGTGAACTCCAGTAATTGGTGATGGACAGGGAGGCTTGGCATGCTGCAGTTCATGGGGTCACGAAGAGTCTTACATGACTGAGCGACTGAACTGAACTGAACTGAACTGGTGACTGCAGCCATGAAATTAAAAGACACTTATTTCTTTGAAGAAAAATCATGACCAACCTAGACAGCATATTAAAAAGCAGAGACAGCTTTCCTCCGCTGCCGCTAAGGTGCTTGGTTCTTCCGAGGAAGCTAAGGCCGTTTTGGGGTGAGGCCCTCACTTCATCTGGTGACTAGCACCATGCCCGGAAGCCCCCACCTAGCACTCACTTGCACCATGGCCTCCGTCTCAGAGCTCGCTTGTATCTACTCTGCCGTCATTCTGCACGACGATGAGGTGACGGTCACGGAGGATAAGAAAAATGCCCTCATTAAAGCAGCCGGTGTAAATGTTGAACCTTTCTGGCCAGGTTTGTTTGCAAAGGCCTTGGCCAATGTCAACATCGGGAGCCTCATCTGCAATGTGGGGGCTGGTGGACCTGCCCCGGTGGCCGGTGCTGCACCAGCAGGAGGCCCTGCCCCCTCCACTGCTGCTTCCCCAGCTGAGAGAAGAAAATAGAAGCAAAGAAAGAAGAATCTGAAGAGTCTGATGATGACATGAGCTTTGGTCTTTTTGACTAAACCTCCTTAGTAACACATTCAATAAAAAGCTGAGCTGTTTGCTGCTGTTGGTCTTAAAAAGAATAAAAAATAAAAATAAAAAGCAGAGACATTATTTTGCCAGCAAATGTCTGTCTAGTCAAAACTATGTTTTTTTTCAGTAGTCAAGTATGGATTTGAGAGTTGGACTATAAAGAAAGCTGAACATGAAGAATTGATGCTTTTGAACTGTGGTGCTGGAGAAGACTCTTGAGAGTCCCTTGGACTGCAAGGAGATCCAACCAGTCCAAGCTAAAGGAAATCAATCCTGAATATTCATTGGAAGGACTGATGCTGAAGGTAAATCTAATAGTTTGTCCACCTGATGCAAAGAAGTGACTTATTTGAAAAGATCCTGATGCTGGGAAAGATTTAAGGCAGAAGGAGCAGGGGATGACAAGGGATGAGATGTTTGGATGGCATCACCTACTAGATATACATGAATTTGACTAAACTCTGGGAGTTGTTGATGGACAGGGAGTCCTGGCATGCTGCAATCCATGGGATTGCAAAGAGCTGGACATGACTAAGGGACTGAACTGAAATGACTGAAACATTGTAAAACAAATAAACCCCTCCCAGCAAAAAGTTGAAAACAAACCCGAGAATCTGAAAAATGCAATGTCCTGTGGCCCCTAGTATTTAAGTTCTAAACTGGGCTTGCAAATTGTTCCTTAGAATCCAATTTTTTGTTATTTGCAACTGTGAAAATAGCATTATAAACAGATTTGTGAGTTTTTTTTTTTTTTTACTATTCTAGAAATGTCTATTATATAACTTAACAAAACACTGCTCTCCTATCCTCTCTCCCCATTTTGTAGATGGAAAGATTGATTTACAGAAAAGAAACTAAAAATTCACAGAAGGTCCAACAGTAAAATAGAAATAAAATGTACAAGAATTGCCTTCTTTTTCTAGAGCACTTTTGATGGAGAAAATGGTTTTCATTATAGATAAGCAAATTCAAAAGAATGGTAAAGTTAAATGATGCACTTATTATTATTATTTTTTTTTATACCTGCTATCAGGTGCTAAAATCTGTTTGAATTCTCTGAATGGAGGTTCCTTTAGCCAAAATCTCATTATCATAAAACCCAAGATGAAAAAGAGTATGAAAAATATTGAGGCTGATTTGGTTTTCAAATGCAAACCAGCAGCTGGAATAAAGCACAAAGCTACTGGAAAAACATGGGGAGAAACAACTGACATTTTTAGTCATCAGGTGAGCTCTCAGACAATGAACAGACTGATTGGACATAAGGAAATGGGAAAATTCATTCTAATATGTTCCACGACAGGAAACTGATGTGTTGCAAGCTGCAGCAGGTCATTCCTTTACTCAGTAAAGAAAGAAAATGGTGACTAATACTGAGAAGATATAGGTAGAATCAAATTGCTTTTGTTAAGATTATATTTACTTTTCAAACAACACCACTTATGAAACTTTTACCTCAAGAAAAGTTCTCTACACATATATGTATATATAAATGCAATGTTTGTATATATTAAAGTATATATATGGAAACAAATGCTTGTGTATTTATTAATAGGAATGAAGAAACTAAGGAAAGAGGAATGAATGGGATCTCAAAGCCAGTTATTGATAATCTCACTGTTATTTTTTTATTTAATATTGGTATTTTACTTCACAGATGAATGAAAATGCAAAAGAAACCCTAATTTACACACCCATAAATAAGTGTACATTTAAGGGAGGCAGCAGAGAGAACTCTGTTTGAACTGATTTTGAAAAGATGAAAAATTAAGGTAATTCAAACAAATAATTATTTTTAATTGAAATTGATATAATCTCAGCAATGATGACAGTCCAGTATAAGAAGAAACTCTTAAAGGATAATTTCAGCATATGGCAAAAGAGTTGTTAAATGCATCTTCTGGTATGCCACCTGATGTCCTTTATCTGGTGATAATCATTCCATTTATTGCTAACAGGATCCTTTCTTTCAAAACAGGACTAATTTTATCAAGCTATAGAATGCCTTAGGGAAAAAACCACACATACTTACTTTAAAAATGAGAGAGAAAAGAAAAGAAATTAAAGCTGCTCCATGTAATTGCAGATGCCAGGGGTGTTTCTTTCTCTCTCTCTCTCTCTCTCTTTTTTTTTTTTCTTTTGGTCTTAACTGTTCTCATTTAAAGTGAGGGAACAAAATCCTAAACAGTGTTAACTCTAAAGAAGTAATATAAGTATATGAGAAGTATTACAGGATTAAAAAGCAAAAAGGAAGAAGACTGGCTTCAGATAAGAGTGAAAATTTTAATATGTGTATAATAAAGATAGGATAAATACTAATTATCGTTATTAGCACTGGTTAACAATATTGAAGCTAGAATAAAGGAGACTAGTTTGGAGAATATCCCAAAATTTTATAGGCATTTTTGTCTTCTTAAGCTGTTGTATTCCTGCTCCTAATATTACTTAGTTTATTTAGTTATCACTTTGTTTCATATATATAAACACACACATATCATTAACAAGTATATGCTCTTTGCAGAAAACATGGAAAAATTCCAGAAGTATACATTTTTAAAATAACTAATTTTGACCTGCTTAGCTAGAGATTATCACTATTAAAATGTGTCCCTTATCTCACCAGCTATTATTTTCATTTTCCTCAATTAAGCAATTATTTCAACTCCACATAAATAATCTGATTTTCTCTGTTTCCTCATCTGTAGAGTTAATAAGTGCCTTCATGAAAAACGTGTGAAGATAACTGGCATCATCCTAATGACAAAGCCTAAAGTAGATGCTTATAGGAAAGAAAACTACAGGTCACTATTTTTTATGAATATAGATACAAATTCTTAATGAAATATTAGCAAACAATATTTAAAAGTACATTAAAAGGATCAGTGAACTAAAATGAACTGGAATGGGTGAATGTAACTCAGATTTATCAGATGACCATTATAGCTACGACTGTGGACAAAAATCCTTTAGAAGAAATGGAGTAGCCATCATAATAAACAAGAGTCCAAAATGTAGTACTTGGATGTAATCTTAAAAATGACAGAAAGATCTCTGTTTGTTTCCAAGAAAAAGCATTCCATATCAGAGTAATCCAGGTCTATTCCCCAAAGAGTAATACTGAAAAAGCTGAGGCTGAATGGTTCTATAAAGAACAACAAGACCTTCAGGAACTAACACCCAAAAAAGATGTCCTTTTAATTATAGGGGGCTGGAATGAAAAAGTAGGAAGTCAAGAAATACCTGGATTAACAGACAAATTTGGCCTTGGAGTACAAAACAAAGCAGGTCAAAGTCTTACAGAGTTTTCCAAGAGAATGCACTGGCAATAGCAAACACCCTCTTTCAACAACACAAGAGAAAACTCTACACATTGACATCACCAGATGGTCAATACCAAATTCAGATTGATTATATTCTTTGCAACCAAAGAAGAAGAAGCTCTATACAGTCAGCAAAAACAAGACCAGGAGCTGACTGTGGCTCAGATCATGAATTCCTTATTGCCAAATTCAGACATAAATTGAATAAAGTAGGGAAAATCACTAGACCATTCAGTTATGACTTAAATCAAATTCCTTATGATTATACAGTAGAAGTGAGAAATAGATTAAAGGGACTAGATCTGAAAGACAGAGTGCCTGAAAAACTATGAATAAAGGTTGTGACATTGTACAAGAGGTAGTGATGAAGACCACCTCCCAAAAAAGGAATGCAAAAAAGGAAAATGGTCGTCCAAGGAGGCCTTACAAATAGCTGAGAAAAGAAAAGATGCAAAAGGCAAAGGAGAAAAGGAAAGATATACCCATTTGAATCCAGAGTTCCAAAGAATTGCAAGGAAAGATAAGAAAACTTTCTTCAGTGATCAATGCAACGAAATAGAGGAAAACAATAGATATCTCTTCAAGAAAACTAGAGATATCAAGGGAATATTTCATGCAAAGATGGGCACAATAAAGGACAGAAATAATATGAACCTAACAGAAGCAGAAGATATTAAGAAGAGTTGACAAGAATACGCAGAAGAACTATACAAAAAAGATCTTCATGACCCAGATAACCTTGATGGTGTGATCGCTCACCTAGAGCCAGACATCGGAATGTGAAGTCAAATGGTCCTTAGGAAGCATCACTACAAATGAAGCTAGTGGAGTTGATGGAATTCCAGTTGATCTGTTTCAAATCCTAAAATATTATCCTGTGAAAGTGCTGCACTCAATGTGTCAGAAAATTTGGAATGTTTAGCAGCGGCCACATGGCTGGACAAGTTCAGTTTTCATTCCAATCTCAAATAAAGGCAACACAAAAAAATGTTCAAACTACCTCACAATTGCACTCATATCACATGCTAGCAAAGTAATGCTCAAAATTTTCCAAGCCAGGTTTCAACAGTACATGAACCATGATATTCCAGATGTTCAACCTGGATTTTGAAAAAGCAGAGGAACCAGAAATCATATTTCCCACATCTGTTGGATCTTCAATAAAACAAGAGAGTTCTAGAAAATCATCTACTTGTTCTTTATTGACTATGCCAAAGCCTTTGACTGTGTGGATCACAGCAAACTATGGAAAATTCTTAAAGAGATGGAAATACCATACCACCTGACCTGCCTCCTGAGATATCTGTATGCAGGTCAAGGAGTAGCAGTTAGAACTGGACTTGGAACAACAGACTGATTCCAAACAGGGAAAAGGGTATGTTAATTCTGTATATTGTCACCCTGCTTAGTTAACTTATATGCAGAGTACATAATGTGAAATGCCAGGCCGGCTTGAAGCCCAAGCTGGAATCAAGATTGCTGGGAGAAATATCAATAACTTCAGATATGCAGATGACACCACCCTTATGGCAGAAAGTGAAGTAGAACTAAAGAAACTGTTGATGAAACTGAAAGAAGAGAGTGAAAATGTTGGCTGAAATCTCAACATGCAGAAAACTAAGATCATGACATCCGGTTCCATCACTTCATGGGAAATAGAAGGGGAAGCAATGGAAACAGTGAAAGATTTTATTATTTTGGTTTCCAAAATCACTGCAGATAGTGACTGCAGCCATGAGATTAAAAGACACTTGCTCCTTGGAATAAAACCTATGATCTATCTAGACAGCATATTAAAAAGCAGAGACATTACTTTGCCAACAAAGGTCCCTCTAGTTAAAACTGTGGTTTTTCCAGTGGTCATGTATGGATGTGAGAGTTGGACTATAAAGAACCCTGAGCACCGCAGTATTGATACTTTTGAACTGTGGTGTTGAAGAAGACTCTTGAGAGTCCCTTGGACTGCAAGGAAATCCAACCAGTCCATCCTAAAGGAAATCAGTCCTGAATATTCATTGGAAGGACTGATGATGAAGCTGAAACTCCAAAATTTTGCCCCCTGATATGAAGAACTGATTCATTTGAAAATACCCTGGTGCTGAGAAAGATTTAAGTCAGGAAAAGAAGGGAATGACAGAGGATGAGATGGTTGTATGGCATCACTGACTAGACGGACATGAGTTTAAGAAAGCCCCGGGAATTGGTGATGGAGAGGGAAGACTTGTGTCTGCAACTCATGGGGTTGCAAGGAGTTGGACTTGAATGAACGACTGAACTGAAAAGTGTCAGACACCATGGCCAAGTGGAAGTTACCTCTGGAAAGCTAAAAAAGTTTCAACATGTGCAAACCAAAAACTGACACACCATGTTTTCATATTGAAAGATAAATATAACATTGTCACCTCAAAAAATGTCAAAACAATATTTGCAATATTCAACACCCTTTAATGATACAAGTTCAACAAATTAGTTATAAAAGAAGGCTACCTCAACAGAGTAAAGGCCATATATGGAAAGCCCATATCTCACATCATAGTCAATGGAAAAAAAAACTGAAAACTTTTGGATCTGTAAGTCATAGATGCCCATTCTTGTCACTTCTATTCACGAAGTACTGGAAGTCTGAGCCAGAGAAATTAGGCAAGAAAAATTGATAAAACGTATACCAATTGGAAAAGAAGTAAAATTATCTGTTTATGGCTAAAATAATCTTATTTATAGAAAACTCTAAAGGTTTAACAAACAAACAAAACAAACAAAAGTACCTGTTAGTACTGAAACACTATTTAAGTATGGTTTCAAGATACAAAATCAAAATATAGTTGCATTTCTATATACCAACTATAAAATTATTTGAACAAGAATTTAAGAAAACTATCTTTCATAACAGCATCAGAAAGAATAACATATTTAAAAATAAATTTAACTAAATATATAAAAGATTTGTACACTGAAAATCATGCTGATAAAAGAAATTAAATTATAAACAATAAATGAGAAGGCATGCCATGTTCATGGATTGAAAGAATTAGTACTGTTAAAATACCCACACTACCAAAAATGATCACAAATTCAATGCAACCCCAATCAAAATTCCACTAGAATTCTTTTTTTTTTTTTGCAAAATAAAAAAAAAAAAATCCTAAAATTCACATGAAACCCCCAAAACCCCAAATAGCCAAAACACTCTGGAGAAAGAACGATACTGGAGGTATCACATTTCCTGTTTTCATAATACATTACAATGCCTCAGCAACCAAAGCAGTATGGTACTGTAATGAAAATAGATTTATAGAACAATGAAAGAAATAGAGAGCCTAGATATAAATCTATGCATATATGGTCAATTGATCTTTGAAAATTCCCCAAAAATACTCACTGGGGAAAGGATAGTCTCTTTCATAAAAGTAGCTGAGAAAACCAGATGGGCACATGCAAAATAATGAATTTGGACCTTTATTGGACAAAAAATAAAACCCCAAATTCAATAAAAATGTAAACATAAGCCCTGAAATCATAAAACTCTTAGAGTGGAACGGAGAAATAGCTTCTTAAAATTTATCTTTCTAATCACTTCTTAGATATGATACCAAAAGCACAGGAACAAAAGCCAAATTAGTTTAAGTGGGACTAGATTGAACTAAGCTTTTATTACAATGGAAACCATCAACTAAATTAAAAAAAAAAAAAAAAACCTAAACAGGCAACCTGTTGAACTGGAAAAAATATCTATAAACCATTTCTAAGGAACAGTTAAAACATATATATACAATAGAAAAATTACTTTGCCAACAAAGCTCTGTTTAGTCAAGGCTATGGTTTTTCCAGTGGTCATGTATGGATGTGAAATTTGGACTGTGAAGAAGGCTGAGTGCCGAAGAATTGATGCTTTTGAACTCTGATGTTGGAGAAGACTCTTGAGGGTTCCTTGGACTGCAACGAGATCCAACCAGTCCATTCTAAAGGAGATCAGCCCTGGGATTTCTTTGGAAGGAATGATGCTAAAGCTGAAACTTCAGTACTTTGGCCACCTCATGCAAAGAGTTGATTCATTTGAAAAGACTTTGATGCTGGGAGGGATTGGGGGCAGGAGGAGAAGGGGACAACCGAGGATGAGATGGCTGGATGGCATCACGGACTCCATGAACGTGAGTCTGAGTGAACTCCGGGAGTTGGTGATGGACAGGGAAGCCTGGCGTGCTGCGATTCATGGGGTTCCAAAGAGTAGGACTCAACTGAGCAACTGAACTGAACTGAACTGATACATACATATGTATATATATATAACTGCTACCATACAATAGCAAAAAATAATAACTATAAACCCAGTAAAAAAAAAAAATGGACAAAGGAACTGAATAGACATTTCTCCAAAGAAGACACACAGATGACCAACAAACTCAGTTTCACTAATCATCAGAGAAATGCATCTCACACCAGTTAGGGTTGCTATTACTAAAAGAACAAAAGAAAAGTGTCGATGAGGATGTGGAGATAAAAAGAAAAAAAAATATTGCACACTACGAGTGGGAATATAATTTGGTATAGCCACATGGAAAACATTATAGAAGTTCTTCTGAAAATTAAAAATACAGCTGCCATATAATCCAGCAATCTTCCTTCCAGGTATATGTTCATAAGAAATTAAGTCAAGATTTCAAAGAGATATATGCAATCTCCTGTTCAGTGCAGCATTATCCACAATAGCCAAGAGATGAAAGTTACTAAAATGTCCATCTTTGGATGAATGGATAAAGAAAATGTAGTATATATATATCTATAAATAAATAGATCTACTGTACAGATTAATGCCTATAGTTAATAATACTGTATTGTATAAACACTTGCTAAGAGGGTAAATATTATATTAAGTGTTCTTATCACACACACAATAACAATAATAATCAAAGAGAGTGGAAGCAAACTTTTGGAAATATTGCTTATGTTTATAGCATAGATTTTGGTGATCATTTCATGGATGCACACATCTCCACACTCATTAAATTATATACATTAATTTTGTACAGCTTTTTGTATGTCAATCAATACTTTTATTTTAGAAAGTAAATATCTGAGCCAAAATTATAAGCAACATAAATAATTTTAACTTTTTTTAGCCATGGTCAAGTAAAATGAAACAGGTAAAAATAAGTATATTAATATATTTTATTTTAAGCAAATATGTCCATAGTATTTCATTATAATATCTGATTTAGTATAAAGCTATAGACATTTGACATACTTTTGTACAAAACATTCAAAATTTGTTTTGTACTTTACACTAACAACACATCCTAATAAGTATTAACCTCCTTTTTAAGGGCTCAAAAGCAGTTATAGTTTGGGCCAAACAGCTTTAAACACTGATGATAAATCAGAAAATGGAACAGATAACAATCCTTGTCTTCAAAGAGGATATCCCAGAAAATAAACAATAAACATGAAGAAACTAAAATAGGACAGCATGGTGGAGAGTAACTAGAAGATAGAGACAGATTTTTTTTTTTTTTTTTTAGCTTAAACAAAAATTCACAATGTAGCTAATACAATGAGAATTTCATAATGAAAAAGTGCCTATAAAAGCCTGGGGAGGAAAGGCCCAACCAAATACAAATTTAGTGCACTGCACTTAAGGAAAAAGAAAAGACATGTAGTATTTGAAAAACAAGGGGGAATTATTCAGTGTGTCCAGAAGGTGTTGGAAGGAATAGAAAGTGGATGAAGTAAGGAGAAATCCTAACAGCAAGTTCAGTAGTGCCTTAGCACTCAAGGTAAGTTGTTTGGATTTCATTGTTTGCCAGGAGAACCACCAGACAAACATAGGATGATGTGATCTGTTCTTTGATTCAGAAACAACAACAGAAACAACAGCAAAACACTTGCTGCTGAATAATGAAAGGAGAGTAGGAAAATAGAATTGAGTGGCTTAAAAGAAAGAAATATATTTTCTCACAATTCTAGAGTCTAACATTAGGGTATTGGCAGATTGGTTTCTTCTGAGGCCTCTCTCCTTGACTTCAATTGGTCATCTTTCCCTGCTATCTTCAGACCCTTTCCCTCTGCCTCTTCTTTAACTCATACTGGACTGGAGAGCACCCAAATGACCTCATTTTATTCAATTACTTCTTGAAAGGTCCTATCTCAAAATATAGTTCCATTCTTAGGTACTGGAGGTTAGGACTTCAACACATGAACAGTGGGGAGTATTGTCTTCAGCCAGTAACTAACACAAACACATATTTCAAAGGCTTCTGTGGATCACATTTGGGTATCTGATAAGATGAGATGTGGTCCTGCCTTTCTATTCAAGGTAACACATCAATCAATTACCAAATACACCTTCTGTTTATTCACACATACATCTTCTCATTCCTATACACTTATCAATATTCTACCTGTATTTCAAGGCCTGACTCATGTTATATGTCATCTGAGCAAGATACGGGTTGATATCTAAAATGTAACAGAAATGATTTACCAAAATCCATGGCACATTGCTTCCTCCCTCCCCTCTCTTCCCTTTTCTCTTCCTCTATTTTTATCTCATCCCTTTACTCCTTTCTCCTGTCCTTCCTTTTCCATTTCTACTTCATGTAGGAGGGTGCACTGAGTCTTGCTGGGTAGGGCTGCTGTCCCACATTTTACTTCAGTAAATATTTTTGGTTCCTGCGTTCATAAACATTACTAACAAATTTGGAAATTGTTTACCTAAAAACATTTTATATAATTGCTACATGTGATCCAACTTATACCCAGGAAATGGAAGGGGATAGTTTTGGACATCTGATTTTCAGGATGTAGACTTGACATAAATCTTAAGGAGAGTTCTCATATTACTTGCTTAATATAATGAGAAAGAGAAACCAGATAAATGTGAATATCTATGATATTTTATTACATATGAGTATATATGCCTGATTCAGAGCATGAGAGTAATTTATTATCAACTCAACTACTGGCTTCTTGACAGGTGACACACAGGTGAAATGAAAAAACAGTTATGGAGGTAATTAAAGCTAATGAGGACTTATTTTTTAAGTGATGTTTGAAGTGGGAGTCAACCAGATCAGGTAATGAAACTGATTGATGTACTAATGGGCTGAATGAATCATCCATTTGTCCATTCAAAAGTATTTTATGAGAGAATTATAAGATCTAGAAACTGGAGACAGCAGGGAATAAAAAAGATAGGATTTTACCTTCATAAAATTTATTTTTGGTGGCCTAGCAAATAAATTAATGAATAAGAAAAATGAAATTTAAAATCATATGGTTATGAGGAAATAAGTTGATTAAACAAAGTGATATTTGATTAGAGATATTCTACAGGCAGAGTAGTCAGAAACTGCCCTCTGAGGTGACATTTACTTGATTTCAAGGATTAAATATCCATACATTCACACAAGGATTGAAAGAGTGAGTTTCATAAAGATGTCAAAGAATAAAATAGTGGAACAATTATGTAGGCACTGCCTCTATATGGGGCTTCGCTGGGAGCTCAGATGTAAAGAATCCGCCTGCAATGCAGGAGACCTGAGTTTGATCCCTGGGTTAGGAAGATCCCCTGGAGAAGGGAACAGCTACCCACTCCAGTATTCCTGCCTGGAGAATTCCATCAACAGAGGAGTCTGGCAGGCTACAGCCTCTATATGACTATAAATCAGATATTTCCATATAGATAAATGGAGTTGTGTCTATTAAACTTGACAACAGTATGCAGTGCAACAGAAAAGCAACAAAATCACAGGAGCTTGCAATAGTAAGTTTTTTCCTAAACTGGAAATCTGTGGCAGTTGGGAGTCAAAGGATCTGGTTTGGGCTTGTTCAGAAGAGACAGGCTTTGCTCCACATACCTCTCATCTCCCTGGGAGAAGCAGGTGAGGCTACATAGGTTATATGACTGTCATGAGAGAGGAGCAAGTGAGCAAACACTCACAAGCACATTTCAAGTTCGTGTCCAGTCTCGTGGGGGTGACATCCAGTTGCACAATGTCACTCACAATTTTAAGCTTAATGTCTATGATCAAGTAAATACACCCCTTCCATGGATGTGAGCGAATGGTGTGACTATTTCCAAACAATAAGCTACCAGGTAAGAATAATGATAAAATTTTAGAGCATCTTTTAACATTCAAAGGCATTCCTATGTACTTTCCATTCAGATTTTACTATTTCAATGTTAAATTTTCCACACAGTGTAAATGCATGGAGGGAATGTCCTCATGAGAAGCAGGTAAACCACAGGAAGCCATGACACCATTATGGCTAGTGGGTAGGTACATAGGGCGGGCTGTCCCATGTTCACAGTCCTGAACAGAATGCAAGATCATGTTTTTTTTGGTTTTTTTGTTTGTTTGTTTGTTTTTTCATCTTTGGGAGAATTGACTTCAGCCAATTAGCATTTCTAAGCCACCTATACCAGCCAAAGATGCTTGGAGGTCTGCACATCAGGACCCAGAGAACCCATCGAGACTAAGCCAGAACTGTGTTTGAGTGTCTCCTGCAGAGGTATGGGTCAGCAATGGACTGGTGCAGGGGCAGGGGCTCTGGGTGCAGTAGACCTGGGTATGGCATAAGCTCTCTTGGAGGAGGTCGCCAAAAACCCCACCATAGAGCCACCAGAACTTACACAGGACTAGGGAAATAGAGTCTTAGAGGGCACAAATAAAATCTTGTGTGCACCAAGACCCAGGAGAAGGGAACAGTGGCCTCACAAGAGACTGATACACACTTGCCCATGACAGTCCAGGAATCTCTGGGGGAGGTAAGGGCCAGTGGTGGCCTTCTTCAGGGTTGGGGGCACTGAGTGCATCAGGGCACGCATGGGACCTTTTGGAGAAGGCTGCCATTATCTTCATTACCTCTACCATAGTTTAGCCTCAGGTCAAACAGGGAAGGAAACACAGAAATTTTCCACCAATCAACAGAAAATTGGATTAAAGATTTGCTGAGCATGGCCCCGCCCATCAGAACAAGATCCAGTTTCCCCCTCAGTCAGTCTTTCTCATCAGGAAGCTTTCAGAAGCCTTTTATCCTTCTCCATCAGAGGGCAGAGAGAATGAAAACCAGATTCACAGAAAACTAATCAATCTGATCACATGGACCACACTTTGTCTAACTTAATGAAACTATGAGCCATGCCATGTAACGCAACCCAAGATGGGCAGGTCATGGTGGAGATTTCTGACAAAATATGGTCCACTGGAGAAGGGAATGGCAGACCACTTCAGTATTCTTGCCTTGAGAACCCCATGAACAGTATGAAAAGGCAAAAATATAGGACAGTGAAAGATGAACTCCCCAGGTCAGTAGGTGCCCACTGTGCTACTGGAGATTAGTGGAGAAATAGCTAGAAAGAATGAAGAGATGGTGGCAAAGCAAAAACAACACCTAGTTGTCGATGTGACTGGTGATTGAAGTAAAGTCTGATTCTATAAAAAATAATATTACATAGGAATTTAGAATGTTAGGTCCATGAATCAAGGCAAATTGGAAGTGGTCAAACAGGAAATGGCAAGAGTGAACATCAACATTTTAGGAATCAGCGAACAAAAATGGACTGGAATGGTTGAATTTAACTCAGATGACCATTATATCTACTACTGTGACCAAGAATCCCTTAGAAGAAATGGAGTGTCCATCACAGTCAACAAAAGAATTTGAAATGCAGTACTTGGATGCAATCTCAAAAATGACAGAATGATCTCTGTTTGTTTCAAAGAAAAACCATTCCATATCACAGTAATCCAAGTCTATGCCCTGACCAGTAATGCTGAAGAAACCGACATTGAACAGTTCTATGAAGACCTACAAGACCTTCTAGAACTAACGCCTAAAAAAGATATCCTTTTCATTATAGGGGACTGGAATGCAAAACTAGGAAGTCAAGGGATACCTGGAATAATAGGCAAATTTGCCCTTGGAATACACAATGAAGCAGGTGAAAGGCTTACAGAGTTTTGATAAGAGAATGCACTGGTCATAGAAACAGCTCTTCCAACAACACAAGAAAAGACTCTACATATGAACATCACCAGATGGGCAATACAGAAATCAGACTGATGATACTCTTTGCAGCCAAAGATGGAGAAGCTCTATACAGTCAACAAAAACAAGACCACGAGCTGACTGTGGCTCAGATCATGAACTCCTTATTACTAAATTCAGACTCAAATTGAAGAAAGTAGAGAAAACCGCTGGACCATTCAGGTATGACCTAAATCAAACCCCTTACAATTATACAGTGAAAGTGAGAAACAGATTAAAGGGATTAGATCTGATAGACAGAGTGCCTGAAAAACTATGGACAAAGGTTTGTGATATTGTACAAGAGGCAGTGATCAAGACCATCCCCAAGAAAAATAATGCAAAAAAGGAAAATGATTGTCTGAGGAGGCTTTACAAAGAGCTGAGAAAAGAAAAGGTGAAAAGGCAAAGGAGAAAAGGAAAGATATACCCATTTAAATGCAGAATTCCAAAGAATAGCAAGGCAAGATAAGAAAGCTGTCCTCAGTGATCAATGCAAAGAAATAGAGTACAAAAAGAATGGGAATAACTAGAGAGCTCTTCAAGAAAGCTAGAGATATCAAGGGAACATTTCATCCAACGATGGGCGCAATAAAGGACAGAAATGATATGGACCTAACAGAGGTAGAAGATATTAAGAAGAGATGGCAAGAATACACAGAAGAACTATACAAAAAGATCTTCATGACCCAGATAACCTTGATGGTGTGATCACTCACCTAAAACCAGACATACTGGAATGTGAAGTCAAATGGTTCTTAGGAAGCATCACTAAAAATGAATCTAGTGGAGGTGATGGAATTCCAGTTAAGCTATTTCAAATCCTAAAAGATCATGCTGTGAAAGCGCTGCACTCAATATGCCAGCAAATTTGGAAAACTCAGTAATGGCCTCAGTTTTTCATTCCAATCCCTAAGAAAGGCAATGCCAAAGAATGTTCAAACTGCCACACAATTTCATTCATCTTACACGCTAGTAAATTAATGCTCAAAATTCTCCAAGCAAGGCTTCAACAGTACATAAACTATGAAATTCCAGATGTTCAAGCTGGATTTAGAAAAGGCAGAAGAACCAAAGATCAATTTGGCCACATCTGTTGGATCATTGAAAAAGCAAGAGAGTTCCAGAAATACATCTACTTGTTCTTTATTGACTATGCCAAAGCCTTTGACTGTGTGGATCACAACAAACTGTGGAAAACTCTGAAAGTGATGGGCATATCAGATCACCTGACTTGCCTGTGAGAAATCTGACAGGAAGCAACAGAACTGGACATGGAACAATCGACTGGTTCCAAATTGGGAAAGGAGTATGTCAAGGCTGTATATTTTCACCCTGCTTATTTCACTCATATGCAGAGTACATCATGTGAAATGCCAGGCCAGCGTGAAGCACAAGATGGAATCAAGATTGCTGGGAGAAATATCAATAACCTCAGATATGAAGATGACACCACCCTTATGGCAGAAAGTGAAGAGGAACTAAAAAGCTTCTTGATGAAAGTGAAAGTGGAGAGTGAAAAAGTTGGCTTAAAGCTCAACATTCAGAAAACTAAGATCATGGCATCTGGTTCCATCACTTCATGGCAAATAGATGAGAAAACAATGGAAACAGTGAGAGACTTTATTTTGGGGGGCTCCAAAATCACTGCAGATAGTGACTGCAGCCATGAAATTAAAAGACACTTGCTCCTTCAAAGAAAAGTCATGACCAACCTAGACAGCATACTAAAAAGCAGAGGCATTACTTTGCCAACAGAGGCCCATCCAGTCAAAGCTATGGTTTTTTCAATAGTCATGTACGGATGTGAGAGGTGGACTATAAAGAAAGCTGAGCACCGACTTATTGAAGCTTCTGAACTGTGGTGTTGGAGAAGACTTTTGAGAGTCTCTTGGTCTGCAGGAGATCCAACCAGTCCTTTCTAAAGGAAATCAGTCCTGATTGTTCATTGGAAGGACCGATGCTGAAGCTGAAACTCCAATACCTCGGCCACCTCATGTGAAGAACTGACTCATTGAAAAGACCCTGATGCTAGGAAAGATTGAAGACTGGATGACAGAGGATGAGATGGTTGGATGGTATCACCGACTCAATGGACATGAATTTGAATATGCTTCGGGAGTTGCTGATGGACATGGAAGCCTGGCATGCTGCAGTCTATGGGGTCACAAACAGTCAGACACTACTGAGAGGATGAACTAATTGAACTAAGTAAATAGCCTCGAAATTTCAAATTTTAATAAGTTTTAAGCTGGTACTGAGAAGTTTCCAAACTACTTATGCTCCATTTATATGTAATAAAGTAACTCAAGTTTGACAAATTTCACTGGAATTGAACGGAAAAATACATGGCTTTATGTGATATTTTCACACAAAATAAAATCTGTGATTTAACTTGTGACATTTTGAGCACTTAATTGAATAAGTAATTGTTATCATTAGGTACTCTTGGTTGTTGTGAGGCTGCTAGTGTGAGGCAGGAATTTTAAAGTTTCATGAAAAGTAAATTACTGCTTTAAAATTAAAAATTACTAATATGCTTGTGAACATTTTGGATGTCTTTAGTGAAGTGAGTGAAGTCGCTCAGTCGTGTCCGACTCTTTGCGAGCCCATGGACTGTAGCCTGCCAGGCTCCTTTGTCCATGGGATTTTCCAAGCAATAGTACTGGAGTAGATTGCCATTTCCTTCTCCAGGAGATATTCCCGACCCAGGGATCGAACCCAGGTCTCCCGCATTGTAGACAGACACTTTACCGTCTAAGCCACCAGGGAAGTCCCATATCAAATAATTAGCCAGTGTTTCAAATCTTAAGCCTAAAATCTCAAAATATTAATAATAAAATGTTATTGAATACCCAAGACTCTGGTTTGAACCTTTACAATAATGCCACTTTTCTAGATTAACAAAATTTTAAGAATATTTTGAGGTAATATTTAGCTCTGAAGTCTATTTATTCCAATCCCTTTATAGAAATCCAGATCTGAAACAAGGTAGGCAGATGTAGTACCATTTCAAGCCACAAGAGAGTAGCCTTCCCCCAGAAAAAAATTTAATGTTTTTGTTTTCCTTATACAGCATGACCCTATTAAAATACACATTTTAGAGATTGTGAGGATTGAAGTTACAATTTATGACCTACTCTTTTTAAGGCCACAAGTATTTAAAGCTGTTTTGTTATAAAATAACATAGATAAAAGGAAATATATTGGGATCAACCATGGTACATTAGTAACTGTAACATCCAATTTTAGTAGTATGGGTCTCTTTTCTAGCCAAATAACACTTTTCCAAGTGCAACTATTTTTTGAAGAATCCTATATTTGTAGAATTTGTGAAGGAAAGGAGAGACTCTCAAATTATACATGGCATTGATTCTATGAGTTTGAGTAAATTATCCTCTTTTCTCTTTAGGAGAAACCTACACATTTTCTTTTATTTTTCCATTAATTTACTACATAGTTAGTTTTGATTTTTATTATACTCAAGTGTGTGCCTGAAAATATCACCAAGATCCAAACCAAAAGAAAATTTTTATCCCTCTGTTATTTTTAAATTTGGATAGGTCAGTGTATGAAACTTGATTGCAAATAAAATAGAAAACATGAATTCTAATCCCAGGTCTATTAATTATTAACCAAGCAGTATAACTTATGGAAACCAATGTATTCTTACTGATTAACTCATATGATTTATCTGCAAAACGAAGAGCTGGAATATCTATACTTGGGGATGTTTCCTTGACTTTTTTTCCCTTTCTTTCCTGTAACATTGATATGTCCTTTTTGTTGGTGAAGAAAATCATAAAGGGCAGGAGTTAATTAATGCTACACTTGATTCAGCTCTATTCTAGCATTGCTTTGATAAGGATAGTGTTTCTCTGTGGAGTAGATTTAAATGCCAACTGATTTCAAACCAGTGGCATTTAAAAGTCTTTTGGTTTATCTTATTTATTTATTTTTTGCACTGCTTCTTAAATGTCTTACCCAAATCCTTAAAGGACAGAGGAATCAGGACTTTAGAGCAAAGGTAAAATGAGAGCTTAATAACTGCTTTCTTCTTGGCATGCACATACACACACACACACACACACACACACACACACACACACATCTCAAGAATTGTATGTAATAGAAAGCAGAGTAGAACAAATTTCTCACTGTCTACAGTTGGCATGCTAAGGAATGAATTTCTCTTTATAGAAAAGTTGGGTAAAGGGACTTAGTGCATGCTGAGACTCTCACTGTGATATCCAATACCCCATATTTGCTGAAGATCAAGGCAATAGTTTCAGGGCCTGTCCTCATCTTCAGCAAGAGTGAGATCAACAAAACGTGAGAAAATGACCCTCTCAGCTCCAGGAACATGACTTTTCAGTCATGGGTATACAACTAGCTGGGCTTCTTGACTGGAGCTTCAGAACAGTATTTCAAACTCAACTTTAATTAGCAATGAAAGAGCTATTTACCTGGAAATTATGTTGTGACACAGGTGCGTTACTGCTGGAAAAGCCATTCCCCAGTCAGTTGAACAACTTGCATATGCTCATCTTGTTTGACTTGGTTTATGATTATATATGGTAGTGTTGCCAAATAAATTGTTTTCAAAATGTTAACTACCTCTGGAGAAGAATGGTTTGCTATCTTTTTAGTACAGAGCTTGGCTTTATTCATTAGAGAATGTGTCCTCTAAATTTTCCCAAAGACAAAACTGAGTAGAGTCTGAATCTCTCAGTCCCTATGAGGCTGGAGGATGGTGAATCTGAGCATCACATGGGTAGAATGGATCCCTCTTTATAAATTAGAAACCTTGCTTTTCTGTTCTCCTCACTTCTCTTACTGTATAAAGCTCAGGAGGCAGAGAAAATAAAGTGAACAGAAGGAATATGGGGATACGGTACATCAGGCAGGTGGTTAAAGCAATTCTAAGATATTCTATGGATTCAGAGAACCAGAAATAGATTCTAATGACCAGAGATTTACACAGCTTTGCCTCACTGACAGCAGTAATGCACGGTGAGGAAGCCACTGCAAAATACTCCAGTTATGATTCTTACCAAGAGTCAGAGGACTGAGAAAGCAAGTGGGGAAGGGAATTGGTGTTTGCTTTGTTCTAACTATATGTCAGGTCTCTGTCAGAGTCTCAAAATAAGACTGAAAGGTTGATCCATTGTCCAAATGAGGAAAAAAAGACTGAGAACTTAAATACTTGTCAAAGTTTATACATCTCATTAGTGCTGAGTATGAATTTAGACTGAAGCATGTGTTATTCAGCAGTTTACCAGGTGGCACTAGTGGTAAATAACCCACCTGCCAATACAGGTAGATGTTGTAGACAAGAGTTTGCTCCCTGGGTTGGGAAGATCTCCTGGAGGAGGGCATGGCAACCCACTCTAGTATTCTTGCCTGGGGAATCCCATGGGCAGTGATGGGATTGCCTTGTGAAAGTGAAAGTCACTCAGTTGTGTTCCACTCTTTGAGACCCCATGGACTATATAGTCCATGGAATTCTCCAGGTCAGAATACTGGAGTGGGTAGCCTTTCCCTTCTCCAGGGGATCTTTCACTTCTGAATCAGGACACCTCAGTTTCATTGATGTCTCTTCCTCAATAACGTATCTCCCTTTTTTTCAGTCAGGAAAAGTAAAAAATATTTCATATATATTCAGAAAAAGAGATGGTCTGATACCATTATCACTCACATATTGGGCAATTTTGTATGAAAACAAGGGTTAACAGTCTTCTAAAAGAACTGAAACTGTGCAATTGCATTTCAAAAGACATCTAATCCACTGAATTAGTATTCAGAATAACTGTAGGCCCTTAGTATGATATTTGTAACTATATATTACATTTCAAATCATCATGGGTTAAAATTCTCTGATTTAGAACATATGCCCAATATAAAAAAACTGAAAAAATATAATAAACTTTAAAGGGATCTCTGGTCATAACAACAAAAATTTGACATTTGCCAAATTCATTGGATATTGTCCTCTTCCCAAAGAAATAAAGGATAATTGTAACAGACAAATATAAATGAAGCCATTCATAAGATATAATATAATGACTAAACTAGCATGTGTCAGAGGAAATAAGAATGAACAGCAATCAGCCCTGACCTCTTCCTTCTCCTTGGGCATCAGAGGGACATTCCTCTTCAGTGACAGTATTTTGCTTGGACATTTGTGAAATATGCCCTTTACATTCCAAGATGCAACAAATACATTTTCTTGAAAATACTATAGTACTCAATACAACCAAATATGTTTTAAATATAATAGAACATAGTGTGTTCAATTCAGAATTCAGGAAAAGTTAAATAAACACTGAAGCCTCTTCAGTGCTTCTCCAAAGAAGATTCTTTCTTGGGCTTCCCTGGTGGCTCAGAGGTTAAAGTGTCTGCCTCCAAAGTGGGAGACCCAGGTTCGATCCCTGGGTTGGGAAGATCCCCTGGAGAAGGAAATGGTAACCCACTCCAGTATTCTTGCCTGGAGAAGCCCACGGACGGAGAAGGCTGGTAGGCTACAGTCCATGGGATCGCAAAGAGTCGGACACGACTGAGCAACTTCACCCTCACCCTTTGGAAGTAATAAAAGTCCTTTATATTTACCATCATTTATATAAACAACCATCATTACAGTACAGCTACCTCTTGAAATATTTTGCTGCAAGATGAGCTTTGATCTGACTATTCCAAATATATTAATTAAATTACAAATCTCACAAAAATTTTTAGGGACACACACACACAAGCACACATACACACACAGGCATACATGATTTGTCATTTAACATTATTAAGGCCTGAGGCCCAAACTCTGTTCTATCTGGTTAAGTGGAGAATTTTGTAATGGGTGGATAGAAATCCACCAATTTTCTGTTCAAATGAATATTTGGTAGAATTCTTAATAAAAAATAGTAATTGTTAAAAGGGACTTGTTCCTTCATCCTATGGTTCTCAGCCTTTTCCTCACTCAGTAACTGAGTCTTTTGAAAATACTGAATCCTAGATTCCATCCAAAGAAAAATGAAATGAAATGTTAGTTGCCTAGTCATGTTTGACTCTTTGTGACCCCATGGACTGTAGCATGCCAGGCTCCTCTTTCCATGGAATTCTCCAGGCAAGAATAATGAAATGGTAGCCATTCTCTTCTCCAGGAGATTTTCCTGACCCAGGGATTGAACCTGGGTCTCCTGCATTGCAGGCAGATTCTTTACCATCTGAGCCACCAAGGAAGCCCTAAGAGATCCCTGTATAATTTTCCTGTACTCTGTTCTGGTACTTGAAAAACATGTCAGTGGTTCTAATATGCAGCCAACATTTAGGACCACATCCTGACCCTTGTATCTCTGACAGTCTAGACACCCTATGACCTGTCCTGTCCTTTGTGACCTGTCCTGTCCTTTGTTCTCATGAATTCAAGAGGCTGCAACAGAACATCTCAGACTTCCCCTGAAGCCCAGTCAATAGCTGGGGAGACACCCCTCTCCCCACCTATTAGCATATGGTAAAACAATTCTGTCTCATACTTGAACTGACCAATGAATGAGTGACTAAGCCTTTTTGAGTTGAAAGCTTTCAGTTCTGTAGAAAAAAAAAAAAAATGAAAGATCTAAAAATCTCTGATTGCCCTCACCCACATCTGTCTCAGCATCCCTATTTCCTCCAATGTTTTCTATCTCAGGCTTTGTTTTCTGTCATAGAGTTTTACTTATCTACCTATTGATGACTGATTTCTTCTCTCTCCTGGTACATTGTAACCCAGTAGAGTAGGAACTATTCTCTTAATTCCTTGTACCTGAGCGCATTGCCAAGCACACAGCAGGCTTTCAGAAAAGATATTTCGTTTACATAAATTAAAGAAAAAAAAAGATTATATCAAAGAATTGTAAAGTATGGGACAATAGGTGGTCTTCCCAGTGGGATTCCTTTCCATAGGTGCACTTTTGAACTAGGAGTGTTCAATGCTGGCAGGAAGGAGGAATTGCTGATGAAATCTCCAGCTCCTAGAGGAGTTCTATCTCCTGGGACCATAGCCCACCTTATAGGATTGTGAAGATCGTGTTTTAGGTTGAATATATGTCCTTTGGGGCTTCCCTGGTGGCTCAGCAGTAAGGAATGTAGTAGACACAGGGGACTCGATCTCTGGATCACGAAGATCCCCTGGAGGAGGAAATGGCAACCCACTCCAGTGTTCTTGCCTGGGAAATCCCATGGACAGAGGAGCCTAGTGGGCTATAGTCAATGGAGTTACAAAAGAATTGAATACAACTGAGCGACTAAACAACAACAGTAACATGTATCCTTTTCAAGTATTCTAAATTAAGTAGTGGGTGGTTAAGGCTATTCCATTTGCTTTAGGGAAATTCAGGAGAAGAGTCAGCCCTTTAGATTAAACACTAAGATCCTCTAGCATCTCTTCCAAGCAACAGAACAGGCTCAGGGTTTTCAGTAGACTCCTCCAATGTATCAAACTCTTAGAGTTACAATCCAATGTTTTTATAGATAAATTTCTTCAGATTTTAAATAAGAATTTCTTATTATTCTTATTATCCCAAAGCATAATATATGAACAGCATTTATAAAGAAAGTGAATATATTATTTAGTAGTGGGTGATAGGCTGTTGTAAAATTACATGTGCCTGTGTAAGTGTATACACTTAAGTATGTAATATATACTTCATGTGTGTAATGTACACATATGTGTATATAAAATTGTGTATGTGCATATATATAATTGTGCATATGTAGATATACAAAAAACAATTAACTTTAATATAGCAGGGAATTTTACATGGTATTTTTTTCATATTATACAAACAAGGAAACTGCTTAACATGCTTAAATATATGATTAATTTCGCTTAGCTAACAAGGAGAAAATGTAGAACATTTCCTCAGAACTCCAATTACAGTCTCATAATAAGCAATTCATAGTTTCCCTGTTAGAAGATTTGTAAAGCATAAAGACCCAAAATATATTTTATTAACAATATGTAAAATCCTTCATTGGCAAGCAATGAGGTTATAAATTTTTTCTGTATACCAGTCAACATAGTCCAATTTGCCTGAAATAAATCCAGGTAAATAAAATAATTTTAGATTTAATCGTACTGGTATGAGAGAAGATCCACAAGCAATGAAATAACTTAAATTATCCTAAGATATTTGTTTATGGTATCTCTACTGCATTAGTATGAATTTTGTTCATTATAATAGAATGTACAAAGTTCAATAGTCTCTTCCCCCTGAAGAATATCTAATGCAACTATGCTAATTGTGCCTCATATCAGCAAATGATACATGGAAAATAATGACTTTCTTTAAAAAGATCACTTCTATTTTTTCTGAAGTGTTGTTTTTGTACCTTAGTGTTATATTTGTTACTCTTAATGAAATAAAAATAATTGTCAATAAACAGAGAGAAATGATACTGGAAGGTCAAAGAGTGATGCTACTACCCCAAATTTAAATAAGTATTTTCTAGTAACAGTAGATCATTTTTTTGTATAAAATATTATTTTGTAAGTGTGAAAAACAATAATGAGATATTATTAGTTTAGAATTTGTGGTTTTTCTCTTATGAATAACAGAGGAATACAAATAAATGTATAATAAGAGCAATGGATTAAAATGACTGGTGTAAATTTCTGTTTATTACTTAAAAGTGGATGCCCTTGCAGAAAGTGTATACTCGGTACTTCTGTAAATAAGTACACCATTTTGAGGAAAATGTCTTAATGGCAGCAACTTGAGGAAGATCTGCTTATTGTAACATACAAGTTCACTCATGATTTCATTGTCAGAATGTTTGATATATAATTTAATGAAAAGTATAGAATATTTACTTTCAAAATATAACACAAAGTAATGAAGCATCTTCGGATAAATTTTCTGCTTCATAGTTGCCTGTTTTACTCATCACTGTCACATATTCTCCATTTAGCAATTCTGGCTAGGCCTTAGTAGTGGAACCCACCACACAGTTGAGTCTTCTGGGTGCAGAATAAAGACCTGGTAGTTTTATGGCTGATTTCAGTAAAGCAGATATTAGAGCCAGCTGCTTAAAACATATAGAGCCTAAATTTGCACAAATGTTATAAAGTTTTTACATGTAGAAAAATGACTTAATTTTTGTAATTTTTGAGTAAATTCCAAAAGCCTACTGCTAACCTTATGGACCAAAATATGGCAAGAAATTGAAAAATTCTATACAATTTCCTATAACCATCCTGTATTTCTTTCCTGATTAACTGTTGGCTTTGGTCTCATATACTAACATGAACACTACCATGTATTCAGTTGGCTCAAATCTGATACATAAATATTCAATACATATATATATTTGCTATGCAAAATCTTATAATTAAATCTCTTCAAATGTTGCCATATTGGTGAGATTCAGAACCTGTAAATTCTTTAGTCATTATGAGTAACAAAAAACATAATTTTAATATTTGATTGCTTTCATTTCTTTCTAACATACCTGTTATTTCTCAAAAGAGATAAGGCAAATAAACCAAGGCAAATAGGATAGTAATAACATTTTACATGAAGAAAATTAATCAATCAATCATAGCAATAGAGGTTTCATAACACCTATTAAGTCATCTTGTCAAGCCCTGAGGGTTGGTATAAGATTGTCATTGAAATCTGCTTTCTAGTTCTTTATCAAAAATAGTTCCCCAAAGTGTCAAATAGAAGAGTATTTCTTCTGATGGATTAATGCCTGATGCTCAGAATAAATGCTATTAATATTCATTGCAGAAGAAATTTCAGTGTTATCGCAGTCAGAGATGATTTGAAAATATTTTTGTATGATTGCTAATAAAGAAATCAATAGTTCTAAAGACACTTATTAGTGGATAAAAATTCCCCATTTTGAAGGGGAATTCATTAGAATATGTGAGGGTTTGTAACAGTGTTTATTTATTCCTTTGTCTAAAGACACATTTCAGACACTGCAGGCATCATTCTACCAAAGCTCTGGAAAAAAAGCATTAACAATAAATATCAATTTTCAAAACGCAAAAATGAAGACTACAAAATTGAAAATCTGTAGGCAAAACAGTCACTAAAGGCCAGATTAATTCATAACAAAGAGTGGAAATTGAGAGACCAAAGGCCTAATGCTCTCAAAAGTTTCTTAACTGGCCTCAAATGAAAGTATTATATAGTGCTGCAGACAGAAAGCTTTTACTGGCTCAGATAAGAAACCCTTACATTGTGTGACCCTATAGGCCCCAAGGATGTGTGGGTATCTTGTTTCCATTTCTGCACCATTAACTGTTATATAGTTCCTGGCTAACACTATGATTTACGTGTGAACATTTCAGCTTTTCTCCCTTAAAAATTCCTTTTCTACTATATGTCACATATTACTTGTGGTTTAAGATGAGATAATTTCATGTTAATTTCAAGTGCCTCTTTCATCTTAGTATAACTACTGTAATTTTACTGATTTTTTAAAAACTACACGATTTCCCTAATCATCTAAATTTTAACTGATATATACTTTAATGAATGTAAATGTTCTTTCAAAGTAAAATCTGAATAAAAATTATTTAGTTTATCATATTATAAACTTACATAGATGGCTGCAGAGTAAAATAGTTGTGGGTAATACCAATTGATTACCTTTGAAATAATAATAATAATGAAAAATCAGATTAAAATAGTCAATCTTCAATTTTAGATTTCTTTTAAAAAGTGTCAGCTATGATGTAGGGGCAGTGTTTCTGATGAAGTAGAGCAAGGAGCTTGGTACAGTTTGTCTGTATACAAATGGTAGGAAGGACATAGACTCTCGCATGTTGATGTCACTCCTGCCAAACCAATGACATGCCAAGCACATTCCCTGAGGCTGTCAGTCTTTGTGGACTGGTATGTTCTTCCCTCCATCCAGGCTGTATCAATAATGAAATGCTAGGCTGGCTTGCTAGGGGAATTAAAGAGGCATTGGGAAACTGTTTACCACTCACAGACATGCATGTTTATCATATATCATACCATATCATTTTAAATCATATCATAGCAACATTTCCTAAAATTACTTTTACTTATATATGCTTCAAAATTATTTTCCAAAATGATTGTCCAAATAGATATGTTATATATAAACATGCATAAATATTTATATTATTTCTTTAAATATTTGCAAATAAAACTAGATTCCTTTTTTCAGGGCACACAATTTATACAATTTTGTGAATTCTCTTTAAGAAAAACAATACAAAATTATAAATGAAAAAATAGATATGAACAAATATCCATCTAAATAAATAATAAATTACACATTTAAAAACTGACAAGTTACATAAATATCAAAATATCCATAAAATATATTTTTATTAATTTTCTGCCTGATAGTCAATTATAATACTTTTGATGCCAGTGTTATTGGCAGCATAGTTTTTGACCATGTTCTATATGACAGTGATTTTGTCATACTTTCTACAGAGAAAAGAATGACAACCAGTCTCTTTTTATGTAGTTGGTTGGAATTTATTTTCTATTATTTTGTTTGGAATATATTGTATAATGCATGTGATTTTACAAAGATATATGCTTACTATTTGTGGTAATGTATTGGTTTATTCTATGCTCCTTAAATGGAGAAGGCAATGGCACCCCACTCCACTACTCTTGTCTGGCAAATCCCATGGACGGAGGAGCCTGGTAGGCTGCAGTCCATGGGGTCGCTAAGAGTCAGACACGACTGAGTGACTTCACTTTCACTTTTCACTTTCATGCATTGGAGAAGGAAATGGCAACCCACTCCAGTGTTCTTGCCTGGAGAGTCCCAGGGACGGGGGAGCCTGGTGGGCTGCCGTCTATGGGGTCACACAGAGTGGGACACGACTGAAGCCACTTAGCAGCAGCAGCAGCAGCATGCTCCTTAAAATTCTAAAATTTCCATTTGTGCAATGTCCAGGCCAAAAAAAAAATTAAATTAAATTAAAGATGCTATAATGCATTTCTAATTGTCAAAAAAGGCATTATCAAGTATCAGTTCAGTTGCTCAGTCATGTCCGATTCTTTGTGACCCTATGGACTACAGCACACCAGGCCATCCTGTCCATTACCAACTCCCAGAGCTTACTTAAACTCATGTTCATTGAGACAGTGATGCCATATAACTATTTTAAGTGTATTTCTGAGAAAAAAATTATCAAGTGTATTTCTTGAATATATACATTATCAAGTGTATTTCTGAGAAAAGGGAATTTCTGTTTAAAGTAGGTATTAATGTGAATCTAATACTAGCAATTGTATACATATAATTGCTGGAAGAATTGTCATCACATCAGCTCCAATCTCTTCTCAAACCTTGTTTCTCCTCCATTATCCACATATTTCAAGGATTCTGTTGGACATGCTGGTATTACAATCTGACCTGTGGCCTTGATGATAATTGATGGACTGTCACTGTGAGTGGTAAGAATATACACTGAAGCCATTTTTACTCTAGAACAGCCAGCAATAACCCTCTGTACCAAGTGGGTTTGAATCGTATAGTTTTCTCACTAAAAAAAAAAAAAAATAAAGTTTTCTCACTAAACCCAAACTAAATGTATCACAAACTCAATTTCTCCTTTGGATCACAAAATTCCCAAGGCCACTTTAAAAACATATACAGAGGAAACATGATGGAGGGTAAGTCAAATTGGAATGTGACAGAGGTTTTAATTAATTACAGTTCAAATCGCTTGGTTTTGAAAGTTTAATAAGACCTTGTCACTTTATAAACACGCTGTCAAGAGCCTTTTGCAGGCTTAGCAAAATTATGTGCAAATAAAGGAGGCTGAACTCAAACTTCATTAGCTCCAGAGTAAACTGTGCCTCTATTTGCAAAGGTTATTGTGTTTAGCATATTGACACTCAATAGAAATTGAGTATTTTTCTTTGAAATGAATCTGTGCATACATCCTCAATGTCCAAGTCTTTGTGACCCCATTGACTGTAGCCTGCCAGACTCCTCAGTCCATGGGATTTTCCAGGAAGGATTACTGGAGCGGGTTGCCAATTCCAAGTTTAGGAGATCTTCCAAACACAGGGATTGAACCTACATCTCCTGTTGTCTCCTGTTTTGCAGGCAAATTCTTTACCACGTGAGCCATGGAGGAAGAAATTTATTTGGGATAGCTTAAGAAGGACAAGGGAAATTTTTGTGCAAAGATGGGTTCAATAAAGGACAAAAATGATAGGGACCTAACAGAAGCAGAAGATATTAAGAAGAGGTGGCAAGAATACACAGAAAAACTGTACAAAAAATATCTTCATGACCCAGATAATCACGATGGTGTGATCACTCACCTAGAGCCAGACATCCTGGAATGGGAAGTCAAGTAGGCCTTAAGAAGCATCCCTATTAACAAAGCTAGTGGAGGGGATGAAATTCCAGTTGAGCTATTTCAAATCCTGAAATATGATGCTGTGAAAGTGCTGCACTCAATATGTCAGCAAATTTAGGAAAACTCGACAGTGGCCACAGGACTGGAAAAGATCAGTTTTCATTCCAATCCCAAAGAAAGGCAATGCCAAAGAATGTGCAAACTACCACACAATTGCAGTCATTTCACACTCTAGTAAATTAATGCTCAAATTTCTCCATGCCAGGCTTCAGCAATATGTGAACTGTGAACTTCCAAATGTTGAAGCTGGTTTTAGAAAAGGCAGAGGAACCAGAGATCAAATTGCCAACATCCGCTGGATCATGGAAAAAGCAAGAGGGTTTCAGAAAACAAAACAAAACAAAACAAAACAAAAAAATATCTATTTCTGCTTTATTGACTATGCCAAAGCCTTTGACTGTGTGGATCACAATAAACTGGAAAATTCTGAAAGAGATGGGAATGTCAGACCACCTGACTTGCCTCTTGAGAAACCTGTATGCTGGTCAGGAAGCAATAGTTAGAACTGGACAAGGAACAACAGACTGGTTGCAAATCAGAAAAGGAGTATGTCAAGGCTGTATATTGTCACCCTGCTTATTTAACTTATATGCAGAGTACATCATGAGAAACACTGGGCTGGAGGAAGCACAAGCTGGAATCAAGATTCCTGGAAGAAATATCAATAACCTCAGATATGCAGATGACACCACCCTTATGGCAGAAAGTGAAGAAGAACTAAAGGGCCTCTTGATGAAAGTGAAAAAGGAAAGTGAAAACATCTGCTTAAGCTCAACATTCAGAAAACTAAGATCATGGCCTCTGGTCCCATCACTTCATGGCAAATAGATGGGGAAACTGGAAACTGTGGCTGACTTTATTTTTCTGGGCTCCAAAATCACTGCAGATGGTGATTGCAGCCATGAAATGAAAAGACACTTACTCCTTGAAAGGAAATTATGACCAACCTAGATACATATTCAAATGCTGAGACATCACTTTGTCAACAAAGGTCTGTCTAGTCAAGGGTATGGTTTTTCCAGTGGTCATGTGTGGATGTGAGAGTTGGTCTGTGAAGAAAGCTGAGTGCCGAAGAATTTGTACTTTTGAACTATGGTATTGGAGAAGACTCTTGAGATTCCCTTGGACTGCAAGGAGATCCAACCAGTCCATTCTAAAGGAGATCAGTCTTGGGTGTTCTTTGGAAGGAATGATGCTAAAGCTGAAACTCCAGTACCTTGTTCCACCTCATGTGAAGAGCTGATTCATTGGAAAAGACTCTGATGCTGGGAGGGAATGGGGGCAGGAGTAGAAGTGGATGACAAAGGATGAGATGGTTGGATGGCATCACCAACTCAATGGACATGAGTTTGGGTGGACTCCAGGAGTTGGTGATGAACAGGAAGGCCTGGTAGGCTGCAGTTCATGGGGTCGCAAAGAGTCAGACACAACTGAGCAACTGAACTGAACTGAACTGAAGAAGGATAGCTGTTAACAGCTCTGTAAGTGTTTGGTTTGGTAGAATTCACCTGTGAAACCATCTGGTCTAGAGTTCTCTTTGTTGGGAGATTTTTATTACTGATTTAATTTCATTACTGGTAATTGGTGTGTCCACATTTTTTGTTTCTTCCTGGTTCAGTTTTGGGAGATTGTACCTCTAAGAATTTTCCTACTTCTAGGTTGTCCATTTTATTGTCATATAGGTTTTCATAGTAGCACGTTGATTGTGTATCTATGGTGCCAGTTGTAGTTTCTCCTCTTTGATTTCTGATTTTATTGATTTGAGTCCCTCCTATTATTTTTAATGAGCCTGATTAACAATTTATCGATTTTGCTTATCTTTTAATCTAACCAGCTTTCAGTTTCACTGATCTTTTCTAATTTTTTTAATCTCATTTATTTCTTTTGTGATCATTATGATTTCTTTCTTTCTAATAACTTTATGTTTTGTTTGTTCTTTCTCTAGTTACTTTATGTGAATGGTTAGATTGTTTATTTTAGATTTTTCTTTGGGACACAATAAAAACAGTTTTAAGATGGAAATTTATAGAGGTTCAAGCTTACCTCAGGAAACTAAAATATTTCAGAGTCAGGTATATGGGTTATGGGCTTCCCAGGTGGCACTAGTGGTAATGAACCTCCTGCCAAAATTAGAAGATGTGAGAGATATGAGTTTGTTCCCTGAGTTGGGAAGATCCCCTGGAGAAGAACATGGTGATCCACTCCAATATTCTTGCCTAGAGAATCCCATGGACAAAGGATCCTGGCAGGTTACAGTCCATGGGGTTGCACAAAGTCGGACAAGACTGAAGTGATTTAGCACACACAGGAAGCAACTTAGCATGCATGCATGCATATGGGCTACAGCCCACAGGGTCTCAAGGAGTCAGACATGACTGAATGACTGAACACACACATACACAGACACATGAGAATAGAACCATGACTATATTTCTCTAAGCTTTGTGTTACTTCTTTTCCAATGTATTCTAGTTTCCAAATTGTATTTGCTTTTTTATTGTTCTATAACAAATTACTACAAATTTAGTAGCTTTAAAAACACCCACTTATTTGGTCACAATTATGTTGTGTTCTCTGCTCAGGATCTTAACATGGCTGAAATCAAGGTGTTAGCCAGTTGTGTTCTCATCTCCATGTTTGACTAAGGAAGGGTCTCATTCCAGCCTATTCATATCATTGGAAGGATAGTTTTTCATGGCTACAGGACTAAAGCCTCCATAAACCAGGGTCTAATCTCATTTCTTAGAAGTGACTAGCATACTCTCCATCTTCAAAACCAATAACAACATAACAGACAACTAAATCCTTTTTGTGTTTTGAAACATTTTTGACTTTCCTTCTGCAACCAATTGGAGAAAACAATCTTCTTTTGAAAGGGTTCAGAGGATTAGGTTAGGGCCAATCAGATAATCTCTATTTTAAAAAAATTATCTCTATTGTATAATATAACCTGACAATAAGAGTCATTAAGTTGGGGAGCATATTAGAATCCTGCCTACTGCATACATCCTTGAATTTGCTGAATCTCTATTCACTGATGTTATCAAAGTCCTTTTTTATTTCCAGATTTAATGTTATCTTTCTTGGAGAAGGAAATGGAAACCCACTCCAGTATTCTTGCCTGGAGAATCCCATGGATGGAGGAGCTTGGTGGGCTACAGACCACGGGTCGCAAAGAGTCGGACACAACTGAGCGACTTCACTTTTCACTTTCACTTTTTTCAAAACCAGCTTCCCTGGTAGCTCAGAGGTTAAAGCGTCTGCCTGGAATGCAGAAGACCCGGGTTCGATCCCTGGGTTGGGAAGATCCCTTGGAGAAGGAAATGGCAACCCACTCCAGTACTCTTGCCTGGAGAATCCCATCGAGGGAAGAGCCTGGTAGGCTACAGTCCATGGGGTCACAAAGAGTTGAACATGACTCAGCTACTTCACTTCTTGAAAACACTTTTGTTCAACAAGTTTGATACCATCTTTATTGAATTTCTGTCCTGTCAACTTGTGCAATGGTTTTTGTTCTTTTTTATTCTTCTAATTTTCATTTTAATTTTGGTCATTCTCTTCTTTCATTTGATCTTTATTGTCTACCTATTTCATGACAATTGCTTTTTCTTAGTATGTTTAGCCATTCTTTCTCTCTGTCACATACATATACATGTAACATTTATTTTGATGTATTTGACATCAAATTGGAAATCTTAGCTGTTCTTAAGTGTTTTTTTAAGGGCTAACAGAATATCTTTGCGTAGACCGTTCAGTTTTCTCATGCTAGCATAACTGAAACAGAATTATTTATTCCTTGGGAATTAAATTATATCACTGTTTGAAATTCACTAAAATACAGTATTTACAATCTAAGAAGCTAAAGCCAGATTTCCTAAGTCCAGTTTTTGCTTTGTTTGTTAGATGTTATCAGGAAAAGCAAACAAACAAACAAACAAAATGATTTAACTTCTCTTTTTCTCAGTTTCCTAAACTAAAATACAGGATTTAAAATTTAGGTTTCTTAACATGCCAAATCTGAATTGACCTTCCCTCTTCAATCAATCTTTAATCAAATTTCCTAATAGTAGGAAAAATATGATTCTTAAAATCATTCATTTCAACCTCTCTGACATAACCCTAAATAGTTCCATTTTTCCATTGCAATTTTGTTTATATTTCTTAACATTCCTATCTCTGTCTTACTCTTTCTCCAAATGATTCTTCAGATCACAAATGAGATGATACACTTCATTCTTTCTTTCATTTATTTTGCTTTAAGCACAAATGGAGTCATACTGTTTCCCTGTTGACAGCTTTTTACAGGTCATTATCACCTACAAAAGTTAAGTACATTTCTTAAGGCATTCATGATTATTAAATTTAAATCAATCCTTAGTTGGAAATCATTGGAAATATGTCTTCCATCTATTCTGAGAAGTGGAGTCTGGGGGCAGTCCCAAGATGGCAGAGGAATAGGACTGGGAGACCACTTTCTCCCCAACAAATTCATCAAAAGATCATTTGAATGCTGAGCAACTTCTACTAAACAACTTCTGTATGCTGGCAGAGGGCACCAGGTACCCAGAAAGGCAGTCCATTCTCTTTGAAAGGAGGTAGGACAAAATATAAAAGACAAAAAGAGAGACAAAAGAGTGAGGGATGGAGACCCGTCCTGGGAAGGGAGTCATGAAGGAAGAGTTTCTAAACAGTAAGAAACCCTCTCAAAGACGGGTCTGGGGGAAGTTGGGAATCTCAGAGGGCAAGGTAACTGGGAGGAAAAAAACAAAAACAAAAACAACACAGAATATGTGCCTAACAGCAACTGCCAGCAGAGAAGTAGCCCAGATGCTTAAGTCTGCCACCAGCGAGCACGGGCTGGACAAGGAGGAGTGGGCTGCATCATCGGTGCTTGGGGTAAAGGACCAGGCCCTAATGCCCTGAGGACAATCTGAAGGAGCTAATGTGAGGTAGCAACCCAAACCGTGGGATTGCCAGAGAGAGAGGAAAAATAAAAAAATAAAAAAGACCTTTCCCTTGAAAGGCCTGGCCTGTTCACAGAACAAAGGACTGAGCGAATATCAAAGGAGAGCTAGCCAGCTGCATAGAGATGCAGAGAGGCAGACATGTGACAGCCAAAGCCAGAAGGTAAGGGGAAATCTTGGCCCCAGAAACTGGCATCCTCCATCAAAATTTGAGCAGGCTCGCAGTAGCGAACCACATCTTCCTGGGATCCTGGATGGTTGACATATGCCAGGAAGGTCATCGCCTGAGATCAGCTCCCAGAGGAGACACACAGCACACCTGGGACAGTGCACTTACCAAGTACCTGGTCGCCTGATCTGCTCAGACCTGGGAAGGGCACAAAATACAATCCCAACCTAGTCTATGCCTTTGTGGAGTACCCAAGAACCTGAACTTGAGTGGTTTAGATCTGGGGAAATACATGAAATGCAGTACCTGCTTTGGACAGTACCCGTGCAGAGCACCCTGGAGCCTGAGAAGTGTCGACCAGGAAAGCACATGTTGTGACTGGGGAAAACCCAATGTGGTCTATACTCTGTGAGCACTCCCCACACACGTCAGTGATATTTGTTTGCATTGTCCTCCCTCCCCACAAAACAACTGAACAAGTGAGCCTAAATAAGTGACCACCTTTGCCCCCTTGTGTCAGGGCAGAAATTAGACACTGAAGAGACTTGCAAAAGAGGAAGCCAAAATAAACAAAGAGGGAACTGCTCTGGAAGTAACAGGTTCAAAAGATTAAAACCCTGTCATTAACATTGGCTAAGCATTCAGTTCAGTTCAGTTCAGTCACTCAGTCGTGTTCGACTCTTTGCGACCCAATGAATCCCAGCATGCCAGGCCTCCCTGTCCATCACCAGTTCCCAGAGTTCACTCAGACTCCCATCCATCGAGTCAGTGATGCCATCCAGCCATTTCATCCTCTGTTGTCCCCTTCTCCTCCTGCCTCCAATCCTTCCCAACATCAGAGTCTTTTCAATGAGTCAACACGTCACATGAGGTGGCCAAAGTACTGGAGTTTCAGCTTTAGCATCATTCCTTCCAAAGAAATCCCAGGGCTGATCTCCTTCAGAATGGACTGGTTGGATCTCCTTATAGTCCAAGGGACTATCAAGAGCTTCTCCAACACCACAGTTCAAAAGCATCAATTCTTCAGCACTCAGCCTTCTTCACAGTCCAACTCTCACATCCATACATGACCACAGGAAAAACCATAGCCTTGACTAGACGGACCTTAGTCAGCAAAGTAATGTCTCTGTTTTGAATATGCTATCTAGGTTGGTCTTAACTTTTTCTTCCATGGAGTAAACGTCTTTTAATTGCATGGCTGCAGTCACCATCTGCAGTGATTTTGGAGCCCTAAAAAATAAAGTCTGACACTGTTTCCACTGTTTCCCCATCTATTTCCCATGAAGTGATGGGACCAGATGCCATGATCTTTGTTTTCTGAATGTTGAGCTTTCAGTCAACTTTTTCACTCTCCTCTTTCACTTTCATCAAGAGGCTTTTTAGCTCCTCTTCACTTTCTGCCATAAGGGTGGTGTCATCTGCATATCTGAGGTTATTGATATTTCTCCCACCAATCTTGATTCCAGCTTGTGTTTCTTCCAGTCCAGCGTTTCTCATGATGTACTCTGCATAAAAGTTAAATAAGCAGGGTGACAATATACAGCCTTGACGTACTCCTTTTCCTATTTGGAACCAGTCTGTTGTTCAATGTCCAGTTCTAACTGTTGCTTTCTGACCTGCATACAGATTTCTTAAGAGGCAGGTCATGTGGTCTGGTATTCCCATCTCTTCCAGAATTTTCCACAGTTTATTGTGATCCACACAGTCAAAGGTTTTGGCATAGTCTATAAAGCAGAAATAGATATTTTTTTGGAACTCTTGCTTTTTCTATGATCCAGCGGATGTTGGCAATTTGATCTCGGGTTCCTCTGCCTTTTCTAAAACCAGCTTGAACATCAGGAATTTCACAATTCACATATTGCTGAAGCCTGGCTTGGAGAATTTTGAGCATTACTTTACTAGCGTGTGAGATGAGTGCAATTGTGCGGTAGTTTGAGCGTCCCAAAACAATGAATTTCATCTTTTTCTCAAGTTCACATGGAATCTTCTCCAGGATAGATCACATCCTGGGCCATAAATATAGCCTTGGTAAATTCAAAAAAGTTGAAATCAATTCAAGCATATTTTCTGATCAAAATGTGGTAAGATGTCAACTACAGAAAGCTGAGCGTCAAAGAATGCTTTTGAACTGTGGTGTTGGAGAAAACTCTTGAGAGTTCCTTGGACTGCAAGGAGATCCAACCAGTCCATCCTAAAGGAGACCAGTCCTGGGTGTTCATTGGAAGGACTGATACTGAAGCCAAAAGTCCAATAATTTGGCCACCTCATGTGAAAAGTTGATTCATTGAAAAAGACCCTGATGCTGGGAGGGATTGGGGGCAGGAGGAGAAGTGGACAACTTCTCCAGTGGAATGAGATGGCTAGATGGCATCACCGACTCGATGCACATGAGTTTGTTTGAACTCCGGGGGTTGCTAATGGACAGGGAGGCCCTGCATGCTGCAATTCATGAGGTCGCAGAATCGGACACAACTGAGCAACTGAACTGACTGACAGAAAAAAGGGAGGAAGGAAGGAGGTTCAGGATGGGGAACACGTGTACACCTGTGGCAGATTCATGTTGATGTATGGCAAAACCAATACAATATTGTAAAGTATTTAACCTTCAGTTAAAATCAATAAATTTATATTAAAAAAATGTGGAGGCTAAACAACACACTTCTAAGTAACCAATAAATCATGGAAGAATAAAAAAAGAAAATCAAAATATGCATGGAAACTAATGAAAATGAAAATATGACAACCCAAAACCTATGGGATATAATAAAAGCAGTGTTGAGGGGAAGTTTCATAGCAAAAAAGAAAAAAATAATAACTCAAGAAAAAAGAAAAATCAAATAAATAACCTAAATTTACACCTAAAGCAACTAGAAAAAGAAGTAATGAAGAACCCCAGGGTTAGTAGAAGGAAAGAAATTATAAAAAGTAGAGCAGAAAAAAATGAAAAAGAAACAAAAGAGACTATAGCAAAAAATCAAAAAAGCTAAAAGCTGGTTCCTTGAGAAGATAAATAAAATAGACAAACTAGTACCCAGACTCATCCAAAAAAAAAAAAAAAAATGGAGAAGAATCAAATCAACAAAATTAGAAATGAAAATGGAGAAATCACAGAAGACAACACAGAAATACAAAAGATCATAAAAGACTACTATTAGCATCTATATGCCAATGAAATGGACAACTTGAAAGAAAGGGAGGAATTCTTAGAAGAGTATATCCTTCCAAAACTGAATCAGGAAGAAATAGAAATTCTTAACAGACTCATCACAAGCATGGAAATCAAAACTGTAATTAGAAACTTTCCAACAAACAAAAGCCCAGGACCAGATTGTTTAACAGGTGAATTCTACCAAATATTTAGAGAAGAGCTAACACCTATCCTACTCAAACTCTACCAGAAAATTCCAGAGGAAGGTAAATTCCAAAACTCAGTCTATCAGGCCACCATCACCCTAATAACAAAACAAGACAATGATGCCACAAGAAAAGAAAACTACAGGCCAATATCACTGATGAACATAGATGCAAAAATCCTTAACAAAATTCTAGCAATTCAGAATCCAACAACATATTAAAAAGATCATACATCATGACCAAGTGGGCTTTATCCCAGGGATGTGAGGATTCTTCAGCCTTCACAAGTCAATCAATGTGATACACCACATTAACAAATTGAAAGTTAAAAAGCATATGATTATCTTAATAAATGCAGAGAAAGCCTTTGACAAAATTCCATATCAATTTATGATAAAAACTCTCCAGAAAGCAGGCATAGAAGGAATATATCTCAACATAATAAAAGCCATATAGGATAAACCCACAGCAAACATTATCCTCAGTGGTGGAAAATTGAAAGCATTTCCCCTAAAGTCAGGAACAAGACAAAGGTGCCCACTCTTACCATTACTATTCAACACTGTTTTGGAAGTTTTAGACACAGGAATCAGAGAAGAAAAAGAAATAAAAGAATCAAGATTGGAAAAGAAGAAATAATACTCTCACTCTTTTGCAAATGACATGATCCTCTACATAGAAAACCATAAAGACACCACTAGAAAATTACTAGAGCTAATCAACAAATATAGTAAAGTTTCAATATTTAAAACTAACACACATATATCACTTGCATTCATATACATTAGCAATAAGAAAACAGCAAGAGAAATTAAGGGAACAATCCCATTCACCAGTGTGATGAAAAGAATAAAATAGTTAGAAATAAATCGACCTAAAGAAACAAAAGACCTATATATAGAAAACTATAAAACACTGATGAAAGAAATCCAAGATGACGCAAATAGATGGAGAAATATACCATGTTCATAGATTGAAAGAATCAATATAGTGAAAACGAGTATACTACCCAAAGCATTCTATAGATTCAATGCACTCCCTATCAAGCCACCAATGGTATTTTTCAAAGAACAGGAGCAAATAATTTCACAATTTGTATGAAAATGCAAAAAAAAAAAAAAAAAAAAACCTTGAATAGCCAAAGCAATCTTGAGAAAGAAAAATGGAACTGGAGGAATCAATCTGTCTGATTTCAGGCTATAGTACAAAGCTACAGTCATCAATACAGTATGGTACTGACACAAAGACAGAAATGTAGATCAATGGAACAAAAAAGAAAGCCCAGAGGTAAATCCATGCACCTATGGACACCCTATCTTTGACAAAGGAGGCAAAAATGTACAATGAAGAAAAGACAAACTCTTTAGCGAGTGGTTCTGGGAAAACTGGTCAACCATCTGTAAAAGAATGAAACTAGAACCCTTTCTAACACCATACACAAAAATAAACTCAAAAGGGATGAATGATCTAAATATAAGACCAGAAACTATAAAACTCAGAGTAGAACATAGGAAAAACAGTCTCTGACATAAATCACAGCAAGATTCTCTATGACCCACCCCCCAGAGTAATGGAAATAAAAGCAAAAATAAATAAATGGACCTAATTAAACTTTAAAATCTTTTGCACAATGAAGGAAACTATAAACACGGTGAAAAGATAGCCTTCAGAATGGGAGTAAATAATAGCAAATGAAAAAACTGACAAAGAATTCATCTCAAAAATATATAAGCAGCTCATGCAACTCAATACCAGAAAAATAAACAACCCAGTCAACAAATGGGCCAAAGAACTAAACAGAAATTTCTCCAAAGAATACATACAGATGGCTAACAAACACATGAAAAGATGCTCTATGTCACTCACTATCACAGAAAAATGAAGTCGCTCAGTCGTGTTCTACTCTTTGCAACCCCATGGATGGTAGCCTACCAGGCTCCTCTGTCCATGGGATTTTCCAGGCAATAGTACTAAAGTGGATTGCCATTAGAACTGCAAGTCAAAACCACAATTAGGTACCATCTCACACCGGTCAGAATGGCTGCTATCAAAAAGTCTGTAAACAATAAATTCTGGAGAGGGTGCGGGGAAAAGGGAACCCTTTTACAGTTAGCAGGAATGCAAACTAGTACAGCCAGTATGGAGAAGAGTGCAGAGATACCTTAAAAAACTGGAAATAAAACTGCCATATGACCCAGCAATCCCACTGCTGGGCATACACACTGAGGAAACCAGAATTGAAAGAGACATGTGTACTCCAATGTTCATTGCAACACTGGTTACAATAGCTAGGACAAGGAAACAACCTAGATGTCCATTGGCAGATGAATAGATCCATATATATAATGGAATATTACTCAACTATTAAAAAGAACACATTGGATCAGTTCCAATGAGGTGGATGAAACTGGAGCCTATTATACGGAGTGAAGTAAGTCAGAAAGAAAAACCCCAATACAGTATATTAGCACATATATATGGAATTTTAAAAGATGGTAATGATGACCCTCGGCGAAGGCAATGGCAACCCACTCCAGTACTCTTGCCTGGAAAATCCCATGGGTGAAGGAGCCTGGTAGGCTGCAGTCCATGGGGTCGCTAGGAGTCGGACACGACTGAGCGACTTCACTTTCACTTTTCACTTTCATGCATTGGAGAAGGAAATAGCAACCCACTCTAGTGTTCTTGTCTGGAGAATCCCAGGGATGGGATAGCCTGATGGGCTGCCATCTATGGGGTCGCACAGAGTTGGACATGACTGAAGCGACTTAATAGTAGCAATGATGACCATATATGTGAGACAGCAAAAGAGACACAGATATAAATAACAGACTTTTTGGTCTGTGGGAGAAGGTGAGGGTGGGATGATTTGAGAGAATAGCATTGAATCATGTATATTACCATATGTGAAATAAATCATCAGTTCAAATTCAATGCATGAAAAAGGGCACTTAAAGCTGGTGCACTGGGAAAACCCAGAGGGATAGAATGGGGAGGGAGGGGGGAGGGGGATTCAGAATGAGGGACACATGTACACCCGTGGCTGATTCTTGTCAATGTATGGCAAAAATCACCATAATATTGTAATTAGCCTCTGATTAAAATGCATTAATTAAAAAGACGAAGTGGAATTTGACAGCATATTAAAAACCTTGGTTAAATAAACTCCTAAACTTGAATGACTGTGGGTTGTGATAGTATGGTTTCTCTACATTGTCAGTCTTCACGAATTCCACTTTCTCCTTGGATATTTCCTAAATGTGTTTGGAGGTAATAGGCTTTTTAAAAATAACTTGCTTACCAAAAAGGTATAAAGACATTATAAGAAGGATAATCTAAATACTTTACAATTTGGCCACCTACAACCACCTTTCTCATCTCACTTAACTGTAATTTCCAACCTACCTCTCACACCCAAGCCCATTACTACTACTGGATTTTATTTCATAAATGATAGCATTTTAAGGTCACATTAGTCTTGGCTCAATTGATAGTCTCTATTTATAATATTTTTTACTTGAATTCTATTTTCAACCTACTCATTTTCTCAGCTTCTGTTTAAATTGAATATACTCCCAGGGGATGAAATTCCCTTCTCTACATGTACATGCTTTCATAGCAGAAATCGAAGAAGAACTAAAGAGCGTCTTGATGAAGGTGAAAGAAGAGAGTGAAAAAGCTGGCTTAAAACTCAATTTATGCAAACTAGTACAGCTACTATGGAGAACAAAGTGGAGATTCCTTAAAAAAATGGAAATAGAACTGCCATATGACCCAGAAATCCCACTGCCAGGCATACAAACCAAGGAAACCATAACTGAAAGAGACACGTGCACCCCAATGTTCATTGCAACACTGTTTATAACAGCCAGGACATGGAAACAACCTAGATGTCCATCAGCAGATGAATGGATAAGAAAGCTGTGGTACATATACACAATGGAATATTACTCAGCCATTAAAAAGAATACATTTGAATCAGTTCTAATGTGGCGGATGAAACTGGAGCCGATTATACAGAGTGAAGTAAGCCAGAAAGAAAAACACCAATACAGTATACTAACACATATATATGGAATTTAGAAAGATGGTAATGATAACCCTGTATGCAAGACAGCAAAAGAGACACAGATGTATAGAACAGTCTTTTGGACTCTGAGGGAGAGGGAGAGGGTGATATGATTTTGGAGAATGGCATTGAAACATGTATAATATCATATAAGAAACGAATTGCCAGTCCAGGTTCAATGTACGGTGCAGGATGCTTGGGGCTGGTGCATTGGGATGACCCAGAGGGATGGTATGGGGAGGGAGGTGGGAGGGGGGTTCAGGATTGGGAACACGTGTACACATGTGGTGGATTCATGTTGATATATGTAAAAACCAATACAATATTGTAAAGTAATTAGCCTCTAATTAAAATAAATAAATTTAAATGAGAAAAACTCAATATTCAAAAAAACTAAGGTCATGGCATCTGGTGCCATCACTACATAACAAATAGATGGGGAAACAATGGAAACAGTGAGAGACTTTTTTTCTTGGGCTCCAAAATCACTGCAGATGCAGACTGCAACCATGAAATTAAAAGACACTTGCTCCTTGGAAGAAAAGCTATGACCAAATTAGACAACATGCAAAGATCCGTCTAGTCAAAGCTGTGGTTTTTCCAGCAGTCATGTATGAAGGTGAGATTTGGACCATAAAGGAGGCTGAGCACCGAAGATTTGATGGTTTTGAACAGTGATGTTTGAGAAGATTCTTGAGAGTCCCTTGGAAAGGAGATCAAACCACTCAATCTTAAAGGAAATCAACATTGAATCTTCCTTGGAAGGATTGATGCTGAAGCTGAAGCTCCAATACTTTGGTCAGCTGATGTGAAGAACCAACTCACTGGAAAAGACCCTGGCACTCAGAAAGATAGAAGGCAGGAGGAGAAAGGGATGACAGAGGACGAGATGGTTAAATGGCACCACTGACTCAATGGACACGAGTTTGAGCAAATTCCGAGAAATGGTGAAGGACAGGGAGCTCTAGTGTGCTGCAGTCCATGGGGTCGCAAAGAGTCAGACATGACTGAGTGACTGAACAACAACAAAAGTGTCCATAACACTTTGCATAATTCTATAACATATTCTATTTTATAATTATTTGGATGGATATCCATCTTTCCAGAATGTGAATTCACTCACAGGAATCTTATGTTTTCGTACTAGCTTTCTTTCCTGGTATTATGTTTGAACATTAATTAATGTAGTGAATAATTTTTCAGGTTTTAGAACAGCAATATATAATTTCAGAAGCTGGGTGAAATGTTACTGAACCATGTTGTTTTAATGTTTAAAGGATAAAGAGATGATTTAGACAAGGTAACATATGATGTATACCAGAGGTCCTCAATGATTCTACCTGTTCATGGTGTCCACCACACATATTTTTAATATAAATAGAGAAGAGAGGTTTGCAACTGATTATTTATTATTATAATCTTGTCTTTGAGTTGTTTTGATTTGCTCATTTGAGCAAATAAAGGAAGCTGAGAAGTGAATAAAAATTTTAAAAAATAAAAAGAGAAAAGAAAGCCATTCTTTACTTGGGAACTTTAGGGGCTTGTCCAGGCAAAACTGGTTAAGGCCTGGAATAAAATTCTAGTGAGAAAACAAAGATGACAGATTTCTGCTCTTTGTATAACACAATAATTTTGAAAAATGTATATTCCTTCTGAAGTTGAACCTTTAAAATTATCATCATATTAGCTCTTTCTTAAGGTAAGTCCATTTTGCAAGCTAGTATTTTGAACCACAGTTATATATAGAATCTTTTCTGTTAAAGAAATATATAATTTTCTGTTAAAGAAATATATAATTTTCTCAGTTTCTCTTGTTAGGAAGTACTTTACTATGAAAAATGGCAATCCGACTGTGTTTCTAAATCATGTCACAAAATGTTGTAAAAAGTTTTTGAGAATTCATATTAAAAATAATCTGCAATTTAGACCACATTTTGGAAGCTAGTTTCATTAGAGGTGTATTTTAATTCCTCATTACTTATCCTAGAAAAAAAAAAGCATCTAGTTTCACTGTATGAACTGAACAACATTCTCAAAAAGGAACATGTCTTCAATTCCAGAACATATCTGACATAGCACCAAAGAATGAGAGCATTGTTCTCTGTTGTACATGCTAGTAATAATTTTTCAAAATTAACTTTCAAATTATATCACTACATTTTTCTTAGCTATTTTAAACCAAATAAAAGGAAATATCTAATTTACATAGCATCAATATATAACTTAAATGTAATATCATTCACTGAAAACAGTTGAATAGCCATAGTGATAACAATAACCAATAACAACTAACAATAAACAACAAAAGATTATCAGTCATCAGTTTTACAAATAGAGTGACTTTAAGGAAAATGGGATATATGACATTATAAACATATCTACAATGTTAAATTTGGGTTATCCAGGATAATTCATGATATATAGCTACTATAGCCACTTCAGTAAATTTTAGTAGATGGTAAGACAAAGGGAAAAATTATCATGAGACCAAAATATTTCTAAATGCATATTTCTATTTTACTAGCTATTTGAATGGATTATGAAAATAAATCTATACATATAATGATTGATTTTATAGTATTTATACCACATTAATTGATGTAATTAGTTTTATAAATAAAAAATTCCCTGCCACAACCATTTTCCTTTTCAGTCCAGTAAGGTTTACCTCAAGGCTTATTCCCATTTGTTGTCTGTACCCTTGAAATATACCTCTAAAATTGCTTCCTGCAGTTACTACAGTTTGGATTTCCCAGAAAGAACTTATGTTAGCCTGCCAGGACCTAATTCATAAAATATTTCTAATGCCATAGATTACTTCTGAACCATTTTACAGCTTTGGAAAGTCTATACCATAAAGAATGCTCCCTTTCATTCCAAAGCCATTTGCATTTTATTTCTGCCTCAAAGGAGGACCAGTCCACACTGATTAGAATCTGCAGGCACTGTGCATAATGAAAAATTAATTGCATCAATCTTTTCACTGTAGTAGTCTTAACAACTCATTTTCAACTGGTCATTTTTCCACCTGCTCACCAGGGCCCAGGCAGCTGAGGCAAGCATATCTCTGACATTTATAGAATACCAATGAAACTAAGGTCATCAGTACATCATACAAGTGGGAGCTGAGAATTCTGAAAGAGATGTAAGCTGTTTGGATGAGCTAGAACTATTATGTGACAGTGGAGGGCAAATACATGCTATGACAACCCATCTAGGCATTGTATGAATTAACAAAATAGAAAGGAAAAGAGAACGTCTAAATTACCAACAGGAAAGGTTAGAGTAGTGCCACCTCATTGGAGATTGAGTGTTATGTGCTGCTGACAGTGGTGATAAATCAACAGTTGCATGCTAGCATCACTATAGGCAATTTGACATGTCAGGCAGTAACAGTAGCCCACTGCATATACATCAAAAAGGGGCTTCAGCTTTTGAGACAGGGATGTAATTTACCATACTTTGTAAAATACACATTTTAGTTGTTTTTGGACAATAATCCTTTTGTTTTTATTGATGAAGTTATAGATCAAATTCTTCCTCAATATAGGCTTTATATTTTGAGAAAATTAAGATTGTAGGTTTTCAATAATTTCCCAAGTTTCTGATAGTTTTCTAGTTCTTCATACTGAAATTAACACTATGTTATCCAGATTTTTTTCTTGATTTTAACATCAAAACAAACACACGGCAAACAAGTAAGCAAATTCAAGGTAGTGTCCAAGATTTAATTAATTTCAGATGTTCACTGGGGTTTAAGAAGACCTTGCTAGTCAAAGTGTACTTCACGGTCCACAGAAGTGACTTAGAGACACAGAGTCTCTGGCTTAGCCTCAGATATATTAAATTGCACTTTGCATTTTAACAAGCTCCTCTGATGCTGTAAAATAGTGCTTCTCAAACTTTAATGTGATAATGCATAACTGGAAGGTCTGATAAAATCTGTATTCCTGGAACAACCTCCAGACATTCTGACTCAGTAGGTCTAGGGTTGGCACAATAATTTGCATACCTAAACACCACCAACTCACTCAGGTGATGCTGCTGTGCTGGGTCTATGTCACACATAGTGAGTTGTGCTTCTTTAAGAAAAGTTATGAATGAAAGACTCATTTTGACTATTTTCCTTCCCTGTTCAGAATGTCACAGTAATGCCATTTTATTGGTAAAAATGTGTCAGTTCAGTTCAGTTCAGTTGCTCAGTCGTTTCTGACTCTTTGCAACCCCATTAATCACAGCACACCAGGCCTCCCTTGTCCATCACCAACTCCTGGAGTTCACCCAAACTCATGTCCATCGAGTCAGTGATCCCATCCAGCCATCTCATCCTCTGTCATCCCCTTCTCCTCCTGCCCCCAATCCCTCCTAGCATCAGGGTCTTTTCAAATGAGTCAACTCTTCGCATGAGGTGGCCAAAGTACTGGAGTTTCAGCTTTAGCATCATTCCTTCCAAAGAAATCCCAGGGCTGATCTCCTTTAGAATGGATTGGTTGGATCTCCTTGCAGTCCAAGGGACTCTCAAGAGTCTTCTCCAACACCACAGTTCAAAAGCATCAATTCTTTGGTGCTCAGCTTTCCTCACAGTCCAACTCTCACATCCATATATGACCACTGGAAAAACCATAGCCCTGACTAGACGGACCTTTGTTGGCAAAGTAATGTCTCTGCTTTTGAATATGCTGTCTAGTTTGGTCACAGCTTTCCTTCCAAGGAGTAAGCGTCTTTTCGTTTCATGGCTGCAGTCACCATCTGCAGTGATTTTGGAGCCCAACAAAATAAAATCTGACACTGTTTCCATTGTTTCCCATGAAGTAATGGGACCAGATTCCTTGAAGTAATGGGACCAGATGCCACGATCTTCATTTTCTGAACGTTGAGAGTTAAGCCAACTTTTTCACTCTCCTATTTCACTTTCATCAAGAGGCTCTTTAGTTCCTCTTCACTTTCTGCCATAGGGTGGTGTCATCTGCATATCTGAGGTTATTGATATTTCTCCCAGCAGTCTTGATTCCAGCTTGTAAAAATGTGTCAACATAAAACAAATAGAGATTTCTTTACCCTACCCAGTAATCTTTAGAGTTGCAGTGGGTATCTACCTAATATTGAAAAAAATCAGAAGAAATTTTAAATTACAAAAAAATGTTTCCAGGCCTTTATGTTGAGGGGAGAAAAACATCTTCTCTATGACTTGCATTGCCCTCATATTACATTATCACGGTAGGGAATCTTGAAGAAAGGGGCCTAACCTTGTAGCTCTGAAAGGTTCCTGGAGGAAAAGAGGGTGGTCCTTTAAACCTTATAGACCTATAGGTCTATAAAAGGGAAGACCTTAACATTGAAAGAGGAAGATTTTAGTTTTAATGCATGAAAACTTTGATGTAAGAGTAACCTGAAGAGGTGTATTATTTGAAAAAATATCATCCTTCCATAAGGTAGAGCTTTATCTTTATCAGATGAAGATATAAAGGTGTGGTTATTTCAAAAGAACCTAGACCAATGCCTAGACAGAAGTTGCTCCCTGAATATCTATTCAAATGATTTGGAAGAGCATTTATAAAATTTAAAGAGTTATAACTGAGAAAAGTAACACTTTAAAGTTTTCAGTTTATAACTTCACTGTGAGTCCTCATGACATTGTCTCTCTTTCATACTTTCTTTCAAATCTCTTTCAACTCTTTAGTCATCAATTTTATGCCAAAGACAATTTCAATTATCCTGTAATTAATTCACCATATGTATGAAAAAACTTAAACCACACCAGCAAAAGGAAAATGGTGCAAGACATTTGCTATTTACACAGTCACCTTTATTACTTTATTGTTGAAATATGATTGATAGTGATTACAATGACTCCAGTCTTCCCCACACTACTTACAGGATGAACAGTAATATATTCATCATGGTAAAAAAAAAAAAAATGCACATTTACCCTCATAGGCAGAAACCTGAATTTTTTTCACATATTACTTCTCAATAATTTTAGCAGAAAATATATATACTCCTATTAGATTATTGATGCTTTTGACCTGTGGTGTTAGAGAAGACTCATGAGAGTCCGTTGGACTTCAAGGAGATCAAAATAGTCAATCCTGAAGGAATCAATCTTGAATATTTATTGGAAGGACTGATGCTGAAAATGAAGCTCCAATATTTGGCCACCTAATGCAAAGAACTGAATCATTAGAAAAGACCCGGATGCTCAGAAAGATTGAAGGCAGGAGGAGAAGGGAACGACAGGCTGAGATGTTTGGATGGCATCACCGACTGAATGCACATGAGTTTGAGTAAGGTTCAGGAGCTGGTAATGGACAGGGACGCCTTGCGTGCTGCAGTCCATGGGGTTACAAAGAGTTGGACATGACTGAGCAACTAAAATGAAATGAACTGAACTGATGAGGTTACAAAAGAATTTTTACACTTGAACGTTTTTATTTTCATGCTGATAAAGTAAATTTTTGCAAGAATGAGGTCATAATGCAGAGTTTAGTTAGTTCAGTCGCTCAGTCATATCTGACACTTTGTGACCCCATGAACTGCAGCACACCAGGCCTCACTGTCCATCACCAACTCCCAGAGTCCACCCAAACCCATATCCATTGAGTCAGTAATGCCATCCAACCATCTCATCCTCTGTCATCTCCTTCTCTTCCTGACCTAAATCTGTCCCAGCATCAGGGTCTTTTCCAAAGAGTCAACTCTTTGCATCAGGTGGCCAAAGTATTGAAGTTTCAGATTCAACATCAGTCCTTCCAATGAACACACAGGACTGATCTCCTTTAGGATGGACTGGTTGGATCTTCTTGCAGTCCAAGGGACTCTCAAGAGTATTCTCCAACACCACAGTTCAAAAGCATCAATTCTTTGGTGCTCAGCTTTCTTCACAGTCCAACTCTCACATCCATACATGACTACTGGAAAAACCATAGCCTTGTCTAGACGGACCTTTGTTGGCAAAGTAATGTCTCTGCTCTTCAATATGCTATCTAGGTTGGTCATAATCTTTCTTCCAAGGAGTAAGCGTCTTTTAATTTCATGGCTGCAGTCACCATCTGCAGTAATTTTGGAGCCCCTTCCACTGTTTCCCCATCTATTTCCCATGAAGTGATGGGACCAGATGTATAATCGAATATAAACCTACAGAATCAATAATCCTCGAGAGTTTGCTACACAGTACCCAATGATCTCATTTGCCCATTTCAAAGTCTTTCACAATGTGTCTTAAAATTGCTTTTTGAAAAATATTAAGGAATAATTGTAATTTTTTTCTAACAAAAAATCTGTTACATTTTTTTCTCCCATAAGTTATATGAAGCAGACTCAGGGAATGGGAAAGAAACAAACAACAAAATTTTTTTTTAAAAAATTCACAGCCACTATAGAGATTTCTTAAAAACTAAAAACAGAGCTACCATATGATCCAACAATCCCACTCTTGGGCATATATCTGGAGAAGAAATTGGTTTGAAAGGATTCACGTACCCCATTCTTCATCACAGTACTGTTCATGGTAGCCGAAACATGCTGCTGCTGCTGCTAAGTCACTTCAGTCGTATCCAACTCTGTGACCCCATAGACGGCAGCCCACCAGGCTCCCCCGTCCCTGGGATTCTCCAGGCAAGAACACTGGAGTGGGATGCCATTTTCTTCTCCAATGCAAGAAAGTGAAAAGTGAAAGTGAAGTCTCAGTCATGTCTGACTCTTAGCAACCCCATGGACTGCAGCCTACCAGGCTCCTCCATCCATGGGATTTTCCAAACAGGAGTACTGGTGTGGGTTGCCATTGCCTTCTCCAGCCGAGACATGAAAGCACCCTAAATGGATGAATGGGTAAGGGTGTGATACATATTATATACAACAGAATGTCACTCAGTCATAAAAAAAATTATGAATTAATGTCATTTTGTGCTAATGGATGAATCTGGAGATTATCATACTAAGTGAAGTCAGATAGAAATAAGACAAATATCATATAATACTACTTATATGCAGAATCTAAAGAATGGTATGACTGACCTTATCTGCAAAATAAAAACAGACTCACAAACTTAGATAATGAAATTAAGATTACTAGTGGGGAAGGGAAGAGGAAGGGGTAGATGGGAATTTGGAATTGATTGTATAGTATACCCTGCTTTGTCTAAAATAGAGAACCAACAAGGAAAAAAAATTAAATATACAAAAATTTAAATGGAATTTATCTAGTTGTGACTTTCCTGTGGGTATTGTAAAACTTTTTAGAAAAATTAAGTATCCATTTTCAAAAGACAAAATATGCTGCTATTATTTATTAATTTTATCACATTTAAAATATGGCCTTTTACTAAGTAATTATAACCCTTTCACTTCATTTAGAAAGAAAACTGAAATAGTAATTTTTTAAAAAAGTGAAAGTGTTAGTCACTCAGTTTTGTTTAACTCTTTGTAACCCCATGGACTGCAGCCCAGCAGGCTCCTCTGTCCATGGAATTCTCCAGGCAAGAATACTGGAGTGGGTCGCCATTCCCTTTTCTAGGGGATCTTCCAGACCCAGGGATCGAACCTGGGTTTCCTGCATTGCAGGAAGATTCTTTACCATCTGAGCTACCAGACTATGCATATGCATATCTGTATGCATTTCCTTACTAACAAAGCCTTTCTAACTGACCTGATCTCTGACTGAAACAGGATCAGGTGAGTATAAGTTGAGTTGTTTGTAAAGTAAGTTCTACTTTATATCACTACCAGCTTCCTTACATCATCCTTCAAATATTCATTATCCAAGGATACACCTTTGGGTTGTTCAGTAGACAAAAAAGTCTCAGTAACATGAGAAACATTGGGCAGTTATTCTGGAGAGGCATGTGAAAAAGTTCTCAGTGTATACTCATTCAGAAGCATTCTAAATCTCCCCCTGTGTTTCATGATTGCTTTAGCCTCTTCAATGCATAGTACACATGTAAATTAAAACAAAACCAAACCCAATAAAAGATTTAAAAATTTTTCCTTTGCCAAATAATTTGGTAAGAGGCACAGAATTGATACATTTCATTGAAGCTTGTTTCTTTCTCTTTTCATTAAAAAATAATCAGCAACTTGACAGAAGAAAAATCCTTTAAATTTTATACACGCTGTTGCTCATCAAATATTCAAATTTCAACCATGGCCAAAATCTCAAGATTTAGGTAAGTGAATTTGCTGAAAAGTCTCAGAAATGGTTCGATTTTATCCCTCTCCTTTGCTCAAAGTTGATTCTGTTACAGCACTTCTCTGCACCTTCTTTTAAGTACTGGTGTTTTAAACGTGAACGTGAACGGGAAGTCGTTCAGTCGTGTCTGACTCTTTGCGACCCCATGGACTGTAGCCTACCAGGCTCCTCTGTCCATGGGATTTTCCAGGCAATAGTACTGGAATGGATTGCCATTTCCTTCTCCAAGGGATCTTCCCAATCCAGGGATCAAACCCGCATCTCCCACATCGTAGACAGACGCTTTACCATCTGAGCCACGAGGGAAGTCCGTTGTTTTAAATATAAAATATATTTTGAAGGTCAATTAGATTAAGACAATGTGGTCTTCCTATTTAATTATTTAGATAATGTAATGTGTGTCCAGATCTTTTACTGTGTTTCCAGTCCTGTTGTGCGTGCTCAGTCACTAAGTCATGTCTGACTTTTTGGGCTCTAATGACCTGATAGGCTTTTTTGTCCAAACAATTCTCTAGGCAAGAATACTGGAGTGTGTTGCCATTTACAGGATGTCTTCCTGACCTAGAGACCGAACCCGCATTTCTGCATCTCTTGCATTGTAAGGCAGATTCTTTTACTGCTAAGCCACCTGGGAATCCCCTCCCCAGTTGTTAGGCACATACAATTAGGTTCTTAACAAATTTCATGAACACCTTGATAATCTCTGTGTCCTTTTCACTGTAGTCATGTAGTTTGCTAAAATATACAATCACATAATATACACTGTTGCAAAGGAAGCATAAAATCTATTGAGTAATAAATCTACCTTCTAAATGTGTTTTATATACTGCTTAACTATGGAAACATTTGGTAAAACAAAAATGTGTCTAATTGCTCAAATTATGGATTATGTGAAAACTACCACTTTAAAGTTACTAAAATGATTGTTTTCAATGCTCTAAAAACAAAATAATTCTGCCTTAACCCTCTTTGGTGTTTTAAATACAGTATGTTCAATTCTATACATAATATTCTATACATAATATTTTAAGAACATTGTAGAAAGTTAGTGTTCTCAGCTGATGATGATTAGGACTGCGCATGTCCTGGAACTATATTATTGAAAAACAATTAAAGAAGCCTGTGAAAGAGAAAACTGGACCTCTTGTCATGCAAGAGGAAGTAGACAAAATGCAGCTTCATAAAGAGGAAATCCAATTACAAATAATAATATTTAGAAACTTTTTAGCCTCAGCATAATGGAAGTTCTTGTCTCAATTTCCAGAGATAGAGTAGGGGAGTACTGCCACTGTAGGTAACCAAGCAGAGACATTTTTTTCTGCTTCCCTAATTACCACCTGTTCTCTGGACTCAGCATACCATTCTCTTCATATCAGCATTGTCTGAACTCCCAGTCTGCTTGGATTGTTCTCCTAATTGCTTAATAATAATAATAATATATTATGTTCTTTACATTTTTTATATTGTCAGTTTACTTGTATACTTCCCTCATGAGACAATGATTTTTCAATACTAGTATCTGACTTCATTGTAAATATGAAGAAACATGCACTTAAAGGATTCCTAAATAATTTTTGAGGATCTACAATGAGTTAATGAAGTCTCAGCAGGAAACAGCTTCTTCCCATCTCTTTAGGACTTCATATAGTTCATATTGATCAGGTTTAATACCATAATGTGGATTTTGCCCACTGAGTTCATATGGCGCCACCTCTTACTGGTAACGCTGATGAAGACACTGTCCACATAACAAGAAAGTTATGTCTCCACAAACCAAGTGCTATAGCCTTCAGTTTAGTTCAATTCAGTTGCTCAGTCGTGTCTGACTCTGTGACCCCATGGATCGCAGCACGCCAGGCCTCCCTGTTCATTACCAACTCCTAGAGTTCACTCAGACTCATGTCCATCGAGTCAGTGATGCCATCCAACCATCTCATCCTCTGTCGTCCCATTCTCCTCCTTCCCCCAATCCCTCGCAGCATCAGAGTCTTTTCCAATGAGTCAACTCATTCTTCGCATGAGGTGGCCAAAGTATTGGAGTTTCAGCTTTAGCATCAGTCCCTTCCAAAGAAATCCCAGGGCTGATCTCCTTCAGAATGGACTGGTTGGATCTCTTTGCAGTCCAAGGGACTCTCAAGAGTCTTCTCCAACACCACAGTTCAAAAGCATCAATTCTTCGGGGCCCAGCTTTCTTCACAGTCCAACTTTCACATCCATACATGACCAATGGAAAAAACCAGAGCCTTGACTACACAGACCTTTGTTGGCAAAGTAGTGTCTTTGCTTTTGAATATGCTATCTAGGTTGGTCATAACTTTTCTTCCAAAGAGTAAGTGTCTTAATTTCATGGCTGCAGTCACCATCTGCAGTGATTTTGGAGCCCAAAAAAACAGACCTTAGCAAAGTGACTAATCTCTAAAATGCACTTGGTAAACAAAAATATGAATCCCTCTCAAATGTCTGTACATCTTTTGAATAGCCTTTGAAATATGCTAGCTTTTCTGGATAATAGTTGCCTCCTCCCATGCATAAGAACACAAGCCTTTTCCTCTCCAAGCATCACACTCCTGACTATTGTAGCTGCCAACTTGGATATTCAGTCAATTCCAAAGTAAACTCTCAAAACTATTCCTCCCTTGATATTTACATTTTAGTAAAAGCCACAGCTCCAAGAAATCTTTCTTGATTCCTCATTTGATCTGCATTTGATATTTCCTGCATTTGATCTGCCAGAAACTCCTGTGACCACTCTCTCCATATGTCATGTGTCTATCCTTCTTAGCTCTCTGAAGTTGCCACTGCAGACCAAGTCACCATCATCTCTCACTAGTTTAACTTCCATGACCTCAGACTAAATGTAAATTCTTGTATATTTTTATTGGATTTTGTAGCCAGCTATGCAATCGAACTCTTTGGTGATCTCCCAGTGAATTTTTGATATAAATATATATTTGAGGAAAGAAGTCCCATATATATTTTTGCTTTATTTTGAAATAGTTTCAAAACAGATAAATCTAAAAATTAGTGTGAATATTTTCAATACACATTTCACCAACTTCTCCAAATGTTACAATTTTACCATATTTATCATTCTCCCAGATATAATTGATTTATAACATTGTGTAAGTTACCAGATGTAATTTTAAGTATAAAAACATCCACTTATAAAACTTACAATCCAATTTTGGACATACATATAAAAGTGTGTGCATGTGTGTATGCCTGTGTATGTATATATATGTATATGTGTGTGTGTTATATATATATATATATATATATATATATACACACAATGTCTTCCCTGGTGGCTTAGATGGTAAAAAATGTGCCTACAATGTGGGAGACACTGATTCGATCCCTGGGTTGGGAGGACCCTCTGAGGAAGGGGATGTCTACCCAGTCTAGTATTAATGCCTGGAGAATTTCATGGACAGAGGAGCCTGGTGGGCATCAACCCCTGGGGTCTCAAAGAGTCAGATAAGACTGAATGACTAACACTTTCAAGTTTCATATATATATACATGTATAACAAACTTAACAGTGTGGAAATATTAGGGAAACTTTTACTCTCTAAGTTACACATTTGTACATTTGAATTTTAAAAACAGGCACAGTCATCCTTTTTAATCAGAAAAAAATAAAATTAAAATGTCAGTGCTGTGATAATGTTTCTGCACTTTCTTGTCACTTGATTCCTAACTTTTCCATTCTTAATATATGGCAAACCTGTATAGAACTCAGAACCTGTCCATCCTTTCAATGGAGTATTGAAAGATAATGGCTTTTCTGAACTGTTAAATGAAAGATCTAATTATGAACCTCTTTTTCCATGGTACAGTACAGACTAATACTGATTTATTGTTACCATTTATTTAAATATAAATGCAGAGAAGTATAAAGATTAAAAATTTTGAAGGCAAAAAATACACAGTGAAGATCATGGAGTGTGACAGGTTTCTCTTTTTATTTGTGATGTATACTGTTCTTTGTTATAGGAAGTTTTATTTCTGAGCAATAAATGTTAGCTTTTTTCTGTTTTCTACTGTGAGAAAACCGATTTATTGTATGTTTAAGGCTGAAATAATTGTTCTTAACTCCTCAGCATGAGAAAGAATAAAAAGAGGTGAAATAACTTGCCTAAGGTTTTGTCAATACAATTAGAGGCATGATCAGAACAAAAATTAATTTTTTGAACTTTATTCTAGGACTTTCTCATTTTACCTGGCCTTTGAGGGCTCTCCAGGGATTTTATAGCATAAGCTTACAAAAAAAAAAAAAAAAAAAAAAAAACAGAATAGAAAAGAGAAATCTACATTTGTGCACCTAATCGAAAAACACTCCCTGATATGACTCCTGCCTACTATACTCCAAACCACTTAAATGAATGAGACATATGTTTCAAGACCTTGCAATTGCACTAACACCTGGAACTAATTTTACTATAATTCAGTATCTTTTTCTTTTTTTCAAAAATAAGGTTCCTATTATTGCACAAAATTTGAGATTTACCATGTCTTCCCTAGTCAGTCGTTTTTTTCATCCTTTAGTCTCAGCTCAGTGTTTACCTTTTGGCAGGAGGTAATTCTCCATTTCATATTTTGTTCTCACATCCCCTTCTCTCAAGTCTTTGTATAACTAAATATACTGTATAATTGTTTGATATAATTACTAGCACATGATTTCTGGATTTGTGACTTAAATTACAAGTTTTGAGATGGCAAAGAGAATGTCTACCTTATCCATTACTCTTCCTCCATCACCTAAAATACAGCAATTTGCAAATTTTGCTAAATGAATTAATGAATGAAAATATAATTAAATATATGTAGGATTTTGTAACAGTTTGAGATTTTAATAAATGCCCCTCACTTTCTTATCTTTCCGGATCTTTACAGAAAGTTAAGAAAAAAAAATAAGTAACTTGAAAAAATTAGTTAACAGATTCTGGAAATATTCTAAAAATGTGTTGCCTAGATTTTAACTCCGTGACCTAAATACTAAATAGTAATGAGAACATGTGCAGACTACATCATGAGAAATGCTGGGCTGGTAGGAGCACAAGCTGAAATCAAGACTGCTGGGAGAAATATCAATAACCTCAGATATGCAGATGACACCACCCTTATGGCAGAAAGTGAAGAGTAACTAAAAAGCTTCTTAATGAAAGTGAAAGAGGAGAGTGAAAAAGTTGGCTTAAAGCTCAACATTCAGAAAATGAAGATCATGGCATCTGGTCCCATCACTTCATGAGAAATAGACGGGGAAACAGTGGAAACAGTGTCCGTCAGACTTTATTTTTTGGGCTCCAAAATCACTGCAGATGGTGATTGTAGCCATGATATGAAAAGTCGCTTACTCCTTAGAAGGAAAGTTATGACCAACCTAGATAGCATATTCAAAAGCAAAGACATCACTTTGCCAAGAAAGGTCCGTCTAGTCAAGGCTATGGTTTTTCCAGTAGTCATGTATGGATGTGAGAGTTGGACTGTGAAGAAGGCTGAGCACCGAAGAATTGATGCTTTTGAACTGTGGTGTTGGAGAAGACTCTTGAGGGTCCCTTGGACTGCAAGGAGATCCAACCAGTCCATTCTAAAGGAGATCAGATCCTGAGTGTACTTTGGAAGGACTGATGCTAAAGCTGAAACTCCAATACTTTGACCACCTCATGTGAAGAGTTGACTCACTGGAAAAGACACTGATGCTGGGAAGGATTGGGGGAAGAAAGAGAAGGGGACAACAGAGGATGAGATGGCTGGATGGCATCACCGACTCAATGGACACGAGTTTGGATGGACTCTGGGAGTTGGTGATGGACAGGGAAGCCTGATGTGCTGCAATTTTGGGGGTCACAAAGAGTTGGACACGACTGAGTGACTGAACTGAACTGAATGAAAACAGATTAGTAGAGAAAGAACTTAAACCAAATACTAAAACTTTGTAGGAAAAGACATATATTTCACCTACAAAGTACCTATGTGAGATCTGTGATTATCTTCTCTGTGATTGAACATAGATTCAACTTTTAAATCCAATTCTGTGCCCTCCTCTTTACCAGGTTTGGCTCTATTTGAGCATTACTAAGTTTCACTTTAGGCACAAAGATAAACAATGACCACTCACCTTCCATCTGCTTAATGGATATGTCTGCTGTGGCTCCCATTCTTATTATATACACGAATGGTGGTGGTCAGTGTGACCTCTCCCTTTATAGCCTATAGATATTTATTCTGCTTTCCCTTCCAATATTAGGAGAAGCAACATATCCACCAGAAAAGTCTTTCCCTATTCTCAAATCCTGAAATCTCTTTGGTATTCTTTTGCAGAAGACACGGATGAAGCAATTATTGCTTTCCCTCTGCTCCCTCATTCCACAAGTCCAGGGAATTTTTACTAGTCTTTGAATGGAACACTATTAAGCCACTGATTGTATACTCTCTATATCCTTTACAAAAATTATTTTAAAAGCCTCAAATGTGGTAATTATAGATACTCATAAAATTTAATGTGTGTTTTCTTTTTTGAGCTTCAAGAATTTGAAATACAAATGCCAATATTTAGCTCTGTTCTGCATTTCCGCACTTAAACTAGAGCATCCCTAATTTAAGGCATGGAAATACAAGGTCTAATTACCCAAATAAGCAAAGCAATACCAAGAAATCTTTTTCTCTGTCAAACTTTACAAGCTATCCAGCAAGACTCTCCTAATGCAAACAAATTATTACTTTCTTTGAATGAAAGTGAAAGTGTTAGTTACTCAGTCATGCCTGACTCTTTGGAGACTGTAGCCTCATGGACTTTAACCCACCAGACTCCTCTGTTCATGACTCCAGGCAAGAATACTGGAGTAGGTTGACATTCTCTTCTCCAGAAGATCTTCTTGACCCAGGGATTGAACCTGGTTTTTTGGCATTGCAGGAAGAATCTATACCATCTGACCCACCAGGAAAGCCCCATTCTTTAAATAACACATATTAAAAGAAGCCTTAAAGATCCGTGAGCACCAAGACTTTGAAAATATACAATTTTTCCCCTACAGTTTGCAAACCTAAATTTAATTAATTTTCTTCTGGAACAATTTATTTTATTTCAGACCATTTGAAATCTCAGATCTGTGGTCTATTCCAATTGGCAAGCTGGAACTAATGCTGTCCTAGAGAAAGCCACTAAGTAGAAATAACTTAATGTTTCACATAAATTAACACTGTGGAGCTAGGCCAGGCTTGGCATGAGGAAAGATGATATCAGTTTCTCAAGCTATTCATTCATCCACAACTTGAGTGCTTCTTCTCTCAACTATATTGATTTATCTGTTCCCAAAACCTCTCTGACTATCAAGTTCTTGGTTCTTTACTTTGCATCCTTATGTCTAAGAAAATTCTCAAGTTTCCTTGTATTGAGAAAAATCAATATTTCTGATCTGAAAACTTTGAGGGAAATTTTGTTGTATACTTGTTAGCTACAGGCTTCCCTGGTGGCTCAGCCAGTAAAGAGTCTGCCTGTAATGTGGGAGACCTGGGTTTGATCCCTGGGTTGGGAAGATCCCCTGGAGAAGGAAGTGGGAACTTGCCTCCAGTATTCTTGCTTGGAGAATTCCATGGACAGAGGAGCCTGTTGGGCTACAGTCCATGGGTCACAAAGAGTCGGACACAACTGAGTGGTTTTCACTTCTTCACTTCTTCTTCATGTATTAGCTATACATTAAATTTATGAGAAAACACCTTTTCTCCTTTCATTATTTTTAAGAAACTGAACATCCATATTAAGAGTTCTATGAGTGAGTCAAAGGAAATAAAAAGAAGAGATATGCCAGCTTCTGAAAATGAACTGCTCAGCAGTGTACCATATGTCTATCTAAACTATGCCAATTGTATGTCATGATATAAAATGCGAGGCAAAATCTGACTAACCCAAAGAAAATCTGTCTTAACTAGTGAAAATCACCTGTTTTAAATGAAAAAAATCATTCAAGAAGGTGGACCAACATTGGTTGAAATCAAAGAATTAATCTGTCATGATCTCATGTTGGTCTAATTCAATTGATTGTTTTTTTCAGCCTACAGTCAAAAGATGGAAGTATATAATTTCTTAATGCACAGTCCTCTAAGAGGGCTGTTTATATACTTTATAGTTAATAAATTACAATTTCTGAATTCATTATCAATTTTTCCCAAATGAGTTGACATAGAGCTTTGTATTGAAGAAGATTTAGTCAAAGTAATAAGACCATTTTGATTATTTTTCTTATAAATTATATACATTCTTAATTTAGAAAAATATATAACAAATATTTTATTTTGAAGGTTTACTGACAAATATACCATTTTCCCAAAGATGAAACATGTTTCAAAAATGAAAAACAGTTTCCCAATGCATGAAACACTCATCCTAAATCAAATACTTAGCCATTCCCCCATTAAAATAAGATCTCAAAAAAGAAAGAAAAACAGGGGATAAAGAAACTAATGATAAAGTGCTGTCTGTCTGGTTATGTCTTTTATGTCTGACAATTCTTTGTGGCAGTTTATTTGTATAGACTATTTCTAGTACTATTTATACAGGCCACTCATAAACTACAACCACTTTTAGAAGTTTTTATGAAGGATAAGAAGTTGGCTTTTTAGATGTATGGATCAAAAGGAGATAAGAGAAATGACATCAAGTTACTATTAGAAAAAAAATGAGAGTTCCAAAATATGGATACATATCAGAATATTGATTAAAAGAACTATTCTTTTGCAACAATAAAATTTTATTAAAATTTTCATAAAGTTGTCCTACTCAAAATTGCAACAAACTAATAAGGTATATAAAAATAACTATAACAAGTAATATGTGAGATTATCACAAGGAAGAAATGAATTTTAGCCAAAACTACTAAAACAATTGAGATAAGTACAAAGAGCTATAAAATAAACCCTGAGGATATAATGTACCACATGATGAATACAGTAAATAATAATATATTGCATATTTGAAAGTTGCTAAGTAAATCTTAAAAGTTCTCTAGAAAAAATTTTGTGACTATTTGTGGAAATGGATGCTAATTTAAACTTATTTCAGCTAATATTGTAATATATACATATATAGAATCAGTATGTTTTACATCTGAAACTAATATAGTGTTATATATGACTAGATAATGGAAAAAAAAGGAAAAATAGAAAGGAACTGAAATGAAAGAAACATACATGTTCATAGATGGGAAGGGTCAATACTGGAAAGAAGTCTATTTTTCACAAACTAATTTATTGATTCAGTGACATTCTAATCAAAATCCCAATATGAGTTTTTTATGGAAAGTTATTTCAGGTTACCATAAGAAAACCCATAAGGAAAAATAAATGTATAGTAACAAAGAAACTTTGGGAAAGGAGTATAACAAGACTGTATATTGTCACCCTGCTGATTTAACTTATATGCAGAGTACATCATATGAAATGCCAGAAGGGATAAATCACAGACTGGAATGAAGATTGTGAGGAGAAATATCAACAACCTCAGATACACAAATGATATCACTCTAATGGTAGAAAGTGAAGAGGAACTAAAGAGCCTCTTGATGAGGGTGAAAGAAGAGAGTGAAAAAGCTGGTTTAAAAATTTGACATTCAAAAAACTAAGATCATGGTATCCAGTCCCAATATTTCTATGGCAAATAGAGGGGGAAAAAGTGGAAGCTATGACAGATTTTATTTTCCTGGGCTTCAAAATCACTGTGGATGGCGAATGCAACCATGACATTAAAAGACACTTGCTCCTTGGAAGGAAAGCTATGAAAAACCTAGACTGTATTACAAAGCAGAAACATCACTTTGCTAATAAAGGTCCATATGGTCAAAGCTGTGTTTTTTTCCAGTAGTCATGTATGGAGATAAGAGTTAGACCATAAAGAAAGTTGAGCACTGAAGAACTGATGCTTTCAAATTGTGGTGCTGGAGAAGGCTGTTGAGAGTCCCTTGGACTGCAAGGAGATCAAGCCAGTCAATGCTAAAGGGAACCAACCCTGAATATTCATTGGAAGGACTGATGCTTAGGTTCCAAAACTTTGGCCATCTGATGGGAAGAACTGACTCATAGAAAAAGACCTTGATGTTGGGAAAGATTGAAGGCAAAAGGAGAAGGGGCAACAGTGGATGAGATGGTTAGATAGCATCACTGACTCAATGAATATGGATTTGAGGTAGAGAAGGATAGGGGAGCCCAGTGTGCTGCAGTCCATTAGGTCACAAAGAGTTGGATATGACTTAGTAACTAATCAACAATAATAGAAAAGAAATGTGAGAATATTTGCCCTAGCACATAGGAATACATATTTTTAGTTCATGTTCATTAATATAGTAATGCATTAGTGCAAGTAGTCTAGGGGTTCAATGGAATAAAGAATCTAGAAATAGACTCAAGGATACATTGTTGCCAATCAGCCTTAGGTCCTGTTAGTGATGCCATTCTGTAGTTCCTTATACCAATTAAACAGGGCTTCCCTGGTGGCTCAAATGGTAAAGTATCTGCCTGTAATGTGGAGACTTGGGTTTGATCCCTGGGTCGGGAATATCTCCTGGAAAAGGGAATGGCTACCCACATCAGTATTCCTCCTGGAGAATTCCATGGACAGAGGACCTTGGTGAGCTAGTCCATGGGGTTGCAAAAAGTCACACAGGACTGAGCAATAGCAGTGATCTTAAGCATCTGTCTACAATGCAGGAAACCCGGGTTTGAGCCCTGGGTTGGGAAGATACCCTGAAGAAAGAAAAGGCAATCCACTCTAGTACTATTGCCTGGAAAATCCCATGGACAGAGGAGCCTGGTAGGCCCCAGTCTATGTGGTCACAAAGAGTCAGACACGACTGAGCAACTTCACTTAGTAACCTATAGGACACTTGGGTGTGATACTAGACTTCTGAGTTTAAGTCATAAAAGACACTGAGATCTGTGACTTGTTTTCTCTTGGATTTCTCATTCTTCAAGAAAGCAGAGTCATGTCCTACAGACATGAACAGCCCTATAGAAAGGTTTATGTGATAAGAAACGGAGGCTTTGTCCTAACAGCCAGCACTGTGCTGTGTGCATGCTCAGTCGCTCAGTAATGCCTGACTCTTTGAGACTCCATATACTGTAGCCCAACAGGCTCCTCTGTCCATGGGATTCTCTAGGCAAGAGAACTGGAGTAGACTGCCATTTCCTTCTCCAGGGGATCTTCCTGACACAAGGATCAAACCTGTTTCTCTTTTGTCTCTTGCATTGGCACTAATCACAGAAATTGAATGAGCCGTCATGAAACCTGATCCTCCTGTCCCAGTCAAGTCTTCAGGTGACTGCATTTTTATCTGACATTTTGACTTCAATTTCATGGTACACCCCAAACCAGAACTATCCCATTATGCTACTACCAAATTTATGGTCCACAGAAACTGTAAGATAATAAATGTTTATTGTTGTTTTAAGCTACTAAATTTTGAGATAGTTTGTTATACAGCAATAGCTAACACTGTTTTCTATAACTGGACATGGGATGTGTAATAAATCACTTACTTTCAGATGTCACAGAGTATCTTTGAATACCACACTATCCAATTGGTAACACAGGTCAGGCCTATTCAATATAAAAGGAGACCATGCATGTGAATGAATACGAAGGGGTAAGGCTCATTGTGACCATCTTGGAGGTTAGCTCCCATAAGCACTGTCCTTTGAAATTGGATATGTAACTTAAGATTGAGCATAACCTGGAATTTTGGCACATTTACTTCAGCCTTTCTTGGCCACGGGTATTTGTGTGTGTATGTGTACATATGTATGTGCATATCTAATTTAATTACATTTTAAAATGAATGCTAAGTCCATGGTTCATTCATTTCCCCCTCAAAAGGCATCCACCTTTATGTAGTTTATTTACACACACACACAAAGATATTTATTCATTTTCCTCTCATTCACATACTTAAAGATATGAATTAAGATGTGTTCATTTTTAGTTGTTTTATATATACATATAAACTGTGGAAGATTCTGAGAGAGATGGGAATACCAGACCACCTGACCTGCCTCTTGAGAAATCTGTATGCAGGTCAGGAAGCAACAGTTAGAACTGGACATGGAACAACAGACTGGTTGCAAATAGGAAAAGGAGTACGTCAAGGCTATATATTGTCATCCTGCTTATTAAACTTCTATGCAGAGTACATCATGAGAAACGCTGGACTGGAAGAAACACAAGCTGGAATCAAGATTGCTGGGAGAAATATAAATCACCTCAGATATGCAGATGACACCAGCCTTATGGCAGAAAGTGAAGAGGAACTAAGAAGCCTCTTGATGAAAGTGAAAGAGGAGAGTGAAAAAATTGGCTTAAAGGTCAACATTCAGAAAACGAAATTCATGGCATCTGGTCCCATCACTTCATGGCAAATAGATGGGGAAACAGTGGAAACAGTGTCAGACTTTATTTTTTGGGGCTCCAAAATCACTGCAGATGGTGACTGCAGCCATGCAATTAAAAGACGTTTACTCCATGGAAGAAAAAGTTATGACCAACCTAGATAGCATATTCAAAGGAGAGACATTACTTTGCCGACTAAGGTCGGTCTAGTCAAGGCTATGGTTTTTCCTGTGGTCATGTATGGATGTGAGAGTTGGACTGTGAAGAAGGCTGAGCGCCGAAGAACTGATGGTTTTGAACTGTGGTGTTGGAGAAGACTCTTGAGAGTCCCTTGGACTGCAAGGAGATCCAACCAGTCCATTCTGAAGGAGATCAGCCCTGGGATTTCTTTGGAAGGAATGATGCTAAAGCTGAAACTCCAGTACTTTGGCCACCTCATGTGAAGAGTTAACTCATTGGAAAAGACTCTGATGCTGGGAGGGATTGGGGGCAGGAGGAGAAGGGGATGACAGAGGATGAGATGGCTGGATGGCATCACTGACTCGATGGACATGAGTCTGAGTGAACTCCAGGAGTTGGTGATGCACAGGGAGGCCTGGCATGCTGCGATTCATGGTGTCACAAAGAGTTGGACATGGCTGAGCAACTGAACCGAATGTGTGTGTTTTATATATGAATATATACCATTCCTCCTAAATTCTAAACATGTAATATGTTATTTGTCATTCTTCATTCATGAGAATTTGTTTTCTTTGCAGATATTTGCAATAATAAAAATTCAATGATAAATATTCATATACAAATCTCTATATTCCTGTAAGAGATCTTCCCTGGTATATTTACATAGACGTTCCCTCGCGTATTTACATAGAAGTGGAACAGTGGAATTTCTTGATTCAGTTGTGTATGTACAAAAGCAGTTCCCTACATATCTTTTACATTATCACCAGAACATATATTTCCACCAATAGTGCTTGGAGCTTCCCACTGCTGCACATCCCTACCAATGATTATTATCAGACTTAACATTTTGCTTTTGCTAATATATGTATAGAATGGTATCTCATTATTTTAGGGTTTTTTTTTTTTTTTAATGTTTACTAACAATGAAGCTTAACATCTCTTCCATTTACTTATTTGGTATTTTGGTTTATGCTATATTAATTTATTAATTTTTTTACTTGCTAATTTTCCTGTTGGGTATTCTTTATATTTATTAAACATTTATTATACATTTGGGATATCAATCCTTTGTTGATTTTGTATGTTACAAATATTGTTGTCCATTGTATCACCTTTTAACTTTGACCTTTAAGGTATCTGGTACATTTCATCACCTCTTTGTGGTAAATTGATTTTATTAATGAACTCAGTTAATGATCTTCCTTTATATATGCTTTCTTTCTCTGAAAACACGTGATTCCCTTCCCCTTTGGTTATGGCTATCTGTTACTATCTTCAGTGAATAAAATGTTAGAAGACTTGTTGCATAAAAAGCCCTGGAAAGGTACTTGCACTTTTCTACCTCCTCTAGGTCATCTGCCGAGGAAGATAATAAGAACATGCCTGGGCTACTTTTCTCTTGAGCCCCATCATTATCATAATAAAAAGCTCAATCTAGCAAGTCCTATGCTAAATTGCTTCAGTCTTGTCTGACTCTTTGAGACCCTATAGACTGTAGCCCTCCAGGCTTCTCTGTCCATGAGATTTTCCAGGCAAGAATCTGGAGGGCATTGCCATGCCCTCCCCCTCAGGGATCTTCCTAACACAAGGATTAAACCCATGTCTCCTGTCTCCTGCATCAACAAACAGATTCTTTACCAATAGCATGACCTGGGAAGCCCCAGTCTAGCATTCTATAGATTAAAGAACATATGAGTAGAATGGAGTTGTCCTGGTTGTGGCCTTTTAGACCAGCCAGCGCCCGGCCCCCAGCCCCCAAATTTTAGGTTAACACAGGTCAAGTTGTTGAGGAAGGACAGTCAATTTTCTAGCCAGTTGAGCTAACACAGTGAATCCAGAATCTCAGCCAAGTGTAGCCAAATAAGAGAATCGAAGGTTCATAGCTGGTCTATGGGAAGCTAACATGTGGATCTACCACTGAGAATCAGGTAGTAAACCTCAGACTGCACATGGTTTATGCAGTCAGCAATCAGGAAGGAGAGAGGAATGTGAAGCAGATAAAGTGAGGACATTCTGGAAACTATCAGCACTTCTGTGTCTTTCTCTACTTTCATAGCACTGACTTTCATAGAGTAGCAGCTACTGCTTCACTTAACAACTTTTAACTTCTGAGCAAATTCCTCCTTCAGGGAACCTTTACTTGGAGCTACAGAGAAAATATGCATTCTGGGGAACAAAGTTCCAGTCTAATGAAGCTAATCTCTATAAACTGTCACAGAAGGCAGTTCCTTAACTTCAAAAAATTTATATAAAAATAAATCCAGGCAAAATAGCATATTTAACAGAGATACAGGTATTTCCTTTAATATTGAGAAGACAAGGTAGATCAGAATCACTACTACTATTAAACATAAAAATCCTGATCGATGCAAACAAATGAAAAAGAAAAGAGATACATAAGAAATAGATAAGAAAATCCCATAAAATTTTCATTTACATAGAAAGCCTTAGAAATCAATGAGAACAATAATATTTTTGATGGGCATTAGATCAAGATATATGAATCAAGAATGCTTTTATCACTATAAAAAGGTAATTAAAAATATAGTAGCAGATCTATATTATCTGCAACTGCAAAAAAAGAGAAAATTATAATGAACCTGCTCAAAATCCACATAACATTGGCTTTTTTAACAAATTTCTAAAAAATGATGACTTAGAAGAACACACATTTTGGAGAGGTCAGAAGTCCACAGTCAGTTTCATTGAATGGGTATCAAGGCATCAGCAAGACCATGTTCCCTCCCCAGGTTTTAGTGGAGGATACATTCCTGCAGTATTCCAGCTTCATGTGGCTGTTGGCATGCCTTGACTTGTACAGCATCATTTCAAATTTCTGCCTACAGGGTCACTGCCACCTTCTCTTCTGTGTTAAATATTCCTCTGCATTTCCTTCTTAAGAAAACTTGCAGATACTTTTAGGGTCAACCCAGATAATCCAGGATAATTTTCTCATCCACAAAAATAATATTCACAGATTCCAGAAGTTAGAAAGTGAACATCACGAAGGTCACTATTTAGCCTATCACAGATAGATTTTAAGCATGTTTATATATAAAGGGAGTTCCAAATAAATAAGGATTCCATATTTAGGGGAGAAATAATTACATGTTATAAACAGATCTATATTCTTCAAATTAATCTATATTACTTCTGCAACTCAAATAAAAACCCAAGCTAGATTTTATTTTTGAAATTGAGCAAACTGATTCTAAAATGTATATAGAAAAATAAAGATTCAAAAATATCTAGAGAAGCTTATGAAATGATATTACATTTCAAGAAATATTCCTGAAGAGATTTTAAGAAAACATTGAAAATTCTTGATAATTAAAATAATGCACTACTTATAAAAGTGGAATAAATGAAATCAATGAAAAAGAAAGAGATTTATACATGTGCAATATTAGTTGTTTAAAAGAAATGTAGGTGGAAATTATGGATTTTTAAAACAGTTTTATAAAATCTGGCATAGTACATCGACAAAACTAAAAATTGAAACCCTACTTTAACTTACATAAAAATATAACTCCAGATGTGTTTAAAGAGCTAACCATGAAGAATTGTGAACTGGGAAAGAAAATGAAGAATAACTTTTCATGTTGGACTGAGAAAGGATTTATTAAAGAAGACATAAGGAATGAAGTCACAAAGGTCAATTTGATGATGTTGCCTATATCACAATCAACAATATCTCTTTAATGAGTCATATATTCTTTTATACAGTCCATGTATTAAAATAAAGGAATATATTTGAAAGGGAAAATAAATTTTTAAGAAATAGAGCTGTTTTTGTAAAAGTGTATTTTTCATTGTGTGAGGATTTAAATGCCTTTTATAATGATATTTGAATTTCTTTTATGGAACATTTACTTATGTATTACTTGCTTGATTAAAAACACCTAAAATTAAAACAATTCCCCAAAAAATTGAAAGACTTACATGATATTTGTGGGTCTTACAGTTGTCGGTTTAACTTTATTTTTCATACTTTATCTTATTTTTTACCTTTCTACAATAAATATTCATGATTATAATATGAAAATAAATATTAATTTCAATAAGAATGTATATTTTTCTTTATTTTCTCATTTCTATTACTAGAAAATAAATGCAAAAGAAGTTTTGCAGTTCTAAAAATTAGTAAATTAGTGTAACTCCCTTTTGAATCATGGCTAACCAGTTTAAAATTATCTCTGATCCATTGTAAAATATAAACCAAGCTTTACATATTACTAGAATTATATTTATATATATATATATATAACGTGCAGTTTTTAATTTTTTTTTTCAGTCATCAGGATATGAAGTATTTAACATAATACTATTCAGCAATGGAAAAACTCTCAATAGACCACTAACATCTAATTTTATGTTGCCTTCAACCAATGAATTAAAAATTATATGTCATCACAAATAAGACTTCAGGAAATATTCACAATATTATATATCAATTTCCTCTACAATGGCAGAGTTAAAGTTGAACAGGAAAATTCTCAGTTGGAAAGTAACATAAAATTATTTTTACATTAATAGTAATAATTATCTATTGTTTTGCAAAAAAAGTCTTAGTTTCTCTGCTTTAGGGCAGAATTGTATTAAACTAGTGAATTCATATTCAGTTAAATGAAATAATTGTGTCTTAGGCCTATTATAAGTGACATTTTTCACAATAACTTAAAGTCACAAATATGATTTTAATTTCCTTCTTAAATGGTAAATTTATTGGAAACAATATACCGAAAAAGTACATTTTCCTTTTTAGAAAATATTAAGAGGTAAATGCCTTAAGAAAATATCAGAGGTAAACACAGGTACTATTGTTTCTAAGGCAATTCAGTGGAGATTGTGCAGGAATATACTACTGACTGAGCAGAAATGCAGTTTTTGTATCTGCAACATCTAACTAAAATGTATAGCTGTCTCCTATTAATAAGAAAAACATTTTTACAGCTCATATATAAACATAACTAATAGTTTATTACAAATATACTTACAAAAGGAGTGTGCTAAATTTTTAGCAATGCTTACTTTTGAATCTTTAATTTTACTTAAATAAATTATTAAATGGTGATTGTCTTATGCAGCATCTGGAATATACCAATTTTTAATGAGTAATCACTCATTTCAGGGACCATGATCTATGGCACACTCAGTGTAATATAAGCACTGTGTATTAAAACAAATTTCATTTGACACTGAAATACTTTGAAAAATGTTTTAACAGTATTTATAAAGACAGGTTTTAATCCCTCACTTCAGCATATGAACATAACTGACTGGGTGGGAGGCGTGAGCCTCTATCTAGTTTCTTTTTTGTATCCTGAAGTATCCTTCATCTAATTTTTTTCCTTCACATGACTCATTGATCTTGTTTCCAGATTTTAGCTAACTGCTTTTTGTGCTAATATGACCTGTACATCAGGAAACTACAGCAGAAATTCATGCGTGTGTGTGTGTTGGGGGTGGGGTGCTGGTTTACCACTGTGGTGGAATTAAAAGGCCATTGAAAATTCCACTAACTCAGACATCCGTATGCTATTAGGGCACACAATGTTTCAGATTCCATCACTGTGCTCATTCTTTCAGGTTAAATAAATTAAGAGGCATTCAATATTCACATTTAGCTTTAAATGTTGATATATAATTTATAAAACAGTTTTCACAAGGTTTTTATTCTCCAAGAGGTAAAATGAGTCATTCACATAGAATTAGGTAATGTGAGTTAATGCTGATCTGGTACAATCTGTTCATTTTTATAGATGAGAAATAAGTTCAGAGACAAAGCCTTACTCAAGATCATAAAAAAGAGAATGCTCTCCCTTTTCTATTTTTCCTAAAGAGCTATTTCCACTCTAATCACAGTACTTTCCTTTTCCATACTGATTATGATTTGTAGAAATGCGTCTGAGCTTTTTCAGCTGTGTGTCCTTTTTCTCAAGTTATTTGAAACTCACTAGAGAACAAACATGATGACTATTTGACACTTCCACCATTGAAGAAGGTGATGTTTCTCATGACAATATAGATTTGCTTCTTTTCAAACCATGGAAACCAAGAGCTATGATAGTATGTAGCCCAATAAATGAAAGACTGCTGACAAAATGATTTAATACAGACCGTGTAAAGTGTCAATTATTAAATGTTTCATACTCTGTGATAATGGACAAGGAGAGACAAATTACCACTTTGGTGACACATTAGAAAATATGCTCAGCAGAGATGAGGCACCTGAATTGTCAAGTTAGGAATGACCCCATTAGAACAGTAAGAATCATGGGAAAAGAAGGAAACAGAAGAAGGTTTGTTTTATATTGAATGACAGTGTGAGAGGTTATCCTGGATTTTCCCTACAGATTTAGTAAACACAGGGCTCATCCTTCAGCAGAATTTGGATCCTATAGGGTTACTTCTATAAGAGACTATTTTCCTGTTGTTTCTAGTGTATTTAATATTGATTCTTAGTAGCATTGAAACTGAGATTATAATCTTCAAATTAGAAATAAAGATATCATATAAACAAAACATGATCTCAATAGTTCATGTAATTCAATAATCAATATGATTCAGCTACTGTATAATAATCCTATTTGTATTCAGTGCTTTTAATGATTCCCATTATCTTTTTATCTATATGTGTGTATTTTATAGTGTCATATAGAGTAAATGATTTCAATTTTTTTTAACCTCCTCTTTCATGTTACTGTACACTAAATTTTAAAGTATATTAAGAGTATGGTCGGCTTCCCAGGTCACATTAGTGGTAAATAATTTACCTGACAATTCAGGAGAAATAAGAGACTTGGGTTGGATCCCTGGGTCAGGAAGATTTCCCTGAAGGAGGGCATGACAACCCACTCCAGTATTCTTGACTGGAAAATTCCTTGGAGAGAAGAGCCCAGCAAGCTATAGTCCATAGTGTTGTGAAGAGTTGGACATGATTGAAGCGACAAAGTATGCATGCAAGAATACAGTAGGTCTCTAGAGTTAATTCTGTTACATTACATATTTGCCACCTTTTCAAAGAAACTTTCTGTATCCCTATGCTCTCAAACTGTAATCTACATATACAACATCTGGGTGGTGGTGGCATTCAGTCACTCAGTCACATCTCTTTGTGGCCCCACGGACTGCAGCATGCCAGGCTTCCCTGTCCATCACCAACTCCTGTGGTTTACTCAAACTCATGTCCATTGAGTTGGTGATGCCATCCAACCATCTCTTCCTCTGTCACCCCCTTCTCCTTCTGCCTTCTATCATTGCCAGCATCAGGGTCTTTTCCAATGAGTCGGCTCTTCACATCAGCTGGCCAAAGTACTGGAGCTTCAGCATCAGTTCAATTCAGTAACTCAGTTGTGTCCAACTCTTTGTGACCCCATGGACTTCAGGAAGCCAGGTTCCCCTGTTCTTAACCAACTCCCGGAGCTTACTCAAACTCATGTCCATCGAGTCAGTGATGCCATCAAACGATCTCATCCTCTGTCATCTCCTTCTCCTCCTGCCTTCAATCTTTCTCAGCATCAGAATCTTTTCCAATGAGTCATTTCTTTGCATCAGGTGACTAAAAAGTTGGAGATTCAGCATCAGTCCTTCCAATGAATGTTCAGGGTTGATTCCTTTTATGATTGACCAGTTTGATCTTCTTGCAAAGGGACTTTCAAGAATCTTCAACACCATAGTTTGAAAGCATCAATTCTTTGGTGCTCAGTCTTCTTCAGGGTCCAAACCTCACATCATCACATCATCTGGGAGTCTTGTTAAATTTGGATTCAGTAGGTCTGGGTTTCTACATTACTAACAGTCTCTCTAGGGAAGATGAAGCTGCTACAGGACAGTGGGTGAATAGCAATTAGGAGCAGGGTTTCAAGACCAGCAAAACCAGCAGCACTTGGGATGTTGTTAAAAAGACATTCCTGGGCTATATATTAATCTCTGAGGGTGGACCCAGGAACCCCAGGAACCACTGTCAAATGCTTCCAACATTTTCTTTATTTTTCTGTATGCTAATGGGCCTTAAACAAGAACTGTATATAATATAAATAAATAAGTCTATAACCAGGCTAAAGGGGGAGGGAGAAGTAAACATGTAGAGCACATAGGTTTTTAGGGCAGTGAAAATTCTATATGATATTATAATGATGGATACATGTTATTTTACATTTTCCCAAACCCACAAAGTACCCTATACCAAAGTGAACCCTAATGTTAAATATGAACTTTGAGTGATAAAGATGCATTAGCACAGGTTCATCAATTGCAACAAACATTACCACTGTAATGAGGGTGCCCAGAGTGGAGGAAGTTGTGCATGTTTACAAACAGGAAATATGTGGGAACTTGGTAACTTCTGCTCAGTTTTGCTATGGACGTGAAACTGCCTTAAAAACTAAAATTTTTAATTAAAAATATATAATTGAAAACTTATGAGTAAAATTTTTCAGTTAATGAGTTAACAAGTTGGTTCCATATATACTAAATTAAACTTAACTTTTCAACAAACTTTTTATTAAAGTTTAAAAATGCATATTAAAAATACATATTAATATTTGATGATGTTTTTATGATATGAACACCTGGAAGTTTAAGATACAACATGAACAATATTAACTTCATTTCACTTGTAATATTTAAAGGTCTTTACCCAGCATTTCTGCTGCTGGGTTCCTTTGGGAAAGAAGTTATATTTTGTTTATCTGTGAATTCCTAAGATCTGTATTTCAGTTCAGTTCAGTTCAGTTGCTCAGTCATGTCCGGGTTTAGACAGCCTTTGGTGCTGTGGAGCAAGGACATCAGTCAGTCAGTCAGTCAGTCAGTCAAACAAATGTCATGTTTAAGGTTGGCATACGGTCCTATAAGCCTCCTCCTACACTTAGTTCAGTTGCTCAGTTGTGTCCAACTCTTTGCGACCCCACGAATCGCAGCATGCCAGGCCTCCCTGTCCATCACCATCTCCCGGAGTTCACTCAGACTCATGGCCATCGAGTCAGTGATGCCATCCAGCCATCTCATCCTCTGTCATCCCCTTCTCTTCCTGCCCCCAATCCCTTGCAGCATCAGAGTCTTTTCCAATGAGTCAACTCTTCAGATGAGGTGGCCAAAGTACTGGAGTTTCAGCTTTAGCATCATTCCTTCCAAAGAAATCCCAGGGTTTATCTCCTTCAGAATGGACAGGTTGGATCTCCTTGCAGTCCAAGGGACTCTCAAGAGTCTTCTTCAATACCACAGTTCAAAAGCATCAATTCTTCGGTGCTCTGCCTATAGGCATATAATAACCAATTTTTTAAAATATAAGAATGAGCAAACATAAAATAACCATGATAACTGTGACATTTTCTCAATTAGACAATGCCCTAAATAAGCTAGTATTAACTACTTGTTGTTCATAAATCTTTAGTGAGTAATATCAGTGGGATATCAGGTTAAAAAGTATATGAAGAAATATTTTGTCACTAGAATTATTTAAAATTGCCATATGGTAATAGAGAAAAACAGGGCATCCTTTATTTACTGTTATTATTGCATTTAAATTGTCTGCAGGCAAGTCTTATTTTCTGAAAGAGGAGAGAACAATAACCACTGCCCATAACCTCTTGCTGTGTTCCAAAGAGTACCTACCATCATTACATATATATATATATACATCTTTATTATATATATATAATTATTACTTATATTTGTTTTAATATAATCATTATAAACTAAAAATTTCTTCATAACAAATCAACTTCAAGGTAAATTGGGAATAATTGAAATATAGTTAACGTCCTATAGGTTAGAATAAGTATAAGAGTAGTGATCTCACTTTCACTTTTCACTTTCATGCATTAGAGAAGGAAATGGCAACACACTCCAGTGTTCTTGCCTGGAGAATCCCAGGGACGGCGGAGCTTGGTAGGCTGCCGTTTATGGGGTTGCACAGAGTTGGACACGACTGAAGCGACTTAGCAGCAACAGTGATTGCTTTATTAAATATTTTGAGCAGTCTTTTGGATAAAGGTAGCATTTTGCTGGAGTAGCTGTGAAGAGATACCCCAAGTCCAAGGTAAGAGAAACCCAAGTAAGACAATAGCTGTTGCGAGAGGGCATCAGAGGGCAGACACACTGAAACCATAATCACAGAAAACTAGTCAATCTGATCACATGGACCACAGACTTGTCTAACTCAATGAAACTAAGCCATGCCCATGGGGCCACCCAAGACGGGCAGGTCATGGTGAAGAGGTCTGACAGAATGTGGTCCATTGGAGAAGGGAATGGCAAACCACTTCAGTATTCTTGCCTTGAGAACCCCATGAACAGTATGAAAGGCAAAATGATAGGATACTGAAAGAGGAACTCCCCAGGTCGATAGGTGTCCAATATGCTACTGGAGATCAGTGGAGAAATAACTCCAGAAAGAATGAAGGCATGGAGGCAAAGCAAAAACAATAGCCAGTTGTGGATGTGACTGATGATAGAAGCAAGATCTTATGCTGTAAAGAATAATATTGCATAGGAACCTGGACTGTTAGGTCCATGAATCAAGGCAAAATGGAAGTGGTCAAACAGGAGATGGTAATAGTGAACGTCAACATTCTAGGAATCAGCGAACTAAAATGGACTGGAGTGGGTGAATTTAACTCAGATGACCATTATATCTACTACTTCAAGCAGGAATCCTTTAGAAGAAATGGAGTAGCCATCATGGTCAACAAAAGAGTCTGAAATGCAGTACTTGGATGCAATCTCAAAAACGACAGAATGATCTCTGTTCATTTCCAAGGCAAACCATTCAATATCATGGTAATCCAAGCCTATGCCCCAACCAGTAATGCTGAAGAAGCTGAAGTTGAAGGGTTCTATGAAGACCTACAAGACCTTTTAGAACTAACACCTAAAAAAGATGTCCTTTTCATTATAGGGGACTAGAATGCAAAAGTAGGAAGTCAAGAAACACCTGGGGTAACAGGTAATTATGGCCTTGGAATATGGCATGAAGCAGGGTAAAGGCTAATAGAGTTTTGCAAAGAGAATGCACTGGTCATAGCAAACACCCTCTTCCAAAAACACAAGAGAAGACTCTACACATGGACATCACCAGGTGGTGAACACTGAAATCAGGTGATTATATTCTTTGCAGCCAAAGATGGAGAAGCTCTATACACTCAGCAAAAACAAGACCAGAAGCTGACTGTGGCTCAGATCATGAACTCCTTATGGCCAAATTCAGACTTAAATTGAAGAAAGTGGGAAAAACCACCAGACCATTCAGGTATGACCTAAATCAAATCCCTTATGTTTATACTGTGGAAGTAAGAAATAGATTTAAGGGACTAGATCTGATAGATAGAGTGCCTGATGATCTATGGACAGAGGTTCATGACATTGTAGAGGAGACAGGGAGCAAGACCATCCCCATGGAAAAGAAATGCAAAAAAGCAAAATGGCTGTCTGAGGAGGGCTTACAAATAGCTGTGAAAAGAAGAGAAGCAAAAAGCAAAGGAGAAAAGGAAAGATATAAGCAACTGACTGCAGAGTTCCAAAGAATAGCAAGGAGAGATGAGAAAGCCTTCTTCAGCGATCAGTGGAAAAAAAAAAATAGAGGAAAACAACAGAATGGGAAAGACTGGAGATCTCTCCAAGAAAATTAGAGATACCAAGGAAACATTTCATGCAAAGATGGGCTCAATAAAGGACAGAAATGGTATGGACCTAACAGAAGCAGAAGATATTAAGAAGAGGTGGCAATAATATACATAATTGTACAAAAATATCTTCATGACCAAGATACTCATGATGGTATGGTCACTCACCTAGAGCCAGACATCCTGGAATGTGAAGTCAAGTGGGCCTTAGGAAGTATCACTATGAACAAAGCTAACACAGGTAATGGAATTCCAGATGAGCTTTTCAAATCCTGAAAGATCATGTTGTGAAAGTACTGCACTCAGTATGCCAGCAAATTTGGCAAACTCAGCAGTGGCCACAGGACTGGAAAAGGTCAGTTTTCATTCCAATCCCAAAGAAAGGCAATGCCAAAGAATGCTCAAACTACTGCACAATTGGACTCCTCTCACACGCTAGTAAAGTAATGCTCAAAATTCTCAAGCCAGGCTTCAGCAAAACATGAACCATGAACTTCCAGTTGTTCAAGCTCATTTTAGAAAAGGCAGAGGAACCCGAGATCAAATTGCCAACATCCGCTGGATCATCGAAAAAGCAAGAGAGTTCCAGAAAAAAACTCTATTTCTGCTTAATTGACTATGCCAAAGTCTTTGATTTGTGTGAATCAAAATAAACTGTGGAAAATTCTGAAAGTGATGGGCTTACCAGACCACCTGACCAGCCTCTTGAGAACCCTATATGCAGGTCTGGAAGCAACAGTTAGAACTGGACATGGAACAACAGACTGGTTCCAAATTGGAAAAGGAGTACATCAGGCTGTGTATTGTCACCCTGCTTATTTAACTTCTATGCAGATTACATCATGAGAAACGCTGAGCTGGAAGAAGCACAAACTGGAATAAGATTGCCAGGAGAAATATCAATAACCTCAGATATGCAGATGACACCACCCTTATGGCAGAAAGTGAAGAGGAACTGAAAAGCCTCTTGATGAAAGTGAAAAAGGAGAGTGAAAAAGTTGGCTTAAAAATCAACATTCAGAAAATGAAGATTATGGCACCTGGTCCCATCACTTCATGAGAAATAGAGGGGGAAACAGTAGAAACAGTGTCAGACTTTATTTTTGGGGGCTCCAAAATCACTGCAGATGGTGATTGCAGCCATGAAATTAAAAGACACTTAGTCCTTGGAAATAAAGTTAAGACCAACCTAGATAACATATTCAAAAGCAGAGACATTACTTTGCCAAGAAAGGTCCATCTAGACTCCACCAGAAAATTACTAGAGCTCATCAATGAATATAGTAAAGTTGCAGGATATAAAATCAACACACAGAAATCCCTTGCATTCCTATACACTAATAATGAGAAAATAGAAAAAGAAATTAAGGAAACAATTCCATTCACCATTGCAATGAAAAGAATAAAATACTTAGGAATATATCTACCCAAAGAAACTAAATACCTATATATAGAAAACTATAAAACACTGATGAAAGAAATCAAAGAGGACACTAATAGATGGAGAAATATACCATGTTCATGGATTGGAAGAATCAATATAGTGAAAATGAGTATACTACCCAAAGCAATTTACAAATTCAATGCAATCCCTATCAAGCTACCAGCCATATTTTTCACAGAACTAGAACAAATAATTTCAAGATTTGTATGGAAATACAAAAAACCTCGAGTTGCCAAAGCAATCTTGAGAAAGAAGAATGGAACTGGAGGAATCAACTTGCCTGACTTCAGGCTCTACTACAAAGCCACAGTCATCAAAACAGTATGGTACTGGCACAAAGACAGACATATAGATCAATGGAACAAAATAGAAAGCCCAGAGATAAATCCACACACATATGGACACCTTATCTTTGACAAAGGAGGCAAAAATATTCAATGGAGTAAAGACAATCTCTTTAACAAGTGGTGCTGGGAAAACCGGTCAACCACTTGTAAAAGAATGAAACTAGATCACTTTCTAACACCGCACACAAAAATAAACTCAAAATGGATTAAAGATCTAAATGTAAGACCAGAAACTATAAAACTCCTAGAGGAGAACATAGGCAAAACACTCTCAGACATAAATCACAGCAGGATCCTCTATGATCCACCTTCCAGAATTCTGGAAATAAAAGCAAAAATAAACAAATGGGATCTAATTAAAATTAAAAGCTTCTGCACAACAAAGGAAAATATACGCAAGGTGAAAAGACAGCCTTCTGAATGGGAGAAAATAATAGCAAAGGAAGCAACTGAAAAACAACTAATCTCAAAAATATACAAGCAACTTATGCAGCTCAATTCCAGAAAAATAAACGACCCAATCAAAAAATGGGCCAAAGAACTAAATAGACATTTCTCCAAAGAAGACATACAGATGGCTAACAAACACATGAAAAGATGCTCAACATCACTCATTATCAGAGAAATGCAAATCAAAACCACAATGAGGTACCACTTCGCACCAGTCAGAATGGCTGCTATCCAAAAATCTGCAAGCAATAAATGCTGGAGAGGGTGTGGAGAAAAGGGAACCCTCCTACACTGTTGGTGGGAATGCAAACTAGTACAGCCACTATGGAGAACAGTGTGGAGACTCCTTAAAAAATTGCAAATAGAACTACCTTATGACCCAGCAATCCCACTGCTGGGCATACACACCGAGGAAACCAGAATTGAAAGAGACACATGTACCCCAATGTTCATCGCAGCACTGTTTATAATAGCCAGGACATGGAAACAACCTAGATGTCCATCAGCAGATGAATGGATAAGAAAGCTGTGGTACATGTACACAATGGAGTATTACTCAGCCGTTAAAAAGAATTCATTTGATTCAGTTCTGATGAGATGAATGAAACTGGAGCCGATTATACAGAGTGAAGTAAGCCAGAAAGAAAAACACCAATACAGTATACTAACACATATATATGGAATTTAGAAAGATGGCAATGATGACCCTGTATTCAAGACAGCAAAAAAGACACAGCTGTGTATAACGGACTTTTGGACTCAGAGGGAGAGGGAGAGGGTGGGATGATTTTGGAGAATGGCATTCTATCATGTATACTATCATGTAAGAATTGAATCGCCAGTCCATGTCTGACGCAGGATACAGCTTGCTTGGGGTTGGTGCATGGGGATGACCCACTGAGATGTTATGGGGAAGGAGGGGAGGGGGGTTCATGTTTGGGAACACATGTAAGTATTAAAGATTTTAAAATTTAAAAAAAAATAAAAAAATTAAAAAAAAAAAAAAAGGCTATGGTTTTTCCTGTGGTCATGTATAGATGTGAGAGTTGGACTGTGAAGAAGCCTGAGCGTGAAGAATTGATGCTTTTGAACTGTGGTGCTGGAGAGTCCCTTGGACTGCAAGGAGATCCAACCAGTCCATACTAAAGGAGATCAGTCTTGGGTGTTCATTGGAAAGACTGATGCTGAAGCTGAAACTCCAGTACTTTGGCCACCTCATGCGAAGAGTTAGAAAAGACTCTTTCCTCATTGGAAAGAGTTGGGGAGGGATGCTGGGAGGGACTGGGGGCAGAAGGAGAAGGGGACAACAGAGGATGAGATGGCTGGATGGCATCATCGATTCAATGGACATGAGTTTTGTAAATTCCGGGATCTGATGATGGACAGGGAGGCCTGATGTGCTGTGATTCAGGCCTGGCATGCTGTGATTCCTGTTGCAAAGAGTCGGACAGGACTGAGCGACTGAATTGCACTGAAGCATTAATCTCTCTTGCTCATTGTTTTCTTCTTTATCTCTCATTAAACTTTACAAATTTCCTTTACTTTAAGCCTGGACATGACCAACCATATGATGTTCTACCACTTAAGAAAGATATCCTTTGTAATCCTGGCTTAGGAAAGCAATAAAGATGGATGGTAACTGTAATCAGCAAGTTCATCCTGTTACATTTTATGCTCAAACTTTTGATTACTTGTCTATTTATTTTGTAATAACATGCAATTTTTACTACAGTTTTGTAGGATATGTAAGGAATAATATTTAAAGCATAGATTTGATTATGGGATGCAATGGTAGCAATCTAATTGAAATCACCTTTTATACGACCATGCTTCTTGTTTTCTATTAAGAATGATTTTTTTTTTCCTTAAGAAGAATGTATGGCCCTACTGACTAAAATAGTATGCATATGAAATACTTTCCTGTTATCCCAGCACCTTAATCTGTTACTTAATTCTGTTATTTATATATTTGTAAACCCCATATCTATGGCTCTTTGTTCTTTCTCTAAAGAACATAAAACACTCAAGGTCCTATCAGTAAAGCATTTTAAAGTAGTGGCTAAGAGTGTAGTAAAAGTAATCAGATATAACTGGGTTTAAATTCTGACTCTTACTTGTTATCTAGTGTTTTCTACAAAATTTATCTAATTTGAATACACCTTAATTTATAGAAACTTTGCAGAACAAAGACAAATTAGAATACATTTCAGGATTATTCTGAGGAGTTTAGTAAGTAGATATTTGTAAGATGTTTGTTTTAATGTCTGAAACATACAAAGCATTTCATTCTATTAGTATTTGTTATTATTTTTCATGTTCTCTTTACAGATATTATAGTCGTTTTGACAGTGTGCAAAGAAGGGAGTTTAACAGCTGACTGAAGGGAATGCAAAGGAGAAATTCCTAAAAATTATGCCTCAGTGCCTCTGGATTTTCAGCTAGTCCTAAATAGGGAGTATGGCCAAAGGCTGACATGTTCTAATCAAAGTTTAAGCTCATCACCAGGTAATTTATTCACATCAAATAAATAAAGACCAAAGACTTATAAAATCTTCCCTACAGATTATTAATCAAGGAAAACTGTAACAATAAGTCTTACTTTTCCCACAAAGTTATAGCAAAGTTATATTAATCTGGACTTCAATTTTATTTACTTTCAGACAAAAAATTGAAAAATAGTTTCTTCCTTTTCTGTTGGCTTAGCAGTCTCATAATTCAGCAGTATTTTAAATAATTAGGTAACAGAAACTGGGTAATGAGCATGATAATCCTTTCAACATCCCACTTGTATTTTTTTTTTTTTCTTACCATGTTTTCTACCCTATGTTTGAAGCATTTCTCTCTCTCTCTCTTTTTTTTTTAAGTGCTTCCATCTTGGGAGCAGAAATGACAACATGGTGTGTTAGAAGCGATTAATGCCTGTCTAGAGAGCACAGTGAAACATGAGTACCTTCAGTATCACCCAGGCAAGCATTAATCAGTCCCCAGTACAGCCTGCAGTGACTTTTTGTGATAATAAAAAAGAAATTTTTCCCAAAATGTATGTCAGAAATGTGTGTTGCAAGTATTTCTCTGAAAAGAAATAGTTTTTGATGAAAGCATTTTCTTTTAATATGAAATGAAACATTTTCTGATTTGTCACACAGCACATCAGTTCTAGGGTGGTTAGGAAAATATACCACTTACAACTCAAAAAAATGAGTGGCGGTTGTAAATTATATCAAAGCCCATTACACAAAGAGAATGTTCCTGAAAGCTAGGTAATACCACATATATACATAAGGGTTATCAAAAACCCATTAAATTCGACCCATTTAGGTTTTCCAGCTGAGATTAATTTCCCAACATAGCATCCCCCTTTTACAGAAAACCTTTCTTTTTCAGACGCTCTTATTCTCATGGGACCATTCCACAATTTCCCTGATAGCCAGGGGCTAACCAGCAATCCTTCACAATCTCGTAAGACATTTCATTTAAATTTATATTGAGAAATTTATAGTCTTATTAAGTTGTCTTCCCCTGAGATTCATTTTGCCGTGTTTCATTGGTATGTCATTTTAAATAGGTGCCATTTAAAAGCTTGCCCCATATTTTTATGGGCCACACTACAATCAAATGAGGTTAAATCACAACTTGAGTGTTTCCATGTGGATAACCAAAGGAGATATTTTTCAGTACTTTGGTTTTGTATTATTCATTCACATGTGCTGGTTAAAGTTTCTTTGATTGCTCAACATATATGTCTACCTCTTATAATAAAGATAATCATTACACAAGATCAATGACTGCCCATATTAAAAAGAAACATAGTTATAACTTAATAAGCAAGCATTTTTTTCATCTTAATATGTCTACTTGATCACTGAGACAGTATTTTTTGATCCCAGTAATTAGGTGAGGCATTCCTTTCCTCTTTTCCAAAGCCAGATCTTTCACTGTAAATCTCAGACCCAATAAAGATCCAAAGCTTATTTCAGCTGTAATAGCGAATTTTGAAAGCTCCTCATCTACATGTCCTTGAACAAATTATCTTTTCTTTATATTCTGGTGAAAAAGATCAAGCTATTTTGGAACAACTGAGTTTCCTCAAATCTGACACATGAGGAGTATTCCCGATGGGAGCTTTGGGAAGCAGTTCAGAAAACATTGCTCTACAGTAGGGACCCTTGGCAGTCATCCTCAGCAATAAAACTGTTCAGAAGATGATGATAGTGACTATGTTCATTTCTTAGGGCTGCTATAACAAAGTACCACAAAATGAGTGTCTTAAAACAACAGAAATGCATTGCCTCATTGTTCTGGAAGCTATCTGAAGGGTCACTCTCTCTCCCAGAACTCTAGGAAAGAATTTCCCCTAACCCTTACAAGCTTTCTCTTCCCATCTCCTTCCCTTTCTTGCTCATTTTCTCTCACTTTTTGTTTTCACTGAATCTTTTTGGATTATCAGAAGAGTAATGTTAGTAGAAGAGGTTAAATGTGAGAAAAGAAATAATTTTTAAAAAGTTGTTGGTATAGCCAAAAGATGTACTAACTTAGAAAGAAAATACTTTTCGTAAATTTTGACATCAAAGTAACTATATAATGTTGAGCACACCAATTAATTACATTGGGGTGCAGTTTTCTGATTTATACAATTTAAAAAGGATTACTCAACTTTCAGATATATAAAGCATGTATACATCCAGAAGATATATGAAGGAGGTGCTAGTAGAAATAATATTTTTAAAAAGTTGCTAGCAAATTGCTAGTAAACCCATGTTATGAATTCCATTTAATAGATATTTTTATGTATGCCCCTAAGTGATATCTGTTCTCTTTTGACCCAAAAAGGCATCTCAAAATGAAAATTAGAAGATAAAACTTGGTAAACCGTGGGAGCAGTGATCTCCAATTAAATAGTATCATATTTAAAGCATACATAAACTAAATATTGAGCAGAAATCATGTTTTAGATATTACTCCAATTGATGTATTTGAATGGCTGTAACAATTTGAGAATATCTGAATTAATTACACATAACTTAAAAGGTTCACTTATTTGTATTTTGAAAAGGAAATCAGAATTGACCCTAGATTATCTGGTAACAATATTTACAAATTTTGAGTAAATATAGGTATGAAAGAATCACTCAAAGAACTATACAGTCCATTAAGGGAGCATATTTATTAAGGGCCTGTATATCAGGCTTTCTCTTAGGGATTTGCATGCACAATCTTATTTAGCTTTTACTGAAGTTCCATAAGTAATATGTGAATATATGATAGTTTCTGATATAAAAGAGGGGACACTGAGGCTTAAGAAATTGAATACTTAATAAATACTTGATAAAATGCTTTATTAACTATGCCAAAGCCTTTGACTGTGTGGATCACAAGAAGCTGGACAATTCTTAAAAAGATGGGAACACCAGACCACATGACCTGCCTCCTGAGAAATCTATATGCAGGTCAGGAAGCAACAGTTAAAACTGGACATGGGACAACAAACTGGTTCCAAATAGGAAAAGGAGTACATCAAGGCTGTATTTTGTCACCCTGTTTATTTAACTTATACGCAGAGTACATCATGAGAAACGCTGGGCTGGATGAAGCACAAGTTAGAATCAAGATTGCCGGGAGAACTATCAATAACCTCAGATATGCAGATGACACCACCCTATGACAGAAAGTGAAGAAGAACTAGAGAGCCTCTTGCTAAAAGTTAAAGAGGAGAGTGAAAAATTTGGCTTAAAACTCAACATTCAGAAAACTAAGATCATTGCATCTGATCCCATCACTTCATGGCAAATAGATGGGGAAACAGTGGCAGACTTTATTTATGAAATTATGAAATTAAAAGATGCTTACTCCTTGGAAGAAAAGCTATGACCAACCTAGATAGCATATTCAAAAGCAGAAATATTACTTTGCCAAAAAAAGTCCATCTAATCAAAACTATGGTTTTTCCATTAGTCAAGTATGGATATAAGAGTTGGACAATAAAGCAAGCTGAGTGCTGAAGAGTTGATGCTTTTGAAGTGTGGTGTTGGAGAAGACTCTTGAGAGTCCCTGGGACTGCAAGGAATCCAACCAGTCCATCCTAAAGGAAATCAATCAGTCCTGAATGTTCATTGGAAGGACTGATGCTGAAACTGAAACTCCAATCCTTTGGCCACTTGAAGCTAATAACTTACTCATTTGCAAAGACCCTGATGTTGGGAAAGATTGAAGGCTGGAAGAGAAGGGGACAACAGAGGACAAGATGGTTGGATGGCATCACCGACTCAATGGACATGAATTTAGGCAAGCTCCTGGAGTTGGTGATGGACAGGGAAGCCTGGCATGCTGTGATATACGGGGTCACAAAGAGTCGGACACAACTGAGTGACTGAACTGAACTGGTAAAGGATGAAAGAGAACTGCAAATTCTGGTTTACCTGAGTCCAAACCTGACGTTATTTTCTCAGTATGAAGGCATAAGACGCAATAAAAATTGTTCTTGCCCATGAGCCATTTGTAATATCCTTTGTGAAAATTATATATGAAAAGTTACTGTCTTGCCCTGGTCTCCATGGTCTAATGCTACCACCCTAATCTAAGTCACCATCCTCCCCTGTATACACACTGATTGTTACAATAAGCTAAATAATAAGCTACTAAGCAGTGAGGCGAATTTGTGGGAAATGATTATAGCAATAAGGAATAAACTAAGAATAGCTTTAAAGAAGAAATAATATAAGAGCAAGGTTTTGAAGAATGTATAAGTTAAAGTGATTGAGATTAAACATGAAGTGCTGGGAAAGCCTTTCTGTTAAAAAAAAAATGGAACAAACAAATATAAGAAAGTGTAGAGATACTTAAGAACTGGTGGTACATTTGATGGTATATGAGTGAGTATAGGAAAATACCCATAATATTTGCTGAAAAGACCTATTAAGATTTTATTTTTGAGAGCCTGGAGGTTATGAAAAGACAAAGTTTAATACTATTAAACAGTGAGAATGATTAGGTAATTATTTAGGAGTGTTTATTTTTATGGTGGTCAGTGATGATTGAGGTCCTAAGGCTAATTAAGAACTAAGCAACTGAACAAAAAAGTAATAGTTTATATCACAGTGCTGATAATTTAGCAGAAAGAATATACAAGTTTTGCAATTATTAGGATATATGATGTGAAAAACTTTAGAGTATTACTTTTAAATATTCATTCAGGGTAATTACAAAATGGGACTTGCCAGTTAATTTGAGTAGAATTGTGATAAAGAAATAATCTATGGGAAAATAATGAATTTGGATATGATTATTATGTGTGACATGTCAGTGCATATTTAGGTCATTATCTTTTGCAACCTATGTGATCTACTCCTAGAACTTTAGAAAAAGATTGTAATATATACATTTGTTCATTACCTTCAAGTGTCATCTCTGTGCAACTAAGGGACTGATGAAATATATCAAAGAAAATGTAAAAGAAGAAAACAGTTTAAAACAAAATTCTAAAAACATATACTAGATTAAGAAAAGAATGCTATAAAAAGAAAGGAGAGGTATCAAAGTAAAGTTCATGGCACACTGGAAGAAAGTAGACAGGACGTTGATCCCAGAGAAACTGGCAGTTCCAGATGGACAACTTGAAAATTAGTGAACATGGAGGTCCATTTCTAAAACTAGTAAAAAATGGCCAAAATAGACCAGAATTTACTGACTAAAAACCACAAGAATATAAGAAACATCAATTTCTACTTGTTTTAAAGACTCCTCATATTTGAGATGCTTTTTTTTCTACAGTGTGACAAGACTTGCCATCATGTCAATGACAGGATTAGCGCTATCAATTCAGTCGCTAAGTCGTGTCCGACTCTTTGCGACCCCATAAACCGCAGGATGCCAGGCCTCCCTGTCCATCACCAGCTCTTGGAATTTACCCAAACTCATGTCCATTGAGTCAATAATGGCATCCAACCATCTCATCCTCTGTCGCCCCCTTCAGGGGAGGAGGAGACTCCCACCTTCAATCTTTCCCAGCATCAGGGTCTTTTCAAATGAGTCAGTTCTTCACATCAGATGGCCAAAGTATTGCAGTTTTAGCTTCAGTATCACTCCTTCCAATGAACATCCAGGACTGATCTCCTTTAGGATGGACTGGTTGGATTTCTTGCAGTCCAAAGTACTCTCAAAAGTCTTCTCCAACACCACGATTCAAAAGCATTAATTCTTCGGTGCTCAGCTTTCTTTATAGTCCAACTCTCACATCCATACATGACTACTGGAAAAACCATAGCCTTGACTAGACGGACCTTGTTGGCAAAGTAATTCATCTGCTTTTTAATGCTATACAGGTTGGTCATAACTTTGCTTCCAAGGAGTAAGCGTCTTTTAATTTCATGGCTGCAATCACCATCTGCAGTAATTTTGGAGCCCAGAAAAATAGTCAGTCACTGTTTCCACTGTTTCCCCATCTATTTGCCATGAAGTGATGGGACCAGTTGCCATGATCTTCATTTTCTAAATGTTGAGCCTTAAGCCAACATTTTCACTCTCCTCTTTCACTTTCACCAAGAGGCTCTTTAGTTAGATTGCGATAAGATCATTCAATATCTGGAAGTGAAAGTGAAAGTGAAAATTGCTCAGTCGTATCTGACTGTTTTCAACCCCATGGACTATACAGTACATGGTATTCTCCAGGCCAGAATACTGGAATGGGCAACATTTACCTTCTGCATGGCATCTTTCAAACCTAGGGATCAAAACAAGGTCTCCTGCATTTCAGGCAGACTCTTCACCAGCTGAGCCACAAGGGAAACCCAAAAATAAAGGAGTGGGTGGCCTATCCCTTCTTCAGCAGATCTTCCAGACTCAGGGATCCAATCGGGGTCCTCCTGCATTGTAGATGGATTCTTTACCAACTGAGCTAAATAGATGAGATCAAAAAAGAACCAATGTTGTGTTATGTCAAGTAACAGTGAAGTTTTGATTAATTCTAATCTATAGAGTATAGTTGTTATTGTTGCTATTGTTTTGTTCCCCTCTCAGCTTCCCAGGTGGCTCAGTGGTAAAGAATCAGCCTGCAATGCAGGAGCTACAGATTCAATGCCTAGTTCAAGATCCCCTGGAGGAGGAAATGACAACTCCAGTATTCTTGACTGAAAAATCCTATGGACATAGGAGTCTGGCAGGCTATAGTTCACAGGGTCTCAGAGTCAGGCACGACTGAGCATGCACACATGCAAGCAAATACTTCACTGAAGCTTTTGAAAATACTTTTTGCTTTACTTTTAGTTATCTGTATTATTTAACTTCTTGTTTATTTTCTAAACTTGTCTCAACATCAGGAAATTAGGAATAATTTTTACTTAGGTGAAACTCATGTACCAACATCAGGAATCTTCCATAAATTAATGTCTTTAGCAAAACAGGAATGTTTTGGAAATTAATGCATTAATTGAAGTACATTAAACTATATAGGCATTTTTTGGGAAAAAAAAAAAAAAAGGCCTTTGATCAGGCACCGAGTAGACAGCAAAACTTGTTAAACAGAAGCTATTTTTAAAATAAGCAGCCCAAAGAGAAACACAGTTTGTTATTTTTTTGTAGTGAATTTTTCAGTGTTTGAAAAACTCACATGTGCTGTTTTTACCAAATGTTTTTATTCAAGTGTTGTGAAAGAGTTAATATCATTTTGAATATGGAAATATGGAAGGAACATGCATAGTACATCCAAAGGGCAAAGTTTTGTGAAATTTTGTACTATTGTTAAATTAGCAATTTGACAATAGAAGGAGAGAAAACAAATAGTGATTCCTCATGTCTGACAGTTATCGACAGGGTCCTGACAGAAGTTAATGTGGAAATGTAGTACTAATTTATTGATGACAATACCTTTAAGAAGGCCAACTATGGGGTCTTTTCTTGGTAACTATGTCAAAGAGACGGGGAAAATGATAGAATACTAAGATTCATCCACTGATGTACTTGGAATGCTGAGATTAAACAGCATGCAGAAGTTTTAGGTCTGAAGGGAGTAATTTGGAAAATAGAAAAGATAGAAATAGGAAATAGGTCAAAGTAAAGATTCCCAGAATGAAAGATCTTGGTGGCAGAGAACTTCTGAGGTATGGCATGTTCCATGGTAATTTTTTTTTTTTTTCTTTTAACAAACTTATATTCATCCTACTTTGAAATACCAAGTATTCTTCTATATGCTGGGAATAAAGCAGTGTACCTACAGAAGCAAAAAAAAAAAAAAAACTCCTTGTATTCACACATGTTAAATTCTAATATGAAAAGATAGACAAAAATAAAAAATCAAACATAGAGATCAGATGTTGATAAATGGTATGGAGAAAAATATTGCAGACTAAGATTTAAGGAATCGAAGACTAAGGGATTGCTATTTTATGTGGGATTAACAGAGAAAGTGCTGATGTGTTGATGATTATGAGAAATCTGAAAAAGAAAAAATGAAGAGTGAACAGTTCTGACAGAGGAATGTTTCAGAGAGAGAAAAGTACCTTCAAAGGTCTGTAATAGGGCCTTATTTGATGTCTTCCAGGCACTAGTATTGAGTAAGTGAGAGGAAAAGAGGTAGATATTCAGACACCAGAAGGCTAGATCATAAGGGGCCTCAGTACTAGTACTTCTTTGCCCAGTGGAAGGAACTTCTTTATGTTGAAGAGTTGTAAGAAGATGGCATTAATAATCTGACTTTCATTTTTGATTCTCTGTTGATTTATGGGAAGGAATAAGGGTATGAGGATGGAAGGCAGCTAGAAAGCTATTATAATAATCTTGGTGAAAGATAATAGTACTTTGGATCGTGATGGGTATGGCGAGAAGTCAGATATAACTTAAATTTGAGCTGCAAAACTTTGCTGATGGGTTGTAATGGGCTTTGAGGGAAAGAGTAAAGATAACTCCAAGGTTTTGGGGTGAACCTCTGAAGGAAAGCTATCCATATATATTGCATCTTTCAAAATTAAAACTCTACTCCCAGATTTAATTTTGAAGGTTCCTTGTGGAGTAGTAACTTTCATATTTAATTACCATTATTTTAGTTAAATTTCAGAAGGGAGTAGGGATAAATAAGCATGTTCGGTTCTCCTTGTTTAATGAAAATCTAATAATTCATTTCCTACTTACTATCTACCTGGGATGTGTGTAGAATCTATTTGGTTTATTAAATTAATGCAAACAGATTAATCATGCAAAATTAATCATGCATTTTCTAAGAGACAAATAATTTTTTGAGACAAGTCAATATTGGTTTTCTCCAAGTTATTTTAATTATCCCTATCTAAATATCTCTTATGTTGATGTTTAATGTAATTTTCTCAAGTCATCTTTTTAAAGCTTATCTCTGAGTTTTATTTTGCCAGATTTTCTATTTGTAAGGTACACTGGAAAAAGAGCAGGAGAAGAAGGAAAAAAAAAGTCAATAAAAACTGAGATATGAATTCTAAAAAGGATTAAGGACACAGTTTTTTCCATACACATGTAAGTGTATATTTAGAGTCAGTTCTCATTTAGTACCTGACCTACTATTGATAGGCTACTTTTATAAAAAATAAGACTGTAAGAGAACTGCCTTCAAACTATGTGTCCTGCAATGATAGATGACTATGTGTGCCCCATTACTTCAAGGATGGATTAAGCTATTGAAAAAGCACTCAACATTGGCTAAAGAACAGGACTATATGTGGAATTCTACAGTTAATGCATCATTAAATAATTTGCTACAACTTATTTATAGGTATAATATACTACCCTGTGTCAAACAGTGCAATATAATAAATTATATAAAAAAGTACTCCCAAATCTTTTGTTATAATCAGTCTTTGGAGTTTAGCTTAGCACTTATCTAAGTACTGAAGACATCCTATTATCCTCTTGATAATATCCACAGTCTAATGGCTTTTGGCTACTGGCCTACATGTGTTGAATCCTATAGTCACAAGAAAGTTATCTGATTTATAATAAAAGACTAAGAAAAAAGTTCAATACCACTGATGTCAATTGTAACTGGTTAGAGTGGTCAATTGTTCCTGGTTAAAGTATTGAAAAAGGGATCTAGCTTTTGTTGCAGGAAAAAGCCCTAAAATCTAAGAAAACTGACCTTTAATTATACATTTTTATTGATTCCCTGGCAATTAGCTTTGGGTATCATAACAAGCCATCCAAATTAAGATTTAACTCAAGACTCTATGGCTTAATAATTTGAACTGTACTCTGCTGAACACTGCTCTGTTCATCAAAGTGGCTCCATTTCTGGATGTGGGATGACTATTGACTGGGGAAATGGAGCCATGTGTCTCTCATCAGCAAACAAGCCCAGAGTTGCTCACATCAAGATGGTCAAAGGGTTTTCAAGAGCAGCAAACAAGTACAAGCCTCATGCAGAGTTCTTTTCAAGTCTCTTGCATATTATCCCTGCTTTTTAACATGCAATTATCCAAAGCAAGTCATGGGATGGCATTCAAAGGCACGTGGCAAAGGTTCTGGTTACAGGAAGGGTATATGAATTTTCTAGGTCTGTTGTTACAGAATGGGTCACTGAAACAACAGAAATTTTTTTCCTTATACTTTTGGAGTCAAGAAATCTAAGATCAATGTGACAATAGGGTTGGTTTCTTCTGATGCCCTCTATCCTTGGTTAATAGATGGCTGTCTTCTTCCAGTGTCATTACTTGGTTTTACCTCTGTGTGGGTCTCTGTCCTAATAATTTTTTAAGTACATCCATCATATTAGATTAGGGCCTGCACAAATGACCTCATTTTACTTTACCTACTTAAAGGCCTTTGCTCCAATTACAGTCACATTCTGAGGTATGGGGAGTTAGAACTTGAACATATGAATTTTGGGGATATGCAACTGAGCCCCCAACAGCAGGAAAGAATTGTGGCAATTCTCATTTTTTTTTTCCAGTTTACCTATTGATCTAGGAAAACATATATGTATAGCAGGCAACTGCCTATGAGGATCATAAGTTTTAAAAATAGAATTTTGGAGATTCAATTTTAGGTTAAGGAAGGATTCTCAATTTCACCATGATTGACATTTTGACCAAATAATTCAATGCAATGAATTGCATTGAATTGTTGTTCTGTGCAACATAGAATATTTACCAGCATCCCTGGTCTCTATCCACTATCCACTCTTTTATCATCTCAACAAGCAAAAATGTCTCCAGATATTGACAAACATTCTTAGGTTAGTAAAAATTTTCCCTGATTGAGAATTAAGAAAAAAATTCTAAGCAGGGGAAAAGTCATTTCTTAAACAGACATTTAAGGTATTAAGAAGGAATAAAAACATGAACTTTTTTCATCTGCTTCTATATTTTTCTAAAAATAAATTGATTTGTCAGACTTCATATTTTCTACCTTGAGAACAGAATCATATAAGCACAATGCATATGAGAATGTCCCCATTTTGAACCAGATAATACAATTGTTAAGATACAGATTAGAATGCCACAGCAAAAGTTTCTTAAGGCACTGACCATAAAACAAAGGAATAACTTCAATCTTTTAAGAATTTAATTTATTGTGTATTCAGGGAAAAAAAATCAAAATATCAATAAAACATTAAGATATGAAAATATTTTTTAAATAAGCAAATAAAAATATAAAACTACCTTTCAAGACAAATATAAATGACTATAAATATATGCAAATATAAATGACTACTCTTGGCATACTCTTAATAAAAAGAAAATACTTTCATTTAATATAATAAATAAAATCTAATGACATGAGGCTCCCAATAGCACATCTACATCTGGATTTCATATAGATAAGCAATATATACAAGTACAAATACAAAAGAAAGCCCTTATGGATTTCAAGCATAACATATTTCAAAATAAAAATTAGTTGATGACATAACACCAACAAGCCACTTAAAATAAACTTAATGATGCTAGAATCTTACCTGTTTAGTACATACATGCTAAAATGCAGTATATGCTCAGTCACTCAGTTGTGTCCGACTCTGCAACTCCATGAACTGTAGCCTTCCTGGCTCTTCTGTCCAAGGAATTTTTCAGGCAAGAATATTGGAGTGGGTTGCCATTTCCTTCCTTGGGAAGCTGATATCTTCCCAACTCAACGATCAAACCCACATCTCTTGCATCTCTTTCATTGGCAGGCAGATTATTTACCACGGAGCCACCACAGGCAGCTGCTATATATCAAAGCAATTTAATATAAAATGTAAATTAAAATAAAACCTTATATAAATCCTTATACATAAAATTATGTCAATATATTCAAGTCAGTCAATGTAGATTATATCAAAACAACTTTGAGCTGTGTTATAGCACTAGAAGTCAGTAACAGATAATAGATGAAAATTCATCAACTACAGAATATTTGGACAATGTAAATTACTTGATCAAACTGTGTTTATATGTATATAAATCAGGGGCTTCTCAGGTAGCTCAGTGGTAAAGAATCCATATGCCAATGCAAGAGATGATCCCTGAGTTGGGAAGATTCCCTGGAGAAAAAAATGCCAACTAACTCCAATATCCTTGCCTGGGAAATTCCGTGGACAGAGGAATCTGGTGGGCTACAGTCTGTGGGGTGGCAAAGAGGCAGGCAGGACTTAGCAACTGAACAATAACAACAACAACCTAAAAGTTAAAAGAGTTTTACATCCTAAAATTAACATACCTTTTTAAATCCCTATAAAACATAACATGTTTTATATTAATCCTGCAATGGAAGAAAATAATACAGGATTTTGTCACTTTTCACAGTTGAATAGATGTAGGAACTCATTATTAAAGAGTTTTTAGGAAGCTAACAAGACTCTCCCATTTAGTATAGTATCAGCCTCATGAAGACTAAGTTAGAATAACAAATAATTTTGTGATAGCTATGAAAATAATAATAAAGTAACAAATAAATACAATTCTTGGAAGCATCTCAGCTACAATATAAATGGACCTGAAATGAAAAATACTTTACCTGTGCTCTGGCTAAGTATCATACTAAAAATGTACTAAATTTCATTTTACTATAAATATATGAGGACTTTTTGCACTTTACACCTTGTGGTTGTTTGTCACCCTACGTGTGAATTTTCCTTGATTCTTTACATCTTCTTATGTGCCTTTGGCTTTAACTTCACTAAAAACTCTTTTGATCATGCTTCTAACAATGAAATATTTCAAATCACAATAACATCCTCTGTCTTTGTAGTCATCAAATGCCTTCACTTTGGTACTAAAGATTTCTCAATCTGATATCCCAGAGTGAATAGCCAGAGATTCACATATCTGTGGGGAAAAGACAATCATGAAGCAGAAAAAGAGGAAGGAGATCATAATAATTAAAACTGAAAAGATATGTACCTAAGTATTGGACTAAAGATTTGTATGCTCCTGTGATCAGCAGTTTTCCATTCTGTTGACATCACATTGGCTTTAGGAAGGAAATAGAGAAAGGACCACACAACAAGACTGGTATGTTCAAGAAAACATAAGACTCCTCATGAGCAAACACAGTCTTTTGCCAGCACATGAGAATTCCATGAAATCAGAGTACTTACCCACTGTTTTTCTCCCCTGAGGATCAGCATTCAGTAGCTGCCAACTTGTTGTCTGGTCATTTACTTTTTAGGTGTCATACTTGGAGGAGTCTAAGACAAATTAAAAATCATCTAAGGATTACAGGTTCATGTTTATAAATGCAGAGAAGTTTCAGTGACTTACAAATGCTCCTGCACATAACTAAGATTGACTAGTGAAAATATAGCCAGAAAAACACAGTGGAATACACGTCCTTTATTATGCAGGTTAGTCTCCACTAAGATATGAATTCCCTGTTGTGTACGTGTATATTAGACTACCCTTCTTATATAAAGACACCTTAAATCAGATTTGGCTAGATGGATAATTCATAGAGTTCATGTCAAATATCTCCAGACTACTTCACAGTGACATCTACAATATTTAAACATTAGTTGCAAGTTATCAAGGCTGGTATTTAACTGGGTAAGTCTAAGAACAGTTCAAAATTATTGGCCTAAGAATGGATCAGACTACTTCATCACAAGCATATAATAGGAGACTGTACATAAAATACCAACTCTTGCATCACCACAAAGATTTACGGTGAAACTGAAAGAAATTGAAACATAAAGTACCTAGAACACTAACATTTACTTGTAAGAGTTATTATCAATGCTAATTAAGAATAAGTAACATTACAAATGCAATGATACTAAATGTGAACTAATAATGTTGGCAGAGAATAACAGTAATAATGTCATGATTAACAAAAACAAGAATTATTAGCAAAAAAGCAGAAAAAATAAAGCTTTACTCCCCAGCAATAGTCTGAGCTATTTGGGATTGAACTTTCCCATACAATTCCAACTGGATATTTAGGAGCACACAGAGCAAGGCTTAGCTCCCATAGACATTAGGTGTGTTCACTGGCCTTTAATTGGAAACAAAATGGAAATCAGAGTACAGGTCTTACCTCTTATTAAAGAAGAATTTGGGGAAACTTTTCCCTTCTGGATACAACATTCAGTTCAGTTCAGTTCAGTTGCTCAGTCATCTCCGACTCTTTGAGACTCCATGAATTGCAGCACCCCAGGCCTTCCTGTCCATCACCAACTCCCGGAGTTCACTCAGACTCAGGTCCATCAAGTCCGTGATGCCATCCAGCCATCTCATCCTCTGTCGTCCCCTTCTCCTCCTGCCCACAATCCCTCCCAACATCAGAGCCTTTTCCAATGAGTCAACTCTTCGCATGAGGTGGCCAAAGTACTGGAGTTTCAGCTTCAGCATCATTCCCTCCAAAGAAATCCCAGGGCTGATCTCCTTCAGAAAGGACAGGTTGGATCTCCTTGCAGTCCAAGGGACTCTCTAGAGTCTTCTCCAACACTACAGTTCAACATTAGTTCAAGGCAAACATGTGACATGGCCATTTGACTCTTCATTTTCCTTTTTATAAATTTCCCTCCCCCAATTTACCCCCTTTTTCCTCCATTATTTGCTGAAACTAAGAACTTCATGCTCATAGCACCTTAGTACTAACTCTTTACTTCACAAAACATACTAAAAGGGAAGATGCCCTAATTAAAGAATATTTAATACTCAGAAGTAAAAAACCACAAAATTTTAAAAAGTGTATATGAACAGATATAAAAACATAACTTAAAAAGAGTAAACCATAATTTAAACTTTTAAAATAACTACCATAGTCCACTAGCATACAAGTTTCATAACTAGAGAAATACAAATATAAGCAATAAAAAAATTTCACAGCTTTTTGCCTTGAAATTTGCAAAAGCCAAGATAAAAAAGGCTGTAATATTCAGCTCAGAATATATGGTGTGGGCAGATGCTTACACATTGTAAGACTATTTCTGATAGAATAATTTGGTCATTTCTATCAAAAGAGTATGTTTGCTGCAATTTCAACTTTTAGAAATCAACCTAGAAATATATTTATGAGTTAAAAAAAATATGGAAGTGACATGGTTTGCAACATTGTATGTTTAGAGAGAAAAGCAGTAAGAGATAACATAGATAATACCAAAAAGGGAAAATTGAGGGAATATTATAACCATAAAATTAAGGGGCATGGAGTATTAAAGAGAATAAAGTATAATTAAAATGGTATAGCTATATATCTAAAATATGTTTTTAAATGAAAAATAATTTTCAGTACAGAAAATCTGATCACATTCATTTAGTGCTTCAGGTCAGTTAAGTCATTCAGTCCTGTCATACTCTTTGTGACCCCGTGAACTGCAGCATGCCAGGCCTCCCTGTCCATCACCAATTCCCAGAGTTTACTCAAACTCATGTCCATTAAGTCAGTGATGCCATCCAACCATCTCATCTTCTGTCATTCCCTTCTCCTCCTGCCTTCAATCTTTCCCAGTATCAGGGTCTTTTCAAATGAGTCAGTTCTTCACATCAGGTGGCCAAAGTATTGGAGTTTTAGCTTCAGCATCAGTACTTCCAATGAACACACAGGACTGATATCCTCTAGGATGGACTGGTTGGATCTCCTTGCAGTCCAAGGGACTCTCAAGAGTCTTCTCTAACACGACAGTTTAAAAGCATCAGTTCTCTGGTGCTCAGCTGTTTTCATAGTCCAACTCTCACATTCATACATGACTATTGGAAAAACCATAGACTTGACTAGAGGGACTTTGTTGACAAAGCAATGTCTCTGCTTTTGAATATGCTGTCTAGGTTGGTCACTTTGCTTCCAAGGAGTAAGCGTCTTTTGATTTCATGGCTGTAGTTACCATCTGCAGTGATTTAGAAACACCCAAAATAAAGTCTGCAACTGTTTTCACTGTGTCCTCATCTACTTGCCATGTGGTGCTTGTATCAGATGCCATGATCTTAAGTTGAGCTTTAAGCGAACTTTTTCACTCTCCTCTTTTATTTTCACCAAGAGGATCTTTAGTTCTTCTTCACTTTCTGCCATAAGGTTGGTATCATCTGAATATCTGAGGTTATTGATATTTCTCTCGGCAATCTTGAGTCCAGCTTGTGCTTCCTCCAGCCCAGCGATTCTCATGATATACTCTAAATAAGCAGGGTGACAGTAGACAGCCTTGATGTAGTCCTTTTTCTATTTGGAATCAATCTGTTGTTCCATGTCCAGTTCTAAATGTTGTTTCCTGACCTACATACAGATTTCTCAAGAGGTAGATCAGGTGGTCTGGTATTCCCATCTCTCAGAATTATCCACCGTTTACTGTAATTCATGTAGTCAAAGGGTTTGGCATATTCAATCAAGCAGAAATAGATGATTTTCTGGAACTCTTTTGCTTTTTTGATGATCCAGCAGATGTTGGCAATTTAAACTCTGGTTCCTCTGCCTTTTCTAAAAGCAGCTTGAACATCTGGTAGTTTATGGTTCATGTATTGTTGAAGCCTACCTTGGAGAAGTTTGAGCATTACTTTACTAGTGTGTGAGATAAGTGCAATTGTGTAGTAGTTTGAGCATTTCTTGGGATTGCCTTTCTTAGGGATTGGAATTAAAACTGTCCTTTCCCAGTCCTGCGGATACTGCTGAGTTTTCAAAATTTAATTGCAAATTGAGTGCAGCACTTTCATAGCATCATCTTATAGGATTTGAAATAGCTCAACTGGAATTCCATCAACTCCACTAGCTTTGTCCATAATGATGCTTACTAGGCTCACTTAACTTCACATTCCAGGATGTCTGGTTTTAGGTGAGTGATCACACCATCGTGATTATCTGGGCCATGCAGATCTTTTTTGCCCAGTTCTTCTGTTTATTCTTTTCACCTCTTAATATCTTCTGCTTTGTTAGGTCCATACGATTTCTGTCTTTTATTGAGCCCATTTTTGCATGAAATGTTCCCTTTCTATAGCTAAACTTCTTGAAGAAATCTCTAGTCTTTCCCATTCTATTGTTTTCATTTATTTCTTTGCACTGATCACTGAGGAAGGCTTTCTTATCTCTCGTTGCTATTCTTTGGAGCTCTATATTCAAATGGGTATATCTTTCCTTTTCACCTTAGCTTTTCTCTTCTCTTCTTTTCACAGCTATTTGTAAGGCCTCTCCAGACAGCCATTTTGCTGTTTTGCATTTCTTTTGGTGGTGGCCAGCACACTAAGCATAGTGGAGAGCTACCCTGCGTCCAAACCAGGAGCAATCGCCGAGAGAAGATACCCCGAGTCCGAGGCCAGGGATGGCGGCCGGGAGGAGCTACCCCGGGTCCGAGGCCAGGGGCGGCGCCCGAGGCCAGGGGCAGCGACCGGGAGGAGCAACCCCACGCCCAAGGAATGGTGGCTGTATGGCCGCAGGAGGGCCTAGAGGAGCCATCCCACATTGAAGGTCAGGAAGGGCAGCAGGAGGAGATACCCCTCATCCAAGTTAAGGAGCAGCAGCTGTGCTTTGCTGGAGCAGCCCTGAAGAGATATCCCAAGCCCAAGGTAAGAGAAACCCAAGTAAGATGGTAGGTGTTGAAAGAGGGCATCAGAAGGCAGAAACACTGAAACCATACTCACAGAAAACTAGTCATTCTAAATCACAACAGGACCACAGCCTTGTCTAACTCAAATGAAATTAAGCCATGCCCGTGTGGCAACCCAAATTGGGTGGGTCATGGTGGAGAGGTCTGGCAGAATGTGGTCCACTGGAGAAGGGAATGGCAAACCACTTCAGTATTCTTGCCTTGAGAACCCCAAGAACAGTATGAAAGGCAAAATGGTAGGATACTGAAAGGTAATCCCCAGGTCAGTAGGTGCCCAATATGCTACTGGAGATCAGTGGAGAAATAACTCCAGAAAGAATGAAGGCATGGAGCCACACCAAAATCAATACCCAGCTGTGGATGTGACTGGTGATAGAAGCAAGGTCCGATGTTGTAAAGAGCAATATTGCATAGGAACCTGGGATATCAGGTCCATGAATCAAGGCAAATTGGAAGTGGTCAAACAGGAGATGGCAGAGTGAACATAGACATTCTAGGAATCAGCGAACTAAAATGGACAGGAATGGGTGAATTTAACTCAGATGACCATTGTATCTACTACTGCGGGCAAAAATCCCTCAGAAGAAATGGAGTAGCCATCATGGTCAACAAAAGAGTCTGAAATGCAGTACTTGGATGCAATCTCAAAAATGACAGAATGATCTCTGTTCGTTTCCAAGGCAAACCATTCAATATCACAGTGATCAAAGTCTATGCTCCAACCAGTAATGCTGAAGAAGCTGAAGTTGAATGGTTTTATGAAGACCTACAAGATTTTTTAGAACTAACACCCAAAAAACATGTCCTTTTCATTATAGGGGACTGGAATGCAAAAGTAGGAAGTCAAGAAACACCTGGAGTAACAGGCAAACTAGGCCTTGAAATACAGAATGAAGCAGGGCAAAGACTAATAGAGTTTTGCCAAGAAAATGCACTGGTCATAGCAAACATCCTCTTCCAACAACACAAAAGAAGACTCTACACATGGACATCACCAGATGGTCAACACTGAAATCAGATTGATTATATTCTCTGCAGCCAAAGATGGAGAAGTTCTATACAGTCAACAAAAACAAGACCAGGAGCTGACTGTGGCTCAGATCATGAACTCCTTATTACCAAATTCAGACTTAAATTTAAGAAACCAAGGAAAACTGCTAGACCATTCAGGTATGACCTAAATCAAATCCCTTATGATTATACAGCAGAAGTGAGAAATAGATTTAAAGGCCTAGATCTGATAGACAGAGTGCCTGATGAACTATGGAGTGAAGTTCGTGACATTGTACAGGAGACAGGGATCAAGACCATCCCCATGGAAAAGAAATGCAAAAAAGCAAAATGGCTTTCTGGGGAGGCCTTACAAATAGCTGTGAAAAGAAGAGAAGCGAAAAGCCAAGAAGAAAAGGAAAGATATAAGCATCTGAATGCAGAGTTCCAAAGAATAGTAAGAAAAGATAAAAAGCCTTCTTCAGCAATCAATGCAAAGAAATAGAGGAAAAGAACAGAATGGGAAAGACTAGAGATCTCTTCAAGAAAATTAAAGATACAAAGGGAACATGGTAGTAAAGTAATGCTCAAAATTCTCCAAGCCAGGCTTCAGCAATATGTGAACCGTAAACTCCCTGATGTTCAAGCTGGTTTTAGAAAAGGCAGAGGAACCAGAGATCAAATTGACAACATCCGCTGGATCATGGAGAAAGCAAGAGAGTTCCAGAAAAACATCTATTTCTGCTTTATTGACTATGCCAAAGCCTTTGACTGTGTGGATCACAATAAACTGTGGAAAATTCTGAAAGAGATGGGAATACCAGACCACCTGACCTGCCTCTTGAGAAACCTATAGGCAGGTCAGGAAGCAACAGTTAGAACTGGACATGGAACAACAGATTGGTTCCAAATCAGAAAAGAAGTACGTCAAGGCTGTATATTGTCACCCTGCTTATTTAACTTCTATGCAGAGTACATCATGAGAAACGCTGGACTGGAAGAAACACAAGCTGGACTCAAGATTGCCAAGAGAAATATCAATAACCTCAGATATGCAGATGACTCCACCCTTATGGCAGAAAGTGAAGAGGAGCTACAAAGCCTCTTGATGAAAGTGAAAGAGGAGAGTGAAAAAGTTGGCTTAAATGTCAACATTCAGAAAACGAAGATCATGGCATCTGGTCCCATCACTTCATGAGAAATAGATGGGGAAACAGAAAAAACAGTGTCAGACTTTATTTTTTTGGGCTCTAAAATCACTGCAGATGGTGAATGCAGCCATGAAATTAAAAGACGCTTATTCCTTGGAAGAAAAGTTACGACCAACCTAGATAGTATATTCAAAAGCAGAGACATTACTTTGCCAACTAACGTCCGTCTAGTCAAGGCTATGGTTTTTCTTGTGGTCATGTATGGATGTGAGTGTTGGACTGTGAAGAAGGCTGAGCACCGAAGTATTGATGCTTTTGAACTGTGGTGTTGTAGAAGATTCTTGAGAGTCCCTTGGACTGCAAGGAGATCCAACCTGTCCATTCTGAAGGAGATCAGCCCTGGGATTTCTTTGGAAAGAATGATGGTAAAGCTGAAGCTCCAGTACTTTGGCCACCTCATGCGAAGAGTTGACTCATTGGAAAAGACTCTGATGCTTGGAGGGATTGGGGGTAGGAGAAGAAAGGGACGATCGAGGATGAGATGGCTGGATGTCATCTCTGACTCTTGGACATGAGTTGAGTGAACTCTGGGAGATGGTGATGGACAGGGAGGCCTGGCATGCTGCAAATTATGGGGTCGCAAAGAGTTGGACACAACTGAGCGACTGTACTGAACTGAACTTTCTTGGGGATGGCTTTGTTCCCTATTTCCTTTACAATGTCATGATCCTCCATCCATAATTCATCAGGCACTCTGTCTATCAGATCTAATCCCTTTAATCTATTTCTCACTTCCACTGTATAATCATAAGGGATTTTATTTAGGTCATATGTGAAGGATCTAGTGGTTTTCCCTACTTTCTTCATTTGAAATCTGAATTTGGCAATAAGGAGTTCATGATCTGAGCTACAGTCAGCTCCCGGTCTTGTTTTTGCTGACTGTATAGAGTGTCTCCATCTTGGCTGCAAAGAATATCATGTCTGATTTCTGTATTGACCATCTGATGATGTCCATGTGTAGAGTCTTCTCTTGTGTTGTTGTAAGAGGGTGTTTGCTATGACTATTTTGGTCTCCTGACAAAACTCCGTAAGCCTTTGACCTGCTTCATTTTGTGCTCTAAGGCCAAATTTGCCTGTTACTCCAAGTGTTTCTTCACTTCCTACTTTGCATTTCAGTCCCTTATAATGAAAAGGATATCTTTTTTGGGTTTTCGTTCTAGAAGGTCTTGTAGGTCTTCATAGAACCCTTCAACATCAGCTTCTTCAGCATTACTGGTCAAGGCATATACTTGGATTACCATGATACTCAATGGTTTGCCTTGGAAATGAATAGAGATCATTGTGTTGTTTCGAGATTGCATCCAAGTACTGCATTTCAGACTCTTTTGTTGACTATGATGGCTACTCCATTTCTTCTAACGGATTCTTGCCCACAGTAGTAGATAAAATGGCTATCTGAGTTAAATTCACCCATTCCAGTCCATTTTAGTTTGCTGATTCCTAAAATGTCAATGTTCACTCTTGCCATCACCTACCTGTTTGACGAATTCCAATTTGCCCTATTCATGGATCTAACATTTTAGGATCTAGCATTCCAACTACATACATGCTGTAATATTGCTTTTTACAGGATCAAACCTTGCTTCCATCACCAGTCCTATCCACAACTGGGTGTGGTTTTTGCTTTGTCTCAGTCTCTTCATTCTTTCTGGAGTTATTTCTCCACTGATCTCCAGTAGTATGTTGGACACCTACCGATCTGGGGAGTTCATGTTTCAGTGTGTTATCTTTCTGCCTTTTCATACTGTTCATGGGATTTTCAATGCAAGAATACTGAAGTGGTTTGCCTTCCCTCTCCAGTGGACCACATTTTGTCAGAACTCTTCACTATGACCCGTGCATCTTGTGTGACCCTACAAGGCATGGCTCATAGTTTCATTGAGTTAGACAAAGCTGTGGTCCATGTGATCAAATTGATTAGTTTTCTGTGGTTTTGGTTTTCAGTCTGTCTGCCCTCTGATGAAGAAGGATAAGAAGCTTATGGAAGCTTCCTGATGGTAGAGACATTAGTTACTTGTTAATATGCCATGAATCTGAAAGCAACATATTAATGAAAAGCTTCTTAGTGCATCAAGGTACTCCAATAAATGTCATGTAGTACAACTGTATTTTGGGCAATATAATATAGAAATTACCTTGATACTAAAGTAATATTCTTTTATTTTTACATAACAGCATGGAAGTGTTAAGTGATGCCGGGAGCCAGTGTGAGGAATTCCACCCATGACAAGGTCATGCGGCAAGACCTCTGATGGCAAGGCTAATCAGACCTCAGGTTTTCCCCCTGGAATTTCCTGAGCATCCACCCCCTCAAAAAATAAGAATCTGCCTGCTTTTCCACTCTTCTGAATTCTCTGGAAAAAGTCAATTCAGGGCTTTAGTCTTCTGCATTTGAAAGAGTGTTTCAATCCAAAAACCCATCTGATGGTTTCCTAGCCTGCCTGCAGGACAGCTGAGCATGTGATTGTTTGAGGTCTCCTGACCGCAGGAGGCACAGGAAGCTTAAAACATCCTAGGAATGTAGGGGCTTCCGAAGAGTCAAAATCATTAGAATAGGACTGATTAAAAGTTTCATTTGTTGAGTCAATACTTGCTGCCAAATTTTCATATCCTTTATTTTTAGATATAGTTGGTATATAGAAAAACAAGTAGTAGACCTGGTATTAGCAACATTAGATCTTTGAGTTAAGTACCTTCTTTGTTATAACCCACTGCGCCTTTGTTCTATAGAGATGTAACTTTAGCACTTTAAGGAAATGCAGATTAAAGAAAAAGTTAGGGGAAACGAAATTAACATTCATTAAGGAAGAGAGCCAAAGAGTGTTAACAAGCCTCTTGGCCAGAAGATAATGTAAATCACCTGAGACCTTTTTATACAAACAGATATACAGAAAGAGTCTGGGCTGCTAATGCTACATAATTTTGTACTATCCATTGATCTCTATGTATAATCAAAAGTATAAAAGGCCTTGAAGGACAATAGAAGGAGAGCCAGTCACTGCACTGGTTTCCCCTGTGTCTTCTCTTTACTCTAATTTCAGGCTGAATTCCCATCTGGGGCGTGGAGGCTCACTTTGTCTACTTACTTGCCCCGGCTTTTAAGATCCGTAAGAGAGAGAGCCCAAGGCGGGGCACTCTCTGATATTCAAACGGGCGCCGGCGGCCTAATGTAGATCGTGCAAGCTCCTTGTCTGGAGCTTTATTGGTTTTCCACGTAAACCAAGCTATTCAGCCCTCTTCCTCCACTTAATTATCCTACTACACTATTGTTTCTTAATCTAATCTTGTATTAATAAATAAACAAGTCTTTCCACGCCAACGCCGTCCACCCTTCGAATTCCCTGGATCCACTGGGGCTGAACCCCGGCAAGGTGCCTTTTGCAAAGGCCTAGATTCTAAGGAAAACTGGACCTTCAGATAGATGCAGTGTGGTCCAAACCATTGTTTAAAAGCAGCAAAAAATGTTTGTAGAAAACATGCATACAATTTCCTGAGAGATCTTTAACAATTCAGGTTCCTGGGACCTGGATCCTACCCCATCCTGTAGAATAAATAGATGGGATTAAAGACAATATACTTTTAATAGCTCCACAGTATAAAGTTTGAGAATTTTTATTCAAAACCTTATAGATTTGAGGGCTAAGTTAAGGGAAGAAATGGAAAGGACTCACATAGGTCTTTATGTTTCACAGTTCTAAAAATGAATAACTGGGAAAAATAGAAAGTACTACTTTTTTTACTGACTCTAGCCATTTGTTAAGTAAAATTAAGAAATAATGTTAGTGTTTTATAGTCAAAAGCAATGACTTGATATAAACATTTTTATTTCAAATGAAATAATTACAATAAAAAATAGCAAGTGTTTGTCTTTGTAAAATACACTAACTTTAATGGAATTTCTTTAATAGTTCACTAGTTATAATTTTCTTTAATAATTCACTAGTTATAATTTTCTTGGCTGTAGAATAATTGGGGTTTTGAATTTTTGCTTATAGTCACAGAATTCTTTGATTTTATGATGGAAAGTTTCCACATTCTTTTCGTTAGTTCTCATGTGTTATCCAGTTTTGGGATCTCCTATATACTAGGCTTTTAGCTTTAAAAGTAATTGATGGAATTTATTTTTGCTAACATAAAAGCTTTTGGTCCAATTTACTCATTTTGCATAATTTTATTGAAAAGCTGTTCTCCAATTCTGCCAATCTCAATCACATTTGTTTAAAGCATCTGGTGTAACAGCTGTTGAAGTCGGTATTTTCCTTGCCTTCTTCCTTCTCCTCTTTGCCTCCTGTGTTTCTATCATATCCCCTGTTCATCATGCTTCAATAGTTTTATCTTTTATTTAAAATGACTCTTTTAAAACACTCTCAAGCCCTATTTCTACTTGAATCAGATTGGTGTTTTTTTTCTTTAAAAAGTTATCATGATTTAGTCACCAGTGTGAAAAAGAGTTGTGTTCTACCAGTTGAAAGGATTACATATTCATGTGTATATGCGTATATGTAATGAGAGATATATTTTTTATTTTATATGAAATCTGTATTATATAGTTTATATAAATATATCTAATAAAATATAAAATCAAGATGAGGTTAATCAATCAGTAAGTTGCTTAATATTTTAGAAAAGTATCATGGAATTTTGATTGTGTTTCTAGGAATTCTGAAATATCATTCTTTCTTACCATCCTCAATTCCCCATTTTTCAATTAAACATTAAACAATTATTAGTATTATTGTGAACTGGATATAATATCTACTCCTTCTATCCCAAAGACTTTTTTGAGTATTATTTGAGGATGATTGTAAGTACATACATATATTAAAAATATTAAAGTTAGACATATATATATATATGTTTTTATATATAATTATACCTTAATTTTCTACACATATAGCATGAGTTAGATGGATGTTACTTTCCTCTTCTCATAGTGTTCTAACATTCATAGAAATTCAACAAATATACTGTTTTTAAAGAAAAATGCTTTGTTTTGAAACCTCTTTTTTTTTTTCTTTCATTAGCTCATTCTTATTGATCTTTGCCATCTCTTACTGAAAACCACTAAATGGAAATTTTGGTAGTTACTAATTGCAAAAGTATAATGCCTAAATTTGTGCCTTTCCTACCAAAAATATTCAGTTTCTTTCTATTGATCCTCTTCATCCTGCTTTGTCAGTAATTTGTACAAAATACCAAATGTTGTTGCTTTTGTCATTGGTTAAATAATTAAGTTTCAAATAGTTCATCAGCTATATGAAACAGAATAGTAAATGTACAGAAAAGTTTTACTCACGGGGATATCAAATGGTGTGGCTATTGCATCAGGCAGTCTGTGTGTGTGTGTCTGTGTTTATGTTGGCAGGAAAACAATTTCTAACATGGTAGGATTGATATTTATTAGTTCTAATTAACCATAGAAAATGCTACCGACATGATATATACCAAGTCTAACACTTCTCATGAGCATGTGAAAATGAAGGCATGCAGAGGTTATAAGATACAACAGATAAAGCTTGAGAGGAAATACTAGATTGCTGAAGTCTGTTATAACATGTTAGAGTTTCAACAAATACTCTACCCTTAACAAAAGCACTGCCTACATATTTGGCAAATAATTAGCAACTTGTTTTTCAAAAGGCAAGAGCCAGGCATCAGGGCTCTAAACACATAGCACATGGCCCATAAGTAGCTCCATTTTATCAGGTTAATTGACAAAATTGTGTCTAATTAAATTAATTAAAAATGGGTTGGATTCCCCCCAAGGTGTGTCTGTAAGAGGACTGAATATGCTGTTGGAGGCAGTTACTTGAACTCATCATGTTCATGTTTAGTTGGAATTAAATACCTGTTTTCAATAGCTAGGTTCAGAAAGGAAAATCTGGGAGTGTTTATTTCTACTTGTTTCTTCTTCTCTTTTTTCTCGACAGCTTATTTCAGTCCACTCTAAGACTTGAACAAGTCTCTCAACAAAGCTGGCAATTAAAATTTACACATTAATATATGTACTACATATATCAACTGGAGTAGGTCTGTTGGATTTTGAGGATTTGGTGTCTAGGAACTGGACTATCTATTGCAGTCCTGAAAGAGCAAAGAGTGATTTTGCAGTGGTAATACTGTTTCGGGGTGACAACCTTCTTATCTTGTCACAGAAAGAATTCAGAGACTAGACAGGGAGATCAAGAAAGTGAAGTGAGGATTTATTTAAGCAGAGAGCAACAGACAGGTGAGCAGCTGCCCTGGCTTTCTTTGGCAAGCCTTTTATGAGGGGCATACAAATGAAAGGATGGAATATGCATTCGGGAAGGAGTTTGGGGGTCCTATTTGCTTATTTTCATCCTTGCTCCTGAGGGCAGAGGGAATTTTGTCCTTAATAGCTTTTATCAGAATTGTCATGGCGACAGTGCATGATGGATACTTCTCACCTGCAAGGCTAATTTTATTGTAATAGAAGCATAATGAGCAACAGGTTATATGCAGATGCAGGAGATTCCTGTCTTTCCCCAGCTTTCTTTTGTCTGTCTCCAGGACACTTATCACCCCAAAATGTGTGGTTTCCTGTCACTCTGAAGATTCCTGCTTTCCTCTGTCTGCCCAAGGACTCCAGTTGTCTATAAGATGTGTGATTTTCTGCCACTTGTCCCATGCCCCCCTTTCTCTGTTCATATCTAGTTCCTGCCTGCTGTAACTATACTGCAGAAGTAACTATTATATTTGAATCAGTCACCTAAACAATGTACATAGCCAATAAATTTCCCAGGATACATTTACTCTACATACCATATACAAGCAGCATGTGATATGAAAGAAATAAATTGGAGAGCGAAAATTGGTGTCTCCTCTGTTTTCAAGATTTCAATGCCTAGAGGAAATGATCCGCATTGTATTTCTACCATCACCTTGTAGGCATTATCCTTATGTAAAACAGGCTTTAGAGAAAAAAACTTCTTGTTTGTGGTCATAATGGAAATGAAGAGAGTTCCAAGGAAAGCGTGATGTATTTGAAGTTTCTGCAATGTATTCTTAGTAATTATTATTGCTGTGCTGTATTACTGGTGTTACATTTGACTACCAATTTATTGGGATGGTTTGTAAATACTGTACAATTAAGCCCAGAAGATAGGGGCTCAAGTGAAGAGATCAATGGTTTGGGAACACAGGGAGGAAAAGGTTGGTAAAATACTAAAAATAATTCATAGTTTAGAAGAATTCCAGAGAGTGCACTGATTTCTCTGATGGATTTTTCCTCAATGTGAAAGCTAGCTTACCTATGTTGATTTGTATGGCTTGTGCTATATATATATATATAATATACTGTATATATACAAATATATATAACAAATTAAATATTTTATTAGATCTCAACAGTGTTTGGGAAAAAATTAATATATGGAGCAAGAAGGTTCTAGCAGGGCTTGTAGTAGGGAACCAATTGATAAAGTAAATAGGGTGATTACAGTAGGACAAGTTGAGACTGAAAAGATAATTTATAGTATTGATACTGTATATCCATCTAAAATAACAAAGGAAGGGTAGACTATGTAAAGTTGTTCTGTAGCCCAACATTAATGGAGTTATGCATTTCCTTGCTGCTGCTGCTGCTAAGTCACTTCAGTCGTGTCCAACTCTGTGCAACACCATAGACGGCAGCCCACCAGGTTCCACCGTCTCTGGGATTCTCCAGGCAAGAACACTGGAGTGGGTTGCCATTTTCTTCTCCTTAGATTCTGCTATATCATGTTTTAAGGTTCTAGGCAGTTTTGGAGGAACCTAAATGACAGTAGCTTGTTTTTTATCTATTTATCAAACTATTCGTCTATTTCAGGGCTGGATAAAATTCAAAAACAGCTTCTCTTTACAAACGGAATATATTCAGCATGCCATTCAGGACAATGCTTTTTAATTAAGACATAAATAGTCAGCCAATGCAACCATCTGTCTACATAGAAAAATATGTGCTGGTCAAAAGAGTATTCCCTAAATAAACATTTAAAACCCAAAAATAAAATACTTCAAACAAAGAAACAAATAACAGATTAGATCTTATTTAAGCTTTTTTTTTTTTTTTTTTTTTGAACTCAGAAATACAGCTAACCCTAGTTTATTGTTTCTCTTTTTGGAATCATCTTTCTATATGTATAGTCAAATTCAGGCACTAGATTGCCTTATAAATATTAATTTATAGTAAATTAGTCTTTTTATTTGAAAGAGTGCTGCAAATGTCTGGTCCATCAAAGCACTCATACTAATTATAAGTAAATGTACCTTCACAATCTTCATAAGAAAATGATAGTTTAATCTTAGGACTGTCATTTCTTACTGCAATGGATGATGCCTGGCAGCTTTATGTCAAAACTTGTCAGAAGGGAATACTTCAAAGGCGCTTAGGTTCTCAACTGACAAAATAATAAAACAGAGACAATATCCCCATTTAAATGAATATCCCCATGTATATAGAGTTTCCAGCACTTCATTTTATACACTTTGTAATTTCTTACTTAAATAGAGGAAATCCCAAATTATAGGTCTGGATTTGGGACAAAACTCAGAAGTTCCTAAGAGCACAAGCTAATGTGAACTTGCTTAAATCTGAATTGCTTATCATGTAGGTTGGATGAAACTACCGTTTACTCACAATGTTTTTTCATTTATTCTAGCAGTTCAATGTTAGGACCAAACTGGAGCCAGGACAGGCTCTAAGAGGCAGGCTAGGCCTGAGGTTTAGTGTCTAGGAAAGCTGAGGCACTGGGAACTCCCACAGGCAGTGTAGCTAGACCAATCAGAAAAATCCCAGTAGCCCCCCACTGGCACCAGACCCGAGCCAATCCAGATAGGGATGCGAGGTTTAAAAGTCCCGCAAGTGCATACGGTTTAACCAATCAGGTATGCTGTTACAGAAACAAAGAACCGTCTGTATAAAAGTAGATGTGATTCAGAGCTTGGGGCTCTTCCCAGATTTCTCTGTGCTGGATGAGACCTGGGCCCTAACTCGAGCTAGCAATAAACCCCTTTATGCCTTTGCATTGCTGTGGATGTCTTATTCTCTCTGTTTTGGGGACTCGGACTCTGGGCATAACATTCTTGAACTTTGACTGTATTGGGAAATATTTAGAAAAATTTCTGGTAGATAAATGGGACTTTCTTGATACCTCAGAGGGTAAAGAATCTGCATGCAATGCAGGAGACCAGGGTTTGATACCTGGGTTGGAAAACCCCTTGGAGGAGGCATGGCAACCTACTCCAGTATTCCTGCCTGGAGAACCCCATGGACAAAACAGCTTGGCAAGCCACAGTCCAAGTGTTCACAGAGTCTGAGAGGACTGAGCAACTAACACTTTTACATTTCCTTCCACTTCTAGTAGATAATGGTGGCTTTCCACTCTATACTGAATCTCATCACACACTACTAGGTAGAGTATGAGTGGAGATCTCCTTTCCTTGAGTTATTTTTAAATTTCTGTAAGGTACTACATGAAGCTATGGAAAAAGCTTAAAAAATATATTTTAGCTTATAACTAATGTCTTTAGACTTCTAGGAATGTGTTACAGATGATAATAACTGCTTTGTGTTTATATTAACTCATTCAATCTTTACAGTAAAATTATAAAACTGTTCTATTATTATTATTACTTTTTAGATGATAAAATTGTGGCCTACAAAGGTGACATTAAATAAAGGGGGAAAAAAAAACAAACAGGAACCTTAATTAAATACAGTCAAGGGACTAGAAGGGGATCTCTCATGTTCTGTGACTTCAGTAGAGCCCAACAGGAAGAAGAAAGACTCCTCTCTTGACAAGGACTTAGCCAATTAAAGCCATGGACTCTGTTTATAGGGCTTCCCCTGTGGCTCACATGGTAAAGAATCTGCCTGCAAGGCAGGAGACCTGGGTTTGATCCCTGGGTAGGGAAGGTCCCCTAGAGAAGGAAATGGCAACTCACTCCAGCATTCTTGCCTGGAAAATTCCAAGGACAGAGTAGCCTAACAGGCTACAGTCCATGGGGTTGCAAAGAGTCAGGCATACCTGAGTGACTAACACCCACTTTCAGCTTATTAGAGCCTTCCCAACTTCCTTTTCTCTCTCCCTAAAGGAGTTCTTCTCACCATTTTTGCTGAATCTGCATGGTGCTCATCATGGATGCAAACCCCCAATTGCAATTATCTGCTGATCCCGAATAAGCCTATTTTTATTGGAGAAAAAAGTGATTGTTTTAGATCAACACTGTAAATCACACAATAAAAGTAGAAATGACATATTGCACTATAAGCTGGCTTGTGACAGGGGCCCAGAGTCTTAAAAACAGTACAATATTGGTTTTTAATGTTAATTATCTTCTTTTTTAGAGAATTGCTGGCTTTCTTTCCATTCAAAGAGCGACTAAATTCTGGAAATTCTTCAAATGAGAAATAAGCTTTTTTTATATAAAGTATAAAACTAGTAAGAATGGTTGGAAATGTCATAAATCAATAGCTACATGTATACAAGTAAATTCAAATTGAAATTTCAATTGAAATTAAAACTTACTATTTTCTTGATAGGTTGTGCTTCATAACAACTGTATTTTACACACTTTTCCTACCACTCTCCAGTTCAGTTCATTTCAGTCGCTCACTCGTGTCGGACTCTTTGCGACCCCATGAATCGCAGCACGCCAGGCCTCCCTGTTCACCACCATCTCCCGGAGTTCACTCAGACTCACGTCCATCGAGTCCATGATGCCATTCAGCCATCTCATCCTCTGTCATCCCCTTCTCCTCCTGCCCCCAATCCCTCCCAGCATCAGGGTTTTTTCCAATGAATCAACTCTTCTCATGAGGTGGCCAAAGTACTGGAGCTTCAGCTTTAGCATCATTCCTTCCAAAGAAATCCCAGGGCTGACCTCCTTCAGAATGGACTGGTTGGATCTCCTTGCAGTCCAAGGGACTCTCAAGAGTCTTCTCCAACAACACAGTTCAAAAGCATCAATTCTTCAGTGCTCAGCCTTCTTCACAGTCCAACTCTCACATCCATACATGACTACTGGAAAAACCATAGTCTTGACTAGACGGACCTTAGTTGGCAATGTAATGTCTCTGCTTTTGAATATGCTATCTAGGTTGGTCATAACTTTTCTTCCAAGGAGTAAGCGTCTTTTCATTTCATGGCTGCAGTCACCATCTGCAGTGATTCTGGAGCCCCCAAAAATAAAGTCTGACACTGTTTCCACTGTTTCCCCATCTTGCTAAATCTGCTTATGCCTGCTAGAAAAGAACAGGCATGTTTCTGATCTTAAGATCTGGGCTAGAGAACTTGGTTTGCCTATCTAGATTCTTTTTTCATATTTCTCCATCTTTTCCTCTGTTCAGCCAGTGGGGATCACCAGGAGAGGATCAGGAGGAAAGAAGGTAGAGGTTCACAGGTTTGTACTCCAGCTCCTTCATAATGGGGTCATTGCAAGTGAGATGAGTCCCTCAAACAAAGGCTTCTGGAGTTCCTGTGTGTCTGGGACCTAGCTACATTGCTTTCTTTGTATCACCTTAACTGGTCTCTTGTCCTCTCATTCAAAGTCATTAGACCTAAGAGCTTATAATTTTCCTTGTGGCTTCCCTACACACTTGTCAATACACTTGAAAATTTTTCCATTATTAAACTCTCTCCATTTACCCATTTTTCATGAACTATGTATTCTCTGTTAGGACTTTTTATACAGGGAATATGCACTTAGTATTCTTTCTGACAGGAATACTTTTATCCCTGATATACTCATTGCTACTCATTTATTTCCAACAAGTTGTTGATCAAATGTCACGTTCTCAGTAAGGTCTATCCTGACATTTTTATTTAAAATGACAACTTCTACCCCATCCCAGCATCCATATTCCCCTTAATTCTGTTGCTTTATAGCAATCATTGCCTTATAATAATCTACCTAATTTGTCTATTAATTATTCTTATTGGCTTGCTTATCATTAACATATAAGAGTCATGAAGGAAGAGTATTTGTCTATTCAGTTAATTTATGTATCCCAAGCTCTTACAGACTGCCTGCTGCTGCTGCTGCTGCTAAGTCGCTTTAGTCGTGTCCGACTCTGTGAGACCTCAGAGACGGCAGCCCATGAGGCTCCCCCGGTCCCTGGGATTCTCCAGGCAAGAACACTGGAGTGGGTTGCCATTTCCTTCTCCAATGCATGAAAGTGAAAAGTGAAAGTGAAGTCGTTCAGTCGTGTCCGACTCTTAGCGACCCCATGGACTGCAGCCCACCAGGCTCCTCTGTCCATGGGATTTTCCAGGCAAAAGTGTTGGAGTGGGATGCCATTGCCTTCTCCACAGAGTGCCTACCCTATAGTAATCAATTAAGAAGTATTTGGAAGATGGATTTAAAAGTTAATGCAGGGAAGTAAGTTTGACAAAGTAGGCTGTATGGTATGATGTTAAGAATAGAGTCTATGAAATTAGATATATTGTCTTTCAAATCACAGCTGAGACTGCTACTTTTGTGAAATTAAATCAATCTTGATGAAATTTAATCTTGTTGTTTCTAATACAGGCTAATAATACCTTGCAGAGCTCTGTGAAGTCACAGGTTTCCTTGTGTTCTAAATCTGTAAATATCACTCTTCTGCTACAGCTTATTCAGTGAAGGTGTATTCTACTCATATTACACCTAAAGAGTTGTATTACATGTAATTACATGATTACAATACAAGTAGGATTACTAAAAATGCTTCTAGCACTCTACTTTTTTCTCACCCTACTAGTCTTTACTCTTCTTTTCATGTTGTGAGTCTTCTACATATCAAGAAAAACATTTATCACCATACAAGCGCCAATGCCAAAGGGTAAATATTCCAAGGCACATTTACAAGATTTTCCACTCAAAAATGGATAGACTATCTTCTCCTCTTTTTCTTGTTCTCTCTCCTGTGCATTCTCTATGGTCTAGACTTAGTGAACTATTTATGGTTCCTGAATAATCCCCACTTTTATTCTTGGAATTTTACATGTGTTATTTTCTTTGCCTGAATAATATTCAACCACTTTTTCTGAACTAATTCTGGCATAATTTTCAGATTTCAGTATATTTTACTTTATTTTGGACCAACCGCCTCCTCCTTTCACCCCAGAGATAGTTTAGTTGGCCCAATGTGCCTTCTCATAATTATACTTTATTTACCCCCATCATATTAGAATCAATTATATAATCAGTTGTAAATATTTCTTGTCATTTTTAAACTCTAAGCACTTTGAGGAAAGACTGCATTATTTTCACTGGCATATGGATAAATGTTTGGTTTGTAGTTGCTGTAGTTGCTGTTGTTGGACTATGGGGTGTCCAACTCTCTGCCATCCATGGACTGCAGCCCACCAGGCTTCTCTGTCCATGGGGTTTTCCTGACAAGAATATTGGAGTGGGTTGTCATTTCCTTTTCCTGGACAAGAAGTCAAATCCATGTCTGGAATCAAATTCTTGCATGACAGGAAAATTCTTTACCTTTGAGCCACCAGGGAAGTCTTTCAACATGTAGTAGAAGTCAGCTAAAATTTACAGTATCATAATCAAGTGGTTTGTATGTTTTTGTCCCCCAAAATAAGAAAATGGAGGCAGACAAGGTGGGAACAAAACTATAGCATAGTAATCTCCCATAAACAATATCACATAATTTTTTTATTTGCATACATTGACATCAAATTTATGCTGGAATATTTGAGAAAATATAAATATACATATGTGCCAGCAAAATGGCTGTATGGGGAGGCCTTACAAACAGCTGTGAAGAGAAGAGAGGGGAAAAGCAAAGGAGAAAAGGAAAAATATAGGCATCTAAATGCAGAGTTCCAAAGAATAGCAAGAAGAGATAAGAAAGCCTTCTTCAGCGATCAATACAAAGAAATAGAGGAAAACAACAGAATGGGAAAGACTAGAGATCTCTTCAAGAAAATTAGAGAAACCAAGGGAACATTTCATGCAAAGATGGGCTCTATAAAAGGCAGAAATGGTATGGATCTAACAGAAGCAGAAGATATTAAGAAGAGATGGCAAGAATAAATGGAAGAACTGTACAAAAAAGATCTTCACAAGCCAGATAATCATGATGATGTGATCACTAATCTAGAGCCAGACATCATGGAATGTGAAGTCAAATGGGCTTTAGAAAGCATCACTACGGACCAAGTTAGTGGAGGTGATGGCATTCCAGTTGAGCTCTTTCAAATCCTGAAAGATGATGCTGTGAAAGTGCTGCACTCAATATGCCAGCACATTTGGAAAACTCAGCAGTGGCCACAGGACTGGAAAAGGTCAGTTTTCATTCCAATTCCAAGGAAAGGCAATGCCAAAGAATGCTCAAACTACCGCACAATTGCACTCATCTCACATGCTAGTAAAGAAATGCTCAAAATTCTCCAAGCCAGGCTTCAGCAATAGGTGAATCGAGAACTTCCAGATGTTCAAGCTGGTTTTAGAAAAGTCAGAGGAACCAGAGATAAAATTGCCAACATCTGCTGGATCATGGAAAAAGCAAGAGAGTTCCAGAAAAAACATCTATTTCTGCTTTATAGACTATGCCAAAGCCTTTGACTGTGTGGATCACAATAAACTGTGAAAAATCCTGAACGAAATGGGAATACCAGACCGCCTGACCTGCCTCTTGAGAAACCTATATGCAGGTCAGGAAGCAACAGTTAGAACTGGACATGGAAAAACAGACTGGTTCCAAATAGGAAAAGGAGTACGTCAAGGCTGTATATTGTCACCCTGCTTATTTAACTTCTATGCAGAGTACATCATGAGAAACGCTGGACTGGAAGAAACACAGGCTGAACTCAAGATTGCCGAGAGAAATATCAATAACCTCAGATATGCAGATGACTCCACCCTTATGGCAGAAAGTGAAGAGGAACTAAGAAGCCTCTTGATGAAAGTGAAAGAGGAGAGCGAAAAAGTTGGCCTAAAGCTCAACATTCCCAAAACGAAGATCATGGTATTTGATCCCATCACTTCATGGCAAATAGATGGGGAAACAGTGGAAACAATATCAGACTTTATTTTTTAGGGCTCCAGAATCACTGCAGATGGTGACTGCAGCCATGAAGTTAAAAGACGCTTTCTCCTTGGAAGAAAAGTTATGACCAACCTAGATAGCATATTCAAAAGCAGAGACATTACTTTGCCGACTAAGGTCCGTCTTGTCAAGGCTATGGTTGTTCCTGTGGTCATGTATGGCTGTGAGTGTTGGACTGTGAAGAAGGCTGAGCACCGAAGAATTGTTGCTTTTGAACTGTGGTGTTGGAGAAGACTCTTGAGAGTCCCTTGGACTGCAAGGAGATCCAACCAGTCCATTCTGAAGGAGGTCAGCCCTGGGATTTCTTTGGAAGGAATGATGCTAAAGCTGAAGCTCCAGTACTTTGGCCACCTCATGAGAAGAATTGACTCATTGGAAAAAACCCTGATGCTGGGAGGGATTGGGGGCAGGAGGAGAAGGGGACGACAGAGGATGAGATGGCTGAATGGCATCACGGACTCGTTGGACGTGAATCTGAGTGAACTCCGGGAGATGGTGATGAACAGGGAGGCCTGGCGTGCTGCGATTCATGGGGTCGCAAAGAGTTGGACACGACTGAGCGATTGAACTGAACTGAATTGAATTGATAGTTTTCTAATTTGATAAATATCTGAATGATTTCATAAGGATAATCACTGAAAAATATTTTCTTGAGTGTAACTGACACTGATATATATTTTTGGCCCTAATACATGAAATTATATGTAATTTATCATTTGACTATGATACTTTTAAAAAATAGACTAATTTCTTATAGGTTTAGATTTATAGAAATAATTATCCACATGCATTACCCCTATCATAACAAAATATGGTGGTATGATACAGTTCTTATAATTAAAGTGTCAGTATTGATACATTATTTTTAACTATAGTGGGAGAGGGTGAGGGTGGGATGATTTGGAAGAATGGCATTGAAACCTGTATAATATCATATATTAAATGAATCACCAGTCCAGGTTCGATGCATGATACTGGATGCTTGGGGCTGGTGCACTGAGACAACCCAGAGGGATGGTACGGGGAGGGAGGAGGGAGGGTGCTTCAGGATGGGGAACATGTGTATACCTGTGGCAGATTCATGTTGATGTATGGCAAGGCCAATACAATATTGTAAAGTAATTAACCTCCAATTAAAATAAATAAATTTATATTAAAAAATTTTAATCCAAAATAACGCTTTAAAATCATTTGTAAAAATAGCTTATGTTCCTCTTTCTATTCTTTCAGAATATAAACCAATGTCATCAGAATGAAATATAAAAAGAAAAAAAATAATTAAGACATTTCTCAGATGCACTAAGTGAATAAATCAGCATACTTCTATTTGTTTGATGTAGCAGACAATTACATTATTACATTTCATAGGATAAATTTAGTTAACAAATCATGCACATTGTTCCCTTATTTCTATTCAGAGGATCACACGGTTAGAGTATATTCTTTGATAAGTATTTCCATTTGCAGACTGAGAAATCAAAATTGTACTTCTGTTCATTTCTCTCCCCTCCCTAATGCTATTTAGATTAATAAGATAAACACCATTCTAAGTCATTTGCACTTGGCCAAGGTAAAATAAGTGGAATGAAATTTTATTCATTGCATCCAGTACAGTTCTCACTGCAAAAAAAAAAAAAAAAAAAAAAAAAAAAAAACATGGAAAATAGGAAAAAATATACATCTTGAAACACTAATCTGATTTGTATTATTTTAATGTTAATTTTATTCTAATATAATAGAACAAATGTTTGTAATATTGTCTCATATCCTAACCCATATCTTATTTTGCAATTTAGGTGAATATCATTGGCAGAGTAATTTTATTTTTAAATTTCAACTCCTATAGACTTTTTGTTGAATAGCTTAGATAATATTTTTATTTATTTACATATTTCAGCTATTTAGGGTGTTTTTTCAAGCTTCTTCTTAGTCTTGGAACTAATGCAGATTGCTTTCTATGGAGTAAAATTTTTCTAAACATGTCATATACAACTTCCAATCACCCTGGTTAGCTGTCAACCAGTAAGTATACATACTTTTTGTAAATAGCACATTTTAAATATTATAAACTTGATTGAGATAATAACCAGAATATTAATCTGTGTACTTTTCTCTTCTCATTGGTCTCACTTAAAAAAAAAAATGTATTTCATGCACCTCTCCTTTTCTGTCTTGCATAGCTAAATTTATCTATTACAAAGGCAGACATTGGGCTGTGCATAATGCATTAGTCAAAAAGATTCAAATGCATATGTTTTAAGAAGAATTTCATAGAAGCAGAAATTTGATAAATATTTGAGGAAGTAACAGAAAAGCAGGAGGACATCAGTGCCTTGGAAATTCAGGTTCTGTGGAATTGGAGAGAGAAATCTGAACCTTTTTACTTTGATAATAAGATGGGTGGGAGACAAGGTATGGTTGGACAGTCAAAACACCATGAATCTGTATGGAAACAAACTCAGGGACAATGTTTACATTTTGTTACTATCCTCAAGCCAGCACTCAGCCAATTGCCCACTGATTGTTCAGCTTGGAAGAATGAATGAATGTTTTGTAGTTTCTGTGTGTGTGTGCTATGTTGCTTCAGTCATGTCGGACTCTTTGCCATCCTATGGATTGTAGTCCACCAGAATATTCTGTCCATGGGATTTTCCAGGCAAGGATACTGGAGTAGGTTGCCATTGCCTACTCCAGGAGAACTTCCTGACCCAGGGATTGAACCCCTGTCTCTTGGAAGCCATTGAGTCTAGAGATTTTATCTTAGTGCATTAATATTTAATGAATTATCAAACTTGATAGAATAGAGGTTGAGAGAACTTGGACATCCTTTTGTGTAATGGTACATAAAATGGAATGTTAGTACCGCAAAGAAGGGAACAGGGCAGAATCCATTTGAACTTGCTTCTAATCTGGACTCCAGTGGAATAGAAATGTGCTTCTTAAAGGATCTATAATGAAGGCCAATTTTAAATTTGTGAAAATAGTAAAAAAAAAAAAAAAAAGGAAAAGAAAAAAAAAAAGAAAAGAAATGCAGTTATGCCCTTATATAGCCAGAATTAGAAGTTATAATAGGCTGTAACCTGATCATATGCATGCTGTACCCAGTGTCATATTTTATAAACATATATATGAAGAAGAAAACAGCCAATATTTATCTAAAAATATAAATATTTGTTTATTGGTTTGATAGCAAAGAGAAATCAAATTGGTAAAATCTATTTTTATTTTCTTGAGAGCACTCTGGTATCAGTAATTATGATGTAATTTATTATCAATGAACTTTATTATGTAATCTCTAGGGATAATGGACTATTATACAAGCTTAAGCCATTTGTATAGATTTTTGAAGATATTTTCAGTTTTATAAAGATGAGTTGAAAGATAGTGTTAATTTTCAGCTTCATAAAAAGTAGCAAAAAATGAGGGAGTTAAAATTCCCCATTGTAATAAGTGTTTTGAATGGTTTTGTCTTACTGAAAATTATAAATGGATTTTAGAAAAGAAAGATTTACAATATATAGACTTCTGAGGAAATATCTTTCAAATAGATGGAGAAGTTTAACCCCCCTTCTCATTGTATTAAACAGATTTTCAGGTATACATAGACTTTGTTATATCATGTCATGGGAAGGAATTCAAGACCACAGTGATACAACACCATTTCCTCAGTTTAGATCAATTTGTTAGGGTACATTTCTAGTTTATTTCAAGGTTATCACTTGAGTAAATGAGACCATCTTCCCAGTTTATTCACCATCCTACTTTCCATGCTTTCCCTGAAAATAAAATTCTGTCTGGTTTATTGCTTATTAAATCGGAGTTGCCATCCTGGACTGTAAAGGTTCTTGTAACAATTTAGGATTTGTGAAGTATCAACAAATGTCTGCTTGTACTGAGAATGTCCTTGGGCGTTTAGATCAACGGAACTTTAGAAATACTAGGAAAATAGCTGTTTTAGAAATATAACTGGCTGTCACATAGTAATAGACTCATAGCATTTAGGACCCATGAGTATTTACTAGGCATATAAGACAAATTGTAGAAACATCAAAATGGTGTTGATTGCCAATTCTGACATACTGAAACATTATGATACTTAATTCAGAATTTTAGCATTTCATACTGGAAGTTGAATCAACAGAGAGATACCCCATTCCCAAGGTAAGAGAAACCCAAGTAAGATGGTAGGTGTTGCAAGAGGGCATCAGAAGGCAGACACACTGAAACCATACTCACAGAAAACTAGTCAATCTAATCACACTAGGACCACAGCCTTGTCTAACTCAATGAAACTAAACCATGCCTGCCGGGCCACCCAAGACTGGCGGGTCATGGTGGAGAGGTCTGACGGAATGTGGTCCACTGGAGAAGGAAATGGCAAACCACTTCAGAATTCTTGCCTTGAGAACCCCAGGAAGAGTATGAAAAGGCAAAATGTTAGGATACTGCAAGAGGAACACCCCAGGACAGTAGGTGGCCAATATGCTACTGGAGATGTGGAGAAATAACTCCAGAAAGAATGAAGGGATGGAGCCAAAACAAAAACAATACCCAGCAGTGGATGTAACTGGTGATAGTAGCAAGGTCTGATGCTGTAAAGAGCAATATTGCATAGGAACCTGGAATGTTAGGTCCGTGAAACAAGGCAAATTGGAAGTGGTCAAACAAGAGATGGCAAGAGTGAACGTCAACATTCTAGGAATCAGCGAACTAAAACGGACTGGAATGGGTGAATTTAAGTCAGATGACCATTATATCTACTACTGTGGGCAGGAATCCCTCAGAAGAAATGGAGTAACCATCATGGTCAACAAAAGAGTCCGAAATGCAGAACTTGGATGCAATCTCAGAAACGACAGAATAATCTCTGTTTGTCTCCAAGGCAAACCATTCAATATCACAGTAATCCAAGTCTATGCCCCAACCAATAACACTGAAGAAGCTGAAGTTGAATGGTTCTGTGAAGACCTACAAGACCTTTTAGAACTAACACCCAAAAAAGATGTCCTTTTCATTCTAGGGGACTGGAATGCAAAAGTAGGAAGTCAAGAAACACCTGGAGTAACAGGAAATTTGGCCTTGGAATGCAGAATGGAGCAGGGCAAAGACTAATACAGTCTTGCCAAGAAAATGTACTGGTCATAGCAAACACCTTCTTTCAACAACAGAAGAGAAGACTGTACACATGGACATCACCAAATGGTCAACACTGAAATCAGATTGATTATATTCTCTGCAGCCAAAGATGGAGAAGTTCTATACAGTCAACAAAAACAAGACCAGGAGCTGACTGTGGCTCAGATCATGAACTCTTTATTACCAAATTCAGACTTAAATTGAAGAAACCAAGGAAAACTGTTAGACCATTCAGATATGACCTAAATCAAATCCCTTATGATTATACAGTGGAAGTGAGAAATAGATTTAAGGGCCTAGATCTGATAGATAGAGTGTCTGATGAACTATGGAATGAGGTTCATGACATTGTACAGGAGACAGGGATCAAGACCATCCCCATGGAAAAGAAATGCAAAAAAGCAAAATGGCTTTCTGGGGAGGCCTTACAAATAGCTGTGAAAAGAAGAGAAGCAAAAAGGAAAGAAGAAAGGGAAAGATATAAGCATCTGAATGCAGAGTTCCAAAGAATAGCAAGAAGAGATAAGAAAGCCTTCTTCAGCAATCAATGCAAAAAAATAGATGAAAAGAACACAATGAAAAAGACTAGATATCTCTTCAAGAAAAGTAGAGATACCAAGGGAACATTTCATGCAAAGATGGGCTTGATAAAGGACAGAAATGGTATGGACCTAACAGAAGCACGAGATATTAAGAAGAGATGGCAAGAATACACGGAAGAACTGTACAAAAAAAGATCTTCATGACCCAGATAATCACAATGGTGTGATCACTCATCTAGAGCCAGACATCTTGGAATGTGAAGTCAAGTGGGCCTTAGAAAGCATCACTACGAACCAAGTTAGTGGAGGTGATGGCATTCCAGTTGAGCTCTTTCAAATCCTGAAAGATGATGCTGTGAAAGTGCTGCACTCAATATGCCAGCACATTTGGAAAACTCAGCAGTGGCCACAGGACTGGAAAAGGTCAGTTTTCATTCCAATTCCAAGGAAAGGCAATGCCAAAGAATGCTCAAACTACCGCACAATTGCACTCATCTCACATGCTAGTAAAGAAATGCTCAAAATTCTCCAAGCCAGGCTTCAGCAATAGGTGAATCGAGAACTTCCAGATGTTCAAGCTGGTTTTAGAAAAGTCAGAGGAACCAGAGATAAAATTGCCAACATCTGCTGGATCATGGAAAAAGCAAGAGAGTTCCAGAAAAACATCTATTTCTGCTTTATAGACTATGCCAAAGCCTTTGACTGTGTGGATCACAATAAACTGTGAAAAATCCTGAACGAAATGGGAATACCAGACCGCCTGACCTGCCTCTTGAGAAACCTATATGCAGGTCAGGAAGCAACAGTTAGAACTGGACATGGAACAACAGACTGGTTCCAAATCGGAAAAGGAGTACGTCAAGGCTGTATATTGTCACCCTGCTTATTTAACTTCTATGCAGAGTACATCATGAGAAACGCTGGACTGGAAGAAACACAAGCTGTACTCAAGTTTGCCAAGAGAAATATCAATAACCTCAGATATGCAGATGACACCACCCTTATGGCAGAAAGTGAAGAGGAACTAAGAAGCCTCTTGATGAAAGTGAAAGAGGAGAGTGGAAAAGTTGGCTTAAACCTCAACATTCAGATTACGAAGATCATGGCATCTGGTCCCATCACGTCATGGAAATAGATGGGGAAACAGTGGAAATAGTGTCAGACTTTATTTTTTGGGGCTCCAAAATCACTGCAGATGGTGACTGCAGCCATGAAATTAAAAGACGCTTTCTCCTTGGAAGAAAAGTTATGACCAACCTAGATAGTATATTCAAAAGCAGAGACATTACTTTGTCAACTAAGGTCCATCTAGTCAAGGCTATGGTTTTTCCTGTGGTCATGTATGGATGTGAGAGTTGGACTGTGAAGAAGGCTGAGCGCCGAAGTATTGATGGTTTTGAACAGTGGTGTTGGAGAAGACTCTTGAGAGTCCCTTGGACTGCAAGGAGATCCAACCAGTCCATTCTGAAGGAGATCAGCCCTGGGATTTCTTTGGAAAGAATGATGCTAAAGCTGAAGCTCCAGTCCTTTGGCCACCTCATGCAAAGAGTTGACTCATTGGAAAAGACTCTGATGCTGGGAGGGATTGGGAGCAGGAGAAGAAGGAGTCGACAGAGGATGAGATGGCTGGATGCATCACTGACTCGATGGATGCGAGTCTGACTGAACTCTGGGAGTTGGTGATGGACAGGGAGGCCTCGCCTGCTGTAATTCATGGGGGTCGCAAAGAGTCGGACACGGCTGAGCAACTGAACTGAACTGAACTGAGGAATATGCTATTATACTTCAGATTTTACGCTGTCCGGGTATGTCTTTTGTAAGTGGTATCAAATTTATTGTTCTTTGTTGTTACTCCTTAACTAAGAAGGAGGAGCTAACTTTTGCAGTTAACTTTGGGGGAAAGAAAAAAAAAAAAAAAAACTCTACTATGTGCTTTATTCTCCTTGAGCTAGAATAAGGAGAGCCTGAATCAGAAATCAATTTAACGTGATTTTTTTCCCCTTAAGTATGTGCTTCCTTCTAGTGGTTTTAAAATGTGTCACAGTGATGACCTAGAAGTAATGAATAAATTCCTAGAAACATATAACTTATCAAGACGTAGTCATAAAGAAAAAAAAATCTGAACAGATTGATTACTAGTAGGGAAATTGAATGACTAATCATAAAACCTCTCAACAAACAAAAGACTATGGTCAAATGGCAACAGTAGTGAATTCCACTAAACATTCAAATAAGAATTAATATTAGGTTGGTGCAACAGTAACTTCAGTTTTGCATTGTCAAATGTTGGAATACATTCTTAAATAAATGTGGTTATGTTGCAATCATTTTAATGTACATTTCTTGCTTTATATATTTTTGCTAATGGCATTACTTGCTGTGTATCTTATATTTACTTTAGACTGTGAAAATGATGTTAAACAAAAGCAAATTGAGAAATTTTCTTATTCGAGTTCAAAATGGGTTGTAAAGCAGCAGAGACAACTTGAAACATCAAAAATGAGTTTTGCCCAGGAACTGTTAATGAACATACAGTGCACTGGTGGGTCAATAAGTTGTTTATCAAAGGACACAAGAGCTTTGAAGATGAGGAGCACAGTGGCTGGCCATCGGAATTTGACCACAACCAACTGAGAGCAATCATCAAAGTTTACAACTATATGAGAAGTTTCCAAAGAACTGAACATCAACCATTCTATGGTTTGTTCAGGATTTGAAGCAAATTGGAAAGGTGAAAAAGCTCAAAAGCGGGTGCCTCTTGAGCTGACCAAAAATTTTAAAAAACAAAACAATGTATTGAAGTGCTCTTCTCTTCTATGCAATAAGAATGAACCGTTTCTCAACTGGATTGTGATGTACGATGAAAAGGGGATTTTAGACAACTGCCAATGATCAGCTCAGTGTCTGGACCAAGAAAAAGCTCCAAAGCACTTCCCAAAGTCAAACTTCCATCAGAAAAAGGTTATGGTCACTGTTTGGTGGTCTGCTGCCCATCTGATCCACTATAGCTTTCTGAATCCTGACCAAACCATTATATCTGAGAAGTATACTCAGCAAATTGATGAGACGCAGTGAAAATTGCAATGCATGAAGCCAGCATTGTTCAACAGAAAAGAGCCCATTTCTTATCCATGACAATGACTGACCACAAGTCACACAACCAAAGCTTCAAAAGTTGAAGGAATTGGGATAAGAAGTTTTGGATCATCTGTCATATTCACCTGACCTCTCACCAACTGACTACCACTACTTCAAGCATCTTGACAACTCTTTTTGTAGGGAAAATGCTTCCAAAAACAACAGAAGGCAGAAAATGCTTTCTAAGAGTTCATCAAATCTTGAAGCATGGAATTTTTACTCTACAGGAATAAACAAACTTATTTCTCATTGGCAAAAGTGTGTTGATTGTAATGGTTCCTATTTTGATTAATAAAAATGTGTTTGAGCCTAGTTATAATGATTTCAAGCTCATGGTCCAAAACCACAATTACACTTGCACAAACCTAATATCAGTACTCTCAAACTCTTCCAGCAACTAGAATAGGAGAGAATACTTCCAGACTCATTTCATAAAGCCAGTATCATCCTAATAACAAAATTAGACAAGGTTCCCACAAGAAAATTAGAGGCCAATGTTGCTGATAAACATAAATACAAAAATTTTCATCAAATTATTAGCAAAGTGAATTCAACAATGCATTAAAAGAATCATACATTGTGATGAACTGGAATTTATTCCAAGGATGCAAGTATGGTTCAACATCTGCAAGCTGATCAATGTAATATGCTACATTAATAAAAATGTAGGATGAAAATTAATATCATCATCTCAAATGTAGAAAAAGTATTTGACAAAATTCAACATTCATATATGATAAAAAAAAAAAAACTCACAACAAAATGGGTACAGAAGAAATGTACCATACTATAATAAAATTTATATATCATAGTGAAAGTGAAGTCGCTCAGTCGTGTCTGACTCTTTGCGACCTGTGGACTGTACCCCACCAAACTCCTCCGTCCATGGGATTCTCCAGGCAAGAATACTGGAGTGGGTTGCCATTTTCTTCTCCAGGGTATCTTCCCAACCCAGGGATCCAAGTCAGGTCTCCCACATTGCAGGCAATGCAAATGTCATACTCAATGGTGAAAAGCTGAAAGCTTTTCCTCTAAGATCAGGAACAAGACAAGGATGTCACTCTTACCACTCTATCCAACATATTCATAGGATTGGGAGTCCTAGCTAGAGCAATTAAACAAGAAAAAGGAACAAAAGGCACACAAATTTTGAAAGCAAGAATTGAAACTGTCACTATTTACAGATGTCTGTGAAACAGGACCACTATCTTTAACCTCACCTAAGAATTAATTCAAAATGGGTTAAAATCTTGAATGTAAGACCTGAAACTATAAAATTCCTCACAGAAAACATAGGTGGCAGTAAGCTCCTTGACTTACTTGGATTATTATTATTATTATTTTTGATTTGATACCAAAAGCAATGGCAACAAAAGTAAAAGTATAAAAAGGGGATTATATATAATTAAAAATCGACTGTATAAACAGAAGCCATCAACAAAATGAAAAGGCATCCTACAGAATGGGAAGAAATATTTGCAAATCGTAGACCTGTAAGGGACTAAAATCTAAAATATAAGGAAGGCATCATAGCTCAAGAACAAAACACACACAGACAGAGACAAATAAATCTGATTAAACAATGGACAGAGATTCCAAATAAACATTTTTCTAAAAAAGACATACAGATGACCAACACATATATGAAAAGATGTTCAGCATCACTAATCAGGTATATGCAAATCAAAACCACAATGAGATTTAACCTCACGCTTTGCAGAATGACTTTTATTAAAAAGATACATAAGAGTTTTGGCAAGGATGTGAAGAAAGAGAAACCTTTGTACACTGTTGGTGGGAATGTAAATTTTTGCAACCACTATGGAAAACAGTACGGAGGTTTCTCAAAGTTAAAAACAGAACTACCATATGATCTAGCAATTCTACTTCTGGGTATTTATCCAAAGAAAACAAAAACACTAACTCAAAGATATATGCAGCCACATGTTCACTGCAGCATTACTTACAAGAGCCAAGACATAGAAACCGTTGTGGATGAAGAATATGTGACATATATAATTTATATATATATATATATATAGTTAAATATCATATCTGGGCTTCCCTGGTGGCTCAGAGGTTAAAGCGTCTGCCTCCAATGCTGCAGACCTGGGTTCGATCCTTGGGTCAGAAAGATCCCCTGGAGAAGGAAATGGTAACCCACTCCAGTATTCTTGCCTGGAGAATCCCATGGACAGAGAAGCCCCATAGGCTCCAGGCCATGAGGTCCAAAGAGTCGGACACGATCATATACATAATATTATTCAGCAATAAAAGAAGAAAATCTTGTCATTTGTGACAACATGGCTGGATCTCGAGGGCATTATGCCAAGTGAAATAAGTCAAAGATAAATACTGTATAGTATCTTATAACTGGAATCTAAAAACAATCCAAAAATGCAAAGTCATGGATACAGAAGACTGACTCTTGGTTGCCACGGACAGGGGGGATAGGGGCTGGTGGCTGGGCACAATGGGTGAAGGTTTCTAATTGATTACTTTCGTGTTACAAAATGTCTAAGCCATTGGGAATATAAAAAACACCATGATGACTATAGTTAATACTACTATATTGTATATTGGAAAGTTGCTAAGAGAAGAAATCTTAAAAATTCTCATCACAAGAAAAAAAAACTTTATGTGTGGCGACTAATATTAACTAGACATGAAATGTGGTATCATTTCAAAACAAATAGAAATAAGAATCATTATATTTACTGCTGAACCTAATATAATTCTGTATGTCAATCATACTTCAATTTAAAAAATGAAAACTGATTTTTAAAATTTTTAAAATTTTATTTGCAAAAATCTTTCAAAATAAATGTATTTAATATTTAATTATCTACCATGGGTCTCACATGTGCTTTTAAAATGAATATACACATATTGTCAGGCATACTGCAAAATTTTTTACAATAGGGTGCACAATCAACCAAGTCTGGAGAAACTCCAAAGACCTGAAGAAGGAAGATGGGGCTCTCCAAGCCACATCTAATGCTAAGGCAAAGGCCTGTCTCAAGCCTGGGCACCTGCCCCCATCACTGCTCACCTTCCGGCTCTAAGCCACTGAGCCATGATTCTCTTAACTGTCGAAAGAGAAAGACAATTAACACCATTTCCCAAATTCCTAATTTTAAGTCACAGCATCAAAAATAGACCTGTATCCACTGTCTCGCAGCAAGTATTAACACTTCTGACGTTGCAAAGCATGTACACGATGAAGGCTGGCTTGGCAATGAGCTGTTCCCTCAGCAGCTTCAGGCAGCAGCCCTTTCACACGCAGGGTTCAGCCAAAGTGCAGGCAGGAAAGTGGAAGGGAGCCGCTCAGAGGCAAAGGCGGGGAACCCGAGGAACAGCAATGCAACCCAGAGGGAGACTGCACAGAGTCTGGGTCAAGAACGCGGGATGCTGTTCCTCACCTGCTCTGCTGTCTGGCTCTCCAAATCAACTCCCTGGACCTCGTCTTCCTCACCCTCTTCAACCGCAGGACCTGGTCTGTTCTCTGGGCCCCCTCTCCTGGGTCTCCTGCTTCTTTCTCTCCACCACTTCTAGCAGCTGCCTGACCATCTCCAGCCTGGGCGCTGCTGGTGATGGAGGTGTTCCTGTCATCCAAGGTGAGCTCTCTCTGCTGCAACACGAAAGACTCACTGGGGACTGTGTCCTGGGTCCTAATATTCAAGTCCAGGGTCTGGTCAAGTCTCACCCAGCTTTGCAGCTTGGCCAGCGGCCTCGCCGTCTAGCTACAAGTTCATCAGATTTCCCGGCATCTTCTCCTGATGTCCCAGCCTTCACTGCAGCTCCTCTGATTCTCCCAGGGGCAGGCAGTTGGATGGTCTCCCATATCTCCTGAAAGGAGGCTTCTCTTCCTTTGGTTCATCCATCTCCCCAACATCTCGGGTAGCCGTGTGGCTCACACTTCCTGTTCCTCAGCATGGTTCCATCCTGCTCCCGTGGGAACCTCTGCTCCAAATCCTTAATACTCTGCTTCTGGTCTGTCCTCACGTCTTGGCTGGTCTGGAATTCCTAAATTTTCTGAATAGCTTCCTGTCATATATATATAGGGCTTCCCTGGTGGCTCAGACCTTAAAGCATCTGCCTGCATGAGGGAGACCCAGGTTCCATCCCTGGGTCAGGAAGATTCCCTGGAGAAGGAAATGGCAACCCACTCCAGTACTCTTGCCTGGGAAATCCCATGGATGGAGGAGCCTCTTAGGCTATAGTCCATGGGGTCGCAAAGAGTCAGACATGACTGAGTGACTTCAGTTTCAGTACATATATATATATATATATATATATATATATATACACTTGCTGCAAGTCCAGCTGGTCCTTCAGCTTCTGCTTCTCAGACTACAGGAGCTTCATCTGTACGTCCCGGTTCATCACACTCCACAGCAGCTCTGAGATCCTCCCCTTTAAAACACTGATGATCTCACATACTTCTGCCAGGCAGTCCTCTGGCAGCTTCCTGATGCCTGCATCCAGGCCCTGCTTACTCAATCTGTTGCGCCCCAGTTGCTCTTTCATCTCCGGGTCCAACTTGGCCTCCTGCTCCTGAAGCTGTTGAATATGTTTCCAGAGCTCCCAGTTGTCGTAAGACTCGAGATGCTGTCCCCAGGCACTGGTGCTGGATGTTCGCTCCAGCTCCATTCTAGCCCTCTAGCCCTCGGATCCACTGGCATCTTTTCCCAGTCCCTCTGGGATATGAGACAAGTCTGAACAGATCTGCTCTCTGTGTTCCTCCAGCCACAGACACTGCTCGTACTGCATCTACAGAGAACCTTGGGCAGAGGTGGAAACAGCCAGTTCAAATCCTCTCTCCACTCCCTGGGAAATAAAGTTTTTCAAGCCCTCAGGGTGGATTCCTTGGTGGCTCAGCTGCTTCCCTGGTGGCTCAGCTGCTTCCCTGGTGACTCAGCTGGTTAAGAATCTGCCCGCAATTCAGGAAACCTGGGTTCAATCCCTGGGTTGGGAGGGCCCCCTGGAAAAAGGAATGGCTACCCACTCCAGTATTTTGGCCTGGAGAATTCCATGGACTATATAGTCCATGGGGTCGCAAAGACTGGACAAGACTGAACGACTTTCACTTCACTTTCAGGGTGGATAGGAAGGTGGTATTTTCTCTCAGGTCTCCTACGCCCAGCTCGTTCTTTCCCCCCACCTCCTTCCCTCTCTTCCTTCCATCTTCTCCTTTTCTTCTCTCTTCTATACTTTTTCTTCTTTCTCCTGTACAAAAGGTAACATCATCTTTTCCTTTTTCGTTCTTAACTTTCATCAGTCCCAGGAAAAGGGCTTCTAGGGTCCTGCCTATTTTCCATTTCTTAAACTGGGTGCTAGCTACATTTGTGAAAATTCATGAAAGAAGAGAATTAAAATTTGTAACATTTCTCTATAAAATTTCAATCAAATGTTTTATATTTTTTCTCTATTGAACATCCAAGCTTGATCTGTTTTGAGTGTTAGTTCTAATACTCATCACACTCTGAAGGCCTTTTTCAGTTTCCTCTTTCAGTTCCATGGCTAAAATCTAAAACATTATCTTCCTATGTGGTGTTGGAAAAGACTCTTGAGAGTCCCTTGGACTGCAAGGAGATCCAACCAGTCCATTCTGAAGGAGATCAGCCCTGGATTTCTTTGGAAGGTATGATGCTAAAGCTGAAACTCCAGTACTTTGGCCACCACATGCAAAGAGTTGACTCATTGGAAAAGACTCTGATGCTGGGAGGGATCGGGGGCAGGAGGAGAAGGGGACGACAGAGGATGAGATGGCTGGATGGCATTACTGATTTGATGGATGTGAGTTTGAGTGAACTCTGGGAGATGGTGATGGACAGGGAGGCCTGGCGTGCTGTGATTCATGGGGTCGCAAAGAGTCAGACACTACTGAGTGACTGAACTGAACTGAACTGCCAGTATTGATTTTGTTGTTCCTATTGCTGTTGTTGGTCCTTTGTTTAAAAGTGCTTACTGTTTAACACGTGAAAAAAAAAAATTATATTGAAAATATAAAGTAAATTTCTCAAAAATTGCAGCTTGTTCAACTTGACTGCATATGAGAACATGTGAAAATCTAAAGGTGCCTTAAAAATCTAGACATTGTGCTAAGTTGCTTCAGTCATGTCCAACTCTTTTGCTACCCTATAGACTGTAGCCCTCCAGGCTCCTCTGCCCATGGAATTTTCCAGGCAATAATACTGGAGGTACAGTGCCATTTCCTACTTCAGGGGATCTTCCAGACCCAGGGATGGAACCTCTTATGTCTCCTGTATTGACAAGTAGGTTCTTTACCTCTAGCACTACCTGGGAAGCAGATATTAGAAAAATATTATCAAAAGGGACATTATTGTATAAATATAGTAACAAAACTTTTGCTATGTAGGTAATGCAGGCAGTTCTTGTTATCATGAGCACATAGCAAGTACTTAAAAGAAGTTTTCCTTTTCATTCTACTGTTCATCATCTCCATCCCTACCTTTCTCTCTCTTTTGCTTTTCTTCCCTTTCCTTCTTTTTTCTTTCCTTCCTTCTTTTGCTTTATTTCTTTTTCCCCTTCCACCATCCCTCCATCCCTCCCCCTGCTTCCTTTCTTTCTTTCTTGGAACTAGAATCAGATTCAGGCTAGATATTTTTGGCAAGAATGCATCATAGGTGGATTGTTATTTCCATCAGTAGGTACAAATTAGCTCATTGTCTTTGCTTTCATGATGCCCATGGCCATTGATTATCATTGCCTAAATTTAGGATTTCATTAGGAGTTTGAAAATGGTAATTTTCTATGATTTTTTTTATTAGCTGCAGTATTTACATAGACAGAAACATGTGCTCAATAATTTGTTGGCTATCTATTATCTTTGTCAAGATAAATATATGTATATGCATATATATATATATACACATATGTATGTATCTTGATAAACTCAATTAGATATATTATGTTTCAATACCCTGTAGTGGTTATTCTTCTCAATACTCACATTTTTCCACCTTTGGCCTTGTGAGAACTTTTCCAAAGGAGCTTATGATGCAGCTCCAGTTATCTTTGACAGCATCTTTACTTTCATGTATGGCAACATATTTTGTACATTTCCTAGACTCACCATACGTCTCTTAGGAATATGAATGTTATCCTAGATAATGATTTTGGAAATATCACATTTAGAATCATGATAAAATAGTATTCTTTAAAATATACCCCATATTAGACCTTTGCTAGTGCAGTTATTCTAATTTGAACTCATTAACAATCTTATATAGCAGTTATTTTCCAGCCTATGATCCAAATTAGAATCATACATTGCACTTAGGTGTTATAGCTAAAGAATATAGCATTTTAAAGACATACACCAAGAGTTCAAAGCAATATTTCAAATTCAAATTTAGGGCCTCATGGGGATTTTGGATTCTGTTTTTCTTTTAACCTAGTATCTTAAATCTTACATCTGAAGAGTTTATCTCCTACATGGAAAATTTAGTTCCCAAGGGTAATAAAATAATTACTCATTCGCATGTACTTTTTCATTAGATGGCAAATGATATTAATTTTCTTCTTTTTGTCATATGTTATGATTATTTTGCTTTTTATTTTAAGACAGACTGAATCAACAGAAAGGTTTCAAAAATTTTCATCTTTATAAATTTATACTTCTAAACGTTTTTCTAACATCTGTGTTCTTTCCATCTCCTTTATTTCAAATGTTATTGCTGTAATTTTACATCACTTGCTTCTAGTTGAATGATAAAACAGGATGAAGTTAAAGTTGCTAAGGCAGCATTTGACCCCTAATCCCTTGCACAGCCTCAGAACAGAAATATTGTGTTCATCTGGTGAATCTGTTGGTAACATTTTGCCCTCTTGTGAAATAAGTTTATGCTTCTTAAGCCTGACGTGTATACATATTCACCTAGGAATCCTGTTAAAATTCAGATTCTGATTTAGTAGGTCTGAGGCGGGGCCTGAGTCTTCTGCATCTCCAACAAGGAGATGTTGATGATTCTTGTTCTTCGGTCACAGTGAGCAGCAAGAGTTTAAGGCTTTTGGGGGCAAATTCAGGATTTTCTGCACTAAAATATTTTTTCAGATTATTAATGTGTTACATTTCTTCTCTGTGTCATTTGTAATTTGTAGTTTTCTGGATGTCTGAGCAGATAACAGAAGATGTAACAGTACCAAAATTGAGGTGGGGCTGTTTTTCCCCAGGTATCATTTTCTCCATTTTACTCATTCTCTTAGGTCCTCTGAAAAGTAGTTGCCTGCAGCCCTAGAGCCGAATTGGTCCACTCTCTGTACAAGGTTTTCAGCACTCTCCATCACTGCCCAAGGAGCCTTCAGTCACTTCAGTCACTTAGTCATGTCCAACCCTTTGCAACCCCGTGAACCGCAGCACACCAGGCCTCCCTGTCCATCACCAGCTCCCAGAATTTACAAAAACATATGTCCATTGGGTGGGTGATGCCATCCAACAATGTCATCCTCTGCCATCCCCTTCTTCTCCCACCCTCAATCTTACCCAGCATCAGGGTCTTTTCAAATGAGTCAGCTCTTCGTATCAGGTGGCCAAAGTATTGAAGTTTCACCTTCAGCATCAGTCCTTCCAATGAATACCCAGGACTCTTGTAGGTCTGCATAGGACCGTTCAACTTCAGCTTCTTCAGCATCACTGGTTAGGGCATAGACTTGGATTACTGTGATATTGAATGGTTTGCCTTGGAAACGAAAAGAGATCATTCTGTCGTTTTTGAGATTTCATCCAACTACTGCACTTTGGACTCTTGTTGACCATGATGGCTACTCCATTTCTTCTAAGGGATTCCTGCCCGCAATAGTAGATATAATGGTCACCATTAAATTCACCCATTCCAGTCCATTTTAGTTCTCTGATTCCTAGAATGTCGATGTTCACTCTTGCCATCTCCTGTTTGACCACTTCCAATTTGCCTTGATTCATGGACCTAACAGTCCAGGTTCCTATGCAACACTGCTCTTTACAGCATCGGACCTTGCTTCTATCACCAGTCACATCAACAACTGGTATTGTTTTTGCTTTGTCTCCATCCCTTCATTCTTTCTGGAGTTATTTCTTCACTGATCTCCAGAAGCATATTGGGCACCTACCGAATGGGGAGTTCCTCTATCAGTATCCTATCATTTTGCCTTTTCATACTGTTCATGGGGGTCTAAAGGCAAGAATACTGAAGTGGTTTGCCATTAAATCTCCAGTGGAACACATTCTGTCAGACCTCTCCTCCAAAGACAATGCCAAAGAATGCTCAAACTACCATACAATTGCACTCATCTCACACGCTAGTAAAGTAATGGTCAAAATTCTCCAAGCCAGGCTTCAGCAATAGGTGAACCGAGAAATTCCAGATGTTCAAGCTGGCTTTAGAAAAGGCAGAGGAACCAGAGTTCAAATTTTCAACATCAGCTGGATCATGGAAAAAGCAAGGGAGTTCCAGAAAAACATCTATTTCTGCTTTATTGACTATGCCAAAGCTTTGACTGTATGGATCACAATAACCTGTGGAAAATTCTGAAAGACATGGGAATACCAGACTGCCTGACCTCCCTCTGAGAAACTTATATGCAGGTCAGGAAGCAACAGTTAGAACTAGACATGGAACAACAAACTGATTCCAAATAGGAAAAGGAGTATGTCAAGGCTGTATATTGTCACCCCGCTTATTTAACTTCGATGCAGAGTACATCATGAGAAACGCTGGACTGTAAGAAGCACAAGCTGGAGTGAAGATTGCCGAGAGAAATATCAGTAACCTCAGATATGCAAAGGACACCACTCTTATGGCAGAAAGTGAAAAGAACTAAAAAGCCTCTTGATGAAAGTGAAAGAGGAGAATGAAAATGTCGGCTTAAAGCTCAACATTCAGAAAATGAAGATCATGGCACCTGGTCCGATCACTTCATGGCAAATAGAAGAGGAAACAGTGGAAACAGTGTCAGACTTTGTTTTTTGGAGCTCCAAAATCACTGCAGATGTTGATTGCAGCCATGAAATTAAAAGATGCTTACTCCTTGGAAGGAAAGTTATGACCAACATAGATAGCATATTCAAAAGCAGAGTCACTAATTTGCCAACAAAGGTCTGTCTAGTAAAGGCTATCAGTAGTTATACATGGATGTGAGAGTTGGACTGTGAAGAAAGCTAGCAACAAAGAATTGATGCTTTTGAACAGTGGTGTTGGAGAAGAATCTTGAGAGTCCCTTGGACTGCAAGGAGATCCAAACAGTCCATTCTAAAGGAGATCAGTCCTGGGTGTTCTTTGGAAGGAATGATGCTAAAGCTGAAACTTCAGTACTTTGGCCACCTCATACGAAGAGCTGACTCATTAGAAAAGACCCTGATGCTGGGAGGGACTGGGGACAGGAGGAGAATGGGATGACAGAGGATGAGATGGTTGGATGGCACAACCAACTCGATGGACAGGAGTTTGAGTGAACTCCGGGAGCTGGTGATGGACAGGGAGGCCTGGCATGCTGTGATTCATGAGGACACAGAGTCGAACATGACTGAGCGTCTGAACTTACTGAACTAACTGCTCTCCTTTAGGACAGACTGGTGGATCTCCTTGCAGTCCTAGGGACTCTCAAGAGTCTTCTCCAACACCACAGTTCAAAAACATCAGTTCTTCAGCGCTCAGCCTTCTTCACAGTCCAACTTTCATATCCATACATGACCACAGGAAAAACCATAGCCTTGACTAGATGGAACTTAGTTGGCAAAGTAATGTCTCTGCTTTTGAATATGCTATCTAGGTTGGTCATAACTTTTCTCCCAAGGAGTAAGCTTTTAATTTCATGGCTGCAATCACTATCTTCAGGGATTTTGGAGCCCAAAAAAATAAAGCCTGACACTGTTTCCACTGTTTCCCCATCTATTTCCCATGAAGTGATGGGACCGGATGGATGATCTTCGTTAGAAAATGAATGTTGAGATTTAAGCCAACTTTTTTACTCTCCTCTTTCACTTTCATCAAGAGGCTTTTTAGTTCCTCTTCACTTTCTGCCATAAGGGTGGTGTCATCTGCATACTTGAGGTTATTGATAGTATTTCATAATTGAGAGTTATAGTGTTTTCTCATTTAGCAGGCTGACAGTCACCACTATTTGCAATAAGGATGGTATTGGTGTGTTGTTGTTTAGGCACTAAGTTGTGTCTGAATCTTGTGACCCTATGAACTGCAGCCCTCCAGGCTCCTCTCTCCATTGGTTCCCAGGCAATAATACTGGAATGAGTTTCTGTTACCTTTTGCAGGAGGATCTTCCCAACCCAGGGATTGAATCTACACCTCCTGCATTGCAGACCAGGGAAGCCCAAGGATGGCATTATTGGGTTGCATTCCAGGGGCAGTCTTTGAGTTCACCTTTTTCCCATTCCCCCTATGTTGGTAGTGGTGTTGGTAAGTCGGTATGGTTAACACCTATGATGGTTGTGATCTGCTACATATATATTTAATGCCTTGAACTGAAACACTGTAATAGTTGGTATTGTACCTAGTTCTCTTCAATAATAATAATAAACTAATTAGTTTCTCCACCTTCTAGACCACCAAGCTGCTTCCTGATTTAACCTCTTTATCAAAGACTTCTGCATAAAAATAGCTCTCACAGTGTCATTTATTTGATTATACATTAAGTATTTTTGACAGTAGATACTACTAGAAAATGTCATGAATTTGAGGTTGCTGAACTACTGCTTCTTCTGCATTTCACCTCTCCCTCTCATGCCAGGCTTGATTTTCCAGAATTGAGGAATACTCTGTGGTGAGTGACAGCTGGGTCTCTCCCTTCTTGCTCAGTCACCGAGATGATGTCTAAGCCATCCAGTGAGTGATCAGTTGTATCTGACTCTCTGGGACACTTGTAGCCCCACCAGGTTCCTCTGTCCATGGAATTTTCTGGGCAAGAATACTAGAATAGGTTGCCATTTCCTACTACAGGGAATCTTCCTGACCCAGGGATTAAACCTGATCTTTTGAGTCTCCTGCATTGGCAGATAGATTCTTTACCTACTGTGCCACCTGGGATGCCTGGATGATATCTATGACCCACTGCTATACCACAGCAGCTTTGCTTTATGGTGATGTTGGCAAAGCCAGTCATGGCGAACTACTAAGGGTTTTCTTGGACTTACTCTTCATTACCAGGACTAATCAGAATCAACCTTAGTTTTCTTATCTGTAGAAACATAATAAGCATACCCACTTCATAGACGTAAATAAAACACTTGCAAAGCTCATAACATAAAACAAATATGCAAAATATTTGCTAAAAAAAGGATAGTTTGTGAAAATGTTTAATGTAAAGTTTCATGAACTCAGACAGACAAGTCTGCCTCCTTTGAATAGTTACTTAATACCAGAGGTCATTTTCCTCATCAAAAAACCAATTTCTGGTTTTCAAATTAATGCTGGTATAAGCAGAATCTTTTAGTGATCAGATTCCCTAGACATGTGGATGTAACTTAATACAAAACAAAGATGATTATGACTTGCATCTCTTGGGAGGTTTTATTTCTCTCTAAGAGCTAGAATTAAAAGACAAAAACAGTCATAATGCCTTTTTCAAGTTCAGCAAGTCCATTTCGAATGGAAACATTAGATATATGTATATATACACATATATATATAATTGTTAAAGAAATGTATTTATCCAGTGCAGTATTTCATAATCTTTTCCCAAAATCCTGTTGTCTCTCATGTCATGAAGATTTACAAGTCAGGAGAGATGACTGGGGAGCATCATTAGTTGAGACACATAGAGTAAGCCAGTTTTATTCCAAGTTTGGAAGTGTTTGTCCTTGAAGATGGCCTTCTTTCTTATTTTTAGCTCTGGGCACCTTGTAAAATTTAGCACCTTCCATATGCACACAGAACATCTCTTCTAATAGAGGTGCGACAAAGGAGAGGAAGATGAATGCGGTTGCAAAGAGTCAGACATGACTGAGTAACTAACACTTTCACTTTCTTCTTTCAAGTAAAGAGAAGTTTATATGCAGGTATTGAGAAATCTGTAGGAATTTTTGTAATTATTCTCTTTAATGCTCTCTGATGCCTTGGGATTTAAGGTTATCTGTGGTGAATGACGTGCCACCAAATTCTAGAAACCTTTTTGGAAAATGTGCATATTCTCTTTTAGATACACAGAGAGAGGTTACATAAATAATTTTTAACATTAAGCTTGATGATAATCACAGTAGCAATTATTGTAGGAATATCTAATGGGTGAAAATATCATCACTCACAATATTTAAACATTCCCTGTAGTAAGGCTGACTCTGTAGTAATAGACTTTGGGAAAGTTCCAGTGTTTGTGATAAAGGTGAACTGAAATGTTTAAAATAAATCATCAATGTGTAGAACTGAAAAAAAAAATCATACCTAGGTAGTACTCAATGATAGAGGTGGTTTCAAAAATGATTAAAAGAGTGTTCTGTTAAAGGTGCCCATAGCCACATGATGTCTATGAGGGGAATGTTCATGTTGCTAAGCTCATGTTCTTCCCATCAGAGGGAATATGACTGAAAAAAGAAGCATCTAAAAGTGAACATAGAAAAATACATTTTTCTTCTTTCAGAAGTATTTTTTGAGGTGCTCCTTTTTGATAATGAATGATGTTGCTTTCAGTAAAAGTGCCTCCTGCAGTTTTCCAAGCTCTGCTTCTCAGTTTTCTAAGTTGATATTAGTTGAACAAATGCACTGAATCCCATTCTTGCCCTGTTAAGTTCACAAAGGCTGCTAAAATTCCCTGGGCCAATTTTTGTATTCAGTACTTTAGATTACAGGGTGAGTTCTGCTTCCATTTGATAGCCCTTCAAAGTTCGATTAGCTGTGGTTGTATGTAATTCTGCCAACGTTATTGTGCTATTGGTTTTCCTATAAGTGACATGGACTTACTTTTTTAATCTCTTTCTGCTTAATTACATTTGATCTCCTCTGAATCATAACAGAAATACTCATAGCTATCTAAGATATGGCAATATATTTAGCTTCGTTGGCAGAACTGTGGGGGAGAAATTCAATTCAAAAGAATTTTGGGAAAAGAGAAACACTCACTCTCATATTTGCATTTCTGCATTAGCCTTTTAACTGATCACCATGATTCCAGCAACCTCCTCTTAATGATTTTGTCCATCAAAGTAATATTTGCAGTATGTGTATATGACCTCAGTAGTCTCCAGCTAAATAAACAAATGAACAAGCAAAATGTTTTAATTGTTCTCTATTGCCAATGAATGAGATCCATAGTATTCCAAATCCGTTTTCTGTTGTTTCTACTTTTTTCCTAATCACTTACTTCTAAATTCCTCTCTTTGTCAGCATACAATTGTTATTCCCTGAACACATTATATACTTCATTTTTTCCATGTAATTGTTCATCTGCCTCTACTTGCAGGATTTTTTTTCATGTGTTCACAGTACACACACACTCACACACACACACACACACACATACACGGATGCATGCATACACATACACACACACACACACATACACACACAGTTACAGATTAGCAAACTGGCTCTGTCCCTGAACCAGTCAGGTAAATTAATCCTTGCCACATATATTTGTGTTTATTAAACTATATGATTACAGTTGGTGCTGTATTCAGTACACGTTTTTATCCTCTCCTGCCCATTAGACTATGTACTTTTTGAGGGCAGAGACTGTGGATTAGTAATAACCGTGGAGTTCAAAAGCATAAGAATCATTTTATTTGAAGAACTAGGGGGAAAGTGTGGCCAGCTTTTTTCCTTTTTACTAAAAGTACAATCAGCTACATTATTTTTCTGCCTTTTGACAGCATTTGATAGACTTTTGTGATCATAGTTACTGATATGAAAATGGTTGTCATTTCCTTGGGAAACTGCTTTGCAATTCAGTGTTCATTTTGCATTTCTGAAATATTTACTTTTAGAGATTATGATGCCAAATATTATTCTTCTTTTAAAAATTATTTTTAAAACTTAGAGTCAATAATATGGAGCTGCTTCTTTTCATTTCTCCCATATTTTGGCAGGATAAAACAGAGAATAAAATCAATTAACAAATAACTGAAAAAAATTAAATACTTAGAAAAATTATCACATGGATAGTGAGTAGGGTTGTCAGGTGTGTTAGAAATCATGGATTCCATTGCTCTGCAGTTTAATTTTACAGACATCACTAAGAATTCATTTGTGCATTTTGAATCTTTTAGAAACGTCTTGATAGAATAACACACAAATGCCGAGAATGAAGATCTGGACAAATTTTAAGTGGCTAACTAGAGAGTCAAGCCTTATATTCTCCAAATACTCATTATCCCTGAACTTGAAAATAAATCAGTGGATCAAGATGATGCATGAATGAAAAAAAAAATAATACTGGGACTGCCACCACAGTTTTCTTTATAAAGAAGAAAAAGAAAGAAAAACTAACTAGCCATGTGTAGTAGCACTGACAACATTAGAATTTCTTTCTTTTGTCACTTCTAAGTATATTTATTGTAGTTGGGTTTGGCTCCAGTCCTCCTTCCCTTATTTTTACTTTGAATTAGGTCCAGGCTTTTTAGCTCCAGGGAAGCTAGTTGTGGTATTGAAATTGCACTTTCCTTTAAACATTGCTAATTGCAGCCACAATCTCTAGTTAATGACCATGGAAATTAATGATGGAAAAGACCTGTTAGATCATCTCTTCCATCTGATTCTGACAATACAGGATTATTTTTTACTTTCTGTCCTGGAGTATTCAGCTTGGTTAATTTTAAGAGTCTGAAATAATAGGGCTTTCACCATTTCCCTTGGGAGAGAGTCTATAGCCTAATAAACTTAGGACATCGATCTGAAGATCAGCCTAGCTTTTCTTTTTCACTTCATTTCATGCCATTACTCCTACTTATACACCCTTGGTTCACCCTAAACAATTCCTTTCCCTTCTTCATTCAATAAAACAAGTTTCCTGGCTACCATCCTACAAAGAACTCCATGGATTTTTTTTGTTTTGTTTTGTTTTTCTCATTTATGGACGTTATGGTCTTGGCTAATAGTGAAGCAAAATACAGCTATACATTAATTCAGAAATCATTATTGACTTGAAAGATGCAACTAAATACATTAAAAAAAAAACCCTCAAGAATGTGACTGTTTGCATTATATCTGTATATTTTATTTATCAGCTTTGTTTATCAGTATGTTAAAAGTAGAACTCTGTCAAAATATTTCCCATGATTTTTAAATATATTGCTTCTATTTAGTTTATGAGCTTCTTGCAATCTTGATAGTGAAATGTTTTTATATTGTCTTTTTCTCTTCCATCATAATTTTCACTTCTTGTAAGAGTGAACCTGCTATTTTAATTTATTCATTTAAAATATATTGGGTTGGCTAAACACAGCATCTTATAGAAAAGAATCCAAACAAATATTTTGGCCAACCCAATATTGTAAGTATTCAATTTCTCATTGTGTTATTAAAATGAGGAGTGCATCTGACTTTGTATTGTAAAGTGATGAAATAATCAGTAATGTATCATATCATTTAGGTATATTAATGAGGGGAAAATACTTGGTGTCTATTTATACATGATAGATAATAAAAATAAAGCATTATTATAAATGATTTATAACAGAAGAGAAATATGTTCCTGTTATTGCAGATTTATTAGCAGAGTTGATAAATGCCTGGGGTTTGAAAAATAGCATATTTTAAAATCTTATAACAAATTATCTTTACATGTATTTTATATGACACTGATTCTAAATGGAAGAGTTATGAGTTAGTTATACACTACTCACATTATCATAGGCAATAAGAATAATAATCATCATCATTTTTGCAGCATGAACTTATTTAAAATAATATAGAACATGAAAGTAAATTATTCACCCATGTTAAGTAAAATAAATGATCCTGCTCACCAAAATGAGGTAATAGACGTGCTTTATTATAATCAGACTGCTCATGGGAATTCAGCTTGGAGAGTTTCAGTGTATCCCAATGATAGATAAAATGTAAAAATAAATTTTAAAAGATTCACATGTAATTTCCATTCTTAAGTTATGTATCCAAGGGGAAAATTCAAGGGTAATTATCTTAAGTTTCTAAATCTTCTCCAGATAAACACTTTTTTGTATCTTTTTACTTTCAAATTCAGAGATGCCATACTAAATTTTCAACAGTGGATCCCATCACATAATTAACTTAGAGATAAGACAATCTTTGTTTCTTTTTAATGTCTGTCCATATTGTGTTTTCATGTTCAACACAGAGTCTTCTGCTTCATATGTATTTTTTATAAATTTTGATGACTTTAGGTGGGTGTCAAATTATACATCTTTACTGGATTGCTAAATTGGATTTTAAAATAAGCTATTGTATAAGAAGCTTAGTGTTCACACTCTCCTAGCTTCAGTTTTTGCTGGGGCAGTCTTTGTTTTTCATGATTGGTTTTAACAGAATTTCCGTTTTGCTTTTTTTACTTTGAAAATAAATCTATTTATCTCACTTAATATATAATTTCAAGATATAAACTAAAACCTAGTATATATTTCAAAATCCATCATTTATTTCACGTGGTTAAAAGGTAAAATATACATCCACTCTTGTTGATACGAGGGAGAAGTAAAAGCACCCTCTCTTTTATGCACTGTTTCTTTTTTATGGTGGAAGAACTCTAATGTTTTATTTGATGTATTCAAGAATTCAGTGGACATTGAAAAATTTGTCTTTATATTATCCCTAGTAAGTTAGAATAGTAATTTTCATGCTCCCTTTAACATAAAATGAACTATATAGAAAATTATCTAGAAAATGAAGACAAGAAGAAAATGAGATGGTTAGCAATTAGATGATCAGAGAAGCAGAAGAAGGAGGAAACATGACTAGTAATATGTCCTTTCAGAATTAAAAAAGGACATTGGGACATTGTAAGAAATTCCATGTGGCTTGACAAAGTCACTGAGCCACTTAGTTTATATAAATATATATAATATACATAAATATATATATAATATATATTTATTTTAATATTTTATTTTAATAATATATTGTATATTTTATTATATATTTATATATAATAAAATATATTTCTTTTAATATATTATATATTTATATATTTTATTATGTATATTATATATATTTTATTATATAATTTTAAATTATACATAGTCTCTACTCAAGTAAATAAACTAATTATTCAATGTAAAGATATAATCATTTTAATTGTTTATTATCTCAAAAACTTCATTGAGTTGTCCTCTCTGGTCCAAATTAAATTTTTGTAAATTTGTAGATTTAAGCAGGTATTTCTAAGGATCTGATACCTCTGGGGATGGAATGCTCTATCCTTAGACCTATGGTGATAAATGAATGCCTAGGGTTCCTGGTGACCCATCTAACTTAAAATGTTTCCCAGAGTCACTTCTTGTATTGTTCCAATCTTATTTAAATCCAAGGCTCTTCTTTTCCTAATTTTAAGAAATTATGAAACATAATTTCCAGCTGAAGACAGAATTATGAAAATAATTGTGCAAAGTACACAAATTATAAAATTATAAAATTTCAAGGAATATTGTTAATACTCTTGTAGTAAACAAAATTCTTCTCTCAAGGAGCAGTCTTTGGTGTTCAGAGGTCCTGGTAGTAAGTGAGCTTAAATAAACAAGCAGAGGATAGGACTAAAATATAGTTGAATGATTCTGGACGTGGCTAGGAAGTACTGTACCTTTCAGACCCAAAGGATATGAATCACAATTTTAGCATATTTTATATATATTTTATATCAACTATTGGTGCTTCCTGAAGAGATTAAGGATAACCATAGAATACAAGCTTAAACTCCTACAGTCCATTCGGGGGAAAAAAATTAACATGGTTTGTTGAAGACTCCTGAAGCTATTTATCTATCTTTATTGCTGCACAAATACTGACCTCTATTTTTAGGTACTGTAAGAAATAAGACAAGAAGCAAGGTCTTCAGAGACTCATTAGGACCATTAGAAAAATGCCTCTAGCAGCTCCTATCAAAACAGCAGGAATAAATAAACTTTGTTCCTGGGATGTGGATTCACCCTGTTTCTGCGACCCCATTTCCAGATGATGTATTATAGCTATTATTGTCACCTCCGTAGGACACTCTGTACACAAAGTGTGCGAGCATCACCTTGCAGTTCAGGGTATTTCCTGATATATGAATCATTTGTCCTTGTCAGATTGTCCAAGGTGAAAGAATAAAGTTTAAATATGAACCACTTCCAGGCAACACAACTATAGGAAAATAAAGTATTTTGTCTTAATTTCTCTTGCCACAAGTTAAAAAAAAATATACTCCAAGAGAAAGTGAAGTAAACTGCAAAATGCCTTTAAAATAAATATTACTTGTTTCATTTTTATTAAAAATTACTATTTAATAGAGAAATCTCATGAAATCAAAATGCTGAAATCTGCTGTATACAGGAAATTGTGCTTAATAATAAAGAAAAATGTCCTAGAGATTTACAAGAGAGAAAAAAAAAAAAAAGACATTCTGTGTCAATGGTAGGAAAAACTGGAGGAATGTCACATTTATTCCTTTATCCAATGTAATATTACCTGTGTAACTTGTGTAGGTTTATGATTATTTGTGAATGAATGGGTATTATCTGATATCTATCTTTGAGGAATTCCAGCAATTCTATTAATAGCACAACGGAATTTTGTTTTTATTTGCCTTCTACCACTTATGTGTAAAACATAAAATATATTTGTGTTTTAAAAATTGTTACTGAATTTTGTAGATTTTTTGTAGATTTTGTAGATTTTTTTTTTTTTAAATTCTGTCTTCTAGTTCTGACTGAGGGAATCAGTAACTTTATCAGTTTCAGATTTTATGTCCCAGAGCAGTAATCTCAAAGTTATGTTTAGAGGTATTATTGCCAGATTTTTATTATTCTCATTAATCCTTTTTTGTCTTTTATAATTTATTGGAATGAATAATATTAATATGATTCATTTGTTTGTAAATAACATGGTCTATCATCAAAAAATAGAGGTGGTTTAAGTTATTTTCCAGCAAGGAAACCTAAAGAATATTAAGTAATTCAGTGAGACATGGAAGCAGGGGATTTAAGTACCAATATGCAGGCCAGGAAGCAACAGTTAGAACTGGACATGGAACAACAGACTGGTTCCAAATAGGAAAGGAGTACGTTAAGGCTATATATTGTCACCCTGCTTATTTAACTTCTATGCAGAGTACATCATGAGAAACGCTGGGCTGGGAGAAGCACAAGCTGGAATCAAGATTGCCGGGAGAAATATCCATAACCTCAGATATGCAGATGACACCACCCTTATGGCAGAAAGTGAAAAGGAACTAAAAAGCCTCTTGATGAGAGTGAAAGAGGAGAGTGAAAAGGTTGTATTAAAGCTCAACATTCAGAAAACAAAGATCATGGCATCCGGTCCCATCACTTCATGGCAAATAGATGGGGAAACAGAGGAAACAGTGTCAGACTTTATTTTTGGGGGCTCCAAAATCACTGCAGATGGTGACTGCAGCCATGAGATTAAAAGACGCTTACTCCTTGGAAGAAAAGTTATGACCAACCTAGATAGCATATTCAAAAGCAGAGACATTACTTTGCCAACAACGGTCTGTCTAGTCAAGGCTATGGTTTTTCCAGTGGTCATGTATGGATGTGAAAGTTGGACTGTGAATAAAGCTGAGCACCGAAGAATTGATGCTTTTGAACTGTGGTGTTGGAGAAGACTCTTGAGAGTCCCTAGGACTGCAAGGAGATGCAACCAGTCCATTCGGAAGGAGATAAGTTCTGGGTGTTCATTAGAAGAACTGATGCTAAAGCTGAAACTCCAATACTTTGGCCACCTCATGTGAAGAGTTGACTCATTGGAAAAGACTCTGATGCTGGGAGGGATTGAGGGCAGGAGGAAAAGGGGCAACCGAAAAAGAATCTGATGATGGGAGGGATTGGGGGCAGGAGGAAAAGGGGCGATGGAGGATGAGATGGCTGGATGTCATCACCGACTCAATGGACATGAGTTTGAGTGAACTCCGGGAGTTGGTAATGGGCAGGGAGGCCTGGCATGCTGCAACTCATGGTGTCACAAAGAGTCAGACACGACTGAGTGACTGAACTGAACTGATGCCTAGAAATGCTGGAAGTGCAAACAATGAGACAATCAAGAGATTAACAAAGTCAGGAAGCAGCAACCATTCTGAGAGATGAAAGGACAAAGAGGAGAGACATAGTGACCTGAGCCCAGAATCAGTGGGAAGCATAAAAAATCTGCTAGAGGGAGTGGAGACCAAGAATGAGAAAGAGCCAATGTTCAATGCAGAGACAAAGAGGCAGAACTGACATGCATTTTCCCCCAATCTTGCCAGTGCCTTTCAATAGCAGAAAGGCAGGACCATTGACTAGGAAGATATGAAAACCTAGTTGGCTTGAGTCAGCACCCAATGAGGCAGGAAAAAGGAAGAGTTTATTTGACAGCAGACAAAAATATGTCTAGCACAATAGCAATCTCTGGGGCTACTTATTAAATATGTGGCAGATTTTTTGTTATTAAAGTATAGTTGATTTACAATATAACAGTAGTTTCAAGGGTTCAGTTCAGTTCAGTTGCTCAGTAGTGTCCTACTCTTTGCTACCCCATGGACTGGAGCATGCCAGCCTTCCCTGTCCATCACCAACTTCCGGAGCTTACTCAAACTCATGAACAAAGAATTGGTGACACCAGCCAAACGTTGCATACTCTGTTGTCCCCTTCTCCTCCTGCCTTTAATCTTTCCCAGAATCAGGGTCTTTTTCAGTGAGTCAGTTCTTCATGTCACATGGCCAAAGTATTGTAATTTCAGCTTCAGCATCAGTCTTTCCAATGAATATTTAGGACTGATTTCCTTTAGCGTGGACTGGTTGAATCGCTTTTCAGTACAGTTCAGTTCAGTCGCTCAGTCGTGTCCGACTCTCTGCGACCACATGAACTGCAGCACGCCAGGCCTCCCTGTCCATCATCATCTCCTGGAGTTCACTCAGACTCACATCCATTGAGTCCGTGATGCCACCCAGCCATCTCATCCTCGGTTGTCCGCTTCTCCTGCCCCCAATCCCTCCCAGCATCAGGGTCTTTGCCAATGAGTCAACTCTTCACATGAGGTGGCCAAAGTACTGGAGCTTCAGCTTTAGCATCATTCCTTCCAAAGAAATCCCAGGGCTGATCTCCTTCAGAATGGACTGGTTGGATCTCCTTGCAGTCCAAGGGACTCTCAAGAGGCTTCTCCAACACCACAGTTCAAAAACATCAATTCTTTGGTGCTCAGCCTTCTTCACAGTCCAACTCTCACATCCATATATGACCACAGGAGAAACCATAGCCTTGACTAGATGGACCTTAGTCGGCAAAGTAATGTCTCTGCTTTTGAATATACTATCTAAGTTGGTCATAACTTTTCTTCCAAGGAGTAAATGTCTTTCCATTTCATGGCTGCAATTACCATCTGTAGTGATTCTGGAAACCAAAAAAATAAAGTCTGACACTGTTTCCACTGTTTCCTCATCTATTTGCCATGAAGTGATGGGACCGGGTGCCATGATCTTTGTTTTCTGAATGTTGAGCTTTAAGTCAACTTTTTTGTCCTCCTCTTTCACTTTCATCAGAGGCTTTTTAGCTCCTCTTCACTTTCTGCCATAAGGGTGGTGTCATCTGCATATCTGAGGTTACTGATATTTCTCTTGGCAATCTTGAGTCCAGCCTGTGTTTCTTCCAGTCCAGCGTTTCTCATGATGTACTCTGCATAGAAGTTAAATAAGCAGGGTGACAATATACAGCCTTGACGTACTCCTTTTCCTATTTGGAACCAGTCTGTTGTTCAATGTTCAGTTCTAACTGTTGCTTCCTGTCCTGCACACAGATTTCTCAAGAGGCAGGTCAGGTGGTCTGGTATTCCCATCTCTTTCAGAATTTTTCCACAATTTTTTTGTGATCCACACAGTCAAAGGCTTTGGCATAGTCAATAAAGCAGAAATAGATGTTTTTCTGGAACTCTCTTGCTTTTTCCATGATCCAGCAGATGTTGGCAATTTGATCTCTGGATCCTCTGCCTTTTCTAAAACCAGGTTGAACATCAGGGAATTCACGGTTCAAGTATTGCTGAAGCCTGGCTTGGAGAATTTTGAACATTACTTACTAGCATGTGAGATGAGTGTAATTGTGCAGTAGTTTGAGCATTCTTTTGCTTTGCCTTTCTTTGGGATTGAAATGAAAACTGACCTTTTCCAGTCCTGTGGCCACTGCTGAGTTTTGCAGATTTGCTGGCATACTGAGTGCAGCACTTTCACAGCATCATCTTCCAGGATTTGAAAGAGCTAAACTAGAATACCATCACCTCCACTAGCTTTGTTCACAGTGGTGCTTTCTAAGGCCCACTTGACTTCACATTCCAAGATGTCTGGTTCTAGATTAGCGATCACATCATCATAATTATCTGGGTAGTGAAGATCCTCTTCAGTACAGGTATTCTCAAATGTCTTCTCCAGCACCACAGTTCAAAAGCATCAATTCTTTGGTGCTCAGCCTTCTCTGTATGGCCCAATTCTCACATCCATATATGACTGCTGGAAAGATCATAGCTTTGACCATGCAGACTTTCTGGCAAAGTAACATCTCTGCTTTTTAAGATCCTGTCTAGATTTTTCATACCTTTGCTTCCAAGAAGCAAGCATCTTTTTTTTTTTTTTTTTTAAATTTCAATGTATATTTACTGAGCACCTACTACATGAAGGCATACAAGTGAATTTTTGTTTTCCCTCAAAGCCAACAAAATATAACAAGTGGCAAAGGATATTTGAAATTTGGACTCATATCACCAGGAAAGCCATTGAATTATTTGATTGGTTTTGTTTTTTGTTTTTGTTTTTGTTTTTTTTTTTCGATTTTTTCTTTTTTTTTTTAAATTATTTTTTTTTATTTAATTTTAAAATCTTTAATTCTTACATGTGTTCCCAAACATGAAACCCCCTCCCACCTCCCTCCCCATAACATCTCTGTGGGTCATCCCCATGCACCAGCCCCAAGCATGCTGTATCCTGCGTCAGACATAGAGTGGCGATTCAATTCTTACATGATAGTATACATGATAGAATGCCATTCTCCCAAATCATCCCACCCTCTCCCTCTCTCTCTGAGTCCAAAAGTCCGTTATACACCGCTGTGTCTTTTTTCCTGTCTTGCATACAGGGTCGTCATTCCCATCTTTCTAAATTCCATATATATGTGTTAGTATACTGTATTGGTGTTTTTCTTTCTGGCTTACTTCACTCTGTATAATCGGCTCCAGTTTCATCCATCTCATCAGAACTGAATCAAATGAATTCTTTTTAACAGCTGAGTAATACTCCATTGTGTACATGTACCACAGCTTTCTTATCCATTCATCTGCTGATGGACATCTAGGTTGTTTCCATGTCCTGGCTATTATAAACAGTGCTGCGATGAACATTGGGGTACATGTGTCTCTTTCAATTCTGGTTTCCTCGGTGTGTATGCCCAGCAGTGGGATTGCTGGGTCATAAGGTAGTTCTATTTGCAATTTTTTAAGGAGTCTCCACACTGTTCTCCATAGTGGCTGTACTAGTTTTGCAGGCTCTACTACAAAGCCACAGTCATCAAAACAGTATGGTACTGGCACAAAGACAGACATATAGATCAATGGAACAAAATAGAAAGCCCAGAGATAAATCCACACACATATGGACACCTTATCTTTGACAAAGGAGGCAAGAATATACAATGGAGTAAAGACAATCTCTTTAACAAGTGTTGCTGGGAAAACTGGTCAACCACTTGTAAAAGAAAGAAACTAGATCACTTTCTAACACCGCACACAAAAATAAACTCAAAATGGATTAAAGATCTAAATGTAAGACCAGAAACTATAAAACTCCTAGAGGAGAATATAGGCAAAACACTCTCAGACATAAATCACAGCAGGATCCTCTATGATCCACCTCCCAGAATTCTGGAAATAAAAGCAAAAATAAACAAATGGGATCTAATTAAAATTAAAAGCTTCTGCACAACAAAGGAAAATATACGCAAGGTGAAAAGACAGCCTTCTGAATGGGAGAAAATAATAGCAAAGGAAGCAACTGAAAAACAACTAATCTCAAAAATATACAAGCAACTCATGCAGCTCAATTCCAGAAAAATAAACGACCCAATCAAAAAATGGGCCAAAGAACTAAATAGACATTTCTCCAAAGAAGACATACGGATGGCTAACAAACACATGAAAAGATGCTCAACATCACTCATTATCAGAGAAATGCAAATCAAAACCACAATGAGGTACCACTTCACACCAGTCAGAATGGCTGCAATCCAAAAATCTGCAAGCAATAAATGCTGGAGAGGGTGTGGAGAAAAGGGAACCCTCCTACACTGTTGGTGGGAAAGCAAGCATCTTTTAATTTAATGGCTGCAGTCACCATCCACAGTGATTTTAAGTATAGATTTGAAAAAAAGTCAGAATGGCTTAATTCAAATCAAATCCCACATAGTTTATATATCAACACAATTTTGAAAGAATTGATTCCTTTTCCTCAAAATGTTTTCAACCCATCACATAGTTTACTTTCAGTGTAACTTTCTATCACCAGTACTAAAAGAAAAAACAGCAACTGAGATAAATAAATGGAATTAAAAATTATAGAAAAACTGAGTGCATGTATAGAATAGGAAAAAATATACTAAAAGGCAATATATTGGCATATATAATATCACATTTTCATAGCTATTCCATTATATATAGACCAGTTATTAAAGATAGTAATAATTTTCATGTTCTTATTCTTTAAACAAAAGTTGCTATAAGGTGCAATACTTAATGTTACACATACAAATTTCTTCTCAGAATTATAACACATATTTTGCATCTCATATCTCTTAGTCAGTGAGGGTTATGTTATTTGTTTTTTACTTTCCCAGACTTCCAGAACTTCAGTGCTCTATCTGAGATCTGTTTGTAGTAAATAAGTTTAGCTCATCTGTAGATAGGATCCCAGCATTCTCCTGTACATGATGTATCATTTTAATCCTTTTTTGTATGTGTGTAGCTATATTTTATAGTAAGTATGTAAATCCTTTTTACATGACAAAACAGAAAAAAAAACCATGTTTATAAAAGGCATATAGCAATGTCTCTGAGATGATCAGTATGGGCATTTCCTAGGAAGCACTCATGTAATATTAATTAGCCCTTTAATAACTTTCTCACCTATCATTTCATATGGTGTGCTTCATCCATTGTTGTAACTATTTGTACACCTCAGTACAATAACAGTGGTATTACCCTTCTCTCTTGATGTAAAATCAAGAAAAAAATAAGTTTTTACTAACTTTTAAATATATATACATTAAAATCATAAAGATTAGAATACACTGATGCTCAGGTTAACAACAGTAACAACAATAGTAGCACTTTTATAGTTACTCTCTTAATAGAAATTGCAGTGCTCCTCTTCTGTTCACACTAAAGACTAGAGTAGCACAAATCAAGAAAAGGAGACCTTTTAGAATCAAAGGTCAAAACTACTGACATGTTTTAATTTGCTGCCATTATTGTCAAATCAGATTTGAATTCTTGTCTAAGAGGGTCTTCTCCAAGGTATATGACCTCAACCTAATCTGGAACCTACCCTCCTTTTTCAGATACATTTAAACTAAAATTTCTGAAATAGTTCTATAAGTTGACAGAGGTTACTACTTGCATTGAACTTGGTTTTAAGAGCAAATATGACTATTTGGATGAAGAACATAACATAATGTATACTAATCAAGCTTGCTTTGGTTCCAATAGCACAACAGGAGGCTATTGGAAATGCCCTCACCCCATCCCTATGCAGAATAATTAAGCTGAGATTGGTTTGAATTCATTTATAATTATCCCTCTCACCATGTAGTTGGGCTTGAGAAGTTAATTACAACCATTTTCATGCCTATAATGCAGAAATGATCTCTCTGTTTCTTACAGATTTGACAAGTCTTTAGGAGGATGTTAGATGATGGTTCCTAGCTATATATATCCCTCCCCTTGACAGTAGCTGAATGTCTATGAAACATTTTTTAATGTTATAGAAAGTGTTTCAATAATTTCTACGGAAGCCCAGAGGAGAACAGGTGAAGACTATAGTGTTTCACAATAAACATGCTTAACATAAGCCTAGAAGTCTATGCAAATAATCTTAAGTGTTACTATTGAAGGTATAGCAATTTGCTATTTTGAAATAGCTATAAATGGTATACTTCAATATGCAGAAAAAAGTTTATTAACTTTCTTCTCCCTGCAAAGTTGCCTTAAAATTTGCTGTAAGAAAAATTCTAGTTTCAAGAATAAACACAAATTTCTTAAAATTCTCTGAAATGTCTACTGTAAAAATATAGATGAAAATTATTGAACAGCACACATAATTATAAAGCTGAATTGTTCTCAGGATAGAAAAAAAAATTGGGTGCATTTTTCCTTAAAAGAACCACCACATTCATGTGCTAGCCTGACATGTGTAAACAATAGTTTTGGATTTTGGCAATGATTTTTATTTTGTATACCATATTTATATAAAAAGTTGTACAATTTATGTAGATTGGAAGTAAAACTGAGGAAATTAGACTTAAAATATAGCTCATCAATTTATATAGTTTTAAATAACTGTGTTATTGCAGTAAAATTATCAGTTTGAAGGCTCTCTTCCAAGTCTCTAGAACTTTCATTTCCATTATAACATTAACATGCCCATGAATAAGGATTTATAACTTAATTAGTGTTTTCTCAGGGTCCTTATTTTGTTCACTGTCTGTCTTCTGAATTGTGGAAAGTCTACTTAATTTATAGCTTTGTAACTATATCAGAATTCTTAAGTATAAATGCCAGCATGCTGTTTCTGGGAATAACTCATCACCAAGAAGTGTCCAGGAAAGAAAATGTCACCATTTCAGCTCTTGACCAGAGATTGTACAGTAACTTTGAAGTGTGCATAATATCAATTTAATTTTATCATAAATGAATATAAAGAAGGGAATAATCACCATTCAAGAGACAATGTTCAACTATGTTGAGTAGTGTATTTACACCACATGTAAATCCCATTTTATCAAAAAAAAAATAACTGCATTTTGTTCAAAATCAATTCAGTAACTACTTTTCTTAATAACTGAATGATATTTCAAAGTTATAAAGACCTACCACATGAACCACATTTCTAACAAAATTGTGGTGATCAGCTGTCTGAAATGCTTGGAAAATGAACTGACTATGTGCATGTGTATGCACTCAGTCAAGTCAGACTCTTTGCAATTCCAAGAACTATAGCCCTCCAGGCTCCTCTGTCCATAAAATTTCCAGGCAAGAATACTGGGGTGGGTTGCCATTTTCTACTCCAGGGAATCTTCCTAACCCAGGGATCAAACCCATGTCTCATGCATTGGCAGACAGATTCTTTACCACTGTGCCACCTGGGAAGCCTCGACTGGTTTGAGAGACCTGGGATGCTGAATCTAAAAAGGCAAAGGCTTACAAGGAAGGAAGCTATTCTATAATTAGAGTAGTAGAAATAGTAGCAGTAATAGAATAGTAGAAGTAATAGAAATAGTAGCCATGGTGGTAACACTGTGACTATAGTAGCAGTTCAAAAAGAGGAACATGAAAAGCATTTGGCAGTCATCACTTCAAAGTATGTCTGAAAGAGAGCAAAGGGTATGCCCCCAAATCTCTACTTAAAGAGCATGAACAGAGTATAGAAAATACCCAGTTCTGCTCCCAAACATTGGTATGCCTTCACTCTGCTTCATTTTCTGAGCTATTTCTTAATTCCAGTGTTCCCCTGAAGCAATTTCTAACTTTAAGAACATTTTGCCAGCTATAGAAGTTGGAAAGGGAAATATTGATAGTTTTTGTTTGCAATCAAGCAAGTCCTTAGGCAGAAATATATTTCATCTAAATTTTTCTCTTCAATACATTTCTTAAATTTTCCTTGAAACTGGACACTTTCCTTTTCAATGCACTTCTCTCCTCCCCCGTTTTATCATACACATGTAAAAGAGGAATTTGGCACTCTTTACATTCTGCTTGGAAATCTTCATAGCCATATCCACAAGTTTATAAGGTCCACTTCTGAATTTCCCATAGACACCAGTGTTACCAAATATCCTGCCACTTTATCATGTGTCACTTTTCCCCAATGTTCAATGATTTTCTCACTGTCTTTTAAGCTTCCAATTACAGTGTCTTTGCTACTCTTGGGCCCTTTCCACCTTCCAGTCTATAACAAATGCCAAATATTTTGGGTCACTTCATCCCATGCGTTTCATTCACATATAACTTCCTGTGCACATAGCCTGTAGCAAGAAGATAAATAAATAAGTATACATTTTTGTTGAAACATTGCCTCATGCCTTACATTTTCTAACAACAGGTAATTTAATTTTAGCTAGAGGCTCTCCAGCCTCTGGGTAGAACTGACTTGTGAATGTTTTCTATTACTTTCAGAAACAATCTCAATTTTGTTCTTCAAAACCTTTCCCAAAACATGATTATAGGTAAGCATAAAAGAAAATAGATATAAACACAAGTGGAATAGTTTTATACCATGAATGTTTGAAAAACAATGTATTAATTGCCATATAGATATCCTCATATTTTACTATAGTTTATATTATTGATATTTGGAGATGTCATGTTTTGTTGTTTATTCAAACCAAGATTATTTGATACGTGGAGCTTGTTCTATACCAAAGCCCTCAATGAGGCATAAGGTTGACCTGACTATTTCTTGAGCATTTCCTTGTTAACACAATAAACCCTAAGGATCCACATCTACCTACAGATTACACCCTTCTTCTAGTTCCTGAAAATTTTCTGTGGTCCCATTATTCATGCAACATTTTATTCTAGCCTAATAACATCACCATGCATTAACTTCTTCCTCATTGTGACTAGATATCAGAACTGAGTATTTCAAACTTTATTCCTCCAGTCTTCTGAATGTCCTATTCTCTTTCCATATTTGTGATAGAATTTGCAGAAACCTTAAATTATATTATTACAACATTTATTTTTATGACTTTCAAAACATATAATACACCACAATAAATGAAATATGTCTTAATATTATTTTTTCACCTACATTCTTCTAATTTTTCCACAACTTAAACTTTAAAATTAACATGTTTTAATCCAAACTCGGGCTGAGACATGCTCCAGTTTTTCCAGTTGCTAGCAATATACCTGTATTTATTTTTTGACCCACCCCATTCCTTCGAGTGAGGCTTCTTTGATGGCTCAGATGATAAAGAATCTGTGTGCAATTCAAGAGACCTAGGTTTGATCCCTGAGTGGAAGATCCCCTGGAGAAAAGTATGGCCACCCACTCCAGGATTCTTGCCTGGAGAATCCCATGGACAGAGAAGACTTGAGGGCTCATAGTCATAAATAGTCAGAAACGATTGAGTGACTGACACATTCACTTTCTTTTCACTCTCTATATACCTTTATTATTACTGCTATGTCAATTCCCATATGTCAAATGGGGAATGAAAACTTTTCTCAGCATATGAGAGAAGGCTTTCATTTTACAGTCTCTTCAAAGTGTCTGCATTATTACAATCATTCAGGTTTAAACACATTTGGTTTAAACACTCGGAATCCTCTTCGAACTCAAACTCTAACTCATAATATTGTCTTCATAAAAATTTAAGCCGTGCCAGATCCTTCATATAGCATTAATTAGTTTTCACTAAATAATAAATAATTATTAAAATTACCATTACAATTATTATTATTAAATCAATAAAAGCTCATGGTAAAAATATATTGAGCATAAAAAACACAATACACATAAAGATGTAAATGTTTATATCTTCAACCCTACTATTCAATAATAATCATTGGTTTATATTGCTGGTATATACTTTTGTAATATATCTATATAGAAAAGAATATATACTCAGATTTGTATGTGTGTGTGTATATATATATATATATTTATATTTATAAAAGTAGGGAAATAATAGCATTCTGAGATTTGATATTTTCATTTGATATGTGCTTTTCATAATTTACTTTTGAAACATTTCTAAAAATGGTATGATATAATTTAGTGTCAATCACAGCAAACTGTGGAAAATTCTGAAAGATATGGGGATACCAGACCACTTTACCTGCCTACTGAGAAACCTGCGTTAAGGTCAAGAAGCAACAGTTAGACCTGGGCATGGCACAACAGACTGGCTCAAAATTGGGAAAGATCGCTTCCATGCCCTGGCTATTATAAAGTGTTGCAATGAACATTGGGGTACACATGTCTCTTTCAGTTCTGGTTTCCTCGGTATGTATGCCAAGCAGTGAGATTACTGGGTACATTGCAGTTCTATTTCCAGTTTTTTAAGGAATCTCCACACTGTTCTTTATAGTGGCTGTACTGGTTTTCATTCCCACCAACAGTGTAAGAGGGTTGCATTTTCTCCACACCCTCTCCAGCATTTATTGCTTATGGACATTTGGATAGCAGGCATTCTGACCAGTGTGAGATGGTACCTCATTGTGGTTTTGATTTGCATTTCTTTGATAATGAGTGATGTTGAGCATCTTTTCATGTGTTTGTTAGCCATCTGTATGTCTTCTTTGGAGAAATGTCTGGCTCATTTTTTGATTGGGTTGTTTATTTTTCTGGAATTGAGTTGCAAGAGTTGCTTGAATATTTTTGAAATTAATTCTTTGTCAGTTGCTTCATTTACTATTATTTTCTCCCATTCTGAAGGCTGTCTTTTCACCTTGCTTATAGTTTCCTTCATTGTGCAAAGCTTTTAAGTTTAATTAGGTCCCATTTGTTTATTTTTGCTTTTATTTCCATTACTCTGGGAGATGGGTCATAGAGGATCTTGCTGTGATTTATGTCAGAGTGCTTTTCCTATGTTTTCTTCTAGGAGTTTTATAGTTTCTGGTCTTTCATTTAGATCTTTAATCTATTTTGAGTTTCTTTTTGTGTATAGTGTTAGAAAGTGTTTCATTCTTTTACAAGTGGTTGACCAGTTTTCCAAGCACCACTTGTTAAAGAGAATGTCTTTTCTCCATTGTATGTTCTTGCCTCCTTTGTCAAAGATAGGGAATCCATAGGTGCTTGGATTTATCTCTGGGCTTTCTATTTTCTTCCACTGATCTATATTTCTGTCTTTGTGCCAGTACCATACTGTCTTGATGACTGTAGCTTTGTAGTATAGCCTGAAGTCAGCCAGGTTGATTCCTCCAGTTCCATTCTTCTTTCTCAAGATTGTTTTGGCTACTCAAGCTTTTTTGTATTTCCAAAAAAAAATTGTGAAAGTATTTGTTCTAGTTCTGTGGAAAATACTGTTGGTAGCTTGATAGGGATTGCATTGAATCTATAGATTGCTTTGTGTAGTATACTCATTTTCACTATATTGATTCTTCCAATCCATGAACATGGTATATTTCTCCACCTAAAACTAGATTGCTAGTCCAGGTTTGATGCATGAGACAGGGTGCTCAGGGCTGGTGCATTAGAATGACCCTGACGGATGGGATGGGGAGGGAGGTGGAAGGGGGATTCAGGATGGGGAATATATGTACACCCATGGCTGATTCATGTCAATGTATGGCAAAAACCATTACAATATTGTAAAGAAATTACCTTCAATTAAAATAAATTAAAAAACAAAATTGGGAAAGGAGTAGGTCAAGGTTGTATATCGCCACCTTGCTTATTTAAATAATATGCAGAATGCATTATGTGAAATGCCGGGCTGGATGAAACTCAAGTTGGAAGCAAGATTCCTGGGAGAAGTAGCAATAACCTCAGATATGTAGTTGACACCACACTTACAGCAGAAAGTGAAGAGGAGCTAAAAAGCTTCTTGATGAAGGTGAAACAGGAGAATGAAAAATCTGGCTCAAAGCTTAACATTCAAAATATGAAATCATGGCATCCAGTCCTATCACTTCATGGTAAATAGATGGGGAAGCAATGGAAACAGTGACAGACTTTATTTTCTTGGGTACCAAATTACTGAGGATGGTGACTGAAGCCATGAAATTAAAAGATGCTTGCTCCTTGGAAGAAAGACTTTGACAAACCTAGACAGCATATTAAAAAGCAGAGACATCACTTTGCTGACAAAGGTCCGTATAGTCAAAGTTACAGTTTTTCTAGTAGTCAAGTACAGTTTTGAGGGTTGGTCCATAAAGATGGTTGAGCACTGAAGAATTGAGGCTTTTGAACTGTAGTGTTGGAGAAGACTCTTGAGAGTCTCTTGGTATGCAAGGAAATCAAACCAGAAAATCCTAAGGGAAATCAACCCTGAAAATTCATTGGAAAGATTAATGCTGAAGCTAAAATTCTGATACTCTGGCCACCTGATGCAAAGAGTCAACTCATTAGAAAAAAACCTGATGCTTGGAAAGATTGAGGGCAGGAGGAGAAGGGGGCAACAGGGGATGAGATGGTTGGATGGCATCATTGACTCACTGGATATGAGTTTGAGCAAACTCTCGGACATAGTGAAAGACAGGGATGCCTGTCATGCTACAGTCCATGGGGTCACAAAGACTCAGACATGACTGAGCAACTTAACAGCATCAACAATAATTTAGCCCATAATTGATGAACATCTCAATATTTCTAGTGCTTATTATAAACTACGATCAACCAAGATCTTTGTAGAGACATTTTTGTGAACATATATAATTCTATTAAAGTTGTAGACAGAAAACTGTTCACATATACATTTAAAAGTAAATGAGGGGGCTTCCTTGGGGGCTCAGTGCTAAAGAATCAGCCTGCCAATGCAGTAGACACGAGTTCAATCTCTGATCTGGGAAGATCCCACATGCCACAGAACAATTAAGCCCATGCACCAGGACGATTGAGACTGTGCTCTAAAGCTCATGAACCACAACTACTGAAATCAGCATGGCCTAGAGCCCATGGTCTGCAACAAGAGCAGTCACAACAATGAGAAGCCCATGCACTGAAACTAGAGAGTAGTCCCCACTCACCACAGCTAGAGCCCACACAACAGTGAAGATCAAACACAGCCAAAAAAAAAAAAAAGTGAATGGGTAACAAATTGTCTCTGAGCATCTGATCAGATGCAGTCACTTTGCATTGTCCAAACAGTGTATAAGAGTACCTGTGCATACACAAACTTCCAATTCTGATTATCATCAAATATTTCCCACTAAATAATAGAATTAAAAAAAAAAAAAGGAACCTTGATTTATTTGTATTTCCCTATGGAAAAAGTTGGGAATCTTTCTTTATGGTTGTTTTGCATGAACATTTTTTTTTCAATGAACCATATATGTTCATGTCCTCAGGTCAAATTTTTCAATTACATATTAGGCTGTCTCACTGCTTTATAAATCTCATGGCATATTAGGAAAATTAACCCTAACTCTAAGAGCTCTTTGTTATGGATAACTACATTACTGTATTAAACAATACCCAGCTATGGATGTAACTGTTGATAGAAGTAAAGTTCAAAGCTGTAAAGAGGATTATTGCACAGGAACCTGGAATGTTAGGTCCATGAATCAAGGCAAATTGGAAGTGGTCAAATAAGAGATAGCAAGAGTGGACATTGACATTCTAGGAATCAGCGAACTACAATGGACTGGAATGGGTGAATTTAACTCAGATGACCATTATATCTACTACTGTAAGCAGGAATCCCTCAGAAGAAATGGAGTAGCCATCATAGTAAACAAAAGAGTCCAAAATGCAGTACTTGGATGCAATCTCAAAAATGACAGAATGATCTCTGTTCCTCTCCAAGGCAAATTATTCAATATCACAGTTATCCAAGTCTATGCCCCAACCAGTAACACTGAAGAAGATGAAGTTGAATGGTTCTATGAAGACCTACAAGACCTTTTAGAACTAACACCCAAAAAAGATGTCCTTTTCATTCTAGGGGGCTGGAATGCAAAAGTAGGAAGTCAAGAAACACCTGGAGTAACAGGAAAATTTGGCCTTGGAATGTGGAATGAAGCAGGGCAAAGACTAATACAGTCTTGCCAAGAAAATGCACCGGTCATAGCAAGCACCTTCTTTCGACAACACAAGAGAAGACTGTACACATGGACATCACCAAATGGTCAACACCAAAATCAGACTGATTATACTCGTTGCAGCCAAAGATGGAGAAGCTCTATACAGTCAACAAAAACAAGACCAGGAGCTGACTGTGGCTCAGATCATGAACACTTTATTACCAAATTCAGACCTAAATTGAAGAAAGTAGGGAAAACCGCTAGACCATTCAGGAATGACCTAAATCAAATCCCTTATGATTATACAGTGGAAGTGAGAAATAGACTTAAGGGCCTAGATCTGATATGTAGAGTGCCAGATAAACTATGGACAGAGGTTTGTGACACTGTACAGGAGACAGGGATCAAGAACATCCCCATGGAAAAGAAATGCAAAAAAGCAAAATGGCTGTCTGGGGAGGCCTTACAAATAGCTGTGAAAAGAAGAGAAATGAAAAGCAAAGGAGAAAAGGAAAGATATAAGCATCTGAATGCAGAGTTCCAAATAATAGCAAGAATAGATAAGAAAGCCTTCCTCAGTGATCAATGCAAAGAAATAGAGGAAAAAAAAAAAACAGAATGGAAAAGACTAGAGATCACTTCAAGAAAATTAGAGATACCAAGGGAATATTTCATGCAAAGATGGGCTCGATAAAGGACAGAAATGGTATGGACCTAACAGAAGCAGAAGATATTAAGAAGAGGTGGCAAGGATACACAGGAGAATAGTACAAAAAAGATCTTCATGACCAAGATAATCACAATGGTGTGATCACTCACCTAGAGCCAGAAATCTTGGAATGTGAAGTCAAGTGGGCCTTAGAAAGCATAACTATGAACAAAGCTAGTGGACATGATGGCATTCCAGTTGAGCTCTTTCAAATCCTGAAAGATGATGCTGTGAAAATGTTGCACTCAATATGCCAGCTAATTTGGAAAACTTAGCAGTGGCCACAGGACTGGAAAAGGTCAGTTTTCATCCCAATCCCAAAGAAAGGCAATGCCAAAGAATGCTCCAATTACCACACAATTGCACTCATCTCACATGCTAGTGAAGTCACGCTCAGAATTCTCCAACCCAGGCTTCAACAATAAGTGAACCGTGAACTTCCTGATGTTCAAACTGGTTTTAGAAACGTCAGAGAAACCAGAGATCAAATTGCCAACATCTGCTGGATGATGGAAAAAGGAAGAGAGTTCCAGAAAAACATCTATTTCTGCTTTATTGACTATGCCTAAGCCTTTGACTGTGTGGATCACAATAAACTGTGGAAAATTCTGAGAGAGATGGGAATACCAGACCACCTGACCTGCTTCTTGAGAAACCTATATGCAGGTCAGGAAGCAACAGTTAGAACTGGATATGGAACAACAGACTGGTTCCAAAGAGGAAAATGAGTATGTCAAGGCTGCATATTGTCAGCCTGCTTATTTAACTTCTATGCAGAGTACATCATGAGAAACGCTGGACTGGAAGGAACACAACCCAGAATCAAGATTGCCGGGAGAAATATCAATAACTTCAGATATGTAGATGACACCACCCTTATGGCAGAAAGTGAAGAGGAACTAAAAAGCTTCTTGATGAAAGTGAAAGTGGAGAATGAAAAAGTTGACTTAAAGCTCAACATTCAGAAAATGAAGAAAATGGCATCTGGTCCCATCACTTCATGGGAAATAGATGGGGAGTGGAAACAGTGTCAGACTTTACTTTTTTGGGCTCCAGAATCCCTGCAGATGGTGACTGCAGCCATAAAATTAAAAGACGCTTACTCCTTGGAAGAAAAGTTATGACCAACCTAGATAGCATATTCAAAATCAGAGACATTACTTTGTCCACTAAGGTCTGTCTAGTCAAGACTATGGTTTTTCCTGTGGTCATGTATGGATGTGAAAGTTGGATTGTGAAGAAGGCTGAGTGCTGAAGAATTGATGCTTTTCAACTGTGGTGTTGGAGAAGACTGTTGAGTGTCCCTTGAACTGCAAGGAGATCCAACCAATCCATTCTGAAGGAGATCAGCCCTGGGATTTCTTTGGAAGGAATGATGCTAAAGCTGAAACTCCAGTACTTTGGCCACCTCATGTGAAGAGTTAACTCATTGGAAAAGACTCTGATGCTGGGAGGAGCTGGAGACAGGAGGAGAAGGGAATGACAGGATAAGATGGCTGGATGGCATCACGGACTCAATGGACATGAGTCTGAGTGAACTCCAGGAGATGGTGATGGACAGGGAGGCCTGGTGTGCTGCGATTCATGGGTTTGCAAAGAGTTGGGCACAACTGAGCAACTGAACTGAACTTTGTTTATGATCCTTTATCTATGTTTGCCTCCAAAACATTCCATTCCATGATAATTATAAAAGCCTCTTGATGAAGGTGAAAGAGGAGAGTGAAAAACCTGGCTTAAATCTCTATATTCATTAAAGGAGGATCACGGCATCCAGTCCCAACACTTCATGGCAAATAGATGGGAAAAAAATGGAAACATCAACAGACTTTATTTTCTTGAGCTCTAAAATGCTGTGGATGGTGACTGCACCATGAAATTAAAAGAAACTTGCTCCTTGGAAGAAAAGCAATAACAAATCTAGACAGTGTATTAAAAACCAGAAACACTACTCTGCTGACAAAAGTCCATATAGTCAAAGCTATGGTTTTCCAGTAGTCATATATGTATGTGAGAGCTGGATAATAAAAAAGGCTGAACCCTGAAGAATTACTGCCTTCTAACTGTGGTGCTGAAGAAGACTCTTGGGAGTCCCTTGGATAGCAAGGAGATCAAACCAGTCAATCCTAAAGGAAATCAACCCTGAATATTCATTGGAAGGACTGATGCTAGAGCTGGAGCTCCAATATTGGCTACCTGATGTGTAGCACTGATTCATTGGAAAAAAACCCTGATGACTGGAAAGATTGAGGGCAGGAGGAGAAGGGAAAGACAGAGCATGAGATGGTGGGATGGCATCACCAATTCAATGGACATAAGTCTGAACAAACTCCAGGAGATGATGAAGGACAGGGAATCCTGGAGTATGCAGTCCATGTGTTCGCAAAGAATCGGACACAGCTGAGCAACTGAGCAACAATAGCATCCTGCTTATTCCTTTCTTTGGCTGTTGCTCAGAGATATAATGATTATTTTTAACATTATTTCTTAATTAAGGTGAAATATATTTTAACATAAGAAGTGAGATGAAAATATGGTTTATTTTTTAACAAAACTGATAGGCAGTTATTCTAACACAATTTATTGAGTAATCTCTCACTGAATTAATTAAAAAAAAACTTCATTATAACTAAATTTCTCTATGGATGTATTCTACCCTTTTTTGATCACCCTTTTTGAACTTACTATGTTACTGGATACAATATTATTATTTGTGTGCTGTGCTTAATTGTTCAGTCATGTCTGGCTCTTTGCGAACTTATGGACTGTAGCCTGTCAGGTTCCTCTGTCCATTGGGATTCTCCAGGCAAGAATACTGGAATGGGTTGCCATACCTTCCTCTAAGGGATCTTCACAATCCAGGGATTGAACCCAGATCTCCCGCATTGTAGGAGGATTCCTTATCATCTGAGCCACCAGAAAACCATATTATTGATTAAATGCATTCTAATATTTACCTTTGTTTCTTAACATTTTCTGTTCATATTGTTTAATTATCCAAGTGAAAATTTTCAACTTTGAATGTCCTCTCTTCACATTGCTTACTTACAAAACCCTGTTGGTGCTTTGAATCCAGTTGCATTGAATTCACAGATTAAATTGATCTACAAGTCAAATAATATATTTAAATTGTGAGGACGTCCTCTCCAAGAACAAGATACTGCTTTCTGTGTATTTGAGTCACTTTCATGAAGTAGCATATCTGTATCTCTATATCTCCTCATTCTGTAGGAAAACTGAGCATTTTCCCAAAATGGCTTTCTTTGACTCACTCAGATGAATATATTCTTCTCTTCTTCCTTTGTTTCTTTTGAACATAGAGCTGTATACATTCACATAAGTTGAAACATCAGTTCTTAATTTGAGATATTCAAAAGTATGCTTTGTATTTCATCTCATTCTCATGTTCCTTAAGTGAAATATTTACTCTGGAGCTCTGTGTACATTTTTTTTCTTTTTTTGTAGCCATTATAGCATATTTACTTATAGCAGATCTGTTCAATGTTTAATGCTGAATGAAGCTGAGTTCCCAAGAATTGACCCTTTGGAACAGTGGTGTTGGAGAACTCTTGAGAGTCCCTTAGACTGCAAGGAGATCAAACCCATCAATCGTACAGGAAATTAACCTTGAACATTCATTGTAAGGACTGATGCTGAAGCTGAAATGCCAATACTTTGGCCACCTGATGCAAAGAACTAACTTCTTAGAAAAGACCCTGATGCTGTGAAAGATTGAATGAAAGAGGAGAAGGGGACAAAAGAGAACTAGATAGCTGGATGGCATCACTGACTCAATGTTCATGAGTTTGAGCAAGCTTTGGGAATTAATGACTGTCAGATATGACTGAGCGACTGAACTCAATTGAACTGAACTTGAGATAATTATACATTAAAGTTCTAGATAGTTCAGTTCAGTCCAGTCAGTCAGTCATGTCTGACTCTTTGCAACCCCATGGCCTGCAGCACACCAGGCCTCCCTGTCCATAACCAACACCCAGAGCTTACTCTAACTCATATCCATTGAGTCAGTGATGCCATCCAACCATCTCATCCTCTATCGTCCACTTCTCCTCCCACCTTCAATCTTTCCCAGCATCAGAGTCTTTTCAAATCAGTCAGCTCTTCACATCAGGTGGCCAAAATGTTGAAGTTTCAGCTTTGGCATCAGTCCTTCCAATGAATATTCAGGACTGATTTTCTTTAGGATGGACTGATTGGACCTCCTTGCAGTCCAAGGAACTCTCAAGCATCTTCTCCAACAGCACAGTTGAAAAGCATCAATTCTTCAGCACTCAGCTTTATTTATAGTCCAAATCTCACATCCATACATGACTACTGGAAAAACCACAGCTTTGACTAGAGGGACCTTTGTTGACAAAGTAATGTTTCTTTTTTTTTTTTAATATGCTGTCTAGGTTGGTCATAACTTCTCTTCCAAGAGCAAGCATCTCTTAATTTCATGGCTGCAGTCACCATCTGCAGTGATTTTGGAGCACAAGAAAATAAAGTCTGTCACTGTTTCCATTGCTTCCCCATGCCATGAAGTGATGGGACTATATGGCATGATCTAAGTTTTTTGAAGGTTGAGTTTTAAGCCAATTTTTTCACTCTGCTCTTTCACCTTCATCAAAGAAAGAATACAGATGGAGCCAAAGCAACAACATCACACAGTTGTGGATATGACTAGTGGTGGAAGTAAAGTCTAATGCTGTAAAGAGCAATATTGCATAGGAACCTGGAATGTCAGGACCATGAATCAAGGCAAATTGGAAGTGCTCAAACAGGAGATGGCAAGAGTGAACATAGACATTTTAGGAATCAGCAAACTAAAAGGGACAGAATGTGTAAATTTAACTCAGATGACCATTATATCTACTACTTTGGGCAAGAATCCCTTAGAAGAAATGGAGTAGCCATCATAGTCAACAGAAGAGTCTGAAATGAAGTAGTTGGATGCAATCTCAAAAATGACAGAATGATCTCTGTTTGTTTCCAAGGCAAACCATTCAATATCATATAATCCAAGTCTATGCCCCAACCAGTAACACTGAAGTAACTGACATTGAATGGTTCTATAGAGACCTACAAGACATTTTAGAACTAGACCCCCAAAAGATATCCTTTTCACGATAGGGGACTGGAATGCAAAAGTAAGAAGTCAAGAAACACCTGGAGTAACAGGCAAATTTGGCCTTGGAGTACAGTATGAAGCGGGGAAAAGAATAACACAGTTTTGCCAAGAGAACACACTGGTCATAGCAAACACCCTCTTCCAACAACACAAGAGAAGACTCTACACATGGATATCACCAGATGGTCAATACCGAAATCAGATTGATTATAATTTTTTTGCAGCCAAAGATGGAGAAGCTCTATACAGTCAGCAAAAATAAGACCAGGAGTTGTCTGTGGCTCAGATCATGAACTCCTTACTGTCAAATTCCAACTTCAGTTGAAGAAAGTAGGGAAAACCACGAGACCATTCAGGTATGACCTAAATCAAATCCCTTACAATTACACAGTGGAAGTGAGAAATAGACACAAGGGATTAGATTTGATAGACAGAGTACCTGAAGAATTATGGACAGAGGTGCATGACATTGTACAGGAAGCAGGGATCAAGACTATCCTCAATAAAAAGTCCTAGATGGGATTATGGCAAAATCTAACTCATTACCTTGTGATGGCCTTTATCTTTCCACCAATAAACTGCTTGTCTTCTTAGGAAAGGCTGATGCCCACAGTTAACAGAGTAATTCTGGTTCCTCAAACGTCTTCTGTCTGGCAATCTTATCTTTCCCTTCTTCTTGCCTCCCTCTGTTTTCTTCATATCAGTCTGATCAAATATACAGTTGTGCAGAACACAAGCAGTTGGTCTCTAATCCCATCCCTAATCTGAATCAACCTTTACTTACTTTAGTCCATCAATGCTTTTGAACTGTGATGTTGGAGAAGACTCTTGAGAGTCCCTTGGACTGCAAGGAGATCCAACCAGTCCATTCTAAAGGAGATCAGTGTTGGGTGTTCATTCGAAGGACTGATATTGAAGCTGAAGCTCCAATACTTTGGCCACCTGATGCGGATAGCTGACTCCTTTGAAAAGATCCGGGTGTTGGCAAAGATTGAAGGCAGGAGGAGAAAGGGAGGACAGAGGATGAGATGGTTGGATGACATTACCGACTCAATGGACATGAGTTTGGGTAAACTCAGGGAGTAGCTGATGGACAGAGAGGCTTAGCATGCTGCAGTCCATGGGGTTGCAAAGAGTTGGACACAACTGAATGACTGAACTGAACTGAACTGAACATTGTAATCCAAAATAATGCTTTCCAACATCGTTTCCCCCTTGCATCACTACTAATCTAAGTCAGAACCAAAACAAAGTCCATGAATTTTCTAACCTTGTTTTCATTTTTTGACCTTGATTCTATAAGAATCAATGCATATTAATTTTTATAATGTTTTATAAGTTAAAGTACTTATTCTTCAATTAAGCTATACTACATCATAATATTTCAGTGTAGCATATTCCTTGATTTCTTGAGATTAATACCTGTATCACTTGTGTCAGTGCTTTTTTTCATTTTAATAATAAAGCCTATATGGTCAAATTGCTTTCCAAAGTTTAATTTTAGAAGTGTCCCAATCATTTTAGAATGACGTTGTTTATTTCTTTCTACCTAGTTGATTATTTTAATTCTTTTTATCCTCTTTATTCTAAAGGTTACAAAATGTTTCTTACTTTCACTTCATAGCTTGGACTTCTAAGCACCATCCATTCTGTCTTCCATATTATTGTGCCTTACTGAAAGTTGCTCCCCCGCCAAAAAAAAAAGAATATTTTGGACATTGATACCAGGGTCAACTACACTGGCATGCAACTTTTGCTCAGAATAAAATCATGTTTGATTTATTAGTGTTCAACTGTTACAGTTGAAAATCTTATTTTTGAACAAGAACACTGATTTTTTGTTTGTTTGTTTGGAGGTATAAATACCTCAATTTCATTAGAACCATGCCTATCTAGATGAATACCTCTAGTTATTCTCTGAAAAAAGTGATTCTTATTCCACCTATGAAAGAGGATGTAGTGCCAGAAACCTGCCCTTTTCTTGTTGCGTGGTATCCTTGAAAGTAAATATTATACATTTTATAATCCTAATATAAAATGTAATTGACAATTAACTGGCATAAGATATCAAACAATATAAAATGCTTTTTATTCCTTGCTTAAAACTCACAAATATTTAAACACATTTTAGTTGCTCTGTAGTTATACCTAGAATAGCTACATTGTTTATAAAAATCTTATAATTTCTCTATACCAATAAATGTTATTGAGTCTCTATTGTAACTTAACCTGTGGAAAATTCTTAAAGAGATGGGAATAGCAGACCACCTGACCTGCCTTCTGAGAAATCTGTATGCAGGTCAAGAAAAAACAGTTAGAAGTGGACATGGAACAATAAACTGGTTCCAAATCAGGATAATATGTCAAAGCTGTATATTGTTACCCTTCTTATTTCACCTATATGCAGAGTACATCATGAGAAATCCTGGGCTGGATGAAGCACAAGCTGGAATCAAGATTGACTGGAGAAATATCAATAACCTCAGATATGCAGATGGCACCACCCTAATGGCAGAAAACAAAGAACTAAAGAGCCTCTTGATGAAAGTGAAAGAGGTGAGTGAAAAAAATTGGCTTAAAATTCAACATTCAGAAAACAAAGATCATGGCATCCGGTCCCATCACTTCATGGCAAATAGATGGAGAAACAATAGAAACAGACTTTATTTTCTTGGACTCCAAAATCACTGCAGATGGTGACTGCAGCCATGAAATTAAAAAAAGAGGCTTGCTCCTTAGAAGAAAAGCTATGACAAAACTAGACTGCATATTAAAAAGCAGAGACATTACTTTGCCAACAAATGTCCCTCTAGTTAAAGCTATGGTTTTACCAGCAGTCATGTATGGATCTGAGAATTGGACTGTAAAGAAAGCTGAGTGCCAAAGAATTGATGCTTTTCAACTGTGATGTTGGAGAAGACTCTTGAGAGTCCCTTGGACTGCAAGGAGATCCAAGAAATCAGTCTTAAAGGAAGTCAGTTCTGAATATTCAATGGAAGGACTGATGCTGAAGCTGACACTTCAATACTTTGGCTATCTGATGTAAAGAACTGACCCATTGCAAAAGACCCTGATCCTGGGGAAAACTGAAGACAGGAAGAGAAGGAGATGACAGAGGATGAGATGGTTGGATGGTATCACCAACTTGATAGACATGAGTTAGAGTAAGCTCTGGGTGTTGGTGATGGGCAGGGAAGCCTTGTGTGCTGCAGTCCATGGGGTTGCAAAGTGTAGGACATGGCTGAGCGACTGAACTGAACTGAATGTAACCTGATTGACTTACCATTTGATCCTTAAGATTTGCTATCAATTTGTATATAGATATATGTTATTTAACATAATGTAATATATGATTATATCAACTTGTTCTACATCGGGCTTCCCAGGTGACACTAGTGATAACCTGCCTGCCAGTGCAAGAGACTAAATAGACATAGGTTCAATCCCTGGGTCAGGAATATCCCCCCAAGAAGGGCATGCCAACCCACTTCAGTATTCTTATCTGGAGAACACCATGGAAAGAAGAGCCTTGAGGGCTACAGTCCATAGGGTTGCAAAGAGTCGGACATGACTGAAGTGACTTAGCACACACACATGTTCTACATTAGTTTACCTAATTAATCAATCTGCTTTAAAGTAATTTTTATCAAAACTTCTGCCTGGTCCCACAGAACCATCAAGATTAAAAAAAATGTAATGCTGAAATAAATTATTTATACAAATTAAGTATGAAGATAAATGAACATATATTCTTTCAAATGTATTTGTTCTTTCTGAGAAATATTTGTTTCTTCTAACAAATTTATGTAATAACTTAACCTAAAAATAATTAGAAATATACTCTGAGTGCCCACTATTTAGGGTATCAGCAAACTCTTAAAATAAGAAAAGGGATATGTTGCAATGAGATCTCAAAATTATAGCTTACATAGTAACTAATCTTTGAATTACTTGGTAATATTAAGTATAATTATCAAGTAATTTGTAGGAACATGTAATTCCCTTGTAATTATAGAGCTATTACAGATGCCCTACAAAATAGGATGTTAGTACAGCCTTATCAATCTAGATTCATTGCCTTCTTTTAACATTCACTGACTGTGATACTCATGAATGAAACATCTGACTTCTAAGTGAAAAGCTCCAGATGCATTATGTACAATAGCTATTCTTTCAATCAAAAGTATGGATGAGAATCATATGTAAAAAGATATCCCTCCTCCCATTGACTATAAAAAGCATTCTGAATTGCTTTACTCCATGTATAATTATTATATGGAAAATGTCACAAATACACAAAAGTGACTTAAAATCTTACACTTACTCTTACCTTTCTCAAACAAAATCTGCTGTGTGTTCACTCTTAAAATTCTCTCTTATCAAAGAATATTTGGAACTGAGTGATCCAATGTATTTTGGCAGAAATCTGCAAATATATTTTCAGTAACTACTTCTAATAAAACTGACAATAATGTAAAATAGAGAAAAACTGAAATGACAGCACTTTGAAAAAAGGTAGACATAAGCTTTTTGTTTACAAGATTGATTTCCATATATGTGCTACCTGTTCACTGAAGTCATAGTCTATCACAGTGCTTGGCATTATGTGGGGGACCCAACTCTATCTCCTTCATTTTATGTGGCCCTGTGTCTGAAGACTGAGATTACTGACACTGGAAGATACCAGAACTTTTATAATGTCAGCTCATTTCTCATTGCTCTGATTATCAACTCTCTCTCCCTTGACCAATAGGAATTTTACTTATTTTTCTGTGAACTAAACTATATGTTTCAAAATTTATTCAGGTCCTTGAATTAGCCACAGTGCTTAAAACAGAAGCCTGTGTATTGATCCTATACATTAAATAGTGTACAAAAACAAGTATGTGGATTATGATTTAAAAAAAGAATATCTAGCCCAGTTGGTTCCCTGATCAGTATTCACAATTCCAGACTCTTTTTAAACTTTGCACAGATCTTCATTATTTGACCCTAATATAGGGCATCTGATAAACTTTCTTATTTCTTGTCAAAGTCAAATTTTATTTCGTAACTTCTGCTACCTCTTTTTTCCATTATTAACACATACTTTTATTTGTATTTGTTTTGAAATATAACATTGTGTACATTTTCATATGATATGTTGGTTTTATATACTTATGTTTTAATATGATTGCAATTGTAGACATAATTAATACCTCATCACTTTGCATATTTTTTTTTTCTTTTTTATAATGGGATCCAGTCACACTTTCCTTGTGGTTCAGCTGGTAAAGAATCTGCGTGCAATGAGGGAGACCTGGGTTCAATCCCTGGATTGGGAAGATCCACTGGGGAAGGGAAAGGCTACACACTCCAGTATTCTGGCCTTAAGTTTAATAATTATAATATACTATTTTTTATATTCACTGCAGTGTGCATTAGATCTCCAGAACTTGTATGTCTACTGGTTATAAATTTATACCTAGAGGGATGGAGTGGGGTAAGGGTAGGGGGAAGGTTCAGGAGGGAGGGAACATATGCGTACTTTTGACTGATTCACATTGTTGTTTGGCAGAAACCAACACAATTTTGTAAAGCAATTATCCTCCAATTAAAAATAAATTAAAAAAATTTTCATGTCCTAAATTGTTGATTTGTAATCTACATTCATTTAAGTAATAACTAGTTCTTCCCTGGTGGCTCAGATGGTAAAGAAACTACCTGCAATGTGGGAGACCTGAGTTCCATAGCTGGATTAGGAAGATTTGCTGGAGGAGGGCATGTCAATCCACTCCACCATTCTTGCCTAGAAAATCCTATGGACAGTGGAGTCTGGCAGGCTACAGTCCATGGGGTCATAAAGAGTCAGACACGACTGAGCAACTAAGCACAGCACAGTTCTTATACCAGTTTTTCAATGAAATCTGTCTTATTTTAATTATCATTGCTTTCATTTTTGAATTTCAGCTTATTGATCTAATATCAGTGAAGTAAACTACAAGACCTGATATGAAATTTATGGAGCAGATACAGCTGTTGTAAATGTATTATTTGTCCCTATTGTTTCACAAGAGTAAAGAAAGTGAGGACCATTGAATTGCTCTGTAATCCCGGTTAGTGGCAGTGCTAGAAAATGTATATGGTATTTCTAACTCTCATTCATTTCCCTCAGTACCATGTCAAACTTTTTCTATACTCAGCTTTATTGAAAGTTAGATTTTAGTTGTTTAATTTAAAATTACTCTTTAGATTATTTATGCCTGTTTATAAAAGAAGTTTTAGAAGTTCAGTTCAGTTCAGTTCAGTCGTTCAGTCATGTTCAACTCAAGTCTATTGAATCGGTGATGTCATCCAACCATCTCATCCTCTGTCATCTCCTTCTCCTCCTCTGTCATCTCCTTCTCCTCCTGCCCTCAATCTTTCCCAGCATCAGGGTCTTTTCAAATGGGTCAGCTCTCCACATCAGGGGGCCAAAGTATTGGAGTTTCAGCTTCAACATCAGTCCTTCCAATTGAGAGGGTAACAGGCAGAAAGGCCAGGGGTCTCCAAATAGAGGAAATTGCCTGCAAGTGTCAGACATTTTTATCTCTCTTAAGCGGCATGAGGAAACAAACTAGCTATATTTTTTCCTTCTCTATACAAGTGTAGGAGGTTTCTCTTAAAATACTGTGTTGCCATTATTCTCAAACCTAGAGATAACCAATGCCTTTTTCTTATGGAAATATTTATCTTAAGCTATGCTAATGTACTATGCATTTACCCCAAACTCTGTCTTCAAGTTGGTTCTTCCTCTTGGCTCAGAACCTACTTGAGAAACCAGTATTTTATACTCAGATATTGTTCCCCTAATCTATGTAAATGAAACTATATGTATGGTGATCTGCCTTTCTTCAAGATTCAAGTTAATCATCTTATGGCCCAGGATGAACCATTTGGTGCCAAGATTATCCCAAAATGCATCTTATGGGTGCCATTTTGAGTTTTAAGACATTCCTTCCTTTCACTAACAGACTGCCCTAAGAGTCAGACACAACTGAGCGACTTTATTTTCACTTTTCACTTTCATGCATTGGAGAAGGAAATGGAAACCCACTCTAGTGTTCTTGCCTGGAGAATCCCAGAGACGGGGAAGCCTGGTGGGCTGCTGTCTATGGGGTCACACAGTCAGACATGACTGAAGTGACTTAGCAGCAGCAGCAGCAGCAGCAGCAGTGACTATATATCATCCAGCTGAAGACTAGCATGGAGGTACTCTTTCTGCCCCCTTCTGATGCCTATGTCAGAAGCTATCTCTATCTCCTTTATACTTTAATAAAAATTTATTACACAAAAGCTCTGAGAGATTAAGCCTCATCTCTGGCCCGGATTGAATTCTTCTCCTCCGGGGGCCAAGAATCCTGGCCTCTTTGTGTGATTCAACAACCTTTCACAATGAACACCCAGGACTGATCTTCTATAAGACGGACTGGTTGGATCTCCTTGCAGTTGAACGGACTCAAGAGCCTTCTCCAACACCACAGCTCAAAAGCATCAATTCTTCAGCACTCAGCTTTCTTTATAGTCCAACACTCACATTCATACATGACTACTGGAAAAACGATAGCCTTGACTAGACGGACCTTTGTTGGCAAAGTAATATCTCTGCTTTTTAATATGCTGTCTAGTTTGGTCACAGAGAAGGCAATGGCTCCCCACTCCAGTACTCTCTTGCCTGGAAAATCCCATGGACAGAGAAGCCTGGTAGGCTGCAGTCTGTGGGATTGCTAAGAGTCGGACATGACTGAGCGTTTTCACTTTCACTTTTTACTTTCATGCATTGGAGAAGGAAATGACAACCCACTCCAGTGTTCTTGCTTGGAGAATCCCAGGCACGGTGGAGCCTGGTAGGCTGCTGTCTATAGTATCTCACAGAGTCGGACAAGACTGAAGCGACGTAGCACCAGCAGCAACTAGGTTGGTAATAACTTTCCTTCAAAGAGTAAGCATCTTTTAATTTCATAATTGCAATCACCATCCTCAGTGATTTTGGAGCCCAGAAAAATAAAGGCAGCCACTGTTTCCAATGTTTCCCCATCTATTTGCCATGAAGTGATGGGACCAGATGCCAGGATCTCAGTTTTCTGAATGTTTAACTTTGAGCCAATTTTTTTCACTCTCCTCTTTCAATGCCATCAGGAAGATCTTTAGTTCTTCCTCACTTTTTGATATAAGGGTGGTACCCTCTGCATATCTGAGGTTATTGATATTTCTCTGAACAATCTTGATTCCAGCTTGTGCTTCTTCCAGCCCAGTGTTTCTCATGATGTACTCTGCATATAAGTTAAATAAGCAGGGTGACAATATATAGCCTTGATGTACCCCTTTTCCTATTTGGAACCAGTCTGTTATTCCATATCCTGTTCTAACTATTGCTTACAGTTTTCTCAAGAGGCAGGTCAGGTGGTCTGGTATTACCATCTCTATCAGGATTTTCCACAGTTTACTGTAATCCACACCATCAAAGGCTTTGGCAGTCAATAAAGCAGAACTGGATATTTTTTTGGAGAGCTTTTTCCATTATCCAGTGGATGTTGGCAAATTGATCTCTGGTTCCTTCGCCTTTTCTAAAAACAGCTTGACAATCTGGAAGTTCATGGTTCACCTATTGCTGAAGCCTGGCTTGGAGGATTCTGAGCATTACTTTACTACCTTGTGTTCAGTTCAGTTCAGTCGCTCAGTTGAGTCTGACTCTTTGTGACCCCATGAATCACAGCACACCAGGACTCCCTGTCCATCACCAACTCCTGGAGTTCACTCAGATTCATGTCCATCGAGTCAGTGATGCCATCAGCCATCTCATCCTCTGTCGTTCCCTTCTCCTCCTGCCCCCAATCCCTCCCAGCATCAAAACCTTTTGCAATGAGTCAACTCTTTGCATAGGGTGGCCCAAGTACTGAGATATCGGCTTTAGCATCATTCCTTCCAAAGAAATCCCAGGGTTGATCTCCTTCAGAATGGACTGGCTGGATCTCCTTGCAGTCCAAGGGACTCTCAAGAGTCTTCTCCAACACCACAGTTCAAAAGCATCCATTCTTTGGTGCTCAGCCTTCTTCACAGTCCAACTCTCACATCCATACATGGCCACAGAAAAAAACATAGCCTTGACTAGACAGACCTTAGTCGGCAAAGTAATGTCTCTCCTTTTGAATGATACCTAGGTTGGTCATAACTTTTCTTCCAAGGAGTAAGTGTCTTTTAATTTCATGCCTGCAGTGATTTTGGAGCGCAAAAAAATAAAGTCTGGCACTGTTTCCACTGTTTCCCCATCTATTTCCCATGAAGCGATGGGACCGGATGCCATGATCTTCATTTCCTGAATGTTGAGCTTTAAGCCAACTTTTTCACTCTCCTCTTTCACTTTCATCAAGAGGCTTTTGAGTTCCTCTTCACTTTCTGCCATAAGAGTGGTGTCATCTGCATATCTGAGGTTATTGATATTTCTCCCAGCAATCTTGATTCCAGCATGTGCTTCTTCCAGCCTAGCGTTTCTCCTGATGTACTCTGCATAGAAATTAAATAAGCAGGGTGACAATATACAGCCTTGACGTACTCCTCTTCCTATTTGGAACCAGTCTGTTGTTCCATGTCCAGTTCTAACTGTTGCTTCCAGACCTGCATACAGATTTCTCAAGAGGCAAGTCAAGTGGTCTGGTATTCCCATCTCTGTCTGAATTTTCCACAGTTTATTGTGATCCACGCAGTCAAAGGCTTTGGCATAGTCAGTAAAGCATAAATAGATGTTTTTCTGGAACTCTCTGGCTTTTTCCATGATCCAGCAGATGTTGGCAATTTGATCTCTGGTTCCTCTGCCTTATCTAAAAAAAGTTTGAACATCAGGAAGTTTAATGTTCACGTATTAATAAAGCCTGGCTTGGAGTATTTTGAGCATTACTTTACTAGCATGTGAGATGAGTGCAATTGTGCGGTAGTTTGAACATTCTTTTGCATTGCCTTTCTTTGGGATTGGAATGAAAACTGACCTTTTCCAGTCCTGTGGCCACTGCTGAGTTTTCCAATTTTTCTGGCATATTGAGTGCAGCACTTTCACACCATCATCTTTCAGGATTTGAAATAGCTCAGCTGGAATGCCATCACCTCCACTACCTTTGTTCATAGTGATGCTTTCTAAGGCCCACTTGACTTCACATTCTAGGATGTCTGGCTCTAGGTGAGTGATCACACCATCGTGATTATCCAGGTCATGAAGATGTTTTTTGTATAGTTCTTCTGTGTATTCTTGCCCCCTCTTCTTAATATCTCCTGCTTCTGTTAGGTCCATACCATTTCTGTCCTTTATCGAGCTCATTTTTGCATGAAATGTTCCCTTGGTATCTCTAATTTTCTTGAAGAGATCTCTAGTCTTTCCCATTCTGTTGTTTTCCTCTATTTCTTTGCATTGATCGCTGAGGAAGGCTTTCTTATCTCTTCTTGCTATTCTTTGGAACTCTGCATTCACATGCTTATATCTTTCCTTTTCCCCTTTACTTTTCACTTCTCTTCTTTTCACAGCTATTTGTAAGGCCTCCCCAGACAGTCATTTTGCTTTTTTGCATTTCTTTTCCATGGGGATGGTCTTGATCCCTGTCTCCTGACCCTGTGTCTGAGGTCAGCGGCGATGGCCGAGAGGATCTACCCCACGTCTGAGGTCACGCACAGCAGCTGAGAGGAGCCACCCTGTGTCCGAGGCCAGGGGCGTCGCCCAAGACCAGGGGCAGGGGCCGGGAGGAGCAACCTCATGTCGAAGGCCGATTGCTCCACGGGCGCAGGAGGGCCTAGAGGAGCCATACCATGTTGCAGGTCAGGAAGGGTGGCAGTGAGGAGATAACTCTCATCCAAGGTGAGGAGCAGCAGCTATACTCTGCTGGAGCAGCCGTGAAGAGATACCCCTTGCCCAAGGTAAGAGAAACCCAAGTAAGATGGTAGGTGTTGCAAGAGGGCATCAGAGGGCAGACACACTGAAACCATACTCACAGAAAACTAGTCAATCTAATCACACTAGGACCACAGCCTTGTCTAACTCATTGAAACTAAGCCATGCCCGCGGGGCCACCCAAGATGGGCAGGTAATGGAGGAGAGGTCTGACAGAATGCAGTCCACTGGAGAAGGGAATGGCAAGCCACTTCAATATTCTTGCCTTGAGAACTCCATGAACAGTATGAAAAGGCAAAATGATAGGATACTGAAAGAGGAACACCCCAGGTCAGTAGGTGCCCAATATGCTACTGGAGATCTGTGGAGAAATAACTCTAGAAAGAATGAAGAGATGGAGCCAAAGCAAAACCATACCCAGTTGTGGATGTGACTGGTGATAGAAGCAAGGTCTGATGCTGTAAAGAGCAATATTGCATAGGAACCTGGAATGTTAGGTCCATGAATTGGAAGTGGTCAAACAAGAGATGGCAAGAGTGAACATCGACATTCTAGGAATCAGCAAACTAAAATGGACTGGAATGGGTGAATTTAACTCAGATGGCCATTATATCTACTACTGCGGGCAGGAATCCCTCAGAAGAAATGGAGTGGCCATCATGGTCAACAAAAGAGTCTGAAATGCAGTACTTGGATGCAATCTCAAAAATGACAGAGTGATCTCTGTTCGTCTCCAAGGCAAACCATTCAATATCACAGTAATCCAAGTCTATGCCCCAACCAGTAACGCTGAAGAAGCTGAAGTTGAACAGTTCTAGGAAGACCTACAAGACCTTTTAGAACTAACACCCAAAAAAGATGTCCTTTTCATAACAGGGGACTGGAATGCAAAAGTAGGAAGTCAAGAAACACCTGGAGTAGCAGGCAAATTTGGCCTTCGAATGCGGAATAAAGCAGGGCAAAGACTAATAGAGTTTTGCCAAGAAAATGCACTGGTCATAGCAAACACCCTCTTCCGAAAACACAAGAGAAGACTCTACACATGGACATCACAAGATGGTCAACACTGAAATCAGATTGATTATATTCTTTGCAGCCAAAGATGGAGAAGCTCTATACAGGCAAGAAAAACAAGACCAGGAGCTGACTGTGGCTCAGATCATGCACTCCTATTACCAAATTCAGACTTAAAGTGAAGAAAGTAGGAAAAACCGCCAGACCATTCAGGTATGACCTAAATCAAATCCCTTATGATTATACAGTAGAAGTAAGAAATAGATTTAAGGGCCTAGATCTGATAGATAGAGTGCCTGATGAATTATGGAATGAGGTTCGTGACTAGCTTATGAGATGAGTGCAATTGTGCAGTAGTTTGAGCATTTTCTGGCATTGTCTTTCTTTGGAGGTGGAATGAAAACTGACCTTTTCCAGTCCTGTGGCCACTGCCGAATTTTCCACATTTGCTGAACTATTGAGCACAGCACTTTCACAGCTTCATCTTTCAGGATATGAAATGCCTCAACTGTAATTCCATCTCCTTCACTAGCTTTGTTCATAGTGATGCTCCTTACGGCCCACCTGACTTCACATTGCAGGATGTCCAGCTCTAGGTGAGTGTGAGTGATCATATCTTCGTGATTATCTATGTCATGAAGACCATTTTCTATATAGTTCTTCTGTGTATTCTTGCCATGTCTTCTTAATATCTTCTGCTTCTGTTAGGTCCATACCATTTCTGTCCTTTATTGAGTCCATCTTTGCATGAAATGTTCTATTGATATCTCTAATTTTCTTGAAGATGTCTCTAGTCTTTCCCATTCTGTTGTTTTCCTCTATATCTTTGCATTGATTGCTGAGGAAGGCTTTCTTATCTCTTCTTGCTATTCTTTGGAACTCTGCATTCAAATGGGTACATCTTTCCTTTTCTCCTTTACCTTTCAGATCTCTTCTTTTCACAGCTATTTGTAAGGCTTCTGCAGATAGCCATTTTTCTTTTTTGCATTTCTTTTTCTTGGGGATGGTCTTGCTCCCTGTCTCCTGTACAATGTCATGAACCTCCATCCATAGTTCATCAAGCTCTCCTTCTATCAGATCTATTTCCTTAAATCTATTTCTCACTTCCACTGTATAGTCATAAAGGATTTGATTTAGGTCATACCTGAATGGTTTAGTGGTTTTCCCTAGTTTCTTCAATTTAAGTCTAAATTTGGCAATAAGGAGTTCATGATCTGAGCCACAGTCAGCTCCTGGTCTTATTTTTGCTGACTGTATAGAATTTCTCCATCTTTGGCTGCAAAGGATATAATCAATCTGATTTCAGTGTTGACCATCTTGTGATGTCCATGTGTAGAGTCTTCTCTTGTGCTGTTGGAAGAGGGTGTTTGCTATGACCAGTGCATTCTCTTGGCAGAAATCTGTTAGCCTTTGCCCACTTCATTCTGTACACCAAGGCCAAATTTGTCCGTTACTCCAGTTGTTTCTTGATTTCCTACTTTTTTCATTCCAGTCCCCTATAATGATAAGGACATCTTTTTTGTGTGTTAGTTCCAGAAGGTCTTGTAGGTCTTCACAGAACCGTTCAACTTCAGCTTCTTCAGCGTTACTGAAGGGGGCATAGACTTGGATACCATTATATTGAATGGTTTGCGTTGCAAATGAACAGAGATCACTCTGTCATTTTTGAGACCTCATCCAAGTACCGCATTTCAGACTCTTCTGTTGACTATGATGGCTACTCCATTTCTTCTGAGGGATTCTTGCCCACAGTAGTAGCTATAATGGTCATCTGACTTAAATTCATCCATTCCAGTCCATTTTAGTTTGCTGATCCCTAGAATGTTAATGTTCACTCTTGCCACCTCTTGTTTGACCACTTCCAATTTGCCTTGATTCATGGACCTAACATTTCAAGTTCCTATGCAATGTTCTCCTTTACAGCATTGGACTTTACTCCTACTACCAGTCCCATTCAGAACTGGTTGTTCTTTGTTTTTTTTTTTTTTGTTTGTTTGTTTTGTTTCTGTTTTTGTTTTTGTTTTGGCTCCATCCCTTCATTCTTTCTGGAGTTATTTCTCCACTGATCTCCAATAGCATATTGGGCACCTACTGACCTGGGGAGTTCATCTTTCATTGTCCTTTTTTTTTTTTTTTTTTTCACCTTTTCATACTGTTCATGAGGTTCTTGAGGCAAGAATACTGAAGTGGTTTGCCATTCCCTTCTCCAGTGGACCACATTTTGTCAGACTTCTCCACCATCACCCGTCCATCTTGGTTGGCCCCACACGTCATGGCTTAGTTTCATTGAGTTAGAAAAGTCTGTGGTCCGTGTGATCAGATTGTCTAGTTGTCTGTGATTGTGCTTTCAGTCTGTCTGCTTTCTGATGCCTTCTCTCAGTGCCTACCATCTTACTTGTGTTTCTCTTACCTTGGATGTGGGGTATTTCTTCACAGCTGCTCCAGCAAAGTATACCTGCTTCTCCTTTCCTTGGACTTCTTAGACATAGAGGGCCAGAAACACTTTGGGTTGATACTGCAGGCAGCCCCAAATAAATATTTCCTGACCGTGTTCTATCCTCTTTTATTTTGCCAAATATTTAGAGTTCATTAAAATTAATTTACGTAAAACTGTCAGAATGTATCTTTCTCCTTTAGGAATACTAAGAATATATACATGCATACCAATACACTATCAAATTGTATATTAGCCAAATTAATTATATTTAAGAAAAAATGCTTACATTAGGTTATAAGAATAATGGCAACAAAAGAACCTATCTCCTGAAATGCAAACTCTCAAGTGTTTAGTCCTTATTATGTTAAACTAGGTTTTCTTATTGCACTAACATATAAAATGACAAATTATAGTTAACATAATTTATAATATTTTAAAATAATTGTTTAAAATATATGTACAGATTATATTTTATTTAATTTTACTTGAGTTCATATATTTTCATATAAAGTTATATAGCATTAATTGTCAGATTTTTCAAATTATCAGCCTAATGAAATGTAGACTGTGTTATATTGAAAGTAAAGATGCCTGAATTCCAGCTCTATTTCTGAAACCAAGTATGCCTGTGAATTTTAAGAAAATGTTTAACCTAGTCTTTCTCTCAGTTCTGAATAAGGCTCATGCCCTCCCCAAACCATTTGAAAAATGATAAAGTTGGACTAAATGACCTATAAGGTTCCAAGTCTAATGTGCTATGATTTTAATGCATGTGCATGTAATACATTTCCACACAGCTAAGACGCATTGATATTCAGTGTGTTACAAGGTTCCCAATTCTTTTTTATAAGACATAGATTCAGGGTAATGTACTGTGGTAGAAAATATATAATAAATACATGAATGAATAACGTAGAGTCCTTGATCCTTAACCCTTGCCAAAATCTCTCATTAATTGAATGGCTAATTTTTAAGTAAGCAACAAATACAGTATCTGCTTCATTCAAATTAACTTTTAAATGAAGAAGCTCTTATGGTGAACTTAAAATATAACAATTTATTATCTGAAGCAATGCATTATGTCCACAACCTTCAAATCTTACTCTTTTTTCATCCTGAAGTGTTCATTTAGGAGAAATTCTAGACCATATTTGTGTCCTGACTCAACCCAGAGATTTACTACCTGTTGCCACCCATCATACAAACCAAAAACAGAAAAAAAAAAAAAAGAAAGAAAGAAAAGAAAAGAATACATATTAATGAAAAACTTAAATGCCTTCCCAAAGTGGAGTAAAAAAGAAAATATAACAAATTTGTATAGACAATATAGTCTCTGACTTTAATTAGTTGAGAACCACATACTTTGGTTTTAAAAAAGTTTACTGCTAAATACTGACAAATGCCTTAATACTGGCTTTTTAAACATTATGTGATTGACTTGCCCTAGTCAAATAGGCTATGAAATTTAAATTCTTAGGTGAGTCTCCTGAGTTATGGCTTCACTCTTCATTTTTCTCTCTATTCCATCTAATCAAATATAATCTATAAAGCAAAGCAACATCTTTCCATAGAGAAGATTTCATGATATATTCATAATGATACTACTCTTAGTATCTCCAGTTAAATGTGTCCTCTGCTTAATAGTTTAGCAAGCTATTAAAGAAAAGAAAGAAATTATTTCCTTTATGTACCCACCAAACTATTCATCCAGAAAAAAAAAAAAAATCAATTGGGACAGTTCCCCTGAAAATAACCTAAAAACATGACCGTTTCCCAGTTTAAAATGTTTGCATTTTATTGTTGAATTGTAAGAATTTTATATATGATAAATAAAATTCCTATTAGATAAATATTTTATGATTTTTCTTCCTAGTCTGTGGTTTTCTACTCACCTTTTTAAAGTTTTTTTTGACTATAGTGGGTCTTTGTTGTAGTGCCCAGGCTTCTCCTCTAGTTGAAACTCATGTGCTCAGCAATTGCAGCTTGCGAACTTAGTTGCCCCACATCATGTGGGGTCCTATTTCCCCAACCAGGGATTGAACTTGTGTCCCCTAAACTGGATGTATACCCAGAAGTTATATAACTGGTAATTCTACATCAGTGTCTTTGTGAAGCTTCCATACCATTTTCCATAAGAGCTACACTATTTCCATATGACCCTACCAGCGGTTCACAAGGGTTTAAGTTTCTCCACTTTCTTACCAACACTGATTTTCTTTTTTTTAACACTAGGTATCCTAAGGGGAGGGATTGGGGTCAGGAGGAGAAAGGGACAAAAGAGGCTGAGATGGCTGGATGGCATCACTGACTCGATGGACGTGAGTTTGAGTGAACTCCGGGAGTTGGTGATGGACAAGGAGGCCTGGTGTACTGCAGTTAGTGGGGTCACAAAGGGTTGGACACTACTGAGAGACCAAACGGAACTGAACTGAACTGATCCTAAGGGGTGTGAGTTGGCATCCCATTATGACTTTGGTTTGCATTTTCCTCACTTCCCAGATTATTAGTCACACTGAGTTACATTTCGTGTCCATATTGGCCCTCTGTATATTCTTTGGAGAAATGTGTTTTCAAGTCCTTTGCTTATTTTTAAATCAGGTTGTTTGGTTTTATGTTGTTTTTATTATTGAGTTCTAAGAGGATTTTTTATATATTCTGGGTGTTAATCCTTATCACATATGTGATTTGAAAATATTTTCTTCCATTTGGTTGAAGAAATATTTTCTTACATATTTTATTTCCTTTTGCTTTGTTGATTGTGTCCTCTGGGACACAAAGCAAATTTTATTTTGGTATGATGAGTTTACCTATTCTTTCTTTTGTTGCCTAAGCTTTTGGTGCCATAGCCAAAAAATCATTGCCAAATTCAATGTCATAACATTTTTTCCCTGTGACCTCTTGTAAGAATCTTATATTTTTAATTGCTACATTTAGGACTTTGATCCAAATGAGTAAATTTTTATGTATGCTGTAACATAAAGATCCAAAGTCATTCTTTTCCATGTGGGTATCTCGTTTCCAATTGACATTTCTCATTAAATGGTCTTGGCACCTTTGTTAAAAATCAATTGTCCATATATGCAAAAATCTACTTCTGGGTTATCTATTCTTTTCCATCAGTATATTTGTATGTCTTTATGCCAGTACCACCCTGTTTTGATTAATAAAGATTTGCAGTAACTTTTAAGTATAATTTGTGAGAAATCCAACTTTGTACTTTTCACAGATTGTTTAGTTTTGAGAGGTGCCTTGAAAACCCATATGAATTTTCAGTTCTGTTCAGTTCAGTTCAGTCTTTCAGTAACGTCCAACTCTTTGTGACCCCATGAACTACAGGATGCCAGACTTCCCTGTCCATCACCAACACCTGCAGATTGCTCAAACTCAAAAATTGAGTCAGTGATGCCATCCAACCATCTCACCCTCTGCCATCCCCTTCTCCTCCCATCTTCAATCCTTCCCAGTATCAAGGTCTTTTCCAGCGAGTCAATGCTTCACATCAGGTAGCCAAAATATAGGAGTTTCAGCTTCAGCATCAGTCCTTCCAATGAATATTCAGGACTGATTTCTTTTAGGATGGACTAGTTGGATCTCCTTGCAGTCCAAGGGACTCTCAAGCATCTTCTCCAGCACCACAGTTCAAAACGATCAGTTCTTCAGTGCTCAGCTTTCTTTATATTCCAGCTCTCACATTCATACATGACTATTGGAAAAACTATATCTTTGATTAGACAGGCACTTGTTGGCAAAGTAAAGTCTCTGCTTTTTAATATGCTGTCTAGATTGCTTATAGCTTAAATCTTTTAATTTCATGGCTTCAGTCATCACCCGCAATGATTTTGGAGCCCAAGAAAATAAAGTCTGTCACTGTTTCTATTGATTCCTCATATGTTTGCCACGAAGTGATGGGTCTGAATGCCATGATCTTAGTTTTCTGAATGTTGAGTTTTAAGCCAGCTTTTTCACTTTCCTCTTTCACTTTCATCAAGAGGCTCTTTAGTTCTTTCTCGTTTTCTGCCATAACGGTGATATCATCTTTGTATCTGAGGTTATTGATATTTTTCTGGGCAATCTTGATTCCAGTTTGTGTTTCTTTCAGGATGACATTTCGCAGTCCATCCATTTTCTTTGTCCATGGACCAACTGGAAATGCTTCAAATGGCTGCAAATGAGATTTCTCCAAAAATGCTGGTATTCTGATAAGGATTGCATTGAGTCTGTAAATCACCTCGGGTAGTATTAACATTTTGTTAATGGTATTAAGTCTTCTTATCCATAAACTTAAAAGTCTCTCGATTTATTTGTGCTTAATTCCTTTTAGAAACATTTTGTAGTTTTCTTGCACAAGTCTTTTGCCTCCTTGGTTGTTTACGCCTGAGGATTTTATTCTTTGGATAGTATTATAAATTGGATTGTTTTTCTCAACATCCTTTTGGGGATGTTTGTTGTTAGTGTAAAGAAATGCAACTGATTTTTTAATTTGGTTTCTGCAGCTTTGCTGAATTAGTTTATTACTTCAACAGTGCAGTCTTCAGTGTGTTCTACATATAATATCATGTCATCTACAAGCAGATAAGATTTTATTTCTTCCTTTCAAAACTGGATGCCTAGGTTCTTTTTTTTTTTTTTAATTTATTTTACAAAAGAAAAAATGAGATTCAAAAGCGTTCAGTAAGTTGCCTGAGTTCACCCATTAACATGTACCAGAGTTCCAACTTGCCCTAGAGATGGATCAGCTTTCATTACTCTGTATTGTCCCCTATCATCTGCATCCTCTGGTCATTCCTTCATGACAGCTGAAACAAGAAGATAAAAACTGGTCTTGTTTGACCTCAGAACAATGGGAGCATTTACATCTGATGACTCAAAATTTTATTCAGGTCTTTGAGAATTACTGTGAAACTCCTTGAGCATTAATTTTAGGGTTACAAATAAATCTGTGAACAATGAGGCTCGACTGTATATGCATCTGATTTGAAAAAAAAAAATGTGTGTTTAACTTTAAAAAATCCATTTGGCCTTTAGCATCACACTTATACACTAATTTTTTTAAACAAATGTTCACTGAATCCTTGTATGAATCAGGCCATCTGCTGAGTCTTAGAGATATAGAGAAGAAGTTATGGCTTTTGGTTTTTGGCAGCTGATGATTTACCATGGGATAAATGAATATAAAAAAATAACCACTGAATGCTTTCAGTTAGAAATATTTCAATTAAAGAAAAACTTTAAAACCCAACTCAAGTGGGTTTGAACAATGAGGAATTTATAAGAAAACAATTTTAAGGCATGGCTTGATCATATGTCTGCCCCAATTTCTTCTTACTTCTACCTTCCATTATTCTTCAGCTGAATCCTCAGCATAGTTTAATTTTTGGTAGGAAAGTTTCCAGGACAAGTGAAGTCTCACATCTGTACACCAGACTATTCACAGAAAAAAATAGGAAGGCTTTATTTCGCCATCATCAGAACCAAAATAGTCCTGAACTTCAGTTAGGAACTTCATGACAGCAGTTATTATGGCCTGAGTATTGAGATTGCTCCCAGTGAATTTTGCAAACAGGATTTATCCCAGGCAATGAGGATAGGGTTATTCATACCCAACACAACAGAAAATATATTGTATGAGGATAGAGTCATGCTAATTGGGATCACCAAGTGCACACTAGGACTAGAAATAAAGTGATTTGGAAGAACGGAGAAGTACAAATAATTGTGCTTTGAAAACTTTAACTTTTCATACAAATATGTTGAGGTGATAGTAAGAATGTCACCTACGGGATTAATCCTCTCAAATAGGAAAAAAAGAAAAGAAGAATAGGAAGAAACTTAGTGACAGTTAATGCCAAATTGTTATTTTTATAATATTATGTGAAATAAAATAATAAAAACCTTCATATTTTATCCAAGCAGCTGTCTATAAAGGTAGTGAAAACATTGAAGAGATTTTAATTTTTCACATTATGTATCCTGTGTTATTCTGGCTTTGAACTGTTTCTTATTAAGTTCAGATATTATATTAAGGATCACATCTTGTATTTCAGTGAACTGCAATATGCATATTATCATAATCTATAAGAGAGTATATAAGAATATGTCTAAATGTTGTCAAATCTGGCTCATTTAGCCATTCATCTTGTTGCTTGGATGAAATAGATAAAGATTACAGTGTGGTGAAAACTAGTATATTTAAAGGAGTTGTAAAAATTTAAACAGAAAGAATAGGAACAATATAAGGGCACAATCATGAAATGTAACCAGATTACAGTAGTCTATTTCTGAACAGTGAGAACATTATAGAATATAGTAGACCTAATATAAATTTTATTTCATTCTTTCTAGTTTATTTTATTTATTGAGTTTAAAATAATATGAGCAAAACTTTTTTATTATTAACTAATGGATCCACTTGGCATTTCATGCTACTATAATCTACCCCAAGATTTGAAATAGTCTGTTGCTTTACGACTAGCAAATTTTAACTATTTCACAATTTGTAGTGACAGTTCTAAAACCCAAGTAATGGAAACAGCTGAGGGTTACTTTTTCTCAGTACTTTTTAAAGAGAACCAATTGAAACAAAAACAAAAACTTCCTAAAAAATAAAATAATAAAGATTACCAAGAGGCTAATAGGGGAAACAAATTTTTCAAAAAAATTTTCTTGAGGAAACTGTATTGAGATCAATATTTCAGTTTCAAAATCACAGTAAAAATGGATAATTTGTTGTGCCATTCTCATTTTAAATTTTTCAAATATTTTATTAGAAAAAAATTTTAAACATAAAATTTGAAAAGATTTTACAGTGAGTGCTCATATACTCATCACCTAGAGTCAAGCATTAACATTTTACTAGACTTGTTTTTGTATGCATATCTATCCACTTATATATCTTAATCTCCATTCAATATTCTATGTGTTTTTGACATATATTAAAATCAGCACAAATATCTACACAGGCCACTTTGAAAATTGCAGTATACACATCATTAACTAGGTTTTGCTATTTTAAAATATATATATATATTTCTAGGTAATACTTACATACCATGAAATACATAAATATTGTGTACCATTTGATAAGTTTTGACAAATAAGTATGTCTATGAAACCAACCCTGTGAAGGTATAGAACATCATTCTTAGGCCAGAATATTCTCTCATCCTTCATATATATATATATATATATATATTTATAAATTTTTATTTTTGGCTTGCTGGGTCTTCGTTGGTGCATGCATGGACTTTCTCTAGTTGCAGTGAGGTGGCTACTCTTTAGTTGTAGTGTGCAGGCTCCTCATTGCAGTGGCTTTTCTTGTTGTAAAGCACAGACTCTAGGTGCACAGATTTCAGTAGGTGCACATGTGGGGCTCCAGAGTGCCAGCAATTAGTTTTGGCACATTGTCTTAGTTACCCCACGGCATGTGGGATCTTCCTAGACCAGGGATGGAACCAGTGTCCCTTGCATTGCAAGGTGGATGCTTAACCATTGGACCCTCAGGGAAATCCCCCTCCTTACTTAAAATGAGCAAAGCCTGAGGGTATATGTGACAAAGTCCAACAGAAATAAGGCACATACTTCCAGATGTTCTCTTCCATTGGAATTACATGGATACAGCTAATTGTCACAACAGTGATGTGTGACAACACGTGTGAAGTCTGTCCAGTCAAATTAGCCTACCCAAGCCTTGGTACCCAGGAATTTTATTTTAGATAAAGATAAATGCCTACCTATTGGGATGTTAACAAAAGTAAATAAATAAATAAAGGGACTGATGTAGCTAAAACCTTTCAGACATTTCAGACTTCATGTAACTGCATAAGACTCAAGACAGTGGTGGAGCTGAAATGCAGTGTTTACTGAAACTATAAAGTTAAATTTAACAGTTCTTTATCCCCTTCTTTACCTATTCAACTGACAAATACTTCTTTTCAATAAAGAGAAAAGAAGTATAATTTCTGGGGGAAAAATTGAGCTAGAGTCTCCAAACACAGGCTATTAGATACAATATATATAAGAAACACACACACACACACACACAAAACCAGGTGTCATAACAACAACAACAAAAAGTTGTAATCAGCAGAAGACTGCAGACTGAAATGAAAAAATTCTAGCTTTCTTACCATGCTTAGCTCTCAGAATGACTGAAGTCAGGTGAGCTAACACAAAAGATCAGCTAACACACAGATATGACTCATACAAACCAAACATCTAAATAAATAACTTGAATGATACAACCAATAATAAAACCTCAGAAATGGCAGAGAATTGTTTGAGGTATCACGAGTGGCATCCCAAATTCTTCCCATTCAGTTCATGACATTCAGATTCAGAAAAGATGAAATTGCTATGAGACTCACAGGTTCACCCACACAGAAGTTTTGCCTCAAATATGTAATCCACATGGCATCTTCCAGACACCATAATTCAAAGACTCTCTGTCATTTACTATAGATAATTTCTAGCTAGGGATATCTTGCTAAGGACATTTCATTTCTACTGCTCTTAAGATATACCATTAGTCTATTTAGTAGGAGTTAAGATTGACAAGGAGGTAAGATCAGGTCACTTGTCTTATTTTCTTTCTTCCACAGGCACTCTTTTAGTTTTTTGTTATTGTTGTTCATTTGCTCAGTCATGCAGGACTCTTTGTCAACTCCATGATCTGGAGCCCACCAGGCTCCTCTGTCCATGGGGTTTTCCAGGCAAGATCACTGGAGTGGGCTACTCTTTTTTTCTCCAAGGGATCTTTCTCATCCAGGGATCAAACCTGCATCTCTACGTCTCGTGCATTGCCGGTGGATTCTTTACCCCTGCACCACTGGCGAAGCTCCCACCCTTTCGTACAGAAAGTCAACAGATTGCAGCCCTCTTCCTTTTATAGGGTTTCTCAGTGACTTGACAATTTGTGTCCTTCATAGGGAATCAAAAATTTCTGTCTAGTTTCTTTCTTTCTTTTTTTTTTTTTTTAAGATTTTATTTATTTGTGTGTGTGTGTGCTCTTTATTGTTTATGTATTTATTTATTTATTTTACTTTACAATACTGTATTGGTTTTGCCATACATTGACATGAATCCGCCACGAGTGTACATGAGTTCCCAATCCTGAACCCCCCTCCCACCACCCTCTCCATATCATCTCTCTGGGTCATCCCAGTGCACCAGCCCCAAGCATCCTGTATCCTGTATCAAACCTAGACTGGAGATTTGTTTCTTACATGATAGTATATATGTTTCAATGCCATTCTCCCAAATCATCCCACCCTCTCCCTCTCCCACCGAGTCCGAAAGTCTGTTCTATACATCTATGTCTCTTTTGCTGTCTCGCATACAGGGTTATCATTACCATCTTTATAAATTCCATATATATGCGTTAGTATACTGTATTGGTGTTCTTCTTTCTGGCTTACTTCACTCTGTATATAAGAAAGCTGTGGTACATATACATAATGGAGTATTACTCAGCCATTAAAAAGAATATATTTGAATTAGTTCTAATGAGGTGGATGAATCTAGTTTCAAAGATATTTATCTTTTTAATCTGAATGGAAGTTTCCAGATCATCAGACATTAGGAAATGTTTAACACAAGACACCAAACCAAAACAATCAAAAAAATATATGAATGCACACAGAAGGAATCAAGGGAATCAAGGAAAAAAAAGTCTTCAAAAAATACTTAGATAATTTGAGCTGAAAAACAATACTTGAATGTGAAAATAAAAGAAATATTCAGAAAATAAGAAATATATTATAAAAATAAAATCATTACTACTATAATTTAAAAATTGGGAGGAACTTACCTGCATGTTCCAGTGGTTAAGAATCTGCCTGCCAATGCAAGGGGCACATGTTTGATCTCTGGTCTGGGAAGATTCCACAGGCTGCAAGGTGGTTGAGCTTATGCAATACAACCACTGAGTCTCTTGCTCTAGAGCCATGCTCTACAACAAGAGAAGCCACTGCAATGAGAAGTCTGAGCTCCACAACTAGAGAGTAGCTCCTGCTTCCCACAAAGGGAGAAAGCTGGTGCACAGCAGCAAAGACCTTGTGCAGCCAAAAACAAATTAAAAAAAATATATTTTTTTAAATAAATAAATAAAAATAAAAGCCACCAGAATATAAGGTTTATGAAACTGTTCAAAAGACAGTAAAAAAGGGAAAATATTGGAAAATATTACATAAAATCTGCTGATCCAATTCAATACGATACCCAGAAATGAAGCACATAGGGAAAAGATAGAAGGTCATAATTAAATAAATATCCCAAGTATTTTTCCCCAAAATAAAAATATAAATCACCCAGACAGTAAAGAAAATGAATGAAAAAAATTCTTAGTATTCCTTAAATGTTTAGAATACTAGGATTTCTGAATACGTCTTAAAACCTCTCCAAAGAATATAGATAGAACAAATATTAATGGATTAGTGTCAGAAATCAGAACAGTAATATTATTGAGTTCAATAATAGCATTTTCAGATACTGAGGTTATATAATCTTAACTTTATATTAAGAAGCTATATAACTAGAATCTGTAATATACATAAAGTGAAAGTGGCTCAGTTGTGTCTGACTCTTTGGGACTACACAGTCCATAGAATAATATTGGAGGGGTTAGCCTTTCCCTTCTTCAGGGGATCATCCCAGCCCAGGGATCAAACCCATGTCTCTCCCATTACAGGTGGATTCTTTACCAGCTGAGCCACAAGGGAAGCTCATGAATACTGGAGTGGATAGCCTATTCCTTCTCCAGAGGATCTTTCCAACTCAGGAACCAAACCGGGGTCTCCTGCATTGCAGGCAGATTCTTTACCAACTGAGCTATCAGGGAAGCCCTTATAATATACATAAAGTAAGTCATCAACTGAAACAGCTTAAAAATATGGAATCCTGAAATTTTTTATCTAATTAGGACAGAGATGAAGGAAGAAATTCCAATGCAGACCAGAGCAAGATGATGAAAGATTTCTAGAGGTTAAAAGTGGGGTGGGCCTGTGGCAAAGAGTTGAAGAAATGATCCTAGGAAGAGTATTTGGGTAAGAAATAGCAATAAGTAGGTAGAAAAATAAGAAAGCTAAAAGCATCAAATAACTTCAAAAGGAAGAAAACATTGTAAAAGTTGAAAGCGGAATACATCTGTATCAATTGTTTGAATTAGTTTTGCATAGTCATAAGTTTTATTAAAATGTTCATTTTGCATATAATTATGACTAAACCAAAATCAGAATATAATTAGAGAACTGTGGTATTGGAAATTGGAAGTGGTGTGTCTCTGTGTGTGCATGTGTGTGTGCTGTGTTTTATTTCTACCCTCCGTCTCAATTCATACAAGTTTGATTTAGTTTTTCCTTTAAGCACATATGATTTTATTCATCACAGTTCCTCTATCAGGGATTATTACAGCATAATGTAGTTACATAATTATGTTTATCTCCCTTGTAAGTTGTAAGTTCTTAGAATGGCATAATTTGTTAATTATCTTTGCATTTGCCTTGTGTACGGGATTATCTTTCATACAATGGACCTGAAAATACCTAAAGAATGTGTGAATGAATGACTATATTAACATTATCTGATTATGTTTATCTGTAACATTTTTCAAATAAAAAATGGGATTAATTTCTGAAGCTTAAAATATTATCTACAATGAAATATATGTAGTTAATGCTTACTTCTCAATAGTGTAGAGAGTTTGTATATGCTTAAAAGTAACAATTAATTGGGCAGTTTAAAAATCCTAAATGTGAATTTTCTGGTGTTCCAGTGGTTAGGACTCCGCACTTTCACTGCTGAGGGTCCAGGTTCAGTTACTGGTAAGGAACTGAGACCCCACATATCATGCTTCATGACAGAAAAGAAAAAAGAAATCCTGAATAAAACTGACCTTGAAATTGAAAGAGAAAATATAATTTTTTTCTAATATTTTTCTTTTAAGAAGATTCTAATTATTACTATCTTCCTTCTTTCTTCCCCAACAAAAATAGACAGATAGATAGATAATGGAAAAATAATACTAAAACAAATTTGGAGAAATCTGAAAAAATCGCAATCCACTCCAATATTCTTGCCTGAAGAATCCCATGGACAGAGTAGCCTGGCAGGTCACAGTCCATGGGGTCACAAAGAGTCGGACACAACCGAGCGACTGAGTCCTTTCTCACTTTTTAAACCATAGCTCCACCTATTGCAACATATCGACATTTTGATCTCATTCCTTAATTTTTTCTGAGAAAATGAATTGATAGTGGAGACAGTCAATGAGGTATTCAGGAAGACATGTTATTCAATTCCTTAAATGAAGTTACTAAAGCAAATAAGATCCATCATTTTGTATAAAGAAGCTATATTTTCTTTATGTCATTAAAAATGTGTTAAGAAAAAAATTAAATCTAAATAAGACAAATACTATTTAGAAGAAATACTATAAAATAAATTTTATGTGATTTATGTACAAGATATTGTCACAAATTGGGTTCTCTGGAAGCAGATACTGAGGTGGACTGTGATGTGCAAAAATTTATTATAGGATTCAAATACAATGTAAGAAGCAGGGCAAATTACTGAACAAATCAGTTCAGTTCAGTTCAGTCACCCAGTAGTCATGTCTGACTCTTTGCCACCCCATGAACTGCAGCATGCCAGACTTTCCCATCCATCACCAACTCCTGGAACCTGCTCAAACCCATGTACATCGAGTTGGTGATGCCATCAAACCATCTCATCCTCTGTTGCTCCCTTCTCCTGTCTTCGATTTTTCCCAGCATTGACGACTTTTCCAATGAGTCAGTCCTTCACATCAGGTGGCCAATGTACTGGAGCTTCAGCTTCAGCATCAGTCCTTCCAATGAATATCCAGGACTGGTTTCCTTTAGGATTGTCTAGTTTGATCTCCTTGCAGTCCAAGGGACTCTCAAGAGTCTTCTCCAAATCCACAGTTGAAAAGTACAAATTCTTCAGTGCTCAGCTTTATTTATGGTCTTACTGTCAGATCCATACATGACTATAGGAAAAACCTTAGTTTTGACTAAACAGACCTTTGTTGGCAGAGTAACATCTCTACTTTTTAATATACTGTCTAGGTTTGTCATAGTTTTTCTTCCAAGGAGCAGGTGTCTTTTAATTTCATGACTGTAGTCACCATCTGCAGTGATTCTTGAGCCCACAAAAATAAAGTATGTTACTGTTTCCATTGTTTCCCCATCTATTTGTAATGAGGTGATGGGACTGGATGTCATGATCTCTGTTTTTTGAATGTTGAATTTTAAGCCAGTTTTTTCACTCTCCTCTTTCACTTTCCTCAAGAGGCTCTTTAGTTCCTCTTTGCCTTCTGTCATAAGGGTGGTGTCATCTGCATATCTGAGGTGATTGATATTTCTCTGGGAAATCTTAATTCAAGCTTGTGCATCATCCAGCCCAGCATTTTGCACGATGTATTTTGCATATAAGTTAAATAAGCAGGGTGACAATATATAGCCTTGATGGACTCCTAAATAAACAAAGTGAAAGCAAAATGAATAATTTGAATTTGATTTACAACTTAAAAATTAAATTTGATCTATTTTATTCATTCCCTGCTATTTTCTTTTTAAAGCTTATAGTTTTGAAATTAAATACTGAAATATTTTAGTGAAAACCTAGTTTACCTCAGTGTTAAATATTAGCTAATTTAAAATAATTAAATAAAAAGTAAACAACTCATTGGAATAGACTGTGCCATTTATAGCTCATACTAACCATTTACTAAAATAATTTGTCACTATAATAAATGACAATTTATTTGAGAG